>NW_026533192.1:0-2862908 GCF_028296485.1 Oppia nitens | reverse complement strand
GATCTGTACGGCTACGCTGTCCTCCTTACCTCTTTGACCTATATTTAGTTATTGTTGGTGTAGACTACTATATGTGTCATATGGAAGTCCCCGACATCCCGGAAAGTGTTTCAGGCGGCCGAAGGCTCTGCCCGATTTTTCGGCAATAGTCCTACGTTTTAGTGAAACAGTTGTAGTTTTGTCGGTTCTCAGTGTTATTTAACACTAATAGTCTGACCTTAAAATACAATTTACTAGGTGATCCAATGGTTGCTGTCTTCGTGACAATAGCACTAGTTTGGTTGATTGTTGTAATTATCGGCTGTTTGAGTGAATGTGTGTGTGAATGCATAGCAGTGGATTTCTCGAGTACATATGTGCTTTCGCTAACCTAGTTGGGAAATGCATAGTTACTATTCGATACTGACTGACTAGGCAGGCCAGTGGTCCCAAGAGGGTTCCGGTCTCCCGATCGCGTGATTGTGTGTTAATAGCCGATAACGGACACTGAGTTTAAGACCGTTAACATACGCTCCTCAATAGTGATCCGAGAGTATAGTTAAGGTTTGCCTTAACTTTATGAGTCTATAGTCACCTTCGGGATTGACTGACCCGGTATAAATAAATATTTGGACACCTAATAGTTTATTGTTGTTACATATGCACTGTTCTTACAATATCACGGCCAAAAACCTATAGGTGATGTCAATTGACCCCAGAGACGACATAGTTATGTCTGACCAAATTTAACTGAATACCGTATGTGAGATAATAGAAATGTTACGATAATTATGTAATACTGTCGGCAATCTGTCGGTCATGTATTGTCTTTATCGTACTTGAGTGTATGATGTGTTTGTATAGATTTATGTTAATTTATGTGATTGGTGACTCTCCGGCGATGCATTCGTTGGCCGATGCGGCGGCGGTTGTGTACGCGACACCGCTTGCTGTAGTTAATGAGCGCCTTATCATTGACGCCACCACACATACAATTTTGTCTAATATAGTCCTTGTCTATGTATGTTAGTTGAGTGTAATTTTGTTGTCTATTGTTATGATATACAGTACAGATTAGTAGTCCAGTGATAGTCACCGTAACACAGGTTTCGGGTGATATCACATTTCACCGACGAGTGTCGGGTAGGGTTTAACTAGTGTTTAAACGCCTTTATTTAGTGCCGGGTAGGCACGGCTGGAGAGACATAGATGGGTTAGATTCCCCCAGAGATTGCTTGTGACGATCCCCTGGTTATGTCATCAGAGTCAGAGGATTCTGATTTATAGTTTGGCCACAGGGTTGGTCAACGGGTATAGCATTACTTATCCTATAGTGGGTATTTGAATAGACTATACGCCTGTTTTACCGACGGTAGTACCGAGTGATGGTACTGACCATTAGACTCAGTCTTACTAGTAGATTGGGTATTGAGTTGCATGTTTTGGTTAGAGGGAGGCTTTGAGGCTTCTCTCGTTGGCAATTATTGGTAGGGCCCGACCAGTTAGTCAATCGTTATGTTTTAGTTACCAGTTTCTAATTGCGACAAGACATTTGTTGTCATTGAGTAATGTCGGTTTTTGTTTGTTTTAGCGCAAGTGTTGCGGCTAGCCAGCCATTGTATGGATGCTGATAACACTGTATCGTCCTGTCTTCAGTATACTATAGTTGTGTCACGTGTAGTGAGTGACCAAACTAGTAAAATAGTTTTTACTGGTCTCAGAGCTTCTGACCAGACCCGAGTGGTACAGACTTCGAGTCTTAACTCTCAAAACAATGAGTCTGTCTTAACATTGAATAGTGTTTCGTTTGATAGTAAAGGTCAAATTGAATTAAATAATCTCAGGACCAGAGATAATACCTTTTATATAATTGGTCCGCAAAGTAGTAATGTCTTAATTTACGATCAATCAGACATAGATTGTATTAATAATTGTGTAGTAAAAGCTAATATTGTGCCCAATGTACAATTAAGACAACCTAAACCACTACAGGAGTACTGTGCCAATAGTGGCGGCCATTCCAGTGGTTTACGTGAAATCATTGCATGGAAAGTGAAGCGAGTAACTCACCCCAAAAATTCTCATGAAACCTCTAAATAATCAACACTTTCCAGATATAAATGGCAATGCTATTAAAATAATATTGAAACGGTATAGAAATAGGATATATTATAGTTATAACAGTAATGATAAAATCTACTCATTACAATATTTAATTGTTTATTTTAAATTGCAAAATATTAATAAAATAATTGTTCCTTCATTTGTTTAAATATACAGTATATTAATATAATGGCAATAAAATTTCATGGGATATCAGTTTGACAACAATGAAAATTCAAGTGTAAAACATATAACATTATATTTTCTATACATTATTACTTGTTATTTAATAGTATGAAATGTGTGGAAAAAACCAAATGTTTGTGTTATTATAAAAAATATTCTTTTATTTGTCATAATCTTATATTATCAGCAATTATTTATTGATTAAAATACATTAAAAATAATAAAAATATTGAACACAACTATAGTACTGAATATAATTACTAAGTTGAAGATATCTTATAAAAATAACAAAAAATTGCATTTTTAGCAAAATATTAATAGTTATATTATAAAATAATAAATAAAATAGAAAAAATAAAAAACAATGCACTAGGTCATTATATAATTTGTAAGTTAATGTAAGTTTTAGTAGTTACCACACTATCATATAATAAATATTATAAAGTAAAAAGTAAAAACTAAATACTTACATTAACTATATTTTTAATTAATTATTCATTATTTTTTAGTAATTTATAGTATTTATAATAATTAATATTTCCTATATATAAACTGATTAGACAGTATTTATATCTTGTATTTATATTAAATAGATTATTTTATTTAAATGATAAATTTATTGCTATTGCGGTAATTTTATTTTATATATTTAACTTAAAGTATATAAGATAGTGCTAAAAATGATATAAGTACAGTACCACATATATATTAAACTATAAAAACATAATAAGCTAATAATTAATAAATATTATTATAATTAGTTTTATTAGTAATTATAATAAATGTGAAAAAGTGATACCTTTTTAGTCATAAGTGTGTGATATCTAAGTGGATGAATGATACAAATATATCTATCGATAGCAATACATAGTAAAGAAAGTGTTGATTCGTGAAAGAGTGCGGCAATGAGTAGGGCTTCAATTGCACACACCGTTGGACTCCACGGCCAACACTGTTTGACAATTGATATCAAACTGATTGGTGTGACCAGTATTCCGACGGCTAAGTCGGTCAATGATAGCGATGTCATCAAAATTTTTGGTAAATCTCTTAAATATCGGGAATAGTTTTTACTGTGAAGTACGACAATCATTAAAGTATTCAACACTATTACAGCTATTGTTATCAACAATACAATCGTTGCTTTAATACATTCCTCAACAGTCAATGATTGTATGACATGTAGAGAACTGTTAGTTGTGTCAGATATTTGCCAACAGGCCTTTCCTCTGAATGGCAACTCATTCATGACTTATGTCAAACAATTGAAGCAAAATATCCTCCTTTTCTCTCTTTCTGTTGTTTCTATCAACAGATTCACTATTTCACTGCAAAAATAGTTATTCAGTCGATTAGATATAACATAAAACAGTGAATGTAATGCAATGCAAGTGCGCTAATGCCTACACTTCAGGTCATTAATAGTATAACTATTTAAACATATATTTTATTGATCCCACACTTTAGCCACTTTTTTTTATCATACATGTGATACCTATTAGTAATCCTAATTTTTAAATAATTATTATCACTCTTGTAAATGCAATATTCAAACAATTTAATTAATTATTTGAATAAAAATAAATTATAGCTTTGAAGCTATTATTTACTTAAAACATATCATTAGCAGTATAATGATGAATTACTTTAATTTAATAATACATTTTAAGTATCATTTATTGAAATTAATTATTTTAATTAAGTACTCATGCATCAATAATTTTATAATAAAATATTAAAAAATATATTAAACTAAATTTAACAAAAGTTAGTTAATTAACATTTATAATTAAATAAAAATATATAAATGTTAGATAAAGATAAAGAAATAAATAACAAAAATCATAATTATATTGTTTGACTAGTCGTTGAGCTTTAATTAGACAAATAATAAGCAGTTAGTGATTATAATCTGTTTGTTATAATTAGCACAAAGAAGTCGATGGCGTTACTATTAATCTCGTTTTTCCTGCCGGAGTACCTAAATGTTTATAAGAGATAATTTTAATTAATAATTAAATAATAAATTTATCACAAAATCATACCTCTTGTTGTCAAAAGAATAGGTTCTGTTGTGTGATATGAGACTAAATCGGCCACTGTTTTGAATGTCTGTTATATAATAATCATTTTAATAGATTTTAATAATTTATAAAAACAAATAATTATAATTAATAAACAAACCTTTTCTCTTGATTTTTCTTTGCCTAAAGCATAGAGACTGTCAGGTCTTTTACGGATATTTAAATGAAATACCCGTCCGTTATGAAAGATAGTAAGTGTGTATGGATTGCTTTTGCCGGCTCTCTTGCTTTCCCTAACCAAATACGCCCCGTCCTCCTCCTGTGTCATCAACAAAGCCTCGGCGTCTTCCCTCTCGACCGTCAAAAACCATTCATAGTTATGGAGAGATTCATTGCTAGCAAATGAATGTAATTGAGACGATGGTTGTGATACCACTTGTGATGGAACTGATGGCAGTGGAGGCAGAGGACGACTCGATATACCTAAAAATCATAAAATAAGTTATAATAATGGTATAACTAAATCATTAAAATAAACAAAATAAAAATAGACTAATAAATTTATAATTAGGTATATATTTTAATTTGAAATAATTTTATTTCCACACTTTTATGATGTATTTTAAAGAATATCTCATTTAAAGAGTACATAAATCCATCAAAAGATATGACCAAAAAATCTTATTTTTTAATTAATATTAATAATCAAAAACATAGTATCAATGTATAAATTATATAAAAATTAAATACATTAAGTAGTTAGACATAATAACTAAATATAAATCAATAAAAAATATTTAAAAATATTAAAAATTCAAAATTAAATATAAAAATATCAGTTTTTCTAAACTATTATTATAATAATATAAATTATTTTAAATATACTATTTAACATAAAATTATTATTAAAGTATAATAGTTAATTTATAAAGTTATTTTTCAAAATTACTATAATATATAGCATAGTTATAATAAATATAAACTATTAATAATATATATTTATTAATATATTACAATAAATGTAATAATATTTTGTTTTCTATTTACAGGTAATATATGTTTAGATTAAAAATAAATTTTGTGCTTTATTTAAGTGTTGGTAAAAATAATAATTAAGGCTAGAAAACTATTGTTATAAATTTTATTTTTATCAATTTTACAAATATACATTGTTATACATGTATACACTAGTTTTAAAATAATTATAAAAAAAATTTAACAATAAGATACATTTTTACTAATTATATTCAATATCCATTATTCCATCAAAATATATTTTGCTCTCAATAATATTTAATAGCAAAATAAATATTATATTATAATAAAATATAATAGATGTTAACAAATATTATTTTTATCATATAATAAAACTATTTATATTAAATATAACAAATTGCTTTCACATGATATAAATAATATAAACTTTGTAATATAGTTTTTGTTAAATATTTTAATGTTTAATAATGTTTAAACATATCTTAAACTATTGTCGATAAAAAATAAGCAAATATTATATTTTTAGTAAAATCCTTAAACAAGTGATTATCACATTAGTATACAACTCCTTAATATTACTTTGAAATATGTTTTTTATTTGATAAAAATATAATTTAACTATCAAATAAACTACATTTAAAAAACAAATATAACTAATAATTTTAAAAATATCAATATACATAATTAGTTCTTATAATTTAAAATTTACTATTATATATAAGTTATATTTTAGTATGATATAAAATTGCAACTTTTAAAAATAATACAAAATATATTATTTTAATATTTTTAAAATTTATTCTAAACTAATAAACTAACCATGACAAAACATTAATTTTTACAATATTTAATTTTTAAAAATTTTTTCAATTATACTTTTTTATATGCCATCTATTATATTAGTTATAAGCTGTTAATCGTTTTAAATTACCGATAGTATAATATTATGTATAGTATTTATATGTAGAGTATATTTTGACATTCAATTAATTTTCTTTTACATAATTAAATTTTTATTTAAAAGTAAATATTTTATAATATGAATTAAAACCTCAATTTATGTCCTAAATTTAGTAACACATATCATACGAGACAATGAAGACCAGAGGGCAGATATGCCTCTAAAACAACTTATTTAAAAAAACAAGTATTTTTTCAATTAAATATTTTAGGTTTAACTCATTTTTAATTTATTGGTCAAACATTATAATAAGTGGTGGCATTAAATATTTTTTAAATGCTAATTTTTTTAATCAATAGCTTATTTAGATAAAAAAATATTACACACAATTAAATTTTATAACAGTTATCTAAATAATGAATCTCTTTTAATACTCAAGTTAACATTATAAATTAATAAATCATAAAATAAATTGATAATTTTTTTATAACAATAAAAAACTATGTATCATAATTACGATGTCATTATTATTTTTAAAAAATTGTTTTAAAAAAACTTACTTATAAACTATAAATCAGTGCAAATATAGGTAAAAATTTGTCATACATTTTACACTTCACTAATGAATCATAAATTATATGACTTAAAGAGCTCATGTATTTTAATAGATTTTTAGGCAAATTATACCGTATGTCATAAATAATATTCAATAATTTAAATCAATTTAAAAGTTTATGTCATTTTCAACATTAAAATCTAAAACAATTTTTAAAGCTTTTAAAATCAATTATTGTTATTATTGTTATTGTTATTAAAATTTCAATTCTGATTTATGATTAAGTAATAAAAGTAGTTTTAATATTATAAATAATTTACAAAATTTAAATCTAAATTATAGATAATCACAAAATAAAACAGTATTTTCAAGCTTTCGATTTTTAAATTAATCGAAACTAGTGTTTATCTGTAACCATAATAATATTGTTAACAAATGCTTATCATTGCAATAAATACAGTACTATTACATATAATTCAACTCAAATTTATAATAATTTAATAACCTAATATTTCATATTAAATATAATAATTTTGAATTTTAGTTAAAATAATTTTTTAATTTTATTTGCAATTTAGTGTGTTATAGAAATATTTTCATTAATTTAATGATAAATTTGATAAAATAAGAAAACAATATTAAAGATATAATTTTATAATTACCTAATGAATTGACTGAATTGCTGTTATTATTGTTATCTTCGATATTAATATCATTTTCAAGAGATTTAGACTCTTTCGACCACTTTTTGTCTTTTGTACTTCTATTCAGAAGATTAGGAAAAACGTCGGGAATTCCTAGTTTTGATTTGTTGGTCATAATAGACGATTCCTTTACTTTAGGTAATAGTGGTCTTTGACTAACAGGTAATATCGGATTATTGATAAATTGATTTTCATTAACAATTTCATAGTTTTCATCTTTAATTGTCATTTCATTGTCGTTAATATCATTAGTTTTTATAGTTTCGATGAATGGCTCGTAATTTTCTTCAGTTATAACATTGCTATGACTTTGAGAAGAATGTGATTTATACGAACCAATAGATGAAACATCATCTCTGAGCGATGATATAGTTGATGACGAGCTCTTACGGGAAGTTATATCTAAAGGAATGGGTGATAGATATTCATCTTCAGTCAAAGGCAATACAACTGCTTCATAGTTGTCTGGATATCCATTTGAAGTCGTTATTAAATACTTAGTATCTTTTGTCAACATATATTGCAGATCTGATGGAACATTAATGGGAGACATCGGTGGCGGAGACTTTGGCAGTGGAGGCGGCGGTGGCTCTGATGGCGGCCTTTTTATCGGCATATTTGAAGTCGACTTTAAGTTATTATTTACAGGTTTTCTGGGAATTCTTTTAATTAAATATTTTTAATTAATTATTGTTTTTATTTAAAGACATTAACAAAACAATGACTCACATTTGGGGCTTATTTTTAGGTACTTCTGGTTTAATGGTAGCAGGTTTTGGCAGAAGTCTAGGACTGGGTTTGGGTGACGGCACTGAAGATAATGAGTTTACAGTGCTATTGATTTTTGGTTTATTATCATTAGTGTCATTAATTGTATTAATTGATGGCATAGATTGACTGATTGTATTGCAAATCACAGACTGTCTAATACCAGTGCCATTGGTTTGTTTTGTATTGATATTACAATCAATATTTAAAGCACTGGTAGTCCGAAGTTCATGACAATTAAGTGCAGTAAGGGATCCATTGCTCATATAATCACTAACCGGTTCATAAAGCAAGTCTTCATTCATTTCTTTTACATTATTATCAGAAATACAAGTTTTAGACTTATCGTTGATCTGTTGATCGTTCAAATCGTCATTTTCATCTGAATCGTCATCAAAGTCTGAACCCCAGCCAACATCATCGTCGTCTTCTTCATCTACTTTTTGTCAATCATTTAAAAGCAAATAATTGATTAAACTCTAAAAATAATTCATTAATATAAAGTCAAATACCTGTGCGATTGACTGCTCTGTGTTTGTGATCTTTAATATTTTCAACCAATTTCTTTGCATTATTTGCTTGAGTTTTACATTCATTAATGCATTTGACTATTTGTCTGCAAATATAATATCAAATATAATATCAAATATTAATTAGTCAAAGCATTTCAATTAATTCTTGTTTAAAATCAAATAAATATTTGCTTTGAATGCAAAAATAAATAACTTATTAATAATAAAAAACTTATCATATGGTTCAATGACTTTAAGCGTGTATTTCTTCTAATAAACGTTTTACTATCAATTTATTATATAGTATTACAATCAGTATTTTGTTTAGCAATAACATAATAATCGCTTTTTACTATATATAATGTATATACTGAATATTAAAATTAGTAATAACCAAATTAAGTGTATACATAAAAATCTAAATGAATATTAACTAAACATATATTATGTTAAATTATTAACAAAAACGGATACTATTCATTAACATTGGGAGACTTTATATTATTGTACAGTATATACAATTTTCAAGTATAACAATATTTACAATACATTAATTATATTTACATACAAATAACGGATATATCCATAATTGTTGAAACTTTGTTTTATTATTTATTTATATATTTTATTGTGGTTAAATTATTAATAATTGAAATATTTTTGGTAAAATTAATCAAAATAAATGTTTAAATTAATTACTTTTATTTCATTTAATTTATTTAAGTAAATCTTAACCACAAATAACAGATTTGTTATATTACTTGTTAAGTCATTAACTTTTATGAACTTTATTTTAGTATAAGGCATAGTCCTCGACTAATATTTAAAAAATGTTGAAATAAAGTTTGAAATTTATTGAGAACCAGTTATAACTTATAAGTTATAAGTCGCCCACATAATAGAGTTTTATAATATGATAAAATAACTAAAAATTATAATTTCATTGAAAACATTTTAACTCAACTAAAGTAAAAATACAGTATTTTCAGTATTCATTCAAAACAATTCAAGTGGTTTTTTTGTATAATTCAAATATAACTCTAATATTGTTATTTAGCTTTATATTTAATTTATATTTTTTATTTACTATGAATTATACCTGTATATAATTTATAGTGAAAAATATGTCTTTTATTTAAGAGTTATTATAACTTAATGTTTATAGTTTTAGATAAACAGTATTTATATTTTATGGTTTTATTATGACATACTGTATACTAACATAACAGTATAGTTTAAAAGTCAATTTCATTATAATTGAAATAACTTATAGTATAAATGATAAGACGTTATCAAATAAATTCATATTATTTTGTTATTAAAATCAAATCAACAATATATTTATTTATATTTATTAATATTACAAAATAATATTTTAAAAAACATTGTTTGTATATAAAAAACATGTATTTATAGTATCTTATATATTATGTTAATTAATGCAAAACATTAGCTGATGTCATAAAATATACTTTATGTAAATCATAATTAACTGATTATACCAATTCTTGATTTATGGTATTATACTGTATTAACAAATGTAATAATAGATAATATAAAACTATATAAAATAATATCGTATACAATGCAATGCATATCATTATAATGATAGACAAACTTAACTAAATTGACCTATCTAATTGCATATTTAGTCAATTTCTATTATTAATAAAGCAAATATTATATAATATGAGTATTTAAACTTACAATATATCTTAAGTAAATAATTAAATAAAATGTAATAATGAGAATTCATCTGCCGATAAACTAAACTTAAAACTTATTTATTGTTATAAAATATAAAAAATGTTAACTAATAGGAAGTTTGCAGAAAAAGTAAGCATACCTTCTGAATACTTTAATGGACGGCCAGCCGGCAGTCTTAATGGAGTCGATGTGTTGGTTGAGATTGGAAAGGGATAACTGAGATAATCTCTTTGTATCCATTATTATATATATAGCTAAATATAATAGCTATACATTTATAACTATTTGGTTTCACAACATTTAATTGCTAATATCTATTAAAATTAATGTCAATTCAATAGTATAAAAGTTTATCGTTGTTGACATAAGTTATTCATTATATTAAGTTAAGCAATAGTTCAAACATTTAATTCATGTACAGTATATACTTAATGTTGTTAATGATTGTTATGTTTGATAAAGTTAACAATAATAACATTCATTTAAAAAATTTATTCATTGTTAAGGAAAATGTGGTAACAGTGTTGTTATATAACAAATATAAAGTGTCAAAACTTAATATAAATTATTAATAATAAACACAAACACTGTATGAGTTGAATATTGATTGAATAAAAAAATTACTTTTGTTGTAATACTTTAGAAAACTTTTTGACTGATATATAATGAGAGCAGACTTGAGATGTAAACTAAACTAAACATAAGATAGGAATCCATTGAATAGTTAGTGAATGACTGTTAAAATATGTGATAAGCGGCACATCTGGAGAAACGTTTTCATTACAGCATAACTATTATTATGTGATATTTAATGATAATTATAGCGATGGTTACTTCATACCATCACAAAAACATATCACTTATTGTTATAATTATAAATAATACACCTATGTTTATAAATGTACAGGTATTGACAAAAATTGTGTTTAAATAATATTTGTTAATACAATAAAAACAAAATGAGATTTTGATGGGTGAATGAGGAAATAATTTGTAATTTTTATTCAAAAAACGACTATATTTTCAAAAAATAAATGGGAATACACTTTAACTTAAAAGCTTTAGACTGTTTGGCAAATATTAAAATTTACATGACTTGCACTTCAAGATTAATAAATTGTTGTTAAAACATAAGGAACACATATTGTATATAATATTTATATTATATGTTTTGTATGGTTATGTTAGGCCAGTTGTAGGAGAAACTGACAGACTATAAGGGAACAGACAGAGTTAGACTCACTTAATAGTAAAAGTTTGGCTAAAAGTTATTTTCAAAGCACACAATTCACAACACAATATGTAAGCTATAGTTGATTGAGTGTTCAAACTTTACCCAACTTTACTAAACTTATGGCTAAACTAAACTAAAACGTGGAATAAGTGTTAGGAATGTGTAGTTTGTTTGCAAAATGTACTTACATTGAGTTGCACGGGTAGGGGAAAGCATATGACCCTCTCTTATATGCCTATGTTGTACTGTATATACAGTACTTTATACTCGCCTTACTGGCTAAGAAAAAGTGGTTTTCAATGATGTGTTTTCAATTCAACTAAATTTAAGGTAACTTTACTTTAAAAACTTTTTTAGCTCTCTATCTGACTGTCCGACACTACATTATGCTATAGTCAATACTCTATCAATTGTTGTATAACTTGTACTCGTTTTTTCATTATAACCACATTTGCCGTAATATCGATACAACATCTCTGTCTATATTATAATCATTGCATTGATGTGTAACCTGAATGCCAAACAAATATATAACATTATATTGTAGTTAACTATTATTGGGTTCAGTTAAAAGAAATCACTCGATATGTTATATTAATATATTTTTATAACTCATATCTCAAGTAAATCAAACTTTTTCATAACTTTTGTTATAAAAACATAAATTTATGTAATGATAGGGCCGTCCCATTGAAGTGGGTTCTGGTTATGAAACTTGTGCTCCACTTTTGTTTTACTCTATTGTCTAAATGTTTAATAAATTAAGTGTTTTGTCTGTAATTAACTATACTTTCTTTGCACTGTTAGTATAGTTTGTATTATATAATATGGACTGTATTTATAATTATAATTTATAAACTTGTAAGACATAAATAAATATCCATTTAAATGAGAGCATAGTATTAACAAAAATTTAGCAACAAATTAACGTTAAACTAATAGTTAAACTAAAATAATAATATTATATTTATTGTTGTTACGTCAAAACCTAATATGTTTAAATATTATATTTAGATATAATGTTAATGAATAATTAAATCATAACTGTAAAATCATTAACCGAGTCATTAAACTTGGTATTCATTATTATTACCACATTTTATGTATGATATAAGTTATCATAAAATACTATATTTAAGTTATAGTTCATAAATACGTCGTTTCATTAAAAGTATATTTCATTAAATACAGTCAAATAAATTATATCCAAATGTATACCTGTATTATACTGTATACTACAGAATGTATATACAGTATGTAATATTGTATTTATAATGTATATAAATATTTGTAAATTATTAAAATTGTTCACACATATACAGTATTACACACATACGTAATACGTATACTGTATATAAATGTATATTTAATTTCGTATATAATTATAAGATTAAGTTTATGATGTCGTATCAGTTGGTAATACTTATAATTCATTTATCTGTAGATTTGAAACTAATTCCGTAAATACAATATATGTATTAATACTGTATTAATTCAAACAAATTGAATGCAATTAAAATATTTTATCAATACTTTTATGCAAATATTTCCTAAATTAAAAAATATTTTATCTAAATTTATGTGAATTACCTTTATTTCATAATTTGTCTTACATTTATATAACATAAAGTATAAAACATTACATTAATATTTATATAACATTAATGTTTTGTATAATTAAGTATAAATAAAGCATAATTTATAGCAACATATTATTTTGCAATTGTACTGCTTTATAATATATTAAATAATAATTTAAAAATAAATTCAAAGTTTTATAATTCATTAAGAATTACAAATAAAAAATCAAATTAAATATAAATTATAGAGTAATTTCCAAAATGTGAAAATTAAAAGTCAATTGTTTGTTATAATGACATCATAATATCTAATGTAGTTTTTAGTTTCAAACTAAACCAAGTATTCAGTGTACTATTGTTTGTAATATAAATCATAAAAAACCAATAAAGTCTAAATTATATAAATTTTAAAGTAAAAACTTTTATTGGAAATAATTATTCAAAGTATAGTGTAATGTCATTTAAATAATATATTTTTAAAGTACTAATTAATATCTTAAATAAATTAATAGACCAATTGGTAGGCCTACCGGTGCTTACCTTCTTCTAATAATTTTGAGTTCACTGAATGTAATGACCAAATCATCGCTCAAATCCTGAAATAGGAAATGAGATTCAATGAGTCACTGGTTGTCTACTATGATATATATAATACTGTAAATATTGTATATGTTTGCCTAAAGGCATTCAATTTAAACACATTTGTGTCTAACATATCAATTGATTAGTTTTAAGTTAATATCTAAACAAACCTATTAATTGTGCCGCTATGGCATCAATTAAGACAATAATATTATTGTATATATCAGATAATAATAATAAAAAAATTTATAAAAAATAAATGATTTAAATCCTAAATTGCTATCCTTGAGACTGAATTAATAATTGAATGTAAAAATTTTAAAAAAATAATTGCATTGATGTCTTACCAGAAACTTATCGCCCGTTATTTTTCTAGTTTTGAAGGCTTCAATGCAATCGTGTAAATCCTCCTACATTTCAAATAACATTTTCATATTTATCATTTTAATTAATTAATTTAATTATATTTTTTTATTTCAAGTATTATTAGTTTTATCTAATAACCAATTATCCAATTATATTATAATATATATTAAAATACTTTGTAAAGCCATTGAAGGATGTGATCATTTGACCACTTGATCACAATGTCCTTTGAAGGAAGTTTTGGCATTAGTTCTTAACAACAAAAATAATGCTTTTTATTATTTAAATCTAAATTTTATTGCTATATTTGAATTGAATAAATAACACAATAAAACATAGTTTTCACACAACAATTTGGGTTAATTTAATACAAAAATTTATTGAACAGTAAAACAAATGCTTCATTTGTCATCACATCGGATATGTATTTCCTATGAAATAATAAAATTCTGATTAAACAATACATTACATAAAAGGTGTGTCTATTTTCTGGCAATTTAAATGTTTGTTATAAAATGAATTATTGAATATAAATTACAATATATTATAATTTAATAAAATTATAATTTTTACAATTGAGTATATTATTATTCAAAAAATAATAAGTTATTTTTTCAGTTTTATTATATAATATTACAATATAATAAGTATTATAAAATTTATTTGATACAATTAGATTTAAATTTTTTCTCATAATTGTATACTCAAATAGCATCATAATTGTAATTATAAGTAAATGAGTACATGAAATAATATTTTGCAATAAGTTATTTAATGTAAAGTTAAATAGTGTCATTTTTCTCTCAATAAATATAAATTTGCTAAAATATTATTTCCTTCAAAAAAGCATTTAAATTAATATACAATATTATATAGTATATTGTAATATATATTGAATAAATTAGGAGTAAATCATAAATTTCAAATTACAATTAAAAAGTAGATTACATTATAAAAACTAGTTTTAAGAAAAAAATAAAATGTATTGAAATTTAAAACTTAGTATTTTTAAAAACATTTCTTCATTTTAAAAAACTATGTAATTTTAATGGAAATATAAAAATAATTAATGTATTTAAACTTAAATTATTTCTACAATATAATTGACATTTTTATAAAGTTATTACATGTGATACAAAAAATAATTCTATAATAATTCTAATAATTCTACAAAATATATTTGTTTGAAATTTATATATATTAATTTATAAAATTATTAATAATTAATTAATTATTACTATTAATATATGAATTAAATCAATAAAAAGTAGAGAATCCCCACATTATGTTATAGTTTCAAATAATTAGTGATAAATTCTTAAATTTAAATTAAATGAATTTTGCAAACAAATCTAAAAATTGATATAAACATAAAAACATATAAACATTTAGAACTGTATATTAAATATTGTTTAACATGACTTAAATTAATAATGTTATAATACGGTGTTATTTAAATTGCGTTGATTGCGTAAAAATTTAAGTCATGCACTCATATTTATTATTATTATTTGAAAGTTTAATAAAAACATGTATTATGTAATGTTTTACTTATTATACAACATGTCTAGTATATTATAATCTAAAATGATGTTAATATAGTATTAATATCACATAAGTTTTATTTTAATCAACACACAAGAGTTTATTAAACTTAATAATTAAGTTAATCGCTGTATAAATAAAAATATAGTATTTATGTGTCAACTGTTTCTCAAATGTCTTAATATAAAAATATAATATTTTCTGTAAAATATAAGAATAGAATTTTTTTATTAAGATATTTAACTTATTATAAAAATATTATAACTTTAATAATAAATATGATGTGATGTGACTGATGGCCACAAAAGTAAAGTTCTCACAACTATTGACTTCAAATTCAGTACACATTATTCTGACCCAAATCTCTTTAAAAACTTAAATTTCGTGTGAATTGCTAACAAATAACCAAATATTTAATATTATATAATATAAATGAAAAAATATTTGTATTATTTATAAAAATAATGCAATTTAATTAAAATTAAACGGTTTTGTTTGTAAACTATTTTGTTAATTAAGCAAATATTTAATATTTAATATATTCAACAAAGCATTTATTATAATTTATGTGTTATTTATTAACTCTATTGTTATTTTACACAATTTTCGATTGTATTATTAAATAAATGATTTATTGTTAATGATTTTAATTTAAATAAGAAAAGATATATTAGTAATATAAATTACAATTTTGTTAAAATAACTTATTATATAATTAGTTAATGATATTTTTACAACATTTTAATCACTATAATGTTGTTTACTAATTTTAATAAACATTTGCATTGCATTCATTGTAAACACATTTTTATAGTATTTAAAGCTATTTTGTAGTTAATTGTGATTAAAAACAAACAATTAATAAGTATATAAATAATTAACAATTAAAGATAAATCTATAATAAATAAAGTATAATAATATGCAATAAATACTGTATTAAACTTAATATTACTGTATATTTTAGACAATACACTAATACTGTATAATACAGACCTCTATTATCAATGAATAGCAATAATACAAACAAATGACAAAATATTCAGTGATTTAAAGCATTCAATGTTTACATTAAATAATATTAAATACAATACTCTATATATATCTGTGATTACGTTGACTATAGACTTGAGTTTTGACATCAATTATGGATAATATATCACATTTGATACCACATGAAGACATCGGTGAAGACAAAGAAAACATTGTTATTAATGTTACCAACAATGAACTGCTGAGGAATGCCGTTCACAATGTCTTAGGTTGTGATGACAAGAGACCAAATGACATACCAATGACTGACAGAAAACTTATAAATAATGACTTAAATAATGACACAAATTATCTTCAAATGAATAATAAAGTTATAAAAACTCAGAACAATAGCAAAGATGTACCGTTCAGTCAGTATATGATGACTACATTGTCAACAACTGATTGATGAACTAATGTCTTGTTTTTGTTATCTTAGAATTTGGATATCTATTTGATTACTTAAGAAGTGAATTAAGACGAAACTATGTCCTCGAAAATGACGAACAAAGATATGAAGAAAGAAGAGAGAAGTTCTATATCTTCTTAAGGATTCCCTTGCAATTGGAAAAAGTAATTCTTGAGTCAAAAATCTTTTATCACTTAATACTAACATTTGATTTGATGAACAGTTTCTGTGTTACGGATTCTTTCAATGTGTGGACGCCTTTCTGTTTGTCTTCACTCTACTTCCCATACGGTTTGCACTTTCGCTTTGGTTTCTAATTACAAGATCTTTCAACAAATGGTTTTGGTATGAATTGATTGATAATATGTTTTGTATTATATTATTATATAATGTTTGTTAACTTAGTTTACTGAACGGTCAGTCGTGGCAAATGACGGGTCCATTGAAACCATTGGAAGGATTAGAACCGTCAGAAATCTGTGATCTTATGAAAGGTGTTATTGTATTGAGTGGTGTATTCCTCATGAGTTATATCGACACTTCAATGCTTTACCACATTATTAAAAGCCAATCAGTTATCAAACTCTACATTTTCTTCAATATGTTAGAGGTATTAAATAATTTATTTATTTTATTAATTTAATAATATTATACAAAACCTTGATATTGAAAATTAATTTTAATTAGAAAATGAAATCTTTGTTTAAATTATTTGTGGGTTTTATATATTTGTCTCTCACCCCTAAATGATTTTAATTTGCAAAGCGTACATACAGTTTACATATTTAAACTGATATTTTAAATTCAATGTTATCTAACTCTCAAATTAGTTGCATATCTGATTGAAAAAATTAAGATCTGGTTTCCATATATAGATCATTAAAATAAATTTTATTAGTTATTGTATGTACTCTTTATATGGCTTATAATTATAGTATTTATTATTTTGTTTCAAATGAATTGCTAAATAAATTTTACTTATTAATGAACCAAACTTACACTTAATTAATAGAAAATAAGTGTTTTTTAAATTTAATTTTTAAAAAAAGTCAGAATTTAGTCAAAACTTATATTTTTAGATTATTTTAAGAATAATTTATTATTTAATGATATTGAGGGCATTTTATAATTAAAATATAAGCAAAATTAAAAATTGTTAATAAATAATAAATAAAATTTACTCAGATTTTAGTCATAGAAATTGAATAATGATTTAAATAATTATTTGTTTTGTTGTTATTCAAGTACTATTATTTTTTTAAATGTTTATCTTGAGCCGATCTATCAATTAAATAGTAATATTAATGAAAATGCCTTATAATTGTTTGGCAAAAATGCATTATAATTAAATTTTCAAATTTGCTAAAAGCAATATACATGTATATAGTTATTTAAAATAAATAATCGATAAAAATATAATTATTTGTATTACCAACCAGAAATTGTCTATTAGATTAAAATAAGTTATTTTTAAATACGATTAAAGTTTTAGTGAAAATAAAAAATAATGTTTTGATAGAAAAATAAATATTAGAGTAAATTATACAGGTAGTATTACACTATTATATTTTTTTAAAGTTTAGCTATTATCAATAATACTTTAATTTTAACAGAATTTAATCTGAATTTTTAAAACTAATTTTCGTTAAAAATATTGATTTTCAAATAGTATTATTGATGAAAATGATAGATTTTATTATAAATATTGAAATGATAGTAATATAAGATTAATTGATAGGTTGCCGACAAGTTGTTGTCGTCATTTGGTCAGGACATCTTAGATGCCCTGTTCTGGACAGCCAATGAGCCGAGAGGCAAAAAGAGGGAACATCTCGGAGTCATACCTCATCTCTTTATGGCAATAGCTTACGTTTGTCAGTCCATATATTATATAATAATTATTGACACTAATTATTAATGCATTAATTGATTATTAATTTATTAAGTCATGCATAGTCTACTTGTGCTACTACAGGCCACCACTTTGAATGTAGCCATCAATTCAAAAATAAAGCATTGCTTACAGTCATGATGTCTAATAATGTAATTATTTATTTTAAAGTTACTATAATTCACAATATTTTTTATAATATTATTAATTATTATTTTTATTATATTAATAAAGTTTGTTGAACTTAAAGGAATGGTATTCAAGAAGTTTGAAAAGACAAATCTTTTTCAGATGTCTTGTAGTGATGTTAGGGAACGCTTTCATTATATTATTTTATTAATTGTAGTTATCATACAAACAATGAAAGAATATAATTGGAGTGAAAAACAATTTTGGATTTTATTTCCCGATTGTTTGCTTGTATTTATTGCCGAAATATTTGTCGATTGGTTTAAACACGCATTCGTTACGCGTTTTAATGAAATTTCGTTTGAAGTCTACGAAGAATATGCTATTAGTTTAGCTTATGATTTGGCGTCCAGTAAATTAAAAAGTGTAAGTTTAAGAAATTAATTAATTAATTTATAATAAAGTTATTTAAAAACGAAATTATAGGCATTTTCAGATCATTCGGATCTTATATCTCGAAGAATGGGTTTTATTCCTTTACCTTTGGGAGTGTTAGTCATTAGAATAATGAGCGGATCTTTTCACTTGAACTGTTGGTATGGTTTGGTTTGCCTTTTTGTATCATATCTGTGGTAATATATTATTAAAAATTTTAAACTAACGTAATATTAAATTTAATTATATATCAATAAAAATTTAATAGTTTAGTGAGTTTCAAATTGGTTGTCAATATAGTATTATTAGGACAGGCATGTGATCTCATAGAAGCACATCGAAAGACAATAGACGACAAAGTGGGTGCTCTTTCCCGACAATATACTAGTCTTCCTGCTAGTCGTCATAATAGTTGTGAAGACATTCCCAGTGCTGTCTCTCCTCACGCAAAGAGTACGCCACACACTCCGAGTCCGAGCACTCGGTCCAGTTTGGCGGACATCACACAACAGGCAGCCATAATGCAGGAAACACTCGAGTCTTCGATGATATTCTCAAACAGTACTGTTAGTCTCAATAGTCTTGATATTAATGATGGAACAGCTATCAAGTTTACGGTCACTTCAGGAACTAGTGATCTTAAGTTAAGCCAAAAATCTATTCTCAGACAAAGACATGTCGACAATCAATTCAAAAGAAGAGTTTCTCTACAAGAAATGACATCCGATTCATCTATAATTCCATTTCTTGATTTATCTGTAAACGAAAATAAATTTAAATGAAAAAAAACTTTATATAAAGAGCTTTTTATTTATAATATATATATTAATTATATTTATTACTTATTTTAAATAATATTTAAAAATAATTTATTAAAATAAACTGAGTTCACTATTGTGTGGGCTTCATATCATCGATAATATATTTTATTTTTAGTACATAAATACCATAAAAATATTTATAGACACACAATATATACTGTTTGACTGATATAATGTGAGATATAACACAAAAATGAGAAATTGTTTTATTTGTGCTATTATTCACATTACAACTAATCTTTTGTGAATACCAAATGGTGATAATATAGACATCAATCAAATAATACTTAACGATTAGATGAATAAAGATTGAGAAGTGGATCAGTTTATGCATAACTGATCCGTTTAGATGAGTATATAAACTAAGTTTATCATCAAATGAAGCATTTCTAAGATTATTCTGTTATTTGGTTTGTTATAAATAAAATAAAATTTTGTTAAGAAAACTAATAAAAATGAATTTACAAAAAATTCTTACAATTGTTAGTTTATTTATAGTGTCGTTGGCCATAACATATGCTTGCTTTATAACTAACTGTCCTCCCGGTGGTAAACGATCTCTGGCACCGGAAAGTCCCAAAAGACAAGTAAGTATTGTTTAATTAGATTTATTACAGATATTAATATAAGTGAAAATCTAATGTAAAATACTATAGAAATTAAGGTTTTCTTCTAAAGATTTCAGACATTTTTCAAAATAATTGTGTAAAAAACTTAAAATTATTTAGATTTTTCCAATTTTAGTATTTAAAATATTCATATTTATTGAATATAAACTGTAATTTGCTAATTTACTATATTGTACTTAAATTATGAGGTAATTCACAAATTTATTGTTTTATAACAGCAACAAAAACTAAAAATGATTATTTAATTTAAGCCAAATTATTAATACATACATATGTAACACTTACATATACTATATAGGTATACTATAAATAGACAACTAACTAATTTTTAATAATTTGTATAAAATATAAAAGTTATTATATATATATATATATATATATAATAACTTTTATTTTCGATTTATGTTTCGATTGACAATTTTGCCGATGATTTTTAGCAATTAATTTGTAATAAAAAAAAGTTGTTCTTAAGATTTGCGAGAAAAAATAAAATATAGTTTATTAACACTTGAATTGGATATCAGTGTACTCGTTGTGGACCGTCAGGAGTGGGCCGTTGTTTTGGTCCATCCATATGTTGTGGTGCATCGATTGGGTGTCATATTAATAATAAGTATACTGCCGTTTGCTTTACTGAAGATTATACTCCTCGTCCCTGTTTTAATGAGGGTAAGGTATGTGCTAACGGAAAAGGTATCTGTGCTCTGGACTCGACGTGTTGTACTTCAGGTAAATCATAAGATTATATAAAGAAATTAATAAATATTTAATTATAACATTTTTTATATGAATAGTCGGTTGCTTTATGGATAAGAGCTGTCAAACAAATCAAATTAAAGGGTCGACTGAAGAGAGAATTTGGTCAAACTATGGGGACTAAGATTTATATATAAAACTATTTATTCATTTATAATTAATGTTATAATTGAAATAATAAAAAAACTAATTAATTAATATTTAACCAAATAATAAATCTATTATTTTTAAAAATAAAATCATAATATTTCTATCTTTTTAGTTTATATCGACAAAAAAAATATATTTATGCTATTCTTTAAATATTAAATATTTTTTTTTAATATGATTTAAAATAGCTATATAATGTAGTATTTATAAATCAATATAATGTCATAACTTTATTAAAAATCAATACAATAATATGTGTTAAACCATATATTCTAAAAATTTGTTTTATTAATAGATATGTATCTATCAGTGCTTACCTTAAGATTGTTGTGATGAATGATTTCATTTATGTTGGCATAACAACAAACTTATTAAATGATAATTAATTTATTAGAAAAAAATAAAATATTACAAACATTTTCACACAAATATTTATTGATTTCTTCACATAACTTATACGATATGAACCATAATATATGTGTTTATGGATTATTTATATGAATGTCAGTGTTGTAAGTGTATGTTTAGATCAAATTATATATACGGCTATACTTTACTCAATTACATATAGTAGTCTACAAGTGTTTAATGTATTTCAAGGGCTTTAAGACAACTTTAGAAAACTTATTATAAATTTATTGTAAAATAATTTTGATGAAAATTAATTAAGTGAGAAAGTGGCACATTATGTCCAGGGTACATTATCTATAGATAAGATGAGATCACAATTCAATTTAGTTATTTTTATATTATATTTTCAACAACTTTTCTATTGCTTAAACTCAACGCCACAAACACTAAGATTGGGTTCGTTTTAAGTTTTATATAACTTATTAATCTTATTAACTAAATATTAATGTAATGTAACTCTTATTAATTACATTTTAATAAACTGAATATTATAGGTCTACTATTGGACTATAATAGTGCTACTCTAAAGGCTATTAATAATGAAACCATTAGTGACTTAATTAATGATTTTCGCCAACAACTTGTCCATAACGTAACAATTGAGACACAAATTATTTCAGACTTTACTGACTTTGAAAATGATGTCGAAAACGATCCAACAATTTGTAAGTTATTTTCTTATTATTACAATTAGTATTATTTTTGAAAATTTTAACACAAAATACTAGTTTTTGAGTTTGAGATTAACACAGATAAGACAACAAAATAATTTTGACACTTAATATAATTATTATTTATATATCATAAATTATTACATTATGTATGTATTACTATAATCTTTATTGAATGTCATTAATCTAATAAAAGAAATACAATAACATATGAATAAGTGATATCAATAAGTAGTTATAAATATTCTAATTATATTAATTAATGTATAAATAAATTATTAACCAAATTATCAAAATTATTTAAATAATGTATAACTTCCAGTATTTCTCATAATACAGGCATTAAAATGTTAAATCAATACAAATATTATTTCCTTTTCTTCTGTCATTTTGAACTTTCAGAAATTTTTCAAACATTTTTAACATTTATGTTATGATATTTTCTGAAATTTTAATGTTTTTTTTTTGAAAAGTTATTGTAAATGTAAATAGTAATATAAATATTTAATATGAGCTAAATATTACTAAAATTATGTTAAACTTAATTAATAATCTCAGAAGAAATTTTTTCGTTTATTTATTATATCATATTATTATATCTGATTTCTTCATCTTATATTAGTTTTATTTTATTTATTAACATTTTATTTGTTTAAAAATAATTATTCATATTATTAAAACTATGAATTTCTCTCAAATAAAATAAAACAAAATATTATTTAAAATACTTTTTACGACAAATTTCTAATACCTGTATACATATTAAAAATTAAGGTAAAAACTTAATGGTTATTATAAGTGCTGTGAAATGTTCAAAAACAAAAATACTGTACTCATTATTACGAGACAACTGTCCCGAAACTTTACTTTTATCTATTATTGAGAACAACTGTATGCGTCCCCTACCAGACCAGGGCATTGGATTTCCAGGTGAATACAACTTAGAAATAGAGTATTAAATAATACAAATTATTGTTTTTATTGTATTTTTATAACTAAGTGATGTCATCGATCAATGATATCATACCACTGATGGTTGACATGAGATATGATATGCTAAGCGATTGGGATCACATCAATATAATACACGATCAAACTTTAGGTTTTTTCTTTATTTATTGTCCATTTTATAAGATTACTAGAAGATAGTATATATACTATTGCATAATATTATATACAGTAATAATTATTTTAAAATTTTATGCCAAATATTTTAGACACAAAAACTTTAGACGACTTAAACAAAGGATTGAAAGAAGTGTCAGGTGTTGGCATTAAAGCGACAACTGTTACCACTTATGGCATTACAAACAATGAATTAAACGACAAAAAATTAAAACTTAATTTAATGACAGACTTCAATAGCAGTCAAATAATAAATTTAATTGAAAACGACAAATCATTGCAATATTTTGTTGTTATAGGAAACAGTAAAACAGTTGAAGAGATTATTACATTGGCTTACGAGCGGTCATTACTGAATAATCCTTTAAAATGGATTGTTGTACTCTCGGAACCGATTGACGATTCATCTGATTTCTGGAAACGTATGTCAGATATATTGGGTGTCACTGATGTCACTGTTATTAGAAGAGAAGTATCGCCTTATAGTGAATGTAATCAATTAAGAGAAGGCTGTCAAATGAAGTTAGCTTTTGATACTTTGAAAAATGCCATCAAAAAGGTCATTGAATTACCATTTTATGACTTCAATGATACCAAACAAGTTAAAGCTCAGAGTAAAAACAGATTAATTTCTCAAATGAAAGTAAGACAACTAATAATATCATTATATTGTTATAACTTATGATAATTTATATTAAGTTGGAAATGGGAACCAATAAATCAATGTCTCAATTCTGTGGTAATTGTGATCGATATGTTGTCCAATCTTTTTACAAACATAGAATCGGATCAGAAAATGAAAACAAAGATGACTTAACTGAAATTGAAGACAACCCGCAATACAAGATAATTGTTGAGAGAACAGGATTGTGGTCACCATTTAAGGGTATGCTTCAGGAGGGAAAGGTATTGGGATATTCAGATGGAAATCTCAAGAATCTAGAGATTATAATCGGAATCGTTCATGTATTACAACTTTCATTTATAACACACAAACAAACACACACACACACACACACACACACACACACACACACACACACACACACACACACACACACACACACACACATACATACATACATACACACATACATACATACATACACAGAAACTTTATATAAGAATTAAATTGTTGACTATTATAATAATTATTGAATTATATTGAAAGCAACCGCCATTAGTAAAGATTCGGGATATAAACGATCCAAAGTCTGTCGAGGGAACAACATATGAAATGATCAAAATATTGGGAAAACGGATGAATTTTACCATTAAATTAGATATGGAAAAGTCTATCACTTTGGGTCGAAAGAAAAATGGCGTATGGACCGGGATGATTGATAAAGTAAACCGTAGTAAAGTGCGAATTGGTGCAAATGGTTACTGGAGGACAGTCGACCGCATGGATGCCGTAGATTTTACATTTCCTTTTGATTACGAAGAGATGTCAATGATGTTACAAAAGACAAGTGAAGATCACAAATACTTATTCCTCACACCATTTACTTGGGATGTAATGCTATATCTTATAGTATCAATAAATCATAATTTATTATTAATGTTAAATTTGTTGATTGAAGGCATGGCTCAGTATATTATTTACTGTTGTACTAATGGGTCCGTTATTATGGATAGTTCATAGATCGAGCAAATACTATGATTATTATAATATGAGAGATAATAAGGGTCTGTTTAAATTATCTAACTGTGCTTGGTATTGTTTTGGAGCAATGGTTCAACAGGGAGGCGATCACTTACCATTGGCTATATCTGGAAGAATATTAGTGACATTTTGGTGGCTCTTTGTCATAGTGACGGTCACCACTTATAGTGGAAATTTAGTCGCTTTGTTAACGTTTCCTAAAATAATACATCCGATTGAAAATCTTGAAGACTTGTTATCATATAGTGGATCAATGAAATGGGGTACCGATACGGGAGGTGCTATGGAAGAGTTGATTGAAACGGCTAAAACAGGACCTCTCAAACAGTTAGCCAGTAATATACAATTTTTTGATAACCGAACCATAGAAATGTATGAAAGAATAAAGAACGGGGAACTGGTATTCCTCGCCAGTGATTCTGAGGTTCGCTATCTTATTACTAAAGAATTTAATCGAACAGAAAAATGTGAATTAATGATCGGAAAGGATGCCGTCTTCTCCAGTTCCGTCTCATTCATCATCAAAAAAGGAGAACCAAAAGGATTTAAAGAAAGACTTGATTTCGAGTAAAAATAAATCTTTATTTCTTTTAAATTCATTTATTTTATCTGTTATTTAATAATATATTATAATAATGTTAACAATATTATTGATAAACAAAAGAGTTGGACGAATGGCTAAAACAGGACTAGTCTTACAGTGGAATAACAAGTTTGAAGAGAAAGGCAATGATTGTTTGTATCCATTAGTTGGTTAGTAATTAATATATATATATATATTGTATGATTGAATGCTATTTTTAAAAATATATTTAATAAAAAATGATTTAAATTTCTAACAAATGGTTTGAATGAAAAGTAAGGGCTGGAGACGTGAAGAAGATAGGAATGGCTCACATGATTGGCTGCTTTTTCATACTTGGAATCGGTCTGTTGTTTGGTTTGTTCTCATTGTTTGGTGAAGTGTTTAAGAGCAACAAAAAAATCAAATTGACTGCCGGTGTCATTCAATTTAATGGAAAACAAAAATTAGGAAAATGGGATAAATTGAAATTGTTTTATCAAAAGGTCAATCAGGGATCGTTGTACAGCTCATGGATTAATACTACCAACACTTTGGTGACTAACAATAACAGAAATACCGCTAAATTGCAATTCAATTATCCGAACATTAAGGCAGAAGACGGTAGAGCATTACCGGCCGGTTGGGGCGATCCTAACAGAGCCCGTAATGTCAACCAACCCTTAAATGGCAAGAGAGCGCCGTCGGTGTTTGGAAACAGAGAAACCACTAATTATAATTCAAAGGATAATTATAATTATTTTAGTTACGATCCGATTAAGTCTAACTATAAAAACAATTTCGGATATCAATAATGGTTTTATACCAATAAACGCACATATTTTTAAACATTGCTAACTTTATCGCACAAATATTTCCTCAAATTAATTGTATTTATAGTTAATAGTTTTTTAACTGAATTGTTTAAAAACTGTATTATAAAAATGTTAAAATTTTCATATATAAATCGTATTTTACTAATCCAGTTAATCTTTAAAACTTTATTGTTTACCAAATATACTGTAAAATGACAATTTTAAGCCTTAATTACAAATAAAATTATTTTTAAAAAAGCTTAAAATTACTTATTAAATATTGAAAATAATATATAAATAAATGATTATTATTGATATATGATAGTAACGCATTGTGTTAGTTTTAGATTTAGCCAGTTCAAATTTATATATTTGAAAATAGTTATAAAATTTATGTCATTAAAAATATATTCAATATTTGTCAATATATATGTTAAATCTCTGGTTACAACATTTAATTTATTTATAATATACAGTAAGTGACAAATAGTGATAAATAAATAGCAAAACAGTAACCGTAGCTACAGATCGACCGATTAATTTATAAAATAAATTATTTTGCGAAAAATCTATAAAAATATCTTTTTGTCACAACTTTATAACCAATCAAATATAACTTCTATATTATAAATAAGTCAATGTCTAGGTTTATTGAGTAAATTTTATTGATTTATAAATATTATCTGTATAACTGTTATAAACCTATAATAGCTTAAAATTATTAGTACTTACAGTTATAACTAAATATGAAAGATTTACAATAAATTAAATAAAATTATTATAAAACAATTAGTTGTAAAAATGCAAAATAAAATGAAGAATTCGTTTATAATTATATTAATATTTTTTATAATTCTTAGAACTGTTTCTTCTAGAGATATCACTGCGGGTGAGCTTTAAGTTTATATTTTATTTATTTATTTATTTGAAAATTTAAGATAAATATATTTATTATAATATATATAATATAATTTTAACAAAAGTGGTTGCAGTGGATAAGGATAATATAGTAGCCCTTAATGCTATCCGACAAGCGTTTGGATCCTATAAATCAACAAATGATAATCAAATACATGTTTCAGAGGCTATTGTTAGCGATGAAGACTCATCTCAAGAAATATGTCAGCAATTATTTCGCGATAATATAAGTCCCACTTATGTGTTGGATGTGACGGAATCGGCTCATACTTCACCTAAAGTCAAGAATATGGTCCGAGAAATGGGAATTCCAACCATTTCTACGACATATCAATTGGGTTACGGTATACCTAAATGGAGAAATCTGGATGACGTGGAAAAACAATACTTAATACATGTCAACAGTCCTGGGGATACCATTCCTGTTATGATTAAAGATATTGTCAATTATTATAACATCAAAACACTTGTCATTTATTATGACAATTCATTTAGTAAGTTAATTAACATTTATATTTGATTTAATCTACCTATTAATCTAAATAAATTATACTTTTATTTTACAGTTTTCGATAGATAATATCTATACTAAAAAATAATATTAGAATTATATATATTTATAATTTATACAGTTTTTAAACTATAAATATAATTTAAGTTTAATTAAACAATTCAGCAAAAATCAACTTATAATAAGCGCAGAACAGTTATATAATAATCATTGTGTAAATACATTATTGGGTTGGTTTGACAAAATAACTTTTAATAATTTAATATAATTTCATTATCATTTAAGAAGAAAATTTTTTAAAAATAGTAAAACAATTTTTCCTTTTTAACAAAATAAATCTTAATAAAAAATTATTAATGTATTATGATATCAAATAAACCTTAAAGTGTAAAAACGTATGTAAATTCTGTATCAATTATGTATATATCAGGATTCAGCAATTGTGGCCATTTTACACCACCTAAGATCGAGATTTTTTTAAAAAAATTTACCACTAATATAATTGATATTTCTTAATAATTTAGTCAATTCTGTTATAATTATTATTAAAATTTTTGTATATCTTTAAAATTCAAATATATTAACAATAAAATTTTACTAAAGAGTTAGATCACAAGCAAAAGTCGCTGCTTTTCAACACAAAGACCCGGTTTATAATCAGACAATTGGAGGGAACGACTGTCGAAACCTACGTTAAGATGTTGGCCGATATGAATAAAGCAAAATTAAACAACTATTTCATATTTGGCACAATTGATACTTTAAACAAAATCATTGAAGCGGTAATCAATACTTTATTTAATAATAAATATAATTTTATATGTCATATAAATTCCTATAAATTATAGGCAAATGAAAATGAAATGATTGAAAAGCCTAATAAATGGCATTTTATAACAAAAGTAAGTTATTTAATTAGTAGAAGTAAAATATATATTGTATGTATGATTATTAAATTTTAATTTGTAAACAAATTAAATTAAAAAAATATATTTATAAAATGATTTACTTTAGGAAAAAGGCAAACTTGAATGCAAAACATGTAAACGAATTGAAGTAATGTTTTCTCAACCATTGAAAAGCCGTTTACACGACTATGAGTTGAATATAACTCTGGATAATATCGATAACATTAATAAAGTGGACTCTTATTTCTATCATGACTTAACCCGATTTACACTTGAAATCATTGACGATCGCATCCATGAATGGCCTCAAAACATAACTTTTCCAAAGTGTGGTAAACACTTGGATAAAGAACTCAAACAAGAAAGAGTAAGCTTTCAGTTTGCAAATGAATTGGCACAAGAAGTTCTGTACGGAATGTTTGGCAGATTTGTGTTTAATTCATATAAAATGCAAAACAATTATCAGGAGATTAGTATGAGAACAAACAAAGTGGTCATATCGGGTGAAACTAACAATAAAAATACAAAAATATCTGAATGGGAATATGAAGGACACACCGGAACATTGATATTCACTGCCGCTCAAGAAAAACAAGAAAATAAATTAAAACACTATAAGATTGTAACCATAATTGTATGTCTTTGTAATAATACAATTGGATTAACAAAACTAATTGTTATGTAATTTAATATTTATTTGTTTGTTTGTCTCAAAGCAAGCGCCGTTTGTTATGAAGACATCGGTAAATGACACCAAAAATGAAGACTTTTATGGATATTGTATTGATTTGCTTAAAGAAATATTGAATCACACGAAGGAAGAAGACAAATTCACGTATGAGTTATATGTTGTCGACAAATTCGGTACTAAAGATGAGTCCAAAAAATGGTCAGGGATGATCGGGGAACTGGCAGAAAAGGTTAACATTATCTTATATTTTGCTTATAACTTACCGGTAATTGTTGTATAGAGAGCTGACATTGCATTGGGTCCGATATCAGTGATGGCTGAAAGGGAAACAGTGGTTGACTTTACAGTTCCCTATTATGATTTGGTTGGTATAACCATTTTAATGAGGAAACCATCGGTTCCGTCACATTTGTTCAAATTTTTGACTGTCTTAGAGACTAATGTGTGGCTCTGTATATTAGCCGCTTATTTCTTCACTTCGTAAATTAACTCTAAGATATGTATTTTGTTTAAAAAATTAAAAATTGTTTTATTTTTTGACTCTTAAATAGATTTCTTATGTATTTGTTTGATCGCTTGAGTCCATACAGCTATCACAACAATAAAGAGAAATATAAAGACGACGACGAAAAGCGAGAGTTTACTCTTAAAGAGTGTCTTTGGTTTTGTATGACATCTCTGACCCCTCAAGGAGGTGGTGAAGCCCCTCGTAATTTATCGGGTCGATTGGTGGCGGCCACGTGGTGGCTCTTTGGCTTCATTATCATAGCCTCTTATACGGCTAATTTGGCTGCTTTTCTAACTGTTTCCCGATTAGATTCGCCCATTGATTCACTCGACGATTTGGCCAAACAGTATAAAATTAAATACGCGCCTCAAGAAGGCACGTCATCCGCCACTTACTTCGAGAGAATGGCAGGAATTGAGGAAAAATTTTATGAGTATTTAAATTCAATAATTAATGTAAAATTTATACTTTTATTAATGGGATTTACTTTTTTTTAAAGGATTTGGAAAGATATGTCTCTCAATGACAGTCTTAGTGAAGAGGAAAGGGCTAAATTAGCCGTTTGGGACTATCCTGTTAGTGATAAGTATACAAAAATCTGGGCTCAAATACAAGAAGCTAAACCACCGGCCTCTTGGATGGCGGGCGTTGAACGCGTCAAACAAGAGGGATCTACTAAACCTAATGAAGGATTTGCTTTCATAGGTTAGTCTTTGACACTAAGAGTTATAAATATGCCGTATATTTATATAAAATAAATATTAATTAATTGTTAAGCCGAAGCAACAATGGTTAAGTATGCAGTTATGACTAATTGTGATCTACAAAGTGTGGGCAATGAATTCAGTCGCAAACCATTAGCATTAGCCGTACAACAAGCATCACCACTAAAGGATCAGTTAAGTAGTGCTATACTAAAGTTGTTGAATCAAAGACGTCTGGAATCGCTTAAAGAAATTTGGTGGAACAAGAACAAGGAAAAGAAGGACTGCCAGGACTCAAAAAAACAAAGTGATGGCATCAGTATCAACAACATTGGTATCGTTGATCACAAATCTTTAACAAAATCTTTAAACTTAACTTAACTTTAAAAATTTGGTATTAATAGGTGGAGTATTTATTGTCATATTTATCGGTGTAGTGTTGGCCTGTATAACATTAGCCGTCGAGTACTGGTATTTCAAAGGTAAGAGAGACGGCGCTAAAGTTGTGGCCATCAAAGAGTACGGTAATACTGTTAGAAATGCACACAACGGGACCGCACCTATCGGGCATATGGGTCACGGCATACCAGCAATACCAGCAATGGGTCCCATGTCTATTAGACACTGAATATCATTTATTGTTACTAATAACACAACTCAGCACAACTAATAATTTATTACTAATTGAAATTTTATTTTTTAACATGTATTAATTAATTAATAATATTAAAATGGATAATTATCATAATGTTAACAAATTATTTATTATTTCAGTATAAAAATCAAAAATATTTAGCGAATAAATAAAATTATTACAGTATAATAAATACTATGACAATATTTATGTTTAATATTATGCATAATTATTTTTCTATTTTATTTTGCCTATTAATGTTTGTAATTGATTTAATATAATCACAAACAAATTAACTATAATTGTAAATAATTAAAATATAAACTAAAAAGTCAACAATAATTCTCACATTTATTCAAATGTAAATTTACAGTATCTGTATATCAATGCTGTAAAGCTATTGTAGATTCTGTTATCACTTTTATCGGTATTTTATTCAATATAATTATCTACACATTGTTTACCTTTTTGTCAAACATTATACTAATTATTTTTTTATAATCTGTCAATTGTAATACAGTATAATATTACGATTTGAAGTATTATCAATAACGAGAAGTTGGTTTTATTGTCGAAATATTGTAAAATATACACAATTACTGTACAATAATTGATTCAAACAAATAAATCAATTACCGTATATTCTCTCCTCTCAATTCATTATTATTGATAATAAAAACTTTAACAAAACTATTTGATTTACCGTAAGTGTTAAATAAATCTGTTTAATATATAATTTATTGACAAATTGATCGTAGAATTATCATAAATAATTTATAATAAAAAATAAATGATATTTCATAAACTAAATTAAATATAATTTAAATAAAATATTAAAACAAATAATATTACAAATATTGCTTATAATTTTTAATTACTATTACGAGTATCACCTGAGCTGTTCTCAGATAAAGAATTAAGCGAAACACCGGTTAATTCATTTTCAGTATTCTTGAGCGCCCACTGATGTTCACAGATCTCCAATGCCTCCCATTCAGCCTTAAACGCCTGTTTGGGATCAGTAGGCATAGCCATAGCGGCGCCAGACATTTGGTCGTTCATTAGCCGTGTCTGATCTGCGGCATTGTTTTCACCCAATACAAGAGCGTAGATACTTCTCAAACCAAATACGTTAAGGAAATACCACGAAGCGGACGACACCCACGAAGCGTCTAAAGACATCAATTCAATGCCCCTCTGAAGCATTGGCTTAAAACGTAATGTCAGCGGAAACGGCACTTTAGTGGTAACAAAACCAGAAAACGTCCAATTAATCCAACCGCCGATTAATATCATCGGTAATACATTTGTCACATTTCCCTTCAACATATCGGTCATCATTGACGGATCAGTCATCGGATTGGGAGCCGCTGTCTGTCGTTTTTGACTCACTTTAAAATAACCCGTTTCTTCGTCATTGAAATAATGACGACGAATAAGAAATGACTAAAAAGTAAAAGATATGACAATCAGTACAACCATTCATTAGATGACAATTCAATCATTACCTGTTTGGGTAGATATTTGCCATTTTCTCTGAGTAATCGGGATCTGATCATTGCTTGACTGTCCATCACTTGTTGTAACTCAATCTTCTTTGTCGATGAAATTAAAATCGAGACATAATGTCGAAGAATACCCACAAAGAAAGTGATGACAACAATGGGTAGAAACACCCAAACCCTGATATCAGGATCTAAGACAAGATCGTCGGACATTGTTTTTGTTGACTATAAATGTGTTGATTTTGGTGATTGTTGTGATAATCATATGATATCTACAATAATATGGGAATCAATTCAAGTGATAAACACTTGAGAGTTAATGTAAGCAATGAATAGCAATATTGAGTGCAAATGTCGAATCACTTAACGAAGTCATTGATTGGTTGCTTCAGTGCCGCCGTCTTGTGTTGTTATCACTGATTGGTTGGATTCAAACAGTATTGAAGTGAATGGCGGCCAATGGGAACACGTGTAGTGTTTGTGTTGTGAATAAACCGTTAAAATGTGTATTTGAAGTCATCTTTGAATACATTGAATGCAAGCATTGAATCGTTGTTTTGCAACAAATTCAGTGATCGCGCCATAAGTCGACTTCAATACTGTTTTGTCCAAACATTTGATCACATTTTGTATCATCACTTGTGTTGATATCACTAAATCCAACCAATTTGTCCACAATTGTCACCCAAATGGCTCCCAAAGGTATGTTAAATATATTTATATCACTATATATTACAATCTATGCATTAATGCGCTAATAAAGCCATTGGTTATCAATATTTGATTTATTATTCATTACATTATATAATTAGACAAACAATTAGACATTTATTAATAAATTTTAAAACAAATTATAGTTAAATAAGTATTAAAAATAGTGTTATTTATATGAAWTGATTTATAGCGGCAAACAAATCCACTCCTAAACCTAAAAAGTCTGCCCGAACTGCAGTTAAGAAAAGTGCGGCCAAACCTAAGGCTAAACCCGCGGTTACTAAGAGAACCACTAAAGCAAAGGCAACGCCAGAGACTGTTAACTCTGTCGACATCAGCGGCGATGAAGTGGTAAATGAGGTGAAACCAACTTCAGTGGCCAATGCGGGCGCGTCTCCAGCAAAGAGAAGCCGATCTAAATCTCCGGCTAAGAAAGCAGTCGTTAAAAAGTCTACGAAAGCGACGACCAAAAAGAGCGCAGTGAAGACAACTACGACCGTTGTTACGGCTTCACCATTGAGATCACGATCTGCTTCTCCAAGAAAGACAGACACGGATGCGTCGGCACAGAATGGCGCCACAACTGCACCAACATCTGCAAGTCCTAAGAAATCACCGAAAAAGTCAGCCCCAGTAAAGAAAGCGACGAAAAAGACCGCCAAAACTCCATCCAAGTCACCCAAAGCTAAGACAAGCAGAGCCAAGAAATCGGTACCGAAGAAAAATACTTCTCCACCCAAACAATCGACTACTGATGTCAGCAGTGGTTCGCCTCCAAAACCGGTGTCACCTAAGAAATCGCCGGCCGTTAAGAAAGCAGCGCTCAAGAAGAAAACAAAAACACCATCGAAGGCAAAGGCAACCAAAAAGACGACGACTCCAAAGCCTAAGAGAGGACAGAAAAAGACAGCAAAGGCTTAATCTAAACGATAAACAACGCGAAAGTACTTCACGTTTTAAATTTCGATGATTTATAATTATATTTTAGTAAAACAATTACAAATTTAATTGAAATATATTTATATATATAAATATATATCATTAATACCATTACATACATTACTTTCGCCATTATTTCATTCATAATCTTATATATGTTTCATTCATATATTTTTAAACGTTATAAATATTAAAGTAACTTATATTATAATCTTTCGATGGTTTGGTTTCTTATATATGATATGTAAGTTTTGTTTGAAACTGTTTTTAATGTATTGAATTTTGAACTAATTATAGACAATACATATAATTATATAGTTTTGAGAAAAGCCTAAATAAGCAGATAATTGTTTACTTTTATTTAAATCAACTCATTATAATGTATTCATAGATCTATTTGTCCATTAATTGTCATCAAATTACACAAACACTAAATATTTTGATTATTATAATGCATTTTAGTAAAAATCTAAATTTTAAGCTCATTTTTAATTTGCAATACATTTATTATTATAATTATTTATAATTAACTTTTTATTTTATATTCAATTATAATAAAATTGTAATTTTTAATATTTTTATATTTCATTTATTAATATAAATAACATTTATTTGTGATTTAATGAATATATCGTAATTTCATTTATCAAATATATAATACATGATGCCTTTATTTACTTAATAATTAAGTCTATACATTATATTACATTTTTATTTATATAATTTATCAGCATTTTAGATAAAATACTAGTTTATTATTATTCATTATTGTATAAAATATATACTATATTATATAATAATGATATCAATTGAGCTAAAAAGCAAACAAAGATAACATGAAAAATAGCGCCAAAACTTAGATTAAATATTTTGACGATATATTTACTAAACGATAGAATCGAGTGATACAATTGATACTGAATTGTTAGGTCAGTGTTAACCTTATGGTAATGTTTTTATTATAATATTTTGTGGTTATTACCGGTAAGTAATGTTATTTTAATACAAATATTTTGTTTAATAAGTGCTGGTTATAGTTGATAATGTTGTTGACTTAGTATACTTTATGATGTAAAATATAGGATATAAAGTAGACCAATGAAATTATAAATATAAATTTAGCAATTTTTCAAATCTATAAATTTAATTTATTTAATAAATAGTAAATCTCATAAAATAATAGAGTATTTATCATAATTAACATGGTTAATTTTTAAACAGAGTTACTATTGAAACAAATAGAAATATTTTTAAAGTTATTAATATAATTATATTATATCACTACTATATTTATAAAAATTTATGTTATATTTGAGTGTACAGTATGTGTGTAAGTGATTGAGTAAAATAAACTGTTGAGACAATTATATAATATACTTCTCAAAGTTTGTTTTAGTAATACTATTAAATAGTTTTAATCGTATTAAAGATTTTTACAGTTTTAGAAATATTCACAGGTTTTATGAAAAAATTGATAAAAATAACATTTAATATTCAATAAAATTAATTCTATAATAATATTTGGGTTATTTTAAGTATTATATAAATTGTTTTTAATTAAATAATATTTTCATATTTTAAAGTTTCAAAATGTAAATTATTTTTCTAATATATTAATATTTTAATAGTATGTTGTAATCAATGATTGTTATAGTATTACTTGATTTTTTCAAACAACTTTCTATTGAATAATTTAAAAATATATATTCATATAATTTAAATTCATTTATTATATAACAACAAAAAGATTGTATTTAATATATTCTTATAATGTATTTGTATTTATGATAGTTGTTAGTGTTGTTCCTATTGAAAAATGCGTAATTTCATTGTATGGAAATTGCGTGAAATTGACTAAATTATTGCAAAAAGTTTGAAAATCACAATTGAAACATATTACAATCTATAATTTTTCAAAAGTGTTAAAACATTTCTTAACTTATGATATGTATAAAATTATTAATGAATTAATATAATTATGTTGACAATAAATTAACCATCTAAAAACTGTGTTAAAAATTACTTAAAAATGAGTAAAGAATCTTAATATAATTTTTATACAATTCATGCGCGCAATTTCACGCAATTTTCAGCAATTATTGTGGTAAACGAAAATTAGATTGCGTAAAATTACCAACACTAATTCTACTAAATGATATTTAATTTTCATAGTATAAATAAAACTTTATTCCTTTATATATATATATACTGCAGTATATACTGTATATCTATAAATCTATAAAATTATATATTATTATATATATGTACAGTACTTTTTTATTCTAAAATTAAACTAAATTAATTATATTCAAAAATTATAATTATAATTATGATCCAATTTACAATACTTTATTAACATTTATTTATTAACTTAACTATTAGTTAACTAAAATTAAATAAATATTAAAAACAAATAAATATTAAATAAATTAAGTTTTAAAAAATGATAAGAAATTAACATTTTGTTACATCATTTAGTCGTATGTTTGTAACATTGTGTATATTAGTCTAACTAATTGAATAATTCATTTATTAATTATACAAAATCACCAAGTTGCAACTTGCAAGTAATGTTAAGTAGATATGGTATTATTTTACTAATATTGAATACTACAGTATATATAAATTATAAATTTTATTTATAATGATATTTAAAGCATATAAAGCTATAAAAATGTGATAATGACTATCATAGTTAATAAAACCAAACGATTAGTTATTTTTAATAAAATTTATTATTTTTAAATTTTGTAGTTACAGTATATTAATAAATAAATAATTATTTAAAGTTTCTTTGTTTAAAAAAAATCGTTAATTAATATTATTGTAATAAATAATGTTTTTTCATTTTAAAATTAATGATTGTATAATATTTTAAATACACAAAATAAAATTTATCAAATAAACATTGAGACAAAAAGCAAAAATTTACTAACAAAACATTTTTCAATACTACACATCAATTGGAAAAATATTTTGACAGCTTATTTGGAGTTAAATTTAAAAAATAATATACTATAATAACTTATATTCAATAACTATAATATATTTATCTGTTTTGTACTAAATATAATAGTTATTAAATGGTTAATATAGTTAATAGCAAACAGAATAGTTATTTATATGTTATTTAAAATTATGTGATTCGAGTCCACAATTAATATTAAGCTATAGTCCGATACAGAGACAGTTAGTTACAGTTTTTATTTAGATTTCTATAATTTCATAATTATATACTGTATTTATGTAAGATTTAATTTTAACATACAATTTAACATTATATAAAATTTGATATAAAATAATATTTAACAAAAAAACATGTATCGCTTAATACACCTAAATGATCATTGATATTAATCAGGGTTGCTAAAGGGGGGGGGGGTAAGACGTCTTACCCCCTGAGATGGAGAAATTTTGGCTTTTACCCCCTGGCCTGAAGCCAAAAAGTTAGGGGGCCCCCTACCAATTTACGGCGCCGAAGGCGCCGAAATTTTTTTTCAACTATGTAAAATTTTATATTTAACAAAATAATAAATATTAAATTAGTTTTAATATAAATTAATAGTTTATGTATAGAAAATAAATAGATAAAAATACTTAATTACATCAATTTAACATTATTTACACTAGTTGGGGCACTCCACGAGAAAAAATAAATTCCCACCAATTTTCAAGAAAATTATTGATTAAATTTTATTAAATTTTTTAGCTGTTTATAAAAGATAATATATATTTAATTTCTTATTAAAAGTCGAAAACTAAAATTTTTAGCTTAAATTTTAAAATAATTATATTTTAATATTTTTAAACTTTATATAAAAATGTGTTAGTTATGTGCTTTAAAAAATAATAATTATGATATTAAATAAATATTACATAAATAAAGTTGGGGCACTCCACAAGAGAAAAATGTTCCCTAATAAATTTTTAGTTATTTAATAATTATTTCTGACAATATTATTATTAAGACGTTATAATAAATACAGTACTATATCATTAATTTTTTAATTAAAATCAATTTTTTAAAACTAAATAATTGTATTTTTAATTAATTATCATAATTATAGTTATATATATTTATGCATTTCTTTATTTTTTATATTTTTGTAAAAATGAATATTTTAGATAACATTTTGAGTATTGAGAATTAAGTTGAGAATATTTTTATTAGTTAATTTATAGATAATTTAGTGGAAATTTATTAAGAATTTATAAGGAATTAATGGGGATATAGTGGGAATTTATAGAAAAAAAGTGGGAATTTAGTGGGAATTTAAAATTTTTATATTAAAATGTGTTAGTTATGGTTCAATATAAAATACTATAAAAAGATATATTCTTAAATTAAATTAATTATTATTAAACAGAATTAATTAATAATTATTTGCCAATTTTATTTTTATTATTATTATTATTAAAACGTTATAATAAATACAGTACCATATCATTAATTTTTTAATTAATAACTATTTTTTAAAAAACTACATAATATATTTATTTAATAATTATAATTATAATAGTTATATATATATATGCAATTCTTAATATTTAGAAAACATTTTGAGTATTGAGAAATTAAGTTGAGAATATTGTTATTAGTTAATTTATTGAGAATTTAGTTGGAATTTAGTGGGAATTTAGTGGGAATTTAGTGGGAATTTAGTGGGAATTTAGTGGGAATTTAGTGGGAATTTAGTGGGAATTTAGTGGGAATTTAGTGGGAATTTAATGGGAATTTAATGGGAATTTAATGGGAATTTACTCAAATTTGGCAAAAATTGTCGTTTAAAAATGCAATAAAAAATGTTCACCCCCCCTATACCCCCCCCCCCCCCCCCAAGTTTTTTCGAAAATTTTGTCATTTTACCTCCCCCTATACCCCCCCTGAAATCGAAAACCTTTAGCAACCCTGATATTAATATAAGTTTAATTATTAAATCTAAACCATTACATTACTTAAATTGTTATTTTATTGATTTCAAATTGAAAAAATATAAACAATAAGCATAACTAGTTAGCTTTATTATATTAACAAGTATTATATTTTAAAATAAATTATACGATTATAAAACTGCATAAAAAAACTAAAACATTGCATCAAATAAAAAATATAGTTTTCCATAATTTAATCAGATATATGAACTAACAAATACAACTCTATCGGATTATTTGCATAAATGATTTAACTAATTATATTAATATTTATTTATTATTTTATTAATAATTGTATTTAATTTATAACAATAGATAATCTGTAATAATATGTTAAAACATGTGAATTTTATGATGTTATAGACTCTATAATATAGAGTAATAGTAACAATAAGTCTTAAATTATGATCGCATTTGTTATCTAAATTCAAGGTTTTATTTGCAATGTTTAATAATTAGTGTAAAACTTTATAAATCATAATCTGTTATTAGATGTGAGCTCTCATTGAGTGTTAGTTTTCATGTGGTTTTAATCAAACATTAAATCCAATGAATTATGTCTTTCGTGTCAAATAAACGATATATTATTTAATACAAATGTGTTGTTTATGTCTGTATCGGTATTGTATGTGGAGGTCAGCGCACCCGTAGTTTTGTAAAGCCTTTCACATGTTTGTCATTTATTTATTCAGTTTTTACTATTTATTCAATTTTACAATAACTATGGATTTCACAAAAATTATTTTTGAATTACAAATCTATATTTTAATTAATTAATTAATTAATAACAAAAATAAAACTATCAATACTTGTAAAAATAGAAACGTAACTGTGCCTTGCTAAATTTGAGGCTAATTTTTTAAATTAATTTTTATATGATAAGTATGATATACATTATAAATAATAATAAAAATATATAATATTAATTTAATATAATTTAACCAACTTCAACAAATCAATAAAATACAAAAAATATATAATTAATAATATTGAAAATGTTATAAATTTATCTAAATATTTATTTATAAAAAAACTTTTAAAATATGTTCAGTTATTCAATTTTTAAAATTATTATTTTGTTGTTAATATTAATATTCGTTTATTTTAATAAATAATAAATAAGTTTATATACAATATGTAAATTATATCCATAGAAGTTTAACTACAGTATATATTGTCATAAAAATAATTTAGTTATTTAAAGTAATGTATATTCAATATATTTTAATATTTTATAAACAAAATACAAATAATAATCACTAATTTACTTAAAATTTTCTTTATGCAAACTATTTTTTATGTAAACTGTAATTTTTAATATAATTAATAAAGATTTGGTAAATGAAACATTATTTATAATTAAAATGTAAATTATATAATATTCTCTGTTGTAAATTATAACTTGAATTAAATATGATAAAAATAACCTTTAGTTAACATAACTTGCCAACTAGGTGATTTTGTAGTATTAATAATATAATACAAATAAATTATGTAGAAATTTAATAGTAAATTATATATGATATATAAATTATATGACAGGTTAAATTATTGTAATATTATAGTTACAATTACAAGTCAAATAAATAATTAAATCATTTTGGTTTTGAAATATATATCATTGACATAATGCAATTTATTTATGTTTCTAACATTATATAAAAGTTACTAAATTATAAAATGTAATATTATTAATATACTTAAATTTATAATTGTTTTTAACTTATATATATATATATATATTTAATACTGTATGTACAGTGTATACCATATATGCATGGTTTTGATATTTATATAATAATTAGGCACATGTTTGGTGTTCAATGCTATACATGTAATGTATATTATTTTGATTATACTGTAGTGTAGTCTAACATATGATTGACTATATATTCAACACAATCACATGTACTGTATTAATACAACTGAAATAATAATAAATTGAAAAATCACTTAATGTTTATTCAATAGGTTTTGATTAACAAAATTGATAATTTGTGTACAGGTTTTGGTATAGGGTTAACATAAATAAAGTGATTTAACCTAAAATGAGGTCTACTTTTCATTATAAAAATGTTATGCGATTTGTGAGGAAATGAGGGCTCAATCACTGGTTATGCAACCCATAGATATGTGACACTCAGTTACCATTCATTTATTATATCAATTATACGCTTAACAATACAGTAGATCTGATAAAATAGGAAATTAATTAATTATTATATTTTACTTTTCAAACATATATATCAATTATTCATACAAATAAGTCTTAATTATAATTCAATTAACTCAATAACATTATTGTGATAATAGTGTAACAAAGTTACCTATTGTTATAATACATATTATACTGTATTATACTGTAGTTATTGTTTGTTGTATAACCCGAACCAAAGCCCGAACCATAACCCGTATGGATGTAGACTCTAATGGCATGGAGTATATGGTGTGTTGTGTTGTTTGTTGTGTTGACGTAATAACAGTTTGTCTAATAATGGGGAGAAAGTGGGCACTGATTGGCCAATGAGTGTCAGTGTTGTTGTGTTGCAGTCAATGAGCGCATGACTGTTGTTGTGCTCTAAGTATTGTAAGTATTGAATGCATTGAATGTGTGTTGAGTTGTGAGTCAGCTATGGATGTATTGAATTGAAAGCAATTGAATGACTGCTCACTGTTTGACATCAACTCAAGTCTTAATAGTTTTGAGATACGACTCATTTTGACCATTGATTTGAACATTGATTTACCGTTGATTTAACCATTGATTTAACCATTGATTTGAACATTAATGTTGCCATCAATTGGTACCAACACTATAGTGACAATTGGACACAATCTGCACATAACAGTCATCATCTCATTTATGATCCAATTGTATCATTCATTTGTATATATCATATGTGTATATCATTAATATAATTGAAATCCTATTGATTGACAAAACTGACTGCCATTGAGATGATGTCCATCGCAGCACTGATTCAGGTATGTGACACCTGATGGCTGTCCATGAATGTCACCATTAATTGGTTTGCTATCACTTATAGGCAGCAGAGTATTTGGATCGTCGAGAAAGAGGTGAGACATATGTACGACATATCATATGATGACAAATGTTGTCATATATTTAGCTTAAGTTTAGTTATGTCTTGTTTGACCACAATTTGTGTTTTATTTATTAGAGTTATAGTTTAGTTAATATTGAGTTAGGATTTATCAATTGAATACTATGTTGTAGTGGTTTATGATTAGTGCAAATGATAGCAAAATAATATGTTTGTTAAACTAAATATAAGTTAAATTAAAAATATATATCAAGTGTTGGCAAACGAGTCGTTGAATGGCTGCTCAGGCAGTGGTGTGTTTGCAAAGCATTAGCCAAATGTCAAACCTATGATACAAATAATGTTGAGTTAACTCAACGACAGCTGATTTTGACGTTAGAGACGCACAGCTCAGCCATTACTATATGAGACAAACAGCCAAACACTCATACCTTACCCATACTATACCAGTCTCTACACAATGCCATACAATATATGGTATATACTGTAACCTCAATTTGTTTGACTCTTTACGCAAATACATTGAATGTTATGTTAGGCATATATTAGGGCTAAAAATACAATATTATTTATATAAATGGCCTCAATATGATAGCAATTTATGGACAAATGAGACAATAGATCTAATAATGTGTTTGTTTGATACAGAAGCAGAACACGGATATGCGTCCACTCTTCCCATTACACATGATCTCAGTCTGACTCGTCGTAGGACTAAATCGAAGAAATCTCAGGGAAACAGGTAATTGTAAACACCTTAACCACCAGTGCTTTGTTGGTCAACACCTGTTTTGCTAATTGTTTTCATAATTTTCATTTACACTTAAATGAAAATTTTTATCTCAAATTTGAACACAAAACAAGTCATAGCTATCATTACTATATAATATGCATAACTATACACATTATTGCACACATGCTATCCATGCAATCCATGCAACACTACTTTGTTATAACTAAATATTATATAACTAATCACAATCTGAATCTCACACACAATCACACATTAATACACTGAATGCAATGCCCTTTACTTTGCTTAAGTCCGGGTCAACACATTTTCATATACAATAATATTGTACAATATATATGATAGGACTGTAATAGACATAATAATAATATTTTTCTAACGATTACAGAACAACTCACAATGAATTGGAAAAAAATAGGTAAGTGTTTATTGTATTTAATTTTATATAATATTTAATAGTAATTATAATAAGAAATAATATTGTAAATAGTCTGCATGTCTCACATTGTTATCATGTAATCCATATGACTGTAACTCAAGCCATACATACTGTATATACAAACACACATTGATAGTAAACACTACATATTTTTATAATAAAACATATACCTAATTGACTCTCCACTCAATCTCATTGATTACTTAATTGAAATTATTTTCTCAATACATTTTCTCGTGTATACATCAGCACTGTTTGAATTAAGTTTTGCAAAAAATACATTAACTATTAATGGCATTGATTGTAGAGGTATTGCATCGCTTTCTTGATTTGACAAAAATAATTAATAACAATATCATACAGTATTACAGTATATTAGTGTTATAGACGTCGATTGTGGTAATAGTTACACACCTTGCAATTATTAAAGGCCATTATATACATGAATTATATGGCATATACGGTAATTATATATATATATATATATATATATACAGTATATATATATAATATAACATTTACTAAATTATTCAAATATATTAATTTCAATCTCTCTTAATATTTGATTATAGCATTTAATGTATTTAACGTTAAATTTGTTTTTAATGTGTTCAATACAACGCATTATATTACTATAAACTTATTGAAACTTGTAGTATAGTGGAAATAAATGATAAATATAAGTCAATGCTAATCTAAAATATAAACAAATATAAGACAGATTAAGCTTATTAAAACCGATTATCATTTATTTTATTTGAAAAATTATTATTAATTAACTTAGGTGCTGTTCACATATTACGTTTGCACTTTAAAAAAATGTAGATCCCTACCTCCCCTATGTTCGCATGTAGTCATTTTTAAAAATTACGTTCACATGTACCTAACCGCTAACCCCCCCCCCCATCACTAAAAAAATAAAATATCTAAATGCGAACGTTCTAAGATCTCTACCCCTTCCATCCCTCCCCTCTTTCGCAAGTTTGCTTTGGCCGACCCCTCCCCAAGTGCGAACGTAATATGTGAATCACCCCTTACCGGTAAATATTTTATTGAATGAAAATTAACATGTATTAACTAAAACAGCATTTTGTCATTATAATAGTAATTAAAAGTAATTAATAGATTAACTATATTTGTAAATATATATAATACAACTATTAGAAAATATACAATACTTTTACAATACAATAATTTTAATAGGTTTAAATTTTTCTAAATGTTATGGTTATGCAATACTTATGCAAATTGTGACATATTTTAAATTGTTGTGTATAAGGTTAACCTTTATTTGTACAACTTTTTGATAAATTACATTGATATACATTTAGAAACGAAAATACCAATTGATTGATTGTTTTGAAATATATTTTTAGTACAGTAGAAGCAAAGTTAGTTAGTTATATGAATCTACATATCATAGTATTAATGTTTTGTTGTATTGTCGACACTGAGACAATTGTAGAACCATTAACTAAAATGATTGAAATAAATATATGATATTAATATAGTCTAATGGTATGGCATGTGTTGGTAACATATGAAGCCAATGGCCACCAAAAAGTTGATATTCCTTTGTTTAGTTCAAGACATATACTTTCACTATTTAAATGTTGTATTGCTTTAAACCAGTATTTCAATACTTGTATAGCATGTATGTGAGCCTCAGTTCTTGTCTTTAATAATATTCACAATATTGCTGTTCTTAACAATCAAAATACTGTATATTAAAATAAATAAAAAAAAGTATTAGTCATTATCTATAATATGATAAATAAATTGTTTGAATAATTGGATCAATAGCTTAATATGATTATTGATGAACATTGAGATCTGGTACTGAATGTATACGTCAGTCGTAACGTTTATACCATCCATGCTATCAATGGCAGGCATGGTATGACTTGAAGACAAAACAAGGAAGAGTTAGCTAAACGCATGTCTCTGTGATACACACCTACAGTACAGTATATTACAATATATTATTAATTGGATAAATTGATTTCAATTTTTAATATTATTCTCATTAGTTTATACATTAGTGTATATTAATTGACTGATATGTTTCAAGTATGAGAGGTGTTTCCGTAACTAAATTAGCAGTAATATTAACAAAATAAATGCAATGATTTAGACACACAAACATTTTTGATAACATTTAGTAGTGAAACAACAAACGTATTCATTTGCAATGATGTTTGCCATCAAATAAATGAATGATATTTTATATCATAAGACACATACAGTAGATATCAATTGTTTAGTTTTATTATTTTTATATCACACAAATAAAACACAAAATATATGGATATATAGTGAAATAGTTTTCAATTACATTGATGTGTTGACTTGAATTGTAAATAGGGTTGAATTATCCATTTATTTAATCATTTGATTGAACTCTAAATTCAATTTAATACCAGATTTTCGACGCATTGCACACTCAAAGAGTTATGTTATTAGTTTAAACTAAAAAAACTGTTTATCATGTGATAAATTTGATCTCAAAAAGTAGTAAACAATATTCAGGGGAAAATAATTCTCATTTTAGTACTGTAGGTGTGACTCACAGGCCGGGTATGTTGAACTCCCACTGTTCCCCACCTAAACCCCCACTAAGTAGTTGAAAGTTGTCAGAGCAGAGTATCTTAAAATGATATTATTCTATATTATATGCATTACACTCTTTCAATGCCACTCTAACCTCCCTTTCCTCAATACTGTTCACATGATTAACACCAACATTACAATGAACTTAGTTTTGAACAATTTATTCACATAACCTCTATATATGATAGAAAACACTATCATCTCATTCCCTCTTATTAATAACTATTTTGTCTTAATATCTAAGATTATTTAAAACATAATTGATATTTAATGAATATATGGCTTGAGTTTGGTTTCATTTTGAATTTATATATATTTTGATGACTAATAATGTATGTATTGTTTGTTATGAAAGACGGGCACATTTACGTAATTGTTTGGAAAAGTTGAAGGTATTTGATAAATGAGTTGATAGTTGAATGTATGGTAATGTTGTTGATGTTTGATATGATGACAGGAAATGGTACCCCTGGGCCCAGAATCCAGTCGCCACACAACTCTTGGTTTGCTTACTAAAGCCAAGTCTTTCATTAGAGTAAGAGAATAATGCTTTAAATCCTATTCATTTCATAGCAATTATATTGCAATTGAAATGTTTTTTTTAATTCATTGAATTTAAAAGTTATGGTAATCATTATAACAACAATAATAATGCTATTTATATGAAATGCCAGAATTTAGAGGAAAAGGATCGCAAACACCAAACAACTAAAGAGCAACTGATGAGAGAGCAGAGGTATCTAAGGAGACGTTTAGATCAGTTACAAGAAATGGATTTCAAAGAATCACTTCACAAAAGAAGAAGTATTAGTGAATGCAGTTCTGGAATGTCCAGCATTTCATCAAACTCTGAGCCCGAAACTAATGAAACCCTCGACTCATACGAAACTACAGAAAGTGGTAAGAATGCAACACTTTGTCTTCAATGCCATCTCTTTGTCGGCCACTGTCCCCGACATGTGAGAGATATCAATATCTTCTCCGCTTCTCTTATCTGATATTTGATGCAAACTATAGTCAATCAATTACTATCGCATACATTCGGCGCTAATATATCGATATTGTTATTAATACTTATTATAACTATTAATTGATAAATATTTATTTATTACACAATTGATTCATTTTTAAATATTTTGACGCATTGCTTACTGATTGCAAACATTATTTTATTTACTAAATATTATTAGTTATTAAATATTTATTTTATTATCGTTAATTTAAAAATGGTTAATAAAGTTGTTAGTTGTTAAATATAAATGATTGTATATATAAATGTTATGTACATCCGTTGGTTGGCAATGAATGGCATTGTTTTTATTTGCTGGTCATTTAGCGTCAACACTGTGACCATCGGAAACACAACAATGACTTATTGTTTACTAAATAATAACTTAGATTTACATATTGACTATAATTAAGTATATAATAGAGTTATTGTGATGAGACTAAGCTTTTATTATTTTTAGTAAATTTTAGTAATTAGTTGCTTAACTCAAACGGCATAGCATTTGTCAATAAATTGAAACCATAGATAGTAAACACATAAGAGATTTGGAAGAGAGGGCGATGTAGTAGTAATTGATGTGATGTCGGGTTCATCACTAACCACAACCTCATGTTTTTGTTTCTCTATCGCACTGTTAGCTCGACTGTTGCATTCGTTCGCACTCTTTAAGGTGAAGGTCGACCACAACGAGCACAAGGGATGGCCGGTTATAGAGAGGGGCCAAACAAAGAACTTTTCGCTTAATCGTTAAATATATTACTAAACGTCACTTCCAGACCCATGCACTTCGTCCGCGCTTTTAGTGTCACTACTCTTAAAATATAATATATAAATATATATACAAAGAAGCCATATATATAATATATATAAAAAGTTTATACTGTATTGTTTGCTCGTTTGGGCACTCAATTGCTTGTTTTGACTGCACTGCCACTATTAGGCTGTGCTCTAAACCATCAACGTTACTAAAAACAATAACATTTGTTATATAAAAATACAAGTAATTAATAATTGATGGCATCTGTAGACATATACTCAATATAATTAATATATAATTAACAAAAGCACATAAGTTGCCAGTAATTAGTGATAATTTTATCGACTAACTGTCCACTTATGTGTCAATTCATCAAAACAATTATCTGAAAAATATTTTTTGATTCATTATTTGTTTTATCGTTTTTAAATGAGTTTTGTTTTTAATGTAAATTATATATCAAATTAAATCTGATTTATAAGAATTGTTTGCAATCTTATATAGAATATCACATTATTTTTAGTTAATTATATTTATATTTATTTTTGTGCAAAATTTTAAAATTATGTATCATTTACATAACGTAACTGCAAATATATATATATATATATTTCAATAATGACAATATATATTATATTCTGGACACAAATAGACTCGTTTATCTAAACAAATTAGATATAATTTTCATTATATATTTATTAGTTAATTATTAATGAAATGTTAGTCGTCAGAAACGAGTCTCGAATAAATCAATTTTTCACATTTTGTATAATTTTTAAATATTTATATTAATATATTTTAAGCACATTTTCACAAATTCTGGTCATTTTGATCATTAAGTTTTAATGATTTAGTGATTGAATAATAAGAATAAAAATTTTAAGTTATATATATATATAAAAGCTTATTCTCATATAAATGAAACATAATTTTAAAACTACAAACCAAACCATTGATAATATAAATTCATTTGTTGTATTATTAATTTAATGTTTTTAATTTAAAATTTAAAGGTGTTATCTTATAATCAGATTTAATTTGAATATTTTATTGCTTTTTTGGATGCAATCATCCAAATCATGTCCAAAAAAATTTTAATGTTTATATTATTTAACAAGGTGATAATTTATAAAAAAATATATGAATTGTATTGATTTCATCGATTGCTAATACAATTCAACGAGTTTGTCAAATGACAAGTTATTAAATTATATATTTTGGTTATTAAGAGCTTCATATCACGAGTTTTGGTTATTGATAAAAATATATAGTAGTGTAGTATTACTATCAATAAATACACGACTTGTGATTAGACTGACCCACAATTGAAGAATAGATTGTAATATATTATATGCAAAATAATGGGATCAGTCTACTTATGGCCAATGGTCACAACCACTCAGATTAATATCAATAACAATAATATATGTTAGACTAAAATTTTTACCAAAATTATATAAATAACTTGTCAAATTGATATTATTGTAATAAATGCAAAATAAATGTTACTTTTTTATTAATTAAAATAAGTAACAATTTATGTATACATATTGAGGTATTAGTTAAAAGGTTTTATTAGAAGTTAATTAGGAATAATCATTAAAATCATTGTATATCATGTTTATGCATTACTTCTAATGAAAAAATAATGTTAAATAATATAATTATCAAATGTTCAAACATTATAAAATAATTTGTCACATATTAATATATAAATAATTTTGTCTAATTAATTTGTTTGCACAATGATTACAACACAATGATTGTTTATATAATAATAATTGATGTTAACATATGATTGAAATAATTCACTAATAAGATAATATATCAATCGTAAATTTTAGTGCAATGTTATTGTTGACAAAATAATTATAGCCATAAAATTAAATGTTAGGCCTATTGTCAACTAAATCGACAATTTTTGTTATATGATGTTTGAAATAATCGGTGAATTATCGTATAAATGTCTAATTGATATGTTTGGTCAACTGCTTCATCATTCCAAACAATAGAAACTTCTTTGAACCTAATCATACAAATAAACAATTGTTAATTTTTGTAATTATTAATATATAATATAATTGTTTTATTAACACACAAATTATACTAAATGCTAAATCAAAGTTTAATTGAAATGAATTTATTATATCATATATCATAATAATTAAATTCATTTCAACTAGACTTTGATTCAGCATTTTAATAAAAAAAATGCTGTATTAATGTAATATATAGATTAGTTTGAAAAACATTGAAATTGCAATTTCTATAAAATATAAGATCATTGTTTTTTAAAAAATGTCATAAATGAAATGATTGTAAATTAAATACTATAAGAATAATCAAGAAATGGACAAAATTTTGTAATTAATAGTGAAAAGTCAGAGTAACTGATTATAAATCGCACAAAAATATTTTTAATTGAAAGCATTAAAGTGAGTGCTTTTCAGATATTTTATAATTGAGACAAATGTTTATCACATTTGATTTGAATTGTAATAATGTTTTAATACAACAGTATATCAAAGTCTAGTTTACTATTTATATAAAACAAGTCTAACTGACAGACAATTATTGTTAGTTAAACAAAATATGTGAACAATTTTGTAATAATAATGATAATGAAAATACAGACCGAAAATTGGTGTCAACTGATTGTCGGGAATCGCAAACTGTTTGTTCTTTGGGTCCTAAAGTGATCAATACATACATACATACATTTAATATCATTATTATTATATATTATTGTGATTAAGTAACACAAATTTCAATGGACGCACAAAACAACAAACAAATTAATTGAAATCAATTGTCAGCTAACCTGAAGATTGTTGTCTTTAACGTAAGACCAGATCCGTTTGACCACTTCATATCGGGCCATCTCAACAATCACAAAATACATTCATATTATTAAATTAATATATTATTGTTTGTATATATTTAAGTAATTGCGATCCTTATTAATTAATTGATTATAACACTAGTAATTGATTGATTAATAAACTATTGTAGATAATGTTCATAAACTAAAAATTGTTTCAATAATAATTTATGCATACATTTAATGTGTGTTATTGAAAATGTAAAAAAAAAATAAAAATTTAAATATAAAATTCATTGCATTATTTCAATTAATTTCAATGTTAGATATCTATTGATTTGACCGCAATTGACGGTAAGTATTAGATCAATAAAATTATTATTTTAGTTACTAAGACAACATATACTGTATTATAATATAGAGGTTTTAATACATTGAACATCTGTAACAATTGAAGCATTTATTTAAACATTTAACTTATTTTTAGCCATAAGTCATAGTAATCTAATAATTAGATAATCGCACTAATGATTGAATGATTTGAGCAAAAGTTTTGTCACATATTATATACCGAACCTATAAGTCCTTAAAATTGCTTTCATAGTCACTATAATACAGTACAGAACAAGTAGTTAGTAAAGAGTTATTTAATTTTTATTAGTTATTAATTAATCAAATATCTATCGACTTAAAGGAATATTGTATTTCAATTGATTATGTATTCAAATTTGACTTAGAATTGGAATTTAATGTTAAAAATGAAATATCAATGTCTTTGATTTATTATATCTCTTAAGGAAATTAATAAAATTAAAGACATTTAGAAAGTTAGTATTCACAGCATATCATATGTTTATAAATATATTCATTTATATTATAAAAATATACAATAGTTTTATAAAAAGATAATTATTTCATAAAATTTGCACTTTTATTATGACAAATACGTTATATTTATATTTTTCATATACCAGAGACTTATTGATGTATTATTGATGTGATTGATATTTAATTAACTATACAATTATTGATAACAATTTTAAATGTTATTTAAATTTATTATTAAAATGTTTTAGTGATAATTAGGTGATTATCAATAGCTACCATATTGTATATCTAAATATGTCATTAATGGTTCATCCAATTTATTCAATTGTTTAAAAATTTTCAATTAAAACAAAGTGTAAGTCATTTAATTACACGTAAATTAAATTAAGAGTCAATACCTCTTGTTGTCCTAAGAAGTGCGCCAATTCAGTAGATAAGACACACTTCTTAAGGTAACCTTTATTTGTATTTCGTTTTTTCTCAGACTTGTCTTCATCACAATTATCTTTCTTCTCTTTCTTCTTCACTGTCTTTCTCTTTTTCTGTGGTTTAAGACTATTTCTGGTGACTCTTCGGGTTGAAGTCATTTCTTCTTCGTTTAGTTTTCGTGCAAATTCTTCGTCATTCTTTGTTATGTTCTTCTTGTCTTTTTTATTGATATCGTCTTCAATATCACTATCACTACTACTATCACTCTTTTCATTAGTTTTAGTGTCCACTACATTGTCCTTCAATTTCCTATTATTAATATTATCACTGATTTTGTCTTTACTTTTCTTGTGATTTTTTTGACTTAAATTATAAATAACATCATTAATGATATCATTAATTTGTTTCTTATAAGAGTCGATGTCATCTATTTTAAGTCGATTCTTGAGCTCATTCCTCACCAGTTTGCTGGTCATCACATTAAGATCAGCTGACTCTAAGATATCTGTGGATAAATCAATTAATCAGTTGATTATAATCAACAAGTTTTTAGTGAAAATGTGTGACAAAACAAACCTTTAATAGTATTTGTGAGCACTTCTTGAGATACTCGAGCCATAGTTGCATCCAATGAAATCAGTGATCAATTAAGTGACTAATCTATGGCTAAAACAATGCAAACAACGAGTAAATGATTGGATTAACAAATGAGTCGATTGTCTCTCCATTTAATACATTCATTGGACAGTCGTTTGGTGTCTCTGTTGTCAACATTATGTTTGTTGTCATTGAATTGAATACACTGTCAGTGACTGTCAGTTACTGTCAGCTGATGTATGCATTCATTTGATTATATTATTGACTATATATTCAATCATATCATAGGCTTATCAAGTGATGTAGTCTTCAATCACTTCAATCACTTCAACCATTTAATCGTAAAACCAATTGTTTGAAAGTAAGTCAATAGTTATATATATTTCTTAATATATAAATTGATTTCAATTGATTTCATCTAATAAATAGTAAACTCTTGTAAATTACAATTACGTTAAATTATTTCATATCTTGTAATACATTGTTATAATGCTAATGATATTACAAACTCAATCAATTAACATAATATTACCAAAAAGATGATAATAATATCACTTTAATTAAAAAATATAATAACTTTATTGATTAAATTTGTTGATTTATATTTTATTAAATCAACAAATTTTTTAACATAATATTTCAGTCATAAAATATTTAGTAATTTATTCAAATAGATTATATCATATATATAGATATATATTCATAGGCTATATCTATCTACAAGTATTATATATAATGAAATTAATAAATATAATTTATAACAATATTTTTATAAATTGTGAAATTTTATTATTAAATTGATAAATATTTGATAATTAATTAAATGAAATTTAACAATACACATTTATAAGTTATTTAGTTTATCACCAATTATTAATAATAATAATGTTAATCATTTTCACAATTAATATAACATATATTATTTAAACAGTATTTATAGATATTTAAAATTTTATTGAATATAATAACTATTAAATATTAATTTATATATAATATTATTAAACAAACTTATTTGTACATTATTTAACACATAGATTATTAATATCGTTTTAATAATTTTATTTTATAATTATTATTGAATTGCATTGCATTTAATTGTGTCGTTTTATATGATATTTAATGAGTATTTTCCAAAGATTTCAATAATAATTATTAATATTAGATAAAAATTGATGTTTTAATAATAATTAACACAATAATTGTTAGTAATGTTTAGATAGGTATCAATAATTTAAGTATCAGTTTGTTGTTCAATAATGTCTTCATTGACACTCTGAAGCCAATTAAATATCATTATATTTCGATCATATTTTGAAAGTGGTTTTCCTTTTTGTCTTTCAATGTCTTTGACGGTTAAGCTGATGGACCCATCAGGTGATCGGAAGCATAGATTCATTAAATCAAACGATTTGTAAATAGTTTTATGAGAAGAGTTATCACTTGATAATTGAAGGTTTGGTGTTTTGGTTTTATTGAGAGATAATTTGTTTTTTTCTATTGATTCCATATCTTTGGTATTATTAATGGCATCACAAGTAGTTGCTTGCGATGACCACTCATTGACATTGATTTGGCAACTATTATACAGTCGACCAATAGCTCTGAGTCTTCGTCTTAAATACATTTGTCTGACTTTCTTATTGACTGATTTGATGAATTCAACGCTTGAAATGGTTGGCGATTCTAATTGTTTGGCTGACTGTGCCTGAGGTGAGGGTAGTTGTGATGTGGAAAGAACTGGATCTCCGAGATTAACCCACGTTGAACACGAACGGGAAGTATAGTCTAGTCTTCGAAGGTTTGGTAGTTCCAGACGACTTATACCACCAAACAGTAGCACTTCCGACGAACTCTGGCGAATGGCTCCACTCATTGCACCCGAGGTCTCGTTCAGACCACAAATATCTGACGTCGAAAAACTCTTCATTAAACCTAAAACAGCGGACGACATCTCACAACAACTTTTGATGACATCAGACTCTTCTTCAAATAAAATCTCATTGAATTTGATTCCCGAAGAACTTCTTCGATTGATTCCCGAACCATACCGTTCTGATGGTATCTGAAGCAGTGTAGCACTTCCCGATCGGGTCGACCTCACTGTTGGTTTTGAATCCATTTGTGGTCACTATTATATAAAATAAATTATTTTTTAATTTATTCAATGTTGATATTAGATAAAAACTTATAATTTATTTAGCAATTCATAAGACATTAATAACTCTTACAATTGCTATGAGTTGTCTCCAAAACTTTTTAAGCCGACAGATATACACACCGTTACAAATGTTACACATATTCCTTATTATAGTAACACTAATATTGTGATTATAATTGTAAATTAATTTTATGATTTTACTGATTAATTATTAAATATACTGTACTAAGTACTGTGTATCATTGGAAATTATTTTTTTATAATGAATTATATTATTTATATAAAATATTGCATATCCCGTAATATTTTAATTTCTCTAAAAATATCAAATATAAAAAAATTGAGTTTTTTCTAATCTGCTAATCTGACACTTGTATTGATTATGAAAATATTTGCCCGCTTTTGGTGACAACATAATCAATTATAAGTATTATTTTAAAAATTTATAATTTAATTTATAACAAATGATATAACCTTTTGAAAAATATAGATTAAAGTTTGATGAATATTCCATATATTTAATATTTAAAAACTTATAATGAATAGTTTATTACATATAATTTATTATATAAAAATAAATTCAATTTTATATTAATTTTCAGTGACACTTGAATTGCTTAAGTATATTTTTTGAATTTTACAACAATATTTTATAAGTAATGTAAATATAATTTTAGTATAAAATACATATTATTTAATTTATCAAAATATAATTATTCAAGACATTAATGATTTAAAATTGAAGTTATAGATAATAATTTATTAAATTTTGTACATTAAATTATATTATTTTAGTATTGAATCTTATATAGATGTAAATTGTGTATATGTTATTATTAACTTATTATTGTACATTGTATATCATATAAAATTTAATAGTCAATTAAATTATTTATTTAAAATATAAAAATCCTAATTATATTATAATATAAATATAATATAATACTATAGATCGTTTAAAAAGTTATTGTTGTGTAAAAAGGTGTAAAAATATTTCTAAATATCTATCTAATGGCTAAAATCTATTATTATTATTTAATATTTTTAAAATAAATATTAAAAATAATTATTTAATAAAATTATTGCTATAAATTGTGAGTAAAATATTGATTTTTTGTAGTACAATATAAAACTAGTGTACCGTAATATTTATAAAATATAAATATAAGAAATAATATTGCTTTTATATAAGTAATCAATTAAATTGTTTGACATTTAATGCTATAATATTTATTAAATGATAATTATAAGAATTATATATATATATACTATATATGATATATTGATGAAAGACTCACCTCTAAGATGATCCACTTATTGTAATAATAATAGTAGTATTCATATAGAAATATATATCATATTATAAGTACAATGGCTTCAAAATTGTTTTTACTTTGCAATAACAATAAATATTCTTAATAATAATAATAATAATAATAATAATATTTTATACAACTATAAAAATAATAGTTTTTTTTTATTTACTGTTATATTAAAGACAAAATTATATATATAATTTAGTAATTAATGTATAATTTTGTTCACAAAATTTAAAATTTAATTATTACTAATATTATTTCTGTTTATTACAATTATATATTAGTATTATCACATGTAATATTTATATAGAAATATTATAAATAAATAATAATTATTATTTGATTGTTATTTTGGAGTTGATTTTATGGTCAAAATGTAATTTATTATTAATTGTCTTTTGTCAGTGATTGACAATCTTTGAAAAGCATTGTAATGTATTTGAATGTAATGTTTAGTTTGAATCTAATAAATACACTGATTTGTGACAATTGAGGCAAAACTGCGGTCGCATTCACTCTAAAGGATTTGCTGTCAAAGACATTGATCGGCGAAGAAGAGACACAAGAGTAAGAGCCAACTCAACATCACATATGACCACATCATCTCATGCGCACAGTTATCATATAATACCATACAATACTCTACTATACCATAAAATATTAGTCCATACCTACCATTCCATACCTATATAATGATTGAGTATTACTTTAACTCAATTAAATACAAAATATTAGTTTTAACTATATTATGAATTTATTTATACAATTATATAAATTAATAAATAAAAAATATTTAACAGTAATTTAGAAATACAAATAATTTGTTTAAATTTCATACAATATTTACGTTAAATCAAAGATAATATTAAAAGTTAAACAGTACATTAAATATCAAATATAAGTTACAATTTTTACAATTAATTATAATTATATTTCAAGTCACTCTTAATTTTTTAAGTTAATATTATTAATATATTAATATAATGTGCATTTTTAACTGAATAAAAAAATTAAATTTTGTTAACTTAAATATAGGATATCTTGAAATGAAGTTTAAAAAATGAGATCAATATACAGTAAAAATAATAATACTGTGATTATACAGTAATTATTAATAATAATTTATTACGATTATTATAGTTGACGCTAAAAATTGATTGTAAGTTACGAGCAAATTGTTGTTTACCTTGAAATTATCTGTTAACTTGACTTCAATGCAATCACTAATTTAACATCTAATGGATGTTTTATAATGAATATTATCAATCAATATTGTACTTTGTATAACAAAAATGATTTTCATTAAAAATTTATGTCATTCATACTTTTACTTTGATTTATTTTTTCTAATATTTAATCAATTTTTTTCATGAGATTATTTTTCTAATAAATATACTGTATTATAATTTAAGTATTCATAAAACTATATATGTCATTTGGTATTTTATATAATTAATTTACAACAATTGAACATTAATAAAAAATAATAATTTTTTTATTATATGATTATTTAATTATATTTCTGTGAATTTTGTAAATAGATTAACCAATAGTTTGAATGAATGGTTTTATAGGTAATACATCTAAGTTCGTGAGTTATTGATAACAAATGATACAAATAATAAACAATTGGATTAATTTTATTTAAATTGATATTAATTTGTTATCTTATTATATATTTATAAAAAGTAATATTATATAATTCTTTATAAACACTAACATAATTATCACATAAACTATTGTTTCACTAAGAAAATAATTATCCAGTTAATTTACTATTACAAAAACAATATAATATATATTATTCTATATTAAATATACTGTACAATAGATCATAGATTGAAAATATTTCATTAATAGTTATTATTAGTGTATTGATTAATAATTTTTTATACTCTATTAAATAGTTGTTATAATAGTTGCTAAAAAACGTCAAATAGTTGTTAAAATAGTTATTTAAACTGTATTAAATAGTAGTATATAGTTGCCAAAAAAGCCAAATAATTATTGAAATAATTATTTATTTTCTTATAAATATTTCAACTGATATATAATTCACTTGTTTTCAGCATATTTACAAAAATGATTTATATAAATAAACTAATTATTTTTATTGTTAAAAAAGTAATATGAGTTGATAACAGTTTACACATTTTATATAATTTATATAACTATTACTTTTTGTTTTTACATATATTTGTGCAATATTTTACAATTTTATGCTTATATTTTTCAAAATAAGTGAAATAGTTATTTATAAGTTTTTATAGTTGCTAACCTAACAAATAGTTATTTATAGTTATAATAAAATTTCGGAAATAGCGTCCACTGGTCAAGTTAGGTGGACATACTAAGTCCCAGTTATAAGCGTTAAACCGACAAAATAATTTTTTTAGTTGGAAATCAAGACACTAGTTATTATAAAATTGCTAAAAATACATTTTTTAAATCACTAAAATAAAAAATTAATTTAATTAGTATGAGTCAATAATTATTTAGTGACAATAATCACAGCTATTAGTATCATTATTTAAATTAAATTTATTTTATAATTTTCAGTTGAAAACAATACATTTCATTAGTCATTATTAGAAATGGGTTAATAGAAAGTTTCTAATAAATTTCCGTGAGAAAGTTTCTAGAAAATTTCCCATGAATAAATTTCTATAGAAATTTAACTTTATTGTTATACTATGGGATCCCCATATCTATATTTATTGGAAATACTATAAATATATTAATGAGACATAATATTGTACAAATGGGATACCTATATAAATAATTATAATTATCCAATAATAATCAGTTTTGTAAAATTTTATTTTATGTATCATAGTTTAATATAATTAAATAAATTATTTTTTTACTTTAATTAATAATTAAAATACTAATACTAATACTAATATTTAAATATTACTTATAAAAACAATGTTAAAGATAGCAAATATCGAGAAAACAAAATTAACCATGGGGATTCCATAAATAGAAATTTCTCTATTATTTTATAAATTTCTCTTTTTTGCCAACACTAGTCATTATTGAGTTTTATTTACAATATAATATAATAATATATATTAACAGTATATGTATTATTTATATAATACAATAATACACTGTTAGCTAATTTCTAGAGTTTATCACTATTTTAGTTTCTGTATGTTTAGACAACAATGTTATAAAAAATGTTTTACCAGTTTGTCAATCATATCTAAATATACCTTTAGTTAATACAATAGTTTTGTAGTTCTAAGTAATAATCAAATAATAACCTCAATATTTGAAACAAAAATGTTGCTAAACATGAATTCCTTGTCTACATTGATATGTTTAAGTTATTTAACTAAAGGTTAGATAATTTAGTTTTGATAAATATTTGCTGCTGGTATTACTGTATATGTATATAAAGTATAAATAACATATTTAATACAATATATTCATATTAATATATTTTATGTTATTTACTTTTAATTTTTCTATTAATTACAATTTTAGCAAATATTATATATGAATAAGTTTTCTATGACTTTTTGTTTGACAATTTACTAAAATTGAATTTTAAAGCTAAATATCGTATTTAAATACATCCGATCAAAGATGAATGAGAACTTTAATCAATTATTATCTAAAAATGCAAGAAATATTGACAAATTCATTGCTTACGGAACGGCAGGTTTTCGTGATAAGTATGCCATACAATAGATATTAATTAATATTTAATTATAATATTTAATATAAATAATTTATTATTAACAGAGCTATTGAATTACAACATATTATGTTTCGAATGGGAATATTAGCTACACTTAGAGCACGAGTAGTTAAAGGTATGACCATTTGTTAACCATTAAATTAATATACAATCACACTATACTTATTAATATAAATATATTACTTATTAATTTTATAATTTTTAGCAACAATTGGTGTTATGATAACTGCATCGCATAATCCTGAAGAAGACAATGGCTTGAAATTAATTGATCCAAAGGGGGAAATGTTAGACCCATCCTGGGAGTCGATCTGCACTTATTTGGCAAATATTAAGTATTTTATTATATTATTAAATTGTAATAAATATCAAGTAATAGAAAAATTATAGTCATATAATATTTAATAGTTATTATTTGATATTTTTAATATAACAAGTATTTTATACAATTTAAAATGTATTTTCAAATAAAAATATTTGTTTGTATTTTAGTGACAAAGAATTATTGGATTCAATTAATAAGTTAATTGAAGATAAAAGTATAGATATGTCAGTAGTGGCCCATGTTTTGATCGGAAGAGATACCCGTTCTAGTAGTGAAAGGTTACACAAAGCAGTCATCGATGGCATACAAGCAGGTGATGGCAGAGTCAATGATTTTGGTTTGGTTACGACACCACAAGTCCATTACGCGGTGTTGTGTTTTAACACTAATGAAGAATATGGTGAACCCACAGAAGTTGGATATTATAAAAAGTTGTCCAACGCTTTCATTAAATTGAACGGAGAAAATGGGTCACAAATTGTGGCCAATAATTACATTCCATCGGTAGTTATTGACGGCGCCAATGGTATCGGTGCCATCAAAATAAAACAAATGAAACAATTTTTAGGCAATTCATTAAATATAGAAGTTATTAACGATGGAAATGGTGTACTGAACGCCTTCTGTGGAGCAGACTTTGTCAAAGTTCAACAAAGAGCTCCAAAAGATTTGCAACTTGAGGTCGGAAAGAGGTATTTAGCATTTGATGGCGACGCCGACAGAATCATCTATTTTTATAAGAATCAAATCGATGGTTACTTTCATATGTTAGACGGCGACAAAATAGCAGTTTTAATTGCTTCTTATCTAAAAGATTTATTATCTTCCGTTCAAATATCAGACATCGATTTATGCATCGTTCAGACGGCTTATGCCAACGGAAGTTCAACTAATTATATTGAAAACATACTTAAGTTACCCGTCCATTGTGTGCCAACAGGTGTCAAACATCTCCATCACAGAGCATTACAGGCAGATATTGGTGTATACTTTGAGGCCAATGGTCACGGAACTGTCACTTTCTCTAATAAAACTGTTAATCGCATCAAACTTTGTTCACACGAGACATCTCTAAAACTCTTAAATTTTATCGATTTAGTTAATCAGGTATTATAGATACCGAATATTAAGGTTATTATTATTTTTATTTATCATTAATAAAATAATGTCTTATTTTCAAAGACTGTCGGCGATGCCATCAGTGATATGTTAGTTATTGAATCCATTTTGCGAAGTAAAGGACAATCGATACAAGATTGGGATATGTTGTACACTGATTTGCCGAATCGTAATATTAAAGTCACTGTCAAAGATAGAAATGTCATCACCACTGGTGATGCCGAACGCAAAGTGTTGACACCAATTGGATTACAAGACAAAATCGATGCCATTGTAGCTAAATATGGTCCAAATTCGCGATCATTTGTGAGACCATCCGGTACTGAAGATGCCGTCCGAATATATGCTGAATCGACAACTCAAGACAACACCGATTCTTTGGCTAAAGAAGTGGCAAAAGTTGTTTATGATATGGCTTATGGTGTCGGAGGTCTTTGATTTTATATTAAATGCGTTGAAACAACTATACTATAAATTATTTTAAATTTTATTATAAAAGTTTATATATATATATTTGTATTATTATTATTATTATAAATTTAATATAAGATAATTTGTTAATTTAAAATCTATATATTTACCAATAATTAAAACTTTTATATCATTGATATATTTACAATAAAATTACTTTTAAATCAATTATTTTGAAAATTAACAGAATATCCGCCGGTTTCAGCATTTTGTGTGAGTTTGAAGTTATCAGTAGACATACCAAAGGGCCGAAGCACCAGATTTCCCAAGTCTTTCAATTTAGACATCATTTCTGTCTTCAATTTCTCATTTCTTTCATTGATTTCTTTCTGCAATTCATTGATGGCAACCATTGCTTCGGTACACTTTGGGTTCAATTCAAATACTCTTTGGTAATCTTTCAGCGAATCATCCAATTTGTCACTCATTTGTCTATATATCTGAGCTCTTCTTAACAATGGTTTGATGTAATTGTTGTTCAAATCAATAGCAGCGGTGCAGTCATCGAGTGCTTCCTGGCGTCGGTCGCAATGTAAGAGAGCGGCCGATCGGTTGCTATACATAACGGACCGATCGGTGACAAAGACGAGGGGACACATATCGAGGGCTTCGGTATATAAACCAATACTTTTGTCGAATATTTCTTTCTTAAAGTTGTCGTTTCCCTCATTCTTCAGTTCAATTGCTTTGACTTTCAATTGCATCAATTCTTCACTTGTGTGTTCTTCTATGTCTTCATCCATATCTGTGTCCACTTTCGGTGTTTTGTTATCATCGACACAATGACTATCATTCATACCATTCATTATTATAAACTCAGTTCACTTCAAGTGTTAACAAAAAAAGTCAAACATTTAAGACATAAACAAATGACAAAACATTACTAACATTGCAATCGATGTCTACAGATGTCTACAGATGTCACTTGAGATGCATTTCTGACCAAATGTCAGACAAAATAAATATATTAATTGTTTTATATTTATTAAAAGTTTTCAATTTTGTAAGTATTTTAACAAAAAGTTTAATTTAATTTACAAAACTTTAATACAACTTAAATTTATATGATATACATATACTGTACTATTATRTTATTATATAGTCTATCATATATAGTATACTTTATTATTATTATTATCACATTATTCACATAATTTTTAATTAATATTAAATTTACAATAAATTAGTCAATACTTTTATTTTGTTTAGTTTTTTACAAAAATTATAAATTACTATAAAATCATTATTAGATTATGAGATTATAGTCTTAGATGGGTTCCTATTATACATTATAATTGTGTATTATATTATGTATTATAATTTATAATTGATTCAAATCATTATATTTAGGCACTATTTTAATTTGTTTTCAGCGAAACATTTTTATTTTGTATAATACATTAAATATTGTATAATAAATAAATATATATATTAGAGGGGGGGAACCGAAGAATTTTTAGGAACCGGAACCGAACCGTAACTAAAACTTAGGAACCGAATGAAACCGGAACCGAACCGTAATCTTACATAAATTACGTTAATAATATTAAGGGGGTAAAAAGTGGGCTTAAAATTTAAAAAATAGATTTTCATATTTTTATTTATTGTTATAAAATACGGTTAGAATTATTATAATTACTATAACATATAAGCTTATAAATATAATTTTATAACTATTAATAGATTAATAATTGATTAAAAATAGAAAAATTTTAGTTAATAAATAATTAAAAGTAATAATAATTAAAAGTAATAATTAAAAGTTATAAATAATTAGTTTTAAATGCTATATGTTATATTATTATAAAGCAATAATAGTTAAATAAAAATATTTAAGTATATTAACAAAAGTATTTCTAAAGATAATTTTATTTGTGCTATTAATTTAAACTCAAATCGGTTTTTAATTAAAACCGTTTTAAAACCGAAAGCTAAAAACAAGAACCGCAACCAAACCGGACCTGAAAACAGGAACCGGAACCGAAACACAAAAACCAAAACCGTGATAAAACCGTTTCGGTTCCGGTTTCATTCGGTTTTATGAAACCGAACCGTTTCGGTTCCTCCCTCTAATATATATATATATATATATATATATATATATATATATGATTAGAGTTCGATCAATACAAGGGATGGAAGTTCCCTAATGAAATCCCTCCAATTTTTCAGAAAAATAGGGAAAATATTTATTTTCTTTCCCTAGATGTTAGAAATGAAAATATATTTTATATTTCTACACTAAATAATATCAACGCTTATTTTTTTGCATAAAATTTCATTGAAATATTTAAAAATAAATTTGAATTCAATAAATTTAGTGATACTAATTAACAATAGCACTCAAAATACAGTTTAATACAACATTTGTTGTTTATATTAAAATAGGTGGCAAAAGGAAAATAGGAAACTTTAGGAAAATAAAACGAGGGAGGTAATTTTACCGAACCATATATACTGGTACTCGCAATTGAAAGAGACGCATTTTATATATAATAAAGTAACTTTGTTTTTGTGTGACCCATGTGTTATCTACAAATTGTATTTTTTTACAATTAAGTACAATCATCATTAGTCTATAATTGTCTTATTCAAGATTTTTGATAAATCTTTTTATTAATCTTTTACATGGGTTAAAGTACATGACGTTTATGCCATAAAAAACATATATTGTCCTGTAATTATAGAAACAATTAACAAAAATATTAATAGAATATATTCTAAAGCCTTATGTGTGAAGTCTTGTCAGACATAATAAAAAAACTAAAAAGATGAATGAGTAGATGTGGAAGACAAAAAAAGTTCATAAAAAATATCAAAAGTTAAAATCGAAAAATTGTATGAATTTATAAAAATATTTCACAAGTTTTCTTGAAAATAAATAAAAGAGATATTATATTATTTATTAAATACTAAATAACATTTGCCAACAATTTTCGAAAGATATGTATAATATCTCTAAGTACTATCTACTTTTACTTCTTATCTATGGGCTACATATGCAAAAATATAGCAATTATTATTTTAATATCAAATAATAACGGATTTATAAAATGAAATTAAACCTTTTATATATCATTATATTCAACATATATTGCTTTGTCAAATTACTATTTGCTTTGATTAATCTAACACTTCTTTGAGTGTAAAAAATCAAAATTTGTGAAGGGGTCCAAAATGGTAATCGAAGGGGTTTTCGATTTAAAATCATAAGAAGTGGTTTACTTAAGATATTCAAAATTATCATAACAAATGAAGAGATATTATAGAATCAAATGACATATAAATAATTAATTAAACTTCAATAACTTTTTAAAAAAATTAATTTAAAAATGTAGTTATGAATGCGTCTCTTATAATTGCGATCCCTAGTATAAAGTATATGATATACACAGTATTACAGTATACATATAATATAGTTTTTGCTAAACGTTAACAAAAACAAAAGATTATAAACTTTGAAAAATTTTCTCAATTAAAAAATGTTTGACAATGAGATTAATCTATTACTTGTTTAAGTAATACTTAAATCAAATATTAAGTAATTAAAAAAATGAACATAACTTTAAATACTTTGAAACAAATAAGAAAACAGTGAATAACTAAATCATAAAACATTAAAAGCACAGAAAACTTATATAAATTCAAAGGTTATATAAAATAAATAGTGTTTTATTTATTGTTTTTAATCGTGATTTATGTTAAGTCAAACATACGGTAAATTAAGGCAACGAAATGATAGCGAAAAATAAGTTTCGGTTAAACGATATATTAGTTTGTATAGAGAAATGAGTGTAAAATAAAAAACATTGTATTAATTCAATATATATTTGTATGGTTTTTGGTGAGTGTGTTGACTGTATTGCCTAAAGCGTGAATCGGCGGTAATATCTATAGTAATAGCCTATAGTAGTGATGCCTCACTAATTCAGGTCACTGTCCATTAATCAAAACATATTTTACTTAATATGAAAACACTTGTTTGCAAAATACAGTCAAATATAATGAAAATAAATAAGTTTTAGACTTCTCACGAATAGCACAAACAACTATTGAATTTGTATTTAAAAAATAGTAAATGAAATGAATGTCCATTTATGATAATACAGACACCTATTAACACAACTGGTTTTGTAAACTATAATATTGTCAAAAATTAATTACTTTTTTCAACCAAAATATACAAACTTTGTTTTACTCTAATTGTTTTATTTTTCAAAAAGACCAATAATTTCGCTTAAGTCTACAATTTTAACAATTATTGAATTAATTTATATATGAACTCTAAATAGAAATAAACTATTTATTATTGATATTATATACAATTTAATACATTATATCCGGCGAAATAACTATTTTTATTAATGGTTTTATTGAAAGTTTTAGATAAATATAGTAAATATAATTGAATAAACTCATGAATTTTACATCTATACCTATTTATATTTATTTTCTACTATTATATAGTTTTTACTACAGTATTATTTTTAAATATAAATTGATTTTTAACTGAACTTTTTTTGAGTTAACAAAACAAATTGATTGTAAATTCACTTAAAATTAGTTTTTTAATCTAATGGTTTCTTATAGCATAAAATGTTAAAAAGCAATTAAAATTTAATAAAAATCAATTTAAACTTTATCTTTTTGTTATTTTTTGTAATTTTTTTCATTTAAAGTGAGAATAAAACCAGAAAATTAATTAAATATTTAAATTAGAAATCAAGTGTCATATTTATATACAAAATATTGTATATATATTCGATATATATATATATATATATATAATGATTAAATATTTTATTGTTGTTTAGATTTACAAATATCATAATATTTGGTTTAATCGCATTTTATATACATTTATGTTATATTATCAATATTATTAATCAAAATAAGTGAATTTGAGTTTAAGTGCCCACCAATAATGTTTGTCTAATCGTTATTAATCACAATTTTAAGCATATTTTATAAAAAATACCAAACATTTCGACAAAATATGAAACATAAATTAAAACATTAAAAAAAGAAAAGTTATTAGTATTTGTAATATAAAGATATATACAATAAATAGTATTACTATTTGTGGTGAAGATAACAGAGAAATAAGATGAGAGATGTCTAGAAGTGATAACCAAACTACTAATCATTGAAAAAGATTGAAAATACAACAAAATATTCATTTTTCTAATAAATTGGATATAATATCACAGTAATCATACAAAATGTATATTCATCCAAATATTTAAAAAGCTTTAAAAAACGTTAAATTTTAAAACTATTGAAGAGAGAGAGAGAGAGAGAGAGAGAGAGAGAGAGAGAGAGAGAGAGAGAGAGAGAGAGAGAGTTAAAGAGCATTAAAGGTATATTTCAGATATTCAATAGATTTTCAATCATTGAAGCGAAAAATTATTAAATTGAAAGGATATACGGACTAATGTTTTGCACATTTTGTAAATTTATGCTCTCTCTCTCTCTCACTCACTCTCTCTCTCAAAATGAATTCAAAGAGTTAATTACGCGAAAACTAAATGTTTTGAGACGACATGCCTTATCATTAAACCAATACTTATGTTAAATATTTTATATACAATTAAAATAATGTTTACTATATTTTAGTCAATTATCTCTATCTATAGTTCTTAAACGTCTCTGAGATGTTGATGAGATATACCAACTATGATATGATATACTATTATATACTATGATATACTGCCATTCAATCTATTTTTTTTTTTTTTTTTGATAAAAAGACATTTTAAAAGAATTATTTCAAATGAATTATTACTAAATTGTGATTTTATTGCATTCAATCATTAATTAAATTTTTGAATTTTTTGTCGAATAATTTTATTAGTTATTGACCTCAAACTTTAAAAAGTAAACTTAAAAATAATATAAAAAATGAGTTCATATAATAATAATCCATTTGAAAGAATTCATATATTTTGAAATGGGATACTAAATAGACTGTAAATGATATTTAACTTCAGGTTTTGAAAGCTTTTTAGATTTAAAAACATAGAGAGAGAGAGAGAGAGAGAGAGAGAGAGAGAGAGAGAGAGAGAGAGAGAGAGAGAGAGAGAGAGAGAGAGAGAGAGAGAGATTTGAGAGAGAAAGAGAGAGAGAGAGAGAGAGAAGAGAGAGATTCAGTGAGAGTGAGTTAATAACTGAAAACATGTAACTCATTTGAATTATGAGTTTCGGGACATCTTTTCTCTATAAAGTTTGATTTGAAACAATAAATCATAACTTATAGTCTTATTCTAGCCTCAGATGAAGTAATGTTTGATTAATGAATGGACCGGTGGTTGGAATTTTTGACTAACTTTCCAATGATTTAAACTGCGATAAACTTCAATGGTTTGGCTCAGCATTTTGATGACAGTATAAATATTATTAAATATTGTTAAATATTATTTGCTTTTAATCCATTAATAAATGGCTTTTTAAAAACAACAAAATATTATTTATGATATAATGTTTGCTATATTTATACAAATGAATTTAATTGTGAATCAAAGTTATAACAGTTTATTTAATTATCATTAAAATTTAAAATGACACTTTATTGCCATCAAATGAAAAACAACTAATTTAAGTATTTCCCATAACATTGGTGGTCATCAATGATTAGGTCAATTTACGGATCAATTATGATTTAACAGTTAATTATAAATTGTGTTAAGACAACAGTGCCATTATGTCTGACTGATCTCCAGTGATGCCAACGATAGGAGTGACCGGATTACACCAGAAGTGACTCTATTGTAGACAAACTCAATCAAATGAATGGTTAGTTTAGAGAAAGAGGAACCAGATGTTGGTGTCGGTTAGGGGTATAGACTATTGGGTATAAGTGTATACAAGTTAGTGATGGGATAAGAGAGCGGCACTAATTAGCTAGAAATAGACACACGTGTTATAGTGTTAGACTGTATCACTAAATCGCTACTAAAATAACTGACAAATGAAATCCGAGTCCAAACATTATTTTTTGACATTTCTTCTCATTTATATTTCTTTAATATCGTAGATAAATAGCATTACTTTTGGTGTTTTAAAAATTATGATTTTTTTCAATGTTTGTTTGCCTCAAAAAGTGCAACTGATCCGTGAACTGCAAGCGCCAATGTGTCCGACAAGTTATATACCACTGGACTCCTATACAGTTAGAGAGATAACTGACCCCTTGATATCATTGATGTGAATAAAGATTGCATTTTTGCCGAAACATTGTTATTATTGTCAAAATATGCTTTCAAACGCAAAACTATTTTTATTATATGTATCTTTAAAAATCTTAATGTAATTGCAATAATTTATAAATTGTTGGCGTTTTCACAGACTAAATGTTTTTGCTATAATTTATCGCAGTTTTCTTTAAATTCTTACTAATTGACAACTTTTTAAACATAAAAAGTTTTTCAATTGATATTAATTTAACAAAATTATAGTTATAACAATAACTCTAATACTAATAAAGTAAGCAAAATTAGTGTAATATTTTATAATGTTTATTTAGTAATCGTTTTAAACTATACAAATAGATAGCAATTTATCTATAAAAATAAGTGTTAATTTTGTTGAAAATATAATTTACAGATAAAAGCAAATTATATTGTATTTGAAGCAAAGCTTTCATTATGTCATTAGTGATAAAATTTTGAACTTTAAGTCTATTGATGTCTTTATAGAGCATTCGACCGAAAACTACATTTCGTGATATATTATACAATGCAATCACAACGGGCACCGGTAGTTCAAATCTACACATTATTTCATATTCACTGTATTTACTCTACCTGTTTGGATAACTTCATAATAAACTAATAAAAACATTATTTGAAACCAATTTATATGAAAGTAATTTGAAAATTGTCTATAAAAAGAATAACAAAGAAAACAATTGAATTGAATTATAATATTATATAATGTTATATAAAATAATGTATTGTTATGTAATGTAATGCAACTCTCGACTCATTTCTGACACATTTATAACGTTATATCTCATTGAAAGAGGCAACGGATGCGGACTCTGAAGCAAATGAAAAACTATGTATTGCTTTAATGGCATAATTTATCAAAATAAAAGTCATTACTACAACTACATTAGACTCTAACTCACTATTTAGACAACAAAAATAACTTAAAATAACTTTTATTCAATTCAAACGCCGACTATATTTCTTAAATATATATATATATATTATATTCATAAATATATTTTTAAACAAAACTTAAAATTTATCTCATTTTACAAACTCTTCTCTTAATTAAAGATGTGCTGAAAAAATAAGTTTATAAAATAAAGTTAGTTAATAGTTGAATAAACTTTTTATGTTATCAAACTTTTTTTATATAAAAAATTAGTGAATTAATAATTATTTTTGTAAAATGTTTTTAATGTAAACATATATATGAAAATGTAATTTTTTCTAAAATGTTGACAAATTTGACTGAAATAGATAATTGGTTTAACAGTTTTTTTGCAATTGATTATGAAAGCAGTTTCCGATAAGAAATTGTACGCCTATGTGGAGGACAGGTATTTGGCAAAAGTTATGTTTTAAGTAAATTTGAAAAAAATGTTTTTATCGTGTGGCAAATCACACAACAAGTTGACAAATACATTAATACATTAGTTTTAGTTAATTATTTAAATCAATGCTTTTAAAATAGTATCAATTATTATACTTAATAATATTTTATGAATATATTTAAGATACAATTAAGTAAAAATTGGTGTTTTTACTCAAATTTTTYCCGATATTTTAAATAGTGGTTATATCAGTGGGAGTATAGGGAGTACATCACCCAACCATATAAAAAGTTTGTTTTATTCAATTTTTAAAATAAAATTTTGTATATCAGACTTAATTGATTAATGTTTTGAGATCACGCCATAACCTATAATATAACAAATAAGTACTAATAAGTTAAATGTTTTTTGTTGTAAAATAACTAACTTTTGTACAATATATAATATAAATTTATACAGTATATTGTTTTTATAATAGTTTTACTACTAATAAAAACAAATCAAAATAATTAATTGTTTTCAGAGACAATCTAATTGTTTACAATTGCCCATTTATAAACAATAATTTTAATATTGCTTGTAATAATTAATTATAAAATACTATATTATTTTATTTATAATTTTAAATTAATACCAAAACAATTAAACAATAAATTCAAAAATTGTTTAAATTAAGAATAGAGTCTATAAGTTATAATTAATAACTGGTTTACAAAAAAAATATTTTAAGAATATTTTTTACAAGTTTTAACCTTATCAAATAAAATCATTAAAAAATATAATTAATTAAATATGAGTTAATCTAATCTAATAGTCACAATGTTTATCATTACATTTATAAGTTTGATATTTTAAAAGCTTAAAGTGTCTGAAACTTTATACAATTTATATTAACAAAAATGCGCTTAAAAATAATAATTAATTTTCTAAATAAAATTTAACATCTAATGAATGGCTTATTTGCAGTATGTTTATTAATAATGTGATTAGTTTAAAGAGTTATACAATTTGTATAGTATTTCAAATACAGTTTTTTATAATAATTTTAAAGTTATAATACATGAGTTAAGAGAAACATAATAAAAATAAAATTTCTAATTAATATGTTTTCTAATAGTTATCAAAAACGACTCACGAATTTTCTATTTTTTTCTTTTAAAAAACTTATATTTATAATAACAAAGCGATTAATTCAATTCAATTTATTTAGAAAATTAGAAAATAAAAATTAAATCATTATTCGTTTTAATTTATAAACATATTTTTAATTTTATTTAATTAAATCATCAATCATTTAGTGGATATTTTTTGCACATAATATAATTATTTATAAACTATAATCAATTGACACAATATATATTAATTTTTATTTTTAAGCAATTGTAAATAAAGTTTTATACGAACATATAAAATAAACATACAATTACATGAATTGAATTGTATTGAATTGAATTACATTGAATTTTATTTGTTGACTTACAATAATTTATAGCATTGTTAAACATCGAAAATAAGTTATTTTATTAAAAAAATGTCATAATTTTTTATAGCAATAATTCATAAAAGTTCAATAAATTGTTGAATTGATTCAAATTTATAGAATTTCTTAAAACAAAATAATTAATTGGTTTGAATTGAATTGAATGTTACATTTAAGTGTAGTTCAGGACTTGTTTTGTTGTTTAAAGCAAAGAATCGCCAATTGATTTGTGAACCAAATCATACATAATGTAACATATTTTGAAAACCTGTGGCGAAAAGTCAATGAAACCAATGGTTAATAATAATAAACTAAAACAGATTTCTTATGCTTTTAATAAAGTCGTCTGTAGTTATACTCCAAACCCATAGATATAGTCGTCTCACTATTTTATTTGCTTTATTTGATTTATTGTCATATTTTGCTTTTTTAACTTATAATTAAACATAACAGGTTTGTATTCAAATTTTTACATTTCAAGTATTCTACATTAGATTTATTAAAATTTTATTTTTTAAAATAAACTAAGAAAATCTAATTTATTTTTTACAAATAACACTAATATTTTATAATTCAGTTATAAACGTTTTGAAACGCTTTGTTAGTGAAAAATTGAAAATTGTTTACGGGTTAGAGTTATGTCTCTATAATATATTAATAATATATTGTATAATAAAGTCTATATCTCTCGATACAAGTGTTTTAATTTAAGCCTCTTTACTAATACTAAAATATTGTAGATATTTATAATATAAAAATTTATAATTTATAATCTAATATTGTTGAACTAATGTTTTTAAACTTAACGCAATATTTTGTGTATTAACTAAATATCGAGCTTTTCATAGAAAATAATTTTCTGTATTTTTATTTTACAAATGTCTTCTTAATTAATGTAATTAAATAAATTAAAATAAGATGTTTTTTAAATAGAAATTACTATTAATAAAAGTTTTTAAAATTTGGATCATCAAAAATATGATTACTTTTTTAATGTTAACATTATTAGCATTTATTGTCAATAAATAGCATATTATTGATTGATATGAAAGGCACTAATAAATATTAATAAACAGAAAATATGAAAAATAATGAATAAATATTTAGCAATATTTTTATGTGATTTATAAGCCAATTAAGTAGTAGTAAACTTGCGATTAATAAGCAAATGAATGGCAAATCGATAGTTTTTTATCGGGCGATAAAATAAATAAATAAATAGCTATGAAGTTATTGATTGAGGGAATCAGTGTTGTGACAGAAAATAATTTAATCAATTCATGACTTTTTTAACAAAATGCATGACATCTTAATTTAAAGACTTGTAATGTTGTGATGAATGCTCTCAACCAAAGAGTTTATATTTAGTTGAGTTTAGGTTTTTGCTGTTAGAGTCAGTCACTCAATAATAAGTGAATTAACTACTCATTTGTTTGCCTCTAAATTCCGATATTACTTAAGTCACGGCAATACTGTTCACAACTAAACAGTACTGTAGTTATGATCAAAGAGACGGTAAGCAATAGTTTATCATATATTATATTCTATATATATATATACTGTAAATATAGTGTATATACTCTATGAAACTGACACTCATATTCTCCAGCTATGAGTTATCTATACAACTGTGTGCTCAGACAACTATAGACAACATAGAGAGAGGACAGACCTCTTTCTTTTAAAAATATATTTTCTATTTTAAAGCAAATATGAACTCAAAGCTGAGGCCCAGAGGCTATAAATGGTGTTTCCAGTGATATACTGAACAAATATTTAAAGAAAATGACAAAAATTGTTTTCAAATGACAATATTTTAAAAAATAGATATATTTTTTAACAACAATAATATTAGTGAAACACATTGAAAGAGATGGTAAGTGAATATGACTTAAATCATATAAATCTCTTGATTTGAGACTCATTAGTGACGGAAGCCTTTCAGTTAATGGTTTACACGTTATGTTAAACATTAGAGCCGTAAAAGAAAACACTAGATATGCAAACGTTATTATAAACTAATTGGGTTTAAGGAAAGGCCTATTAGAAGGCCTGTGCGACTGACTGTCCAATTTAGTTGTAGTGTTAGTATGGATGCATCTGATGGACAATTTCCTTAGCAGTTCATTGCACTAATCTATGCATTAATTATTAGATATGTTGTTAACTATGATATAAACTGTATTTAGTTGTAAGTGTTGGGAAAAGACATAACGAGATTTCATTTCTGCATCTCATGTCTTAGTGACTACTGGTGTGTCACTGAAGCGAAAATACTGGCGCCATATAAGTGACCAAACGGTTTATTAAAGTGGACTCAACTTTTACAGACTATTAGCGTATGGACTCTATTAGTGACTACTGTTTCTCAAAAACTTAAAATGATTAGCAATTATATTGAGCTCACAATACCAGACAAATAGATATATGAGTCGAGAATAATGAGTTGCAATCACTTTAACAGTCAAATAATGAATGAATAAGTTTGTGCTGACAAATCATGACTGATCAGTATATGACTGTCCATTGTTTTCCACTACAAACCACAACATATAACTACTACTTCATACACACTACACATTTATCGCCCATTTATATGACCTCAGCTTCTCATAGTATTTTAATAAATTGCTTCAATCTTGATATCCCCTGATATCCCGGTGCGTCTGTTATTGACTGTTAAGAGACTCCTCTACCAGAGTACAGAATATTCAATTGAAAACATCAAAATGTGTTGACTATAGTTACCATTCATACCATTGCTTTGAGTTATTATAGATGCGGTCATTCATTGCAATAACAAAGTTGTTGGTATTTCACTTGCATTACTCGCTTTAAATTTTGTGGTTTTAAAACAATTTGCAAACTTTGCTTTCTTTTTATTGCTTTGTCAGTCACTTAACTGTAGTATATATTGTATATAATTACTGAATGTATTATTTTGAAAGCAAAATACTTAATTTAGTTGTGGAAGTGGGTGTCAATACAGAGCCACATACTATACAACTGCTCCTTTAAAAACTAATATCAGACTTAACACAAACATAACCTCGGATTAAATGCTATTATTATGTTGTCAATAGAAATAATATATATAACAACATAATTGTTTGCTTTGCAGGGAATCACTCAATATAAACAACTATTTAATTAATAAAATTAATATTTGTTGTTTTCATGCATACGTTTTGTAAAGTAAAAGCAAATTAAAGATTTTTCATCAAATGATTGATGTTAATACATAAAATATTATATATCTATTTATATTTTACATATTGTATGTTTTACAATTTAATTAAAATACAAAATGTTGATTATTATAATAATTACAAATTTTGTGCTATAAATTAATTTGATTTAAGCAGTGATTAAAAATAGTTATTGATTTGGAGCACGACTTAACACTAATTAGATATATAAGAGTTACAAACTATAAGTTAACTAATAAGTTATCTAATTATAGAAAAGTGAGTAATTCTATGCCAAACTTAAACCCTGTTTTAAATATTGGCTTTAATTATGATTTTTAAAAGCAATGCAATGAATGATAACAAATAGTTGTTTCAGATCACTATAAACATGTCATTCAATTGCTACGAGAGTTAAATATTTTTTGATACAAAATGTGAGGAGAAATTTAATTACAGTAATGTTTTGCCAAAACAAACTGAAATAGATATTCAATAGCTATATGTTGGGCTCAACACATGCATAACCAATAGTGCAGTCACTCTCTGCAACATTATCTTAACTATTGGTATTCAGTGTGTAATTTGGTTTCAAAATTTTTCTCATGTTTTTACATTTTTATCCAATTGTTCACTCAATAGTCGAGCAAATTTCCACTTTTTAGTAAATACTGTCAAACGTGATACACATTTGGTTTTATTTATAATTTTTAAAAAAATCATTCAATACTAAATAAACAATTTAAATTTATTTTACATATAATATTTATTATTTATAATTTTAATATTATAATAATAATTTTATTTTAAACTTAAATATAACATATCTAAATGCAAACGTTCTTAAAATCACTACCCCTCCCCTCAAGTGCGAACGTAATATGTGAACCACGCCTTATAAGTTCAATAAATGTACCTTAATAAGTTATATAAATAAAATACTAAATTTTAATGTGTAATGAATAGATTATTATTTGAGTTTTCTTAATAAAAAATATATAATAATTTAAGTAATATTTAAATGAAATATATCGGGAATGGGATAAAATGGGAACTTAACATCAGTTATAGCGTCCATATGAAGGCATAACTAATAATTGGTTTGTTTGGAGAATTCAATCCGTTTTGTTAGAGGTTTGCAAACGTTTGCAGACTTTAACTAAAATCGAAATTCTTGTTTAAAACGTCTGAAGAGATGTCACTTAAAGAGAGATAAGGAATGCAAGAAATGGGTGAAAATGATTGTCAAATGAAGTATATATTTCTATATGTTTTGTATCCTATCGTTGAACAAAAAACGGCACACATTTCCTGTCCTAACATATCATAACATTTATGGATGACATTCACTTAAATCACAAATTTGTATGATTTCGATGATTTGATTTAAAAATTTGATTATAAAAAACAACTAATTTATAATTGATTAATGATTTGTTATATGATTTTGATTTTATATCTTGATTTAAATAATTATTAATCAATCATTCGATTATAAAAATCATTTTAAATTATTTGAATCTAATAATGATTAAAATATTTTTGGAGATAAGATTATATATTTAATAACTATTTGAAAACATTACTATTTGTTATTAAAATTCAATTCAAAAAAATCTTAATAAAAAATAAATATTGAAACAAATTTAATTTTAAATATTTTTAAAAATCCGATTAACTCACAAATTATAGATTTACTTGATATATAAATATAATGACAATTGTAATGAATATGAACTCAATATACAGATATGTTTGATATTATAAAAGTGTTTCATTAAATTTATATCAACAGATGTTTAAAATTTCAAATTGAGTTTATTAGTAGTATTAATAGAAAATTTATTAATTAATAGAAATAATTAATTGCTAATGTTTATTAAATGTAAACATCTCTAAAATTCAAAAGATTTACTTATAAATATATCATAATCATAAAATATATATTATTATTTCCGTAAGTTTACTTAATAAATTAATAATAATAATAATAATAATAATAATAATAATAATAATAATAATAATAATAATAATAATAATAATAATAATAATATTTAATTTAAATTCATCAATTTCCAGTAAATGTATATTTATGTAAAATACATTTTATGACAAATATAACTAGAAAATTACATGATATTAGTTTAAATAAAATTTTATTCTAGTTCAAACTTTGTTATTTAAATCAATTTATTAAATTAAATAAAATTTATTTGAAGTGTATTTAAGTATCTATTGTTGTGTATTTTAAATCAACATCGAAATTGTGCTAGGTAACTTCACAGAATTATTGTTTAATATAATTTAATGCCAATTTTAATTTAATTTAAAATAATTTGTAAAATAACATAAATTTGTGATTTAAATTTATTAAAATTAATTAAAGTTTATATTTGAAATAAGTTAAACATATGGTTTTGACGTATAAGTTAGTGTATAAGCACTTACAGGTCAGATATGATAATTATTTGGTTAAGATTTAAGCCGTTAGTTGTAATGAAAGTCAAACACGTTTCAAATTAGCAAAACTATAATTTAAATACAATTGAATTGTGTTTAATAAGCCGCCCAATTGAAGGAGGAGTTGACTTAAATATAAAGATAATATAAGTGCAACCAATTGAAGACAACAGTTATCCTCCAATTATGGCAAATAAGTTTGCCTTAAGTTTATAAATATATGACTGAATTGAATACTGTTAGCAATACATAGACCGCACCCACAAAGGGCTGTCCAAAAGTTGAGCAAATCTACAAGTTTTTGGCCGCACTTTACAAATAAGTAGTAATTATTAGGACTTGAGATATAGTTAATTGAGATGCGATGGCATTTTGGTTAAAACGTATGAAAAGTTTTTTTTAAAAATCTTTTAAAACAACTATTTGTTTAAAGACTTGTTTCATGCATTTATTTCAGTAAATTTGTATCATTTTATAAAGTGATCTCATATTCTGTGTATTTTATTTACAGATTGAATTGATTTTTATTAACTCATTTCAACTAAATATTGAATATATATATATATATATATATAAATACTTTTGTGAAAAGTTATTTTAAAGTTTTTTAAATATTATTTATTATATTAAATGGTAAAAAGCAATTATTTGAGATCAATGTCTCGATCAGAATCTTCAAGTCCTGTAAATTCAGATGAAAGTATTGATATCAATGATGATGAAGAAGATGTGTCACAATCACCAAAACGACATTTCCTTTCTTCACCTATTATGCATCCAAACGGTTCCGTCAATTCAAGCAAACCATCGAAATTATCATTTAGTATCAGTCGCTTATTGGGAGCCAATAGTGACTCTAATAAACACAATGAGAGCGGATCGACATCTGAATCGGTCGATCATGAAATGTCTGAATGTGTGACCACTGAAAGTGCTGTTAAATCGCCGTCCATAACATACCCACCTTCTCCGTCATCGTTGTCACCAAATATGAACAATAAATACAGTCTTTCATCACATCGTATATCATCAATGAGTCCCTACGAAACAGCATTAAACCATTTAACAGGAAATCATTACCAATGGTTTGCTTCGACATCAAATACACTCATTAGAGATGGTCTTCAAAGTAAGTTTGATAATATGTTCGCAATATTAAAGTAAAAGATTATTAAATATGATGTAATGTCCGATAAAGAGCTTCTTGAGCCCCCAAAGTTGCCTCCAGTCAAATGTCAACTCAGACGACATAAGTCTAACCGAAAACCGCGGACACCGTTCACAACACAACAGCTTTTAGCACTCGAGAGGAAGTTTCGCTCAAAACAGTATCTCTCGATTGCAGAGAGGGCTGAGTTCTCCAGGTTTGACCTTTTGGTTGTCATAAATCTATTACCAATTAATTAGTTTTATAATAGAAATTATTATAAAATCATTTCTCTTATTTATATAATTTTTTCAACATTCAGAAAATATACTAATTTTTCAGTACAGTGTACTATATTATCAATTTTTTTATTTTAATATATAAAACCCAAATTATCAAATTTGAAACATTTAAGCCTAATTTTAAAATTATAATTATATCAATAATTTTAAAATAAATTTAATCAAATTACATTTATAAAATATGATTTAACTGTTTAGTCAAATATATTCATATTTTGCTTATTTAGTTTGAGTTATATACTGTTAAATCTGTAAATGTCTATACTCTGTAATACTCTGTAATACATTAGAATATATTAATCTATTATTTAAAAATAATAATAATAATAATAATAGAAAATTAAAATAAAACAAAAAATTATTTTTACAGTTCACTTAATTTAACTGAAACTCAGGTCAAGATTTGGTTTCAGGTATGTATTGAAATATTTCAGAAAATTGGTTATTGAATATTAAAAATTATGAAATTTAATCCGATATTTGACAGAACCGAAGAGCAAAGGAGAAGCGTTTAAAAGAAGCCGAAATAGAGAAGATGCGAATGGCTTCCCGACCTCTCTTACCTCAGGCCATAGGTATTGCCGGCTTTCCGGTCAGTCTTCATAATACGTCGAGTATGGGTCACAACCCATTTATGCCGGTCTCCACTTCAATGCCTCATTCACTGCATTCATCCTCATCTGTGGCATCATTGGCAGCGATGACCACATTCAGTGGTCACTCGCATCCAAATGACGTGAATCTCACGCAACCGACACCACTGTTCAGTACAAGTCCTTCATTACACGTCAATTCATCCGCTAATATGCGTCCATAAAGAGCCTTATAATTAATATAAATTCAATTGTAAGTTAAGTGCAATTATTCACATAAATATTAACTATTTATACCATATAAATGCTATACATTATATAAGATTTGCATTAAACTTTTGCGTTTAATTAATATTTATGTATAAACTACACTATTTTTCTAAAACATATATTTATATAAATTACAAATATATTTATATTATTTACAGATAAGCTATATATATAAGCATAATAACATATTAATTATAATATTATAATTATTTCAAGTTTTATTTAACGAACAAAACAAATTAAATGTATATAATGCTATTAAGTAGTGAGTAATGAAAAATAATTAAATTAATGTTTTTATGATAATTGTCTTTCTGTTTTAATTTAATTACTGCTTACTTTGAAATACAATTATTTTTTAAAGCAATTCATTAAAGTCAACGTAAAAAATATTTGTTATATGCATTGCAACTAAATATAGTTGAAAACCAGTTTCGCCGAAAAAAAACAACAAATGAAACCATAGATAGTGTATTATAGTGTTGTGTCTATAAGTTTGTATTAATGTGTTTCAAAAGCAATACATTGCAAGCGATTGTCACACAGTATCGTCTCATTTGATTTGTTACACTCTATTGAATTCACTTAAAATCAAAGTGACAACAAATGGTCATCACTTGTATCGCTGTTTGCTTTTAAGTTAATATTGCTTTCTAAATATAATTAAACGTATTAATAATTTTTATTTATTAAAGATTTATCATTAAAATCTATTAAAGTAGACATATAGTGTCACACACATACACATACACATACACATACACATACACATACACATATACATACACATACACATACACATACACATACACATACACATACACATACACATACACATACACATACACATACACATACACATACACATACACATACACATACACATACACATACACATACACATACACATACACATACACATACACATACACATACACATACACATACACATACACATACACATACACATACACATACACATACACATACACATACACATACACATACACATACACATACACATACACATACACATACACATACACATACACATACACATACACATACACATACACATACACATACACATACACATACACATACACATACACATACACATACACATACACATACACATACACATACACATACACATACACATACACATACACATACACATACACATACACATACACATACACATACACATACACATACACATACACATACACATACACATACACATACACATACACATACACACTTACCAAGTCTGTTGTCTAATGTTTTAAAGCTAACAAAAAAACAAAACACTCATTGAATAACTAATCAAAAAATACTAAAAACAAAAATGTGTTCAAAAGTAAAGTGAAATAATTTGCATTTTGATTACTTTATAATTTTGTTAATTTATTTTTGCACACATTTTTAAACACATGAGAAAAAAGTGTTTTAACAAATTGAAAGTGAATTAAATAATTTTAAAATTAATGACACAATTATTTTACTTCAAGATCTCAATAATTAAACTTAATATTATTTTTGATAATTTTTTTTATACAATCTTTATATCTTTGACTCCATATTTAATGTACAATATATTAACAAAATACAAATATATTGATTTTGATTAATGTTTTTTATTTCTTTTGACAAAACTATTTTATTAAATAAAAAAATTATCAAAAAGTTAATTTTAAAAATTTAATTGACCTAATATTTTTATATAATTAATCAATGCTATTAATAGTATATGAAAAAATCACTCAAATATATTACATACAAAAGGGTTTATCAGATTATAATTATAATTATAAAATTTATCTTTTATGTTTTATCTTTTAAATTTATATTAACATTTGGTTAAAATGTTTAACTATAAATTAGCTTATTTAATGAAATTTAGAAATGTTAAATTATTATATAATTGTACAATATTTTAAAATAGATGAGTCTTAAATTAGATTTAAATTATACTTTAAAATAAATTCTATAGATATGTTTTCATACAGTATATTAAAATTATTTCATTTTTAATTAAATCATTATTGAGTAACTAATTTGAAAACATTGCTATAAAATAGGAATTACAATAATTTAACAAAAGTATGCACTGGTTTTGAAAATATAGAGTAATTATCACTCATTATATCGCTTTTCAGTAGATTTGTAGCCAATTATTAAGTGAAGTGTAAAAAATGACATTAAAAATGAAACTATTTTCACACCAACTTTCACTTGAATTTATTATTTTTTAAATCTAAGTCTATCGACAATTTAAATACATTATATGTAAAGAAAAACTATTTTAAATAAACATAAGTTACTAATAAACAGAATGTTCTTAATATTTAATTATTGTTAGACTTAACTCTAAATACTTTATTTGAAAATAAATTTTTACACAACTTCTTGAAGTAAATATATTCTAAGATTTTTATATTTTAAGCAATAGATATGTTATGTTATATATTAAGAAATGAATAATAATTATACTATTAATATAAGTTTATGTGAAACCAGATTTGAAAATATCTAGAGAACAACAAATCATACTCTAATAAAAATTATTATTATTTATAAACTGACTTTTAATAATAAAAACAATATAAATAAAATCTTTTGAAAATGCTAAGCATAACATTGTCATACAAATTTATGAATGTTATTTTTAATTTTGTTAAAAATAATTATGTATAATCATTGTTGTGTGTGTACATACATTTTGTTACAATATTATGGCAATAAAAATATGTTGAAATATACCAAAAATTTATCTTAAATAACTTCTAAATGATCTTGAAAATCATATAAAATCATAGAATCTAAAATAGATCATAAAGATATAATGTAAAAAATGATCAAGGGATTTTAAATAATAATAAAACCAAAAATGTTAGGTCAAGAAATGAGGGTCAAAGGGCACAGGGAAAGTAACAAAATCAAATCTACTAAATACATAAATTCAATATGATTTTAGACCATAAATAACAACATTAATTTTGTCCGCTATTTTTTATATATGCTAAACAAATTTATACTGTTTTTTCATACTATGTTATCTCTAATTACAATATATTTCATTAAATCAAAATAGTTTGAAAATATGTTATAGTATATTATAATTTTTTTAAATTATTGAATGTCTTATACTTTTGAATACAATTTCTAAACTAACAAAATTTGTGTTTAAACTTTTAATTAAAAAAATATTTATATACAATTATACCGGTATATTATTAAGCATATAACAATAATCTTGATTAGTTTGAGATATATTTGAACTATGTTATTTTATCTAAAACATATGAGAAAATTAAATCACAACTATTAATAGTATATTAAGTGATTATTTTATTTAGTGTTAGATATTGATTAACTAAAAAGACATATACAGTATATATATATATACTGTATACTGTATATACTGTATAGTGTATACTATATAAAGGTAAATATATTTGATATATTAGTATATTTTTATATCAATTAAATTTGATGGCATTAGTGGCGAAATTATTTGATGCTATGATTGGCAAAGCAATAGAAAAACCGGTGGCATAAGTATGGGCTCATATATATCGTGCAAACAAATAGTTTGGTTGCAATTGAGTCGGTATTTACTAAAAAAGAAAAATAATTATATAAAATACATTTATATATAGCGCTATCGAAATCTATAGATTGGGTGGTCTATCAATAAACATTATTTATCATTGCTTTCAAATCAGATAACTTTAATTTTGACTTTCTATACTCATTATATTGTAGTATGTGTTTTAAACTACTCTCTCTCTCTCTCTCTCTCTCTCTCTCTCTCTCTCTCTCTCTCTCTCTCTCTATCTCCATATATTTTGTACAATGTATTAATGCCTTACAGTGTTATTAAAAATTTATCTTATTATATATATATATATATATATGCATTGATTGATTCTCAATAAAAAGTATAAATTATTTGTTTTATAATATGTAAAACAAAGAAATATTTATAATATATATTTTAGTTAGAAATAGTAAATTAACAAACTTAATTATAAGTAACACCAATACAATTAAAATCATAAACAAAAAATAAACAACTAGAGTTAAATAAGTGAAATTTTTCAAATATATGATTGAATTATTTAACACAAGTTTTCCAACAAATAGTTAATTAGTATTTATTAAAGAAAATGATAATTGATTTAATAATAATTAAATAAAAATATTCATTACCGACTTTTAAAGCAATTATTTATAATTTATACAATTTTGATGTTTGAGTCAAAAAGATTTTATGATTTGATAATTACGATTCTCTTTCTTTATATTATTTATTTGCTTGTTATGACTTCAATACTAAATTAGCCGAACTTTTAAAATTCATTTTTCAAGTCAAACATTTATAATTGATGTCATATAAGATCTTGTTTTAGTAACTATTATCCATAATTAACCAAAATATGTAGTATTATTATATAAAATAAATAATAATATAAAAATTTTGAACATTCAGAAAAGTGAAATTATAAATATCTTTTTTTTATTTGAAAATAAAATGCAATTTGTTATATATTTTCGAATCATTTAAATTATTTTGCAATTCAATAAGTTTTTGTATATTAGTAATCAATTAATGAAAGTATTTGGTTTTATAAAATAGTTTATAAAAAGCAACTTTAATTAAAGATTTAAAATTTTAATCTAATAAATAATTTAGTTGTTTTGTAAATTAATTTATAAAACTTAAATCATCATATAAATATATTAAATATAGATAAATAGGTAATATTATAGTCTAATTTCCATATATCACTTATATTAATTTTATAATTAATATTTATTGTTATTATAGTTTGGTGAGATTAACTTATTATATGTTTAACGTCAATGTAATGTAAATAAAAACATTTAATTGTAATTAAAATATATTTTTATAAAAGTTATTTATTAATATATAAAATAATTTTTAATTAAATTAAAAACTACTATCAGTGTATAACATAATAATTATATTTGTATTATAGAGTGTCTAAAATAATATAAATTATAATTATTATTATAGGTCTAAGATAAAGTTATGGGAAGTAAGCATGAATTGATTTATAAACTCTTAACAAATTAATAAAACGGTTATCGCTTAAAAAGTATAATACATAATAAAATATTTTGTTGATTTTTAAAAACCATTAAAAGTTTATTTAATAAAATAAACATTTGACAAAAGAGACAAAAAATCACGAAACTGTTTATAAGAGATATATAGCATCGGGTCATCAGCTAATGTCAACTAAATGTTTGATTAGAGACACGAAGTTATCATTCATTTCTGTATTGACTTTTTGTTTGTTAATTAACTTCATTTAACACTTTATGTTATAACTTATCTTAATTAAAGATTACAAAATGCCATAAACAACATTCTCAGCAAAAAAAACATTTATATATTTTTAAATTATTAATAATATAGTTTTTTTAAAAACATACTGTATATCTTGTTGCTGATGTCAAGTTTTAAAATTAAATAAATTTAACATACATTTCTATTTCTAAACATGTCTATTTTATTTATTATAACATATTGTATATACTATATACTGAAAAATACAAATGAGAGAGAGAGAGAGAGAGAGAGAGAGAGAGAGAGAGATTTATAAATAATTGAAATCTTATTTAAATAGAAAGACAACTCAAACGACAACTTGTGAACAAAAAAGTATATGTTTATTAAATTTTAGTAAAAACACATTGAATAATAGCAAAATATTTGAATAATAATTTATAAATATTAAATTCATATTTAAAAAAAATTTTTGATTAAATAATTATAATATTAATTTTTTAAAAATTATATGTGATTCTGTATTACTGTATTTCTGTGTTATTTATATTAATTCTATTTACCAATTGATGCAAAAAATTTAATCACAATGTTATTGCCATTAATTTCATTACTTGCTGTTTAAGTCAACATAACATATGATTGATTACCACATTTTTATTAAAAATATAAAATTATAACATAAGATATTAAAAGTTTAGTTTTGTTACTAAATATGGCCCAAATTTTGTACTCAATATATAATAATTTTATAATTTATAAATAGTAAAAATCTTTAACAATAGCGTTGATAATATAGAAAGAAAATATTTTCAAGGTTTTAATCAAACAAATAAAAAAACTTAAATTCGTAACACAAATGATAGCAAATGATTGTATGTATGAAAAGCCAGAATCCGACAAACAATGAATTATGTTTTGAGATAATTATCTCATCAATTATATAATGTTTGAATCGATTAATTTGAAACTTGAAATGTCATGAATTTTATATATAATGGTTTGATTTTAATGAATAGCGGGCACTGAGAGAGGGAGAGAAGTCACAAATTGCTACATAAATGAGACTCAATATATTAATAGTGTTTTTATATAACCAATTGGCCAATGGATCTAATTCTTGGGCTAATAATTCTTAAGCAATGATCACATTTCTATTTAATTCATATTTGGATTCAATCAAACTGACAGCTAATTAATTAGGACTTCTTTGCCAATGCCTGCATGAGTTCCCAACTATCTGTCATGATTTGTCAAAGAGAGAGAGAGAGAGAGAGAGAGAGAGAGAGAGAGAGAAAGAAAGAGAGAAAAAATTGCTTAAAATGCCCACTAAAACAAACTCTTAGCTAATGTCTAGCATTGAACTAAAGGTTGAGTCGTCTTAAGACTGTATGTGTAGATAATGTATATATATATTGCATACTATAATAACTCACTGTCTATTTGGAGGTAAATTGCAATCATTGTCTCATCAATTATTACATTGTTTTTTCTCTCTTACTTATCTCTGACCAGACATTTAGTAGTTTTTCAATATTTTTGTTAATATTTTCATGTTATTTAAAAATACTTGAAAATACGATATACCGGTTTTAAATTCAACATTCAATATTAACTTTACTCATTTGTATCATTTATTTCATTACTTTTGTTTTGCTTAATTTTAAAACAAATTATTATTTATAAAAATAAAAACATTTTAAATATAATATAATATTAAAGTATTATATTTTGATATATTATTGTGTTTTCTACAGAAATTAATAATAAATTATTAATTGATGATAAATTCAATCTTTACTTTTTTCTTTAACTTAACGTATAATTTTAAAATGTAAACTTTTGCAATTATAAGAGAGTTAAAGCAAAAAAAAAACTCTAAAAACTGTCATTTAATTATTTAATTTTTACTTTTGAGAGGAACTGGTGTTTTAATGTTTACTTCAAAACCTCTCTTCACAAACAACCGGTGATTAAAATAGATGACACCTTTTGGTTATTAATGAGTTCAAGAAAATAAATTATGATTTGTTATAATTAAAAGTAATTAAAATTATATATTTTTTAATTTGAAATTTGAAATATCATAACATTAGCTTAATTTGACTTAACTTAAGTATAAATTTAACAAATATAATTTTTTCAATTATTATATATACAGTAGTATATTATATGTAGATATGTTAAAATCTAGTTTTTAATTATTAATATTTTATATTAAATATCAATATTAATATTAATATCTAAACACAAATAATTTAGCATTATTACTTATTTCAGTTATACTAAAATATTATAAACAAATTTTTATATCAAACATAAACTTTTAATTATTTACATTTTTAATAACTTATGATTAAAAACTAATTAAAAAACATAATATATATATATATATATATATATTTGTTATTACTAATAACTGGTAAAATTTAAGAATTATATGTAAATATTGTATATTTTTGTGTTAATAGAAATTAATTAACGCAAAAATAAAAATCTGATTGTAACTGATATTATAATTTCAGGTTTAACACTAAATAAATAAAATAAACTGAGAGATAAAATTTAAGCATTAAAATCAAGATTTATATTATATATAACTTATATAATATAAGTTATATATATATATATATATATAAAATCTTTATTAATAGCCAATAAAACTATTTGTAATTGATTTAAATTATTATTTTATTTTTATTATAAGATTTATAATGATTGTAAATTAAATTACTTGTCATAATAACTAATAATATATTTGATAGTAAATGTTATGTTAGATTATACAGTATGTTAATATTATGGGATATCTTCATTAAAGCGCAAATAAATGTTGATTCACTTATTATATTAATCAATGAAACATAAATAAAAATCATATAATGTAATTGACTGCTGTTATTTAACTCAATTTAGTCTAATATTTTTATTAAAATGATAATCAATTAATAAGATGTTTGTAATAATAATATTTATTGATAAAATACAGTGGACCTTAACTGGTAATCTACTGTATACAGTGTATAACATAATTAAAGAGATCTAAACACACATCTAATAAAATAATTAGCATAATATTTGTTAATAAACTTAACTAAAAACTCAATAATTACAAATCGTTAGATTATAAGATTTTTAATTCAATTAATTTAAGTAACGTTAATATAAATAGACATTTACAGCAATTATAAAAGAGATATGCCATATATATATATATATATTTTATTCACATCATTAATGAAAAGACGTTAAAAATCAATTGGAAAGAAAGTCATAAAATTGTAGAGAGAGTTGACAATCAGTTCATTAAATTAAATGATTGTTTGATTGTTAATGTGATGTCATTGTGTGAACATAAACTCTTGATTGCACGAAAAGAAATCACTTTTTATTATTTTCTTACAATATATTACTATACTTTATAGAGTAAAGTTTTTTTGTACATTAATTACTTATTGATTGGAGGTATAAATTATATGATTGTATTTATGTATGTATGTATGTGTGCATACAATTTATTAAATACAATTACAATTATCTTCATCTCAAACACACAAACGTTAAAATCAATTTGCGAGTTAAGTGAACACTACTACGACTACTACTACTACTACTAAATACTAATCGTTTAACTAAAAGTCAATGCAATCAATGACTATATTTACGATTAAAATTAAAGATAAAAAGATTCATTTATTTAGTGTTTTCTTTAGTGTTTAAATTATTATTATTATTATAATTGTTTGATTGCTTCAGAAAAGGTAATTACATTGCGTGTAATGATTAAGTAAAAGTGCGATTGAGACTGATTTGCACGAACTCTGTCCGCCTTTTTTACACCAAATCCTATAGATATATGAAAAGGAGGGCCCGTTTCACACATATGTGTGTAAATTTTACAGATAAATAAAAGTCCAAATCACGACTCAAAACCAATATTTCCTTTTAATGTGTTTTTCAGTAGTCTTTCTGCTATTTTCACATATTTAGAGGCCATCACTACATCATACAAATACTTTTAACAGGCAATGAGCACCGGGATCTCAATAAATGTTTATGTGTGTGATAGAAGAGAGAGAGAGAGAGAGAGAGAGAGAGAGAGAGAGATGTTGGGCCAAATTATGTTACGCCCCGAGTCTAACACAAACTATTTATACAAACGTTTTTATGGCAATAATAGTTGAATTATTGCTCAAATTGTTGAACATTTTGCTAAGTTTCACATTATTTTACATTAATACCCACTAATAAGTTATACATTATATATATATATATATATTGCTATTTAGTCGGCCGACTGTATAACCATATCAAGGTTTTCAATAGGATTGTTGGCTTATATAGATATAGTTGACTGATTAACTAATTTAATAAATAAATTGTATTTGTGTTTTGTTTAGTAAAAGCAGGTGTATTGAACAAACTAGAGGTGCATTCAAACACATTAATTAAAAGAGAAAAATAATCATTTTGTAAGAAATAATTTTACATTTAACTTAAAATTTCGTGATTTAAATGTTATAACGTTATAGAAAAATTGTATTTTATAAACCAATAAATTATTTTTCTTACAAAAGAAAAATAATATATTATTGTAGAAAAATTAAAAATATATTTAAATTAATTACTTTTATCACATTCTTAAATTAGTAAAAATATTTACTAATAGTATTAACCGTAATAAATGTAAAGTTACTCCAATAAATTTTATGAAAAACTAATTTTTCTACATTTCTTATTTTTATAATAATATTGAAATTAAAAAAAAATAAAGCAAATTAAAAATAGTAACATTAATGTTTAGTTATATAATGGTATAAAGTTTATAATATAATATTTAATGCTAATTTTATTGAATAACATTTGTTTTTTAAATAAACATTAGATATAACAAATAAGTTATCTACAAAAAAAATTGGACAATAATAATAATGTGACAAATTTATTTATATGATAAAAATATTATATGAATAAATAAAATCAATGAAAATGTAATCTATAGTTAACATTGTTGTATGAGTTCCTCCACACATGTGTTTCCTTTAGAACCGGCATTTGATTGTTGTGTAACACTTACAAAGCCAACGATGTCGGCAATGTATTAGCAGATAATCATTTGAATGTACGACCAAACTATCAAAACTGTTTTGTTATAGATATGTATTTTGATTGAGTCCTACGCTTCACTATTTCCTAACAATCAATTTAAAAGCATTACATTTATATACATATTTAGTCTATTTATACATAAAAAGGCAATACTGATGTTTTTATAAACATATAAATATATTATTGTAGGAAATTATTAATTTATTATTTGTTAAGTGATTATAAAGCATGAAATCAAAGAAATAATATTTCAATCAAACAAAATGAACTCTTTTATGATAAATGATATATTAAACAGTGATAAACCAAATAATGACATTCAAAATAATTGTAATTATGAAGACATTAAAATCAATTATTATCAAAATCATTCATTTCACTCATATATTACCAATAATAATGATTATCAAGACTACAGCCATCCAATCAATTATTATAATTGGAATCATTTATTGGATAATTCCGGTAATTAATTGTTTTCATTTATATATATATATATGATATAAAATAAATTTAATTTAAAATTTCAATTAGTTATTATAATTTTTTATATTGTATAGTTATTTTAAAAAATTAATACTGGATCTATTAATATAATCTATATACATAATAATTCTAGTTATATTACATTAATAGCTTTTTAAATTATTTTAAATACATATTTATAATGAACTTAATTATAGATAATGATAATGTATGTGAAATGGGATCGGGAGGTATTGGTGGTGATGCCATAGTATGGCAACATTATCTGCTTCGACATCGAATGCTAATGCAAGCGAAGCCCCGAAAAGGCGGACAAATTCGGTTCACTTGTCAACAGTTGCAGACTTTGGAGAAGCGGTTCGGACAACAAAAATACTTATCACCGGATGAAAGGAAAACCATTGCCTCTCAGTTGGCACTCTCTGAGCGACAAATTAAGACTTGGTTTCAAAACCGAAGGGCAAAATGGAGACGTTGTAAGCAATTGAGTGTCACTACTGATCCCGAAGAAGATAAACATATTTTGTTTGATAATAATTGTAATAAATGTGAAAACACGCACTCATGGAGTCGTGACAATCATAATGACGATCCTTATGAGACATTTGAATCCAATAATACACACAACTATCGCACTAATGACAGTAAACATTACATCAAATAAACATCTTTTGCTATTAACTTAATTTTGTCTCAAATTTTAATTTATATGATTAGGATTTAGTGATTAGTTTAAAGTAAAGGTTGGTTTAGAAAAATCAATTAAATTCTCCCAAAAAGTTTATTATCGATTAAACATAAGATTAATATATCTGATATACTATATTAAAGTTTTAATTATACTATTTTATTTTAATAAATCGAAATAATTAATTTGTTTTGTAAAAATTAATTATAAATTAAAATATATTAACTATTTATTTGCATTTAATTACTGTCTTGATTAAATTGATGATTAATTTTCAATCATTTTGATTATTAATAAAAAACATTAAACTTAATATCTAAAATGTGATAAATTTTAAAAATTGGAGTAAAAATATTTAAAAAGTAACATTATATGTAAATAAATTATATGAAAATTATATCGAACTTTCAAAGATTAGTTTAAAATATTTGAGAATAACTTTAACAGCTTTTATTGACTTTTTTGTTGCACCCAATATAATATTTTTGAAAATAATAAACATTTAGATAGCAAACTATGTATCAATTAATTCAAAATAAATTACTTTTAAGTGCTATTATAATACTGTTAAACTTAATATATAATTAATATTTATATTTTTAAAAATATTGATAAAAATATTAATATCAATAAATAATTTATATTGAATTGACCTATATCATATAATCATCACGTCAATGCTCAGGGGTAATGTCTCCTATATTACGTTAAGCAAACAGTTTTCTAATAATAATATAGTAATAATAACAAATCATATGTGGTTAATAATTTTAACAATATTTATTGTTATCACGCTTATGATTATCTAATATTTTATTCAATTATTGGTATTTACTGCAGTTTTCACTACAGGAAACATTTATACATTAAAAAAGTTAAGTTTGAATGATTGTTATGAACCAACATTTTATAAATGCAAACTTAGAAAACGACTTATTATATATAAAAAGATGTTTGCAAAGTAACAATAAATTCAATTTAAATGATATATTTATTGAGCAATAATTACTATTTTGGCATTCAATAGATGTTATTATCAACTAAATATATCTATTTAATATATATATAAAATAATTAAGATAACTCAAAATAGAGATGATGTGCAATAACACAAGCGTATCCCTAATAAAACCGGAGTTCCACTGCTCCGGTATGTGATCAACACTTTTATATATATTATAATCAATTATTATACTGTAAAACCTTATAATTTTTTTCAATGGTAATTATCTCATAATATCCGTTTGGAAAATACAGTAAACATTTTTTAGAAAATATATTTATGTCAATATAATAAATTGACCAAAATTTTATAATATCAATAAGTATAAATTATTTTTATCAAATGAACATTACTTTATTTATTTATTTATAACTTAAACGAAAAATAATATGGAATAATATTGATAGTTAAATAAAAATAATATAATATTAATTGTATTTTAAGAATAATTTTTGGATAATTTATACAAATAAGTTTAACGATATAAAGCTTTTGTTAGCTTTTATTTATTTTATATTTATTATATAATTTATAATTTAGGATAAATTCTTGTTTGTATATCTAATCGATTGTTAGTTTTTTAAATGAAAAATACTTTACAACAATAGCATTGTTTAACTAAAAATATATTTAAAAATAAATTGAAATCAAATATGTGTTATCTATTTACCCGATCTCTCGATTTTATTTTTTATGTTTTATCCTAAACTCATTTAATGTCGTTTAGTTTTAGATACGAGATAAAACATTACTAAACATTTAAACAAAAATTGTATATTATTAGATCAGTTATTAGTAAGTTATATCAATATTAGTATAAGTGTTGACTAAATTAAGTTCAAAGTATTATATTTGTTGTTATGTACTATATATTTAGTATATATATTAAATATTTCATTAACCATTACAGTACATATTGTAATATACCGGTAGTGTAATTATATCTTTATTAGTATTCCTTATAGATTTATTTATAAAACAATAATAATCTTATAAGATAAATTTTAAATAAAAAATAAAGATATTGAAATAAAAATATTCATAATTGTGATTAATATATATTTATATAATATATAAAAACAATATATGCATATAAACTAATAAATATATATAATATGCACAATTTTAATAATTAAATTACAGATTTATATCAAACTTTGTATTTGTAATTGTATTTAGTATAAGATCACAACATTCCCACATAATTTCAATTAAAGTAATAATTATTAAACTGTAAACATTGACATAAAATTTATAATATAATTATAATTGACAGCAACAAAAAATTAAAGCTTAATTATGTCAGACAAATATCATTTAGCAAATGTTGTTATATCCTATTTTATAAACTAATGGTAATAATAATAATTTATTGTTTTGAACATATTATGTTTAAATAATAGAAACTACAGTATAGTAAAGTAATTTATATGATAAGTGTGTATATAATATACAGTACTGTAAAATGCTATTTCATACTAAGGTTAAACATATTCTATAATATAATTGTTAATTATATAAACATATTGTTTTAAATGATTATTTCATTATATTTTGAACAGACGCCAAATAATTAAATTTTATAATAATTATTGATTAATTGTATATACTGTATATGAGACATACAGCAGTATAGATTATTAATAATTAAAAATTTTAATCAATAGTATAATACACTAAAATTGTTTGCAACAAAATCCCATATTATTAAAATATCTATTTATAATGTAATTTAACAACTTATTTTACAAAAAAAAATAATAATAAAGATATAACTTATGAACTTTTTAAAGTTAAAATTGAAAATATTTTATAACAAAGTATAGTATAAATTTAATCTACTGTACTGTATATGAATTTAAATAATCTTTACAAATATATACTGTATGTACTTATAGTTGATTTGCATAAATAAGTATTTGTTATATTTTGGTTGTTATCTATTAATACTTATTTGAATATATTTGAATCATTTAAGTAAACTTATAGATCAATTGAATCTCAACTTTATTTATATAAATTATATTATAAATCATTTAAAATGTATTTCAGAATCTAATGTCAAATAGTTTTAACAACTGTTTGGACGTAATATTTGTTACAACATATGATTGACACGTGTATGCAATTTACAAATAGAGTGATCCATTAGGTTATGTCTAATCATGTATTGTTATGACTATAATAATTAAGTTAATAACACAATTACTTTAGTAATCAGATATATGTTTATATAATAATAAATAATGTAATACTGTGTGTGTATTAATGTTATTATTTTAAACAATTACTTGTATTTAATGGTATATAAGTTATAATAACAGTCAATACAGGTATTACTTTATTATTTGTCACTCTAATGACTCTAATGATGTGTACAAAAGTTTTTCACTTAAATTGAGATGAATTTGAAAATATGTTTAAAAGTAATTCAAACAATTGGTTGACATTAGTATTGTTTAATTGATCCGATGATGACATCTATGAAGACTAAATCACTTGTGGTGATCACGACATCACTTATATTGGATTTGTTGGCCTTTACTGTGATTTTGCCGTTAATGCCATCCATTGTTGACTATTACAGTATCAACGATCAGGTATAGTGTCCACCAATTAATGATTTTTTAAATTTAATTATTTGTTATCTCAAGAGTGGTCTCTTTGAGTGGTTTAATGGCAAAGTCAAGTTAAGTCAAGAATGGATAGGAAGTCCTCAAGAGTTCAACAAAGGTTTGCAACTAAAATAGCAATTAATTGATCATTTGATTGAAATGTTTGATATTTGAAGTACTTTTCGGTGGTCTCATCGGTTCGTGGTTTTCATTACTTCAATACATATCTCAACCATTGGTCGGGTCGTTGTCCGACATTTACGGTCGAAAACCACTATTACTTATATGTTTGTCGGGAATCTCTTTATCTTACTTCTGTTGGAGTCTTTCTTCACAAATGTTTACAATATTTCTAATTTCCCGAACCATCGGTGGTCTCAGCAAAGGAAACATAAGTCTGAGTACAGCCGTAGTAACGGATGTGTCGGATGAGTCAAATCGCGGTAAAGGAATGGCATTAATTGGGATTTCCTTCTCCATTGGATTTATTGTACTCTTAAATATAATTGTATTGAATTAACTTTTATTTAAATTATATTTTTAAAATACCAATAGATTGGACCCGTTTTAGGCGCAACTTTTGTTATTTGGTCTCGAAGTTCATCTCCAGACTACTTCTTTCAGTTATATCCGGCGGTCTTTGCATTAATCCTTTCTCTTCTTAATATTGTCTTTATTTGGTATTATTTTGAAGAATCCCTTTCCTTAAATAAAAGGGTAATAAATTGCATAAATTTAATCAACATTTTTATATATTTGTTTTATTATAAAATTAAAGGCACGTTCGCTAGAGTCGGGTTTAAAGCAAGCCATTGACTACATGAGCCCAATATCATTATTCTCCTTTCGTCCCGTCAATAATGTTACAGAAAAAGGTTATAATTTATATAAAATAAAATAAATTACAGTAATATAATATTTTATCAAATAATTAATTTAATAAAAATATTTTATAATAATATAGATTTAAATGTCTTGAAAAGTGGAGGTCGTCTTTACTTTTTATACCTATACTTATATTCTGGACTCGAGTTTACGCTGACATTCCTCACTCATTTGAGATTCAATTACTCGAGGTTTGCATTAATTTTTATTATTGTAATGTTTTATTGTTTTATAATTTGATAATTTTAGTGCAGAACAGGGAAGACTTTACTTATATACCGGTCTTTTGATGACTTTAATACAGGGATCATATGTTAGACGTATTAAAGTTGGAAATGAATTAAAAACTGTTTTAACGGTATGTTTTGGATTTTAAATAACTTTAATTGGAATCAAAGAATAATAAATTGTATACCAATTTAAAGGGCATTTTAATGATAATTCCATCGTTTCTATTGATTGGTTTGGCAAACAATGAAATACAATTATATATTGGATTAACATTATATGCATTTTCATCGGCTACAGTGGTTCCATGTTTGACAACAATTGTTTCATCATATGGTCCTCAGGACCAAAAAGGTGTTACACTCGGAATATTTCGATCAATCGGAGCACTGGCCAGAGCTTTGGGACCAATATCTGCTTCATTAGGTCTGTTTAAGTACCATTAAAGTAACAAATATTAATCATTTATTTTACCGTAAATTACTTACAAATAGTTTTCTGGAGATTTGGTGCAACTGTTTGCTACTGTTTTGGAGCCATTCTCTTAATTTATCCACTTTTGTCGGCACTTAGACTAAAGCAATACATTTTGGACATTAACTCAAAGTAATAATTACATCCAATGAAACGTTTAAACGAATTTTAATGTAAAGTTTTATGAAACAAATGTGATAAACGATACTTTTTGTTAAGAGATTTATTGAATCTAAAAGAGATTAATATTTTTAAATATAATTTTTTTAATTTTAATTGAATGTATTCTCATTTTGATATTTATTTAATAATATTACAGTAAATGATAAATGTTATATTAATTTAATTCAAGTGTTTGTTTTAATGTTTGATTCAAAGAGTAAGCCTTACAATAATAAATAATTAGTTTTATAGTTGTATATAAATGGCTATCAATTTGTGAAGTATTTAATAATATTTTCTTTAAACCAATTTCTTGAATTGATTGAAAAAGTTTAAGTAATCGTTGGATTTCATTGATTCTCTGTATTTTTGTTAGCTTTTGATTTACATTATTAAAACATTTACTGAAAAAGTTGTCTAAAATAGTATTAGATTCAAGAATCAGACAAAACATGGGATCAAACTTTTGTTTTATTGTCGACACTAAACATGCGGTTTCATTGATAACTATTAAAAATTGAGACTTGAGTTGTGACACAAATGGTTTAATGAGACAACTGTCCGATTCATATAATACTGATAATACAAGAATTGTAATGTCTTTGATTTGTTGGTGATGTCCACTCTTGAAGTCATTTGATATAATATAATAAAATCCAAAGTATTTTCTCACGAAATTATCAATTAATGAATACATTTTGTGTGGTATTTGTTGATTAATCACATCAATGTCTATATCATCGATAGACACCTTTAGATGATAAGTCTCTTCATAGGTGTTAACAAAGAGTCGATTCAATTCATTTTTGATGACCAAAAGACACAAATATTTACCATCTTTGAGATCAGTTAAAGACTGGATACCAACTTTGGGCGCAACCATTGCATTGATTATAGTTTTAATAGATTGGATTACCTCTTGATTTATTTCATAAGTATTAATAGACATTATCACAGCTAACAATCAAATCACTTATATTTTCAAATAAAAACCATTTGATTGAGTTTTGAAGTTCAATGAACTTACTATTAATTGATGAATGACTTGAATATAATGACAAAAGTTTTTAGCATTAAATTGAATCTCATTTTTATAGCATTGCAATCATCACTGCATTTAAAGTCATTGTTTTATACAGTTTGGCATTTAATACAATCTTAAGTTTTATTATTAACACAATATCTTTAAACTCTATTTCATTAAAAAGTCTATAAAATCCCTGATGTAATCTATAGTTTATGATTTTTATAATTTATTATTAATAATTATAAGTATTAATTAAGTATAATATTATTAATAATTTTCTCTAATATGTATTACATATCTCTTATAAAGTAATTACAATCGCTTTTTTTGATTAAAAATAAAAGAAAATAATAATTTTCTTAATATTTTAATTATTAATTAATATGTCTAAAATGTAAAAATATCAATATAATCATATTTTCAGCGATTAAAGATATTAATATATCAATTAATTATACTAAAGATAAAATTAAATTATTTAATCAAAAATTTAATCATATATTATTTATTTATTATAAATACTACAAATAGCATATTTAGATTAGTAATTATTAATAATTTTATAAAAATTTTATTAAAATCAACGAAAAGTTGAAACTATTAGCTAAACATTTAGACTAAATATATTAAAAACAATGAAATTATTTCAATATTGAAAGGACTTGTCGTCAAAAATGATTGTTTGTATAGCAAAGTGCTATCAAACATGTGTTGATTGTAATCAATGAATTCAATTGCAATACAATTGGTTTCTTACTAAATGCCGACAAAACACAACAATGCTTTGTCACGTATTTTTCAATTCAATTTAAAAACAAATATTTTATTGATAAAAAAATTCAAATTTAAGTCATATAAACCTAGTGATGATTTTATTAAAATTTTGTAAAATGAATTAAATTTAGCCAAATGTGAAACTCTAAAATGCTATTTTTAAAATATATAAATTATACACTAATATCATATAATATATATATATATTATTTCAATTTATATCAATATATTAACCAGAATTGAAATAATTTTGATCAATATTGCTAACTATAAGCAAACAAAATACATTTTTATAATGAAAATAAAAATAAATAAAATAATAATAAATAAATTAACTGACATTGAAATTATTAAAATTAGTTTAATCACTTATCTTTTATAAATTTTATTAGAATCTAACATTTATTAATTCTAGACGTAAAATTCAGTATTAAAATTAATTACTGCATATTTTACTAATAAAAAACATTTAACCTAGATCACTACAAAAATTTTGCCCAAATTTAATTTCAGTACTACATTTACCTAAAATTAATTATTAGAGTTAATCACTAATTTTAGAAAATATGCAGTTTTATTTTTTGTTCATTTAATATTATTTATTTATAATTAATTGTCAATATATATATATGTTGATAAATATTTATAAAAGTAAATTTATATAATTTTTATTTATAAAAAATTAATGAATTGTATTAATATTAATATAAAGTATTTAACATTTATAAATGCAGCCGCAATTAAAGTTAACACTTAAGTAATTATATTACATTTCAGTAATAGTTTTATTAATTTAATTGATTTTATGATAGCAAAAATATATTTTAAATATAACTATTATTATATATTTTATAGTAGTTATAGTAGCTATTTAGTAATATATAATTGTTTTATAAAATTACAATAATTTATTATTTAAAACATTACTGAATCTATATTTTACAACAAAGTTTGCTTACAAATACTACTATAATATACAGAGCTTATATACGGTACTGTAGAGTATATATTGAATATATAGAGAAATGAATGAATTGTTTAAATTTGTATATAATATGAGATGAGATATTGTGAGCAAATGTTTATCTTTGAGATGTAATGCATATACTGATAGTACTCGTATACATAGTATTACATACATTAGTTAAATGTTAAAATAAGTATATATATCAAGAGATAGGCAGTCAATAGTTGGTGAAAATGATAGGCGTTTAGAGGAAAGCATTGTATAATACAAATCATTATTAGTGTAATAGTATATATTATTTTACTTAAGTAACTCATTTTTCATACCTCACATATACTAAACATATGACCCAAAATCCCATCAAAGTTAACAAAACATACACTCTATGTATATGTGTGTGAAAGACAACCCACGATATAATAGTTGGACCCATCAATGGTTAGTCGCCTCGCATTTCATTTCAAACAACAATCATCGATGCATTTTGTTAGACAAACCATTATAAATGACAATTAATTATTAGTCAGTCATTATAATAACTTAATATCTGAAGCCAAACACTTGTCTTTAAATTTGCTTCAATATGTAAGTGTAATAGTTTCTAATATTCTGTAATATTTTAGTATATAATATATTTAATAATAAATTGCTTACATATCAGTCTATGTGTCAAATAAACTAAATTTGTTTTATAATCATTGAATAAATTGTATGAATTTTATGTGAACCACAACTCAATTGTCAAATAAGAGTGTTTTGTAGGAGGAGTGAGAGGAATGGGATGTTATATATCATGAAATCAATCACTGAATTTACACAAAACAATACCACTTCTTTAACCATCAATTCATATAAAACTTTCAATTTACTCAATTGTTTGATTAATAAAAGTTTTTTCCCTAAAAGTTTTTGCACTTAAAGTTTTTGAAAGCTATTTAAGCACTAAATGATTGTTTTTGTAAAAGAAGAAGAAGTCATACTAAAAGAAAATATAATATTTTAGATGATCTGAAATGTGAGAGAAATATGTTTTTGAAGTGAAGTGCAAGAAGTGACTAAAGAGGACATTAGTTATGATCTAAACTTGTGGTCCACTTAAGGATAATTGTGGTACAAATGAGTCAATACTACTCCAATCCATTTAATTACTATCAAAATGGCGGTCAATTGATGCCATACGAAGCAAGAGACGGGAACACCGATACAATAATTAATGCTTTTTATAGCACCGGCTTTAACCCGGAATCTAATGAGCTATCGGTTCCTAAAAGCACTTGTTATGAACAAAATGGTGAGGCATTCAATCTGCTTGCACTTCACAGCCATCCATACAATTATTGTGATGAATACAGCACTTTCTATACTCAACACATTAACGAAAGTCAAACCCAATTTAACGAAATGCAAATCAACACAAATAGCACTTCAAATGCAATTAATAGTAATACAAATGAGTCTGAAATGCAGTACTGGTCATCACCAGCCACTCCAGCTATTAGTCAGTTCAATATGTCGTCTATAATGTCTCCACGCATTCAAAATCTTTCTAATTTTTGTCTACCAGTTTGTCATCAAAACATAACAAATAGAAATGAAATGACTCCTAAAAATCAATTAAATGAATTATCCAAATATTCAAACAGTAATTCACTGGAAATGGGTTTTAATAATCACGACAACACTCATATCAAAACTGATTGCAATTTAAATACAATGACAGCTAAAAATGATTCACAAATACTAAAGTATACAATAAAAGCCAATTTAATTTCAGGTATGGTTTGGTTTATTTAACTTTTAAATAGATATAATATATTGAATTAATATTTAAGATGAAGCACCACAAGAAACTAAAGATTTTAAAAAACATGAAAATATTGACAAATTTATTGAAAATCAATCTTCAAGTCAATGTGCGAAACCTCGAAGTAGACGTAAACCTCGGATCTTATTCTCTCAGGTAATCATAATTACATGTATTAATATATTTACATATTTATTGACTTTGATATTTGTTGATTAAATATAACATTAATATACTATAATTAAACTTATAAAAGTAACAAATATGCAATTAATTATATTAGGTTCAGGTCCATGAATTGGAGCGAAGATTTAAACAACAAAGATATCTTTCAGGTGATCGTCTAAAATATAACAAATTATTGAGTGAATTACAAGTATAGATAATTTTCTTTAATTTGATAATTAATAGCTTCTGAAAGGGAGGAATTGGCTATGATTTTAAAGCTAACTTCAACTCAAATTAAAATTTGGTAATAATCTATATAATGTATATTTATTAAATGATTTTTAAAAATAAAAATATAATAGGTTTCAGAATCGTCGGTACAAATGTAAACGTCAGAGAATGGACAGGGAGTCCAACCAACACGTCATACCTATTGGTCACATAAGAAGTAAAGTCGAATCCTTACCATTAAACCAATTCCCCCGACGTATGTCTGTTCCGGTTCTTGTAAGAGATGGTCGCACAACCAATAAGTCTAACATTCAATGTTCACATTATCCTCATATCAATAATATCAATACTTATGGACAAAATAATGTAATGCATGATTATAATAATTGTGACATTTATATGTAATAATTTAACATAAATACTAATACTGTATTATTACAATTATGTTTATGATAAATATGTGAAATTCTATGCAATAATAAAGTTTTATAATATTTATTATTATTATAAGAATTACAATGAAAACAGTCGATAATCAAAAGTGATTTTATGTTTATTAAATAAATGTTTTGTTAAAATTTTGTGTAAAATAAAAATAAGCAAAATTAAATTTAAAGCAAATTTTAAATCAACAATAATAATGTGGTTCAAAATAATTGATATTTTGGGACCTAAAGAGTGAGAGATATATAACATGAATGGTTGGCTCCAAGCTTTCTATGAGATCTGTGTCTTATATAAACAGAGGAACTCCTACTGAGAGCCCTATTTCTTCAACAAAGGTAGTTGGGATCTGTGTTACGTTAGCTTTTAATTAATGACTAGTAATGACAGCTTATATGTTATGACTTTCCTCTTTTGGACAGACATCACAGTCTTAATACATGCCACACACCATACACTGTACACTATATCAGTAGATAATGAAAACATCATTTTGTTTACTCAAAAATCCATACTATTTTGGGACTCAACAGTTGCAACACCTGAACCAGTGATGCATTTTTAAAGTAAAGTCTTTAAGAGTTTGAAGTTTATGTAAACAATAAGTGGTGGCAAACAATACACTGTTTTCAATGTCTTTTATATGTTATATAACAGCTTTGCAGACATTTTACCAAATCTAACGTTATATTTGTTTATATAATATATTTAAGTTTTCAAACTATTTATTTTTCAAATTTTATATTTATTAATCACTTTAAATTATTTTTATATGAATTAATTATAACTTTTAGCAGCAATTAAATAATAATTATAATATATCATTAATAAGTAAATTTACTTATTCAACGATTGCATTATTACAAAAATTAATCGTATTATAAAAAGTTTATTTTAAAAATACAAAAAATGATTTATTCTTAGAAATAAATAATTAAATTTTATATAATATATGTCGATATTTGTATCATCGATCTTTATATTAATAACTTGTAAACAAATAATAGTAAAATTTAAATATAATGTAAATATTTACTTAATTTTATAATTAAAACTTTATATATTCTATTAGTTTTTAGAACTAGTTATTCTAATATTCTAGAAGTCTATTAGTTATTAAATAAATTTTTAAAATCAATAATTTGTATTTATATATATATAAATAATTTTATTCAAATGTATAAATATTTATTAAACTAAAAAAATATATTCAAATTATTCAAAACTTTTCGTAAAGAAATAACAATAAATAATTAAAATTTTTAATAAAAGAGTGACTTAATGTAATTTAAAACCAAATAAAGCCTAATAATAATAATGTGATATTTAGATTATTTTAGTTATAATATTAATACAATTAATTTTTTTATCATTTAGATTATTTATAAATATTTCTACATTAAAATAAATAATTTTATAATTATTTAATAAATTTTAAAAATAAATAAGTAAATAAAATATAAATATGTTTATGTTATTGCTGATTGATTATGTTAGTTAATTGGTTATATTTAAATAACATACAATAAATTTTTATAATTAAACAATTTTTAACCAATTTTAATATAATATTAAAATCTAAGTTCAGTCAAGTTTTTAAAATATTTATTTTTATTAGAATTCCAGTACAATTATTATTATTATGTAACTTTTATTAATTAGATTAAAATTTTATTATTTATAATTATGTACGCTAGTAAATTATGTTAAATAAATATTTTATATAAATATTTATTAATAATTAAAAATATTGTAAATTTAATTTGTATATTTGTTATACTGTACAAATGTTATACAATTGTATATATTTTTTAATTAATATAATAAATTCGAAAAAATTTAAAGAAATTAAATTTTTATATTTACACTTTTGTTACACTATTATTAAATAAGTTTAAAAAACTAAGTGTAATCTATACTTTAAAAATTAATAAATATTCCAATAGATGGCCAAAAATGCATTGAATGTGCACTAAAAATGACAAAAATATTTATAAATTCAAAAAACTGTATAGAATAGTGTACTACTGTATTAAAATCTATTATAATTTACAGTACAAACAGTATTATCTCAATTATTGATTATAAGTACTATAATATAAAAACTATATAATATTTCGACACTTGCTTTTTTATATTGTTTTATTTTTTTAGTAATATTTAACAAAATATTTACAAAATTAATAATAAAGAAATTATATTAACAGATTCAAATAAAAATTATATTATTTTCTAATATCAAATTGTAAAATATTAAAAATTGAAATTATTTTTTTTTATTTTAGTGATTTTAATTATATAGATACTGATATAATTAGTGTATTATAAGTTATGTAATGTATGCCTATGTCTAAAATATAGTATTTTTATCTATAATAAAGTTTTCTTAATTTATGATAAGGTTAACTATTTTTAAACCTTTTTATATTATTATATTATATTGATATAATTAAAATTTATTACTTTGTATAACAATTTTATATTAATTTTATTAATTCTATCTGTAATAATACAAGAATATAAAATAATTTTATTTATTTTAATACTTAAGATATTGCTTAATAAATATCTAAATAAAAATTTAAATAAAAATACTTTCTCATAAATTATTTAGGTTTTTGTTGTTATAGTGACTTATTTTAAATATTATATTTAATTACTTTTACAATTTACTGTTTGTCAAAATTATATACTTTTAAAAGTTATTATATATAGATATTATGAATTTTTTAAATAAAAAAATATATTACAGTATATTGTATTATATAGCACTCATGTAAATATAATATTATACTTTTAATATTTAATATTTTAATAATTCTTAAATTTTATAAATCAATATTTTAGATGTTTTTAACTTTATTTAAATCAAAACTAAAGTAATTTAAAAACTAAATTATCGATTTGATTTCAAAAATGTTATGCTTTCAGATTATTATGTAAAAATAGTGTTTATTAATAACATATTTATTATAAATAAAATAATTATTATAGGATATGTATATTATTGATTGTAAATCTAATTTAGACAATAATTGTGTTTAATTAAACAGATGATCACTTGAATTAAACAAATCTATTAATATAAATGCATACAAAAGACTAAATAAATAAAACTTAATACTATTTTGAGTAACAATAAGTCAATGAATGAATGGACATACAGTGTGTTTACAAACGGATGTAATTAATTGATTGATTGTAGCAATTGTTGTGTCAATTGATTTGTACGGCACTGGTATTATTGGACTAAACCACTGTTAACTCATTGACTGAATACCGGCGCCACTCAATGGTCGCAATTATTAACGATTGGTAAATATTACAAAAAGAGATAATATATAAATATATATATATATTGTATATATAGTAAGGCATTGGTATTATTGGTGATTAGAGAGCGAAACGCGACCCAAATGTGACTCTCAAAGAGATTCAATGCTTAATCATATTGTGTTAGTATTGTTAGTAAAGAAACATATAATCAATAGTAACGACAACTATTAAAGTTGTTGTTTGTGTTTACAATGTTTGCATTAATTGCATATTTGAAATGATTTCATACAAACATAGGTCTCAATGATTGCTATTTATGAGAGACTGTCTTCTGGAGTATCGCTACTTTTGGATGTGACGTAAGTCTGCAGTCATATACACATCAAAGGCGGTCTCTGTTTTACCATATATTTTGTGCCATTATTTGCAACAATTATTTGTCTATCATTGATATGATGTTAACTAATGAGAAGCAATAAAATGATGTCTTAAAACTAAAAGGCAATGAAAAGCAATGGTAAAACACTTTGCAATATAAAGAGCACTACTTTTTGCTTTACATTAAGTAAAAGCTTTATATTCACGACAAATGTGTGAATACATCCCACATCTCATGTAATCACATATACTGTATATACAGTACTATATAGTATACAATGCCAACCATAGCATTGAGACAATCATTGCCTACTATAGAGAGCGACTCAGAGATGTTCAGAGATGTACCGCATCTTTAATTGTTTACAATTTCGGTTGTTTTGATCTCACCATCACTTCTATACCTTTAAACAATCGGCACATTTTGATGCCATATATCCAGTACTTCAAGAGTACCCGATTTTGTCATTAATCTCACAAATTCTCAATTATTTATATATTATATATATATTTATATTTATAAAATAAAGTAATATTATAAAAAAGGTAAAAATATTTATTTAGTTAATAATATGCAATTATGAATTGTAATTAATTTTGTGTAATTATATACTAAAAGTTATTTTGGATAAATTAAAAATTGATGTAATATAATGATGAATAAAATTGTAAGAAAACGCTTTTATTGCTAACAAATCTGTCAGCAAAACAACACATTTCTTTTGCTCTTTAATTGCAATTCAAAACTTTTTTTTCTTAAACTTTATTTTCTCTAAATGAAAGCGCATTTATTTTAAACTCTCTCTCTCTCTCTCTCTCTCTCTCTCTCTCTCTCTCTCTCTCTCTCTCTCTCTCTCTCTCTCTCTCTCTCTATTTCTCTTGTCTCTCTTTTTTCTGTTATTTTTTGTAAGCCAATGATGGGTTTTGAGCCGATATTTAAGTACAAAATTAAAAGCTTCTTATTTCAAACAAAACGTTTGCCGAAACCTAGCGATGCTTTGATAAACAAAAAATGAGTGCACTTTTTAACAAATAATTCAATTAAAAATTGTAAACATTATAAGCCAATCATTTAATTGATAACAACTGCTTAAATAGTTTTCTAAATAATGTTATTTTCAACTTATATTTATAGTTTTGGGACCTAATCTAACTAATTTTATATTAAATACAATAGTAAATTTAATAATGTAGCATTATAGTAAATAATTTAATTTTAAATTAAATAAACAATGTGTAAACTTTAAATTATTATATCATAATTATTGTACAATGTTTAACATATCATTGAGACCTTATAACTATTTTATTAGTATTAACACTAAAGTAGTAGCATTTATTGATGACAAACATATAGATATACAAAAAATCTCTCACTTTTAAAGTTAAGACAAATTCTTAAAATATTTTTGTAAATATAAGCGATAACTGAGTGTTTGTGCTCTCAAATGGACTGCAAAAGCATTTGTAAATTAGTGTAATAAAAATGTTGACTTTTGTCAACTAATGTGAATATCCTTAAATGTTTACCACCATTTGCTCTCTCTCTCTCTCTCTCTCTCTCTCTCTCTCTCTCTCTCTCTGAAAATGTAATATTTTAGATGCATATACTGTATACCATACCACACCAGATCTTGACTACACAGATAGGTCACCCATTATAAGTACAGATGACTGTATGTTGAGTTCAATACATATATAAACACCAATTGATTGAATCTTGAAAACAACGACTAATTGCAATGCAATGAAAGTTAAAATAAGAGAAACATTTGCTTTATATAAATAAGACTATCGTTACAAACATTACACGATTAATAGCTTTCAAACAGCTCTCAGACCTCATGTCATACAATTAGCGGACACTTTGACCTAAAATTTCTGGTATTTATCACACAAAAAGTCTTATTAAACGTCAATTATTTATTTGCAAAGTATTTCAATTGCATTATAATTGAAATGAATAAATATTTTAATAATATTGCAATCATATAATAATGCATTAAATGCATTATTGGAGTATAATATTGAATTGCAATAGCATTTCAATGCATTTGATTATTTGTTGTGAGTTGTTGTTATAATAACTACAATAAAGTGGTCTCTCATATATCTTAGAGTTTGAACTAAGATTTAAATGTCATACGAGAGGACAGTCAAGTGATGAGTACTGGTGGTGATGTTTGAGGCAATTTGATGCCAACACTGAAAAACAGTGGCGACAGAGACCACACATAACGGAACCAATAGATGTGATGTCAGAGAATAAGCAGTTAAAAGAGGAACACAACTAAAGCTTGTAATGCATTCACTAATGGCTTTTAATAACACAAATAACAGACCTTTCAATCGCTTTATTCACTTCGTTAGCCACTCATTGCCGCTCTAAACATATATTAATACATACAGTCATACAGTCTTACTGTTTAGGCAACAAAACTACTGTCACCACTATTATCACTGATAAAACTAAATAAACCTTTTATTAACTTATAATTTAATTAAATTCCAAATTATTTTAATCTAAATAATTAATTAATATAAAAATAAATTTGTTAAAAAATATTTATTATCTGTTTTTATTTATATTTACATTATATATATATACAGTATCTTTTATTGATAATAAATTACACTAATTTTAAATATCAAATATTTTAATCTAAAAATTAATAACTAAAAATATTTGAAGGTGCTTTCAACAACAACAACAACAACAACAACAACAACAACAACAAACATAAATAAAAATCAGTTTAATTAAGTGAGTCGTGAAAAGGTCTCGTTTTTCACTTCATTTTAAGCATTTAATTCATTATCAGATAAGAACTGAATTTCTTAAGTTTTTTTCTATAGCTAAGTAGTAGTAGTAATAGTAGTAGTAGTAGTAGTAGTAGTAGTAGTAGTGGCTATGATAGTAATTATAACTATTTATGCTTAAAATTCACTTTAATACTATACAAGTTTAATAATATTATACAGTACATACTATATATATGACAAATAGTAGTGCTATATATTGTAATAATTCATGAATATTATGAGATAAAGTTATAAGAAAATACATATAATGTAGACATATATCATATCTGAGAAAAGTTTGAAAGTTAGGTGTATGTTGTGGTCAAAACCGTGAAACTGGTTTCCCATATATTACTGATATATAAATATTGCAGACATTCACTGATAATCATTAAATCATAACTTATAACTTAAAGTAATAAATTTTTGAAAACTTGAGAGAAAACAAAACAAAGTTTAAAATTGTAGAAAATTGTGAAGAAATAACAACTGTTTGCAAGACTACTGACAAACTATAAGTGCCATTAAATATATTGCTTTAAGCCTTGTTGTCTCAATTGTCGCCAATAAGCGTCAAAAACATAACATAATTCATATTAATGGCATTAATTGCAAAATTTACATAACTATCATCTCATGGCATCTTAATTGCACTTTGTTTTTGGCCTCAAACTCTGACATTTGACTATATTTTTGATATATTTAATATTTACTCAGACTATTAAAGATAATACTGGTTTTTATTAAAAATACTTTTCGTGTTAAATAAAATATTGATTTCACAAAACAAAATTTTTAAATAATATTAATAAAATATTTTTTATTTTTTATTATCTATAATATAAATCTTAATATTATTTAATAAAATTATTTATTATTTTTTTAAATATAAAATATTGTAATCTATGTAATATTTATACATTGCTAATAATATTTTTAAATAAACTTGTGATTTTAAATATGCATTTTAAATAATTCTTAAATTAATATATTAATAGATTATTTATAAGTTAGTAACGTTGTTATGATTTATAAAAATAGGACTATAAATATAATATATTAATATAAAATAAAATTGATAATATTAAATGACTATATTGAAATTCATGAATATAGTATATTATATAGTTTGCTATGTTATATTATAGCCAACTATTGAATATAAAATATTATTTAAATACTTTTTAAAAAAATAAAAGTTTAACTTAAGTTTATTTTTTATTTTTGAATTTAAAACTAATCCAAAATTTAGAGTAGTATAATATATTACAAGTAAAAGTTAATAAAAATATATTGAATATTATTACTAGTTATTTAGTATATTGTAGTTGTTATTTACAGTTATAAGTTTACAGACACTATTTTATGTTATTTATATAAATTATAACATTTCCACTATTATTTAAATTAATAGAAATAATAATATCTAACTAATATTATTAGATAATAATTATTAAAAGTATATTAGTAAAAAATATCGTAATTTGTAAAATTTAAATGTATTGAAAAAATATTACATTGTTATTTAAATTAAATTTTCTAAGTAATAATTATTTTGCAAATATTGTATTCAATGATATTTTATATTTTTATAGTTTTATATAAATGTTTAAACTTGAATAATATTTTAAAAAGTTATATAAGTAATTGACACTATAAAACAATTAAAACTAATTACTCACATTTGAATGTATCAATTAATTTAGTTCATCATTAAAGTTAAAGAGGAGGTGTAACACAATTATTGATATAAGTGTTCAGCCAATTGTCGCTGAAGTAGATATCAGTGATTGTGTAAACAAGTAATGCTCTTCAATGACTCCAAGGACTGTCAGTCTCAGTTAGGCCTCACCCAAAAGGTTGTCCATAAAGCGGTAAACTAAAGGTTTGGGGTTTGGGTCCACACTTTACAAACAAATTTTTACTTCGAGTCTTATTTATTCAAAGAAGTGGTTTGTCATATCAGTGCTAACTTTTAAAAAATTCAATAAATTAAAAAATTGCTTAAAATACATTAATATTTTTAATTTATGATATATATTATATAACAATTAGTTTTTAAGAACTAAATAAATTTTAATAAAAATATATTGCAATTTGCAATTTTCAATGTCTCATTTAATTACTACTAATATTGATTCAAATGAAGTTGAAGAAGAAGTGTCACAATCACCAAAACGACAGTTCCTTTCTTCATCTATTATGCATCCAAACGGTTCCGTCAATTCAAACAAATCATCGAAATTGTCATTCAGTATCAGTCGCTTATTGGCAGTTAATAATGACTCTAATAAACACAATGAAAGCGGATCGACATCTGAATCGGTCGATCACGAGATGTCTGAATGTGTGACAACTGAAAGTGCTGTCAAATCGCCGTCCATAACATACCCATCGTCTCCATCATCGTTGTCACCAAAGATGAACACTAAATACAATCTTTCATCACATCGTATATCATCAATGAGTCCCTACGAAACAGCATTAAACCATTTAACAGGAAATCATTACCAATGGTTTGCTTCGACACCAAACCATACACTCATTACAGATGGTCTTCAAAGTAAGCAATTACTTAAATTTTAGATAATAATAGAAACTGTTTTTTAAATATATTATTGTTATTATTAATAAATGTTAGAATGTATTAAACAAATTGTTATAACTTATATACAAAATAGATATTGAGAGCAAATCGTTATCATCGATAAGCAGTGCATGCAATGCAAACAACTCGTGTTCGGCCACTAATAGTAATCATAATATGAGTTCTTCAGCTATAACTAAGCCGAGGAAAAAGCGATCGCGCGCTGCCTTTTCACACTCACAGGTCTATGAACTTGAAAGACGATTCACTCATCAAAGATACCTCAGCGGACCAGAGAGAGCCGATTTAGCTCAAGGTATTCATTATTATTATTATCATATTTAATATATTTATGTAACAAAACTTTTATAATAACATTTTGTCTGATTTATTAAGCCCTCAAATTGACTGAAACACAAGTCAAGATTTGGTGAGTTATTGTTATATAATGTTATGTAATATTAAATCGTTAAACATATGAATTTCTACTGTTTGTTTACCAAATAATTAAATTAAAAATATATTATTAAAGGTTTCAAAATAGACGCTATAAAACCAAACGCAAGCAATTGCAACACGAGTTAATGATTCAGGCGGGCAGTGCTGGTCTACAAATGTTGTCAAACACATCATCTATGAGTCCAACACTTAATTCATCGTCGAGTGGCAGGAAAGTAGCCGTCAAAGTGTTGATGAAAGACAATCAGCTTATGTATGGCTCAGAAGACATCAATTTTCTAAAGCCATCTATTTATCCTTTAATATACTCTCCCTGGATATTTGGATGTTCACAATAAATTATATCAATTATATTGGTTTAATTTATAGTAAATTACAGTATGTAAACTTAATGTAAAATATAGTTTTAATAGTTATCAGTATATAAATTATATACTATATATTTATATATACTGTATAAATATATAAAGCAAAAGCAAAATTTGTGAAAATTTGAAATCAAATATTAAGAGTTCAGTCGATATCTTTCATATTGATTACTATTCAACATTTGCTTTACATTTGTTTGTCAAATGGCGTTGACATGAATGGCACATACAATCACTTGTGATGATTGAAGTTTAAACCAGACATTTACGATATGCACGAAAATCAACACTCGGACTAACTTCACATAAGAGACAGACAGACAGAGAGAGAGAGAGAGAGAGAGAGAGAGAGAGAGAGAGAGAGAGAGAGAGAGAGAGAGAGAGAGAGAGAGACTAACATCCACTTCACTGATATATCCCTATCCTATGATCTATTTAAAGGCAATCTGTAATCAACGAGACATACATATAATGAGCACTTCTGACAATTAATTGTAAAGAGACTCTAAAATGTCATTTTATTGAGTTTTTTGTACATATAATGCACTACTAATTGCAGTATTGAATGAAATGATTGACCGCTGTTTCTATTTGTATGCTTTCTTTTAACTGTATATTAGTTGTTTGAATAATATATGAATAGTATATAAATTAATCTTATAGTCAATATATATAGTAAATTGTGTATATTATATAAATATAAATTTTAAATCTAAATATAAATTAATGTATATTAATAAATCATTTTCTCTTTTAATAAAATATTAATACTGTACTTAACACATACTAAATAAGTAATTGACTTAATGATCAATAGTAAATGATATATTGTATTTAAATGCTATCTCATATTATATCAATATATTTAATGTATTAATGTATTATCACATATAAATTATGATATTTCTTATAATTATCACATCATTTACAATTTTATTTTTTATTTTAAATATTTTATTAAATATATTAATAAATGATAAGGAAATTCTTAATAGAGTCTCACGTTAGGTGAATATGAATGAGACATACAATCAAATAAACAAAAATATAGAAAAAATTTTAAAATGTAAAATCACATTACATTTATATAAAGCATAAAATTATGATAAAATAAATACCAATTTATGTATCCATAATGTGATTAATTATGGTGTGTTAATAGCAATCTGGCAGTTCAAATCATATTTATATTATTTAAGATACTATGTGTCACAACATTATGCATCACATCATATCATGAATAACTAATGTATATACAGTGCAAAATATATTATTTAGTTTATAATTTAAGTTATATGTTAAATTATATCTAATGTGTTTAGTATATTATATACCATAAAATAAGTTTAATGCTTATATAAAGATAAATATTTTTCTCAATGCATAATAAGGTATGACATACTATATAATATATAGTATATATGTTTGTTTGAAATCGACACGAAATGCATTCATTAATTTGATGTAATTTACTCTTAATATTTATAAAAATTAAAAGGCATTCAATTCATAAAATAAATCTATATTTTAGCAAATCTTTAATTCAAATACTTGTTATTCAATGTATTTGAAGCAAAATTAATTGCAATTGAGATCAGATCTGTTTTGACACATGCTTTGGTAATGCATTTGAAGTGTAACTTATGTTTTATTTATTATTGATATTATCATAAGTTATACTCAAATATTGTTAGTAATATATAACAACTATTATAGTGTATGACACGCGTCACCCACTCTATGACCGGTTGCGATCACATTTGTTAGCAGCAAAACACTACATAATATACTCTATATTATATTGTAGTATTCAATATATTGTACTTATAGTGTATAAATTTAGTACAGTATATACAGTATATTAATTCATATATAAGTTCATGAATTTCATGTATTGTATGATTAATTTTTTGCTTAAAATGAGCTAATTCTGGTTATAGCCTTTCACACAATAGACAGGTATATATATATATATATATATACTAAATATATAATGATAATGGATTACGATATGAGACCACAATAACAGTCATTATATTAGTATATTAAAGACTTTTCATAAAAAGTATAACATATTGTATGTCAATTGTAAATGCAATTGAATGCCATTGTATGTCATTGTAAACCATTAGCGGATTACAGCTTTTATAGTAAATTGGGTTTTCATCCGATTTGTCACTCAATTTGATTACATAAACTCTATATATCTTTAAGATTACATTAAATGCTTTATCTATTATTGTTGTTATCGCATATACTTTAATATATTATATCATCATTTGCAAAATTGCAATTTATCTATTTATATAATACTATATATTTACTACCTTTTATATAGACTAGAATATCTAAAATTGTACAATAAATTTATGCACTTTTGTACATTATATAATTTATTTAATATTTATCTACATAAAAATGTAATCATTAAAATTATAATCTTTATTTAACTAAATTATTTGTCATTATCTGAGCTCATAATTATAAAAAGTTTATTATATAGACAAAAGTATGTATTTTTAAAAATAAATAAATTTATATACATTACTACTATATAATGTTACATTTAAAAAATTATCAATTAATTAGATTATATTTTGACAGTTAAAGTAAATTGATTTCAAATTACACTAATCTTTTGGTTTCGTAACCTAATAATAGCAAAGTTTTTAGTTTTTTAATAATAACTCTTTGGGTGTTTTGGATCAATCAAATGATCATAAATGCAATTGTGTTGATATTTTATGACAAATAGTTTTCTTTAAATTACAGTTTGGTTTCTGTTTTAAATGAAAAAGTCTTAAAAGTGAACATAAAGTGGAAATATAAATAATATATACAATGTTTACAAGTGTAAGAAAATACTAATTTGAGTGAACAACACCATAAACTAAGCTCCTGTGGCTCCAGCACTGTGCCGGACCTCCCGTTACGTTTTGGTCACTAAATCATATATACAACATATGATAGGAAACTGTATTTTGTACCATAAAAACAGACACATATTGATGAAAATTAATCAGAAAGTGTCTCAACCAAGTGTTGACTTAATGATTAATAAAAGCATTTAAATTATAAGTGACACACAGACACACACTTGAGAAAAAATGATTAAATAAAAGTGAGTGAGTGAGTGAGTGAGTGAGTAAGTGAGTGAGTAAGTGAGTGAGTGGGTGAGTGAGTAAGTAAGTGAGTGAGTGGGTGAGTGAGTAAGTAAGTGAGTGAGTGAGTGAGTGAGTGAGTGAGAAAGAGATATTAAAAAAATTAAAATTTATCAATTATAAGTCGAAATGTTTGGTAAATAGTAAAACATTAATCAATTGTATCGTTTGTATACTGTATTGCGACAATCACTATATTATTACAAATAACTTACTATTGATTTCATTGATATACAGTACAATATAATCTGCAATATATCATATAATAACTAATTGAAACCTAAAGATACTTAAGGGCAAAAAATGTCATCAATTGACTGTTTTAGTGTAATCCTTAACTTCCTCTCTCTCTCTCTCTCTCTCTCTCTCTCTCTCTCTCTCTCTCTCTCTCTCTCTCTCTCTCTCTTCTCTCTCTCTCTCTCTCTCTTATAGTACACAAGTTGTTGTTGCAGTTGTCTTGTTTTGTGGCACTAACTGTGCTCTCAATCGACTGCATCACTAATTGAAAACTAGTTGTTAGCAAAACAAAGTCAGCCTATAATAAACTAAAATTATTAGTTAAACACTAACTATAAGAGCACAGGAAAGAAAAGTCACTCAACAAAACTTTGCTAACTTTCAATCAAACCATTGAAATCCCATTCAGTCTTACTATTTGTGTGCCATTTGTATAAAACAACCTATTATTTCATATTTAAAATAATCAATGTATACAATGTTTGTACACAATAATAGTATATTTTTAAAAGAAAATTTTTAAATAAAGTATACAAACAAATATATTGATGTAATTTTTCCAATAATCAAATTTAGTGATTTCTAATAATAAATATATTGAATAACATTTAAACTTTAAATGAATAACTTGATAGAAAAATATGTTTTCAAATGATTGCTTTTTACACTTTTTAAACAAAATAAACGTATATTTGATTAAAACAAATATTTTTTTGGAAGTATAGAGAAGTGGTACTCAATTCAATCAAAATAATATTCAACTTTAAATAGCTATTCGTAAAATGTGTTTAGATATAAATTATATTAAGATATAATTGCTTTTAATATATTAATCCTAAATTGTGTTGATTGAATTACATAAAAATTTATAAAAATTATTTGCTATAATTAAAGTTTATTTATTTAAAAAAATAAAATACTTTATTTCATCATATATTATAAAACAAATAATAAATACTATATCAAAATACCTAATTTCAATTAATATATTGCAAAAATTGAATTCATAAATCATTGATAAAACTAAATTAAATCAACAGATTAGTGCAAAAATATATGATTTAAATAATTCAATTTTCATTATACTTAAATTATTGTAAATTTAATAAAGTTTAAGCAATAGAACTAAATTGGATTTTTCTAATTAATTGTATTTTTGCTTATAATGTAATCTTAAAACTTTGGAAAATATATTTTTTGTATAAAAAAGTTATAAATAAAAATGACAAAAAATGTATTTTTAGAAAAATATTTATTTTACATTTGTATAATTATTGTATAATTATCTGATAGTATATAAAATATTTTATAAACTCATAATATTTAGTTATACAGTATCTATCAGTTATTTCATTTGTAAAAACATTTGTACATAAAAGACATTAAGACAAAAATGTCTTAAATAATAAAAATTTTATATAAATTATATTCAGTACATAAAACATATGAGGAGTCAGTCCCTTATCAATCACAAGACAGGCCATACACTCCACCCAAACGTTACATTTAATTTGGATCTCAAACTATATAGCATTCACTTGTAATTAACACAATCACTCACGCGATCACAAACTCGACTATTTTAATAGCAATACTACAGTATATGTCTATTGAATGTATTGCTTAACAGCTAAATTATATTGAGTTAATATAAATTATAATAGCAATATCAGTGTATATCAATACAGCAATTATTTGTAAATATAGATTCAATATTCAATATAATCACAATTACTTGCTTTTAAATCTAGTCTCAACTGGAATTCTGTTCTCTATCAATGACACACACATACTCTCTTTCTCTCTCTCTCTCTCTCTCTCTCTATCCATCTATCTATCTATCACACACACACACACACACACACACACACACACACACACACACACACACACACACACACACACACACACACACACATACATACATACATACATACACACACCTGTCTCTCCCATTACAAAATCATATTAAACAAATGATTATCATTAAAGTAATAATTTTAAAAAATCTATTGATGACACTATAAGTGCTATCCACTCATTGATTTTGATTTCCAACTAATTAGTTACAAAATTATAATAATAAATAATTTTTTATATTAATTACATTTAAAAATTTTGATTCAGGTATTCGTGAAATTTCTGTTCACAACATTATCAGTGCATCAGATAATGTAATGACAAATATTAATATCAAAATAAAACTTTAAAGGTGTGAATGTCAGTATAGCTCACGCAATATATAAATAAATTTATAATTTATATACAATATATATATATATATATATTACTTTTTAAATACATGTACTTAGTTATATTTAAATTTACTTATTATAGATTATTATTATATTTGATGGACAAATAGATGGATAAAACAAATTAATAATAATAATTTATAACGTAATTTTATTAATAAATTGTTTAAGTGAAATAAATATATAAATATATATAAATAAATTATGTATTATTCATTAAATACTTAATTGGTAATTTATGTAAATTATTAATGTAACTTATATACAAAAATTTATTTTGTTTTTATATCATTTTATTTAATTTCTTTAATGCATTAAATTTTTCACAAAACTAAAAACAGTTTATTTATGTCAATTCAATTATAATAATTTGAATTGAAAAAAAAGTTTTATAATTAATATTTAAAATAAACAAAAATTAAATAATTCAATGATTTGTTTAAATTATTTTATAAAAGTTATTAATAAATATTATTATTTTTTAAATAGTAAATTATTATTTAAAAAGTATTTTCTATATTAACAAAATACTGTCATAAAATTATAGTGTTTATCTCGACAAATAATAACTATAATATAATATACATTGCATATACAGTACTGTATTGATATATATATATATATATATATATATATATACCTGTATCATATAATACTAGAAAAAATTCAAATAAAATTAATTAAATAACACAACAATAAAGTGCTTTATATAGTATTTATAATAATAGTATTAATACCATTTGCATAAACTTATATTATAAAAATCTATACTTATATAGTGCTCACAGACTTTGACTGTTTTTTATACAGAGCTTTCAATAACACTAATATTGATTACATAAAGTAAGCATTAATTATATTAAAAGGACTGCCAATAAACCCATAAATTTTAGAAAAAAATTGTATTTAATATTGTAAATGCATTTTAATAACTTGTTTAACAATTAATTTATAAGATTTTTTTACAATTTAATACAATATAAATCATATAATGTTGCAGTAATGATATTTAGTGTTACATAAAAATATGTTTTCAGTTTGATATATCATATAATACGGTATAATATTATACAATAAGTGACATTTTATTTATTTAATTTTCCAAATAAATTACATTTAGTTTATATAAAATGTGTAAATTACTGTAATAACAATATATATATATTAATTAATAATACCTATAAAAGTAATAAGTGCTAAAATATCAAATGTACGAAACACTATAGAACAGGGATGTAAACTCAGGGATTATTCAAATAATTGTATATAAAAATGTATAGTAAAATATATCTTTTGACATTTAATTTACTGATAATTACATTAAGTATTACACTAAATATCAAATACTCTTTAGTAGATTTAATTATTAGTAATTAATTAATAGGATTTATAAATAAAGTTTTGATATTAAAATCTAAAATTTGATTTAATTTAAATCATAAATAATTAATGAGATATAGAATATAGAAAAAAGAGAGTAAATAAAACATTTTTAAAATAATAAATATATCATATTATCTATTTGTTACCGTTTCCTAAATGCAATAACAAATCAATTAAAACAATTTATCAATTTTTTTATTATAATTAAAAATTAGTATAAATTTGTTTACTATTATCTAAGTTAATAAACAATAAATTATTATAACTATTGATATATTAATATTAATAATATAGAGTATTATATTTTAATTACAATTTATAAAATTCATTGAACTCATAGCGCAATCTCTTGGATCACATTTGATATATGGATATAATTTAGTCTATATATAGTCAGTAAACGATTAATCATTAATTTAATGTTAATATTAACTCAACAAAAATGTTACATAATTTAAATATATAAAGTAATTAAAAATATTTTTATTTTAAAACTAATTATTTTAATTGATGACTAAAATATAAAGTATAGATACAATGCATAGCCATAAAAATAATCATTAATTGTTTACTGAGAATAGATAATGTAAATCAATGTAATCATTACTGATATAAAAGTTTATACTTTAAATGATCAGTTTTTATTATTATTATTATTTAAGTATAGAAATCAAAATTAATTATATAATCGTTGTTTTTGTAGTCTAATCGGCAAATTTGTATAACATTTAATACCATTGATAGGACTATTTTGTCCTCTATTATTGTGCGGGAGGACTCATCATAAGGTATCCATAGATTGCTATAATAAAGTGACAAATTTATCGATAATTCAATTATTGTTGGGATTAACACTTGAATTAAACAAATTAAACTAAAGAGACAATTACACGAATAGACTTTTATTGATTTTATTAAAATAGTTAACATGTTTTTTATCAAAATTGTATTTTAAAATAAATATTCAAATCGCTCTAAAGTTATTACTTTATTTTATTGTATAAATATTAGATTTATTATTTTAAATTTAATTTTTAATAATTTATTTAAAATAATATAAAACATGTAAAAAACATTTTTGACAAAATATTATATAATTATAATAAAATTTATTTAGTCTAATTTATTAGATAGAAGAACAATTAAAAATAAAATTTAATTTATACAGTTTAATAGTTTCTATATTTTATTTAAATTTTAATTATATTATATTTATTTATATTTACTATATATACTGCTATTTACAATAAACTGTATACATATATTAATAATAGTAATTTGAATGTATTTGAATTGTATGAATACATGACTATAGATGTAGACTCTATTAGTGTTAGTCACTGTAGTAGTGATCACTAATATGAGTCCAATAAATGTGTTTCTATTGGTTTAACTAGGCTTACAATTTGTCAAATTGTTTGCAATGATATATATAAGTGATATAAGATTAATGCTTTTAATGGCTAAAAGGAAAGCTTCAATATTTGGCAAATAGTTTAATGAGAAAACAATTTTCTTGATTTAATACATTGTCATCATATGATTGCACATCCCATACAAAGATAATTGAATTGAGTTTTAATGCACTAAAAATAAAGCATAAAATATAAGACAACAATTGTAGTGATGGTTAAGCAATGATAAGTGCATTGATATAGTGATCTACAGTTAAGGCTCAGGTGTGTATTCAAGACATCAATTATTCATTGAATCAGAGACTACACTGCAATTGAGTTGAGTGCTTCACTTGACTGTTCAATCAAATACCAGTGCTATCCATAAGACTTTCCATACAATTGGTGATTCACTCCAACAAAAATACCATTAAATTAAATATTTAAAGCACTTCTCGATTGCCTTTAAAATAATTGTATTATTATTCTTAAGATATTGAATCCGGTATTAATCATAAGTCGTTACCATTGATGCAATTTAACCATAGTTTATATCATAGTTTATACAGTATTATAGTTTATCTCAGTTTATATCATAGTTTATTCAATTTTTTAATATTAATATTTTTTTAGTTAAAGTTGTAATTGCATGCCATAATAAATTAAATGTTTATTTAACTTTAAAAATATTTATAAGAAATAGAGATTATTATATAGATAAATATAAAAAATTAATTGTTTTACAATTAAAAATGACAATTAAAATAACTAATTTTTATTTTGTTAAATAAATATTCAAAAAGATTATTATTTATATTATTGGTATTTTATTATTAATACTAACTAAAAGATGTTTCATTGAAAAATAACAAACAAATAACAATATATAAAATTAATTGTAATTTATATTAACATAATTATGTAAAATAATATAATTATATAGTAATATATTGAGTAAAATATGAATTTAGCACAAAATGAATGATAGTTTTTATCAAATGTTCACGTTTTGGACGTTAAAAAGCAATTCAAAGACTTTGATCCAAAATAAATGTTAAGACATCTCATTAAATGCCTTTTCCAGCAAAACAGTGATGAAGTCATACATACAAACAAATTGATATCACGTCTTAAACGTGAGTTTTAGACAAATATTATCATTTAATATTCACATCTTATAATATGCACGAATATAATCTATGTTTTGTTATATTTTTATTTGCATACTGTATATGGTTTATAGTTTATGTTGAATAACAAGTGAATACTTAATCAGCAATTCATGGTAACAATGAATATTTAAATTAATATGTTTATATATATATATACAGTCGATGACAAAATTGGTGAACAAGGTTTTTTGTGTATATCTTTAGAATGGAAAGGAACTAGGACAAACAAAATTATTTACTGCTATTGTTTTTGGAATTTAATTTATATATTTTAGTACTAACAATTCATCTATACATTAATTTTGTTTTTTTGTTTAGTTTTTTAAATATTTAAAAAATAATTTTATTTAATTATAATTAATTATAGATTTTGTTATTACTGTTATACAACACTATAATTACTACTTAATTATAATAAAAAGAATAATTTACAATTATTTAAAAAACTAAACAAGCTAACAAAATTTAATGTATAAATGAATATAGAATTTAAATTCCAAAAAACTATAGAAGTAAATAATTTTGTTTGTTTTAGTTCCTTTTCATTCAAAAGATATACACAAAAAACCTTATTCACCAATTTTGTCATCGACTGTATATATATGCATAAAATATTAAAATCTATTAGACAACAGTAAATCATTTTTATTAACTTATAATTATTTAAATTTGTTGTTTTAAATTTATTCTAAGATAAACATAAACAATATTTTCTAAATTTAGTGCAATTACATAAAATTATTTTTTAATTAATTTAAAATTTTATTTTGTTATATCTTAATTATATTATTTTATTCCATATCGTATCATTAAAAATAAAAATAAATTAACTATGTTTTTATTAAATTAATCATATATTAGAACTCTTAATATATAGACATTAAAAATATTTAAGAGTAAAGATATTTCAAATAATGTATATTTATTTTACTACAATTAACTCTTAAAAATTATTTAATCTAATGTTCACTAGTTTTAGTAAGACATACATTAAGGTTCATAATTAAATTAAATTTATATAAATTTATTGATTATAATGGGTGATAGAATTCAGAAATTTAGAAAGTTGATAAAATTTTAAAATTTTAATAAAAATATTGTTTATAACTCATACAACTTTAGCCTTATATAATACAGTATTTATTATGTATAAGTATAAAAACATGATCTATTTAACATTATTTTTTAATGTAAAATCAATAAAATTTGCATTCATTTAAATTTAACAACATTGCTTATATAATTATTTTAGTGAATTTATCTAAATGTTTTTTATATAATATTGATAACATTAATTTATTTTTATGATATTGTATAAAATAAAATAAATATGTATACAATAACGAGTTTGTTATAACAATGACTTTTGTAAATATAAATTATACATGTTTTATCATTTTATGCAATCTTTATCACATAATTGTTTATTATAAGCAAATATCACTAAATAACTCTTAATTGAATTGGTTTTATTTATTTTTCAAATCCATTATCTCATATTATTATTATTGTTATAAACATTGTACAACTATAAGTTATATAATATTACAATACAATAATAATGTACATTCATATAATGGTTGAAATGTTTTCTGTATTTTAATAAATCTGAGTCTCATAAATGGTTTGTAATAATATAGAAAAAATATAATATAAATTATGTACTTTATTATTAGATAATATGAAATACAATAGTTATGATTCTTGAAAAACTTGAAACTCAATGATATTATAACTCCTCCTCAAAAAATTCAAACAAATCAATGACTGTAAAATTACTAAAAAATAATTGTTATATCGCTTATAACAATAATAAAACACAGAATGGTTTGTATGGTTTGGTAAAGATATGATTGTTGTGCCAAATAAGAGGCTGAGAAACAAAACGCCTTCAAATGGTTTGGTCTGCGAGTGATTGCATGTATATCTCCGCCTAATATGGGATAACAATATTAATTAAAGACATTTCACAAATCCTGTCTCTGGTTATCATAAAAAAGGTTTTGTGTTTCAGGTATACAATGAAAAACTGCATTAAAGGCATTGATTTAAAGTAAAAGATTATTTGCTAAGAAATGATAACCATTTATAAGTCGTGTTCTTCACATTCAACTCAATGCTGACTATTATCTAAAAGTCATTTAATGAGTGCTGTCTTAGCTCTTAGTGTTCACGAAACGGTCATTTGGTGCCAACCTATGGGTACTATTGAAAAGCGTGAGCACTGTATGGCCGACCGTTCAAATTATAATAATTATAGACCCATCCAGACATCAGACCCGACCCTTCATAACCATTCGTACGGCATTTCACATACTTGTGCTCTGTTTACATGGCTTTTCAATACTCACTTTTATAAACACTCGTTATACCAAAACTATTATTCAGATTAAGAGAAAAAAGGAAAGAGAGAGAGAGAGAGAGAGAGAGAGAGAGAGAGAGAGAGAGAGAGAGAGAGAGAGAGATGAGTTAAACAGTTTTATAATATTATAGTTATAGCGATTGTTAATACTGATAGAGAAAATGTTTTTTACAAACTCTTAAGTCATATGCAAAATACATGCAAAAACACTGAACACTGATCACTAGCACTCATATCCTTAGGCTTTACTAAAATAAATGTATTTATAAGATGTGCTGTTAAGCCAATAATGCAATTCAAACGCCTTAATAACAGTCGTCTAAATAATAGTGGGGTAATAGTTGGCGACGACTATTATAATAGAGACCATCAATAAAATTTGAATACAATTTTACTTCACTTTAAAAAAGCTAAATATATATCAAAGTAATATCTTTTTAGAAAAAATAAGTTTTGTGTAAATAATGTTTTCAATGTTAATGTTATATCATTGGTATTATTATTATTTAAAACTAGTATTATATATATATATATCATTTTTCTCTCTTTTTCTTTGTATATTAGTTTGTAATAAAACATTATTTAAAAAATTATTTTATTATTAATAAAATATATTATAGTTGAAATTATTATAATTTTGTATTAAATAAATAAAACAATTTTATATTTAAAATAAAATAAAAATAATACAAAATTAAGAAAAATCACGAAATCTATTTTAAAAAATAAACAATTAATTATTATATTTTCAGATTTGCTTTTCACAATTGTTTCAAAAATTTATGTAAATACTTATCGAAATATAGACTATAAACTTATAAATATAGTATTTTATTCAAAACATAATCTATAGTAATAATAAGTACACATAAATATATAATTTATAACTTTATTTTCCTTAATTGTAATAAATTATAATTAAATTATTTTAATTGTATTTTATTATTGTTCAGCATTTGTTTTATTATATCTAAAATATACATTAAACTTAATATTAAAATTATTTTACATTATTTTAATAATTTGTAATTTAATTCAATTTAATAACTTAATTTATTATAATTTAATTGCTTAAACGTTTCCACTTATTCAACAAAAGAAATTAATAATAATATAATATTAAATGTATTATTATCTAAATTATGTAAATGCATGATTAGATTATGTTATGTTTTATTTTAAATGTTAACAACATTATCTCTATTAGATAATTAAATTATATATTTGTATGTCTTGTGTGTATGCAAACATTTTTAAATTTTTAAAAAAATAATTATTGTCACATAAAAGTAATTGTATGTAAAAATGTTTTTATATATAATATTTATAATTGCATTTATTATTAACTTTGTTGCATACAATGAATTAGATATAATGTTTATTTTTTTGTTGTTTAATGCATCAAAAGGTCATCAAATAAATATATATATATTATATTAAAAAGCATAGAAATATTTTTATCGCAAGAAATATTTTATTGCTTTGAATAAGTGTTTCAAAAATCAATCAAATGGTTCAGTGAATTATAAAAAAATTGTTGAAAATTGTTGAGGTTTTTATTTAGTAAAACAAACACATTATTTGAGGCATCATTTTTTGGTTATTGTCTGGGAATATGAATCGATGCGTGTTATAACTTAACACAGTATACCATATATTTTACTATACATATAATATTTGTATGAATCAAAAAATCTACATTACATGTGCCTCTATATAATAATACAGTATTTGATAGCTAAACATATGAAATGCCATCAAATGAAATCACTTTATAACATAAACAGTCCATTGATGGCATTAAACAATATGTTGACTGTTGACTATGATTACACATTTTTACTGATATATAGACTAAATCTATATTTAAAATAATGGACGTATTTTTACTTTCCGGTTCAATAAATATTTGAACCTCTTTTTGCACAGAAATATACCGACAACTTATATTAGCAACAATTTTCAAATGTTTTTCAATCACTTTTCAATTTTTATTTGTTATAATTTATTTCCCACTTGACTACTGAAATGTCTTTATTGAAAAAACTATTTTCTCAAATCTACTTTCTTTTACTATTTTTTTGAACCGACATTTGACTGGCAATTACTTTCCCACTACATAACCATTACTACTATATCACAATAACTTACAATTTTAGTAAACAAGTTCAATACGACATTTGGCATCAAATTTATCATTATTTTAAAACTTAATTAACAATTATTTAAAACTTAATTGATAACCCAGCTTACAAAGTAATTAATAAATAAAAATAAACATTTCAATAAAAATAATTTGCATGTATATCTAACAATCAAAATGTAATAATTTGTTTAAATAAATATTAATGCAATTTATTGTGTATAAGTGGGAAAAATTAATGAGACAATAACGACAATAATAATCATTAAAGTGTAAACTTATTTGAAAGGCAAAGACATTATCGAAATATAGTAAAGCATCGGAGCATAAATGTCTAAATAAATACTACCTGTGCTATACTCTATTGTTAATAATTTTCTATCTTTCTATCATTAAAAACTAAATTTTTTAAGTATCATAATTTTGAAAAACGTATTAACTTAACCTAATGTTATTTAATGTGAAGTTTTTGAACATTTTGATATACTACAGGTAGCACTTTATAATAACAATAGTGTTGTGTTAAGTATTTGATATACAATATAAAATACTGTGAATTTGTGTTGACTTTAATATAATGGGAAAATTATTTTTTGTTATCTATTTGATAGGTATATATTTTAGTGCCGCAAATAAAGTCGTTTAAATTCAATGTCATCGACTCTATTAGTTTGTAAGCATATCAATCAAACAAAAATGTTTTTTTTAAAGAAAATTTATTGCTTTGATATAATGTTACATAAAATCAATGACTCAAAGGAAGACAAAATTATTGTTATTTCAATTGTCAATCATTGAAAAAAAGTTTTATTTAGTTTTGATTAATGTCATAAAAAGGTAAACACAAAACAAACAAATATCACATTCCGGATGAAGTCATCAAACGAAACGAAATGTAATAAAATGTCAAAACAAACGCCTGACCGGAGACGGGGAACGGCTATCTGTTTGGACTCAACTATAATAAACAGCTTTTATTTATTTATATATCAATAATCATTAACTGCTTTTTTATTAAAATTTTAATTAAATTTATCTTAATAAATAATAATAACTTTATTTAACAATAATCTTAAAAATAATTATTAATTTAATAAACTATTTTTAGGTTTAATAAATATATATATATATATAATAAAATACATTTCTACTGTATATAGTATCTTAAATATTATTGTGTGATGAATCACTAATTAATACCATTAATTAATAATTATTTATATTATAACTTATATTTATTCTATTTAATATTATATTCAATGTATTTGTATATAATCAATATTCAATGTAAAGGACTGACTCTCTATATAGCATTGCTATATAGTATTATATAGCAAAGCACTAGTCTTCCCGTTACCCATAGCAACTCATCCAGAGCATCACTTAGTAAATAGAAAACACTATTTATTCAACTATTGATTAACATTATCTCATTGGCGTAGTGGTTAGCGTTTCACATAGTGAAGCGTAATACCCGAGTTCGCGTCTCCCTTGAGTTTAGAATTTTAAACTAATTTATTTAAATTAAATAAATTAGTAAATATGAAACAAATTATTATTTTTAGTCTTTTAAAATGTCCTCTTTAATACTTTTGAATCTTAGCTCAATAGCTCAACTAATTAAGAAGTTATTAATGTTTTCTTAACTTTTTGCTAAGTTTTAGTTTTACTTTTCTCTGATTGGTCTAAAGTTTATAGAGTAATAAATCACTTTCCAATTCACATACTATTACTTTCTGATTGGCTCATAACATAGAAAATAGGGGAAAAGTTAATTACCTTTCGAAAATTACCGTATAAAACAGTATATATTTTACTGACACTGCAATTGATTCCGACCCCCTCTGAAGCAGCCCCTCAGAACAATTATACCCGAACACCTATCTAATTAGTGGACTCCGCCGCTTGTATATAAGTAGCATACCATCAGTGGTATCTTCAGATGAGTTCTGGACTTCAGTTAGGAATTAAGAACCTAATTAGGTAGTGAGTCTGCTACCGGCTGAAGTCACTCCACCCCTCTAGCTCCCCTATGGCTCAGTATGCCGATACAGTATGTAGTACTGCCCCTCACGAGTAACACATAGTACATTAGTACTATGTAATGTACTCACAGAGGTATCAATAGTACACAATATACTGTAACACTAGACAGTCTATCCTATGTGCTGTTGACCGTGTCGGACCAACAGTAATCGGTACTCTGTATTTCCCATATAATAATAATAAAGTATTTATTCATATACATTGTGTGTGTTATTCTTTCATCGGACACTCATCGTATCGTTAGACGGCCTAACATCACTCATCACTCGGAGTCAACTCTACATATTGGCTTCTAAACGGATCGATCATCTCAAAACCCGTCACATTTGGCGCAGTCGGTAGGATCTGCAACGGCAACATTAATCGCCCGCTACCGTCTAACATCTCAACACACCGTACTGTATGTAAAATATACTTTAACTTTTTCATCGACGATATTTCTCATACGGCTTTCAATTGGTGCCGTCATCGCCTGGAAATATTATTACCGTTAAAATACTTATAAAATTAAATAACTTAGAAAATTTTCATACCAAAAACATGCATACGGTTTTCGCATAGTGCCGCTACCGCTTATATATATTTCGCGTCTAAATACTTTAAAAATATAAAAACTTGTATTTTTTCTTAACCGACATTTTCTATACGGTTATCGCTGCATACACTAACCGATTAAAAACTAAGTCATTTTCACGGCAAAAGACTTAGAAAATTTTCAAACATTTTTATAAAATTTATATATTGTATAAAATTGTAACGGATCGTGTCTGACTGTATTGTCACAGTACATAACTATCAGTGCATATACGTAAAGGGCTTGCCCCCGTTCTCCAGAATAAGTGTACGGTAGAAACGCAAAGTCTACGGGACGTGTGCCATAGAGCTATCCACTCCTTATATACATTGCAAAGTAAGCCGTACTCTTAGATCTGATCACTCAGTGGCTGGAATCGGTGTATAACATGCATTGTTAAGTACTAAATATAGTCTGAATACTAACCGGAAAAACAATATATTTATACGTAACACACTACGACTACTAACCGACAATGGCTACTCCGTCAACTACCGCTGACACAACCGTTACTACCACTAGCGCACAAGTAGTGACTACAACTGCTACTTCACACCGACTAATACCTGTTGTAGTACCCACATCTACTGGTACACAAACTACTCAATACATTCAAGTACCACTAATGTCTACAAATGCTGATCCATTAACTACATTTCCCAATCAAATGCTTTCATCGCTACCGCAACCGAACCGACCAAATCTGTTCAAACTTGAAAGATTTGATGGTATAGATAAGTCAGTAAGAGTTCAGACTTGGCTTAAATTATACGAAGAACATACCGATGGCATGTCTGATATTGATCGCATACGCTCCCTTAAATATTATCTCAAAGGACCAGCACTTGAATGGTATGGAGATGAAATCGTCGGCACAAACGTTACTGATCGTCGGGTAGTCAACGTAATGATGACTCAACGCTTTGGGTCTGACACGTCAACACCGCTCATTGACGCTCAGAGACGGTATCTCAGACGTGAAGAAAAAGTAATCGACTACTATCGCGATAAGATGCGATATCTACGGCAATGCAGACTTACAGTACCCGATACTGTACAACAACTAACCGATGGGTTGCCTACTCACTGGAAACCATATTTTGCAACGGTTATCTGCAACACTACTAACCGTTGGCTTGAAGTAGCTCAACAACTCGAGTCAAATATGAAATCACAATACAGACCGTTTACTAAGCCGAAACACAAAACATTTCCTCGCACTATGACCGCTACTGACAATAACGCTCCGAAATGTCAATATTGCTATAGACTTGGAAACGAAGCCTATCACTGGCACCGAGAATGTCCAAACAATCCCAACCGTGGTAACACCCATACTATGCCCAATAAAACAAATAAATCGTACGGATCCAATCGTCATAATCGTAACGCAAATAATCGCAACGCTCAGGCCCAAGTGGCTGTGCCAACCGCTCAGGCTTCACAAGCCGTGCACTTCCAATCAAACGAAACTTTAAACTAAACATGCGGCCGATACCGGACTTCATTGACATTACGGTTCAACTGAACACACATACCGCACGTGCATTTATTGATACTGGCAGTACCGTAAACATCATATCACAAAAGCTAGCAAATCAACTAAAACTGCCTATTGATAATAACAACCGTATAAACATACTTCAGGTAGACGGTAATGTCAACAGTATTGGTCGCTGCTCTCCTTTACTTTCAATCGGATCGCAATCACATATAACTACATTTCACGTACTCGCAAACTTTCGATATCCGCTATTACTTGGACTTGAAGTCGGTAAACGTTTTGGTCTAATAATAAACCTAAATACTCGTAAAGTCACCGCAAGCTTCACACAAGTAAAGCCACTCGTATCACTACACTTGGAACCTAAACAAAACTCATCGCTTGAGAAACTACTCAAAACGCATACAAATGCATTCGCACAAAACGATACAGACATTGGACGCATACAAATTGTTAAACACAAAATTATTACTGTACCTCATCCGCCAATTCAGCTCCGCCCTTACCGTAGGCCTCAACATGAAAACGACGAGATCGTAAAAATCATACGTGAAGCCGAAGCTAAGGGACTCGTACGGAAAAGCACCGACAGTCAATGGGCTTTTCCCGTAACAATGGTACCCAAGAAAGACGGAGGCAAACGTCTTTGCATAGACTACCGTAGACTTAACGCTATCACTATAGACGACAAAATGCCGATGCCTCGTATAACTGATGTATTAGACCGCTTACAAGGCGCTCGTTATTTCACTACATTAGACGTTGCATGGGGTTACTGGCATATAGAGATGGATCTCAACAGTGTTGACAAAACTGCATTTGTCACTCACGAAAACCATTACGAATGGCTTGTAATGCCATTTGGCTTAAAGAACGCACCCGCAACTTTTCAACGCATTATACAACAAATACTTGGCCAACTGTTGTATAATGGAACCATTAATTATTTAGATGACATAATCATATATACTAAAACTTTTGATGAACACATCATTTTATTAAACAAAGTACTCACATTACTCACTCAACATAATATTAAACTCAAACAAAGCAAATGTCATTTTGCTAGAACTGAAGTCGCATACTTAGGTCATGTAGTTTCATACCAATGTGTGAAACCATCAGTAGACAAAATCAAAGCCGTCAAAGACTTTCCTAAACCGCTAACATTACGACAAGTCAGAAGATTTCTTGGACTCACAGGTTATTACCGAAGATTTGTTTCTAATTTTGCTAAACTTTCAAAACCGTTAACCGAACTCACGAAGAAAAACATACCATTTCATTGGGGACCAGATCAAGAGAATGCATTCACAACTCTAATCAATGCAATAACACAACCACCTATACTAGCATTGTACGACCCAAACAAAAGTTGTCGCCTCTATACCGATGCATCAAACATTGGTATCGGTGCTACACTTACACAATTAGGAGATGACAATAACGAACATGTCATTGAATACTATTCCCGTAAACTAAACAATGCTCAGCAGAACTACTCCGCTACTGAACTTGAATGCCTCGCTGTTAAGGATTCTATTGAACACTTTGAAGTATACCTTAGCCGAGAGTTTGAAGTCATAACTGATCATAAAGCACTTCAGTGGCTTTTCACACTTAAGAAACCTAAAAAGCGTTTACACATGTGGGCTGTAGAACTGTCCACTTATCCAATGAAAATCATTCATAAGGAAGGACGTAATCAACAACATGTCGACGCCCTGTCACGAGCACCAATAACATTACATCTAACAGCTACTGAACTGATAGATGCGCAGAAAACGGCAGACCTTACATATGTAAAGTCTCCAATTCTAAAACATGGTGTCACTACTGTCAACCATAATGGTGTACACAAAGCAATAGTACCGGACACACTCAGACCTAAACTTTGTGAAATTTTTCATGACAACCATGGACATCCAGGAAAAGCAAAAACAGTTAAACTTATCACTAATTACTATTGGTGGCCAAATATTATTCACTTTATTAAACGATACGTCTCATCATGCCGTACATGTCAACTTACAAAACTTGATCACAGGCCAACTCCAGGAAAATACATATGTCCTGAACCACAGTTGGAGCCACTCGAGCTTGTAGGTCTGGATACCATAGTTATGGGACCAGCCGCTAACACATGTAAACATAAATACATACAAGTATTTATTGATCATCATTCCCGATATATATGGGCATTTCCTACAATTAAAAATACTACAGAAACTATAATCACATTATTCATTAATCTTATTAATTCCGGAATTCAATTTAAACGCATACTAACTGATTGTCATAAATCATTTACTGGAAAGTCATTTAAAGCCTTTCTGTCACTTAATCACATAAAGCATTCACAATCAACCCCTTATCATCCACAAACCAATGGTATCGTCGAACGAGCCAATGGTACTATTATTGAAAAATTAAGAGCTGAACTGATCGACAAACCAAAGCGTAAATGGAATACATTACTTAAAGATGTAATCCGTAATTACAACAGAACACCACATGAAATCACTGGTTTTTCACCACAATTTCTAATGCTTGGTATTGAAGACAAACCTACATTTAGTTCACCATCTGTAACTATAGATGACGCTAGACAACTAGCAAATGATAGAACAAAAAAAGCACAAGAAAGAAGGAAAACTCGTTTTGATGAAAAACATCATCACATCACTTATGAACCAGGAGATCGTGTTATCAGAATCATACCAGACAACCATCCGACAGTTGTCAAGACATCACCTCGATGGACTGGACCTTATTTTATCATTAAGCGTATTGGTGACGTTACTTATGACATCGCAACTACGCTCTCTGGTCAGACATTCAGAGCTCACGTGTCACAGCTTAAGGGATTTGTCTCACGAGATCAAATCTTTTCAACGGGGGAAGAGTGTGATGAATCACTAATTAATACCATTAATTAATAATTATTTATATTATAACTTATATTTATTCTATTTAATATTATATTCAATGTATTTGTATATAATCAATATTCAATGTAAAGGACTGACTCTCTATATAGCATTGCTATATAGTATTATATAGCAAAGCACTAGTCTTCCCGTTACCCATAGCAACTCATCCAGAGCATCACTTAGTAAATAGAAAACACTATTTATTCAACTATTGATTAACATTATCTCATTGGCGTAGTGGTTAGCGTTTCACATAGTGAAGCGTAATACCCGAGTTCGCGTCTCCCTTGAGTTTAGAATTTTAAACTAATTTATTTAAATTAAATAAATTAGTAAATATGAAACAAATTATTATTTTTAGTCTTTTAAAATGTCCTCTTTAATACTTTTGAATCTTAGCTCAATAGCTCAACTAATTAAGAAGTTATTAATGTTTTCTTAACTTTTTGCTAAGTTTTAGTTTTACTTTTCTCTGATTGGTCTAAAGTTTATAGAGTAATAAATCACTTTCCAATTCACATACTATTACTTTCTGATTGGCTCATAACATAGAAAATAGGGGAAAAGTTAATTACCTTTCGAAAATTACCGTATAAAACAGTATATATTTTACTGACACTGCAATTGATTCCGACCCCCCTCTGAAGCAGCCCCTCAGAACAATTATACCCGAACACCTATCTAATTAGTGGACTCCGCCGCTTGTATATAAGTAGCATACCATCAGTGGTATCTTCAGATGAGTTCTGGACTTCAGTTAGGAATTAAGAACCTAATTAGGTAGTGAGTCTGCTACCGGCTGAAGTCACTCCACCCCTCTAGCTCCCCTATGGCTCAGTATGCCGATACAGTATGTAGTACTGCCCCTCACGAGTAACACATAGTACATTAGTACTATGTAATGTACTCACAGAGGTATCAATAGTACACAATATACTGTAACACTAGACAGTCTATCCTATGTGCTGTTGACCGTGTCGGACCAACAGTAATCGGTACTCTGTATTTCCCATATAATAATAATAAAGTATTTATTCATATACATTGTGTGTGTTATTCTTTCATCGGACACTCATCGTATCGTTAGACGGCCTAACATCACTCATCACTCGGAGTCAACTCTACATATTGGCTTCTAAACGGATCGATCATCTCAAGACCCGTCACAATTGATTTAAACTAATTTAAAGTAAATATTTAAATTGTAAATTATTTGATTTAATGATTTTATAAACAAATATCATTTGAAACATTTGATTATATGTCAAAAACCATTAGACATGAGAAGATTTAAAAGATATTTTCAGAGCTTATGTTTTAAACATAAAATTAATGGTAATTATAATTAATAATAGTTTATTTTGTTCGTCCAATTGATATCCAAAACAGGCAAATGTTTTTATTTACAAGCATTTAAAATAAGTACTGAATTAGAGTTTAATAGTAAACTAAATGTAAGACTTTTAGCATTTATTATAAGCTTTTTTAGATAATGATAATTATGTTAGTCATTGTTGTTATTATATCTCTATTAAATTATTGTCAAACATAACAACTTAATTGCTTTTTAAAATATTTTTTGAATTTGTAGAATGTTTTCTAAATTTGAAGTAAATGTTTATATAATTGATATAACAAATACAGTGACTAAACTGTAAAGTTCTACCTGGACAATATAATAATTGTAATAAAAGCATATAATCTAAAATAAAAATTATGCATATTTAAATTTTAAATATAATTAATGATAACAATTTACTGTATGATTATAAACTTCCAATTTATTTATTTAAATAAACCATTGAATTTGATTTTATTTACATAATATTTAAAATTTTTCAATATATAATTATGAAAGCATCATATTGTGCGTCGATTCATCACTAATACCGCCATTTTTAAAATAAATATACAGTACTGTAACTTTTACAATACAAAGAAAATGTTGAATTTTACTAACAAAAAGAAAATCTAATTTTTTTTTATTTTTAGAAAAAATCTGATTTCCTAAATTCTAATTGAATTCATAAATTTTGTAAAAAAAAACTCTTCAATATTTTCATAAAAATATAAATTTTAGAAATGTTTCGATCACTCTAATAAACTGTTCATTAAAATTGTTTATTTGATTCAACTAAATAATCATTAACTAAATTTTTAAACGTTTTTAAAAGTTAGTGTTTTATTTTATTATTGAATACATTGAATAAATGCTAAAAACTTAAGGTTAATTAGATTTATATTAACATAATTAACGTGTTATTTACTAAATCAACATTTGACTAATGAATTTACAGACAATTAAGTGTTATTTAAGAAAACTCATCAAACATTTTATTTATGCATTTATGCATTTGTTTTGTCGCAATTGTTATGGCTTTTAGATGAAAGGGATGGCTAACTAGTCTATGGCTAACCACAAGACATCAATTAGCGGACATCTGTTTTTTAAAATAATATTTTGCATCACTTGATGTCATAATTGTTAATTAATTCAGTTTATATCCAATAGATTGAAGACAATAAAGACATTATTTGGCGCAAACATGAGTTATTGTCGGCAATTATATGTGTCTCGTTTGGGATGTCATCACTTAAATTCATAGACACAATCATTAGACACAATCGTTATCATTATTATCTATACATGTATTTGACGACTTATAACGTATTTCTCTCTTTAAATCAAATCTTTTTGAAAATCATGAGAAAAAAATCAGTATTTAAAAAGCGGTCTAAACATTAGATTTTGTAGAAAATGATTGAGTGATAAAATATTAGTATTAAATTAAAGGTAATATTAAATTTCAAATATATGCCCGCATTTTAATATATCAAATATTATGGTCTCAAGTAATTGAAATCAACAATTTACTTCAACTATTTTTTATCACAACTGATATTAATAATTACACAACAGTGTTATCAATGGTTTATATGATTATTTAATTACTTATTTATAGTATTTAATATATAGTCAATACATGCACTTATAGTGATATATAGTTTTTTATTAGAATCGGCATCAATAGTAAAATGATTAGATGGTCGGTGCCATCGATGCCAACGGTGCCAATGGATGGCTTTTCACTTGTTATTTACACATTTATTGCAATATAATGTCAATTAATTGCATCATTGCTTTGACTCTTAGCGATGATACACTAAATGAGTGCAATTTATGTCATCAAACGACTTAAACGATAGTTTAAAAACTATTTTAAAGACATTTCACTGCCAATCACGTAACAGACCAGTCGATGACAAAAATATAGTATAAGTGTCCGTCCATTCATTCCTTATACAACTCTCTTATAACTTATCTCTAAAGTAAAGAGCTTTTGAAAATTGATGTGAATTGAAGTGCATTTTAAAATTGATTGTATCAAACATTTATTATCCCTAATCTCTCTCTCTCTCTCTCTCTCTCTCTCTCTCTCTCTCTCTCTCTCTCTACTCACTCATTCAGTATGTGAATGTCTGTCTGCTAAGCATTTAAAAGTTGAAAATAAAGCCAATCTTAGCTAAACTTTATTTTTGTCAATTGAAAAACAAAAGGTATGGTCAGAGACGGCGAAGACATTAAATATCAAATGAGCGCACATTTAAAAATTTATAGCCATTGGCACCGACTATAACAAGCTCTGGCACCTCAGCACCTCCTCATCAAAAATGTTTATAACATGAGAGATCACTTAAGTGCAATCACTGCCACAAATCCAATGCTAATAACAAACAACAACCGCTTGACTAACATTACCTGTACTGTCAGTACTGACAGTTCTTAAGTACTTAAGTCCACTAAAACAAGTCCACAATTTGAGCGCAAATCTTGTTTGTCAAACAAAATATTTAAATATTTATTCAAACTTTCTCTTAATTAGGATATTTAATAGTGACTGTAATTTTTTTTGATGATAATTTTTAATATTTTGCTAAAATATAATCATATTATAGAGATTGCAATCAAATATCATATAACACGCTATTGGAAACAAATGTTTAAGCAAAAAGTTTTTATCAATAAAAAAAAGTTGTGTTACAGACAATAAATTAAATAATTAGATTAACTTCAATAAATGTTTCGATAGAAAAACAACTCATAATAATGATACCCAAGAGAGACATTTCAATATTTTTGTCAATTTAGGAAATCATTTTAAATATTGTATTCAAAATCAAGTCTATTATAAAAGGCATCGCATTATTGTAAATATATTGTGAATTGAGTTTTCAATTGACTATCAAAAGGCTGAATACTATACAAACTACTATTCATTTTGATTGTAGTGTTCATTACATTGTTTCCCAAAAATTTAACAAAACTATTGAACAACAAACGGAAAGTAAGGTTATGTGATAAGACCATAACCATCAATGGCTCAATAATCGGTAAAAACATCAAAAATTAATGATCCGTTTAGTCACTGACTGATACTCCTAAAGACCAGCTGTACTGTTGAGAGTCTGTGACAAAACCAAGAGAGGCATTGATAGCGTTGAGGAGGGGCTCACACAACAAGTATTGCTCAACAAATTACTACATTTGGCACTCTATAGTACAGTATAGACCCAACTATGTATTTGTGCCATAAATTTCTAAATAAATCAGTTTATCTAAAAATTTACTGATTATTTGCTTAAATATTAATTCAATTTGTAAATTGCTCTCAATTTAAACATATTATTACTTTTATGGAAACTTTTTTCATATTTTTTTGCGTGAGTTTGACTATAAATCAAATTATTATATAATCAACAAAATTCAAAAATATCTTCATCAACACATTATCTATTTTTTAGCGTTAAGAAGATTACATAAATTAAAATTTAAATCTATATATTAAATTAAAATATCAATTTTATGTCAGCTCAAACTTGTGAATTGAAGTTTATTTCTTATTTTAATAATAAACTCATTAAAATTAATATACTTTTTAATAGTTTCTAAAGTGTTTTGTCTACTAATGACCTTTAATGTATAAATAAGTGATAAATGTGTAAAATTAAAATCTAATTTCTATGCTAACAAACAAATAAAATTGCCACAAGCAATGTTAAGCAAATAGTTAAGCTTAAATATGATTTAATTTTATTTAAATGTCATTTAACATATCAAAAATATTTTATATAAAATCTATATACTGTATAAAATATTTATAAATAAATAGTTTAAAAAATATTGTATATCTGAAATATTTATGAATGAATTTATATATGATATTAATGTTTTCAGTTAATGGATTATATTTAATTGATATTTTGAAACTCTAAAGTATTATATACTTTATTTTGCTTTATAAAGAAATAAAAAATTTATTTAATTTATAAAAATCTTATCAATTAATTGCCTTTTAAGCAAAATTATATTAATATGATAAGTCGAGTATTTTTTAAAATAAATACTGTACTTATTAAAATATATTTATAAAGTACAAATGTATTATATATAGCAATAACAAATAAATTTAATAAACGCATGAATAACAAATTTTTAATAAACAAATATATTTTGTTTAATATAACAAATTTTATTTAATGATTAAAAAATCAAAAATTTTTATATTAAATTTTCTATAAAAACATTATTTAAATGATATCAAATTATTATAAAGTAAGCAAACGATCATTTTATTATCAAATACTTTCATTTATGACATTAAATGAATATTTTGTTGTAAATATGTAAGCAATCATTTGTATTATAAAATTCGTGATAAATTCAAGTATACGATATAAGCTGTTATTATGCAAACGATTTGATTTTATTATTAAGTAATAATAATATTAATAATAATAATACAATGATTGTGTGTTTTTTAACATTGAGTTCAATGGTTTAAAAACTCTTGTGTTTGCATTTCTTTATCATTTGATTCTTCTTAACGATCAATGATTTCTTTATAAGAGTTATAACAACTTGTTTGGTGACAACAACTCATCATTTTTATCATTTTTCACTAATTTATTATCAAATTATGATTTATATACTGTAAATACAAAAATTAATGTATTCACTAACATTGAAATAAGTTATAACGTATATTTTATACACAGTATTTATTAATACTCAAAATGTATTTGAATCCAATCCAATACAAATACAAAAACAAATATTACATTTAATTTTACTAAAATTATTAACTAATAATAAATTCGTTTGTTTTTATGTTTAATGTATTTTATAAATAATGATTATTTTTAATATTGTAAAATTTATGACTTTTGCCTAAATAATGTAAGATTTCAATGTTTTATAATATAATTTAATGTTTCATTGTTTTTATACTATGAGGTTAACAATCTTGTGATACAATGAATCGGTCGTTGATTTTATGTCTTTTGATTAGTATTTCAATTGTAATGTTGTTTAAAGTGTGGGTGACTTAAGCTTTTTAAGTAACAATGAAATTGTTATTTAAGTTAAAGTATGATTTTAAATATCATAATCGTTTGCTTTATATAAGCTGACAATAAACAATCTCAATAGAAATATATTATTTAATTAATTGACACTTTACTAAATTATTATGCTATATATATATATATATAAATTGATATCAATAAATATAAATTTATCATATTAAAAAATTATAAAAATAACTAATTGCTAAACAAATAATCAATTATTAATAAAATAGTTATTTTTAAAAGTTACTAATATATTAGACTAATAATTACATGAATTTTGTTAATATTATATTATTATTGTTGCTTTAAATAGATTTTGATATTATAATAAAATAAAGAAAAATTAATAGTAAACATATATACAATATATGGTGTTTAAAATAACAAAACTGTTTATTATTAAAACCAAACATAATAGCAAACTATCTCTCAAATGTCATACAATGTAGTGCACAATACTTAATAATAATATACATAATGGCATACAATGTAATAAGTTTTAATAGCGTATACATTAAGGCGATTGTTATTTAAAGGGATTCATAAAATTCATTTATATAAGAGATACACATATTTGGAGGCAAATAAATGTTAGTTATTAGAGTACAGAGAAGAGGCCCTAATATTAATGAATATCAACTATACATACGTTGCATACAATTGAAGACATGCAATGAAAGTTTATATTTAAATATTTCTTATGACTGAATAATATATTGAATAAGATTTTGCATAATAGCCATAATATAAGGCGCGGCTCAGTCTCGTGATTGGGTGGATCTGACACATACTGAAAACACCATAAGCTTAATAGGTTTGTTCACAATTTGAAAATTTTGTTTTCATTATATTTGCTATAATATCACACAAATACCATAAAAGAAGCTCAATGTTTAAAATATGAGTATAATTTTAAAAGAAAATTTTATATAATAAAAATGTTTTACATAAAACTGAATTTAAATATAATTTTAAACTTTAGAGTTAATATGAATATATTTTTATCACAGTTTAAAATTAAATGATATAAATAATTTGAAATCAAAATATCACATTAAATAAAATATTGTGTTTTTAAGTACAGTATATAATAATATTTTAAAATAAATGCAAATTATTATATTTTTTTGCAAATTATATTAATATTAAATATTTATTTTATGAAAAATTTGTTTATTATATTATTATGGTTTAGGTTGTGATGAGTGTCGTATTGTCAAAGTCTCTTCAAACCTATCTGGAGTTCAATGGTTGTGACCAAAGACCTGAACTATACAATGAATAAATCTAAACCATAAGATTACAGTTGTCTCTAAAGTTATCATTGATGTCCCTCACGAGGACTGTTCATCAGAAATTATTACTCAATAACATCTTAGAATAAAACTAATGAGACAATTGATAATTATATTGAATTTAATATAATTTTATTAATTTAATGCAATTAACTTTTGTACAAAACAAATGAATGTGTAAACCAGTGAGTGTTAAACATTCAATGATATGAGTACTGAATATTTCACAATAATGATAGTATGAAATCAATGAAGTAGACAGCGGTCACAAAAATATATGATTTAGTATTTAATACATTTGTATCTAAAGTTTTTTTTCAAATTCTTGTAACTCATTATACTATATAATTTACACAACACTAAGTTAAATGTATATCTTAACTATAKATATACTGTACATTAATAAATAAAAATAAATGCTAATATAAGATTTGTTAGTAAAAAATATTTAACCTTAAATAATGGCGCAAATAAATATTAATTTACATAAAAAATATTTTTGTTGTTAAATATATTCAATATAATTAAGTATAGGAACGGCGTTTCACTTGTAAATTGCATAATAATCATTAGTTTTTAAAGCAATTGCATTTGCATTGCTTCACTGACTTTAAGCAATTTGTCAATTTATGCATAGATTTAAATGCAAAAAAACAAAAATGAATTTAAATGATAGCCCTCTACTCTGCACATCTCTCTCTCTCTCTCTCTCTCTCTCTCTCTCTCTCTCTCTCTCTCTCTCTCTCTCTCTCTTTCTCGATATAAAGTGAATATAATATTTTAAAAATATCTTTAAATAGTTGAATGGTATGTATTTATAATATAAGGTATAAGATAGCAAACTATGAAAACTGTTTGCTTATTATTTGTTAGTTTGTTTGTATGGTTTATGCCTTTTGGTTAAGTCTAGAGTTGAGTGGATAATGAGTATCATTTGCGATGAAAATCTCATAACATTTACATTATATTATTTAATGGCATTCAATAACATATTATATATTTAATATGAATCCCCATTTGATTGCATTGTAGGCGTTCCTCAATTCGTGAACAAAATAATGCAATTATTTTGTATACTTCGTGATCATCTCTGGTCTCGTTTTATCCATCAATTGCTACTCTCCTCTATAACCTTATCAGTGCCTCCAATAGCAATACAATCTCTTAAATACATTATTACATTAAAATCTTTTCTATACTTTATTTGAAATGAGATGTGAAAAAACATTTTTCTTAAATCCTTAATTTGTGATTCAATCAAAACAAGAAAATATAAAATATTTGACCACAAATTTATATAATGTGAATATAAAATTGCAAAAATCCAAACCTAATAGACATTACTAAAACTTTTTAAAAAAAAATTTACGTATAGTTTATAGTCATATGTAGCTGTAATGTAAGCATTGAAACGATTTAAGTAACAAACTCTCGTTTGGCTTCCCATCGGACGGAAAACTGATATCAAAATCGTGAGAAATACGGCCTCTCTTTAGACGGTTAGCCGATTGCTTGCATTGGCTCCAAGTGGTCGTATCATTGGGTCATTCATTTATTAGAGGTTTGCTCCCTTTCCCGACTCCATTATTATTGACTTATTCTCTTCATTACTCTCTCTCTCTCTCTCTCTCTCTCTCTCTCTCTCTCTCTCTCTCTCTYTTTCTCTACATTTATCGACTTATATTAAGATTATATTACAATCAACTCTCTTTGATGAAAATGGTAATACATAAATAGTAATAAAAATATTAAACTATTATATTATTTAATTATATCACAAACTGTTATAAATTTATTTGCTATGCATTTTCGACATACATTTAAAATTAAGTAAAACTAAAAAATAACAAATCATTTTAGCATTAAAGTAGTTCACTTAAAAATAAAAAACTGCATCAAATGTATATATATTAATGTAATGTACATATTATATAAAGAGTACAGTATTACAGTATTATATGCCTTTAATTACAATTTGGGTAAAACTTGAGCTCAAATGGCTTTTAACTGCTCTTCAATGAAATATATAACACGTTTGTAAAAATTACATTTTAATCTTTATTTATTAAAAAATTTGTAGCAATCAAACTGTTTAATATGTCGGTAATTTTCAAAGACAAATTATCGCAAAAAATATTGTTTATCTTTTAAAAAATCACTAATATAATAAAATTAATTAAATTTACGAGAAAATTAAGTAATTTTTTAGATATTAATTTTGAAAAATAGCAAATTTATATTAATTCTGTTAATGCAATATTTTTATTTTTTAATAATCAAACTTTAAAATTTGTATTTTAACTTTTATCTATTAATATAACTAATTAATTAATATACAATTAATATTATCTTGAAATATATGATAAAATTTCATTTTACTTAAAATTGAGTACAATTTAGATGTTTTCCCATAACATTTAACAAAGATATGTAGTTCTCATAATAATAAATATTGCAAACAATTTGTTTAAAAAATGTTAGTATTGAATGTAAATGTAATGTTAGAAATCATAAATAGTGTATTTTGTTATTTTTTTTAACATTAGGCTATTGTTTAATATTTAACATATAAATATGTTTATTATTGAATAGTTTAGACGCTATTAATATCATGTTTTCCACTGCAGAGAAAGCGATAATAATAACAAAAAGCAATGCTTTTAAATCACGAGTCAAAACACAACTATCGCAATGATTTCAATACACTTAATGACAGTGAAAAAAGACAGAAAGTCTAGGATGTAATTACATAGGGGTCTAATGTTGGGCACCATTGTTATGGGCCAACATAAGGTCAGTTGTGTTACTGTTAACCACAAATGGACACCAATGACCATGAAATACATAATACATGTTTTCTATATAAAAAATTGTGAGAATTGTTGGTTTTCTATTGAAAAAAAAACTCAAAGACTTAATAACAAAATATAAGGCGTTTCTCAACTCCATATGTCTCTAAATATATAGTATACAAGATATATATATATTATATATCTTGTATACTATATATATATAATATCTTTGTATATTCATATTAGTTTAGATTACATATGTAATGATCATTTCGTTTATTTCAGTCATTACAATGAAATGCTGTTTAACTTACAGTATTTTATCCATTTGAGTACATTATTATGTCTGAGATATAATTAAATGAAAATTAAGTAAATATAACTCTAATGATAGTCAAACATAGATAAAATAGAAAAAATGGTATATAATATAAAAAGTGAATTAAATATTAAACAAATTTAATAATAATGAGTGCCTTTACTTAATATTTAAGCTTATACTGTACTATTTATATTTACTATATACTGTATGTAAACTGTATGTATACTATATACAGTATATAGTAAATTATACAGTACTATGTAATATACAGTATGTATTTATAAGTATGAATATTACAGTATATATAAATTTAATAAATAAATAAATTGTGAAAATGTTAATTTCACTAAAAACAAATTGCAAAGCATTTAGTGTGTATACATAAATAATAATGTATATTATTTTGATAGATATAAATTATACTGTATTTAATGCAATCAATTTGAGATGCAAATATAATAGTATTACTATTTATAAAGAGCATTGAGAGATATGCACAAAATATCGGTACACAATATTAAAAGAGACAACTATAGTATACATGTATATACTATATAGTGGTCTTATTGGCCGAAAGGGTCATTAATTCTCTCTATAAATATTTAATATGAAATGGTTTGTATGGTTTGTATGGTTCAAACTTTTACTGACTATGATCTGAAAGAAACATACAATTTATATATAAATGTTGTCTGACTTTAATTGAGTTTACCGTCTCTTTACTACAGGTTTTTCTCTCAACCGAGTCTCAGTCGACGCTTCATTTTGATGGTATGTCTCATGAAGTGAATAATAACAAAATTGGACATTAATTTAACGATATAATGATCATCAACTTTGATTAATTCACTAATTGCCTCTAAATTCAATTGCCATTTAAAACAATTGCTTTATGTTTTATGTGTAATCTAATCGACAATTAATAAGATTTTAATTATATTTTATAATATTTGGTTTTTAATAAACTAGATTTGATATTAAATATGATTTATAAAAATATGTAATAAATCAGTTGATAAAAAATAATAATTTACAAATAAATATTGACATATTAAATTATATCAATGCATCTCATGGCATTTATATAATGGTTGATAATATTATGTTTTTATACAAATTATAAGTTATGTCATGATATAAGCCATCATCATATGATAGATTATATCGAGAAAATGTAATTTCATTTATAAAATAGAAACCCATTTATTCTTTATATATATGATATACATATCTTTGACTCAATTACTTCATTCACATATAATATTATCTATAAGTTAAGCAATGCATGAAAACCAGTATATATATTGTTAGCAAAACAAAACTATAAGCAAAAAAGCAAACCTTATATTGGATTACTTTTTTGCTCTCATTTTTTTTGGCTATAATTCGATTGACTTTTATTATAAATTTTATATAATGTACGGCTCAGCCAATTGCCAGTGATATGTGTGTGTGTTATGCCTCATGTTTACCATTACAATGACTGGACTCGCATTCATAATTTGTTTCATTTAAAATATATGATGTATACAAACATTAGTCGAAATATTTACCATAAGATTTAGTTGTTATAACTTATGATATCATGATTTTATACATTACTTAATATTATTGTTGCAATAATTTGTCTTTTGTTGCTTTTGTATGTTTGTTTGTCAAATAAATTAGAAAATATGGTTTTTGTTAAATAATTTTTCAAAATTTCTATTTTTTAAGATTTACAGAATATAAGATTTACATCAATGGTTGATTTATATCATTAGTTATCAAACTATTACAAAAAAACAAAGTATAATATTATGCATTTAAAAATTTTTAAAATTTGTTTTAAAATAATAATAATTATTATTTAAATATTTATATGTGCTTTGAGAATATTATTATTATAGATAAATGTTTTACACAATACTAAAAGCATATATATTTTTATATGCCATATACTAATGCATGAAAATGGTAAAACCAATATTTAAATTGTTAAATAAAAGTTTAATGATATTTATTTGTTAAATTGAATAGAGTTGTTGAACAAAATTATAAGTATAACACACTTTATATAATATGGTATACAATGAAATGTGAGTTGATTTGAATGTGTGTTCAAAATTGGGTCTAAATTGGAGTTGAGTTGATGTTTGTATGAAAAGTGGTTATAAATCAAGTCATGAAATATTCAGAGCAATGCCTTATATTTTGTTGCAATGAATGTTACTCTCAATGCGTTCGCATATAAAACTCAATTGTATTGTAAATACAGTTGTTATAAGACTCGTAGGAATTATAAAATGGATATAACTTTTAGAGGCTGTGTTAGACTAACTGTTCGATAGAGTGTATAGAGCGTGAAGAGCACTGGTAGAGCACTGGTAGAGCACTGGTAGTTATGATGATCAGCGCTTATTCTCTCACTCTGTGTATATATATTCATCTCATTGTGAATACTGGTTTGAGAATAGATTTAAAGAGACGGTTATTGTATTGAGGAATATATAGTAATATTGTTGAGATCAATATCCATACATCTTGATCACTGTCATATCATAGGGACAACCATTAGTCATAGCCCTATCCACTTAAATAGGAGGCATACACTTAATTGGCATCGATTAGTGTACTATCAATTTAATGTAATGTACTCCAAACTATGATATGTTAGGATACGTTTGTTGTTGGCCTATAAAGCCAACAGTCCCCTTTACGGTGCTAACTGAGATCCACTTCAAATCAATTGCCATAAAAGCGTTGTTAAATACTTCAAACATAAATATTGCAATTTTACTATTAAATTAAGTTCAGATGCATATGTCTACTCTGGTTTCATAAATATACTATAGTTGCATATATTGTAAATGGGAAAGGGAGAAAACAGACAGGTGCTATGTTTTGGGGACTGTTCATCTTCATCCATAAGTCATTATCAATACAAACCAAACTTCAATAACATAACAATAATTATCTTTTTTGTTATTGTCGTTTATATCCCTTTTATTTTAAAATAAACTGCATTTATCTGCTTTTGATATTTATATCCTATTATCAATAAGCTATTCAATAAGCTATTTATTACACTCTTAATCTTTACAATATTTTGTTTATTATGATTGCCTTCATTTATAACATTATATTCATGGCAATTACAAATGTATTTTAATCTTAATTTATAAAATATAGATCTATACACAAATATAAGAGAATATATTTAGTAAATATTAGCTCAAATTTATCTGTTGTTGAAAATATAAAAAATAATAACATTTGACTTTTATTTTAAGCAAACAATTGTTAATGTTTTACTTACAATCATTCAATTTGTACACAAAACGCATTGTTAGTCATTAAATGAATTTAATAATTTATATACAGATATCAGTCATTAAAATATTTGTATGTTTCAGTTAATTATTATTATAAAAATCAATTTTGTTCATAAATTTATTGTCTGTTTTCTAATATAYAGTATATATTATATATATATATATACTGTATTAAGATAACATTAAATCGTATTAATACATTATATTACAATAGAAAGACGTAATAATATTTTTAAAGTGAATTTTTCTTACAAAAGTTTGTGATCCGTGACTAACGATCTCTGGCATAGGTTTTAACTGTAAATTAATTTTTAACATATATTGCATTGTTGTTGGCATTGAATTGAAACTAAACAAACAAAACATCACAAAACCGCTCCATATGTTGCTATTGTTTAATAAATAGGATTTTAAAAATAACAAACAAAAGATTTTTCAAAAAAGCATATCATTTTGCAAATAATATTATTGATATCATCACTATTTTTAGGCGCATTATTTCAAAATAAAGATGTTTTTATTTTATTGATAAAATTTGAGATAAACTTAATTATAGATACTTAATAATAGAGAGCTTTTTGAATATAAAACAAAAAATATGTTTCAATAATAAAATGTAACATTTTATAGAATAAATTAATCTAAAATATAAAAAAATAAAATAAAACAGATTTTAACATTATAAGCGTTATTTAGAGATTTAGTGCATTGCAATATTATATAGTGTATTATAAAGTGTATATAAAAGTCTATATTTAATCAAAGCTATGTTTTGGTGTTGTGTTTAATATCCTCTAAAACTACAATTTTATTGAATAAAAACAAATTCTCTGCTTTTTATATTGAAATGAGTCTCTAATTTTAAAGATAGTCAGAGAGAGAGAGAGAGAGAGAGAGAGAGAGAGAGAGAGAGAGAGAGAGAGAGAGAGCTTTAAATTTAATATTCAGTGAAAGAATGAAATATATTTATACTTAAAATATATAAAAGCCTTTTCTACTTAAATATGTATTAAATTGATTGTCAAAATAAAGTTAAACAGTAATATGCATTTTATTATTATAATTTTATATCATTATTCTTTCAATTTCACATTAAGCCATTTTAATTGTGTATTTTATAAAAATTCTATTATACATTATTTTCTTCTAATTAATTACTTAATTACATAAAATTATGAATTGAAAATATAATTGTGAACTTTATACTATTCTGTATAAATCCAAATATAAATAATTTTAAATATTTTTCAAAAATAATAAGAAAAATATAAAATTAACAATAAAAAACAAAATAATTAATATGTTGTTATTGTTGAAAAATATTAATAAGTCAATGAATTAATAATATACAAACTATTAATACTACGTTAAGCAAAAATTGCTGTCAATTATAATTATATGATATAACAAGTTATAGACACTAATAGTCTAATAAATATTAAAGAATTAAATGTCATTTCCTTTTGAATTGCATAACAAATGTGATGTCAATTGTATTAATGGTTCCGTGAAATGCTATAAAATAAAACAATATAATTGATATAATATTATAAATGCATTTATTTTAATGGGAAACTAGTTGTTTAATAAAAACTGATAAAAGCAATTATAATTTCTTTTTTTGTATGCAAACTGAATAGTGAGAGTCCGACTAGTTTTTTCATTATATTTAAATACAGGTATATTGATAGCACATACATATAGTCAATTGATAAATTTGTAATCAATTATTTTAGTCTAATTACAAATTTAGTTTCATTTCAACAAAAATACTAAACATTATGCAATAGGTATAGCTTTTGTATAGAAAAATGGTTATAAACTATAATATATTTAACAATACCCTATGGATTAATATTAAAGCACACTTTGTATTCAAGTGAGCGTTCATATAGCAAAACAAAAGCTGATTTATAAAAATATATAACATTTTTGTTTTATATGCCATCGGTTTATTGTTACACAACATAATGCATATTAAATTAATGCTCACTTAAATACTTTTAAATAACTCAACAAAAATTAATCACAATTTATTTAACAAAGTTTCATGAGTATTAATAAATTATAGATATTTTATAATATCCAGGTATATATATAGTCATGTAAAAATCTATAAGAATATTAAAACAAAATAACTATTTTATTATATAGACTTAAATTGATTGGCAATTATTTTTAAAGTTTACCCCAAAAACCAAATAACAATAAAAATAACTTTTAAAATAATTTGTTGATTAAAAACTAATAGTATTTTAAATGCTTTTTAAATAAAATGAACTCAAATAAAAATAAATATTTAGTGAGATTGAAATAAGGAAAATATTTGATAATAAATTTAATAGTTGCTAATATTATAGTAATGAATTATAAATTATAATTAGTTTAATGTAAACCTAATAAGTGGCGAAAATTATATTTTTCTGGTAAATGTCTCTCATTGAAAATTAATGTGTGTTTGAGCCAAATGAGACCATTAAATACATTATAATATACAGTATTAATATAAATTGTTATTTTATGTTGTCTTAGAATATATGATTTTATTTCATAATAATTTGTTTGTTTTATTTAAATAACTTATGTCTTTCACGAAGTCTGTTGCAAACATTCAATAATATTAATCACATATTTTAATAATTAAGAAAAATGTTATTAAATTTATGCAAAATTACAATCAAACATATTTTTAGCAAGTTTTGCACACAAATGTTAAAACAAAATAATTTATAACAAAGTCATTGTTTGAAGTTTTGTAATGTTATATTTAATAGATATACACTGTATGTCTATTATAATACTGTATTATAGATACTTATAAATAGTGATCACTGATCGGCGTTTAAACACATAGATATATAGACCCACCGATAGAGACAATTATCTAAATAATGAACGCTAGAAGCGATTAAAACAATTTTTTAAACTTTTGATTTCAAGCCTCAAAGCATTAAATAGTTTACAAATTTGACGTCATATAAACACAAACAAAAAAGGATAGGCATTTAGTTATATATATATATATATATATTGATAGTATAACTTTGTTTTAATATTAATAATTATAAAAAATTTTCATATATTTATAATAAAAATAATTTTTTTAATTGTTCACAAGATTAATTTTATATTATGATTAATAATCATCGATTATAGATTTAAATATAGGTATTAAGTTAATATAAGTATCTTTATTACTTAAATTACAAATTATTATTAAAAATTTATATCAATTCATACAATGTTATTATTTTACAACACATTTTTTCAAAATGAATAAATATAATTATATTTGTAATGTTGTAATGAAAAGTTATGAAAAATTTAAATTTAGTACCAAAAATAAATAAATATTAAAGTTATAAAACTGAACAATATTAATTATTTAGTGATTAAGATACTTAAAAAATAATACAATAGATTATAAAAATAGAAGAGAGAGAGAGAGGGAAAGCAAATTATTGATATTAGTTAAAATGTTTATATAAAAATTAAAATACATAATATAACTTAAAATCTTTAACCGCTAATAACAAAAGTTAAATACAGTTTTCAAATTAACAAAAAACTAAATCAAAAACAAAACATTTAAAAGATAGCTTTGATTGTTTGCCATTAAATGTATATATCATACGCCAGCCATGGAGGAGGTGTTTGACACAATTGATAATATTGTGCAACCAATTGAAACCAAAGTGTAGATCCTTGTTATGCTATATATGTTTAAATAGTTGAAGAACCGCTTTCCTTAACAAGAGACACACTCATAGCACTGGTAGTGAGTTAGACCGCACCCAATAGGCTGTCCAAAGATGAGGAAAATTACAAGTTTTGGTCACAGTTTACAAATGTTTTGCACTTTTGTATTTTGTCGGGTCTTAAAGTATATTCAATTTGAGATCCGATCACATATTAAGTTGTGTTAACGCTTTAAATGCTTTCAAAACAAGTGTTTGTTTAACAGAGAATTAGTTTTATTAATAAAACAAATTGTTTTTTATTCACTTAAATAATCTGTTAAATAGTGATCTCATATAAAATGACATTTGATTTCTATTGATTTTTATGTTGAAAACAATTAGACACTTAATGTCAAGTTTTTATTCATTACTTTGAATGTGATTTTAATTATTTGTGAAATAACACATCTATTGTATTGTTTTACATTTTATTTGCAAATATTGATTATTTAGTATTGAATTCAATGGTAAAAAGTAATTACTCGGAATCAATGCCGCGATCAGTGACTTCAAGTCCTGTTGATTCAGAAGCCAGTATTGACATTAATGACGATGAAGAAGATATGTCTCGTTCACCAAAACGGGAATCACTTATCTCACCTGTTATGCATCCAAACGGTTCAGTCAATAGTAGTAAACCATCAAAATTGTCATTCAGTATCAGTCGTCTATTGGGTGCCAATACTGACTCTAATAAATGCAATCAAAGCGGCCAAACATCTGAAGGAGAATCAGAGTCGCCGTCATCCCTGTGCTCTCAATGTCCGTCAACAGACAACAACGGTATAGGAGTCTCATATCTATCGTCCGCATCGCCGGACACTAAATGTCAATCACATCGCATGACAGTCAGTCCATACGACCACTTATCAGGATCGGCATCTGTTATACGAGTGCCCGCACACAGACCACCGCCAACTATGCCTTATACTACACATTATCCCTGGTTAGGGCCCACACCTCCAACACTAATTAAAGATGGATTGCAAAGTATGCTATTATTATTAATGTATTAATTTTCTCAAATATAAATATTAGATATAATTTTCTCATCATATAACACAATAAATACATATATTGTAGTATATATTCAATAAAACAATATTTATTAGCAACTTGTTTGCGTTTATCAATTTTCATTAAACTAATAACACTTAAACATTAAAACAATGCAAAATAACAGTAAATATTTTTAATAGACAATACATTAATATAGATATTGTAGTTTCATAAATACTATTTTATTGTATAATTATCACAAAACACTATTTTTATATTTTTCACAAATATTTCTAACAATTGCCACTTAAAACAATTTTTTATAAATAAATAGCATTTTATACAAAATAATCATAACAATTAATTATTATTATTAAAATTTATTTTGCAAAAAATGTATTCATCACTTTTGTCAGTTAAACATAATTAAAAAAGTAAATTTACAAATTAAATATAAAAATTATAAATAAATTATTTTGTAATTAAAAAATATTGATAACAAAAACGTTGATCAATTTAAAATTTATAAAATAGTTGCCAAAAATATATTAGTAAACACATAATACTAGACTCGTAATAATAATACTAATGAATTATTAATTAACAAATAGCTAAAAAATTGTTTGTTCAATTAGTGCCGTTCCCATTAGGTGCTGGTTTACCACCTGTGCCGGCTCGACGCATAGGTCATCCCTATCAGAACCGAACGCCACCAAAGAGGAAGAAGCCGAGGACTTCCTTCACTCGGATGCAAATCTGTGAATTAGAAAAGAGATTTCATAAACAAAAATATTTAGCATCAGCTGAAAGGGCATCACTGGCTAAAACACTTAAGATGACTGACGCTCAGGTTAAGACATGGTATGTACTGTTTGTATTGACTGTTTAGTTATTGTTATATCAAATTTAGAAGTTTATATATTTAGTATTTCACACTATCGTAAATACGTTATTTAAAATAGTTTTAATTATAATTTAATTCAGTGGTAAACGCTGTTTAAAACAAAATTTATTTTTTTTAAACAATTTATGTGTTATAAGATGTTTTATATTGTATATTAAATTTATTTAGATGATTTCCGTTTTTAAATAACTAATTTTGAAATTTTGAAATATAAAAACTAATTTACTTTATAATATCTATTAATTTGAAAAATATAATATGATATTATAAGGAGCAGTTAACATATTTATTATTGTATTTTATTATATCAGTTCTACAATTTAATGAAATGCTAAATACAGCCAACAATTTGCTTTTAACAATTGTCTAATAATATATTTTTTCACTGTTTTATTTAGGTTTCAAAATAGAAGAACAAAGTGGAGGTGAGTTTCACTCAATTGTTTTTATTATCCATTTTAAGAGTCGACTCTATATTATAGACAAATAATTAAAATTTAAGTTTGTGTTAAAAAAACACTAAAAGTCAAACTGATAGAGACTGTCTATAACTTGAATTCATTTTGAAAGGTGCGGTCCTTATATTATATATACAGTATATTAAAGCATTGAAAGAAAAATACAAACTTTTTTATTATAATGACTTACATTTAGTATATTTTTGTTTATATTGATGATCTCAATAAAATGAGCCGGGCATAGGCATAGACATAAGTATAAAAGTAGACACAGGCTATTAGATGCCTAACCTCTATATTAGATATTCCTGTATATTAGTGGCACTCATGGAGAGGACCACTGAAAAAGACAACAAGCAATGCCATCACTTTTTGCCGTAATATCATTTAAAGTAATATTAGCACAATATTTAAAACAAAAGTCTTTAAATCGATTTTAACAAAATTATAGCTTTCTTTACTCAATTTAGTAAAGGTATGAATGTAAAGGATATGGTGTTTATATTTATATTTGCAAACCCCAGGGGTTAGTCAAAGATTTAAACACTTGATGTCTGCCGTAAATATACCGGTATACACACTTGTGTTGTATCGCAATGTGTGACACATACACGACTTGTGCAACATTTAGTCGAAAAGTTTATGTCAACTAAATTGAATTGACAGTTATTTTAGAAAATTATATAGAGATTAACATAAATGATATCAACTTTCTTATTGTATAGACTTTTGTTAACAAATGATTGTATATAATACTATACTGTAGTAATATATGTAACGGTCTAAAATGCGGCTCAATTAACCATTTTAAGGTTTATCCTTATTTTTGTTCAAAACCATTGAATAAATATCATATTTAGTAGTAGTGTTTGTATTATGTATTCTTAACTCTACTGACAGACTGACTGACTCTCGGTTTGTCTATTGATTTGAAAGTCTATTATCTAAAAGTACAGACAATATATAGTATAACATTTACCATTGAATCGGGTCTTAAACTTGAAAAAGAGGCTATAATTTAGTTGAAACACACATTTAAAAGACTAAAGTCTCTAAAAGTTATGCTAATATGGCCTCAAATGACGAGGGGGTGAGGAGTGAGAGCAGTGGCACCAAATAAGTACCACTAATATATGGCTATAAGGCATAAGACATTTCCATTACACTCTATTACAGCCATTAGTGCCTCATTTCCTTTCAATAGACCCGAACTTAACATTTATTTTAAAACAATCTTAAATACATTATATTTCAAGATATAGACAGCACTGACATCAAAAAGTCTTCAAACAAAATTTTAATACATATTATTGAAACAATAATATAAACTCTAAATATTTAAACGGATTGACCATATATTTTAAATTTTTTAAAAATATCATAATAATATTATTAAACATTATATTTTAATATATAATATTATATTTTCAAATTTGTCAGTCAAAATACAAATGAATATTAAATGCTTTTCACTAAAATTTAAATGCTATTCAAATAGACAACATAATTAATAAGTAAATTAAGTAACAGTGTATATATTGATGAAATTTAGATTTGTTTGTTTAGATCAATTGAACTTAAATAAATCAAAATAAAATAAATTAACTTTTTTATATTTATCAATTTAAATACCATTGAATACAAACTGATAAAAAATATAATTTTAAATACAAGTTATAAAAGTCGCCAAATAGGCGCCCAAATGATTGTCACGCGTGAGTGGTATCTTAAAAGTATTTGTCTTTTATTATCTTTGAAATCACAAAAATGTGGTATTTATAATACCTCCCAAATTTGATATTATGAAAATCACTTAAATTTGCTTTTTATGACTTAAACAAATTATTTAAAGTATATAATATAACATTTAAAATATGACACAAAACATCACTTATCAAAATAATTTGTTAGATATGTACTTAATATATCAAAACTAATCAAATATATCTAAACTATAATTTGTTTTAGGCGTCAAACGGCTGAGGAGAGAGAGGCAGAGAGACAGGCAGCCAATCGGTTAATGATGTCATTGCAGGCCGAGGTTTCCAAATCAATGTACGGATCGGGACAACCGGGTTCTGACCATCAGGCGGGTATGGCAGCGCACGCGGCTGCAGCACAAGCAGCGGCTGCTGTGGCCGCACGTGAATCGTTATGTTTGAGCAGTTCCTCACTTCATGCACTACAGAACCTGCAACCATGGGGTGGGGATCCACATCACGCTATGGTAACTCATCACCAGTTAGACAGAACACCCTTTCCATTGACACCAGCCATGTGTTAGTTATATAACACAGACATCACATGAGTGTATGTTTTTGAATCACTAGTCGATTACAAATCAAAACACAGCTCAGGACTCACTCATTGGAGACGACACTTGAAGAAGACTTCAAACTTTACTTTAATGGTCTCAATACTACTAATACTGTATGTTATCAATACTGTACTATAGATGCGCTAATAGTAAGCGATAGCACATCATTAGACGCTACTGTTTCATGTATTATATGATATATTTTATAATATATAATACAATAATGTATTCCACTTAACAATTACATCAATTGCAAACATTTTACTTAAATTTAATGTACAAATAATACATGTATAATGTATAACATTATAATTGATATCAATTATAATATTCAGAATGTCTTATTATTAATTTATTATTATTTTTTATCATTACATTATTAATATTACATAAATCTTACTATAATCACCTAAATAATATAGTAATATTATTATTAAGTAATATCTTATATTTTTGTCTTAAAATAAATTGAAATTATAATATAAAATAAACATATTATTAGAGCCATATTATTAGCAAATAATGAGTAAAAGATTGTAAACAAAATACTCAAACCTGATCTGTATTTATATAATATATAGTTACCAAATAGTAATGTATAATTCCTGTAGATTTTTACAAATTAAAGTGTTACTGCCTGTATATTCATTATATAATATAATTATTTGATATTTATTGATATCAATTTAGGAGTAAACTTTTTATGTTTAAACATTATTTAAAGTTTTCAATTATAGACTTATATATAATTTGTTTTTAAATAATTGAAACATTGTGACAGTTATCTATAAGTTTTATTAAAATATGTATTTAATAATAATTAGTATGACGTGTATGAAATTGCATGTTTTAAATTATAAAAACCAAAAAATTGTTTTTTATTTATATTATTGTATATTAGAAAAAATATGCTAATATTAAATAACAATTTTCAAAATCTTAATATGCATTTATTTTCTGTGATGTATTACTACATAACCAGTAATAATAAACAAAAAACTATTATTAATAATAATGCAATTATTGTTGTAAAATATAGATTATGCAATTATTAAATTCAAGTTTTGAATTAAAATTTAATCAAATGTTAATTTTTAGCAAATAATTTGGTAATCAAATTTATGCTTAAGTCGCACAACATAAATATAGCTTCAATACATGCAATATGATTGGTTGATGATTATGCAAATTAATTTTACTTATTATTATTATCATTAATTTTAGGAGTTGTTTGAATCGATTGAATTATTTTAAAATTTATATTAATTTTTGTTTAATATAAGGTAGATATTCAAAATAAATTAATATCAACTTGGTTTTCAGATTATCTAAACATCATTATTTAATTAAATAGTAATTTTTATTTATAAATATCTAAATAAATAAAATAAACAATAAATGAGATTTGTCTAAGAGTTACAATTTAATAGATTAATAATAAATTTGTAAAACTAAGCTCTGAGTTAAATGATCGACAAAACAATTATTTTGATCGTATCTACTAATAGTCGGAACTGACTTTTGTCACTAAATAAATAAATATTAATATATTTTTAATTTTTATTGCAAAAGCTTATAAAAATGATTTGTTATTAATCGCGTGTCAAATGTTTATTACTTATTATAGTTGCGGTTAATATAGCGGCGACTCATTAAAAATGATATCATATTATTTAGTGAAATTGCAATTTGCCTTAATTCGTATGTAACACTTGATAACACTCGACAGCACATACCGTATAAAATATACAGTGCTTTTGTAGGCCTGACTATCATATGGACTGCGCTTCTCTATCATTGCTAACTCATTAAATAAATGAATATTTTTTGAGTGAAATACGTAAATTTGATGACAAAAGTCACCAGAGATACAATAACTATTAACATTATTAGATGTACTCATATTATAATCAACTATTGCACTGTCACCACATGCATACCAGTCTTATGCAATCATTGCTGAATATATATATACAGTAAATACTGTATATAATATACTGTATATATACAGGTATAAAGTAAGTGTGCGCTCATATTATACAATCGCTAAAAACAGTCTGAATATATTTGAGGCATAATTTTTAGATTAATATTACAAATAGAAATGATTTTTCAAATGACATACACTTTCAATCTGTTTAAATGCAATTATGTGTTGTCATTATAATTGACTTTTAATAAAAAGCATCTAAAAATCAATTAAATATTTAAAATTGAATATATATTTAAAAATTGATTTGTTTATAATAGTTAAGTTTATTTTAAAAATCATATTTGTTATTCAAAATATAAATACAATATTTATTTGTTTATTAGTTTGGCATAAAATATATGCGTATAATATGAGATCACCCATACACCACACCATTGCACCCACCGGTGCTCTACCAGTGAGTGTATATAAAAGTGAGTAAAGAATCTATGGTTTGACAAACAATTGATTGTATTGTTGATGACTTTCACATTAAAATAATCGTCGGCGCGTAAAATTAGTTTGGCTTTTATGTTATCACTCAAATACAATTGTTATGCTTCACAGAGTATGGACCACACCTGCCCACTGCTCACTCACAGCACCGGCAGCTTTACTATGTTATGCTATGCTATATCAGTGTTGACTAAACTTTATTAATGCCCCAAAAGACGAGTCACTAATTTGCCAGAAATTAAAACGAAATCATGTATTCTGGTTGTGATAGCGCTATAAAATGCATATTTAAACCATACTTACTATAACTACATTTAATGTTTATTATATTATACTGTATACACAATTACAGGTATATACAGTGCAAAAACTAGTTATATATTTGATGGTCTTTTCAATCAAATAAATACCAAGAGTTTTGAGTCTCTCTCTCTCTCTCTCTCTCTCTCTCTCTCTCTCTCTAAGGCACACACACATACACACACACATAGACACACACACACACATACACACACATACACACACACACACACACACACACACACACACATACATACATACATACATACACACAATCACTCTTTTTGATGGATTCATAACTTGTAATTCAAACCTCCAATTTTTAGTGATCATTGCATCAAATAATTGTCTAAAATAGATAATTGAGGTTTATTTTTAGTTTAACTTATATAGTAGCTGTATTCATTATATTATATACTGTATTATTATTAAGTACTGTATAATAATTTTTAATGTTTTTGAGAAAATTTAATTATTTTCATTTAAACATATTTAATTCTAAATACAAATAATAATTATTTGATAGTTTATTAATTTACAACAATTATTAAAAAACTAAAACAACGCCTTTAATAGTAATTAATAAAAAATATAATATCAACTAACATAAAAAAACTTGTGTTCAAGGCTTAACTTATCATTAAATATGTTTATCATTTGATATAATATTTTTTTAATGAAAAACTATTTATTTATTAGATGCAAATCATATGAATTAAAATCTTATAATAGTATTTATTGTAAGTACTATTATAGTATAATAGCATTGTTACAGTGAAAATAGTAAAAACAATTAATTAAAAATACTAAAACATTAGTTTAAATTTTTTAGATAAAATAAGATTTTGTTCGTAGTTAATTTTAAGTTGATTAACTTTTTATTTTACAATTTTATCAAATTATTTATTTTTTGTTAATAAATATACAGTTTAATATAATGAAATGTTTATTTTTAAAAATTAACTAAATGCCTATAATTATAACATTTCATTGCAACAAATAGCTATTGTTTTTATAATTTGAAAATCAATTTAACGCTGCATATACTTAATAATTCATTTTAATGAGTGTATACTGTATATAATGTATAAAAGTGATGCGAAAGTAATATCATAAAGATTTGAACAGTTGTTAATTCAATGAAAAGCCCTCTCATAGCTTCCCTAATGTAATGATAGCCTCAGAGATATTTAGGTAAATAGAAAAGCTTATAGAAATGTGGAGAAATTTCAAGAAACTTTCTTTAAAAAATCTAACATGAAAATCATATAATAATTTATAAAATTTAATTATTTAATAGTAATAAAGTATTGTTTAATAATATGTAAATTTTAATTGTGAATGTAAATTCAGTTATATTAGCAGAATTAGGTTAGGTATTGGCAATTTTGTAAATAATTTATATTTATATATATATATATAATATTTATTATATTTTAATTTAGTTTTATTTTTATTCAATTTTACTTATATAATGAAAATAAATTTAAATCTTGATTTAAATTAAACATTTAAAAATTGTTGAAAAGTTTTATAAGAAATTTATATTTTCTTAACTCTATTTGAAACAACATTTAATAGTAAATGAAAATTAATTCTTATTTGTTGTCTTAAGGCTCATTCATTTCTCATTTTTTTGCTATTAGTCGATCATAAATGTTGTTTAAAAACTTACTGTTTAAATGGTTAGGACTGACTATATTGTATCGTATATATAAAATGGTTTCTTAAAGAGAGAGAGAGAGAGAGAGAGAGAGAGAGAGAGAGAGAGAGAGAGAGAGAGAGAGAGCTATGTGGAGAATTGGCACCAATGATATCATTTAATTTTAAAACTTAAACGTTTATTTAAACTATGGTTCAAGTGATGCCTATCAGAAGCTAAAAAGGTCTGAAAAAATAAAAAACAACAGTTCCCAAGGTTAGGGTATGTTAGGGTAGGTTTGATAGGTTTGCACAATAAAATGTTTCTTCGATAAAAAACGGTAAGAAAAGTATAAGTAGGCGCTACATAGTAAAAATACATTGAGATAAAAGTTTAAATTATATACAATATATATATATAAATTTATATAATTAGCCATTTTTAATTTGGCAATCATTAAAAAACAAAGCTATTAAAAAATTATTAATAATATATTATGTATTTTGGTGTATGCATTAACACAACTTTATCTTACACTAGATTTTATAATACTAACTGAACTGAAAATGTAAACTACTGTATATTAAATTTGATTTTTAATAGTTAAAAACTAAATATTTATTTAACAATTTTTAATGACTAACATTATTGTTAAAATTTCTCAATTTAAATCAATTGTATAATTAGTCAATTTTTGTGATAAATAATTAACAAAACTATTATGAACTAACATATTGTGTACTTTTCTAAACTTGATTTATATCTTTTTATTAATTAAATGTTATTTAATGTTTTAGTTAATTGATACTTAAATATATGAATTATTTATATTACATTTAAATCCTTGAATTTTAATAAAAAACACTATTTTTAATATCCTCTAAATTGCTATTTATTTTAATAATAATAATAATAATTATTATTATTATTATTATTATTTATAAATTGGTTTATTTAGACATAATCAAACAGCGCTAATTTTTAAACAATATAATTTTAACAACAATAGAAAATAGACATTTTGTATGTATTATAAAATTTGAATTATCCTGGATTATTCTGCATATTTACCAATTCTATTTATTAAACAAATATATAATTAATTATACAATAATATTTAAAATAAAATAATTCTCTAAATTCATAATTTATTTGGATATTGTGTTTTATATAAATTAAGAAATAAATTTTAATATAATTTTGTTTGAAAATTTGAAATTTGTTATCTAAATATATACTCACAATTAAGTGCTCTAATGCACACTAATAGCAGCCACAAAATGAATGTTAGATAATTTTTTTATACTTTATATATGTGATAATCGTCTAAAATAGTGTTTTAATTTATAGACTTTTTAAATTTATATAATATTAAGTATTATTATTCATAAAAAGAAATAAACTGAATGTTTTATATCATCTTTTTCTTTGCTTAAAAAATCCTAAAAATAAATTATTATATTATATTGTTAGTTTCCTATTTATATTACAATATATTGTAAATTAATGTTAAATTAGTAATAAATTAAAGTTTCTGATATTTTAACATTGTATAGTAACAATGTTAAAGTATCAGGAACAATTTGTCAGATAATAAATAAATTAAATGCATTTTACTATATGTTCATATAATTATAAGTCGTTTTTATGTACTACAAAATTAATTTCTATTAAAATTTTACTTAATTATTATTTTATGAAATCCCCATATAAATTGATAATAACTCATAATTTGTTTTTTAAAATTAAAATTCAAAAAAGTCATAATATATGTGATAAAATGTATTAATATTTTTCAATTTAAAAATAAATTAAAATGCTGTTACTAATATTTAAGTACTATTTATAATTTTATTGTATTACATAATAACAAATGTGAGGAAAACAAAATTAACTTTGAGATGTCATAGACAGGCATTTAAAAAAGTTATTTCTTATAAAAACTGATTTTAGATTATAAATCAAAATCAATATTTGTATAGTATGTAATTATATTAAATATTTAAGTTTGTATAATATAAATTTAATTAGTAAATTTAATTAATTAAATACTTTATATAAAAATCATAAATCTAAAATGCAAAATTATAAACTCTTTTAAATTTTTACAAATAATAAAAACTATTAAGATTTGTTTGTTTATAGATATTTTATTATCTTAATATTCTTTATACTACTATCATAACTAAAAATAAATTATTAAAACTGATATTAACTAAATAAAAATTATATTTACTACTACTATAAAAAATAGATAAAGTAAAATCAGTATAATTTAAGTTTAAAATAAAAAACATTGTTGATATACATAAATTTTTATAGTAAATGTTTTATTTGATGAACTATTACTAAATTAACATCAAATTTAAACAGAAAATATTAGATGAAATAATTGTAATCTAATAAAATGTATTGATTATAATTATAATTTATGAACCGGTCATCGATATGTTAACTAAAAGTAATTTAAACTTCAAATTATTATAAGTTTTTTCATCTTATTTTAAAACTTAAATACTTAAAAGTGCATTACACTCACAACTTGTGTTTTATAATTTTATTAACTAAATTATTAAATATAATAATTATGTTTATTAACATTACTGTATACTTGAAATATCAATCAATTTATAAGTTATAATGTTATAAAGTTTTATTTTTAAAACAAACATCATCAATTTTCTAATAGATATTGTTAATAAAAATGTATAATGAGTAAAATTGTTATGATTTACATACATTTTTAGATATAATTTTAAAAATATATTTAATTGATTAAAACAATTAACTTTATAATTTAACACTTTATAATTAAAAAGTCAAAACCTTCTTTAAAAAATAAGTTTCATTTGTTTTAACATTTTGAGTGTATATTTTCAAATAAATGAATTTTAATTATCAAAAATAATTTATTTTATTTATATTATAATTAGTTATAGTTTACATTTATACTTTGCATATTTTTTTAAAATTTAAATACTTAGCTCCGTTATTACGTATTGAATATATCTAACATTTAATTATTATATGATAATAACACTTTAAATTATTTGCATAAATAATTTAAAAGTTAATGAAAGGCTTGTTTTTAAATTAGTTTAATAGCAATTTTATTGGACAATCATTAGATTGTTCAAAGTTTTTATGCAAATAATATTATTATATATATACTGTATATACATATATAAATAAAAATATTATAACCAATCCTATAATATTATACAAATAATTATAATTTAATTTATGAAAATTATGATTTACATAAAGTTAAATAATAAACACAATTATTAAAATAATATTATTTAAATTAAATTGTTGATTAAAAGCAGATAAAATTATATTTGAAAGTTGTATTTAAAAAATGATAATAGTAATTTATATTTAAATCAGCAATTTTATTAATCAACATTATCTTAAATTATATTATATAATATGAACTTTTCATAAATAAATAATTTTTTAATTAATAAAAAACACTCAAAATTTTAATTAGTTATATAATAATATCATTATTGATTTAAGTTATTTAAAAACTATTTTAAAAATATATAATATAATTTAATATATATTTTTTAATTTCTTAAAATTCATATATTCATATAGGAGATATAAATTTAATATATATATATTAAGTGTACTAATATTGTATTGATATATCCAAAAAGTTATTCTATATTTATATTAAACAAGGTTCATTTTATATAAATCTATTTTTTAGAATGTTTTTTAAAATATTTTATTTAAATAATTAATTTTAAATAGTGGTTAATTGATTGATAAGTCTAAAAGTAATTAATTTAATATTAATTTTATGAATGGGAAATTTTAAAACAAGTTTATAGTACTGTATAAGCTAAAAATAAAACACTAGAGTAAATAAAAGACAAATTAACTAAATATAAATTAAAGCTTAAGATCAATAAACTCAATATTAAATTATTCAAAATAAGTTTTTTTGTGTTAATTTTCAATGAATACAATTTTAAAAATGTTTTCTCATAGTATAATACTGTATATAATAAATACAGTATTGAGTAAAAATTAAAGAAATGGTTTGAAAGTATGTTTCTCAGCAAATATAATAACATAAACGTAGTCCAAGTGGTGGGTCAGTCAGTCATAATTTGTGACTAAATTAGCGTTGAATTATAGGTCTAACCCTTTGTTAAGCTGTTGTCTCATATTATCAAACGTTTGCTATAAAATTAATTCTTCGTTTACTTTGTGTTGTTATTTAAAGTTTGGTTGAGAGAGCAGTAAGGCGTCAGTCGACTGATGTCTACCGCAATGGAGGGTATGGTTTGAGTGGCAAACCTAAGGTTAAGTGAATTCAAGGTAAATGAAAGATAAGAAAATTACGAGTTTTGCCGTCATTAACGTGATTATCAACCTAAAGACGGCCCTATTTCCGGATCTTTTTGCTCTCTCTCTCTCTCTCTCTCTCTCTCTTTATCTTAAATGAGAGGCAAATTGAGGAGAGAAAGATAGATAGATAGATAGATAGAKAGAKAGAGAGAGAGAGAGAGAGAGAGAGAGAGAGAGAGAGAAAAGGCCTCACAAAATGAATGGCAAATTACTTCAATGGAAACTATTGAACATAAAATACATGAATGGTTTGCTTCAAACAAACAATCGGCTGAAATCTCTTTGAAATAAATGACTGTTTAAATCATAAGTAGTAAAATAGTAGTGAATGAGCTGATGGATGAACAGTATGTTTGTATTCATTTTTGTAGACATCTCTGTGTAGTGATGAACAAGTGCTTCACTTAACAGCGCTTTTCAATCAGTAAATTACAAGTCGGGACAACCCTCTCATCAAACAACTCACTGACGACTAACTTCTCAAATATAGATAAATACAATCACATAATAAACTAAACATTTTTAGACATCATATTGTAGTGAATGTCTCGAAAGACATTTATAATTTGTTTTCATTTATTACTATTGATTCAATACATTTGACAAAATGTTGTGTGAAATCTTTTATCTAAAGTTAATTTTGTAGTTAATTTTATTTAAAAATACAAAAACAAATAAAATTATATTATTATCATTTAATCTTTTAAGTTTTATTTTAGATAAATTATACTAACATTAAAACAACATGATTTAATTAAATGTTTAAATTTAATGTAGACTAGTATTATCAAAACACATAATACTATTTTTATGACTATCAATATTATTTTTAACAAACAATTTATCAAATATTAAAAGTAATTGAATTATAAGCATAATTTAGTTGGTTTCCATCGATAAATAACTACAATTTAACTTAATGTCTAAATTACTTATCATTGCGTATATATTTTCAATAATCATTTGAAGATTAAAGTCAACAAATCGTTAAGAGAAGAGATGTCCTAAAATAGATGACTCATTGCCTACTTTATAAAAATTCAAATTTTTTTTATTTGCCTTTTCGTTGCATTATATTATATCATATAAGTCTCAATCTTCCTGTCGGTGTCCCTCACATAACAACTTAAATATTTCAACGCTAAAACTTAAGACTATTTAAAAGACATAAAAAAATTCACTTTGTATTTGACTTACAAAACAATAAACAAAATGAATTAATATTTTTGTTACTTAACTTTAAAATTAATATTACTGATGTTTATAAAATAATTAATATTACTTCATATAAGTTCATAAATACTAATGTTTATATAATATTGTATTTGAAACCAATTGCAATATATTATTTTTTCAATTTTTTAGTTTTTGTGTATAAATTATATTTTTAAAAGTATTTTTATCGCCAAATTTCAATTTATTATATTAACCCAAAAGCCGACAATATTATTGCTTTTGCATTATATTATATTTTCTAGTGTATGTATATGTGTGTGTGTGTGTGTGTGTGTGTGTGGCGTCCGTTTTATTTGGTTTGTTAAACAATTGATAAAATATGATATTTATTACTATTTTAATAGAAATGATAAAATCGGGAGTGAATGGGGACTGTATTGTATGGTTTTGATGTATGATAATAGAGTGTGAGAGACAAGTAAATCGACAATATATGAGAGATAGAGAGTCTATGTTTAAATGTAAGGCCCAGAAGAGTATCTGTTAAATGGCTAAACATTAGTAAAACATTCAAAAGACTAACACATATATAATCCCCAAATGACTGTCTTTCTTAATAAAGTTGTACCACTTTTTATAGTGGGAAAGGTATTTGACGCCAAACACATGCACTTACATAATACGGATGATGCCAGTGATGGTTAGGGCTTAACTGTTTGTCTAATTTCTCCCGAGAATTACATCCAAACAATAGATGAAAGATTTGGTTGCGATCAGAGCCGACAGCTCTAGTGATCCCTTGACTCTGATAACTGTGCTCTCAATGCTCACTATATTTGCTATGTTTTCATATTTAGCCTCACATTCAATGCATCGCTTAATGTTAGGGCAAACACAGCAATTAGTTTTCATAAAAATACACTCAATATAGTTGTTATACTATTATATACATTGTGTTTATTACTATAACTTGTAAGTGCTTTTGCCGTAAATGAAAATTAATAACTAATTCAATGAACACTCAGATGAATGACTTAAATGACTGCAATGTGTTATAACTTAATGTATTAAATACGACTATAAAGTAAAACACAGACTTTAGTCATAAAATGAAACAAAAGTGTTTCAAACAAATTATACATATTTTATATAAAAAATATTATACTGTATATTAAGTTAATATTATTAACAATGAATTAAATTTATTACTTTTATTACAGTACTTATAATCATTGATTTGCAATTAACATAAATTAATATTGTCATTACAAATATAGTGCAATGCATTAAACTACTGTAAAATAACAAACAATTTTACATATATTTCAAGAAAATTAATTTCTCTGTAATAATATATCGATTAATTCAATTTGTAAATAAATGTATTTTTATTTTTTGCTAATTTATCGCAATATTAGTTAAAATGTTATATTCTATACATATAGTTATTAGATGTGTAAACTAATTTTACCGGATAATACAATTGTGAAATTGTAATGCAATAGCAAAATATAATATTTATCATATCATACATGTAATTATCAATATTAATAAAAATATTTAATACATTTCTATACAAAAATTTAATCAATTATTAAATAATCTTATAGTAATTATAATACATCATATAATTATATATTGATTGAATATATAATTTTAAAATGATATTGTATTAATAATATAGTTTTGTTTTAATTAAAATTAATTTTATGATACAATGCTAGACAATAAAAATGTTATTCAAATATCTGATTTCCGGCGTCTTATACCTGATCTGTTAACTCTAAACTTTATAATTTATATATATTTAAAACATAATACAATCATACTTTCCATTAATTTTCATTACTAAATATACTATGTTTTTATAGTAACGTGAAAACTACTTTTACATTTCCGCCAAAATCTGTTAACTTTATTGAAAGTGAGTCCAACTTATGATTTGTAAATTTAATTCAAATATTATATTATAGTCTAAATTAATACAATAGACATCTATTGTATTGAAATGATTTCAATTGTAATATCAATGATAACTAACTGAATGTCATCACTGCTGTCACCTATAGTTCAAACATTTGATAACATAAAGCAATAATTGATACTATTTTGTAAATAACAATATTTTCATACTATTTGTGAACATAAGCCCATAGAGTGCACACATAAAAAGGTACAAAATTGGAGTTTTGTTATCAAACAGTAATTACTTTCAAACGTGTTATTGATTTTAGTGTTGATTTGATTGTCATCTGAGATGTCGAGTGAAGACATTGTCGAAGTGTTGGTCCAATTGAGCGGAGGAACTGAACTACTGTTTGGTAATACAAGACAACTAACCATCAAATTAGACAAAATTGCGGACAAGAGATGCGATTTACAGCAATTGATTGATTGCCTGAAGACCGACCATCTGAAGGAAAGACCCGAACTGTTTGTCATCGGAAACACCGTTAGGCCAGGGATTCTGGTTTTGGTCAATGATGTCGATTGGGAACTGTTAGGTCAACTACAATACCAACTCAAACACAACGATAGAGTGCTCTTCATATCGACTCTTCACGGAGGATGACCTCAACAGTCGTAACATTTTTTAGTGATAATATCAACAATTATTTGACACCAATTGTATCACTAATTAGTTTACAATATTTTCTTGTATTATATTATTTCACAAATTTTATTATATTTTTGATTTCAAAAAAAAATTTAATTATCAAATAAAAGCATTGAATTTAAATAATATTTTTTTTAAAAACTATTTATGATAAGTGTTTAAAATGTTATTATATTTTAAAAATAAATATTTTTTATTATTTACTTATGAAAATAATATATTCAATTATAGTAAAAATACAATGTTTTTGAATGCAATTGAATTGAATTACTAAAAATATAATTTATAAACTTTTCAATTATAAAACTGTAATATATTGTCAAATTGTTTAGTGAATTCAAAAATGTTTAATATGAATGTTTAGCGCTGATGGGGTTAAGGGTAAAGGTAGGGGTAGGGGTAGGGGTAGGGGTAGGGGTAGGGGTAGGGGTAGGGGTAGGGGTAGGGGTAGGGGTAGGGGTAGGGGTAGGGGTAGGGGTAGGGGTAGGGGTAGGGGTAGGGGTAGTGATGTGGATTACCTCTAACCAGAAACCAAGATTTAGGACATTAAAAATGAAAATAAATTGACCCATTTAAGGCATTGCCTTAACTGCGGTGAGACATGGGAAGCTTGCGGTCAGTAATTATCTCGAGAACCGATGGTCAGATCTTGCGGTCAGACATATAAAAGTTATAGAGAATAAAAAGTTAGGAACTAAGGTTGACCTTAAAAAATTTTAGGTTCACCAGGGGACACACAAAAAAAATAAAACATGAAAATTTTGTACTAAAAAACCGCGGTCAGTGAATATCTGGAAAACCATTGGTCAGATCTTGCGGTCAAACATATAAAAGTTGTAGAGAATAAAAAGTAAAAAAATGGTTTAATTAAAAAAAATTTAGATTCATCAGGAGGCGCAAGAAAATATTAAAACATGTAAATTTTGTATTAAAAAAGCTGCGGTCAGTAATTATCTCAAGAACTAGTGGTCAGATCTTGCGGTCAAACATATAAAAGTTTTAGACAATAAAAAAATAGAAACTATGGTCTACTTGAAAAAATTTTAGTTCAACCAGGATTTCAACAAAAAAAACATTTTTATTTGACAAAATGGTATTCAGTGATTATCTAAAAAACTAGTGGTCAGATCTTGCGGTCAAACATATAAAAGTTGTAGAGAATAAAAAGTAAAACAATGGTTTAATTAAAAAAAATTAGGTTCACCAGGGGGCGCAAGAAAATATTAAAACATGTAAATTTTGTACTAAAAAAGTGGCGGTCAGTAATTATCTCGAAAACTAGAAGTCAGATATTCCGGTCAAACATATAAAAATTATAGAAAATAAAAAGATAGAAACTATAGTTCACTTATAAAAATTCTAGGCCAACTAGGGGTTCCACAAAAAAATTAAAACATTTTTTATTAAAAAAATGGCATTCAATAAATATTTGAAAAACCAGTGGTCAGATCTTGCGGTCAAACATAAGTTATAAAAAATAAAAAGATAGAAACTATAGTTCATTTATAAAAATTCTAAGAGAACCAGGTGACCTACAAAAAAATAAAACAAAAATTTTGTATTAAAAAAATATTGATCAGTGTTTATCTGAAAAACTAGTAGCCAGATCTTTCGGTCAAACCTTTAAAAGTTTTAAAAAATTTAAAAGTAAGAACAATAATTTAATTTTTTTTGGAACCTCACAAAAAATAAAACCTATATTTTTATTTAATAAAAAAATGTTATATTTTTATGGGTTTCCTGGTAGACCAAAAATTATTTTTATTAACCATTTTATTAATTTATAATTGTTTACAACTTTTATATTTTTGATCGCAAGATCTGACCACTGTTTTTAAAATACTCACTGACCTCAACTTTTTAATAAAAAAGTTAATTTTTTTGTGAATCCCTTAGTTGGCCTAGAATTTTTATAAGTGAACTATAGTTTCTATCTTTTTATTTTCTATAATTTTCATATATTTGACCGCAAGATCTGACTACTAGTTTTCGAGATAATTACTGACCGCCACTTTTTTAGTACAAAGTTTTTGTTTTATTTTTTTTGTGGGTCCCCTGGTTTATCTAAAATATTTTAATGTTAACTTTAGTTTCTAACTTTTTATTCTCTATAACTTTTATATGTTTGACCGCAAGATCTGACAACTGGGTTTTCAGATATTTATCGAATACCATTTTTAAATTGATTTTTTAAAATTTTTTCGTTTGCTTCCTGGGGGTTCTTAAATTTTTTCAAGTGAACTATAATTTCTATTTTTTCATTGTCTACAACTTTTATATGCCTGACCGCAAGATCTGACCACTAGTTCTCGAGATAATTATTGACCGCTGCTTTTTTAATACAAAATTTACGTTTTAATATTTTTTTGCGCCTCCTGATGGACCTAAATTTTTTTAAACTCTTAATTCTCTACAACTTTTATATGTTTGACCGCAAGATCTGATCACTGGTTTTCAAGATATTTACTGAATACCATTTTTTCATAGATTTTTTTAAAATTCTTTTGTGGGCCTACTGGGGGTTTTTAAATGTTTTTAAATGTACCATAGTTTCTATTTTTTTATTGTCTAAAACTTTTATGTTTGACCGCAAGATCTGACAAATGGTTTTCCAGATATTCACTGACCGCCGCTTTTTTAGTACAAAATTTTCATGTTTTATTTTTTTGTGTGTCCCCTGGTGAACCTAAAATTTTTTAAGGTCAACCTTAGTTCCTAACTTTTTATTCTCTATAAGTTAGAACATCTTTAACTAATGAAAATTTAGAGTATTTTTTATTTGTAACATATAATCAATTTTTATATCAATAATAAAATTATAAATTTTTTTGACAAAACTTATTTGGTACTCTTAATACCTTTTGATTTCAATAGAGATAACGAATATTGAGGCTCTATTTATAACTTTTATATGTCTGACCGCAAGATCTGACCATCGGTTCTCGAGATAATTACTGACCTCAAGCTTCCCATGTCTCACCGCAGTTAAGGCAATGCCCGCATTTAAGTTTTACATAATTTTAAAAATGACAATTTTTAGTATTAAATGTTAATTAATTTCTATAATAATAATATTAGTTATAAACTATTTGTCTATAAAAATTAATTATATTACAATCAAAGTATAATTTTAAGATAATGTGATCGACATATAATTATGGAGAAAAAGTTTTGAGTACCTCTGTATATATATATATATTATATATTATTTTGAATTCAAACAATACTATATGACGTCAAAATTTTCACTCAAATTTAATGTCTGATTGTACAGTAATATAGTACACTAATAGAGACATACATTATACATGTATTTTGCTTATAATGTCATTATATAAGTGTAGACAATGTTAATTGAATTGCAAATTAAAATATTGTATAAAATTATAATATAATTGTATTATTGTATTATAATTTAATATAAAATATGTATTATTATTCACTACAATCATATTGTATACAGTTTTTGTGTTGTTTAAATTAATATTTATTGTATAGTATTTATAAAATATTATAATATACAGTAAATTACAATATCATAACTTATGGTCCATAAAATACTTTATAAAATATTATGAATCTATAAATCAAGAGTCAGTTTATATATATATATATATATGTGTTAGAGAGAGACCTTTGAGAGCAAATCTATTATTAGCTTTAGTTATATTTAAAAACATTAGATAAATGTAGAGAATTTAATACATTAAAACTAATATAAAAAATTAAAACAAAATGTAAAACTATATAAAACATTGGTTTAGTTATTCTGAATTTTATGAGACATCTCGAAATGGTTTACATGTATTAGAAAACATAATAAGCGTTTGAAATGTTTGATAATTTTTATTTTAACAATTGTATAAATTTATATAATTAGTTTAATATTGATATGAGAAATTGTAATGATTATAAAAAATTATTAACAATTTAAAATTTTATTATAAATACAACTCTGTTATGTATTTATTGCATTTTTGCTAAATAAAGATTATTATTAAATAACGTATAAAAGTTAATAAAATAATCTATAGTTAGACCAAAGTATGCATTTGATGGCAGCACTGCTTTCAATTCATACATATTTTTCTGATAGTTTTATAAAAATATTAATAAATTTTTAGTCTATTTATTTAACTTTTATAAAATTTATAAAATTATAATTAGAATTATTAGACTAATAAACTAAAAACATAAATTTCAAACATTTATAACGGGTGGCTCATCAAGAGTTATTTTCAAAATACACCATTTATTTCAAAAATTATTAATTGAAATTTATTTTAAAAATATATATCTTATTTATGAATAAATGGGATTTCATATTTTAATAAATAAAATTTTTAAATTGGCGCCATTTTATGGCAATAAATTTACAAAGTTGCAAGTCAATTTTTTTCGAAACTTTTCTAGCATATTCTATAGAATATTTGTGTAGTTTTTCACGAAAAAGTTATACTATATATTTTTAATAAAATTTTAATTATTGTTAAAAATACATTTAGTTTCTTAAACATTATCATTAAAACTAGAAAGAACTTAAAAAATTTTAATTAATAATAAAATTTAAAATTTTGTAAATTATAATATTTTTAAAAATTCATAACTAAACATTGGCTTAATTTTTAACAAATTTTTTTCTATTTAACAAACAAGTATCTATATCCATTTACACTGACATGATAACCAAAATTTTTTAAATAAAATATTTATACTTATTTAACTTTTAGTATAATTTTAGTTATGTTATGTACAGCCGCAATTTTGATTTTTTAAAATTTATTTTTTAAAAATAATAAACGCCAACTACCCCACACTAAATCTACATTAAAATATTTTTGCTTTTATTTAAAGTATAGAAATAGCGCTATTTTTAAAATGATAATAGGTGTTAGGCCAGTCGTTATATACTTTAATTAACATTAATAACTATTATTCATTTTTTTTTAAATTAGTAGTACTGTACTTGCTTAGATATAGTATTTAAAATATATTAAATTAATACTTAAAGTTTGTAAAATAAGTGACAAATTCATATAATTAATAATTTTTTATATTTAATTTTGAAATTATTATATAAAATATCTTATGATTTGGTTTTACTTAACCATTCTTTCCAAAATTTAAGCAAAATTTCTTAATAAAAATACTACTTATACTTAACTTTTAAGTTAATAAAATCTCAAAACTTTGAAAGAAAGTATACTTCAATTATTAAAAAAAACAAAAATAAGAAAAATTACTATTAAATGCATTCGTTAAACATATATTGTATTTATTAATTATTTGCAATTAATGTATTAATATTTTATGCCAATATCTATATCTACTGATTTGTAAATAATAATAATTATAAAAGTAATTTTTGATTAAAAATCATTAAAATGAAAAATAATTTGCTATATATATATATAAGTACAGAATTCCTTTAAATTTTCACTAAAATAAAGCTGAATATAAAAATGATATCAATTGATGTAATTGTGGTTAAACAGAGAATTACTATTTATTTAATTTATGTTTAATATTTGAGATCCCATTCATCACTCAAAGTCAGTCTTAAGTCTATATTGTTTTTTACGGGACGAAAAACTTTATTTTAATTTAGTGTTAAAAGTCATAAATTTAGTTATAAATGATGTTTTTAGAAAATGTAAAACAAGTGTAAAATGTAAATCATAAAAATTATATTTCCATAAAACATATACAGTATAATCATCTAAAAGACAAATTAACAATACTATGAAATTAAATTTATAGAATAATCTATTTTTCTTTTTATTATTGCTTTTATTGTGATAAATACTGTACTGTAAAGTCTGTAATATAAAAATGTACAAATATTTTAATATTTTATTTTAATGTTGAAATATATTTATATTTATACAGATGGCAGTGTATTTATGAATAGACATTATGTGAGACATTGAATGCATAAATTGTATAAATTTAAAGTATATATTCAACAGAGAGTCTTAAACAGCGGCGGAGATGATTGCGGTGATGCTATTAATTACAATTATCTGGTCAACAATATGTTGGATTTAAAAGTGACCAAGGGCAATGTTGTAGATAAGTGTAAATTGGACAAAATTGTGATAGGTTATTTTTTAAAATTAATTATGTGATTGGCCAGATAATTGAAGTCAACTATTATTTTTACAATTTCTCAACAGTCGATTGTAAATTATCAATAAAAGTAATCTTAAAATGACATATAATTTTGTTTAGTTTAAAATTATCAATAAATTTGTCACTTTTAAATTAAAAGTATTGTTCACCAGATAATTGCAATTAATAGCATCGCCGATATCTTCGCCGCCACCACTGTTTAAGACTCTCTCTCTCTCTCTCTCTCTCTCTCTCTCTCTCTCTCTCTCTCTCTCTATCCAAATATATAGAAAACTGAATATATAATTTATATAAATTAATTAATTACGAAATAAAGGAATTGTTGTATTGAAGGAATTTATTTATTAGAAAAAATTATATGTTTTATCATTTCATAAATAATATGTTATAATAGCTATTGTTATTTGAAGGGAGAGGTTCTTAAAAATGTTGATATCTATTATTATTGGGTTTCACTAAATCGAAACTAATTCGTTAGTAATTTGCAAATTCATATCATTTCATATCAATTGATAATTTTTAAAAAATCGTAACTTATTTTAAGATATACTATAAGAAAGAAATTTTAATATCAATGGTAGAGAAGGGCGTCAAACAAACATTTCATGTTTAAAGGTGTGACAGTTTAAGAGCCGCCGTTTTCTCGGGCATAATGTTTACCATATTTACTATATTTGACACATCAAACCATTTACTGCCTTTTTAGTAGATGTACCGGTGCTTAGGACCAGTTTATCAGTAGTTGATAGATGTGATGTACAAATGGGATTGAGATGCCGGTGCTCTTTATAAGTAAAGGTGTTAGTATAGGTCGTCCTTTCAGTTGATGATTATTGTTAGCGCTCTTTAATAATATTGATGTTCACATCACTCGTTAGCTCATGTCGTCAAAGGCCATAACCCGAGGCCACACTTTTAGTTAAAAATTTGCTTTTAATTGAAAATCATTTTTTTCTATCAAAATTTTATAATTTTTTATAAATACCGATTTAAATGCTTATATAATAATAACATGTAATTTATTTAATCTTTAAATGACATGTAATTATTGTATAGTAAATGAAAACATAGTTAATAAAACTTGTGAAAATATTTCCAAGTAATTTTTTATAAAAAATAATATATTAACTTTTTTTTATTGATCTATCTTTATTGGTTAATAAAATATTATAATATTGTTTATTCAATATTTTTAATAAAATTTAGATTTAATAATCATGATTAAATAATAAATATTTTAATAAATAATATTATACTTAATATATTGGTGTATTTTTGTAAAATTTGTTTTTTATATTATGTTTGCTTATATGTTATTTTATAAATTTTAGGACTTAAGTCATGTACTGTTCCGAGATTTTAAGTATTTGATAATAAACGGGTCAGATATGGGACAAAAAATCGGCATTACTTAAAAAAACTATATTATTATTAATAACAATAGTTAAGTCTTTTAAGTAAAAATATTAGTATTAAACTTATATAAATTGAACTTTAAGTTACAAATTAGAAATTTTTCAGAAATTTTCTATTTATAATTTTCTATTTCCTTCAAAATATCTGTAATTTAGCTATTAGTTTATAATGTTATATTTATGACAAGAAAGTTATTAATTATTACCTTTATTTTTTTGCAATTTTTATACTATTTAAAATTTTTTTATATAAACTCGTTTTATAGCTTTTAAATTGAGTATACATTCAATTAAATGATTTAATTCTCACTTTTCAAAAAAACAATTTTTATTATAATTTATCATAAAAATAAATGATTGTCTTTATAAAGTGATGGCTTTATTTTTTGCTAATATTTATATTAATATCGGAAATCACTTTTTTGATATAAACATAAGTTATTTAACACACAATAATTAATACAAAATATAATTTTATTTACAAGTATAAAGTTTATGATTTATACAATTTTACAGCAAAATAATATTTTATTATTTGTATTAATAAAATAATGTAATTTGCGTTTTAAAATCATTATATTTTTAAAAAGATATGTTAGACTTAATTATAAGTTATGTACAGATTTTAATATCTGAGAAAAAAAGTTGGACTGCATTATTTTTATACATTTAAAGACAGGTAGTTAACAATATATTAATATAAATAATATATACTATATATTAATAATTTATAGTGACATTTAAAATTTTTCACTATACTAATTATGATCTTATAACTTATAAAAAGTTATTTATGACTTTTATATATCATTGTATACTATATACAGTGATAGTAATAATTACAGATAATTATATATATTCACTATTTCTAACTATCAAAAATTTGGTTTTCTTGTAGTGTTGTCCTCAAAGTTTTATTAATGTAAATGCAAATCAACAAAATATTGATAAATAAATAATTGGAAAGCAGTATAAAAGTCTTTATTAAATTAATATTTAAAATAAGTAAAATGTGTAAAAATATTTTATTTAAGGAAATAATTATTAATAAAATATTATACATTAAATGTTTTATGATTTACGTAAATCATTATAATATATTTAAAATAATATATACATGTATTATTACATTTTATTGGTGGATATTATGAAATTAATGTAAATTAATCAAAATTCATTACTCAATAAGATTCAAATATAAAATATATTATTAACATTATGAATGTCATGTGAAATGAATATAAATTTACAATTTAGGCAAATGTTTGATATACTGTAATATAAAAATAAAATATATTGAAGGGGTTTGACTATTGATGTAAATATGTAATATATTGTATAATTTTACTTAAACTCTATTTACTATACAGTAATAAACATTATATAAATGACAATATTATTGTAGAGACTATTAGGTTGTAAACTCCAATCACATAAAACAAGAATTTTTTCAAAGCTATTTATAACATCAATATTATTAGTATAATAATATAAAAACTACAATTTTATTACATTTAAATTACTGTCACTTTTTTTATTAACTCTCTTTAAAGTTTATTCATCATTGTTTTCAATTACTTAAACATTTTACAGTATAGTTAATATTTTATACATAAAAATATATTGATGTCAGAAATTTTATGGATCCATAAATTATTAAATATGAGACAATTTTTTCATCTGAATCGACGCGAATCGCATTAAATTAGTCAAAATAAAATTTATTTCTAGTTTTTGTTTTGAAATTTAAAATATGATTTATGAAAACTATTTACTTAACTTAAACACATTTTTAAAAATTTGTGTTTAAATTGAAATTTTAAGGCATAATTTAGTTTGTTATTTAATTATATGCACATTTCAGTCATTATTATTATTACAATTGTAATTTATATTATTGTGCATAAAATTTGTAGAATTTTTACAAAAGTAAGAGAAAATTTTATTTGTTGACTGTTTCTTAAAAAGCATTCAATGCAAATATTAAGTTAATTTTATGAGATAATGTTAAACTTTAAATAGACTTTACATTAAGAAAAATCTACATAAATATAAATATTAGACAAATATTGTGAGAAATAGCTTTAAATAATCAGTTAAAATGTGTTTATAATAAATGACTCATAAAGTGTATGAATAAAATGTTTTTTGAATAATCTTATGGTGTGTTTTAATATATCTAATGATAGCTCAGGCGATGGCATAACATAACACCACCTAAATGTCCATTTGAGACACAAATAAAATAACATTCATTTCATTATTTCAAAGCTTTAATTATTTTCCGGGAATACATACCATCTCTTAATGAGTGAGAGACCAACACTTATAATGAGAGTCATAACAGTCCTAATGAGATATCTGCGTGTCTTTCCCGACATTACTACAGTCTCACTCATTGTTGAAGCCTTTTATAAGGACTAATATAATTTAGTGATAGTGATGATCATAGAGACCTACCTGTCCATGGCTTGGATACAAATTAGCGAAATTGATGGACGTGTTTGGCATTTTTGATTTATCATAAAAAAGTCTTTACTATAAATTTACTGTATTTCATCTCACCATTCAATACTTAATTACTCATGTGTTTGGGGCACAGGTATTACAGATGGGCTCACAAATGCACTATTTTATTAAAAAGTAGCGCTTTTTGATATCAATTATATGGCAGTAAAAATAATTTGCATAAATTGTAATATTAGTATTGAGACACAGTTTTATTATAAGCCCGAGTTTCATATGTCTAACCACTAGTTATCTAACTAACAATTCAATGACCAACAAAAAACACCTCACTATTCATATATCATACATACTATATATAAATATAACTACTTTAATGACAAAACTCTTGATTATTATTGTAATAAAACAATAATTGTATTATAAGAGTATTGAGAGTTGAGATAACATTAAAAAATAAATTAAAGAATAAAATTCATGTGATTTAGTATTCATATCATTCACATAAACTACAGTTCATAGGTATTGAAGACTATAATATTAATGCTAATAATAATAATAATAATAATAATAATAATAATAAAGTAATACTATAAATAAAAATAAAAATAATTTAGCGAAATAACAATATTTTAATACATATAGGATTATTAAAATTGAAACAACAAAACTATACAAATCTAGTGTTGCCAACTCTTTACTTTCTGGTTTTGTATTACTAAAATAACTAAAATATTTAATATTTTAAACTAATGATTGGGTTTAAATTATGTAATTTCATCATTAAGAAAATGATTGTAATTTATAAAATTTTGAAAATTATATTATGTATATACGGTATATACTGTATATAAAACTATAAATTAAATTGTAAAAAATGACACCAGTTATAAAAGTTTACATAAATAATTAGATTTAAATATTATAAAGTATTACTAAAATAAAAACAATATAAATTTTGAAAAATTAGCAAAGTAGTTTATTAATATTTGTAGATAAATATTAATTATTTTATATATTATATATATTATAAATATTAAAAATTGTTGTATTTAAACAAATTGTAGAGATGGGTAAATAAAAAGTTTCTAGAAAGTTTCTCAGGAATAAATTTCTATAGAAATTTAACTTTATTGTTATACTATTGGATCCCATATCTATAGATATTGTAAAACTATAAATATATTAATGAGACATACTGTACTAATACATATAATATTATACTATATAATGTAGATTACTGTATAATACTATTATACAAATGGGATACCTATATAAATAATTATTTAATAATAATCAGTTTTGTAAAATTTTATCAGCATTTTATTATATCATAGTTTAATATAATTAAATAAATTAATTTATATTAATTAATTTAATTTAAATATTACTTATAAAAACAATGTTTAAGATAACAAATATCGATAGAACAAAATTAACCATGGGGATCCCATAAATAGAAATTTTTCTATTATTTTATAAATTTATTTTTTTTGCCAACACTAATGACAATTCATAAATAGGTTGATTACTAGAAATATGGTAACTCTACTCAACATATGTAGTAGTAGTAGTATTGGTGTTACTGACAGTCGTTTGCCAACAAAACATAAAACCAAAGTAATTATTGTATAGTCTATTGTATAGCTCTCTGGACAAGACGTGATGTGACCGTCAATTAGCTAAATATTATTGCCTTTATATCGACATTCAGTCGTTTGGATTTATAATATGTATTTTATTATACTTATACACAGTATATATATATATATATATATATATACGTAATAATAGTCAATATTTTATTAAGTATATATTAAACATTAGTATATTATATAAAATAATTGTAGTATTATTTTTCAGTCTATAAAATAGATTATTTCAATTAAACATTTACCTAACATTACATTAATTATTCCAAAAGCAAATTGAAATTAAAGCCATTGATAATAGTAATAATGTTTATTCATTATATAAAGCGTTAATGAATTACAATATTTAAAATACATTTATAAATTCTGTACATTTGTTTTTAAAAAACATTTTTCATTAATTTCATTAAAACAAAAAATTACAATATAATAATGTTTATTCATTGCATTACATAAAATGATTTTATTCACTCAAATTAATTCTTTCATTTACTTAATATAAGTGTTTGAAATGTTTTAATAAAACTTATAAACATAAATTATTGGATTTTTTAAATTTAGTATTTTATTGACAATTTTTTGGTTAAATTAATTAAGACAATTTTGTTGAATTATTAATTAGGAATATATATATTTATTTATATACATTTATAATAATATTACATAAATTACAGATAATATTAAAAATGTCATACCATTGACCTTAAAAAGTATAGAGTATTTGGTGACACTTTTGTGATAACTCTAACTAAACCATACATTGTATTGTATTTGATGTCTACAATCTGTATATTTTACTATATAATTATTAGTATTATATTAATATATTGTTTATGAATGTCGACACCGGATGGTTTGAAAACATAATTAATATTCAAGACATGTATGTATGGAGACATATATTTAGCCAAATCTTTATTACTCTATTTTTATTTCTGAAATTAGTTTCAATTCATTTAAACTTAAAATTAGTCGACAATAATAATATGAGGAATATATTATAATGTATTCAATTTGGTTTCACTTTGACTAATTTTAACACCTTTTATTTAAAAATATTTTACACAAAAACAAAAATAATTACTTATTTATTATGATTTTCATAATATATTTACTATTAACCAACCATTTCTTTATCATATGTCTATTATTATAGTGTTTAACAATAATATTTATAATATTTATATCGTTTCTAAGATTACAATACTATGTAATAAAGTTATACATAAAATCGTTATAATTGTGATTTATTTCATTATAATACATATATTTATAAACATTTTATTGTAAATAATTTAGCCATTATTTAAATCAAATGTTATAATGACTTCAATTTTCTTAATGTTTTGTGTTTAGTAATATAAATATCTTTTGTATAAATGTTAACACAAAATCAATATCAAAATGACATTAAATATGCAAATATGATAAACGGTAGCAAATAATGTTTGTCATAATGTCTTGAATAACATAAAATACAATACATTAGTTATTTGAATTGCTTTTTAAAAACAGATTACTAGTAAAATAATAGCAATTGTTTTATGGGAATACATGACAAGCAATGAGACGATTGAATTAAATGCAAATTTCTCTTCAATCCAACCGTTTTATTGCTTATAATAAGTATCTCTAACTTTTTGGTAGTAATTATAAAGGAAAAAAGTAAAACAATAATTAACAGCAAATGGTGTCATTTATTAGGGATTTAACGATTATTTCGGGAGAAAAATAACACATTTCTCTCTCTCAATGAATGTCAGCCCTTAGGTTATACAAAGCTTTCTCATTGCTTACAATTGCTTGCAATAAATAATATCATATAAACACTAAACACTGGTCTCTATCTGTCTTATAATAATAACATTAGGATAAACATTGCAATACATACAAGAAATAATAAAATATAAGTAAATATAGTCATAATTACTCGATTTTATATTCAATTACAGAATTTAATAATAAATTCACATAATATCTGATAATAGCATTAGTTTTTAGCTTAATATTAAAAATAAAAATAAGATATTTAAATAAATGTTGATATGTTTGAACACAAAGAGATGCCACAAAACAATTAACTGAGAGACGATTTGCTGTGTTGGTGAAGAACTGCAGCCAATTCAGCCTTTTTTAGGAGATTCAAGTCCTGTATCTCTAATAGACTTTTATGAACCGGAATCAGTTTGGCCGCATCCACGTCCTTCTTCAGCTCCTCCATATCGCGTTTCAGTTTTGCCCTACGGTTCTGAAACCTATATAATAAATAACACATTTTAAAAAATTATTTAATATCAAATGTAATGGTACTTACCATGTGATGACCTGAGCATTGGTCAGTCCTAATGTCTGTGCGATTTCGTCCCTATCGGCCGGCGATAAGTACTTCTGATAGAGAAATCTTTTCTCTAATTCAAAGATCTGGTGATTAGTGAAGGCTGTCCTCGATTTCCGTTTTTTCTTCGACTGCGCCGATCTGTTGCTGAAGAGATTCAAGTGATCGGCCGATGCGTCTATAAATAACAGTATATATTGATTAACTCATTATATAATTTATTATTTTGTTTTTATTGTATTAATTAATTTTTATTTTTATTAAATTACATTCCAATAACATTTAAGTCTATTCTGTCAATCATTTTTATTGATTAATATTTTATATTATTTTATTAACTTCTAATCAATAATAGTAATTATCATAATTAGATGTTATATTTTTATTGTTATTAGCAAATGTTTTTAAGTATTATTTCTTAATTTTGACGCTTATAACTTGTTTTTATTGCTTGATTTGTGTTTAGCAGTTATTAGTATCAATAAAATTTATAAAAATTATAAACCTGTTACGGATACTATACATTCAATATACTGTATATATGATTTTGTATGAAATGCCTTAAATACTTTTAATTTATTTTAATTGAATTTTTAAGATCAGTGTAGCCAAGCGCACAATTATGGAGTAAATAAAATTTAGATATGACTTATTTGATGAGATTAGATGAAAAATTACTTATTTAATATATAAATATATTACATGTTAAAAAAATTAAAAAGCAAATATAAATAAAATATTATGATATGCAGTAAATTACTGAAAATTTTATGACAATACATAATTTGCTTTAAAAGTTGAATAATTTTAGATTTGAGTGAAAATTATATGAGTTTAATAACAAGTTTATCAAAACAAAAATAATATTATATTTCTATTAAACAAATGGGTAATATTATTTTAATCACTTTAATTACACTCAAATAGTTAAGATTTAAATTGAATTATTATAAACATTTATAGCAATTAATGATTCAATCAGTTCAATGAAATAAATAAATGGAAAAATTTCTTATATAATATCAAATTATAGCCTCAGACTCATTGCCCTCAAGAAATTGAATACATTATCTTAAATATAAAGAGATTGAGATTTAAATGAGAAATCAAGTCATTTAAATCATATGAGAGATACAACAAACTGATGCTTACAATCCTTGTTAACATAAATTAATAACAAACAAGTGATACAAGATTTTCAATGAATAATTATCATAAATTAGATTTAAAGTTATTATAATAATAGTTTCAAATACTAAAACATATGGACTGTTTGTGTGTTAATCATTAAATTATATAAAACCGACACTTCTTACATACAACTGTTTGAATTATTTAAAATATAAACATTTGTTTGTTAATCTTGTTTTTATACAAAATTCACTTTAATTATAGTCAATCAAATTTATTAACTACAATCACACAATCTTATAATTAAACATTAATTTTTAACAAACATATTTTATGGTTATGTTTAACTATTTAATTACCGACAATAAACAAATGAGTGCATTGTCTTAAGTGTATTATACTATACAATAAAGTTTTTAAAAAAATTATTTATTTAAATAAATGACTAAAATTATATGTAAATTATAAGTAACTATTAAATGCAATATATGTTGAATAGATTGATTGATTGACAACTAATTAGAAAATATTGGGTCAAAAAACATGTTATTTGTTTGATAACTGTTTGTAGAATTAATTTGAAGGTATAAATTGATTTCAACAATCAATGAAATCATATTTTAAAAGATTGCAAACTTTGTATAACTATTGCAAATAATAGGAAAAATATAATGCTATTAATAAAACTAAAACTGTAATTGCATTCATAAGATTTCAATTGTGAGTAAAATGTTGTAAATGTTTGCCACCCATGGATGTAAAGGTAATGTCTAGTTATAAGAAGTGGTCATTTTGTCATATTTAACACAATATCGGTTCAATTACTTGAATGAGATTCAGTGTAATCAGTTGTCAGTATCTGCCACAACAAACGGTGCCGACACTTACTATTAGTTACACCTGAAGCCTGTATTTGCATCTATTTGACTGTTTATGGCTCAGGGATATAAAACATCAAACGCCTAATGTTTTAATGATTTACACTAACTATTATTTTTTATATTGTATAATATTGTAAAGGAAATACTGATAACTTTAATATTTAAAATGTCAAAATCTATGGCCGCCCTCTCAGACAATCTCACATATCATAAATAATTTGAAATTTAATCTTTAATGCTATACTTATTGATAATACTCGGGTTTTTAAGATACAATGAGTTGATTTAATGTTTAAGAGCTCAATAATTTCAAAACTTAAATTTTATATTATTTACTCATTACTTACTTATATTAAGTACCACTTATTTCTCAAGATTAACAATAATGTGCTCCAAAACCCTTTACACTCTTTATTATATTTCATAATATATAATGATTTCAGTGGATATAATTAAAAATATAGACTATAAATAATTTACAATAATTAATAAAGCTTTTAATTAACTTTATTATTAAAAATCATTATCTCTAATACAATATATAGAGATAAATAGAAAATCGTGTTTATTTAAGGAGAGCCCCATTGATATAATGATTGCGATAATGTCTTACATTAATTAATGAATGAGTTTTTCGAGAAACAAAAATAGATTTTTTGGCCAAAATTATTAAGATTATAGAATGAGATTATTATATTTAACAGATTTTTTTAAATATTAATTTTTTATATTATTTGCACAATATTTTCCATGTTTTAATATGATTTCCCTTTTAATATACCGATAATATATAAATTACTTTAAAAATATATTTATAGAATTTTTTTATAAGATCTATAATGTTTGTCAGCTATCTTTACAATTACAGGAAAGACAATAAAAAGACAATTTTGTAGCGTTTTGTAAAATATTTTGTATGAAATGTAAACCGCAAATAGTGTTAACAGGGAATTGATTTTTTAGTATCTGTTTTGTGTCTCGATTTACTTATTGGTTAATAATATTTCAAATCGTATTATTTGATATGATGTATAGTACAGTATATATATATATATATTGTTATAATAGTATATTTTTTATATCATTTCCTTCTCAACAATAAACGAGTCTATAATTTGTTGACTAAACACCGGCTGTCAGTCTCGATGACTGATCGAAACTCAACGACTAAACTCATAGAAAATGAGTGAATGAGTGTGTGTGTGTGTGTGTGTGTGTGTGTGTGTGTGTGTGTGTGTGTGTGTGTGTGTGTGTGTATGTATGTATGTATGTGTGTGTGTGAGGCTATGAAAACATATAATCTATAAAAGTCACCAAATGCTGCAATTGTTAGCCAATTGTGTGTCGGGAGTGAAGGCAACGGCGCATTGGGTGGCAAACCAGACATTATCAACAAATATATTATATTCTTCATAACATTAATAGTGTTTTATAATTTTCAAGTTTTTTGCTCTCCAAATATTATTATATATACTATTATTATAATATTTAGTTAGTTTTATTTACTATCACTCACTCACTCACACACTATATTTTAAATGATTATACAAAAGCTTTTTCTATAACATAACTGATTGCGTGAATATAGTGTGTCTCCCAAAACACATATTCAGTACATTAACTATGTATTTGACAAAACAGATTGTTTTACTCATTAGACGCTTATCATTAAACGTGAATTTTATTTTACTGTTAACTTAAGGCTATATAACAATTATTTCAATTGTTGTCATCATTATTGTTATCCTCACATTATTAACACAAAGATAAACACAAAAAGCCACTCTAAAGCTGTTTAAAGATAGTATGATATTTGTATAAAATTAATAAACCAGTGCTGAGAACTTGACAAATACCAGTCCTCTATCTTAGAGACCCTCTCTATGTTATATCAGTGCTCTCAATAAGATCTAAGATTTTAGCAAAAATATCTAAATAAATAAATAACAAAATATTAATGTTTGCATTCATATTGTAAACCTTTCCCTTCTTTCTCACCTTATTTTCAATGGTATAACACATCACTTATTTGACACTTTGCTTACAATAGCGTTCATAACTCACAAAATTAATATTATTTTCTATTTAAACTACAAATTATAAACATTTATAAAAGAGATAGTTATTTATTATTAAACAGACATAATAATTATATTTGATTTATAAATTTAATAATTGATAAAAAGCATATTTAAAGTCAACTTATAATTGTTTGTTATTTATTTATTAAAAATAATAATTAAAAATAATAAAGTTTAATTATTATTTTGTTTAGTAATACTATTATATTACTTAAAAATCTAGTCAATGTCTGTCATTTTGATCACTTGTTTGATAAATTTAATATAAAAACATTTTACATATAATTGATTGCAAATTAGTTTGTGCAATGAATAAAAAATAAACTTAATAATTTAAAAGTCATTATAAATTAATTTTAAAATCAATTTTCATGAAATAAACAACATTGAATGTTTTAAATAATATGCTTATATATTATGATATAATTGAATTTTTTTATATATAATTGAATTCATTCACATGTCTTATCAAAAGCTCTTAAATCAATTTTATTTTAAAAATATAATTCATTTGACTTTTTATTAGTACAATAACAAACATTTATGTCAATTAAATAAACAGATAATTTAAAATTTATATATCCTTTTAGGAAAACTAAACATTAAGATATTTTATAATATATGATTGATAAAAATAAATGTTATAAACATTTTATTCTTTTTTATAATATTAGCCGTTAAACAGTTAAGTAATAAAAAAACAAAGTATTTAAATATTCAAATATTCAAAAATAAAACAATCAATTATTTGCATCAATATTTTATTTCACTGAATAATAAGCGTATAAATTAAATGCAGTGTTTTAACTATTGGTATACTGTATACGCAATGATAGCTTTATTTGAATGACACGCAAACCTATAACTCAAATAGTTTTCACCAACAAAACGATAGTCCCATTGATTTGTTAAAAATGTTGTTAGCAATGGCTGATAATGTTATCTGAAAAATGGGAGTGTTATCAAAATATATATGTTTGGACTACAAACTAACTGTGCAGTGAATTAGTGCCTAAACTAAAATATATTAACTGCATATATTATTTTATAAATATAATATAATATCATTGCAATATAATATAGATCAAAATACATATGCATCAAATAAATTACTATTAGAATTGATTTATTATATTAACTAAACCAATAACATGTAATATAAAATATATACATTTATTACGGAATAATGTAATATTGTTTTGAAATTCATGCTAAACCTAAAACCTAACCTTAAGCTTAAAACACATGAATGGTTAAATATAGAGTATATATGAATTATAATACATTATATTGTTATTAATAACAGGAATGTCATACTTTACATATCGTAAGAGGTATACAAAAAATTGTGATTAAAATATCAAAAACCAAAACCAAAGACTTATCTTCGCTGATGTTTTTCAAATCACTTAATACGACCGTAATATTTAAGCTTAGCTTTACACCAGACATTAGACAACACATCAAAACTCATCAATTATTAAAATTGTAATCACTTTTAATGCTTGTTTCACATGTTATATATATATCGGCAAAAGCGCTCTCAATACTAAATCATAGTATAATAATTTAAGTGATTTGTAGAGACGCTTAACTAATAACAAAGTACCGAAAAGTGGCAAAAATTATGCCCAAAACTCATTTAATAAAATTCACGTTAAACGTGTTGTAGTTTAAGACAAATTAACAAATTTATTAAATAAAAAATAATTTATCGATATATATTTATACATAACATTTTAATTTATATCTAATATTTTTTTATAAATATAGGCTTTTAATCAAAGTTTTCACTCTTACAGTGTACTCTTATAGTCAAAAAAACTAATAAATCATAAATACATTTCACTCTACATTTAATATGTGTTTAAATAATCGATTATAAGTTATTGTATTATACTTGACTTAATTTAATAGCTAATAATGTGATCATTAGATTAAGTATTATTTTTAATAATATGATTTGCTTTAGAAAATAATTTTAAATTGTATTTTAGTGTTTTTAATTTTATTAGCAAAAAAAAACTATGAAAATAATGATATTGTTTTGCTGAAAACCAATGAAAAAATTAAGAAAAGTTAATCTTAATGTAGAGAGCACTGGTAGCATAAATAGGATGAATGAGAAACAGTAGACTAGTATTGAAGGCATATATCCTCACGCATTAGCACTCATTTAGGAGAATTGGTAGTTGTTTTGTCCGTCCGTTTGATTTTAAGTGCCATTATTACTACTATTACTCGCCTCCCAGTGCTGTCAATCTTGAGGCAGATCTCAGCGACAGTTGTATAGTCTATGATAATAATTCATTTACCATTTGACGCATGTTTTTCAGTGAAAACCGGAAACACTGCCATAGTTTTCATTTATTGTTTGCCATAAATTAAATTGAATTTTCTGTGTTTCACTTCTTTTGACAATAATTTTACTGATATTTTATCCGATGAATGAATAGACTGACTATTTTATTGTACACTTGTTTTGGTGTCACTCAAGCAGACAATTGTATACAACTATTTAATTAAACGCTTTATTTCAATAGAAATCAGTAGAAAGAAAACTATTTCACATGAAAAGCATATATTCTAACACTTAAAAGACACACTTTTTTAATCAATAAATATTTGGCACTAATTTTTCTAACACTTTATTTCTGAACTCTCTCTCTCTCTCTCTCTCTCTCTCTCTCTCTCTCTCTCTCTCTCTCTCTCTGTTTGTTTGTCATTTGAAATAAGAGTTTAGACAACAAATTGATAGATATTTGCCATTATGTCACACATATGGATGTGGTCCATAAAATGGCATTCCTTGAGCTCATGGTTTGTATCACATCATTGCAAACATTTTGTAGCATTTAAGACATCTATCATTCATATGAATCACAATTCATTTAATACATTTGTCGATGAAATATGATAGATAAACATTTATGTTATTTCAATAAATGTAATATTATTTAAAGGAATGCCTATAAACCAAAATTTGTCATTAATTTTAGTAAACAATTATATAATAAATTTATAAAAGACTTAAACTAAAGCAATCAAAACAAAATATTACTGTATTATAAAAGTTTTTTTTTTGTTTAAGTGTTATTATATTGTGTTTAGAATAATAAAATTTAATTAATTAAAGCTAAATGAATTTATAAAATAAATTTATACACTTCGAAATTTAATAAATCTTTTATATAATATAATTTTTTTTAATTTATATATTTAAAAATTATAAAAATACATAATTGCAATTTTACATAAAATTTGTCAGACATTTTAAATTAAATGAATAATTTAATTTTATTTAAATTATTAATAGTTAATTTTGAAAAATGTGTAAGTTTTAAAAGTTGACATCATATACTACCTATCGCTAAATTATTATTGTAACTTAATATAATTTATGAATGAAATTTGAAAAAATGTTATGTATCTAACTTTCCCAATAATAAATAGGGCTTCACTTTACTTTGAAATGAGTTTAAGACTATCCTCTGAAGTGATGAACCGCTATATAATCATAACACACATTAATTTTATCTTTGATCTTCACATTTGACTTCAATAATATCTTTAACGTATCCCTCCCTCCCTTTTCTATCTATTTTTCAGTCCATCTATTAATTTAACAATTTTTATGATTGACTGCTATTTATATTATAGTAACCATTATGCGTGACAATTGCTTTAATTTAGGTTTTGTGTAATAATTTAATATAAAACAAAAAATACAATTATTAGATTGTTGTTTTTATTTTATTGTCGATTATTAATATTAAGAATCACAAATTAACACTTAAAATGTTTACTAAACAAATCTAATATAAGCATAAAAATGTTTACTAAGAAAATCAAGTGTTGTTAAGATTATAATTTATAAACATATCGTCATTTGATTAAATGGTAGGAACCGACAGACAATTTAAAGCTCAGGGCTATCTTTAAGGCATATTTATAATATAATATCATTTCTTTTATATACCTATTCAATAAATATGATATATTGTTTGGTTCTTGTATTAAACAAAAACCGCTCTCTGATTGAAATAAAATAATAGTGATTTCAAACCATATTTCATATATAGTAAAAACTGGTGACTTATTTTAAAGCTTTTATTTGGCACTAAAATGATGTTCAAATAAATTTATAAAAATGTTGTTACAGACAACTTGTTAAACATAATCTAAATATACACAAATCTATATTATCTTTTATACTAAACACATTTTTTTATAGATTTAATATTCAATTATTAATATATATATTATATTCAAATATTTTTAGAAAATATTTTTAGAAAATATTTAAAAGTAATCTTAATATTAACTATTTATTTCAAGATCACGTTTTTATATGATTTATGTAGTAATAGATTTTTATTATTTTCACAAATATATTCACAAGATTTTATAACTTAATTTAAGTTTTATATTTTCAGGTTTTTTAATCAATTAATCAACATAATATTAAATTTAATTATTGATTTTAAAAAATATATTTTGCAAACAAGTATAGATAAATTGATACTAATTATTTTTTAATAAAATATATAAAAATATCGATTAAAAATAATAGATATACAATAAAATAAATTATATTTAAGTTGTATTTTATAAGTCAAGATAAAAATGAATTAATTTCTAAATATATTTTTAAAAAATTATTGTTTGCATTAGGATTAATAATTATGTTAAACAATGTCCTTAGATTAAATATCATAATACTGTATATAATATTACGTTAAATAAATAAATGTAAGCAAAAAGTTAAATTTTATTTTTATACATAAATACTATGTATTTACTTTAATTTTGCTTAAGTAATAAATTAATATACGTATTAATGACTATAATTTTTTATAACAATATTATTATTGCCAAAATATTTTACTCTATAAAGGTATTAATTATGCAAAATATAATAAATACTGAAAAATATTTAATAATAGTATACTTTAGTATTATACAACACGCAATTCAACTAAACATAAAGATATACTGTATTTCAATTTTATGTACACTTATTTAAGTTTAAAAATAACTAACATAATTAAAATTGAAACATGAATTATATATCTAATAATTAATGTATTTTATTAGTTAGCCATATAATATAAATTGATATGTTTGATACAACTAAAATAATTACAAAATAATAATATTTTACTAAAACACGCAAAAATTCATTAAACTTTGCATATTGAAGTTATACAATATAGAATTGTTTTATGTTTATGTTATGAAATGATTAAGTTAAAAACCATAAATTTTAATATTATAAAAATTGGTGAAATATATTAACAAAAAACACGAAAAATTATAAAACAATTTGTTAAACAACAATAAGAGTGTATTTAAAATAACGGTGAATAAGACTCGAGTAAATGGCAAATGAATTTATGTTTCAAATGTAATGTTCAGTCAAAGACAACTCTAATATTATATATTATAGTGAAAGCGAAATACAAAAATTAGTCAAAAATAAATTTAAGTCAAATGTAGTAATGAACGACAAGAAAAATAACTGTTTTTTCAAATATAACACATGAGTTAATGATATGAATTGCAAGATACGAATAATGAATAACTAAATATATTTATAATAGAGTCCGAAAAGTTAAGACAAACTTTGCCAACAAATTGTCGATTTAAGAAATGGACGGTAAGAGGAACTACATGTCTGATGTATAATAGTTATTATACTAACAGTATGACTAAAACAAGACTATTAGGACTGGCACTGGTATTGAATGGCAGTGTGTTTGAAGGGCAGATTCAGTGATCCCTAATTCATATGAAACTAAGTTATGTTTTGAGTTTGTGTTCATCACTGTTAGTCTCTCTCATACATGCAATGGATGTCTGTCCGGATGGCCCGATGTGTGCATCTCTGACCCCATCCCAGGTGCGAAACAAGTCAGCGGGGCGTGAATTGAGGCAAACTGTTGGAGGCAACTGTCGGCCTCTTTTGTATATATGTGTGAGCACTACTCGCATCACAATTCATATGAATGAGAACCCGGTTTATAACATCAATATGCATACCATTCCTCACGAATCTCCTGATCAACTCATATGAACAACTATATGAACTAAAATAAATTTAGGCATTTATTGCAGTAACTCAACAAAAAAAGGTCTAAAATTGAGTCGATTTTTGCCCGCTTTTACCCTAAGACCCATCACTTTTCCCGTAATAGACTCCTATAATGACTATTTCTGAGACATCACTAAACAACTTATCATTTAGTCTCTCATTTTATGTCATAATTAAGTACTCTCTCTCTCTCTCTCTCTCTCTCTCTCTCTCTCTCTCTCTCTCTCTCTCTCTCTCTCTCTTTCACACACACACACACTCACTCACTTTATTTTAATTTAATGAAAGATAAATTATTTTTACTTAAATGTTGTTATCTCTAACTTAAATTAGTGTTTAATTTTGTTTTTCATAAATAAAACTTTGATAAGACTAATATCTTGTTTTAAATTAATGAATTAACTGTATCACGGAATCAGTCAATAGACAGCTCATGAAAAACTATATGTTTATCACATTTACATCAAATTTATCACAAAATTCATTTAGTATTAAACTTAAATAAATACAACTTACTATATAATGATAAAACAGATATAATATAATATTAAATATATTATAAATATATAGTTAAAATCTTATCTTTAATATAAATTGAATATAAAATATATGATATACTATAATAGTATACAATAACATAATAATATTTAAGTGTTTCATATATTATTTATGTTACTTGAGTTGAATCACTTGATTTACTAGTTATTTGGTTAATGTAGTGTTCATTGGATGCAATAATCACCCACTCATTCACTTAAACAGATAATCATTGAAGAAAATAATATTACTATTAGTTATGGGAAGCGCTCTGATTAAGTATAGTAATCATTATATTGTTTGGCATCACATTTAAGGTAAGCTTACAATATGTGGCCAAATGAAGTCAATCATTACTTATATACAGTGTTTTTGTTTTATATACCGTATATATACTATTTATATATTTTTATACTTAAACTTAAGATAACATTTGTCTTAAATGCTATTATCATAAACAACACTTTTATAAACCTCGCCTTTCTTTAACTTATTTAGTTTTCTCTATTAAACTAAAAATTTATTTATTGAATGCTTTTAAAAACAAAATAATATTTATTCTTAAATAAAAAGGTAATCAAAAACAGTATATCTTAAAGTACTGTATAGTATATAATAATTTTTTGTTTTTATCTTAATTTTTAGTCAATTAATCACTATTTAAGACTTTAAGTGAAACGAAAATTACTTTTACAACAAACGATTTGATTGTATTCATTACATGCATTCAAGTGAACACCGAGAGAGAGAGAGAGAGAGAGAGAGAGAGAGAGAGAGAGAGAGAGAGAGAAAAAGTAAAAATATTTTTGAGGCAAATAATTAAAAGCTTAAAACTTGCGACTTATGTGTTAGTTATGCATACATTTGCAGTCATTTGAGTGAATGCTATGTTTGTTTGGATCAGAAGTGGGAATCATATCAAATCACTCGTTAGTATAGACAGAGCACTGTTGTCTCTAAACGATTGCCTCATTTATTGCATATAACTCTAATTTACTGTTTATTCCTAATCGTAATACCGGTGCAAACTGTCTTTCTTTCTTTTTTGTCTTTTAATGGTAATCATAAACTTTAGTTAATTTATTTGTTTTTGTGATACCATATTATAAGTTGTGATTAATCTTAATTGTTTTCGGACCAGTTGTGCCCACTCTATGCTCTCTTTATATACACAATGTCTTAACATATGAGTTGAATGTGTTAGCTGTCACTCAACTAACTTAAGTTAAACTCAATTCCTAGTGATTTCTCTTATATATTTTGTATACAATATAATTAAGGGTTGTTATTCATGTAATTTAGGTAAATTACCAATGTAAATTACATGAAAATTACAAAGACAAAAATACATACATAAATTCGAAATTAGGTCATCACCTAATTATAAACTATTAATAATTAATTAGAAGGTATACTAAAAAATTTTTTATATATAATCAGAATATTATTTTAAATAAAATTGTTAACACATTATAAACACATATTTTTCAATATTCAATGATAAATATCATAAAAATTGTTTTAAATAATTATATTAATAAGATTTTCCAGCACTTTACTGTAGATTACATTGAAAATAATAAATTACTGTAATTTATCAACCCTAAATATAAAACAGTATATGTTATTGGTTATTATCAATTACAATCATTTAAATTCAAAATAAATAATTATATATTTTTCAAATAACATATAAAAATAAAATATGATTTACACAAAAGTGATTTATATAATACCGGAATATCGTTATTTATTATTGAATATAGAAATAAAAGGTTTATCTCACTGTTAAATAAAAGATATTTATTTGTCATTTGAGTAATTAAAACTCAATGCATTTTAAATGCATTTTGTTATCATATATACACAATATCTTAATATAAATAAACTCTATTTAACTTAAAATTGATTTATTATAATTATCACATTTGATAATTACATAAAATGTTTTTTTAAATTTTGTATACAGTTATTTTATTACATTATTATTCACTAACTTTATATATAAATTAAAATAATATATTAGTAACTAATAGTAAGTACTTTCACTATTATTTTAATAATAAAATTTAATATTATTTAACAATGTAATTAATAATATAATTTAAAATAGTTGATTTAATTTTAATAATATTATTACTATTAATATTTACTAAAGCATTTTATAGCTACAAAATTGTGTACATTGAAATTATTTAAAATATTTAGCATAAAAACTTATTATTATAATTATTTTATTTTTAAAAACAATTTTAAAATGTGATAATTTATAGTCTGATTATTACTTTTAATAATGATTAATATTGCAAAATATAGAAAATAAAATTATTTTTATAGAGTTTTTGCTTTAATATTTAATCAACAAATAACTTATTTATAATTCAGAATAAAATTGGAAATAATTTTTGATAATAAATATTAATTATATCTTAATTAATATTTAAACTAATATTTTCATTCATTAATAATCAAATTTTCTTTATTCACTTCAATAGTTTTTATATTATGTGAACTATAAATGAAAAATCAGACAAAACACAACACATTATAAAATGAAAATAAAAATATGTTATAAAAACAATTTAATTACAATAACTTACTTTTAAAAAGAATTTAAAACTAATTACTTTTTATATTTATATTCATTTGTATAAAATATCAAAATTGTGTTAAAAAATAAATTTAATTACTTTTATATTTTATGTTTTTATCAGTTAAGTTGAAGAGTATTTAGCAAATAAATTTTTTAAAATATATTAATTTTGAAATATTAATTAAAATTTATGCAAAATTTGTGTTTATTGCTTCAACAATCTAACAATTCATTGATTTAATTGAAGTGAAAAATATTTTATTAGTTAAGGTTTATAAAATAACTATAATGCTATAAAAAGCAATAAAAGCTATTTGTTTAATAATCATTGTATAAATTTTTTAGTCAAACAGGGCTCTGATATTTTGTTTGATATTCAACTTTATGGTTAAAGTAATGCCATTATGTTGTTATGAGTTTGCAAGTGATTAATGACAATAAACGTTTATAATGGCAATATGTAGCACAGTTAGCTCGGATCGGCTTAAATAGCCTCGAAATGATTGCTCAAACACGTGGAATGAGTGGATCGGATGAAAATATATTTGATTTAATGCCTGTGCTATACATTAGAGATTGCTTTAAAGGTTAGGTACTTTGTATCAAATTATTATTCACAAAAGCTTATGTAGCTTCTGTAGCTCAAGTGATGCCTTTTTATTATATGGCTGTATATGAATGTACACCTATTCATGCTTGTCTTGCTTATTGGTGTATCAGTTATTTAATACTTTATACTATATATGATATTTTATATAATATATAGAAATAAATGAATGTATTGATTGTGTTAGATATGTTGATGTCATGTATTTGCCATTCAAGTGGTGAATATAAGTAATGAATCACAAGTCGAGAGCAGAGGAAAGTATAGTTTTTGTGTCCAATTGTTGTGAAACTCATAGAGAAACTCAATTTTGTGAGGAATGTCGGGAATGATTTGATTTTCCTCCACTCAGTCACTGCCATCACTGCTATATCAGATCCATTAAGACGTGCTAAGCCTAATGAAGTAGACGACCCAACATTGGTAGTCAACCTATTATCACCATAAATACCAAATATTATATGTGTAATACAAACTACAACAAAATGTTTGCATAATTTGTAAAATGCTTTCATTTAATATTAGATATAATGTAAATGTTATTAATGTATGTTCAGAGGACCAACACTTTTGTTATATAAAAGCACATTAAGGATGGATGGCATCCAATGTCGACACCATTACATTCCAACATTAGTTATGCCAAACAAAACACACAAACTAACCATATTTACGAATATTCTGTTATTAACACTATATATATATAACAAATTATTATATATATATATATATATATAAATTTAAATATACAGTATATACGTCTGTGTGTGTATGTGTTTGTATGCTTTTTTGCCTTTAAAATGCCTTTTCATCCAACAAAACATAAGAGTTATTACATTTAAGACCACTTTCAGTGAAGCAAATTATTTATCACTTTTACACATAGAGTAGTTAATCATTTTGTGTTATTCACCAACAAAATAGTATATAACATTTCAAACAGCAAATGACATTTAAATTTATTTTTTCAATTGAATAACAATCGATATTTTATTGTTGTTTTGTTGTGTTAAACAATTTTTTATAATATATGATTAAATGTTTTTTCCAAAATGAATAATTCAAATCTTAAATGAATTTTTCAATGGATTAACTTATCTTATAGTAAGAAATTCTTTAGATTTTTAAACATTAAGTGAAATACTTGAAGATATGTTTTACTGAATACAATAGAAATCTAATATTATTTATATCTATTGAATTCATAACATCCACACTAAAAGATAATAATGTTTTTTATGATATCAAATCATTCATCAATTTTCATTATATAGAAATATATTTTTCATTCAATTGAATACAATGTGTCGGAAAATATATATCGATTTAGCACTCGTTTATGTATCAATTGATTGTCTCTTTTAAGTTAAATAAAGGCTTGCAATTGTTTACGGTATATGCTGTATATATATATATATTGTGCTATAGTTAGTGAATATTTTATAAAAATGTATTATTGAATAATTATTATCTGAAAAATGTAAATCATATCAATAACATAGTAATAGCACTTATATAAAGGCCTCGACATGACTTTTCAAGGCTATTATTGTGGGTAAAGTACCCCTCACTTACATAGTCTAAGAGGTGCCGAAATTGTCATTTGTTAGGTATGCGGACAGAGAGTACTTGAGGCTCACTTGAGGCCATCACCACTGTTCTCTACATAACATAATAACTATGGGAACAATGAGGTCTAAGGTTTGATTTGGTAGTTTGTGCCGCCATTCACACCGTTTACTCGTATACACCGTTGCAATGACATCTCAGAATCGAAGAAATGTAGAGTAAGTGAATCTTAAATATAATTTAGTAAAGAGTCAATTGAAAGGTCTGTTGTATAGTTGTTTAGTGACTGCTAGTGTTTGGATGTGTTGTTCATCACAATCACCCACAACGCCAATAAACAGCATCGTTAGGAGTGAGATGTATTGATAGCCTGAAGCCCATCCATAGGAGCACTAAAGAGATGCCAGTATTTGCACCAAAAATGGTTTCTCAAAGAAATGCCGCTCCGCGTGACTATTGATGCCTCAGTTGCCGGCATATAATTAAAAGCGACCGGAGGTGCGAATTATTACTACGACTCCTTATAATAGACTTACATTACCAGCACTGGTATCAAACTAAGGCTATCATACTGGATATAAAGCTCTATCTAAGCATTGCAACAAACAATGTGCACAACAGAGACACACACCTCCAATAAATGCCAAGCCTTGTGAACCACTAAATACTAAACTCATCTTAACTATTATACTCTCTCTCTCTCTCTCTCTCTCTCTCTCTCTCTCTCTCTCTCTCTCTCTCAAACACTCACTCGCTAGTAATTTACGGCTATTTTAAATCCTCTTTTTAAAAGTAAAGTAATATATTTATAAAAATAATTTACTATATTTTCGGAAATAGAGTCTTACAGTTAAATGTAATAAAACACGTTATTTAAGATCCATACGTTTTGAAAAATATTTCATGCGATTGGATATGAATTTATGGTTTATATATATATAATACACAGTAAATATGCGGTATATACTGAATGATAGTAAAACTATTAAATAAAAATTGGGTGCCTTAACATAAAAATATGTTTAAAATATTTCATTCATAAAGTATTGTTATATTTTATTATCATCTCTTGTATACTACTAATAGTAGTGATAATATCGAATCATAAAATATTTTTCACCACAATTTTGATCATATCTTCAACAAAAAAAGATTTAATGCTATCTTTAAATCGAAAAATTCTTTATAAACAACAAAATAACATCAAATCGGATCTCGTTTTTTAATGTTTCTGATAAAAATGCTATCGTTTTCATCATTTATATCGATATAAAGATTGTTGTTTGAGATATATTTCTTTACTCTAATTATCTCTCAAGTTGTTGATGATTGCGATCGTAAACTCTTTAATCTTCATCTCTTGTCTAATATCAGCCAACAATCAGATTTGTATCACTTTTGTGATATATTACTTGTGCTGAGGTGTATGCCTTGGCCTAAGTACTAACCTAACGTTCCCCTCTATTTCATTATAATGTACAACACTTCATAAACATAAATCTCAGTATTTTTTATTTACTATTTTTTATTATATAAATGAGTTTACGCTCTCAGTAAGTAAATTATACTATCAGTTAATAAACAGGTGTATCTTTTTTAAGTAATAATATTTAGAAGACTTCATTACGGCTCATACCTAACCCCCTCCTCCATCAACTTAAAAGCATAGATGTGTTTGCAAATAGAGGGCTCATAGCACAGCAACTCTGGGAGTTTGTAACCCGAGTCACAGCTCCGGTCGGTCACGATATTGCGGTAATACATCAAAAGGCAACACATAGCCTGTTGGCTGCTATGGACCGACATATGCCTCGACTATTAGGTAACTAATTCTCATATTATAATATGATTGTCGATTAGTTGCGGGCAATCATAAACACAGTGATGAACTTATTGCACGACTGCAACTGCTTTTTGCCTATAGATTTGTTATGTCAGCTCATATATGGATGCGCTAACACAACAACAATATTGAATACATAGTCAGTCTATGTTAAGGTACTGGAGGGTCGATCGCTCAATGAGCTGTTTAATGGCACAAATCATTTCATTTAAATACCTTATTTTTGTATCGAATTTGATTAATCAAAAAACTATTGTAAACTGCAATGAAGTTATTATTGAATTTTAAATTTATGTATACAATACATGAGATGCACTTTAGTGTCAAATGTCACCAAATTATTTATAGTGTTTATCTCAGTCTTTAAGATAACATTAAGTTAGCAATACTAGTATGGGAAAGGAAGATATAATTTACATACCAGTCCTATCCTTAAGTATTCACACGACAAACATTCAAGAGTTAAATCACAGAAAATTTCAGTAAAATTAGTAAAAAACCATTTAATGGACCTTTAATTTTATACTCTGTTATATACTGAATGTATTCAAATTCAATTGGTTATCTGAGAAATATGTGATGTTATCATTTTTTTGTGGCCAGTCATCTGTTTAGAGGCCACTCAATAATGTAATAAAATTTAAAAGCATATACGCATATGTGTTTTTAATATGAGACTATTTTTTAGTAAATTTAATATAATTACTATTCGTTATCAATAAATTAGGAGAGAGAGAGAGAGAGAGAGAGAGAGAGAGAGAGAGAGATGCAGACTAATAGTGTTTGAGGAATGAGGTCTGTCTTCGAGATGAAGGCAATGAGGGTCTGACATAAGGGTCTGCCATAAGAAGCTCTCCGACAGCAAAGAGACGCACAATTTGGTACACAATAAATATCTATGACTGAGAAGACTGTAAAAAGCAAACATTGGGTACAAACCCGAGTATCGGATAACACTTACAATAGTAGTGCTGAATGTTGTGACAATTTCGACAATTTATAGCTAACGTGTTGTTTGTATGCCAAACAACTACTATAAAGTAAGTGAGTGAGTAAGAGAAAGAAAGAAAGAAAGAGAGAAAGAAAGAGAGACTAATTTGGTGCCTTTACTTTGTGATGTCTTAACAATAATTTAAGTCTTAAATCACTTGTAGAAAAGTATTTAGACTGAAGAAGTCACATATACTGTATATTATATATATATATATTACAAATATTTTACTTTAGAGAGAGAGAGAGAGAGAGAGAGAGAGAGAGAGAGAGAGAGAGAGAGAGAGAGAGAGAGAGAGAGAGAGAGATAGTTCTTAGTTTTGAAGCAAAATGTCTAATATATTGTATATATACATTGTATATGTTGCTTAACTAATGGCATATCGTATATAATTTGTATAAACTTTATTTAGTATTTAGTAATAGTCTATTGCAATGAAGATTTACTGCCTGATTCATCTCCAGCTATGATCAAAACAAACATTTCTCTTTAGGGGTACACCAAACACACCAAACACACCAAACACCCCAATCACCCAAAGACTGGTATTTTATCTCAAATATATAATTAAATTGTTAGCTATATTTCCAACTATTTATATGATATTAATTGCCACTTATTGCCACAAACTGATACAACACATTATTTTTAAGAAATATGTTTACACAGCAAATGTCTCAACAATTTAATAATAAGTTGTGATATGTTTGAAGCATATGTTTGAAAAACTATATAAATGATTTTTGCATATTTAACATGTATTCATTGTTTTTATGATTATATATTTTTATTATATTTGAATTTCTATTGTATGCAATAATCAACTAAATTTTATGCCTCAAATTATGTTTAAATGTATAGCAAACAAATGGCAAACCTAAACCCATATCGATATTTATCATTTTTATCAGACAAATCGACACTTATATAACGCCCTACATATCAACATTTAATGAGAAATTTAATCTCAATTTATGATAACAATTAGTTTATTTAAATTAATCATAATATCAATTTCTAATATACAAAAAAAAGTATAACAAAATGTAAAAATATAAATAATTGAAATAATGTTTTTTAAAACATAATTTTATGTGGAAAAGTGGGTGCAAAATATAAAAATATAAAAAAATAGAGAATTAGTTGAGGAAAAGGAGCAGATGCTTGGGTTTGGGATTATATATTGAGAAAACCCGTATAACTTATAATGATAATACAAATACTATGTAATAATCATAATAATAATAATAATAGTAATAATAATACAGTGCTTTGTTTTACAGCTCACGCATTGAGACTTTCAATCATTTCTTATGTCAGTTTGAATTGATATTATAAATGGATAAACAAATTAAAGACATTAAAAATCAATGATAATTGTAATCAATTTTGTTTTGAAAATCGCATTTAATATCAATTTAAACTTTAAAATAGTGACCGCAATGACACTGATAATTAAATAATTATGTTATAGACTTGAATTTCAATGGTGTATCATATGATTACTTATTATATAATAGTTATTGGATTGTAATTTAGTAAATGAGTGCTAAACAGCACAGACCTCCAAACGTGTGCAACAAAATTATGTTTGAATGCAATGACTTACCCGAAGACTTCTCACTTCCGTCGATACCATCAAAGGCTTTGGTTGTCATCTGGAAGAGTGCATCGAGAGGTGATGTCAATGCATTGTTTGTACCACTAATGGTCGGACTTTCCGATGAATCACTTTCAGACCTTTCGGATCGCGAGTCGTCGTCAGCCGAACGCGGCCTTCGGTTATGATGTGAAATGCGATCAAAATTATTGATGTGATGGAGAGTATTGTGTTGTGAAGTATCTAAATCCCAGGGCCTAACTATACCACGGGTTTCACTATTAATAATGTCTGTACACATCTTTGGTTTGTGTGATAATATGTCTTTAATAAGGAAAGAAGTCAATGGTTTGTCGCTTTCGTTGACCTCATCTACCGGTGATTCGCGTCGTGGAGTAACTGTTTGTTTCATTATTGACTTGTCTTCGGTATCAGCACCGGACGATTCTTGCATTCGCAATCTTTTATATGGTTTGAAGTAATCTTCATCTAATGAACAGTTTTCTCTCTCATCTCCCGGATCTATGATTGATGAAGGCGTAGATGTGTCCCTATTTAACATTGTATCGCACTTATTGTGATTGTGTCCAACACTGGGCGGTGAATGACTCTTCAAGTGTGACACAACACTAACTGATGTCGAGTTAAGTCCGGTTTCAACACTTGCAATGCTCTGATAGCTGTGATTGGAAGCGTTGGGAGACAACGGTTCGCTAATATCAGGAGATTGTACTGATAGTGGAGAGCGCGGCGATTGCACCGATATTGCCGATGAAGCCGACGAATGGGGCATAACTGAACCAATTTGAATAATTGTCCGCTTACTGGTCAATGTCCATAATATGTATAGATGTTATTGTTGAACACACTTTTTTAATTAGTTTATTTAATATTTCAAACTTTATTTAGTTTATATAACAAACAATTACTCAATTAATTATATCTCTGTTTCAAATAATGCAATGAATTCAATGACTTTTAATGAAACAGAAAATTATGAAAAGCGTTAAACAAGAGATGGCTATTGTTTTTGACAATAAAAGCGCAAACTCTTCTAAATTCTTTGATATCATTCAAGTGTTTATCTCAACTGAAATAACAAATAATTTTTAACTGAACTTATCATTAAATTAAAAAGTTTTATATATGTCTTCAGCTGTTTGTCTTTAGTTTATAATGACAATTGGATTCAATCCAAATGACTTTCTTGTAAAACACGGCTTTAAATCAAACTAATATATGATATATTAATATACTGTACATACAAATAATGGGCACTAATTTAAAGTACACTTCAACACAACAGATATAAACACGACTGTAGTGTTGGACATATGGAAAGACTGCCTTTCAAATAGTTAGCTATAGTTTTGATAGCAATTTCCATGTTATCGGTAAAGACATGGCTAATATGTAAACTGATTCATATTTTTTAAGCACATCCCAAATGCTTAACAAATGGGTGTTTACTTTAGACTAACATGTATTGCCTGAGTACAGACCAACCAGTTTTCCAATGTTTCTACCAGTGCTTACAGCACTCAATTCATCGATTGATAGGCAGGCACTTTATGTTTGAGTCGCCGCCAATTGGGTGTTGTCCTTCATCACAGTACAAGTAATTATCTTTTGACTGTTGAAAATAGGGGAACAGGACTTACATTTAGATGGTTAGGGATGAGAAAATTGAAGATAAACTACCACAAGAGTGATTGCATGCTCTCATATATTTCACTTAACTAACATTAAAATTATGCACAACTACTACAGTACCGACACTAACATTAACAGCACTGTTAACACACAACACAGCCTAACAATCATTATATATATGTATATACTGTACGTGGGATTCAACATGAATTCATTAATTCATTACACAATTGAATAAGACATTAAAATAAGACAAACATAAACATATAGCAATCATATACTTAATGATTCAATCAAAACTAGCCTTTAATATATGCTTATATAAAACACAACAATTTAGCAAAATCTTCATAAATATATTTTCATTAAGTCATACATTAGATGCCAATCGTATGGTATAATAGTAATTACATTATCACTTAAATCAATATATATTCTTTTATTTAATTATTTAATGATTATTTTTCCTAATTTTTATTTTACCACATATTCTATGCCATTATACCATACAAATAATTTATTAAATCTATTATGTAGTCATATAATTGTTATTTTATTATTATTTTTATGCTATTATTTGTCATTAGTGGAGAAGTTAATGTCAAATATTTATAATACTAAACATTTGTAAACAATATTTTATTTAATAATTTTATTATTATTTAATTTCTAAAAGATAATAAATAATATACAATTTTCTGGTAATTTTATATTTTGTTTATTTATGTCAACACAGATGCTGACTATCAAAACACGTTTATATAATAGTCTTGATTTAACATTTATTGTACAATAAAAAAATAAATATACAAATTTTAAATATTGATTTAGACACAAAAAAGTGTTAACACAACAGAAATATAATAATACAATATATAAAAAAAGTTTATAAATAACTTGAATTATGCATAATTTATTGAAAATTTATCAAAAGATATAATGTTTTCAATTGTATGCCTCAAAGGAAGTCCTTTGTATGCCATTTATATATATACTGTACTTCATGTTGTTGTTGTTGTTGTTGTTGTTGTTGTTGTCCACAAATACATTGTGATAATAGAATATTATATATAAAAAACCAACAAATTTAATATAACAATAATTATATTTCTAATATTTAAATAAAATTTTAGTTTAGTCCAATAAAAGCAATCTATTTTTATATTAATTTTAATAATAAAATTTCAACTTTATTTAATGACATAATAAATATTATATTTTATAATTTTAAAATTAATTTATAAAGATATAAATGTGTTTGTAAAATGTCTTTCATAAATATGACACCATTTATTCATTTTTAATTAACTTTTTAGATTTTAGAAAAATGTCTAAAATAATGTAAAATAAATTTTGCAATATTGAAATATAATTCAATAAATTAATTTTATTGAATTATTAGACATTATTTTATTCAAAACACAATGCATTACATCATAATACTAACTAATAATCACTAATCTCATTGATCTTTCAATTCAATTGACTTTCACCTGAAATAAGATTTATGTCTTTTAACTAATATTAAGTGATTGTATGTCTTTATAAAGTGATTGTATTGCCAATGAAATCATATGAAATGTTCACAAATTGGATCCATTGTGTTGAATACAAAAAATAATATTCATCTTAAAAGTCAATGGTATAACTATTGGCCACAAATCCGCCTCTTTTTTCATCTTTTGCAGTCAAAAACTATTTCTTTTGTAATCACAAAGACTTCATAAACCTTTAATGGACTCACAAAAAGAGTGTGTCATACAAGTAGTTGATTTAGTATTGATGTTAGGTTTGCACCGATAGCTTCATATACCAGTGCAGTCGATGAGTGCCCCAAGTCTTAAACTGGGCTTCTCTTTGACAATCCTTTCCGATTGGAGGCACACAATGGGCTCCTGTAGTTCATATACTGTTCATCTATTGTTCATACAGTTTCTTATTGTAAACGTCTCTCTTATTTTTCATATTATTAATGATTTAATGAGCCGTAAAGTGTACTAACGCTTCAATATATGCAGTATATATGTATATACTTACTATATATATATATATTTATATATATATATATATATATATACACTGTATATAAAGTAAATGTTCACACAATTGGTTGGACACATGTAGTGTTGCACACATAGACCGTCATCTATCACCCAAATGACTATTTTAACCACATTTACGTTTCCTGTCGTGTCTTCAAAAGTGTACAAATTTACACCTTAGCCTTCAATTCAATTATAAACTTAACAATTGATTATATAGTTTATAGTATATCTATACAGTCTATAAGCAAATGTCTCGTTTGCTTCACTATTATTGTAGACTTTTGTTACAAAAATCACTAAATCCAGTGCTCGACACACAATATTCTTCATTCATTTTGCAGATATTGCTGAACACGTATTGTACAGATTGTATACTATAAATAACTACTAAGAGTCACACAGTGAGTGAGTGAGTGAGTGAGTGAAAGAGAGAGAGAGAGAGAGAGAGAGAGAGAGAGAGAGAGAGAGAGAGAGAGAGAGAGAGAGAGAGAGAGAGAGAGAGAGATGAAAGAGCATACCATAAAAATTGATGTGAAAGCAGTACTAGAAGTTGACGTCCAAAACGGCAAACTAATTGTAAACTAAAATCTCGTTTAAAGGAAAGCATATTTCAATTGATGTTGTATTAAGCATTGAATTTAACAGTTATATTCATATATTCATTAGCCATCATAAAGAAAGAAACGCTTTGTTGTCTCACATCTCAATCTCAGAGCTATAACCGATGCCAATGAAGAGCCAAATAGAGACTCTTTTTATTGTTTGCGGCATTGCTTTGAGTTAAGAGTGAGAACACTGGTAAGGAATAGTAAGGAATGGTAAGGAATGGTAGGCAATGGTAGGCAATGGTAGGCAATAGTAGTCAATAGAAAGGAAATTAATTTGCAAATCATGTCATATGTGTAGAGCATATCAATTGCTGAACACTATCTCGTTATAGCCGTTCAGTCAAAGCGTGTGACAGACAAGTGATGGGCGCCGTTGTGACTGACATGAGTGTCGTCGACGGCTTAACAATCCCATACAGTCTCTGTTTCACCACTAAAGCACATCTCTGGTCTATTGAGTGACACTTTGGCTTTCAGTGTGCCATAAAAAGACATATCTTTTAAAAACATATCAATATATGATTTTATGTCCACAAAAAATGATACCAACTGAAGAACAGATATTATTAGAGAAGTAGTGGTGAAGTGGGTGTGAGACACAAATCATAGCACCACTCATATGGTGACCGCATGTGAAGTCTTCATCAATTTGTTACTCATTTGCGACCTCTTACTTAAGGTTAATACAACCGAAAGGTCTTCTCATAACTCTTGTAAAGAGCGGTTGAGTCGGAAGGGCTTTGAAATGAAATGAAGCTCAAGAAAGGCATTACTGATCACATATACCGCCACTTCTTTAGTCTTTTGTTAGCCATTAATACCCACACCCTCTGAAAGGACGGACTACTACTTGACTCTATTAACGAGTCGGCATTTTCTGCAAACTTTAAATTATATTTAAAGTCATCGTATGTCAACATTTTTGCTAAATATTTAGACTTCTAATTATTAGTTTTTAATTAGACTTTAAGGGATAGGGAGAGACAAATGGGAGACAACGTCACTGACACACCATTTGGTCTAATAAATTAAAATAAGTGAAGAAAAATATATTTTCAGTCAAACATAACATATCAAACAACTAATGATTTATTTATATAATAATAAAAGTTTTGAGTTGAGATATTTAATTTGTTAATAAAATGTTTGCTTTTGGATTTAACGTTAACTTTTATGGCTATAAAAGGCAATAAAGCCACAGGAGTTTTAGGCTATTTTAATATACTATTTATGGGCGACTTAACTATAACTTTAAGCTCTGAGATAATATATAAATTTATATATATATATATACTGTATATATAATTTATATACAAAAGTGATAGAAAACTTAGTGAAAGTTGTCTCAAAGTTTGTCCATTACTTTAATAGGTTTTGGTGTTAATTTTTGTCAAGAAATTGATCACTTGTGAGACTTTGCATGAATCTAATGGTCAGTTTCACTATTTATTTATCTAATGTCAGCCTTAAATGTGCTTTTCTTCCGTCATACGGTTTAAACTACTGATGAAATAGTAAATCTCATAACATTGGCATCAATGGCCAAATGGCTATCCACTGTCAGTGCGTCTATTAAATGGCCAAAAACTATCATAATTGCTGTAACGGAAATTACAATCATTTTATCACTATTTGTATTGACCTCTGGCTCTGACTTAGACTTATTATAGTCGTCAACACCGGTATTACAAATGTAATACAAGACTAGCATATATTAAATAGCAAATATATAATACAAATTGAATAGAAAGTGAGAGCACTGGGAGTTATGGGACTTACGCTCTTTCGTTCCTCATATTCAACCGGAAAGACTCACAATATATATATATAGTCATCTGTTTGTCCTTTTGTGTACAACTTATATATTAAATGGTATTAATTATAACAACTAACTAATCAAATGTAATGTGTTTTATGTGTGTTAACCCAATTGTCAAATGAATAATAATAATAATTTTTTATTTAGCATTAAGATAGAGATACATAACAAGTTGTATTCATATAATATTAAACATTGAAAAAATCGTATAAATAATTTAAAAAATTGTTTATAATTACATTCATTTCTAATATAGAGTGGCAAACAATTAAATATATTTATACAATAATTAAAAAATATTTTATCTATTAATACAATGCGTTGAAAATTTGTTTTAATTTTTATACCATTTCGTGATGTATTATAAAAAGTTAATGACAAACCAATTGTTAGAAATAGTGTTATAATTAGATTTAATTTTGAACACATGTTTTAATATATTTATTTTATAATTATACTTCTAGTTTCTAGTGATTTTAAATCTATAATTTTTAATCGGTTATTATAATCTATTATTATGTCATAGCTTATAGTATATATATTTTGTAATTTTTCGTTGTATTGATTCAATTAAGATTAATTGTTTTTTAGTTGGAGTCCAACACATATTTGAGTATTCAATGATCGGTAATATATTAATGTTTTATACAAATTTAAAAACGTTTTTCAACTAAATTTTTTACAAATATATTTTAGTGAATGAAATTTAGAAATTGCTTTATTGTGAATATCGTTACAATTATTATTAAAACTCATTTTACTCTCATAACTAATACCTAGATGTTTGTGTTAATACGATATCTATTTTCTTATTGTTCATATAATATGTGTTTAATTAACAATTTTTAAGAGTAATCCTAAGATGTTTTGTTTTATTTGCATTTAATTTCAAATGTTTATCATTACAATAATTTTCAAAAATATTCAAATCATTTTAAAATAAATTAATGTTATTTGTATTTTTAACAATCTTAACAAATACCGTATCATTAGTCCATTGAAATGTAGAACAGTTAATATAATTAAGTAAATCTAATACATAAACATTATATTCAATAGGACTTAATGTTATACTATTGGCGATATAATTTGCAATATCAATGATCTTTAATATAATATAATTTTTATACAAAATTTACTTATTTTTACATATATTTGTTGAAAAACTAATGATATAAATTTAGTATAAATGTATAATACTGTATTACTGTACTAAACAATAATATATAAAATCTTTTTTTAAACCACATTACTGTATTCAATACAATACAGTATTGTATAATATATAAATAGTTTGTCAAATATATTATAAATTTATTCAATATCACAACTAATATATTTCTACATTAATTAATATTAATGATAAGTTAGTTATAACAAACTGAAAAAATTAGTTTTGAAAAAATTTCAATTTTCAACTAATTATAGTATTCTTATGTAGTTTTATAATATGAATAATGAATGAGATGTCATGTATAAGATATCGGAGCAGTTGTTGATTGCTTAGTGATGACTATAACTATGACTGAGCTATGAATAAAAAGCATTCACACCATTGAAAAATAGTGTCCTAAAAATGATGAGCAAAACTCTTATAACTAATAACTAACAAACTTATTGAATGATATGCTTTGTATGTACAGTATGTATGGTTTGGCCAAAACACACACTCATGTCTAACAAGAGAGTTAAACAACACTTTTAACTCTTACTTAAGCGTAAACATAGGTTTCAAAAATCATTTTTTTGATTCTAACAAATGATAAACTTGTTGTAGATATTTATTTTTAGTAATTGACTCTTAAAGTTATATCTATTTTTGACTATTTTTTCACTACACATGACTATCATATAAGCCTATATTCAGTATTATACTGCATATTATTTATATTTTTATTATATGTATGACTATGTCATAGTGTAAATTATATATAGTATACAAAAGATATTAAGATTTTTATTAAGATTTAGATACTCTACTATACTATACATATTACTTATATAAATTTACATACAGTATTTTCAAACGAGCCATGTAATAGTATTTTATACAAACATTTTTTAAATAATTTTTTAAGCAAAAAATATGCAAATTTTAATAATAAACATTTAGTTTAAAAACAAAATAAATATTTCAAAATATTTGTGTAGTTTTATATATTTTTATCATAAATTTTGGTTATTTTCGCATTTAAATTGCTTTAAATGAGATCAACACAATTTATTATTAAAATTTTTTAAAGTACAGTATTGTAGCCTTAATTTAACAGCCCATATATGATGTGTAACATAATTTTAATTGCTTAAAAATTATAATAAGTTTAATTAATTTATCATTATTCATACATAATTATAATAATATCATATATTCATTAAATATTGTCTTATTTGCAAATATGATAAAAATTGTTAAATTATACAATAATTGTATTCAATTATTGCCGTATAAACACATATATACTAAATATATAGACTTACAGTGAGATTCATGTGCGCCATCTCTTGAAAGCCAAACATTTATATAAATTTAATTATTATATTCATTCAATTAAATTATACTCAATTGACCAACAAATATAACAATTGTTTAAATTAATTATATAAATATTTTGCACATATTATGTATAAATATGTAATCTAGATATTGATATATTTATATCTATACAACTTATATATATATATTTAATAAATAGTGTAAAATATAGTTATATAATATATTATATAGTTAACATTTTATAAATTGTTGATATTATCGTATTTTTTAATTAACTTTTATCTTATAATTATATATATATCATAGTATTATTTTTGTCTTATATTTATTAATTTTTATAATATTATATAAAAATGCAAAACAATAATTATTGCGTTAATACTGTTTTTTACTAATAAACATATATATTTAATTTTAAATTTATTTTATAATTAAGATATAAACTTTATTGTTATTAATAATTAATGACTGACCCAATTATCAATTTAATGACAAATTGAAATCATTCACTAATTTTATGTAATTTTTTTTTGTAAAATATTAATTTATTGTTTAAATTAAAACATCATTCGTGGAAAAGAGAGCATAAATTATTATTTAATGTCTTATAAAACCATATTTTAAATTTTATATCTTTTTGTTTTAATTATTAATTCAAATAGTTTATTTATTCATTGTTTTTAAATAGCAATATAATATAATAACTATATTAATAATTAATAAGCTTTGAACCATTTTTAATACTCCTTAATAGATGATGTGATCCATGCCTGAGATAATAAAATAAAACACGAATTACTCAAGTTTTAGTAATAATTTAATTATCAATAATATGTAATAACAATAAAAATAATAAATAAAAGCATTAAAAAGTTAATGCAATTTATCATATATTTGAAGGCTCCTTAATAATAATAATTTATTAATTTAATATTATTATAATTATTATAATAATAAAATATAAAATTTATAGCTATTTATACCATATTACATAAAATAAATTAACATAAAAATTCAAGGATTATAATAGCAACTTAAATTTAAAATATAATTAACTCATTGAATACATTGAACCATATTTTATATTATCTTAATAACATATGTTAAACACAGATCGTTAATCACTATACACTTAAATAATATTTGTTATTTTTATTATAAAAATATATATATATATATAATTAAACTAAATATCTATGATCTATTATTTAACTCAAATACTGTACATATTTATAGCTAAAACATTTGATTTTATGTTTAAATTAAATGTAATTTGTTATTAATTTTATAGCAATTTTTGTATTTATAAATTATTAAAACTTTACAAATTATTTTTAATATTTTATAATAAGTTTAAATAAATGTAGCATAGATAAATATCTCAGATATTATTATAAATTATCAATATATTATATTAAACAATGTATTTATTAAGATATTTAACTAATTTCTCAAAATTACTTAAACAAATAATTATAAATTCACAATAAACTATACAATTAATCTTCTCTTTAATACATTAGTAAAGTATTGTCAGCCGCACTATGTTATCGTAAATTGCTATCAAAAATCACATGTTGACCAACATTTGTCATCAAAATAAAATCAAAAAGTTAAAAAAGACAAATTTTAGTAAAAAAATATTTAATAACAAACATAATGTAAATTATTACCATTTTCTTCATAATTCAATTTAACATTTTATGAAATATATAAAAAATAATTATTTAAAATATTTGTGTTTCATATTAATATTTTGATACTAAATTAATAGAATCTAATATTAAATAGGATTTTGAAAATTAAATTGAAAGATAAATCATTTTTTGATAACAATAAATATTTATTTCATTTAACATTATTGTATTTGTGAGTGAATGTGTGTGAATAAAATGGCTTTAATATGATATGATATGCTATGATATGACCCAACTCTATACAAATGATGACAAATTTGATATGAGAACTGATAGTATGTGTAAAACAGGCAATTTTGGCACAAATACAGTATTAACACATAGAGAACAAGTATTGATAATACTGTTTGCAGTTTACAGTATGTCGGGGATGCCATGATATAATGGTGCAACCATGCAAATCAAGCAATATATATATACTTTAAACATTATTTCTAATATGAGAAGCAATGAGACATCAAATGAATGTATCGTTTAGTGAACGCGTTATTCAACTTTTAAGCCCAACTCTGTTGAGGCAAACAATCGGTTTGTTTGGCGTGAAAACTGCGATTTTCGGGCAACTAATAGACGGCAATCACTGTTTAGTTAATGACTCATTATTTCATTATAAATACTGTTTTTATTGTGTAAGTCATATAACAAACACTGGTTTATCAACATTAAAATCTTTGGTTAATTACTATTATATCCATATATCATGTTTTTAATACTATTACTACTAAAACTGCATACTTTAGTGTATTTTGAATTAAATAGTACTAAGAATTTGTTTATTAATGAGTTTTTATTCTATTATCAAATTTATAATACTGTATATAATTTTTATTAAAAAAAACATTTAAATAAAGTAAATAATAATATTTTTTTTGTATAATTATAAAATGTAATGTTAAATTATTAACAAATACAGTTTAAACTAGATAACAAATAATTTTTATTAAATTAAAATATAAATTCACTATTTAAAAAATCAAAAAATTATTATTTGATGATTTAAGTATTAAACAAATAATTATAAATATATATAAATGTTTAATTTTTAAAAAGATTTATTTGGTTGAATTGATGGAAAATTACAACAAAAAAGCATAAAACAAACTTTTAAAATTTTTTTTAATGTAATAATACGTACAATAATTAGCATTAATTTGATGACATCAAGCGTTTCTTTGTTTATATATATTAATATCTATGCATTCATATTAAGACTTAAAACTAACGACAACAGCACAGGAAATGCCAAATAAAAACTTTAATAATAAATTACTTAAATATATATATATATATAAATGCATACTTTGGATAAAATTCAAAATATTTAAAACAAAGCAAAAATAAAATACTTTAGTTCTTTGTAAGCGATAATGTGATGCAAACCTTATTATTAGTGAAAATCTCTGCCTTAATAAACAGTGTGTAATAGTCTTATTGCTAACGAGTGGAACTGTAGCTGTTGTGGAAAAAATATATATACAATATTTGTATGATATGTATGAAGTGCCAAATGTATAGCTATGACGCCCAGTCTTCATATAATTCATGAGAGATCGTAATTAATCAGAGAAACAAAAAGTGTCACAAATACTAACAACACTAACAACACTCTGTTTTCTAATAACAACACTTAGTAAACCTGTTTTCCAAACGTTAATTGTCTTATTTTACTAAATTGTTATTTATTTATATATTATCAAACAAAACACAACACACACACAATATTATGAAAAATAATTAACATCTCAATTTTTAACATTTACATTTACAAAATAAAATTAGCAATATTTTTTATTAAATTTTATAATAAAAATCCAAAGCTTAAATATTGATATATAAAAAAATATATTATTATTTAGTATTAAAATACATGTTATGGCTGTGTCATTTATACTATGATTTAAAAAAGTATATTTATAAATTACTTTCTTTAATTTGAAAAATTTATATTTTGAATAAAACCATATAAATGTTTAGTTAGAATTTTTTTTCTCTCTCTTAAAATTATAATCAAAACAAAGTTTAATATAAAGATAATGTTGTAAATCTGTAAATATATGCCGGCATATACTGTATATATGGCATTCACGATGTAATGGCTATACAATACTATAATATTTGAGATGAGAGGCCAAACATAAAATGTTGTTTTGATGAATGACAATATAGCATGCAATGCAATGTATACTACAATCTATTGTATGGCATACTATATGGACCTTAAAGACTATGGCATAGATCACCAGCCATTTACTATAAAAACTATTAAGAGATATACATTGCATTAGTTTGTGTGTGTATTAACTTTCCAATTATGCTTTATATACATTAAGACATTAAATATGACACCAAATATTTTATCATAAAGTGATTTATAACAAATGCATTTTATTTATAATGAAATATAATAAATATAACATTTACCACAAATTATTAATGAGGAATACCTTTTTATAAACTCTTTTATATGAACTCATCGCAAATTGTGGATAAATTTTCATTAATTTTGACTAAGTTGTGGTGCCATGTGTTAGACACCGCCTAACTATTCCGTGTATTTAACTCACGATTGCTTTACACCCAAAAGTCTCACACTTTTTAAAAAAGTCTTTCGGAAAAAGAGACGGACGGGTGGATCGCATTGCAGACACTCATTGTATTGTAAACTAATGCCATATATTATTTGAAAAGTCAATTTACTATTGAACTATTGAGCATGGACATTTATTATAGTATTATAACTAAATCTATAATAAGTTATTCAAATTTTTATTATAATAAAATTGCATGTTTTCATCACAGGTTTTTTGTTTTTATTAAATATCAATTCTCTGTGCTTAACAAATAATTCTTCATTGGCTTAAAAATTTATGAAAACAATCTTTATTTTATTTTAAATAATACTATAATTTATTATAAAATTTTTATAGTTACTAATACAGTACCTATTGTCAATCATAATTTGTGATACTGTTTTATCTTATAGTGTCATCTATTATTGAATATTTTATATATTATCTAGATTATATTATAAAACTTATAAGTTATTTTAATTTTCTTTATTATAAAATTGTAATTATTAAGTTTTAATTCATTTGTTTTTCAATTTATATTTACAAATAACAAATTTTAAAAAAATGAATATATATTCATTATTTTTAAGCAATTATTTGTTAAAACTACTTTTAATAAAATACAATTATATATAATAAATAATGAATTTAAGTATAAGTATAATAAAAAATAATTTGAAGTCATATTAAAACTAGTGATGCGGTGTCTGTTATGACTGTCTCTCAGTCAATGTTCAGATGAGAATGAAATTCAATTAGAGTTGGAGTCAAATGAAACCTATGATTATGACACCAACAGAGCAGATGGAAACCAAACACTGGTTATGATCTCAACATTCAATACATTATTATGTTATTTGCCTCTCTCTCTCTCTCTCTCTCTCTCTCTCTCTCTCTCTCTCTCTTTCAAAACATATATACACACATTACTTAATAATCAAAATATATCCCAAACATAGTATTAAACTTTGGACTACTTTATTAGTGTATTTTTTATAAGTATTGAGTCAAAACTTGGATTGAATTACTACTAGAAATATTTTATTAGATAAATTATATTAAATTAATGTCACGCTTTTTATATTTTATAAATAATAATACTACTAATAATAATATGTAATTTATAAACTAAATTATTATAATTATAGTTAAGAGACAAAAATTTAGCGGAAATTAATTATTAAATTTGAAATAACAATTTTATGACAATCTTAGAAATATGTGATTTGATTGTTGTATTGAATCAAACTTTTAAAATAAATTATATATTGATATGATGTTTGCTTATAAAAAGTGATTAATTTAATTGAAAACAGAGATAAAGATAAGATGGATATAAACATTGGATAGTTTTAACGTGTCGTACACTAACAGTCTATACGATTAGGAAAGTTGAGTCCAATGCTGTCTAATTAGAGATTGGAAAATAGAAATTTATAATAAATTTTCCTGAGAAAATCTATAGAAATTTTATTTTATTATTATACTTTGGGATCCCCATATCTATGGCTATTATAACATTAGGTATTCTGTACACTACTATACAAATGGGATTCCTATATATAAAATCAATAAAATTATCTAATTATAACTAGTTTTTATAAAATTTTATTCATCGTTAAATTAAGTTTAATGTAATTAAATAGATTTATTATTTTTTTAAATTAATTAAAACACTTATAATAATATTTAGTTATTATTTGTAATTATTATTTATTGTTACAAGTTAAGAAATATCGAAATAGTAAACTTAACATGGGCATCCCATTAACACAAATTTCTTTGAGAAATTCACTTTTTTGCCAACACTAAGTCCAATGCAGTCCAATACAGGTGGTCCTACTTTGATGGCCCTCAGGTATAAGCTATCAAAAGAGAGCCGCTATTATGAAACATCAAAATAGTGTTTCACTATTTCATTACAATTGCAATAAACTTATATATAAATAACAATATTTATTTAAATTAATTCTATACAATAGAAAACAATATTTGAGTCGACATTAAATAAAATAATATCTAATATTTAATCAAAAGGGATATTACTTAATGGACGTCCATAAGATTAAGAAGTTACTGTAGTAAACGGATAACAAAAGTGATATTTAATGTATATCATAGATATAAGTAATAATAATAATATGTATAATATTGTGAGATAAGCCTTTATTGCAATTTGTGAAGAGGGAGGAGTAGATAAAGTACTAAAGTATGAAAATTATCAATAAATATATACATTAAATTATTTTATATCATTTAGTTATATATTTTGGAGTTAAGTAAATTCTTTATTGGGTTTATTACACAATTTGATTTAAATATAAGTATATTTGAAATTGTTTGGTAAGTTTTCAAATTAATATAAATAATAGTTTTCATTAAAATATATTAATGCAATTGATGTATAAATATGTTATTAAACAATAGTTTATTAGTTGATCATTAAAGTGATGTCTTAAGTTTTATTGATAAGTAATTGTATAGACCGTTATGATTATGAGTTTATAACTTGAAAGACAAGCAATTTATTCATTTAACTTAATTGATAACTCATTTGACTGACAATCATGTGTTGGCACCGGCTTTTTTAGCCTCTATGCCCGTCAAAAGCCGGTGCTCAGCATATCTTATATTACATCAATTATTCTACAGTTAAAAAGCTGTTATTTTTGCATAACATTAATATTTTTTGTAATTATAAAATATTTAGCAAAATAATTATATGTTACATAATAGATAAATTCATTTTTAAGTTATAAGATATCGACTCTCTCTCTCTCTCTCTCTCTTTCTAATTTTTTAATAAATAGTCGATGATCATCAAAAATTGGATATACAGTTGTGTTGCAAATGATGTCTAATATATAGTGAAGTCATGAATCTTAACAAAAGGGCGTAACTGACCGTTTGGGCGAAAAATATTTGTGATGCAAAACATATAAGCATTAAGATTATTGTGATGCCACCCAAATAGATATACCAGTGCTTTAACACATGATATGCTCGATCAGTGAGTCCTTATTATGATATCTTTGTTTCGTTCAAATTGTTATTTGATGTCCAATGAGACCAATGCTTCCTTCATGTGTCGGTTCTCTCATTCATAGAGTTGATGTGCTGTTTGTTACCCACTATGATGTCTATTAAAGCTATAGACATATAACGTGTTGTAAGTGATGTTATGTAACACGACTTGATCCCCACTTCATCACAACATCTCATTTAACATAGTTTTTGAATCAATTCATAAGTGTAACCGATATTTAGAGATACATCAAAATTAGTAGTTTATATAAATATAATTATTATCTTTAACTTTATAACCTTTTATCTTTATTATAGCAATTCAAATAAACCAAAAATGCCATTAAAACATTTAAATTACTAGTATTTATTTTATAATAACTTATATTAAAATATTAAATATAAATTTTTATTAAATTATGTTTTAAATAAATCTGAAATTATTAGAGCATTCATTTTTACTAAATTGATTTTTTGTTATTGTATTTATATGTAGTTTTAAAAATGAATTCAATGACCACACACCGACATACACTTTATAATAATGGTTTGCATTTCAAAACAACTTTTATACATACAATCAAATCGATTAGGCATTTAAACTCATTAGGACACACACACACACACATGGGTTATACTCATTGATATCGGTGCTTAACCAAGACATGACAACACAATTAGGTTTGTCTGTCAAATGATTATTATGTAGATTTATAATGACTTTGAATTTGTGTTGTAGTTTATAATGAGTTGTAACTAAAATTTATAGTTAAGTGATGTCTAAAGACGTCATATGTATTGTTCACCCGATTTATGGTTTGCCTCTACTGTATGGTTGTCTTAATGAAGGCTCAGTTGGTTCTTAGGCATGACTTTAGACACAAACATTTTCGCCGCTTTTTATTCTGGTTTAAAGTTTATGCTTTAGGTGTGAAACGGGAGGCAACACAACACACATACTATTCATAAGCTCTTTGATTGCTTTTTAGCCGCCTATGCCTCATGACTCTAGGCTTAAACATTATATATAATATCAAATATATATTTTCACGTTTTCTAACCTAAAAACCCTACAAATATATCCAGTATGAGAGCACAGCCACTCTCAAAAATACCTTTAAAACACTACAAATCATATAATTTTTATTAATATAATTTATTAAGCTTTTAGGCAATGTTTAGTAAACCGTTTTAATAATGTTTGTACTGTATATTGTTATGTTGTGAAACCAAGTCATCTCAATTAATCAATGCCTTACTTATGATTAAGACATTGTAACTTATAAACTGTTTAGAATAAAAGCTTAAATACCATTTTACATGTTATATATATATATTCTATCAGATCTTAATTTTATATAATTAAGTCATTAAAATCTTTAAAACATTAGATATACAATTACACTCATAACATATTATCTATCTAAACATTATATATAATTTGTAAGTAATATTAATTTATAGCCTGAATAACCACTTAACATGTCTAATATATTATAAAATATTATTGGCATAAAAACTTTTATTAAAAATTAAAATATATTTTTGATTTATTTCAAATCTTGTTAAATATAATCTTGTTTTAAATTTAAATGATAAAACAATTTTAAATGATGTAACTATAGATAGTAGTTTAGGAATTTGAGATAATTAAATATTATATTTTTATTAATAATATATTTGAAATTATATTACTATAAACTAAACTTGAGTTAAATAGTTTATTTATAGTGACAATTATAATTAATTATTATTTTTTAATAAAAAGTACAATGATTATAAAATGTTATATATTTTCTTGATATTTTATTTATGAATTAAAACAATTCTCAATATAATATTAAATATCTTTTCAAAATATCGAAAAATTTAATTAAAAATTTGTAAGTTTTTACTTACTTCAATAATACTTGCCATTAACTTTAAAAATCTTATTAAATTATTAATTAAAAATAATATATATATATATTAGTGATGCAAAATTCAGCTGAATTTATTTTTAAGTTGAATATTCAATTGGAAATTTTTTAATTAAGATAATTTATTAAATTTATAAAACAGTAATTACATTAAATTATTTTATTTTATTTTAATTAATTTAATAAAATATCTTTAAATAATCTTTGATTTTCAATAAAACATTAAAATAAATAATAAAACGATTAAAATAATAATTATTTGTGTAATTAAATTAAACTAAAATTTTATATTTACTTTAATAAGATTAATCTCAGTTTTAATTGCATTTATCTTCTATTTTTGAAATTGTTTTTCTTGATAGTCGTATATTAATTTGAAATATTTTATTAAATTTAAAAACATTTTAAAACCTGAAATTCATATATGTTTTTATCTAATTTAAAGTTTTCCACCACAGGGTTCCACAAGTGACTGAATTAATTTATTTCTCAACTTTTACATCACTAATATAGTGTATATATATACTGTATATATGTATAACTATTAGTATAATAGTCACTACATCTAGTTTAAGAGGTTTGACTGTAAATGGGTTCGGGCAAATTAACTCCGTCATTTTATTTTCCAAAAGTTTCCTAATTTCCCTGCTCTCTGGGAATTTAAAGGGAATCTATTTCATTGTATTGCCAATTATTGAATCCTAAACATAAATTTTATTATAAGATTTGAATAACAAATGTTGTATTAAACTGTATTTTGAGTGATATTGTTAGATATTATCTCTAAATTCATTAAATTTTTTTAAATATTTTAATCAAATTTTATGCACAAAAAAAAGTTTTGGTATTATTTATTGTAGAAATATAAAATATATTTTCCTTTCTAACGGGTAGGGTTGGGAAATATTTTATTTACCCTATTTTCCGGAAAACTTGGTGGGCTTTTATTAGCGAACTTTCCTCCTTTGGAAAGTTGACCGAACTTTAACTGTAAATAACTCCAAAAACATTTATTTTTAGAATCAATTTATGTATAAATATATATAATTAAAGTAAAACTACTCAAATTATAACATTAAATAAGTAAAAAATATTTATAATATATTAAATTCTATATTTACCTAGATTAAATCATCATTAAAATTAACTAAAAATTTTATAATTTATAATAGTTTATATGTAAAGTATATAAAAAGAAATATTATTATTATTTATTAGAATTATGTTAAAGAATTAGTCAATAATACAGTACTTTTTACTTTTACTCGAATGTCTTTCTATTATTCAATTAAATATTTATTTAATAAAAATTATTTAATTATAAATTACTGTAATCAATACTATTAATTACATATTAATTATATTATATATTTTTTCACTAAATATCTGTTTTCACAAATGTTTTTATCTAATAAATTATTATTTATAATATAACGTACATAATCAAATATTTTTCTAACAATAAAAATTTTTCTTTTAATAATATAGATATTATATATAGATATTATTGTATAATAGAAAATAATACAAACTATTTGCTAAATATAGATATAAAAATGTAAGTATTTGCTTGTTTTCTAATTGAATACATCGTTAACATTATTTCTCAATAATTTGGTATCATTTCTCAGTTATGTCAACTCATATCTCATTTATTGATCTTTTTTGAAGATTAAATTACAGAAGAAACGGAAGGACAATACGATAATGTAATCAAATATACTGTATGTCTGTATAGTTTGCAATTACTTTCTCTTTACAGTCTTATAGTCAATGCCATTGATTTCATTAAAATATATAGTGTTTGAAATGAGAGTAACTGTTCATATAATATAAATTTATATACCGTATATATACAGTATTATATGGTATATATTAAAACATTGTTAGTATAATTTATGTAATGTTATGGGACACCCAATTTGTTATATAACACCACAAAATGTTGTCTTTAGAAGTAATAGTTAGGAATTTTAATGATAGTAATGCTTATCTTTTTCATCTCTATAATGACTAAATTTGTTAACTCTTATGCAATCATTATTACCGATATATTGTATGCTTTTTTGCACAATAAATAAGTTTAACTTAATGTCTTTAAGAGATCAAAATTGTTGTTTATTTTTTAAATGTAATATTGGAAACACAAATGTATTTATTTAATTAATTAACATATTCTTTAAAAATTTATATCAATTTTGAATTTGAATTTGAATATCATTATAAATGTTGCAAATTGTGATTAGAATTTTGTTACAACAGTATTGAAAATTGCAAATAAAAAATTGGTATTTAGATATTATAAAATGTTATTTATACAAAATTAACTAATATAATACTGTATGATTCATATACTGTATATATTATAGTAATGCAGACAAACTATTATTATTATATATTATTTAATAGTATTATTTATTAGTTAAATATTTAAAAATTGCAATTTGAAGTTGAAATTTAATTATATAAAAAATTAACCCGTTTTGGGGAAAGTCACTCAACTTGATATGTAACCCCTACTGCCAAACCTCACTAAATAAAATGATTGTCTTAATTGTCTTGTATGTCATGAGATTATTTTTCTGTCTATTATATATAATATATACAGTTTATATATTTATTTATATTTTTATATTTTAATCATTATTTAAATGAATATCATTGCACTGAAATCACTTTAAAATATTGTTTTTAAATGAGTCGTCGATTAAGATGTCTAAACATGAATAGCAAGTCTGCCTTTTTCTTTAGAGTATTATTTGAAATATAATGTATTATATTATATTAAATATAGGTTTACTATAGAATATGAAACATACTATAAATATGATATTTATTCAAATGTCACATTAGATATTGTATAATACTATGTGTATTATATAGGGATTGCCATTTGAATACTAATGAGCACTACTTATTAATAATAATAATATTTGAAAGTTAAGTTTAAAATGTCGACATAATTATCATTATAATTATTATCTAATTTTTTAAGATGAGTTTTAGTTGAGATAATGACCAGAAATTTGCATTGAAAGTTACTGAAAATACAAAAGTCATCTTTACGTTTGACTTTACTTCTAATATACAGTATTGTATATATGCTGTATATATATATATATATATATTAGATTTGAATGTTTAGTGCAATTTGGGAGCACTTTATCATTTGCTAATAAATGAATGGCACTGACATCAACTCAGAGAAAGTCATATCTGATGTAAATGTATGGCAACTCTTGTAGACATTTAGTTGTAATTAAGATAACAAACTCTTTTCTTTCATTTTTAAAATAGTATTCATTCCTTAATATTAATAACTTATTTACTGACATAAGGATAACATATGCAATGCTTGTAATGCACTCTCAATGCAAACATTGCTTTTTAGGTCAATTAAAGAAGGAATGCATTTATTCAACAAATTTATTAAGTATTTGAATTTCAAGAATTGTTTTCATATTATTATAACAAATAAAACATAAAACTACCATGACACTTTTGTTAAAATTGCTATTATAACATAATTAGTACTGTCTATAATAAATGGTAATTAGTAAGAAACTGCTGTTAAATAAAATACTAAATTAATTTTAAAGTTATTTTTATTTTAGTATTTAAATCATATAAACCATTGAAAAAATAAATGTTTACTTGATTTCAAAATACTACAACATAACATAATCCAAAAATTTATTATAGTAAAAAATTTAATAATTTTTGAATATATTAATATATTTTCTATAAATTTTTGTTTACATTGGTTTTGTTTCTATGTAATCATATATTATAGTAATAATAATTGAGTAAATGAATTATTATGATTTAAATATATAAAAATTTATGGAATTTTTTGAAACCAACAAAACAACAATTTTCACCAAAATATCAATTAAAACAATTTTTAAACAGTATTTATAAAACTCTAAACTTTTGCTTTAAAATTTCTAAAATAAAAATAAATTATTTAAAGCCTTGTGAGTGTCATTTGCTTATTATTCAAATATCGCATAAAATAAGTGCATTTAAGCTAAAATGTTTTGTATAATTATACACTATTATAAGTATACTAAACAACGTTGAATTTATAATATGCTATTATTGTTTTTGTTTTGTTTTAAAGTGTGTGATATCTTAATAAATCAAAAGTCTAACATCTCTTTAAGTTTTATGTTAAACTATTAATTACTGTTAACATAATTGATAAGAAATCCTACCATAAAATTATTTAATTTTCTCATAAGAAAACAATAATAATATACAAAAAGCTTAATCGAAATTTGATTAATATTTATAATATGAGTGCCTAATAAAGACATTGTCTTTATTATATTTATGCTGTATATAATCAGCTCAGGTATGCTATTGCAATATTAATTATATATTATGCTAAGAAATATTATAAAGTATATTATGATAATAATTTAAAATAATTAGCGGAAAACAATTTGCGAGACAAAGTGTTTAACATTTATAAAGAGCTGTTTAAATGATTTTTGTTTTGTTTTGGTGACAAATGATTCAAATTTGTTAGACATCGAGGAAAAGGTCGGCGTCTTCAAGAAGACATCACTTTTTACTTATAATTAACTTTTTTTTTACTTATAATTGATTGTCTTTAATACGAGACTAACCAGAATTGGCTTAGCATTAGACTCCTATGACATACCTTTTAAAAACATTATATTAAGTAATTTTAGTTAATATTTAGATAAATATACAAAACTAATGGCGTAAAGATCGGATTTATTTGCTATTAATAACTAAATATTTCTTTGCGGTATTTGTTGTTTATTTTTATAAAAATTATCACTTCATTTATTACAAATATATCAATTAATTTTTGAATACCATGTCATTAGCTTTAAATTATATCTAAATTTATTCATTCACTACAATTAATTGGATTTTAGTATCATTTTTTATTTTATAAAATAATAAAAATATTTTTATTCTTTTAGCTTAAAAATTTATTTTTAATTTATAGCTAATTTTAGGGTAAATCTGATAAAAAATAATTAATTTCATAGACTTACATAAGTCATATAATCCAGTATTTGAAATACATTTTTAACATATATTTCACATTATATATCATTTGAGCACATTTTGCTACTAATTTCCACATCCTATAACAATTTATAATTGGCATTTATTTCTAATTATATATTTTTAGTTTGTTTTTAAATAAATGAAATTCAGTTATTTTTGATATATTATTGAAACACATTTTTCTTTATAAATGATAACTAACTTTAAACTTAAAAGTTTTTTTGTCTGAAAATAGAGTGAAAAAATTGTTATCATATATAATCAGATTGTTTGGCAACCAATTCATAAGTTGAGACCTAAAGTGAGATAACTAAATGATGGGTTTGTATGGTTTGACAGTGTTTTCATGAGACGGTATATAAATTTATGTATTGCTTAACACAAAACTCTTATCATTTTTGTCTGTCTTTCCTCACGACAGCTGAGTTGGCTTTCTTTGGGTTCAAACAAAGCTATGATATTGTCTTATCTCAAGAATGACACATACTTTTCATTTGAATACAAAACATTTACAATCCATTGCCAACACTTGAATTGTAAATAAATTAGATTAAAATGTGACAATATTTTTGTTGTTTATGACAGTAATTGATATTATAGTAAATATACTGAATTTGTTTTTATTTAGATAATTACTGTCATTCTTTATATTATATTTTAAATATATATTATATTTATAGCTTTTATACAACATATGTTTAAAAATCATAAAATATTGAACATTACATAAAAAATGCAGTAAACTTTATATGAAATGCTAAAATATTGGTAATTATATTGATATAACATTGGATAACATGTGATTGATATGATCTAATGTTTGAGAAATTTGTAATTTTAAAGAAAAAAGTTTTCAATTGCTTTTTTTCACTCGATTAATGACATAACATTTATTTTGTATTATTTTCATCTCATTTTGTTTTCTTTTCATTCGACAATATTGTCTTTTTATAAAACATATTACATTAAAAACAAAAAATGAAGTTATTTAGTAAATAAATTTTGTTCATCTCATATATTTTTATTTATGTTTTTTACTAATCACATCCAAACCTATTTATTTCAATGTTTCAGATCTATTTGTTTCACAAGTCTATTGTGTGCTATAAGGTTATGACAATTAAAATGAGTTCTCCTGAGAATCAATCAAATAATTTCTTAGACTTTCTTTTTTTACTTTTTAAAGTGTCTACTATTAGATTGCCTGTGGCTCTGATAGGAGAGAAACTTTATATAATATATAATTTATATAATATAAATATAAAAATGTTTTTTATCTATAAATAAATAACACACAGTACTGTGTGTGTGTGTGTGTGTGTGTGTGTGTGTGTGTGTGTGTGTGTGTGTGTGTGTGTGTGTGTTTATGTAGTAGTAAATATAACTAGTTTTAGTTGACTTAATTGACTTAAATTACTTTATTTTTGAGACAGTCATCGACATCAGTATATTCAACACTATTATATTATACATCAAACGATACGCTGAATATCATTCTCACAAACACTTAGTTTAACTAATAATAAGCAACTATTAGATGGATTTTAAGCAAATTTTTTGTCACAAAAAAATATTATTACAATACATATAAACATTCTGTATATTATATACTACTTTGTAATTTGGTTGGGAATATGCGGTTCTTTCAACAGAGTGTGTGGTCGACACATAACATGATATATAAGTTGAACTTTTTTAAGTGCCGTCTATTATGAAGCAAAACATCAAAACCTCTACTTATAACTCATAACTGATTGCTATTTCATTATTATTTGCCTTTCAATTCATTGCTTTAATGTCTTTTCAAACACCACTACTTCATAACCATCTCTTTTTCCATCAATTTTCTTAACACTAAACGTCATAAACCAAACATAAAACCATCATTTTTTCAATTGTTTATTAATAAAGTTTAGTTATCATATTTTTAATTTTTTAATAAAAATTACATTATTATGTTAAATAATTGGCATTTTGCTATTATATCGTATATAAGAATTTATTTAATATATATTCAATATATTCAATTTAATATATTCAATATTAATTTAAAATAAAATGTTAAACACTAATCTAATCTAAATAATAGATAAGTAATCTAAATATGTAAACTAATAATATAATCTGATAAATTATTTTCAGTAAATTATTTGCATATATTTTTTTTATTAATTTGTCAATTTTATTATTGAATATAATTATACTAATCAGTCATATAATATGACTCATATTATATTTACCAACATTTTCAATGTATTTATAATACTATTAAATTATTGTATCAATTACTTTACAGATGATTTAAAAAATAATTTATTTGTATTTATACTATTTATATATCGGACATCGGAAGACAATGTAATTTAAATGTATTTTATATCTAAAAAATTACTAATTTATTAGGATTTTGGGAGAAAAACTTCAATATAATAATAATAATAAACGTCTTATTTAAAGAATTCTATATAAAAAAATGATTTAATATAACTTATTGTTTTTGTGTGCAATTTATTATATTTACCACAATATTGACGACTTGGGAAAATTTTTGAATGATAACAGTAGATATATATATATATATAATATGATATTTATAATTAAAATAATTTTATCAAATAATGTTATATAAAAAATCATTTTAATTAATATATTTCTATTATTCGAATCAATTAGTATTCATTAAATATTGAAAATATTGAAAATACCAAAAAATATTTTAATTAGTTTATCATATTATTTTACTTTTTTTAATTGGATTTATTTTATTCCTCATTTTTAAACAATGAAGTTAAAATAATTTTTATGATAATATAAAAATAAATTGCATATAATAATGTAATATATATAGGCATTTTAGCTATTGAACCAATAAACTAAAATTACAAACACAATGGATATGTAATAATTATTTTCAATGTATATTTCTATTGGCTGTCTAGCAATTGGATGTCATCTCGTATATGGGTATCACAAATGGTGCCAATACTCTCACTTCTACTGGTTTTGACTTTTATTTAGTCCTATAGTTGCAATTAAAGTGATAATAGAGCCGAAGTGCCAATAAAAAAAGTGGGCGACACTATATTAAGCCATACATGAATTAATATATATTTTCTATTATTGCAGTATATAATTACTAACAATTTTTATTTTAATGAAATTTTAGAAGTGTTTATATGATTCAATCAATAATACTATTAAAGTAATCAAAACTCATTTCGGACTAAATTTCCCATAATTTTTAGTCACAAAACTCTATTCAATTACAATAAGTATTATAATAGTAGAGCAGACAATTGAAAAAATAGATAATATAATAAAATAATAGTAGATTCAGTAGTCAACTGTATTAATAACAATGGATGATATACTTTATTTTTATATACGATGTAATGTATAGTATCGTCTAATTTAATTTACTGGTAGTATTAGAGCCAAACTTTTTTCGGCTTTATTTTTTGTAAACCCAAACATAGCTTATTATTTATAGCAAATTCTTTTATCATATGAAACATATTCAGTAGATATATGACTACTAATTAGTTTTAATAGACTCAACACTTATTTCAGTGCATCACTTGCTTCAGGTTTGGCCATAAAATAACATATAATTTGCTTTGAATAACGCGGAACTTTGCCTCAAAACAGTACACATTATATAGTATTGTATGCAATATTGCATTATACTATACACAACATAACAATTGACTAAATATTAATTTAAGCAATAATTCAATAGATAAAGTATACATATATTTTGCACACAAACTTTGTTTACACCAATCGTTGAAAAATATTGTTTCGCTGCTGAATATATTGAAAGGAAATTTGATTTTTGACTTTAAATTAGTTTTTAACGTCTCTTTTGTGTCCAAAAAGATGTTATAATAAAATAATTCAATGAATATAGTGGTGTCCCATATATTGCCGGTGACTCCCAGTTATGTATTTCATTGCATTTAATGGCCGCTCTTATAGTTCGGACGCCGGGCGTAATGACAGAGCGGTCAGTCATTCAATTATATGAGTGCTTTAAGTACAACAACTGCTTACTATAGACAAGTGCCACAAATCAACGGCTCATTCAACAAAGTCATATACAAACCATTGTCTCCAATGCTATGTTATACCCATCAATTGCGATGACCGGATCCACTGTAAAGCCCAGTGTCTTCCTATACGTGACAAAAACCTATAGTCTGAACGCACCTATCAATCGACACCTAAGCCAGTCATAAGTAACTAATAATTTAATAACTTTATAACTTAATAAACTCGTGACAAATCACATAAATAACAATAATAATGGCATAAAAATATTATATATTTCATCTGAAATAATCAAATCGTTGAACATAATAATCAATTACTAGACGAAGAGAGAGAGAGAGAGAGAGAGAGAGAGAGAGAGAGAGAGAGGAAAAAAAACTCATATAATATGATATTTTGATCCCAAAAGTTGGTATTCATATAAATATATCGTGACTCAATCATCAAAATTTAATTTATGTTTTGCCACAAATGAAAAAAGAGAAAATTGCCATTTATTTAGATTTTTATTACATTTTATTTTTTCTTTGCTTTACTATACAATTGAATTTAAAAGCATTATAACTATATAAAAAATAATAGCAAATATGAAAAATCATAGCTTTATTATGATTTTGTTATGTATTAATAGAGTATAATTTGTTCAAAATATAAAAAATTAATTATATGAATGATTTTTCTAAATGTATTTCAATAATAACTATAGCTTTAACCTTAGCTTCAGATAAAAAACTTATTATATTAAAAGTTTGCTAAATTGTATTATATTATAGTAAATATAGTATAATATGATATGAATAAATGATAATTTAGACTAAAGTTATTATCAAAAAGTATTAAGTTATTCACATATTTTTAACACAATTTAATATAATAAAAATTATTAAATTTACAAATATATTTTCAATATTTTATGATAGTTGTATTTAATATAATATTTATTAATAATAATAAAACCGATTTATATAAATTTAATATACCTTACATTGAAATGCAATTTAATTATATAAGATAAATATATATATATATGGTATTTAAATAATAATATAAATATTTATTTAGTATAAAAAATATTGTTATTCAAAGATATTGATACTATTATATTAAGAAATTACACATAAAAGCTAATGTATAAAATTTTTAAAAATTTAAAATCTTACTTTAAAAATAACTAAATTAAATTTTGTATATATATAACTATTACTATTAAAACTATTACTCTATATAACCATATAATGTATATACAAGTGATTAAAATTACAAATAAAAAACAAATATATATTTTTATTATAATTTATGTCAAGAAACATAATAAAATGTTATAAACTGTTTTATTATTTGTATAAATTTAATTCTAAAAATTTACAAATTTGGTTTAATAAATAAAGCTTAACTTTTAAATAAATGCAATACAATATATTAATATTATTATTATAATTTATGAAAAGAACCATGATAAAAGTAAATCACACAAATAGACAAATTAAATAATTTGTTTATCTTAGTCATACTTTAATATTTTGTAAATAGATATTGTTTAATGCAATGTATTTTATAAAATTTTTAAACTAAATAAAAATTATTATGTTATCTATGAATAATTATTTTATTTATTATAATTTTAAACATCAATAATGTTATAACTTTTATCAAAAAAGTTATTATGATACCACTTATAGTTAATCAGTTAATATAATACAGTATATACTATTAAATAATTATATAAATTACTTATAATTATATATTAAATTGAATTTTATATTTATATCAGAAATATCTAAAAGAATAAGTTTGATTTGAATTACTTTACGTAAGTTATTAATGATATTACAAAAATTATTTTTTAAAAAACAATTTAAATCAAAATTACTTTTTGAAAATAACTATTTCAATTACAACTAGAGTTTGCCAAAAAAGATAACTTTGTAAAAAGTTTTTAAAAATCTGTTTATGAAATGTTCATGTTACTTTTAGTTTCCTTGTTATATTGTTATACATTAAAAATAAATAATAATTAAATAATAGGAACAGTATTTAAATTTTTTTACAAAGTTAACAAAATTAGTACATTTTATTGACCACTAATTGACATTTATTCCATAAATTCCATAATATAATAGTAATGTTTATTTGTGAAGAGTTTATTAAAAAATATTATTTTTCGCATTTAATTGCAGCAAAAATGTTGTTTTATTTGCTGAGCTTAAGGTAAGTGTTATACATATAAATAATTAAAAGTATTAAAAATATATAAATATATCTTAACTTTTTCTAGTACTACTTAATTAATTTATCAAAAAAAAACTATAAGTAAAACACATTTAAAATAAAACTTAAAATAAAATTAATTCTTTAAAAAAAACTTTTAATTAATAATAAAACTGTTTCATTATAAACAAAACCAAAACAATAATTGCCGCCACGCTATGATACCCTTATTTAACTTTTTTGACACTACTCTTAAATTACGTTATTGCTTATTTAATATTAAGTAATTAAATATTTATTGCTTACACATTAGCTTAATAGCAATAAATATGATAACGTAATTTAAGAGTAGTGTCAAAAAAGTTGACCAAATATTTAGTTAATAAGGGTATCATTGTGTGGCAGTCATTATTGTTTTGGTTTTGTTTGTACTGACAGTTTTTTTACTACAATTACATCAAAAAAGTCCAGATTAAAGGTTCATACTTTAAAGATATTTTAAAAATTGATTATCATTTAAATTAATTAAATAATTAAAAAATTTTAATTAATAGCTGTACATGGTAATTTTTTTATATAAAATTAAAATGTAGTTTTATAAATATAATTAAAAATATATATTTCTTTTTTAAAGTATTGTTAATATTATAGTTTGAGTAGAATTTAATTTATTTCTATTGATTTAAAAGTTATTTTAATTCTTCTATTGTTACGGTTTAGGTTAGGAGTGGAAAGGGATCTAATTGTGATCCAACCGACTCATCTATTTTTGTTTGATTTGGTATTCAAATTAAAACAATGATGTCTTAATCAACCGATAAGATAGACATCGAGGGTCACTATAAAACCAATACTTAAATATTAACATTAAGAATACGGAGTCAACTATTTTGTTGACGATTTGAATCAATAATTGATTGGAGAGACCATCCGATAGATATTCAAAGACTTGTCAGATAATAGATGTGATGACTGAAGTAGTGGTAACCAAGTGGTGGACAAATAGATGATCCAAATCTTTGTTCACAACTGTCAGGTAATGATAACTCGATTAACATTCAATTTTTGTGTTTATTATTTGATTTTAATGTTTTATGTAATACAAGTGAAATCTAACTTTTGGTATGAGATATGTAGGGTTCGGTCAAATTCATCCATCGTTTTATATTTTAAAAGTTCCTATTTTTCCCGCTCTCTGGAAATTTCTAGGGAATCTATTTCTTTGTGTTACTACTTTTTGAACTCTAAACAACAAATTTTATTATTAGATTTGAATAACAAATGTATTAAAGTGTTAGTGTTATTAAAAATAGTACTAAATTTACTCAATTCAAATTGATTTTTAAGTATTTGCAAATTATATGCAAAATATTTAATTTTTGGTACTATTTTTATTGGAAAAATATAAAATATCTTTTCCTTTCTAACAATGAAAGGGAGGAAAAAATAAAATATTATCCTATTTTCCAGTAAATTGAAGGGATTTTTAAATGGAGTTTTCGTCAATTGGAAAGTTGTCTCAACCCTATAGATATGTAATGCATTGACTAATGAATATAGTAGTTGTTTAGTATTTATAGTGGAATTTAATTAACAGATATATAATTGAAATATAAAGTATTGATTGGACTATTTGAATGGTATGACTGTTATATAAGTGAAGATCTGTTCACTGATGTGCCAGTGATTAGTATCACTGAACGGTAGTTAACATCAATTGGATTAAAATAAATTGTAAGGATTAATAAAATACACAGAAATAGGTATTATAAGGAAATCAATAAAAATAGTTTACAAAATTGAAGGACAGGTCAATGTGTTCAACAATTTAAGTTAATTAATGATTTTATATTTTGTATTATAATTTTATTTAGATTTATTAAGTTTTATATTTTGTTTATTTTAGACAGTCTCTAGACATTATTTTAAATTATAATTATTATAACTTTATTAAAAGTTATATTTAAAAACAAAATTAATAAATTGATAATGAATCAAATATTACTTAAATTTAAAATAATTATATTTAAGTTACGGTATTATTTAATTTGAATATTATTTACAATAACTTACAATAAATTATAAATTAGTCATTTAAATATATTATATATACATTTTTGTGATCATTAACTAAGTAATAATCAAAATAAATATAATTTTGATTTAATTTTGTTTGACACTATTTAAATTAAAAAAAATACTATACTTATAACTTTATGTAAAAGTTTAATGATTATTTTTGTCAGACACTTCAATAATTAAATATAAATTTTGTAAATTAATTAATTCAAAATTAACTTAATTAAATGGCTTAATAAATAATACTAAATAAACAAAAATTAAACTTAGGTTTTTTAATTAATAAAATATTATTTGATTATTAAATTTTAATTATAAATAATTGAATGCAAGTCTATAGAGTAGCCGTCTATTGATTTATATTATATTCAGTAGTTTTGTTATAAAGTCAAGAGATGGCGAAAATGCAGTCAATAATTGTGACAAAAAATACTTTCAAATTAAAACAGTATTAAAAGTGTGGAACAGATAGCGTATGCATTGGCAGAGTATTCGCAAAGACAGGTAATCCAGTGTTAGTTTATACTAAATATCTGATAAACAATACATTGAATTTAAAAATGACATAATTGTAGATAATATTAAACTCAACAATATTGTAATGTATTGTATTATATTGTATTATATTGTATTATATTGTATTATATTGTATTATATTGTAATTGGTCATTTTTTATTATGGTAATTGTAAAATTAACTAGATAAGTCAACTATACTATGTCGATGCTATTATCTAGTTAATTTTACAATTAATAAAAAATGACCAATTACAATTACAATTACAATTACAATACAATACATTACAATATTGTTGAGTTTAATATTATCTACAATTATGTCATTTTTAAATTCAATGTATTGTTTATCAGATATTTAGTATAAACTAACACTGGATTACCTGTCTTTGCGAATACTCTCCTAAATGTATACGCAATCTGTTTCACACTTTTAATACTGAATGAAAACCACTTCATGACTGATCAACACTCAAGAGTCAATCAAAGACATAATTGAAGATATTTTTACATTATTTGAATATTTTTTTGCAATTTGTTTTGTTTTAATTTATGTTTGACTTTACTTTATTAATGTAATGTCTTTTACATTACATGAATTTAATTACTTTATGTTTGAAAATCTTAACTAAGATCTCAACTTATCTTTTGTCTATAAATAGGTTAATCTATTTTTTATAATAATTAACAAAATTCATTGTTTATCACAAATGGTTAAAATTATTGTTAAGCTATGAATCAACTTTTTAATGATATTGAAATGACTTACAATAAATTGCATAAAATATTACAAACGATAACCACCGATGATATAAATATATATAATTAAACAGTTTCTTAATATTTCTAATCAATAATTGTTTTTATATATTTAACGCAAATTTTAATCAATTTAATTGTTAATTCATTACAATATATATTTGATTAACTTTTGGCACATGTTTAATATCAATAAAATAATTATTGTTATTATAATTACAATTAAAATTATTAAATAATGTATGATTTAGAGACCAATTACAATATGATATAAATATAATTATAATAATGTGAACAGTTATTTGTATTTTATTATTATAATAATGACTATAATAAACAATTATATATATATATGTATAAAATGACAAAATTAAGTTAAATAAAAATCAAATAAAAAGTTTAATAATTTATCTGATATGACATATAAAGGAAGCACATAATCGATCGATAAATTACTAAACCTATTAACAGGTCTTTTAATTATACAGTTGTTTATACTGTATATCATTTTTATATAGACATTTGAAACAATATACACTAATGATTAATACTATTATTTAATGGTTTGAAAAATTTACATCATGTCTAAAAATATTTAATATGATATATACTGTATATATATAATATTGATAGATAAATGAAATTATTATTGTTTAAATTAGACACTTGTTTTTTATCAAATAATTAATATTAAATTATACCAGAGATGACCAATGCATTTGATGGCAATTAGTTTGACGGTGCGAGTGATGACAGCAGGAAAGTCAATCTATATTAATGAAACACCCGGTGCTAAATCATATTACTTAATATTGTAGTCTTTGATTTTGATTGTTTTCAGTTTAATATATTACTATCACTATTATTTCTATACTGACATATAAACCATTAATTAATCGAAAAAAATTATATTGTGACGGGATATTAAGGCATTTCTAGATTGTTTGTTTTAATTTATTTAATAATTATATTTCTGTCTTAATATAAACATTTACTAAATATGTTTTATTTATCTAATAATAAGTTGCTAAGAAAAGATAAGTGTTGGGTATTTTATTAAATCTTGATTGAAATTACATTATAGACTAATGATTTAGTTGTCAGTATAAAAATAAATGTAATTAACTTTTAATAACTCAAATAATGTCGATATTATATCAATGATATATTTTATATTGAAATTCTTAAATTTCTTAAACAAACATTATTTTAGTTAAACTAACTAATAATAAGATACTCTATTATTATGACCATTACATTGCATTATTACTGTATGTCTAATTAATTTTGTGTAACTTATAAACGACTATTTTGTTTGGTTTTATTGACTGACTTTCATAGCTGACAATTGTGAATAATTATGGCATAAGTATAACAACTTACTGTATATACATTTTTATAATGTCGTGTTAATTCTGTATCTAATAACTAATCTATGTTTTATAAATATACAATTAAATAATAAATTTATAATTACTCTAAATAATATTAATTTTTGTGTTTTTACATATACAGTTTGTTTATAATATTAATTAAATTAATAAGATTTAATATATTTTATAAATTATTTTCATATTTTTACACAAAACAGTATATAAGAAATCTTAAAATATGATTAAATATATTTTATTATAATTATGTCATAATTATTATTTTAAAAATTCAGAATATTGTTATTAGTCATCTGAAATAAATATTATATTATATTAATTATTATTTTAGCATTTAATTAATTGTTGATCAATAGTCTAATATTTAATGATTGCGATGAGTATTTGGTAAATGAGTTTTGTTTCATAAGTTAAGGCGTTAGCGCAGCACTTAAGACACGAATAATCGCTGCAATCGATGACAATGTCTTATCTGAAGATTTGCAATCATTTTTATGACACGTCTATCCTTTTATCAGCAAAATTCTTGGCATTAATTCCATTGATTCCATTCTTGTCATTACAAGAATCCATAATATTATTGAAGACATTATTCTCTATTTTCTCTAAACTCAATGATTTATTTTCATATCGATTATGACTACCAGTGCTCGCAATAGAAGACTTTTGTTTATTTAATGTTAATTTATTTGTTTGACTGTCAACACCTATTGCACTGATACCCTCTTTATCGTTGACATCGTCATCAACGATACCATTGTTTTCATTTATATCGTCGTTGTCATCAAAAGCAACGGATGAGTTATCTCTATCGGTGTCTAACTCTTGATCCGCAATTCTCAAAGATCTGGGACTTCTTGAGTCACTGTCATCGCTATCATCTTTTATGTCAAAGTCATAGCTATTGCTAAAAGCATTGCAACCATTTGTTTGTTGATCTGATCCGGCATTCTTAGAGGTCGAACAGTAACTACTGTTACTGTTATTAGAAATATTACGAATTGTCTCATCACTTGTTTGACTACTTGTAGACAACTGTCCGACAGTCGACATGTTAGGCGATAAACATAATGGCAAAGGTTTCGGACTATTACTGGAATTGTTTGCAATGTTTTTGGATTTATTAGATTTGCTTTTACTAGAAGACGATCCCTCTTTTGGTCGTTTATCTGCTCCAACCTTATAATCTGCGGCTTCAGTATTGGATATGCCGTCCTGTTTCTTCCATTTGGTTCGCCGATTCTGGTCATCAATAATAAGCACTTTATTAGTTATTTATGTTTTTATTATACATCATTTCAAAACTCACCTGAAACCATATTTTGACCTAAATTTAAAAAAGATAAGAAAAATTGAGTTATTAATCATTTTATTCATTCATATTATCAAATAAGTAATAAAATTCTTTAAAATAGCTGTAAATAAAATGTTAACTCTTTAAGTGTCATTAAACAAGAAAAGGAAAAGCATTTTTCAGCAATAATTTGATGTATTTTTCATAGAAATGCTAATTCAGAGAAAAGTTGTCTCTAAATAACTGGTTAAGTGAAGTAAGTGTCGGTGCGCTGTAAGAGAATCGCTCAAACATTTAGGTGGAGAGCAATGACTATAAGAAATCACACATTAAATGGGTTTCTCTTTGATATTGATTTTGTGTTTCAATTGAAATGATCTCAAGTCTCACAACTGCTGGCGCTTTGAAAAAACTCTTTTATAGTTAATACTCTCACAGTCTCTCTCTTTCTCTCTCTTTTAATGTCTCTCTTTCTGAGATTTATCACTCAATGCTTAATATTTTATTTATTGCTTTTCATTCCAATGACTTTATTTGAAGATTCAATAATCCATGAGTTACTCACAAATAGTTATAAACTCTTTCAACAAAAAAGCGATAAATTATTTTTCTTTTGTATTCTTCCAGTGATTCAAATAATCTCAATGTTTGACTCAATGAATAACACAAACCGTTATTTTTTGGTTCCCAAAAATTACTTTAAATATGTCATCAAAATATGTAATATTTATATATATTAAAAATATTGAATATAATCTTAGAATGATATATAACTTAATTATACTTTGAATATTTTACTATTAGATTGCGGTATTTTGCAATTATTTATAGACAAATAGTTTCGATAAATAATTATTATTTTATAATGAATGACTCAAATATAAAATTGATTTATAAAAAAAATCTATATATGCAATAGTATTATTAATAGTTTTATTATATAAATATAAAAATGAGAATAAAAATAGAAAATGAAGTCAAAAATAATCATAAATAGAAGACAACAATATTTACACATTTTTTGTTTGAATGATAAAACTATAAGTTTTTTTGCTTTTATTTAACGCTCAAAAAAAGAGAAATCTGGTAACAGTAGTAAAGGAAACAATATGTTAAATATATGACAATAGCGGCGTAACACTGCCTAACACTTATTGATAGTGTAACTCAAATATCACTGCCTTTCTTGTAGAGCACAGCCCTAACACACATAATCATTATATGAGTTTTTGGCGAACAAATGTATATATAAAGTAAAACACAAATATAAAAGTGATATTTTCATTGCACATATAGATACTGTATATACTCTAATATACAATATATTATATTGAAGTGTAGTCTCATATAGTAAACGATTGAACTCAAAGACAATTTTACTTTACTTACAGACTATGTCTTTGTCTTTAGTATTATTGATAAAATAGAAACCAATACTATATTTAAGTTTACGCCACTATTCCTAGATCTTAGTCTCCAAACAACGAATTTGGTATTTGTTAAGAAAATATCTCAAATATAAAACATAAAAATAGCTGTATTTTCAGCATTTCTTGTCTTGTATTTTCTATAACTATTTTAAAAAGATTTTTTTAAATTTGTATACAATATAAGATTTTTTTAGGAGAAATAATAATACAATAATATTATGGAAAATAAAGTTTAAGTAATATAGAGAAATAAGTGAAGAATAAAAGGATCACTTGAGACCTGAATATTCATTCATATGTTTGTTTAAAATATTGTATTTATAATACATTAAAATAGAAAATTCAGTGTTTATGCCATTGATTGCAACATTAGTTTCAAACTATAGTAAGGCATTGCTTTGGTTGAGTGTTGTTTGACTTAATTATGTTTTGCCTCAACTCTGCAATTGAGAGTAAATAAGTTAAAAGAAAGACTTTTCTATAATAGTATTATATTATTATAACTGTAAGTCTTGTGATTCTAAAGGAAACATTTGCTTCAATTTAAGTGCCGAGTGTTATATGTGGTGCAGTAGTACGGTATGTATGCGCTCAATGGCACCGGCAGCTGAACACAGGAAAAGCCACAAAACATAAGTTAACATATAATATATTGATTACTGATTGTGCTTTAGATGAGTTGCCTTTTATGACCCACTTTCTCACTGTTATATTGTATGTATGACTTATACATTGACTTTTTCTTTATATGTGCTAACATTTAATCCTTTATAAATACAATCAAAAAGAAAACTCGATTAACATTTGATTTTCTTCACATAAATAGTACCAAAAAAGTGCATCAAATTCTCAAATGTAAACCAATTATCATTAAACGCACAAATCAATTATCATATAATATACTCTATATAAATACATTACCAGTTTTTGCACTTTTTTATTAAATAAGTCTTACATACTATTAATTATAATAGTATTTATCTTTATTGTTTAATTTCAATATAAAAAAACTTTAATTTTAATTTTTTAAATTTTCTAAATATAAATTTTCTTAATCAATACTTTTAAAAATTTATTTTAATTTTGGACAAGTTTTTGATAAATTATAGCTGATATAAAATTTATAAAATATCTTATATGTTATTCTTGTATATGTAACGCACAAATTTTATCTAAAATATATTATTTTTGATGCAAAAGATTTTTTAAAAATATTTAAACAAAATATCCATAAAATATCAAATATATTTATACACACTATATTAAGACTATATATTTATATGGATTATAAAACTTAAATTATTTTACAAGAATCAGAAACGGGAATAAAAGTAAAATACAAATAATAGTTGTAAAGTAATAGTTGTGATTCAATAGTGGGAATCAGTGGTGCATTTTGAACGGCGAAAACATTTAGCTCCTGTTTTGACTGTCACTTACATTCAATGTTATATAAAATTCAAGACATATATATATATTGGAAAAGTGAAGAGAGAGAGAGAGAGAGAGAGAGAGAGAGAGAGAGAGAGAGACTAAATAAGGGAAGAGAAAGAGACATACAATCTCTTTACACGACAACACAGTTCCTGAAGAGTATGTCTGCACTGAATCGATAGCTTCGGGTTAAAGATAGAGAAATGATTCACAAATAGTATGTATTCCTCAATATTACTCTTATATTGGATGCCATACTTTTGTCGCTCAGTTATATTAACGGCAGACAATCCTCACAACATAGAAAATTGCAATAAGAGATCAAACAAATCTATAAGAGAGCGAAAGAGAAAGAGAGAGAGAGAGAGAGAGAGAGAGAGAGAGAGAGAGAGAGAGGCTTACAATAGTAATATAAACGCTTTAAGTAAAACATATGAGAAATGGAAAAAATGAAAGCAAAATATATATAAAAAATAGATTTAAGAATATAAGACAATATAAGATACAATGAGAGATATTTTGAACATAAAAATTGAGAGAGACATACAATAGTAACAATTTTATTAAATATTTGTGTTAAACATTGTTTGGCATAAAATAAGTAACAAAAGACTGATTATTAATAAAAACAAATTTTTTGTAATTTAAAAAATATCAAAATATGCAATTTAAGTAGTTTTACATAAATTTAAATTATTAACTTGAAAATATTTGTTTGTTTAATTAATATGTAATTGTTTATTTAATAAAAGTTTAAAATATAACTAGAATATTGATTATGGTGAGTTAATAAAATTGTTTGTATTAATTAATACCATTAATTCATATTCTAAATATACTGTACATTAAAATATAATTTTTTAATAAAAATGCATAATTTTAAAGACTTAAACTTTGATAATATGTGTAAATATAAATACATACTTGAGTTTCGGTGACATTCAAAAGCTTAGCCATATCTGCCCTTTCAGTTGACGACAAATACTTTTTAACTTCAAATTGTTTTTCGAGTTCAAAGATCTGTCGTCCGGTGAAAGTAGTTCTCGCTTTCTTTTTCTTTGATTTATCACTACTATTGTTACCCGAATCGTTGGCACCGGTATTATCAGTGACCGACCCATTTGAGTCGCCTACTGATGACGGCGACTGTAAATTGCAATCAATGCCAATGTCATCGAAGACATTATCACTACAGGAATGTATAGAATTGACAATTGATTTCTTTATAGTTTTTATCGATAAATTTGTGGTCAACTCTAGGGGTAAATCAGTTGAAAGCACTTCTTTTGTTGACTCAAGTGTTGACTCTTTTTTACGTTTAATTCCTTTGCCATTCTTCTTGTTGTTTGATATTTTGCTATTTTCGAGACACAAATCTGTTGATATAATAATTTAATATTTAATACTTTATAATAAAGTTTAAATTGAACTATAGTTACATACTTTAAAAATAATTAATATCTAATTAATTATTGTATATATTATAAAATTTTTTATAAGCTATAATACAAATAAATTAAATTTAGTCTTAGTTTATTTATATTTATTATTTTAATTTAATTCTAATTTGTATTTTAAATTGAATTTTATATTATACTTTTCTTTGATTTTTCGCTACAATTGTTGACCAAAACAATAGCATTAGTTTTGTTAGTGACCGACCCGTTTGAATCGGCCACTGATGATGACGAGTGTGAATTGCTGTCTAAACCAATGGCATCAAAGACATTATCACTACAGGAATGACTGCAATTGACAACAATTGATTTTTTTATAGTCTTTGTCAATGAATTTGTGGTCAAATCTAAGGGCGAATCGATCTCAAGTTCTTCTTTTGTTTTCTCGCGTGTTGTTTCACGTGTTGTTTCACGTGTTGTTTCACGTGTTGTTTCACGTGTTGTTTCACGTGTTGACTCTTTTTTACGCTTACTTCCTTTGGTATTCTTCTTATTTGATATTTTTTTATTTTCAAGACACAACTCTGTTAGGATAAAAAGTAATTGTTTACTAAAATTTTTAATACAAATTTAAATAAAGTAAAGTAAAGACTTTATAATAAAGTTGTGTATTATTGACACTCTTTATGAATATAAATTATATATCAATATAAAGGCATAAGTAAAACATTAAAGAGATGTGAGGGTAGACTCAATTAAAATGTCATTAACGACCAGTAATGGTGCAAAAATCTGATATATTTTTAAGGCACATGAGTTTAATGGTTTCAAAAAATTGCTGAAAATGCATAAACAGATGCATATAGACATAAGCAAAAATAAATTATTGCAAACATATATATCAAAGATCATTGCATATATGATGTGATATTATAAATAAATTTATGAAAGTAAGCAAAAATGTTTGTCTATTTTAGTGACTAAAAGATTTTTCTGTGTTTTGGTGAGCAAATCATAGCTGAGATCTGTTACAATATTACTTGAATATTATAGACTGAATCAACTCTAAACTTAATTAACTTAATAAATGCCTATTTATTTATATAAATATTTACCACTAAAAATTGATAAATATATCAAAAATTTCAATCAATTTATACATTGATTATTTTAATGTATTACATTTGATAGCATTGATTCAACTCACAAGTCATTACTATAAACATTGATTTGATTTAATTTAGTGAATCACTGAATGGATATATAAAAGCATAGAATTGAAAGCAATCGATGTCTTCAATGATGATCTGTATATTTAATGAAGTAATCGCTTCAATACATCTCAACTTTTAGCAAAATTCAGATCCAAAACACTTTGAATATATTGTATATAAATAAATGAAAATGTCTTTTGCTTTCATTTCAAGCATTACGAAGAATATTGTATATAAAAATATAAGGAATTTGTTTGAATATATGTCAACAAATAAATACATAAAATATACTGATATAGACTCAGTCAATAATATACATGAATTCAGATATAAATTTGATTCAATATAAATTTGTATAAATTTTGACTACAATTTTGTCAATTCCTAGTTTTGAGCCATCATTTATCAAATATATATAGTAACAAAATTTATTATTTAAATAATAACAATAGTAATAACAACTATCTATATAATTTTTATTATAGCATTTTTATTTATTTTAAATTGTGTCTTACTTTTAGTAATTTTTTAGCTAATAACTATTTTTATTATATAATAATTGAATATAAATTAACAATAAAATGATTATGTTATCTATTGTTATGAAAATTTATATATACTGATTTGCATTTTAAAAAACTTAAATAAAATATTTATATAAACAATAAAATTTTGAAATATCATATAATGATGATGTAGCTAATGTAATCAAATTCTTATATTAATTTATAGTAAAATACTTATAATACTGTATTAATATTTAATATAATATTATTTTCAATATAATAATTTATTTCAAATTATTTATATTAAAAAAGATTTTGGATATTATTTATGAAAATCGGTCAAAAGTTTTATAGATAATATAAAATAAATGCAGCATAAAATCAATTTGAAAAAACACTGTTTTAGGGGAAAAAACTTTTTATCATTCAATGAATTTGCGACTGCAGTCAAAAACTCCGGAGATTTAAAACTCATTGGTGTTATCAAAACGTTTGGGTAAATGACAAGTTGTTGCCAATGAAAATGCATTACACAAAACATGATATTTTACATGAATTCAATGTTTAGTTAAAATCTGTACATTTTATTTAAATGTCTTTTATCTCAATATAAACTGTTTTATATACTGTACCTGTTATGCAAAATGGTTGGCAAACATATTTAGCATACATTTAAATCTGTTTTTATAATTAAAAAGTGATAAAAACATGTCAAAATAATATTTAAAAATAAATATATAGACTGTAATTCAGAGTTTTTATTTGCTATGAATTTATATATACTGTATATATATATATTGTGAATGTAATGCAAGTATTTGACTTATTTAAAACATACATTTAATAGTCATTTAAATTAGACTTGAATTAAAATTCATATTAATATTGTAAGAATTATTCAATATATTTTGTTTTATAGTATTGTTTATATTGTATATGCATTGTTTCTCAGCATAAAATAGAAAAATAAAATCTTTTAATTCTCTTATTTTATCGTTTTATAATGTATTATACTGTAGTATACTATAAATATAATCTACTTATATGTGTTAACCAATGAAACATATTAAGTTAAAATAAAATAGAAATTGATAAAAATAAAATAAGTCATTGTAAATAATTTATGTAATATTTTAGAATAAAGTTTTACATTATAAAGTTTTATAATTTATATATTAAATGAATATACTGTATGTAATAAAATATAAAATTTTGACAACAAATGTGAATTTATGTAATTATTTTGTCAACTCTTTATTTTGAATACAATAAATCTCTTGACTTCAATTAATATACGTATTTTAATAAAAAATATGACTTATTTAGCTTCATATATCATTATTGGTTTAATATTACTATAATAATATGTAATAGCATATAAATATATATATATATATATATATATATATATATATATATATATATATCTAATTAATTTAATTATATTAATTTCCATTTGATTTTTTGTAAATCAATATTAAATTTTAACAAATTGTCTAAATTTTATAAATATATTTCGTTAAATTAATTATTTATGTTAATTAAGTATTAAAAATTAAAATATAAGAATTATTTATATATATACAGCTTAATATTTAACTGTTATTTGCTTAAACAATAACAATTTATGAATATTATATAAATATAACAGTGTAACTTAAGCGTTACTTAAATTAAAAATTTTGTACTATTATATAAAAATTATTTAAAGAAAAATAAAATATTTTATTTATTAATTGTATGATATTGATATTAAATTTATCTTATACTAAATGTTTTTAACTATAGTTAGTTAATTGATTTAACTTTTACTTAAAATATATGAAGAAATATTTTATATTGTAACTTACTTAATACTATATACTATATATAATATTATATATTTCATTTAATAAAAGGGAATACAAATATTATTTTTATAATTTTAACTGATTTTCTTTAAATGTTTTATAACGTTGTTAGATATACCGCAATATATTTTATCAAATAAAAGAAGTTTTATGAGTATATATTACTTTATGATTTTTTACAGCCCTATTAATGATGATCACATTATAGCTAAATTAATAAGGATTAGTTATTCTATAAAATTAAAAAACTAATTTTGTTTTGTCGAAATATGTTAATTTTTAATATACTTATTAATTATTTCATTAATTTTTGATTTTAAATAAATAAGCATTTTTCTAACATTTTGTTGAACACAAAAAAATATAATTACGATTATGCTTTGAATTCATATTAAGAGTTATCATACATTGTCATAATTGTAATTTAAGTTAAAAACAAGTAACAAATTGAGGTTTTAAAAAAATTTTCAATATTATAATGTGTTGATAATCTACGTTACAATTTACTTCTTCAAGTTTGGAAATTATTTTATGGATTCCCTTTATATATATATTAAAAACTTTTTTATTCATAAGTTTATATTAAAATTATCGTTGAATATTGTATGTAATAAACAATATTTGTTTTACAATAAATATTAAAACTGATAAATTGACAATAGAATTATATTTAACTGTTATTATTGTACAATAAAAAAATTATGTATTGATAAAAAATATTATAATAAAAATGTTTTACTATTGTATTTTTAGATAATGTATTATACTTTATATAAAATAGACAATATATTATATTGTATTGTAAGTATAATGTATTGTAAATTTATACGCAGTATTAATTAATAAATGAACAATTATTGATAGTAATTGATTAGTAGTAAAATAAAATATTTTTATTTCATGATAACTTTAATAAATATAAGTTTTTAATAAATGTTAGCAAACATATTTTAAATTAATAATCAATGCATAAGATAATGCTTAAAATTATGTATATTTTATTCTCTATATATATATTGTAGTAATATATCGGCAAAATTGTTTGCATTGAATTCATGGCACGCACTGCACTGGTATTACATGTGATGGCAAACCAAATATAATAGTAAAACACTGCTTTTGCATCGATTAACAGTTTTAACACTAAATCTATGTTCACAAACATAACAAAACTTTTATGATAAGACAGAAACTCATTTTGATACCAACCAATCACTTCATACAGTTTTAATTATTAAGATTTCATTTTAGTACCGGTATATTATGAGAGGTCATTGAGTTTAAAAAGTAATAAAACATTAAAAAACTATTTTGCAACTATTAATACATCAGAATTTGTTACATAAAGTATAACAATTAAAATAATATAAATATGTTTATTATAAAACATTACTTAATTATATAAATTATGATTTTATTTGTCTATAAATTTATTATTATGAATTTAATAAATATTAAATACAATTTTAACAATATTCTAACAAATAATTTAAGTTTATTGAATTGTAAACAAATTTTATCAATAAAAGTGAAGTCATATTTATAGCAGAATATTTTTCAATTTATTTTTTATTTTTATAAGATTTATTGAATATTATATTTTAACTAAATAATATTTAGACAGAAATACACAAAAAATTAGTGTTTATATAGTAATAAAACCTCATTATATTTAATAGCCATATAAAGTTACCACCCATTTAAACCAATTTATATTTATTCTGTATATTCACTATAATTTGGCGTTTAAATTGAAATTGATTTATGTGTGTCTCAATTATGAACCAAAATCTGATGATTCAACTCTTGTTTTTCTCATTCATTCATTCGACTAATATATTTATCAATGTATGTATGTATGTATGTATGTATGTATGTATGTATGTATGTATGTATGTATGTATGTATGTATGTATGTATGTATGTATGTATGTATGTATGTATGTATGTATGTATGTATGTATGTATGTATGTATGTATGTATGTATGTATGTATGTATGTATGTATGTATGTATGTATGTATGTATGTATGTATGTATGTATGTATGTATGTATGTATGTATGTATGTATGTATGTATGTATGTATGTATGTATGTATGTATGTATGTATGTATGTATGTATGTATGTATGTATGTATGTATGTATGTATGTATGTATGTATGTATGTATGTATGTATATATGTGTAAATTATGTACTGTATGTATATGTATTGTATTGTACTATATATATGTGTGTGTGTGTTATAACTTATAATGTTTTAAGAGTACACAAAAACAATACAAACAATAGCTCAACAAAATTTTTACACTAATTGTCTTATATACAGTAACTGCTTATATCTATTAGTTTTTGAAATTAAGCCAAAATAGTGTTTAGACATCAATCATTTAAAGTGATATATTTGTCGCCTATTTAAAGAAAATATATTTAAATTTAATTTATTTTTTATTTTTTTAATAATATATTTTTTAGTAATTATTATTAATTAATTGTTGATATAATTATATAACTTTCAATTTATTCAACAATTACTTTCCATTTTATTACATCGTTATTACTGTATATATAATACTTAATAACTGAATGTCTTATTAAAATCATTAAACTTTGTAAACATTAAAGTTAAACCTTATTTTAATTGGTAACTCATATTCAAAACAACGATTACTGGTATTTAAATGTTATATAAATTAAGTGTGAGAGCAATGCAATAAAGACAACACAATAACAGAGTATTATTGTATTTAATATAATAAATAGTGAATATGCGCTAAATTCTTGTGTTTTGTTAATTGCATGGATTCGAAGCTATCATAATATACAGTATTTGTTAAACATTGTAAATACAGTATATATATAAAGAAAAATTTAAAAAAATTATATCAGTATTTTAAAAACCAATAGTTTTATTTTGACAATAAATAAAATGAAAAGAATATTGGTTTAAAGTTTAAAATTCAAAACTTAATCTGATATTTAGTTTTCCGTTTGAATTTATACACAAATTTAATACATGAGTGAAAAAACTATAGTATAGTTATATAAGATACACAACAGAAGATACTATATATAAGAGATGTAAGAAAACAACAAATAATATAAAAGTTTGGGAATTATTTTCATGAAGTTCTCGACTCTCGTTTGATTTGAAGAGCATATGAAGAAAAAAAGAGAAATAAATAGTGAATTGAAAGAGAAAAGAGATTTACAAGTCTTTTATATAAAATTGTTGTTTTGGTTGTGAACGAGAAAAATGTTTCGCTTTATATACCATTTGTTACTTTAGACGAGTATTTGTTTGTTTGCTTCACTGCTGTTGTCTGTTATATAGTTTGTGTGTTATATTATATATTATGTTAGCGATAGTAATGGTGAGGACAAGAAAATAAAAATAATTTCAAACAAAATATATAACACAAGAATATTGTGTAATATAAAGCAATAAGAGCTCTAACATTAAAAATAAGCGATGAATTGAATGAATGAATAGATTTTGCGCTATTTTATAGCTATATATAGTTATATATAGTTATAAATTTGATTAAATCAAGTGATGAGCTCTGCTTATATCGGACTTTACTAAAGCTCTACACTATTTGCACTCAACTCACTAACTCTATTGATGTCTATTCTATAAATACAATATATTTGATAACTGGGTATCACTATTGGCAACATTACTGCCATTGCTTTTACTATCCATATATTGACTAAAATATCATCTCATCGGAGCAGCAAATCATTTGAAGCATTAAAGGGGAGCATAAAACTGACACTTTAATGGCCTATTAATGGTATGAATAATTGGCAACCATTGACAGTACCAAACAAATGAATGACCACAACTTTAAGCATAAATATTGCATACAATAAGTTTCAGCTGAAGTGCACAACTTATATAATCCATATAATCAATAGTATCATATAATACACTTAATAGTCGATATAATATGAAAAAGAGAAACAGTATTTGAGTACTCATAAGATGAACATATAATATATATATATATATATATATATATATATATATATATATATATATATATATATATATATATATATATATATATATATATATATATATATGGACTCATCATTACTTTTAATACTGTATTACACTGAATACTTCAAACTTTATTCAACACATCATAAACTATACACAGTATGTGTCACTACAGTATATTTTACTCTTTTTTCTATTTTTATTATTAACTAATTCACAATCCAATCAAATTATCATTAATGTATTTCAATCAGACAAACTTATTGCAGGTTATCAAACAAATTATCAAACTATAGTCCTCTCTCTCTCTCTCTCTCGGTCTGAGTAACGATAAATTTGTGTAATAATGTGAGTTTCAGTGATGGAAACTATAAACACTTGAGTGACTGATTGGCAGTCATTTAGGCAATAGAGATGAAAATTGAAGAAAACATGTGCCCATCACTATCACTATCACTATATACCCCATACAATATAAGACTGCTGTAAATGACATTAAAGTAGACACATTAGACACGCAAAGCGCTCATCAAATAATGTTATTTAATGCTTACATTACACATATATGCAATATTTACTGTATTTTATACTATCATTGCATTTCATTTTTATTTAGTGCTCTGAATAACACATTAAATACAGAGTTTGCGATTTTCCATATTTTTATACTATCATACAGTAAATAACTCACTAATATATTATACAATTATCAAAGTCAATGATCAATACTTGGCAGTGATAATAAAAGTTTAAAAATTAATTTTTATTTTTTATTGAATTTAAAAATATTTATAATTTTTCAAGAATAATTTCAAAATATAAGCATCTTAATTAACAAAATATAAAAATAAAATTAATTAATTGCTTTTACTTTACTTAAGAATTATTTTTAATATATTTTTTTAAAAGTAAAAACTATTTAAACAAAATCCTATTAATTGTATGCAATATCAGAATTTTCCAAATTCTTTATTTTTATAAATTTATTTAAATTTAAATAATAAATTATATAGTTTTCACTTTTATTTGAGTATATGAATTGAGCATTTGGTAAAATATATAACTATATAAAATATAATGAATCTTTTGAAAGCAGTCATATCTATGAGTATATCTTTTATCGCTATCTCTATGTTTTACTCGCTATAACAATATATGCGCTAAACTGCAACTCAAACATGCATTTGATATTTAGTGTAACTTTTGTGCAAAACTTGCAATCGTTTTGTTGAGTTGTTGTTCAGTTGAATCAATCGATTACAATGTGTTGCGCGACTCATAGCCCACACTATAACTGCTTTTCAATTGTCTCTCATATATATATATTATATAAAGCTATCGTTTTTGGCTTTTATTTGTACTAAATATAACAATATCTAGCAATCAATATTTCAATTCATATTACTATAGCTTTATGATACACTTGGAAAACATAGAAAGCATATACAGTAGTATTTAAATGTTTATTTAAATCGATTGCTATAATGTTTAGATAAAATATAGCAATTAAAATGTAATGACAAATAATATGTGTAAGTTAGTGCACGCGTAATGTTATGTAATCAATAATTATGAGGTGTAGTGTTGTCACTGTTAATCGCAATTCACGTTATAATTAAATGATTTGAAGCTTATGAGCAAAGAGGAAAACTCTGTATGTATTTAAAACCACATCATATAATACTATATATAACAACACAATTTATCTCATATTTAAATATAAATTTATATTAGAAATAGTTTTCTTTTGATTTTATCAAAAAGTTAAGAGAAAATTGTCAATAAATGAAAGCAAATGTGAGGCAAACAAAAGGGAATTACTGGTCGGGGAATACATGGGCTCACAATCGCCTTATTATATAATATCACAGCAATAACAGTGAATAAGGCATACATTTGTATACCATATTACATCATATATAGTGTACTATACTATAGCTAATCCATTACATCAGTGCAATCGATGCAGTCATTAGTCAGGAGCCTAATTGGTTACATAATATTTCCTCTTTTCAATCCATATTGAGGTCTCATCTCATCTGCCATTCCCTCACTTCTCTTCTCTTTTCTATTTTATCTTTCATTTATTGTATGCCTTTTCCTCTTTAGAGCTCAACTCTAATAGAGGTAAAAGAATAGACAATATTGTATATAATATATAGTGAATGACTCATATATACACATATATACACACATTGTACGTATATATACATTCATATACTGTATATATTCAGTGTTGTAGAGTATGTAATATAATGTTATGAAAGCATTGCATAGATTGCTAGTGAATGAGTAAATCCATTTGAGTATCGCATGTAAAATGAGACCAACATATCAAAGGTAATGCTTTCACTGACTAATAACACGTATATCATGTTATGAATACTCTCATCATTTTATACCAACTTTTCAATTTGTAATAACAAATCTTTTTTTCTTTTTTCCTCTTTTTAAATGAATACTTAAATGAATATAACGTGTGATATATATATAATATAATATATTCTTAATATATCCACATTTAATGCATTCAAATAAATTACTCGTTAAGAAATGGGTGTGTTTTTGATGCTTAATAGTAGTGAAACACATTGAGTGGGAGCAGCAAAATGTTAGTTACTTTTAATTGTTAAGCCATGTCTTATGGGAAGACAATGCTTGCATCAGACATGACTGCAACTATTATTAAAATAATAGAGTATTAAACTCAAACTTATAATATAACAAAACCAAAGTTGTGTTAAATTAGGATATTATGATATTTTTAGGAGTTGTGTGAAAACGATTAAACATTTTGTTGCCAAATAAAATTAATAGCTAAAAGTTGATAAAATGAAATTTATTGTTGAGGTGTGGACTAATCGCTGCAAAATGACTGATTGTGTGCCATATTGTTGGGTCAGTAAGTCATTGGTAGGCAATGGTAGTACCGAACAATTACTGGTAGTTTTGATTCAATGATATTGACTGTCATTTTGAATTAAAACGACTCATGAAAAGACTGACAGTTTAGCCCACACAACATCAGAGAAATGAGTGAATAAATAAAAACTTCAATATATAATAATATACAATATATATAGTTTGTCTGCAATGAGACACATAGAGCATAGTATTTATAAGCTTTATATTCACATATCACTAACAATGGCTTTTATAGTTGATGTGTAGTTTAAGCTCAACTCAAACGGTATGATCAATGAGTTGGTGCACCAGTTTTGCGATTAAACATAGCATGAGGTAGTCATTTAGGGCCCGCATTTCAATATCACTGTTTAACAGTGCTCTCAATATAACACAATTGCATTAGTTTTCTGTATTTTGTTAACTAAATACAATAAATGCCAAATATTGTGATTAAATATGAAGTAATTGAGGAATTACCTAATTTCTATAATATATATATAATATTTATACATTATAACTTTATAAACTTTGTATTTGTAATTTAATTTTCAATTATAGTCATGAAATTATTGTAAATTTTAATTATAATATTCATCTTATTTGTCAAACTTGTTAAAATTGATAAAAATAATTTCTCTCAAATTTTCGATAATTTATAACTTTATACATTAACTTATTTTAGTATTAATTTAATGTTTCATATGTTATCAAATCTTTTAAAGTAAACAAAATAACGTATTAAATATAATAACAGTATACCTGTATATTATATATATAGAAGAGATAACATAATAGCAATAATAACTAATATTTAATGAATAACGACATACCACTGCCTTTTGATGAAGTTGTAGTAGTAGTAAAAGTTGTAGAAGAAGCAGTAGTTGTTGTTGTTGTTGTCATTGTTGATGATGTTGTTGTTATAGTTGATGATGTCTTTGATGATAACGATTTGGAACCGTTTTGTTTGATTCCCAGAATATCTTCGATGAGATAAGAAGTGGGTTGTTTTGGAGGCTTTCCATAGACATGCGGGTGCCAACTAAGACCATATGACAGTCCATAAGTTGATAAATTGTTTGATTGGTAAAATGAGTCTAATTTATGAGATCCATTTGTGCCACAATTACTACTCTTGTCAATCATAGTAATATTGTTATTAAAACTTTTATAATAAAAATTATTATTACTATTATTATTATTAGTTGTTGTTGTTATTGTTGTTGTTGTTGAAGTTGTTGTTATTGAAATATTATTATTAATAATGTTATTATTGCTTGTATTTGTACCGGTAGTAACATTAACTTCCTTTTGTTGCATATTTAATAATATGATAAATGCTTTTACATGAATAGCTGATATTAAAGGTTGAGATTTGAAATTTGTATAAATATAATCATATTATAAATGATCACTTTTTGGCACAAATTTGTGGTGCAATTTGAATGCAATTAATTGAGTATTCAATGTTCAGTGTTTTTGTTAAGAAGTTGAAAGTAAAAGTTGTGAACAGTTATGGTGTTATACTTTATTAGTTGAGTGAAGACAGCATATAGTAGTATAGAATTGCTATAATGTAAGCAATCAATTGTTGGTTGTGTGCAATGCTTTTAACATTAAAGTCATTGCCAGCGCTTTATAACATCCAAAGCACTTAACAATCGTTAGCAGCGATTCCATAGCAAAGTCTGCTATCTTTAACTATATTATAGTCAATAGAGAACTGTTATGCTTAACGATGGTATGGTATGTTATACGCTGGTAAATGCCAGACACTATGTGTGAATATATACCAACACACATACTATTAAAGCAAAATACATGTGCCTTATGAGGCTGTGCTCACACAACAAAATAGAGTTAGTGCCGTGAAGTTGGGTATGGATGTGATGTTGTGATATTGTTTGAGTCACTGCAACGGCAACTTATAACAAGTTGGGCTCACATTAACTCAACTTTGTAAGCATTGTAGGCATTGATGCCAAACGTTTAGAGAGATGGCACAGTCATACACAGTCTGTACATACACTGAATCGATAAGAAAGCGGTTACACTTTGCTGTGATGTTAGTCTAACTACACTTTTGCTATTATATCTCATATGTAATACTCTCTCCCTTTTGATGTGTTCACCGTTTATATCCATCTATTATAATAGTCTCATAATATAGCACAATATGTAATGAGCACTGAGAGCAATGAGCATTGAGAGCATAGAGAGCATAGAGAGCATAGAGAGCATCAGCACTTTACTAACTTTCTCTTATAAAAGCATCACTTGTGAAATACACAGTATATAGAGTTGTTGTGGGCTTCAAATATAAGTGACTCTTAATTAGTCGATTGATGTATAGATGCAATAGTCGGCCGCCAAACCACAACTTATATGATATCTATTTTTATTTATTATATAATACATAATTATTTTTCCAGTAAATAGTCACTAATTCACTGGCTCTTCAAATGATGAAAATCACATAAAATTAATGATTAAAAATTAATAATTACTATATAAGCAATATTTTCACTTAATACTTTAAATACTTTATATATATATATATATATATATATATATATAGTGTTTATATTAAATGCGTAAATGCTATGAAAGCAAGTTTCAAATAAGAAATAATAATTTATAATATAATTATTAAAATAATTACATGTCTTAATATTTTACTGATAATTTTTTTGACACCATAAAAAATTTAGTACTGTATTAGTAAATAGTACTGAATTATGCCAACAACAACAACAAAAAACAGATTAAACAAATTAAAAGTTGTCATTGAAGAAGATTTATAAGAAAAATTGCTAAACAATTACTAATATTCACTAACTATATACCGGTATATCAACTATTTCTTGTCACATAAAGTTGTGTCAAATTGCTGTTAAAGTAAGTCATGAGTTGGCAATTAAAGAGAAAGTAAACGATATAAATAAATCTATTTTAAATGTCTTGAAAGAGGCTAACAATTAATGTTAAAAATGTGACAAATATATAGCAAAAATGCATTTCTTAGATGTAATACATAAGCGCTTCTCGTGATTTAAATTTATTAATACATAAAATATTTTTTAAACTAAATATTTCATGTTTTTGTTATTTTATAAAGTAAATGTAAATACTTTAAGTAAAAAGAAACGACTAATTAATAGATTTAACAAATAATTTATAATTTTCTTATTTTCTTTATTCCCAGAATTCACTGCAATATAGCATATAATTTGAGTGAAAGGATAAAAGTAAAAGCAATTATGCAATAAATGGTTAGTCGTGTTTCATATGAAATTCATTGCATCGATAGTAAAGATAGCATTAATAGAGTTTGTAGTGTTTGCAGAGTTTGCAGTGGCAGTAGTACTGTAGTAGTAATAGTACTGTAGTAGTGATGGTGTGATAGACTGATAAGCAAATCAATATATTCTGTGTTAGTGTTTGGGCACTGGTATTACAGTACTATTTTGCCTCAATTCTCATGCGTCTACACACAACATGACGAGAGTATTACTCTTTTATTTAATGACAATACTATGCAATACATGAAATACAATGAGTTTGTTATATGTGACTTCAATAAGGTTACAATAAAGAGTCTTATTATATAACAAAGCTATAAGTTTTGCCAGATTTGGTCGTCAGCACTGACTATTAAATGTGCTGCCATTGCATGTGATGCAAGCGCTGCAAAAATTAAGTGTTAGTTCACTTAAACATTATCTCTAACACAGAGTATATACAGACAATAAAGTAAATCTAATGACAACCCATATATAAAACAGCGCTTACAAGTTAGGCAATTGCAATGAAACACTTATAAAGACTATGCAATATAATAGTTTATACTTTCAAGGCATACCATACGATGCTATTGCTTTAGTGGCTTACAATTGCTATTTTCTATATTATATATATATATAATATATAGTAAATAGTTTACATTAAAGAACTAAACAATAGTGTAGTCAAAGTTATATAAGTTATATACACTTAAAGCACAATTTACTGATATATACTATGTATATACTGTATATATCTATACATTTGATAGAAACGGAATTAACGCATAACTAAATTGTCAGACAAACAGTGAGAGAAAGATATGATGTGAGAGCACACAGAGCTCAACACAGCTGCCATACACTACATATATATATATATATAAAGCATTTGGTTTAACTAAAGTTATAATGTTTCACAATTACAGCATTATTACAAGTGGAGGAGGACTGGCATCTCATACCCACTCTTTCAATAAAAGTTATTACTGTATACCATATTATATACTGTTTTCTGTGCTATTGAAAATTGCAATGAGATCTCATAACGCATTAAATACAATATATGCCACATATATGTTGAGAGAGCACAGGAAAAGACTAAAAATGAGATATGAAAAGCACAGATACTATTAAAGTTGTGAGTAATATAGCAAACTGTGGCCACTTTAGCCCAGATCTTAGTGTCGATGGCTGAGAGACAGCTACATAAACATTGGGAGAAGCGCTTAACCAATGCAACCAATCATAAACACTAAACACTTAATAGCATTAAATGAAGTTTTGAAACTCTATAATGTTTATCAGTTATACAATAAATATATAAATCATTTTATAAACTCACCAAATGAGAGAAAGTATTAGTTTTGAAGTTAACATTGATTTTGTATGAAATGCATTGCATTTATGACAACAACGAGTAGAAGTGCGGCACAAAAATCTTTTAAACGCTTAATTGACAGCATTTTGGCTGCAATTCATTCAATAGCTTTGTGTGTGTTTTGTATAAAAAAATGATTAATCGTTGTCTTATTCCATGAATATCATTGAATAACATTGAATATCAACAATAATTAATAAACATTTTTTACTCAAACACATAACTGATTGCATTTGTGACTAAAAGAGCACAAAATCTCGATTTTTATGCCTTAAAGACAATCCAAAAGCAGTAAAGATATTGGTTGTCGTTATTGTCAGTTGAGATAGTGTTTCAATGAGACAAATGCTTAAAAGTATTTCATAGCTTTCAAACAGACTTTATATGAGAAATAAATTGCAAAAAATACTGTTGTATTAAATAGTGATGTAGTTCTCAATGTTGTCTCGTTTGTTGTGGCACTTCAACCAAGCGTTGTATTACTTGTGAACCAATGCACCGAATATTTGATGGCTAAACATGTCTCACAACTTTCTCTCTCTCTCTCTCTCTCTCTCTCTCTCTTTCTTTCTTTCTTTCTTTCTCTCTCTCTCTTTCTCTCTCTCTCTCTCTTTCTTTCTCTATGTTATTCCCCTCTTTCTCTTTCAATCCATCTTCAAGTGACTTGACTGCAATGCCATGCAATGTGAGAAACGGGAGTTTTCTCTTTCTCTATATGTTCTCTCTGTTTCTCTCATTTTTGTGAGTAATAAAAGAGGATAATGTAAGCGATGGAAATCAAGTGCTGTATTTCTTTAAGTTTTACTTATATTTAAGTAAAGCTCAAAATTGTTAAGCCTGTGAACGACATTAGACTCACTTACAAACAACATGTTTAAAAAGACAGACACAGAAAACTAATAATTTTGACAAAATACCAGTTTCTCTGAATTTATATAATGAGCACTCAATTTACAGATATGATGTAAGACATACTAGAAAATTGAGATATTTTCACTCAAAATACTGTATTTTTCATCATTTACTTCATTCAAATATAACTGAAACTGAATTGTGTTTGTATATACTGGTATATAATCTTATGTGTATGTGTATGTGTATGTGTATGTGTATGTGTATGTGTATGTGTATGTGTATGTGTATGTGTATGTGTATGTGTATGTGTATGTGTATGTGTATGTGTATGTGTATGTGTATGTGTATGTGTATGTGTATGTGTATGTGTATGTGTATGTGTATGTGTATGTGTATGTGTATGTGTATGTGTATGTGTATGTGTATGTGTATGTGTATGTGTATGTGTATGTGTATGTGTATGTGTATGTGTATGTGTATGTGTATGTGTATGTGTATGTGTATGTGTATGTGTATGTGTATGTGTATGTGTATGTGTATGTGTATGTGTATGTGTATGTGTATGTGTATGTGTATGTGTATGTGTATGTGTATGTGTATGTTTGTTTTTTTGTGTTTAACTAAAAAAGAGATTATTTTTAAATATTTTTTTTAATACATAGAATACTTAGTACTTTTTTGTAGCTACAAATTACTGCAATTTATAAAATATACATTTAATAATTATATTTTTTTTATTATTTATTAATTTATTTTAAACAAAATTAACATATTAAGTTTATTTTCTAATTATAATAAAAAATACCGATATAATTTATATTATATATCAGATCTGTTAATATTAAATGTTAAAATGTCATCAAAATTATAATTTTATATTTGATACTAATAGACTAATAGGCGATAGTATGTCTTGCTATTAAATAATCAACTTTTTTAATAACTTAGTTCAATATAGTCATGATTTTTAAAGTTAAATGATTTATTTATGTTCAGTATCCTAGACATACTTGAATCAAAATTATTAATAGTTTAATAAAATAAGTTTATAAAGTTAGCTATCTATTAGTAAATTAATTGATTTTTTCTCAGCCTATTAAACACTTAAGTTGTGTTTTAATAAAAAAAAATTGCAATAATGTGTTAATAGCATTTCATTGAAGATTTTTATTATATTTTTATTATATAGTAGTTAATGTAAGCAACAAAAATGCATAACTTTGACGACATATCAACGCATCAATCATTTTAAACCTCGATTTGCAATCAAAATAGAGATAAGTCGCTAACCTTTATATAACAGTCGTTGAGACACAACTTCATAAATAAGTGAATAAATATTTCAACTGATTTTTAGTTGAAAATCGCATACAATTTTTGAAACAAAAATCAAATATATTTTAAACAAATTCTTGACGAGAAAAATCTTAAAAATAGTTATGTATTTTGTGTTGTAATGAGATTAAAGACTACATAAGACTTATTAGTTAATCATTTAATAGTTTACAATTTAAGGCACAGAAAATGTTTTATTATTGCAAAAGTTATTTGTTTTTTAGGATATATTAGCAATTGCTATAAACATTTAGTGTTTTATTTAGTATTTATAATGTAGTGACAAATTTAATTGTAATTACTATTATACAAAAATTCAAATAAAAAACTATTTTTTATAATACATTTTTAAATTATTTAATATTAATAATTTTTGAGTTGTTTTAATTTAATAATTAAGGTATTATTTAGGTATTCAAAAAAACAATTATACTATATAATATTGAAATTGTATTATAGCAAAATATAGTTTATTTTATTATATTATTTATATTTAGTATAATATTTTTATTATAGATATAATTTTAATATAGTATATTACTGTATGATTTGATATTTATATAAATAAAAATCCATTGTGTTATAAACTAATATATCGCTAATATAGTATATAATATGATATTTGCGAAAATCCTAACAACCACTAGTAGTTGAATTTATATTAGTTATCATTTAAGTAACTATTAAATTATGTGAAATAAACATTTGAAACATAAAACTTGTATAATAAAAATCTTTAAAGTGTTATATTGTTTGAAATAAAGATATCAACTTTAAAATAAGCAAAAGGATGTAATATTTTTAAAGACAGACAGAGTTAAAGAAATACTGTAACAAAAAAGTAGAAAATTAAAGCTTAAACTCAATTGTGATTTTAAGTTTTAGTATTACTTTTCAAGAGCTTTGATAAAAATATAAGTAAATATCTATAGATTTGAGACAATAAATAGAGAACTTGAGAACTGTTATTATACTTACAAAACCGTTAGTTTGTCTTATTTTATATTATTTTTATAAAACAATAATTTCTCAAAAACTTGTACACCAAAAAACAACACACAATTAATTTTAAATGAATGGTAGTCAACAAAATAATATCAATGAAAAAGTTTTAGTTTAACACAAAAATAGTCGATAAAATCTTTGAAAAAAATAATTGCAACAGATTTTGGTCGACATTTTTGGTCTAACAAATCAATAGATATTTTTTAATAGAAAGTAAAACAGATAATACATTGTGTATTATATTGTTATTTATATATATTTGATTGTTGTATGCAATAATATAGCAATTTTTTCGGGTCATTCCTATCTTACATTCCTATTGCTGTACATTACAAACACAAAATACTTTACAATAGATTATTAAAGTAAAAGTAATGACAACAACAGCTGACAAAACAGTAAATAAAATTATTGGTCTCTCAGTTGTCGCTCAAAGGGAGCGATAGAGCACTTAAGGCATACATATATCGGTAGGTTTTGTACCGCTTATTCAACATTTACTGTATATACTGTTTATACCATTTTTTATTAGATGTATTGATAATACAAATATTCTCTTTATTATATTAAATAGCATTTGCCATAAAAATATAATCCTTTTGACAATACTTTATGTGATATTAAATAAATATTACAGAATTGCAATAATTTTAATCACATTTTAAACATTTCTATTTTGTTATAAATTTTTATACTTAAGTTATGTCTAAATAGATTCTAAATAATATGTGAATACTTATAAATGTATTATTAATTGATTTGCACTTTTTATACGATTATCAAAAACATTTTATAAATTCTTGATAAATGTATACATTTTAAATTAAATCCTTTTGAAAAATAAATAAATATTTTTTCAAATAACAATACTCTAATGTTTTTATAATATATCAATAGACTATCTATAGTTAACTGCTATATGAAATAAAATGTTTTTTGAATATTTAATAACTTAGTATTAATATTTACGTGTATAAACCATGCACTAACCAAGTTGTATAAGTACCTGTATATTACACAATACTCTATTTTAAATACTTTGTAATATAATACTATTAGATATGTGTAAAGTATAAACACTTTATGTTTAAAAATAACTTTTAAATATCAATATTTCACTAAATTTTAGCAATAATTAAATTATCATATAAATTTTAAATTTAGTATTTTTGCCATTTATAGAAATTATTCACTTTCTATGTTTATTACTTTTCAAATAACTGCCGACTATTTCATGGGTCAAGTATTGCCTAAAATCCCAATATAAGAGTCAGCACTGACTTTACATTTTATGCTTAGATATATCTGTGCTTTAAAACTAAAATTGTAACAAAATTTCATATTCAATAAAATGATTTAATAAAAAAATACAATTAGTTTTTAATATATTGGTGCGTCAAATGAGTAAATGCAGTAAAATTCAACTTATATTTTACATATGTTATTATAGTATCAACAATAAAATTATTATAACTATTTAGTTATTTTTAAGTGATATAGAGACAAGAATATTAAATCTACGGTATTTATTTTATTTATAGTATTAAAAATATATTAATACTAAATTATATTTAGTTAAAAATAAATTTAAAATAAATTAAAAATATATTTAGTTATAAATAAAATAGCATAAAATTACTATTAAAATAGTATAAAACTTCAACAAATAAAAATCATATTTAATAGTTATTTAAAATAAGTTTTTTACTATCTATTAAAATTAAATTTAAAAAATAAAAGTAAAATATAAGTTGTGTTTTGCAGAATTGACAACAAAATTGTAAGTAAATTGTGTGACAATTGAATGCTTTACAAAGACTGCAATTTTATAAAGAAGTCTAAATTTTCGATAAAACAAAAGCTCAAACAAATGTGTATTTGAATTGACCTTTTGATGATATACTGAAATATAAGTAGAAATTGTGTTAACACAAAATAATTCTTTAAAAAAGTTTAAATTCAAGTTTGACTTTGCATTGTGTGATAAATATTGTTTTTAAAACACAACACTATCTCTAGTTTAATATCGATCAGTGTGTCTGTCAAATGAATTGTTGTAATAAACTGTATATATTATAGTCTATGCATGAAGTAAATAGCTTTCACATCGACTCCAGAATATTAAATGAAAGATTACATTAAAGATTTACTCAAACACTTTGACATTTTTATTTTTACCTAAATCTTCTTTTTGTGCTAACAAACAAACACACACAGACACACACACACACACACACACACACACACACACACACACACACACACACACACACACACACACACACATACATACAAACACATACACTCACTCACTACTCATTTTTAATATTACCCCTTAAGACTTATTTCCTAAATTTTTTTATTTACTATTAAGATATTCGTATGAATCGATTATACAGAATAAGTTTTACACTATTATTATGTGAAATATAATATATTAAATGTAAAACAAAAAATAATTTGTTAGAGACGACTGATTTTTAGTCAATTGAGTTGATGTTAAATGAAACACATGAATGTGTAATACATTTTGTTTAATGTTGTGTTAGACTCTGTTATGTAATATAAGTTTATAAATGATCGATAATATGTTAACTAAATATATAACACAATAGTTTTAAATACTTATTCTTTTTCAAAAAGTTTATCTGAAAAAATTATTTATCTGTCAATAAAATTATGTCGATTTTAAATAATTAATTTTGTTTTCTAAATATTTCCACAAATAATATTAATAGAATAAAGCTTTTAATTATTAACTAATTATAAAGTCATTTAACATACAATTTTATATTTATTGCTAAAATATAATTTTATGTTATATACTATATAATATATAGTTATGTAAAGTTAGATATCATAGTTTATATTTATAGTAATAATACATGTAAAGTACATCATATATAGTTTAGTGCTTATGTTTTAATGTATTAATGCATTGAATATTGATATTTGAAGTAAAAAGTGATGTCAAACACACATCACTTCACCGATTCCTACAACTCTAGCATTTACTCAATGATAGAGATTGAGAGACACAAAGTATTCACAACGACTACTGAATTGCATTGTATGTCATATAAAGCTATTGGGAATTGCGATCAAAATTTTGCTAACAGTCCTTTTACTTGAGTCACTCTATCATTGCTTAGGCATCTGTTGTATGTCTGGTCTCGTTTCTAACCATTAAATCGAGAGTACATGTAATCATCACTGATTGCAACGTTGCGCTCATTTATTGACTCAAACTCTACTTTAGATAATAGATGTAAACAATTCCTTATCTCTTTAAATGAATTTACTCTCTCTCTCTCTCTCTCTCTCTCTCTCTCTCTCTCTCTCTCTCTCTCTTACATAGATTTTATCACTGATTTATGTATCTTATAAATTATATGATTATTATAGAAATAAAAATATTTTTAAAGAAATACCTCATTTTATAAAAAATTAAGTAAAAACTTGTAACGACTTGTTATTATATTACAATTATCTATATTATTATATTATTGTATAATATCATTTTTTAATAATATAATTATAATTTTAATTTATAAGTTGATTTTCTTCCAAATAATTTTTACATTCAATTTAATTTTTAGAGATTATAAAAGTTTTATATTTTATTATTAAGTCTTATTGTTTTTAAAAATATTGTTATTATACAACAGTTATTTGTTATTAACTTTTAAATTAAAAATGTAACTAAAAAATGTTTTATCAGAGATCACTTATTGATCACATAAAATGCTAGCAAAACATTATATGAGATGATCTCAAATAGTAGTTTATATAAAAGACATTATCTTTAAAAGTCTAAAGGGAATAGTAGTCAAAGGATAGATGTTTTGATGATTTGCTGAAACAATACTCTTAACATTGTTTAGATAGCACTGGTAGGTAGTGATGAACATACGGTAAAATAGTAAAGTAAAAGCAAAGCAAACCTATTTGACGATACTATGATTTTTTTTGAAGAGTGACTAAAAATTAATGAGAAAACTAAGAGTCAGTCAATTGGGCACAAAGTTAGATGATTGTGACTATGATTACTAATTTAAGTAGAAATGGTTGAATTGAACAATACGTTACATCAAATCTCAATAACCCCTCTGAGCCCTCATATATAGATATAGCATAAACATAGACAACAAGCAAAAGCAATGACAATAGACGCCCATATCTGCAATGATGAGGCCATGGATTATATGGGTTTAAATGATGCGTGCATTTGATTGTCATCTTTGCTATTATTGAGTAAAACTACTACTGGTTTTGCTATAATAGAGCTTATGTATGCAATTATTGGAGAGTCCCTAAAACATAATAACAAAGTTTGAGGCATATATATAAAGATAACGTTTAGCAAAACCACTGCTTTTTATCTATAAAAAGCATTTTATTGACAAATCCTGAAATTTAAATGGAAAGCCATTGAAAAACTATTAAAGTTTGCACTCGTTTTATGTTCAATAATGCTATGAGAGTTGAGCCCAACATATAATAAGAGTTATTTCATCGATGACTCTAATAGTGAAAGAGAGGCCTTATATAAGTTCGTGTCATATCTGCTTTATCTGTCCAAATCAATTGCATATATATGCCATCGGCTATAATGTTGCCATACATGTCAGGTCTTTCTCCCTGTGCTTAACCACTATATGGCTCATACAGTACTGTAGTTGTGCTGATGTTCTCAAAATGTTATATAACTCACAATTCATATATTGGCCATCAGTTTAGTCCAAAAATGAAATACAGATTCTTTACGTTCACTGCTTTTATGATCACATTTTGCAGATAAATACATATATTAGATACTATATACAGTGATGTATAATATATATATAGTTAAAATGGATCCATATTATATTTTACTTATATTATTTATACATATTTCCAATATGTAGATAGTATATATATATATATAAAATATATTGAATAAAATATCGTAGATACAGTGTTATATTATAGCAAATAGTAGATATACTAAAGCTTTAGTTATTGCTTACTATACTATACTTTGTGTATATATATATATATGCAATGAATATCATACATATTTATTTATAACAGTAAAACACATTTCGTTTTTTATATAACAAAATCTCAGACAACAATTCAAATAATAAAAGAGAAAAGACATCTAAAGATGAGATTCAGACAGTGATACATATGATTTGATGTGCCTTTTGATGGCTTTTCATTTGAAATGCCATTTCAATGAAACCTTATTCAACACAAAGTACTGTATGCACTCATAGTATAATTATATGAAAGAGCATCAAAAACATCAAAATAATGATATTTTTGGCCCAAAGCGTAACATATTTACACTGTTATATCAACTTGTATTTAATAATTATATTTAAACAAATAAATTGTTTAAGTAATTGTTTGTGATTTACTGACTTATTTAAAATTAAATTTTTAAAATGACAATATTAAATAGATATTTATATCATATAGATTTTTAATAAAATAAAAAAATAATAAAAGCTTAAGATTAAACAGTTTTTAATACACAAATTGAAAATTGCTAATATTTCATTATAATTATTTTATAATTTTAAAACTATTATTCATCCAATAAATTAAAAAAATAATTAAATTATTTTATTTAAATCAATATAAAATTATTTTTTAAATTTATTTTTCATTTTAGCAATATATAAAAATTTGGTTTAATAAAACAAAAATTTATGGAAATGTACGTCAATCTGATAAAGCTATCGGCAAATATAAATTAAAATAAAAAGTTATTAAATGATATTTACAAAGCATTGTTAAGTATAAATTATATTCAGTACTAAATCATATATTGTATATATGATATGATAAAAATTCTAAACGAGTGAATCAATGGTTATGATTATTGCAAATGCAGTTAATTGTAGAAATTTTGTTAATAGTAGGATAGAGATGTGAGACGTGACACAAACAATAAGTCACAACAAAACAGCCGCCAGTATTGCTATTGTGATGAATAATAGGTCTAACATTGAAAGTAATATAACATTACATTTAAGAGTTGCCATCAAATGAAGCCATTGAATAAAATCAATACTTTTATCGCTATTTATAACAGAATATTCCTAACAATTACTCTGTAATATGAATGACTTACAAATCAATTGTTGCAATTCTTCATTAAAGTTATATTCAATTTTCTATTATATTAGTCATCAAAATAAGTCAATTGATATTCATTTTTGTGTTAATTCAATGTTACTAACATTATAAACATTTATTTATATAAAAAGCATTGCATTTTCAAAATTTTTTATGTACTTTACAAAAGATATTTGTGTATTTAGAAAAATAGCATAACATTTACCATATTAAGAGAGTGAGTGAGGGTGTATGTGTTTGTGTTTGTGTGTGAGAGAGAGAGAGAGAGAAAAAAAGATATTATATTTAGGAGAGAAGAGTAATGACTAGTATATTATAGCACTGGTAGTAGTGATGCGACCAGAAGTTATCATTGCAATTGATTTTTCATTGGCTATGATTTGAGGAAACTATAAACAGCACACAATAGACTTGAGTGCAATTTAATGCAATGTAATGCAAGTGTACGCATAATATACTATATATATATAATATATATAAAAGCCAAACGTAAAGCCAATGTTGTTTAGTGTACCCATTCTTTAGGAAAAATAAAGTTAAAGATTTGGTAAATGCCTGACGGCTTATACACATATTTTATATAATATTTCTCTATTGTATATAATATACAGTTTCTGTATAAGAGCTCATAATAACTCAAAAGCTATTAGGAAAGGACTGCAAACTATAACTACTCATAACATCTCTCTTTAATACTCTTATGCTTTGATGGCTTTTTCTGTTCAATCATTCAAATACATTAACCATTGAATTATTAGACAAAATAGCAAATGATAACAACAACTGGTTTTATATATTGACTTTAGGGGAGTGGGAGCTAACTATTACTCTCCATAACTTATGCACTCACTAATGATTTTAATTAATTACAAACAATTGTTAGACAATCTTTATATTGTATAATATTTTATGTTTTATCTATATGTTATTGTTAACCGTTTAAGTTAATAACTTAATTATTTGATAAAATTAAGTATAATTTATTCAATTTTTACAAAAATATAATAATTGTTTCCATTGATCAAACATTAATTTTAAATTTGTGTTTTGCTTGTTAATTTTATTTATTTATTTTTATATATAAAATAAGATAATAAAATAGAATAAAACAGATATAGTATTTATATTATTTCAATTTAGATGTATTTAATTTTTAAAAAGTACACTATTAGTCAAAGTTACTCTTTTATCAATAGAAAGTTTATAAAAATAATTTTTTATTGAATTGGAATTATTTTAGTAATAATTTAAATGAATATCTAAACAATTGTTGTATTTTTTATGCATTATTTATACTATTGAAATATAATAGTTAGAGAATAAATGAAGGCTAACTAAATAGTGATATACAGTACATATAAATTTACTGTAGTTTATACAGTACTGTATAGTATGTGTAAAAAGTAAAGAGAGTTATTAATTGATGAAAATGTATGGACTCAAGCAATAACTCATTAAGTCGTTAGTAAAAATAAAAGCGCAAAATAAGTGACAACTTATGTGAATATAATGTCAAATATAAGGTTCACATCAATGACTTACAACTAATTACATCAAACAATGTGTCGTTAATTGACTTTCATGTGTTTGTAAATATATTTGTTTTTATGTATAGTATAAGTATAACCCAAGAAAACTATATTCAGTTGCAATTTTAAGTCTCACTTTTTCAATGATTTTATTATTATTACTGTTTCTTATAAGTGTATATAAAAGTTTAAGTCATTTTATAAGTGCTTATAACGATAGACCAAACGATGATGTTTTAGGTCAAGCTATTGATTGCAAAGGATATACTGTAGACTCAATCATAAAGTCCTGATAAGTGTGTTGTGTATATGATATACTGTATATAATGTTTGTCGTGTATATCATATAATGTTTGTCGACCGGCTTTATGTGGTTCGCAGTACTGTCTGTTTGGTTCATCGATTTTTGGACAGACATTCATATTAAGCTCAGACCTCATGTTCTTCAGAAAGGCTTTCAATGCTTTTTATTTGATTCTAATACATAAAAAGCCAAATAAATGTATCCAAACTTGTAATACTCAAATAGTTTTACTTAAATTTTAATAACACAAACTTATTTAAAACTTATTATTTATAATTATTAGGATTAATAATTACAAAAAACATGATATTATAAATAATATTTTCAAATCACTTGAATAAATTAAATGAAGTCAAATGATTTTAGTTATTTTATTTAGTTTTCATGAATTTATGTATTTTCTATTTAGTACTTTTGAATGCAATCGCTTTTATTGCTATCTTTTTAGCAGAACTGTCATCACTATCACTATAATGAGCTGAGAATTAGAGATGAGTTTAGATCACTAATGTATAACTAAATACTCAATTCACGAATAACTATTAAAATATAACCAAATATAACTCATTCACACACACACACACACATATATATATACATCAATAAAATTATAATTTTACATTTTTTATTATACAAAAAGTAAAATAAAAATTGCTAATTGTTTTATAAGATGTTTGTAAGTTTTAAAATACTAATCTACAAAACAATTATTAATAATTATTCTTTAAGTATTTCCTGTATATTACAATAGAGTATAAAAATGTTTTGTAGTTTATTAATATTTAAATTATAATATAAGATACAATATAATTTATATAACATAAACTAATTAATAACTTATTTAATAATATTATACAAATTATAAATAGTTTTGCAAAATAAATCACTATTTACAAACTAATTGAAGGTTAAATGCTATTTAAATTCAATTTTTATGCAATAATTAGAAACCACATATAAATGAATTTGATAAAAATTTAAATAAAATGATATAAAAAATAATATTTATTTAGTTAGTATAATAATTTATCTTGATAATTATAAGTTATTACTATATATTAATAATATAGAGTTGATAAAACTACAAATTCAGTCATTAGAATCATTTAAGTAAATGCTTTCAAAAAATCTAAAAGTATTTTAATAAAATGTATAATTTTTGAACATAATCTGTACTGAAATTTAAGTGCTATGCATTTAATATAAAGTTATATATAAAACTAAGAGAGCAGTTAGTAAATGGTTTGTCAAAACTTATATATTGCAGTGAATATACAGTAATTGTGTGTACACAAAGAGCACAGGGATGTAGATATATGTGTCATCTTTGCAATGGTTGTGCCTCTCACTCAGTCTCTATAGTTGTAGAGTTAATGCCTGTTTGATAGCTAAACACTAAACGCGATCAATGAATGCTATTCACTGTCTAATAGTAAAATGCAATGCAATGCAACTAAACGTGATGTGGATTTGAGGCTATAAAAGCATACAACAAAAGAGATATAACATGAATAGTATGTGCTTTTCAATAGTAAAGTATTGTATAAAAGTTAACCTCATGGGAGCTCAACATATATATGCCATAGCATTCACGTAACGCATTTGCAGCACTTTCTAACTTTAATAATATGAGAGACTATTACTGCAATTCACTATATATTGAGAGTACAGTTGTCTATTGCATTGCTTTCACACAACATGTAAGCAAAAAGAATGCAATGAAATGCAATGCAATGCAACTCAATGCCCATCTAATTATATTAAATGCCATACCAGTGATCACTGATGCCAGAGATACCAGTGATACAAACGATACCAGTGATACCAGTGATACCAGTCTACCAGTGACATCAGTAATACCAACCATACACCAGTGAACTCTCCATAACTAATATACGATTGACACACAGATAGGCTGAGACAAACATTCAAACATTCACACAACTTATTGATTGTCACATTAGTTTGCATTATAAATAAGCTATTAATATCAATAATAATTACTAAATGTATATCACTATTATTTATATTTCTAATACACTATAATCATATTCATATGGATGGCTAGATTTTTTAAAAGTCAAAACTCCATATATTTGTTGAGTTATTAATTATTTAAATATATCGTACATAAAAACACCAAATTGGTAATTTTTAAGTTTTATTATTTGAAATTATTCAAAATAATTTGCAAAAACTTATTATTTTTAGATTAAAAAAGTTTGAAATACATAATAATCATTGATTATTAATCAAATTAGTTGTTTTAAGTTAATTTTGATTTTTTTATATTCATGTACAAAAAATAATATAATTTATAGATTATTTTTAAAAATGTATCATAAAATTTTTATTAGGTTTTGCAACTATTTGGTTTATAAAATCAAAGTAAATATAACTTAAATATTATTCTATTGTCAACATTATGTATAACTAAAGATAATTGAATATAAATTTCTAAAAAAATATATATATCTGTAATTTAAAATTAAGATTAAATTAAAATTAGGATTTAAAGAAACTAATAATAAGATTTTTTCCATAATATAAACACAACAGTTTAGTTGAATTTATTTTTAAAAAATAAGTTACTGATAATTGTTGTTAAAAACAAATCTAATACAAACATTTTTAAAGCATTTTTGTGGTATTATAATATCAAATGTATAGTATGTTTAATTGTAAAGTTAATTACTAATTAATTATAATAAATTTGAAAGTAATATTTATATTTTTTATTAATAATTTGTATTTAAATTTTTAAAAATCAAATAATATAATTTTTATAAATATAAAAACTTTAATTATTTATTTAAAAGATATTGTCTTTGAATAGTCTTTAGAAATTTTGCTAATGTAATGGTATATTAGTCAGACTGAGTCTAATAAAAGATACAAAAAGTATAAACCCTTTTATTACAGTCAAAAAACAGATGCAATACTTAATTTAGAGGCGGAATAGCAAATAATGGCACAAATGAAGTGAATTGGCGATTGAAAGTCCAGTTTATTATAGTATGGCTTTTCATACAATATAATCTCTGGAGACAATCGACATCCAGAGTCGCAAATACAAGTAAAAGGCGTTTATATTGACAACACTATTGTACTCAATAACAATCTCTCAGTGAACTCACTTTAATTGACTCCAATCTGACAAAACTTTTAATAAAAGTAATGAATTTAGTTTTGTTTTTTCAATTGCTTTCACTATTTTTAAATAACTTTTTTTATAAAATTTTTAAAATACTCTAAAATATTTGTTTTAAGTATTATGTTTATAATTTATATCTTAAAAATACTATAATTTTTCATTATTTTTTATTAACTAATAAATAATTACTGAATAATATTACATAACACATAATATTATAATTAATAGAATATTAGATGGAAATTCATGAATCTTATAACCAAATTTTAGTATTATATTTTTGAAATTTATTATAAAATAAATTATTTTCATTAATTATTAAATATTGAAAAATTACTTAAAATTAACAAATTTGTATTAAACTTTCTAAAACATTAGTTAACATTATTATATAAATTACAATATTTAATCAATATAAGAATTTAATAAAAAATAATTTATTTTTATATAATTTATAATATACTGTAATTTAATTTAATGTTTAGGCATAAGAACACACAATAAATAAAAATTGTGTGACTTATCTTAAAATCTCATTTATATTGTCATTCAATGAATACTTGATTTTGTAAACATTAAAAGTTATAAGAAATAACAATAATTGTATTAAATTGTGATAAGAATAGTCATAAAATATATAACGTATTTAATTTGTTAATAATATATTTAATAAATTCACTAAAAGTTTACTTCTAATTTGATAAAAAGTAAAATTTATTAAAATTAAAATCAATAAAATATTTGAAAATACAAATAGTATACTATAAATAATTGAAATTATAATATAAAATAAAAATTTATTTACTGCAACATTTTTTAACATGCAAACATTAAACTCAATTTATATACGCAATAATGTCATAAATTATTTTAAACTAATAAAAGTTTTCTATTATTAATACAGTATATTGAATACATGATATAATTAAAATGATCGCACGCTATACAAGTATAATATCTAATGATTTATCATTATTTAGTAAATGATTTATAAATGACTTAACAATTAACACAGTCGTGAAATCATTGTATATATATATCGGAGATCTAAATGATAGTGTTTTTTAATGACAATTGAAGTCAATGTTTTGATGATAACTTTGATCCAATAAGACAGACACTCAATTGAAGTGATGTGCAAATTGTAATCATTTAGTATGAGGTATTGCCTAAGGAATAATAGTCTATCAATTTTGAAATATACTGTTTATCTCAAAGTTAGTCTTACACTTTGTCAGACTGATAGAAAAAGGTTAGTTTGAAATGTTATGTAAAAGCAATATAAGCCAAAATACATGCCTAACGCAAAACATGCAACACTGCAACACAAGTATCCAATATATCATTTAAAGTGCAATAGCTTTTTGCTGTCTTTTTTGTGTCTATTAGTTGTGACACTTTTAATCGACTGCCAGTCTATGCCAACAACACTCCAAATACAACAATCCATTGCTAAACATAAACTATTTGTGCTTTCAATTTAATCATCTCTACAGCACTTTTACCAAACATTTCATACATTTTCTTTCCTATCTCTCTGTTGTCATCATCTTTAGTCATATTTTCTTCATTTTATGTTAACACCAATAAAAAGGGAATCGACACTAAATCCTGATCTCCAGTTCCAGTCTGCAAATGACAACCACTATTGCTTTTTATACATACATATATTGTACTTACATTTACAGCAAATAATATTATATATATATATATATATATATATATGTTTACTAAATTTATATCTATATATTTGTACTGAAAATATTTATACTTTATATAATATCTATATTATATAATATATAGATTTTGTAATAAACATGTAAACAATTGACACTTAATCTCCTATTATAATGCTAAGCTTCAATAGTAATAAACTTTTCAAATTTACAATTGATAATTGTTGTAAAATAAGCAAAATTTAATGACAATATTGCCTTATTACAAAATATAGTTTATTAATACATATATATATATATTAGATTATTATTATTATTAAAATTTAGACTATTTTGTCTAAATTATAGTTAAATAAGAAATAACTGGATTGAAAAATATATGGAAATAAAAGTGTAGCCAAACATTGGATGCCATACATCACTAATGACAACAACACGACTCTATGACTAAATAGAGGACAGATATGTGTCCAGAGATTGTATTGAATGTGTGTGTAATATAGCCTAATATAGGTAGCACTTGATTGAGTAAATAACATGGAAAGCAATCTCAGGAGAGATAAAATGCTGTTTCTTTGCCTTTAGAAGGGATCAAATGCGAGACACTGTTGTTGTGATAGCCAGTAGTCGAGGCATTAGTGCCTTAAAAGCCATTCTCTGAGCGCATCAAATGTATAGCAATATATGGCAACAAAAACAAAATTCATTGCTTAAACTTTCTCTACTATTGCAGTAAAGTCTGATAAAAAGCTATTAAATGTTGAGCTCTCTGTTGATTGCTTTCGACCTCAACTTAAAATGTTTAGTTTGGCATCAATTCACTTCACTTTCTATACATTTATACACAATTTAGAGAAAGATATTGCACTATATTTCTAATTACCCATCACTACAGATACCAACTATTGCCAGCAAATAACTATATATAACCATATATTTATATACAGTATTAGTGTATATATTAGTGGTGTAAGTTGAGCCAAAAACATTGTCTTGTCCCGTCTTATCCCGTTTTGTCCCGTCTTGCAATTCCTGCTAAATCTATTCTAAAGCTATTGTACTTTAGTAAACATAATATAAATATATATATATATATATAATAAATTTTAATACATTATTTAAAATATAAATTTGTATATTATATTTTAACATGACTGTGTTTGTAGCAATAAATAACGTATATTATTTTTGTCCCGTCTTTTTTTTCCTGTGTTACATCACTGCCGTCCTGCTTGTAGTATATATTAAAAAAACCGTCCTGTCCTGTCCTGTCCTGTATAAGACCAAGACAGGATCTTGCAAGACCAAGATCCTGTTTTACACCTTTAGTATCTATATATATATATATATATATATAGTATTGATTCACATCATTGACCGACAATTCATGTCTATTATATTCAATGGACACAACATTTTCCATTAGAGATTCGTCTTTTCATTTATATATCAATAAAAATTGCCTCCAATTGTTTAAATGCATTTCATTAGACCTGTAGTTATTCCAAACACATGTAATGACCAGTTATGTTGCTTAAAGACATATTGTAAACACAGTCAAAATAAGTTAAATATTGTCAAAAATTGCTAAAAATTGAGTAAAAATATAGAGTAGAATATGTATGAATCAATGTATAGCATATTAACTAAAACTAACTTAACATTCATTCAAACTGATAACTACTATAACAGATATAGAATAATTATATTACAATGAATAAAGTATCCAAAAACACATTTACATCGATACTAGATATGAAAAATCAAATTTAATTATAGTTTTTATATACAACTATTAGTTTTAAAATTGTTGTCTTATTAACTATAATTTATTCACTATATTGTATTAAGAATTTAATATAAAATGTAAATATACAGTAAATATGTGTTATGCTATAAAAATAACTTATAGACTCTCTATTTATTTATAGCTAAGAACTTGAATATTACCTCTAAATTATGATTTATGTATTAACTAGTATTTAATAACTAAAATTTTGATTTCACACTTAATATAATATTTTACTAAAGCAATACTATTAAAATATTTTTTTTATTTCAAAGCATAGTTTCAATTGCATCTTTATATAAAATAATAAATATATCTGAAAATATATTTCATATTTTAAATATATGCAACAATTTATAATTATTTATTATAATTTTTGAAATGTCTTAGAAAATATTGAAATGTATTTATATAAAAATGTATTACTAAAAAATTTATTATAATTTCAAACATTTAAAGAGACGATACTCTATATTAACTATACTGTATTAAACATCATTCATGTGTTAATATTGAAGAAATTGATTGAAAATTCGTATTAATTAAATCAATGTAATTGTTGCTAACAATTCATAATATTCTACATTATTTCTCAAATGTTTCAATTGTATTATATTTATGTCATTAAATTAAACATCATATGCGACGACAATATTATTTACTGTATTTTCAAAGTTATAGTAAAAAATAAAAATACATTTTGACAAAAATAGTACTAATAAAAATTTTTAATTTATATTTTTTCAATTTTATTTGTTAAAATATATTTTTAGTTATATTAAATAATGAATATATTACAATTTTATCAACATTATTGTAAACTTTAAAAATACATTTTTATATAATATATTGTTTGTAACTAAATGAAAACAATTTGAATATATTTAACTTTATTTAAAAAATCAAAGCAAAAAAATAAGAAATGATAATCGTTAAAAATAACTATATTTTTAAATTTTTATTTATTTTAAAAATTGTATTTGTAAAACAAAACAAAAATTAATTTAATTTTTATACTAATGTAAGCTTTATAGCTAATTCTAAAAAAATAATTATTATTTATATAATATGATAGAATTATTACATTTAAAAATAATTCGATAAAATAAAAATATTGTAAATGACAAGAATATCTAAAAATTCTATATTGTATTGAAATAAATTATGTTTTAATTAAAATATAACTTAACCAGCAAACTATTTATATATTATATAAGTATATACAAGTACTAATAAAGTAAGCAATAGCAAGTAAATACTATACAACTATATTAGTAATATATTGTAAAAATTTATACTGTTAACTTTATATAGTATAAAAATAACAGTATTAAATGTATATCTTTATATAAGACTTATATTTATAAACCATTAAATCACTAATTTTTATGAGCATATAAAATGTAAACTGTTAACAAATACATGAATAATTTTTATGCAAATAATTTCAGTATAAAAAGTAAAACGAAAATACATTTCTCTTAAAATACCTCTCTTTCTCTCTTTGAATCTTTATTTTATTTTTTTTCTCTTTAAATCTTAACAATTATTTATGCAGAACACGATCATAGCATCACTACTCCATTACATATCAGGATATGTATACACCGGTAATATAAGCAATAAAGCACTTATATATTGTACACTAATATATTAGAGTTTCATCTTATAAAATAAAATAAAATAAAATAAGATATTATATATATATATATATACTGTATATTTATAGTTATAATGTCAATGTGGCTAAATATATAGTGTAAATGTCAAATATATATTTATTTTCTTAAAGCATAAACTATATTTTATGTAATAAATATTTTTTGATATACAATAATATTACAAATATAACAATGCACTTCATTTTAATATTTTAATAATATTTTAATTTTAATTTAGTTTTTACAATATTAATGATTAATGTTTTATTATAGATTTTTAATTAACAATATAGCATTGTATAATAAATACTATTAGTAAAATAAAAATCTGTAAATATTATATACTTATATATAATTATTAGATAAAATTTAATAAGCTAGTTAATAATATTTATAAAAATATACAAAATAGTGTTATTTTTAAATTTAATCAATTTTATAATATAATGAGTTTTAAAAATATTTTACACATATATTGTATATATAGGTTTAATTATAATTGCGGTTTAATCACACATAGTTACACATGTAATACATTGAAACAAATATTGTTGTTATATGCAAAAGATAGTCAAACTATAGTTCATGAGCTGTTTGAATGTCTAAATGTCATCTATTGAAAGCACAGTTAGCAACAAAATCATATATTGTATATAAATTATATATATATAATAGTTTATGTGGAATATACAGTATATAATATGATATTATATTATATACTGTATATTATATACTGTATTATAATTTATAAAACATGATTGATATGCAACAGTACTATTATTTATTTATTTATAAATGTGTTAAACTATATTATATTGCTAAAATATTTAAAATGTAAGTAATACTAGTTTAAAATTAATTAGACAATTTTAAAAATTGAATATTAGCTGTCTATTATTTGTGCAAAAATGGTTATGACTTTATATTCAACAATAATATTAGTACTCAAATGATTTAAGCATTTCTGGGACAAACCTCGAATGAAAATTATATTTTAAACAATTAATTACATGATTTGAATTAATAATCATATTATCGGCGAAAAGATGTTTCATATAAGTTAAATGCAACACAAATCTAACAAAAGCCAAACAAAATAAATTAATTAATATTCTGTTTTCTCTATTGTTGTGATTGTTAGCGACAAATCATTGGTTTATAATTTAATTATAATGATTATATAGATAACCCGTATTTTTCAAAACAAATTTTTAAAACACGACACAAACTGTTTGATAAATTTTGATGGAAACATGAGATAATAGTTTGATATGTGTATAGTATTAGACCATTTTCTCGGTGCCAGTCAGGCATAGTATGCTTGTGTTTGGCATCAAATGAAGTACACTTTGAGAATATCAATTGATATATAAAGTAATGCATTGCAATAGATATAAGTTATATATATATATATATATATATATATATATATATATATATATATATATATATATATATATATATATAATGACTATAAGTTGATGTTTGGCACAAAAATTGACAAAAGCTGTTCATTCAATATGGCTTTCCTTTCATACAGTGGTCCTAACATTACAAGTATTGCCAACTTTTCTGCAATCGATTTTAAATCCCATTTTTTGTCACAAAACTATTGGAGCTTTGCTTGTGTTTAAAGATATATAGAAGTGAATTGTATGCTATAGTATGATATTGTATGGTATTGTATGGTATTGTATGGTATAGTATAGTATAAACTTAGTATATATGCTGTTCACAAATGTCTTCGTGAAACAGCATTTGCTTTTCAATCTGTTTTTCTCTCATCTCTGCTGTCTATCACTATTTAGAGAGCATTAAGTTATAAGAGTCAGAAAATTGTGAGCACCAGTATTGGCAATAATGGTATTAGAGTTTCAATGTATACAATATATACTATACATTATTAAAAGCGAATCGCCTGTGCCTTCATATGCCTCGCAGTTACTGCCAAATGCCAACACATAACATGAGATAATAGCACTGATAGCCTAAACCAATGCACCGACTCTTTAATAATTAACTACTCAATTGAGTTCAATACTAAGTTCAGTTAGTTTTTCAAATAAGTTTACCAATAATTGCAAAATCTTATAATCTATTTAAATATAATTTGTAAATATAAATATATTGTAACTATATTTGTTAAACATTTAAATTTAATCTTTTAGTCAAACCAATAGTTTGATTTTATTTTTTAAAGTCTAAATTATAAGTAATTTTTATTACCAATAAATTTTTAAAATTTATATTGAATATAACAAACGATGTAAGTTTACTTAGTATTATAGTTTTTGACACTACTGTTAAAGTTATTAAATATCGACAAATTACTCATCAAAAAATTGAAACATTTTTATAATAAACAATAGATAACTATAATTACATCCACAGTGCTATTTACTAAAAAATATTTAGATAACATTTATTGTTAAAATATATCTTAAATACAGATAAATATTAATTTCTATGAAATATTTTAATACTTTTTATCAGTTTTTTATTCTGTTATAAATTGTCGCTTAAAAACCAGGAGAAATAACCCCTAATATTTCGGAACTGAATTTTTTTTAAGTTTATAAAAATTCTAATTTTAATTAATAATATTTATTGAGTGTTATTATTATCTTATAAAATATATTACTGTAATTATTGATTAAAGATAAGTAAAATTTTTAGGGAATTTTCTATTGATTTCCCCATTGACCCCCATTGATTTTGGATTTTTGAAATAATTTCCATTTAAAAGTGCATAAAAGTCTACACCCACCCTATACTCACCAAGATTTTTAGAGATTTTTATCATTTGACCACTCCCCCTAGGCCCCCTCCCTAAAATCCAAAACTTTGCTTAACCATGATATATAAATATATATATTGGAAAGTAATTTTGCAAATTTTGTGAAAAATTAATTAATTAAATAAAATTTAATTTAATGAAAAAAGTAATATTTTGTCTTAAAGTTTCTCTGAATGATAGACAGTCAGGAAAATAGTGTTCATTATTGTGTTTATGAGGACTGAGATGATTGTCATCTCATTGACGGCACAGACATTTAGGTCTATTTAATAAATTTCATTCATGTCATATAGTATGTCATATAGTATGTCATATACATTATAATCCCATTATTTACTATTTTTATGTATTTTAACAAATATTGTGTATATACAGGTAGTTATTTCCTCAAAAATACAAACAATTTCTATAAACTATAATAGTTAAGTATATGATAAATAAACTAAAAGAGATTTTATATTTAAATTAATTGAATTTAATATAACTTCAAGTAAAAAGTTATGATTATAACAATTACAATAATACGCCGATAACTCTTGTAAATCTAATATAAGTAAAAATAGTTAACTTTTGTGTTTTACTGTATTTTAGATATTTTTATGTATTACTGTATTAAAAGTTAATTATGTTTGCATTCACACATCAAATAGCAGATGACAACTAAAAACAAGATTATCTAATACAAGAAATCACAATTAGTGTATATATTATGGACATTACTTTTATGTCTTCAACCCAAAAGTTAAACATCACTTGAATGAGAAAGTGATAAATGAATGCATTGATTAGTAAAGTTATCAAATGTTTTTGCAATCACACAAACATATAAAATATATAATGTTATATAATATTTAAAAATACGGTACATACAGTATATATATATATCAGGGTTAAGTAAGGGGGAGTAGAGGAGGGTAAGGCCAAAATACCCCCTAAGATCGAGATTTTGAGATTTTACCCCCCAGACTTTTTGACCAAATGGAAAAAATTGTCGCTTAAAAAAGAGTAGAAATGACCCCCCTCTAAAATTTCGGCGCCGAAATTTTTTTTGAAGTTTATGAAAATTTTAATTTTAATTGATACTATTTTAGTTAATGTTTTTATGTTTTTAAAATTTATATCAATCTAATTATTGATTAAAAATAAGTAAAATAGTTAAAATAACGTTAAAACTCATCAAAAAATAACATTATTTTAATTAAAATATTAAACTAAAAGATTAAAAATTACTTATTTGTTTAAAAAAGTAATCATATTACAATTTAAATAGAAATTTAAGATAGTTTAAAAAGTTAATAAATCAATAAATATTTATATTATAAAGTTTTTATTAATAATTTTTAAAATTTTAAATAAAAAATTGAAAATATTTTCAATTTTATAATAATATAACTAAAACTAACGAAAATTGAGTTAAATAATTAGTATTCAATCAATATTTGTATATAAATAACATTTAAAAAATAAAAATATATAACTATAAACATTAAGTATTATTTAAAAACTTAATTATGTTAAAAGTTAAAAATTATTAAAATACTAAAAATAACTCATAGTGTATCATTAATGCTTTTATCAACTATATTTAAATCTTAAATACATTATTATTTTATTTTTTGTTAAAATTTAAGTTAATAATTTTTTTTTAATTTTTTAAATATTTTTTTTGTTAAAATTTAATTTTTTTATTAATTTTAAATTTTTTTTTATTTTTGGAAATTTTATCTATTTTCCTGGGAATTTATACAGGAACTTATGGGAACTTTATGGAATTTACATGGGAATATTCGGGAATTTAAGGGAATTTTAGAAAATTTTCTCTTGACCCCCCCCCAAGATTTTTTGAGAATTTTGTAAATTTTACCCCGGTCTACCCCCCTAAAATCCAAAACCTTGCTTAACCGTGATATATATATAAGTTAACTTAAATTCATTGTTTATAATGCTCTGTAAAATTAAACGTCAAAAGATAAATGAATTATAATATAACTGTAAGGCATATAAAAACACTTTTCATTTAAAACTAACTTTACATTTAATTCAACAACAAAAAAATCTTTATTTTTTATAACATGAAATCGTTGTTTAAATTCTCAATAAAGTTATTCAACAAAAATAATGTAAACTAAATGTTATTTTAAAACTAAAAACATCAGTAAGCAATAGAAATGAAAATAATATTATAATTATAACTTATGGCAAATAGTGTAGTCATTGAATTGTCAACAACTTGCTTACTATTTGCTAATATTGTATTGTTTTTTAATTATCAACAATTATTATTATTACTATTATTAAAATTTATAATTGACAATAAATTTTAAAATTTTGATGCATTTAATATTAAACTTATGCTTTTGGCTTTAATGTATTTATTGATTAATAATTTTATTAGCAATAAAAATATTTAATGTAAATTATAACAGCTATGTATTCACGTCTTACACATGCCTTAACACAAAAACCCTTAATTGGTTTTAATATCAAATTTAGTTAATAACTAAAACTTAATTATTGTTTAATATTTTACGCCGTTTTATATGAAAAGAGGTGGAGTTGTATTAACCCAATTAATCGGTAGTTTAATTGGTTTGTCAATAATAACTTTTAGAAACAATTATTAAATTATATCGTATATGTTATCATTTAATTATTATTGATTGTAACCGATGTTCATTTAATAATGGTATATCTCAATCATGTATCATATAATGTATTATATAATATTAATATATTATATTAAAATGTTTATAATGTAATTATTAGACTCTATAATGAGTATTACGGAAATCCTTATACTTTTATATTATCTAATTATATATAAAATTATTTTGTTTTTAACATTTTAAAAAAATGAAAACTTTATTTAAAAGTTTAATAATAAATAAAAATAGTATTTAAGATTTTTATATTAAATATGAATTTTAATGTTAAAAATTATATTATTTTTTATGTAAAATTTGTTGAGTTTTTAAAATTCATTATTTCATTTTATGATTAAATCACTATAAATCTCATTGTGAATACATTGTATGCCAGCATTTAAATGATAAGCAAACTTCATTACAATTCATGAGTTTCCATGTAATCCACTATTGTTTTCAATTTATTGTAAAATTAATTGTTAGTTATTTGTTTATTTTGTTGTATAAATTTTTGCTTATTTTTGCAAACTGGTAGTTATTATAGTATAATATATTAATCAATCAATATATTATATTAATTAACTAATACAGTATATTATCATTTGTTAAACAATTTATAAAGTATTTAGAGAAAGTTATATCAATTATATAATAAATGCAATATAAATTTATAGTATTAATATGTACTACAAGTGTGTAAAACAAGTTTAAACTAATATTTATAAGTGTATTAATGAACTGAGCAAAAGATAATGACATTTTGATTTTTTAAATACAAATAACACTAATTATGTACAAAATGTATAATCCTTTAATTTTGTTATAATTAAAAACTTCATCAATAGTGTTGTTCGTAGAAATTTAAAATTTTGCAAAAACTTGTTAACTTAAGTTATATTTAATAAATAGATTTTTATATTTTTAAGTTTTTTAGAATAAATAAATTTTTTTATTTCTCTGTAGTTTATAATAAAACCTTTTAATTGACAGTGTGAACATTTTTTATTTAATTTAAGATCCAGGACAGTTTTTCGGAAAAATAGCATCTCTCACATGTTTTGGGGAGTATAAAAAACATTTTAATAAATTTTAACTCATATCAGCAATTATTTGAAAATTTTATAATTTTTTCAAATAGCACTATTGATAAAGTTTTAAATTAATTTAAAAAGGGTCACAATTTAAATAGTGTTATTTATATTCAAAAATCTACATATCATTATATTTTGCTCAAACCATTATTTAATATTAAATTCGTGTTATTATTATATATTTTTATTCAAATATTGAAAACTTAAAACTTAGTTAAAATAACTTTAGTTAAGACTTTAGAAATTAATACTGTTTTTCAAACAAATTTTTCAAATTTGTTTTATGGATTCTATATGTGTTTGGTGTCTTGATTTTCAAACTTCGAATTTTGAAATTCTGATTTCAGATTCAATTAGATCATCGAAAATAAGATATATCGGATCAGCATTCAAATTTTGATATCTCTTCAGGAACATAGAGAAAATGGCGGCCAAAGTACAAAAAAATTAGTTAAAAATTTTAAAGTTTAGATTTGAATAAAATATTAAAAGTAAGATATAGGAATCAGAATTAAAATTTTGATCTCTTCAGGAACAGAGAAAATGACGGATAAATTTTTAAAATTAAGTCTTAGTTATCAAAATTTGAGTTAAACATCTAAATGCAGTTAATTATAATATTAAGTTATAACAATAAATTATTTTATTATAAAATGGTTGATAAATATCCATAAATCAGCAGAAATATTGGATCATAAATATAGTTTCAATATAAATACGTTGTTATGAACATATTGTCAATTAATAGTTTAATAATATGTCTCTTATGAACTAATGGTTATCAGAAATAAATATTTTGTTTATATTACAATAACAAGTAATTTACGCAATAAAAATTTGTTTTAGATAATGCTTTCTAGCATTTTCAACTGGTTTAATTTTGAAATTTTTGATAAAAACCAATTGATATTTAATTCTAGAAAAGCATTGACAGAAAAACTTATAGAAAATATATGAAATTTTTGTGACTTAACTGATGTTATCTTATTCACAGTTTTCACTTCTATTTACACAATCCCTTAGTCATACAAATATAAGTTTATTGAAAACAAAAAATCTTTGTCTATCATAAATAAGTTTGGTTACAAATATTCAATTAAATCAATAATAATAATAATAATAATAATAATAATACAACTATATGATTTTTATACAATTTAACAAGATAAAATAAATGATAAAAATAACACTCCTATAAATGTATCATAATTTTTTTTAATTTTAGCGATAAGTCATTTTAAAATAAAATTAGAAACTAAATAATAATAAGTTGTTAACAACTGGACTAGATTTAGAAAGATTTCATATAACTAACAAATTTTATTTATTAACTTTTTTGTCTGACATTAGTTGACATATCATTTCATAAAAATATATATTAAATAACATTAAATTTTAATAAAATGCTATTTTATTATTTTAAATTATAAACATTTAATATTTGATTTACTACTTATACAATATGTTTACTGTAAAAATATTAAGTAATATTTATTTAAAAGAATGCAATCAAATAAAAGTATATTTAATCATTAGTTTCTTTTAAACTAAAATTAATTATAGACTCAAAACATTTTAAACATTTCTAAATACAATACAGTATTTTAAAGGTTATAACTTTTTATCTCAAATACTAATTTATAATACTGTATATACTGTATAATAATCTACTGTAATATCTGAATATAAAATGCTTTTCAAGTATTAATTTTAAAATTTTATTGATTATGTGATAAGTTTGTCACCTCTTTTAACCACAATCTCAATGATATGTAATCCATATGTAAATAAATAAATGTAAATATAATTGAATGACTCCAAGGAATATGAGTTATCATTATTTAAATTCAATTCATGAATAAGTTTTTTATTAAAACTATTTGAATGCAACATAATTTGTGAAACCTTTCAATTAATCAAATATTAGTAAATATTAGTCTAAGAAAAACAATCTTATTTTTAATATTTAATTTACAATTGAAACTGTGATTGTAATTAATAAATTTGTAAAAATTATTTAATAATATACAGTATTACTCTAAATTTGATAATTATGTTAAATGGTTAAAAATATTTAGTATAAAACTCTTAATTTCATTGCCTTTTTAATCCATTTTAGTAACAATTAATACCGTATATACAATATATGTGAATATATACTGTATATAATTATATAAAAAGATAAATAAACTTTTTAAAAAAATAATTGAAAGCAATTTGTATAAAACAATAAACGATTTGTCTGAGCAATAGTTTTTAGCTTTAAGTCAACGTATGATTATTATGTTATTAATGGTTATTTTGATTACTGAATATAACATAATTTGTTGAATAAAAGCTATATAAAAGCGATTATTGATTAATATGAGAAAACAATGAAATTGTTGAACCAATGGTTGAACAATATCTCATATATTGTACAATAGTATTGAAAGCACTATTTGATAACAAATTGTGAATATAATCGATGATATAGTCGTTAGATTGAGATTCAAGTGATTAAAGTGTCGGCATCTCATGATATGCACTATAAAAATCATTTATTCATTTAATAAAACTATTAAAATTCAGTGTAATATAAAAATGATTAAACATTTGTCTAATAATTAAAACATGATTTTAGCAATAATTGTAAATATATGTAAATATAAAAATTGACTATTTTTTGTTTAATGTTTTCACAGATCCATCATTTGATCCGAAATAAACAACAGAAGTCATATCAATGAAAAGTCCCGTTTCGACGACACCAGCAATCAGTTTGATTTTGGTGTTAACTTCAGTCCAATACTTTATATCCCTTTTTTCACTTTCATTGATTGGAAATATCCAATCAATTATGAAGTTTCCATTATCTGTGACTACAGGACCAGCTTTAGCTTTAGCCATACGAAGACATGCTTTTCCATTCAATTGTTGTTCCAATTTATTGATCACCACTTTATATGCCATTGGAATCACTTCAATAGGCAATCCTTTAGTCCAGTGTTGTCCTAAATATTGAGACTCTTTAGTACAATCGGCGACAATTATTAACTCTTTTGCAGCCATCGCTACAATCTTTTCTTGAGTGAGCGCTGCGCCGCCGCCTTTGATTAGAACCAATGTCTTGGTGTCCACTTCGTCGGCGCCATCAATGGCTACATCCAGATGTGTAGTCTCTTCCAAATCACTTAAACGCAATCCTTTTTCGCGAATCAATTGCTTTGACTGAAATCAAAAGTTTTATTAGATATCATTTGAAATGATGTGATAAGTGGTGGTAAAAGACCTGAAAAGAAGTGGGAATACATATGACATCCAATTTCTTTTGGACGATCCTCTCGACAGCAAATACTATAGTACTTCCGCTACCAATGCCTACATTCATACCATCCTATTATTGAACAAATATCATAAATAATAAATATCTTATGGATCAGCTCATGGGTCACACCTTTAAGTGATTGTCAACCGCTTTAAAAGCGGCGTCTCTTTTGGCTAAAGCAAAGACATCAGGATTTGCAGTCATTATTGATCTTTGATTTGAATATCGACTAAATTTGACTAAATTAGTGTAAGACTTGTCACCAAAAGTCACTGTAAAACCCGTTGACAACAGTGTTGTAAACCTTGAGGTTATGCTTAACATTGACTCATATTTACAACAACTGGTGTTTGACTTTCAATGCAAACAATGCATTGATTTGTGTTTAATGTAAAACATATATCAATTGAATTGACATTTAATTTGAGGAAAACATTGATTTCAATGTATTTTTGTATTACTTTTTCAAAACCAAAACCACTTTCAAGTAATCTATGCTTTCATTGACTATAAGTCTGTAAATACTATCATAATATGAGTTGATTTTTAAATAAATTGTGTTATAAATAACGTCAAAATACAGACAAAAACATGTATTGACTTTATATTAAATGGACTTTATATCTGTTTGACGTAATTGATGTTTAAAACATTTATTTGTGTTTTGATGCAAAACAGGTGAAACACGTGGTGTTGGAAAAGACATACATCTGAATCAATTTCGGTGACAATACATGTGATCGACTCATTACAGACATGACTGACTTCAAGACAACAACTCTGGCAACTTTGCCATCAATTGTTGAACCTCTGAGTGATTCGGCAAAGTATTGGCAAAATTTGTTAGATTCGGCAAAAGTGGCCAAAGAGTTTTCGGGTATCAATTGCATGGATATTGGCCAACACTCTCACGATATTTTGGTGACCTCTTCATCACGACTGGCACTCTATGAATACTATAGTATGGAAGTGAAACGATCCTTCTCTGCCCCGAACTTTGTACAACTATACGGCGGAACATATCGTAAATCAGATTCAAAACTTATTGTCTGTGGCGGTGCTGACGGTGTAGTCAGAGTGTGGGACATCACTAATAGTAAGCCATTGAGAGCTTTGGGTCTCAATAGCAAACACAAGACATTAAAACATTCATCAGCTGTTAGAAGAAGTCATTTTTCGGGTAATTCAAATGTCATCTCATTTGGTGACGACTATCACATCAAAGTTTGGGACATTACTGAAGAAGCACTTATCACGACATTTGGTGACAATAAGAGCGCACACAATGACTACATTAGGGCCTCATATGTCATGGATAACTCGTCAACAATTGTTTCCGGTTCTTATGACCAAACAGTAAAAGTTTGGGATCAAAGATCACCACTGAAGACGGTAAATGAGTTTAACTTTGGATCACCCGTTGAATCTATTACTGTCCGTAATATGATGGCTATAGCTGCCGGTGGAGACGCTATAAAGATATATGATTTGATTGCTGGAAAGGTTTTGAAAACTTTATCCAAAACACATCATAAGACCATAACTTGTGTCTATAATTACGGTCAATATTTGTTGACCGCATCAATTGATGGACATCTTAAAGTTTATGATAGCAATTTTAATATCGCCACATCTCTCACATATACACCATCACAACTACTCTCTTGTGCTTTGGATGATAAAGTACTCGCTGTCGGTGCAAATGATGGACTCTTTTCTGTCAATAAATTTAAGACAGAAGAACAACAACCGATTGACAAATATAATAAACGCTTCAGAAATCGTTATTTTAACGGACAGTTAGTTGACTCGGAGACAAATAAGAGAAAAATAGATTATTTGGAACAATTCGTTGTCGTTAAAGGAAAACACAAATATCAGAAATTGTCGAAACATGAAGAAGCGCTTAAAAAGTTTAACCACACATCAGCTCTTAACACAGTTCTTAATAAACACAGCAATGAACCGGAAGTTATCGTAAGTTTTATGCAAGAATTGATTAGAAGAGGAGCCTTAAGAGCAGCTCTGGCCGCCAGAAATGATAAACAACTTCGACCTATATTTAGATTTTTGTTAAATTACTTTAAGGACCCGAGATTTAACCGTATATTAGTGGATGTGGCGCTAATGCTAAGTGATCTTTATATGAACCAAATTAACAGATCCGATGAAATTAGATATTTGTTTAATAAACTTAATTCTGTGGTTAATTTGGAACTCAATTGTGTCCAACAAATGCTTTCAATTTCCGGTCAACTCTCGGCTATTGTAAATTCATCGATTAGTTAGTAAACAATAAATTATTTTAATATGTGTTTGTAATTAATTATTAATTGTTTAGATCGTTAATAAAATATTTGAATTTTCTAAAAAAATTTTACCTGTAATTTAAATAATGGCTTAAAGGCCTCTAAAATGTATGAATAGTGAAGAATAAAGTACTGTATATTTAGAAAATGGGTTCCTGTGCTTCTTGTTGTGGATCTGATAAGAAACCCAAAGATAAAAGAGCCGACACATTAAAATCACAAGAGACGGGTAGTTCAAGCAAATACAGGTTTGCAAAGAATCATGTATTTCGATTCATACCATCCTTACCACCGCCCGATCCCTTACCAAAAAATACATCGTTCTTGGAATGGATTAAACCTGAGTTACAGACAGAGATTGACAAAATTATGACCACTTCAGAGTATGAGGCCATTCAACTCAATAGACTTCTTAAATTAAGACATGAGTCTAACAATACATACAGTGCTTCCAAATCTATTAGCGGTGATTACAGTCAACACCAATAAGTGTAGACTAAGTATTATTTAGTAATAGATTTCAAGATATATGGTATAAGACTCATCAAAAATATGTATTAAAAGATTTCCAAAATTTATTGAAAATCATTTTATAATTTTATTTAATAACAAAGAAATAAAAGTAATAAAATGCATTTTATTTATTTATTAAATGAAAGTTAAATATGCGTCACTTATTTGCCAAACTATATTATACTTATCATCAATTGATTACAATATCATAAATATTCAAATTATACAATCATTTAGTTTCACATTTTTACTTATCTTAAGCCACATAATGATACAAATTATTATTTTCTTTATCTCTCTCGAGATAATCCCTTTCAATAAGACTTTCGATTCTCTTTTTCAGATCCGCGGGCTATAAGACAAAAGGATAAAATTGATTCATAAATAAAGATAAATAAAAATAAAATATTACTTTAACGGGAAACTTGAGCTGATCGTAGAGTTCAGTCAAAAGGAGATTATGGGTCAGTGTTTTTCTTGTCTTCATTATACGAACAATGGCGGCATCGATCTGGTATTGTCTGTCTTGAAAGACCCTCTCCTGAGTGGTTGCCTGTTCTTCTTGCTATTTACCGAAATTAATTAATTATTAATAAATTATTATCAGTTATTTGTGTGAAAATGATAAAAACCAACCGTTTCTTTGAGTTGTATTTGGTTTATTTTAATTCTAAACAATTTATTTTTAAATTCTATATTGAAAGCGAATCTGTCGTCATCCAAGACATCCCTTCCCTTAGGAATCTTTGTTAGGACTCTAGCCTTTCCACACGCCAATGACTGCAACGTACGGCGTAACTCACTGTCCTCTATAGATGTCGATTGTTTTATATCATCTAAAGACAGTTCGTCGCAATCATTGAACAAAAGCAAAACTAATGCCTGAAATAGTGAGACCTGAAGTTCTTTATTCCCCTAAAAATTATATAAACATTCAATGATTATTGTTTTGAAATAATCCAAAAATAATTACACGAACCGCTGTAAAGCATGCTTTGAGGACACAGTGACCTAAGTTCGGCTGCCACTGAAGTTTACGTCCGCTATGTTTCGATAGATAAAATCTTTTAAATATCTCCTGATAGTCAACCATTTCTGAGGACATATGTACTTCCATTGGCTGATAGGTTGGCCAATAACCCATTGTTAATATATTTACATTCATTTCAATGGAACCGTTAGGTTTGGCATTATTAAGATATTGTTTGAAGTTCAACATCAGTTCTTTAGAGAGTTCCATATCTTTGAACATTCCCTCTAATTTTGATGTAAAGGCTGCCCCGCATTCCTGCTTAAGCTTTGAAAGCATAGACTTTTCCGCGTCAACTGAAGCAGACTTTCCCACTAAAAGTCTTTTTGCTAAATCTTTTTTATAAAATGCTTCGAAAACATCTTTTCCGTGAATAAAACGAAACAAAACCATAATTTTATCCAAAAGTCTTTCCAATTCCTCTTCTGTCGCCTCTTTATTACCGGCTCTTAGTTTTGAATCAACAAACTTAGCGATCAATTCCGCCGGTTTGTTAGCTCTCTGGTTAATGAACTGTTCAAACGCTTCTTTCAACGAATTTGTAAACTTTTCATTTTTAGTGAAACATTGATTCGACACTAAATCCATTTGATCCTTAAAGTCGAGCAATTCTTGAACCATAGTCTTATCTTTTTCAGGACTCGTGACAATCACTTTTCCTTTTTTTTTAATATATTGATTAAAGTGTAAACACAACTCTCCCAAACCCTCCTTCACTCTACTCAATAAATTATACATCAGAGACAAATCAGAAGCACGATTGGCGTCTAACAACTGATCCAATCCTTTTGATAATATGTTTGGCAAATGTTCAGAAATCAACTGTTTTTCCACTGTTTGTATTAATGGTTTGCGCGTTGAATGATCTAAATAGTGAAGCAATCGCTCCCATTCTTCATTGACTCGTTTGTCAACGTGTATCAAATATTCCGGTACTTCCATGGATTGCATCAATCGTTGTCCTTCAGCTGCATATAGCTGTTCCGTCGATTGCAAAAATCTTATTTCAAAAGCGTTTCGATATATTGACAAATCGGAAAGCATTCGCAATAAACTCTTAAGCAATCCTCTATCGACTGCCTCACCATTTCTTTCACTTTCAATCAACTTTAACAGTCCGTCAACTGTTCGGATCTGAACTATAGTGTCGTTTGTAATGTATTTGCGAAACATTTCTAATCCCATATCCCTATAATTTCAATATTTCATTAAATATATTTCATTTAATTTCATAATATAATTAAAAAATATGAATAAAACTAACCAAATGGATAGGATTTGTGCTGTTTGTAGTACATATGTCCGGTCAAGATATAGAAAAATACTCCGAATCATTATCTGTTAAAATAATAATAATACAAATTATAAATTTATACAAACATTCAAACATTGCTTACCATTTGATTACAATGTGATTGCCAACAATTATTCATTAATTTCAGATAAGAGAGGTGATCGACATCTGCATTAAGGAACTGCACCACACAGTTCTTCACATGAATCTCGACTAAAGACTCTAATTGTTTATACAGATCGGGTGACATCTTATGAAAACACAGATTTCCAACTGCTTGATACAATTCTTCCAATGAAGTACTAACCGGTTCCGACTTCTGGATGGCCACAACTGCTTCCTTCAATCGATCCCATGTATGAGTCGAGTAGTTTTCCGGCAATTTTGGCTTTTCTTTAATTGTCAGTCAAATGAGTAAATCATTAAATATATAATAAATTAAATTATTTATCAAATCTATTGATAACTCACCGAAATTTTTAATAATCAATTTCTTTGCCGCTCCAGGTTTGGCGTTAGTAGTGGTCAGTGGCGTCTGTTTATTGATACCATTGGATGACAAGGAATACCTCTGATTTTGATTGTTGACAGCAATTGTGTTTTCACTCATTTTATCACTGATTAGGTAGTCTTGATGGTCAAGACGTTGTCTTTTATAGCAAAGACTATTATTAGTGTTCAATGCTTTTCGTTTATCACTCAATGTCTGCAAAGTCTGTGAACGGACTGTCACTTCAACGCAGTTATTGTCTTTCAATTGGCACTTGTCTTGAGTCGACACCAATCTCTTAGATGTCGATGCATTCAATTGTGACATTCGTCTGACCACTACTTAAGTTACAAACACAACAATATATTAATGATTGACTCATTAAATGTTGGATCCAATCATTGATATGAAAAGACAATGATATCACCAAAATGTGTGAACAAAGTGTTTGTTGTTTTTGTTTTGATCGACACTTAAGACAATAATAATAATAATGAATGAAATGAATGACTGATTGTGTGATTCAATGCATTCAATAATTTAATGCTTTTTTCACTAAATTTCAACAATACATTCAACACATTATTTAACACATGTTTAGTATTTTATATAAACATAATGTGGACCTAAACTATGTATAAAATGCGTGGAATTAATATCACAATCAATGTATGAAACAGTATTATAACGTATTGTATATAGACTTACCAAAAATAATTATTATAATCCTGTATTTTATTATATTAATAAAAATTCTCCCATACATTCATGTACTGTACATTAATTTTTTAAATATACTTACATATAATTATAAATATATTATAAATCATAATATATATTATTTAATAATATTTAACTAATTTATGTTAATGAAATAAAAGATTTTTAAAATTTTATATATTTTATATTTTGTGGTTTGTTTATATTTTAATGTCTATAAATTTATTAAATTTATTTTTAAAATTAGTTAAATTCTTATTATTTTACATTTAAATTAAATCATAAATTTTGTTAAATAATTTATATGATATATAACTATTAATATTATAATAATTGAATTACAATTAACATTGAGTACCAAATGTGTGTCTTTATTGTGAATAAAATATGAATTACTGTACATTCAGTCACTCTTATTGTATGTTTTGTTTAAGAATTAAAAGACAAGAACTGTATTATCGGTGATAATAGTCTTGAATTAGTGGTCAGCGATGGGTGTGACGGGTCTGTGGAGTGTTGTGGACAGTGTCGGACATCCCATCAATTTAGAGACTTTGAACAACAAAGTGATTGCTATCGGTTTGTACACTATTTGTCTAATTATTATCACTAAAACTTTAAATAATTTTATTGATAGATATCTCTGTTTGGATCCATCAGTCGATTAAAGGTTTTCGGACAAAAAATGGTGAATCGGTGGCCAACGCTCATGTGTTGAGTCTCTTTCACCGAATATGTAAACTCTTGTTTTACAAAATAAAACCCGTCTTTGTTTTTGATGGTCGCTGTCCTGAACTCAAGAAAAACACAATCTCTAAGAGAGCCGAACAGCGGACTAAAGCTGTCGACAAAAGCCGTCAATTGTCACTCAAAGTACTCAAAAATTATATATCATTACAATTACCAAAAGATAGTACAAAACAATTGACAACTGATGACTGTTTGCCATCTCTTGAGTCATCAATATTTCAATTACCAGATAATCAAAGTTTTAAAATTTATCAAGAATTAAGTGATCGACAAAACGATAAAAACCAATTGCAAGAGTTTAGTGATGATTCAGATGACGATATTGAACCAAATATTGCATTTACTTATAATCATTTGCAAGATATTGATTCAATTGACTTCAATTCAACTGATTTTAAGAATTTGCCGCCAAATATCAGATATGAACTTTTGAATGAATTAAAGCAAAAATATAAAGGATATCGAAATATGGATGAAATGCCTAAAGAATCAAATGATTTCTCCTCATATCAAATGCAAAGACTTATTAAAAAACGAAGTCTTCAGTCAAAAATCGAAGATACAATTAATCAATTGAATGGACAGCACTCGGAGGACATCATTGAAAACTTTGGTAAAAAAGATTTCTGTTTTGAGAGCAAATCAAATGCCGGACGACTGATGTCTGATGAAAACACAAGATATTTATTTTTGAAGAAATCGCAAACAAATTCTGTAAATACAGATTTACATCAAAAGGATAACAAAAATCAATTAAATAGTTTATTAACTAAAGAAACAAATGTTTCTTCAGTGTCTAAAGACAAAGACACGGTTGAAGAATGTATTATTGTTTCAGATGAGACATCAGATGCTGACAGTGAGTTTGAGTGTATCAGAAATTTGGACACAAATAAAGTAAAAGATAATACTAATGAATGTAATTATGGCGTCAATTGTATAAAGAGTGACAAACAAAAAGATGAAGAATATATAGATTCACTTAATCATGAAATTGATTTATCAGATAAAAGTGATTCTGAAAATGAGTGGCAATTAAGTGAAATTAAATCAATTGTTTTTAAAAATGAAATACAAAATTCATTAAAAAGCAGTTATGATAATGAGATAAAAAATATTATTACCGGTAATACAAATAATTTTACAAAAATTAAAACCATTGAAGTGAATAGCGATTCAAACGACGATGATTTTGAAGTTTGTTCAGAAAATCGCATTAAAGATAATAACATTCAAAATATGTTTAGATTTCAAAACAAATTAAATAATAATTTAGATAAAACTTTACAATTAAATAATGATTTAATTGATGGAGAAAAGTGTAGTTCAAGTCAACGATCGTCTCAATTGACAGAAAATGAATCAAAAGTTAGCTTAAAGTCAAATAATAATAATATCAGTGATTTGTCAAAAACCAGTTCTTCAAAATCAATTGAACTAAATCAAAGTGAATCGAGTTTACGGAAAGAAATTATTCAATCAATGAATGAAATGTATAAACAAAACCGTTTGGCCAATCATACGACAGATCAGATGATGAAAGACTGTCAACAATTACTTCAACTTTTTGGTATTCCTTATGTCTTGAGTCCTACCGAAGCAGAAGCTCAATGTGCGACACTTGAAGAGTTGGGTCTAACTGATGGCACCATTACTGATGATAGCGATGTGTTATTATTTGGCGCACAAACTGTTTATAAAAATTTTTTCACTACAAGTAAATATGTGGAGCTTTTTAAAGCCAGTGATATAGAGAGTAGATTTGGTTTATCCCGATCTTCATTGATATGTATTGCAATGCTTTGTGGCAGTGATTATACTGATGGTGTCAATGGAGTCGGAGCCGTAACTGCTGTTGAAATATTAAGTGAATTTCCCGGCGATGGCATAAAATCTCTCATTAATTTCAAAGATTGGTTAAAATTAAGGCAAACATCGAAAGACAAAAGACCTGATAATTCGATTCGCAAGAAGTTCTTAAAGTTGAAGTTAAACGACTCGTTTCCTAATCGCGTTATTTTTGATGCTTATATGAATCCAACAGTTGATAAGTCAAAAGAAAAGTTCTTGTGGTCCATCCCTCGTCTCGATGAACTCAGAGACTATACAAGACATCACTTTGGATGGTCTCTCGAGAAGACTGATTCGATATTACTTCCCATTATGAAGAAAGTAAATGAAAAACAAGTATAATAATTCATTTATACTATTGTTATATTTATTTAACTAATTTTTTTATCGTTAATTAATTTCAGACCCAAATGACTATCGATAGTTACTTTAAAATTCAAGTGCAAACCAAATATATATCTCAGGCCAGCAAACGATTAAATACAGCAATTAATAAATTGAGTGGAAAAGAGTCGATACCCGTGACATCAATTGCCAAAACATCAACAATAACTAAATTAATACAAAAAGTTAAAAATCAGAGAAAACGTAAGCAAACGAGAAATTATAAAAATGATACTAAAGTGAGTCAAAAGCGTAAAATGTTATCAAATTCATCAAAACCTCAAAATGAAATCAATTTATCTGAAAGTAGCAGTGAATCCGAATAAACTAATTTCTGTTTATTTACTATTTTGCTATAGTTTTAAATATTTCTAATAAATTTGTGTATTTATACAGTAAATGGTTTAAAATGAGACAATTATTGCTCTAAAGTTAACTACAGTTTGTTTAGATAATTCTTTTATTGTAATTCTATTAAATTATATACTTTTTTAATTCTTGAATATTATTTAATATTGAAATGTACTGTAATTTTATAGTTTATATTTTTAAATAATATATGAATATATATACTGTATATATACTGTATTTCCAATTTACGGTAATTATTAAAACATATATTTTTAGAATAAATACATTCAATACTGTAGTCAATAAATGTCATCAAATTATTACTCTATTTGAAAATTTAAAAAAAATGACAACTTTATGCCACTTAAAGCAACCAATAGATGTGCAAATTTTATGGATAACATGATATCAGTAGTTACCAACTCAACTAACTTAGCTTGATAAATTATATTCAATTATGTCTACTGATAAAATAATATATTTAATCTTTGAATATTAATTGAATGGCTGTTTACAAAAAAATTATAATTTCGAAATACATAACTAAATACATATATTTTAATATTTAACTACCATTTGAAATACATAAGCAATTATTGGTTAATAATCTGAATATTAATTAAAATGAAACAAAATTTTTTGAATAACTATTTTGTTGAAAACAATTTGTCGCCATTTATGCGCCCGGATTGGTATCGATCTCTTCCCAGAACTTGCGGGCGGGAACTGCTTTGAACCAATAACCACATTCACAACGTTTAGGTTCACTCAGATGTACCCACATATAGTTAAGATGTGTCTGATCTTCTTCACAAAGACAACCAATCAGTCGTTTGTCCTCAAAGCTCGGCACCAGATTTGGTTGCTCTGCAATACAAATATGTTAACCAATTATACATTAATTACAATATTATATCCAAACAATTAAATCAAATTAAAATTATCAGAGTTTTCCCAATTGATATCATCTGTGACCACACCTTTAGTTCCGGGCCCTCGCTTTCGGGGCTTAAGACAGAAAGGGTCGTCAATGCCTTTTTCTTCAGCTAAAAGTAGTAGTTTTTCGAGACCTGTCGCGTGCTCTACAGGTTCGGCCAATTTTATGTCTTTAGACGACACATCTGTTCCGTCCACTCGACGAAGTTTACCAAATAAATGTCTTTTCTGATCAATCGTTGAATTGGCTGTTAGTGCTAATACTTTGCTTGTCTTAAGCAATGATTGACAAGCGATTGGTTGCGATACTAATCTCAACAACTGAGCCATCGGTGCCACAAATATTAGCCACAAATTAGTCACCAATTGGTCACAAATGGTTTGTTTAGATTCACTCTAAGGTTAAAGTGTAAGCAATGACTGATTCATACAGAGTGTCGAAATCGGTTCAATGTATTTATAGCATTGTATTGAATAACACTTTTAAAATCAAATAAATATCCGAAACCGCACTCTATATGTTTGTAGCAATAGATTGTGTGATAAGCAATGTTTGACTGTTTGTATCAATAGATGTCATTGAATGCAGTGTTGAATGCATTGAATGAATGCATTGAATGAATGTTTTGCTGAATCACTGAACTTCTCGTTACAAACAATTTGACAATTGATTTGATCCATCAATTTATCACATCTTAAGACACATTTAGGTAAGTGTTAGTCAAAGACTTATATGTTGAACATTAAGACGTTTACATCTTATTTAGTGACACCTAATGGAGGGACTGATTGGTATCCGTTTCGATAACTTTTGTTTGATGGCTTCGGACCGATTGGCCGCTCACTCGATAATTGTTGTCAAAAGTGATGAGAAGAAGTTGTATCCATTGAGTGATCACTTGTTGCTCGGTGTCAATGGAGAAGCCGGAGATACGGTTCAGTTTGCAGAGTTCATTGAGAAGAATATAAGTTTGTATTCAATGAGAAATGGATTTGAATTGAGTCCTTCTTCAGCCAATCAGTTCATTCAACGCAATTTAGCCGATTATCTTCGCTCAAGAACTCCATATCAAGTGAACCTTTTATTGGCTGGTTATGACACGATAACTAATAAACCAGAACTTTATTTTATGGATTATTTGGCCACTGCTTGTGCCGTACCTTACGGTATGCATGGCTACGGATCCTTTTTCGGTACTTCAATACTTGACAGAAATTATAAAAGCAATTTGACTGTTGATGAAGGACTGGAACTGCTTAAGAAAGTGGTTCATGAAATTCAGAAAAGATTGGTCATTAATTTGCCCGCATTTCAAGTGGCAATTGTCGATAAAGACGGTGTCCGACAACTCGATGATATTGTCTTCGATCCGAATGCTATTGGACTCAACAAGAGTTTACAGTTACCCGTTGGCCAACAACCGGTTCCAATGAGTCATTAATTGTCACGTTTTGTATTATTTATATTTGCAAACTCTTTGATTCAGTTTAAATAAACATTGAATTTATTAATAAATTTTTTTAAAGCAAATTATATTTTTTATGATTCAAATTGATATTGATTTTAATCAAAGAGTTACTTTAAAAATTAATAAAAATTAATTTAATGTTTGATTACATTTGAAATAACACTTTTAATAATCAGATATATTATTTTATTTTTTCTATAATACCTGTACTATAAAATTAAGAATTTACGGTACGATAAATGTTTCTATAAATAAGTTTATACTGTATTTGTAAATTAAAATGCGAGAAACTAGAGGTAATCAGTAATAATTATTATGAGAAAATTCAGGTATTATACAACAAACTATTACCGGTAAATACAATTTGTTTATTATATTAAATAGACATTAAAAAGTACAGTATATTGACTGACTTCTCTCATAATTACCGGAAACTTTCTCAGATTTTAATTTACAAATACAGTATAAACAGTAGATATACCGATAAACTTATTTATATAAACATTTAGCGTAAATCATTTATTTTATAGTATTATACTTTACTAGTATTTTGCTATAAAATTAAATAAACTTAATTGTATAATATATTTGACTATTCATTCATAATTACAATCTTTAATTATGATGAGTAGATTAGCTTAAAAACAGTGAATAATAATTTTAAGTTAAATAACATTATACTACAGTATATACAGTACTAAAATTATATTACGAATTGCTGAGACGACAACAATGTAATAAAAGTCCTATTCATTAACTAAGTTATCATATTTAATGCTTACAATGACTGTAAAGCTTAGACTCTAATTGTAAATATGATAACTTAGTTAATGAATAGGACTTTAAAATTAACATGTATTATTATACATTGTTGTCATCTCAGGATTTTGTAAAAAAATTTTATATACTATATATACTTTCAAATTTTTCAGAGAGTCTTAAACAGCGGCGATGCTATTAATTTCAATTATCTGGACAACAATACATTGGATTTAAAAGTGACCAAGGGCAATGTTGTAATTGGTCATTTTTAAATTAATTGTATGATTGGCCATATAATGTACAGTCGACTATCATTTTTACAATTTTTAACAGTTGACTGTGTATTACTGCCAATCATATAACTGTAATACTTATTTAGTTGTGAAATGTTTTATACATCTATAATATCTCTTTTGAAACATATTTTAAAATTAATATATTTAGCCAAATTTGATTGAAATGACTTTTAATTAATTTTTTATTATTATATTTTATAATTTGTAATTATTTAAATTTAACTTATTGTTTATATAGAATTATCAATTAAAAAGAGAATTAAAAATATAAAATATCTTTTAGTAATTTACAGATAATTTTAGAAATGTGTTTAACAAAAATCTACAATAATTAATAATTATTTTATTTAAAGACAAACTAAATTCTATATAATATTAAAATTTAAGATAAAAAACTTAAAATTATAAATAAATTAAATTTGATATAATAGAAATTAGTCTTAAGATTGTTAACAAAATAACTAAATCTTACTTAAATTTTGTAAATAATTTTAAGATAAATATAAGTATTTAAAGTAAATTTAAATGATTTTTCAAGAAAGAGAGGACAGTGTGATAGTGTGTCTATTTGTGACCTCAATCTTATAAGTTATAAGCTTTGAAACCTTTTGGGATATTTTGAAAGGATTTTGTATAAACTTTTGCCTTTTATGACACTATTCCTGGTACTGATTATAACTAATTATAGCCTAATATTGTATATTTGATATTCACAACAATTATTGTCTGTTTTTGGACACAACTCTACGTACTATTTCTAAACTGATTGAAACCACCATAAAGTTTGTAATTAAATAATGTTTATTACAACAAACATTTTATGATTTATAATTCAATATAAAACCGTTGAGAAAATGCTTAAAACAAAGTAAAAAAGACAATAAATTAACTAAATTATTACATTTCATTACTTCGTAAAGATTTATTAATTATTTTATAGATAATAATTTTAAAGTATTTGAAAATGTTATTTAAACAATAGTAATAATTAATGTGTTATATTAATAGTTATTTTACTATTTGAAATGCTTCAATAGCTAATAAATTACAAATATAATATTAATTCATTTTAGATCTAATGTTTTGTTATTGATTTCGGAAAACATAAAAATTATTTTTGTTGATTACCTTTAATTGAGACCACAATACTATTAATTTGAAGAATATATTTTGATATTTTAAAATATAATAATTTATTAATAAGTTAGGCGTTGTTCACATATTACGTTCGCACTTGAGGGGAGGGGGGGGGGTTAGCCAAAGCGAACTTTTGCGAACGAGGGGTAGAGACTTTAAGAACGTTCGCATTTAGATAATATCTTATTTCTTGTGATGGGGAGGGAGGGGGTCTAGATTTCTTAAACAGTGCGAACGTAATGTGTGAACCACGCCTTATAATAGAATGTTTTAAAGCACCAATGAATTAGTTAATTAGTTAAAAATTGTTAAATAACTATTTAGAAATAATTACTTTTAATCTTTTAATAATTCAAGCAAAAAATCTGTACACAAAATTATTTATATTAAAAAATTAAACTAAAAATTATGACAACAACATTAACTTTAACACTGTATAGTATATTCAATAATAACTAAAGCATCAATATTTATTTAAAAATTGAAAATATTCAATAAAATATTTACTAAAAACTACCAAAATATTTACTTAAATATTTATTTTTTTAAATAGTCATTTATTAGTAAAAAAATTTATATATTTAATCAATTTGTAATTTATTTAAATCTCTATTTAAATTATAGTATTACAAATTGAAATCATATTTTTATTAAGAAAAGGTAAAAATACACTTAATTTTATTTTCAAACTTAAAAACTAATACAACTCAATAATATAATTTTTACTAATTGATTGCATTCACATTAACACAACTAATGCTGTTTTGCATAATATTTTTGCTAATTTTTATATCATAGAGTTATTTGTATATATTTACTATTCTTTAAACTATAATTTTAAGTAAAAACTCTGACATATTTAGTACTTTATAATCTATTTTTATAGTTTTAAGTTAAAATATTTAATTACATTTACTAAAAACACAAAATATTTAATTAAATATTTCTTATTTATTTATCACCAAAAAATGTATTATATTTAATTAAATATTTTTTATTTAATTAAATATTTTTTATGCACTAATAATAAGCTTTGATTTATTATTACTATTGTAATTTTAATGCATAGAAACATTTGTCAAATTTAATTAGTTATAGATTATTAATGAATTAAGTAAACATTATTATACATTTCTCTAATGTTACCTAAACATTATATAATTACAATAAATATTGCAATTTTAAAATTAATAAAATAAGTTTAGATAAAATGAAAGACAATTTTAGAACAGTTTTAATATATTTCAATATTTTGTAAATTTATTTTATTGCACAATAAATTACATATAATAATATACAGTATATAAACTTTGACAAATTTTAAGGTTTTAATGATTATAATTTTAAAAAATTGTTTTTTATAGCGGCGTTTAACTTATTTTTAATCTTTTAAAAGTATAATTTTAAAATACATTACTTTAAAAGGTATAAAATTGATAAATAAACGAATGACTAAATTGAATAAATGAATGAATGGATAAATGAATGAATGAATGAATGAATGAACAAAATGATAGGATTGTAGTAAAAATGTGTGTAATTTTCTTCAATCACTGAATACTTATTTTTGGAGATAAATGTAAAGATAAGGGATTTTGCAAAAATCAAAGCTATGAATGACAGTACAAAACCAATGAATAAATATTTATGTTTCGCACAAATTATATTTGAAGTACAAACAAATAGTTGGCTATCAATTTGCTGGTATATTATATACTGTGTGTATATATTATATATTACATACTGTATATAATTTAGTATATATTATTATAATATAATGTTAGAGTAGAGTAGAGATTAGTTTATTTGCTAATTGAGTTGAATCATAGACATATATATCAAATATAAACTACAGATGTGTAACAAAATATTACTTTATGTAAATGTTTAGCAGATTTTGACAAATTCAATGTATTAATAATATATAACAACAAAAAAGTGGAAAATATATAACGCATTGAAATCTCAAATAAAATAAATTGATAACAAACTATACATATATTATGAATATTTTTCTTTTGTTAATCTCGACAATAATTCTATACATTTTCTACTTATTATACATTTTTAAAAAAATTATTAATAAAAATTGAGGACTCAAATGTAACACAAAAATTTTGACAGTTTTGTTAAAAGGGACACAAAAAATAAAGATAAATTTGAATATAAATCTACGCTATAATATGAGTCGAGGTTTTACAAAATATTAACAATTTTATATAATAATAATAATAATACGATTGTTTGATATGTAGTAATATATTCACATCAAATGACATATTTTTAAGAGAGTGGGAGAGAGTCTGTCAATGATTTATATATTTTTTGAATACAAACATCGTTTCTAATATTTCGATAACAGAGCCGACAATTGTTGACAATTTGAAAACATAAGTACTTTTCAATCAATGCAATCATCCAATGATTTAAAGCACTTTTACAGATGGCTTTTGTGGCAAATTGTTTGGATCTTTCACTAAAAAAACTATTACCTGATTATAATCAGTAATACAAATGACTCTTAGAAAATATCTCTTATATAAAAATATAAAACTATTTTTTCAGAGATGACTATCACTTGTAAAGTACACGAAGACAGTGTGTGTTCAATGAAAACATAACTTTTTTATTTAGCAATTTCAGTGTTATTTCACTATTCTATTGAATACAATACTAATAATACTAATACAGTAAATACTGCTTTTGTCAAAAGGAATTTGATTTTATTACTCCAATAAATGTTAATTTCATTCAATGTATTCAATATTATTGAAAACGTTTTAACAAACAAACCATTCATTTATCTCATGACATGTCATCTTAACATAAGTTAAAAATTGGTAAAACATTAAAGGAATTCAAATAAAAGTGTCTGAAATAAAATAAAACTGAGCATAAAATGTGGTCAATTCAAAGTTATATTACTATTTTCGATAAATCAAATTTATTTCTGTCAGTTATCATATATTTTATTAATAATTTTTACTATAAATAAAATTTCTTTCATTTTATAGTCACTTATAGTTCATTTAATAGTTAATTAAATATTCAATATTAAAAAAAACTCCAATGACCTTTATTATAATTTTATTATAATTATAAATACTTTTTACAATTGTTAATTTATAAAATACAATCTTAAATTATTTACATTAAACAAATAAAATTATAAATTTATATATAATTAGAAGATAATATAGTTAATAATTTAACTTTTTTTAATTTATAATATTTAAAGTTTTTTATTATTATTTAAAAAATAGTTTTTAAATATTAGTTATTCAAAAAATACAAACAAAAATACTGTGAATTAAATTAACAACTGATTTATATTTTAAACAATTTGATGTAATGATAGAAAAAATAAATAAATCATTGATTCATTATAATTTACTTTATTGGCACAAATACCTTAGTTATTATTTAAAATTTCTATAATTTTATTATAAATATAGCTATTTGAATAAAATTGTGACAACTTATAATACAAAATAAAAACAAAAAAAAATATACACAACATATTTATATTACTAAAAAAATGTGCAAAATAACAATTTTTCTTGAGTTTAGATTTAATTCACAGACAACCTTTTTGGCGATTTTATTTCAATTGTTAATTTATATAATAAAATATTTAATAAATTAAACAAAATAAAATCAAAAAAAAAAAACAATATACTAAATCTAAACTTAAGAAAGTTGTCAATCATTTAATTTATTTTATGAATGTGTTTTTATAAAGAATATTAAATATTATTATTCAAAAAAATATATATAAAAAGCTCACAAATTGGAAATTTTTTGAAAACCCAAACTCGAGATATCAAATATCAATAGATTTTAATATATTTTCAGTATAATAATTGCGTGTATTTTAAAAACACAATATTTTACCACAATTATAGTCAAAAATACCAAATTTGGGTTTCATTAAAAATAACATTAAAATTGACTTAAATTTCAATACAAATGTTGTTTTTGTACAATTGCTTTGATTAGTCTCAAATATGTTTAAACTTAATGTTTGAATATGACTTAAGCCTATAGTTGACTGACTGCTAAATAAATTATAACTAATCAAAAATAATCTTAAATAATTGAAAAAGTATGAACATAATATACAAATTGACATTACGGTATATATATATATATATATATATATATATATATATATATATATACTGTATACTAATAGCTATCAGCGATATTAGCTAAATTCAGTCATTTTAAGGATTAAAAATGAAAATAATTAAAATATTCAATTTTTAAACCTTAAAATCAAATGATTTGTCAAATGTCTATTAAACAAACTATAAGCTAAATAATAATTTTAAATAAAAATATGAATATATATTTATATACTGTATAATGGAATAAATTGATCAGACATTTTGTGTCAACATTTTTATAAATGACGAGATAATGTTATAAAAATTTTGTTCATATATATTATTATTATTTATATACATTTTTATTTAATGCACTATTATAAACGCACACTTTTTTTAATTTTATATCAATTTAGTAATCGTTTAAAAGTAATGTTGACGTAAATGCCAAAGAATTTATTCATAATATTAGTCTATCTTTTATCACATTTCATAAAAACTTGTTTTCCAAAAACATTTTACATTTTAAAATAAAAAGTTTTAGAAAAAAGTCGTCTTTTTCTCATCCATATATCAGTGGACACATCACATATCATCATAAGGACAGTCATCAATAGACATAAACATATAAACAACACATAAAAACACCACTGTTTTAATGCCGTCAGCGAAATGATGTGAATCTTATTGTTAGTTAATTAATTAAAATCCATTTTTGTCACACATTGTAAGCAAACACACAGAATATATTGTATTTATAATTACAATATTTAAAAGTTAATTTAGCTGTCATTTTGACGTTATAAAATTTATGAAATAAATATAAAATATGAAGCATTAATTAATCTTAAAAAATAATTAAAATTATTTTTTAAATGTTAATTAGTAATCACAGTCTATCAGTTGAATATAAAACACAAATATTGATAAATAATGTCCACATAACTAATGAAATCGAAAGACTTGACTTAAATGATGAGTCTTTAGACATGAAAGGATGGTTAGGCTTTGGAGACTTCGACCAATTATTTCTTGACTTAAAGTCATTGGTTTCGCCATCAATCAGGTGAGGCGTTCTCGGTGTCGATGGATTAAAGTATATATCATCAGTGACTACATTGTTAGAACCGGGATCTCTATAATCATTATCCTCGGCTCCATAACCACTACCGGATCCACTACCTGAACCATCCGGTTCCATATCAGAGTCAGCTAAGATTAAAATAAATTAATATGTATAAAAAATAAGTTTCAATTTTTTATAATTTAATAAAATAAAATAAATTGCTTACCAGTGTCAACAAGCTCTACATCCTGTCCATTATAAGCTAAATTTAATTTATTGGTGATTAGCTTAAGAGTCAAGTTTTGTTGATTTATGATAGCGTTGTGACGAGTCGTCTCTATATTTAAATCACTTGTTTGATGGCTTTCCGGCTTATTGTCCATTTCATAACTATATAATAATAAAATTCTATATCATTACCGGTAATCCCATTTTATTTAAATTTCATTTAATTATAAATTTGTTTTAATTTGTAAGAAAAATAAATAAAATTTAATAGAAAACAATTGTTACTTACTGTACATTATCTGAGCCATTAAAACAAGTCATATCATCGTTAGCTACGAGTAAAGACATTTGTTTATCGGCACAAACACTTTGAGGAAGACGTGTCCAAAAACTTTTGGTTTTCTTAATTTTCTTTTTGATGTCATCTATGAGCTGATCTAAGCCCGATATGGTGGCTGAGGTAGGATTAGCCACATAAGGCTGTGGTTGAGCTAATTTGTTTGACTCATTAAAGTTAGCGTCTCTTGTCTCACGTTTTGGTGCATCGATATGAGGTTTGCCACACGATTCAAATAACTATATAAACATAATATCATTTAATATAATATACAATATAATCAAAATAAATAATTGATACAATCTTTTTTATGTCTGATACTATCATCAAAAAAAAGACATTGACTTTAAGTGGTCATACATTACCTTATTAGAGACAACGCCGCCGTTTTCCTGGAAGTTCATAATAGCGTCAGATATCTTGATATCGATTGGATCAACAACTGACTCAATGTTGAAAGAGGTCTCTAAACGTGAGGCTAAAAGTAGAAGAGCGTCGATATAATTGTTCCACTCTTTGTCCAGTTCTGTATGAAATGCTAGACATGTGTTGACAACATTAAGGCAATAGTTAGCGCACGGCTTCAGTTCGTTAGATGTCTGGCAGTGCGGACAATACGACATCTTCATTAAGGCATTACTACATTCGGCAGACGTTTGGATCTATTTGTTTGAATAAACCAAATAAACATTACATATATAGACTGCTATATAAATAGAGTTAAGTATAAACTCAAATGTCTATTAAGTCATATGATATAAAAGCGAGAAAAAGGTTTATATGGGAGTAAACTCTTGACATAAGACTTACTTCGAGTATGTTTTTGATAACGTCTTTGCCGTTATTAAGCGCCTGAACGAAGGTTCGGGTGGCTATAAATGATCGCTTTATTTCTTGGTTTAGCTTTTTGGGCACATCTCCGAAGGGTTTGAGCTCATCCATGTGTTTACTCACACAATTCAAGTACTTATCGTCAAACTTATACTGACTGTTCAACACCTGAAACATCTTTTGGTACAACCGATGGAAGAAGAGATCGAGTGCTTCGCTTAAATCCAGACCTCCATTATTGTAATAGTCTTCAAGATCTTGAAACATATCAGTAAATATTGACGAATGCTTCTCATATAGTAAACCATAGGTTTGTAAAAACATTTGATGAAAGTCTCGCTTTGAGGTCTTCAATAATTCACGAAAGAATTCTTTTGAAATATCAAAGAAAAAGAGTGAAAAATATTTTTAAATATTTCAACAAAAAAATCTTATTTTCTGTGTGTCTCAGGAATGCCCTATTTGTTGGATGGTATGGTTGGTTGCGGTGTTTGTTTGTTTGTCTATAGAAAAGTGGTCTCAAATATTCTCATTTCTCTTTTTTTCTTTGACAGCACATGTAGTTTTCAGTACATCTGCAACACTATCAATGAATTGACATTCATTTTTGTGAAACTATTTGTCACGATTTCCGGTCACTATTACAACAACACTAAAAACTAAGTTCTTATACTAAGACTAAGTACTGAATATATGTATGTATGTTAACGGCATCTCTGAATAACATTAACGCTATAAATATTTTAAATGCATTGTTAATATAATATGTACAATATATGTATACTTATTATTATTATTATTACAGTATTATACTATAGTTTGCTGTATTTCATGGCACATAATAACTAAGAATTTATTATATAAAGAGAGCAATAATTTTACCACATTTTATATATCATTTCGTGTATAGTATATATTGAATATGTATATGTGATAGATATAAAAGTTATTTATGTAAACAATTATTATTTCTCATAGCAGTCATAAATATATGAGAATTCATTTCATATTAAACCTGATTTTAGATATTTTTGTGTTCATTAATAGCATAGCCAAGGATTATAATGGAAAGTGAGATGCGATTGTGGCCCACAAAGTCCTTTAAACTAACAGTTAAATAGTTTTAATTCAATGCTAAATATATATATATATAGAAATAAGATTATAATCAATGATTAATTGAGCGAAATAGTGGAGAAAAACGGCTGAATTGAAGACATTTTGATAATAATTGAGGCATTTATTAGCCCCGAGGACATAGAGTACGTGAATGTGTGGAGTCTTGCTCTTTGGCTTAAGATTTTGGTTGCTTTGCTCCGGTGTGTGTATGTATGTGTGTGTGTGTGTGTGTATGTGTGTCGGTATGTCTATTAAGCTTAAAGTTTGGAGTTTGAGTTACATTCCTTTAGTTGCATACCTGAGAATAGTTAGCTTTTATGAAACAACTCAAAGAATAAGTGTATTCACTATATTTTAGTACTATATAGTTATAGAGAGGAATGCAAACAAATGTTCACTTAAATGCATTTCAATGGCCATACACTATACCCCATACAACAAGGTATGAGCCCATACCATACTAAACCATACCATATATTGCTAACAGCCCTATAACCGCTTCTCTTCATGAATATGTCCAGAGGTTATATTGTGTCCAAATGTTTGTTAAAACTTCAAACCAGAAACACCAATACCTTAAACCTATGCCAACAAACCATATATAGCCAAATAAGTTAACTAAAGTAAAGGCATTGCGTTTCTCTAAATATTGATCCCAAATAATCAACACTTACTTTAAATCACTTACAACAATAAGTACTGTATTTTAGTAGCAAAAATCAAACAATAATTTTCTCATACATTTGTATTCATTTGTAAATTAGATTTCTGTTTTGAACTGTCTTTAAGTGCTTTACTATAGATAAATATATATTTTTCTTATTTTATTTCAAAATACTTGAAAACACATCAAAATATATCTAAAAAGGCATATCTAAAGTGTTGCTTAACGTATAAAATTGAATTTATGAATATCTAAATAATAGCAAAAATAATAATCAAAAACTAATTTGTGATTCAAGAAAACCAGATTTTTAACATAAAAACTATTCATCCATTTTAGTCAACACTATATTCATCCAAATTTGGCAAAAATGAGATTTTTATTCAATAATAATAAAAATAATTTTATTTTTTATATTTTGATCTCAAATTCTATATACAATTTTATTAAGCATTAAAAGAGTGTCTAACATACAGTATATAATATACAATAATATAATTTACTGTATTAAATCAATTTATATTTAATTAAGCTAATATCCTGTAACGCTTTCAACCCAAATAAATATGTAATTCAAACTTTAAACTAAATAAAATTAAATAAACACTGAAATCAATAGTTTAATAACTAAAAAATATTGAGATATAAACTAATATATGAAATATATTTTTTAAATATCATTTGTTTAATCATGATTTTTAAAGTTATATTTACAAAACTCAAATATAGTGTATTTAATATTTTTTATTAACTAGTAATAACTAAATCTATTATTAAATCTATTAGTAGTTTTTTGTTTTATTAAATTGAATGCTTATCATTATTACAAATAAACCCATTTTGTTAACATTTCTTTGAATATAACATTAAAGAGATTTAAGTTATAAAAACAGTTTTGCCGTCACTTTTGGCTATAATTCAATTGTTGACAACAAATCTCCATCTCATATAAGTTTAGCTAAATTCGGGTCAAAAGTTTGTCTCTAATATTCGTTTCATTTGAAATCATTTTTCGTTAAAAATATTTTATTTTTCCTCAAATAAAAAACACTTAACATTTCAAATTATTTATAAATTAAAATTATTAACAATTTTCAAAAAATATTGCTATTAAAATATCTATATATAGTAATGTGTTATATTATGCTATAATTATTCGTTTAGTTGGATAACTCTAATGATGGACTCAAATGTCTTTCTCTTGTGTCATAAAAACGAGTTTTAAGTGAATATATATTATATAAGTATATAAATCTATTGCCATATAATGAATATAAATAATAATTGAATGTTTTTTTTGCAGAGACTGACAAACAGTGAGAGTTTGGACTTTCATTCAAACTTATGGCAACACTTACTGTATATTAAATACAGTGAGCCTTCAATTGTGTCTCAGATAACAAACATCTATACTCTTATGTCAGACACATACCTATTATATACCACACGAGATATGAGACTATTATATCACCAAAATATTAGATAAATTATTACATACTATTTGCCTATTATTTAAGTCTTTTGTTTAAATTTTGATTAATGTTTACAACACTTAGTAATTCAGGTATTAGTTATGACTTTCCTTTCAGTAATTAATATACTCTTTTGTTTTATAAATTGTTGTCAATAAATACAATGCAATCGCTTTTATTATTTCTTAGTAAAACTTTATTTCATCAAATATTGATAATATTTAATATATATAAATGTTTATATATTTATTTAGCATTTATTGTCATCAATATTTATTTTGGCAATAAATCACTAATGAATTTGTGAATATATAAATACAAAAACAAATATATAATACAATATATAGTGAATTAAACTGAATATTAAACATTAATTATAAGTGTTATTTAATAAATTAAATAAACCAAATATATAATAAAAATTAACAAACACTGCAAATTAAAATTATTAAAAAAAAATTTTGGCATTTAATTTGAGATAAATATAAGCTAATTATTTATAACACAATTTAAATAATTTAAATGATTTTATAGTGACTTTTGAGTATTTAAACACAAAATATTTGAGTAAATGAATGGATGTATTAATTATAAAATCAATAAATTTTGTTATCACATAAGTTATTATATTTATTAATATATCATATATTGTATAAAAGTTTTTTAATTAAAGAGTTTGAGAGGGCGTTGTCTTGTATTTAATGATAATATCATATGATATGGACTTACCATCAAATTTGGATGTTTTGTGTTGTAATAAAGTCTTCAATTCATTGATCTGTTGTTTCAAAATAAATTCAAACTGTGTTTTGATGTTATGATTGTTTGCAATGACTTTATGATCAATAGGTATGCCATTGGAGACAATCATTTGGTTACAAATGATTAATAACTTAATTATTATGAAAATCAAATGCAAATTCATTTTCATTTGTTTTATCAATTGATTGTAGTATTTAAACAACAAATCATAATAAATATATAAATATAATGACAATCATTAAATAATTATCGTATAATTGATTGATAATCATATCATTATTGATGTCACATAATATATACAATTATTTCACACAAACTTATAATTAAAATCAATGATTCAAATGATTCAAATAATTTGAAAGTCAATGCAATCAATGGATTGTTCACATAATGTATGTCTCAGAGCACAGGAGTCGAGTCGAGAGGACAGGCCTTACAATAGTCTTGACTAAAGAGTCTGTAAACTCATGTCTTATGTTATGTTTGATGAAAGTCGTGACTCACAGACATTCACAGCAAACAAAAACCGACTAAACATTGCTTTCAATGCTTTCAATGAATACAACGATCGACACTCTCTTCAAGACTTAGGTTAAGACTGAGTCGACTCAACCAACACTGGGATCACCACTGGAGAGGCATATATGACAGACATATCAGGCATTGCATACAAGTTATTATACAAACAACCACAAAGAATTCATATCATAACATTCCTCTACTTTTATACCATCCATTGAATCCATTGAATCCATTGGACTTTCCACTACTTTCTTTCATTTCTCATTACTTTTACTATCCATTACTTAAACAATAAATCTTCATTTGTTTCAAAACTACTTAATAAATACTATAGTATTCATTATATTATAATTTAAATTACAATTTTAAGTCACTGTTAACTAAATGAAAATTAAAAATAAATTGTAATAATTGCATTGTCATCACTTTAATCAATATATAAGATAAATCTCATCAATGTTTGCAACTTATTATTGTTGACCAAAAAATCATAACATATTCATAAAAATCACTCATTTTTAGTTTTATTATTAGTTTATTCAAGAATTTCATTAAAATTCATTATTTTTATAATTTATTACTGACTTATCTTTCATTATGAGCGATGATTTGTTAACTTTTAAATAGTTTTGTTTGTTTTTTTGTTTGTCATAGTGTGTCAAATATTATAATAAAAATACAGGACTGCATGAAAAGGTAAAAATATTTATTGCAAAAATATTAAGTGGATATACTGTAGAACCAAAAATACAATTTTTACAATTTTTTTTGAATTTTCATTATTTTTGTTTGTAATTTTCTCATTTTTATTATATACAGCATATACTGATATATATATAGTCAGTTATATTATGTATATAAAAAAGAGAATACTAAAAATAAATAAATAATTATAATTTTATTGTTACTTATATTTTAGATATTTGGTAAATAATTGATATATTTTTGTGTAAATATCAGATGTTTTATCAAAATATAAATAATTAATAAGAATTAACTATAATATACATTTATTTTTTACACATATATACATATATTTTGTACTTTATTAGTTAAAATAATATGTTTAATACATAGTAATCAAAAATGTAATTAATTGTAAATATTATTAACGCATAAAAATACTAACATATGTTTAACTATTATTTATATTTAATTTAATAATTTAATTAAATTTGTTTTTGACATTTTTTCAGTTTATATTGTTTTGTTTACTGTAAAATTTTAGACATTTATAGTATTAAAATAAAAACAAAAAGTGGTTTAAATTGAACAATGACTTTGAAATTGCAATTTTAATGCCCATAAGTTATATAGTAACTAATTTTGATTTGATATAACAAACAATTGTTTTATTATAAGCATTTTAGTTTAGTTAATAAACTATGAAATAATACTGTATATAAAACATATACAATAGCTAAATTCTTTACTATGATTAATATTTACAATATTATGAATTATATATTTTTTCATATTTATTGTTTTTAAGTGAAATTTATTGATTATAAATTAAAACTTATAATTTTGTTTTTTAATAACAAATATAAAAACATCAGAATTTATGTAAGTTATATGTTATTTTGTGTGTGTGTTTAATCGCATTGTCTATTATTAAAATTTCAAAAAATATTAAATAAAAATTAATGTGTCGCTTAAAAAATATGTTTTTTAATATAAAAATTGTATTAATTTAAAATTAATATCGGTTAATTATTTTTCCTGTAGTACCGTAAAAGTATACTGTAATTAAATATACTATAATTTAATTATTTAATATAAGTATACAACATAAAATCTATAATTATTAAGTTTAATAAAATTGATACAGTTAATACTTTAAAGTTTAAACTAATAAAACTAACAAATTAATGACCATGATAAATTTTTGAAAAGGTTATTCTCAAAAATTATTTTTCTTTATAATAAATCTGTTTTTACAATTTGTTATTGTTTTAAAAATAGTTTGTTTTTTATTTAATAACTATAAACAAGACTATTACAACAAAACCTTTAAGTGAAAATAATTAATAATATATTTAATAAAGTGTTAATTTTAATTTAAAAACAGCTTTTAGTAATAAATCAAAAATATAAATAATTAAAATATTAGTCCTGACATTAATAATAAACTAAAAAATATCCTTAATTTGTAATTAACTAACTTTTTAACCAATAGTATAATTGAATGAGACGTCACATTTGGCTAATGTAAAGATAATTAATAATAGTAATACTTAGTAAATAATAAGTAATAATAATAAATAGTATTATATGTAATATTAATTATATGGCAAATAAATAATATTGTAAGTTATTTATAATATTGTGATAAGTTATTTATAAATTAGTAATATTTAATACAATGCATTGTTTGTATATAATTGAAATTAAATTTATATTAATTTTTGTCAACTCATTGAAAGTGTTTCTACTTTTCAATGCATTGATTATGAGTTAGTGGTTATGTTTGAATCAAACATACGGTGTTTTCAACAATGTTTTAAACGTGTTTTAAGAGCTCAAATTTTTATACTATACTATATTATCAAATATATTGTTGTTATGTGAAGTACAGTATATATATACGGTATACAATATATGTATGCATATTATAATATATATAAACAAAATATTTTTAAAATGCTATGGTGTGGGTCATTACCGGCACTGCTTTGAATGTCTAGTAATATGTAGAGAATGTGAGAACCAGTTTAATAGTAGGGATTGCTGTGAAAAAATTTATGTGTTTTCTAATAATGTAATATAAAAGCTAAAAGTGCTCACAAACTTATACATATATTACTGCTGTTTATAACATATCGGCACTGATAGTGAAAGTATATTTAAATAACATTGCATAAGACATTGCATTTGAAGTAAATTTATGAAATATGTTTAGCAAAGAGTCAATTGCCGTCAGACAAGTGTTTTTTAAAAGCATAAGCACTGGTGAACGCTTAGCCTATCAATTGTAGGTAATCTAAGTTTTTGTTTGTCCGACAACACTCACGAAACTATTTGATTGCATAGTAGTTTCAAATTAAAGTTTAAATAACTTTTTAAAAACATTGTGTTTAACTTTAATATATTTGTTGGTATTTTCTTTGATAAGAATCAACGGCAACACAACAACAATAACAACAAACATAATAACATTAATACTAAAGTATTTTTACTGATAAAAAAATATTATTATTATTATCTATACTTGAGTTAAAATAAAGTTCATCAAAATCTGTTTTACAGCATTTTATAATTTAGTTACACTTCACTAATAATTGTGTTGCGTGTAATGCAAACTATTATTTATGTGTTTTTATTTAGGAATTTTATTTATAATTACTAGTAATGTTATTATATTAAATTTTATTAAATAACAATAGATTTCTTGACAATATTTTTTTGTATCAGTTGCTGTTATTCATCATTTATAATATCTTTATAATTGTAGTACAAATACAAACATGTTGTAAAAATAGTATTTTATATAAATTTCAGTTAATTGTATAAATTGCTACTACGTTTACAATGAAATTATTCATAATCTAAAATAGTAACTTAAGTGAAAGCATTATTGGTTTTAAGTGAATTCAAATAATTAATTCAATTGATAGGTTTAAAAACTAATAAATAAACAGTTATTGTATATTATAGAGATTTATTGACTTTTTAAGTGCTATTTTAAACAAATTCTTGTCTTTTAAATTCTTATATAGAATTATGTCAGAAGTAATGCAAGTTATTATAAATAATAATTCAAATCAAAGAAATAATTCATATGAAAAATATCAGAATTTAGTAACGAGTGAATCAATCAGCACTTCAAATGGTCAAACATTTACACAATCAGCTGTCACTACTACTACTACTATTACTACTACTACTACTACTACTACTACTATAAAGCCGTCGACAACAATAGCAAGCAATGGTCTGTTATCTCCGCCGCCAATCAATGTCCGTAAATATAGTCTTCCTTTGATAAATGCAAAGCAAATATCTCCGAATCAATATATGGAAAGTTGTGAACCGAGAAAATCATTTCAGTCGACAATTTTGGATAGTCTTGATCTGACCACTCATAAGAAACGATTATCTCAGGTGGGAATCGCTGTCAGTCATCACTTAACGTCAACTATTGGTCTTAAGCCGAGTCACAGCAATATTGTGAAGGAATCCAAGTGTTTGTGTTCGCGATTCATAAGATTTAAACTTAGAAAGAGTGGTATCATTGATAACAAGCGTTTTAATCTACAAAAACTACGGAATCTCTGCAATATTACTGTTGACTCGCGTACTAGTCTTGTGGCCAATCAGTTGAAATGTCTGGTCCTTGAGTTAGAGACAAATTATCCCAAACTATATAACAGTGTTCTCAATAATATAACATCTCATCCGTTAAAATCTGTTAATGAAATTCAATCAATTCTTCAGATAATATCACAAGAGTTGTTCCGAAATGACATAACGTGGGCTAGAATTGCGGCACTTTTTGCTATTACTGGTGCACTGGCTGTTGATTGTGTACAAGTAGGTCATCCGGAATATATACTTCCTATTATAGACACATTTACAGCATTTGTTGATAGAGATATTGCAGGTATTTAATTAATTGTATATTAATTAGTTTAATCAAAATAAATATTTGATATTTTGGATTAAGGTTGGATCGCACAACAGGGAGGTTGGGTTTGTATTTATTTATTTCAAATAAGTTAATATTGATTGTATTACTAATACTACAGTATGTTATATTGTATATATTAATAATATAAGTTTAACATATTTTTATCAATTTAAAATTAGTTTTTAATTTGCTATAAATACTATAAATTTTATTTTATTTATATAAAAATTAATACATGGTTTTGTTGAAAAAGATAATAGGTTTGTATAAAAAAATTTACAGTAAATCATTTTTATAATTAATTTCATAAAACTTTATATCATTTAAGTTTATGATAATTATTTAATAGATTAAATAATTATATCATATGCAGTATACACAATATTTTTACTTATGACTATAGTCACACTATAGTATAATTATAATCCAATATTATTAGTTTTATTTTAATATAAACAGTAAAAATTATATATAAGAACTTTAATTACTCATAATTTGTGACATATATTTAGCCGATTTTTGTCTTAGGCTTAATTGCGGACAAATTGAAAATTGTTTTATTTGAAATTTTAATTTTATGAATGTTTTAGAATATAAATTTTAAAAATTATTAATTTTATTTTTTTTATTTCTATAAACTATATTATAATATTTTAAAATGTTAAATTAAGTAAACTTATTAGTATATGTATTTCAACAAATATTTATTAATTAACAATAAACTAATAATTTGTTTAATTCTCATAAATATAGGATTCATTGATATATTGGTTTCGTTCCGATAATCACTACAACAAAGCCATTAATTATATGTTGTTTTTATTTACAATCATATTTTGGATTATATTTACATATTTTATTATATTTTAAATTTTTGTTATTGATTTTAATTAAATTTATTTTATTATTTTGTTAATATTTAATTAAACCTTAAAAAGATTATGAATAATTGCAAATTTATAAATTATACAAAAAATAACATTAGTTATGTTAAATCTGCATTAATTATTACTTTACAACTTATAAATTTATATAAATATTTTTATATTAGATAGTATTTATAAATAGGTAAATATTTAGATAATTTTAAGTAAATCGATATTTTATCAAATTTAAATGTCAAACAAATTAATGGAAATTAATAAGTTTTTGTTTTGTAAACATATACCCATACAGTACTTATAATAAGATTACTACTTATTTTGATTACACAATTATTTTAATAAAAATTATTATCTGATGTTTGTTTTCTAATGTTATTTTCTAAACATTTTCTAAACAATTTCTAAAAAATATCATTGTTATAACATAACATAAACATTATGATTGTATTGTTTTGAAAAACAAATATTAAAAACATTTTATTGCTTAACATATTAACTATATAAACAAACTATATAAGAATAGTTTATCTTAAATAATTGATCAAAAGATAAAGTATAGAAATTTTTAAAAACATTTAAAGCATTTAATAATAACAATAAAATCTTTTATCTATTAAGTCATTTTTATTATAATATAAGACTCTAAAACAAATAAAAATAAATTGAAAATTTAAAAATATAATTTTAGATAAAATCGATGTATTCATTATTTATTTGCAAAAACTTTTTGGTAAAATGAAATTACTTTATAGTATAACTGAAAGTTTTCTGTAATTATAAAAATATATTTATTTTTCAATAAGTAGTTATATAATAAAATGTTAATTTTATTAATCAAAGGATTTGTCAGCAAATAAAATAAATAAGATTGTGATGAATCGTATTATATGAAAACAGTAAAATTTTAACTTGAAATAACTTTTAACTAAATAAAGATATTTAAAATATTTTTGTATTTTACTAATAAAAATAGTATCATAATATTTATCATATGTGAAAATTAAGTTGCTATCACTCAATAGTATTAGATTATTATAAAAAGATTATAAGTGTATATAATATCCAGTTAGTATATAACAATAAGTTTAACGTAAAATTATTATATTTTTGCATTAATAGTCATAATTTAGTAGATTACTATCTATTGATTAAGCCTTCATTAATTGATTAAGTTTTCATGATAAAAACTTTAAAATAAATTTTTATTGTATTATTTATGATTATATTGTAAGGTAACTATGGTTTACATTTATACAGTATATACTTAAATATAATTAAATTTATTTTCAATTAGTTATGAATCACAAATCAGTATTTAATTTTAAAGCTGTTTTTATTTATATTCTATTACAATTAAATTTAAGTGTTATTTTATATTACTAATATTGGTATTTAAATAATAATTGCTTAAAAATTATTTATTTTTATTGATAATATAAAAATTATAACAATAACTGTAATAATACTGTAATTTATATAATATAAATTAATAACTGAAATATAGAATTATTCTCGTATTTTAAGTAATCCTTTAATACTTTTTTATTTTTATTTACTTATACAATAAAGTTGTTGGATATACAGTATATATAAAATTGATAAAACTATTTACCATAATAAAACTTTTTACTTAAAATAAACTTGATACAATCAAGTCATATTACAGTATAATGTTATAAATAAAATCACAAAAATAATTTAATTTGAAATATTTTATGTAAAATTTATTGATTTGATTGGTTTAATAATTAACAATACAAAGTATTTTAATATAAATTAAATGATTTTACAATTTAAATATATCTAAACATAAATTTAATTAGTATTATTATTTAATTTATTATATAAAATCATATGCAACTAATTTATTAATGTCAGACTATTATAAAATAAAACATATAATAATTTATAAACTACTGTAAAACAATAAACGATAATTAAGTTTATTTATTTTTAAATTTTTTTTTAGCTTTTGTTAATTTTGTTTGTAAATCAAGACTTTTATACATTTTATATAACTTTTTGGCTGAATATTGAATTGATTTGTTAAGTCCAGCCGTGAAAAGTCCTTTAAGACTTTGTGCAGTACTTGATTTTTCGACAATAGTTTTAATGGCAAACTGGATCTGTTCTCGACATTCAAAACTATGAGCCAAACTGTCAAATAGATAGTCCACATCAGCGAATTGATGATCATTGTATTGATTCCACTCTTTAATTAATATCTCCTCCAAGGATTTGGGTAACATATTCAAGTGGTAGAGTTTGGCTTTCGGTGAACAGTCTTGTGAATAGATCCGAGAGTTCGGATCCCAAGTGACCAATTGGGACAATGCTTTCGATGTCAATATTGGTTGATATAAGTGACGAAAATTATCAATTTGTGGTAAAACTAACTTTTGGATCTTTTGTCGGTCTTCTCCAATAGTCATCCGAAAGTCGCCGATGTATGAAATGTTAGCGATTCTCATATAGAGTTCCTCTTCGGTAAACCTTTCGGACAATAAGAGTAACGCCGCGTGAATTGCATTTTCGGTATTCTTGTTGATCGCAACCGACAACTCATTAGAGTTGGGTTCGATGAGAGTGACCACCGGTTTATGCAAACGTCCGCTTATATACAATGTCTGCCAATCGAGACAATCACTAATCAGTTGTTTATTTGATATCACACCGTATTTAATAAGATGTCCATTAAATGGGATCAAAGTATTGAAATATACATAAGCGCTAAACTTTTCCTGAATAGTGGACAACCATTTCGGTCCCAATGAACCTAACATTGAATAATGATTTCGGTTTTTGATTAGATTGTGATAATGAAAGTCTAGAGAGTCTTCGGTTACAACAATCAAATCAATCATATTTTTGTCGGTATTTTTGACTACATTTTGATTGAAAACACCCGAACCGTAAGCAAATGCATACGAGAGTCGAGTCGGGAACTGTTGGATCAGTTGCTGTAAAAGAGATTTGGAGACATTTGAAGTGAATGTCATTATCGGTCACCAAATTATTGGCCAAAACTTTTTCGGTCACTAAAACATTGAAAGCATTTGTTTTGAATTTATTGCAAAACTATATTTTCATTATAAAACTTACGTTATTTGTGACCATTTAATGATTGAATGAATGACAACGTGTTTGTCACTAATTGTCTGGTCTTTACTGTAAACACTTGATCCCCGAAAATGTCTTTTTATTATGAAGAATATGAAGAGGTAATCACTTTGTTTGACTTATTTACTTCATATGATAATCAATTGTTATATTTAGGACTTCAACAATCCGTCTGATCCTTATGTTAAGGATAATTTGGATTCGCGTCCCGACGGGGGTTACGGCCAACATATGATTCCCGATTTGGTTCAGGACTTCTTGCTCTTACTCAAGAAGGCTATCATTGAGCGCAATGTTTATGACATTCAAAACTTATATGAAAACACTTTTATCAAACTCTCTGAAAGCTATTACTCTGACAGTCCGTGGCCTGAAAAAGAAGAAGTAGAACATCTGATGCCAGAAGACAACAATATATTCATTATTTTATATAAAGAACTGTATTATCGACACATTTATGCCAAGTGTCAGCCAACTCAGGATCAAAGATTTGATTCGTACTTTAATTATTGCCATTTGTTTAATTACATCTTAAGCTCTGAAAAGCCGGTTTTGTTGGAACTGCCAAATCAATGGCTTTGGGATATTATTGATGAATTTATCTATCAGTTCCAATCGTTTAGTATTTATAAAGGCAAGTCTCAGAACAGATCGGCTGAAGATGAAGAGCTATTGGCTGCAAGTCCTCAAGTCTGGAATGTCCATTCTGTTATTAATGTATTGCACTCATTGGTCGATAAATCTAATATTAATGAACAACTAAAAGAGTATAACAGTGGTCGAGATCCGGATCAAGTGGCCGGCGAGTTTGGCCGACAACCGCTATACAAAATGTTGGGTTATTTCAGTTTAATTGGTTTACTTCGTCTTCACTCACTGTTAGGCGATTACTATCAGGCCATCAAAGTGTTGGAGAACATTGACCTCAACCGTCAACAGTTGCAAATGATGGCAACGGCTCCAGTGCTTGCGTGTCAAACAACTACTTTCTATTACGTTGGCTTCGCTTATATAATGATGAGAAGATATTCAGATGCTATTCGCACTTTTACTAACATTTTGGTATATCTTCAGCGCACTCGACAAATGTATCATCAGTACCGCACATTTCAAATGGACTTAATTGAGAAGCAAACGGATCAGATGTATAAACTATTGTCAATATGTCTGGCATTACACCCCCAAAGGATTGATGAAACAGTTTTGTCGCATATGAATGAAAAAATGTCGGATTCGATGCTGAAGTTGCAAAGGGGAGACCTAAAGGAGTTTGAAAATGTCTTTAAACTGTCGTGTCCTAAATTTCTGTCACCAGTGGTCGGTCATTATGATAATCCACTTTCAAATCAACCCTCGGGTCCAAAAATTGATCCGTGGAAACATCAGATGAAAGTGTTTCTTGATGAAGTTAAACAACAACACCCGCTTATGGAGATCCGCTCTTATCTAAAGCTATACACAACAATGCCTATCGAGAAATTGGCTAATTTTGTTGATTTGCCTGAAGATGAGTTTAAACGCAATTTGCTTTGCTTTAAACATAAGATGCAAAACCTTGTTTGGACTAAAGGACAGTCGGGTCTCGACGGAGAGTTTCACTCGGGATCTGATGTTGACTTCTATATCGAAAAGGTTTACAATTAGTTTGTTATTTTAAACAATTTATATAACCGTAAATTTATTTGTATTTTTCAAGGATATGATACATATCGCTGACACTAAAGTTGCCCGACGTTATGGTGACTGGTTTTTGAGACAAATCCATAAGTTTGATGAACTCTACCGAATCATCAGTAATATTAACGTTTAAATCAATATTTTATTTAAATTTAATTCAATAAAATCTGTCAATTTTTTGGTATTTGAATAATAAAATAAAATAAATTTCAATTTTGGTATATTTGTATAATTATTTTGAATACTTATAAATTGTAGCAATAATTACCAGTAATTTATGGTAATAATTGGTTGTTTACAGTACTATTGAATCAATCATTGTATTGCATTTAGGACTATAGATAGTGGTAATAGAGAAGACAATAATTTAGAGTTAATAAATAATTATAAGTTTTAAAAAACAATTAATTTATCAATTTTAATAAATGCATTATTTTTATACTGTATATCATAATCTTAACTTAGAATTAGTAACTAATGAAATTCAATGAGGAGACAGTCCCCTCATTACTGTAAAGTATATATGTTTTGTTTGCAAACGTTTTGTTGTCATTTCGGTAGTTATGTCCAGACATTCACCGATTAGAGACACTGACCGACACCACTATCACTCGTATGACTCAGAATCACATCGTCATCGAAGAAGACGTGAACCCTCACCTGATTATCACAAAAATCACAATTCAGACAAATATCGTCATAAATACAATGATAATCACATTAATGAGGACTTTTGGACCACAAGAAGACTCAAAAGAGAATCGATTGGCGAATCCGGAGTTATCAGTGTTTGGGGACATTTGTCTTCAAGACATGAAGACATTGATGACTCTGATATGTCTACTGATGGCAAAGTAGTAGGTAAACGACGAAGTGTGTCGACATCGGAGTCAGATTCAACTGATGGACTAAAAGATAAGAAAAATAAGAAACACAAGAAGAGCAGTAAAAAGTCGAAAAAAGATAAGACATCGCATAAGAAGCACAAACATAGAAAGTCAAGAAACAAGGAAAGGAAAAGAAGTAACTCAAGAGACAGATATAAAAAAGACAAGAATGTGATTACAAATGAATACAACAGATATAACAATGAAGAAGAAGAGAAATTTATCAAAGAATTAAATGAAAAGAAGAAAAGAATGGAAATGGATGAAGAAGAAGACGATATGGTTGGACCACAGCCCAAGTCAGCGGTTCAGTTGAACCAAAAAGATTTTGGTAGAGCTCTATTGCCCGGTGAAGGAGCGGCAATGGCCGCCTTCATTGCTGAAGGAAAACGTATTCCCAGAAGAGGTGAAATTGGTCTGACATCTGAAGAAATTGACTCATTTGAAAATGTTGGATATGTTATGTCTGGTAGTCGTCACCGACGTATGGAAGCGGTTCGTCTCAGGAAAGAGAATCAGATTTATTCGGCGGACGAGAAGAGAGCATTGGCTCTGTTTAACAAAGAAGAGCGAACCATACGAGAGACCAAAATATTGTCTCAATTTAAAGATATGATTAGAGCTAAACAAGAGGAACACCAAACTAAACATTAAACACATATTTGTTTATTTAAATTAATTATATATATGTTTATGTAATTTTTTTTATAAAATAATGATTTTTTTTGTCTAAATATGATATTTCCATTATTTGTTTAATTCATTATTTTGTTAATAATTATTTGTAATAATTCAATAATAAAAGGACAGATCATATGTACAAAAATAAAAATAATTGTCAAAATAAACTTTGCATACATTTGAACAAATAATTGATGTAAAAACTATAGATCAGGTTTTAAGTGTAAATGAAAAACTACCGGTAATTACAAAATTAAAATTAAGTAAAAGGAAGGTATAAAGTAATAACTCCTAAAGTAATGATTTTTCGACAAGAATGCGATCAAAACCAAAGGGAGGATCAAATTGAAAGTTCGTAAAATTGACATCAAGTATAGCGCCATCGTCTACGTAGACAACAGGATATATTTCGGAGCCCTTGACACCATTGACAGCAAAATCAATTGATTTATTTTTGATATAAAATTTGAGTTCAATGTGATCATAGGTGACACCAATTATGTCACTTTCTTGTATGTCTTCATTAAATGTATGAAGTATTTGATTTTCAGTCACTACTGTTCCATCTTGTCTTAAGACCCAACTCTGACTGTCGACTCCTAAGGGAACTGAACTTAGATTGGCATTAGTTGTGGCCAACCCTACGCCCCAAATGCCTGTTTTGACGATACATACAATTCATTATTAATTACATTATATTAATGTTTATTCTGGCAAAAGACAGACCCGTTTGCTGTACTTTGACCTCAAAATATGCCTTATTTTGAACTATCGGTGTTGTAGTGATAGCACCACCAGTGCCACAGATTCGGTGACCTCTCTTAACGATCACCACATCATTACCTAATAAATGTATTAGTAATTAGTCAGTGATTGAAATCATATACTGTAGTTGTGGTACCCATAGTTGTTGTGTCCAAAATCACTTTAGGGATCAATTGGTCCTTAACTAGTGAATAGCGTGTCTGACCAGACATACCAAAACACCGTCGGATACATAATAAGCACTCCATTTGTGTTTACTTTTAATGTTTTTTATTCAATCAAACAAATAATACAAATTATAATACAAATAAATCAATGAAATCAATGATATCTATGCCATATATGCCATCAAATAGTTATACAATTGAATGTCAAACATATAAACAAATGTTTGGCATATGTTTTGAGTGATTCATTGCACTGACTCTCACTCTCTCCACATAAACACTACATTCACTAAAGTGACTAAACATTGCATTACTCTCTCATGTCTACAGACTATATATATAACTAATTTATGAATAATTTATTAAATAACTAATGATATCATCTCTTGATATCTTATATTAAAAAGATATCATTTGATAAAAATATAGTTTTCATAAATGCAAGAATAATACGCCAAATCTTTTAACTTAAAAAACTTATTAAATGATTATTTCGCTGTAAAAATCCTAATAATGACATTACTGGTATATATGTATATATAAGTATTACAAAACTAAATAATAAATTACAATTAGTTGAGGTCATTGTTATAGTTGGGATCAATTTGATAGACATTTGTCATCACATTTCATATCAAATTATATTATTATAAGTGAAGTTGAAATTGTAATAAATTGACAAATAAATTACAATTATATTGCAGTTATCATTAAATGAAATACAAGTATTATAACACCTATACATTAGTGCAGATATTATAATACTTAAGTGTCATTATTAGTTAAATTAAATCGTTTGTTTCGTAGCAAATTGTAGTCAACAAAATTGCATTTGGATTCTGTGACAAATGGCACATAAAAGGCCCGAAACAGTGTCGGCGAGTTCTTTGCATCCAAAAATGGTAGCGATTGCAGGACTTCCCAATGGTCGTAGTCTCGCGAAAATTGCGGCTCTAAGTCAGTAGATTCAGTGGCGTCGGTGTCGATCAGGAAATGACAATCAGCTACTTGTATATAACGGGAGAGCTCTTCCCGGTTGAGATCATTCATATTCGAAGGTATGACTCGAGTGCCACCATTGTATGGTTGTGGGAGTTGTCCCCGAAATTCTGATTGAATAAACTGTAACTTCCAGTGTTGGACTGAAGGCAAGAAGAAACTGGATGGGTATCGGTACCACTCTTTACCAACACAAACATTAACTGGTGTTTTGAGGCTCGAAATATTGTAATCGTTGTGAACGCGACCCAAATCCATGTAAATATCGAGTGGCGCGTGATATCCTAAATATTTATTTAAAAAAAACTATTAATATTTTACATATTTTTCATACAGTATCCGAATAAAACCTTTATAAAGAGCTAATCCTCGAGATATCGACAAAAATGCAAATATAATCACAAAAACTAAGACTAGAGACGAATAGAAATAAGTTAATCGGGGGATAATAGCGACCAATGCTTTTTGAACCATTTCTATGGCAAATGCGGCGGACAAACATATCAATGGATAGACAGGAAATATAAAGCGCTCTTCTTTGTGGGGCTGACTGAAGAAAACCAGATACCAAAGCAACAGTGAAGTCACACATATTATATGACTTGAATTTACTATATTTCTCTTTGACTTCACTAATAGCTTGCAAATGACCTGAAAATAAAAAAATACATCAAATTATTAATGTTAATACAGTAATAGTAGTTACAAATATATAATATGATAAAATTCAATTATATGGTACCATAACCGGAAGTGATGCCAAAGATAAAATAAACACGAGATTGAAGTTAAGAAAACCATTAATGAAATAGAAATGCCAGGGTTCAGTACCGTATAGGTTAGGACCGTGCTTACTAAACACGTTATATAATACGATATTGAGCGGTGCTAACACTAACTTCCCATAATAATAGGTGTCTATCAACACTAATGGTAACTATATTATCGAAATTGAATAAATAAAATGATCAATTTTTTAAATAATAATTACAACTAATAATAAATTAGAAATGTTTGTATTTACCAAAATCGATAAACCGATAATAGCCGACCACTTGGCGAAAAAAAATCGCTTCTTTTTGTTGATCAACATCTCAATAGCAATGGGAAGACCGAGTAATGCCGTGAATGGCCAACCAATGAGCGAACTTATTGCTTGTGTTAATATAACAATCTTGTGGTGTTGTTGAAGCCAAGCACCAAATGTTAGAGCTGTCATATACATGGAGAACGAACTCGGGAGGAATGCTGTCGACGATATGAACATCCCGTTTGATAAAACCATAAACAATAGAAACAGTCGTGCAATTGATGGTCCAAATTGACGTAATATTCCTCTATATTTATAATTTAAAGTATAGGTAATATTCAGTTTAAACTCAAAACAAAATTATGGATTAAAAGAACAAAACAATTAAAAATAATGAGATAACTAACCGATAGAGATATGTCTCACAGAGAGCACAACAAAAGGCAAGTATACATCGGGTGTAATAAAAGACAAGCAATTGATTAGTTTGTATGAGATGTGTGTATATAAATGCCGGTAAAGCGTAGATCCAGAGGAAAGCATACGAACGGATGGCATAAAGTGGTGAATATTCCCACGTTTGGAAACCCAAGCCGTGAATCAAGTAATGAGTCGGTTCCCAGTAATTGAATGTCTCGTCGCAATCACTTATGTTGTTCCACACGGCGGCCGATAGTCGGGCCGATAATAAGGCTTTAAATGCCGTCGACGGCGATGGACTCCATGGACCCAACAAATGGTGAACTGAATTATCTCTCTTTTCACTTTCAAACAAAACATATGGTAATCAAGTGGTGATAATAGCAAAGATATGATATAAAATGTGTAATACTTAGTCTTATTGTTGATTGATTTGACTATCGGTGGCATCGATTTGTTGGCCAACACATCATTTGTTGAATGACTTTTGTCAAGTCGTTTGCCTTTAGGTTTGCTATGGGTGTGACCACTTTGGTGGCCACTGTTTTTCCGATTTCGTGCACCCATTCATCTAACGGTGCAATCAATCAAATGTCAATACAATTGACGAAAACAACATTCAATGCAATACTCAATACATTACATAACATAAGGGATGAAAAAATCAATGTTTCGATTGCTTTGCAAAATACAGTCAAAGCTATAATACATTACAAGTATTGCACTGTTTGTTAGACAACTATAAGACCAGACTCTCATTGTTTGATACCATCTCTTCATAAATTGGCATCAATTCAAGTATACATATGTATAGTATTATACACTTAAATAATCTTTTAAAACACCATAATTTGTTATGTGATAAATACATAATATAATTGTAACCTATATTATAATGTCATTATTATAGTATAAATACGAGTATTTGTCTAAATTTGTTGACAAATCTATTTTTATTAATATTCACTACTATTGTTAATATTTGTCTAAAATAGACATCATTTTATGTAAATATAAATTTATTAGTTTTAATTGTCGATTGACTGGTAATTTAATTATTATACTATTATGTTAATTATATGACTGACAGTACAGTATATTCCTGAGAATATTCTTTAATTTTTCACATTTAAAATATCAATATTTATTTAACGGTAAACCAAACATACAATTTGCTTTAAATACCGGATTAGATATAAATGTTAATCACGTTTAAAATATATAAATTATAAGAAAAGTACATTAAGTATACAAATTTAAATTATATGATAAACTTTGTATTGTACTATACAGTAGTACATTATTAATGATATATAATTTAGTGAAAATATTTTTATTTGTTATTTGCATTAAATACATATTTTTAAAATATTAATTTTTAATGTCCAAATTACAACAATTTGTATAAATCTAATATTTAATAATATAAATATACATATTTTTTTATAAATATTAAGTTATCAACAATAAATTTTACATTATTCACAATTTTATGCTTATAGAGTGTATACTATACATCAAAACACGCATTATGTCTATTGTAAATGTGATAAGTATTATAAACATGACTTTCATATAATAATCAATTAAAATTGTTAATTCATTCATAAAATTATTATTTAAAAATAATTATTCAAATATTCAATCTAAGAATTCAATATAATGTAAAATTCTGTAAAAATACAATAAAAATCAGACTAAAAGTAAAGCTCATCTGGTATTTGAATAATAGTCAAACATAACATATCTTTTAGTGTTTTTTTGTTCACCGCTAACATGATATTAAAATCATAACATTTAAAATAAAAATTTTAAGCAAACATATGATTAAACTGAAGTGAATCAACTTCTTGAGCATTTGCGTGAAGCAACTCTTGTCTAAAATAATCAATAGTCCGTTTAAGTCCCTCTTTAAGTGACACTTTTGGAAACCAATTAAGATATTTTATGGCACGAGATATATCAGGTTTACGACGCTGAGGGTCATCCTCTACACTGTCTTTATAAACTATATCACTACTTGTAATTCCCACTAAATGTTTGATCACAGAAGCAAATTCATCGATTGTATATTCTTCAGGATTGCCTAAATTAACGGGAAGTGTTATGTTGTTATTCATGAGTTCAATAAGTCCATCAATTAAATCAGTAACGTATTGAAAGGAACGGGTTTGTCGACCCGATCCGTAAACAGTTATTGAGTGGTTTTGAAGTGATTGAGAAATAAAATTGGAAACAACTCGGCCGTCGTTGATATGCATTCTCGGGCCATAAGTATTGAAAATTCTGGCCACTCTTACCGATACATTCTCTTGTTTAGCGTAAGCATATGACAGTGATTCAGCTACACGTTTGCCCTCATCATAACAAGAACGCGGACCAATTGGGTTCACGTGTCCCCAATACTCTTCACTCTGAGGATGCACTTCTGGATCGCCATACACTTCGGAAGTAGAGGCAACTAATACCTTAGCGCCGACACGTTTGGCCAAACCTAACATATTTATAGTACCGACGGTATTTGTCTTAATAGTTTTCACGGGATTAAACATATAATGTGGTGGAGATGCCGGTGAAGCCAAATGATATATCTGATCCACTTCTATATACAATGGATTGACAATATCGTGATGAATCAGTTCAAAATTTTTGTGTCCAAACCAATGTTCAACATTTCTTTTACGACCCGTAAAAAAGTTGTCCACAACAGTCACTTCATGACCATTGATCATAAGTCTGTCCACAAGATGTGAGCCGACAAAGCCGGCGCCACCGGTCACTAAAATACGCCGGCGATCAGCGTATGACAAGTGTTTCACTTCGGGATACTTATGGCCAACATTTTGCTCCAAAGTGGTCACTCTTTTCTCTAAATCTTTCAATTTTGTCTTAAGATTTTGGTTTTCAAATGACAAGTCGTCTTCAACTGAGTTAACCAAATGGTTATATGTGGACAACACTGCAACACATCCTATACTTATTATATCAATTCAAACACAGTTTGCGGTCATTACTTACCGAAAGCCAGTGATATAATGGACAGTAATGTATATATTAGTGACATCTTATTGATAACAAATCGATTCAATCTTTTCATAACTGGGTTTCAAATAAACAGTTATAATATGTTTCACTCATTTGTTGTCTATTAAGTGATAAACTAATAGTCATTTAATATATGTTTAACAAATAGTTTGCATTCTATTGTCATTTCATTGAATTAAATGCTAAATCACTCAATCATTTCAATCATTATTAACATTACATTGATTTTAATATTTCGATTGAAATTACTTTCAAAACAATGTTTTCAAAACAGTGGACATTCTATTTATATAGAGATCAATGCATTCAAATGTAGAGATGTTAACATTTGTATGAGTCATTCATAAACTTATGACTATTAATACAATCTATGTTTTGTTCCCTCTTTTGTTTCAACAAACATATGGTAAGTATAAGTCATTTGACATTTTATTGTTTGGTAACGTTGTATATGTATGTGTAATGCAGTATTAAATCAACTGTAATATTATAATGTGTTTTCAATATTTATTTTAAATGTATTTTAACTTTTGTTTAATATTTATTTTTATTTATTTATAAGTATTATAACTTACAATAGGTTTCAAGCTTTCAATAGTCATGTAATCACATGACGTGATATCCAATCTATATATCATGTGTCACGTGATGTCAATTCAAATGACGTCATAACTTAATAGCAAACTCTTCACCGAAAGACTGCTTTTCATGACTTTTCCCGCCATTCGTGTCAATGGTTTGAATGTTGTTTTGTTTTTATGGATTAGTTGTGTGATAAACAATTGAAATGAAGGGCAACAAACATAATCAAAGTATTAGTAAAAGCAATGGCGATGTCGGCGACCAACAGATAGTCGACGACCAGGAATTGGACGATGAATTTGACGACGAAGAAGGAGGAAGACGTAAGTGTTTTTTGCATTACTTTTGTGGTGACAATCGGTCATTGGTTTTGTCTGTTTATGTAAGGTATCGGTGATATCTATATCCCGCCCCCACCGGCAAAACCCACTTACAGCGGTGAAGACACGGGAATCCGTTTGGTGATCACAAACATCGAAAATATTAACTTCAAGTCATACGCCAACCGACAAGTGTTGGGACCCTTTCATAAGGTTTGTTATCAATTTGTTTGTTGTGTTCACCGATTTTGTTGACATTTTTATATTACAGAGTTTTACATCCATTGTAGGACCAAATGGCAGCGGAAAATCCAATGTAATTGATTCCATGTTATTTGTGTTTGGATACAGAGCTCAGAAACTTCGGTTAAAGAAGTTGAGTGGTTTGATTCATAGCAGTGACACTTATCCTGATTTGTCGTATTGTAAAGTCATTGTTCACTTTGCACTCATCAACGATAAAGTATAACATTTGATGACTAAAAATGATTATAATTATCGATAACGTATTGGTTTTGTTTTGTCAGATCGGAGACGACTTTGATATTATTAGCGGTTCCGAGTTTACTGTGAGTCGTACGGCTAATCGGGACAACAGTTCATATTATTGTATTGATGACCGAAGGGTTCAGTTTAAAGAAGTTTCAAAACTACTTCAATCGCATGGAATTGATTTGCGTTACAATCGGTTTCTTATACTTCAAGGAGAGGTCGAACAGATAGCTCTAATGAAACCAAAGGCCGATAATGAAAATGAGTCGGGAATGTTGGAGTTCTTGGAAGACATTATTGGGACAACACGTTTAAAGGAACCATTGAATCAATTATCGCTTAAAGTAGAAGAATATAATGAGATTCGAGCGGAAAAAATGAATAGAGTTAAAGTGGTTGAGAAAGAACTGAAGACATTAGAAGATGCCAAGAATGAGGCCATCAAGTTCTTAGAGGCTGAGAATGACATCATGTTTGAGAAGAGCAAACTTTATCAGATGTATAGACACGAAGCCAACAATGAAAAAGATAAAGCTTTAAGTGATTATAATAGAGCTAAAGATGCTTACGATAAAGCTATGCAAGAATGCAATGATTTAAAACAACAGAGAGAAACATCTGAAGCGGAACAAAATCACATGAAAGAAGAGTTTAGTTTAATCGTTAAAAAATGTGATTCTTTGAATGAAAAGTTTAAAGAATGTGAAGGACGTGATGTCCAACTGAGAGGTAAAGTCAAAAATATCAAATCTAAGGGTAAAACTCTGGAGAAAACCGTTGAAGAAGATAATAAAAAATTAGAAGAATTACTTAAAATGCCCGACAAATACAAAGAAGATATTGAAAAGTTGACACAAAAGAAGCAAACATCAGAAAATGATTTAAAGTTAGCGGACGAGCACTTGACTGAAGTGATGGGACAGATCAAGGGAGACACAGAACCGCTACAGAAAAGAAAAGATGTCATCGAAAGAGAATTACTTGAATTGCAAAAAGGTGTCAACGAATCGCGTTCTCGTATGGAAATTGCCAAACAAGAACTTGATCTCTATTTAAGTGCCGAACAAAATGAGAAATCAAGACTACAGCAAATGATGAGTAAATTAAATAAGAATACCTCCGACGCTAAAGACAAACGAGAAGCTCTTCAACGCTTTGAAACTGAGATACCTTTGGCTGAGAATAAATTGAAAGAGTTTACCGATAATATGTCTAAACTTGAACACAATAAATCAAAATTGACTGAAGACTATATTAATCGTAACAATCATTTGCAAAGTCTATTAAATTCTGCGAAAGACATGAATTCAAGGAATAGAGTATTAAATGCATTGATGGAACAGAAAAGAAAAGGCAAACTTAAAGGTATTTTGGGTCGTTTGGGTGATTTGGGTGCAGTCGATGCCCAGTATGATTGCGCCGTTTCAACTGCTTGTGGTCCACTCGATAACATTGTTGTTGAGACCATAGATAACGGTACAGAATGTATAGATTTTCTTAAGAAGAATAACATTGGATTTGCAAAATTTATGGCATTGGATAAAATTAGTGAAAGACTTTATCAAATACCAGAATCTGAAGATTATCCCGAAGGAGTTTCACGTCTTTTTGATTTAATTAGAGTTAATGACGAGAGAGTTAGAGTTGCTTTTTATTTTGGATTAAGAGATACTTTAGTTGCAAAAGACTTAGAACAGGCTCATAGGATATCGGCGCCAAAGAACAGTAACAAACGATATCGAGTGGTTACTCTTAAAGGAGAACTTTGTGAAACAACGGGTACTATGTCTGGCGGTGGACGACCTTTTACCGGTAGAATTGGATCATCGGTTGCCATGACTCAAGTCGACGAACAAGAAATCAAAGATCTCGAAGAAGAAGTCAATCAATTAAAGAATAGAATTAATGAAACAAACAATAGATTAGACGATTTAAGAATAGACGTCGAAAGGTTGTCTAAAGATATCAAAATAATGAAACAAAATAAACCACAATTTGAAATGGAAGTCAATCAGTTCGATAAAATGCAAACTGATCTCAAACGTGCCATCAAAGAACAAGAGGAAAAGGTTAAAATGGCGGCACCCGATGCCAATCGGGTAAAAGAACTCGAAAATAAACATCAAACTGAAGTCAAAAAGTATGAAAAAGAAGAACAAAAGTGTTCCAAATTTAATGAAGAACTCGAAGAATTGAATGATAAGATTAAGGAGATTATGGACAAGAAAGTAGGAACTGCTCGCAAAAAAGTGAATGAACTTAAAAGTCAATTGAAGAAAATTACAACAGATCTTAATAAAGCTAACAGCGATCTGATAGCGTCTGAAAGAAATATTGAAAAATGTAAAGAAAAAATCAAATCATTTGAAGAAGAGATGAACGAAGCAATAAATACTTTAACGACAACTAAAGAAGAACTCAAAACATTAGAAGTATTGGCCACAGAAGTGACGAACAATTATGAACAGGCGGTTAATGAAAAAGAAGAAGCGATTAAAAAAATAAAAACAATTGAAAACAAAATAAGTAAATTGAAGACAGAAGAGGCAAAACTGAATAACGCAAATGTGGACACAAAACATGAGGTCGAACAACAAAAGATAAAACTCGATGAAAAAGAAGCCGAAGTCAATTCTTATACATTAAAAATCAATGAACTTAATCCACATGAAATCGATGGCAAATCTAGACCTTTGATACCTGAACTAAACTCAGAAGAAATAGAAAATTTAAATCCAAATTCATTACAAAAGATCATTGAAAATCTCGACAAAGATTTGAAGAAAATGAAGCCAAATATGGCTGCCATTGAAGAATATAAGAAAAAGGAGACCGTGTTTCTGGAGAGAGCTCAAGAATTATCGGATATTACATCACAAAGAGACGCCTATAAAGGTCAATATGAAGAGGTCCGAGAAATGCGAGTCAAAGAATTTAAAGACGGATTTTTAACAATTGCTCGAAAATTGAAAGAAATGTATCGAATGATAACAATGGGTGGCGACGCTGAACTCGAATTCATTGATTCATTGGATCCATTTTCCGAAGGCGTGACATTTGCCGTCAGACCTAATAAGAAGTCGTGGAAAAAGATATCCAATTTATCGGGAGGAGAGAAAACATTGTCTTCATTGGCACTTATATTTGCTTTACATTATTATAAGCCATCGCCGCTATACGTTATGGATGAAATTGATGCCGCACTCGACTTCAAAAATGTGTCGATTGTCGCCAATTATATTAAACAAAGAACAAGAAACACACAATTTATTATAATATCGTTGCGAAACAATATGTATGAATTGGCTGATCGTTTAGTTGGCATTTATAAGACATACAATTGTACTAAAACTGTGACAATAAATCCGATTATAATTGAAGAGAAGCGATCCGATAGACGAACAGTTACCTTATCGAGTAGTAATACTGTGACCAATGAATCGACAAATCAAGTAATCAATAGTCAACAACAACAACAACAACAAATCGAACAGAACATAACACAAGACAATGGAAATGAACCAATTGTTGACAACAATGACAATACTATTACTGATAGCACTCATTCAAATGATAATTCTGTTTTTGTAAACTAAAATTCATCATAATTTTAGATTATTTATATGTTTTAACGAAAGTTTTAAACATTACATGAAAATTTCAATATATAAATAACTATAAATATACAGTATATTCATAAATGTAATCAATTTTTTATTCAAGCAAAGTTATTTATTGAATAGTAATCTAATTTTAAAATAAACAACAATTCACAATCTAATAATACTGTATAATTTATTAAAATTTTTAATCAATTAAGTTTTAAACTCCTAATAAATTTCCGTACTTTTATTTTATCAGGTATTAGAATATATAGTATTTTTTGGATTTAAGACGACTATTAAAAATGATTGTCAAAAAATTTAATTTATTTAAATAAAGGCATTTAAATGAAAAATATCCATTTTATTTGTCGCAATTTCTAATGAATTATCAGTCAAGTGAATGATCTATTAAATCATTAATATATTTATTAAGTTTTATCCAACAAATTATACTTTGCTTAAAATGATTATAAAAACAATAGTTTCACAAATAGTTCTCATTTTATTGAATTTTTCTATAAAATAAATTGTTTTCTGTATCGTTATGTATACTTATATTATAACGCATTAACTTACTGTACATCATATATAATATTAGAACACAATTTAAATTATATTATATTATATTAATGTATATACAGTACAGTATAAGTATAAGTATTAAGTATTAAAATAGAGATGAGAATTCGTTATTTAATAAAATCAGTGATTCAATCATTGAATGCTTCAAAATTTGTTCATTCATTTGTTAAATTTATTCAAACACTTGATTTACAAATCTAGTAATTACTAAATTTTTATTAATATGTGCTGAATATAATACAATACAAAAAGTGTTGGCAACTAATTTGTAATTTATTTTTTAGATATTCAAGTATTTCTTTTATTATAAATATATTATAATATTTTGATTTTTTTACATATTGAAAACACAAGGAATATAACATTTAATAGAAACAATATTATAGTTAAATAAATCAAAATATATACAATCTTTAATATTAATTATTTATAAACAAATGAATGCCATTATGAATGGGTTATTAAATATATTATATAATACAATAGATATTACATTAAAAATTGTATTAAAATAAAATACTTATATCAACAAAATGTAGTTAAGTAAGTAATGAACAAATAATTTGATATACATTGATATGATATTTTAAAAATATTTGATATAAAGAATAATAAAACTACAAACATTACAATACTATATATTTGTTTATTGTATTAAAAGTTATTTATTAAAATATTTAGTTTATGATGCTAGTTTGTGATACTATTAAATATGTAAAATTAAATAATACTGTATATAGTATATTTTACTATATTGAATAAAAATACCATTTTATAATTTAATTTTTTATAATAATTATAATATTTTTGACAACGGATTTTAGTCCATCAAAAAAGTCATTAACTAAACTACCGATTCCTACCATTGCTGAGCTAATCTTTGCTATAACTACCTAACCTATAAAAATGTTAAAAATAGAAATATTAAATGTTTTTAAAAAATAATATACAATTATTTATTGAAGGAAAATGTCAAAAAATTTTAAAAATTGTTTTTTTACGTTTGAACTATGCTTTATTAATCATTCAATTTTTGTTTCACAACAAATATTACACGCAAATAAAAATTTAGATTATTAATGGTATTTATTATTTTTAAATTTATAGAAGCATATTTTTAAAAATATGTAATAGTTAAAATAGTTAATGGCTAAATAAAATTTTTATTGTGAAAAATATGGAATTTAATATTATTGACTTAATTTGAAAATATAAAAATTTTAAAAGTTAATAAAATATAAATTTTAAAAAATAATTGCAATTATGATTGATTGATTTAATATTAGTTTTTCTAATAATAAAATCAAATAATTACAATTGATACTACAATATTAATATATATTTTAGTTCAAGTATTATATAATATAAATTTTATATTCATTATAACCTATCTATAAATTTTTAGTTTTTATAAATAATACGATATATATGTGAATACATATGAATAAAAATTATATTTCTGACGTAAAATAACTTTAAGAATAAAACTTTTCCAAAGTAACTAAATTTTTGTAAAATCAAAAAATCGATATTAAATATAAAATATCATTATTAGTATTTGTGATGTATTGTATAAATAATTGAAGATAAGGTTCATAAAATACATACTACTGTATACTGTATATAATAAAAATATATACAGTATATTAGTAGATATATATATTAATATATATATATATATAATGTTTATCTACTATTTATTTATAATGAGACTCTGACTCTTACAACAAACTAAATACATATTCAATAATAAGTTTCGCTAATAATGGATATGTTAACTACAATACAAAATTTGTATGACCAATATTAATGCGGATTTGGGCTCAGGTAGGTTGCGATCAATTTTATTTTTGTTATCTCAATATAAGGTATTAATATAATATTATAGATATTTGATAAAAATAACTAATAACTCATATCTTGTTTGATGTAAAAAACTGTTGTCTAATGAGAAACTAATCACATGAGAGCTGACAAAACTGGAAGTGATGGCTAACTAAATGATGTCTAACTTTAATATAATATATTTTTGTCAACAATGACTGTCCTATGTTTTGAAATGAAGTGTCATTTCAGGAAATGAATGGAAAACTAGTCATTAATGAAAGCAAAGTATAATTTATTACATTTTAAATCTATTTATTTAATTGAATATCCATTTTATAACTATACTGTAAAACAGTTTATTATTATACAATATATTTAATATATCACATTATGACACGTACTGTATTTGAATATGTAATATATCATAAAATAACATAAAATCATTTACTTTAATGACAATTTTAAAAGAAATTTTAAATATGAATTTATTGCTACTAAATAAAAAATAAGTCAAATACTGTACGAAAATAAGTATATATTGTATATTTTGTTATCGTTGAATAATTTATCATTTAGATTAAAACTATTAAACTTATATTTATATAAAATATTTTGTGTGATGAATAAAACAACAATGTAATGTAAACTACACATGTTTAGTCAAAAAAATTCTTACAAATAAATTAAAAATTAATAATATTTATATGTATAATTATATATATGTAGATAAATAATTTAAATTTATTGATATTAGTTAATATATTTTTCATACAATTTGTAAAAATTTAATACACTGTAATTTATAATTGGTTTGTATAATAATAAAATTTATTTTTTACTAAAATGTATATTAAATACCAGAAAGTTGCAAATCAGACATAAAAATAGCAAAAAACTTAATAATAATAATAATAATAGTTACTGTTATGTATACTACAGATTATATATATATATATATATATATATATATATATATATAAATTAGATTGTTTTGTGTATATAATCTAATATTGATATACATATGTCAAAGCAAATCAAATCAATTCATTATTTCCTTAATGCACTCAAACCGATGTCATTATTTGTTTTATTTATTTTCTCTTTCAATCTATTATCGTGTGATCTCAAGCACTGTATTTTTGATAGCAAACAATGTAATACTAGAATATATATACATATACTTTATATAGTTGTATACATACTATAGTAAAGAATTACTTTATCGATGAGTTTTAATAACATTTATTTGCCGACCCATCACTTGCAATGCAATGCACTTATTGTGAAACAATACAGTTATTGCAAAAGTTTTGCACGAACTCAACAAAAACGGCTAATACTTTATTTAACAAAATATATTATTATATAATATTAACAAATACAGTATAATTTACGTCATCAAAACAACTTTAAAAGTCTATTACTGCTATTTGTCTGACTGTATGTCTGTCGCAGTTTTTTCAATTTTAAAATTCTGACTTAAAATTTGAATAAAACATAAAGAAAATAAAATGTCTTTTAATAAATGTTGTTAAAATTACAGAAAACTATTGTCTAAAATTAATATTTTTAAATTTTTTAAAAACTTGCTTTATATTACAGTATTATTTTAAGCTAATAGACATTTTTAATTTTATAACTAATAATTTATATTAATCTTTAATAAAATTATTGTATAAATATTTGAGTATTAAAATGAATTCTTATATTTTACAATTGATTTACATTAATCTATAATAAATTATATTATTTATTTTATATAAATACTAACAAATAAGTTTGCATTACTCTATTCAATTCTTTTAGCATAGTATACCACAATACTAAACATTTAAACTTAATTACTTATAAATGATTGGTTTTAATTGATTAATTTAATTTATATTAGATAAAAGTCTAAAGTTTGTAGTATTTTAGTACAATACATTTAATGCTATGAAATATTGACTATATAATACAAATAATACAATTTTATTCAGTATTTTTGAATGGCTTGTCTATCTATTTGTAATACAAGTAAACATTTGTAAATTCTGTGAATTTAATTTAAATTTTTTTTATTGTATTTGACTTTATGTAAGACAAAAATTGATAAAATAATAATAGAGTGACAATCATTTGAATGAAAGGGTCGACCCATATGTATAGCCATTTGATATGTAATAGCAGTAAAAAAGTTAGAAATCGATTGTTATATTTCAAGTAAAACCTATTGACTAACATTCATCTATTGCCTGTTATACTGTACACTACTATAGCTACTTGTAATGCAATCCCTATACGAGATATTTTCACTTTCTATGTATTGGTTCTCTATGTGGTGTCGGTGTCGGTGCTGTTGTGTCTGTGCGCCAGTGGATCGGCTCAACAATAGAGAAAAAGTGGTGTTCAAAACACAACTGCCTTTACTCCAAGTCTTTCACTATTGTGAATGTGTGTTGTATTTCATCAACAATTCATTGTTAATACACTTTACATTTACTGTAATTATAAAGTTTTCAAATCACTTTTATAACATCATTTTATTAGATTTTTACAAAAAAAATCAAATGTTTTGTAAATCAATCATATGTTTAGCTCAACTAAATTCAATTAAATAATTACCATTTATACTGTTGTGTAATATTTTAAATTATTATTTTACAAATATTATTCATTTTTGATTATAACTTATCTAAAAATTAGTTTTTAACAAAAAATTGGTAAGCTTCTTTTTATTAATTTATTATTGTTTTATTTTGTAGCTAGTTAAAATTAATTAAAATCTTTAGTTTTAAAAAATTTATAATATTAAATAATATGCTTAAAGTATATTAAATAGTTATAACCAATAAAATAATATTGCATCACAATTATATCAGATTAATATAATATATTTTTGAGTCTTTATTATAAAAAATAATATATATATTCATTACCCCAGATATTAAGTTTTTAATATATTAGCATTTTGTCTAATTAATTCATCTTAAATTATTAATTTGATTATGTTTATGATATTAATTTCATTTAATTTATAATTAAAATTACTAACTGATTATTTAAGATAATTTTTACATAATAAAAATATATTCTGTGTGTTTATTATAAAATTTATATTTAATGTACGTAACATAACTTTCTATTAAATAATAAAATATTGCTATTATGTATATAAATAACAATAAAAATAATGCATTGATTACTAAGGTTTGTGAAACAATAAGTTTGTACGAGAAGAAGGTTAGAAAGAAAGATAAGAGAGAGAGAGAGAGAGAGAGAGAGAGAGAGAGAGAGAGAGAGAGAGAGAAAACTAATAATTTATCGATAGATTTGTTATGTAATTCTTAAAACTTTGCAAACCTTTAGCTCGCAATCCGTAAATGTGTTATTCACTGACACAACCTATTAGTTAACTTTAAAATATAGCTATAAATCGACAAATTTTGATCAAAAAAAAAACTTTTTAAAGCATTTTTTTATTTTTACTTAATATTATATCCCAAGCAATATTTTTTATGTTATATACAGTATTTGTGCTATTACTTTGTTACTGTAAACATGTATCATATTATTTACAATATTTTTACACAACTAAACTATATTTATATGAGAATAAAATTTTGAAAACAGTATAAAAGTTGCAAACAATTAATGCTTACATTTTATTATTATATAAAATGTTAAAGTATTTTAATCAAATAATGTTTTATATATTAGGCTAAGTTTTTTTGTTATTGAAATAAAAAAAATATTATTTTTCAATTCAATTCAATTCACATCATTATTATTAGTAAATTCAAACACAAATCAATGCTCTTATTTCAAAAGCTTTTCATTTCTTTATTGTAATAATTCTTTTATTCAATTTTCCTTTTTATTAATATTTTAAAGTAAATATACATTAAATCTTTACTTTATTACTATTAATATTATCACATATAATATTAGTTTTTATATTCACATATACTATCATACATTTAATCATGTTTCAAATAAGTGTTTTATATGAAAAACTATTTTCTATTTATAATAATTTATAATTTATTTAACTAAAAATAAATTTCAATATTGTTAGAAATTCGTTTACATATAATTTTATATAATAATTTAGATTTATAATTTATAATTTTGATACTAAATTGATAATTAATAATAATAAAAGATATAACAAATTAATAATAAGTTAATAACAACAGAATATATGTATTGATGTTTCGTACACTTGTAATACATATGAAACATTGTAATGTAAATTATAAAATAATTTCAATATAAACTTAAAATTCGATAATATATAAAAAATTAATGAAACTTAAACTTAAACTAAATACTTAATATGAATTTATGTTTAAAATATGTTTCTTTAATTTAATTGTTTGTTTAGATTTTTGATATAAATAATATTGATAATGATATTAATTAAAAAATTGATAAAATATTAATCTATACTACTGTATAATTTATATATTGTTTGTTTATATTTCACAAAACTTTTTACAAACACGTATTTTAGTTGAAGCTGAAATATTATCAATACTAAGAAGTTAACTTCTAGGGGTCACAACCAGGGTTTTAAAAATGGCAGACATAAACAATAGATGCCAATTTTGCCAAATGCCTGCCCTGCCTTTGCCATGCCCTGGACATCTATATTCAAGTGGTGACACTTATTATTTTGATTTTATATTATTATTTAATTTATAAAACATTTTTTATCGATATATTTGTGTGTATTTTGTTTTGTATACCTTTAATTAAAAGGTAATATCCTTGGAAATAAATATATAAATTGTAAAACACGCTAAAAACAGTAAATTACATTATATTTATAAATACAGTTGCTTTTTAGCAATTTAAAATAGCAGACAAATAAAATAGCAATGCATTTTTGGTCATTTACAGGGCAGGCATCTAATATTTCATACCCTGAATAATACTAATAATATAATATAAATATTTTGAATAATATATGTTGAATCAAACAATATTAGTTATGCATAATAGTTATTCATATTTGTCAATAATTTCCTTTTATTATTAAAATTATAAATAAACTTTAAATTGTAATTAAAATAAATAATTTATTTGGCAACGAAAGAAAATTTTTCAATAAATACATAATATTTTTATATAGATTTTGAATTTATATAATGCGTGTCACAACACATGCAAACTGTTATACTTTTAATCAAATTCTGAAAAAAATTGAATTTTTGTTTTTATTTTTAAAGAATATTCAATTTTCTATATATATTAGTTTTTTAAATAAAAATATATATATATAGTATATATTTATATTTTAATATTAAACTGCTGTAACAAGCGCTCCGATTTAATCATTAATAATATAATTGATACTAAATTTAAAAGTGTAACTATTAATAAAATAAAATAAATTTTTTCAGAAAAATTTTATTGTGAAAATGTTTGTTATATTATAGCAGTTATACTATTACTGATTAAGACTCAGATCAGTCAGACATGTTAGCCAAGACTATCCTCGGATGCAATTTGAGTGTAACTTCAGGTCTGAGACAACTACTTGAGCGCACTCTTTGGTTAAATTGGTTTCGGATAACAATTTTTATTTACATGTAATTTGATTTTTGTCTTAATTAAGACATAACAGTATAGATTAAAACATTGTTATTGATTAAAATCAATTAAATAAATTAACTCTTTATTTAATAGTGTTTAACTAAATGTGTGAATCAAAAATTGAATTAAAATGTTTATTTGTATCATTTGTCTTAATGTTATTTCATAATAAATAATAAATAATTTAAATTAATTTAATGATCTTTATAATTTAATTATAATTAAAACAAAATTTAATAAAAAGATATAACTAAATTATATGATATATTTAGATATATTAGTACAAAAATATGTTTAATGTAAAAGAGCTTTTAGTAAAATATTAAATGACATTAAAAGAGTTGAATTAGTTTAATGTAATTAATGTTACAATTGCACGAAATTTTATAATTTGTATGACAATTATGACATTAGATTTTAGAGAACAAAAATTTAACAAAATATTTATTTTATTTTTGTTAACTCAATATTTTCGATTAAGTTTATATTAAACTTATATTTTAGTATTAATAAAATAATGTTAAAAATACTGTATCTTTTTGAAATTGACACAGACTTACATTAGATATTGTATAAAAATTATACTGAGATTTAATTTTAATGCAATCAAAACATATAAAAAAAGGATAACAAAACTGATTTTAAAGTTTTGGCAAAAAGTCACAAATTTTGTGCTCCGAGTCGTAAAAGAGATACGAATTGACTGTTGACTTAAAATTATTTTGTTTTATATAACCATTGGTTGTCATTCATTACAGAATATTTTTCATAGCAGTTAAAACCAAAATAAATACTAATTGTGAAAATTTTAATAAATAAAGTTAATTAAATTTTATGTATTTAAGATATATTAATATCAAATTATTTTATTGATTTGTTAATAATTGCATAAATTAAGTGATAATGGATTAAATCATTTTTTGTGGATTACAATATTTACAGGTAATAATTAAATCTTTTTAATTGTATATTTTATTTACATTTTTAATTTAATTTAATGTTGAAAAATATGATTAAATTAGTTATATTTTAACTAAATATTAAAATTAAAAAAAATAAAAATAACGTGAACTTAAAAATAAATATGTTAATATTTATATTAAAATTAATATTTGATTTACCTACAATATACTGTATAATACATTATAGTTTATTCAAATTATACAATACTGTATTAACTATAATATAGCAAATGAAAAATCGATAGTTTACCACTAATTATATAATAACATTAATTTAACTAAAATCATAGATAATAACATATAACTTTCGTTATTAAAATTATTAGAATTTTTCAATTTATATAAAATTTTATTTTTATTATTTATTTTTATATAAACAAATTATATATAATATAAATGCTATATAGTTAAATTATAAATTATAATTATATACAGTATTAATACATGGATGTATGTATATGGATTTAATAAAAGCAATAATATTTTTAAAAAATACGTTTTTAAAAAATATTTAAAATTTTAGAATATAAAATTTAATTATTTAGATTTATCAAACATTTTATTTCAATAAATTGTTTTATTTTGTATACAATATATACAATAATATTAAAACAAATCATTAATACCACTATAGATAGTATCTATATTTTCATGAATTTTTTATAATTAACTCCTGAATATAGAAAGTAAAATATTTTTTTTTATTTTTAAGAATATTTTAAATGATTTGTAAATTAATGAAACCACAAATATTAGTTTTATAATTTTAACCGATTTTCTTATAATGTCTTATTAATGTTGTTAGATATACCTAGTGTTGGCAAAAAAGAGAAATTTATAAAATAATAGAGAAATTTCTAGAAAGTTTCTAAAAGAGTTTCTATCTATGGGGTTAATTTTGTTCTCTCGATATTTGTTATCTTTAACATTGTTATTACAAGTAATAATTAAATATTATTATTAGTTAAAGAAAAATTAATTTATTTAATAATATTTAACTATAATATAATAAAATGATGAATAAAATTTTACAAAACTGATTATTATTAGATAATTATAATTATTTATATAGGTATCCTATTTGTATAATATTATGTCTCATTAGTATATTTATAGTATTTCCAATAACTATAGATATGGGAATCCCATAGTATAACAATAAAGTTAAATTTCTATAGAAATTTATTCCTGAGAAATTTTCTAGAAACTTTCTATTTGCCCATCTCTAGATATACCACAATATATTTTATCAAATAATAAGAAGTTTTATGAGTTTATATTATTTTATGATTTTTACAGCCTTATTAATGATGATCACACTTTAGCTAAATTCAGTAAAGATTTAAAAATTAATTTTAATATAAAATTTTAGTAATAATTATAATTTCCTCTATTTATTTGTTGCCTAACCGGCAATCATTTCGACAGTTGGCCACAAACTGCGGTTAGACTTAAAACTTAAATGATTGTCAGTTAGGCAGCAAATAAATAGAAGAAATTGTAATCATTATTAAAATTTTATAATTAATTTTCTTCCTCTAACTAAACCGTTATATAATTTTAATATATTTATTATTTTTTCAATCAGTTTTTAATTTAAAATTAATACGACTTTTTCTAAAATTTTGTTGAACTAAAAAACAATTACGATTTTACTTCAAATTCATGTTAAGAGTTAACATATTTGGTAATAATTATAATTTAATTTGAAATTAAGTAACAAATTGAGATTTTAACAATTTTTTTAAATTTTAAATATTATAATGTGTTGATAATCTACGTTACAATTTATCTCTTTAAGTTTGGAAATTACTTTATGGATTTCTTTTATATATTAGATTATTTTATTGTTAAAATTAAATTTTATACATTTTTTGTTTGTTGTATCAAATATAATACAAATTATAATTTATTTTCATCTAAAATGAATGTTAATATCCTTATAAAAGCGCAAAACTCAGTTTTCAAAAATAAAATTTTTTGGTCCTGATGGTGCTGATCATGGTGAATTTATTGTCAACTAACCCATGTCAATTTACACAGAGGCTACAATATATATAATATACTACCTGTTTATGTACTGTAATTTATTTATCTCGCAAAAAAAAACACTGTGCTTTCATAAGTATGAATTAAATTATTACTATTACAACATTGCACTTCATTTATTTTTACAATATTATTGTAGTTTATTATAAATTATACTAATTTATAATTTTATACAGTATTAAATTGAGTTTTTCCATCCATATCTTGATTATTTTTCTACAAATAAAACAAGGTATATTTATTTATTTTTTAAAAACATCGATTTAAATATTTTTTTTCTCATATTAGTTGTTGAAAAATATTTAAATATAAATATATTTTAATAATATAAATAATTTTTGCTTTATTAATTAAAAAAGTTAAAATAAAATTTATTACTGATTTTTTTTATGTCTACAGCGGTTCTAATGTTTTTGTGTAAAATATAATATATATTGATTTTATGACTTTTATAACATTATTATATTATAGCAATAATTGAACAAATGATTGAATAGGCATTCAATCGATTATTTCTATTTATATAACAAATATAAGTAAATATTATATTTAATCAATAAATGATTAATGCATATTAATATAAGTGTAAATAAAAGATGTTATAATAATTATAATATTATAGATCAGATGTTTAATATATTTTAATTGTATATTATGTAAGTAATATAAATTTAATAGATTCAAAAAGTTTATATCATATAATTGTCAATTTAGTTTTTAATAGAAAATTAATACATATTTTTTAAATAATATAATAACTACTTTGTATTATAATTATTTAAATATTCTACAGCAGTAAGGATCACAATAAATGTAATTATTATACAGTCCATAGCAATTTGTTACGTTATTATTAAAAAAAAGTTTTAAAAAAGTAAATAATATATATATATATTTATAATTTATAACTAATTTAAATATAAGTAAAAAGATAACATTAAAAATAAGTTGTTCAAACTAGAGGTCGGAACCTAAACGGTTTCGGTTTTGGGAAACCGTAACGGATTTGTTTCGGTTTGGTTTATGTTTAACGGTTCGAACTTAGTCTCAGTTTTAATGTTTCGTTTTTATTATTAATAATTATAAAAATTTAAGTTTTGATTTACAAAATTGCATCCTTGACTCCACATACGGTTCGGTTCGGGACCCGTATGACTGAAATATGTTTTGATCTCTAGTTAAAACAGATTAATAATCAAATTTCTACACTTTAACTCTTCTGAGTGTTTGTTCTGATATAATATAACTAAAAATATAAATAAATAAATCAAATATATATTCTTTTGTTATTTAGTTAATTAAAACTTAATTTTATAATTAATTATATGTCTATCAATCAATTAGATGTTTATATTGATGACTACTGGTCACTAACAATCAATATTAGCCGTGATATTAGTATAATAAAAAACCTATGAAATATTGAAGGCCTCGTTACCTAACCTAACCTAAACTCTATTAAATTGAAATACACACACATCTAATAAATTAGTAAAACATAATTTTAAATTTAATTAAAAACAAAAATAGTTAAGATATATGATTTATTTGTAGATATTTACAGTAACGTTGTATCAAAGTTAACATCAGTAATCATATTTTAAATTTTGTACAGTCAAGTGGGATAAACAACAAATTAATTAATAATATTTTATTGTATTATATATTTTGATTATGAGTTTATTTTATAATTTTCAAAAAGTTACGTTTAATAGTTTTATATACAAATAGATGAACATCTATGCTATTGATCCTTATTGTTCTACAGTATAACTCTAGTATATACATATATATATACATATATATATATATATATATATATATATATATATATATATATATATATTATAATAAATTGATAATTTTAGTACTGACCGATACATTATGACCACACAATTAAAGCCCATATATGTTAACTTTAGTCATAATGTATTTAAATAGGCTATAGTTTAATATTAATAGACGATTGTCTTTAATAGATGTGTTTATAATCATAACTTATTTAATGCAAAATTACTCAAATTAATAAACATATTTGTGCTCTAGTTATGTGATTATAAAAAAACATTTATTTTATGATTTCTAATAAAAATGAAATTTAAGATATAATTGTAAGGAGTAGTCATCAAATGCCTCATAAATTTATTTGTCATATATTTATGCTTTAAGTAAAATAATTTATAAGTATATAAATTTTAAGTTATTGATATAACAACTAGTATTAAATTATTAGTTAAAAATAACTTCTATAGTTCTGATATATAAAAATAATATATAATAAATACATACAGTATTTATTATTGAATTAAATAGTAAAAATTATTATACATAAAAATTTAAGATATAATAATATAAATACAAGAAAATATAGACTAAATAAACTTATATAAGAAAAATATAAATCTAATTTCAGACAAAATAGTTTATAAAATAAGGTATTTAAAGATTGGATTAATGATTAGTGAAATATAAAGTTCAATAAAGCAATCAAATCTGATTTGTCTTTTCTTAACGTATAGTTGTCTCACAAAAGGATTACTATTTTCTGTCTTTAATACCAACAGTCGCTTAAATTTGTAATAAATCCAAACCCTATATAATATCTTAAATTTCACAACCAGTTGATTAAATTATCTCTCAATTCATTGAGGATTTAAGAAATAAATTTAATTTCTATTGGTTTAATAGTCTACAGTAAAATCTATTAAATTACAATTATTTATAAAATAAAAATAACTAAAAATAAAATTAAAAATATATTTCTATGTTATATATAATTTTGTTTTTAAAGAATTTTTAAAAATAAATATCAAATATTTGATGTTTTAAATTGAAAACAATTAATTAAAGTAAAGTAATCATCGATTTTGTTTATATGACATTTTGTCTTATTTTTCTCATTACAAATCATGTCATTTACTTGAAAATCCTGTAGTAATGAGTGGTGTCTTAAAAGATTTGAGTCAACACTTAATTCATCACTGATTTGATGTCTTTGTTATTGAATTCCTGTAACAATTGTTTCCGTTTCCGTTAAATACTTAACTTTTACTATTTTAGTGTAGTATTATATATATTACTTATTTGAGAGCATTTATATGTTATTTACTAAATATTGTGTATACTTGTAACTAATAATATCGATATTTTTGTTGAAACCTAAAATATTGAGTATTGTATCATTTATTATAGTATTTTTTAATGTTTTATACTCACAATATTTAGAAATAAATATAGTTTTATCAACAAAAATCAATCTTCAATGTAGTATAAGTAGATGTAATACCAAATTTATTAGAATTTTTAATATATATTTTATTTATTGTAAAATCAATTTATTTTTAATATTTTAAGGATTTTTCATAACATAATACATATTTAGTAAACACGCAAAGTGTATAATATTTCAAAAACTCAAAATTTTTATTTTAGATGTTAATTTATTTTTTAATATATTAATTTTAATATTGTATTACCAATTAAATGGCTTATTTATTAATTTAATTTTTTAATAACTTAATTATTTTGAGTAATATTCTTATTTTAAAATATATTAAATTAACAAAATTATTATAATAATTTTTATAATATATAATTTTTATAATATTAGTAATATTATAATAAATTTACTAATAATATAAATAATAGACATATTATTAGCTAAAAGTGATGAACTCCAGCAATAAAATAATGTGTTATTTAAAATGATATGTCATTGAATAGTGTAGTGAATGTGAACCAAAATAACTGTCATTGAAATATAGTTTACATCTCAAGAGTATTTAGATGTATACTAATGCATAAACAGTTCATAAATTGATATAACATTAACAATATATTTACATTTTGCAGTTTTCCTAATAAATTGTATATTAAATTATATTTTTAAAATAAAACAAAAAGATAACATTTTGCTGCAAACAATAGGTATAATCCTAGTAAATTTATATTATATTTTGTATTAAAATTTTATTATAAATTTTTATCTCACATTTTAATCAATTTACTTTTTCTATATTATATATATATATATACTATGTGTATATATATAGTAAAATATAGCTATAATATTGTTATTCCAATATTAGATAAGAATATTTCGATGATTTAAAAATAACTTAAACTTACGATTATATTTCTGACGACGTTTTTGAGTTAGTCTTTCACTCAAATATATATTGTAAGTCTCAGTGGTATGTCTTACAAAATAACTACTTTTAAATGACTTCAATTAAATTAATACATGTTTTCAAGTAGTTTTAAAATAACATTAAATTTTTAAGATTAATGACTTCTTTGGAGAATTCACTGTATTTTTAAATTTGAAAGCTTTATAAACAATTTTAACTAAATAACAAAAAAAATCCTTAAAAGTAAAGATCATTTGAGACAACAAATTGAGAATCGGTTAAATAATATACATTGAAATACATATTTTTTGTGTTATAAAAGTTTTACATAAAATTATTTTAATTAAATGTTGTTAATATACATGTATAATATTATATTGTATAGTAAGAGTTATCCATTAACACTGGTTTTTGCAAACTATTTTATTTTATTGAATTTTAATTTAACCTAAAAATAATCTAATTAATCAAATTAAGATAATTTATAATAATATAATATAATTAATACAAAAGAAAAATATATACATAAATATTTTTATTCATTAAATTTATCCAACTCAATTTTTTAACTAACAGGTTATTTCAGATTATTAAAAGCAATTTTTTAATATTAAATTTATATTTTTAATTATTTATTAAACATTAATTGTTATTTAAAAAACAAGAATGATTATTTTATTATTTTATACTTTAATTATAATTGACCACAAATTTTTATAATACAAATAGACTAAATGCATTTTATTTTTTTACAATTGTAATTTACAAATACATAATATAAAAAATATTAAATGATAGATATAAATTATATTTACTTACTTAATGATTGATTGATACACATTTACAACACGTGCACTAAATATTTGATTTCGTGACAAAAATTGGCAAAATATGCAATCATTTATAAAATATTTTTACACTAAATCAAAATCAGACACTACATTGTTATCAATTTTATAAATATTAATTTTTTTTAACGTTTATTAGCCTTAACACAACAAATATTTTGTATATATTTAATTTTAGGTAAATTATTCTAAAATAGATTTTTTTGTATTTTTTAAGTAAGTTTTTTATGTGAATCCCATTATAATTAATTAAAATAATTTTTTTTTTGACATTTTAGCAAATAGTTGCATTTGGTTAAGTAAAATTGAATACATAGTTATAAATTATAATATAGATATTATTTAATTCAAACTTTTATAACTTGAAATATAAAAATGATAATAAAAGGTTACAAAAATGTTTTATATTAATTATTATATATTGATATTTAATATCTATACCTACAGTAGAATTGATAGATTCAATTGTTTTGTTTAAAACTACATTTACTAGACTTTCATTATATAATTGATAAGTTGTTGTGCAATGAAATGAAGCGAATAATAATAATTTATTATTGAAATATTGGTCTCAAGAGAAAAGTTATCGAATATTTGAAAACTTATTGTCTCTTAAAACATAACATTATATTAGATAAGTTTTCTTATAAAATCAATACTTACTTTAATATACTATTTACGAGTTTCTTCAAATTTATTACATTTTATATATAGTGATATAAAATATTTGATAATTTTTGATTTAAGTTAATTTATGTAATTTTTTGTTAGATTTTTTGTATTTTAAAATTTATAAACATTACTCTATAGACTATATGATATATTATATAATTTTTATTTAAATAATTTGATTAGATTTACAGTATTATATAATTATATTTTTAAGATATAATTAAACAAATAGATTTATCATTTTGTTATATGATGTCATTTTTGTGTCAAACTATCAGAATATATAAATTTTAAATATTTTTACAAATTGCAGATGCTAATTTATATATATATTTAATTGAAAAATAATAATATTTCATATTGTTATTATTATATTAACATTGAGATATATATTATAGAAAGAACTGACATATATTAACAATAATTTATAAGTAATCAATAAGTCATCGATAAGTCATAATTTATAATAAACAAATTGTTAAATAATTTATTTAACTAAAACCAATTTAATCCATAGTAATCTAATTGATTTTGATAACTAAAGTTAATTTAACAAATAATACATTCATCTAATGAACTAATTTTATTTAAAAAACTAAACTAAATTTAATTTAATTACCAGATGAATTTTAATAATGGGTTTCAATAAATATATTTATTAAAAATAAATTATTACATTTGAAAAGTTAATTAAGTATATCTTGAATATCTTATTATAAAATAGAAAAAATATATAACAGAAACTAATACAACTAACATTGTTTTTTGAAAAACAACAATAATAGTAATAGTAAACAATAAATAATTTTCTTTCAATGTATTAGATGTCAAAACTGTATTTATGAATATTAATATAGTCGTGATATTATTAAAAAGATATGAAAATTGTTGTGTAATTTTTTATCGATTATGTATGTTATGATAAAATTAATGTGAATCTAATTTAAAATATTATATTATATAAAATCAATAATAAATGAAAATTTACTTTTTTATAAACTAAAAACATTATTTTAAAAAGTATTTGATTCTTATAAATAAATAATATAAAATCAAATACATTACTTTAACAATAAAAATATATAGTATTATATAACCAGTAGTTGTAATATTATAAAATAGGAATAAAAGAAATTGAAAAATAAACTTTTGTAAAAATTACTAATATATAATAATTTTCTTAGTCATAATTTCCTTGAAATTACATTTTGTAATATATAATAATTAATTAATTTTAAAAGTTCTCTATATTTTAAAGAAATTTTTAATTTTTCTATCTCTAGTCAGTAACCAATAGGATTGTATAAATGCGATGATATGTTATTATATTATATTATATTATATAACATATGACTGATAATCAATATTTTAGAACTAATAAAATGTTTTTATTTTTTTTGTGTTCTTCTTCTTCTTTTTTAGATCCGATTCAATCACTTCTTGTATTTTTTTTGCTTTTTATTTTCATTCAAACCATACAAATAATAAATAAGAATAGAGTAGACAATAATATATTGTAAAAAGACTGACATTATATACAGTATATATATTGAGTATATCTATTGATTAAATAGTTTGATAGTCAATAGTGTATCATTGAGGAGCCCATTCACCTGTCCATTAGTGGCATCACTTATATATATACACAATAACACTCAAATAACTAACACAATAACAATTTTAATATTATAATTGACTTTATTCTTAAAGAATTTGCTCATAACATAAATTTATATATTGTATTATGTATTGAATAAATTTTTATAATTTTTTTGTAAATAATATATATAAATAATTATTATGATTTAAATATTAAAATAAAGATTAAACATATATTTAATGCAATAATTTCACCAAAGATTTTTTAATTATTAAAATATATTTTCATTCATGTATTTAATATAAATGATAAATGAATATTAAATATCATTATCTAAAATACATGTCATGTATAAAAAAGTATTGTTGCAAAAAAAAATAAAAGATATTTTATTGTTTAAATTTTGATATGTTATCAATTTATAAAAATTGATTTGTAATTTAAAATGAAAAGCATTGGAATAGATAATTATACTCCAAAATGAATATTTGAACTAATGTTTTATTTTGAATGTAGTGTATTAATCAATTTGTTTATTTAAAACAATAACAACATATGGAATATACGGTATTAAACATAAATACAAAACACTGTAATTTAAAATTCTATTGCATTTTTCGTTGTAAATATTTTGAATTTTTTATAATATATATTTTAAAATATGTTAACTACAAATTCCTAAATGCTAGAATTAAATTGTTTTACATATTTTTTAACTTTATATTCAAATACAATTTCATTTAATTTTTATTTAAAAAAAACTTAACTAACTTTTTTATTATATATTTTTTAAGTTTAAAAGTTAAGTATAAAAAATATTTGATAAATAATTTAATTTAAAGTTTTAAATTATATAAATAAACGTTGGTAAAAATATTTATATGCAGTTTAGAAATCATAATAAAATATTAAAGTATTGTTATTTAAAAATATCAAACATATTGTATATGTATACTATATTATGTATATTTATAAAAAAATCTATTATAAAATAGTGTGATTCAAAATATTGTATTAAGTTTATGGCAATATATTTTAAGAACATAGAAATTTATAAATTTAAGTTATCGTTCCAAAAGCATCGCTCAGTTTTATTTCAATGTATTTTCAATATATTTAAATTCAATTGTAAAACGTTTTTATATTCTTTATTATTGTATTTAAATTTATTATAAACTAAAAATTATGTATAATTTGTGATTCAATTGTAATTTTTAAAATTTAATAAGAAATTATACTATTTTTTGAGTATCATTATTATAAGGTATACATCACTAGATGGAAATGCGCTACATTAGTATAGATGAATCAAATATACAGTACATTATACATTAACTATAATTATATTAGTGTTTGCCTCACAACCTAACCCTAATTATAATAGAAATACACATTAATTTTTTATACCATTAGATTTAGATTTAGCTAAAATTAGTAATACTCTATTTAATGTTATTGTGTTATATGGAAAATAAACTAAACTGTATTCCAATGCATTGCATGATATATACAGGTATTGTATAACTGCTATGGTTTGTAATGATCCCTCCCTTGTTTTATGTTCCCTATGTTCCCTATATTCCCTGTACTCTGGAAATTCCTATGGAATCTATTTCTTTGCGCTACCACCTATTGAACTCTAATCAATCCATTTTATTATAATGTTTAAAAACAAATATATTAAACTTTATTTTTAGTGGTATTGATAAATAATATGACTAAATTTATGAATTTGAAATTTATTTTTGAATATTTCAATGAAATATTTTTCAAAAAATTTAAGTTCTGGTATATTTATTGTAATAATATGAATTAAATATTATTGAATTAATAAATCATTTTTAGTATATAAAAAATGGATTATTTTTGTCAAAGATTATTATAACTACAATAAAAATATATAATTTAATTGTTTATATTTTTGTCCCAGCTTAAACTATAATAAAATTGTGTAAATATTATTAAATTAATTTTTATTTACTGTTAAGCCATTTATATAAAATTTGTATTTAAGAAACTGTGGAAAGGGTTTGCTTAGTCGTTAATATTTATTTGTGTTGAAGTCGACAAAAATGAATTGAAATCTAGTATTTAGGGGAATCTAAACATAGTTTGGAGGCAATAGTATTGAGGTTAAGAATATTTGATAAGTTTGTGCCACAAAATAACTGATGACAACATCTCTACGGTTTACACAAAAATCTTTAACTAAATAAGTCGATAAAAATGTAATTCAATTGAATAACTTATCACATTTATGTGCAAAAAACTATTTAACTGGAAGTCTATAATAAGTTATTTTCCATTTTAAATCCACAATACAATCATTTTGCTTATTATTGTATTTATGGTAATAATGTTATATTTAACTTATAGTACTATAATATTGATATATTTTAAATATAAAAACTGATTTTAATATTTTTAAAAATAAGTTAATTTCATAACAAAGTAATTTATATGACATAAAAATTTATATTTTTATAATTTCTAAATTTAAAGATTTAATAAAATTTACTAAAATTACTAAAAATCAATATTACTAATAATATGTTTGTCAAGTAAATTAAATATAAAACAAAATAAAACCAGTGATAATGATAGAAAGCATTGCCAGAAACAAACTTTAATTGCGTAAAGAAAAAAATTTATGAATTGGACAAAAACCAAATCATTACGGTTCGGGATTTTCACGGTTTGACATATCATTGCATTTAAATATTTAATGCTTTATATGATTCTATAGTCAAAATAAATTAAAATTAATTTTTTTTACTTTGACCGCCATTTTGTCCAAATGTTATACGTTTCTAATGAGATGTTATTTTTGATGTTCTAATAGAATCTGAAGGAACGGGATGTGATGTGAGGTCTAATTACTTATATTGTCTACAACTATATAAACTGCAATCTTTTGAAACTAAAATAATAAATGCCTTAACATATACTGAAACTGTTCCCTAAAATTTAATTATATTAATATATTTTTTTGTATTATTATTTGATATAATTAATTTTTACAAAATATATCAAAAATACATGAGAATCAATAGACTATTTAGCATATTTTTATTTAAATAACTAATTGATTAATATTATTGATAACATAATCATTTTATAATAATATATTTTTAAATATTTATTATAAAATTGTACTTGTTCTATTATTTATTAGCTTTAAAAATATTGCATTTTTAGTATATGAGAGTCTAGTATATTGTATTTTTAAAATATAGTAACAATATATGTAATTTATAATATCTATAGTTGTGATTATATAGATTCTATAGATATCTACAGTTGTTCTAATAATTTATCATTTTTTCATAATTTTATTAATGTTTTTAATGTGTTAAATTATTATTATTATTAAAATTACAAAAATGGACAATAATTATTCTAAAATTCAACATTAAAAATATTTTGTTTATTTAACAAAATAACTATTACTAAATAGTATATTATTTATAAATTATAGTTAAATTTATTGGTTAAATGATGAATGGAATCTTATAGTGATATAAATATTTCAGTTAATCAAAGCTTATTTAGTATGCAATGAATTAATTTAATGAATTATTATTTAATATAAATTTAATTTTAATGCTTAAAAATTGTTAATTAGTTTTTAAAAAATTTCTTTGGCTTATATAACTTGTATAAAACTTAATTATTTATTTTTATTTGTAATATTTAAACGTGTTTATTGTATATTTATTACCGTACATATGTACTAACACATCAAATAGTGTTTTATTAGATAATTATTAGTATAAAACAAATCAATAGAAATCAATTACCTTCTAAATTGATTGAAAAAGATAAACACAAAGTAAAAAACATTTAATGACTTTTATTGGTCTCACAAAATAAAAACCATTTGAACAGTTGATATCAACAAAACAGAAAAAGTGATAAAAATCAAAAACTATTTCATTAGGGTTTGAGATTTAGTTCAAAATACAGACTAATCTGAGAGTTAGCTCAAATTGTATACAATTAGTGCTGGTTTTCTCATTAAACGTATTTTAAGTGATTTACTTGTATTTATTTTTACAGATTATATATCCCAAGAAATATAAAAACTAATGCAACAACAAAAATGAAATCAAAGGGAAAAATGTTATTTAAACTAAAAACAAGACAAAAATAAAAATATAATATAATATATGCATTATATGATTATAAATAATTAAATAATAGTTAAAATTAAATTGAAATCAAACATAAATATTATATTATTAAAGATGGCTTTGGATATGTCATTAGCCAACTGGTCGTCGTCTTCTATATTATCAAATAATATGAAAAATAGTTTATTTAATAAAAGTTTATATGAGTTGCAAAAAGATAGAAATGATATTAATTTGAACATAATTTGTTCAAATGATAACATAAGTGACATAAATGAGGAGTGTTTGCAATGGTTAACACAATGGGAGTCCACGCGAGACATTCAAGTGATCCAAATGTCAGATACGACAACAACTATTGATATGACAATCAACTCAATAGAGTCAACAGTTTTTGATCAGTTATTCACAATCAATATAACCGAAAAAGAGATTAACGAACCATTGATGCCGTCATATAAGTGGGCCTTTCTTTTGCTGGGTTTGCTTGTATTCACCGGTGGTTTTGGCAATATTCTGGTCTGTCTTGCAATTGGTTTTGAAAGGAGACTACAAAATGCCACCAATTATTTCCTGCTCAGGTATTTCAACCTAAAACATACAATTGTTTTCTATATATACAAACATATTTAATATATGATTAGTCTGGCGGTGGCAGACCTACTCGTCTCAGTGGTAGTCATGCCATTTGGTATCTTAAATGAATTTTATGGTAATTATTATTTTTTATTAGATAATTATATATTGATGTACAGTATATCTATATAAGTTAGTAACTTATTTATTAAGTTTTTAAATGTTTAAAAATATTTTATAAAACATTATGTTTAAATAATTTTTAATAAAAAATAGTTAGTTTTATATTAATTGCTAATTTACATTTCAATTTTATTGTATATTATAATAACTAAAATATACAATATTTACTTAAAAACAAACTTATAAAAGAAAACAAAATAAATTTATTAGACAAATAAAAACGTTTTTAGATGTGAATTAACTATTTAATTAAATTATATTATTTGAAAGTTAAGATATTTATTTAGATTATTAAACAATAAATGAATTAATATAATATTTTGCTAATTAAGATATTGTTCTTTATTTAAAAAAGTAAATTATTTGAAAACATTAAATTAAATAAATAGATTTATATGTCTTCAGGCGTTAAGATTTTGAGATAAGGTATGATCCACATATTACGTTCGCATTTTTTAAGAAATCTAGACCCTCCAATATGTTAGCAATTGCTCGCATGTATCATTTAAAAAATTACGTTCGATTGTCCCCAAGAAATAAATAAAATATTACTATATTTATAAATAAGATTTAAAATTAAACCAATCGTTTAATTCATGTATTATAAACATGGAATAGACTATAATTTTAGAAATGGTGTTTGAAGTTAAGTTTGACATCAATTAATTTAAATAATTAAATAATGATTTTAATGAATATTTTATAAAATTATTTTCACTTTTTAAAATTCCAAAAATTGGAAATAAAATTATTTCTATTCAAAAGTCACAATTCAAACTTTTTTTTATCAAAATTAATCTCTTAAATTATTTAAATGCGAACGTTCTTAAGGTCTCTACCTCTCCATCCCCTCGTTCGTAAAGTTCGTTTGGCAGACACCCCTTCCTCAAGTGTGAACGTAATATGTGAATCAACCCTAAGAATAAAATTAATTTATATGAAAAATGTAAAGCAATTATTATCTCATTTTTTTATTGCTTTTCTGCCAAAATTTTTGTAATAATCTTTATTTTAGTCTTTATATATATTCTATCAATAGAAGTTGTTTAATGAGTAGAGAGAGAGAGAGAGAGAGAGAGAGAGAGAGAGAGATTAGATTAGACACCTTTGATGCCTATGTTTAGGCACTAATCGATCACTGTTTGCGGCTATACTTTCAATGCTTTCGTTTCTCATGTTTTTTCTTTTACTTTTATTTACTGTTATTTTACTCATTATTTTGCTAACTGTTATAACAATCTTTGTGTGAATCTATCAAAAATGAATTAATATCACATATAAACAAATCCATAACTTATGGGCCATATGTAACATATTATTATACGGATTAACTATTATATATTATGTTTCATTGTTATATTTAATTGTAATTAGTTTCTTTAAAATATAATATTTTGTTTTAAAGATTTTAAGTCAAAATACTAAAATGTTATATACTGTACTGTATGCTGTGTACTGTACACTATAAAATAATTTATAAATGATATATATTTATAAATATATTGCATTCAGTTATAATAAATTATTATATACATTATATATTAATATTTGTTATGTATTATAGTTATAATGCTCAAAAAAATAATTTTTATTATATTTTAGTTAATAATTTTATTTAAATTTTTATATATCTAAAATTATTACTCATCATTAAATTATTATAATATAGATTACATCAGTAGTTATAATATTACAATATTTAAGTTAATGATAATAAAATTAATTATAAAATATTAATAAGATTTATCGATAATATTTATAACTTCAATATAGTGTTTATATAATGTTTATAATTATGATTATTGTTTTCTCATGTTTAATATGTGATAGTTTGTAGCTATAAATTATTAATGATAATAATGTGTCAAATATTTTACTATTTAAAGTATAGAATAGATTCATTTAATGCCAAATATGTTGAGTAAGTTGTAGTATTAATATTGCTTTATATTGTAAAATAAGTAAATAAATTATTTTAATAATATTCAAATTTAATAGCTATTATTTAAAAAACAAATTTTAAATAATTTATGTAAGTTTTATTACTATATTAACTAGTTTTTATATTATTATAAATACCTTATAGAATAAGTATATATATATTATTATATCATATCTTATTAATGTCTATTCAATACATTATGAATAAATTGATTTATTGGCAATTATATAACAAATATATAAAATTAATCAATAATAATGTTTTTAAAGCACTTTATAGACATTTAATGAAAGTTGTGAATATAATTTTATATTATCAATTAAATGAAAATATTTATATAATGTGTTCATTGGATTGTATGATTAAAATCTAAATTTTATTATTAATGCATTAATCGATAACTTTTATGACGTGTGTGTTAAAATATTATAATTTATAATTAATAAAATTTATCGTTAAAATAATTAGTATTTTGGTATAGTATACGTAATAGCGTGACTAATTCATATCAAATAAAATAAATAAATTTGTATAAATATATAAATTTATATTCTGTACAATAAGTTTATTTAATTTAACTGTTTTAACTGTACAACTAAACAGTATATAAATAAGATTTAGTAAATAATTATGTATTATTTATTATTATTATTATTTGGTAATTAATTTATTAGTTATAATTTGATTACCTCTAAAAACGTGTTTACATTAATTAAATGTTTATTAAATGATAATAAATGATAAATAATTGATTTAATGACTGATGTATTAGGCATTTGGCCGTTTGGGTCGTCAATCTGTAACCTATGGGTGACGTGTGATGTTCTTTGCTGTTCGTCGAGTATTCTTCACATGTGTTTCATATCTGTCGGACGGTATGTCTATATATTGACAATTGTCTTCATATTTATCATTTGATAAATTGTTATTTCAATCACTACATGCCATTGACTACGTGTTGTTTATCTATTGTATGATCAGTTATGTGGGAATTAAGAACCCATTGCACGCAAGACAAGCGCCACTTCTGGTTTCCAGAAGAGCTGTTCTCTTAAAGATATCGTTTGCATGGCTTTTGTCGGCAGTCATCACTTCCCCCCTAACTATAATGGGTTTGTATTATAATTAGTTATTGTACTTATAGTATACTATTATATTATACATATATTATATATTATTGTAATACAGTATATTAAAGTTTTATTTATTTAATGATTTATTCATTAGTTATTGTGATGAGTGACCTAATAATTAAATATCGTTAAATTTCTTAACATTTTGTTGTATTAATATTATTGTTGTTGAGGTATAATATGAGGTTTAATATATATAAATATATTAATTAGTTGAGACCAAAATCAAGTTTTCTGTAACTATGAATTTTATTTATATATAACTGTATGATTTATATCTATATGTTTGAGGTCATGGATGTGCAATATCTAGTGTTGGCAAAAAAGAGAAATTTATAAAATAATAGAGAAATTTCTAGAAAGTTTCTAAAAGAAATTTCTAGTTATGGGATCCCCATGGTTAATTTTGTTTTCTCGATATTTGTTATCTTTAACATTGTTTTTATAAGTAATATTTAAATATTATTATTAGTATTTTAATTATTAATTAAAGTAAAAAATTAATTTATTTAATTATATTAAACTATGTTATAATAAAATGGTGAATAAAATTTTATAAAACTGATTATTATTAAATAATTATAATTATTTATATAGGTATCCCATTTGTATAATATTATTATACAGTAATCTACATTATATAGTATAATATTATATGTATAGCCAATATCTCAAAAATTATTTAAATTCTATTAATATATTTACAAATAAAAAATCATTTAATATGTGTTTTAGGATTTCTCTTTGAATTGATTAAATGATTGATAAATATTGTAAATATAAAAATTTAGAAGTTTTAAAAATACCATAAAATAAGTGTCTAGGTTTTTGATAAAATAAGTTAATATATTATTATTAAAAATAAATTATGATATATTTATTATTACTTATAATTTGAGATTTAATTTTTTTAATTATGTTTATAGTATTGTATTATATTATAATAATTATATCATATTTAATTCAATAACATTAATTCAATTAATTCAATTAAATAAATAACTATTCTATACATATATTAAACAATATTATTTTTAAAGCATTAAAGATAAGTCATGAAATATTAATACATTATTAACATAATTACAAATTATTAATTTAAACAAATATAAAATTAGATAAAAACTAATTCAATGACATTGAGTTAAAATTGTTAATAATTTCGGTAACAAAAGTAAATATTTGTTTGAAATTGAAGACAAACTTTGTATTTATTAAGAAAATAAAAATAGTTTCACAATCTCTTTATTACAAATATTTACTCAATCAATGTTTGAGTAAATTTTGATGATTTTAGTGCATATGAAGTAATCAGTGATCATTTTCATCTAAAACCACACTTTATTTATACAGTACTGTATAGTAATTTCCCATTTGATCTGTCCTTTGTCTGCCACCAAAATCTATATATAATATACAGTATTAGTATAGTATTAGTGACGAAATTGACGACATTTGCACAAAACATATGTTTGAATGCAATTTTGTTGTATAATTCAATTGATTTCATGTTTTCACTCATTCTTATAGCTATTCATACAAACCAATGACTCTCAAAATTACAATCAATACTTCTCTTTAATTATACTATAATTGTGTTATTTTTTATATAAAATATAATCAAATTTGTAACAAAATACGGATATATCTGTATGTTTTAAATGGCTATTAATACTTGAGGTATAAATTAAAACATTTTTAATCCCAATTTAAATGTATTGTATGGTGTCTTTAGGTAGTAAAGTAACACATTATTTCAGCAGATATTTAAATTCTATAAAAGTAAAAATATATTATTGATAAATAAAAATTATTTAAATAAGTGTTTCAGAATTTTCTACTAATTACTAAATTAATCGCTAATAAAAAATATAATTAATTAACTATTATATTATAGAATTTGAGATATTAGGCATTATTTATATAAGGCGTTCATAGATGCAAAAGGATTAATAAAATTATAACTGTATTTAAAATGTATATATTTTTGAATATACAGATAGATTGATAGATTATATGCTTTTAAAGGGAATAAGTTTAAATTCTGAGTACCTTTTTATACATTGTAACAACAATTATATGCTATAAACAATTATATTAAAAAGTATTAATAATTAATAATTAGCAGTGACTTCAAAATATGTAATAAAATATGATAAATGTTTTAAAATTTTCATATTTATTGATACCTAAATTAAATCTAAAATATTCTAAGTTTTTACAATTAAAATAATATAATATTTTCATCAGATTATTTTGTCATCAATATTTTGAGAATACATACAATAATATACTGAAGAATAAATAATAGGTTTAATATAAAATCGATTTTTCAATATAATGTATATAAAGAATATTCCTTATAATATACTTATATTACTTTATGTATAAAATTAGATTTAAAAGAGTATTAAAAATGCAAAAAGAAGGAGAAATAGATCTCAAACACAATATTTATAAATGTGAGTCCATTTGATTGATAAATAGCTTCATTATTAGAGAAACATTATAAGTGAACATAATTTTGCTTTTGTTGAAAAATATTTTTTATTTTATACTATATATTCATTTAATAGTTGAGCATATTCTGGTTTATTTTATACATACTTTATATGTACAATGCATTAATAATTTATTGCAGATTTTTTAGTTTGAATTTATTATATTTTAGTTGAAAAATTTCTTAAATATAAAGAGTTTTACAAAATAATAAATTTATTGTAATTTACAGCAAAAATCACTTAAAATAAAAGCAGGTTTTAAAAATAAATATAATATATTTATTAATTATAATTAAAATGAATGAACGAATAGATAAAAACATAAGTATGTAAATATAATTGTATTTATTATTATTTATCAAAAGATATTTTGATTAAATTAATTATTTAAATTAGAAAATAAAACTAACAATTAAATACAAAAATATATATATAGAGGTCATATTTATCAGTACTTGTGTCAAATGTACTTACATTATATCATTATAATGAATATAACTGTTGTACAATAGATATATAACATTATAGTTCACTAATTTGATATACTGTACTGTGTAGTTAATACATGTTTAATATTTATATAATATAATAATTTATTATACATAAATAACTAATAAGTTTAAGGCTTAAATATAATATAGTATACGATAATACATTATATATAATATATATATATATTATTTTAATTACAGCTGTATTCGATAAAACTAATATACAACCGGAACCGTTAGTCTGTGCCATATCCAGTCGTCCCTTTCAGATATTGGGTCAGTAATATTGAAGAAAGTGCTTAATTTGCACAAACATTGTACCCAATAATTGGCTAATATTATTATATCTTTAATTATTATTTTTTTATGTATTTTGAATAGTCATAATAGTTTTATTATTATTATAGTCAGCATATAATTAATCAAATGATGCAAATCCTAGCATTACTGAGTGTTGACAATTAAAACTCGGTTAACATAAATATAATATAATGACATCGATTAACAATTACTGTAATGTAATCCAAATTATAGGTTCATTGAGTGCCTTCTTCTGTCCGATGATTGTTATGCTATCCTCTTATGTGCTAACAGTAAGACTATTGAGAAGAAAAGCCAAATTTTATGAGGACTCGTGTCATAACTTCCCAACAACTCATACATCTGATAATGAATTCATTGAATCACATAATAGATTCAAAAAGACTACAACTTCTTCATCATCAGGTTTGTAGACAAACTCTAATGAATCTAATATATACTAAATATATACTAAATATATACTAAATATATACTAAATATATACTAAATATATACTAAATATATACTAAATATATACTAAATATATACTAAATATATTCTAAATATATTATCTAATATTCTTTACTCTAATAAAAACAACACTTTTATTTGATAAATTAAATTCTCTAATTTAGTCGTTTATTAGAAATAGACAAAAAAATGAGTGAAATAAAAATAAGTTGTAGAATCACCCACACGTTTGCTAAGAATTTAATGAAATTTTTATTAAGTTTGTGTTTGTTTGCCTCAAGAAAATATAAAACGAGTAAATAAAGTAATAGTAAAAAAATAAATTATTTTAAACTTCAATTATCAATGATTATTTATCAATATTTACATATAATTTTTTAATTAGTAAATTATATTTTAAGTATATTAACTAATAATTTTTAAATTTTGTCAAAATATATTTTGTAAAACATATTATATTTAATCCTAATATTATTTTTATAAAACTAATAAATAGACATTTTTTGTTTATATGTATTAAAAAATCAGAATTTTTCAACGTTTAAAGTTATCAATCACTTAAAACTGCTGACTTGTATTTGATAGAAAAAAGGGAACTCATGTCGAAAAACCTATTCATTTCCCACTTTCGTTCAAAATAAAACATTTATATATATATAACTAAATATAATATATAATATCATTTTGTCTGTTCAATATAAAAAACATACAAAACGTGATAAACAAAAAACATTGAAAGGAAGAGAAAGCATTACTCAAACATCATATACAGAATAACGGATCATTACACTCACTCACACACACACACACACACACACACACACACACACACACACACACACACACACACACACATACATACATACATACACACACACACACACACACATACACACACACCTATATATTCGATGCAAAATATGATATTTATGTATTATAATCAAGTACTGTACTATACAATACATAAATAGGTAGTTTTTATATAAAGTTATGCACAAATATACAAATTTACATAATGTTATACAAATACTGCATGTATTGTCATAGATATCACATTTGTTGCATTAAATTGTCATTTATTTTTTTAGTCCAACGTTATGATAGTTAATTAAAGTATGATATATTTGAATATATTTGAATTACTTTAGGCAAAGAGTATTATTTAGGTAATCGCACGGTTAGCTTGAGCTCAACCTCATCAGCAAATAGCGCCACTTCTGGTAATTTACAATTAATGGTCAATCAATGTTCAGTATCACAGTATGAAATGAGTTGTACGGACTCTCACCTTAGGTTATATCAAATGCTAACTTACAATCAAATTGATTATTAATTATCTATTTGTCATAACAGACCAATTAATGTCTCACATAATAACTTATCTGTAAAACGTTGGGATTCTGATTCAAATAAGTCTGAATTAACTAATCACAAGAAAAAACACACGAATCGTAAAACTCAACCATTAATGTTAAGAACATTGGGATCTAGTCTTCAGGTGCGAAATGAACAAAAAGCTACGAAAGTGTTGGGTCTCGTATTTTTCGCGTTTGTCATATGTTGGGCCCCTTTCTTTAGTCTCAATTTCATGTTTGGAGTTATGCCTAACCCTAACATTCCCGATGAAGTGACCACAACTTTCCTATGGCTCGGTCAGTCTTATCTTTTGTCCATATATTATATGTTTTCATTAATTTATTTATATATTTTCAGGTTATATCTCAAGCATTATAAATCCGGTAAAAAAATTTTTATTACAATTTCGAAATTATTTTTTAAAAATTACATAATATTTTGAAATTAGATTATATATACAATATTTAACCGCAATTTCCGTCGGGCTTTCAAACGAATTATTTTGTGCCAAATCTGTGCCAACGATTCTGTTCCGAAAAGTCGGCGCTTTAGTCGTACAGCTTCTCAAACTCGGGATACGACCCATAAAAGGTGTTCCGCATCTCCCGTATCGCCCGCACGCCAAACATCAAGATTATGTGATATCAGCACATCTTTTAATGAGTCAATACATGAAGTTAATGACAGCAATAACCATAAGAGTCAATCTCAGAGTAATTGTCATAATTGTGGCTATCATTACAATAAGTCGCTCTCTTGGAAATTCAATACAACCTTTAATATTCAAAACAATAGCTCAAAATCAAAACAAAATGTTAAAAATGATAATCAAAGCAATAACGAGTGCTCACTATAAATGACAAAACATTTGTTTTCAGATCACAATTGCATTTATTTATAAAATTATTAATTCAATTATAGATTATATATTTTTTATAATTATAAACTTAAACAAAATTAACAAATAATTGCAAATATTCTATGCTTTGTATTACAAAGAGTTACAAATGTAAAAATAATAATCTATTGCCGAAACTAATTAGGATAATAAAGTATTAGATGTTTGGAAATAAAATTAAAAAATAGTTTTTGGTGTTCAATAAATTGATGGATACTTTTGTTGATCAGTTGTATTAGAGAAGCATTGAAAGCCAGGCAAGGATTAGGGTTAAGCCTCCATACGGTGTGTATTTGATTATATCCTTATTATGAGTCAATGAATAGACATAACATGTGCCACAAAACACACACATTCCCGCTGTCATCAGTGTTCCCACCTATTCATCATAATTTGCCAATTCATAGATCATTAATATAAATATCAATTTGTTTAACCAAATATTTTGGACATATATTATAACATCAAAAATAATGTGATTATCATTTGTCACATTACACATTGACAAATAATGCTTTTAATTATTAATATTTAATATATCTCTAAGTACCAAAACATTGTACTACATATTGTACTGTATATAAATTTATCAATATATAAATATATATATACCAGTATATATACAGTATATATATATAGATATATTTAACATAATTGACATGACATTTATAGTCACATTATTTTAAACACTGTATATACAGTATTATACCATATACTATATGACATATAATAAATGTTACTGTTAATTATTTAATAATATTAAATTAATATGTATTATGTAAATATAAAAAAGTATCAATTATTTTATATTTTAGTATTATGCTAATTATAAAATATATTATTAAAATGTGAAAAATATAGATCTTATGGTAATATAAATTTATGATATATAGGAATTTAACGTTTGTAAGCTTAAAATCAATAATTTTTTACATAACAATCAAATCAACACTACAATCGGTTAACTAATTTTAAACAAATAGATGAATAAAATATTTAGTTTTCCTAATACTTTAATCATAATATTTTTTGTAGACAATGATTGTAATAAATCCCTATTATTGTTATTTGTTAACTAAATGATTAAAAATAAAATGAAAAAAATCAGTTATTATATGTATCGGTAATCATATATAATATTAATAATTGTGTTTTGTTGTAATTACTAATTGATGATAATTTGAACCATATATAAGTTAACATAATTAAATGATAATTAAATTATTAATTATAAAAATGATTAACGAAATAATTAAATATTGTTTTAAATATCATTATTTACATATACCATAATTTGCAATAATATATAATTTGCATTATATTTACTTAAATATATATATATATATATATATTAGTTCTAAAAATATATTTAAAAATATATTTAAGTTAATAAACAATTAAAAACTTACGACAAGTGGTCGTCGGGTCAGAGGAACCGCCAATAAAGCTAACGAATGAAAGAAATGGTATTTATTGGCCGTTTCGAAGACATGTTTGTATTCTATCGGTACATCGGGTTTCGGGTCAAGTCCTGTGAATATTAACCAAATAAATCATAATTAAACCAATTATCAGCTCATCTGTTATCACTAGACATCAGGTCATACCGTGTGCTCCATAAGCACCCATTGCAACGGCCGTCGCACCAAATATAGCAGCAATGCGTGTCCAGTGAGATGTCTGCAACAACTCTAAGACCTCCCTTCGGGTCGCAATCTCAGACAGTTTAACGACTCGAGCAGTGGTCACCAATTTGGTTACCATTGGATCCACTGGAGGTGTCTTTTGCCACAAACTCGTTAATGATTTCAAAACATCACACGTCGTATCTTTGATAACACCATTCAATTGATTCAATTTATCCATCACTTGATTAACGATATAAAGTCGACTGTCAGTCAATCAGTGATCAGATAAAGTGATGTCTTTGAGACTCAAGTGACGGATGTTTTTATTCAATATTTTGTCGATCACTGACTCAAACCAGACATCAATTATGACATTATTTTTTGACAAATGTTTGTTTAATTCACATAATTGTCATTCAATTTGATTCATATTTCCTTAATTTTGGACATCTTTTTCATATATTTAGTCATAAAAATAGTTATCAATTGAGATAATTGTTGAAAACTCGAAGTCTAAAGACATTCACTAAAAATTATCTCAAATTTCTTGACGTTATTAATAAAAACAAATTTATTTTATTATTTTTAAAAGTTATTTCCAAGAAATGTATTTTTTAACAATGAAATCAAGTGTTGAATAAATTGTTGAATAAATTGCTAAACAATGGCACCAAAGAAGTCATACACAAGAAGTAAGACAAAGAGCAAAGAATCTTCAATAACAAGCAGTAATCAAACAAACACTGGTTTACGACGCTCTTCAAGAACTTCGTCCAAATCGTTGACCAAATCGACCGCCAAAAGCGTGTATTTTGATGATGAGTCTGATGTCGAAGACATGGATGCCATCAGTGATATCATCGATGACGTCGACGACGAATACGACGAACAAGAGTTTACGCCAAAGAAGAGCAAACGCGAGACAAAACGTAAACGAAATGTAAAGAAAAATAGTAAACGAGTTGTGAAAACAGCGATTAATAGTCAAGAAGACAATAGCGATTCAGATGACAATGCAGACGATTGGGAGGAAGTAAAAGACGACATCTGTCTCGACGACTATAATCCTGAAATACCTTCAGAAGGCGTTGAGATAACTATCAATGGAGTAGAGGTCAAGAAAAATAAGAAATCCATTGATATAAACACTTTGATTCGGCAAAGAATTAATGGTTTTAAACGTAGATTACAAGCAATGAAACACAAAACCTCTTTAGTTTGTCTTATTGCAAGAATTGTGTATTTAAATAATGTTATTAACGATGAGTTGATTCAAGCGATATCTTTGTCTATTGTTGTCAATCAATTCAAATCCTGTTCTCAAAAACTTAACAGTAAATTCTTGAATCAATTTATTGATTGGTTTTCAAAGAATTTTAGTGTCAAATATAAGAAATGTGATATAAATGATAATATTAAAGATATTTTATGTCAATGTCTTGAACAAAGAGTGGCTCAAAATAGCAGTCAATTAAATATGATTTTTATTGCTTTATTGAGAAGTTTGTGTCAAAATTACAATTTAAGACTTTGTTATGCTTTAAATCCAGTTGACATTAAACCAGACGACTTGATTCTTAGTGAAAATCAGATGAAATTAAAGAAATCATCTAATTGTCAGTCTTTGGATGAGTTAAAAGAAAAAACAAAAACGAAGACAAAATCAAAGAAACGTAAAGTTGAAGACAATGATTGCAATGATAACGAAATGGTTACAAATTTATCATTAGATCTCTGGTGTGAGGCTTATGTGGAAAGTGAACGCAAATGGATTTGTTTAGATTTGTTTAATAATTTTGTGGACAAACCAACCGATATATCCTCTAAATCGTTGTCTCAATTAACTTATGTCATTGCAATTGATTCTGATGGATATCTTCGAGAAGTGACTCAACGATATTCATCAGACTGGATGTCTGCTAATTATAAAAGACGTAGAATTGATGATAATTGGTGGTCACAGACATTGCTATTCTTTGAGCGAAAAACAAAAAGTTGTGCCGAAAAATCTGAGGATTTAGAGTTTAAAGAAATGACTTCAACAACACCTTTGCCGACAAAAGTTAGCGATTTCAAGAACCATCCGTTATATGTACTTAAAAGGGATTTATTAAAATTTCAAGGCATTTACCCCTCAGACGCACCTCCTCTTGGTTTTATAAAAGACGAAGCCGTCTACGCCCGAGAATGTGTTCATTTGTTGCGATCAAGAGATTCATGGCCTAGAAATGCTAGAACTGTTAGAACCAATGAAACTCCCTATAAAATAGTAACCTCTAGACCTAAATGGGATAAATATGCAAAAGTATTTCGCAAAGATTTACCACTGGAGGTGTTTGGTGAGTGGCAAACGGATCCCTATACACCACCCGAAGCTAAAGATGGTTTAGTCCCTCGCAATAGCTTTGGTAATGTTGATCTCTTTCAGCCCTCAATGTTGCCTAAAGGTTGTGTGTATTTGCAATTACCCGGACTTTTACGTATTGCCAATAAGTTAAAGATAGATTGCGCACAGGCTATAGTTGGCTTCGACAATAACCTTGGCTGCCAAGGGGTTCATCCAAAAATGGACGGTTATGTTGTTTGCCAAGAGTTTAAAGATATTTTAATTGACGCCTGGGATGAGGAACAAGACATTTCAAGAAAACGTGAAATCAAAAAGAAAGAGAAACGGGTTTACGATAACTGGAAAAAATTAATTAAAGGTTTACTTATTAGAGAAAATGTTAAACAAAAGTTTAAATACAATGAATAAGTTATTGACAATAATAGTGATCCAGATTTTGATGAGACTTTCGCCTCTTAGCCATAATTATGACATTTATAAAGGTTTGCCTTAAGTCTATAATAATGATAATTACAAATATAGATATTATGATAAGCTGTTATATAATTTGCATAATTTGAAGGCAAATCACTTGAATTTTTTAAACAAGTAAAAGTGTTTTTAGTAAAAAAAATTGATTTATTATATAATTAAAATGATAGTTTTATATCACAACTACATTATATTAATGGTTTATTTGACTACAAATAAATTATATATAAATTAATTAATATCACGACAGGTTTGGTAGGAATGTTGTTGTTTTTGCTGTTGTTAGGGTTGGCACGAGATTGTAGTGTAAAATATTTGATAAGACATGAAAGGGTTAATTGTGTTAACAAATTAGTTTTGGGTCATATTATGTAATAATTATATATAATGATGACAATCAATATACCAATTATTTGCTCTTCTTTGAAGAGAAGTTTTCAATTATTTGATTTGTTTTTTATTTGAACAAATTCATTAAATAATTGTTTGAAAATTTATGATATCAATGATTATTTAATGTATAAATTAAATTAAGTAACTATTTTTTAAATGATTTATGATATAATGAGATACTTATTAAAAAAAATTCATATATAAAAAATATGAAAATAATTATATTAAAAGTAAACTTAAACTATGTTTTGTTGCAATTATGATAATACATATTTGCAATAATTGCACAATTATTGCTATTGAATTGTTGTTATAATTTTATATAATTTAAAAAAATAAATTCATTAAATCCAATAAGCATTCGTCTAATAAGCCATCCATCAGTTAGTTATAAGTTTGACAACAAATTAAAACACAGTTTATATGTATTTTGTAATATAATAAATGAACCAATTCATGGTATTCATGGTATATCACCGGTAGCTGACCCATAAAATAATACATATTTGAAAATTGAAATAAATAGAAATAGCATTAGTATTGGGTTAGTCTTACAGCTGAGTGAACTGATAGATGTTGTTCCTGACTCCCTGGCCATTGCCACCTCGTCCTGATCAGGACGACCGTGCATTCGCCACTCTTTGTCATCTTTATCTACTTTGACTATATGTGCGTCCATTGACTTTGATGTGCTGGTCCTCTCATCGGCCATATATTCCATGTCATTGCTATCACCATTGCCAACATAGACGGTGTGTTTGTCATCTTTAACTAAACTGCCACTCCTTGTTATGATACTTCCCTTCTTTTGTTTACGACTAGCGGCCTGACAATCAAACCACCACTGGGCTATAAATTATAGTTCAATCACATTATGTATTAATATTTATCAATTATATAAAATTTATTACTAGACTTACCAGTTTGTCGAGGGAATGGAGGTTTTGCTTTAGTGTCCACCTATTAATAATTAAAAAATATATATGAATTTTAATAATAATATTAATTGATGACAAATGTTAAGTAACTGACCTCAAAGTCGACATCATTGAAGCGGAAATATTGTGATCCTTTGAAGAAATATGACATTCCGTTCTCCCACTTGAAAGCGGCGTCGATATTGTTGGGCAATCCGTTCCAGTTCTTGATTGGCTTTGGATATTGTTTGCTAACCGGCGGATCATTTTTGCTGTCAAATCTCCAATACTCGTTACCTAATAATTTACATACAATTAAATACATATATATTTATAATAAAATTGCTAATAAATTATTTTATATATCAAACATTTATCACATTTCAAGATAATTCAAAGGCCAATGATTTTTAATACCTTTAAAGAAATAAGTCTTTCCATTACCACTCCATACGAAAGCGGCGCCCACTTTGTCTGGAATGCCAGCAAAACCAGTGCTAATAGGTTTAGGGTATCCCTTATCCATATGCATATTCTTGAACCTCCAATACTTATCGCCCTATCATTTGATTTTAAAATAATGATTGCGTTTGACATATGATTGATTAGCTTTAATATTATGTTTCGATAATCTCAATAGTTTTTATTTTTTATAGAGTATAACGATAGGAGAGTTGCAATCATTAATAATTACCTTAAAGAAGAATGTTTTGCCGTCAGCCCAAGTGAGAGCTGAGTCCAAATTGCCGGGCAATCCGTCCCAATCACTCGATATTTTTCGGGGATAGCCATCTGCGATACCAGTTGTCTCTATTTTCCAATAATGCTGTCCTTTAAACACATAGGTCGTACCATCACTAATACGAGTGACCGCATCGACTGAGCTGTCTTGACATAGATCAGGGCCATCGGCACTCGGGTCTGGATCTAATGGCTTTGGTTTATCGACCGGTTTATCTGCCGGATCACTGGCAGTATGGCGAACACCATATAGTGCTTGTATGGCCAGTATATCATCCTGGTGCAATCGGAACTTAGGTTTATATTTTTGATAGAAAGGTGCCATTAGTGAGTCCCGGACACTACTGTGACCCAAACCTAATGAATGTCCTAATTCATGAGCTGCCACTTGAAACACATTTGTACCTATATTTGAATATTTTAATTAATTATTAATTACCTCAATTGGTATTAAAATATATATAGATATTAAATGAAGAACAAACCGGCATATGAAGAGATAGTCCAATACTCTTCATTGTCAAAGTGAGCGTCGCCTCCATATTGAGGGAAGTATGCGTGGGCTAGAGTATTGCCCGGACCATCAAACGGGTCTCCATCCCCGTGCTCTGCACTTACAAATCTGATATCAATGTGTACCCGACCCTCCTTTTTGGCTTCAAATGTAAGCGGTGTTACTTCTGACCATATCTTGAAAGCTCGAGCCATCTCTTTATCGATTTCTTGTTTTTTACTCAAAAATTTTGTCGGATATTGTGATATCCTATACGTTAGGTCTATTCGTCTCCATTTAGAACCTATTTATTTAATAGAAATAATAATAATATACAGTAAATGTTTTTTATCTATTAGATGCCTATCATATCTTTTTTGTGTTATTTGCAGAGTTATGTATTATAGAGATATAAAGTCACTATTTATCGATAATTATTATTTTATTCATTAGAACTAAATCATTAAATGCCAAAACAATAGTATATACACTATATATCAATAATACATCATATTTTTATGAAACTATAGTATATTATAGAGTATTGTATATAAAATTCAATTACCTAATTGATATTTTTATAGTCTAGTAAGTTTTTATAAATGATTTCATAGTAATTCATTGGTTATTAATTTTGAAATTTTCCCATTTCTACTGAAAATTTATTAAATCAAACATTATAATTGCTTATTAACGTACAAAAAAGCATCTGATACTTAAACATTATATCTGATTTGATTTATATAATTACTGTTTGTCTCACTGTTTGTAACTCATTAGTATGCAATCAAGTGTGTCAATGTTTTTTTTTGTTTTTTGGAAATGACTTATTTTAACATTGAATTTACAGGTTTAAGTTGTTAACCATTAAATTATTGAATAGCATTTAAAGGGACAGTTAGATCGCACACCGACCTTGTAATGCATATCGTTTCCTTCGTTTGGCATCTTCGCTGTGTCCGACTTTGTCTTTGTTGCCACAACGCGGAGAATTCATTGTTTGAATGGTTTCATCGTCCAGAAGGCCTATAAAAATCATAATTTTTGATACAAATGTTTAAACTAATAGTTTTTTTAATGTCACACCTGTTTGGTTAAGTCCAGCAAACCTCTGGAACTCCAAGACTGCATCGGAATAAGTCTTTTCTGAGACCAAATTGGCCGCAACCGACTCATTCATATAACCAAATCGTTGCAAATATAACTGAAATTAAAGTATTTATTGAATAATTATTATGTAATTAAAAAATTTATGTGACCTCTAATTTTTGAAGGACCAGTATATTAACATATTTTAAAATTCTATATAATATATAAATGAACAAAAAAGTGTCCTTAAAATATATGTTTTAAGTCTTTTATATATTTTTGTTTATTTAATATCTTCAAAATCGCCATAAAAATATAATTATAAAATAGATTATAAGCTTTAAGATTTTTGATCTACAATATAAAATTATATAGTTATTTTTATGTAATACTATCACTAGGATATTAAATGTTTTACTAATGCATTATGTTTGATAACATTTATATCATATACTGTATATTGTATTGTATATAATATATATTATTCAGTATTGTCTATATAAGAGTTCAAAAACATATTATATGATATTATAATATACAGTAGTATGAGATGAGTTTATAACCTCAAATTATAATGTGTTATATGTTTTAAATATTTATACATCAAAAAGTAAATAGTTTTAAACAAACAATGACTTTATAGACATAAGAGGAGAGTGAAAGTGAATGCAATATAAATAAAATGAAATCAATTGTGACCTTCATTATCAATCATGCATTTAATTTTTGCGTGAATTCATATTTTCAATATTATCATCTATTTTTTATTTCAATTTTAAAATTATTTTTATTTAAAACCTGTTTCGACAGTTTTAAAGCTGATTAAAAATTATATGAAGTTATTTAATAAGTTTTTATTTCAATTATATAAATTTTCTAAAAATTTTGGTAATTATGAAATATTAATTGCAATAATTATTTTTTTTATAATAAATTGATTACAAATAATTTAATACAAGGGATATCCCAAGTCTAATGTTAAAGTTTTCAATTAAACATTTACAACAATAGAATATCTTATAATTTGATCTCAATTTAAAAATTAACTTAAATAGTTATATGAAATTGAGTACAAACATGTAGTAATATATGTTAAATATATATAATTTCACTCTCTCTCTCTCACATATTTATTTCTATAAGAAATTGTCGTTAAAACGGCATTATATTTTGAGGAAGAAATAACAAGAATTATATGACTAATAAAATAAATATATTAATAAACATAAGGTATTGAAATAGCAATTGAATACAAATGTTGTCATTATTTTGCGGAACACTTTAGTCACTAACATATTCATTGATAACAACAGAATATAAGAGTATATTTATTAATAAATATATACACATTTTTAAAGCATTTTTGCTATAATATATTTATTAGTTATAATGTTATTTTATAGTTTTATAGCAATTTTAAAAAAATGTATGTATTTCATTGAATATATAATTTTGCGTCAAATATATTTTAGTTAAGTTATGATACAATGATCTGAAAGTTTAATAAAAGTTAAGAAACTCTTTAGACTCCTGTGGAGACATTAAGAGATATTTGACCATAAAATCAGAATCAGTGGGCGTTTGTATTGAAATGAATTCAATTAATTATATAAATATTGTTAACACTTGTTGTCATTTGTTTGAAACATATCTCAGTTATCAACGGAAGAGTTGTATCGGAATATATATGTAATGTTTGGGACATTGATCTCAATCTTCATTAAAAAGATTTTTATTACTAAATCAAAACAAATGACTCATGAATTTCATGTGAAAATTCTTTTATTTAATTCATAATAATTATTTAAAACAAATATTTTTTGTTATATAATAAAATCGATAACTATTGCACTCAAATGTAGTCATCAAATTTAATGTAAAAATACCTATTTTTAATTATATTGGTTTCCAAGCAATTAATTCAATGTTAGATCATAATTATATGGAAATTAAAAAACAGTATTAATTTTAAAAAATAACTAAAATATAATATTAAAAATATATAAACAAAAAATATTAAAAGAGTGTAAATGAAAAAGTGTTGACATTTAGCATATGATGTCTATTGAAAAGCCATTGATTTCGTGCCAAACAATCATTTGAGAGAATTTGTATTATTTGTAAATTATTTCTAAGAGATGTATAGTTTATTATTAGTACATTTGTATTATGAATTATAAATGTACTATAAGTCTGATAGCGATTACATGTATTTTATTAGTGATGAGTTTTGTGCAAATATGACGGATGGCATAATTCAGGGTCACTCCTAATAATACCGTTCCCTATTGTATTAATTTTATACATAACTATACTATTGATTCAATTCAATACAAAATAATTACAATACATTATAATAGTAGTCTATAAAGCAAACTATAAAATAACAAAACAGTATATTATATATAATTTAAAACAATAAAAAATATTTTAATATTACAATGTTGTTATAACAATTGTCATTGAAATTATCTTATTTTTAGGATTCATGAATATTATATAAATTAAAATTAATTTTCTTTAAATTCACTAATTGTTTTTTCTAAATACGATTTTAAATAAATTTATATGAATTATTTTGGCTAATATTCAAATGCAAATAAATTCAATGATAAAAAGATATGTTATTGAAATGATAATTATTTAAAAATATTATACAAATAAATTGCAGACATATATCTATATGAAGACAATGTCCGATCACAATATGTTTTATTAAAAGTCTTGAGGCACAGGTGAGGCTCATGTAATGGCTTTAAGCTATGCTTTAAGGGTGTCTTCAAAAGTAGTATTATTATTATATAAAATAATAATACAGAGGAAAGGGTCATTTGTCTGAGTTTGTAAATAACAAATTGAGAGAAAGAGAGAGCAAAAGAGAGAGAGAGAGAGAGAGAGAGCAAAGAGAGAGAGAGAGAGAGCATGAAATGCATGATTACATTGATGTTGATTATCATAACTTCAGTAATGATGACACCCACACATCCCAGAGCTTCTCTACACTTATATTTTCAGTCACTTTTACTTTTAATACTGGAGTAGAGCTTAAAGTTTAGAGGACTCCAACAGTTACCCACTATCTGACAGTTCAGTGCACTTAATGAGCAATTTTTAAGTCTTATTCTCGAGAAAATACCACTAAAATTGTTGATCTCTTCACTCAAAAATTCAACTCTCTTTCAAGTTTGGGATCACAACTCCTATACCAATAATATAGCAATGGTTTACATATTGTTTTGATTTAAAGAGATTATTCAACTTTTTACACATTTTTTGTTGTCAAACAATTCACAAATTTATTGATTTTTTATTAAACTTTCTCTCTATTCATCTATCATTGATCTATAATTTATAACAATAAAATCATATTTTATACTAAATCGATAAAATAATTAAAAGTACTCTATAATCATCCTCACTATAAACAATCACTAATTTTTATTTAATCTAAAGTTTTTATTAAATATACAGTATATACTAAATTTATGCACAATATACAGTATAAATATATATTGTATACGAATATACAGTATAATATTTAAAGGAAAATATTAGTTTGAAAAGTTTGTAAACTTTAAGATTAATTCGAAATTTTTAATTAATTAAATTTTACAACATTTTACTTAAAGATTTTTAATTTTTATTTACAATTTTTTATTCTATAAAATTAATTTCAAACTTATATTTTATATTTTTATAAAGTATTATAAAAACGAGTTATAAAATAATGAAAATGAAATTATTATATAAATAAAATAAATATCAATACATACCATCGCACCGACATCTGAGTGCACGTTTCGGGTCTGTCTTGAGATGATTGGTAAGCATATTGTTGTTGATGTTAAACACAACACAATTAATATAATATTAAATATAACTAATATATGATTGTCTTTAACTAAAATCTTCAATAGTGTTGAAGGCCTCAGCCTTGTTGTCAACATTTTGATTGTTTTATATTAAGTTTAAAAGCTTTTATTACTTTTATAACATACTATAGACAGTCACGTGGATATTGTGACAACCAATCAGATATACGATTACTTGTGACGTCAGACTCCGCCCTTTAATGCATTAAATGTTTGGTTATTATAAGTATTAGCTATACTATTGTACAGACATATCGATAAACTTTGTTTTAATTTATTAATTATTTTATTCAACAAATTAAATATACATTTAATAATTTAAATTGAATTGTTATTTTCAAAATTAATACTACTGTTCATAAACACATATTCTTCTATTTAATATTTAATATTTCATTTTCAATAAAAAACTATTTTAATTGAAAATATATATTATTATGTGTTACATTAAAAACTACATTATATATTTTTAACATTTTAATTAATAAATTATATTCAATAAACATACTTTATTATACAGTATTAGAATTTATATACAATAATTTTATTTAATATTTTATTATTTATTATAACTGAAAACCTGTAATATTCTGAATTATATTTAATTATTTTTTAAAATGTATATCAAAGTCACTAATTAGATGGCGCTTTAATTACTTTAATTTTTAATCTGATTAAATAACAGTACAGTACTGTAGAGTTTAAAGTTTAGACTTAAACTTGTATTAATTAACTAAATTTAAATACAAATGTATTAAAATAATATAAATTTTAATAATTATTGACCGAATCGTTTATTTAATAATATTTAATATAAATTTACTTTTTTATATAACAAATTATATTTAAAATGACTAAAACATATAGATTTAACAAAAACAATTAATAAATGATTTTTTATAACTATAAATTCTTTTAAAACTTATTTAATATTTTTAATCTTAATAAAGTTTTAGTACATATTTGTTGAACTATATGTTAAAAATCGGTTTAATGTACTTCTAGTAAATTGATTGAATTCATAGACACATTGTTTCCTCTTTTTTCTCTAACAATGTAAGTCTAATCAATAAATCATAACATATTAATATATTATGATTTGTTACTAAATGTTTTAAAATATATTGTGATGTAATAATCACGTGACACAAACTTTATATTATAAGCTCTGGTTATATAATAAATTATAATTTATAATACAATATAAATATTATTATAATCGTATAATTGTTTATAATATGATTCATAAGTTATGATTCATAACTAAAGTCTAATAAAATAATAAAAACATTTAAACGAATCAATTGGTCTAAAAACAGACCTAAAGTATGCACTGATATGTCTGTGACATCCTATGGATTATTTTACATCAATTTGTTTTAATTAATTGTTAGTTTATAAGTTTTATTTTCTTATTTTAATTATACTTATTAATTATTAAAAAATTTTAATCTGAAAATCGTGATTATTGTTATAAATATAAATTATTAAAAATATTATTAATATGAACTTTTATGTGACGTAAAATAATAACCAAATTAATTCATCTCAAAAATTGATTAATTTTATAACAAGATTACTGTAAATAACAATTTATAATACAAAAGTATTTCATACAGTATTTATTGTATTGTAATTACTTTTTATGGATTAACATAATTACATGTTGTAATACATGTTTATACTCTTTATTATTAAGATATTATTACACATAATAATAATAATAGTGCTGTATGTTAGTAGTAATAGTAGATAGATATTCACACTTTTGACATTTTTGACAATTTAGTGACAATAATTACTTGATTGTTACAAATAAAAGGGAGAGAGAGAAAGAAAGAAAGAAAGAAAGAGAGAGAGAGAGAAAGAGAGAAAGAGAAAGAGAAAGAGAAAGAGAAAGAGAAAGAGAAAGAGAAAGAGAAAGAGAAAGAGAAAGAGAAAGAGAAAGAGAAAGAGAGAGAGAGAGAGAGAGGGAGAGAAAGAAAGAGAGGAAGTTTAATAAAAAAAATCAACAATTGTGTGAATTGTTTGACAACAACAAAAATGTGTAAAAAGTTGATACACTGAAGAAAAAAAGTTGAATAATCTCTTTAAAGCAAAACAATATGTAAACCATTGCTATATTATTGGTATAGGAGTTGTGATCCCAAACTTGAAAGAGAGTTGAATTTTTGAGTGAAGAGATCAACAATTTTAGTGGTATTTTCTCGAGAATAAGACTTAAAAATTGCTCATTAAGTGCACTGAACTGTCAGATAGTGGGTAACTGTTGGAGTCCTCTAAACTTTAAGCTCTACTCCAGTATTAAAAGTAAAAGTGACTGAAAATATAAGTGTAGAGAAGCTCTGGGATGTGTGGGTGTCATCATTACTGAAGTTATGATAATCAACATCAATGTAATCATGCATTTCATGCTCTCTCTCTCTCTCTCTCTCTCTCTCTCTCTTTCTCTCAATTTGTTATTTACAAACTCAGACAAATGACCCTTTCCTCTGTATTATTATTTTATATAATAATAATACTACTTTTGAAGACACCCTTAAAGCATAGCTTAAAGCCATTACACGAGCCTCACCTGTGCCTCAAGACTTTTAATAAAACATATTGTGATCGGACATTGTCTTCATATAGATATATGTCTGCAATTTATTTGTATAATATTTTTAAATAATTATCATTTCAATAACATATCTTTTTATCATTGAATTTATTTGCATTTGAATATTAGCCAAAATACTATTATTAATTATAAGACAATTGATAATTTTAAAACATTTATATATAGAAAAATATATATTAAACAATTATATTATTAATAATTTATATGAGCCTAGATAGTGGTTGTGAAAATTATTATAACAATTTTAAGTTTTGAAAGTTTTTATTATTTTACAAATAATAGTTAAGTCATTATCAGTTTAAAGTGATGTATACGATGAGTACTGAAGTATTATATTAATAATAGGGAAACGGTATTATCAGGAGTGACCCTGAATTACGCCATCCCTCATATATTTATTATTTGCACGAAAGTTACTGTAAATGTAATTGTTATCTGATTTACAATACATTTTCAATATTATATTATACTGTAGTTATAATTTGTAATTTGAATATATTGTAGTAATTATTGCTTTGAATTAATTTACAAAAATTTATTCAAATTATTATTTGGCACGAAATCAATGTTTGTTTTATTAAACATTATTTTCTAAATGTCAACAATTTTATAACTATTAAAATCAATTATTTTTTAATTTGAAACACATATGTTTAATAACAATATTTGGTTACAAAGTTATCAACTAATAAACTATTTATTAAAGTTATTTATATAAACTTCAATTATTTAGAAACTGATATAAATAAATAATTGAAATGAATAAATGAAATTTTTACAATTTTAAATCATATTATGAATTCATTCATAAAAAATTTTCAACAGAAATTCATGAGTCATATAATGTTTTGATTACTTAAATTAAAATCTTAAGATTGAGATCAATGTCCCAAACATTTCACATAAATTTCTAACACAACTCTTCCGTTGATAAAAAAAATAAAACATATGACTCATTACGTGTTAGCAAAAAAATATAATTAATTGTATAGATTTGAATACAAACGCCCACTGATTCTGATTTTATGGTCAAATATCTCTTAATGTCTCCACAGGAGTCTAAAGAGTTTCTTAACTGTTGATACTTTCAGTTCATTGTATCATAACTTAACTGAAAAGACTATTTGTCGCAAAAGTACTTTATTTATAATTTCAAAAAATTCTTTAAGACTATAAAAATAACTGAAAATTCATGTTTAAAAATGTGTGGTATATTAATAAAAGAGCTAAAATACTTTAAAATAAATTTATGTATATTTAAATAGTTATCAATGAATATGTGAGTGTCTAAAGTGTTCCGCAAAATAATGACAACATTTGTATTCAATTGCGATTTCAATACCTTATGTTTATTAATATATTTATTTTATTAGTCATATAATTCTTGTTATTTCTTCCTCAAAATATAATGCCGTTTTAACGACAATTTCTTATAGAAATTATTATTAAAACTAATTTTTTATTTCAAATATTTTTTTGATAAGTTTTTACTTTACATAAAATGTTAAATTGAGATCACATTTAACTGACATTCAATTGTGAGTAATGTCTGAATTAAAGCGTCAAAATAGTCTTTGGGATATCCCTTGTCTTTTATTACATTATTTTGCAATCAAAACATCAATTAAATAATAAAATAGTATTTTTTAATTAAATTTTTATTTTAAAACAATTTTTGAATACTCAGACAATTTAAAATTAATAATTATTAAATAACTACAGTATATTGAATATTGTAAGGTTTGTAAAGTATAAAATTAAGTCTTATTAAAGTTTTTAAAGTTTTAATTTAAAGTTTAAACAGGTTTTATCTAAAAATAAATTTTTATATTGAATAAAAAATAGATGATAATATTGAAAATATGAATTCACGCAAAAATTAAATGTTTGATTGATAATGAAGGTCACAATTGATTTTATTTTATGTACATTGCTTTCAGTTTTTTCATCACTTATTATATTTATAATGTCATTGTTTTTATAACCCATTAATATTTACTTTTGATGTATAAATTTCTGATTAATAAACATATATTAGACATCACATTCTGGGGTTATAAACTGATCGCTTATTATACTCATTATTGATTATATGATAATATTGTATGTTTTTGAACTCTTTAAATCTTTAACAATGAATTAAATAAATGTCTAAAAAATAATAATTTTATATTATAAAACATAATACATATGTATTAGATATTAAAATTTAAGTAAAAATATTCTATTTGCTAAATCAAATTACATAGTTTTTTACATAATTTTACATTTTTGCTAATTTTTAAATTAAGTAATTTAGAACTAAATAAATATTTGTTATTAAACTTTCAAAAATTAAAAGTAAAACTTTTATATTATATATTTGTTATATACAATATTTGTTTATTGACTCAATAATATTTACAGTTAATTGGATTATAGATTATTTGATTTCAATAATGTTAGCAATGCTTCTGTGATATGAATTTTATTTGCGATAATTTATTGTCCGAACAATACATATTCCGATACATTCATGAGTTTCACTGTTTTCTGTACTTTAAATTTGTTATTCATGTGAGACATTCAAACACTTATAAATATTTTATTTAAATATATAATCCATAAGTAATTACTGAAAGTCGGGTACAGCCAACAAATACAAGGTCAGTGTCCTATATAACTATCTATTGAATGGTTTAATAGTTAAATTCAATGTTTAGTTTTTCAAAATTCAAAAAATTTATTATATAACCAAATAAACATTGACACAATTGATAAAATTTAACTTAGATTATGTATAGTATATAAGAATTTTATTGAACATATCATTATTTTATTTTTAAATAAAAATATAAAACAGTAAAAATATATATAAAAGAGGTGTATATAACACTGTAATGCAAATATAAATTAAGCTAAAAATTATTACTATAATCATTGGCAGCAATAATAATGATTAAAAACTTTTCTGCTAATAGTTGGTCCTAAATTTCTGTCCATTAAACCACTTTTCAGTGATGACAACAAATTTTCTTTATCTTTAACAGTCATTCCAATAGAAAAGGCATCCAAAAGACTCTGAAGGGTCGGGTAGTGCTCTACAATAGCCTTGGCTTTAGCTACAGAAATGCCTTTTATTTGCAGTAAATGTTTTAAAAACATCTCCTTTACAGTAAAATTAGTGATTTTGTTGGCATTTCGACCAAATTCATTATAACTCATAAAATGATTGTAAGGAACCTCTTTATTAATGATCTGTTCCCTTAAACAAGAATATATTGTTTTATATCTATACTTTGATTCCAAATATCTGGTCATTAATGTCAAGTATCTGATAGTATCTTCAAACGATTCGCAACGTTTGATTGAGAAGCCATCGACTTGTGCATTGGCAATGGCCTGATCCAAAGTATCACATTTAATGCCTCCAAACTCTGCTTTCTTGCCATGAGATCCAAAGTATTCAATAATATAGAATGGTTTACGAATACCACAATTTCTTAGTCTGTATTTTTGTTCGTCCCAACGTCTGTCTTTTATACTTCCGGCCAAATCGTCTATACGTTTCCTTTCGATCACATAATCTAATACCAATTCCTTTCGGTTTCTTGTATTAATTGACGTAATGTTACCATTCGTATCGACTTTTTGTTTTGCAATCCAAACAAAATCACCGGCACTTAGTGTTCTCATCTCAACTTTTACACCGTTTTGTTGTAAAACAGACATTAATGCAGTTTTTCTCATATCTCGGTTCACACCACTGGCCTGTTCTCGAGTGTCGATACACAACACTATTTCATAAGTATTGGGTAATAATGAGAACCGATCGCACATACGATTAGTCAAAGAGCTTGTGCTCTCCGTAGTTACACTTGTTTGGGAAGTGCTGACCAACCCATTTGAAACCAATGTTTCGGGAATTATAGATTCTGTATCACTGGACAAATCACCAGTACTTCTATCAGATAAATCATTCAATGGTTGTTGATTTGATTGAATGCATTTATTTTTCTTTTCATTATATATTTGATACAATTTTGTGGCCAAATCTCTTCCCGATTCAGTTAAATAATAAGTAGCATATCTTTGAGTGTTTCGTTCAATCAACTTCTTATTGACTAATGTTTTGATTGAATGCCAGCCATTATAATGACTGCCATTGGCTCCCGATGTCATAGACGTTGAGCTGAACTCTTGAGATGCATTCTGGAGATCAGATTTACCCAAACAATCCACACTATTCTCGATTTCCCACTTAATTAATGCCATTAGTATAGCATAACCTCCCGAACCTTCGGCCGGAATATAATTAATGTTTCGTTTAGTTTTTGCCACTTTTTGCAAAGGACTCAATCCTTTGTTCGGTGTATTCATAAGCGATCTCTTCTTCCTTTTCGGTAACATATCTGTTATTTGTTGATCTCTTTGATTACCATTTCCGGGACGTCTGGATGTTTGACAATCAATGGTAATGCCATTCATTTGAGACAATCTTTCGTCAATTCTTTTACATAGCTTATCACCAAATCCTTTGAGTTGTCTGCACTCCTCTCCGGTAGACAATTGGTTCGGATGTTCTCTCAGTGACCGCAATGCCTGTCAAGAAATAAATTGATTGTCAATAAAAGTGATCAAATGATAACAAATAGTGAAATATCACTAACTTTATTGAAGACAAACTCCATCTTAGATCCCATTTCTTTGGCTGAATTTCGCCATTCAGTGAGCCATTTGATGAATAACTGGTTATTACCCGAATCGGTGGTCACAGAAGTCGTCATCTTTGGTAACAATTATGTAAACAATTGATTATATGTTTAAATGGTTTTTACAATAATAATAGTAATAATAATAATAACAAAACATTTAAATTTAAAAAACCGTTTCCAATATAACTGTCGAATCGTTACACAAACAATGTCTTCAAAAGTAAGTTCAATAAAGTTTAAAGTTTTTTTAGATTTATTACTTATTTATAATTTCAAATATCAACCAATTTATTCATATAATATTTAATAATTTCAATAACATTAACATATAAGGCCGATCGGAAGTATAAAGCCCAATGATAAAACAGTGTTTTTTCAACGGAAAATACTTTTTTGGGTCCTAAAAAACATTAAGTGATAAAAATAAAAGTACGGAAACACCTAAAACCTACTCAAATCTAACATAACATAACTGACCCCACATACATAAACATAGTGTAAAAAACAAACTTAAATATATAGAAATTATTAAACATGCATTAAAGCACGAGAATAAAAATTATAATTATTAACAATTATAAAATAATTATAAAAACATTTTCATAATAAAATTATATAATAAATAGCTAACATGGTGTTCCTTCTCAACCTAATCTAAATTTCAATGTTAACCTAATCTATACAGTACTGGGGTTACCGAATCAGTGTTTGTCGCGTTACCTAACCTGGTGTTTGATCCGCAACCTTAACCTAATTATAATGGTATTACACAAATGTTAACATAACCTAACCTAATGTATTAGTGTTCGCTCCGTTACCTAACCTGGTGTTTGATCCGCAACCTAACCTTATTTTCAATAGTAACTTAACCTACTCTATATAATACTGGGGGTTTTAAAAAAATTATTCTATCGAATAATTAATATTAAAAATATTAATCTCGCGCTTAGTTCTAAAAATAATGTATTATTATTAAGTTTTATCAATAGTAATATTCTCGCGCTTACAATAACAATTAGTTAGATTAATGTTATAATAATGTTATGCTATGTATGTCAGGTGTCAGGTCAGGTATGTTAGGCCAGTTTTGAGTAGGTTTTAGGTGTTTCCGCACTTTTATTTTTATCGGAATATGTTATTTAGGACCAAAACAAGCATTTTCCGTTGAAAAAAACACTGTTTTATCACTGGGCTTTAAACTGTAGTGTCCACTACATTACCTTAAGCTAATTTAGTTATAAAGTATTTTTGTATTTAAATTCCCAATAATTTTGTATACATTTATTTTATATCCTATTTTTGTGCTAAATTCTTAGTATTGCTTTTCAATCGGTTATACAGTTCCTTATACTTACCGGTTGCTGACCTCAGACCTCTGGCACCAAACTAACTGTTCAACGGTTCCCACATTCAAACTATCCAATGATAGCTAACCATTCCCTATACCTACCCGTCCTCTCTCAAACACTATAAATACTGTACTACAGTATACACATACTTTAGTACAGTGCCAGCCGTCATACACAACAGTCATACCTGACTCTCACATATCATACTGTACTCACATCATACATGTGCTCCACTGATAGCACCATTTTAACCATACAATCCATTGTATCCTCAATTGTCTTAAACTAATCAATAAATTGTTATAATTATCTTATACCTGTGTTAATCATACGATTCATTACCATCGCTATTATCATCATAGAAACTATCACTTCAAGAGTCCAACCGGTTGTTCACATCATTAAAGACATACATACAACCCGGTTGTCCATCAACTCTAACCTACCGTTCCGTATCGCGTGATATCAAGAGATAGTACAGACATCCAGATTGGGATCAGCTCTAGCTTTACGCTTGGCCACCACTACTGCAAGTGATCTACCCTTTTATCATCCGATAGGTCTCATACCGACCCTTCAGGTGATAATCTATAAGGAATTGGTTGATAATCGGTTGTAGGCCTCATACCGACCCACGCATAACAACCGGTGCTCTCCTATTCCTCTAAGTTGTGTCCAAACATACAAACTCAGGCACAACAAACAAACATTGTATCCTACCGACTGCGCCAATTTGTTTTGTTTTGTTTGTTTTGTCAAAAAACACTGTTTTATCACTGGGCTTTAAACTTCCGATTAACCTTAATATTTTTAAAAACCCATAAAGCACCTTGGCATTTTCAATTATCAATGTCATTTTCTTTAAAAAAGCACTGTATATATTCATAATATGTTATTAAAAAAACATACCAGTACCATGCTAACATACCAGTGTTAAAAACATAACATATATGTTAAATCAATGTACAGTATATGTTACAAAAACACAATTGAAAAGAAATTAATTAATATTTTTATTTAATTTTAATTTACATTAGAAATAAAATATTTAAAAAAAAATTCGTCTATTTTGAAACCGATTTATAACTTTTTTTTTAATTCTAAATTTGTATATAAAAATTTATTCAGTCATTTAAAATAAAGTTTTAGATTAACTGTTTATTATTTTTTATCAATTATCAATTAAATAAATTATTTATCGACTATAAACTACAAAACGTATTAATTTTTCTTAAATAAATTTACAATATTTTTATAAATTGTATGAAATTTACTGAAAACTTTAGAAATCTTTTCAAAGAATGGTTGACCACTCGGATCATTAGATTCATTCAATTGAGAATTGTCTTTGTTGTCCATTAAATCGGACTTAAATGAACTCTTTTGGCATTTAAGCCACCATTTGGAGGCATCTCTTGGAAAGGGAGGGTTAGCGCTGTCGACCTTTTAATGATAGTTAGATATCAGATAATCAAACAATATAAGTGACAAACAATATCAATAATAATGGATAACAACAAACTCACAGAACTTATTATATCATTAAACCGATAATATTGAGAACCACTGAAAAAATAAGTTTTTCCCGTTTTGGGCCAAAACATTGCGGCATCTATTTTGTCGGGAAGTCCTCTCCACGCTTGTGTTGATTGAGGATATCGTCTATTTATTGGATAACTTACTCTTTCGGGTTCATATCTCCAATATTTATCGTCTGAACATTAAATAAGTGCATATTATTTATAATAAATTATATTTTATTATAAAATAATACCTTTAAATAAGTAAATTTTGCCATTAAATCCCCAACGAGTTGCAGCATCTAATGAGTTAGTATCCAAACCTCTAATCAAATTATTAATTGAATCCTTAGCTCTAATTGGTTTATTCATTGGTTCTTTAAAAACCCAAACTTTATTTTTTTTGAAGATATAAGTTCTTCCACTGTTCTGATCAGTGATTACTGCATCAACTTTGCCGATAACACCGGGAAATATATCAGATATTCGTTTGGGATAACCTGGATATACACCGGTGTCGTCATTAATACGCCATATATACTCATCTCTGAAGAAAAAACATTCATCCAATGCATTACAATCTGCGGCATCTATTCTGAAGTCTGTACATAAGTCAGGTGCTGAAGACAACACTTTAGGTATTCGTCTTTCGTTAACATCAAGATATGAGGTATCCTTTTGATCATTTGGTCCGTAAAGCATTTGAATCCCATTAATATCGTCTTTCTTAAGTTCTGATCGTTTTCCGGCATAAGTCGGATACATAAGCGAATCCTTATTATCGGAGTGACCCAAACCTAAGGCGTGTCCAAACTCATGAACCGCAACACTTAAGAGGTCGACCCCTCGCTTGCCATCAATACTCCAACGTTCGTGATCATCAAAATGTGTATTTCCACCAAACTGTGGGAAGAATGCGTGCGCCAAAGTCCTTCCCGGGCCATCAAAAGGGTTACCGTCCCTGTGATCCATCACTTTAAAGCCAATCTCAATCATAGCTTTTTTGTCACCTCTTTCATGAATAAAATTAAGTCCACTGTGTTTACTCCACTCCTATATTTAATATTTTATATTAAACAATATAAATCATATTACTGTAATAGTGTAATAATATTTACTATACATGTAATGCATATTTCATGAGTTTATCGATATGTTTATCTTTTTCCCGAAGATTATCTTGTGTTGAGTATTGGGTTACTTTCCACGTAATATTCTTCGTCTGCCACATACTTCCCTGTAATGAATATCTTCGCAAACGTTTCTTCAGTTTCATATTATAGGGGCGTAAAGTTTGACTCAAGATATTATCTTTGACACCACAACGCGGCTCATTCATCATTCGCATTGTATTTTCATCTAAAACTCCCGTTTCTTGGATTCCCATAAATCTTTGATAATCTGTAAGTATTGGTTTCATTTGCGGTGAACTCATTGTCATATTAATTGGCATTTTCTCCATATATCCAAATTGATTCAAATATTTCTATAAAAAATATCATTGACTTAACTATTATAACAATAAATATAATATGAAATGTCTAACCATTGCATCGTTTTCTGAGTGTACAGACATTGGGAAATACATTCCGTGCGATTCAATCTGATTCTCGTCATTATAAGATTCACCAATTCGTACAATAATTGCTATTATAAAGACTATAATTATCAATGAATTCATTTTTATCGACAATTTGTTTGCCATTAAAATGCAATTCTTGACTATTAGTATTACTTGAAAAAACTTTTGTCGAAATCATTTAAAACTCAATAAAACGGATGAGTTTTGTTAATTAAGGGAAAGAGACATCCGTTTTGATGAACAATTAATGACAATTAAATGTCATCTTTTATCAATCAATGAAAGCATTTTTAAAAATAAAATAAACTTCTTAATAATAAAAAATAATAATAAAACGATATAATATTGTGAAATGTTTTATTTTACTATTAAATTATAAATAAATATATTATAATTTATAAACAATATTAATGTGTATTGATGAGATTATAATTCCATAAATGTAATTAACCTAAAATATTTACATAAGTTATATTATACATATAAATCAATTTACATTTAGGCACTAGAATATGAAACATACAGATAATTATAACAATTAAAGCTATAATTACGGTAATTGTATGTCCAAACAAACAAACAAAAACTATGGATTAGTTTAAAACTCTATCCATAAGTAAATTTAAAACTGTAACCACCATTAGAACCACCAAATGGATTGAATCCATTACCAAAAGGATTGAATCCATGAGATCCTGCGTTGGCCTGAGCCTCAGCATCAAGTGGGTCCTCGCCGTTATCAAACTTTTGTCTTTTTTCTGGATCCGTTAGCACCTCTTTAGCTGAGGCAATGTCGATAAACTTCTTTTCAGCCATCTTTTTCTCGTCACCTTGGTACTGATCCGGATGCCATTGCATCGCTAATCTACGGTAAGCTTTGGTGATCTCCCGTTTGTTTGCATTTCGTGGTACACCTAATATCTTATAATAATCTCGTTTTTTACTTTGCTTTTCCAACTTTTGTGTTCTTTTAATGCCTTCCTCAGCTCTAGACGAGTGTTCGTCTATTTGATGAGCTCTCTTAAAATCGTTTAGAGCTATATAATTAAAAAATTTTATCATTAAAATGCAATTAATTAAATTATGTAATAAAGTATGTCTAATATAAGCAAATATTTTCATTAGGTTAAACAATAAATAATTTACTACATTATTAAGATTTATAATTGAATAAAACATCTGTTATTATAAATGCATTTAAAATTAGATATCAAAATATTTAATCAAATGATACCTCTTTCATAATCTTCATTATTGAGATAAGCATCAGCTCTATCACACAATACATTAACATCTTCGGGATATAACTTTAAAGCCTCTGAACAGACAGTAATGGCTTCATTGGCGTCACCGCCCTATTCATTGAGAGATTATAAAAAATAAGTAAAATTAAAACATATGTTAAAAAATATTGATATAATAAAAAAATGGTCGCACTTTAGTCAAACAGTGGCACATCTTTGACTTAATCATATGAATCATATTAGGATTTTCAGACTCAGTCTTGAGAGCCAACTTTGCTTTGTCAGAGCAGTCATTATATTGTCCTTCGAGTGCAAACTCATTCATGGTCTTCACTTGTGCGGCCAATTTCTTTACTTTCTTATAATGATTGAAACATAGCTTGTGGTCGGGATCTAACTTTAGACATTCTCTAATAGTATTAAGTGATTCATCTGCTTCTCCTAAATCATAGTGAAGTTTACTAATCTTTAGATAGCCATCAGTATTATCGGAACGCATTTTGGTTGTGGCTCTCAAATCGGAAATGGCATTAACAATGTCACCCAACTTTTCATAAGCCATTGATCGCATCTCACGGAGCTTACAATCCCACGGAAGTTCATGAAGTAATCGAGTCAATAGTTCTACAGCTTGTGGCCAATCGTGATCTTCAATCAGAAGATATGCTGTTTGTATATCATGTTTGAGCGGTTCAATCATTGAATAAGAATGAACAGCTTCTTCATTATATGGTTCTAACCGAAGAACCCATTCATAATCTATGTGTGACTCATCGAGTCGGCCCTGTTTTAGAAGAACTGATCCCCTCTGAAGACGTGCGGCCAAAAAATCTGGTTTCAAAACTATCACTTCGTTGAGGTCATCGAGAGCTGCCTTATGTTTACCTAAAGCGAGATAAACTGTGGCTCTTTTGAAGATTGTCAGGTAGTTATTCGGATCAGCCTCTGGTTTAAGATTTAATATTAATGTTATATAAATCTAATTAATAGTTAATCCAAGACATACCAACTGCCATATGATAGTGTGACAATGCGTCCGAGTATTGACCTCGAGATAGCATCTGTCGGCCCATCTCTAAGTGGTTCTCAATTTCTTCATTACTGATGGTTAGACATGCTTTACATATAAAGATAATATCGTTAAATCAAATTACTGGACATTAGTTTCAAATTACTTACAATCGATGACATAACTGATCACTAATAAGAGTTTGACGGATGAAATGATTGATTGCATAATCAACTGACTGTCCATCACTTCCATCACTGGAATAATTGATATAAATGTTAACAATAGTCAACAGTCACTGATGGCTAAACTGAGACAATAGACCTCAAGAACTCATCATTTAATATAAAGACAATTAAATTATTAATTAATTAAACAATAAATGTATGAATAATTGAATTGAAAACAAAATATATATGTATTTAAAGGCAGTATTTATACATATATTGTATGATAACTGCTATTAATATACATTGCATTCAATTGAATGTTATATTCAATGCAATGCAAGTCGTGTTCGATTGCTATTCGACGACAAAATCGATTAAAAAACGCCTACTTTTCTGCCATACATTCAAGTGATGAGTATTTCAGTAATAATTGTTACCATATATTACCAAAACTTATCAAACATTTTCATCAATTTATTAATATTATAGTTAAATATACTTTAATTTCATATTCTTTATATGTTATCTCAAATATACTAATCTATTGATTAATTAGTAAATAAATTTATATTTATTATTCAATCAGAAAATTATTTATATTTAAATTTTAAACAATTATTAAATATAGAGTATTGTATAATACGGTACAGTATTAAGCAATGTTTGAGTGTAAGGAAAAACACAAAGTTTAAGATAATTACTTAAAAATGATTTTTTAAAAATATATACAATATATACCTGTATTTGGCTTTAATTATTATTTAATTAATATTGACTATAAATATATCTTATTTACAATTTATTAATTTTTATATTATATTTTATAGTTTTAAACAGTTTTATAGTTATAGATTTTAACTTATAGTTATAGGTTTATACAATAATTTTAAAAAGTTGCGTATTTTAGACATTTTTTAGCAAACTTTGTAAAAAGTATATAATTAATAAAATATATAAATTTTTGATAAAATAAAATTAATTTCAATTGTATTATTGAAAACATAATATAATACATATATACTGTATATTAATGTATTAATTGTTATATGAATTGACGTAATTTATGTATAGATTTTGTATGAAAACACTAAATAATTTCCTTTTCCTTTTGAATGAGTGTTCAATACATTAGTTATTGTATTAAATCATTGATTTAGACATTGATTTAGACAATTAAATCAATCGTAAGTACCAATTGTGGTGATAATGATTGACACAAACAACTAATGTCTTAATAATTGATTAAACAGATAGACAATGAACTCTCACGTGCGATCTGTTGGTGTCAAAGACGTGGATCAGTCAGAGTTTGTCAAATCATTGGCGGCATTCCTCAAGAAGTAAATGATTTATTTAAATGATATCTAAAGTGAATATAATTAATAATTTTGTCATTTGATGGACAGGTCGGGCAAACTGAAGGTTCCCGATTGGGTTGATTTGGTCAAAACAGGTGTGTTTAAAGAGTTGGCCCCTTTTGATGAAGACTGGTATTACATCCGATGCGCTTCAGTCGCCCGACACATATATCTGAGATCACCCGTCGGTTAGTTGACAATTTAGTTGCTTGTTTTTTTTTACATGTCTTATATATCTATATTGTTATAATTGTATACTTAAGGTGTGGGATCACTGACCAAAATATATGGCGGACGATACAGAAGAGGTGTGCGACCATCGCATTACTGTCGCGGCAGTACTAACGTCGCCCGAAAGGCTTTGCAATCGTTAGAAGGCGTCAAATGGGTTGAAAAGGACGAAAATACTGGCGGAAGAAAACTAACAAATCAAGGAGTTCGTGATTTGGACAGAATCGCCGCTCAATTAAGAAGTGCTACCAAAGCCAGACAATTAGCCGAAGCCGTGGCCCTAACCGCAACTGTTCAACAATAATAACTTCTTTAATGTTTTGATTTATTTGATTATCATTTGAATAAAATATCGATAAATTACTTCATTACACTTGTATTAATCATTTTATAATTGTTGTTTAAACGTAATCTTTTTCACTATTATTACAGTACTGTTATCGTTAATATACTTTTTGTAATTACGGTAACAATATTGTCTAATAAAAAATTGATTAATATTTAGTTTAGTCCTATCGGTAATGAAATTATGCCCATAAGCTATAAAATAAATTATACAAATTTACCGATAAATATATTTATAATTTATAACAGTATTGATAAAAAAGACAAGCAATTAGTTTTTTATTGATTTGATTGGACTTAAAAAAGAATTCATTTTATCTGTATATTCATAATGTATTATATTTACAATAATTTGCAAAAAAACAATAATTTATAACATAATATGAATAAATCATATAAAGAGCAAAACAATTATTATTTATTCATTTATAAATAAATCTAATTGTTTAACTCATTTAACTTACAGTAATATTAATTTATACAGGCTATTTTGTTAACTGTGATTAAAAATTTTATTACATTTGACTACTTACAGGTAATAGTAATTACTAATTAGTTATAGATACATATATTGTCAAAATAATAAATATAAATATTGAGGATATTAATACTAGATAAATATTTTTTATTATATTAGTTTATGATTTAAGGTAAAATTAAAGTTAAGATACTGTAAATTATAATTTACTATAAATTTATGGTAATATTTGCAGAATACTACTCTATATTTGTATATAAATTGATAAAATTTGATGAATTAATAATAAACTTTTTCAAAAGTTATGTTATTTGTTAGTAGTATTAATATTAATATTTAAAAAGTAAGTTTAATATTTATATAAAATTAAATTAATTATTAGTATAAGAAATCAAAAATCAAATTTATTTATAAAAAAATAATTTGAATTAATTATCTCAAATCTAAAAATAAAGTCATAAATTTACATACAGTATATAATACAATATTATTGATAACATAAATTAATTTTATATACAATTTACAATATATCACATATTTTACTGTATATACAATTATTGAAAAGCTTATATAAAAATTACAATAATTTATTGTAAATTACAATTTATGATATGAAATATTTGATTTGATTTGATTATAAGTGTTTAATGTATAAGTGGAGGACAGGTATCTATGATTATATAATAGGTATTCATATAATGAGCGCTCGCTTTTCAACTCAACTAAAGCTATGATAAGTTGATTGCATTATTAGAGTGCATATGACGTCCATATGTAGTGTAGTATTGAATGTATTGAATGTATTAAATATTTTGAATGTTTTGAATGACTCGTTAATACATTACTTAAATTGAATCCAGTATTTGATTAACAATTTTGATTGTCATTCAAGTAATGATTAAGTGATCATTAGGTGAACTTCGCCATCGGTTGTGTCCAATCAAGTGGTGACCAACACTGATAATAATGACAATGAGTGAAGAGAGACCACCCATTTGTTCACAACTCATATTTCCTATACTTTTGCGACCAATTCTTCATAAGGTTTGACATATGATATCTTTATTAGTATTGAAATGTATTGATATTTAGGTTGAAAGACATGACCCGATGGCCGCACAGATATTAATGAATGCCATAATTAAAGTATTATTAAATAGTTTTTTTATTATAATTTATTAATCAAATAATTTGTTGTAATATTGATACCTAAAGGCCGAGACTCAAGAACCGGGACTTTTGCTTGAAATTGTGAACAGTATTTTAAAACGAAGAGATTTAACTGTAAATATGACGGAATCGTTACTCAGACTTCAGGCACATATACCTGAATTTGATGGTAATATCAATTGATAGCAACTTTGATGACAAATAACAATAATTATATTATATTTCAGACCAAAAGTGTAAACGACAGGATGAACCCTTCCAAGAGTTGAACCGAAAAACATATTCACTTAAGAAGATATTGAGTCGAATACCCGATGAGATCAATGACCGCAAGACTTTCCTCGAGACGATTAAGTATATATTGATTTATTTCACAACTTATTACCGGTAATTAAATATAATTACTTTAAACAGAGAGATAGCCAGTGCTATAAAAAAACTCTTGGATTGTGTCAATGAGATATCCAATAGTTCTCAACAAACGTCTTCAACAGATAGAACAGCTCTCGAGAAACGCAAACGAGAGTTCATTAAGGATTCAAAAAAATTCAGCCAAACTTTGAAAGAATTCTTCAGAGACGGACAGTAAGTATTAATTAATATAATTAGTAAAAAAAGTAATGATTTGTTTGTGTCTCAAATCAGAACACAACCGGTATTTCAAAGCGCAGCCCAACTAATATATGCCACGAATACTATTCAAAGAACCGTTAGAACAAAGTTTGATTTAACGGTTAAATGATATTTATATGTATAGCACATATAGTATACTTCAATTTAAATTGAAATTTTATACAATATTTAAATAGTATTTTGCATACAAGTGTTGATATTAATTAAGTAATAGTTAGACTTTCCAAATGTTTAGTAAATTCCAACTTATGGTTAATCGGATATTACTGTATATTATATAAATCTATCGTTTGTTTATAAACAAAATATATAAACTATTGTATTATTTAAATGATAAAATTATTTTAATATTTATTATTATTATATATACATCTAAATAAGTCATTAAAATCCATAAAAAAAATGTGACAAATTTTTCAATGATTTATTATTTATAAATTAAGCAAAATATATAATTATTAAAGCAATTATATAATTAAATTAAATATATTCAAAAATTAAGTTTACAATAGCATAATTTTGCCAAAAAGATAAATTGATTTACCAAAAAAACTTTATAAACTATTATTAGGTAAAACTTATAAAATTGTTAGCAATAGAAACTTTAGTAAATATATCTATTGAATGGTAAACTAAACATTTAAACAAACCTTTAAATATTCATTAATAAATCATACAGTAGTTGCTAAATATTAAAATTAGTTTAGATAGTTTTGTTATTTAATACAATAGATATTTTTATATTAATAATCCAAACTCACTATTAAGCAGTTAATTATTTACCTTTAAATAAAACTCTTTGGTTACAAACATTTTGAAGACCAACAACTCTGATATGAGATATAATTTACAAGTAATTGAGAGGTGTCTATATATAAACACTATATATAAATTTGAGATATTGGAGGAATGGGATGTGCTATCTTATGGTACATTATTTGTTGCCCTTTGCGTCGTGAAGATTGACAATTTGAAACTCATGAATACCTTTACCAGCGAACTCAGAAAATATAACTTTTTTGTTTTCATTTTCATCAATACTTCGCTTGTAAACTAAAAATTAGATAAATATATAGAAATAGAAATCAATAATAATTTAATAAATCAAATACCGGGTGATGTTATCCTTTCCAATCGATATGTTGGTAATGTAGCGCATTCTCTAGCGATATAATAGCCTAAGTTCTTAAAATCAGTTATCGGAGGCGTCACTACTCTATACAAATCTCTGACAATTTGTGTGTCGATATCATAGTATCCACTCTTCATCTTAACCACTAAATCAAACAATGATTGTGGCGGAAGAACTTGACTTCGATTCAATGGCAATACAAAGCATCGTTCCTCATCCAAGTCAACAATTCCAGTCTTATTCTAATAAAAAACAAATTATTTTATTTATTATTCAAAAAAATAGACTCAAATATAAATGAATAAATGACTAACTGTTGAAAAATCGTGAACAAATCGACCCCTCCTTCCGTGTGAAAAGTTGGGCACTTCTATGCGTTCGTATTGTTGTAATTCAACATCGATGTCAAATTCTTCATCAAATGAGTGATCCATTTCTGGCAAATTATTTCTAAAGGTATCGTCCATTTGTTTTGATAAATCATTAATCAGTGACTCGATATCCAGAGGTTGTCCATTATTGTCTCTTAAGTCGTGTGTTTCAATTGCTGGTTCCGATTGCATGGCATGTAAGTCATGATAACGTTGGTTTGGTTCGACATATGGTATTGTACACCAACCACGGAAATGTCTCAACTAAAATATGCATTAATTTGTTGTATAAATGCCAACAATGCTAACAATATAACAAACCCTGTATTGTGCAAATTGTCGATACAAATAGATTCCGCCAACAATTCCAGTGGTCAACACAATAAGTGCTGTCAATGTAACGCAAAGAGTTGTTAAATTGTTGACCCTTTGGGCCCGAATCCTAATACTGGCCAACGATGCTGTGCTACCACTCTCTATATCCTAACAATACGATCAAACATTCAGTAATTCATCATAATTTCAATCTTCATTAAATATTTCTTTTGAAAATTGATATTTTTATTATTATAAAATAGTTTTAAATAAAAATTTCAATTAAATTCAATATCCGATAATAATATCATATGATATTGTACTTTGTTTTAATAATTTATTTGAAAAATGTTCATTAATCAAAATATTGTATTAATATATCATAAATAAAAACTATTTATATACTGATTATATAATAAATATATACATATGTATAACAATCATACAAATTATTCAGATTTTATTGAATACACTAATTTAAATGTTATAATAGTATAAATAATGATAATTAATAAATCAAATAATCAATATATTACTGAATTAAATAAATATCTATTAGAGTAAAAAATGAGACAAAAATACAAATGTATTGCTAACTATGGATATTAATAATAATTGATAAGCAGTTATTTATTTGCTTTCATTTCAATTAATAGTTAATTCAAGATTTGAATGATACTATATTTGCTATAATTGTCTTTAAATTTTAATCTCATTAATGGTAGATATAAATGCAATATATTTGCTAATTAAATGTCAAAATCAATTGAAAATGCATTTTAATTATAAATATCATAATAAAAATGTCAAAAAATTTATATCATAAGACATAGTATAAGATTACAATTGAATGACGTCAGCAATTGATCTCTTCGGTGATCAGCTTTGTATTAATGACACGAGTAATTAGTGTGTCTATACAAACCATTGTCACCAAAATGGATCAATTGGTAATAGTTATTACGGGTGACAATAATTTCAATATCTTAATATTAAAATCAATTATCTTATCAATTGATATTTGCAAAAAAGATTATTATAAGATATATTATAATATATTTATTAATTATATATGACTTAATATAAAACATATTGAATGTATATTTCATATAAAGACATACAATATATGTAAATAATGGTAGAGATTATCATCAAATGTATGACAAATATATGATATTTGGTGTCAAACCTTAGGAGCCGATGCCTCGACCGCACCAACCAATGGCTTACTGTCCGATGGTTTGTTCAATAACTTCTTGTTACTGATTCCTTGAGTTAAAATAGTCATTGCCTTTACTTATCATATAATATCTGCCGATTGTATGGATCAAGTTTGGTGACAATAAAGCAAAAACAGTCAAATTTATGGCACAATTCAATTGACTATAACTGTTGTAGTCTTTAGTTGTCTTTAAACTAAACAATAATGACTGCAATCAATACTAGAGTTATCATTATATACAGTAAAGCACTCCACTATTTTCATCTATTAATTTCAATTATATAAATAATATCTTATTATTATTAGTTATTAAATAAATTTATTAATATTTATAATTAGATAAAAACTGCATTTAATTAACAATTTATGAATCATGAAATTAAAATATTTAATTAAATAAATATGTAATAATAAATGTGATATACTGTAAATAATATTATACTGTAGTTGAATCTAGTTATTCATAACATGACTACAGTACTGTATATAAAGTTAATTTTAATTAATTTTATTTTTTAATTTTATAATATATATATATTTATTTATTTTAAATTTCTTTTAACATTAAAGACTAAATTAAAGTTATAAATTAATGCCAATAATAATCCGTAACGTATTAACGAGTTATAGTGTAAGTTATATATACTGTATTTGATTGAATAAACAGTATATTTATATTAATATAAAAAATTAATCGATTTGTTAGTATTGTTTGTACGCCTACTTCACTGTTAACACCATTTGCTTACACTTATTGATGATATGTCTAACACAACGACCTCTACTGTAGTTTTAAATGCAGACAACCAGTGATGACAACAAACATCATATGATTTGTGATTAATATATTGACAAAACATTTGATGGCATATCATATCATATCATATGATATCTTAATTGATAACTAAATGACTGGTTTGACAACAATTGTCTACAATAATAACCATCAAATTGGTGGCTAATTATTGTCTAAATATTCATAAAAATATAAGTAAAACTCAACTTTAGTACAAATTTGTAAGTTTTATCAAAATTACTGTCAAAGATGTTTGTGGTAATGAAAAGTCAAAAATTATATATTTTTTCTAAGAAATTAATCACAAAATGAATGACGAAGACGAACGTCTGGAGCGACCATTGATTGCACCGATAGGTCAGAGTAGCGGTTCTCGAGATCAATCATGCGGTGAAAGCGATACCATTATTATTGAAGAGTCTGGATGTATGGCATCCCCTTTATGTCATCCACTATACAGTCTTCATCGATATTTTGTGCTTATCTTTATGTGTTTTCTTGGTTTTGGTATGCATTTTGTTTGACATACAGGTGCTGTTAAACTAATGTATTTTTGTTGTTGTTTGTAATGAATAATAGGTAGTTATTTCTGTTACGACGGTCCCGGAGCTCTACAAAAGCAGATCACGACAGACATGAATGTCGGTGTGTCTGAGTTTTCTGCACTCTATGCGTGGTATTCGTGGCCTAATGTCATACTTTGCTTCTTCGGTGGTTTTCTCATTGATCGCTTGTTAGGCATACGATTGGGTGCTATTATATTCAGTGTATTCATATTGATTGGACAATTGGTGTTAGCATTGGGCGCTTTTACCAATAGGTTTTGGCTCATGAATTTTGGACGATTCATGTAATTATTACTTTATTAATGAATAAAATAATATATTTATATTATTATTAATGGTAATTGATCCAATAATAGTTTTGGCATCGGTGGTGAATCATTAGCCGTCACTCAAAACACATATGCCGTGTCGTGGTTTAAGAACAAAGAGATAAATATGGTGTTTGGTCTTCAGTTAAGTTTTGCACGGGTGGGCAGTACTGTCAACTTTAATGTAATGAAACCACTATACGATACGGTTAACAATTATATAACTCATACAACTGGTCACACAACTCTTGGCATAACATTATCATTAGCTGCCAATACGTGTGTCTTTTCATTAATATGTGCTTTGATTTTGGCTTTTTATGATAAAAGAGCCGAACGTATCTTAAAGCGATCCAACTGTCAAACCGGTGAAATCGTACGGATAACTGATGTTAAAGACTTTAAGACATCATTTTGGATGATTACCTTCATATGCATCACATATTATGTCGCAATTTTTCCATTTACTGCTTTGGGAGGGTTTGTATTTAGTATTATATATATATTTATATTATTAATTGTTTCGAAATTTTAGGACATTTTTTCAAAGAAAATATCAAATGGACCAAAAAGAGGCCAATGGTGTCGATAGCATTATTTATATAATATCTGCAGTGTTATCACCTTTTTTGGGAATAGCCGTTGACCTAACTGGTCGTAACATAGTTTGGGTGTTTAGTGCAGTTGTGATAACTTTAATAAGTCATTCATTATTGGCTTTTACTTTTGTGAATCCATGGATTGCTATGATTTTAATGGGTATCGGATATTCAATATTAGCGTGTGCTTTGTGGCCAATGGTTGCAATGGTGATTCCCGAACACCAATTGGGAACAGCGTATGGTGTCATGCAATCGGTTCAAAATTTAGGTTTAGGTTGTATTGTATTGTTGGCCGGTTATATTGTAGACAAAATGGGTTACATTGCTTTAGAAGTATTTTTCCTATTATGGATGTGCTGTGAGTTTGTTATCTTTCAATAAAATACTTATTAATAATTTTTTTCTTTTAAAGTGTGTCTCATCTTTGTTATCATTTTATTTATAAATGATTTAAAACATAATGGTTTTTTAAATATGTCTACAAAACAACGAAAACTTTTAACCGAAGTGAATGAGTAAGAAATATCTTAGTTTATGAATAATTAATTTTATTTTAATCTTATTGTATAAGAAATGACAGACAATCGACAAATAATATATCAGAAACACTTTCATCACATGATATACTGACTTATGGATAGGACACTAATATAAGGAATAATTAACTAAAAATGTAAGCATAGGTTTGTACTGTACTGTACTTATTAAGTTAACTCATTTGTATTAAAGTTAACATAATTATTAATTATCAATCAAATAATATTAATTAAACCAATAAAATATTGTAATTATTTATTTTTAAGTATGCATACAAATATTATAAAATTGATACATTAGATAATTAAAAGATTATAGAAATATCTTAATTGTTTTTAATACGAAGTATTTTATCTTATCCTATAAACTTAATAAATATTTATATAATTTTTAATTATTATACCAATACAGTTAAACATTTAGTTTTAGTCAAACTATCTTAAAAATGTATGCTAATTAATAAAATTTAATAAGTTTAATTAAGTTTAGTTTAATATTATATATTTAGTAAATTTACTATTAATTAGTTAGAATTTTATTTGTTTAAACTTATTGTAATTATAATACAGTATATTTATAATGTGTTATTTAATTATTTATAGAATGTTTGACATTAAACTATTTGATATACAGTAAGTATTTATATGTCATCGATTTATAAAAAAATATATTTATTATTGATAACTTTGTTATATACAAATGTGTATTTACCTGTAATTTATTATTATTAATTTTCAAGACTAATTAAGTATGTATATTATTATTAGCATTTTTATTTATAAATATTACCAATGCTTTATACAAAAATTCTTTTTCATTAAAAATAATAATTATTTAAACAAATATTTTAATTAAGTTTTCTTTGTATTATAACTAGAGTTGGTTTAAACTGTTTTCTCAAAATATCATATATTTAAAAATGCATATTTTTGTTGTTCCTTTGAAAATATCTGCAAACATACTATTCAAATGATACATTTGTTGAACTTTTTCATTGATTAATTAGTTAAATATCACATTGTTTGTCAAAACTATGTAATCAACATGTGTTTATGATTTGTTGATAAAATTATAATTGATATTAATTATTTTTCAAAAATAATCATCTTTACAAATAAGTTTTATTTTTTTAAGACTACATAGAAAATATATATTATAATTTATATCTTCTAACAAACAAGAGAGAGAGAGAGAGAGAGTGTGAAAGAGGTATTAAATATATATATAAACTTGATATATTTTATTACAGTAAAAAACTGTTTATTAAAATAAATGTTTATTAAGTAATAAATCACATTTTATAATATAATAATGTAATATATTAAGGATAAGTTGTGTTATACGTGAAGTTTGTGTAAAATATAAGTTTTATTTATGACCTCATTTACAAATGACTTATAAAATCTATTTTTAAAAATTATAATAAATATTTTTATGATTTTATATTAGCATTTAATACTGTTATCACATGAAGTTTAATAAAACTCATAAATTAATCAATACATTAGGCATCCGAAGAATGTGTTAATGAAATTGATTTGAAAGAGTGGTAAACAATATACAGATATTACCAGAAATTCTTTGGGCTAACGATTTCTCCTTTTATTAATATAATGTCATATTTTATTCACACAATACTTATAATCACTTTTATTATCTAAACTTTTATTAATTATATATATATATATATAATACTTTATTGAATTACAAATAATTAATATTTTAATATAATTTATTATTTAAAAGCTTAAAATTTTAAAAATAATTTTTGTGCTAATTTTTCGATACTACTGTAACTATAATTACAATACAATCTATAAACTGTTTGATTCTCTTATATAACAAATGAAAACAATCGTCGATAACATTGTCTACATATTAGGCAATATGTAGTCATTTTGAGATAACTCTACAAATTTAGTTGTCATATATTATATGATATATTTAGGTCTAAAAGTTGTATTTTGTATTAAATCAATTTCGTAATACAAATGTTTATAATAATGTATATATAATATAAAAGTAATATAATTGTCTTTAAAATTTGTCAGATGTTAGACAAAAATTAAAGAAAAATTAAAGTTTTTAAATAAAATAATATAAATTTACAAATTAATATTTTTATAAATATAAATTAGAAAATATAATGTACTACAGTATATACAATATTTTATATAATTAAAAATTGATTTATTATTAATTAAATAATGATATACTGTATATTGTATTTAAATAAATAATAATAATTATTATAATATATTGAAAGCAATGAGTGAATCGTTGGTTACAATGAATACATTAATTATGAAATGAATGCGTCATTCAATTAAAGACCGATTCTATTGAATAAATAAATAAATTGTTTGTTTTTATTACAACTAATTGTTAAACAATTGATTAAATGATGTACTCATCGGTTGGCTCCAGAAGTGACCAAAACATTGGTTACAATGATCTGAGTGAAGATGGATCAGTCAGTGATGACACTCTTTTAGAGACAATCGACGATTCACTTGATATAAGTTATTTGTGTATCAGTTATAGTGACAATAAGTGTGGATCAACTCTTTACTATTCAAACACTCACTCCATTCAAGTGATACAAGAAGTTGAAGACAATGACTTTGATTCCGTTTTCTTACTTTTGATTCAAACTCAACCAAAACATGTGATAATCAGCTCAAGAACTGATCCAAAGCTGATTGAATTGTTGAAAACATATTCTAATAATAAGACTAATAATGAATCACAAATTACAGATCAACCGATCGGATCCACCACTGGATCGACAAATATATTTACAAATGAGAGTTCAATTGATGTTAATTCAAATATTGATAATAATCTTCAAACGTCTCAATCATTTGCGGATCTCTTATTGCAAATGGATTTAAAGTTTGTGTTACATATCGTTTCAAATAATTTATTCAATTTCGAGAATTCAAAGACACGGATCTTATCGATTGATTTCGACAATCATTTTAATGTTGAGTTTAGTGACGAAAAACAAAAGATTTTGTATATATCGTCAATATTTGACTTTTCGGATAACAATACGTTTCGATCGTTTGGAGCTTTACTTAGATTTTTGGATCAAAACTGTACCGAAATTCATATGCAAACCGAGGGATCAATGGTTGAGATCTCAAGTATATCTCGTCTATATTTACAACAATTAGTGGCAATTAATCGCAACGCTTATGAATCGCTACAAATCTTTCGACAAGAATGGCATCCGTCGGCAGCAAAACAAGGATTCAATGCTAAAGAAGGTCTCAGTTTATACGGACTTTTTAACTGTTGTGTCTCTAAAGTAGGCGCCGCTTATCTGAGAAAAATCTTTCTGTTGCCCACTCAAGACGTGGACATTATTTTGGACCGATTGAATGCTATTGAGTTCTTCGCCACACCAAATAATATGGGACTCAAAAACAATGTTTTACATTATCTTAAACACATCAAGAGTGTTACCACTCCTTTCAATAGATTGATGACCAATAGATTCTCTGTTATGGATTTGAAGACACTATTCAATAATTTAATAAATGCCATAAATATTAGAGCCATAGTTAGCAGACAACAAACATCATTACAAATATTTGATCAAATAATGTCAATTGATAAAGACATGGATGAGATGGCAATTGTTATTAACAAAATTGTTGATTTGGATAAAACATTTAAATTGCAAACGTTTGAAATCAATTATGGCATTGACCATGAATTGGATAACGCAAGAAATCATTACATTCACATCCCGAAGATATTGCAAACCGTGGCTTTAAGTGAAGCTCAAACATATGGACCACTTCTCAAACAATGCGATTGTGTTTATATCCCACAAATTGGTTTTCTCACGAGTAGTCTTTGTGATCTATCTGTTCCCACACCGACTACAAGCTATAATGACTTGAATGAGTCTGGACTTCACTATCTATTAAAAGCTGGTAATCGAGTTTATTACAAAACAATGAGAACTAAACAATTGGATGAAGAATTTGGTGACATTCAACCAGAAATACTTGACAGACAAATTCAAATAATGTTTAAATTACAAGAAATGATGGCAACTAAGAGACATTTGTTTCAATCAATAGTTAAATTTTGTGCAAAATTGGATGCTTTGATAGCTATGTCTCAAACGGCAGTCAATTATGGATATATTAAACCTAATATAATAAGTGGTGAAACAATTGAAATAATTGACGGCAAACATCCACTCAATGAATTAGTTTCACAATCTTTTGTTTCAAATGATTACAAAAGTGGTGAACAATACACTAAAATTAAATTGATTTCGGGTCCAAATGGTTGTGGAAAAAGTATTTATTTGAAACAAATTTGTTTGATTGTCTTTATGGCACACATTGGCAGTTATGTACCGGCAGTTAAAGCAAACATACCAATAGTTGACCGCATATTTACCCGATTGCAAACACCGGAATCCATAACTAGCCGATTGTCAACATTTGTGTTGGATTTAAATCAATTGGCGAATGCAACTAAAAATGCCACAAAACGTTCACTTGTAGTGATTGACGAGTTTGGAAAAGGCACTCAATCTGTAGATGGATTAGCTCTAATGGCCGCTAGTATTGACTATTGGCTCAATAATATTAAACCACATCTTTTAGTGTCTTCTCATTTCCAATATTTGCCATCATTTCTAAGCAAAACTCATTTATATAGCTGTCAAACATTTGAATTTATTAAAGATGAACATCAATTGGTTTATTTGTTTAAACTCATTGATGGACATATCAATCAGTCAATTACATCACATATCGCTTACTTATCATCAATACCTGTACCAGTAATTGAAAGAGGACTTAATATATGTCAATCTATATCGACTAAAGAAATCATAAAACCGTTAAATATTGAAGAAATGCAAAATAAATTCAAAGATTGTATCAGAATTGCCACAGAATTTCTTGAAAGTGACACTAATTGTGATGAATCGATTCATCAGTTTTTTCAATCAAATTTCGTTTCAACTGATAATTCAAATGATCAAACTTCTCATTAATAATTTTATTCAAAAATAACTGTTTTTAACAAAAATAATTTTTTTTATAAGTAAACTATTATTAATATTATTATTTGTTTCTATACTATTAATCATTTTAATTCTAATCTGAGATTAATAATTATCTAATTTATTAAAATTATTATCTAGAACTTAATTTTACGATACATAAATTATTGTACATGTTTTATAAATTTTATAGATATTTTTAAATGTGTTTTAAATAATAAAATAAATTTTTATTAAATAATATATAAAACTTTGTTTATTTAATTTGAAGTAACAATAATTAACAAGTAATAAACTATATTGTTTACATAGTCATCTAAAATAGCAATAAATAAACTAAATGTTTGATTTAGTAATGTATTTATTATAACAATGTTGTATAAATAACACCAATAATATTAACTGGAAAATAAAAATCAATAAAATATTGTATTTGTATCTATGTTTTACTATTGGTCTGAGTTTCAAACATATATTATATGAGAATAATAGCAGAATAAAAATGAACGTATATTTCAAACTCTTATTGAAAAAGCAATCGATTTTAAGCTATATTTGACTCAAAGTATAGTTTTTCATAGAAAACATGTTTTGTTTTTTTATGTTTAGTGTCTATAAGTGTAACACCTTTTTGCAATATTTTTAAAAATCATTAAAATAATTATAAATTTTCAAATATCATACATAAATATATTGTTAATTTGTTATTTATAAATTTATTAACAATATTTTATTTAGTACTCAAATTTATAAAAATAAAGTTATAAACAACAAAAGATAATTTGCTCGTATTGTGTATTATCTACTCCTAATGGGTGGTACTCATGACGTGTATATTATAGAGCACAGGGATGTGAGCACACCATCGGCTCAGTAGAGCATCAAAGCTATGGCTGAAATCTAGAACAAGAGTTTAGCCAACAGTCAGTTATTCCATACTTTTAATGAATTTTTGCAAAATACTGTCATTTATTTGTTTTTTATGTTTAAATTAAACAATTAATTTGACTATCGATTGTATTAAAAATTAATCAATTTTAAAAAATAATATATATATATTTATGTATTTACTTTTTTAAATAATTAATTGTCTTACATAAATTTAACTATTTACATTAATTACATTTTATCACAAGTGAATATATATAATTAATAAAAATTATTACAACCATATTAAAAATAAGGTAAGAATTGTTGAATTTAAATTATTTTTATTTTATATGTAAAATTTTAGTACATTAATGAAGTAATATACATATATTATATGATATGTTTTGTTTTTTAAATAATTTTTTATTAAACATTTAAATTTATTATAACATATATTAATGATCTAATTATTATAACATTATATGGTGTATAAATGTATAAATTTTAAATCATAAATGAATATAAAATCATAAAAATATTGTTTTATTTACAAAAAGATATTTAACAATTCAAGTGAAGCCAAAGTTAAAACCACTTGAGATTATTTTACCGTAAAAACCACTTTTTGGCAAAACATGAATTAATATTATATTTCATTTTATTAGATTCACAACACAGTAATTAACAATATATTTTATCTAAAATTTTGACCATGATAATTATTAATATTATATTTTTTGTTTTCTATTAAAAAAAATATTAATATTTAAAAAATTTATTTAATAAATACTATAAATATACAATTATATAACTAATTAATAGTGTTTATTTGATTAGCAAAATATAGTTTTATTCTAGACTTTTAAATTATCTTTTATATGTTGTAAAACATTTGTTGTTTAATAATTCATACAATAACATGAATTGAATCAAATATTAAATTAAATATATTATATAAGAAATATATCACTTATTAGCATTAGTGTATGTCGTGATGTAATAGCATTAATAGCTTTATATATTTTTTATTTGACACACAAATGACATAACAATGTCTCTTATATTTTGTACTAATTATACTTCAATGACATTTTATTTTGAATATATTATAAAATGCTTTTATAATATCTTTATGAAGGCGTTTATAGATAGTTAAAATGTTTTGTATGATTAATTCAAAAAATATATTTTATATTATATTAATTTCATTTAAAATTTTTCATAACTTTAAAAATTATAGTTTGCAAACATTTTAGATAAATAATTATTTTTTAAAAATCATAGCTTATCTGAAATTGTAAATGAAAATTGATTTTTGGCGGTTTTGTTAGTGAGTATAAATAAAATTTAAAATTGATTTCTTTAGTGTTTTACTTTATAAATATTAAAAGACTACAAATGTATGCAGACATCAATAATCCTTAACATGTTTGCCAATACATTGAAGTGACATTTTAAGCCAAACAAACTAAAATTAGTGGTCTTTATAATAAACTTTATATAAAGTTTTCTCATTAATAAATTGATTTTGTATTCTTTAGTTAATATAAGCAAAATTTAATTTAAATATTTATGTTTTGTGTCGTAATTAATAATATCTTTTAATAACAAATGAAAATAATTATAATTAATTGTTTTTAGATAACTTATCTAAGAAACGGTTAGTTAATAATATTATAATTAGAGATGGGTAAATAGAAATTTCTAGTAAATTTCTCATGAATAAATTTCTATAGATTGAATCGGATCGGAGTCAGTAATACTAGTCCTTTCAGACAGGATATACTGTACACTACTTTACTAAAATGAATTTCAATGTTCAAACTTCTAGAATTTTTTTTATTATTTTAGAAATTTTTCTTTTTTACCAACACTAATTATAATATAATTTATATCTTTTAAAACATTATATATAAATACTGTATATTGTATTATATTGTATTATTATCTATAATCTACTTATTGTAATTTTCTGTAGCTAATTAGTGCCAAACAATATTATATTATAGTACTATATTTATAATATATTATATTAGTTTTATACTAATTGCTATCACTGATAGCATATCAGTGTATTATACTTTTACGATTCAGGTTTATATAAAGCATTTACAATTTATAATATTATTTTCACTTAAATATTGTTTGCACTTTTGTAAAAATAATAATTTCTGTGTATTGTCAATTACATTTAATGTTTATAAATAATTTCAAATACAATTTCTAGATATTATCAATTAATTACTATTTTTATGTATCTATAAAAAAATATTAAGATAATCTATTAAATGTATTTTCTAATTATTAGATTATCCGCATATATAAGTATATCAACAATGATGTGCATTGAATTCAATTTGTTATTCTTGACATTAACTGTATTGATATCATGGACAACAAGTTTATCATTAAATGAAATCCACTCCTTATCACACAATTTTAAAAGCATTTCACATAACAATAATAATGATAAAAGTCTTAAAGATGCCATAAAAACAATACAAAAGCGAAGACAACAAACATTATATCCATTGGCACATCTGTACGGCCCATATAGTCTTCCTGTGACAGCAATTGAATATTACAAGAGATTAGTACCGATTGACACACATTTTGACGAAGAATTAATTGATGTACCGTTTGATGTAAGTTTGAATTTGTATTATTAATATTTTTATAATTCTTAAATACAGTAAATTAGTATACATTTATACATTATTAATAAAAATTATGTGTTTGTGTTAAGTGAAAATTATTTTTATAAATTAAACTAAAACTTTAATTATTAAAATTATTATTAAACAATTTTTATAATGATTAATAATTAGTTAGTATCTGAAAGTTATATGCAAATCGAAACTTTAGTTTAGAAAATAAAAATATATCAAAAGTTATTTTTATTAAGTATTATATGATTTTTATTATGAAAACAGTTCGATGCTATAAGAGATAGTTATAGAGACGATTCAACAAAAAATGATTTAATTTCGACGGCATTGGCACTCAAATTATCACATGTTTTTGACAAACAAAAAGATAAAACTAATATAAATCATAAAACTTTGAGAAAAGAAATCAACAAAAAACGCAAAAGAAGTACAAATGTTAAGCAAAACACATTTAGAAACGTAAAACAAATTGCTTTTAAACCAAAAGATGAAAGTTTTAAAAATAATAATTTTTTAAATTCACATAAAACTAATGGTATTATCAATAGTAATACAAAACCTAAACATAAGTCAGGAAGACGTGTACTTACCGATCATTTTCATATTGAAGAAGATATTATTGATAACAATAAAAATCTTATAACAAAACGAGATATAATAAAGAAATTGTCACCAATTTCTAAAAATAGTAAAAAATTAAATTTAAACAAAAAGTCCAAAACAACTAAAAATCAACTTAACTTCAAACACATTAATAAATCTCAAACTTTGACAAAAAAGAAATCAATTACCAAAAGAAAAGCCGAAAATAAAGTAATAGAAATAAAAAGTTTATCTAATAATAAAAACAATAAAACTTCCAAATTTGAGACCACAATAAATACTGATAAGTCAATTGTTTCTGAATTATATGATATTTTATCGGATGATAATAAAAATAATGAGAAAATTATTACTCAATTAAAATCAATCGATAAAAATACATCAAAAAATGATAATAAAAGTCAGCCAAAAGAAATTTTGATTAAAAACGACACAGAAGTGAAATACATTAAAAAAGTTAGCAAAAGAAGTAATCTAAAGGATCAGACAAATAATGAAGACATAGTAGATAATGGCAGTGATTATAATATTGAAAATGATAACCAAATCATTTATCCAATTGAAACAATTGATGACAAAACAGAAGTAACAGTTGAAAACACGAGTGAAGATCAGTTGCCAATAAATAACAAAGAAATGAATGATTGGCTTAGAAAAGAGTATTACGAAACTATTGCGGCGGCTTTGGCCACAATGAGACGCAAAAGAAGTAATGACATCAATGACAATGATGTGCAAAATGATGAAGACTTGGATGACTTTACAAATATCAATAACATAGAAACTAAAAATGAAGATCTTATAGCTATTAATCAAAACAATAAAAAGCAACCTTTTGATGACAAAGATGATGACTATGTAATTGCAACTCTTTATGATGATAATGAAGACGACACCGACATAATTAATGATAATAACAGAGAAGACAATAATGAAAAGGATGATTCAATAATTTGGGAACCAATTCAATATAATAATAATAATGTCAAACAAAAGACAAAAAGAAGTGTTAACTCAATTGATGAAAGTGATAGCGAAGAAACCAATGATATTGATTTACAACGTTTTTCTCATATTAACAGCAAATTGGAGTCAATTGAAGACACACTTCTTAGTGATGCTCTTGAATTAATTGATGGATCCGCACGAAGAGGATCTCATACTGAAGCAGAAAATAATAAAATTGCCGATCGATTGGATGCCGCCTATGATATCGAAAATATGAGAAATTCTTTGGAAGACTTGCATAACACCATCGATAATATCAACAATGAAAATATCATTCAAGACAATGACTTAACCACTTCTACATCTGAATCCAGTGATAACCAAATTGATATTATAATCCCTGAGGATTATTCAGGTATTTATTTAAATATATTATTAATTTTTGTAAGTTGTGATGAATTATAAATCACTGTATAAATGTTGTTTTAATTAAAGTAAATTTGAAAAATAAATAAATAAAGTAAAGCAAAAACTTACGATAATATAAGTTAAAGTCAAAGCTATAATTAAATAAAATAAATTATATATATATATATATATATAAAGCCATACGAATATATATTAAATAAATGCTAATCTTTAATTTAATTAATGTAATGTAAACTGTATTTAATTGAATCAATGATAGACTCAATAGACGAGTGTTTTGCAATTGAGATGCTTTCGAGTGACTGTTCATCGGTGGCTAATCTGATGCCTAACTCTCGACTGTATAAAGCATTTAAATCTGCCTGTGATTGGCATAACATTTGCTATACTTGTGTATGTTATTCATCTCATAAAATATAACAAATACTGTATTAGATATAAAGTGATTGCATAGAAACCTAAATTAATATAATTAATGAAATGATTTTGATGTTAGGGTGAGATTTATGGTCTCCTGTCCAGTGACTGTGACGCTGGCTTTCTAGAGGCCGGTCGACTCGCTTGTAATGACAGTCCTTCATGTGAAACGTTTTCGAGGATAGTATTAACGCCTTTACGACAAAGCCGTGTCTTCTACAAGAGCTCTGTTCCCGACACTTGCTTTCGTTACCATTGTATAAGAGATTACTTATTTCAGACGCAAACCAACAAATGATAGATATTATGGTACCTATTGTTATACTATAAACTCATTTGGCCTCAAATACTATATAATTATGGTATAACTATTATTATTATAATTATAATTATAATTGTTTTGTTTTTATTATTTATTTATCAACAAATTCGGTGTTTGTTTGTTGAATAAATCATTAAATCATTAATAAACTATTATATAAATAACTAATATATAAATAACTTATAAATTGACTTATTGTATGAATAATTTATTTAAAATACTTATATATGTTACTTGTTATAATATATCTATAATTAAATTATTCAACAAATTTTATTTATAATTGATATATTTTTAATGTTTTCGCATTAATTACATTTAATTATAAAATATTTATTAAAAAACTTCATGTAATTTATATGTTTTTATTATCAATTATTCTTAATATGTGTTTATTTACATATTTTATAATAATTTACTTTAAACGAAAGTAGTATTTGAACTATAAGATTTGTAACAAATTAATTTATAATTTAAGATTATATTATTTATTAAATAAAATTTAATAAAAACAAAATTGTAAAAAATATTTTATTATAAAATATTATGTTGAAAATAATTTTATTTGATTAATTTATAATTTGTTACTTCTGTAATGTGATTTATTAGTATTTAGATAACTTTTATGATTTTAATAAAAGTTTTAAAATAAAAATGTTTATTTTATAATAGTGAATAAAATAGTATTATGTAATATTTTGTTAAAGTTTATATAATTTATTTAACTATAAATTCATAAAAATGTTTTTATTTTAATGACATAAATTATAAAATGTCATTAAATACTAAAAATACTATAGTATTTGCAATAAAAAACATTTAATAAATCTTTCTATAAAGTGAAATGAATAATTATAAACAAAATAATAAAGTAGTTATTAATAATATTTATTTAGGATTTCAATAGTAATGCATTGTTTGCAACGTTGCATAGTCTGGTATTAGACTTACAAATAATCCTAATTATAAGAGAAATACATATATTTAATAAATCAATTAACAATAACTTAAAGTATACTAAATTCACAAACAATAAAATTTAGTAAAATAACAAATTATTTATTAACTTATATATGATTGACATAAGTTGTCCAATACTTTATGATGTGATGTTAATCATACATAAATTTGTATGCATACATACAACAATATCAACAATATAAATTTACATACATGTATAACCAATTAATAATTGAATTTCAATACAAAATGATAATCTAAATAATCGGTAATTAAAGGACAGTTGGGTTCCTTCAACAATATTATATTAAAACATTATATTTTCAAATTTACACAAAAAACACGCAAACAAATACAAAGTACTATTAAACTAATTTTGCTATTAATGCCATACAAATCATAAAATAAATTATGAAATTGTTTAGTTCAGTATATCATATCTATAGTAGTGTTCTAACTATAAATAATAAGTAATTATAAAATATTATTTTTATAATACAATACAATTAGAAAGAATACTTTTTAATTGAAAGTTGCAATAAAAACAAATGTTGTAATTGTTAATCAATAAACCAATAAACAAAAATGAATGATTAATATTTATATGAAAAAATTTCATCATTTATCTCATTTGAAAACATTACAACATTATTTTATTGCATAATTTATACATATAATATAATTTACAGTATATCAAATATGATAGGATAAGTTTGTATGTAAAATAATTATATAGGTTTTATGATATCATTTAATATTAAATAGACTCAAATTGAATGAACAAATCAGTGTTTAGGGACACAATCTCTAAATCTAACGACAATACATTTACTTGTAGTTTACTTTCATATACTATACAAAACATAATTGAATATAATTAATAATTGTCTACACATTTAGTTATTCATATACACAATCAAATACAGTTAATCAGTAGTCAATAATCAAGAAATTGTTAATTATTTAGACATGAGTAGTATGTTTTGACTAAATGTAGGTAAAATATAGTATCAAATTTTGACATAAAATAATATAGTACTGTATTATACAAATAATTATTAGTACTCTACTGTATTATACTGTATAAATTCTCTTCAAAATAATGTAAAATACATTAAAATATTAATGACTTATTCGTATTTTAATATTGTTGATTAAATTGTTGTTTTATTTTTGTTATTGCAGTACAAAGTTTGTTCAAAATAAATTTAAAAATTAAAACTTGAAAAATAAAAACTTAGCAAATATCACATGAATATCATAAATATAAACTATATATAAAATAATATTTTCCAATATATAATAGTGTTTATAACAATTGTATTGTGTATATCAAAAGATACTGACATAACCTCAAAGACTATACTTTACGTCATTTTTACTTTGCTTTTAATTATAAAAAATATTATATAAAATTCAATAATCTTTATATTTATGTATATTTTATTTTTAATTTTTTTAATTTTAAGTTGTTTTTATTTTATTTGAGCGCAAACATGAAGATAGCAATTTTTACCATCTATTTTGTTGATATTTTAACCGTTAATAAATGTCTTTAAAAATATATAAATTGGTAATTTGACAAATCATATATTTATATTAAATGTTAAATATGACAATTTTTTAAATTTAATTTTTAAGTTTTTACAGACCTTTTTCTAAAAAATAGTCATTTTTACCGATAAATTATGACTAAATTTATCTGAAATGTGAAAAATGCAATTATCTTTTTTAAATTTAAATCCAAATGATTTCAAATCTTCAATATAATATTTGTAACATAAAAAATAGAATTTTAATTTTAATAATTAAGAGTAATTTTGAGATTATTTATTAGTTTTTTTTCCAAACATTAATTTTAATGTTTAATCTCACTTTCAAGTTTGACTGTCATTATTAAAGTTAATTTTTATTTAAAAAAATAACAAATATGATGTAAGAGAGGTTGTATAAACAACATTTAATTACACTTTAAAATTTTTTTAGAAATATCATAAATAATGCATTTCATATAATTAGACTAAAATCCTTATACATAAATTTAGACAAATAAATTAATTGTTAATTTTCATTAAAAAGTATTAGCTCACAATTAAATTAATTGTAAAATAAAAAAATACAGTTTTGTTTGACAATGTGTGCGGATATCTTTTGGTATACAACACGTACCTAACATATTAAAACATTCATATTATTAATATTATATAAAATTATATTATTTGCAATGTTGTCTTTTACCACAATTACTATTACTGGATTGTTGTTAATTATTTTCTGATATTATTATCATATATTTTTTCATAATATAATAATTATATTAAAAAGTGCAGAAAAGTATGTAATTTTAGTGAGAATATGCATTCAATAGACAAACAAATATATCTTTTATAAAATTGATGACACAATAAAATAATTTATTCTGAATTTTATTTTTTTCTGCTATAAGACAATAAATTTTGAAATCACTCAATATTTAAGTTTTGTAAATATAAAAAAATATTTAAAATTATATTATTTGCTCTTAAAATTCTAAATGTATATCAATTTAAAATCTAACAAAATATATATTAATAGTTTTCAAAATGTCTTTAAAAGCAATAATGACTGAAATAGACTACTAAGTGATTTCATATATATTCAGATATTGATAACTCAAATGAATCGAACAAAGCTTTTATTATAAATTATTATAACATTTTAGTAAAAGTAAACTATAGTAATGCAAACATTAATTTTAAATATATGCCATTTTATATGAATGTATATATTGTATTAAATATATAAATATAAATATACTGTATATATAATTCCTATATTCCTATATTCCTATATACCTGAGCTGTAAGCGTAAACTGTTTCCATATTTGAATCAAGTGCTGCATAATAAAGAAATACATATACCGTAACTTTAATGTACTGTATATACAATATGTACAATATTTATATTATTTTCAATTATTCAACTGTAATATTCTGTAAACAATAATCATATGAATGCTTCAATGAGTTATTATAATAAAAATAACATTTTATGTTTTCCTTTATTTACATAACATTTATAAATTATAAAAATATTAGTATAATATGTTTTGTAAACCTTATTAGTATTATTAAGATCTATAATATTTTCTAAATATAATTTATACTAATTATAAATGTATTATAATTTAAAATTTTAAAATATATTCTTTGAATATGAAATTTAAAATAAAGGATTTGTCATATATTTAGGATTAAATAATAATAAACAGAATGTATTGAAACACTTGTGTAATGACCCGGAGCTCATTGCATGACATCTCAATACTATAATTTTCAAAATTTATTTGATGTTATTTTTAATGATAAATAGTTTTAAATGACTACTTCTTAATTTGATATTTCTATAGCACGACATTTACTATAATTAAATTATTATTAATTTTTAAAAAGTCGTAGTTTTTTTATATATTTAAATTTTTTAATTATTTTACAAAAAACTAAAATGTAAAATTAAATATAAGTTTAGCTTAATTTGTTGGTCACATTTTATCCGCTAACTAGCGCTACATTTTTGGACAATTGTTTCGTTGAAATCGACTCCTCTTCATCAGCAGTGGTCAACTGAGTATCATATCTGATACTTACAGTTGTCTTAATAGACATAAGCGAAGGGATTGTAAGGAAGAGATATGTGATAATTGGTATGACTTGTGTTAGGATTTGTGTAAAATGTGTTTAAATTTCTTAAATTAATTTATTTACATTTATATACAACTTTTCAATAGAGCCTATAGTACTTAGAAACTACAAAAAAAACTTAATAAATTAATAATCAAATGATAAAGTAATTAAAATAAACACTTTTATCAAATTTATTAAATATAAGGTAATATCATATCATATATGATATACAATAATAATAATAGTTAAATGTATTAAATTAAAGTCTTAAATGTATTAAAGATTTAATAAATAAAAAAATATTTAAACTTATTATTAGAGATCAAACTCAAGTTCACATATATCTTGTGTCCTAACGATCGCAGACTTCTCTAAACCAATTGGTGTGACAAAAGACGAGACAAAGATGTGTCGCAAATCATAGTCACAGCCATCGAAAGTGGCCGACAATACCAGTGGACACTCATATAGTTTTAATAACACTTTTCGCTTATGAAGTGATGATAAAAGTCTTAAGAAATCGCGTCTCAGTTCGGATCGTATGGTTTGTTGTGGAAGAAGTGATTTGCATGTGTTTGGACTCATGAGTGGTGAAGTAGACAAACATGAATTAGTCGTCAGTTTGTCTTCATTTGACTTCTTCACATGACTATCGACTCGTAGTTTATCTGAAGTGACATCAATGGTATCATTTGTCACATGTTTCAAGCTATGGATCAGTTCTTCATCATCACTGATATCGCATATATTATCCATTCAATTGACAATAGTCTCAATACATATGACTTCTTGTATTCAAAAAAATCATTAAATTGTCATTTGTTTCAAGTTTTCAAAATTACAATACAATTGACAACAATTACGTTAAGTATAATATTATACAACAATTTTGTGTTTATTTTAGTATATATTTGTGTACTTTAAATGTGTGTCAAAACAATTAGACTTTTATTATAATTATTAATTGATTTAATTATTATTTAAATGATATGATTACTAATATAATAATATATAACTACTTAAAACTAATTAATAGCATATAATTAGTTGAAAAATCAAATGTTAATCATATGATTCAATTGATATGATTTGCTGAAACGTTATTCACTAAAAATAACACTTTTTTGGCGCAAAACTATTACAAAGCCTTCAAATGTCAGTAAAAATGGATTCAATTGATGAAAAAATAGATGAAAATAAGGATTTGGTCGATGATGTGGTTAAAGAGTTACACCAATTGGTGATTGAAGACAAAAAATGTGTTAGTAATACAATTAGCAAACACTAGATATAAATCTAATTATGATATCAATTGTTTGATTACAGATAACATACAGTTATTTAAGTCTTCGTTTTCGTACTCACGTGAAACTGGCCATCAGGTTAGCCATCATATGATATGATTGTATTCATGATTTTTATTGATTTCTTTTATTTACAGACTTCTGGACCAATTTGTTGAGCGACAATACAAACGAGGGAATCAATTGTTTGTCAATTATCTGTTGTCTGGCAATAATGACAGCAATGATAACGACAACGAAATTAAGGTTTGTATCAAAGTTTTATTTAATGGTATGATTTTACAAATATTTTATATATTTATGAACAGATGGAGAGGTTTATGATTGTCGATGAGTCTGAAGTTGATTCGGTCAGTCAGTGGTTCCGCAATGGTTTCACTAAACATATCTATAGTGTTAGTGTAACTCAAGAGAGCAGTTCACTTGATCTTAATTTTAACGAATTTGATTATGAAGTCAAAGATAAGACTGATTTAAATGATTTACAAAAGTATGTAATAAAAGATTTGATATATTAACAGATACTAACAAATTATACATTAATTTAGGTTAACGTATATCACTAATGATGGCATCGATTTCCGACAATCTAACAGAAGACAAGTCGCTAAGTTTGTCGTAAAGAAAGAACAAAGTGATAACAAAAGCACAACAATTGAGAAACAAGAAAATCATAGCAAAGCTAAACCTAAAATCATCAGCAAAGGAAAGAATAGATCGAAGAAGAAGATCACAGAAATGTTTTCTAAGAACAAAAAAGACAATAATGAAGAACTTGTCAATAATGATGATAACGACCCGTTTAAGAGTGACAGTGAAACTGAAGATAAGGATAAAAATGAAGACTCTTTAACCTCTAAAGAAATAAGTGACGAAGAAATTGAGGAAAAGGTTAACATAATTAATGATAAAAGAAAATCCAAGAATGATTCTAATGACACATCAGATGAAGAAGAAATATTTACCATTAAGAAAAAGTCTAAGAAATTTAAAAGAATTAAAATTGATTCCGATAGCGATTCTGATGATGAATGCAAAGAAAAGACTGCTATCGATAAGTTTGTTAATAAGAATAGTTGTAATAATGATATCAAGAAAGTAATGGAACAAATTGAGACATATGAAGATGAAGACGGATTTTTAGTTACTAAAAAAGTTAAAAAAGAGGTAACAAATGATGATAAAGACAATAGAATTAAAGATAAAGAAGAAAATGCTAATCAAGAGAACAATGAAATAAAGACAAAAAGTGAAGAAAAGAGAAAGAAAACGAAAAATGAAGAGAAGTCTAAACAAGTGAAGAATGAAGTGACAAATGTTGACAACAAGAGTGTGAAGAAACCGAAGACACAACAAAAAGATAAGAATGGTATGACTCAGTCATCGATTACCAGTTTCTTTAAACCAAAACAAATTAATTGATAGAGAATGACAACACATCTATTATATTTATATTATTAATTTACATCAATGTTTTTAATCATTTATTATATTTTATTTACGGTAAATAAATTGAAATATATTTTAATTAATGATGATTTATTAAATTATTCATACAATATACGGTATTTTGCATTAGTTTTGTATATAAATGATATACCGTACAAATAGTACAATACAAATGAATTATATAATTATATTTTGAAATGAAATAAATTATATTATAAATATAAGCACAAAATCATTTACAAACAGACAAAAAATTAATACAGTTTATTATACGATTGTTTCATCATATAATACAGTGTATACTATTTACACATTACACTGTATAGTATGAAAGCAATCGTATAATAAACTATTAATTTTTTATTTGTTTGTAAATGATTTTGTGATTATATTAAAATGGTTTGAGTGTCGAAAATAATAGAAAAAATATTAGTACTGTATATTGAATATAAAAATTGGTCTAAAGTTTAAACTCTAAATTGATGTTTGGTTTAATAGTTAATAATAACTTAAATATCTGATTAAGTCACTAAACTATTGATATATGTTAAATTCAAATACATGATAATAAAATGACAATAACTAAAAATCTAAATTATGTATTTGTTTGCATTATTTTTCAATAAAATCTAATTAAAATTATAAGTGTTTTTATCGCACAAAGTGTTTGTAACAATAGGTTTAATTCTGAGAGATTTCTCCAGTCTTTCTACGCGTGTCTTACAGTTTTGCTGACAATTTATTGGAAACTTTTTTGCTTTTTTCGCTAATTTTTCAACAAATTCTGTATTTAAATGATAAAACATAATTAGGTAATTGATTTGATAAATATTAAATAAAAAATACTTAGTTTGGTTGCACCCAATAATTTAAATTTAAAAGTATTTGATAACACCTTGTATTCATCGTATGTTAAATATTGTTGTGAAAAGTCTGTAATTTTGCCTAAATTTGAGATTTAATTAAAGAAAAATAAATTGAATAAAATATAATATATGTGTATATACTGTATATTAAGTATATAATTTGATTGATACCATCTTTAAGAGTAAAAGAGTATAAAGTGGTACTCCTATTGGTTTTGTTGGTTTGAAAGGCGTATTGATAGTAAGCACTGTTACTGCTTTGAGCGTGACTTCGGTAGACAATTGTGTCCAACTTTAGTGGTATACAAATCTGTTGAAAGTTGTCATTAATTTTGCTGTTATTGTAAGACATTGAATGAGAAAATGTTTGTTGAGTTCTATGGTTATTAAGATCGCTCTTTTGACTCTCTATTAGGGATAAAAGTTAGTCCATTAAAGTAAGAAAAGACTATTAAAAAATCAATGAAAGTTAGTGAAGGCATTCAAACCAGTGTTGATGGGATCGACACAAATAGGACAACATTGGCCTTGAATTTGCTTAGTTTTGTGGCAATCTTTGATTAGATGGTCACAACTAATACGAGAGCACTGGACAGTACCACTCATACAGACACAGATGACACAATCCATTTGACCGAATGGGCCAATCATTGGGTGCCATTTGGCGCCGTTTTCATAGATCTTTGCTCCAGACTTACAGTCATTACCACCAAATGGTTTATTATTGTTGTTATTTGCTGTCGAGTCATCATTAGGACTATAAATACTAACTAAATAGTCATCATTTTTGCTGTCATTGTCTGAATCGCTAATTGGTTTATCTATTAAAAAGTTAAACCATTTGTTTAATTTACATATAAGACTACTATCAGTACAAACAAATATGATTAAAACAAAGCATATACCTCGACAACTAGATCTTAATGGACAGCAATCCTCATTAAGTCTATTACTATTGTCGCCAACTGTAGAACAGCTATTAGGATAACATGTCTTAAGTCTACAGAGTACGAGACCGGCCTATAATGTAATTGAGTTCAATTAAAAACAAATAATTTATCACAAAAACCAATTGTGCGATAAATACCTGACAAATACATTGAACACATTGATTGGATTGACTTTTTTGAATGGAAGTAGTATTTGAAGCAAATATCTGATTGTCATAATAGAGATGTCCGTTATGAAGACAAGACATCTTTTGGATTGTCGGCCTTTCATTATCCAAACCTTTATCTACCCTTCCCTTCACTTGAATTTCTACTCTTTTGGTTTCATCAGTTTCTATCAAATCATTTATATTATGATTAATATAATTTTTAAAATTTTATCAAATTAAAATTTTAAGATAAATAATAATATATTAAATATGTATTCTAAATAATATATTCTAACCATATTTTAAATACAAAGTATGAAATAATATAGTAATGACCTACCGGTGCACTGTTGACAGCAGCCTTTCTCAACTTCATTTAAATTAGTGGTCACTTTGCATATTTCAATCAAACTGTTACATGGTTTACTGGTACAGTTAGATTTTCCTCCCTATTTACCATTATTATTAGTAATCCACAAAAAATGCGATTTGTATAAATTAATAGTTAATGTAAAGTATTAATATTTTATACATTAAGTGCTAAAGTTCCTAATGTATTAAGTTATATTAAATAATAAATAAATTTTTAAAAATAAACATAATTAATAAAAATATCTATATATTCAAAATATTTTATTATTTAGTTAAATCAATTAAATCTACTGTTTTAAACACTTATACAACAAAAAGTATTTTTGAATTCTGTATGATTATATTTGAAATATTAATTTTAAATCAATCTTAAATCAATATTAATATATTACATAAAATATAATGAAAATATTAGCTAAATAATGACTAACTTGACTGCAATTACAGGCCAAACAATATGACAGGTCATGTGTATCGAGTCGTCTAAACCAAGTATCTCCCGGCGGATACTTTGAACCCGAAAATGGACACCATTTGTATTGCAATCCTTTTTCACCATTTTCTTCATTCAATTTAGTTTTTTCTATATTTTTGAATAATTTATTGCATTAATAGGTGTTTATAAATCAAACGGTTTGAATCTTTTTATTAATAAATTTATATTCAATTTAATTTTCTTCTCTCACTTTCACTAACTTTCTTTCTTCTAATGTATAAATATCTACAAATAATATAATACAGTAATATAGACAATATATTAGAAAAAATAGTATTAAAATAAATTTAAAAGTGTTAAAAATATCATTTATATTAGTAATACATTTGATTATTAGAGGATAAACTCTATTACTTTAATTTACTTCAATTAAATAACAAACAATTCATCACAAGCTTTGTCTAGTTTGCTATTATTGTTGAGTTTGACTTATAATAAATTACATCTAATTATAAAAATAGTCTATCATTTATATTATATAATTAGTAGATCATATTAAATAATATAAAATGATGACTAAGTTTATCAAATATTTTATTGATTAATATGAGTAAGATATTTAATTAAAATTACTTTTATTTTAGTTCAATTTTTTATATATTTAAAATTTTAAATAAATTTACACAAATTATAACAACTTACCACAATTTGTTTGCTGGTAATACATAAATATAATTATAATAATATGTAAAACTTGATGCCACCAAACCATTGTATAAATATGTTAAAGTTGTTCAATTTTAATATTTATGATGGTGTATATATTTAATTAATTAAATCATTAACTATAAAATAAAGTTATAAAAATATATATATATTTATTTTTATTATTTCAAGTTTGTTATAATTAGTAATTACAAAACAATTAAATATTAATGAAATCTTTAATTATATATATATATTAAAGTCATGTGTGGGCAAGTCGTCGTTAATTAACTCAAACATAAAATATAAATTAATAAGTGTTGATAATATGTAAAGTTATACTTGATTTCAGTGAAATCTATTGTATCAATCTATTATATAATTATATAAATAACTATATGACATTTTGTTTTATGTAAATTACACCAAATATAAAGTATATTTATTTTTATTAATAATAAATAAGCTATTTAAACAAATTAGTATCAAATTTCATAAAGTAAAAATCAAATACTAAGCTAATAGCTATAGTATAATAAGTTTAACAATTAATGGTGTAAATGTGTAAAGTAAAAACTATAAAAAAAACTTTAGTCTAAATCAGTTATCGTTTATACACTATATAAAATTAAACTGTTCACATAAACTAATACAAATTAATATATATATATATATGAATTTATCTTGCTCATTTTTGATATAAACTTGGGTTCATAATATTATTAAAATTAGTTATTTTCTATATGTTAGACATTTAATAAAAAGTTATCATGATAACACTTATAACGATAACTGGTCTAAATACTATACACAATAATTTTACAAAACAAAACCGATTAAAATATAAAGTTTTTATATAATATTGTATATACAATATATACTGTAATATAGACGAATGCTAAGTCCAATAGATTACAATTTTACTACAATAACAATCTGTTCCGATATTATCAGATATTTACAGTATTTTCTATACAATAAATGTAAAATCTATTTCTATAATAACGGCTAAAATGTGTTGAATGAGTCAAAATGGATATCCGTTTATCAGAAATATATGATCTTTTAAAGTTTGTGACTAAACTTTGTATACTATAACATAAAGTTATAACATTGTTTATTAGTTTAAAATAAAAATTAATTAAAAAATTTTATTTTTATAAATATTATTATATAATATTTAAACTTTTTATGCTAATTGAATTAAGATAAAAATTAAAATATTTCGAATTTGTTAGTGTAAGTGTATTGTTTAAAAATAATTTAATTTCTTATATTAATGAAATTAATGAAAATACATAATCAAGTTAATATAAATTGAACTAAAATTGTTAAACCAATGGAAATATATATACTTTACTCAAAATATTTATTTATTATAAAGTTTATACAACTAGAAAAATAAAATTAAATAAGATATATTGACTTACCATAAATGTTTTATATGTTAAAATTAGTTGTCAAAAGTTATAATTAAATGGTTAAAAGAGTTGTTTTATACACAATAAAGTAATATTTTAGTCATTAACACAAATTATTTTACTAAAAGCAGTAAATTATAGACTCTTTGGAACTTTTAAATCACTGACATTAATATTGTCTCTAAAAACTGATGCTTTAATTTTAGGTCTAAAAAACACTATTATTCATCAAATGTATTCTCAAACTAACAAATGTATTGATACAACCATCACATAAAAACAGTTATATAGTGTACATCTTTCATAGTTTGACTGTTCACTCCTTTATAACTCAAATGCTAAAAGCATTACAATAGCCATACAATCTCTCTCTCTCCTCTCTATTGCAGGTCTGGCCAATGCATGTGCTCCTCCATACACTTTAGTGATCCCTCTATTATTTGTCAATACATGTATTATACTATATATGTTATACTTCATATAGTGTAGAACATAGACGTTGGTATTTGTGACTTACGGTACATATAATGAAATATATAGTAATGTTTGAAACGCATAGACACAACATTGAGTCGACGGGCAGACAAACAAACAGTATGTTTGTTGGAGAGTGTGTTCAGTAGTGTACAGTTGACCCAACAAAAGCAAGTCTATAGCAATTCATAACTATATATACTGTATATATGTTATAATACTCTACACTCTAATGTATGTCTGCAATGTTATATGGATTGTAAGCCCTGTTGACTATAGTATTGCATCCCTTTCAGTACAGATGTATGGGTAGTACGACTACAACAAATCCCATTTCTGTCTTTACTCTAATGTTTTGACCCTCTCTTTAACATTCATTCATATATCACATAAAAGGCCTCTTTTATTATAAAAATATTTACATATTCTGTGTGTTTCACAACTATTATAATAATGAACTACATTTTGTTAAAACCAAATACACTCTTAAATCTTTTTACTTAAAGCTTTTATCAGCAAAAAAAGATTACATATTTTATTTACATATTGTAACCTTAAACTACAAAAATATTAATAGAATATTTCTATTGCTATAAATATTAAATAAAAATATACAATAAATAAACAAATGATATTAAATGATTTTAAATTAAAAATAACTTAAATATTATACATTTGTATTTTTATAAACTAATTGTTTTTTTAAATTTAAAAACTACTAATCTTATGAATTGGTTTTCAAAATATTCACCTGTTTTATAAAAAAAAAATTATATATAAAAAATTAATACAATTTTAGTATAGAAATGTGACTATTTTTAAATTAGTTAACTATAGATTTAATATGAAAAATGTATATTTTATTTATGAAAGTATTTCAAATGAAGCGTTAATTGTGTGTTAAGTGGGAAAGTTAGCTTTAGGGGGGAATAATTGGGTGTATTGTGTAAAAGGGTGCAACTTATTTGTTGACCATATGTTTAAAAGTATTTTATAAAAATTAGGTCATTTCAATAAATGTTTTTAAAAATTATTATTATTATTATTAATAGTATGATATATATCGTACTTTTTATTTATTCTAAAATTTAAATGTAATTCAATTACATTATTAAATATTACTTTTAATAAATAGTTTAATACTGTATAATGTATTCAATAATAAAGTATATAAAACAGCAATGGGGCTTAATTAAACTTGATAAAATTGAATTTTAATTACTATATTTTAACATTTAATGTTATTTTACAAAACAATATATAATTTTATTTCATTTAAATATACAGTTTTAAAGTTCTTAAATAAATTTGATTTTGTTTATAATTAGAAGTATAGAGAGTTTTTTAATTGATTGAAAATAATAGTTTTTAAATGAAAATTTAGGTCAAAAACGGTCGACAAATGGCTCTATTATACATTGTTTATTACCAGTGTTGGCAAAGACAAAGTGTATGTATAATACAAAGAGTATTATACAGTATAATACAATGTAAATTACATGATAATTTTGGCTTACAAAAAATTTTTAGCGCCACCTAGTAACAAAAATTCACAAACAAACACATGTTTTGTAATAATAATTATTTTTTTATTTAAAAAAATTTTGAAATTAACTATTCAATTTAATTCTGGTATTGAAATATATTAATAAAATAATTAATATTAATTTTTAATAGTTTTAGAAAACAACGATTCTAATAATGATATTGAAATTAAGTAATAATAATAATTTTAATAAAAAAATAAATATTTTATCATTGTTAATGTAATTTTTCTATAATTGTAAAATACATCCAGTACATTGTATTTTACTGTAATTTACAAAGCCAAAATTGAAAACCTTGTATTTTTCCAACCCTGTTTATTACATTGTATACCCTGTTATTAGTCCAACAGATAGCCTTTAGTAGGACTTAACTGTAAAAGTTGTTGTGATGTTGGCTAACGTGTAAAACACTTAAATATATTGTTTTATAATAAAGTAGAGATTTTGTATTGGGCTGACACACAATACATAAGTTATGAGTTATTCAAGTAATAATTAATTGAAATATTTGAAACTTTGACTTCAGAAAACACCCGTTCCTATCACAGTCAATGATAACCACTTTTGTCACATTAAGGCTACCTATAGATGTTTTTAGGAAAGTATAGAATATTAATATGAAATATATAGTATATTGTGACGGAACTGTAGTTTAGTTAATACTGTATGTTAAATGTATAAATATATAAAATCATTTGACAAAAAATCATTTTTCGATGAATTTGTAAATTAAGTGATTCTATTGGCAAATAAAGAAAAAACATTTGTCATTAATTATTTTAATAATACAAATAACTGATATTATAAATTAAAATTTATTGGATATTCATTCTTCACTAACTGTTAATAGCGATCACTTGAGTCATGTTTTATTAAATAACTTGATTTTATGTATTTATTTATAACTTGTTAATCTAAAAATCCGTCACAATATATACAAAACTGAAATAAACACAAGTGTTTTGATTAATTAATTTATTAAGAAATGCAATTTACATATTACATACATAAAATAAGTTTACAAATTAAAAATATTAAATATAAATTAAATTAAAAATACACATTAGATAATATACAAGAATATTGTTAACCATTAAATAATAGGTCATTGATTTTAGTCAAAGTAAACGATTGTTATTTTTCTAAGATAAAAATATTAAGAAAAGCAATCACTTTAATCATATTATCAGTACTTAATTTGCATCCTTTTTGCGTCATTTATAACAATAGACAACAACTCAAACAAATTAAATTCAATTACCAATTGTTATGTATGTAGTGGTCTGTCATTTGTGTCATTCATATTACAAAAAATAGTTAAATTACATATTAAATAAATTATAGATTATTGCATTTCTCATATTTATTCTCATATATATTATTATTAATTAACTTTAAATAATTTTATATATTTCAAAATTATTATAAAATAAAATAGTAAATATTAATTCGATAGTATTAATATTAATTTTTTATGGTATACCCATTTTCATATAGTTTTTATATTTACTATCTTGTAATATAATGTAATTGTTGATAGTAACTAAATATTATTATTAATTTTTAATCAATTTTTTAAGTTAACAAAAATAAATCATATTATTGCATATTTTTTGTAAATTGAAAACTGTATTTACTGTTTACTAATCATTTAACTAAAAATAAAATTTTAATAAAATCAATTAAAATTAAAAATGTTTTTTTTATAACTTTATATATTTTAATCCATACTTTAAACCTGAATATATATTGTAATATACATTTTATACATTTTATACATTATCTAGAAAATACTTACCGTTAAATGTGTTTTCTTTCCCATATGGAAATGTCAAAGTCATGGGAAATAATGCGAGTTTTTCCCAAATAAAAAATATATTTTTTTACTTTGAATAATAATTTCCCACTCCTTAAGAATAATAAATCTTTAATTATTCTTAAAAATAGTCTAAGTTTAACTACACTTTTGAAATATATGTTAATTTTTTAATAAATATTTTTAATATCAAGTATATTTAGTATCAAGTAAATATTTAATGCTATACTGTATAATCATTTAAATATTAGTAGTTTTAATTTTAAACATTTAATAAAACGATTTCTTTAAATAAAATATTTGTTATATACAATTTTTTAAATATTGCTAATTAATATTTATCAAAAATATCAGGAACTTTAAAATGTTAATTAAATTAAGGAAATATATTAGAATTAAAAACAATCTCATTTTTTAAGTAAAATGAATTATAATATTAAAATTAATGTTTTAATATAAATAATTAAAAAGTAACATCAATAAATTTCCAATTTTATAAATAGATAAAAAATACTAAAAATATGAATTTTTAATATCTTAAATAATTATACCGCTATAAGTATTATATGAAGAAGTTGTAACTATATATATATACAGTATTTACAATGTTTTCATATAATACTTATTAAAAAAAGTTCATTTTTAAATGTAGTCATAAAGAATAAAATAAATATTTCAAACGTTTGCAAAAATTTCGATACATTTAAATTTAAAACTAATTACATTTAAGAAAATCTTTTTTCAAGTCTGGTTTTTAAACATTAAAAACTGATAAAATTATAAATATGAATGTTATGTGTGTCTGTGTGTTAAATCTATATAATAAACAATTATATCCAAAATTATAGTGTATATACTAAGAATAATATGATATTACTATAAATATAATTAATAAATTCAATAATCTTAAAGTGCAGACACTATAATAATATTAATTGAATATAAGTGTTGGCGAGTCATACAGTATGTTAAAAAAAAGATAGACTAATGTATAATATAAATTAAACATATGTTTGTATATTATATAATTTATTGCGATATTTATAATATTATACTCATCTGTTTATATATAGATCTTTAAAAAGACGAAACAATTTTTAAAATTATGAAATTGATTTAAATACTTGGCTTACAAATACAAAAAAATACTAAAATATTAAAATTTATTTTCCGAAAGATTACATAAGCTAACATAATCTAGCCTTCTATAGATTTAAATTAGATTTTTAGGACATTTAGTAAGTTATATAATAAATATAATAAATATAATAATTTTGATTAATCTTTTAATAACTATTTGCATGTTTAAAATAATTTCAAAATAAAGCTTTTTATTAAACCTTCATTAGTTTAATTGTAATTTAAAAATATGCAACTAATATAATGGCAATAATTGATTTATTGATAAAATGCAAATCTATAAAATTTTCTTATCTTAAGCATATTTATGCACAAAAATAAGCCACAGATTGAAATTATTGATCAAAATGTGTGACATTGAAGTATAGCATTAAATTTATATGAGTTATAGAAATTTTAGACACATTTTTATGGTACCAGACATTCAATATATCAGACATTGTAATGAATGTCTGGCCATAAGTACAGTAAAACAATTGGATTGTAAGCACAACGATATGATATGAAGCTATAAATCGTTAAATTATTGATAATTCAATTAATTACAAGCAATCATGCGATGAATATTGACTTCAATTGTTGTCATTTAAATCATTTTTATTACTTTTGCGAATAAGTGGTACAAAAAATATAGAAAATGTATAAATAATAGTATATATGATATACAGTACAGTATATAATGACAAACTTGTCTTAAACTTTGAGCCATTTATGTGATTCATGTGAGTCGTGATATTTGAAGCAATTGTTGTGAACGTGAGCTCATGAGTGCATCTTCGAGTACATCATGAAAACGGATCAAATTAGTGATATCAGTCTTCATCACCACATACTTATCATTTGCTAAACTGTCAATCAATTTAAATTTCATTATGACTTCAGCTTTCAACTCATCTCTGGCCGATCGGGACGACACTTGTGTCTGTAGTCGCCATTCGACCGATGAGTACTGTAGTGGTGGACACAATTGACCACAATTTACGGGTATAGTTGTCATTGAATCGGTTATATTAGTGGCCAAACATTAATCATATAAACAATCACTTTATGTAATCATTGAACGCCTATTGAAATCACAAACAACTCATAAATAACGTAACATTTGATACAAAATATTTAAAGAATATTCCGAACAATAATTGAATGAAGAATATTGTGTTCATTAATATAATAAATAATAACTAATTAATAGACAAATCATTTCATTATTTTAGTATTAATTTTCAAATATATCTGATTTATTGCAACATTTGTTTAAAACTATTTTCTATATTTATTGATTGGGAAATAATAGTAAATGTTATAAATAAAGATAAATTTGACTGAATTGGCAGGAAATTGGGACAGGGATTGGCAGTAATTCATTTAAAAACTGATTCATTAAATTGTTAACAAATGATTGAATAAATTTTGTAAATAAACACTTTATTTGTCAAATGATTGACATTTAAAAAATGGTAATGAATTTTCATGTAAATCAAACATCAAATGTCAAGTACTGCTAATACAGTGAACGTTATGTGTGAACACTATTGGCATTACAGTGAAGGCCAGTCAGTGTTAGGGCTTATAATGTGAGGCAATGAGAGACTCATTGAGAGTCAGCTTTGAATCACTCACTCATTGAATCTCTGGTCGTGTTTTGCATTGACTGTCAATACATAAGTCAACTGTTATTTGCATTCAATTGAATTGAATACTAATTTGATTGCTATTTAAGTATATCTATCAATAGATTAATTGCAATAACATTACCAATAATTGTCTGTTTAATACATTGTTTTGAGTTATTAATCATCGTTTCAATTAAATAAGTAAGTATTGTATTAATGATTTGATTTATTAATAATTATTATAATCGATAATAAAAATGCGTTTTATTCAATGGTTTTATTAATAATAATAATAATATTATTATTATTAATATTAAAATATTTGATAGACATTTGATATGTTGTTACAAACAATAGCTCACATATCATATACAGTATAATATGATATTGTCATACATTGAGTGTATTGTTAGGATATATATATATATATATATCTAAAACCATATCTCTATTGATTATCAGTGTATCCATTAAGATGTTGTGTAAAGAAGTACGAGTGGGGCCGCAAAGGTATGGACAGTGCAGTCGCACGAATGGTCAAGAATCAGATCCCAGAGTATGTGGTCGACGACGACTCACCACACGCTGAGGTTTGACATACATTGTTGTTGACTGAAGAATATTCTGTTAATAATATAATTGTTTGACAAATGATTTAGTTATGGATGGGAACCCATCCGTCGGGTCCAACAATGATTGTCAGCTCTGATCCGGAATTGGACGGCAAAACACTATTGAATTTATTGCAGACATACCCTGAATATGTGGGAACAGTGAATATAGTGAACAAATATGGAGACAATTTGCCATTTCTGTTTAAAGTATTATCTGTGGGAACCGCGCTGTCAATCCAAGCACATCCAAACAAGAAATTGGCCGAAGAGTTACATCGAACTGACCCATTTCACTATCCCGATGCCAATCATAAGCCCGAAATGGCTATTACATTAACTGACTTCGAGGCGATGTGTGGATTTCGACCACATGCAGAGATTGAGGCATTTTTGGACAACGTTCCCGAATTTAGGGCTGTTATCGGCAATGAGGCGACCACTAACTATAAGAATGCATCCGACAAAAAACAAGGACTCAAACAATTATTTGTGACTCTTATGTCTGCTCCTGAAACTGTGGTCATACAGAATCTCGAAGCATTGGTTCAAAGGTGGTCCAGAGAGGAAACTATTGATCCCGATAAGGAAGCGCTACGACAACTGTTTCTTAAGCTATACTCTCAGTTTCCCAATGATATCGGGTGTTTTGCCATTTTTTATCTCAATTATCTTAAGTTAAAGCCAGGAGAAGCCATTTACTTGGGACAGGATGAGCCACACGCTTACATCGTGGGAGGTATTGACTGATCGATCAATAAATATTTGTTTAATATTTGTTAAGTAATGTAATTCTGATGTAAACCTCTTTAAAGATTGCATGGAATGTATGGCCTGTTCTGATAACGTGGTTCGCGCAGGACTGACACCCAAATTCAAAGACGTCAAAACACTGAGCAATATGTTGACATATATTAGCAAATCAGCTAAAGAGCAGATTTTTGAACCAAAAATTGTGGATGAATTCACTAAATCATTTGTAGTACCGGTTCCCGAATTTGTCGTCGACGAGATCAGAGTTGATGAAAGTCATGTAAGTCTAGCATTTGAATACACGGTAACCAAGAAAGAGAGCGGTTCTATACTGATAGTGATTCGAGGAGAGGCCAGTTGTAATGGCACTCAATTGACTCCCGGATACGTGGGATTCATTCCTGCAGTCACTGCACTTACTATTAATCAACTCAAATCTCCACTTCTCATATATAGAGCTTATTGTAGAACTGATTGATTGCTTAAAAATTAGAATTTGTCTTAATTTGAATTTAACTAATTGTTTATAATTATAATAATGCCTTTAAAAGTAATTAATACAAATTTTATTGTCAATCGATTTATGAAATTGTATTTCAGTTAATCGTCTAATATTTTTGTGATAATTTTAAAAAAGCAATGAATAATCATTCGATTAATTAAATAGTTTTATTTAAATAAAAGTATGAAAACAAGTAATATAATTAATAAAATTATAATAAATTTAGTCATTGCTTTGAACGCGAGAATATTCTTTGTTTATAACCAGTACTTACATTGTTTGAGTCCGGTTTGTTGGAACTGGTCTTTTGTGAATCACTGGTACTTTGATGTGATCCCTCAGCTGTACTATCGTTTTGTGTACGTTTAGAACCGGGTCTATAGATTTCACGGGTCGGACGATCTTTATTACGAATTCTCTCTTTTCTTGTTTCCAATGATGTCTTAGATGTACTTCGTTTTTTGTCTTCTGCAACACCACTAGTTTTGCTACTTTCATACAGAGGTTGTTCACTAGATTTGCTCTTTTCTTCACTTTTTTCTTTAATTGTTTCATTATTATCACTGATACGAGAGTTCAGTTTCTTTTCGGTAACCATTTTCACTACAAATGTCTGATCAGTTGCTTTGGAAGGATTAGCTGAACTGGTCTTTGATTTATAATCAGTTCGGTTTCGATTCGGTTTTTTATCGGATTTTTTTGAATCATATTTCTTCGCACTTTCAGACAATTTGACATCTTTTTTATCACTTTTATTATCAGAATTTTTAGATTCATTTTTATTCTCCAAATCTCTAGTTTTGATTCGTATCTTATCTTCTTCTTTCTTCGTCAATCTTTCTTCAATTTCTTTCTTTCGTTTCTCTTCCTTATGTTTTCGACGTTTTTCTTCTTCTTGAAGTCTCTTTCGTCTTCTTTCTTCACGTCTTTCGTCTTTAATTCTATTTTTTTCTTTCTTATTCCTGAGGAACTCAATCAAAGGAGTGGTCACTTTTAGGACTCCGTGATTGGCCTTTAGTTGTTTATCTCTGGCTTCAATTTCTTCGAGATATACGTCAGCCGATGGCATATTAGTCTCGTTCTTCATTTTGTCTAACTTTTCAAGAAATTCCAGATATTCAGTGTCCTGTTCTATAGTCCCGCACTTGTTGTCCCGTTTTCTGCATGAAATTGGTTGACCATTTGGACCAACTCGACATCGGATTGTTTTATAATAAGGTGCGAACTCAACAATTGCCTGATATTCGTTGCCTTTTGTGTCAATAAAGACATAGCCATCAAATTTATCCTTAAATATAAACACGTCCTCCACTTGAATAAAGTTAATATACGCCCGACAAAAGGCAAACACTCCTAAACTGGGATCTGATTTGCAAAAGTAATATTCATTGTAATCGGGAGTCGGAGATATGGCTTCAATAAACTGTTCCGATGTCATAGTTGGTGGCAAATGACGAATTACTACCTATTCAAAGATAATTCAGAAAATACATTAATAATCATCAATTGAACAAACAATCAAAAGTCTTGACAATAGTTACTCTGGTTTGCGGCAAATCCTTTGTCTTATCCTTCTTAACTGTCGATGAAGTGTTCTTAGTTGTTGTACTGCTTTTGATTGTGTCTTTGTTGACATTGTTTATGACCTCTTCTTTGCTGTCATTGTTAACTTTGTCGTCCACTTCTTCAGTCATTATGACATCAAAAATCAATGATATAAACAAATAAATGAGTGGTAAGAGTGTTGTCTTGTTTTGAATGCAATTTACAATTTGACTAATAATTAGTAATTAATTTAAAGTAAAAATATTTATCAGATATTTCTACTGTAATACAGACTCTCTATTAATACAGTATTTATTATTACTGTAATACATATGTATTGTAAACTATTGTCGAGTATTGCAAAACAAACGCAATTAGTGAGCGATGCTTTTCATTACACAAAAACAAACATTCAATTTAACATTTAATTGATAAACAATTTCTAAACTAATTTCTGTTAAATAATAATCAATAACTAAATTAATGTTTCATTTAAATGATTATTTAATTAAATATTAAATGTAAAAATGTTTGTTATAATTCAACGCTCTATATATTAATGCCAAATGTATTAAATAATACATGTTTGTGGCCCATCTTGTATAACATGTGGCCCAACATAGTGTGTAATATAGTTATTGTTATATATTAGTTGTGTGTATGAGTTGTAATGTGTTTGTAGTGTTTGTAGTGTTTGAGTGAAAGACTGAATCAATGAATGACTGAGTCGTTGAGTGATTGATGTGATTGTAAATAATAGTTGTCTTCAAATTGATTACTAAAACAGTGTCAGAGATGTCATCTTCAGGTGATTTCGGTAATCCTTTACGTAAATTCAAATTAGTATTTCTTGGCGAACAAAGCGGTAAGTAATTGATTTGATTGTCTGATAAGTATTAATATATATATTGATTGTTGGCCACTGACTACAGTCGGTAAGACATCATTGATCACCCGATTCATGTACGACACGTTTGACAACACATATCAGGCCACTATCGGCATCGACTTCTTGTCCAAAACCATGTATTTAGAGGACCGAACAGTTTAGTAGACTTTTAATTTTGATTACTTGACCACCGATGACGATAACAAGTCATTTAATTATCATATATTCATATCTTTATTATCATATTTTATGACTCATTACGAGTTAATTGTCGTAATTGTGTTGTTATATCAATATATTAATATAGATATACTGTATATCTGTTTGAATGCTTGAAAAAATTTTTTTTAACCTAATTTATGTCTGCATAAGTTATAATTGTTTGTTAATATTTTTTTATTACAATTATTGATAAATTGTAAAACTTTTAAATTTAAACATAATTTTGTTTTTAAAATATCTGACTATAACGGAGTTACGCTTTATTCCCATAAAAGATAAATATTTTGATAAATTGGTTAAAAAGTAATTATAACATTAGCTTATTTTACAAATTAGATCAAACATTTTATACCATAAATGTATAAATGACCTCAACATTTAATATATGTTTTAAAAATGTAAATGTAAACATATTATATGTTGATTTATAATTACAAAACATTTTGTAATTTTGTTTTATTGGTTATTATATTTTTGATATGTTTAAAATTTTATGAATTTTAAAACATTGTAATTATTTACCTAATATTATTATTTAAAAAATAGTACAATATTTTTGTTTTACTGTATATATTAATATATCTTAAATATTGAATATTTTAAAATTTAGCCTGATAATTATTGTAGATTTTGTAATTTACTTTTTTTATTTAATATAAATAGTTATTAATTACCAATAATTCTTTTAGAATATAATATATATTATCTATAATAATATTATTTAGGCATTTAAATTTATACGTACGGTATATTAAATATTGACATAAATATTTAAAGTTATCTTTATTATTTTTTAATATTATTTTATGTTAGCTACTGTAAAATCTCATAATATAATAACTAAAAACTAAGTTAAATAATGATGAAAGACAATTATTTTAACTAAAAATATATTACTTATAAAACTTATTTTATATCTACCGCTACTTCACTATTATAGGTATTAAATTCTATTTATTTAATATTATTATGAAGTTTAAAATTGACAAAATATAGATTTATTAATTTTTTTTTAAATAAATATGTCACTCATGTTGTAATTATAGGTACGATTACAGTTGTGGGACACCGCAGGTCAAGAGCGCTTCAGAAGTCTTATTCCTAGTTATATAAGAGATTCAACGGTTGCTGTCGTTGTATATGACATTACAAACGCCAACTCATTTCATCAAACGTCCAAATGGATCGATGATGTGAGGACTGAGAGAGGAAATGATGTGATAATTATGTTGGTTGGAAACAAGACTGACCTCCAGGATAAACGACAGGTGACTACTGAAGAGGGAGAGAAAAAAGCCAAAGAACTGAATGTTATGTTTATTGAGACGAGTGCTAAATCCGGTTACAACGTTAAACAAGTTAGACATAACTCTATTAACTATTAATTTCTATATTATATATCTATACTGTATATACCGATAGTTGTTTAGAAGAGTTGCCGCAGCCTTACCGGGAATGGAGACTAACGATAGAGCACGAGAAGACAGTATCCTTTTCTATTATAATTAACTATTTTTATCATTTTATATAATAATGAAAACATAAGTAAGTAATGTTTTCAAATGTTAGGACAAAATTAATTAATTATATATGATTTTGATGGCATATTTAATGAACATAATAGCTATACAATCAATTGATTGATTTAGTTGTCTGTTATAATCCTTAACCCGCACTCTTATCACTATCTGTTGTCTAGTTGTTGAAGTTGACCTAAAGGACGGTCCTTCAGAGCAGACCAGTCAAGAGGGCAAATGCTTGTGCTGAGAGAGAAACCGAATAAAATTATATTTTTTATTTAATTTTATAGATTATTTACTTTGTATATCTATTGCATGAAATTATCTCAAATTTATTTATTGGAAATTATCGTTAAATGCATGGATCGAAAGCAGCTCTTAATTTGTGCCGTAATTTACATTAAATTAATTTCATTCTGGATATCATTTGCTTTCCAAATAAAACTTTTTCAATAACTATGGTTTTGTTATAATATTATTTTAAATTATCTTTTTATTAATATAAATAATGATATATTATAAATAAATATTTTTAATTACTGCAATGTTAAATATTTTAATATAAAAATTATTTAGTGAGAACTTGAGTTAAGAAATAAGCGTATATTATATTAGTTATAATTAATTTACAGATTGTGTAATATGTATTAAAACTTTAAAAATAACAAATGTTTTATTATAACTGAATTTTTATATTATTTGACTTTTATTAACAATATCTAACAAATGATATTTCCTTGACTTTTATAACTAATTTTCTTTAGCTATACCTTTGAGACCTTTACCTCTGGAAAGAGATCAAAATCAAGGAGAAGAAAGTGGATGTTATTGTTAACTACTCTTTCGATTAAAGACAACACAATTTTTTACTAATTTTTTCTGATAAGCAATAATAATGAATGCTTTTTAAAAAATACTCTTCTGGTATGTCAACAATTTTTTGCTATTTTTAGAGGAAATGAACTATAAATCTCAATGAAATCTCATATTATTTATTTAAAAGTATTAACTTTTGCAACCCTTTTTTAAGTCAATTAAGTCATCAATATACAAAAAATCCAGAAAATATTAATTCAAAAAATGGATAAATTAATAAAGAAATTTTATTTAGAAAAATAGATAATTTTTAATAAATCTAACTAGGATATTTTAATAATATATGAATTTATTCCAGTTTATATAAAGTTTTTACTTTTAACAGATAGTATTATTTATTTAAATTTAACGCTAAAAATATGGTATATAAATATAAATATATATAAATATATTATAGTTTTATAATTAATTAATATTAATATTTATTATGTAATTATTTTGTTTTATTTAAAATTCAATTTTTACAATTAATATTTTTTGTAAATATCATATATTAAATGAAATATAATTTATTTGATTATATTTGACAGGTATTTATCTTATAAAATAATTATTAAAAATAAATGTTAATTAAAAAGTGGTTATAAATTATAATGGTAAATTACAATAATTGTATTGTATTAATAAATTGACATTGGTATTAATAATACTGTATATTACAGTATAGCTAGTCGTGTCATCTATTGTTGGTTATATAGATATCCGGATCCGTTTGTATTACAGAGCCATTGCTTTTGCAGTTAATATTTAAGAGCAGAATCAGTGAAGTATTCATTCATATTATTAGTTGTTATCAATTGAATGCTTGTATTGAAGTAATATATTTATGTGTGAACTGAATGTTAACACAATATTCAATACAATATTGAATACAGTGTTTGACAGTTGTATTGCATTTGATAAGACAGACAAACCAATAACAAACAACACTTGATTTGTGTGACCAATGCTGTGATCATTGCCATCACTGGATGTATCAATGGATAACTCTCCAGATGACAACAGAAGACCCGGAACCAGGTTTGTCACCATTTAGTTGATAATTGTTTTTTGATGACCGCATAATACAGATGTGATGACCATTTGATACTTATTGCTCATTATCTCAAACATCTATCACTATATGACTAGTATTATGAATAGTAACAAAAATTTCATTTTATTTATTAAATGCATTTTCTATATATTGAACCACTTTTTAATATTTTTGATGTTTTTTAGTATTTTTATTTTCTATTTGTATTATCACAATCATTATAATGATTATAAATTTATCTCTTGTAATATTAATATTAATTATATGCATAAACACTTGAAAAAACATTTTCCCAGTTTTTGTATTATTAATAAAACATTAATTAAATACTTGATTAATAAAACAAATTACATACTTTTATGATAACAATTTGTTGTGCTATCTATTAAATTAAATGTCAGATAATTAAAAACAGTAACAAATTAAATATGATATGACTTTTAAAATTATAAGATATGATTACATTTGATGTATATATAAATGGATATAAAGTGTGGCAAATGATTTGACGTCAATTAATCGTCAGTTAAGCAATAATTTAATTTTTTAATTCAATTATCAAAATGATTGCATTGTTTGCGACTCTAATGCAACAAATGATTTCTTGTGACTTCAAATGACTTGACATGAAATGAATGTACTTTTAATAAAATCTCATCCAATGTTAAGCCCTTAATATAATTAAAATTTATGATTTAATTGCTTCTAACAAAACAAGACTAATGTATTTATAATAAGATGCGTGCAATTGTCATATTAATTGATTATAATACTGTACAGTATATCTAACATGAACTATAAAATTAGCTTAAATTATGAAAATATAAATATCACTAACAGTTATGTTTAATATAATTGCAAACTAATTCATAAGAGAATATATTCTGGATTTATATGATATTCAATATAAATATAATAAATATTTGAAATGATGTAAAAATGTCAATATTTTCATACTTTCTTTGATTTTCTTTCAATTTTGTATATCCATTGGATTTTACTGATATATATTTAATTGAATTTCAGTATATATTGTATATCTAAATAAATGTTGGCTTTAGTGGAGATTTTCATTGTTTTTATATCTATTAAATTTATTATGAAAAGACAATTGCTTTGAAGCATTGCTCATATGATTACAAATAACAACTAAACTTTGATTGCAAACATTGTATTACACGTTAGCTTTTAGATGAAGTGATTGATTCAATTATATACGATTTACAGTCTAATCCTCTATGTATACCTTACTAAGTATTATACATTATAAGTAAATTTTTATTATAGTTAACATTTGTATGAATTTAATTTTATTAGATGAATGCAATATTAAATAAATATTGATAGTACGGTACTGTATTAAGTTTATAATAAATATATAACAACATATCGGTGTCATATATAAAGTTATCCTAACATTAAGTTCAGTTAATTATTATATTACATTAAATCGTAAAGTTCTTCCGTTAAGTTAATGATAGTCAAAGTCACTTATATTAATACATTAATAATAAAATATATTTAAAATATAGCAAATAATTAGCATAACTACAGTACTTATGATTGCTATACAGCTATGCTTTTGCAAAATTTATGTCATTTATCGTAAATTTGTGTAAAACTTAATTGATTTTAGTTGAGAAGTAATTTATTTTTGAAGGCAAAACCCATAGATACTATACCACTGCTCATGTATTCGTGTATTCATATTAAACAAATGATATATGTATGCTATTTGCTCTCTGTTTTGACTATTATCTCATTTTCCTAATTACTATTTATTTATATTCATCTCTTTATAAGTATATTTTTAATACATAATTATTTGTTTTTTTAAAGACACACAAACTAAAGATTGTTTATATAATTAATATTACAGAGATATATAACTTACTATACATACATAAATTCATATATTATATACATTATGATTATTCATAAGAAATATATATATATATATTTATGAAACATAATGTCTCAAAAACTGAAATCATGTCTCATATTTATCTCAATGTTATATACCACTCACTAAACATCACTTTCCTCTAAGTCTATACCAATTTATATATGTGTTTTTATAAATTATATATATATATATATATATAAACCAAACAATCGGAGCACATATACTATGTATAAATTACATCCCTTTTACTCGTTTGCAGAGACTGTTTGTTTTTGCACTTGAGATCTGGTTATTAAAGTTTACACATATTTTCAATATTTATTATTATTATATATCATTACTTTTAAAAGACAACTCGTAAAACATTTTTGAAATATTTTATTTGAATGTGTTTTTCAAATGTTAATTTAAGGAAATATTATTTTTTGAATTTTTCATAGAGAAAAACTGTTGATGTGATACACAAAAGTCATAGATTATGTTGTTATGTCATCGAAAGAGATACTTTCAAAAATAAATTAATGAATAAAAATTTTATATTCAAATAATATCACAAACACAAAGAATTTTTATTTTAAAAAATAGAAAATATTGATTTAATTAAATGATCTCAATTTGACTGTTGTTTTGAAAGTATGATTGAATCCGATACTAATAATATAAGGTATGATACTATTTATACTTATTATACCTAACTTATATCAATACTATATCTACTGTCTATACTATTTATGATACAGTATAATAATACAGTATTTATAGTTGAAACATTTTATTTTTATTAACATTCACTGAGACTGATATAATCGCACATTTAATAAATGCTTGTCACACATGTATTTAGTTTTTATATCTGATATTATAAATGCAAAAATTAATTCTATTGTTGTTTAAATTTTTTTAATTACTCTTTATTTTGATATTATAATATAATAATATTATGTGTGACTTATCCAATGATTGAATTTTATTTTAAAATTGCTTTTATTAATCTTAAGTTGTTTGTTAGTAACTTATAAGCATTAATAATAATACAGTTTTTAGTAGTTATTCTATAATATAATTTTCAACAAAATCTGATATATTTATTATATGTTTAATTCTCTGATAGGGTCTTCAAAAAGAGCTCTCCCAACGGCAAAGTAAGTATCGATTTATGTATTATATATTAGTGTATATTTTATATAACATATACAATATATTTTATCTAATCTAAAATAAAACATAAAAATAAAATAAAATTAGTACAGTATTAGCTGTTTTTTTACATTTCCTATGTATAAGTATAATATTTACAGTATTTACGAGTTTTAAATTACAGATCCCTTGAAAATGCATTAAAAGTTTTAAGCAAAGTATTTGTAGCACTTTTGCTTTTATTGATTAGTTTACCTGTAATTGACAATGTTTTATATGAAATTTTACATATTTTTTTTAATAAATTTTAAAATCGATTATCTATTTAAAAAATGTATAACAAGTTATTAGCAATGTTTTGTAAAATTATTTTTAAACAATTGATAACAAACAAAACATGAATATTTAGAATAATTTATTTTTAGTATTGTTAACTAAAGATTAATATATATATATATATTTATGATAACATAAAAGTTATTTTATGTAATAAGGATGTTTGTATTAGGAAATTACGAAAATGGGATTATATTTTTGAAATGCTGTATTTCCAATATAATTGTAGTTTTTTATTATGATTTTTTATTAATATATATAATTTTATTAATTTAATATTATCAATTGAGGCACTATTATTTTTGTTGGAAATTACTTTTATTAAAATTACAGGAATGTTGGAAATTGTATTTTGCATTAAAATATATTTAATTTATAAATAAAATATAAAATTACAAAATAAAGAAATCGAATAAATTTATTATATATGTGATAATCAAGTAAAGAAATTTACATTTATCATATAATCATAAAAATGATAATTACATTTCATATTTTTTTAATTGTTTTAAAATTATATTACAAGTTAGTGATACTATAATGTGTTTTATTTAATTAAATATTATTGGATAACTTTTATTTTCTTTTAATTAACAAATTAATTTTAAGCAAATTTTTATTATTAAATTTATTATATTAAATATTTTTTTAAAAAAAATTTAGATAACAGTATATTTAGGGAAAAGAGATTTTGTCGATCACTTAACACATGTCGATCCCATTGGCAAGTGATTACTTATTTTAAAAATAAATGCTTTTTTAAATGACTAACATATACTGTATGTTAATATGTGATGGATTTAGATGGAGTAGTATTAATAGATCCGGATTATATAAAAGATCGCAAAGTGTTTGGTCATGTTTTGGCCGCATTTCGGTACGGGAGAGAAGATTTAGATGTCTTAGGACTTACTTTTCGTAAAGATCTCTACTTAGCGTCGGAACAAATATTTCCGGCAAAAGACGAACCAAATTCAATAAAAAGACAATTAACTCGACTTCAAGAAAGACTTATTAGGAAATTAGGTTCAAATGCTTTTCCATTTTTCTTTGAGGTAAAGGATGAATAAGTTATAATTAATTAGACAATTATAAAGAAATGTTTTCATAGCTTCCTCCACATTGTCCGGCATCAGTTACATTACAACCGGCACCGGGAGATACAGGGAAGCCATGTGGTGTTGACTATGAATTAAAGGCATATGTAGCTGAAAATGTGGATGAAAAACCACATAAGAGGAGTTCTGTACGATTAGCCATCAGGAAAGTGGTGTACGCGCCCTCCAAACAGGGAGAACAGCCCAGTGTTGAAGTTAGCAAAGAGTTTATGATGTCTCCCAATAAGTTGCATTTAGAGGCATCACTGGACAAGGAGTTGTATCATCACGGAGAAAATATAGCCGTCAATGTCCACATTGCTAACAGTTCCAACAGAACAGTTAAAAAAGTCAAAATATCTGTTCGTCAGTTTGCAGACATTTGCTTGTTTTCAACGGCTCAATACAAGTGCACAGTTGCTGAAGTCGAGAGCGAGTATGTCCTCTAATTATTAACAATTATTAGCACTTTATTTAATTTAATAATTTAATATTTACAGAGATGGTTGTCCAATAAGCCCAGGTTTTACATTATCTAAAGTATATTACTTGAGGCCACTCTTAGCAAATAATAAAGACAAACGCGGCCTTGCTTTAGATGGTCAGCTCAAACATGAGGACACAAATTTAGCCTCATCTACAATGTATGAATATATCGGTTTACTGTATACTATATTATTGATTTTATCAATATATTAAATATTAATCAATAATTATTGTCAAAACAGTGTAACAGATCCAACTCAGAAGGAAAACTTAGGGATTATAGTACAATACAAGGTTAAAGTAAAACTATGTTTGGGTCCATTGGGTGGGGATGTGGTCGCAGAACTTCCGTTTGTTTTGATGCATCCGAAACCCGAAGAAAATGATTTTAATTCAATGCCATTTGATGTCAATAATGCCGACAATGGCGAGTCTAATGCTAATAATCCAAACGAAAATGTGGTCAATGAGGCAAACCTAATACAATTGGACGCGTAAGTCATCCATAATTTATTGATTATATTACTTTATTTGTGCCGTAATTTTAAAAACTGATTATTATTAATAATACTTTATACAGTGATTTTCTTACATACTTTTAATAAATATAATAAATTGAATTTATAGTACAGAAGTATAAGAATTAATGTTTAAATATTTGTTATTTTCTGCAATATTACAATAATAACTCATTTTAATATTTTTGTCGTAAATTTAAATTATTTTTCTATTTATTATAATCCTTAGTGTTTTGTTTTCAAATCAGTTAATATTTTATTACATTTTTATCCCATTTCTATTTATGATATTTGCATTTTTTATTTAGATATAGAAAGATAGGATTGTATATGAATCCAATTTTGAAAGTCACTGTTTTTTAGCTTTTATATATGATATTTAAATTTAATAAACATGTTTAAAATTAATATTAATTATAATTTTAGTTAAGCTTTATTAAAACATAATACACAATATAATTCATATATTTGTATTATGTATTTTGTAATGTATATTATAATTATATAGGGACACTATTTCAACTTTGTTATAATTAAGTTTAAATTTTAAACCAACATTTTATTAAACTAATTGATTAATGAAATTAATGCTCAATGAAAAGGGAGACTTACCGTAATTTAATTAAATAACAAACACTTTTATATAAAAATTAGATATGAAACACTTTTATATAAAATTTATTTTAAGTTTAAGTTATTTATTTCAATTTTATTATACAATATTACATTTATTATATTTCTATTTTTATTACCACACTGTTTATATTATACAATATATTTATTATAAGTAAATACTTATTAACATTAAATTCAATGAAAGATTAACATTGCTTTCAATATTTTTATACAGAGAAGACACGGATGATATTATATTTGAAGATTTTGCGCGTTTAAGACTTAGAGGAGAGACTGAGGCCTAACTATTTAAATATGAAATAATAAAACATCAACTGTTTGTTTACTGGAGATTGCAATACATTATAATTAATGGTTTTGTCTGATCCAATGAATCCCACGTCAAATGTATTTTCATATTGTATATCAATTTCTTAGTTATTTATAGCAATTCTTACGATTACCTCATGTAATAAGTGTAATGTTAAATTGATTGAGTAATTTAATACTTTATACGTGTTTTAAATATAACATTTCTTAAATAATTATTTATAAATTTATTATCTTAATATTTATGTTGTAAATACAGTATAAGTTAAATATATTTTTCAATAATTCTATTTAGTTTTGTATTTTTATGGTAAATGTGAAGCAAAAATTAAAAGTACCTTTAATTGAATTTTTGCACACATTCTGTGTTAAATAAAATTACAAAACATTGTCATTATTTAAATAATTAATTAATTAATAATAAGTAAATTATTTAACTTGTTGCTAATTATTTAAAAAACTTGTCAACACTTTTCAATTAATATTTTATTATTGTATATCTTAATTCATAAAACTGTTTAAAATGTGCCAATTTATTATAATTTTATAAATTTATTATAATTTAATTTATCATTTTAAATATATAATTATTTTTAAATTAAGTTATCAAAATTTTATTACCTTTATACTACTATATACAGTAAAATTAATAAAAAAATAATTTATAATCTTGCATTAGAAATATAAAAATAGTCATATAATTTAAGTGATTTTATTGTGATTATATTTTGATCAGTATTTTGTTTAAAATAATTTAAAAATCTTTATAAAAGATAATTTCATTGTTGTTTTTTAGCTATATTTATATCACATGTATTTTCACGTATATTTAAAAATGTGTATCACTTAAGCACACATTTAATATATCGACACAAAAAAAAACTGATCAAAAAATATTATATCAAAGATGTAATAACGAGATTATCGTATAATTATAGAAAGTTTGTACGTTTTTTGTATATTATTACTTATATTTTAATAATTATTCTGTATTTGTATATGAGATTAGCACTTAATTGTTGATATATTTCAATGTATTTCACATTTGTTTATATTATTTGTATATTTATGAATTACACATCAATATGCATTAATAAGTTATTATATTTATTATTATAACTTGTTATATCACTTGTAATTATAATCATTATTGTATTAACGCATCAATTAATAAAATAATTTAATTTCTCATTTATTTAAAAATCTCAAATTACACATAAATTTAATAATCATAATTTTATAATTAAGATTTATCTTATTTGTTAAGTCTTTACAGTTGCTCTCAATAAAGTTACGATACCTTTTAAAGTCAATAAAAATGTAGTCAACATAATACTGATTGCTAATTGAAGAGTCTCAGCAAAAAATCCATTACCGGTACTTTAAGTTGACATAAATTGACTACAAATCCAAACTAACCGTAAGTATTACAAACTTACGGTAAAAGTACAGTATATACAGTATACGGCAATTTACATAAATTATTAAATACAGTACCGGTGCCAATGGACATATATGTTATTACACTATTTATTATAACAGTATAATAAATTACAATTACCGGTAGGTATTATAATATTTGCCAACTTTAAATAGGATATCAATTTTATTATTAACTAATTATTTTTTTGTCTTTTATTTACTTTAATTATTATTTGACAATTAAATTTAACAGTATATGAGAGAAACAAATTTATAAAATAATTTATTTTACGGTAATATTTAAAAATGTCAATAATTTTCTACAATTATTTTTTGAATTATTTTTATTATTGAAAAAATTATTTTTTACTTTTTTTAATGTCTTTTTTATGTCTTTTGTGTTTCTTCTTATGTTTTCTCTTCTCTTTCTTTCTTTTCTTTTTATTTCTTTTTTTGTTTGATTCATCACTTGAATCATCGGAAGTGCTTTTATTTGAAGCTAACTCCTCTTCATAGAGCTCTTTAAAGCCATTATGAGTCCATCTGAAGTGATAATAAATTGAATTCAATGGTAACCAATAATCAAATGATCAAACCTTTCACCGGACAGTTGTTCCTCTGCGGTCATCAATTTTTTGAGCCAATAGTTATCCTTTTTATTGTTTGATTTGTGTCTTTTGCGATCACCACTGCAACCACCTTCTGTTTCACGTCTTTTGTTGTCATTATAGTCTTCATAATTGTGTCGTTTATGTCTTGTATTTCTCTCCAACTCCTTCTCATTCTTCAATTTACTCCACATTTCTTTCTCTTCTTTAATCTACTCAAACACAAAATGACATACAATTAGTCAGTCTTTGAAGTACTTCTTCGACAACAAAACCTTATTCTGGAGTTCCAGTGATTGAATGGTATTCTTGAGTAACATCTTTCCCGCGTTGGACACCATCGCTGGCCAATAGATGAACCATAAATTGTGATCATATATAGGTAGCCAAAGATTATATCAAATCATCTGTAAAGATGTCAATCAGTAATTCAAATGTTGAGATCCAATGCAAGTGTCAACACGTGTAGCACTTCAGGTGTCGCCACACGTGTTAAGCGATGAGCGATAGTATTGATGAGTGAGATATCATTGACTTTGAGTGCATTGAAAGCCATTGAAAGCAATTGAAAGCAATTGTAATAATAATAATCAGTTAATGCAATCAAATGGCGACTCAAGTGACGCAAAGTGTGGTCTCCAGTGAGGTCTCCGGCGATGACTCTCTCTATCCGATCGCTGTCCTCATCGATGAACTCCGTAACGATGACGTGCAGGTATGTAAAACACAGTCGAGGCCACCAATTGACCAAACAATTGATATGCCGATGATTGTTGTCTTTTGCAGTTACGTCTCAACTCAATCCGCAAATTGTCGACAATAGCTCTGGCATTAGGTGTTGAGCGGACCCGCACTGAACTCATACCTTTCCTCACAGACACCATCTATGATGAGGACGAAGTTCTACTGGCTTTGGCCGAACAGTTGGGCACTTTTACATCATTAATTGGTGGACAAGAGTACGTCCACGTATTGTTACCGCCATTAGAATCTTTGGCGACGGTTGAAGAAACAGTGGTCAGAGATAAAGCTGTCGAAAGTCTTAGGATTGTTTCACAGCAACATTCACCTCAAGACTTGGAGACTTATTTTGTACCTCTTGTCAAACGACTTGCATCAGGTATTTGATTGATTTTACCGGTATTTTAATTATTTTTTAATTAACAATTTTTTTGTGATATTTAGGCGATTGGTTTACATCGCGAACGAGCGCTTGTGGTCTCTTTGGTGTCTGTTATCCTCGAGTTTCAAATCAAGTGAAAACAGATTTAAGAAAGTAATTAATTTTATCTAATCTCAACTCTCATATCATTTTATTTTTCTTTATTAATGAATTGTTTGTCCGATAAATGTCAGTGCGTTTCGTCAGTTATGTCAAGACGACACTCCAATGGTTCGAAGAGCCGCCGCATCTAAATTAGGAGAGTTTGCAAAAGTGTTAGAACCGGAATACGTTAAGTCGGAAGTAATCTCTTTGTGGTCACTATTGGCTTCCGACGATCAGGACTCAGTACGACTTTTAGCTGTTGAGGCGTGTGTTTCCATTGCATCACTTCTTTCAAATGAAGATATTGAACAGCATGTGATGCCTGTCTTAAGGTCAGCCGCTGAGGACAAGTCATGGCGCGTCCGATATATGGTTGCCGACAAGTTTACTGAATTACAAAAAGCTGTTGGACCTGATATTACACGCAATGATTTAGTGCCCGCTTTTCAAAATCTACTTAAAGATTGTGAGGCAGAAGTGAGAGCAGCAGCCGCTCAGAAAGTTAAAGACTTTTGTCAGAATTTAACGCCCGCCGACTCTCAGGAACAGCTAATAATGACTAATGTTTTGCCATGTAATGCATAAACTAATATAATATTATTTATTTGATTTATACTTATTTATGTATTAATTTATTAAAGGTGTTAAAGACTTGGTTTCAGATCCTAATCAACACGTGAAGTCTGCTTTGGCGTCGGTTATAATGGGTTTGTCACCCATTTTGGGCAAACATAACACTATTGAGCATTTGTTGCCAATGTTTTTGTCTCAACTAAAAGACGAATGTCCTGAAGTCAGACTTAATATCATTTCAAACTTGGATTGTGTTAATGAAGTGATTGGAATTCAACAATTAAGTCAGTCATTACTGCCAGCGATTGTTGAGTTGGCCGAAGACACAAAATGGCGCGTCCGGTTAGCTATCATTCAATACATGCCATTACTGGCCGGACAGCTTGGCGTTGACTTCTTTGATGAGAAGCTCAACACGTTATGCATGACTTGGCTCGTCGATCAGGGTTTGGCTTTGAATTGTTTGAATGTTTTGTATTTACTGGTAATATGTTTTGACATTTAGTATTTGCAATCCGAGAGGCGGCCACACAAAACCTTAAGAAATTAGTTGAAAAGTTTGGGTCTGATTGGGCCACGAATACAGTTATTCCCAAAGTATTGCAAATGTCAAGAGACCAGAATTATTTGCATCGAATGACTTGTCTTTTCTCTATCAATGTATTGGCAAACGCTTGCGGACCGGAAATTACAGCAGTCAGTGATTGTTTCAATTTTCATAATTTTGGTTTTTAAATAAATTTATAATTTCTATTATTATTAAAATTGAAATATTAGAAACAAATGCTTCCAACTGTGGTTAGTCTGGGCTCAGACAGTGTACCAAATGTTCGTTTTAATGTTGCGAAGACTTTACAAAAGATTGGACCAATTCTTGATCAGAAGTAATACTTATAATTAAAGTACTGTATATTTATTAAGATATTTATTAATTTGTAGTACAATTCAAACCCAAGTGAAGCCCTGTTTGGATAAATTACAAAACGATTCCGATGTTGACGTGCGCTTCTTTGCCAAAGAAGGTCTTAATTGATTGTGTTTTATATAATTATATACTAATTAATATAATTGTATTTTTATTGTATATATAGCCGTGTCATCCCTTAATGAATCCGGATTTCTATAATTTATTTTATATTATTATTATTATTATTCACATTGAAATCATTGTTTCAATTAAACTAATGGTTTAATTCAGTTATTAATTATCCAAAAAACTTAGTCGTAAAGAAATTGCAATTAATTATATAATTTAATTGCAAAAATTAAATGTTTTGATAATTGGATGTAATTTTTTTTCGTTAATAAACAAAAAAAAGTGACCAAAAAAGTGTACGTTTTATATGAATGATGTGATTTGTGGCCATTTTTGTATGAATTGTTGTCAATGTTTGTCAATGTTTTGATGGTATTATTGGATCACATGATAGTGTGACTCGTGATCTGTATTAGTATTGTTTGCCAAACTTGAATCAAACATTGAATTCATGGACCCATTGAATGATAATAACAGGTCTTATATATGATATATACATTTGATTTGATTTTATTGATTGATTACATCATAACATATGATAAGTAAACCATTTGTTTAAAATCAGTTCACATGAAGACACCAATGAAGAACAGATTACTGCTAATGAAGATGAAGGTATGCATTGTTGACAACTAATGACATAATTAACACAATTTGTTGTCACAGACGCTGCCATCGATTCAAATGAAGAAAACTCGGACTCAATGAGAGGTCAATCTCAACAAAGTTAGCAAACGTTAAGACAATTATTGATTTGAATATTTGTTTAATTTTGTTGATATCATAGCTTTTGATTCAGATAGCGGTTCTGTTCAGTACCAGTTCAAGACTGAGAATGGACAGGGAGGTGATCAGACTATTATTATTATTATATATAATATATGTTGTATTAAACTCATTGCTAACCATTTAATTATAGGATCAGTCACTTATAGAGTGGTCACTGTTGATGACTCGCATCCAACGCATACAGGTTTGACTAATTTGTTGATAAATGTATTATTAAATAATATACAGTAAAAACTGATATTAATATAAATAATTATAAATTTAATTATTATTTGTTACAATATTTGTTTGTCATATCAGTGGTAACGCCAACTATAGTGAGTCCAAATCAACACAGCTCTGTAGCACTTTTAACGGGTCTGTCTGTCCAATGTTGACCTTTTTGTTTAGTTATTAACAGAATCTGTCATTAATGACAAAATAATGTTATTTATGAGAAATTTTATAACTTATAGCCCATTCGGGCAATCCTTTTGGTGCAGCGACTCAACAATTGGCGGCCGCCAGTGGTACCGATGGACCTTTCTATGTGATGATGGCTCCCACTCAAGAAATTATATCTCATTCCACAACTAATATTCGCAGAACAAGTAATTGGTTTTAAAATGTTATTATTTTCTCAGATAATTTGGAATTTGCTATTTGAATGATACAGGAAGTGCTACTGAAGGAGGGGGTACTACTCGAGTGGCTAGAGATGAGAAACGAAGGGCCACTCATAATGAAGTGGAGCGCAGGAGAAGAGACAAAATTAATAATTGGATAATAAAGTTGTCGAAAGTTGTTCCCGATTGCCAACAGGACCACACAAAACAAGTTATTATTTGAATTTAGTAAATATATGTTTAATTAATTTAATGATATATTTATACTTTTTAGGGACAATCAAAGGGAGGCATTTTGGCCAAAGCCACTGAATATATTCAGGACTTATGTGCAGAAAACGCCCGATTAAATGAAGTTCTCAAAGAAAATGAAATATTAAGGTTTGATTATAATTTAATTAATATATTATTTATTTTATTAATTTTTGTAATATTAAAGTAATGAATTGGATGCAATTCGGCAACAGTTTGTTGACACCAAAAATGAAAACCGACGGCTAAAAGCACTTTTACAAAAGTACAGCATTCCTATCGATGATAACAATTAAATAGATTTTAATTAAAATTAACTAATATTGATAAATATATTATAAACTTATAAATTTATTGTTATATCAAGAATATAATGGCATTAAATAAAATGTTTTATTTATGAAAATGCCTTTCCTTAATATAGTTTTTGTAGTTCAATAGTTTTTGTATATATTTGTTATTAATAAAATGATCACAAAATTCAAAATAAATCCACTAATATAAATATATTTCATATAATACTAATTTAATGCAAATAAAAATATTTTTTTAATTATTAAAATTATAGATTTCAAAATATTCTTTATTATAAAAAGTATTGATAGTAAATGTAAATAAATTATAATTAAAACCACAAAAAACAGTTAATTACATTTATTAGAATATATTTAAAATTATGGATAAAAATATTTATTATAGTAGTATTTATTATTATTTATTTTCGTAATTATAAATATTTTACATATAATATAAACATAAAATTAAAATTCATAAAAGCTATGAAAAATCATTTTAATAATTCTAATTGTTTTGAATAAAAATAACAAAAAGTAATGAATTTAATAATTTATTTATTAATAAAATAAATAATAACAGTAATAGAAGCAAAAAAAAATTTTCTTAAAAATTAATTAATTAATTAAATTAAATATAGTTGCAAATGTTAATTTTTATTGTAGAGTTTATTTAGATTAATATATTTATACGTATAATCAATCATTTATTATAAAATATTCACCAAATTAGACATTTATGAGTAAACAAATGATAAATGTGTGTTAAATTATATCCGCAAAAATGCATTCATTAACTTTATTTAAGTATTAAACATTTATTTTGGTCTATACTGTATACCACTGGTGATCACAAAGTGATTTTTGATTATTTTGATTAAAATGCACTGTAGAAGCTTATGGTCTATTAAAATATATTTCATCTAGCTCAAATACACTGTTACATATTTATTTTAATTAAATAGTATATTTTATTTAATATTATATAAAAAAGGTTATTAAATTTGTGTATTAGAATTTTTTTGTTTTTTATCTTGGTCAGTAATTATGTTTTCAAGTAAGGGCTCATTGTGAGTATAATCATTGTGATAACGGCTGCTGTAGACTGCAGTGATAAGTGATTATAAAATTAGTACAGTATGTAATGTAGTAGTAATGTATATATATACATATAAATCAAGGTTAAGCAAGGGGGGGTAGGGGGTCAAGCCAAATGACCCCCTAAGATCGAAATTTTCGGATTTGACCCATGACTCTTAAAAATGAGGAGAAATAACCACTCTTTTTGAAGCTTATAAATTTTTTTATTTTAATTGATACTATTTTAGTAAGTGTTTTTATGTTTTTAAAATTTATATGAATCTAATTAATGATTAAAAATAAGTAAAATTGTTAAAAGCACGTTAAAACTTATCTAAAAATAACATTATTTTAATTAAAATATTCAACTAAAAAATTAAAAATTACCTATTTGTTGAAAAAACAGTAATCATATTACAATTTAAATAGAAGTTTAAGATAAATAAAGTTAGTAAAACAATAAATACTTATATTATAATGTTTTATTAATAATTTTTAAAATTTTAATGAAATTTTTTAAAAATATTTTCAATTTTTATAATTACTATAACTAAAATTTTAACAAAAATTAAGTTAAATAATTAATATTCAGTCAATTTTTATATAAAAATAAAATTATGTACCTATAAACTATAAACATTAATTATTATTTAACTATTATTTATATAATTAATTATGTTAAAAGTTACAAATTATTAAAATATTAAGAATAACTCATAGTGTATCATTAATGCTTTTATCAACTATTTTTATAAATTTTAAATACATTATTTTATTTTTTGTTAAAATTTAAGTTTTTATTAATTTTTAAAAAATTATTTATATTTTGTGAAAATTTACCTATTTTCTTGGGAATTTATGGGAACTTTATGGAATGGGAACATGAGAATATTGGGGAATTTTAGGGAATTTTCTCTTGACCGCTCTTGATTTTGGATTTTTGAAAAAAATGCAGTTTAAAAATGCAATAAAAGTCTACACCCACCCTAGACTCCCCAAGATTTTTCGAGAATTTTGTAAGTTGACCCCACCCTAGACCCCCCTAAAATCCAAAACCTTGCTTAACCCTGATATAAATATAACTTACATATACTGTACTATATATATATTATACTTTAGTAAAGTTTATGCAGTACACACATAAATTTACTATAACTACAATAAATATATTTATATAAATTATAATTTATAATATTACACCAAATATTTAGGGTTAAGCAATGGTGGTAAGGGTAAAGGTCATCTCAGCCCAAAAACAATAATTTTATGATTTAATCTTCAAAAGATTTTTTAAAATAAAAAAGCAGGTAAAAAATGCAAAAATATTGATCAAAATTTTGTACATAGTTTATATAAAATAAAAAATTTTAAAAGTTTATTAATAACTTTTAAAAACAATGTCATATTTAATTTATATTAAATTAGGAAATAAAAATAAAAATAGTATAAACATAAGTATAAATTAATAAATTAAATCAAAACATAATTTTAAAAAGAATGTATGATTATTAAGTTAAAAACAAATTATTTTTTTAAACAAAAATATATAAAAATATTTTTATGATGAACTTAAAATAAAATATGTTTCTAAGATAATAAAGAATAAAATATATGAGAAAAAATGATAAAACTATATTATAAAATTTTGTATATAAAATTATAATAAAATTTCACATAATATATTTAATTAGCATAATTATAATAAATATTTAATTTTTGTAATTTTAACTTACCCCATATCCATCTAAAATCAAAAACATTGCTTAACCCTTATTAATTATATATTATATATTAAATATATTTATTATTTATAAACCATAAGATGTTTAACACTAGTATTACTTACTATAGTAGACAATAGATTAGTATAATTTTATTATTATGATTATTATATCGGCATAAATATTACAATATGTTGGCTAAAGTTTAATCAATTATTTACAACAACACTGTTATATAATTTTATATTCTATATAAAACTGTTTCAAACATTCAATTTAGTTGTAGATAATTATCTGAATTTTAATGATATCAACGCTATCTTCCATATATAACATGTCTTTGATTATCCCTTACGATCTATTAAGCCGTCACTAATCATAACCACTTTCATAATATATGACTAAAGCAATGATAAAGCAATAATCTGAAAGGTTGTATATTTTAGACAAACTTGTAAATGTTATTTAGTAATATTTTTTGTTGAAAAATTATCTGCAAATTATAGCATATTAATTATTTGTGAATTTCATAAATATCTATAGAAATATCATATATCATATAAATATATGCTCTAATATAGTATTGTATATACACTATGTATTGGCATATACTGTAACAACAGGAAAATGAATGGCTAATAATGTTAAAGCACTGTACTATTAAATATTAAACATAATGTATTGCACGCTATGTTGTGATGCGAGAAAAGCTAAATATCGGTAACAACAAAATCATCATATTTTCAAATGTGTTTTATTCTGATAGCACTACATATACAGCACAATATACTGTAATATTTAATATAAAGTTATATAAATCTTAGATATTTTATATTTGATTACAAATTTGTAAATTTACAATTCAATTGATTTTCTCTATTATATTAATAATATAAAAATATAACACCTACAATAAAAGTTTTTCCTATATTATGTGTAGTACTGTATAAATTATAATACAGTATATCATATATAATTCAGTAAATGGTAAGCACTGAATAATCCATAAAACATGTAATAAATAGAAATGTAAAAATGCTATGTTTTAAAATGAATTTTCTCTAATAATAATAAAAAAGTCTTATTTGATAAAGCAATAGCTTTAGTAGCGATCCGATAGTCTTACGAGTAATATATAACTTATATTTTAATATTTAATCAAATAATTTAAATATTTAAAACACTATATTTGAGTTTTGGTATGAGTTATGCTAAGAGTTATAGCAGTGAATGAATTAGATAAAGAAAGGATGAGAGAACTAATATCAATGAATCTCATATAAAATATTATCAATTGACTTAACAAGTGATTTGGTGTCCAATGCATAGATGGCAAGGATGTGCACATAAGGGACTAAAGAGATGCAAGAATTTTATCAGTGATGTTGAGCTTTGAGAGCACAGGGAAGGAGGAAAGGGAGAGAGAGAGAGAGAGAGAGAGAGAGAGAGAGAGAGAGAGAGAGAGAGAGAGAGAGGAGAGAGAGAGAGAGCATAGAAAAGGAAAGCAATTTGTGAATTGGTTTGCGTTAGTCTTTCCTCACTCGAGTTACTGCTATGTTTGCTCCGCAGTCTTCATACTCATGTAATCAAAACATTTATTATTATTATTGTTATAAATTATTATTAGTAGTAATATAATTGTTATTAAACAAAAAAATAATATTTTATGTTATTTTCTTATTTTATTTTGTAAAATGTTAAGTTGTTTCTAATAATAATGATTTAGAAGAAGAATTATGTTAATAATTGAAAAAAATTTAGTATTCAAGAAGTTGTGTCCACTGAATGATGTGTTCAAAGAATTGTGTGAACACTCAGAGTTTGCAATCAGATTCAGTGACCCGAAGGACAGTTTGCTGTTGTTGTCAGCAGTTATTGTCACAATCAACACATCTCTTATTATTGTTGTATTATTTGTGGCATCAATTCATCGAATATTCTTGACGTCCATCCCATCATTGGTCATAAGTAATACTATTGGTGTCGGGTTTGACTTGAATAAAGTGATTCACTCGAGATTATCATATATAGTGAATAATATTAATTAAAGCAAATTATTGACAAATCTGATACTTCCTATTATTGCGATTGTTGTGGCCGTCAAACCTATCTCTTAATTCTATGTTTTTATCGTACATTAGTTGTCCTCATTGTTGGCCCAATCCATGCCCTAATCCCATGAAATATGAGATTATCTGCTAGACATGGGAGGCGTATATTGAATAAGCCGTTGACCAAAGCACTCCATAAATGGCTAATCAGTGTTTCACTCTTAACACCGGCACAGATGTGTGCCATCACTTTGACAATACTCCTCTTAATGAGTAGCTATAGCTATGCTGCAAATGATATGACTAAAGTCAGTCGTCGTCAATCAGATCACACAACTGATAACATGATGGCTGACCACACATCACATAGTCATCCACAGACTTCCGAGGATAGTGACTACTGGCCACTCAAATATACATATAGCCAGTGGTTGCGCAAAGAGTTTATAACTAATGTTAATGATGAAGACTCTATGTGTGAATTAGTGACCAAAAGAACCGACAATTGCCAAACTATATTAACTTCAGATAAATCTGATATTCAAATAATTAGTGAACAAAATATTAATATTTTTTCAAATGTGTCCAATTTTAATGAACCATTTAATGAACCATTTAATGGTGGTTCAAATAGTGTTGGAATTAATACAGAATCGGTGACACCAATGGCCACGACGTCAGTGACCCACGAGTCAGTACTGACGGCTACCTCATCCGGACCTAAGCTTATAGATAATGTATCTAACAATCAGTGCCTTTTTCTGGACAAGAAATCGGCCAAAAGCATCTGTGATTCGCCGACTGGAGTGACCCGACTCAGCCTTTTGGAACGGTATCACCTCAAGTATTGCGACCGATACCCCCTATCAAGTGTGCTCCGGTATGACACTCGGGAAACGCTATTATATGGCAATCAAAGTGATCAATGCCAACACATACTGTCCGAATTGATTACCATTGATATTACAGTCAATCAACTCATTTGCGATTATCACTCAATACTTGAGCGCTACGATTGTCAAAATGGCTTTTCCGTCATCTGGTCCTGTGATGACTGTCGGGTAAGTCTATCATTTAGTACATCCATTTGATCTCTATATAATAGTATATTACTAAAACACATTATACATTTTATTCATAAAATACTATAATCAACATTATTTTAAAAATTATTTATATAAGCTTATGCTTATTACAGTAAATAATAAATAATTATTATATGTGTGTTTAGATTTTGCATTTAATATTTAAAATATACTGCAATATAAATTACATAAAAAAATAATTTTTATAAAATTTTATAAAAACAAATTTACTTTACTTTAACTTATTAAAAAGCTAAAACGTAAAGAATATTTCTAAAATAAAAATACAACATGTATAAATTAAAAAAAATCCAAACTAACATCAATAAAAAATTTAAATAAACATAATTTATTAAAATTCATTTGCACATTACAAATTATATGAATTATTTTATATACTTAAAAATATTTTTAGTATTTAATAAATTTTATTAATTAGTACATTAATGCTTAATGTTGAATTTGTTTTGTCTGAGTATTTTAATCACAGTTAAAGTTTAGTTAAAGTATAGTTAAATATTATAGAAATGCATTATTTGTGAAAATTATATAGAGATATAAGTAGACATCAAAATGATTCAAAACAGACATTTTATTTGATATACACAATACTAAATGACAACTTAAATAAATAACTTTTAATTAGAGGATCACTTCAATTAATTGAATTTTTAAAAGTCTACTCTATTTCATACGATTAAAATAAATATTATTAATTGCAATCGAAAACTTGATTTGTAGTATTAATACATTAAATTTTTATCTGATTTATTAAAATAAATGAAACTGATCATTAATTTCTAAATTAGAGCATCATTATATGAGAATAATAATTATTATAATTTATTATATGATTTATAGGTTATTATAATTGATCAGGTTAATATATATTTAAATTAATAATTATTAAATATTAAATATATATTAAATATATATATATATTGTATATTAAAAAATTATTAATAGATAAAAATATTTGATAATTTTATTCATTAAATGATGGAAATTAAAATAAAATGTATAAAAATAGCATTTTAAAAACATTTTCAACTATGCTCTAAATTATTTTGAAGTTATTACATAATAATAAAATAAAATCATAATAATGAGAAATATTTATTTCCATATGGAAAATGTTTGTTTGATTTGAGATAAAGTATGAAATAGAGAGACAACTAAAGCATCCATTGTTATGATTACCAGACATAAGAGGTATGTATTTGTTAAAAGCATTTGAATGAATCAAATTTTAACTCATCAAAAATGCCGTTTATTTTTTATTTTGTTTGAAAATCTAATTTAATTTCAATTTTCTTTATACTTGAAAAGATAGACAATCAGATGTTGTATTTTCAATAAACTCAATGTATAGTCAATGATGTAGACAAACATTTGACGGCATAGATAACTGTATTGCACTAACACATTGGCTTACTTTCTTCATTTAAATTAAATCATTTCACTTTATTCAACATTTTCTTTACTTTTACTCTAAGACTTAATATTTATTCTGAATTTAAATACATTAAAGATTTTTGTTAAGAAATAAAAACCAAAATTAATTTGTATGGAAGCCATAGACACATAGACTGTATAATACAATATATTTGATATAACTTTGTGTTATAAAGTGCTTACTTTGTTTTAACAATGAAAATACTTTATTGAAAGTAATGTTTAATAGTTAACTAAAAACTATATACTATGTTATATACTGTGTAAGTATTTATATATATAGTACTATGAATTTATTGATTAAAAATAAGAAGTATTCGCAGATGAATTAAATCAAAGATAAAATACCATTTTTTAAAAAAAGGTTTTATCATAAAGAAAGAGAGAAAACAAAGATTAAATAAAATAAAATGTATTAATGGATAGAAACTGTTATTAATCTCAAGTCCTAAATTGAAGCATTAAATGCAATTTCAAACTCTTTTATTTCATAATAATTATTATCATTTTTATAGTTAATTCATTTATTTCACATTTTTAAATGAATTCTGCATTCATTTTGAATCATTTGAAAGACAGGGTTTTCTATTTGCCGTTTGAATTGATTGTTTTGATCTTTAATTTAGTTAATAATAAATAATACATTTATTTTATTATACTAAAATAAAAGTTTAAGTTTATATTGAATGTATTATTGTTAATAATTAATATAATAAATTGTTTTTTGTCATTGCATGTGATTGCGTGACCAACGACTTTATTTAAAGATCTAATAAAAGAGTCTTAACGAAGGATTAAATCATTTGACTATTCAATAGGTTAGACATATGGAAGAAAACTTATTGTGATTTGTCATCATTTGAAGTCATTGTTTGCAATGGATAGTAAAATATGAAATATTTATATAATAATTTAGAAAAATTATGTTAAACTGTATACAGTTAGCGAAGTCTTAAATAAATTAATTAAAAATATTTTTCGGTTTAAGTATTTGCTCTCAACTGTTATTGTAAATTAGATATCGATTCTTTAATTATAACATTATATATATATTATTATAATATATTGGAAATAAAGTAAGATCTTATATAAATATAATATTTTTTTCAAATATTTATTTTCTAATTAGATATTTTGAGAAAAAAATTAGTTAATAAGTATTAATGAAAATGTTTGTTATTATAATATTATTTATAATATATTTTTATGAATGTTTTTTAAACATCTATACAATGTTGAATCTGTAAATTACAATCAAAATAAGTAAAATGTTTTGAAATAAATGATCTCTATTTTTGTATTTTCTGTAATATATAACTATAAAAGATCAATGTTACTCAATGTACTGTACTGTATATCAAATAATATAATTGTTACATTCATACAGTAACTGAAATACAGTAATATTTGACATAACGTGTTGTAATAATCAATTTTAACCACTACTGACAAAACTTATCCCAATTCATACTATCGACGCCTGAACTCCTGTTAAACCGTTTCAATATAAGTTATATTATATAACAGTATAATCATTATTATCTATATTTTTGCAATAAAATTTCATCTTTAATTAAAACCCAACTAACTCTTTATTAAATGACAGTTAAAATTGATGATTAGACCTAAGTTTAAGCATAATAATAGAATTTTAGATATAATAATATGACTATACAGTACAGTACTGTACTATTTCTCATCTATAATTTAAGTCTCCATCAAATAATGACACACCTGTAAGCGTAATATAGTTATAGTCTATAACTAGTTATATAACTTATAGATAATATACAGGTATATTATTTATTACATATAATTTATTATTTTATTTTACATATCTACCACTAGAGTAGGATTAGCATTAATATTAAATAAGTGAATCACTTACAGTATTATCAAAGACTTAATTTATTAGGAGTAAAAATGGCAAATTAGGTATTGTAGTTAAATAAAAATTAATAAAAATAATTTTAGGATTTTCTAATATTTTCTATAAATTTGTTTAAATTAATGTTAATTTATATTATTAAACATAAATATTTATATAATCTAACATGTCTATTGCATTGTATATTAACAAAACTATTAATGTAAACTGGTTTAAAATAAATAAACTTATAATATTATATCAAACTATCTAAATTAAAATTACCAAATGATTAATAAAAACCTAATAAATTCACTTAAAATCACTTTTAATAGCCAAAATTATTAAAAATAATTTGAATAAATTGTTTAAATAATTAAATAATTATATAAAACATAAAATTTAGTTTTATTAAATACAACTAAATAATACTAGTTTTTAAATATTATTACTTTATCATAATATTAAAAAGACAACATTAACTTATGAGTAGTGTTGTTAAGATTTTCAATTCTATTATTTAATAATTGCTTAAACAATAGCAGTTCAAAATAATTATATATAAATTATATATTCTTGTTATAAAATTGTGACAATAAGAAATTTGCGGAAAATTAAAAACACTACTTAAATTAGTTACAATACACTACTTGTAAACTTATGGGCAAATAGAAATATATAATAAATTTTAAAACTTTGTGGTAATTTATATTTATACTTAATTATATATATATATATTAGCATATGTTCTTATCAAAAATATTAGTCATTACATAAGGTTATATGACTTATTATTTTATATTTCAAATATATTTATATAATGATTTTAAATTGATGGTTATATATTTTAATATAATAGTATTGTTATTAGTTTAGTAAAAATTAATAATGCAAAGCAAAATAATAATTTTAATTTAGTTGTTAATAATATAATAAAAAAATTAAGATATTAATACTAAAATTATCTAAAACTGAAAATTCAAACACAGAATAGCTGATCACCAAATTGGAAATCGTGTCAAAAAAACCAAAAATATAAACCGAAACTATTCTCAAACCGTTTTTGTTTACGATGTCTAGTTTCAAGTATTACATTAAGCAATGATATATTTTTGCAAATGTGTATATCATTGCACCAACTAATGAAACTAAATGTGGGCGTATTTAATATGAAATATAAAATCATATTTGTATAAAGGTATCATTTTGTTATAACATTTGATGTCAATCTACATATTATATTTTTATTTCTATTATTTACATATTTGATATATTGTATTATTTAAGTTAACAGTTGATTTCTATTGTATATACAATATGTAATACCGTATAATGCTATGTATATGTAGTAAAATATAAAAATAGTATCAATAAATAAAATTTAAGGTACATTTATTACATTTATAAATAATAATATACGGTATATTTGCAAGTATATTAAATAATATATTGTATTTGCAAACATAGAATAAAATTTGTATGACAAACAAAACTGTAAATCAATTTTAATTATTTTTTTAAACAGTAATCAATAATTTGAGATTATTATATTAATTACTTCATAATTGAAATATTAAGTACCACAGAATCATAAATATTATTTATTAATGAAAATCTAGAGTAATATACTAATATATATATATATATACTGTATATTATATCATTATGATATTTATTAGATATTATACAATCTCAATTATTTTTTAAAGTTAATGTGGACGATTACAAAATATTGGTTATTACAAAACTTAAATTTTTATATCAATTATTGTTTAGCCATACAATATATATAATATATAAATTACTAAACAAATTATTTGTAATTGTTTACAGTATTAAATTAATTAAGTAATTTAAATAAAATGTGTCAATTGAAAAGTCAATTACTTTACATTTGACTGAATAGTAAAATTTACTGATTCTGTTGTATGTGTGTTACGCATGTCTAACTCAACTACTCTCTCTCTCTCTCTCTCTCTCTCTCTCTCTTTCTTTCTGGGCATCTCTGCATCATTTTATATATTGGATATATTTTCTTGAGATTTGAATGAAAAACATATTAAATATAATACATATTATTTCTATAGCAAAAAAGTAAAACCAATTGCAAAACATATGGATTATTAAATAAGATCAATATTTTTAGGCTTTTTATCGTCTCATATGTTTAGCCCAAAGCCATTGGAGACACACTTGAGAAGTGATTTTAGGTTAAGTCTGCTATCAATAACAACATATTTTTATCATTTTTGCAACCATTGCCTCCAACAATGTCTAAACACATTTAATGAATACATTTTTCTATATTTATTACATTGTTTAACTATGATAAATAAGAATAATAATAATACTAATAGTAATTTTGTATTACATTATTATTATTATATGATTTTTGTTGTTGTTGTATATAAATTTATCTATCATGTTGTATATATTGTATAAAATACAGTATTATAGTTTGAATCCATTATTCATCATATAATGTATGACAAAATCTAATTTGATTGTATTCGACAATACTATGCCATACAATGCAATGTTATTTTATGCTAAGCTATGTCAACATATATTCAAACCATTTGGTAAAGCATTTGACTGCTAAAGTCATTTATAATTTTATTCATTGATCTATAAATGATTTTATAATGCTTTTATTTTTTGTTTAGCTTAAACACATTATTCGGTTATTGTATATATTAATATTTAAATGTGTCTCAAAAATATTTTCAAAATAGCTGTTTTTATAACTAATTAAATAATTTAGAAATTCATACTTTAAAATACCTATAACTCTTAGAAATAACAATAAAAACGTACATTTAATGATATATTCGATCGATTGCTTATAAATTATATTTGATTTTTATAATAATTAATTGTATATTTAATAATCATATTTTAGTTCAAAATAAACTTTATATTAAAATACATTTATTAATAACTATACAAAATTTTATTATATTTTAAATACTATTATATATTTATTTATTATTGAATATAAAATATTGCCAAAAATACAATTATAATTCAATAAATTTTATACAAATGATATGTTTAAGTAATTAGACTTATATTCAAACGATTCAATTTAAATTTAATTTGAAATTCTTTTATTATTCACTCTTTTATTAACTATAATTTTAAAAATTGAATTCATTGGAAGCTTAATAATTTATATGTTTTATAAAAGCAAAATCTATTTACTTTATTTATAAAAATCATATAATAACTTACAATCAGTTCAATGTTAAATATGTTAATAAATTTTATAAAAAGATTATAAATTAATATTATATAAACATATAAATAGATTCAAGCAAATCTTATAGAGATAAGCAAATATAAATTTTATAATAAATTTCCCTAATAAAATTTTTAGGGGGTTTCTCAGGGATAATTTTCTATATAAATTTAACTTAATCATTATACTATGGGATCCCCATATTTATAGCTATTGTAATACTGTACTAATGATACATAATATATACCACACACTACTATATTAATGGAACTCTTAGTTATAAAATTAATATAACTATAGTTTTTGTAAAATTTTATTGTATTTTATTGTAAAATTTATTTATAATTGATTTATATTTTTAGTTCAATGTAACTAAATGAATTATTTTTTAATTTGAATGTTAATTAAAATACTAATAATAAAATTTAGTTAATATTTATAGTTATAATGAATTGTTTTAAGACAACAAAATTAATATGAGGATCTCATAGACAGAAATTTCTCTATTATTTTAGAAAATTCTCTTTTTTGCCAACTCTAAGTGTAAAACTATATTAACGAGATTATACATATAATATTATACTATCATATATATCAATAGTACACTACTATAAAAATATGATTCTTATATATAAAATAATTATAATTATTTAATAATAATCAGTTTTGTAAAATTTTATTCATCATTTTATTATATATATATCATAGTTTAATATAATTAAATAAAACAATTTTTTACTTTAATTAATAATTAAAATACTAATAATAATTTTTCATTATTACTTATAAAAGCAATGTATTGTTACAAAATAACAAATATAGAGAGAACAAAATTAACATGGGGATCTCATAGATAGAAATTTCTTTTAGAAACTTTCTAAAACTTTCTTTATTATTTTATAAATTTCTCTTTTTTGCAAACACTAAGTGTATTATGAATAATATGAAATACATTATATATAGCACAGAATAATGGTATATAATGTGTGGACACATAAGTGAATATAAACTGTAATAATAATTCTAACATTAATTTACTTTTCTTTAGATCGTTGATTACAAAATATAAAATTATTATTTATTAAAACAAATTTAATGTATTACTTATAATATTATATAAATTTTTATTATATTCTTAAAATAAGTAACAATAAGTATACACAAAGTAACAAATAATAATATGACAAATTTATTTATATTTTTATTTATTTAATGACTAGTTTAACGATAAGTAAAATTAATCAGATTTTTAAATGAGAACTTCAATTGTTTTCTCATATTTTTACATTTCATATATAATAGTAATGTAAACTTAAATATAAATACTTTACATTAAGACAAAATAACTATTATTTGAAATAAATTACATGATATTATTTATATAACATTAATATATAAATATTAAAAGTGTAATATTTAATAGCTTAAGGGTTATATAAATAAAAATTAATAATTTGTAAATTTATTCTCTCTCTCTCTCTCTCTCTCTCTCTCTCTATCTATCTATCTATCTATCTATCTATCTATCTATCAATTTATTTGTGTGTGTGACAAAAAATCATGTTTTTTTCTGATACAAATGAATATTAGACTAAATATATGTATTATATTTTAGTAATTTTAACAATTTTTAGACAAAATGTTTATTTACTAATATGTTTTGATTTATTAATAAAAATAATTCAAATTATTTCATAAAATATATATTATATTTAAATATATATATATATATAACAGCTTTTATATGAACAAAAAATCTATGATATTAACAACTAAACCGAGTCGATGCCAAAATCGGTGCGATTTCACTATATTATGTACATTATGTGTGTCACACAACTGTTTTCAACATCATAAGCATCCCATAACATATAATACTGTATAATAATACATAAGCTATTATATAACTAACCCAATCATAATTTTAACTCAGCAAAAGATTTGTGTTAGACATTTACATTAGACTAGTAAATCATATAATTTTATGATTCAACAAATGATAAATACTTTAATATAAATTGAAAATTGAAAATTATATATCATATGTAGTAATTTACAGAATTTTAAATTGAAATACATTAATGCTATTAATAATATTTGTAAAATATATAAAATATTTACTAATTTTTTTGGATTATAAATCTCAACGAAAATCACTTGTTTTATTAAATCTTATAATGCAATATATTGATAATAACATTTATATTTAAAAAACTAATGTAATAATATTATTTAATTTAAATTTTAAATTTATTCTCATTTAAAAAGAGGAGTGAATATGTGCTTAAAATAAATAATGAATTCACTCAGCTTTACATTTTGTCTCCAATGAAACTCTTTTTATCGATTTTATACCCAAACACATACATATATATATATATAAGCTATAAATTTATTTAATAAAAAAATATTTTATGAGATCAATACTCATAGTCCCCATTGTTTTTGTACAAAATAATGCTACACATATAATATTACCACAAATTTTGTGAATAAAGTTGTGTTATTAAAATCTTTTTAAATATCTATTTGATGTGATATTAACTTATTTTATAATATTGTCCAAAAATGGATTAGATATTTAGCCATTTGATTTTATACAAATTGTAGAAAAACAAAACAAAAATTAATAAAATAATTTTTATTGGGTATTATAGATAAAACAAGTTTACAATGCTAGATAATATTGTCAAAATTAACTTTACTCATAAACAACTCAAATATGTATTGTTAACATGGATTAGTACATATAAGTTATATTTTACCCGACATATACCCGACATATTTAAGTTTATAGTATTTCATTGACTTTTGGCTGTAATACTAATTTTAAATATTGTATATTATTTTAATATTGCTTAATAGTTAAGATATGTTTATAAAAATATGAATTAATCATTTTAAAATTTATAAAAATAAATTGTCGTCCATTTTTATCAGTGTATTAAAAGATAGATTATTTTTATTTATCTTATTCTATATTTTGATGATTTATTAAAATCTCAATTAAAAATTTTAAACTGTAATCGACACATACGGACAAAAAATTAAATTTTTAAAAAGTGCGGTAATTGTAATAATAGTGTATACTGTAATACTGTATACTGTTTAACAACAATTTATATGAGTTGAATTAAAAAAAATATTATAGACACAATAAATACAATAATTATTGTAAAAAACAATCCTAATAAACATATGATCTAATACTATCTATTTAATATTTAGTAAACTTTGTGTTTTATAAAAAACAATTTTAACAATACATTTAAATGTTTATTATAAAATTGCTTTTTTGTCACAATATTGCAATCTTATCAACACTATTATGCATTGTTTGATATGAATAATATAATAACATATTTGCGTGTTTTGCAGACATTGAATAAATATCAATGAATTGTATGAATATTTATAAACATTAACTTTATTTAGTGCATGAATTTTCTCACCGTTTAATAAAACAAAATCATTATTTATTTCTATTCAATAATATTTAATTCAATAATCAAATAATGAATAGCTAATTATTTTTCAATTTTTCATAATCTATATAATATCGACACTCAGATAGTGTCTACACATTAAATGCCATTTTTAGTTTGAATGTCAACTGATTTTTAATAAATATTTAACTAAATTTAATTTAAGGTTTGTTTGATTTTTTAATTGTGACCAAAAGATTTTAAACAATTTAATTTGTCAATTGATTAGTTGCTTATAACTTATACGCATTGTTATTATTTTATTTTACTTTATACTTCATGATTATAGATGTCAAATGTGACATTCAAATTGAATCATCCAATAAAAAATAAAATAACAAAATAATTATATATAAAAAACATTAATATTTTTTATTTAATATTTATATATAAGGATTCTTTAAAAAACTATATTTAAATTGAATTAATTAAAGATTGCTTACAAATGTTTGTGAAAAAATAGAAATAAAGTTTGTGCTGACATCTCATCTCACAAATTCATTTGTTAAAATTGTTTTATGAAATCATGATTTTACTGAAATTTTCAATACAAACCATTGTTTAGATAAGTTTTGCATTAATATTAGTGTTGCCTATTATAGCAAATTCAATATAAACTAATTATATTTGATGTCAAAAAATTTTACTTTATGTAATACTTTCGTACATAATATGCTAAAGGCGTGTTATATTGATTATTAAATTAAATTTACTGGTACTCGCAATTGAAAGAGACGCATTTTATATATAATAAAGTAACTTTGTTTTTGTGTGACCCATGTGTTATCTACAAATTGTATTTTTTTACAATTAAGTAAAATCATCATTAGTCTATAATTGTCTTATTCAAGATTTTTGATAAATCTTTTTATTAATCTTTTACATGGGTTAAAGTCACATGACGTCTAAGGCAGATATACCATAAAAAACATATATTGTCCTGTAATTATAGAAACAATGGCCGACAAAAATATTAATAGAATATATTCTAAAGCCTTATGTGTGAAGACTTGTCAGACATAATAAAAAAACTAAAAAGATGAATGATTAGATGTGGAAGACAAAAAAAGTTCATAAAAAATATCAAAAGTTAAAATCGAAAATTTGTATGAATTTATAAAAATATTTCACAAGTTTTCTTGAAAATAAATAAAAGAGATATTATATTTTTATTTATTAAATACTAAATAACATTTGCCAACAATTTTCGAAAGATATGTATAATATCTCTAAGTACTATCTACTTTTACTTCTTATCTATGGGCTACATATGCAAAAATATAGCAATTATTATTTTAATATCAAATAATAACGGATTTATAAAATGAAATTAAACCTTTTATATATCATTATATTCAACATATATTGCTTTGTCAAATTACTATTTGCTTTGATTAATCTAACACTTCTTTGAGTGTAAAAAATCAAAATTTGTGAAGGGGTCCAAAATGGTAATCGAAGGGGTTTTCGATTTAAAATCATAAGAAGTGGTTTACTGAAGATATTCAAAATTATCATAACAAATGAAGAGATATTATAGAATCAAATGACATATAAATAATTAATTAAACTTCAATAACTTTTTAAAAAAATTAATTTAAAAATGTAGTTATGAATGCGTCTCTTATAATTGCGATCCCTAGTATATATACAATATAATAAAGCATTATTTATTATTTTGCTTCTTATTTATTTTGTTTAATGTTTAACATTTAGCCATAATTTAAATTTTTTAATAATAAATACTTTTTTGTTTGTCTTTTTAAAATAAAAAATAATATATAATCTGATTTTAAAAATCTTTAATTTAAAAATGAAATTTATCTAAAAGATCTAAATAGTAGTTTAAAATTAATATTACATTATGTTTACTAAACTGTGTCGGTTTAGTTACAATTGGAAATAGTTTTTTTTTTTTTTAATAATTCTGAGTACTTTATTAATAATTTTTAAATTAATTACTATTACTAATAAAAAAAAGATTTCGACATTTTAAATAAATTAGATATTTGTGAAAATTGTGATATTTATATTTGAATATTTACTTAATAAAGATAAGAAATATCAATATTATTGATATTTTACTCACTAAAGTAAAAGTATTTATTACTCACTATTTATTATTGTGTATTTCATATATTATTATTTGATAGATATTTATGGCTAAGGAGTATTATCATTAGAGACATCAAAATATTTGAAAAAACCTATTTTTGAGGTTAAATATATTAATCGGTAAAATGATATCTTTCACAACCATATAATAAGGATCCGTTTGACAAATTTTTAAAATAAACACATTTCCACATATTACTACATTTTTACAAAAATATAACTTTAATATGTATAAAACATTTATTTTTATACAAAATTACTAAATTATCAAATATTTGAAATAAATATTTAAGAACAACGACTTTAGATTAATTCAAACAAATTTCATTAAAAATGAAATGATAAAACATATTAATATATACTTTTTTAAAATTATAGTATAAAATAAATTTTTATTATATTATTGTTATTTTTTAGATAGATAATGTCAAGACAAAATTAATTATGAATATAATACTACTAAAATATTTACAAAGTTTGTCAATTATAAGTAAATTAAAAAATAAACCATTATTTTCACATATTTTGATAATTTTAAACTCATATTTTATTAAATATTTTTGAAATATCGATAAAATAATTTTATCTCTAATTATTACTAATGAGAACTATTAATATATATATATATATATTGATATACAAATTATATTATTACTATTATAAGTAATATGAATAGTTTTTAAATAAATAAATAACAAAACAATTGCATAAACTGTTATGCACTTTATTTTTGATAAATCAATACTATTACATTTACACTTACATTAATGTAATATAAATAATAATAATAATAATAATTTTATTAAATCATAACTATTTTTACTGAAGGGTCTGTCAAGATTAATTATTACAACAATTTAATTTGTATTATGAATTTATAAATCTGAATAAAAATTTAATCAAATGCTTAATATTTTTTATTTATGTTATTATGTGATTAATATATAAAATAATATATATATATATTAAGTATTACATATATAATGAAAATAAACAATTTGAGAGATTAAGTACACAATGAAGAATCATAAGAGCTTTCATTGAATATTCAAGTGCTTTGCAGTGACTGGAGTTAACATATGTGACAATTGTAGGCAATTGTAGGTTCATTATACACATCAACACTATCATCCATCCAAATAAATATATAATATATTTGTATTGTTTTTATAATATTTTTTATCATTACTCACAGATACTTAATATTAATAAAATTAAAAAATGTTATCAAAAATGTTGATAAGTTGTCAAACACTGTTCACATTACTATTAATTACAATATTTGCAGTTATAAAATGATAATTTTTATGATAGTACACAATGTATGGTTGCTATACATTTTGAAAATACTATTGTCTATTGTCTTCTACCCTCTAGTACTCTGCTTGCAATAGGTTTGTCCTTTAATTATAACTATTTATTAGTTAAATCAATATCAATTGCTTTTTAAATATATTTTAGTAATATATTGATTACATGTTAGCTATATTATAATAACCAACTAATAAAATTAATTATTATGTCTTTCAATTGTTATCTGAAATGCTATATTTTTGTTACATATTGTTGCTATTATATTGTTATATTATTCTCACTTTTTAAAATATAATCTAATTAATAAATTATTTTATTTAATTATATTTATAATTTTTGTATAGTATTTTTTGTAATTTATTTTACAATTTCTACATAAGAATGACTTAAAATAATATATAATTTAGTTTTATATATTGAATTATAACTTTTAATCTTTGAATAGCAACTAGGATTGCAAGATGTCCTCCATTTCAGAGGAATTTTCTCCGATTTATGTTTTTGATACAGTTCTCCGATGACTAATCTCCTGAAATGCATTTGTTGTCCACTTTTATATTTTTACATTAATAATTAAAAACATAACAAATTTATTATATAATTAAATATAAATAATATAGTAAAATAAATATTTTTGCAAATTACTGATAAATCATTCATGTATTTATAAATGTTTAAATATGTAAATACTAATTAGATTTTAACAATAATATTATTAAATTTATAAAAAAATCTACTTTTAGATGAAATTTATAAAAGTTTTGAGTTTTGTTGTATTGAACTATTAATGAAGTTTTTAAAAACTATGTTAAAAATTGTTATAAATTACAAAAATCTGTTGAAAACTAATGAAATATATATATAACAATAATTTTATAAATAAAATATTTAATGAAACTCCGATTGACCTCTATTATTTTTTCAAATATACTCTATCTATAAAATTTGACCTAGCAACCCTAATATCAACTATTAATATAAGCATCTAAACCAAAATTGTAAATATATATTGTAAGTTACAATATGTAACATACCGTATATGATATACTGTATTATAATTTAACAGAAGAATAATTTTATTAAGTTTTAAGTACTTTATGTACAGTATATACAGTTTGTACAGTATATTAATATATATAACAATTTATCAATATTAGAGTAATAATAATATTAAATGCCATTAAAATGCTTTGATTAACTCAAATGACTAAATCTATTTGAATGAGTATTTTGTGAACTAAAAAATAATAAAATTCATTAAAAATAAATGTCAGGTAATGATTGTCAAATTGATTAACTTATGTCTACAGCTTTTAAGAATTAAATTGAATTTATTATTATTATATTAAAAGTATTAAAGTATATAAAGATATAAAAAACATTTCAATATAATTATGTTTAATAACAAAATCTAAAATATTTTTAATTTTATTGATTTAATATTATGATACTAAATATATTAATTAAATTTATATTTACTAAATAATATATTCAGGTAAATACTTATTTATGCCTCATGTACAACAAGTTATTATTTTCAGTGTTTTATTATATTAATGGATTATATGATTAATTAATGAGAGAGAGAGAGAGAGAGAGAGATGTATAAGTTTAATGCTAACATAAATTTATAAAAATATATGGTTTACTATTCGTGTATTCAATATTGACATAATTGTGGACAATAACAATAATATGAGGAAAATAATATTAATTTGTTTCAGACATTCATTTTTGGCTTAAATAAAATAGAAAAGTGATTCAAATATGTATTTTGTTATATTATTAATACATATTAAGCATAATATAAAAATATTGATCAATTTTTTATTCATCAAATATATGTTTTATCACACATTCATTTGTTTTCATAACTCTTACAATATTATATATTATATGTCGTACACTATACTACTGTAAATACTAAAATAAAACAAGAAAATGTATCGCATTTATTACAATTGACTTTTATATTGATATTATTAAGCATTTGTTTACAACTACTTGTGATCACTAAGAAGTGATCAAATCAAAGATAATAAGAGAGAGAGAGAGAGAGAGAGAGAGAGAGAGAGAGAGAGAGAGAGCCCTGCGGTGACTATTTGACCAAATAGTGACCCAACAGAGCACAAGTTGAATGGAATATTAAATCAAATATAATATAAAGGTTTTATTGAATATTTATTTGCATTTTCTGTTGATAACAGCTTAACATATCGTTAATATTAATACAATATTGTTATTAATTCAATATTAATAATATGACTCAACATAATAACTAAACAAAGAAAGTTTTTCTATTATTATAGTCAAATGTAAACCCATTAAAAGTATTAATGTTGTTAAAAATATAAATTTAAAAAATTGAAATATCGTATTAAAAATATTATATTCAGGTATTTTGTTTAATAGCAACCTATCTTATAATATTAGTATTTAGTATAAGAATATTAAGAATTGTAAAAATAAGATATCCATTAAATACTTTAGTATAATTTATATATATTTATATCATATTAATTAAATGTTTATATCGACATTGATTTATATTATATAAAATTAACTTATTATACTGTAGTACTCCCTAAGCATAGACTGTCATCAAAGTTGACAATATTTAACAAGTATTGAACATTAATTATATATATGTTATGATATAACTCATTGTTAATTTTAGTAATAGTTATATATTAACTCGGATTTTGGTCTCAAAGTAAACTGATTCGTGAGTTGTGTCACAATATATTTTATATCTTAAAGTATGTGTTTTATTGTTGTAAAGCTAGTGATTGCTGAACACATATAATGCTTATAATAATATAATAGTTCAACTTTGTCTGTACTGTCTGTAATGGTAGCTGTGCTTCAAATATATTGTATATAACACATCACATATAGAAAATAGATTTTTACAGAAACTCAAATCATAACTGATATCGATTAGAGATAGCAGAGAGAATTTGTGTGTATGTGTGTATGTGTGTGTGTGTGTATGTGTGTATGTGTGTATGTGTGTATGTGTGTATGTGTGTATGTGTGTATGTGTGTATGTGTGTATGTGTGTATGTGTGTATGTGTGTATGTGTGTATGTGTGTATGTGTGTATGTGTGTATGTGTGTATGTGTGTATGTGTGTATGTGTGTATGTGTGTATGTGTGTATGTGTGTTTGTGTGTATGTGTGTTTGTGTGTATGTGTGTTTGTGTGTATGTGTGTATGTGTGTATGTGTGTATGTGTGTATGTGTGTATGTGTGTATGTGTGTATGTGTGTATGTGTGTATGTGTGTATGTGTGTATGTGTGTATGTGTGTATGTGTGTTTGTGTGTTTGTGTGTATGTGTGTTTGTGTGTATGTGTGTTTGTGTGTATGTGTGTATGTGTGTATGTGTGTATGTGTGTATGTGTGTATGTGTGTATGTGTGTTTGTGTGTATGTGTGTTTGTGTGTATGTGTGTATGTGTGTTTGTGTGTATGTGTGTTTGTGTGTGTGTATGTGTGTATGTGTGTTTGTGTGTTTGTGTGTATGTGTGTATGTGTGTATGTGTGTATGTGTGTATGTGTGTATGTGTGTTTGTGTGTATGTGTGTATGTGTGTATGTGTGTTTGTGTGTATGTGTGTTTGTGTGTATGTGTGTTTGTGTGTATGTGTGTTTGTGTGTATGTGTGTATGTGTGTATGTGTGTATGTGTGTATGTGTGTATGTGTGTATGTGTGTATGTGTGTATGTGTGTATGTGTGTATGTGTGTATGTGTGTATGTGTGTATGTGTGTATGTGTGTATGTGTGTGTGTGTGTGTGTATGTGTGTATGTGTGTATGTGTGTATGTGTGTATGTGTGTATGTGTGTTTGTGTGTATGTGTGTTTGTGTGTATGTGTGTATGTGTGTATGTGTGTATGTGTGTATGTGTGTATGTGTGTATGTGTGTATGTGTGTATGTGTGTATGTGTGTATGTGTGTTTGTGTGTATGTGTGTTTGTGTGTTTGTGTGTATGTGTGTTTGTGTGTATGTGTGTTTGTGTGTATGTGTGTATGTGTGTATGTGTGTATGTGTGTATGTGTGTATGTGTGTATGTGTGTATGTGTGTTTGTGTGTATGTGTGTTTGTGTGTATGTGTGTATGTGTGTTTGTGTGTATGTGTGTTTGTGTGTATGTGTGTATGTGTGTTTGTGTGTTTGTGTGTATGTGTGTATGTGTGTATGTGTGTATGTGTGTTTGTGTGTATGTGTGTATGTGTGTTTGTGTGTATGTGTGTTTGTGTGTATGTGTGTTTGTGTGTATGTGTGTTTGTGTGTATGTGTGTTTGTGTGTATGTGTGTATGTGTGTATGTGTGTATGTGTGTATGTGTGTATGTGTGTATGTGTGTATGTGTGTATGTGTGTATGTGTGTATGTGTGTATGTGTGTATGTGTGTATGTGTGTATGTGTGTATGTGTGTTTGTGTGTATGTGTGTATGTGTGTTTGTGTGTATGTGTGTTTGTGTGTATGTGTGTTTGTGTGTATGTGTGTTTGTGTGTATGTGTGTTTGTGTGTATGTGTGTTTGTGTGTATGTGTGTATGTGTGTATGTGTGTATGTGTGTGTGTGTATGTGTGTATGTGTGTATGTGTGTATGTGTGTATGTGTGTATGTGTGTATGTGTGTATGTGTGTATGTGTGTATGTGTGTATGTGTGTATGTGTGTATGTGTGTATGTGTGTATGTGTGTGTGTGTGTGTGTGTATGTGTGTTTGTGTGTATGTGTGTTTGTGTGTATGTGTGTTTGTGTGTATGTGTGTTTGTGTGTATGTGTGTTTGTGTGTATGTGTGTTTGTGTGTATGTGTGTATGTGTGTATGTGTGTATGTGTGTATGTGTGTATGTGTGTATGTGTGTTTGTGTGTATGTGTGTATGTGTGTTTGTGTGTATGTGTGTTTGTGTGTATGTGTGTTTGTGTGTATGTGTGTTTGTGTGTATGTGTGTTTGTGTGTATGTGTGTGTTGTGTGTATGTGTGTTGTGTGTGTATGTGTGTTTGTGTGTGTGTGTTTGTGTGTWTGTGTGTATGTGTGTATGTGTGTATGTGTGTATGTGTGTATGTGTGTATGTGTGTTTGTGTGTTTGTGTGTATACAATATGTATTCTTTCCTTTTTCTGGCAAACAATTATTTAACTTTTTTCAGCTAAAAGTTAGTGCCTGTGATATGAGTTATATAGTTAGTATAGTGTTAGTACCGGTGCTTCACATAAATATATCAAACTTAGAGACATTGCTCTCAATACTTCTTTTTAAACCAACTGATTCCTAGTCATAGGTTTTGTTATTCAAATTATTGTTTTTTTAATTATTAAAATGAAATTTTTATGAACATATTAAACATCATTCATTATAATAATGTCAATAAGTGGTCACACACACAACACAATAACTTGGATTATATGTGATTACATAAAACTGCAATATAATTATGTTTATATTTAATTATTTTTATTTTATTTATAAATATATGTTTAATAAATTTTGGTCTATATATTAATTAATTATAATTTTTAGTTATTGAATATTATTTGATAATAAATATAAGATTAAAATCATAAAATCTATTTTATCAATAATCAAAAAGTATAATGAATGTTATTAATATATTCATCTTATAAATTTACATTACAAAGTTACAAATTTAATATTAAATAAAATTTAATTAATATTAATATTATAATGTATAGTTAGTTTCAGTTAATTTTAATAGTAATAAATAAACAATAATCACATTTATATTGCCTTTAAGCATATAATGTGAGATTTATGCATTCAAATGCATTAACACTAAACATATTAATTCTGACTTTTCATTTGATTATTTGTTTGGACATTCAAATTGGGTACTAAACACATATCAATATATTATAAGCTTTTGATTTGAGATTTAAATTGAGACCCATTTAATCAAATAAGTGTTTCCATAGATTATGAAGAATAGTATGTCATTTGATAATTGCTATATTGTTTGGGTATTTGTTTGTAGAATAACCTGTTCTTTGCCATCAAATGAAAGCAATTCATGAATATACAGAATTGGACAAAACAATCTGTGAAAGGTTTGAGACCTATTATCTTAAAAACTACTGGATCAATTTTGATACAGTTTAGTCGTAAATGTAGAGTTTCATTTCATATGATAAATATTAATTTTTAAAAATTAGTCATTTAAAAGTTATAATAATATAACTGAAAAGTTTTGTGTTTAACATTAACATCGTTACCAGCGTTAAGGGTCGCTTCCATACATTTTGTCATTTTTTAATTAATTTTTAAAAATTTTATTATATTATTTTTGAACAATTTTAGTAATTTTATATAAACTAGATTATATACTCTACCTTTACCATAAACTGTATCAAAATTGATCTAGTAGTTTTTAAGATATTAGTTCTCAAACTTTTCACAGATTGTTTTGTCCAAGAGTGTATATATATATTAAATATAATATAGATTTTATTGATTTGCTGATATGGAAGCCGTTTCTAAATAACCTAAAAATAACTGTCAATAGTATGTATTATATAAACTCTTGATATATCGTTTTATTCATAAATTTGTTATTTATTTTAAATGTTCAATTTAATACTAATTGAAAAAAATTGTTAATATAATTATAATTTTTAGATTGAATATTTTTATGAGTTATAAATAGGAGATTACTTACGAAATAAATTAAGGCATTAAATTAATAAAATAGTTTTTGATTAAATTAAATGTTTTTATTTGTTAGAAAATTAGATGTGATGACTATATCTAAATTAAATAATTTTACTATAAAATTAACAATTATAATATTGTGTAATATTAATATTGTTTAACAAAATTAATTAAAACTTTTATTAAATCAAATGATTCTAAGTTAAGTTTTACTATTTGTATTATTACAATTAATATTATACAGTATTTATTTATATTAATGTTTTATATTTTAAATCTTAAAATTTTAGTTTTGTTTTCTATTATCTAAATATTGTCTTTTATTTTTTTTTAACTTACCAATAATAAGTTATGCCATTGTTGCACATTTATATAATTATTACCACATACACATAAACTATTTCAAATTAACTATTATGTTTACTTCACATATACTATAGTTTTGTATTATAATTTATTTTAAACCTTTAATAAATATAATTAAATTGTATATTATGTCATGTTTATCGTCTTATCAATCTTTATTTATTTAAACATTTTATCTATTTTTTCTCAATTTTTAGTTTATGATATATTATCAGTTTTGCAATAAATATATTTTCAAATGAGTTGCGTATAATTTTTGTATAAATTGATTATATTATTTGTTGACATTATAACACCAATAATGTACAGTATATTCATTTTAGTTTAAGATAATTATCAAATAAATTAATACAATTTATGAAACAACATATCTTTTAATGAGTTTTATCTTATTTTTACGTAATAAATAAAATAGTAAAAACCGGACATAAATTGTGTCGCTTTTTGTCAATATTACTAATAAATTTTCGCTTAAATTTGCAATTTGTGTGACTTTTTGTCATTTGTTTTTCTATAATATATTTCAATATTTCAACTCATGTCTCGAATAGCAATATTTGTTATAACATATTATATTTGTTTGACATTTTAATATCTCTATATATTGTTAAACTATAACAAATTGTTCAAAGATATTATTATTTGTCACATATTATTATTTTTTGTTATTATAAAAACTAAAAAGCATTTTGTTATAAAAAATGTTACAAAAGAAATTATTTTATTATATTTTGTTAATAAACGGTTTTTAATATTCAGTAAAAATTTTAATAAAACATATATAACAGTATATTTTACTTTCTTAATCATTTAAGTGTAATTTTATAATTTATTTTAATTGATGTTTATTTAATTATAACCTGTAAAATAGTTAATTTATTTAAATATCATGTTTGATATTATGTATAGTATAATTCATTGAATACTGTATATGATATTTAAATATTTCACTAATTAAAATAGTTTTTGTAACTATAAATCTATAGTTCGTTTACTGTATAATGAGATATTGGTTATTATATTAAATAGATTTTACTTTATAACGTTTTTTTTGACCCACACATCACTTTAAATAGACATTAAATAAACTAATATATTGTCTGTATCTAAAGTTAATGTAGTTTATTGATTAAATACAGTATATTGCATAAAATCTCGGCTATTTACTACTATCACTAAAAGTGGTATAACTTTAAATATAAAAAATATAGAAAGGGGTGATATATATCATTGGAAAGGTTTTTATATACACTTTCCAATGATAATAAACACACCATTCCTAATAGTGAGCGCGACCATTGAAAGTCCGCCCGAAAACATGCCAACCGAAAAAAATAGGGGTAGTGTATGTGCTCTACACATAAATCACTGCTATTGCCCCCACCATCGCTAAAATAACCGAAATTATTTACCCGAATAGCGGGCTTACAGTTAAATTTTTTAATTAATTATACATATTATTAATTATTATATACTTATTTATTAATTTTAAAAATTATTTTTTTCCTGTGATTTATTTACCGATTTTTATGAGCAGTTAAAAAAAGCCGAGATTTTATGAAATATACTGTATGTGTATTACCATTATAATTATAATTAGGATAAGCTTTCACGGCCTATACCAGGTTAGGGAAGGCGGCAAACACTTATAAATAACACATGATTTGTTTTTATAAGTTAACGTATTTTTGTAGGTCTACTCTAAGTTTTATGATATATACTCAGAAATATTAAGTTATAAATAATAAAAGAGTTAAGCGCTAGGGGTATGGGGTATGACTCGTCGAAACTTAAAAGTTAATATGAATTATTTATTTAAAATAAGTAATTATTTTAAAAGTATAGTATGATTTTAAGGTAATTATAATAAAATCTAATATATTTATTAATTAATTTTACATTTTAAATGCAAAATTCTTATTCATTTTTAAAATTTAAGTTAAAGTTAAAGAAAATAAAAAGTTAAGAGAATATTTTTAAAATTTGGGAATATTTATATATTTATTTGGGAATTTTTAGGGAACTTTGTAAACGTTGAAGAAATTCCAGTTTAAAACTGCGATATTCCACTTAGTACTCTCCCCAAGATTTTTCTAGATTTTAGTCATTAGACCAAAAAAACTTAACAGTGAAATAATGAAATAATAACTAATATTTAAATAATATTAAATGCAATTTTTAATTTTCTTAAATATTCAAATATCATAGCTTTATTCATTAATGAATTTTATTTATAGTTCTATTAAATTTTATTTCGATAATTTTCGATTTAGTTTTGAATAGAATTTTCAAAATAAGTCATAATGAACATGGTCAAAATAGAAAACAAAATTATTTATTTTTATAACTATTATATCTGGAATACAATTATTTACATTTAATACATATTAACCTACAATTACTAAAAAGAAATAATATTTTGTTTGAATTTTTCAAATTGTAATTAATTGTTTTAATTTTCACAAAATCTGGAATAAGTAGTTGTGGTCATTGATGAATCATTATAATATTTTTATTATAATATATATATTGGTGATAATATTTTTAGGTATCTCTTATCGCGTTTAAATATATAAAACATATATTTTTTATAACTAAATAAAAACAATAGAAAACAATAAAAATAGATAAAAATTATCATTTTTACAATCACAAAATATGGATGATTCCAGTATAATGTAGTCATACAAAAAAAAACTATTAACATAATAAAGCTGTGAATTTTGAATTACTATTTGTATGTTTAAATTTTGATGATTAAAATTGTAGATTACATTAAAAGACATTTACTATCATTAAATAGTGTCGACACTATTTCTTACTATAAATTTTGTTTATGAGTTAAATATTGAGGAATTAAGTCTTTTACCGTATTCTAGATATTGACACAAAAATATATAAAATAACTATAAATGACAACAAGTTATTATATATTTAAAAATACTAATATACTTAAAGATTATAAATACTGGTTTTTTCAATATTGGTTTTAATTTGTCCAGGTTAACTATACTTTTTAATGAATATATTTAAATTCAATTTACAATTTGGATAACACTTTATGTGTAATAATTAATAGTTTGTTATATTAAAAATTATTAATTTATAAAAGTTTATTACAACATATGAATTTAGAATTAAATAAAATTGAAAGTTTAGAATTTAAATATAATCTAAAATAACTAAATAATTTTTTGAACACATTTTTAGTTTAATTAATATTTAGTTTATTAAAATATGTATATTTAAGCTAATTAATCACAAATTTAGTCAAGCAATAATTTTAAATAGAATGTATTATTATGTTATTTTATTTAAAAACTTAATTTTATACATTTTACTTATTATTTTTTATATAATTAATAATATAAAACATTACAGTGAATACAAAAGTAATACATACTGTTATTTACAACATAATGCTAAAATTATAGTCTAATTAAACTAAAATGTTTGTCATTTACTACCAATTTAATTATTGAATTGATTTTGTCGTTCAATTTTATTATAAATATATGACTGATTTCTCAATTTACATTATAAATACAGATAATGATTCTACACTATTATTAGTTTCTAATAACTTTTTGAAAAAAATAATTAAGATATTTATATTATTAGTTATTACAGTACAAACTATCTATAAATAAGCTATACAGTAATGTTTAAGTTAATTAATTATAATTTTTTAAAATAATTATTTAAATTTTACAAATGCAGCTTATACATTATATTTAAAATTTGCTTTACATTGTAATTTATATTGTTATAAAACATATTTGTATTATTTAAGGATATTAAACTTTATAATACAAAAATTTACATTATATTAATAAAAAATAAAATTCTATTAATATAATTTCACAATACATTGTATAATACATGTAAAAACATTTGTAGAAATTTACGTAATAATTACTTTTTATACTCACAAATACACAAAAAGTATTGTAACTTATATAGGGGTTAGAGTTAAAGGATTTACCTATAAATAGATCGACAGATATTTGAAGATTAATAAATGAAAAAAAAGTGAAATCCTTACTAAATAATATAAAAACTATTAAATTTATGTAAATTTATAAATATAAGCATTTATTTTATTATTTTATAAAATTATTACTTAATTTTGTTGAAGTATTTCCAAATTTAGATTAATTTCAAATAAAAATTATTTAAACTTCACAAACATATTATGTAATAAATAGTTAGACATAATATCCTATTTATGTCTCAATAGATGCCTGAGCTCTAAGAAAGGATACAATGAATGATATTATATAATAGTAACTACTCTATAGTCCAATCAATTTCAATCATTTGTCAACCGTTTTGACTTTTCATAACAACTCAATCTTTTTATTATTTTAAACACTAAAAATATTTATTTTACTTATTATTATTATATAAAAATTATGTCATTAAAAGAAACATTTTATCATAAAATATAGCATATCATAAAAAGACAATAAGATTTTATTAATTATTTAAAATATAATTTTTATTCTCATAAAATGTTGACAATATATGAATAATTTTAGTATACCTATCACAGTATACCTGTCTATAAAATAATCAATATAATTTTATATCTATGAAGTAAATTATATATGTAAAATTCATTAGATAATGCAACGAAATAATAATTAATTACTCTAGATATCTATAATTAAACTTTAATATATAGATTATATAACCTAAACATTACACAATTACTTATATATTAATTTTTATATAATATTGAACTCTACAGTATAAGACTAATACTACTTAGATTTGGCCAAAAAAAGATTTTTTTTTAATTATAAAATTTCTATTTTCACATTTTTATTACTAGTATTATGACTCCGATTATTAGCGATTCCAAAGATTATCGATGAGTATTCTAATAGTAATACTGTTATTATTCTTGATTTATATATTATTAAATTACATTTATATTTTCGTTAATAAATTTTTTAAGTAAATATTGTATTTATACAAAAATAAAAACTTACGATTGTTTAACATTTATACTAAAATTAGTTTTTTAAATGTTAAAATATATCATATTAATTAATATATATTGATCAAACTAATGTAAGTTAACATACATTTGTATTATATTTTAGTATAGATAATATTTAGTACTATGAATGGATAGTTGTATATAAAATACAAAATGGACTTAAAATAAGTGCTGAAACGGCACTAACGATACATTGTATGTATTATTTTATTGAAAATCATATCACTTTCACGACTACATTGTGTTCTCTTATTACAGAATTTGTTGACTTTTTGTTTGGTTTCTAAATTCATTTCTTTGTGAGTTATTGTCTGATATTACACTTTGAGTGTATGTAATAAAAAGTTGTATTAATTTTTATTACATTTATATATACTATAATAAACTGCATTTATTATAAATTCTAAGTTATATAAAAAATATATTACTAAATCTATTATTTATAAATATATTGTATATATTAATTATCTGTGTATAGAAATAAATATTGTTTATTATTTATTTTAAACAATAATTGTTTGAATAATACTTAATTTAAAATGATAAAATATTAAAATTATTGATTATATGTTATTACAGATAGTATACCGTGAATGGGTGTGTTCAATGTTAATCCCATTTCATATAAACCGTGTGTTAATAAAGCCGTGTTGGAGTTTTTGTGAACGCGTTGAACAACGATGTCCTCATCTCCATCCATACGGGAAGGGACAGTATGCTGGAGAACCTGTCTTCTTATGCATCGGTATGTCATACTATACAAACAATGCAGACATTTATTTAAATTAAACTAAATAATATTTTTGCTAATAAATTGCTAATTTATAGATCCAAACATACCATATAATCCATCGATAACACCGGACACTCCATATGGAGAGCCTGGTGTCTGCTACGACACGTGCCATCTACTCATGGATGATGACCAGGACATGAAGGAAAGGCAGGATTGCATTAGCAATAGTGAACTCCTCCATAAGGCATATAATAAGGCAACGAATATGACCAATAATATCAATATTACTACTACTTCTACAACTACTAGTACTACCACTACTACTACTACTTCTTCTTCTTCTACTTCTGCGGCTCCGACTGTCACCGATTCCAATGATTCCAGTGCTGCCAATCATTGATATATTTGCCAATTAAACAAATAAACAAACAAACAATGGACAATATTAAGATATTGTATCATATATCTACAGTATATGTATACATGTATACTACAATTATATATATATAATTTTGATCAAAATTCTACAATTTATTTAAAACCCAATGTTATTTACATAACTAACAAAACAGAATAATTTTTTCAAACTATAAGTGACACCAATATAAGCATGAATTTGTTGAAAAATGCATTTTTTGACATTTACTTATTTTTGTTATTTATAATGTCCAGAGCATACAAACCAATATCATTATAAATTAAATTCTTATTAACACTAATTATATTATTTTTAAATATAACCGTTAATAAATAACATAATACCAAATTGATATATAAATATAAAAGTATATTACAAATCAATTAACTTAAAATAAAATACAAATAACATTGGGATTTTTTATTAGAATGTAAAATATGTTAAATAACAAAAAATTGAAAAAATAGTATCTTATGCGTTTACTGATCAAAATAAATTCATGCTTAATTTATTAAGATACTTTTATATGTTATATATTTTTATGATTTTTAACGGATATTTAAAAATTAACACAATTAATGCTTATAAATTTATATTATTTAAAAATAGATATAAACTAAAATCTATTAATGTAATATTTTATGTTAATTATATTTTGTTTAGAATCAATTTAGTGAAAATGTGTTAAATTTTAACTTTATAGTAAATTTCTAAATTTAGATAACAATTAACTAAATAAAGTTTTGGCCAAATTTGCTCATTAATTAAATAAAAAATAATGGCAAACATAAATTTTGTTGCTAAAATCATTGTCCGGTCCAATACATTAAATAAACTCATTATTAGATAATTATAATAATATAAAACGTTATATTTAATTGATTTGTTTTTGTTTCATTCAATTTGTTTTAAATAAATTATATAAACATTTTAACAGTAATTTATTTCAAGTTAATAATAAAACGAAAGAAAGGTTTTTTGGAGACTATTATATAATTATATAAATAAAAATAATATCTTTTAAAAATTGTTGAAAAATTTATAAAATATAAAAAGTTATTTCAAATTAGTTAAATTATTATTATTATTATTATTATTATTATTATTATTATTATTATTATTATTATTATTATTATTATTATTATTATTATTATTATTATTATTATTATTATTATTATTATTATTATTATTATTATTATTATTATTATTATTATTATTATTATTATTATTATTATTATTATTATTATTATTATTATTATTATTATTATTATTATTATTATTATTATTATTATTATTATTATTATTATTATTATTATTATTATTATTATTATTATTATTATTATTATTATTATTATTATTATTATTATTATTATTATTATTATTATTATTATTATTATTATTGTATTATTATTATTATTATTATTATTATTATAGTGAGAATTTAATTATGTATTAAAGAAAACAAATGTAATAAATTATAAAATACTAAATCTGTTTTTGTAATATTTAGAGTTTTGTAAATTAAATTGTAAATCGTTTATTATTTATCTTAAACATGTGTTATAAATTATTTATTAAAATTTAACAATAATTAACTAACGTATTCAAAATGGAATAACTATGTAGTTATTGAATATTATAAAAAATATTATTTTTTTTATATGATTTGATAAATAAGTTGACAAATATTAATAAAACTATAGATTATTTAAATCGTCAATTGTTATATTTTTATAATCATTCAGATATTTATAAATTAATAAAAGCTAAGTCATTCATTACATCAATTTAATTGTATTTTACAATTAATACATTACAATCTACAAAAGATTTAATTGCAACAAAATTGATGTAAAATCTGAACTTATTATACGATTTTATAGCTAAATAATGTAGAATTTAATTTAATTAATATAATTTATTACTAAAATGATATTTAATATCCGCTTTTAAATATACGACAATATAATTTAGACGCTTATCTCTCTCTCTCTCTCTCAAATTATATTAAATTTATAAATACATGAAAATTGCTTTATATTTATTATATTTGTGATGTAGAGTAATATATTAAATTAGTTTTATAATTTAATCTATTTTTACTGAATCTATATTTACTGTCTTTTACTTTAAATTTGTAACTCTAAGTTACAAATTCATATAATTTTTACTTTTGAGTATTACTTTCAACCTTTTGTGTTAATACTTAGCCGATTGTTAAATCTAATCAATGGCTAACTGAGACCCGTCCAGTCATATCCATAAGTGATTGGATAGACAATCTGTTGTCGGCCTCACACATACCTACGCTAACAATCGGTTCCTTCTAATCGTCCAAAAGTAGTGGCCTAATCCTAAACCAGTCATTACATATTAAATTAATATATACCGATAGTAATATATTTTAAATAATGTTTTATATTATAATTTATCAAATTTTAACATTTTTAGCAACAATTTTATAACACTCTTATAAATATTTTAAAAATAATTCAACTTATATTACAACTTAATTGTATTTTAATATTTATAGAGAAAGATAAGTTAATATATCATAAATACATATATTATAATTAGTAAATATTAAATAAGATGGTAATAAATTAAGAATAATAATAATAAATCGATAATATAATTATATTCAATTGTATAATAATTGTCATCAATTTTTAGATTAAAATATTTACGTCTATAAGTCTCTTACTCTAAGTTTATGATTAATAAATATTGCAATATATTATAAAAGCAAAAAGTGATCAAAAATTGCTAATATAATGAATGCAAATATCAATTTATAAAAAATAAAATTTTGATTATTATAAGTTATAACTACAAAAAAGTGAACTCTAGTTATTATTAATAGTGTTTTTATTTATATATTAATTATTTTAATTTTGTTTTAATTAGTGAAAATAATCTTATATATGATTTTATTGATTTTGTATTATATATATATATATATTTAGTATTATGTATATTAAAAGTAATAAATTTTTATATTCCTATAAAAGTCTATTACAAATAAAACGAGTTGAGAATGCTAGAAAGCATTTCCAGACAAACTCCTTATCCAAATTAAATATTAAATTAAGTCATGTATTATATAACTCAGTACAAAATAAACTTTATTAATATAGGGCATCAGATGACTTAGTATAACAAAATAAAATCAAATTTAGACATGTAGGTTATCAAATGATTCAGTATGACAAAATAAACAACTTTAGTCATATATTGTATAAAATTACTCAAAAAATTATGATACTTAACACAAATTTTAACTAAAAAATTGTTTCAATCTCCATTTTCTCTATTTCTGAAGATATTTTTTTATATTAATCTCTTATATCTTATTTTTGATGCTTTATTCAAATCTAAACTTAAAAATTTAAAATCAATTATTTTTTACTTTGACCGCCATTTTCTCTATGTTCCTCAAGAGATATCAAAATTTTAATGCCGATCCCCTATACCTTAATTTTGATGATTAATCTAAATCTAAAATCAAAATTCAAAATTTATTTTAAAAAATCTAAACTCAAGGAAATATAAAATTCAAATTCGTATTCCTTTGAGGAGTTGGTCAACACTTTTATACATTACTATCATATGTTTATAAATAAAAATTAATATAATAATAATAATAAATAAATATTAAATGAATTTTGAAGGAAAAGTAGTTTGAGGGAGGAGTGGGTCTGTATTGTTGATACCACTCATAACTACAGTATTACTGAATAAACAATTATACTCTTGAGATTCAATTTATATCTAACAACAAATAACACATTAGAAATTATACATAAAATTATAATTATATATCAAATACTGTGTATAAATTATATAATACAGTATATCAATAGTTTCAGATAAAATTTGCAAATATTAATAAGTAATTTTTATTATTGAATAATATTGAGTGTATCATATAAAACAAATATAAGGTTTTTTAATTATTGAAAGCATTTTAATAATACAAAACAAATTAATATCTAAATAGTACAGTAAATACTTTATATAATATAAAATCTATTGCAAATTACTCTTTCTCAGGTTTTTTGCAACTATTTTCTATTAAAAAACTAATAATTTTAAAAAATATTATTTATCAGTTCAGTTATTATGGTAAACGGATGTGTTGTATCTCTAAAACTATAATAAATATAAAGTATATATATTTTTATATTAATATTTTGTAAAATGAGAATCTAAATACCTGTTTGAATATGATTAAACACATTTTTGGCATTTTTAATAGCAATAAAACAATTTTAGTCAACACATTTTTATTCAAAATTTTATTGAAAGTTTTAATCTGAAAATACAGTATTGTATTTTGCAACAGATTTACTGCAAATAATTCATATGAATTTAATAACTTAATAATATAAATCATAAAATAATTGTTAGTTTCTTAACTAAGTTATGGTTTTTGTTTTATCTATTTTTTTCATTATTTTTAAATGACTTATTTAATTCTAAAAAATATTGCAAAAATACTAATATATTGATACTAAATGATATTTGACTTACAGTAATGTACTATAATATTACATTAACACCATAATATGTAATTTATGTTAAATGCAATGCAAATATATCAAAAATGTGACATTGGGTTTATAATTTTAGATGTTTTATATTTATAAATAATTTAGATTATATATGAATATAATGACTTGAAATTAACGAAATGTAAATATAGCTGAATTACAATATAAAAACATTTGAGTAAGTTTTATATTGTAGTAATACTATATTATTATATACTATATAATATATAGTAACTTATATACCATTATTAGAAACCATTAATGCAAAAGCCATAAACCATAATATAATATAATACTATATATACTGTATATAACAATCCTATGACTACACAACAGTTTTATTAATATAAGAGACTAATTGTAAGCCAATACAGACATCGACTCCAAAAGCGATACACTATTTTGAAAATGAGATGAATTTACGGCTCAAACTCATACATACATAAGTACAGCGTTTAGTTAACTTAAAGACAACTGTCAAATGTTTCAATGTTTTATACATTTTTATTTTATAATATATTAAATGATCAGTTATTTTTCACATTTACTAATTTGTGAAAGTATTTGCATTCAAATGTGTTGTAAATGATTATGACTCTTAAATTTGACAGCAATTTGTTAGTATTAATGTTATTATTGCTTAATATAATAATATTATTATGTATTGAAAAGTCAATAGCATTTGTTGTCGAAAGTGACAATAGATATAAACTAAATAATAATTATAATGAATATAATGAATATAATGTGGACTATTGATGATAGAGAAAAGCTCAAGTATAAGATTTGACCTAGTTCATATTGGACCTGCCATTGACATTGCCATTCAAGTTTGTATAATTATTATATATCAATAGATTATATGTTTTTATAATATAGTTTTGTTTATTGACTTATTTAAATTATGAACTGTTATATTACATTTAGGAATATAATAAAAATTAAATTATATTTATTCTATAATAAATTCAATATATTAATAGTTAGTTAAACAAAAATATATATTTTTATTTTATATTATATTCTTATAATCAATTGTATAATTATAATATTTATATTTTAAAACCAAAATGTTTGCATTTCTACAATTATATATTATGAATATTTGTTTATTATTTATCTAATTAAAATGATGAACACAATTGTATGTATAATTAATGATAAAATTTACATTTAAACTAAAATTAGTAAATAAAAATTTTCAGATATATTTAGATTTTAAATAATATGTAAATAATTTTCATTCAAACAGAAATGTTTTGACGATTATAATGTTAACCTCAAAGTACTCGAAGGTAAGTATTCTTTAAAAATTTAATTTTTAATTTCCATTAAACATAAGCAGAAAATATTAAATAAATAATATAAATGAATAATTATATTAATAAATTTACATCAAAATAAAAATGTTTTTAATGTCAGCCGTTAATAGTACACAACAAACTACTTTATATTATATTTTCACACAATTTAATAATAAAAATATTAGATTCTATCATATTATAAAAATTTTAATAAAAACACATTTTAAATTTATCACATTTAATATGAAATAAAATATAAAATTTTTATTTATTGATTTAAATGTTTTATAAAGAATTTTATTTTAATACTAATGATAATTGCAAAACTTGTTGCATTTTAAATGATTTTATTTATAAATTATTATTTTTATAAATAGTTTAATTAGAAATTTAAATATAAAGTAAAAATAAAAGTATTCTAAAATATAACATTGATTCTTGGACATTTTATTAAATGATTTTATATTTTGAATATTAGGAATAATTATATAAAATATACGGTAAAATAACTAAAAATAAAACTTTATTACTAAATTGATGCATAATATTTATGATATGCAATGCGATAATATAATGATTACAATTTAAATAATAATGAATATTTATAATTAATTAACTTATATATTCTGCAATGTTAGCTATTTTATTAAATTTATAATACAATATTATGTAATTTTTAATCAATTATTATTACATTATATCATATAAATAGATTCGTAATATTTTAATTTGAAATTTCAATATGTTATTAAATTGTAAGTTTGTCAGTGAGTTATAAATTAAAAAAAATATTTACATTATATACACTATTAGATTTACATTCAAAAAGTTTATTTTGTTAATGCTATCAACAAAATACACAAATAATATTGTTTTTGTTGTTGTTATGATTAGATCCCTTTCCAACCATAAGTAGATTAGTAGACCAGTTGATCGATCAATCAGGTCAGTGATGGTCCGATCGATCAATTAGTTGCTTGTGTGGGACGGTATGAGTCCAATAACCAGAAGTAACCAATGAATAGGTCTGTTATCTGGTGTGAGTCGGTATGAGACCGATAATAGACATTAGTTTGACCGATAGAGACGGTATGAGACCTAATAGGTTAGTGTGAATCACTTGTGTTATCGGTTGGAGACAAACAAATGATAAGTAGATCAATGCAGTAGTGGTGACCAAAGTGTAGGCCATAATCGATCCGTTAGTACTCTTGAATCACTTGTATTAGCAATAATGAATGGTTAGACAAACAGTAAAATTAATAATTAAATTAAAGCTAAATTTAATGTCATAACAGTTGTAAAGTATAAATACTTATCTGAAAATAACTTAAAAATAGAAATATTTCACTAAATTTTAACAATAATTCAATTAACACTTTTACTTAAAATAAATATTTATGCCATTTATAGAAAATAATCACTTTTTTATAGTTTTTTTTATTTTTCAATAACTACTGACTATTTTATGGGTCAATCTATTGATTTAAATCCCTATATAAGGGTCAGCACTGACCTTACATTTTATGCTTACGACTGCAACATAAAACTAAAATTGTAATACAAATTCATAATTACATAAAATAATAATTTAAAAATAAAAATGAGTTTTTTAGTGTATTTGTGCGCCTAATAAACAATAGCCTTAAAACTCAATTTATGTTTTACACAGTATTAATATATTCTAAAATTTTATATTAAGTTAATATAAAGAATTAAAATGTGTTAGTTATATATTATTTCTTTGAAAATATTTTATATAATAAAAATGTTATTTTTTCATATGTAATTAATGCTATGATATTTACTTATTTAGTAGTGATAATAGTAAAAATTAATGTAAAACTTGTAAATACATATTGTATACTTATGTCTGACAAACATTATTTTATAGATATTATATTTATGATTAATTGTTTTGTGTGTCAATATTTATATTGTTTATATGTTATATGTATTGACAATATATTTGTTGACAAATTGATGACATAAGCGGAGCAAAACAAAATTGACTGCATTTATCATATTAGACACTTTGACTAAACCTTATCCACACATTTCATTATTTTGTCTGCTTATTACATACATATTATTATTATTATTATTATTATTTTAATTAATTTTTATATAAATATTTATTATTTCTATATTTTAAGTTTTTATTAATTATTATCAACTAAATAATAATAACTAATAGTCTTTAATAATAAATAAATGAATCTTATTAATAATATTTATTTAATTCTATTATATTTTTAACTAACTATAATAACTATTAACTATTTAATTTATATCAAAACAATTAAATTTAAAACAATTAATTTAACTTCAAAAACAATTAAACGCTATGAGCTTTCAGTACAGTCTATATGTTAAAAGTTAAGTCAATTATACTGTATTATATGGTATAGTATTTATGATATTAGCTAAATGTACTCAACAATACAAATAACTGTTTTTGACATAACATTAATATCTGGAAGTAATTTAATGATTAAACTAATTACAAGCTTTTTGGTTAATAAAAGAATAAATTATTAAACAATGTTTTTTTTGTTAATTATTATAATTATATTATTTATTATAAGTAAAATTTAATTTACAAATCCAATAAATAGTTGACAACATAATCTCAATATATTCAGACCGCTGACTTATCCAATTTATTTTTTTTAAATATATAAAAGTAAAGATAATTCAAATTTTATTAATATTAAGATAAAAATAATAATATTACAATTTATAAAAAACAGGTTTAATTTATAGGTCAATTTATCAATTGTTGGCTAATATTATGATTACTGTTATTCATAATAAAGGGTTATAATTTATGCTTTGTTATTATTAAGAATATATATCACCAAATATATACAGTAATCAGTGATATTATTTAAATATATTGAAAATAATTTACTATAGTCAACTCAAAATTCACAATCACTAATTTGACAAAAATTAAATTTTTAAAAACATTGATTTGTTATTATCTTAACATATAATACAGGTTTAGTACTACATTACAGTATAGTCAAGTCTACAAAAGTAACCTTAAACTGAGGTCATGAGCGGACACTATAGTTTCAGCACTAAACGATTGTTACAATAATTGGTTGCTTAATGTTAAGAGTTTTTGTCTACTTTTAGGTAAATATTTAGGGATGAGAAAGTCATTTGCAATATTTATGGTAACATTTTACTTTAAAATAATATATTTATTTTTTAGAATAAATATATCAATAAATATTATATTAACAAAATTAGAAAACAAATAATATTTTATTAATATTACATTTAGCTATAAAATGTATTTTTAAGCAATTCAAAAAAGTTATTTAAATAAAAGCTATACTTTTAAATTATATTAAATATTTTATAGTATAATATTCTAAGAATCTATACAGCATTGTCGTTTATAAAGATAAAAAAGTGTCTATTATAATATTTTTAAAAATATACTGTATAATACAGTATAATAACTATTACTATAAATTTTAAACTAAATATTATTTTACAAATCAGTCAATAGATAGATTTGTATAACAATACATTATTATTAAATCATTATGAGGGACTAACAAAAATCGTTTAATTCATTCATTGCTTTATTAGTTGAAATTTTAATACATAATTTACTAGAAAAATATACAGTACTGTACATACAATAGTTTAACTTATAATACTTGTGTTAAAAAATTGATTATTTGTTTGTTTGTGATAAATCTCTTTCTAGAGATTTGTAGTAATTGAGACCTGACTTGTGTTCAAATGAATGTATGAATAAATTCAATGATTCTGTAATTCACTTGATTTTCATTTCCTGTAAAATACTTTATATCTTTGACATCAACTTTAGTTCTCCATTGACTTAAATTATATGCATTTCGTTAATAATCCATTTGAACACATTTAACACATTTAACACATATAAGTATTTTATTATTTATATGTTAAAACATATGCAATCAAAATATTTACTTTTAATCTCTTTAATATGTCATATCTAAAATATTGTATAGTATTTATAATTGTTTTATAATGTATTTAAATATAAAGGAATTTATACAAATAAATGCAATGAGACGGCATCGTTGGGTAAAGCGGTTGATTTAGTTCATAACAACGACATAATAGCATTTATAGGACCAGCTTGTAGTGATGATCTGCAGGTTTTTAATAATTTTTCAGTAATAGTATTTGTATATTATTTAATAATAATGAATATCTAACTAATTAGGCGGTGGGACGGTTGGCTTCATATAAGGGCATTCCATTATTGACTGGTTTAGGAGATGTCATAAGTGGCAAACGATCTACATATAGCACTTTAATTAGGGCTTCATATGATCTCTGGGATGAGGCCCGGGCTATATTGGCATTCCTTCATCAACTGGATTGGCATCAGTTTGGACTTATCTATCGTTACGGTGATGTTTATTACTCAACACTAGCCGATGAACTGTTGAATCTATTGGATAGACCAGAATATAGTAGTTTTTTGTGTACCTGTAAGGAGTCATATATACGAGACATGAATAAAACAATTTTGACTGATTTGGAGAAAGTCATCGATTATATGACTTATTGTGCCAGAAGTAATACATCACTTATTTGATTGATTTTAACATTTAATACAACTTTCATTTTGTGATCACGTTATGTGAGAAATCAATTAAACTTGTTTGTTGTTAGCATTAAAATAACTAATAATGTTTTAATCAACAATTGAATTAAATTGAAATATAAAATAATAGTTATTTAAGTCAATCTAATTGGATTAATAGATAAGATACAACTTATATATGTACTGTATATACTATATTACCAATTTTAGAGATTTCATGTTTCATATAGTTATTATTTGATAATATTGATTTAATATTGTTATAGATTATTATTGATGTTTCACTATATTATTTTAGCTAAAAATGTCAATTTTTATAAAAAGACATTTCATTCATATATGACTTATGAGTTGTTTTGTTTTATATATATATTATTATTATAGTTATAGTTATTATTGGGGGTGAGTTAGAGGTACGGGCAATGATGACTATCGCTCACCGCAAGAAGATTACTCTATCGGGAAAATATGCTTTCATTTACACTGAACTTATTGAAGGAGAAGCCGTTGGAAATACTTCATGGGCTGGAGGTTCAGGTATGGCTTATGTAACACATTGTATTTGATTTATTATTTTATATCATATATCGGTATATTAATCACATCAATTTTTTTAGTTATAAATATTTTTTAAATTTAAGAAATAGTAAAAATTTTATTGATTGACTAATAAAGATTAATTATATTTTGTAAACAATCTATTATATTAATTTATCTAAGTTAGATAATTTATAAAATTATTAATACTTATTTTTGATATACAAAGAATTGTAAAAATATTTTTAATATTGTTATTTAAATTTAAGCGTTTCATAGAAAATTTATAATATTTTGTATTAACAATTTGTATATTATGCATTGATACACTATTAGGAATTAAAAATAATTGACAAAAATATTACCATATTATAATGTTTTCCGAGTATAATATACTTTATATGGTTGTGTATATAATATAATAAATATTTATATAATATAAAATTTAAGTCAATAAGTTATTGTGTCAATATCGGAGAATTAGTTGATATAAATATGAGTTTATTTAAAAATTACTTAGGCTAATATTTATGATATTACATCAAGTTTTTTTTAAATAATTACACAAATTATTATAATAACTAACAAAATTATAATAATATCATCACTTAATGATTTATACTAAATAAGTTAATGTTTTTGTAGTATAAGTTCACAAAAGGTATTAAAGTATAAATATTAAGTAATACTATGCATTGCTGTGTTTATTATACGATCCAATTATATTATAGGCTATATCGACGATCTGAAAATTAAACTATTGTTTGACTAAATAATCTATAGTATAAAGTCTATAATATATGATTGAGTAATGTGTTATCTGTGGTATTGTTATATGGATTGTACAGAAAGTGATGAGACAAAGGAGACACTGAAAGAGGCTTATCAGTCATTACTGATTGTAAGTCTGAATCAACCTCTTGGAGACTTCTATAAGAACTTCTCAGATCAAGTCAAACAAACAGCTCTCACCAAATATAACTACATTTACAACGAAGAGATGGTATGCTTTCATTATTATTAGACCAAACAGTCTTAAATCAGTGATATATTAATCATTTTTTAATAATTCAAACGTTGATTATAAAAAAAATATTCATTTATTCTTTATTATAACATGTTTTAATATTTTCATATACGAGTAATATTTATAGCATAAGAATATTTAAAATTTATTATTACATCAATACATCATGCAATGTATGCAATATATTAAGTTAAACATTTAACTTATTCATTAATTTTATCATTACAATAGTATTTATATTATATAATAAGTCTTAAAAACATAGTTATTATTTAAAGACTATTTTTTCAAATAATATTGAAATAATTATATATAAAAATAGTGTAATATTTTTATCAATACCTAAGCTTATCTATATTACAAACGCATATTAAATAGATGTTATTTTTTAGGTTAACTACTTTACGGCATCTTTTCACGACTCGGTTTTGCTTTTATGTAAAGCCATTCAAGAATATCATAACATAACCGATGGCCAGAAACCCATTGATGGTCGACAACTGGTAGAGCTAATGAAAAATGTTTCGTTTAATGGGATCTCTGGAAACGTCACTATTGATAGTGAGGGCGATCGCATTGCCGACTATGCACTACTCGATCAAACAGATACAGAATCGGGTCATTTCAAAGTAATTTTTAAATCTAATATATATATATATATATCAGGTTAAGCAAGGTATTGGATTTTTGGGGGAGGGTAAAATGGGTTACTTAAATTATTAAAAACTATTAAATTTTGACCAAAATTTTAAAAATAATAAATAAAAATATTAATGTTTACATTATAATTAATTATTATTCTTACTTTTATTATTTTAAAATGATTTTATACTTGTAACATAGTTACTTTAATGAATAAATAGTTCATGTTTTAGTTTTTCGTTTTAATAAATAGATATTTTGTAATAAATTAATTTATTTAGATATTAAAGAAATATTAATTATTATCTTTATTTTCGGCTAATATATTGACTCAGTTAATTCTTAACTCTATAATTATTTTATTTTGACTAAAATTTAAAAAATAGATAATAATTAAGCATTTAAAACTTTTAAAAAATAATAATAATAACCTAACTATATGCTGTATATTTTATTATTATTATCTTAATTATCTTAAAATAATATTTTACTAGTAATATATTTATTTTTTTAAATAGTTAATTTTTAATATTTTGTTTCCATATTTTAAATAAAATAATTAAATATTTAGATTAATTTTAATGCAATTTTAACTATTTTGTTTATTTTTAATTAATAATTTAATTTAAATAAGTTGTTAAAACAGTTAATTAACAATTATTTATTTAAATTATATTTTTAATTAAAATTTTAGGTGTATCTATTTTTATACGTTTTTAAGCGACAATTTTTTGTTGATTGTGTCAAAAAGTCTGGTGGGTAAAATTTTGATCTTAGGGGTAAAATGATCATACCTTACCCTACCATTGCTTAACCCTGATATATATTAATCACTAAATTTAAAATAAATAAACTATTAAAAGGTTGTAATGCGATATTATGGCGCTACGAAAAAATATGTTTCCATTGCATCTATTAATTGGCCAAACGGTCAAAAGCCTGTGGATATACCTGAATGTGGTTTTGATGGCTCTAAGTGTCCACGTATTACCAATTTATTACTTAATATTATAATAAATAACAAATATTTTTATTGATTTTTTTACACTATTTAAATACATATTAAATCATAAAAATACAATAATTTTTCTTATCATAAACATTGATAATAAACATTGTAATTAACTTTAGTGTAGTTAGTAATTTTGAATTTATTGTTAAATAATGGGTTAATAATACTTTACATTATGTATTTAATAAAATTATTAATGTGATGAATGTAATGAATGTAACTTTTTATTTAATTTAGAGTTACCTTTTTGGGATATATTGACGGCTACATTGCTGACTGTTATAGTATTTTTATTAGTAGTTGCAATACTTATATATAGGTATATGTTTTATATAAGATAACTATTATATGATTTAATATTAAAGTGTTAACTCATTGATTATGTTATCTGAATTGGATGTATTGATTGACAAACAAGAAAAGTTAAATTAGAGTCAGCCCTAACCAACATGTCATGGCGTGTCCGCTGGGAAGACATCACTTTCCCCGATAACATAGGAATTAGTGCATTGAGTCGATTAAGTATTTCAAGTCAAGTGAGTTGTAGACTAATTGAATGATTTATATTTACTGTATATTTGAGATCTAAATCTCGAGATTGAAAATTGTAAGCAAAATATATTATAAGACTTATTATTAAAGTATTGATTTGTTACATACAGATGTCAAATAAGATGGAACAGGAATTGGTTTGTTGGGCACCTAATGAGCACAGACAGGTCAGACATACAATATATACTATTATATTAATATACAGTATATATATATCAGGGTTAATCAATAGGGTAGGGGGTATGGCGAAAATACCCCCTAAGATAGAGATTTATGGATTTTATCCCCAGACTTTTTGACCAAATCGGAAAAATTGTTATTTAAAACCATGAGAAATGACCACTAAAATATCGGCGTCTAAGACGCCGATAATTTTTTCAAATTTATTAAAATTAAAATTTTAGTTAATTTATTAATTGTTTTTGTGTTTTTAAAACATTAAAATTTAATTATTTAATAAAAATTAATAAAATAGTTTAAACTACGTTAGAATTGAGCCAAAACTTTAAAATTAATTGTTTGTTCAAAAATAAAACACTACTAGAAAATCATTTTAAGATAATTAAAATAATGATAATTATTTTTATAATAATTTTTTATCTATAAATAATTTTTATTTCTTTACATTTTAAGTTTAAGTAATTGTCGATTTTTAAAATTTTAATCAAAATAAAATAATTATTTTCAATTTAAGAATTAATTGAGTTTAAAATAACAGAAATAACAAAAAAATAAAATAGTATTAAGTTAATATTTATCTATGTAGCATTATTTTAATAAAAATATATAACAGATAAACTTTTAAAATTTAATTTTTGAAAAAATAATTATGTTACAATTAGAATAATATTTTAAGATAATTAAGATAATAATAATAAATTATATGGTAAAATTTTAAAGATCAAATTATTTTTTATTTTTGTAATTATAATTAAAATTAAAGTTCTTATTTATATAAGAAAATATTTCAAAAATTTAAGGTATTTATTTGGGATATTATTAATCTTTAGGGGAATTTCCTCCCATTTAGATGGGAATATTCGATTATTTTCTCTTGACACCTACCCTGAATTTTGAAAGTATTGTCGTTTAAAAATGCAATAAAAAGTTACACTCACCATATACATTTTCGTGATTTTTTTATTTCACCTCACTTTATACCTCCTAAAATACAAAACCTTGCTTTACTTTGATACAGTATATATATATATATATATAGTATATATTATTTATGTTTCTCAACATTTTCACTTTCTCTATATTTTTATTCAATAATTGTTAAGTGCTTTTTCATAACAATTTAGTTGTTTTTATTTTGTATTCAAACTGTGCCTCAAAATAAAACATTTAACGCATTTATATTCTTTAGTCTTTAAGTATCGATTGGTCGCCAAAAAACAGTACACAAATTCTCACCGGTTTTTATAAAGTAAGCAAAACATCGATTGCCAAATATTTTTCACAATAAAATACTATTAAGTTATATATGCTTTTAACAATTTCACATTTAAATATATAGTAGTTTTTACTAACAATATGATAACAATAAAAAAGTAACAAAATTATTTTAAATAAAATACAAAATATTTACTTTTTATATTTTACTAGATTTTGTGTGTGTGTGAATATACTGTAGTATTGATATTTTAAAATTTATTTATAATATATTAAAGTATTCATATATATATACTGTACATATTGTAATTTATATTAATTAGTTATTTATTTTTATTTTTAGGGAAATTTGGTGGCAATTAAAAGATTACTTCAAAAGCGTATAGAATTGAGTCGAGAAATCCTTTTAGAGCTTAAAGTGGTTTGTATTGTATTTGATTAAACATTTTAGTGCTGTTATTGTGTCTTAACGGCAATCACTGACCGATACACAGTAACGGTATATCAGTTTATTTATAAAGGTTTAAGTACTTTATAACATTTATTATAAAAACTTATAATATAGTATAACTTATAGCAATAGATACAGTATATGGTTACATAGCATTTAAAGTGCTATATTTTTTATAAAAGCATTAGAATATTATTTAATTAATATAATATTATATTTGGTTTTGTTTATTAGATTAGTTTGAGTGAAGTCCGTGAAGTTATTAATAATTTGTAAACATTGCAACAATAATTTTATATCATATTTAGTGTCTTTCAGTAAAGTATATTTGTCTTAAAAGTTTTATAATACTATACTGATATAAGTTTATACATTAAGACAGATTGCCTGGTATATTGTCACTGACTTTTAATAATAAAATTAATAATAATAAATAATAATAATAATAATAATTATTATTATTATTATTATTATTAGATGCGCGAAACATCACACGAAAATTTGGTACGTTTTAATGGTTGTTGTATTGATGGCACAGTTGCTATATTGACAGAGTATTGTTCAAAAGGGTCACTCAAAGATTTGTTAGCAAATACTAACCTTAACCTGGACTGGCTTTTTAGATATTCACTCATTAATGATATTATATCGGGAATGTGTTATTTGCATAATTCAGAGCATATATATCACGGAAGACTGAAATCAAGCAATTGTTTGGTTGACTCTCGATTTTGTGTAAAACTAACCGACTTTGGTCTCCGAAAATTTAAAGCTTTAGCCGGTTATCAAACAACAGGAGAGTCGGAGCTTATAATACCACAGAATTCATCAATAATTAGTTTGAATGAAAGATTGAAAAATAAATGTCGAATCGATTCGTTATGTGAGTTCAATACAGGATTATTATATTTAGCACCAGAATTGTTGTGTCAAAATAATCAATGTATGGGTCATACTATGGGATCAAAAAAGTGTAAATTTTATGATTATATTAATGGATATATTGGTACTCAAAAAGCAGATATTTACAGGTTTTATACTATATTTTTTCTCATTTGCTTTCATTCTTATCAAATCAATACTCTATTATTGCTTTAATTTTATATTTTGGTATATCTTTTAAAATTTCTAAACATAATAGCTTTGGAATTATTCTGCAAGAAATCATATTAAGAGAACAACCATTTTTTCCTCATTATATTAATCTGGAAATTAAAGGTTTACTATCGCTTCACTTTACATTAACTGTAAATATATATATATATATATATTTGATAAAAATCATATTAAGAAATTTTGTACCAAAATAGTAAAATTTTGAAAAATAGTTTATTAAAAAAAGTTTATTCATAATTTATTTAAATCAATGTACATTTTAAAATTATAAGCGTATCTTTTCTTTGACATTGTATGGCTTGAAATCCCGGTTATGTTTCATAAACATCGGGCAAAAACCGAAAAATATTTGTTTTTATGTAATTTATAATTTAAAATAAAAGATTATTATTTATAGTCTTTTTTAATTAGAAAATTTGGATCTCTTTTAATTTGTAAAATATATATTTATATTATTACAATGTTTTGTGAAAAAGTAACTTATAATTAAGTTTTAAAGATATTCTATTTAAAATAATTTTAGTTTTTGAATTTAGACACTATTTAGTATATTTGTCTATTTTTCCTAATTTGATTTTTATCGTATATTCATATTTAATATTACTAATCTAATTTCTAATTTTTGTTGATATATTTATATTTTATGAATATTTTTTATTTGATAATATTATACTTATATTTATTTTATTGTATATTAATTTTGTAGTTATTGTTATTTCAAGAAATATAATTTAAATTTATATAACTATAGATATATTAAAAGAAGTTCAGACATCAAATATGAGACCATTAGTGCCATCGGATTCATGCGATGAGAGATTGCATTCTCTTATGAAGAATTGTTGGTCTTCTGACATTGATTTGAGGCCAGAGTTTAATTCAATGAAACATGAAATCCGTGCTATTATGAAGTCTATGGGTGTGGGAGGCATATCAGCGGCTCAGTCGACTCTTACAGAAAATCTATTGGTGCGAATGGAACAGTACGCCAATGAATTAGAGTCTATAGTCGAGTGTCGGACCGCAGAGTTAGCCGAAGAAAAGAAAAAGACTGAAGAATTGCTTTACCAGATATTACCAAAGTATGTGATAATTGATTTAAAAATAAAATAAAATAATTATATTTATATAATAATATTAGTAATACTACTTTTTAAATAAATATTAGACCAGTTGCAGATCAACTCAAAAGTGGGAAAATGTTTGAACCCAACTTTTATGATACCGTTACCATATATTTTAGTGATATCGTTGGATTCACATCCATGAGCTCTCAAAGCACACCAATGCAAGGTATGCTTTGAATTATATTTTAACAGTAAATACAGTATTAATAACATTCTGGCAAAACATTTTCAGTGGTCGATCTCTTAAATGATTTATACACCTTATTTGACTCAATTATTTGCAATTATGATGTCTATAAGGTATTATTACCCTTTATATTAGAGTAAAAATAATTAATATAATTAAAACATTTTTGTAAATATTACACAGAATAAATAATTGATAGTAATTATGTAATTACTATATAATAGAGTTAAATGGAAAAATAATGAAAATAGTTTATTTTAATAATTAAAGTACTGTACAGTATATAATAAATAAATGTATAAGCTTATACCGTTATTAAATAAAATAATACAATATCTAAGTTATACTGTATAATTTATATGGTAAATACAGTATAAATTTAAGACAGTATTATATGTAAATTTATATACACACTGTAATTAAAAATTATATTTATATTAGACAAATTAAAATTATATTTAGTATTTAAAAATATTATTTAAATTATTTTTGTCTTTATTCTAAATATATTTATATGATATGATAGATGTATAGAATAATGAATATTTAATTATGATTAGGTAGAGACAATAGGTGATGCATATATGGTAGTGTCGGGACTACCGGAGCGCAATGGTGTGGAACATTCGCGACAAATTGCAAGAATGTCACTTAAAATTAGAGATAATGTCCAAAGTTTTGTAATTAGACACAAACCTAATGAGAAACTACAACTAAGGATTGGCATTCACACCGGTATTATAACACAAACACAAGCTATGAATAAATTATATTTACATTTCTAATCCTTGTTTTATCTCATTAACAACAGGACCCATATGTGCTGGTGTTGTCGGTTAGTATACTAAACGTTACACAATTGTATTGATTAAAAACAAAATATTTTCCATACAAGACATTAATGTTATATTGTTTTATTAATTTAATAATTTAATAATTTAGGTAATATTAGGCCTCGATTTTGCCTTTTTGGTGATGCGGTTAGTGTTTTCATTATATAATTGCATGAATTTTTTATTGAATATTTTTTATAATAATCTTTAATGATATTTAGGTAAACACTGCTTCTCGTATGGAAAGCAATGGCGAGCGTAAGTGTGTGTGTGTTATACAATTTGAATGATATATTAAATTTATATTAAATCATTTAATTTGTTATCACACATTACATTACTTAAACAAATTTATTGTAATTATACATAATATTAGTTTATTTGATTATTATAGCCCTCAAGATTCACATAAGTCCCTCAACAAAGTCTGTATTAGACTTATTTGGGACATTTGTTTTGGAACCGCGAGGGGATATACCTATTAAAGGAAAGGGTACTATGAAAACATATTGGCTTATTGAAGAAAAGTCATCTCCAATTAATCTTAATTAATAATTAACACACAATTATCTCTTGTATTTTACTGTTATATATTTTATTATATTTTTAAATATAACGTTTCAAATATTAACATTATTTTTAGATTATTTAATATTATTTTGATAATATAGTATTTACTAATAACATTTTTTGTTGCACAATTATTATTATTATATATCTAATTTATTGTAATATTAAATATGTAATGTTACTAATGTAAATAGCAATTATCACTTTATATTACGGTAATATTTTTATTTATACCATATTACAACATTAGATTATAAATTAGATTGTATATGTATTTATTATTTTTTATAATTTAATGTTTTATTTTATTTATTTATTTAAATTCATCCATTAAATAATTATATTATAAAAGCATATTAAAATGAATTTATTGTAATACATTTTTTTAAATGATTATATAAAAATATTACATGTTACAATGTATTAATTTATCTTAAGGAATATATATATATACTGTAATATCCATTAAATAACATTATATTATATCGTATAGAGTATACAGTAGTATATCCTATACATTATATTGTACTGTACTATACATATAATACAGTCTACAATTGCATAGGAATTTGATATTATATGCAAAATAACTAAATGGTCTCTTTATTTACTTGAAATGATTTTATAGTTTTATATAAACAGTTACAGTTCTATCATATAATCAATTATTGATTAACTAAAAATACAATTTTAATAAATTTTACATTTTCCAATATTGACAAAGTATCAATATAAATGATCAATAATAACAATAACAAAACAATTTTTATTGTAGAAAATAATACTTGTTTGTATTTTAAGAATTTTTGCAAATTTAAAATTTTGACTTCAAATTCATAAAAAATAGAATATTATTATCTAAAAAAAGTAATGTCTTTAGTTATGCAAATTATTAAGTTTTATATATCCAGTAATTAAGTTTATTGTTTGCAAAATATTGCTATAAGTTATTTTATTTATTATAATTTTTATTTCTACTATAGTATTATACTTATAAAAATCTTAAATAATAGCTAGAATATTAATAAAATTAATTAATAGAATATAAAATAATTAGCAAATAAAATAACAAAATTCTAACAAATTAAAACTATATTAAATCATTATTAATATTTTAAATCAAATTTTATAAACATATTTCATTCAATCAATTTAAAATGTAATTCAAATTGATAATAATTATGAAAATAAATGTAATATTAAACGAGTTGTTATCAAACATTGTAAAACACAATCAATCAACAATTAAAACTTATTATCATTTCAACATTAGTTGACTTGTTTTAAAATTTCAATTTTAAATATTAACTTCATTATAATAATATACACCATTATGTACATTATAAATATATATACTGTATAAACAGTATATTGTTTATTGAATTATTATTACTATAATACTGTATATTATTATAACAGTAATTTAAAGTATAAAATCTTGTTATCACTATTGTATAAAATTTACAGTAAAATATAATTTAATGATATTTTAACCTCGACTTAATTTAAAAATAAATTTAAAGTACTATTATACTAGGGTTGCGTAAGGTTCTCGATTTCAAGGGGCATAGGGTGGGGTAAATTTTTTAAATTGTATTTTAATATATTATATTTTCTTTTATAGCTATAAAAAATTTAAATATTTGCATTATTTTCCAGGAAAATAGAGAATTTATTAGGGTATTTTCTCCCAAGTGAAATTGTTCCAACTTTACACATGTAGTATTTATTTAATATCTCGATTATTATTATTTTAAAAGCATATTTTGCGTTAATTGATAAATAAATAATTATTTTTTATGTTTAAGTAGAAAAACAATTAAACTTATAATACTGTAAATAACTGTAAATAATGTTATATTGATGTAATTAATTATAATTTATAGTATTTAATTAATTTTTATTTATTTATTTTGTAAACATAAACTATTTATTTATTTTAAAATTCGCTTAGTTTTTATTTTATTTTTTCATTCATATTGGGCCGATAATTGGTATGGGCCCCCCTAACTTTTTGGTATCCAGGGATGGTAAGATCCAAAAATTCGTTATCTCAGAGGGTAAACCGACTTACCTCTACCTACCCCTCCTAACACACCCTGTATTATATATACACACTGTGTATTACACAGTAAATACAGTACATTATCTTATCAGTGATGTCCACATTTGACTTTTTCATTAATATAACTATCTATTTATACAACATTTTAGAGTAAACCATTATAAATATTGAGGTAATTTAGGAATTATGAATTGAGGAATTAAGTAATAATTATTTTACGTTATTAATGCTTTATATTTATTTAAAGGATATTTTATATATTATTTAATAATAATTTTTATAAAGATTCATAATTTTTTGCATTATGAAAGCAATTATATCTTAAATTAGACTAATAATACCAGTTGAGAATGCTAAGTAATTTAGAAAATATTTATTAAATAAATATTAAATAATACAATTATTTGTAAAATTATAATTTATTAGATTATTTATTTGATAAAATTTGATAATTATTTCTATAATAATTATATTTTAACTGTGATAATATTAATATCATTTAACATTTTGACACTAAAATGTTATTTTAATATACATATAATTATAATTTGTTAATTTACTTATAAAAATTTATTTGTTATAAATGTACTGTATATTAAAATGAATTATAAATATTTATTAATTAATTTGGTGCTAAATTTCATTATATTTATACATTGTTCGCCAAATATATTGTTTTTAATTGTGGATGACTTAAGACCTATCTTAAGCAGTTATGGTGACCAACTGGCTATAACTCCAAATATGGATCAAATAGCTGCCAATGGATTTACATTTACTAACGCTTTTGCGCAACAATCACTGTGTGCTCCGAGTCGTACATCACTATTGACTTCCCGAAGACCTGATTCATTGCATCTCTACGATAGTCACTCTTATTGGAGGACAAGTGTTGCAAACTATACAACTTTACCACAATATTTCAAACAATTTGGTTATTTTACCCAAAGTATCGGCAAAGTCTTTCACCCGGGAATTGTCTCTAATCATAGCGACGACTATCCTCTTAGTTGGTCTGCTTTTCCATATCATGGCTCCACTGAAAAGTATAAATTTTCATCAGTTTGTCCTTCAAGTGATGGAAATCTTGGCACAAATATTGTTTGTCCGATAGATGTGACAAAACAACCGGAAAAAACATTACCTGACATTCAATCGACAGACTTTGCCATTAATTTTCTTAAAACTTATAACAATTCACAGAATATTCCTTTTTTCCTGGCAATAGGTTATCATAAGCCACATATTCCCCTTAAATTTCCCAAACAATATTTAAATTTGTATCCAATATTTAACATAAAATTAGCAAAAAATAAATTTATTCCCAAAAATTTCCCAAAAGTTGCTTGGAATCCATGGGTAGACCTTAGGATTAGGGATGATATCAAATATCTCAACATTAGCTTTCCGTTTGGTGTAATTCCTGATTATTACCAAAAATATATACTTCAGTCATATTATGCCTGTGTTTCATATATTGATGATATGATAGGACAAGTTTTGCAACAATTAAATGATAATAAATTAACTAACAATACTATTGTAATACTTTTGGGAGATCACGGGTGGTCTTTAGGTGAACATAATGAATGGTCAAAATATAGTAACTTTGATGTATCACTTAAGGTACCATTGATTATAGCTTTGCCATCAAATAATTTAAAAACACAATATAAACATATAAATCCAATATTAAATACAATCACWTTTAACAAATCTAATAATTTAAGGAAAATAGACTCAATTGTTGAATTAGTTGATGTTTTTCCAACAATTGTTGATTTGTCAGGACTTCCAGTGCCTGATATCTGCACTGAAAATAAAACTGAGTTATTTTGCAGTGAAGGTGTTTCTCTCAGACCTTTACTAATCAAATCACTGATAAAATCAAATAAATCGATAAAATGGAAATCATATGTCTTTAGTCAATATCCTCGTCCATCAACTAAACCACAGTATGATAGCGATCAGCCAAAGCTCAGAGATATTAAAATAATGGGATATTCAATGAGTAATTCATATCTTAGATATACTGAATGGATTGACTTCAATAATAAATTATTTTTGGCCAATTGGTCTCAAGTTTATGCGCGAGAATTGTATTTTGATTCACAACAAAATTATAATATGGCTTATGAACCAAAACTATCAAAATTTATCAAATATTTATCATTTATATTAAAGAAAGGTTGGAGAAGACAATTAAGTTTAAATAAAACTTGATTACCATTAGTGTACAAAATATTTTAATAAAAAATAATATTGTTAAAATAAAATTTAATATTGTTAAACATTTATCGATAGTTAAAATTTTTCATTAATCAATATATTTATACAATTAATAGATTCATTTTTTTAACAATTCTATAAATTAAAAAATACTCTAATTTCTTAAACTTAAACAAATAATTATATTATTTTGATTATTATATCAATATATACTGTATATTGTATGCATCAATACTGTATTGTATTGTATTAATCAAATTATTGTAATTATGATAATAAATAAAATTGATAATTTGTTAAAATATTTAATAAATTCAGATTTTCAATAATTTCAATATAAATTTTATTGTTTTAACAATTAGCGTAATTGAATTAAAACAATGATTTCCATACTTTGGTATAAACAAAACACATAACAATTATAATTTTATTTAAAGTTTTTTATTTTAAAAACATATTTTATTATTTAAATATTTCTTACTTTTTCACAATAATTGTTTCTCAAAAACTTTATCCAATACTTAGATTATAATTTTATTAAATAATCTATAGTTTCTTAAATTTGTTGAGCCATTCAAAAGAATCATCACTTTTGTCTAAAAATTAAATAAATAATTTTGTTGATAATTGTTTAATTAAAAAACTGTTGTAAAACAGTGATACTTATGTATTCAAGTCCCACATAATCATCATATACTTGACTAATCTGTTTGAGGACATAGTTGTGATTGATTTCACCCTCATTTATGGGACAGTCTCTTAATGGCACCTGAGATACCTGGATGTGACCAATGTATGGCTTCAATGCCTGATTAGATAGAAGTCCTAATTAACTTTTGTCGTCATTTAATTAATATATTATAAATACCTCAATATATTGTGTGATATTTCCGTGTAATTTCTGTAAATGATAGGTATCGAGCATTAACTTAACGTTTGGTTGATTGATCTCTTGAACCAATTGTTTGGCCAAATCATATGATCGCAAGTAATAATTGGGTCGTATAGACAACGGTTCGATAACACACATCACACCCAATGGTTGCAAATATCGGGCACCAAATGATATGAGTTCCCGCATCTTAGGACTAATTTATAATATTTATGGTATATTACTGTACAAAAAATACTGTACAATATATTTATAAAAATTAATACATTTCTGAATCATTTTTAATATCTTTAAGCAAAAGATGAACTTTTGAAACATTGAGAGTTTTGACGTAATCAGCAGTTTGTTGAAGAAATAGTTGAAATTGTTGACAATCTGGTGTATTATGACTGTAATGATCCCAAAGAGGAAGACTATTAATCAAAACCCACTTAAGAGTTGGAACTTTTGCCAAGAATTGAGTCCACTCTTCAAGTGACCTCTCGTATGGATTTCCGTCTTCAATGGCATCAAATGTAAAGTCTTTTCTGTTAAATAAATGTCAATTAAATTTATCCATAAAAACACTTAAATTAATACATAGTTTACTAATATTTAATATAAACCTTTTGAGTACTTCTTCATATTTATTGATATGATTGGGTATGTCCTGGAAAACAGTATTGATATTAACACAGAAACGCATCGTCCGTTTGGATGCAAATGTATTTGAAAAGCAAAGACTTTGTAAAATAAATTGACTTTCAATTGATTTTAAACACAATCTAAACATCAATTTGTTTGTATTCACTGTTTTTTAATATTATTTGGCCTTCAATTCATTGACAACTTTATAAAAAAAGTTAGATATTTTAAGTAACAAACAAATTGATTAAAAATAATTATAATATGCAAATAATTATCAATATTTATAAATTATATCAATAAATATATCACATATTCATGATTCACATGATATGATATACATATAAATGTTTAATAAATAAATTAATTAATAGAAATATATGTAATATTATAAACATTTACGATATGTTTTGACATTTTTTGAACATTTTATCTATTGATAAGACATTTATTGCATTAATCATATGATTAGTGAACAAACAGACTATTAGGTTGGTATTGATGATGCAGATGGTGGTCATGTCATGTCATTCAAGTGATTACAATGACAATAATGACCACTATTTACATGAAATATATCATCACATCTGATGACTGATTCAACAGATGAGAGCGTTATTATTGTTATTAGTGTTAATGTTTTGACACAATTTGAATGACTTGTTTGATGATAATTGTCTTCATTTGTTATAATGACAACTGAATGTAAGGTAAAGGGCGTCAAGAGATTGATGTGTATTGAATATCCCGGGTTTGTCCACAACGTGTCCAATGCATTGTCCACTTTAAACGGCATTCAAGCTATTGAACACACGTTCAACACTCCGACCGATAGATTAGAGCTCCGGTTCCGACCCGAAGACAAGTACTCACACCCGACATTCGGTGACAGAGTGGCCACTAATGCACTCTTCATTAAGATTATCAAACGTACCAAAAGTGATGGCACTATTGAATATGAGTCCCGACTTATCGGTATTATTGAAACCACTTATCGGTTCAAGTCTTTAGCAGACTTTCAGTATTTACCAATGATTAAGATTGACGACGAAAATGATGTTAAACCACAATATATGTCAATCATTGATAAACTTATACCAAAAGATCCTTTTAATGTAGAAAAGAAAGACTTTATGAAGCGGTCATTCAATGCAAAGACACCGCTATTTGTTTTGCCAACTCTTTTCTCACGATTTGATTCTTCCATTGATTACTACTTCAGAGATGACCCCAAACATAAAGACGAAACTTTGAGAAAAGAGATTGAAAGACAAGACTCGCTGTCTGTCATTGGAAGAACTAGAAAGTCTCGAAGCGTTTTGGCCACTCTTCTCAATTGGTCAGATCCAGTACCTGAAGCGCCATCAGAACAGGTCCTTAAGCAACTTCAAGCTCTATCTATTAATGATCAGTGGCTGAATCCACTGATGAACTGTTTTGAAGAGCGTCCCATTTGGTCTCGTAATGCACTCGTTGGTCGTCTCGGGTGTGAGAGAGTGGACATTAAATTGCTTTTACCAAAAATTGCTTATTATTTCATAAACGGTCCCTTCCGTTGTTTGTGGATTAAGTTCGGTTACAATCCCAAGACATGCAAAAACTCGAAAATTTATCAAACTTTAGACTTTCGAGTTAAACAAGTCTACGCCAAGAATATGAGTTCCAGTAAAATACGAGCCAAACGTAGTATATATCAATACCAGTTGCCGCTCAAGAAGAAAGATTCCGATAAAATTAAACCCAAAGAGTCTACCATTTCTAGCGATTCATTTATAACCAACACTTATAAAGACAATACCGCTGAACAACATCTCGAATACAGTCAACAAAAAGCGGAAAAACTTTTGTCCAGTTATTTGTTTAGACCGGGACTTATGCCCGCCTATAGACAACTGTTTTACCAATTATGTGACATTCAAGTGCCTGAAGTACAACAACTAATACATTCAAATAATGGCAAAGAACCTGATGTTTGTGATGAAAGAGACGGATGGTGTGTATTGGGAACTGTAGATAAAATTAGAGTTATTATGTCTAATATTATTGACTCAATGCTTGTCAACTCAGCGACAACGGAACAAATGAATGTCAATCACGACAACCAAGAAGTCGATGATATCTATAATACTAATGATTTACAAAATGACGAGTTCTTAGAATACTTTGGATAAATTGAATGATTGAATAATAAAATTTATTAATTATTTCTTTTGACAATTTTTACTATAGTATAAAAAAATTTATAATAATTTAATAAATATTTAGTAATATTGTTGTAAAGTATTGTAAATAAATTGTATTGATTTATATTGTAATCCAATTTTATATTAAAATAAGTTCAATCATTTAAAACTAACCAAAATAAAAGTTATTTCATTTAATGCAACATTTTTTCATTAGTTAAACACATTTTATGTATCCGTATTTATTTATTTTTGATAACTTAATACTGTATTAATAGTATTAATTTAATACTGTAGTATTATAATGAGCTTTTATGTACTATTATTAGTAATAATTTATTACTATTAATAATTTATATTTACAGATATTACACTTTATACTCTACAGTATGTAATATAATAAATATTTTTTGTGGTTATATTTGGCCACAATTTAGTACAACAGAATTATTCACAAAAAAATAATTTACAATTTATAGTCATAAATGCAAATTATTTGTATTAATATGATATAAATTTATATATTGAATAGTTTTACAGTCAATTTCAAAATCAGTATTAAATTAATATTATTAATACTAAATTTTATGAAACAAATTTTGGTTAATTTATTTTTAAATAATTTAATATTCAATTGAATTTTCTGAATATTCATTAATGAATTTTGAAAATTTCCAGTTATTTACAATATTAACTATAATAATATCAATTACTTTATTAATTGCTATTAAATTTAATTTGATTGACAAATCAATTATTATAAATACATTGAATCGTTATTTGTGTTATTAATATTGATTTCAATGTTATTAATAAATCAGATGTTGTTTTGGTTTTAAAAAATATTAAATTACAGCAATAGTTAAGTAATAATTAGTGAGACATTTGAAGACATGCAGACCTATACCAGTGATGTGTCGATGCAATCATATGGTTGTCCTCTGAATGCAATTCAATACATGAATTGCACTTTCAATGCAAACAATTGTATGTCTGAAGAGTTGTCTCATATAAGACCATCACTTGTCGACAATAAGTGTATGACAAGTGTGCCTCTAATCACATCCCAAATGCCATCCTCTCAATGGCTTATAAATCCTTTTTACTCTTCGGCACCACTTATGACGACTAATCCAGAAATGGCATCACTCTTGTCATCAAATTATTTAATAACTAATAGTAATGCGAGTCATTTGCCTTCATTACCATTGAGGACATCATTTGATAATACGAACGATACAAATAAAGAAGTTATTAATTTCAAGAATTGTAGTCTTTATCCGCCAAAAACAAATCCAAAAATCACGACAAGAGAGCGACCTCTCGGCTGTCGGACTGTATTTGTCGGTGGATTACCAGAAAATATTACTGAAGATATTATTAAAGAAATATTTAATCAAAATTGTGGTGAAATTTGTGCCATAAGAATAAGTAAGAAAAACTTTTGTCACATTAGGTTTGAAAGCGAAAATTCAGTTGATTTGGCCATTGGTTTATCGGGATATAGACTAAAAATTAAGGATTTGGATGATGTGGCCAACACTGGAAGACTGCACGTGGACTTCGCTCAGGCCAGGGATGATCTGTACGAATGGGAATGCAAACAGAGATCTCTTCAACGAGAAATGAGACACAGAGAACAACTGGAATATAACCGGTTCTGTCCTCCCAGTCCTCCAAGTGTTGACCACTATAGCGATCACGAAGCCATTGAACTAATTGATAAATTAAAAAACGATCAAAGCTTTACTCAAGCGGTTCACGTACTGATCAATTGGTTAGAGAGAGGAGAGTGTCAGAAACGAAATTGTAGTCAATTTTATACAATGATTCAAACAACTAATAATCACATCAAAAGACTTCAAAATGAAAGAAATGTCGCTGAAAATGATTGGTTAACCGCTCGACAGTCATATCACTCAACAAATCAATCAATTTTATTGCAATGTATGTATTAATAGATATTATAATACAGTAGTTATATGTATTTAACAATTAATTTATTATTATTACAACAGTTAATCAAATCGAGAAAATATTTGAAGCAGCGATGAGACAGAAAGCGTGGGATCACTTCACGAAAGCCCAACGCAAACATATCGACGCCTGGTTTAGACAAACTAAGGTTTAGATTAAATGAGTATTTCTTTAATATTAATATTAAGATTTTGATTTTTTTTGATTTGGTTTTCATCTGATAGGAAATGAAGAATCAACAAATTGAAGACGTAGTCAATAAACGAGAAGAAGACGAAATGGATTTAAGTGATGGAGACGATGATGCAAATGAAATAAATAAAGTTATTACTCAAACAAATGTTGTCCGCAATACAAGCACTTCTACATCTGAAATGAATCTTAGAGACGAAAACGATGTACTTCTTTGTCAGATCGAGTCATTCAGAAATGAGGCCGTCTTTGTCCGCGAGGAAAGTCGTCAAGAAAAAGAGTATTTGGAGAAACAGTTGATTGTCTTAAAACAAACACTTCAAGGAATGCAACACCAGTTGATTGCACTGACAAAACAAAAATCAGGACAACAATCACTATTACAAGAGACACATAAAAATACAAATGATTATAACAATAAAGATAACATTCATAATAGTGATAACAGAGCTCTTTTAATAAGTTTAATATCAATATACTTGAATATTCATCCATTTGGTACTAACAGTGAAGACATCACTACATATCTGTCACAACAAAGTTATATTCGGGACTCGACTCTCCTGTCGACCACTTTTATCGACTCATTTCTTTTACAATATCCTCAACTTTTTACTCAATTAGAGTCCGATTCTAATGGCAAAAAACTTTGGAGGTTTTGTGCTTTTCAGACACAATTGTTTTAGATTTTAAGTTTGTTTTTAAGTATAAATTATAAAAGATTGTTATTAAATGAAATTTTCTCATTTATCGCTATCAAGTATTTGTGTTACAAATATAATCTCACTGCCAATCAATTGATAAAATGCTATAGTTGTGTGAATTTTGTTATTGTTATAATAAATTATACATTAAATGCAGAATTGAAACATTTAAATAAGTTAATTAATAGGATTATTAAAGTGTTATTACTAGTGCATCAAGAAATATTTATTTAAAAATTGAAAATATTCAATAAAATATTTACTAAAAACTACCAAAATATTTACTTAAATAATTATTTTTAAATAGTCATTTATTAGTAAAAAATATATATTTAATCAATTTGTAATTTATTTTAATCTCTATTTAAATTACAATTATTAATAATGCATAACAGTATTACAAATTAATATCATATTTTTATTAAGAAAAGATAAAAAATACACTTAATTTTGAAAATACAAATTTTTAGGTATTAAATAAATAATTATTAATAGAGCAAATTATATGATGAAATTAAATGATAAAAATAATAATAATGTTATTATTAGTAATATATAAATAGTTAAAATATTACGGTAATTAAAAGATTATTATTTTCTTTATATAAAATTTCATTTGAAACTAATGTTAGAAAACATAAAAGTAACGCTAAAACAAAAAGTTAGCCAAATGTTTAATGTATTTTTTGTTATAAAATGTTTGTGTAATCATTAATTTCTATACTACATATGATTACAGTATAATTATATAAAGTTATTAACCAAGAGTTAAATATTATATTAATATATAAGATTGATATTGAATTCCTATAGTCTATATTTAATATATAATTTTATATATAAATAATAATTAGTAAATTTATATAATTATAATCAGAAATGGATTTATTAATAGTTTTAAAGTTTAATTGATCTCAAAATAATTGGCACTTGGTAAAAAATTATTTTATTAAAACTGAAAATGTGTAAACCGTTAAAAATCAAAATTATTTTTTAATATTTTAAAATATAAGTGTTACTATTTTTAAAATTTTTACAATAAATGCACTTCATATTCATGAACTCATGAAAGGAGTACTTATTTGAATTCTTTATGTCCGTCTGTCACCATTTATTCGAATTTTGATTTCAGATTTGAATAAAGCATCAAAAATATAATATAGGTTATTAGCTACATGACTAAAATTAAGTTTATTTTGTCATAGTATCATTTAATACCCTACATAACTAAAGTTGAGTTTATTTTATCACAATGTTATTTAATACCGAAATTTATTAAAGTAAATTATTATTTAATATTTAATTTGGATAAGGAGTTCGTATGGAAATGCTTTCTAGCATTCTCAACTGGTTTATTAATGTTATAAACATAAGTTATATAGTATAATATTAGTTTGAATAATAATAATTTATCAATAAAAACAAGTTTTATAAAAATTTATTAGTTAGACAAATAAAAATTTAAAATAAATTTTTCCTTAAAAAATCCAAAAATATTTTATTTTGTTATTTTATTGAGACCCCCCCCCCATATAAAATTTAGACCAAATATTATCATTTTAGACTACTCAACAAATTGAATCTCATATAGAATTGATATAAATTATATTAATATTTTTTATAATCTACTCTAATATTTTTATAAACTATATTTTAATAAATAAAATTATAGGTAATGTCGGTCTAATAATTTATACACTGAATACTCATTTCTATTATTAAATAAGTTAATCTAAGTATAAAGTATATAAAAACTAATTCAATCCAAATACTCATTGATTTTAACGTAAATATTAATTATTTAATAACAAACTTAATTAAATTAAAGCTAATAAATCTTTTCTTTTTTTTAATTGAAAAATGTTGAAATACTTTTAATAAAATGGTCAAACTTATTATTATATTGTATGTATAATTTATAAATAAATATTTCAAAAATATTTCGACAATCACTTTAAAAATTTCAAAAATGAAGGACATATTAATAGATATGAATTCAATAAACTATTGAATACTATTTATATTTGCATTGATTTCAGGTTTACTAAAATATTTTTGCAGATTCTCTACGTTTTGATAAGCGTTGAGTCAAACAGTTTTAATAAAAAGTAATTTTATTAGTTTTATGTTTTATATATAAGTATTCAATAATAAAGAGAATTAAATAAAATTATGGATAACTTAACTAAAGTTCTTCAAGATTTTCAAATCAATGGTTACGCTATTATTGAGGATTTCTTGTCAAACAAAGAAGTGGAAACATTGAAGAGTGAATGCAAAACATTGATTGATAAGGGATTAGATTTACGGGAAGACCAGACTATCTTCACGACTGGTGATAGTCAACAAACAAACGACTATTTTATGAACTCTGGCGACAAAATTCGCTATTTTTACGAAAGTCATGCCTTTAATGATAGGGGAGAGTTGGTTGTAGACAAGTACTCGTGTCTTAATAAGATTGGACACGCATTGCATTGGATGAGCCAACCATTTAAAGAGATCACATTCAGTGACAAAGTTAAACAATTAGTTAAACAAATTGGTTTTGTTGAGCCAGTGGTCGTCCAGAGTATGTATATATTTAAAAACCCGGGCATCGGTGGTGAAGTAATGCCACATCAGGACGCAACATATCTGCACGCAATACCTGATCCTAAAGTAATTGGTCTTTGGTTTGCTTTAGAAGATGCAACGGTATGTCATCTTAAATGGTTTACTGTATATTATATACTGCATTACAAAAGTGATGTTTTTATAACCAATATCTGATTAGACAGAAAATGGTTGTTTGGAGTTCATCCCCGGTTCACATCATGAAGGACTACATACTCAATGGATTCGTACGACTGATCAAAATGGATCAACTGTTATGAAGTTAACTAAAGAGTGCAATCAATTTAAAGACAGACAGTTTGTGAGCGCACCCGTCAAGAAAGGATCAGCAGTTGTTATCAATGGTTTTGTCATTCATAAGAGTGCAATCAATCGGTCAACTAATCCAAGACCTATCTATACTTTCCACATATTTGAACAAAAGGATAGAGTTTGGGATTCATTCAATTGGTTGCAACCGACACACGATATGCCCTTTCCTTCTCTATATAAAAATTAATTTCTATTTTTAAATATCTAATTATTAATAATAAATCAATGTTTTTAAAGCACTGTTAACAATATAGATAACAATAAATGATAATGGTCATTTATGATTTAATTTATCATAAATTTCCATTTATAACATTAACTTTAAATATTATACAGTATATAAAATTAGATTTATATGATATATTCGACAGAATTTTTAATTAATAGTTATATTAATTGATTGATAATCATTAAGCAATTGTTTAAACAATTATATTGTCATAGATTTAAAATACAGTATAAATATTTAAATATCTATAATTTAAATATACATTTAAAAGGTATGACATATAGTGACATATAGTGGCATACAGTATGCCATATACCTTCAAACGTTATTTGACAACTACAGTATAACATAATTATAATAACAAATATTTATTTATATATTTTATATAATATTATTAAATAATTATTTATAAAGTTCAAAATGTTGTCAATTATTTTCAATATGCATTCGGATTCTTATTTTTATATCTTTTCTGCAATTTTCAAGCAAATGATTGCATTAACGGACATTGTGTCCAATCAAGTAATATGTCTACAATTGAGTTTCTAAAGTCTGAAACCAGTTATAATGATTTAAACTCATTTTTAAAAGTCCCATATTTACGGTTAGAAATAAAACAAAAATAAAGTACGCTTTTAAAAAACAATAAATAATTTATTAATTAAATACAATTAAATACATATATTTTCATCACTTTCTACAACATTATTATTATTATAATTACAATTAATTTCTTTAAAATAAGACAAATAAAATTTTTGGTTATCTATATCTAAATATTTTAATAAACTTAAAATATCTTTATATTTTTCTTTAGTAATACCTACATTATCATTTATTAAACTTGTGTCAAAATTTGATATTTTAATATCTAATAAAGTGGATTTAATTAAATTAATTTTAACAACATTTTGATCGTAATAATTATCATATAAAAAAATATCACCATTAGGATTGAACAAAAATTTTACATAATTTGAAATTTGAATTTTTGTTCTTTTTTCGGTAAAAAAATTATTCAAAAAATTATTAAAATTATAAACTTCTGATTCTATTGTATTAAATTTGCATTCTTTAATTAATTGAATATATTGGTTAGGATTTTGAATAATTTTATTTTTACAATTTTTACTTATAATACCAAAATTTCTATCACATGTACAAAATGTATGACCTTTTACCTTTTACCTATATGTGTTAACTTAATATTTAATTTAATTGAAATATAAGAACAAAATTTAATCATGCACCAATTTTTATTTTGTGCACAAGTATTATCAGACATAAATATAATTTCTTTATTTTTTAAAACTTCATTATTTATAAAAATTTAATACTCTATATAAATTAGAAATAATACTATTAGCGTTTTTTGGATATTTACCTTCAATATTATAAAAAATAAAAGAATCATAATTATAAACATGAATATTTAATATAAAAAACCATAATAATCGTTTATAAAAAACATCTGATATTGTTAAATAAGGTAAAGGTTTATTTTGACCATAGTCAAATTCAATAACTAAATATTTATTATCATTTATATAACTATTTTTTAAATTTTTATGTGTTAATATTGCTAATTTATGATTATTATATTCTAAATCTGTTATTAAACTATTATTATTTACTTTATTATTATATTCAAAACAAAAATCACATTGATCAGATTTAGGTTTTTTAAATTGAATATTATAATTAGCTTTAAAAAAATTACTAAATAACATTAAACTAATTTTACATTGATTTTTATCTTTAACATAATTAATATAAAGTTTATATAATTTAGTTAAATTTAAATCATTATTATAAAAATATAATTTATTACTTTTTGTATAATGAGAAGGTAATGTAGGAAATAATTTAATAAAATCATTAAATATAATTTTATCAATTTTAGTTTTTTTAATATTATAACCTCTTAAATCTATTAAATTAATATTTTTGTTTATTTTATTTTGAATTTTTTGAATTCTAGATTTATCTATTTTTAATAAAAGTGTTATAAATTTTAAACAAACTTTAACCTCATAATTGTCTTGATTTTTAATTGCATAGTTCCATATATTATTTCTTTTTGAATCTTGATTATTGTTAACTTTTTTTAACATTTCTTTTAACATATAATCTTGTTTTTCATGATTCATTAAATTTAAAATTATCTCATTTTGTTGTATTTCATTTACTTTTTGATAACATTTCAATCTTTTGCAACACATTTCAATTTTTGTAAACTCTTTCTTAATAATTTTTTACCATTAGGTGATATATATTCATTTCCCTGTATTTAATAAAAATATAATTTAATTTGACATAGTATAACATAAATTAACATAATTTAACATAAATTAACATAAATTAACATAATTTAACATAAATTAACATAATTTAACATAAATTAACATAAATTAACATAAATTAACATAATTTAACATAAATTAACATAATTTAACATAAATTAACATAATTTAACATAAATTAACATAATTTAACATAAATTAACATAATTTAACATATATTAACATAATTTACCATATATTAACATAATTTACCATAAATTAACATAAATTAACTTAAATTAACATAATTTAACATAAATTAACATAAATTAACATAATTTAACATAATTTAACATAAATTAACATAATTTAACATAATTTAATACAATTTAATTTAATAATATAATTACCGATTGTCTTTTGAGTTTATTTTCTACTTTTTTTCGACAAATTGGATAGCTTTTCTTATTTTTCGATTTACTTTTTTCTTGTTTTTTGTCTTTAATTAAATCTATTAATTTTTCTCTGTTTGTAATATCATTAAAATATTTAATATTATTTACATTAAACGATGCATTCATTGCATATAAAAACACAATATACAAATATTTAATCATTTTAATAATAATAAATAATCACAAATAAATAAATCGCAAATTTAATTTAGTTTAAAAATATTATCAATTAATTTGTATATTAATAAATTAAAAATAATATATAAAGTTTTGAATAAAAATAATAGTTAAAATATTTCAAATAAAATGATAGATTAAGAAAGTTTTACATTTTTTTAAGGATTAGAACTATTTTTGATAAGAGTCATGAGTTTATAACTGGTTTCAGACTTTAGAAACTCAATTGTGGTCATAACTTAACTAAAAATTTATTAATGGTTACACTTTTGTCGACAATCGACTAAAGAATTTACATAAAATGTATTTTAAAAATTATATTAAACTGTATTATATATTTAGATACAAGTGTATCCATAGTATATTTCAGTGCATTTATATACAGAGAACATTTCGATTTATGCAGTATAGGAATGGATACAATAAAACCTAACTACTAATACAATAATATATAAATTAATTAATTAACTTAATTCTTTTAAAAATTTAAGTTATTATTATACCATATAATAATTAAATATTAATGTATCTTAAAAATATAATTTTCTAATAATTTTATGATATTAAAATTTAACAAAAAATTTACGGTTGATGTAACGTTATCAGGAAATTTAAAGTAGCTTTATTATTGATAATTTATAATCATTCTGCCATATTATTAATACTTAATACATTCACAATTTAAATATTTAAAAATAAAATATAGGAAATATTAATTTTATGTTATTTGTTTAGAAATCAAATTTCTAAATGTTATATTTTAATTCTAACAAATATTAAATTTAAATTTGACTGAAAAATGTGATCTAATTATTCAAAACATTTTAATTTTTATTTATAACGTAATGTATAAAGGCTTTAGTTAATAAATTCAATTTTATTTTATTAATTCCTTAATTTTAATTTTATTGTAATTAATTTAAATTTTTTGATTAGTATAGTTTAAACTTATTTTTAATTAGTTTTAGTTCAATTTTGTTAATAAATTATTTATAAATAGTTTTATATAACAGTATTTTTTAATTTTTGAAGTTTAACTAAACTATTAATATTAATAAACTATAAAATTATTACTTTATATATTAATAACAAATAATATTAAACTATAATTTATCTAATTATTTTTATTTTTTAATTTTATTAAAGGGGCGGTTAAAAAATTGAGTTGATAGAATTCAAGCAATTTGGTAATTATTAATATTTAGTTATTTATATTAGTTGTTTTTATTTCCTGATAACGATACACTAACCTTATAAATTAATTATTAATTATATTTAGTTAGTTATATTTAGTTGTTTTTATTTCCTGATAACGATACACTAACCTTATAAATTAATTATTAATTATATTTAGTTAGTTATATTTAGTTGGGTTTTTATTTCCTGATAACCATACACAACCTTATGAATTAATTAGTAATTATATTTATTATTATTTTTAAAGTTTGTGTTATTTCAGTAAGTAATCTTTTTAATTAATATTATTATAGCTTCAGTTTATTTTAGATTTAATTTGAAAATAATATTTTATTTAATACTTGATTATTTGTTTATTTTAATTAACTTTTAGTGGATATCATGTAAGCATAGTATAAGCAGTGCTTTCCTATACTGCACAAATCGAAATGTTCTCTGTATAATAGCTGTCAAATAACGTTTGAAGGAATCGGTACTATATTATGTCTATGAAATACATGACATGTTTTCCACACATTTGTTATTTTAATAAATTTAAAATACATTTGTTTTGTTAAATACTAAATAAAATTCATAATTTGATGAATTGATGTAATAATGGATTCAAATGATGACAAATCAATGGATATGCAATTGATATCAAAATTGTTTTTCAGTAAACAACCCATTAATATCATAACTGATTATTTGGTAAATTTTGACATTAATTTCACTTTTAATATCACATGAAATGTCATACAATTTATATGATTTCTTTGTAATAGAGAGATCACATACAAGAGTTATCATCTGATGAAACTCAAGAACAGCTATTAAATGCAACAATTGGACACAAATTGATGAATAAATATCCCCTTTCACTCAAATACAGACAATTGTTTGCTAAAAAAGTGATACAACTCTTGGAAAGTGAAGACTTTACTATTTGTGATACTTTTTACATATTAAATGGTCATCTCTTGAGTCAATCGATGGACACAATTAAAAACAATTATAATTTTAATTACTTAAATTATGTCCTGACTAGCGGTCAAATTGTTAGTTTACAAGAGTCTAATAATTTGGTTATCGACGGCACCACTGGACTCACCACTTGGTCTGCGGCTAAACATTTGGCATATTTTATTGAATGTAATCCACATATAGTTAAAAATAAAAATATCGTTGAATTGGGATCAGGTGTTGGTATGACTGGCATTTGCGTATTGAAGACCTGTTATCCACATTCATACACATTCAGTGATCACCACCCGTTGGTCTTACAAGTGCTTCAAAATAACATCGATATTAATAATTGTGGTCAAAATTGGCGTATTTCTAATATTGATTGGTTTGATCCCTACTCTGTAGACAACTATCTCAATGCCAACGATCCCGATATCATTATTGCATCTGATGTGACATACGATCCACAAGTTATCGGATATTTATGCGATGTTTTAAATAAGTTATTAAAAAGTTGTCATAAAAGACGAGTTTGTTATATATGTTATTCCCATAGAACTGATGATTCTATTAATTATTTCTATAGTCTTATTGTTGATAAATATAAACTAAATATTAATGAAATTAATTTCAATTCTCAAGAAAATGATATAAAATCATTTTGTTTTAATTCACTTAATGTAAAATCATATATATTTAAAATATCTTATAATTAATTTATTTCAATTTATTAATTACTAACCATTATATAAATATTGTAGAATAAAATAAGTTTGTGACCAAAATTATAAACTCAAATATTTATCACATTTATAAAATAAACATTTGTCATCAATATTACAGTATTATTCATCAATATTTAATGACTTATGATAATTAAAAATTTTACATAAATCTCAACTATTTTATGTACTTAATATTTGTAATAAATGACAAAATTTTAATAATTAAAAAAATTAATTATACTGTACCTACAAATTAAGTACATTATATTTCTACAGTATATATTTCACATGCTTAGCCCATTTAAATAAAAAAATTCAAAAATATTTTACACATTGTATAGAAGTAATTAATATAGATATTAAAAAGAAACTAGATAATTTATAATGGTATATATAAATGTGTAAATCATTTMTTTAAGCGCAAATATTTTTTATATTTTAATAAAATTAATTATATGATAAATAATATAAAATTATTAAATCATATTTAATGTACATTATCTTAAAACTCTAGTTTTTAAATGTTAAATGTTATAAATAAATCTCAAGCTTATCACAAAATTATCGATATATTATCAAAATAATAAAATATTTACATTTAATGATTAGACTAATTTGAACACTTTTTAGCATTAGTCTCCATATTAATAATTAAATTGCATTACTTTTAATTATTTCCATTGAAGATGAAGTATTTGTTAATAATTTTGTTGTCACTTATAATAAGTAGTGGTATTACAAGTTGTGATCCATTGTTTTTTCGTGGCCGACCTTTCAATAAGCATGGGATGATCGGCAGTCCTGTATCTCAATTAGATTTATCTTTAAGACATGCTGTCCAACCATCAGAGCAATGGTACGACCAAAAGCTTAATCACTTCGATCCGGTTGACACAAGAACCTGGAAACAGGTATTTAGTAATAAATAAAAACTATTAATTAATTTAATTATATATTTTAAAAAAATAACTTAAAAATAATTTTAGAGATATTATGTTAGCGACACTTTTTATAAAAGAGGTGGACCAGTATTTCTCCAATTAGGTGGTGAGGGCACAGCTGATCCCATTTGGTTAGTCGAGGGACAGATTGCCACTAATTATGCCAAAAAATTCAATGCATTATCAGTTCTCTTAGAGCATAGATATTATGGAAAGTCATGGCCCACACCGTAAGTATTATCTTTGAAATGTTTTTCTATAAAACAAATTATAACTATTAATAATATTTAGAGATATGTCTGTCGATAATCTGCGATATCTGACGAGTCAACAGTCACTTCAAGACAGCGCTTCTTTCGTTGAATATCTAACAGAAAAGTTATCATTAAATGGCAGCAAATGGATTGTTTTTGGCGGTTCCTATTCGGGTTCATTGGCGGCGTGGATGAGAGCTAAATATCCACATTTAGTGGACGGGGCCATAGCATCCAGTGCTCCCATTCAAGCTGTCGTTAATTTCAAAGAATATTTAGGAGTTGTCAGCAAATCATTGGGCGATAAATGCGATGAAGCCATCAGAGAAGCAACTAATCAATTGGCTGAAGAACTTAAGAGACCAATGGGTTGGAGAACTATTGAGAAACAATTCAAACTATGCGATACTCTCAATGGCACTGTTGTTAATGATGTCTATAATCTTATGCAAACTCTTGCTTCAAATGTCGAAGGAGTAGTTCAATACAATAAAGACAATCGAGATTTTGAGGTTAATATAATACAGTATTAGTTATTAAAATAATTATAAATTGACCATCATCATTTACTTGAAAGGGTGCCAGAGCTACAAACATCACCATTGATGTCATCTGTGACACAATGACAGACATATCAAATCCAATAACATTAGATAAATATATCAAAGTTAATGATATAATTCTTGAAGCTTATGACCAAAAATGTCTTGATTTTAAATACAATAAATTTATTAAACAAATGCAATCAATTGACTGGAAATCAAGTGCTGCTGAAGGGGGTATTATCTGATTTTAAATACCGGTAAATATCTTTATATTCAACTAATTCAAACTTAAATCAATAGGAAGACAATGGACTTATCAAACATGTGTTGAATTTGGATTTTATCAGTCATCTGATCTAAAAACACAACCGTTTGGTCCATATTTCCCAATAGACTTCTTCACCCAACAGTGCACTGATATATTTGGTGACAAATATAACTTGGATTTAATTGAGAAGTCAGTTGACTTCACAAACAACTTTTATGGCGGTTTTGGTCTTAAAGTTCGCAAAGTATTGTTTCCCAACGGATCTATAGACCCGTGGCATGCATTGGGGGTCACCACTGATCTCAATCCAGAAGCTAAGGCTCTAATGATCAACGGAACCGCTCATTGCGCTGATATGTATCCCAATTCAGATAACGACACCATTGAGTTAACTAATGCCCGAAAAATTATTGTCAACACTTTACACCAGTTTCTCAATAATCATAATTATAATAATTATTATGAAGTAACCAATCAAATCATTTTCTAAATTATTTTTAATAATTTACTTTTCTATGATTTGAAAAAATATTTGTTATATAACTTATTAGTTAATACTGTAATTTGAATATTTCAATCAATACAATATATTCAAAATATTAATTAATAACTTATTGATATATAATTGCAATAAATATTTATTCCACTAATGAATAAATTTAATAATTTCCGGTAATTACTGGTAATAATAATAATTTAGAAAATGTATCGATTGTTTTACAATATAATTGTAAATTTGAAAATTTTTAAAATCATTATTTCATAATAAATATTTTGATAAACTTTACTTAATTACTATGATATACAAGTCTATACAATAATCTACATTATACTGTATTTTATAAAATAACTAATTATTGAGTTTAATAAATAGCTATCAATTAAAATTTATAACATAATAGAGTAAAAACAATTTTAAATTTCCAAATGTATTATAAATTTACTATATTGTATAAAACATTAATGAGTTTATAATTGATTATTATATTGAATGCACTATTGATTTAAATGACATTTAAATATATAGTTAATACATGTATTGTACTGAATATATGTTGTAAAGTATTGACCAAATGATGTATTACTGAGTTATGCAAATGTAATGACAATGTAATGTAAGTACAAATCGATTCAATGTATTGTTTATATTATTGACTGAATTTGGCGCCAATTGTTAGCATTGAATGAATCGTCAAAACAGTGATAGCTTTGCATTGCTTTACAATTGATTGATATTTCAATGAATTGTGTTTCAACTGATCACTTGTTTTCGTCATTTGTTTGCATCGTTTCAATACATTTGACACTTAAGTCACACTTAAGACATGAGTTGCCATCAATTGGTAACATAAGTAGAGATTAACACATTGGATGTGACCATGAATTCAGACAATTGTGTGCCAAACGTATCGGTGATTCAGTTGCCATCACTGGTCTATAGATTGTGTGCCAAACATTTGGGTGAAGACAGCAAAGGTTTGATCAATTGATTTGTTTATAGTTTTGTTAAATATTTTGTTGATATATATATATATATAACAGAAGATGTGTCCAAATACTGTATGCTTTCGTTTCAATTACTCGAAGCACCGAAAGCACCGTTAGATGAATGCAATGAGTTTTATGTGATTCAGAAAATCAAACAAAAACGTATGTATTGTCAAAATGGTTACAATTTTGATGACTTCTCCAATGCATTGATTGTCCGCTTCTTTAGTTTCGCGTGAATTCCGCGACGCAGAGAGTCTTAGAGTTGAAGAGTTATATCACAAACTGAAGCGAAGTTCGCACTTATGTCGAAATCCAATGGCTTTACTCGAGTTTTTGTATCACATGTCCGGTACTACTGTTGAAGACTTGAGCGGTGATTCACTTCCTTCGTTGACAACCAATGGATTAGATCCGTTGACAATACAACCGACGACATCACTTTCTCCGAGCTCTCCATTGCATTCAAATGGTGCCATAAATGGTGGACATATATTTCATGACATCGCGAAACTATTGCCAACAGACGATTCCACGACTATTAATCATTTTATGAGTTCACCCAATCGGCAAATGATGACAAAGAAAAGGCCGCATACAATACATTTTGATGCCAACAACTCAAAAGTCATTGTCACTGAACAAGAGTTAATACGCGAAATATTATTTTCATTTCAAGGACTCAATGGAAAGATAATCCAAACGGACACTTCCAAAGACGGAAAGTTTGTAATAAACAGTCAATTTTATATACCGGCGTCACAGCAAAGATTGGCGTTACGTCTAACTCATATGGGATGGCTGTTCAATAAAATACAAAAGTTCTGCAATTATATATCAAAAGAGAAGTCAAAAGGACATGTGTGTCAATCATTTGCTTCTGCACTTCAGGACGAGATACTTGAATATTATCGTTTGATTACTGTAATTGAAGAGCAAATGCATGACAGACGATCCGATAACAATCCTCGCGTTACTTTACATCGACTTCAAGTATGGAGTTATGACTCTTTCTTCAGACTCAAAGTGTTGGCCGCATTGGTTGAACAATGCAAACATAAGACCGGCGGTGCTTTGGCCAGTGTTGTCTACCACGTTATGAGACACGGAGACCCAAACATCAGAGCTTGTTTAACACGAATTCTCAATCAAGTAGTGCTTCCAATTAGACGTATGTTAAGCCAATGGATATTTCACGGAGAATTAGAAGATTATTATAAAGAGTTCTTTATTGCAACCAATCGGTTGGGTGTTACTCATGCATCACCACTCAGTTCTGCCTTTTGGCACGAAAGGTATGTCATAGTTAAGCATCATTTACCCGGATTTATAAGCAAATCACAGGCCGATAAAATTGTTTCGACCGGAAAAGCTATATATCTGTTACATCAGGTCTGTCGTAATGAAGTGTCAGTTCATATTCCCGGATACTCTCAGATGAAAGAGTCATTTGAAAGCTCTAATTTGGAGTCACTTTTTAACCGAAAACGACTTAAAAATGAAGACATTAACGACTTTCATATACTTTTAGAAACGGCTTATAAAGAGATAAGTCGGACGTCGCTTAAAATTCTCAATGAAAACTATAGACTTCAGGACCACTTTAGAGGTCTGAGACAATACATGCTTTTAGGTCAGGGAGACTTTGTTAGACATCTTATGGATGTTCTATCACCACATCTTAATAAACCGGCAAATAAGTTGGCCAGACATGCAATTGTACAGCTCCTGGAAAGTGCCATTAGAGCGACAAACGCTCAGTTCGATGATCCAGAAATTGTTAACCGAATTGATATATTGCTGTCAAACGAGTCAACCATCAATGACTTGGGTTGGGATGTATTTGCACTCACCTATAGAATTGATGGTCCAATAAGTACTATATTTACAAATGAAAGCCAAAAAGCATATCCAAAGCTGTTCCGACATCTCTGGAGATCTAAAAGAATGGAATATATATTGACTTCAATTTGGAAAAATTTGGTCTCTTATATGAATTTACAGAAAGGTATTCCTCGACTTAAATTTGCTTTCAATTCAATTCATATGCTTTTGGCTGAAATGATTCACTTTATTCGCCAAATGGAGTATTATTTGACATTTGATGTGATAGAGTGTGAGTGGACTCATCTCCAGTTACAACTCGAGTCTGTGCCAGACGTTGATTGTCTAATCAGAGCTCACTGTTGTTTCTTAGGACAAGTCATGCACAGAGCTCTTCTCGATACAGAAGCTGAAGATATATATTTGCAATACAGAGCTATTTGTGATTATATCCTTGAATTTCAAACACATGTCAACTACTTTTTGAAAGCAATTGACTCTGAAATAAGTGCCAGAAATAAGTATGAAAGCAATCAAGAAATGTGTGCTAAAGTTGGCGATTGGGGTATTGTTGACGTCGAAGACAAGGATGAAGAGAAACGTAGAGATCAGTTTGAAATGGACACCATTCCCAAAACGGTTGCCTGGATGAACTATGTCACTGATAACTATAGAGATAACGTTCACAAATTTCTTGTTATGTTAGCCGATCATCCGGATCGGGAACTCCAAGAATTAAGTGCAAGACTTGATTTTAATGGACATTATCGCCGTAGAGATAAACGTCTTGAAACATCTTTCACATTTGCATCACATAAACAAAGATTATCCATCGATACGACATCCAAATCACAATAAACACCAATTATCATAATTTTTGATTGCATCCACTTTTACTATACAAACATTATTATTAGTACAGTATATAAAATATATCTTTAATTTAAACATTTTTCATCAGAAAATGTATTTTTATATTAACTTTTAAAAATCTAATTAAACTAATATTAACACTATTTAACAATTGTTTGTTTGTTGATTGAGATTTTGTTTAATTTTTAAAATTAAATCCAATAATAAATATAGAAATTTAGTCTATTTCTACATAATATCTTCAGTGTAATTAATTATCATTGTTTTATAAATTGAATTTTGATAATCACTCCGATTATAAAAATATAGAAACAATTCTAAAACTTCTTCAGGCATTAAATCTCCCAAATATTTAAAAACAGGAATTCCTTTTCTTATGAGATCCGGACCACAGTTTGGGAACCAATTTCTATGTTTGATATAAAATGACAATTAAATTAAAATAATAAAATGTTTATATATTTAAATATGTACTCTAAGAAAGGTATTATCCATTGTTTTCGTTTCATAAAAGTTTGTGTCACGAAATAGAAATAGTCTTTCAATTTTTGTTCGTCAAAGTCCTCCAAATAGATCTTTGGTGTCAAACGAATCAATTTGGCGTTTCCTTCAATTATCTAACAAAACATTTAATTAGTTATATTCAATACAAACAAACGTTAACTAACTTTAGGTTTCTTTAAATTATTATTGCCATATAAGACAAATTGATTGTATGGAACTGTTTCGAGATCATCGATGTCGAAGAGTGTGCTAAATATGACACTAATTGCCCGATAATTTATATAATTATCAACGGGTTTTGCAGTCATATATTTTAACTCTTTTTCGGAGACAATGAGATAGAATTGAGTTCTTCCGAAGTGAAAGAATAAGTCTCTGCAAAGTAGTCTTCGGATAATAAAACGCGTAAAAAGTTTTGAGTAAATCGGCGATAAAATGGCCACAAATTTAATTGGCGGAGGACTCGACCACTTATGGACTTCAATATCCGAAAACCAGTTATTGATTTCAGAATCAAAACTTTGATTAATATTTTTTAAATTAATGATTTGTTTGTTAAATATTGTCAAACTGTTTGGATATTTTTGTTGTAATTTCTGAAAATCAAAATAAATATATAATAAAATCAAAGTATTTTAATTTAATTCAAAAGACTTGCCTTTAATTTGTTCAAAAAGTTGAGTTCGTCTTCAAAAACGCGGACCGAATGGGCGCCGCCTTTGAGCAGTTCTCGCGTCAGATATGTCTCGCCCGGACTCGACTCAAATATGACCGACGGGTCGGCCGATAGATCATCGCTAATATGTTTGACTACCAATCGAGATGTTTGACTATCTTTGCAATACATGTATTGATTGGGAGTTTTCTTCGGTATCTTTAACCCCGACTTTTGTCGAGGCGTTTCAGCTATAGTTTGGTTCAGTCGTCGACTAAGAAGTGAAGTAATGGTTGAATGTGATGGTCGATGAAGACATCTTTGACACACATTTGTTGTCATTGATAGCATTGATAGCATTGATGACATTTTATAGCAAACATTAATTATATAAAAGCAAACATTTATTTATTAAATGACCCCACTTCTATTAAAATGCCTACAGTTTTTTGCCTACAAATTTGCACTATTTATTATACAGTGCTATAACTCCACCCATTTTACACACAAAAAAAGTTAATGTAAATAATAGTACTTAAAGGTCTATATTTATTTGCCTAAAAATTGAGCGAAATTTTATTTATTTTAATTATTAATTTATTTTTATTATTATAATATATAGTTATATACCGATTCCCACAATTATAGTTACAAAAATACAGTAAAACATTTTTATAAGTTTAAAAAATTATAAATATTTTATTTAAATATTTTTTTTACTTATAATAATTTAAAATGTTCAAAATGCTTACTATTATTAATAATCACAAAAACAGATAATAACAATCTATTGATTCAATACAATGGTTGGTAGAGCTCTTTAAGGAATTTAAAAATCCTGAATAGTGATGGAAAATTAGACCACATGAGTCTCCCCATACCACACACATAACTATCTGACGTCAGAAATTCGATATATTCGACTTTAGTCGAATATTTTTTGACGTTAGTTATGAATATGATATTTTCTATGTATTTTTCAATACTAATTATCAATACAAAAAATAATTTTTATTGTGTAGAATAGTTTTCGATATATTCGACTTTAAATTCCTAAATAAATGTGTTAAAATGTAAATTATTTGTTTTACTATAAATAAAAGATATTTTTAAAATTTAATATTTATAAATAAAAAAACATTTAAAAATTTAACATTCTAAAATTATTTTATAACAAAATATTTTATTTTAATTTAAAGTCGAATATATCGAAATCTATTCTACATAATGAAAATTAGTTTTTGTATTGATAATTAGTATTAAAAAATATATAGAAAATATCATATTCATAAATAACGTCAAAAATATTCGACTAAAGTCGAATATATCGAATTTCTGACGTCAGATAGCTATGTGTGTGGTATGGGGAGACTCATGTGGTATAATTTTCCATCACTATTCAGGATTTTTAAATTCCTTAAAGAGCTCTACCAACCATTGTATTGAATCAATAGATTGTTATTATCTGTTTTTGTGATTATTAATAATAGTAAGCATTTTGAACATTTTAAATTATTATAAGTAAAAAAAATATTTAAATAAAATATTTATAATTTTTTAAACTTATAAAAATGTTTTACTGTATTTTTGTAACTATAATTGTGGGAATCGGTATATAACTATATATTATAATAAAAAAATAAATTAATAATTAAAATAAATAAAATTTCGCTTAATTTTTAGGCAAATAAATATAGACCTTTAAGTACTACTATTTACATTAACTTTTTTGTGTGTAAAATGGGTGGAGTTATAGCACTGTATAATAAATAGTGCATTTGTAGGCAAAAAAATATAAGCATTTTAATAGAAGTGGGGTGATTTAAATTTGAATTTTGTAAACAAAAACACATGACTTGTTGTATGAATGCATACAATATATTACTCTAATGACTATACAGTACTGTAGTCATCAAAATATATACAATCGGAGACAAAATTATGGACACAATTATTGGCTATAACTTTAAAAGTAATGAAATTAAAATAATATATATATTAGCATAGCATAAACACATTTTGTACACGGCTTATGATCTACCGAAAACTCGGGCCCTTTTTATGTATATTACATATGTTTTTTGTGTAACTATATCTCTATTAAATAATTATATAATTACATAAATGATGTCGCATTTTTTTAAACAACTCATGACAATATGGTATCTTTTATAATTACCAAATGTAGCACAAAAAACATAAGTAACATAAATAAAAAAGTACCGAGTTTGTTCTGAAAATGTTTAGTGTATAATACGGCTCCGGGATGCGGGGTCAGGGATGCGGGGTCAGGGATGCGGGGTCAGGGATATTCGAGATCTCAAAATCTATAAAGTTTATCAAATCAAAGTCTATTTGCAATTTTCACGAACTCCTGAAAGGAGTACATACTGTATATGCATTCTATAAGTCTGTCGGTCTGTCCCACGAGGATATAGGTTCAAATCCACTCTCTGCTACAAATTTTTTTGAATTTTTTTGATTTTTTAAGTTTATTTTTTAGAAAATTGAAGAAAATGGTGTCCAAAAATTAATAAATTTTTTTTTTGATTTTTTTTTGATTTTTTTTGATTTTTTTTGCATTTTTTCTTTTTTGAGTTTATTTTTCAAGAAAATGGAGAAAATAATAGCTTATTTTGTAATACTAAATCATTTGATACCCTACATGACTATAGTTGATTTTATTTTATCATACTGAATTTAATTTTTAATTATGATTAGGAGTTCGTATGGAAATGCTTTCTAGCATTCTCAACTGGTTAATTATAATATTTAGTTTTTGAGATATTAAAGAAAAACTTTTTTATCATTATATAATTTTGTCATAAAATTTTATTAATAATATTTGTTATTAATTTATATAATTGTAAAAAAGATTTTCTTTAATATCTCAAAAACTAAATATTATAATTAAAAATTGCAAATATAATAGTGTTAGTGATATGACATCTGTTTGATGATTCCATAGTACCAAAAATTTTTGTATTATTTTAATTTCATTACTTAAGTTATAGCCAAAAAACCGTGTCAAACATTTTTGTCTCAGATTGTACAGTATATACTGTAAAACAGGGAATTAAATATCATTTCAAACATACACTATGCGCCAGATATATTGCAGATAAATTTGTTTTATTGAATTTAATGGTTAATAATGACAAAATCAATAATTTAATTATCATAAAAAGTATTTAAAATTATATAGTTAATATTTATATATATTAATATGATTTACCGGTAATGTCATCATTTGGTAAAATATAGTACTGTATATAAACCTATTTTCAGATATAATTATTACATTTTTCATGTTTTCAATACTTGTTTTAATTATTTACAGGTATTCATACTATTCAGTACTTTTAATATTTGATTACATCACTAATTTGTTTAATAATTTATTAGTTAGTTATATAATTAAGTTATGAATAAATTATATTATTCCCTAAATATAATATTAATTTTATTGAATTTAAATATTTATTATTAATTAATGTATTTATTTATACATTAATGTACACTAATTTAGTAGTATTTTGTAAAGTATTATCAACTATATAATAAATTAATTTTATTATTTATAATCAGAGAAAATTCAGTTATTATTATTGATAATACAGTATTAAACAAATTTATACAATACTTAAACATATAATTTTGTATTACATTTAGAAAAATATTACTATTAATACATGCAATTAAAGATGATAACTATTAACTCATCCAAAAACTAGTTTTTAAAAATTTTTTTTTTAATAATTTTGTTATAAAATTTTTAAAAACATTTGACGAATTGTAATAATTTAAAACTTATATATTTATTATATTATTAAACAGATATTTTTTATTATAAAAAGATAATAAAAATAATTATTTTATTAAACAATATAACAAAATTGATCACAAAATGAATCACCAATTCTTAACAAACTTAATGCTATGATTTTGCTTTAAATTTTTAATTGCATTAATTATATCCAATATGTTTTGATCATTGTTTTCATTGTTGTTATCACAATAAGTGACAGCAAAACATAACAAATAGAGTTTATTTTCAATGATATCATATTTATCATTAAGTCCTAACTCAAGACATACTTTCCAACCAATTTTATAACTATTTTTGATAATCATTTCACAACAATTGAAACAATGTTTAAAGTCATGACTATTTAAGGCCATGTTTGCAATCAATGATAAAATGGTTCCATTCATAAAATCACTTCCGAAGTCATGGCAGATATCTAACAATTTTGCAATTTTTAATATTTGTAATGTCTTTGTATAGGCTTTTGGTGAAGACTTCAATATCTTCTCAATTATTTCAATCCGTGGTTGAGGTATGAGTCGGATTTGAATCGGTAATAATTTCAGATTAAAATTGTTTTCAATCAAATTTAAACTTTCAATTAAATTTAGTTCTTCAAGAATTAGTGTATCTTTTTGTTGTTCCTTCTCATCGAGCATTTCAAGACATTCTTTTGCCAAAACAATATTGTAATCGTGACTCGAATCGGATGAGTTTATGTACTCTTGAGCCGCATTTAACAATAACTTCTTAGTCTTCTGTATTGGAATAAGTTTTTTCTTAGATTTTGATTCGGTTTCTAATTGCATATAAGTCGCGGCTAAAGCAAAGTTTGACTTTTGTGATGAACAAAGCAATGTCTGCACAAATATCTCAAACAACTGATCCTCAGTAATGTTGTCACTAAAACACATTTTCCAGACTTCTTCTAAGTTCTTGAAAACTTCAATCCATTGATTAACAGTAAAAGCTTTATCTTTCTTACAACAACTTCTTGTTAATCTAATAAATAGTTGTTTAACTTCTTCTTTATTATTGGTGATCTCGAGGTCTCTGATCTCCTGAATAGTGGGTGGAGTATCGTATTGTTCAATAATTTCCGCGACAACTAAATAGTTCTCAAGTTTGTCGGCCAAATCATTTAAATGATTTAATTGATTGATTTTAGTTATATCATTGCCAGCAATAAGTGGAATCATATCTCTTTGTGGTAAACACTCCATAATTTTAAAACAAGTTTCTAATTGCTCTGAATTTTGCGATTCATAGATACAGTCGATTGCAAACTCAATCAAATCACACGGATCTTCAATTAAAGGCTTTTTGTTTTGTCTATCGATTTCAGTATTACTTAAACTGGAATTTTCAAACACTTTAAGGCAAAAGTTTAAATCAATTTTAGCTACAGATAACAAATAGTCTTTAAATAACTGTCTGCCAATTGATTTCAGTTGTTTTGGATCATCTTTACATATCTTAATTATATAAATATTAAGATAATTATAAATAAAATTCAAAAACTCTTGTTCGTCATTGAGGGCAGAAGTCATCAAAACATCAATTTTCTGTTTATGTGAATACTCTTGAAATTCATTGAAATCAATATCATATTCGAAGTGTGATTCGTAAACAACTAATGAAAAAATGTCGAGATCTAGACAAAGATTATCAAGATTTGGGACCAAATGTTTTATACCAATTTCGACCAAATCAAGAGCATTGGACACAATCCATGTTAGGGCTAATATCTGCCGACTTCTCTCTGAATACCATTGCGTTACCAATGATTTTGATAAATGTTTACATTTATAGTGTAATAAATGTGTGTTTTCCGCGTAAAAGTCAGCCTCAAATTGACTACTATTGAGGCCATGGATTGAGTCAAACTCTGATTCGATCCAATCTTCTTCTCTTAGAAGAATTTGGTTCCATCCATACACTTCATATCCTTTAATCTTAGGTGAAACCAATTTAGGTAATAGTGATGAATACCTTTTAGGTGACAGTGTCTCATCAATATTCGACAGTATAACCAATCTGTGCTCTAAGATATCTTTCGGCTCATAAGTCAACAGTATTGAGATGGCGTTATAATCTGAATTGTGGCCAAAATGAATGGCTGCTTCTAATGAAGACATTTCACGAAACATTTGATAAAACTTATGATTATATCTACTGTTAATGTGTTGACGATTGCGATAACTGAGAATCATTTGATAGACATTCAAACGATCCAAATATTGTAAGAGACGTTTGCGCCAAATGAGGACCTGCTTTGACTCCAAAGACAATTGATTCCAATCTATTTTATTGTCATTGCATTCGCTATAGTCATCCACTTCTTCATGTGTTTTAATATCAATTGTATTTGAATTAACGCGACTATAAAAATGACTTTTAAAGTTATCATAATTAGTAAGATTGAGACCAAATTGAAGCAAATATTTCATTGAATCCATGTCTTCGGCCACACATTCAATAGATTCTCTCAAAATCCACATCTGTTTAGTTATTTTGCTTAAGACATTATCGACTGACTCTTGACATATTTGGCTATTCCTCCACATCGGCTGATACACTAAATCTTTGTCAAAGCCGTATTCAACGGCCAATTCGAGGGCCAAATCAAAGTCATTGTCACTCAATGTCTGCTCAAAGCGTTCTTCAGGTGAGAGTGAAGACGAGTCATCTAAAGGAAACTTTTGCAACAAATTATTCAGTATTTGTTTGGTTGGCTCAACACTTCTTATGCCAGTAATCCTGAAGATGACGAGTCTTATGGTATTCACAATAAACAACAGATAATATGTGACATAAAGACTGAATCGGTTAACGAGTGTCTCGTTTGCCACCAAATCGTTGTTTTGTGAATCACTTGAATTGTCGACTGTTTGGTCATCATTTGAATGAATCCGTGCCGTCAATGGTCTGACATTCTTGCGATGTCTGACCACAAACTGGTCATTGGAGTCAATGATAGTCATTGTTGTCACCACTGGTTGTCATCATTTGGTCAACAAATCAGTAAACAGTTAGTCATTGTATGTATTGTTTTGCAGTCAAACACACGTTTGCAATGTTTGTATCATTAATAGAGTCTTCAAAATACATGTTTACATATTTAAATAAATAATAGAAATCAAAAATTATATTAAATATTATTATAGGTTTTGATGTTTTTTAAATTTTCAATTTTTCGAAAACTGTATTATTTTAAAATAATTATTATAATAGATATTAACACAAAAACAATAATAAACTTAAATGGATTTATTCATATAATGCTAAAAAGTATTATAATTTAATTTTAATAGTAAGCTTACAATACAAATGTTAAATATCATTATCAATATATGCTATCAATTGRTTCAAGTTATTTATATTTTACATAAATACTATTGAATTTAATTAATTTTAAATTTTAAATAATAAGTTAATGAATTTAATAAAGTTTACTGAACTATCTTTAACTTTTTTGCGTGGATACTATAAATAATAAATTTATTTTAATTAATTTTGTATATTAATAATTATAATAGTTAACAAAAATTAATATAATATTGATTAATTTATAATATTTAAAATGTATTAAAAACAATTTATGTTAAATATAAATGACTAAAATTATGGAAAACTTGTAATAAACCAGTTGAGAATGCTAGAAAGCATTTCCATACCAACTCCTAATCATAATTAAAAATTAAATTCAGTATGATAAAATAAAATCAACTATAGTCATGTAGGGTATCAAATGATTCAGTATTACAAAATAAACTACTATTTTCTCCATTTTCTTGAAAAATAAACTTAAAAAAGAAAAAATTCAAAAAAATGCAAAAAAAATCAATTTTTTTTATTAATTTTTGGACACCATTTTCTTCAATTTTCTAAAAAATAAACTTAAAAAATCAAAAAAAAAAATTGTAGCAGAGCGTGGATTCGAATCTATGTCCTTCGTGTGACAGACAGACAGACAGACAGACTTTTAGAATGCATATACGTATTACGTACCATGGGTTGAGTTTCACTGAGGATGACGTCACATATATTGTGTGAATACACAATAATAATATATATAAAATGTACAGTGGTCCTAAATAAATTTCACCAAAATTATATACGAATAAATATACAATGTAAAAGTGTAATAAAAATTTATAATAAATAATTTAAAACATTAATTAAATATTAATTGAAAAATTAATCAAAAAATTAATTAAAAAATTAATTAAAAAATAAAAAAATTAATTAAATAGAAAAAATAATTATAGAAAATAAAAAGTTAATTAAAATTTTATAATAATCTATAAATTCAATATTAAATAAAATTAATATTTTATACCATTTTATAATTGTGTTTTATATATTAGGCAATTATGTAAAAGATAATTATTGAATAATAATAATAAAACTATATGTATAAACTTAATTATCAATGGTCTGCATTTTGGAAATTTGGGTAATTTTTATTTATTGATAACTTATTTTAACTATTTTATTTTTTAGATAAACATAAAAAAGCTAAACTTGATGATAATAACGAGGAAAATGCTGAAATAATTAATGATAATGATGTGTTTAATAATTTTTCTTTTTAAGATTTTTTTAATTTTATTTATGATTAATTTTTAATAATTTATATTTTGTATTAATAATTTAATTAATTAATTTAAATAATAATAATAATAAAATTATTAAATTATCATTTTTATATTGTATATTTATTTGTAGATAATTTTGGTGAAATTTATTTAGGACCACTGTACATTTTATATTTATTATTATTGTGTATTCACATAATACATGTGACGTCATCCTCACTCAAACTCAACCCATATTACGTACTCCTTTAAGGAGTTAGTGAAAAGTGTAATATATTACATATATTTTTATTTATATTATTAAATTACTTATTTTTAGATACACTAGTAATAAAAACGTGATATAAATGTATTAATAATATGATTAATGTATTATACGTTACATTAGATAGCATTAGCCAACTCATTACAAAACATTATGCAATACTTTTTGAATAATTAGTATTTTTTATATTTATAAATAAATTAATTCATAAAATATTTTCAAAATAATTATAAGAAATACTAATATTTATATATTTTAATTAAATAAAATTTTAATGCTTTTTAATATTATAATATAAGTACAATATTTTATCCAAATAATAATATTTAAATTGAATTTACATTATAAATATTAAATTCGATACATTAATTAATTAATTAATAGATTAGATTAATTTGTGCAGAATATTGAATACAAACTAAATTTTAAGCATATATTTAAACAAATGAAATAATAATAAACAAAAATATATATAGAAGTTAATCACAGATTGATTTCTCGTTAAATTTTTTTTGCAGTCTTTAAAGAAAGCGTTGTTTCAATCAATTATTGCAATCATTGGTTATCATTAACTCCGCTATCAAAGTCAGAGATCATTAAAATAATTTATTTATTGACTCAATATATCATATCTGAAAACAAATGGACACACAATCGGTGGTTACGAGAGATGGAAAGAAAGCTGTCCCTCATTTATGGCTATATTAAGCTTTTCGCGCATTATATCAATTGTGATATAATCGGGAAGTTTGAGATAATTGACACAAGTCATCACTGATGGCAAACAATCGGGATTATCCACACCTTCGATCGTTTTGCGGACAATTGTTAGCGGAGGCGATAGACTACGGAAGCCACCGACAGGAAGTCGTGGCGAACCACTAATGAATTGCAAGAACTTTCGTTGATCTTCAACATTATATGAACTCAATATCTCAAACAAGAAATGAATGGCACGACTGTCGTGATTGTATCCGTGATCTGTTTTACAGCACTCCATCAACATCTTAACGTCCCATTGTTTTTGATTACTACCACAAAATAATTGTTCCATTTCTTCGGCATAGAAAAGCTGCAAATGAGATGAAGGAAACACTGAATCAAAACCCTCGCGAAAAGCCTCCATTTGTCGGATCACTCCTTCAAATAAAGTCCAATGAGTTAGCAAACGGATGTAATTCTCGATGTTATCAATAGTAACGCCTAAATCTTTGCCTCCTTTTCTGAGCTCAATATTTGGATAACCGGGAAGTGTATAATCGAGGTTAAGGTCTTCAATACTACAGCCATGAAGTTTAAGTGACTCTAAACTGCTCTCTTTATTGGCATCAGTTGTGTTAAGCTATTGATTAGATATTTATATAAAATTGAGTATTAAATTATGTAAATATACAGTATATATATATATATATATATATAATACTTACAATTTTAAGCTTTTGTTGCGCTATTTTCTCCATTTCAATGACAGAACGAGAAAATGTTGAATCAATTTGTTGTAAATCACCGATACTTAGGGATAACTCATGATTTAAAAGCCATTTATAAAATATAGAACTCAATGGAATGTCAATCTATAATAAAATATATAATTATCAATAAATAAATAAATAAATAAATTTCAATTATGATTACCATTCGTGAATCCATTAAAGCTTTTGCAACAAATTTTCCCAAAAGTTTGAATCGTTGTCGCGCTTTAGAGACTTGTCCGGCACGGGTTTGTCGTCCCAATGGTGCCGGGAAAAGACCATTTGGACTGTAGATATATTGAATAGACTGCTGATTATTATCATTGCTCTCAATTTGATTATTGTTTTCATTAAAACTAGTAGAAGGTGTGGCCGTTATCTTGTGGTTTGGTTGAGGATTAATCACTTTGGGTGCGGAAACAGCCTCTCCTCTCCACATCTCGAGGTCTGCTCTTTGCATTTCTTTTGATACGAGAGCATAAAACTCAAGAGTTGGTCCCAATCCAGTTCCCACTTCATTCTCGTATTGAATTTCGAGTAAAGCTTTAGAGTTACCCAAATCATGTAAAACATTTTCGGCCTGTTTTAAGATATCATCTCTTGAAACGGTTCTCTTTCGTCTGTCAAGTCTTGGAGTTACTCTTTCACTCGAATCATTTCCCGATAGTTCGGGTGCACTGTCTAACAATCTTTGTAATGCTCTGTCTCTATCAAAACATGTTACATAAAATAACAGATATCTTGTCTCAAATGGAAACACAAAAGGACAGGCATATGCTATTTGGGACAACCAATTGGGTATATTACCAGTCATAATGACTACTGGATCTTGAAGTTGACGATTAGCTTTTGCTGTTAACTTAACATTAATGAACTCTTGAAGTGGTAAAGCACTGTTGTATGGGTCGGCCATGGAGTAGAGCCAACCCCAATATCGAGATAGACCATAAATTACTCGCAACAATGCCAGTACTTCTAATGACAAGTCCTGGACAGTTATGTTTGACGGTAAGTGTAGCTTAAGATACATATCTAATGGTGAATAAATAGCAGGTGTTTTGCCTTCAACCCAAAGTTCGTCTTTCTTTTTGTTTGATCCCTTTCCACCATTATTTCCTTTACTACTTTTTTTACCGCTTTGATTACTAGAGATATGATTGTTGTTTGAGTTTTTGTTGGCCAAACTTGAGCCAAGAGTAGATGACAGTGTTGAAGGACTGGTGATACCGTCAACATAAGCTTTATAATAAATAGTATGCGTTGCGACCCATATGTTTGCGTGACCCATGGGTGCCTCCGACTCATCTGTTTCGTGTCCGTCTGAATTGTGGGCGTTATGTCCGTAAGCGTATTGTTTGATTGCCTGATAAACTGTCATATTGTAGGGCAACGCTTGTTCTCCAATATAAAACTGTAGTCTATGTCGTCCTTGATTTTGACTGATCATCATTGCAACCATATTGTCATCAAATTCTTCATCTGAAATATCATCATCACTGGCGTCTTCATCTTCATCCCTAATCTTGCCATAACCTCTAATAACTAAATATCGTTCAATTGCTTGTACTAAAGCTAATGGATCTATTTTGACGGGTCCGCCTCTCCATTGTCTAAGATTAGTACAATCGGGATGTCGTTGTAAATTACATTTCAATTGATGAGTATTGAAAAACTTGAGAGCACTGGCACCTCGAATACTACCAGAGCCAGAGCCCATCAAATCATGAACTTTGACCGGAAATTGTTCCAATTGTGAAACACAAGCATTTAATTTGTTGACTAATGCTTGAATCGGCGCACTGTTAATATTGTCACTCAATATTGAATCCATATTACACGTGTCTTCAAGTGGTGTCCCGAAAAATACGTGAAGAAATGAACGAAGTCTGTCTTCACGACTTACTTTTGAATTATCATTAGATACAAGAAAACTAAGAAATCGTGTAACGAGTCCCGAGTGATTCAATTCAAATGAAGAGATATCACCCTCCATAACAACGACCCGAATATCTTCCAACCCTTTAATATGATTTTCGTCTAACATTTCAATGGCTTTTGTTAAACGATTTATAATATTGAGAGATGGATGTGAATTGTTGTCGTCTCCCAAATAATTTATGTCATTATCTTTAAAATATTTTTCTTCAAATATCTTTGCCTGTTCTCTAATCCATTGTTTTATCTTTTCTCTATTTCCGCTATTGTTAGGAGATCGCGGAGATGATGACCGAGAAATGGACGAGTGGTCAGAGGCGTGAGACGAGAGTTGTGATCGGCCAGAAACCAGTCCACTATTAGAAGAGACGAGAGCGGGTGAACTACTGTTCCAACGCGCCCAACGCGATGGATGTAAACTTTGAAAAAATGCACTCGTCTTAGCCGCGGCCGAACTGAATCTAAAAGCTGGTCGACCCCGACTACTATGGGATGAGCTATGTGTTGGCACTGAAGTGTTTGCGCTCAACAAATTGCTGGAGTTATTATTACTGGCAGCAGAATTATCACCGATAAAGATAGGCAAAGATATATAAGGAGTGCTAAGAGTTGCTGACATTTCTGGTTCATTGGCAAAGTGTCGGTTAACACTAGAGACTGAACTATGGGTGCTGTGGTTATAATTGCGTAAATTAAGGGATGAGGTGTTGTCACTTTCACTTCGGGTCTTACGGGTGGCGCCAGAACTGCTCGTGTTTACTGTTTTTCGCGTTCTCTTCCGTTTTAATGTCTCATCGACTCTACTAATGGCAGCATTTAATATAAATCAATCATTAGGTTTGGGTATAATTGGGTTATATATAAAAACTAATTGTTATTTAAGTGCTATCAATATTCAGAATCCGGTAAAGCAGTAGATATTAATCATTATATATATAAGATTAGGTAAGGAATTCATCATTATTTATACAATATGTATATACAGTATATCTCGAGATTATCGGTAAATCATGAGATTTATGACAATTATAGTTACAATAAATAAATATTTGTTGCAAACCTGGAATTGATTGCTTGATCTGAAATGGCAACCGAATCATCAGTACTTCTGGCAGATGTCATATCAGGTGAAGGTATTGTTGGTGTCACCGGAACAGATGTGCTCAATAAAGTCAATGGTTGAGCTGATGCACAATTAGATACATTATTATTATTGTTGAGTCCATTTTCTAGAGCACTTTGAATTGTATTTGCAAACAACTCATTGGAAACATCACAAGGAGGGGATGCCTCGAGAGGAGATGAGTTGTTTGGAGGACTTATGTTCATAGTGTTCTCAATAAGCATTGAATACGGTTGTGACAGATAATCTGTTGGAGTGGCCAAACCAGAAGTAGAAGTCGACGGTTCCATTTTGGTTATTGAAGAAGAAGGTACGGATGACGTAGATATCAAAGTAGAAGTGTTTTCAACATTTACTTCAACTTTAGAAAGCTTTTGTATTTGATGGATAACACCTTCACGTCTAAAATATATGACAAACACTTCGGGAAGTTTTTCCATAAGAATATTAGCCATTTGAATGGCTCCGACAACTATTTTGAGATCAGGTGAGGCCAACATCGTTGCGATATGGCTCGAGACCTCCTGATTCTTGAGCACAGACTTTAGTAAATCGTTTGGTGCATAATATATGATACGTAATAACGATATGAGGCACTTCTGACGCACTGCTGGTCCCGCACTACTGCTATACACTTCATATAATACATTGAATAGTGACTTAATAAAACCAGTGGCTGTTTCCGGCTCATTCTCAAGACATTCGGCTCTGGGATCTATTAAACGTAAATTGCTTTGGGATAAAGCATTAACATCAGTAGCGCAGTTCACTTTACGTTGAACTGAACGGGAAGTTCCCGTTTCTTCGTTAATTTGTTGCATTGAATTAAAGTCTATGACATAAGTGCGACCCATAGTTGATAAACTGATCTCGTCTTCACCGGACTGATGAGCCGTTTCTATAATACGACTATCAATGCCATTATAGTCGTGCCATAAACCTCTGTCGTCCTTCCACTGCCATATTATGGCATCAGTTTGAACACCATTTTTGATACAAATCAAACTGTCCACTGAAAATATGCCATCCGATGGCAATCTAGGCATAAGTTCTGCAATCAGTGATGTAATTTCAAAGAGTTCTTGTGGACTACGATTCACTAATTCAATGTCATCTTTGGTAGCACTCGTACCCAGTAATAAATATCGTAGTGTTTCACAAATATCTTTAATAAATCAAATATAATTTAGATATTTGTTAATAATATAACTTAATTAATAACTTAATGTATAATAATGTATTACTTACTTAATCTTAATAATTGGACGGCTATTTCAGGACATGAAGAGCACATAACAGACAACATTCTGATAACACTAACGAATGTACCGGTGCTGATGATAGGTGGTATAGCAATCAATAATTGTTGTAAATTAGTTAATAGATTATTAGATGCAATTTCACATATAATAGTGTACTCTAATTGATAACAATCGACTAATCGGGAAAACGCCAAACATATGCTTTCAACCGATTTTTTATCGGGATGTGTCAGATGGGAGCTAAGTGTGGACAACGATTCCTGAACGTACGGAAACTCATCTACAGTTAAATTCTGACAACAATTAGCTGTTATTGAAAGAGCAGAGCGTTGAGCGTTAATCGAGAAAAAATCCAAATATGTTAAACACGCCGACACTCCTCTTGCGTGAAGTATAGCTTTGCTATGACGTCGGGAAAGCATTTCTAAAGCAGTTAAAGACTGTTCTGCGACATCCATACACTGAATTATTTGCAACTTTTCCAGAAATACTGGAACAGCATCCACAACAACGGCTGAAGAACGTGGCAATGACTCCATCATATATGTCAGGGCACGACACGCGTGATTCATAATATCAAAGTTGTGTTCCATTCCCAGTAGTGTTATGAGTGCCGGAACAACTGTTTTGACGGGAAAGCCCGCTAATGTGTCTTCATTGCCCATAACCAATAATTGGCACATTTCCATCACTGCCTGTAATTGTTGTCCTTCATCACCATTAGCCTGTAATCCTTGAAGCAATTGATGTGCTTTACTGCTAGAACTCGTCCCAATTGATCGATTCAACAGATGTTGCATTCGAGGACCTAAAGCGCCAAATAGATGCGGTGGTAAACCTCGAGCTTCAAGTAAGGCCTGCAATCGGCCCATTTCGCTCTCATCGGACTCACTATCAGCTGAGGTCACCAATACGTTGGCCAATGAAGCAGCGACCGATGATGATTGAGCACTCGCTGTTAAACTAGCGGCTGCACTGCTCAAYGGGGCATCTGATCTGGAAGTGTCAGCATTTGTGACATCTTCATCCATACCACTACTCCTAATATTACTTCTAAAAAACGCGARTCGGCCAGAAGTTCCTCCTCCAGAATTAGAGGTAGAGTTAGGTCTAACAGATGACGTTCCGGCACCAGAACTTGAAGACGACGATTGAGTGGGAGCTTTGGTATTGAGGCGGGAGGAACGCCGACGTGAACTGGCACACGACCCCGTGGTAGATGTCCGCTCGGGACCTATTTCTTGCTCCCCCGACAATACTCGTGAATTACTCGTCCCAATTCTGCTGTTTGTCGCTAACTTTGAACTACTTTTAAAACGTTTTGCGAGAAACAAATTATCAATATTTGTTTCTTTTACTTGATTTGATTCGTGACGAAGTGATAACTCTGAAGACGAATCAATTAGCGATGAATCACTTGTGTATGTCTTTCGTGGTCTTCCTTTGCGTTTAGGTATTTCCTCAGAAGAAGAAGAGGCAACACAACTATCTTTATTTAAGCTTAGATTTATTGCAACAAATTCTTTGTCTAAGAAAAAAATGGCCAAAAATGGTCACAAATTTTTTAAATACATTATAAATAATATGTTAAACCTATTGACGACTCCTTTTTGACTCTCTTTCCGGGAGAGCTTTCTTCGTCTGAAAATCTTTTGTTTTGATTGGTTTTGCTTTTAATTAATACGTCGTTTGGTTTATTGTCTTGTATTTGTGATGAACTACTTGTTGAAGAAGTTGTCGGCAGATTTCCACTGCTTTTATTAATTGTATCTCTTTTTGATGCCAAAGATCGAGACCTAATCAAAGACATTGTTTTATACCATACTATAGGTTATGACTCATGAGTTCAATCAAGACCTGGTTCTGATGGGTGATCGCGAGCCGAGATATCGTTGAGACCTTTTCAAAGAAGACGACCCGATTGTCCCCTCTTTATGACCCGATTGTGTGTCTGCCATATAAGACACTAATAATCGAGACTAACATTTGATACTTTCATCCATTCAATTAAAATGGCGTTTTGTTATACATTTCACTCAATTGAGTGGCACTGAGATTGAGTAGCACTGTATGACTGTATGAATGTTATACCAATGTATAAGTAATAGTAGTATTAGTAGTACTATAACCACACAATAGCACTAAATATCAATGTTATCGATGATTACACTGTAGTTATACAGTCATACAATCATACAGTCAAACACCAAAACAGCTGTAATGTAATCATACATAACGTAGTCTTATTTGTGTCAAAACTTTATCAACTTTTACTTAAAACCATATAAACAAGTCTTATATTTTTGAACCCAAAATATTATTTATAAATTAATTAAATTAAATTAAATTAATAAAAGTTTCACTAAACTTAACAATACAACTAATTAAACAAATTACAAATTATTTTATGAAATATAATTTAGTTATTAAGCGATAAAAATGTTTTAGTGATTTTATGTATATTTTTTTATATACCAATGCATCAAATCATTTATATTATTATTTACTTATAAAAAATGATCAAAATTGATGCTATCTATTAAACAATCTATTATTGTCACATATGTTGTGTTAGTTTTAAAGTTTATAGTTATTTAATATTAAATATAGTAGTTTGATATGAAAAATGAGGTTTATATTATATTAATGTAAATAATTATTTGTTTTATTTTGGTATTAATAATAGTCAATGAGTTAATTCACTAATGTTTACAAATTATCACATTTAATGATATATATAGTTAAACACAAATAATAATAATAATAATAAACAAAATAGTAAATCGTTGTTATAAGCATATAATTCATTTTATCAAAACTTATATACAAAATAAAATTATATACAACAAAATAATTGCAATCAAATTACAGTATAGAACTACTGTATAATAATAATATAGAAATACAGTACAGTTTTATGATATATATGATGCGTATACTGTATTATATAACATGATTTGTTAAATATATATATATATATATAGTACTGTATATACAGTATAAACAAATACTGCAATTAGATGACAAAATTAAGGCAAATATAAATTGATAAACAATTGAAATAAAAATAAATTAATCTATAAATCTTGATAATCACTAATCAATGGACTGCATATCAAGTAATTCTTTAGTGGAAAGTTGGTTATTGAGTGTCCGGTAGGCTATGATAACGGCCTCATTGCAAACGACTCGTGCGCTTATCTTTCTTTCCAATAGGTATTCATAGAGACCCGACAAAAACAAATTGATTTGCTGTATAAAAAATATAATTATTTATTAGTTATCAATCAAAAAATTAATTATAAATAATTACATGACTCTTATTATTGGTATTCTTCTTGAATGTGCAATAAATAATAAAATCCCAAAAGTCGTCTTCAATATACTGTAAACTCTTTATTTTATCGATGATATCCGCAAAAGTGTTAGTATGCGGACCATAGAAATCCTTAGAACTGGCCATTCCTTTAGCTAATAGTATTAATAGTTCCAAAACAATGGGTTCTTTCCATTGGTTTTCTGTGAGATTACGAACCAAGTGATTGAAAGACTCGTCATATCGTTTACTTGTCCGCAATGACTGAGCCCTATCTAACATAGATTTGGTGTCTTGAGAGTCCTTTTTAGGTATTTTAAAGTTAAGTTCATTTAAATTGCTGTTATAAATGGAAAGTCCATTATCTTGTGATTTGAGTCCAATTTGTTTACTCGATATGTATTGATATGTCTGTGGCTTTCTTTGTGGTTCACATTTAGATTCAAATTCTTTCAATTTTGTAAATTTAGATCCATTTTTATCATTTGATGTCGATTTGTCGGATTCGCCATTTGTTTGATTATTAGTCTTCAAATATTTTTTACGATCTTTTCTGTCCAATTCATTGTCGATATCATCGTCACCTTTAAAGATATCAATCAATTCATATTTTCTCTTTTTGTTAATTTGAAAATCATTGGATTGTTTGATATCTTTGCGCTCTTTGTGTTCATCATTACTCTCATTATAATTATTGTCGAGTCGTTTACAAAGTCTATTGAGTTTATCGTCAGTTGTTTTTGAAAATCCCCGACTCTTCACATAAAGAGAGCATTTGTCGAGTTTTGAAGACTGACTGAGTTTAACAAATGGTAAGCGATGTCGTGAATCTGTCTTTTCTTTTATTATATTTTTATATTCTTTAAATCTTTTCTTTAAAATCATCACCAATTCATTTGATGTCTTAAATATTATTGGCATTTCAGACACATTTTTAGTAATCGTTTCGTCTATCGTAACAACTTTTGATTCGGTCATAGATTCAAAATCTTTTTTGGCCATCGCTTCGATGTCTGTTTTGGCCATCAGTTCGGTGTCTGTTTTKGCCATCAGTTCGGTGTCTGTTTTTGCCATCAGTTCGGTGTCTGTTTTGGTAATGTTTTGAGTTTCGGTCGTCTTTTCGATGAGACTGTCGTTTGACGATTCGGTCATTGATTCGGTCAAAGTGTCGGTTTCAGACATTTCCGTTTGTTTGTATGCATTGAGATAAGACACCGAACCGTTTAAAACAAGCTTTTCGGTGACAATAACCAACTCTTTGTCAAACAACATGTTATACAATRTGTGGCCAACTGTTGGTTGTATTCAATGCTTACAATTGGAGTTCAATTAATTGCCAAATCTATACAAATATCATATATTACTAAATATTTTCAAAAAATATACAAATGTTTAGACAGTTTGTCAATCAATGTATTGTTTAACTCCTTTAACACATTTTGTTAATACTTTTATATTATTTATTATTAATAGTAAAATACAGTTATTATTAAATTTTATAAACAATAGACTTATTTTATTATTATAAACATTTGTTTGGTCCGGTTATTATAATTTAAATAAATAAATTGATAAAACAATTAATATTAATATAACATATTTGAAAATATATGACTAATGGATGATTAATATATCAATTGTATAAATAGTTGTTTTAATTACAATTGAAAATACTATAAATTGGTTTAAAAAACTAGATATTAATTGACGGTTTGGACCAAATTAATAGTATAATTCACGTCTAATATACTGTATTACTGTAAATAATGTCATGAAATGAATGAATGAGTCGTTATTTATTTGATTAAATGGTTTAATAATTTGGAGTTTTATTACTATTATATGATTTGTTGACACTTTGAGTCGTGACGTGTATTACAAGTGTTGAGTGAAACGTATTTATAAATAAATTGCAATCAATTGATTGAATCAATTAGTCTATGATTTTTGGGCCACAATAAGCTCTACACTCATACACGTGGCAGTCATACACTACACTACACTACACTACCAGTACTCACTACAGTCACAATCTGTTCTCAATTTAAGTCAACCATTAGTCTAGCAGTTGGACCAAAGCTAAGAACATAGTCTTAAGCAATGGTGAGATCGCAGCGCATGAGAGTTGCCAACGAAAAGGCATCAAAAAATGTGGCCAACAGAGGGAATGTACCGAAGACAACGGTAAGTGATATTTATTGGTGACAACAGTGATAATAATGATACATATGGTATATATATATATATATATATAGAAGACTGCGGATGACAAGTATCCGGTGGGTCCGTGGATGTTAGCACTGTTTGTTTTCGTGGTCTGCGGTTCCGCCGTATTTCAAATCATTCAAAGCATCCGATTTGGTTAACAAATGGACACATGATTTCAATAACAACTAAAACAACAATAAATGCAATTCTCTAATAATTTTTATTTGTTTTATAATATAACCTTAAAAGTTGTCTTATTATTTGTAATGCAATTGAATTAATGCTATATTTTTCTGTACATTCCTTTTCAATTCAAATTTATCTTCTAATTGAATGAATTTTAATTAAAATTGTAAAATATTTTTATTGTAATTTTATATTTTTTGGTTTCACAACAAAATTAATATTTAATACAATGCCTGACTATTTTCATGAAAAAAATGTTGAGTATAAAAATTACACCAAATGTTATATAAATACAAATATGGGACTTAAAAAATCAAGTTATAAATAGATATAATGTTTATATAAATTATAACATTTCAATAAATAACTAAAAGAAATAATATGTATTTGAGTTGACAGTTGAGGTGATTGTGTGACCAATTAATTGAATGATTAAATATGACAAATGATTTGTTGAGTTAGTCATTCGTCTTCGGCCTCATCGGCTGATTCTCCTTCGTGTTGATCGTCAGCATCGGCTTCACCTATAAAAACAAATGCGTAATAAAGTTATGCAAACATATGGTTGTAGTAATCATGTGATACCATCTTCGTCGTGACCCCTCTTTCTCGCCCTATATTGTCTTCCGGGCGCTCTATTGACCGGTAAATCAAACTCATTGTGTTGAATAAGACTGGCTCTATAGCTCATCAATGGTTGCCATTCATCGTTATGAATGCCGGGTAAAGCATTTTTCACATACCGATCCAAATATGCGAGTCTGTTATATAGAAATACAACTTTTTACTAAACAATTTGCAAATAATTGTTGTTTAATATCATACACAGTCTTCTTATCATTTTTAATTAATTTGTTAGAGAATTCACTGATAATCTCTAGGAATGGAAGATTAGGTGGCGGTCCCAATGGATTCTCTGGATTTTCAATAGTATTAAATGTAAAATGAATGCCTTCTCGATGAATGGCTGCCACAGCATCCCTGTTCTTCATGTTATCCAAACCAAATGAAAGAGCAAAACGTTTGGCTAATTCTTTCAATGCTTGAAAGTTTTCGTCTTGTTTTGTGAATGCATTTGGATTGGTATGAGCTTCGGATCTGAGTTCTGTAAATACACTGATCAGTGCCGACGCCATAGTCTTAGCACAAATCACTTTATTTATTTCACGGGATTTGCCTAATGTTGTCTTAATTATATCTCCATATTGTCCATAAAACTATCAAAAATTAGTTAAAAATAATATTTTAATAAATATTAAAATACGGTAAATTTAATTGAATTTTGTTTAAATAACATACTCTAACGTAATGTTTTATAACACAAGCTGCATGTCTTCCGGGAATTATGTTATAAACAATTAATTTACAAAATGCTGATAAATAGTGACGCTTTTTGTGCAGAGACTCTAATCCACTGTTTGTTTTATTTGGATCTTCACTTTCATCTATTAAGACAAATAAACCAAAATATGATTAACAAAGCGATAGATAACAAAGCGATAATATTATACAAACCTTCTTCTTCTTCATCAACAAACACTTTTTGTTGAATAAAACTCTCGAGTTTTCTGATGAGATTAGCGTCGGGTTTATATACAAGATGTGAAACATTTGGCGAATCTTTTTCCAGTTGAGAGCAAAATATTATTAATAAATCACAAATTGAATTAAATGCCTATAAAATAATTAATAAAAATAATTACATTTAAAAGGTTAATAAAATCACTAAAAGTTACCTCTTCTTCGAGTTCGTCACTCTTATGGTTAAGTAATGAACGCATTTCTGTCATAAATGCAAACAACATGTTCTTAACATTTTGAATGTTATCCGTTTGAGATCGAGATTGTGTGAAAAGATAGAGTTCCCAAACGAGTCCAAAATAACAGCCCTGTATTGCATATTTGACTGCATTGTATGGCACATCATCGGGATCAGTGTTGGCAGTTTTGATCCACCGCTCAAACATATCATTCCAGAGATTCCAAGTCGTCAAGTCATGACATGAATAAAAAGTTGCAATTTTCTTCAGTTGCATTATTACCATAAGCTTCTCCTCATCGCTATTAGGGTTGAGCTGAAAGTTTTCAATGGATTCCTTGTATTTATTGCAAAGTGTGTCAATAGCTGTGCTCATCGATAGCCAAACATTCTTAGCGTACGGAAAGTTCTCATCGTTCAAGTATTCGTAAGTCTTGACCGCCGAGTCTAAGACATCTTTGTCCGAATGAATTTCAATTATTTGTGAAATGAGTCGCAAAAGTGTATCTAATTGTTGCGTTTGATTCGTGAAGTAACTCAATTCAAAGCACTGCGGAATTGTCAATAGATTGGCCATCTTTTCCGGATCTGTCTTATATTTGTTGATTAAAGCGGGCAATGTTTGAACAAAATGTTCAGAAATATGATTTTTATCGTCTTGTATTTGTTTCGTTTCCTTTGTCGTCAACTGACGCTTTTGTGGACCTCTTCCAATAGGTGTCTCAGCAGTGGCCGCTTGTTTCACACAACAAACCATTAACTCTATTAATGATGTTTCTTGTCGATCATCTAATGCTTCTTCATCAGGTCCGGCTTCTTCAAGAAGCAAATCAGTTATGCATTCCCAGTCTTTCATCATGGGATGACTTTCGATAAGACTGTCCACTAAGTAGGCTCCGTGTTCGTGAAGTTCACTTTCGATGTAAAACTGTATGAGATCTCTTATCAGTGGTGAGTGTGGCGATCGCTTTTTGCCTCTACGGCTGCGAAGATTAGCAGTGGCCTCTTCGTCCACTTGAAACAGTCGTTCATTGAGGAACTCTCCGGCCGCCTGGGCTACCGATCGATGAGTTGCATAAACTAATTCATAGACGTGTTCACAGTCTTTATCGCTAAGAATATCTCTGTGATGTTTATGTATATTAATTATGAGACGGACGGCTTGTACGGCAACTTCAAACTCCTTGTCCAAAGTCATGGCAACAATTCTGTCTTTAAACTTATTGGTAAATAATTCCATTTTACGAGTTATCTCTTCGCTTTCATAAAGTGGTAAAAGAGAGTGAAGACATTTGAGTCGTACGTCACCAACTTTATCGTGAAGAGTCCATCCAACATATTTAAGATACGAGTCATCGAGGAATATTCCAGGCAATCGTTTCATCCAAATTCCGATTTCGGTCATACAAATTGACCGAATCTCGGGTATTGTATCTCTGTATCGGTGAACAAATATTGATTTGAAGAGATAGCCTAACATTGTTTTAATGTCGTCATTATTTTCTTCGAGTTCTTGTCGTTTACTCATTAATAGATCTAATCGTTCTGACGGACGCTTAGGATTTGATGGTGTCTTTTGTCGTTCGGCTTCATATTGTCGCTGAGTGTTGTCTAAGTTAATACTTAATGTGAGCGCAACATCAACTAAAGCTGTCATCAATTTCATGGCTGCCAACGTTGCCGTGTGTCTGAATGCCCGAACTTGAGAGTCGGACAAACCAATCAATAATGATATAATACTTTCCATAAGAAATTGATCGTAAATTATAGAATATTGACACTGACGGACCAATGTATGTATAAATTCACAGAAATTGCTTCGAAACTTCTTCCACTGCGGACCAGTCATTACTAATGGATAATCAGCGCCTTCTTCATCAAACTCTTCCACCAAATGTCTGATAATCTGTCCGTTGTCTAGTGTTTCTCTCATCTGTCGTGTAATCTTTCCCTTACAACCAGAACTCCTAATAAAGAACTGCATTAACTCCAGAATGGCTGCATCCCTGTCCTGTCTGTATGACTCAATCCACTCGTCGACTACTGATTGAAGTGCCGATCGGCCGCCTCTCACGCTCTCAAATAAAGTATTACTGTCTTCAAGACTGCAATTAAGTGTCAAATCATCCGTTCTGTTTAATGAAGGTCTTCCACGACCGCCACCTCTGCCACGACCACCGCCTCTGCCACGTCCTCTACCTCTTCGCCGTCCATCTTCATCAGTGGCCACTGATGTATCATTTGAATCCTCTGTTCCCTGACTCGTATCCATTGATGGCATGTATTCAGTGTCCTGATGGGTGTATGACTGGTCAGCAAATGAAGTTTCATCTGTTTGATTGGTATACATCTGATTGTTTTCATATTGAAGACCAATCTCTTGGCCGTCAAGCGATTGGTTTGCTTTACGTCTTCCGCGCGGCATATCTAACATAATGACATGCATTGCAATGAATAAAGAAAGATTAAGACATTAATAGTGGACTTACTTGCGATGAATGTATTGATGGACACTATGAGTGGTAAATGTAATGATTGGATCAATCAATTGATATTTGAGAAGACATTCAAACAAAATGACAGTCACTCTGAGTTTGCGCACTCATTGCGCGCCAAACATAACCAATCAATTACTCATACATTTGGCGCAAATTTCAACACATTTGACAAACAATTAAATATAATATAAATATTTATTATAAAAATAAAGTAAATTAGTTAGAGTTGAAGCAAATTATAAAAGATTCATATATTTCCCTCTTTCTGGTAAATTCCCAACATATCTAATAAACTAATAATATTAACTAAATGTTGTAAATATAATAATTATTATTATAAAATATAGAATACAATTCAATTAATAATATACCGATATTTTTAATTTACGTTATATTCAAATATTATAATTTTGACATTTTATTAATTTTTTATTCAAATACAACACATTTTCGAGAAAATTCCCAAAACACGTATCTATTTATTTCGGTTGGCATGTTTTCGGGCGGACTTTCAATAGTCGCGCTCACTATTAGGAATGGTGTGTTTATTATCATTGGAAAGTGTATTTAAAAACCTTTCCAATGATATATATCACCCCTTTCTATATTTTTTATATTTAAAGTTATACCACTTTTAGTGGTAGTAGTAAATAGCCGAGATTTTATGCAATATACTGTATAAAGTATACAAAGTATACATGCTTTTTAAAAATTTTCAATATCACTACAGTTTTTCAGATATAGAACATCCCTGTCCCCACATCCCTGTCCCCACATCCCTGTCCCCACATCCCTGTCCCCACATCCCTGTCCCCACATCCCTGTCCCCACATCCCTGTCCCCACATCCCTGTCCCCACATCCCTGTCCCCACATCCCTGTCCCCACATCCCTGTCCCCACATCCCTGTCCCCACATCCCTGTCCCCACATCCCTGTCCCCACATCCCTGTCCCCACATCCCGGAGCTGCAATGTAAAAAATGTGCTAATGCTTTGACATCCGTTCCATGATTTCATAGTACCGAAAATTTTTATATATCTTTAACAGTTATATAACTTTAAAAGTTATTGTCAAAAAACCGTATCAAACCTTTTTGAAACCGATTTATATTAATTATTACTGTATTTAATATTAATTTATTTATTTTATTTACTGATATGTAAACTGTTCAGAAAAATTATATACTTGTGCTGTATATTGTTTACTTTCTTGAATTTTGTTCTGGCAATGCTATCTAACATTTATATAATAAATTATTTAATATATTTTTATCATTTTAATTATTAAAATTATATTATCGATAGAATATATATTTGAGATATTGGCTGAAAGCTATAGCTTTGTGTAAACAAATGAAAAAATAGTTTTAAAACTTTTATTATACACTTTTAAAAGCGAGAGACTGTTATGAGTAGAAAATAAAAATATATTTAATTGATTAAATATTTTACATTTTATATAAATATTATATAATTCAATAATTTGACAAAATCTAAGATTAATTATATATTCTTTTACTTATTTTATTTTTACAAATAGTAAAATGATTTCTAATGATTTGTATACTACAGTATAAAAGTTAATTAATGTATACTATATTACAGTATTGATAAAACATGCGTCGATTAACAAATTAATACCAATTTTACAAAAATTAATTGTTATTCAAATGCAAAGCAAATGTTCCCACTATTGATGACATCTGTAAACACTTAATGTTTAGCATTACGTCAACACATGTATAACACCTCAGCATTTGATAAACATTTGATGCAATCATTGGAAACATAAGACAACAGACAGTGAATGTGTGACTCAATTGTTGTGACTTTCAGTTAAGTTTTATAACAATAGGATATATAATATGATATTATATACAAATATAATATAAATAATTCACTTATTGGCCACATATTAGTGTTTTACCGAAAATGATACGAAACAGAGGTCAGCCTCGGGCGCCGTCTTTTGCCATACTTTTGCTAATTCATGAGTTATTCCGTACGGCCACTACTTATGGCATACCGACGGTTACATTGGCGACAATTGTCTCACAAGTACTCATTCATCTTCATATAATTCCGGTAAACCATTTGATGTCATTATTTTGTTGATATTTATTAGTTGTTATATCATTTGACAATAGCTTCCGATGTCCAGTGTTTGGGACGTTTGTCTCAGTTATGAATCGATAGTTCAACAAAAACAATACTTAAGACTATTATTAAGTCAATTAACACACGGAGATGATTGGCATCTCTATTATAATATGGTGTCATTCTTATGGAAGGGAAGAACTCTGGAGGTCAGACTTGGATCAGTTAGATTTGCCACAACTCTCATTGTTTTCACTATATCGACAGCCTTTACATATGTGTTAACTAATAGATTGATTGCTGATGTGATTGAAGATCACTCATATCTATATCATTGTTCAGTTGGCTTTTCAGGTAGTTTTGTATAGACTTTAATATTTAATAATATATATATAATTACCGATACTTTTAAATAATGCTATCATTTCATTATTATGTCAATATTACAGGAGTTATATTTGCATTAAAAGTTTTAACCACTCATTATAATGACAATAATATTTTGAATTATTTTGGATTTATACCGATTGCGGCCAAATATGCCGTTTGGGCCGAACTTTTCTTTATACAAATGGTTTCACCAAACGCTTCATTTGTTGGTCATTTGGCCGGAATTTTAGTCGGTTTTGCATATATTTATGGACCACTTTATTACATCATTGAATTGATAACAAGTAAGTGGTCTAAAATAATTATTAATTTTCTAATATAGATATTTATTTATTACTACTATTTATAAAATAATAATAACTGATATTATTAATGGTTTAATGTATTTATTTATAGATATATTTAATGCTTTAGTTGGAAATTCAAACACCAATTATCAAAGCTATGAAAGAAGAGGTTATTCTAACAATACTTCCCAAAGATATACAACAAGCGGAAGAAGTGGATACTCCAATCATACTGACAGTCAATCGACATTTCAATCTAATTACGCGACATATTCGCCGAGTGGTATGTCTGAAGAGGAACAATTAAGAAGAGCTTATGAAGAGAGTATCAATGATTATCGACAAACAACAACACAACCCACAGCACCTCCAGATCCAAATGAAGATAATTTTCCACAGCATTTAAATCCGGAACAATTGAGACAATTAAGATTAAGAAGATATCAAAATTAAATATATTTATCACTTTTTTAAAATAATTAAAAACTTATAAATTGTTACAAATTATTTTGATATTACCGGTTGTGTATAATATTATAAATTATATACAGTTATCATACATATTGTATAAATACAGGTAATTTATACCATAAGTTTAAATAATATTTTGAAAATATTTAGATATTAAATATGAAATTAATTTAAATCAAGTTTTATTGTTGCGGATCCTTTTAATGCCCAAATGGACACTCATTTTGTGGGCCTTCATATTAGATTTCTTGGCGAAACATTGGTCACAGACATCACATTTAAATGGTTTATGTTTTGTATGAACTAATTGGTGTTGCCATAGATGAGTCCGTGTGGAGCACTGGACTGAACATTGAGGCCAATCACACGCAAAATTTTTAACACCATTATGTGTCCTGCGGTGAGCCGGTAGTGAACACCGATTGTTTGTCCGATAGTCACAACCGATCCAATCGCATACAAATGGCTTTAAATTCATATGAGTTCTCTTATGAGTTATTAAAGCACTGGACTGTGTGTAACGTTTGCAACATTGAGGCCAATCACACACATGAGGCTTATTGCCGGAGTGGACATACATATGACGAGTCATATTAGTCGTGTATTGTGTCTCATATGAACATCCGGGCCATTGACACACTTTCATCTTCGTCTTATTATTCGTGTCTTTACATCGACTACTTGTTTGACACACATTATTATCGTTGTCTCCAATATCTTCATTGTCCACATTGTGGTCATTGTGACAATTGCTGGCAGTATTGTCATCATATTTGGCACACATTTGTTTAATTTGATAGTTGAGTCCAATGACAACCCTATCGTTATCGTCAACAATCAGTTCAAACTGTTTGCGTAAGTTTTGGTCATTTAATTGTGTGATTATTTCGCGAAACAATCGCTGATTTATCTGTAATGAAATCATAAATGATTTACATTTTTCCAGTGATTTATCTATCAATGAATTCATCATTTGTTCAAACAATTAATACTTGAATATCATATCAATTATTAGTTTAATTTATATAAAATATAATATTTTATAAAACTTGAAAAATGTTGTTAAAGTGAAACAAAACTTATTGTCATTTGAATAACACTTTCTCTATACAGTAGACTACAGTATAGGACCTATTAGTTGATTAATTTAAGTCATCTGTCATTTAAACAATTGTTAATTATTATACACTGTATAGTAGTTTAAATCAATGTTGATTTATTCAAATAAATATTCATATTATTTAATACTGTATTTAAATTGATACATATATTCATTATAATTAAATTTATATGTATTTCACTTTTTTGAGGACAATATTGAATATATGAAAAATAATACATAAACGATGTATTGTAGTATTAATAACTATACACTGTATACACTGTAGTGTAGTAATCAGTGTTGGCAGAGACAAAGTGTATGTATAATACAAAGCGTATTATACAGTATAATACAATGTAAATTACATGACAATTTTGGCTTACAAAAAAAAAATTTAGCGTCACCTAGTAACAAAAATACTAAAATTCACAAACAAACACGTGTTTTGTAATAATAATTATTATTTTATATTGAAAAAATTTGAAATTAGCTATTCAATTTAATTCTGGTATTGAAATATATTAATAAAATAATTAATATTAATTTTAATAGTTTTAGAAAACAACGATTCTAATAACGATATTGAAATTATGTAATAATAATAATAATTTTAATAAAAAATTAATATTTTAACATTGTTAATGTAATTTTTCTATTATTGTAAAATACATCCAGTACATTGTATTTTACTGTATTTTACAAAACCAAAATTGAAAACCTTGTATTTTTCCAACCCTGGTAGTAATACAGTACATGATATAGCCATATAGAAAATTCCCAAAAAAAAGAAAGATATTCCCAAATTAATTTCCATAAATATCCCAATTTCTGTATAATTTCTGGAATATTTTCTCAATTTAATTTTTAAAAAGTTAAATATAAAATATATATAAATTAATAAAACATTACAGTAATACAATAATTTTTACTTTTTTAGTTACAATAGTTTAACTAATACATGATAAATATTTAGTATTTAATAAAATTTCAAAATTATAATGTTAGTAATAAAGAAATTAATACTATTGTATTTATTTTTAAGCTTAAAAATTAAAAAATTATATAATAATTAAATTATAACAAAATTTACTATAAATATTACTTATATTACTAATATTTATTTTAGTATTTTAATCTTGATCATCTTGAAAGCATAATTTGTTTTGAATGATAAATTTACTATTTATTTTAAATAAACAAATAATGCACTTTCAGCTTTAACGACATATTTTTAATTAAAATTATGTTATATTTAAATGTAATTTATATAATTTTGTATTCAATATTTATATTTATTTATTTATATTAATATCATTCATATAAGCAATAAAATTGCAATAAAACATAGAAATTCTTTTGTTAATTTAATTTTGATTTTTAAAAAAATTTGGTGGAAATACTATAAATAAAATGTCAATTCTTGATCTAATAATTTGACAATTTGTTTGTTGTAAAATGTGTTTACTATCGCATTACTTAACACTAATTACATCATTCAGTTATTTCATGTATTCAATTAGCAATCAAAATAAATTATTAAAAATAAACTTTTTAAAAATTATAATTAAAGTTATAAATGTGTTTTAATATTAAATATGAAACATTTGGGACAAACATTATCCCAAACTTGTTTACCACAATCTTTATAATAGTCTAACATATTTTGCACTTCAATTGTATTGCATTTATCCAATAACTTGATATCAGTTTCAAAGTTGCAAATAATTATTTGCTTGAATTCTTTGATTCCGTAAAAATGTTGACAATTGAATACAATTATCGTATCGTCAGTGATGTCAATATCAATAGCATTATTATAATTGTTATTATTATTACTATTAATTAAGAAAGAGTTTGAATCATTTGGTGTTTTAAAATAAGTCAAAATTTTTTGCCACAATTTTTCTGCGGGAAATGCAATGTCTTCAATATCTGATGTAATGCTTTCGATGTCCGTCTGATACATATATAATTTATCGGGTCTTTTGGCAATAGTCTTGATAGTGAATTCAACCATTTCTAACATAAAATTTGATCTAAATTTATATAAAATATTTTGATTATATTTAAGATAATTGAAGAAAGAAATACCAAACATTGAATCGTTAATTTCATTTTTATAACTATTGTCAAAAAGTTTTTCGAGTAATTCAAAACTTAAATTATTTTGTTTCCAAAACTTTATAAAAACATCAAATATTTTGGTCATTATATTCAAGTTATCAATAGCTTTATAGACAAATAAGTTAAATAAAACGGTATAAAATTTGTTAATATTTATGTTATTATCTTTAAGAAATTGTAATTCAAGGGCTTGTAATTGTAAATCTAAAGCATTTGAAAAATCATTTTGTAATTCACAGACAAAAGCTGCCAATTGATAGGATTTAAAGCTTTTGAGACGATTCAGCAGTGAATTTAAATCTAAATCGTGTCTATAAAATGCTATTATATATGCAAGAAGTTGATTATCATATGTGGCAAACGTTTCACTGAATAAACAATTTATATTGTCATCAATTACTGAAAATCGAGTCGATGTCTTCATTGCATTAATATCCAGACTATAGTTAAGACTATCGCAATAGTTTTCAATATCATCTGATATATCAATTTCAATTGGCAACTGTTCTGCACTTCTATCCCCAGAAATAAAAGATAACAATCTTCTGGTAGCTTTCATTGGTATCCTTTTATTATAATCTTCAAGCAATTTCTCTCTAACCATATGTTGTTTTTTGGGACCAATTTGTGAATCGCTGTTATTTCCAAATCCCCAGAGTTTTCCTGATATGTCTAATGTTAATGAATAATCATAACCAGCGGCAATATCAGTGATATTTATATCACATAACGATTCAATTTTTGTGGGACTACTTAATTCCTTAACATTTATGAGACCTAACTGTCCATCTAATCCTCTCCCAAACGAATAAACACTTCCATCAGTAGTTAATAATAGAGAATGCATACCACCTGAAGATATTTTGATAACAGTTTCATTCAATTCTGAAATATCAACTTTTTGTGGCAATAAATGTTTAGAATAAATATCTGAATTTAAAATTTCTTTTCGTAAATTCATTGAACACTTTTTAAGACAATTTGCATCAATTTTCATAAGTTGAGGGTTTTTACCCCAAATATAAAGCGTTTGATTGTCACGACTTAGAGCTAGAGTATGAAAATATTTTGTGGATATTTGACTAATTGGTTCCTTTAAAAGTGAAATTTTTTGTGGTATATTATATTTAGAATTATTGCCGAGACCTAACTGTCCATATGAACCGTTACCAAATGAATAGACGTAACCATTGGAGTCAAGTGCTAAATAAAAAACCAAATAAAATCAAAAATGAATCTTAATATAAACTCAGGGTTAAGCAAGCTTTTCGATTCTATGATGGGAGAGGGCGGGGGGGGGGGGGGGAGACAAAATAAAATAAAAATCTTTTGAATGTATAGTTAGGGAGAAATGTATATTTTTCACAAAATTTTAAAATCAAGTAGAGTAAACATTTTCTAAATTTTTTTTGTGTTGGCAAAGAGTCTGGAGACCAAAATTCTAAAAGTCTTCACCCCTACCCCTACCCCTACTTTGTTTAACACTGTATAAAATATAACCTCTCATCTTAACAAACCTATTGTATGTGAAAATCCTCCAAATGCTTGTATAATTTGAATGTTATGAAAAAATTGAACCACTTTAGGTGTATATACATGACAAATATGACCTAAACCCAACTGTCCATGAATATTCCAGCCCCATGCCCACAATTTACCATTGCTTGTTATGGCCAATGAATGGTATTGTCCGCATTCTATTTTTACTATATCTTTGTTGACCAGTTCATCAATAATCAATGGATTTCTTGAAAAGACAACATCATTACCTACACCTAACTGTCCAAAACGTGACGACCCAAAAGAATATACTCCAAAATCGGTTAAAACAAGTGTGTGCTGAGACCCACATGATATTGATTTGACAGAAATGGCCAAAATATCTTTGAATAAATCCAAACGAGTTGGTCTGGAAATAATTTTATGAGGATTTATAAAATAATCACTTTGTATACCACAGCAACCAAATTGAGATTTTCCCCATAAATACAAACAACCATTTCTTATAAGTGCTGAATGAGAAACACCGGCACTTAAGTTAACACTTTCTATAGTCAATCGTTTTCTGTTTTTAGTAATAATTTCTTCAATAAATGGATCAATTGATATAAATTTATTATCAAAATTTAAATCTGTTTCGTTGTTTCGTAAAATAGTAAGAATAATAAAAATAAATACATTGAGAATATCCTTCTTTTCAATCATCTGCTCATCAATATCTTCAGAGTCCAGATATGTTTGTTTTAATTGAGTTAATGCTCTGTGGAGTAAAAGTTGTGTCGAAGACCGTCTCGGATCAAAAATCACCGCTAATTTAACTAAAAAAGACTGATCCAAATGTGGCAACAAGTTTACCACAAATCGTAAATATTTACCAATAAGTTTCTTGTGAAGTATCAGTGAGTATGTAATGGTTGATGAAGTAAAACAATTCAAATAATTTGTATTTTGGTTTGTATTAAACAAGACTTTGTAATTGCTATTTAAAATAGTTTCATAAAATTTTTGGTTTAATGATTTTGGCTGCAATTGTGAAGACATGAGTAAGTATTTGACTAAAAGTCCCGATTGTGACCTCAATTGTGCACAATATTGGGCCAAATCATAGAGACCTTCATCTATGAATAATTGTAATACAAAGCTCTCATCAAAATATAAGCAATTTTTCAGAAATACTTTCAATATTTCCATAAAGTCTTTGGCATCATTTGAAACAGATTTTTCAATCAATTGTTGAACCAAACAATTGACAGCAATATTAGCAAACTGTGTCCGCTCTGAATCAGTTAATTCAAACATTTTGGTAGAGAATAGATATTCAATATAATTGAATGTATGACTAAAATAGCCAAAAGACAACATATTTGCCACTCTTTTCTTATGACAAGTTTTGGCCAATTGATAGAAACGAGTCGCTAATGTAAACTCTTGTCTCTCAAGACATAAATCGGCGCTCATTTCATATAATTTTGACACATTTGGTATATTAAACATTAATCCAAATTTATTTGCGTTAACTATTAATAATCCTTCATTTTTTAAATTATTATTTGTGATAATTGAATGAAACATTTGATGTAAAGTTTGTTTTTGTTGACATTTATAAATACAATTAGTTGTTATTACAACAAATGAATCAAAGAGTTTGTAACAATTATTATCATTTGATTGAATATATTTAAAACAATTAATTATAATTTCGGATTCATTGAAATGAAAATTTTGAACAATAGGATTATGTTTCGTTAATTTCTTAAAATCTGAAAACTCACGCGATATGATCGCACAGTTGTCTTGAGAAAACACCATAAATAAGCGATCAGTTAAGACAATACCATCTATTGAATGATACGATTGCTTTGGTATCAAATGTTTGGCAAAAAATGCATTCAAATTGTAATCAAACTCTTTATTTAAATACAATTTGATGACGAGTTGGCCCAATGGTTCCGATTTAGGCAACACTTCAGATAAGTTCATAATTAATGAACTCTGATATAACAAAGTGGTTGACTTAAGTTGATTTGTGTCTTCATTATCATTGATAAAGTCAATCAAAGTTGACTTAAAATTCCAGCAATTGTTTGGTCCAATAGGTTCTCGTTCTTCAGAAGGAGTAATAAAACAATTAAAATAATGATTTTCTTGAGTCGACACATAAGTGTTGGCTTTATTTTTCAATGAATTTCTATTTCTGGACTCTTCGAGAATATGTCTAAATTGTGATCCGTTTTGACAGTAAATTATAAGACTCACTGAACTCATGTCGTCAATGATCTTAAACTCTTTGATTGAGTTCATTACAGAAGTACTGCCGACTTCTTGTTTTGTTTTAATATTAATGAAATAAATTTTCCCTAAATTATTGCCAACAATTGCTATTTGACTGAAGTCATCCAAAGATGTCCACCAAGTGATGACCGTTGGTTCGGATGCGTTGCAGCTTTCAATGACCACTACATCGTCTCGTAAGACATTATCGTCTAATTGTCGGTTAAGAAGTGTTTTAATATCAATAACAAAAATCATTGAATTGGCGAATATTATCACTAATTGACTATTATTTGGATTCAAAGCCATTGATCGCAGCTCTCCATTGGTCTCATTCAATGGTATTTGTCTTAAAACAATGTCTTTATTGTCAACATTATAATAAAAATCATTTTTTATATCATTTTTGTTGAGTCGACAGCAAATCAATTGATAATTATCACAATACAAGACTAGAGTCAATCCATCTCTATCTTCACCGCCAATACATTGTTTTATCTTCACTGATGATGGCATACGAAGAATGCCATCCAATGAATATATGTCATACATATTGTCTAATCAATTGATTCACACAAATGACTCAACAATTTAATCAAATATTTTTAGTTTCATTCAAATAAAACATTTCTTAAAAATCATTTAATAAAACATTTATTTAAATGTTATATAAATATCTAAATATTTATTAAAACATTTAAAACATATTTTTAATTATAAATTAGTGTAAATTAATTGTTATCTATATTTAGATCATAGTATGATATACTGTATTGTATTATCGCAATAAAGTATGCAAACAATTATTATCATAATATCAAACATTCAATTGCTATTAACTTTAATAATAATCTCAAAAATTATGGCACAAATTATGGTCTAAATAATAATAATATTTTTAAAAACATATGAATTAATAGATAAATTAAATGACATATTGTTGTCAAATAAGTCATGTATTAAAGTAAATGCAATCATATGTTGACATTCAATGAATTGATTGCAACAAATGTTTGACAATTTGTGTAAACAAAACAAAAGTATTGTCAATGAATGCAGTCTTCACTTAAACACTTAAACACATATATATTGTATACAATGTATTATAACTTGACGTCATTTATGTCCTATTTTTCATTAATTGAAAGCATTGTTCAATGGTTTACACTATAACTTAATTATTATAACAATAATTAATTTAAAATAATTATTAAACATTTAGTTAATAATATATGGAATTAAATTAATTTAATTTTGTTAATGAATTTTTGATATTAATTTATTTAACAGAAAAATAAATATATAAATTGAATAAATTGAATGAAATAATACAATGACTGTATTGTTATTGAAGTGAATAATAGTTGCGATAAAAACTCGTTTTCATTGATTGTATGAATGACTGAATGAAATCGATTTGAAATATAATATAAATATCAATAAAATTGAAGACATTATTAATAAACAAAACAATAATTATTTGTTTAATTTGTTTACAAAATATTTTGTTGTTTTTATTAATTATTGTCAAAACTGTTGACCATTTGATTGATCGCAAACAATGACCAAAACTGCTGATTTGAATCGGGAGCTCATTCTCGACGAACTATCAAGTAATGACTTATTAACCATCGATGACATTGTGATTATCATATGTTTTAATACTAACCGATAATATGTTTTGTTTGTCAGACTTCGAGAAGAAGAGGAATGGAGACATTCCGGACATTCTGAACAAGTATTTGGAAAATGTGGCACAAAATGGTGACACTGTGTATGTCTTGACATTTGTAGACATCAATTGATGTTTTATTAGTTTTATATATATTATAATAACTAAACTAATTGTTTATATCTACAGCTTTTCGTGGACTAAATTGCAGCCATTATTGAGACGAAAGTTGGAGATTGTGATGAATGAGTTTCATCAGATGTGTCCGACTGACCATTTGATGCCATTACCTAATGTCAAACCCTTTGATTTCGATGAACTTAAGAATCAGATCCTCGAATCTATCGATACCTTTGGTTCGGCGCCGTTCACTATTCAGAGGATCTGTGAATTGCTGACCAATCCATCAAAACATTACAAAAGGACCGATAAGTTTATGCGAGGGATTGAGAAAAATATTTTAGTGGTTTCAACCATTGAACCCAACTCTACCAATGGGTTTGTTATTATCTATATTTTAAACATATTTATATATTTATTATATATTATATCATTTTATACAAAGAAATGAAGAAAATGAATTTCATTCGCCATCAAGTTTTAAAAATTTATTCACAGCATTGCACTCAACTTCCTATTCAACAAATACATCACTAACCACAGCCTCCACTTCAATGTTGGTTAACGGTGTAAATGATGTTTTGTGTGACAATCAATTGAATTTAATGCAATCGTCAAACGAGTCGACTCTTCAGCCATTATCAGGTCCCGTATCGCCGACATCATTGCCATTGTCACCGAATACTACATCCCCGCCTAACCAACATTTACCTCCATTACAACAATTGGATAGCTTTACTAATGTATTTGCTTCGTCTTCACCATCTAATCCATTATCTGTAGTATCAGATCTTCATTCATATGAACAATCGTCAAGTTTATATCAACCAATGACTTCTAATGATAAATGTTTATTATCTTCAACTAATATAAAGTCTTCAGATGAATACAAAATTACTTGTAATCAGGATTTAGATTCAACGATAACAACTACAACGAGTTCTTCATTGCAAAACAATACTCTAACTGATATTAGCAATGATGTCAAATCTAATGATAATATTATACAAAATGATTCAAATCATGAAACTAATGAAACAAAAAAATTTAAACCAAATGAATCCATCGATAGTTTAAAAGTTAATGAAGAAGTGTCTCATTCAAACTCTCAAGAAGAGAACAAAGAAGTAATTAATACTAATCTCAATAATGAAATTAAATGCGACGAAAATACTACTGTAATTGAAGACAAGTTAATAAAATCAACTGATAATTCAGTGGATACTAATAATAGGACTAATATTCAAAGTAATGAAGACATTGGAAGTGAAACAATTACAGAGAGTTGTAGTAGTAGTAGTGATATATGTATACAAAGCGATGAAAATAAAACACCAGTGGATAAGGAATTAATTAACGAATCACATAGTAGTGAGACGTTTGACAATAACGACAATATCAGTGAAGAAGATACGAGTCAACCAATGGATTTCTGTGGCTCTAATAATGGTAACTCCGATCAGAATAACACCGATATAACAGACTTGAGTGATAAAAATAGCGATAATAATTCAATGGATGAAACACTGACCAGTTCTGATCTATCGGAGCCCATGGATGAAGACTAAAACATTGTTTTATTATAGTTACAGTTTTACACTTAAATTTAGAAATATTTTTATTTAAAGCTTATATACAATATATTATAAATAAATTATGAGTTTATTATATAAATAACTTTAAATTTACAAACTACTGTTTTGTGACAATTTAAATATTAGTTTTTTTAATCATAAAATAACAAGAAATCAATAATCATTTTGGTTTTGATTACAATTTTTTCAATAATTGTTTTGCTGTTATTTAGCTTCAACTTTGTATCTTAAAAAATCAAATGTAATTTTTATCAAAGGATATAATTATAAATATAAATAATGAAACAATGCAGTGAAATGTGTGTAATTTAATTAATTTTGGCGATGAATTGCAACCATCGTAATCACACGTTAATATACAGCCCTATTTACATAATATAAAAGTAAAATATCATTATTAGGATATTCCGGTAATTATATTTAGGTAGTTATTTATAATGTAAATTATACTTGAAGTGTATCATTTTCAAATCTAAAGTTTCCGCATTGGTTGTCCATATTTACCAGAGAACAGGCTCTTATCACCAACTCTTCACCAGTCGTTGCTATCAATAGATTATAGATAACAACATTTTTTAAAATTCATTTATTATTAGTTATTAATATTTTTTATTCTTATTTCTGTTTAAAATTTTGTAATAAAAATAATTATTAATATTTTTTAATAAAACTATAATATATAATATATCTTATTTTAATTTGAGTCAGTAAAGTTTAGTTATAAATATTTAGATTACCGCTATATCTATGAAAATATTATGCATTTAATTATTAAATTTTAATACATTGAAGTTATGTATACAGTATAGTATACTGTATTTATGATTATTTTTAATTTATAAATTAAAATTATATAATATATAAGATATTTAATTTAATTGGATTTATGTAAATAAAGTAAAAATATAAGTGAAATGTGTTTAAACCTGTTTTGCCGATGACTTTAACACAGAATCTCGCGGGAAATACTCCGATGTGATTCTGTTTGGGAACCTTACAGTTCTCGATATACTTAGACATTGCCGGATGAAAAGGGTCGGCACAGTATTGGTCCGATCCGTTACGGGAACTACACGTATAACAACTTATGGAAGCACCGACTGAGTCATCAAAATATCGATTATTTCAATTTTAATTCAATATTTAACATATAATTCTCATTAAATAAAATATTTATACAAACTTCTCCTAATAGCAGCAAATGATGTAATGAAAAGCATTGAAAATATAACCAAAAATAATATTATTATTAATGAGATATTCATTATTTTGAAACACAGCTTCAGATGATTTCATTCACTTTAATTAATAAAAATAATAAAATTATGATTAATATCTTTATTTAGTCTTAAAAAATAATTAAAATAGCTTTTAATAACACATTTAGCATTAATTATGTATTATAAAGCCATATTTAAATAATGTTTTAAAATTATTTAATACTGTATATTTTATTTCTACTACTGATTACATTAATTTGAATACATATATTTATAAAATTCTATTTAGATAAAGTAAAAAAATGTATTTTTAAAAATATAATCATATAATATGCTAAATACTAAACTCTTTTGTTTATAAATTATAATTTAGTTTTAAAATAATGATAGCATTGTAATACTAAATATTGATAATAATAAATATTTATTTAATGCGTTTACAAAATAAAAAATTTATATAAATTTAAATTAAATGTATTATTCTTACAATATAAATTTTTAAAGATTATTTTTATATAATGCAAATAAACATTCAATTCTCGAAAAACAAAAAATTATAATAAAGTATTTAATTAAATATAATAATTGCTAATAAAATTATATATTAAATTATATAATAATAATTTAAGTATATTATAAAATATGAAATATTGTATTTTACTTAATTTTTAAATAGTATAATAAAATAAATTATACTCAAAAAAATAAATAAATGTATTATAATAATAAAAAATTTACCTTCATTAATTATCAAATTGAAATTTTCATTGAAATGCGACACAACATAATTAATATTATAATAATAATTTAAATGACTACATGCTATTTATTATTAAATATTTGCAATCACTAAAAAATTATTTTTTTAAATATATTTAAAACCTTTTATAATCACAAATAATGAGTAATATATAGAGTATTTTATAGTACTGTGTGTTTGATTATGCCATCACTTCTAAGCACTGGTATGTATGAAACGATTATTGTATTGACTGCAGACTTAAGCTATAGGAGAGAGAGAGAGAGAGAGAGAGAGAGAGAGAGAGAGAGAGAGAGAGAGAGAGAGACTGAGACAGACATCACATCTTATAATAGAGTATTATATTGAAACGGTTTCGTGACATCGCTTTCATCGATTATCAAACAATACAAATCATAAATTTCAGAACAATTATATAAAATGTGTTTTAAGTAAATTTGTATATACAGTATAACCGATATATAAAATAAATGATTTTTATTAATTTATTAGTTATTTATAACTTTTAAATTAAACCATAACAAAAAGAGTTAATTATATGATACAAATGTTTTAATATTAAAGAAATTAACAAAAACCAAATTAACATAAATTTATTTATATTCTATACTATAATATAGTTACTATAGTATAAAATTTATATAACTTTTAAAAAACAAACTAAACCTAAACCGTATGATTAAACCTAAAATATAAGAAAATAGTTTTCGGTTAATAATTTACGGTTAAACCGAACCGAAATATATACAATTCAGTATTTAAAGGTTATTCACATTTAATGATTTAATAAGTTATTATAATTATTGTTTAGATTAAGTATTGAAATATATATTTAGTTTTGAATTATTTTTTAATTTAAAACATAAATTCTATTATATTGTGATATGTTATACACATCTTAACATTTATAACAGTAAATTGTTTTAAAGATTTGCTTAAAACTAAATTCATATCAATATTATATTATTATTAAATTTATTGATTATATGTTCACTTCTTAAATGACGGCAGAGTTGCGCAAAACAAATGGTTACTAAAAATCTGTTCTCTTTTTCCAAGTCTTACATAATTTTATATTTGTTTTAAAACTGAATTTTAGAAATTATTTTTATTGTAAACATTTAAAAACTTTTATTATTCAATATTTTACTTAATTTCTAAGTGTAAATGCAATCATTACATTATTTAAGGATATTTAAGGATACAATTTATTACTTTATTATCATAACTACAATAAAATTATATATTTATAGATATTGTATATTTGTATAAATTATTTATTTAAAAAATTAATATTTGTTATTAAATATATATTTTTATATAATTTTCTATTTTTTAATCATATAAAATCTATTAGTATTTTTGAAATGAAAATAAGTATTAATTGTCAATTTATTGTTTCATAAAAAGTTATGCCAATATTTTAAAGATTATAATTTAATTATAATTGATTCAATTGATTATAACTTATAAGTGATCATAAAAAGTAAGATTAAAGACAATAAATCCGATTAATCCACTCTTATCTCAATTATTAAAGTAAATATAATTGTTGTCATTATATAACTTTGACAAACATTTATATACAGTATATATATATTAGCATTAATAGTGATATCAATTTAATACTAATAAACGCATTACTCTATAACTTAACTATTAATTTACAAACAATTGATACTATTTTAGGTCTAAATTGATGTTAGGATAGGATATAGTGTACTGTATTTAATAATTTCAATTTAAATATTAAATACAAATTTAGGTATATATTGATTAGTTTTGCATACTATTTGTAATCAACAAAATATATGAAACATTTAATATTTAATATATAATTGATTTAATTAATGATTATTAATAGACAACTATTTGATGGATCGATATATCAAACAGTATTGAAAACAAACAGTTATTTCAATAATATATTTATTATGACTTTTAGGCCTTTAGTTCATCACAAGGACTGACTCTTATGTTTTGAAGACATAAATAATTATAAAAATAAGTATCACTTAATTGAGAGGTTTGTGTGTCTTATATGACATACAATTACTATTGAAATGTATGTCTCAAACACTAATCGATTAAAAAGGGAATCAATTGTTTGATAAATAGTAACGATATTTATGTTTGTTTAGTCAGTGATCGCCATTCACTCACTATTTAGTTAACATTAATATGTGTTTTGAAGTGATTTTTTGTCAATCAATTGAAAACACGCTTTGAATTGATTTGTAAACAATTAATAATTAGTTAGTGTTTTGAAAGTCGACTAAATGTTTGACACAACTTCTGATTGCATGTGATTTGAGTGTCATTTGTGAAGACATGACTTGTTTGCTGATCTTAAGCAACACTTTTCGGTAACACTTCTTGTATGACATTTATGGCGGCATTTGAAGTGGTCGTCAAAGTGACCATCAAATGAATGACCGATCGATGAAAAATATAAATTAATAAATAGTTTATTTAAAATTCAATACAATATTTGATATGATTTTGTAAAACGAGTCATAAGAATCACTTCCAAAGCAACCACAAGAAGATGTCTACTAAGCGAGCAATGACTTCAAACAAGACAAACGGCGACTCAATAGACAACTCGAAAACAAATCTAATAATCAATTATTTGCCGCAACAGATGACAGACCAAGACTTTCGGGTTTTGTTCGCACAAATCGGTGACATTCGGTCCGCAAAAATAATTCGCAAGAAGTCTAATGGTTACAGCTATGGCTTCGGTTTTGTTGATTATTTGCTACCCGAAGATGCCGAGCGGGCTATTAAGTCATTGAATGGCCATTTAGTTGAGCACAAGAAAATTAAAGTAGCGTTTGCCCGACCATCCAGTGATGACATAAAACAGGCCAACCTTTACATCAAGAATTTGCCCCAAAATTATAGCGATCACGACATAAGACAACTGTTCTCACCCTTCGGTAATATCATTCAGTGTCGTCTCGTTGCACATAAAGGTCTGGCCTTTGTGTTGTATGACCTCCACGACGAGGCATTGACTGCCATCGATGCCATGAATGGAAAGACACTGCCCGGTGCTGTCGCACCACTTAATGTCAAGTTTGCCAACGATAACAACCAAAAGGTATGATATATACAATATAGTTATTAGTGATTCACTATTTTTAACATTATTTTAATGAGTTATCAATTATCACAGTTTTTAATGAAATACCGCAATTGAATTTAATTATACTACTCATAAGTATTGATCAATATTTCATTGATTTATATAATATACTATAATTTTATATTAGCGTTAAATGAAACATATTTGAATAATTACCGGTACCCGTAAATATTTTTGATATCTGAAATTCATTAAAACAAAATGATATTTATGGTTGAAATTAATTATTATATTGTTATTAACTATTGTTTTATTTGACAGCAAAATAGTAAACTTTATAGCAGTTCAAGGAAGACACGCGTTTCAGGACAAGGAAGTAGTAGTGGTGGCAGTCCTTATGGGTCACAACGTAGTTACTCTTACTCACATATGCCGTATGAAGGGTACGGTTCATCCGGTCCGATGAGACACGTATCTCATAATCCTCGTGAACATCGATTCAATCCGATATCAAATAATAATTATAACTCAATGCCATACCAAAGCTATAGTGACACACAAACGCCATTAAGCTATGATTCAATGCACCCGTCAATGTCTCAGTCATACTCAATGTCTGCTCCACCGCCACCCGCAACATATGGTGCGTCGGGTACTATAAATAATGGATATAATGCTGAAAAAGGAGGTTACATATTGTTTGCATATAATATCGGTCCCGAAACAAATGAGGACAATTTGGGCGCTTTGTTCTCACATTACGGTAAAGTGGTTCGCGTTAATGTCATTAGAAAGGATTCCCGAGAAAGTAAAGGTTTCGGTTTCGTGACAATGAAGAACTATAACGACGCACTCAATGCCATCAACGCTCTCAATGGTTACAACTTTACGGGCAAACCATTGCAGGTGTCATTCAAGAAGTGATGCTTCCATTCATAAAATTATAGTTCAATTACCAATTCATCTCATCTTCAAAACATAAATCATAATTCGTTCCTTTAATTTACTATATATTACATTATTTATAACACAATTTTGATTTTCATTTTTTTTAGTTCTTAATTATATTGTTTAGGAATCTCGACATTAAATTAAGTTAACCGAGTGGTCCATCAATTGGTCATTTGGTTAACTCATAACAATTTGTATGAATTATTTATTTAAAATGTCATACAAAATGATTTCTCTAAATTACATTATATAACAATTATGCCTATCATTCCTATCGTATAATCATTTATTATTTTAGTCCTCCATTTGTCTCAATGCTTATATCCAATCAATGAATTTAATTAGTATTAAAATAAAAATAAATGAACAAATAAATTAAACTTAAACTAAATGAATTCATTATAATTTACTTAAGCCGTAATTTTGTCAATAAATATATAGATTTAAATATAGAAAATATCATTAAATGAGATGTATATTAGTTGTTGAGTAAGTTGACAACTAATATAAAAATCCCCGACAATTATCGGCTCCACAGCGACACAAAACTCGCTTCGGTTTGTCCTTTAGCTCACCCGATGAAGTGTCGATCCCCGAGTCATTACCACTGCATTCGTGATTGTCCTCACTTTCAGTTAAGCCATGAACTGTATTCAAACATAATGTAAATATAATGTAATTTTAGAGAAAGTAAATATAATGTAATTTTAGAGAAAGTAAATAAATAGTTGTTTACCACTAGTAATCTTGTAGTCAAATGTCAGTTCTTCATTACATCGGATATGTCTGACTGCAAACAGTGCAATGTGTGGCATCAATGGATCCAAATTGTTGATCCAAACACAACGTGTGTCCAAATTGGGATCACACTTTCAATTATAAATTTATAACAATTAGCTTATGATATATTTAGTAAAACACTTACTGAATGATTGACAAAATGTGATACATTTCCACATTGTGTGGCATCTAATGTGTATTTATACATTTCGTTAGTATCCTCTTCTGGAGTAAAGTCCAAATCAAAGAGATAAGTACGTCCTTCGGCGTCATATTTAGCACCTCTTCGGTCGGCTTCTTCAACGGCTATGATTTCTCCCACGTATTCCATTACATATTCCCCTCTATTAATAGGTTCGAGTGTTCGTACGCCCCAACCCTTACCATCATCAGTGCGAAAGATGGATAACTTATGCTAATAAATAAGATTTATCGGTAATTAGAAACATCTAATTAGTTCGTAAATAATAAATATTGAAAAAACCAAACCTTTCGTCCCTTTTGTACGACTCTGTTGACACAATTTTGGTCACATTTGCAATGCCTATTACACTCGTAAATAGCATTGACTTTTTGACTTCTTAAGTCTTTGAGGAAACCCTTTTCATTGTAAGCGATGTGCACCTGATTTGTTGACACACAACATGTGTCGTAACTATCATTACAATTAAAACATTGGCAATAAACAGGTGGGTCATCACTTATTTCAATGTTTTTATTTTTGGTAATACATTTGGAAATGTATGTGAATGTCGGTGGAGGCACTTCATAGTCCACATAGTTCTCCACTGTTATGGGCAGTCCTTCCTTATCACTCTTAATGATAGCGTTTACATTGTTTTGCCATTTAATTAACAATTGTTCAGTTAGTTTTCGTTTGTAAAAGAATTGAGTGAACAAATTAAAATCAGAGAAACGTTTTGTGATATTTAATGACTTTAGAAATTCATTAAACTTTTTATCGATTTCATGTACTCTTTGACCAGCCATTGGTTTTTCAACGATTTCATCGATAAAAGACAAATATTTGTCTCTTAACTCTATTCTCATAGTTCTAATGGCTGTCTTTGTGTGACTAAACGATTTGAGATTTATATCGTTAAAAATCAAAAGCATTGTCGTTAAAACATTGGTCTCAACTTTCTTCTCATAGATATCTTCGAGAATACCTTTCAGTTTATAAAACTTCTGATAGATATCTAACAAATATTTCTGTTGAGTACTATCTTTGATAAAACAAATGTGATTATATTCTTCAACTAATTTTTTACAATTTGAAAGATTGTAAATCGGTTCCCATGTGTTGTTGTCGGAGCAATAATTCTTCCATTTGACGAAATACAACGTCTGTTTGGATTCGACATCAAATTTCTTATCATAAATGGCTTCCACTTCGTAATTAACACCACTTGATGATCGTGTATACGATTCGTCGTCTTCGTCGTCATTATCTTCAAAATCAATTCCTAAAGCCATACATTCTTCTCTAATTTGTTTTGCTGATTGTAATGCCGGAACAGTTATCACATTCTCATAACACTCTTGTATTAGTTCCAACTCAAGATCTAGTGTTATCTTTTCTGATTGAATTTCAATTGTGTTGGCCATACATTCAAAGTGGTCATCACTAGTCAATGAAAATGGTTTTACGATTGATTTTGTCACCGATTTGGTTATGGGTTCGGGTATGGCTTGTGGTATGGCTTTTGGTATTGATTGAGGTATTGATTGAGGTATTGATTGTTCATCCATTGAGTCACTCGTGTCTTCAATTGTGATGACATGAGTAGTGGTAGTCGTCTGTAGTTTATTCTTCTTATTTGCCAAATTTGTCACATCTATTGTCAGTTTATTGTTTGTGTCAAAGACTAGTTTTGTTTGTCTCGATCTCGAGTTTGTTGACTTCTTCCGTCGTTTGTTTGGACATAGATTTTCATTCATTTTATCTCTAATTGTCTACAAATTCAATACAAAATCAATGATTCAAATGAAAGACAAAACAAAACACAAACACAAAGTCAATGACTGACTGACTCAGTGGTGAAAAGTGCGCCAAATCTGATTGGATGTCAATTCAAATGTGGCTCTCATTGATGAGCCAATCAAAGACTGCCACAACTTTCATGTGTTGGTTTTGACCAATCATTGTGTGACTCGAGTGATGACTGTATGTATGAACCAATGAGAGCACTGAATATTGTGGTGACGTTACCGGTGTTTGCAATGAATGTAAAAAGTAATCGAAATTTTCATTCAATTCAATGACTTTTAAATGAGATTTTGTTTTCAATTAGTTTTTATTTAATTCAAGTTTTTCTTACTTTCATTGATTTCTTCTTCATTTATCTTTGATTTGTCACCACTTTATCAATACTTATGACAATTATGAACAACTGGTCATCAATACAATGGATGACAATTGTCTACATTTGCTTTCAAATGTTACGATTGAGTGAATGTCTGCGAGAAGGCGAGTGTGAGGGTAGGTATCAATTGGACACACAATACATACGTGGATCTAATGACTTATTTATTTATTTTACCATTTAGTTTGCGTTGGAGTTATCAACAAATTGATCAATAGATTAGATAAGAATGAAAAGTCAGATCCTCTGAAGATTGAGAAAAAGTTTAAAGAGTTGTGTTTGGAATCCAAGAAGTCTGAGAACCGATTCGTTAGTTTTGCTCTTTTATTAATTACTTTATAATCAATTAATGGATTAAATTGTTTTAATTTGTTTCTACTATTTAGTGCTACTATATTGGAGGACTCGAAGAGTCGGCCACCAAAATATTGGGTGAAATGTCAAAACCATTGAGTTGGGGATTACCGGCGGATAAAGTTTGCGAAAAGTTGGTCAAAAAGGACTCTCAGATCTGTGAACTCAGATATGGTTTGTTTTTTCACTCCATAATGAATGAAAATATTTAAATATTGAAACTATTGTTTATAGAAAAGACAATAGACTTGAAATCAGTTGACTTGAAGAAACTGCGGGTTCGCGACCTCAAGAAGATCCTAAACGATTGGGACGAGACATGTGATGGATGTATAGAAAAGGCAGAGTTCATCAATAGGATAGAAGAATTGAAACCTAAATACATTCGCGAAGAACTTTGATTTTAGTGAATAACGATTAGTCAATAGGTTTTTAAATTAAATTATTTACCTTATCTTTTGTATAACAATAACACTTTCACTATTAAGGCTTTCATCACTACATTGTTTTCAAACAATATTTTATAAGTTATAATAAATTAATTTTTAGTTTATATTTATTCATGTATTTATACTGTATGAATATCTCCATTAAATTAAATAATAAATATTTATTATATAAGTTTTTGCAATAATTTATTATTTAAATAAAAAATAATGAATGTTTGAATCATTATTTCGAAAATATGGCCAAAGAGTAAATATTTTTTTTTTAAATAATCAAATAATAATAAATGTGTATCAATTAAAAAGCAGTGTTCAATGTTTTGTTTAGCAATACTAGCTTTTAAAATAATGTACAATAATTGTTATAAAAAGTATTTGAAAACAAACTTAAAATCCCAAATATAAATACAATAAATTTACCGCAAATTTTTATACTATTTTGAAATTTAGCTCAAATTTAAGATAATTTAAATTTTTTGTCAATAATTCGTAAATTTTGTTTGTCAATTAAATTCTCATTCAAAATATACTGTATATCTCAAAAATTAATACTTAGTATATAAATAAAATATTAATATAATCTATAAATAAATACTGTATAGTGTTAACAATATAAAAGTGCACTTACAATAATTTAGTTTAATTTCAACTCAATTTAATTGAATTAAAATTAACTAAAAGTAGAGATCAACATAATTGTTATTGTATAATACAGTACTACTGTATAATTACTGTATATATGGCAGCCTATTAGGAAGTTACCGGTATACTGTGCTTTTAATATACCAATAATACACAATTACAATCACAATAATCTAACTAAAATTGTAAATAGTATTAAAAATTATAGCAATTATATGATTTTTCTATTACCGGTACAGTATTTTGTCATAACTAACACCAAACTAGTTTAACTCATTGCAAACTTATAAAAAGATATTACCGTAATTTGATTTGTTTGATACAAGTATTTTGGTACTAAACAAATCTGTGTTAATTTATCACTATTGAAACATAATGACAAATATTAAATACAGTTTAGATATTGCATAACAATATTATGATACAAATAAATTAATGAAATTATTGTAATAAAATTTTTTTGCATAAAACACTAAAATACCATAGAAATAGATGATACATATAATTAAAGCACAGTATAGTTAGTGTTAATTTAATTATGATCTCTACATATTGTATATAATAAGGCTCTTAAAATTGACAATTATTTAACATTATAATTACCGTAAATACTTGAATTAGCTATTATTAGCTATATTATTGAGGATTGTCGTCAAAATAAACTTTGGTGATAACTATATCTCCAGTTGACAGAGTCTGTACCCCAGAGTCACATAATAACCTATTGTCTGACAGACTTTCATTAATCACTGATCTACTTGTTATTGAATTCAATTCAATGTTTAAGCCGTTTTGATGACAACAACAGTTACAACAGCTCTTGTTTGAGACGAGAGAATCAGATGGACTGAAGACTGTTATATTATGATTATTAAGTTCTGAGCTCGGGATCGAACAGTCCTCGTCATTGTCTGAATCCACTTCATTGTCTGAGTTTTTATCCGAATCATCGTCACTAAAGCTCATAGTATTAGTGTCCAAACTTTGACTACCATTACCCGAAACGGTATTTGCATCCATTGACTTTTTATCGATACGCTCCAGCTTTTTGGCTACTTTTTGTGAGCCCTCAATTTTGGCCCGGATTTCATCCGTCAGATCAATATATCTAAATAAATTAATTATACTGTTATTAAATGTATTTTAATTGCAATAACTTATAATCAATACCTTAATAATCTAATCTCACGATTACTTAAAACAATTTGTTTGGCTTCAGTATTGAAGAGTTTCATCTTCAAGTCTGTCACTTCCATATCAAGTTTTCGTTGTTTTTTCATATGTTTTACTTTTTCTGTGTCTATCTTAGCATAGATTGCCTCAAAATTTAATTGTTTAAGTAATGGTAAATATTGTGTATGAATTGCATTTGACATTTTGTTGTAGACATCGGGAATCAATGAATAGACATCAGATGCCGCATAAAATATCATTTCGTCGCTAAGCGGTCTATGACTCCAATATTTAGGATCTTTTCGATAGATTTTCTTCATTTGATCCTTCTTTGCATTGCAAACGTATGTATTATTACCGTATATTTCGCACAAATTGTTTAGTGATGTATATTTAGCTTTATATGCCGGACGTCCAGTATTTTGTTGTTGTATTATTGAATGCGAAACTTGAGTGTCAAAAATGTTAGCAATAGTTATCCCGTATTGACCATAAAGACAACAGCTGTCGTTTTTCACGTCATGAATCACTTTAACAATATCTTCGGATTCAAGCAATGTTTTCAAACAAGACTTCATAAGATCTGGATTTAAGAAAACGTCAAAAATACAGACTTTAGGTGTCGTTTGATGAGAAGTCATGTAAGCCAACTGAACTAAAGTGATTTGTCCTCCGGTTCCTAAGTTAATCCCTTCGCAATCAATGGCAAAATATTTGCAATTTTTGTTTATATCGTTAACAACTTCTTGTCCTTCTTTTATTTTTGTAATTATTCGTGTATTACGCATAATATTTGCCTCAATATTGGTCGACAAGTTATGGCTATTATTTGTATGATTTATATTCTTGTACTTCATCTGCGAATTGTCTGAAACTATTTTCATTATTTGTGACCGAATTCTCTGATTCATTGAACTGACTGAAGAAGCGCTGTTTATTCTTGAGGGCGAAGATATTGGTGTCGATGTATTGGAAGATTGAGTCGAAGGGTTTGATTGTAAAGAGATATTATTATTAGAATTATTAGTATTATTATTATTTAAATTAAAATTATTAATATTATTATTACTATTATTAGAAATATTATGTTTATTATTAATATTTTTGCTGTTAATATCGTTTAGTTTGTCTTTATTATTCCTCTCCGGTGTCAATGAAACAAAGTGTGATTCAACAAGAAATACCTTTGAATTCATTTTCAAGAATGTTATTAAATCATTTGAATTTTTAACACATTTGGTCCATAATTCTAGATTACAATTGTTTTTCATGTAATTAAATAGTATATCAATAGTTAATTTAGTTGAGTATTGAGGCGTCAGTCTTGTAATTTCTGTCTCCAAAAATGATATAAATTGTTGCGTCAAATATGGATCAAAAGGCACCTCTTCAGGCATTCTGGTTAATGAACCTTTAGTCTTGCCGTCGGCTTCAAGATTATCGATAACACTCTTGAGAACAACATAATCATCAGAAACGACAAAAACATCCGAATGTCGACATAGAAAGTCTTTGAATTCCCTCGAGTGCTGTCCTGAGACATGTCTTACTTCAGGCGGTGCTTGTGATCGATGTCCTAACAGACTCTTTAGAGGCACCTCTGCGTTGCCATATTGTGACAACTTCTCCCTGAAGAACTCGACGGCCTCTTTAGTATAATCTCTTTTGCCAATTAGTCCTCCATTAGTCTCTTTAACTAACGGTGTGATCGACACCTGATCGTCTTGTATACAGAAGAGAGACGGATATTCCAATAGAAACTTCTTGAGTCCCGATTGACTGCCGCCAGCTATTTGTCTCATTTCTTTCGTGAATCCTTTGGTGCCGAACTGACACGAGAGGTCATGCAGTGTCCGCGGCTGGTCTTTCAACATAAGTCGGTCCAAGAAGAACATCAAAGTCATATTCCTCACGTACTCGTAGTCGTCCATCGCTGACATAAAGACTTATTGTTTACCAAAAGTAGACAATTGTTTAATGATTAGTGCAATACAATTGTGGCACTAATTTGATGATTATATGACACTCAATATCACTAATGAAGTAACCATTCATAACAAATGGTCTTTAATTCAAATACTATCACATAATGTCTTCATTGATCAACATATTCACCATTCATTCACTTTATGATATTAATTGCATTTCATTTCATTATATAGTAATTATAATTTAAATTCAATTAAATATTTTTAATTAGAAAAATAAATAAATAAATAAAAAGTGAAAATAAAATAAAATGTTTGAGTTTTGAGATCAAAACACAACAAAACAAAGCAATGGTTTAAATGCCAAACAATTTGAATGCTTTGAATGCACTAAATATTTGGCAAAACATTTGTTAATTGAATTACTTTATTATTATTACATTTAACTACAGTATTAACGATTCATTTATTCAATATATTGACAGTAAGTATGTTTTTGTGACATAAAATACTTTAAATAATATATAAACTTTTTGCTATCAATTTAACATAAATTCAAATAAAAATTACATGTATTTTAAAAAATAAATATCACATAAAAAGTGGTGTTTTAGGTTTAAATATATCAGTCAATTCTTATATGCATTCAATAGTAAATTTTAAGCAAAACTTAATTTGGTTTACATTGTATTGCATTGCATTGCAATCACTTACTGCTTACATACCTTAGACTGCTCTATCATTTTGACTGATTATACAGTATATTACATATTGAATAACTACTTAATACTTGTTGTTTATATGACTTTATAGTTAATATTTACTAACTTATAGTATAATGATTGCCTGTTTTGACTATAAAACTATTTAATTTTATTAACACTTGTTTTTATGACAAATATTTCCTTCATTATTAAGTTGTTATAATAATAATATTATTATTATTTTCCATAAATAAATTTGTCGTTTTCATAAAGATTTTTATTTTTGAAGCTAATTCTCAACTTAAATAAGAAAACTTATGTCTGAGTCTGAGTTAAGACAAAACTATAAAAATAACAAATAAAAAAAATAAAATCAATATAAATGATAAGTATTAGTGAGAGAGTAATGACTATAATCTAGTTTTTTGAGACTTTAAACATTAAAATGTAATGTAATTCTTATCGATTTGATTATAATAACTAACAAAACAATGTATAGTTATATTCAATATATTAATAATAAAGCATTTTTGTTTATAATAAAATAGATTCAATAATTTTATTTAAGTTATAATAGTCATATTTATCATTAAATCTAAAATTTTACTTATCAATTAACATCAATTATTATCAAGTTTTCATAATAATAATTTTAAATAGTAGTTATTATTAATTAGCACATCTAATCATACATTAGAATCGACATTAATTTGTCGGTCAAATTGATTTATTTAGGTGTGGGAGATATCAAACTCTTAGCCATTAAATAAAATATTTTAACCAATAATTATAAAAACTGATTATTGTCACATAAAATGTTGAATATAACTTTTTAAAGTATACTAACAAGTAAAGTAGTTTTTGCTTTAAAGTTTACTTTTAATAAAAAAAATAATAATATAAACAATTGAACACAAACTTGAAAACTAAAAAAAATATTTGTGAGTTAAATTTAATCCTTATATGTATAATTAGCTCAATTGACATTACACTGTATTATTATTACTAATTAAATTATATAAATTATACAAATTATAAAGTATATATTGCTATAATGACAAGCAATTTCCCAAATAATTTTGACAATTGAAATAAAAATATGCATTATTTAGATTAGTTAGCATTTTTGGTTATATTTTCCTTATCATCAAAATATATATTATAAAAAAGTTATGATGTGATATAAAATTTGTATAATGAGTCAAATAATACTGTATATTATTTAAGAGTTTTTAATGGCTATTTAAAATAAATAATCTCGATTTCTCAATATTAATCTAGAATTATGAATATTAAATAAATAATAAGTATATGTTGAGTGAAACATCAATATAATAATTATTTTATTTTATTTAACATACCAGATAATTATATTAACAAACAAATATAATTTAATTTATTACACTCACTGTATATTTATGCTAATAATTTTCTAGTTTTTATTGTAATAAAAGATAAAATTTTTGATTTTTTAATTTCATTTGGCAAACTATACAAGAAATTCATTTTTGAATTTTTTCCCTAAACATAGCAATGCCTGGCATTTAATAATAATTATTGTTATGCCTAAACACGTTTAGCAATTATAATATTATTTTTTCAAACAATACAACAAACTCATGCTTTTTAATTTTTTGTATTAATTTGTTAATAAATAAATTGAAATAAATGATAAACAATTGTGTAAACATCTTTCATTAATTACATTAATCTTAAAATGAAAAAACTACAGGTGCATTTAATTGTTATATAAAATAGTAAAATATTATGAAATAGTAGTATATTTTAAATCAATTATTATTTATGTTATAATTTTTTATATAAATATATAGTTAAGTAATTAAATAAGTTTAAAAATATATAATTATAAATCATTAAAATATGAATTTTACTTAGAATTATTTAAAAATCCCAGAATATATTTTTTATGAATATATATCCCATATATTTTAAGATTATTGAAAATTAATTTAAATTATTAATCATATTTGGGATTCTTTAGTAAATGTAATATTTTGAGTACATTTTCTATGGGTTTGTATATAAATAGGTGGATAAGCCGTGTAACTGAACCCATTATGAGGTATTCTTACGGGAAGTCCTACTTCATTGATATCACCTTTCAATTGTTGTGGTGGTCTCTCATCTTTAAGTTCTGCTTCATCTTCATGTATATCATCCATTAAATGACTAGACATTGAAACAACTTCTTTACAATTTTCTGAAGTCTTTTTTAAACAATTGGATTCTTCTGGTAATTGACTGTTGCTTTCGTTGTCATTAATTTGAGATTTATTACGAATAATAAGAGAAACAATAGTAAAAACAATTGAAAGGATAATGAAAGCACTGCCGATACTCATCAATACTACTGATATTATATATGGAGTTGTATTGAGTTCTTCTCTATATTGAAACACAAACGGGTTGTCCCGATATGGAGAAGTTGGAGACACGGAGGACATGCCTATCACGATAATACCGGCCATCAGTAAAATAACACCAAAGCTGACGGCACAGGCGGCACAACCACAGCTCAATAAAAAAGGATTAAATTTATGATTTGAATCAATAGACATTAGTATTGGTTTTTTTTCACTAATTTTGTTTAATTATTGTTTATTTGATATTTACTTGAGTTTAAACATTTATTATAAATCTAATATTGTAATCAATCATCAAAAACAATGTAAAAAACTAAATAATGCCAGTCATTGAAGAATCCACTTTATATATGAAAACTATATATAGTTTATATGCTATTATTAAATTATTTAGCAATTCATCATAAAATTACTTATCAATTGACAAATTTCAGTAATATTATTATATAATTAAATAAATAATATTCAGTACAAAAAAATCTCCAAGTGATCCAAATCAAAATTAAAAGCAGGAAAAAATATATGAAACAAATAATCAATATTTAATTTTTTTAAATAGAAAATATAATACAATAGTTGGCACATATATTTTAAAAAATTGTTAATAAAATTATGAGCATTAAATCAATAATATATTAAATTTGTTAATAATTAACGATAAATGTTAGAAAATGACAAAATTTAAATTTAACAATTATAACAAAACCATATTATTTAATATAAAACTAATTTGATTTAATTTGTTTGCAATTAGTGTTGAAATAGATTTGTTTGAATTTATTGCGAGAATAGCTTTGTTTATAAAATGAAGCAAAAAGTATGAGAAAAAGCGCCGCATTTACTATCGATAGATAACTGAAGGCTTTCGGTGCGGAACAGTTGGGAAGCAAAAGAAGACGAACACTATTTGTTATGATTAACACAAACTGAATGATCTGTAACTTTGTTAAGTACTTCTTCCACCACAAGTATGTCTGTATTTTCGGACCAAATGTAGACAATGCGTAATAGCAATACATAATAACGTGAACCAATGAGTTGATATATAAGAAGAAAGCATTGTTACCTCCGGGCAAGAATTTGAAACCAATCCATACTAAGATTGGTACCAATGAGTGATGTATTACATGAAGACTTGTCAGTTGATTATATTTTTTACGTAATATAAAGAATATAGTGTCGGATAACTCAATAAATTTGGTTATAAAGAAAACCCAACCGAGAAGTAGTTTGCGATCTTCTATCGGGTCATTAGCCGTATGATTAACTGGTTGACAGCCCCACGTGTCGAGACCCCAATTCAATAGAAGACAGGCCTCTGTGAACATCCAAAGCGATATAAATACCATCAAAATATTATAAATTAAAATCAATTTCTTCAGATTGTATGCATTGCGGCCTTTCATCAGTTCTGGACCATAGAATTTCACGAAATAAAGATATGATGCTATAATGGCCAGTGTAGACCACGGACCTCCTCGGAAAAATGGCCACAAAGTACTACGCGGGTCATCATAAAGTTGCCAAATGTCGTAATAATAAAAGATGAATGACTTGTTTGATATTAATAGACACCAATTGGTGGCAAAAGACATTTTTCTATATTTCTGTCAATTATTATTATTAACTTAATTATTAAAATTATATTTATAAAATCAAATCAATTATTTGTCTCAAATCAAAACTTACAATTTTGATGTACAATTAGTGAGTGATATTATTTTGACCAAATCATCTATATATGATAGTTGTAAACACAATTTTTTACACTTTTTAAACATATATTAAAAGTCACTTTTAAATTTAAATCAATATATTTTTGAAGATAAATACTTTTCTATAAATTAAAACATTTTCATTTACACCTCATTTGAAATATTGCAATCGTATGAGTTTTTTGGACAGTAATTGAAGCATAGTTTGGCCCATCAATTGTTGGCTTCAATTGTATTGTTATATTATTACTCTTATAAAATGAAATTATTAGCTAAACTCACAACTCATCTCAAATATCTTAAACACTATTAGCTAACAATCTTATGAGTCTTGAATAAGACACAAATATTAGGGTCAATGCCTTTACAATGGGAATGTTGGTCACAGAACCTAATAATAGGTCATATGGTATCTCATGTGCGCTAACATCAGGGCTAATGACCACCCATTCAAACAGTTATATACACTCTTTGAGCTTTTAATTTATTACCAAACTATTACTATTATATTATTATTATTATTATTATTATTAGATATTTATATCAAATATTTGATTGCTATACAACAAAATCACTCATTAAATATTTTAATTATTATTAACTTTGTTTCTAATTTTTAAAGCTTATTAATGTGTATAAAAATTAATTTATTTTTAATGTATAATACTTTATAAGCGTTTGTTATATTTGGAACTAATTTTATAATTTTATAAAATATGTATTTAATTAAATAATAATTATATATAAAGAATAAAAAAATAATATTTAAAAATGAGATTTAATATAAGATTTAATTTTGAAATAATTTAAAAATCATATTGTACAATTTTATAACTATAATATTTTTAAATATTATAAACTATATTATTGATATATTTATTATAAACTAAAATAAGTTTTTTAAAATGAATTTTTAATAAAAATTATGGATAGACACTTATAATAGTCTTTTAATAGTTATTAATTAATAAAATAATTTAAACTCATTTTAAAATATCTTAATAATTTTGATACAACTTTTACTACTGTATCACATCATTAAGTACTGCATATAATACTTGTATATTAATCAGTATAAAGTATTTTATGATAATTAAACTTTAATGAAATTTTTATTATAAAGTTAATAAAACAACTAATACTAAATTAAGTTATAAAATAAATAAAATTTAAAACATGCAATCATTACAAGGTTTTTCAAATTGTTGATTAAATGTTGTATTCAAGTAATAATAGTCTAACTGTAAACTAATTGCAGTATTCAATTGAAACTTAATATTAAATACATTTGTATAGTCTATAGTATAGACTCTATAGTTTGTACGTAATTTGTATTACATTAGCTATGATATGATTAATTGAATTGAAGTGATTGTCATCAGTAATAGTGTATTACATGAATAAATCATAAATAGTGTTAAATCGCTAATTGATTAACAAAGATGAGTGTCAGCCGTCGGCTCTTATTGTTGTCCAACTCGACGATGTCGGACAAGCCTTACATGGAGTGGTCTAAAGACCTGATCTATCAATTCCTCGGCAGTAATGTTAAGAATGTTGTGTTCATACCATTTGCTGGCGTAAGCATTGATTGGGATAAATATGAAGATAAGGTTAAGACAGCACTGAATAAGTTGAACATCACATCCATTCATAAGACAAGAAATTATTTGGAAAGTATAGCTACAAGTGATGCCATTATGATTGGTGGCGGCAATACATTTCATTTGCTTCATCAACTTCAACATTTCAATTTGATTGATGCCATCCGTAAGCGTGTCATCGATGATGGCATTCCATACATTGGTTGGTCGGCCGGTTCTAATGTGGCCACTCCTGACATCGGCACCACTAATGATATGCCAATTATATGGCCTCAAACCGAAAGTGCCCTTAATTTGGTTAACTATAATATTAATCCTCATTATAATGAATGGAAACCTGAGGGACATCAGGGAGAGAGTAGGTCTGACCGACTCAATGAATGTATTGTCGTTAAGAAGAGACCTATTGTTGCCATTAGTGAAGGGTTGGCCATTCGCGTGGAGGGCGACCAACACATTGTGGTCGCACCCGATCTTAATATACCTAACAATAAGAGAATGGTTAAGATTTGGAAACATAACAAAGCAGCTAATGGTGACAATATTCAAGTGATTGATATCAGCTATGGTCAAGATATTGCTCCCATTGTTAACAATTGAATCATATTTTCTAATAGTCTTTAAAATATTTTATTATATTACGATAAATATGAATTTAATTTTGTAAAAACAATGTTTGTTTAAGAAATGATTAAATTTATACATTTATAAACTGAGATAAAATATATTTTATAAAATACAAGTACCGGTAAATAAATAAAATAAAATAAGTCAAATTAGTGTAAATAAAATTTATAGTTAATTAGTTTTTAAATTTTGTTTAAATATAATTAAATGAGACATAATTTTATATGAATTTGTATAAATAATAAAGTTTTGACGTCCAATCAATAGATCAGCTAAAAGATCTAAATGTAACACTCGTGAGTATATGTTTAATACATAAACATTAAATATGCAAAATGTAATAAAATTATTACCACTAAAGCAAATGATAATTAAAATTATATGCTATTTTAAATTATAACGATAATAATCAGATAATGTGATGTTATAGATGTTGTGTATAATCAATCAATGGTTACTTTTTCTGAATGTTAGACCGATCTCCGCGACAATTGGGACAAAACCATTTGCCTTTTGGTTTAGTATTTAATGAAACGCATTGAAAGTGAAACCATTCAATCTTACAGTCGCTGTTATCACAACAAATCATTTCACCGAACGAGACCTGATCGCAGAGACAATATGTCGGTTCGTCGGGATCTATGGGCGCGCCCTCATAAAGAGGTGGCGAACTGTCGCCCATTAATAGTGAACTACTTGAGCTGTTTAATGAATTTCTGCTGCGTTTCATGTCTTTGTTGGTCACTTTCATTCCTCGTTTGACCGATCGTTTCGCTGACCGATCGTCGTTATCTTTGTCGTGATTATTACGAGAATTATTGTTACGTCGAGCCGACGCCCTCTTACTCGCCGATGAATTATCATTTTGATGACCATTAGAGTTGCCATTAGGCATGTCTTTTGTTTGCGAATCATTACTTGAATTATTAGTGTTGTTGTTGTTGTTGTTGGTGTTATTATTATTGTTATTATTATTATTATTATTAGTATTATTACTATTATTATTACCATTAGAAGAACTGCTGGTTGAGTCGGATCGTTGAGCCGAAGAACAGTTGGTAGTGACTGGCAATGCATTTGTATTTTGTATTTGAAGTCTTGAGTTATTTGTTTGATTGGTTTGCGAGTTGTATAGTGTGACCGATCGGAAATCGTAGTCCAGTTGCCGAGCCTTACAATCCAATTGATCTAAAATTGATTGAATAAGTAATAGTTTTTCGTCGGCGATCTCTTGTATATCAATTAAACATCTTTGAAGTTTAATAAGTGATTTGCGTTTTCGTATATCATTAGTAGTCTTATTTGAGATGAGATGTAGATTTGTGTCCAAATGTTGTAACAATTGATGATATCTGTGGTTGTGTTCATGCAATTGAGTCATTTGTCGGGCGATATCATTGGGTATATTCTCAACCAAATCCATATAGTCTTCAATGTATTGAACAATTGACTGCAGAGGAGATTCAGACATAGATGTCCTATCACTCAACACGTACTGACTCGACGACCACATTGTTTGGTCAATCAATGGTCAAAACACACCCGAAATGATGTCTCAAATCAATCAAAACAATTGTTGTGTCAAATGTCACACAAAGTGTTTGTTTTGTCAATCAATCAAATGTTTCAAAATATTTATATTATTTGTCTCTCAAATCAAACCATATTTTAAGTCACTTTTGTCAGACATGTGTCAAAACTAACACTAATTATGTCACAAAAATTATCAAATTTATTAATCATTATAACTATTTATATTCAAATATAATTCAATTATAATCAATTAAATGGTTTAATAATAAGTTTTATTTGAATTTATTATAAATAATTCACTAAATAATATAAAATATAATAATATTAATAAATTATAAAATATCTAATGTAAACGTTATTTGTGGTAATTTTACTATTAATATAATAAGTATTCAAACGTTAGTACAAACACTCAAAGTATTTGTTTATAGTATAAACTTTATATACATTTATTTGGTTTGTATTATACATTGCTTTAAATTATAACTATTATATCATATATGATATTATAATACTATTAATTAAAATATATTAAATATTAGATGCAATATATTTTCAATTAGCCATCAATTAGTTATATCTATTAATTTAAATGAATATATAATTTTCTATATCATAAATATATGTATTTATATAATTGTTAGCCTATATTGTACTATATTTACAGTAAATTTAAATACAGTTATATTACAGTAATAACAGCTGACATAATAAACAATCATATTATAAGTTATAACATAAATATGTTATAAAATCTATAAATTATAACAAATCAATAATAATGACACTATTATTGTATAAAATAATATACAAAACTATATAATTGTGAATTAGATATCAACTAAATTAACTAAAATATTAGAAAACTTATAAATAACACAATATATTAATTAGTTATACATTTATATGACATATATTATACTGTACTACACATTATATAATATATTTTAAATGATATATAATATTACCGTTAAATATGATATTAAGAAAATATATTTTACTATTACTAAAATTTTATTTATCTTTAATAACAAATGTTAATAATATTTTTTAATGAAATTTTAAATCAAAGTGTTATAATTTTATTTCATTTGTTCATTACTTAATTATTTGGTATTTGAAATATTTATAAAACAAATATATTGATTATAAACTGCTTAGAAATAACAACTACTGTATTATATAATGTATATATAGTTTAATATCTAATTAATTGTTTTAATGCTATTTAATATTATTAACTCTTATTATAGTAAAACATATCTCTGTTTCTCTTTATATTTATATTTATATTAATTATTAATATATTATATAATAAATTCAATATAAATATTAATGAATTTATTGTCAAATATTAAACTTTTAGCTAAAGAAAAAAGTGGTAGAAAAAGACAATCCCTTTCTCTACTATTATTTGATTACAATTTGTATTAAAAATCAATTGAATTCAATGTATATTTCAATACATTATTTAAATTACAATTGAAAACAATCGTAGAGTCTGTGTATGTATGACGTCATGCATTGACTTAGACTACAGTCATATCATAACACAAATCATGTGATTGTCTAACAATTGATGCGAATTAATGTTTACATTGAAATGTTTCGACCATTTGATGACTTTTTGTTTATTAAAGATAACTCATTTGATTCATTGATTCATTGATTTATTGTTAATATGTCTGTCATTGCAATGACAACCACTACTCACTTACCACAAGAAGTTTCTCAACAATCAATGGACACAAGTCCTGAAAATGTGGACAAACTGCGGACAATCCGTGCGTTTACCGAAAGCCAACTCTTGAGTCTCTATAATAATAGTCAATTGGATGACAACCAGCTATTTGTTGATACTTTCCTCGAGGTATGAGTACTACCATCTGATTAATTGTCTATTTGTTATTACAATTATAATATTTATATAATTATGTTAATAATTAAATTGAAAATGAATATAAATTTATTGATTGAAACACATATTGTGGTCAATTGATTGATAATTATGATAAAATTGGTCCAATGGTTGAAATGTCTATATATTTGTTATTAATGTTGTTATTAAAAATATTTGTAAATTTGAATTTTAAATAGTATTTTAATAGTATTTTAAGCAAAAGAAATAATAACTTTGTATTTATATGAATATCATATATGATATTAATTATAAAATTATAGACAAATTTACGAAATAATGGCAATAAATTGTATGAACTATTTGTTGAATTGGAGAAGAGTCGGGAACGACATAAAGATATCAATAATAAAGTGCAGACTTTGAGAGGCAATTGTGAGACACTTATGGAAAAAGTTTGGAATTTGGAGAATAAGACAATTGTACGGAACGGTCGGTGTTCTGATAATCGGACCGTTAAAGCCATTCATAAATACAATGAGTCGACTCTAAGCAAAGATAATTTGAAACAATTGGATAAAACATTTCTTTTACTTAAAGAGTCACTTTGTAATGACAACTGTCTTAACCATTATTTGTATCAATTTATTCGTCTGGAAATTGAAAACTATTTGATTCACATTATTAATGAAAGAGATGTCGATAAGAAACCAAATCAGTTGCGAACCGCTATTTCAGATTTATTTGCTTATCAAAGAAGATGTTTAATAATACGTGACGAAGAACTTAATAGACTAACACTTAATTGGCTCTTAAATACTGTATGATTTGACACATAAATATTAATTAAATATTTAAATAATTTGAAAATTTATGTCTCTAGACATCTGAATTTTTATCGATTGCCACATTTGAAGATCACCTGTTTGTTCTAAATCATGTACTTCGATGTGCTGCTGGTTCATCAGTGCAGTTCGCATGTCTGATCCAATGTGCGTCTCCATTATCTACCAGTGATCAAGAACTGGCCATTCAGTACATGAATCACTGTATAACTGTTATATCAACTATATTATCACCAATTAAGTAAATATTTCAAAAAAGATTGTTATTTGTGAAAAATAATATATTATTACATAACCGGTATATTATTGTTTAGATTTCGGGTAAAATTTATTGGAATCATACAAAATGACAAAATGAGTTCAACGAAAAACTTAGGCACTGATGAAATGTGGCATTTGGTCGATAATGACTTAAATGTATAAATTTATTTATGAAAATTAATTTTATGTTTCATTAATTAATTATATTTATGTCTTAATTAGGGCGAAGACGTGACGAGTAGTTGTCTTGAAATCGCCGAATTAGATGTCATTCGTTTTCTAAAACAAGTTCCGTTTAACGATGTCTTAAAATTTGCTGCAATTAATAAATGTTCAAAAGGTAATTATATTTATATTACGATATATTTATTTATTTTTGATTATATAAATTTTGATTATTTTTATTATTAATATTAATACAGAATATTCAAATAGTAATTCCTATGGAGAGGCAACTGAGCTTCAAATGCTTAAATTGTTAGCATTTAGTACGAAATTAATTCAAATACTACGACAAGGATTGGAAAGTTTTAATTGTTTACGATTTAAGGAGTTAACTGTTTATATAAGTTCAATGATTAGGTTTGTAAGGAAATTGTTTAATTATATTATAATAAATAAAATTATGAATGTTTTTGTATTAGACGTACTGTTTTAGCCGTGTCTGACCTTTGGGTGAATTGCAAATCTGAGTTCAAAAGTGGTGACAACGCAATGATTCTTCGACTTCAAGTAGAGTTCGATCACTTTATGTTGAGATCAATAGTAGCCATATTGACGACTAAAAGACAAGGCGTTTGGAATTTTTTATCTGTATTTTCTTTTGATGGCGTTTCTGAACCAATGATGTGGCTTATCCTTTGGGTTATATACAACAATGGTAGCGAAGAATTGAATGATTTAGGAGGTGTCTGTCCTTACTTTGATGTCAATCAATGGAAACGTAAACTTAATGATGTAGACATACGCTATCAATTTAGACAAAAGTTAAAATCATTAGCTTTAACTGAATCACATAATATATTGCAATTATTATATAATATGGCGATCTCGAGGAATGAATCCAATGAAATGGACATAATTTCAACCATATTTAAAGAAATTTTTGTTATTTCTTTACAATCGCCTGAATTAAGCGAAAATATGTGTGAAAAGGGACAGCAATTAATTGTTAACTCAATTAGTCGATACAACTCACTATATAGAGTACTTATTCATGAACTCATTTTAAATGATTATAACAACGATAATGAGGTAAATAAATTTATTTATAATGTAATATTAAATATACTAATAATTTGTTTATATATTAAATTAAGAAATACATTGAACTATTCTGTGATCTACCACTTAATATGTGGAATCCAGACGATGAAGATATGAATTTGTTAACTGAATGGTTGACCATTCATCCAATCGATCACTTATTTAACAGAATTGCGAGAATTATTTTCTCAAGCCTTAACTGGTCTTATAATTTGCAAAACAAAGAGTTGTTTATTGAAAAGCAAAAGCATCAGAAGTTAGCCATTGCTTTATTTACTTCAGTTAATAATCAAAAATTACTGAAAACACCAAAAGATTTTCAAAATAGTAATTATAATGATTTTGGTTGCGATTCTTTGTTATTATTTGCTAAGTCTAGTAATTGCAATGACTTTACTAAATGGGTTTGGAATCAATTGATTGTTTTAAAGTTGCAATCATTGGAATTGAGTTTCGAGAATTGGGATTTTATATTTGATGATAATTCAGATAACAATAATAATAATAATATAATTCAATTATATTATGAAACTAATCTCATTCCTCTATGCAAAGCTCTTGAAGAGCAAAATTCAATAGCAATTTATTTGGCTTTTATTATGACTGACTTCGGACAGAGGTTTGTCATTAACTAAAAACTTTATTAATCATATTTATAATATTATTAATTTTTAATTTATTTAAAATATTTAGCAAATTAACAGATAAATGCGTGGATTCATTGGAAATATTGCTAACAAATCATCATTATTTGCCATTTATTCACTTATTATATACATTAATACCATATCATCTAAAACAATATGAAATATTGTTATCTAATTCAAAACTTTTGAATTTATTGAGTCAATTATTTGCTAATTACAGTAAAGAAACGATTTCTCTGATTTACCACCAAATCTCAAGATTTTCTAATCAAGAGAACAAATTAAAACTTATTATTTGTTGGACTGAACTGTTGTTTAAAGTGATTATCACAATAGCAAAAGCAAATTCTAATTCTTGGTTTAATTCTTGTGCTAAAAAGTTTCAACAATTTGGATATATCTTTGAAAAGATTGCAATTATTTTATATATGGATAACGAGTTATTGGGTTTATATTTGAAATATTTAAGTGAATATCAATTTGACAATCAATTCTTGAAAATACAGAACTCTGGATGGATGTCATCGATGTTTAATTTGAACTCTTCTTCTAACAAAAAATATGAGTTCGTGACTCCACTTCATGTGATTTACAAACAAAATGCAACCAATGTATGGCTCGGATGGCTTATCATACAATCAGATATTATTCGTTTTGATAAATATTGGGATCAAATAGTTAATGATATCAGTGATAATCCGGTAATTACTCCAGAAATTGCTATCAAGGTATGAGTTTACAAATATTATATTAAATATACGATAATTACCATACGGTAGAGCATGTAATTAATTACGGTATATGTTTTAGTTTATTTCAATATTTTATATTATTGTTTAATAAATATAATTTACTTTAAAAATATATACTTTTAGTCAATATCCAAGAAAAATAGTGAACAAAATATTTCAACTGATTTATTGCCAATTAATTCATTATCAATACTAACCATGAATTCGCCTTCAAATCCTCCCAATGAGTTGGAACCATATATTTGGTTCAAGTTTTTTCAATTTTATTTTACAAACACACAATCAAATCGTTCAGTTGGAGAACTATTCATCAGTGAAGATAAAGTTAAAAAGTTAGTCAACAAATTGAATTCATTGGTTGATTATCATCTCAAACAATGGCTAAAATGTGATGCAAATGGGAGTGCAGTTAATGATATCGATGATAATTTGACAAAACTATATCGCGCTTATATCTCATGGCTGGAAGATTCACAACTTCATGAAGTGTTTGTCAATATTAATGAACTTCCGCCACAATATCTTAAAGACATACTTAAGTGTGCCATTAGTAACACAGAATTTATTAGTTTCAGACATAAATATTTTAGTATCAAAGTAATTGAAACATCAATCTCAGAAATAAGTAATTTATGGACACAAATACATTCAACGTTTAATAAATTTGATGTCTTTGTTGAAGACTATTATAAAAGTTATGCCATTGAAAGTAATATTATTTTTATAGATTCTTAATAATATATTGTAAAGGAATTTAAAAAATTAAATTTTATGATTGTTTACTAATTGTCTTTACAGATGAAGAACCACTTTCGGCTCCTGAAGTTAAGAAATCAAATTTGGATTCATTTAATATAGATATTGAAACTATAAATAATAGTTCAGCACTTCTTTTATTGATTCAACACAACGTCAGAGTTATCTTAGAAGAGGCGAAGTTAGACATCGATTAACTAAAATATATGTTTATTTAATTAATATATTTTTTTTATCTTTTATTGTTTTACAGGTTTTTTGAAAGTCTTCTCAACAAATTCGTTGATTTAAATAAAAAATTAGTGCAATTATTACCTGATCTTTATCCTAAAATCAAAAAAGATGTAAATCACATTTAAATTTAGTAGTTTTATATATAATTATTATTATTAATTAATCAAATTTAACTATTTTTTAAAAATAAGATCAAATTAACTGCAACCTGCGATAAGGATAATTATGACGCTTATGGATGCGCCGGACCAGCCGTTTTCAATATTGAAGTATATTATAATAGTTATAAGCTGTGTGTAGACTATAATAAATTAAATTATAATATGATTTTAGATAACTGAAGCCATAATTAATCAACACTCGGAAAAATCAATTGAAAGGAATCGCATTGACTTTGAGAACATAATCATCCAATTAATAGAAACGCCGTCTAATAAAGTGGTTTTAGCCTCACTTTTCATCGAGAAAAGCATTCCGTTTGTTTCAATCAATGTTTGATTTATTTGATAACTAATATTAGTTTTATTTAGTTTACTATTGGATTGCTATGACTTTCACGACAAAGATAGTCAAATTGAGAGATCATTATTGGGTTCATTATTGTCATGGATTAATGATACCAATTATATGTATGCGCCATCCAAACGAATGTTTACTAATTTATTGGAATCATTGGAAACGGTATGTCTTATAATGTTTTAATAATTGTTTGTAATTATATTAATGTTATTATTGTAATAATTTAAAGATTTCTGAACAACGATGCGATGAAACGAATCAATTTATATTAGAGACGGCCATAAATCATCCGAAAATGAATGAATACATGACTCCATATTTAACGCCATCCAAGACATCGACCAAATGCTTCCTCGATATGTATAAAATGATTGATCAAAAATTATTAACAACACCACCACAGGTGTCATTTGTCCTCCTAAGCAAAGTATGATTTATTATAACTTTATAATAATATTTTATGTATATTTGTTTAAATTTTAATATATTAAACACAATTATAGTTTGATGTCTCGCTCTGGTTTAGAAATGCATCTCCAGAACAGCGTTTATCACTTATTCAAGTGGTAGGCAATGCTATCAATAAATTTGGACACAATCCTAAAGATGAATATCTTATGATATTAGAGGTACAGTATATTGTGATTATAATTAATTAATTTTATTGTTTTTACATTACTGTAACCAAATATAATTTAACAGTTATATAGAAAACATTGGAAATGGATGTGCGAGTGGTCGCCACTATTTTAATTTTATGGGAATATTATATATTTTTATACATTTGTATAATAAGATATTTATTAAAAATATATTTATAACTAATAATTAAAATTAATGTAATCGATAAGATATTGTGGTAAATAGTAATTTGATATTAGTTTTTTGAGTGTTTGATTTCGTACCAAAACTTGTCGACATAAGTCTTGAAGAAGTGGCGGTTGTTTTTCGGTCATATAAAGTGTTTCATATAAAATACCACTTTTATTAGGTATCAGTTCAATGGGTTTTTTATTATTATTATCAGTTAGTGTTGTTTTAGCACCAAATCTCAACAATTCGAGTGCACTTTCCGTATGGTTCATAGAGACTGCCAAATGAAGTGGTGTTTCATGAAATTTGGTGGCATTTATGTGAGCGCCGGCCTGTAGTAACCGTTTAATACATTTGTATTGGTTTTGAAACACAGCCGCATGTAGTGGTGTCCCGTAATTACAGTCATATGTGTTTAACAGCGCTCCACACGATATCAACAAATCAGCGCAATTAACATTACCTAACAATCAATTATTTTATTAAAATCATATTTTTTGAAAATACTTTTTTGTAAGCAAATTAATATTTGTTTAAAATTATTAATAAAAAATTAAAAGAAAAAATAGAAAGTAGTTGACTAAAAATAGCAATTTGAAAATATTAATCAATTATTAATAAAACAACTAATATAAACACGAAAACATTTGCTCATTTGATTAATTATATTAATAAAAAAGATTTATGAATATTGTATTATTAATATGAGATCATATTTGTGAGTATTTTAAAAATTAGTTTTTTTTTTGAAAACTGAAATGTAAAGTCAATATTTGTTTTGAAAGCTATAATTAAAGACATTGACTTTAGTTTAAGAAATACAAAAATATAAATTAAATTGCCTTAAATTGATAAAACACGTGAACATAAAGTTGATATTTAGCCAAAAAAGCCAAATCTATTGCAAAGACTGAAAGAAATAATTTTTTTGATATAATACATACATAAGTTAGTCATCACATGTTTGGCAAAGAATTGTCTTTTAGAAAGAATGAAATAATTTGTTTTATAAAAAACTAATTTAATGTTTATTAATAATTGCGTGACTATTGGCATAAAATCGAGTTTGTAATACTTTAGGGAAAATTAATGTAGAATTTGCATTATATAAAGTTTTAATTATATAAAATGTTAGTTATCTTTATATCTTTATATAACTTCAATGTTTTTAAAGTAGTTCTTTAGCTCTTAAAAAATATTTAAATAACATTTGATTATTGACTTAAAATCCAATATTTCAATAATATTACGACTATTGATTTAAACGGGTTAAACAATTATCATATTTTAGACAGTATATATCTAACAGTAATTAAATTAAATTATTGTATGTATTGTGGAAATAACTAATAGTATTTATTTTTTAAATTGATAATTTATTCCTTTTATTTTTAACTATTTATCATTAATTTATATGTAATAAAATATAAATTATCAAAAATATAAATAAAAATATGTTTTTATAAATTATAATAGTTTCAGAGATAATTCAAAAAAGCATAATTTACAATTATTAAGTGCAATTGAATTTTGCATGACAATTTTTTTTTATAGATATCAAAACAATTTATTAAAAGCTAGTTTTCATAAAATATTTTTGTGATTAATAATAATATTAAATAAATAATATTTATTGAAATCATTGACACATAACATACCAGCAAAGGCCGCCTCATGTAATGGTGTGGACAGTGAGTGCACGGGATTCACGTGCGCGCCATTCTTGAGCAACAGTTGGACGCACTCATAGTTTCCCGAAGCACTGGCACCACATAGAGGTGTCCCGCCATCGATGCTTCGGGCGTTTACTTGAGCGCCAAATTGAATGAGCATTTGGACGATTGCAATGTGACCCGAGAAACATGCGATATGTAGTGGAGTCAAGTAGTCGTAATCGGTCTCATTTGGCGACAGTTTGTGTTTGACTATCAGAGCCTCAACTGTAGCCATATCTCCCAATTGTGTGGCCGCGTGTAACGGATAAAAACGACTGTATGTCCACTCTTTTAGTCATTCAATTAATATTAAAAATCACAAAAAATCATTAATTTGAAAAATATACCTTCATTCGGTTGGTCATCCATTATATTTTAAATTAAATTATTTTTAAAATATAAAAATTTATGTATATAATTATATTTTGATTAAAAAATATTCAAAAAAGTATAAATTACTATAAAAAATATATTTTAAATCAATTTAATGTCAAATGTGAACACATTTAATGTTTTAAATGCCTTAACTCTCACATCAATGTATTTCACTGTTAAATGTCTTTAAATAAGGACTAAAACTCACGAATATATGATTATAATTATATAGTGATTCTGTTTTAGTATTTTTAGCACAGACTCAGCTAATGTTGAGATTATATATAGCAAATCACATTGAAATTAGGGTAAACATCATTTTACTTATTAATTTTTTCCAATATTATTATTCGTATAATAAAAATTATTTTTTAGATAAATTTAAATTATATTTTCTAAATAAACATTGCTTTAAAAAATATTAGATAAATTAACTGTATAATAAACTATTATCGTGAAAATACTATTATAAAATAATATACTGTATATTGTATATACCGGTATAACATTTGTATAAAATTTTAGTTTATATTATACTTTTTAATTTATTTTAATCCATTTAATTTTATAAGTTTTTCAAAATTAAATGTGTGAATCATTACGATTGGAATGCAATGTATTTAATAAAGATTATTATCATCTAATGTATATCATATAATAGACAATCATATTTTAAGATAAATGTATAATAATTCAGTATATAATGTATATATAAAAAATACATTATATATTTTATTTTGATAAAAAATTAAATATTATTTGAATTATGACAAATTAATCTAAAGTTTTTATGCTTAAACAAGTATTTGATTTTCTGTATTATACTAACGTTACTTATAATGGCATATATTAATAAAATATAATATTAATAGTATTGAATTTAATACATTCGCTAATTTATAATAAATAAAATTAGGAAAACATTAGTTATGATCAGTATTTGTAAAAAATGTTTAAATAGATAAAACAAATTATTACTACTACTTTAAAAAATAATAAATCAAATATTAGAAAGAAATAAATTAAAAATAAATTATTTGAAAATTGGCAAAAGTGGTGATAACTTGAATTTAGTTCATCTTTATAGTGAATGATTGTTGAATAATACTTAATTCAATGTCAGACAAACAATTGTGTAATTGTTGCCAAATTATAAATAAAACTTAATTATTCAATGATCTTATATAAATTATAACATTTTTTAAATATAAAATATATTATATTATTTAATAAAACTCGGGAAGTATTAGACAACATCTGACTCTCAATCAAAACATAAATCTTATTAACATTTGTCTCTTAAAACAATGTATTAATAAATATTATTTATTAATTATATAAATAGAAAATAATACTAATTTGACATTTTTATTATAAACTATATATTATTATATTTTTATACTATCGATGTACAGTATGATAAATAAATCACTATAAAAATCAATGTGTATAAATAAAAATAATATAAAAATAAAATTAAAAATAATAAGTTATTAGTATAATTATATTATAAATATTTGTTAAATATTTATAAATATTTTAATGATCTATTTGAAATTAATGAATTTTTAAATATCTAATTGTTAAATACCAAACTATTTAATAATTGAGTATTTTTTACATAATAAACATTTTGCAAGTAATACTATTTAAAATGTCTTTTAAGCTATTAATATAAAATACTTATTTAATTATTTGTATATTTTGAATTTTGAATTTATTTATTAAAATGTGCAAATATTTTATAACATATTCAACCATTAGTTTTTAAAATTTAACTATTTTTTCATATTTGATTTTTTTTTTGTTTCAGAACCAAAACATTTTCAATTACATACTAATAATGAATTACTTATAATTAAAATTATTGTTAAAATAATTTTTATAACTATGAAAAAACTAAAGATTAAGTTAAAGAAATTTCTAATTTATTCTTATATTTTTTAATTTATAGAAAAATTATTTTAAAATTAATTTAAATACTGATAATCATTGAGTCAAATATCTTAATATGTAATCAAATATGTGTTAAAAATCAAAATATGTTTTAGAAATTCTGTTTTATTGGTATTCAAACCAAATTATTAGATAATTAAAAAAAATATTCAAAATAAGTTAAACGAAGTTTTATTTAATTAAAATTAAATTTAATTTTTTGTTAATATTTGACACCAGTCTTAATAATAAATAGATTTAGATTAAGAATATATTTAAAACAATTAATATATGTCTAAAATTTTATTTGTTTGAACACTTAATTCTCTTTATAAATAATAAAATTCATTTTTTATATATACAGTATTAATACAATAATATTATACTTTTTATGAAAACTTTTATACTATAAATTTGTACATTTTATATTAAAACCAGTTGAGAATGCTAGAAAGCATTTTCAGAAAAAAACTTGAATATTAAAAATATTTTGATAACAATTTGTTTGTATAGTCATAGCGGCTATATGTAAGTTATAAAAATTGGAAAACTGGTCAAACATACATAATAATTATAATCTACAAATTGTATATTATTAAAAAATTTTAAAACATTCCACAAATGGTTTTACTCTCGATTGCAATTTAATTTTTTTAATTTTATCCGCCATTTTCTTTATGTTCCTTAAGAAATATCATAATTTTAATCCTTATACCTATTTTTGATGCCTTATTCAAATCTAAACTTTAAATTTTTCCACTAATTATTTTTACTTTGAACGCCATTTTCTCTATGTTCTGAAAAAATATCAAAATTTTAATACTAATCTCTTATATATTATTTTTGATTATATAACCGAATTCGAAGTCAGAATTTTAAATTTCGAAAATAAAATGCTATTTACATACAAACACATACTGTAGACACACACACAAAGGCCAGTATAGATTTCAGAAAACAAAACTTCAAGTTTTAAAAAATATGTTATTATAAGCAAATGTAATGCGTGGATCTGCTACACGTGCGTGTGCTAGCATGCGTGTCCACGCGTAGGTAAGTGCTCCGACTGTTTACTCGACTTTGGTCCACCAACTGCCGGGTGACCACTGCGCTCAGGGGTGTGCGCAACGCTTATGTGCGGCTAAACGGGAAGTAAGGGCTGACGCCACGTGTCTTGTCTTACGGCTCTACTTTACGGCTCTGATCTCGGCTTTCCTATCTTCTGAGGCTCCCGTCTATGGCTTCCGTCGGTGTCTTCACGATCGATGCACTTTTCATATGACTCAGACAGCAATCAATGGTTAAATTGTTTATTAACGAAATATGAATTAATGTAATACAAAAGGTTAAAACTTATTAAATGATAAAAAGGTATTAATTAATTAAATGACTGCTTCCGGTACTGTCCTCACGAGTCATGGCTATCCGATCGCTGGCCTGATCTTAAGGTCTATTAAACAACCGCTCTCTTCAACGGCTAACACACGCCTGACTCTTAATAGTCTCACTTTAACACAACGCTTCAATCACGTGACCCCTGGTGTCAGCTCCTGTAGCTTAAGGTTAACATATAAAACGTAACTATAATAGTATTGCTTTTCGGGACGGGTATGTCTGCGGGACGTTTCACAAATATGAGTTTAAATGATAATAAAATTTACTGAAAATTGTTATTATTATATGATATGTATAGATCAGCAATGATCAGAATAGTAATTTTTGATCATTTTATGGTTACCCCTCTATCTATTATAATTTATGTTTAATACTCATTACTATGATTAATACAATATAATAAAATTATTTTTAACTATTTTTTAAATAAATAAATGTAATATTTTTGTTGAATTATAATTAGGGGTTATATATTCATTAAATTCTATCTGATCATTGCTGGTATAGATATTAAATAATTTTAAGGATTAATATTTTATACAATAATATACTATATATTTATTATAATATGAATTATACCGTATATACAGTAAATAAATGACTACTTTATTAATACATTTTGTAGTATAACTGCAATAGTTTTTTATTAAAACATTTTATCAATTAATTGGTCGTAATATATGTTAAATCATTGGTTGTATTGAATGTAAAATAATGTAAACATTTGTTGATTCTTACAGTTATTTATTATAATATAATAATTTGTTTGAATTTAATTGTTATTCATTTAATTGATAACTAAAGACAAAATATTATCAAAATCACCGAAAAAGTGGTCACAAATTGATGATATAAAGCAATGTCGACAACTGTGGACCCGAGCGCCACGTATGGCAATAGTGGCCAATCATTGGACGCGTCATCACCAATAACCACATCATCAGCCGATACGTTGTCAGCGGACAAGCAATCAGTACCACTAATGATGGAACCGATGGGCGAATTGGACGGCGCTATCAATAGTCTGGCCGTTAGTGCCAAATATAATTTGACACAAATGTCTCCGAAACAACTGTTGTTCAGCCGATGGGCAGTCATGAAGAGTTGGGGGTCTTTCGTAGACACGAACCGAATGCAATTTCCGACGGCTATTAGTCAGTGGTCACGGCGTTTGGTGCGGAATCTGCAACACTTCCAAAGCAATTATATGTGTGTATTCATCATATTATTTATATATTGTATCCTAACGTCACCACTACTACTACTGGCCCTCTCGGCCTCCTTCGGTGCCGCGTATATACTGACCCTTAAGAATGCCGAACGACCGCTCAAGTTCTTTGGCCGTCGTCTAACATTAGGCCAGCAGTACCTGTGTGTGGCCGTCGTCTCATTGCCGCTCTTTTACATAGTAGGCGCCGGTTCGGCCGTCTTCTGGGTTATCGGTGCCTCACTCTTTGTCATTGGACTTCACGCCAGTATTTACGCCATCGAATCGGTGGACACCGACTCACTCGATGGACAACCTTTTAATTATGGCATACAAAGTGTTTGATTCAAAACACTTGATTACATAATATTATTATAAACGTTAAAAATTGAACTGAATTTCCAATAATAATAATAATTTCTATATATTAAGTGACAATTAATCTAAACTCTTAATACTGTTATTTGTGATCAAACAGTTTGAGACTAAAAATTTTCGCAAAATCTATAAAATATTGTAAATCCACAAAAAATAATTTTTATTACTAATTATCACAATTTGATAATTGTATTATTTGAGTAAATTTGAACAAACTTTAATATATTTATTTAATAAGTAATGTATAGCTATTGTATTTTATAATAAATTGTTATTTTTAATTGTATTTGAGTATTATTTATTTGAGTTTTTTTTTAATAATAGTAAATAACTTTAAAACCTAATGTCAAGATATTTGAATTTGTAAATTTGTATTAAAATACTAATTATATATACAATTATGTTAACTACAAAAAATGATTAGATTTGAATTACCGGTATTATACTGTATTTATCATTATTATTATACAATGTATTTGTTTGACTAAAATGTAGTTTTAACTGGAATTGAAAATCTAATGGACAAGTAATTGATTAATAATAATATTATGTTTGGTTTATAATAAATAAAGGATACCATCTTTGGTCAAACCATATGACGCCCTAAGATCTAGATTTTGTGATTTGACCCCCGGGTTAAGCCCCCAGACTTTTTGACCAAATTATCGCTTAAAAATGACGAGAAATGACTTCCTCTAGAATTTTGGCGCCAAAATATTTTTCAAGTTTATAAAAAATTATAATTTTAATTTATAATATTTTATTGTGTTATTATGTTTTTATAATTTATATATCATTTAATAATCACGTTAATATTAATCTAAATATAACATTATTTTAATTAAAATATTCAACTAAAAATTAACTATTTGTTAAAAAAAACAGTACCGTAATCAATCATATTACAATTTAAACAGAATTTTAAGATAAATAAAATTAGTAAAATAATATATACTTTATATGATAAATGCTTTTATTAAATTTTAAATTCAGAATTATTTTATTTATTGAGAATATTTACCTATTTTTCTGGGAATTTTCTCCCCCTTGCCGTTTAAAAATGCAGTGTCTATACCCTCCCACGATTTTTCGAGAATTTTGTCATTTGACTCCCCCTTCTGACCCCCTCTAAAATCTAAAATATTGATTACTCCTATTATTATTAGTAATTTAAAAGATATGATTTCAGTCTATTTCGATATAATATATAATTTTATTTTATCGTATATTGTTTATATATACGTCAATATTTTAATAACACAGAAAATACATATACAGTATTATAATATTTCATTAAAATATTATACAGTATTATAAACTTATCAGTGAAATAACAAATGATAGGCAATTGTTTGTATAATTCAGTGTTTCACTATTTTATTTCAAAGGATTATATAAATATTTAAAAAATAATTTGATATTATTTAGTGAAATATTATAATACTGTATATGTATTTTCTGTGTTATTAAAATATTGGTAATAATTTCATATAATATAATATTTATATTTATTTTTAATAACAATATAAAAATATTGACGTATCAATCTTACAATACATTACATATAAACTAAATACAAATGAGACCATAATTAGTGGATAGTTTTGTAAAGAATAACTATTACTAATTAAATATTAGTTGAAAAAAATATGATATATTGTATTTCATATTAGACGCTATAAATTATTATAAATATTTATTATTCATACAAACTTATAAAGTATGGACTATTAGGTTAAATTATTTCAGTTGCATAAAACATATTTGTTAAATTATATTATAATTAATCAATAAAAGATATTTAATTTTAAACATAAATTACATAAAATATTATTTTTAAAAATATATAAATTAATATATAATTAAAATGAAAAGAAATACAAATAATATATTATTGACTTATAATGTGATTAATTGAATTCCGGTATAAATAAATGATTGATTATAAAACACACCTCAAGCCCACCTATAAAGTCAATCTAACATATAATCGAGTGATCAGTGATTGATAATTAAGTAAACTTTACAAAAACAAGTCTTTTAAAAATATTATTATATTATTATTTTTATTAAAATATCAAATATAATGGATATTTTAATAATCAAAAAACATAAACAACATAATTTAATATAAACAAAAATAATTAATTAAATCTTTTCAATTTATTATATACCGTATCTTCCCTTTGTTTCAATGATTAATAGCTATAGTTTGTTTAGCTATTGTATAAAAATAGTATGACTCGGATCATACATAACTTAGACAACAGTTATTGAATTTAATAATTAAGTTATGTATGAATTAGTCACTAAAATATCGCAACGATTTCACTATTAAATTAAATTAAAATAAACAATTATTATATCAGTAATTACCCTAATGTTCAAACATTACCGACAAACAGAAAATCAATATAGTATTACCCAAACTAACTAATAATTGTATGACTCTTTAATAACATGTAAAACAGCAACAATTATAAAAATGATAAACCATTTGATATGTTTAATATTAACTAATATTCAAAAATTTTTATTAAACATTTAATTTTTGATAATAATTTACTAAATTAATTTATTATAACAAATTTATAAAATCATAAATATAGATTTATAATAATATTAATTAAATAAAACAATATTTAATTGAAATAAACATTGTTTTAGAGAGTAGACTGTATTTTGTTTAAATTGATTTATTTTAAATTAATTTCGTACAAACAATTGGACTAAAAATACTAAATTTTGATTTGTTTTTTGCAGATTTCACACTTAGATTTAATTAGAAACAATTAGATTTAGGAGTTAAGACAAACATTACTACTTTTGGTAATTTATGATCTAATTGTCATCCATTAAGTATTATAATATATAAATAGATAATATATTTTTAAAATAGTATAATAACTTATATAATAAATAAACAATTTACTGATAAACCCGGTTTAAAATATGTATCAAATAATTAGAGTTCTGACAACTTTCCAATGGAAGGAAGTTCACTAATAAAATCCCTCCAATTTTCCCGGAAATATCTTCACTCCCTTTATCTTAAGAAAAAAAATATTTTATATTATTACAATAAATAATACTAAAACATAAATATTTTACATAAAATTTAATTGAAACACTTAAAAATACTGTTTAATATAATATTTGTTTTTTAAACCTTATAATAAAATTTCTTGTCTAGAGTTCAATGTGTTAGCAAAAGTAAATAGATTCCCTAGGAATTTCCAGGGAACATGCAAAATAGGACTTATGGTTAATAAAACGAGGAATGGGATTTGATCTAACCCTACATATAATAGCACTAAAATGAACTACTAATCCATTAATAATGTTAACGTGAATATACAGTATTATAATGTCTTAATCATATTTTTATTTTTGCAAATCTGATAATTTAATTGTATGAATAATAATTTTATTATTAACTAAAAAAAGTTATTAAAAAGTAAATCTTTAGCTAACAGTAATTTATAATAAAATAATTACTATTTATAAATATTAACTTTTTAAATTTTATTCTAAAAATAAAAACTAAGATTATATTTTTCAAGTAATTAATATTTTTTATATCATAAATAATACTTGACTTGAATTATTACATAATCTTACATTAAATTTATGTAATAATATTTTATAGTTGTTTAGTTTGTGATTTAACATTAGTTTACATATATGTATAAGTTGTTGTACTACTGTTAGCTTATTTTAAATGTACAACATTTTAAAATACAAATTGAAGATTAAATAGTTTTATAAAAATAAAAAACAAATTCATATGATATCAGTAAATAATGACAAAAACTAATGTTATTCAGAGGGGTTTATATTGTTAGCAATTTCTAAGAACTAATAATCAATAAAATGATTGAACTTTTGGTGAAACGCTACTTATTATTGTCACCATTGGGTAAATACTATACTTTTGGGTGCTTTATGTCATTGCTGTATATTTTTCTATAAAACAGACCATTGGTCTAATGGACGCATATCGGTGTGTACTGTAGTAGAGACTCTATATTATAAACTCTAATAAATAGCTAACTTTAAACCTAAAGCAATGATTCAAACCCAAGGGGTGTCCTAATGATAGTAACAATAGAAGACCTAAACATAGGTTCCCATTAGTGACAGTCAGTTGTAAACAATAGCAATAAATGCATTTCTCTTACAATTTTACGATTCAACTAGACTTTCAATTGAATGTATTTATGATTTTACTTTTTTTGTGTCTAAAACTATAATTTGCTTTAGCTATTAATCATCTCTCTCTCTCTCTCTCTCTCTCTCTCTCTCTCTCACACACACACACACACACACACACACACACACACACACACACACACACACACACACACACACACACACACACACACACACACACACACACACACACATAAGCGTCAATCGCCCATAAAGTAAATATTGAAATACTGGTATTGTATAAAAAACAATGAATATGATATAAATTGCAATATTATATGAAAACGATATATGAATAATAATACACTAAACATTTTCAGAACAAACTCGGTACTTTTTTATTTATGTTACTTATGTTTTTTGTGCTACATTTGATAAGTATAAAAGATACCATATTGTCATGAGTTGTTTAAAAAAATGCGACATCATTTATGTAATTATATAATTATTTAATAGAGATATAGTTACACAAAAAACATATGTAATATACATAAAAAGGGCCCGAGTTTTCGATAGATCATAAGGACTGTATATGAAATATACAGTAAACCCAAATTATTGAAATTGCAATTTATTTACTGTATATTTGTTATGATTAGCAAAAAATTAAAACTTAAAATATTTTGCTTTTATAGACAATTATTATTGAAATTTTATCATAGTAATATTAAAAAAGTATTTGTAATTTTTCAATTGATAAATATTGTATATTTGATATCGACATAAAGTAGTTTATAAACTAACAATTGTGAGAATAATTCAAAATAAAAACATAAATTTGATTTGATTGTCATTTCAAAAATAAATAATATATAAATACTCGATTCAAGTGAAAATTGTGATGAAATAAATTTATTTGATATTTTTATTCAAAGCTAAAATCAAATTTCAAGTTTTAGATCTCAATGTCTATTCAACTCAAGCCAGAGAACTATTATTATGATTGCATTCAACTCTGTATTTGAATTAAATTATTTTTTGGCATTTATTTATAAACTTTAATAAATACAAACTTTTTTCGGAGAATGAGTTTTGTATCAAATAATATATTATATAATAACAACTATATGAATATTGCATATATTGTATTGTATAACATAAATACAATACAACATATGATACTACAGTAATATAAAGTTTATATAATAAGCTTAATTAGAGGGCCAGAGGCCCACCGGAAAGAGTAATGGATTGCATAAAATATAATAATAATTTTAATAATAATAATAATAAACTTAAACTAAATATTACGCAATGGTTATGTGCGAAAATAGTTTGTTTATGATATACATTACTGTTCAAACATACGGAACAGCGTACAAACATCCCGGTGCCCATTAGCTGGTGAAATGCAGTGTAAAAACATTTGCAGTATATTTGCCGATAACCGAAACTTTTTATTCAATCAAGTTTTTATGGGTTGAAGTGCTGTCAGAGAGAGAGAGAGAGAGAGAGAGAGAGAGAGAGAGAGAGAGAGAGAGAGAGAGAGAGAGAGAGAAACTTAAAGTGAATAATTGCCGATAAGTAGGAGTGTCTCAGAAGCTTAACATTCAACGATGTGGTCCTCTATAGACACGAACTCTCTTAAAGAAAGAAGATTTAGTAGAGAAGTGTATACTTTTGGTTTCATTAGTTTATGGATTGTATGTTAAATCATGAAAAGTACACCTTTTTGTCTCATATAAGGTATATATTGTTGTTATACCTTATCTTTTGCCATAAGTTTTATTAATGTTATTCTAAAGTTTAGTTGAATTACAGCACCAGTTGTTGTGTGGCTTTCCTCTGGTGTGCAGTACTTATACCGCATAAGTTGTGCGGCAATAGATATACTATATATACATAAAGTCGACGCATAGTTGGTTTGATTGGCCGTTCCGTTGCATCTAATTTTTAATATGTGTTTAGTTGTCTGGTGTGGCACTGGTAGTTGTGTTTGTCTACTAATTTATAGTGTGTGTTATAACTTATAACACTTACTTTATAACACACAATAATTCTAATTAAACTCAAAAACTATAACATAATTATTTAATACAACTTATCCATTGATTTGATTGATTGGATGGTTAGTTTAGGGAACTCATATTTAATGCCAAATAAAATCCATAATTGTGTTCAAAATATTAAAACTTAAAAAGTTTATTTAATAATTTTCTAAATAATAACAAAAATGCAATCGTTTACATATTTTCAAGTTTTTAAATTCATCTCTATTTATATATTACTGATCATTACATTATTGGGACCATTGATTATATGCCCAACAAAGGGACTGTCAGTTTCGGATATATGTGATTATAGTAGTGGACAACAAGTTTATTGTAATTGTGATAATCAAGGAGCGGATGAGGCCCGAGAGGTCACTTGTTTTATCATCAAAAGCGAAGGACTCAACCGGTCTTCTTCTATATGGAAAGGATTCAAACTCCAGAAAAACATAACATCACTGATAGTTACCACAAGATTTGATGCGAGAATCACTTTCATACCGATGTCAGCCCTCAAAAATATTGACAGTTCTCTACAAAGATTAACCATCAATGAGATGAAGTTCGGACATCTCGAGAGATATGCAGTCAATAATTTGACTCAAATAGAAAAAATAATTTTAGAAAACAATGAGATCACTGGTCTTAATGAATATTCTTTTGCTTTTCTACCGGCGCTTAAAAGCCTTTCCATAGCTAGTAATTCATTACAAGTATTAAAAGCTAAATCATTAATACATTTACCGGCGTTGGAGTCATTATTTCTAGATCGGAATCGACTGATAACTATTGAAGACAATGCATTTGATGGTCTTAAGAGTCTTAAAGAGATTGATCTTCGACTCAATGATATATCAGTCATCAGTTGGACCACATTTAATGGTCTGCCATCTCTTAAAAATTTGGATTTGTCTCGCAATCGACTTAAAACTATTCCCGAAAATGTATTCATAGGCGCACCACTTCTTCGTGAATTAAATCTCAATCGAAATCTTATAGAAAGTATTGATGAGAAGGCCTTCCGAAACACATCTCATTTAATGTCTTTACTATTAAGTGTCAATAAACTCAAACATCTTTCGAGTCTAACCTTCAAAGAGAGTCCAAACTTAGTTATTATTGATTTGTCTGAAAATATGTTACAAACTTTTGAAAGCGAACTCATCAGTGATTTAGTGTCAAAAGGACAGCAGTTTGTCGTTTATCTCAGAGGTAATTATCCATCTGTTATATAATGTATTATTATTTATTATACTTATCATATAATAAGATATCACTTTCTATACTATAATTAATGAGCGCTAAAACGTATGATAAAAATTGATGCTTTGTTGTAGAGTTGTCTCAATAATTAAAATTATTTATATTATATAAACAGAAAATAATATAATTTTCAAAAATATTTAATTTAAAATATAATTTACGCTAATTATAATTGCTGTAGTCAATACTATATATGCTTATTTTTTAATATATGTAATTACAATGCAAAATTGAATTATTAATAATAATAATATTTAGTTTATGATTGTAAAGTTTATGTCGACTTTAATCAATTACTGTAAAACGGGGACAGTTGGTAACCATACTTATTAAGTCTGCTAATGAAAGTATTGTATTTTTATTGTTTTTTGCAATTTGTTTGCAGAAAACTCTAAAAATGAATAATAAGCTAAGTTTTTCATATAGCATATGATTTAAAGCTAAAATTTTAATATAAGTGTTTTATGCTATTAGAGTATATTTTACTTTAATGTAATTGTTTGCTATTATAATAAGATATATGACATAATATTACTACTACTTGTGATAAGTTTAAATAAATTGATTTTAAGATAAGAAAAGCAAACATAATATACAGATAAATATTACACAAGATTTTGTTTCCACGTATTAATTGCATTTAATGTTCAATATTTGTATATTAAGTTTTATCAAACTATAAAAGAGGTATAAAATATGTTATCATCGATTGGCGCAGTGTTTGTAAATAAACCTTTTGATTTGACTTCACAATAATATTTTATGTTTACCTCAATCTCTATTATCAATGGCTGTATTAAGTAATAGCACTTCAAAAGGTAAAAAAAGTGCGATAAAAATGAGGCACCCGTTAGTCAATTGTCAGATCAATTGACTATCAAAATGCATGTAAAATTCATTGGTGTGCTGTCTATCTGTCTATTTGTATATATCTTTATTATTAAGTCATTACAATACAAACAAAGGAGTGGTTGGAGAAGGAAGTGGTCTTAAAATATTTGTTTTGGACACATGAGTGCCAATGAGTGCCACTTATTTAGCACTGAGTTATTCATAACTTATGTATGTATGAAAAGCTGTAGTTTCTGGAGTCCGTCCGATCTTTTATATAAAGTCTTTCAAATTGTTTATTCTGTTGACTCTATTTTTAACAGATTTTTATTTAAACAACTTTTTTATCCATTCACTGATTAAACATTTTATAATATGTGAATTAGGGATAAATTAGAGAAACAGACTCTTTAAAAGGCAAATGAATTTGATATCATTAAACTTCATTTAATTTGCAAAACAATGTATAATGTATTAAACCATTTTAGACAATAGAAAATAAACTGTGTTTAACCGAATTTTATGCAATATTTGATAAATAGTAACATAGTTTTATGAAAGTATTTGATCAAATTATTTTATACAAAATAGATTAAAATTTTGTGAACATAGTTTTTTAAAAGTAAATAATTATGTATAAAAATTATATATATGCTTATTTAATATAACGAGCTATAAGTTTATGCAAATAATATACAATAGATTTACAAAAAGGTCAATAAGTAGTTTACATAATAGTTTATATCCACTTCTATTCACAATTAGATCTGCAATTGTATTTATAATACAATATAATTTATATCATAAATTTTTTTAATTTTAATAAATTATGATTAATTGGAAATAATGGATTAATACAAAATTGGATAAGTGGTTAATTTTAAAAATTAATATTTAGTATTCATATATACTGTAAATCATTAATTTTTAAAACTTGTTTCGGGTTCAGTTCGATAACAAAATTGTTTGGGGTTTCACGGGAGCAGTGTTTTACATGTTTTATACCTCCTATAGCACAGGTGTCACGGATTATAAGTTTGGTTTCAAATAGCGATTCTTTCAATTAGACATAAACTGGTTTCAAGAATTTGTGTACCGAAGAGATCGGTTCAAGAGTTTAGGAATTTTGTCTTAATTCTGTTGATTACCAAAACTCATACATTTTTCCGAATTGTATTTCACTTTATTTTGTTTGAATTAAAAATAAAATAATATTTAAGAAATCAATGATATATAGAAATCTTCAATAATAAAAATTATAAATAAAAGCATTTATTTTATTAAATATAAAATATTAGTCAAAATATTTCTTATTATTTTTGCATTTCTTATGTTTGCAGTTCACTAAACAAATAAAATGACAAAAATTCTCTGATTAGATAATTTACAGGTTATTATCATTATATCATAAATTTACTTCAATTTACACATTTAGTATAAGAAGTAAACAACAAAACATCAAATAGTAAATTCACTTTCAAATCAACAAATATGAGTCAAAAACCCTAATAGACTTATTTGTTGATCATTTTTGAATAAATATTTTTTCCTTAATAATAAATAATTTATTGTTTTTAAGATAATTTTCTAATTAAAGTTTTGTACTGAAGTTTGATGTTTTAGTTGATTTCACATTCAGTTTTATTGTTCAAAAAATGTTGAATTACTGCAAACGACTTTTAAAGTAATATTTTTGAGAAATTTTGGGCAAAACTTTATTCAAGTGTTTGATTTTTTTCACAATTATATGCAATACTGTATTATTTTTTAAATATATAATTATTTACTCTCTATAAGTAAACTATTTTACTTAATTGTACTTGTTTATTTTATAAAAAATTATTCGAATCCGCAATGATTATTTATAATTTATATCTATTAGAGTTACCAAATACACAAAATTACTTTAGAAATAGTAAAGGTATCATATATTTATAGTCTATTAGTATAATTTTATTATTCAATTACTTCAAGTTTATACGTTTAATACTTTTTGTTATAATAACAACAAATTTATATTTAATCAATACATACAATAAGTAGTTATATCAAAATAACTATCAAAATATTATTAAAATCTTATTTAATTATTTTAAATATTATTCAATAAATTATAAATAAACATATTGTTTCTAATTAAAATAAATTTAGATTATAATAGAAAATAAAGTATTTAATTTATCTACTAAATAAATATGATAAACACAGTATCAAAATTAATAGTATACAGTGTTGGCAGAGACAAAGTGTATGTATAATACAAAGCGTATTATACAGTATAATATAATGTAAATTATATGACAATTTTGGCTTACAAAAAAATTTAGCTCCACCTAATAACAAAAAAACTAAGATTCACAATAAAACACATGTTTTGTAGTAATTATTTTTTAAAATAATTTTGAAAAAATTTTTAATTGGCTATTCAATTTAATTCTGGTATCGAAATTATTCAAATATATTAATAAAATAATTAATATTAATTTTTAATAGTTTTAGAAAACAACTATTCTAATAACGATATTGAAATTATGTAATAATAATAATTTTAATATAAAAAATTAATATTTTATCATTGTTTATGTAATTTTTCTAAAATTGTAAAATACATCCATTACATTGTATTTTACTGTATTTTACAAAACCAAAATTGAAAACCTTGTATTTTTCCAACTCTGATAGTATATATATATTTAGATTTTTGTATTTGGTCATACTATCTTATAATTGAACAATAATATTTCAAAAGTAAAGTTTATAATGATAAATAAAATGGACTTTAACTCAATAAAAATTTATTTTATAATAATATTATTCAACAAAATGATGTCTAAATACTGTATTTTGTTAATGTAAAACAATAAGCGCTTTACATGAAAGATAACAATAAATAAAATGATTTTATGTCAGAGAAAAATAAATTGCAATCATTTAGCATATAATCATAAATAAAATGAGACATAACTAAAATATAATATATAAATATATAATATATAAACATTAAAATTCGTGTCAAACATATAGACAATTTAAACACACAAATCAAATGAGACTTTAATTCTAACAAAATTTGTTTTCTTTCTAAACAATCTGTGATATGTTTTAAAAATTTAAACATATATTTGATTTGTTGTTGTTATTTGTTGGCTAATAAACATAATTTACGGAAATATTTAATTAATTGATTGACTACATTGCGTCTATAAATACATATCAATAACTGTTATAATAAATAAATGTCACGCAAGTATTTTTATAGTTTGTTTTCAACTAAAATAAATACCTCATAATCTTAAAGACAAAACATTTATTAATGCAGTTATTTGTCAAAAATAAAATTAAATTTAAGCATTATTTTAAATTATCATATACTGGTATAATATGCATAGAAATAACAGTCTCTTAAATGTTAATACAAAGTTCAGTGAATATAGACTGAAAATAAAAAGTATTTTGACTGCAATTTGGCGGAAAACTTAATAAAATAGTAAATATTTATCATAAATTCATTGTACTATTTATTGAGTTATATTATCGTTAATTTTAGCCGCAAAGTGAGTAATGACTATAAAGAGTTAATTGCATATTCATATAATTTATTTTGTGGTCTATATGTACAGTATATACTATAGAGTATTTAACACTTTACACGTAATACTTAATAAATTTTTTAAAAAATATTTAAATATGTTTTATAAATATTAATTCAGTTCTCATTTTTTTACTTTTTACAATTTTTTTTAACTATCTTAATAATTACTCAATGATTCACTGAATACTAAAACATTTAAAAATAATACTCACAAATAAATTGTTTGTAATAATTAGAATCAACCAATAAATTACATAACAATAGTAACATTAATAAATTATTTGTTGCATTTAACAGCAAGCAATTAATTTTTCAGTTATTAACAATTAGTCATCAATTATAGTTGAAATACTAATTGTAAAATGATTTCAATTTTCAAGTGTAAAATACAATAGATTTTAATAGAGATATGTCTAAGTAAAGTAACATTTATTATAACTTACATTATATTTAAGTATAGATCAATAATTTGATAAATTGTAACATTAAATATACAATTTGTTGTTATGGATAATTTCTTATTTTATATGTTATGTATTATTTTGTTTTTAACAATAATCATTGTAAGTCTAATACTAGTAATGTATAAAAAAAATTTTAAAGAAAAAATTTATGACTTTCAGTAAATTTTTTTGTATTTATTTCCAGCAGTGATAGCGATGACAACGACTAAATGCAGTTATGTTTTGCTAAAATTATATACATTATTATTATTGACCTAAAATTTCTTCCATAAATTTTCGCTAAATTTTTTCTTACTTTTTATTTAGTTTTACATGAAATTTGGAAAAAAATATTAATAATATATGATATAATATTTTATACACAAAGTTTTATTACTCAAACAATTACCCGTTTATTATTAAATACAAACATTACATACATTTGGGCGAAGTTTAACTTTTTAAAGATTTTATTGATTGTGTAGAAGGGTTGGAAAAATACAAGGGTTTTAATTTTTGCTTTTTATAATATAGTATAATTAGTGTATTAGTATAATAATAAAATAATAAAGAAATTTCTAGAAAGTTTCTAAAAGAAATTTCCATTTATGTGATCCCCATGGTTAATTTTGTTCTCTCGATATTTGTTATCTGTAACATTGTTTTTACAAGTAATAATAAAATATTATTAATAATTTAATTATTGATTAAAGTAAAAATTAATTAATTTAATTATATTATATTAAACTATGATATATATATAATAAAATGATGAATAAAATTTTACAAAACTGATTATTATTAAATAATTATAATTATTTATATAGGTATCCCATTTATATAATACATGTAGTATTATACAATAATCTACATTATATAGTATAATATATGTATATTATTATGTTTCATTAGTATATTTATAGTATTACAATAGCTATAGATATGGGGATTCCATAGTATAACAATAAATTTAAATTTCTATAGAAATTTATTCCTGAGAAATTTTTTAGAAACTTTCTAAGTATAATACAATTTATATCGTACAATCATGTATTATACATTTATAAAAACTAATATTTATATATAATGTTAAAGAATTTAAAACAATTATTCAATAACTATATAATTGTCAGAAAATCGTTATTTTTATAATAATTGTTATTTTCTAAGAATAAAAATAAAATAAATTAAGGTAAAAAATAAATATCAAATCTATATTATTATAAATCATATTTATTTTTGATTATATCAATATTTTGATACTAAATGGTGCTAATTTTTATTTTGTATAGAAAAATTGTCATGTATTATACATTGTGGTATACTGTATAATACGCTTTGTACTGTATTATACAAACATTTTGTTATTGAAAACACTGTTGTGTAGAAATTTAGTTTTGCGACTGTTTTAATAAATATAATATTTATTTATTTAATAATTAAATATCTGAGACATTTCATCATTTATATAAAAATTTATTGATTATTGATTATATGTTTATCATATTTCAATAAATGTAATACTTAAACTCACATTAAAATATTTTTTGTTATTCATTTAACATTTTACTAATTAATTTAATTTAAATTAATTATGTTATAAATTTTGCATATATGACATCAACTACAGTATATTACACACTAACACAAATTCAAATCAAGGTCTGTCTTAAAATAGTAATAATAATAATAATAATAATAATACAGATTAACACATTTAAAATTATTTAAATTTATGTTATATATTCGAAATTATTTAATATAATTAATTATTAAAAATTTAAATTAAATTTAAATTACTTAAGAATGTAATTTATTTTATATAAATTTAGTTCTCATATTTATTGAAGTACAACACATAGATGTAAACATAAAAAATATTTTTTATTAACGACTTAAAAGTTAAAGAAACCACAATTTAACTAAAAAACATAATAAATAATTGCTACATTTCACAATTTATTAATAAAAATTATGTGATATTTATTATAATGAATTATAATGTTATTATTTGAGATTTATAGAAATAAAAATACATATACAGTATATTGTGATTAATAAATATTACATTTCTAGAAAATCATGATAATTATAAATACTAATTCTTTGATATAAATTACTATTTTAATAACAGTTATAATATTCTATTTACAGGCATTAAAATGGTGTTATGTATATATTAATTTCAAATTTATTATAAAAAATAAATTATTTAATAGAATTTTAACAATAAAATAGTAAATATTAATAATATAATATAATATGATATACAGCTAATAAAATATTTGAAGGCTTGTCTATATCGTGTCTATCCTATATCCCGCAGTTGTTTGAAAGGCAATTATGTTAAAATAGTTTTTATATTAAAAATCTGTTTATTTGATGCTATTTAATGTTAAGGATTGCCTTTATTTATAGAAATCACGAAACCATTTCATTAATTTATGATATAATACTATATGTGTAAAGTTGCCGCAATTTACAGTATTTATATTGTATATATATATTTTATAATAGTTTATATACAATGTATTTTCTATGTATATCATAGTGTAAATAAAAAGAATTTGATTGATATAAAAACACATTAAAAGTTATAAAATATTTTCTATTTGTCAATATTTTATATATAATATTTAAAACAAATTAATATGTGTTGAAAAAAGTAAGAGTAATATCAAATAACAATTTCATTGGAAAGTTGTGTCAACTAATTCAATGAAAATGATGTTTTGCTTCAATCATTTTTATGTAATTTAAGCATTCATTTAGAGTATATTAACCCTGAGTTTGTACAGTATTTCTTGAAGAGATTTTCACATAAAAATACTATTAAATATAATATAACAATAAATGTCTATTTATGGTAAACTTCCTCATCATTTATTTTAAAATATTTTGAAACTTTTCTATAGACTAGTGTTGAAAACAAATTAATGATTGTGTGTTTGTGTGATTATATTTGATGGCATACAAACTCTGTGATACAATATAATAATTGTCGGAAAATATAGTTATATGTCATTATATGGTAATAATCATTAGATTATAATATGATTCTAACATAATATGTAATACAGTATTTACTACTTAATTATAATTAAATTATAAAAATTTCGGGCAATAATTTGATTTAAATGAATCAATGAATACTTACTATTTGATACAGTAATACATAAATATATAATAATAATAATATAATATTTAAAATCAAAGTAAAATTTCTTATTTTGCTATACTTTTAGCTTTTAATTTTCTTTTGTATAAATTCAAGTTTTATATAAATAAAAAACAGATTAAATGACATTAGATTTGACTAAATTTTAATAAAAATTTAGTGTATAAAATAAATAATACATAAATATCAACAAAATTTTTAACTAACTATAACATACAGTATTAAAATATCAATGATATTAAAAATAGTTGATTGTATGGATTGAATAATATGTTTGTAAAAATTGTTGTCATAACAGATGTGACCCAACATTATATTCACTAAATTTACATTCAATTTATCGCAACCACACAAAAACATATTGTGTTTCATATATTATATACATTTGTTATAAACAAATAAGTAAACGTATTTTAATGACATCGGACGCACCCACAGATCATTATGGAAGCACTGGAACCACATTAACATCATATTAAAAATTTTATTATATTTAATATTAATATAATTATAAAAATGCATTATTAGCTTATTAGTCAAAAATACAATATATATGATTAATATATAATATGACTTTTAAATTAATTTTGTCATTATATATACTTTAAATTACATTACAATTACATTATATATATTGAAAAACTCAGTTATATTTGTTTCCGTTATTTCAAATAATTTTAAAAATAATATTTTAGATACAAATGAAAGATAAAAAATAATAGAAATATGTGTAATCAAATAATGGCATTATCTTAACTACCTGTAAGTTTTTATAAGAAAATAATTTAATAAATTAGTATATTTAGTACAATATTACTAAAATAATTGTAATATATTTTTCTAGAAAATAAAGAAAAAAACTATTTTAAAATAATTATTATACTATATATTAAAGTATTATAAGCTTATATCGGTATAATTGGTTAATTTGAATTAACTTTTATTATTATTTATTTAATTTACACCACTTAACATAAAAAATCATTTAACAAGTTTTGAATTTGATTTAAAACATAATAGCTTTAAACCACATAAATTTTCTGACTTATATTATACACAAATTTTTAATTTATTTATATAAAATATGTGCATAAATTATATAATTAACAATGATGTTTTCTATAAATATGTATTATATTTTTTGTTTTCATATTTAAATATTTAATCGTATTTATAGTGTAGATAACAGATGTTAAGAGTAATAGTCGATGTAATAGTCAAACATAAGTCCATTTACTATTAGTTGACGACTTTGCATATATTTAACTTATTTTTGTTGAACTAAATACTGTACAATATTACTATACATTATTGTAGTTGTTTGTACAATATGTTTGACATATGTTAGCTTTTTGAATGACAATAAGTACTTTTAATGCAATTAATGTTAATTATTGTCCATTAATGTAAATTAATTAAAAAATAAAATAATAAATTGCTGTAGTGCATAATGTTACAATACTGTAGATTATTAATATACAAAAAATGTTATGTTAGATATGAAGCAATTTATTTTTTAAAGTGTTATCTTAAAAATAAAAAAATTATATAAGAATGTTATGTTAAATACGGTATTTTATATATTATAAAACATGTATGAAAAGCATAGCTTTATGAATTGCCTTTTAACTTAATAATCACGTATAAGATTTAATAACCATTAAGATTTTATAATAGTTTTAATCTTAAGATTAATTTTTATTTGAACTTTAAAATGGTATTTAAACTCAAAGTGTTATTAGAATTATTAATTTGCATTTTATAAGTATTTTTAAAAATCCTTTTTAATATCTGTAATATTAAGTATATTAAGTATTTTCTGACAACATTAGCATAAATAATAAATTTGATTTCAAAAATTTATCAGGCAAATAACTTAAATATATAATAATAATAATAATAATTTGTTTAAATATTTGTTTTGCACATTGACCCAAATAATTAATACAAATATTTAATGATTTTGCAAAAAGAGTCTCTCTCTCTCTCTCTCTCTCTCTCTCTCTCTCTCTCTCTCTCTCTCTCTCTCTCTCTCTCTTCTCTATAAAAACATTTAATAATAATTAAAATAATGATTATTTGCGACAAAATCAACATAACATAAAAGCGTAGAAATAAACATTAAACTATCAGCAAAAGTAGTGCCATAAAAATGTTTACAAAATACATTTGAAATACTAATATTATTAATAATACTAATTAAAAATAATAATATTATTATTTTAATACTATTTCAAACTTAATATGTATTAAACATAAAATTTAAATTATTGAATGACATTCACATTGTTTTTAAAAATACTGTATTTATATAATAAAAATATAACTAATGAATTATTTGGTTTATTTAAATTATGTTACCAACCCATTGTCAAACCCATTTCCATATATGATAATTAGTGTTATATTTTTTTACATAAAAAATAAGTAAAATTTTCAAAGTAAATTTCTTATAAAAAGTTTTTAAAACTAAAAAATCATTTACAATAATATAAATCTAAACAAAAAAAGAGAAAAATAAACACATCATTATTCATTTTGCAGAGATTATAATAACATTAATTTATATTACATTACACTTAACGGCATTACAGTGTAAATGCTTTTTAGTAAGTAATTGTAAAAATTATTATTAAACAATTAAATCATAACTTACTTCAATAACCGTTACCATCATAAGCATCAATAAAAATTCAAAATATTTCATATTGCATCATACAATAAATGTTTTATTTGAATTTTGAAAAAAACAAATTTATTTGAAAATTACTTTTTAAAATTTTCTAATTTAACAACACTGTTTTTAACAATACTAGTGTCTATTTTATGTATGTTTGTACAATAAAATATGTTAAAAATTTATGTGTATTACACATTGTGTAACTTTAAATAATATATTAAATTATTGTAAACCAAATAAGTAATTATGAATAGTATCGTATAATAAATTAAAATACCATTTACTAAATCAACAATAAATTGTAAATAACTAATGAATAATATATGCAAATACATGAATATAAATCTTTGTTTTTCATAAAACATTAAATTCATTTGTGTTTTATGTTTATAAAAAAGGAAAACGATTTTTTATTCAAACAAATCAAAATCAAATATTTGTTTTTAAATATTTTTTTGTTTGCAAATTTCCATTTAATAAAAAGCATTAAATTTCATTGATTTTATTAAAACCATTTGCTTTGATTAGTTTAAGTGGATATACTGTAGTCACTAAGTATACTATTGTTTTACGTATAAATATGTAGTTCACAGTTATTTATTAAAATTTTATATTTGCATTTTTGATTTTGTTAAATAAATTAAAATATTTATTTTTTAAACCGAGTTATCAAAAGTGTTTTTTTAAATTTTATTTATTATTAATTGCAATTTTTTATTAAATTTTTTTTGTATTAATTTAATTTTAATTGATGATAATTTTGTCTATAATTAGTTTATAAGTCTGGATAAACTATTATTAATATACACTAGAATATGAATTATTTATTTTTATTAAGGCTTAAGAGGAAATTAATAAAAATGAAACACAAAACATTAAGCCTTAACTTTAGGCAATTTATAAAATTTTATATAAATAAAATCTATTGATATAAACAGTATAAACATTGCAGAGTAGATTATTATTTTATAATATAGATAACATTTGTATCAAATATGATATTAAATATATATATAAAAACTCCAATCTTTAAAGTTTCTTATAATAACTATTATATTTGATATTATTTTAAATTGCTTAAAAATAAATTTATTACATAATAGCACAGATACTATATAAAAATATAATAACAATAATCTTTATGTTGAAGTTTTGTTATAACATTATATTTTACAGATTGTTAATTCATGAAAGACTACTATTTGTCTATAAATTGTTTTAAATGCTATAAAGATTTGTTAAAAAACTAGAACAATATTTATCGATAACACAACTAAATTGAAAAAATATATAATAAATAAAATAACAAACAAGTGTTACTGTTTTTCACAAAAATCACTATAAAAATTGCCATAAATATATAAATATTAAAAAATATATTTTGATATTATTTGTAAAATAATATTAATTAAATAATAATTTGATTATGATTATTTATTAAGGTATTTTTTTATTAAATATGATTTGTAATTAATTTTTATTGTTATACAAATGTTAAATTATATATTATACAAAAAGTTAGTAAATCATACAATACTAGTGATAAAAATATTATATGAATTAAATAAATATTTGATATAATATACAATAAATTAATTAATATATAAATTTATTTATAGGTAATCGACTTGAATGTGATTGTCATCTGTTGTGGTTAAGCGATAGAAAACAAAACTTTAGTGAATTACTTCAACGGGAGTTAAGATTTGTTAAGTGTGTGTTTCGTACAAATATTATGGGTTTCAATGTCGACGATGAGATCAAAGTATTGGATTTGGGCCGAAACGAGTCGGTCCGCAAAAGTTGTTCACATAATTCACTTGATTTTGAAGACATTTCAGACAATACCAACAATAACCACAAGAATAACGATGACTCGTATGAGAATGTTATCGAAAACAAAGATAATAATAATAACAATCAAAGTATAACACAATCAGAGTTTGACAATAAAAATGATTTGAGTTTAGAAAATAAAAAAGAAATTTTAGAAACAAAAATATTGTCGACTGAATTGAGTCCTAATGTTAATATCAATGGTATTGACGAAGAGATCAAAGAAAATCATTTAACTGAAACAAAGAGGAAGAAGACTATGACAGACAAAAGTCATTTGGGTGCCAGTCGTGAAAGACAACCGACCAATGGATCATCCATTTCCTTAATTTATTATAACTATTATATTATAAATATATTAATTCCACTTATATTTTATTTTATACAAAATAGTTTTACACATTAATAATATTTAATATATAATTGAATATTATATTTATAAGAGTTTGGACACAAATTCTGTGATAATGATAAACACAATAAATTTTAAATTATTAGTTAAATGAAATCTAAATAACAAACATATAATTAGAATTGTCGTAATTTAATCAATTGAGTGAAATCTATAAATTGATAAATAATATAATAAAAATTATTACATTTTTTTATAAAAACGATAAACAGAATAATAATTAAATGCAATACTAAAAATATTTTGAGTGCACAAAACAAATCAATGCTTATATTTGAGTATTAAGATTATGCTATATTAATATATAAAACATTTTTGTTATAAACTTAGACAATTGCCAAAATGTAAATTATAAAATTTATTGTAATTTAAAATTACAGTATATTTAAAATACTTAAAATGTTAAAATAAAAAACAAATTATTATTTGTAAATAGAAATTATCAAATAACTTAAATATGCACTTTAGATAGTTTTTATATATTAGACTTAAAATAATTGTTGCATCACACATACTTGTATTTTTCATTAAATTTATTCAAATAAAAGTCTACTAAAAATATATATTATTAAATTATTAAATATTATATTACTGTAATAAAAAACAAAATAGTTTTAGTTTCTATAAAATACGTGAGATGTCAACATTGTATTATTGAATTCAATATTTTTCTTATAAAAGATAGTGATTTGGTTTACAGTACAAAGAATAGGAATTTTATATGAATTATTTAATATTTTAATAATTGATGAACATGGTCAATTATTAAATAAATATAATATAAACAGTTAAATAATGATAATTAATTATTTTAGTTTTGTGTATTAAAATATATATTAATATTTTTAATGAAAATTGTTGTATTGTATTTTAACTACTAGAATTTAACAATTTGTTATTAATCTCATAATAGTTAGATAAACTATAATATTAATAAATGCATAACTTATAAATTTTACTACTTGTGTATCACAATTACTTATAAATAAAATCGTTGTTTGCCATAAACACAATTTTATTACATCAATATCTGTAAAATAATGTATAATAATATTGTGAGTTATATAATATACAATTCAATTGTGCTGTAATATGAATAGTACTGTAGATAAAGTAATGTCACGACTAATATTATTTTATATAAATAAAAATATAATAAAATTGTATAAAATAGTTTATGTATCAATAAACAAATTATGTTAAAATGTTTATTTTTATAAAAAGTATGTAACGGAAAGTTATGTTGAATTGATGTTTTCACATTTCAAGTATCAATTAAATTATTTCTGTTGTTGTCAAGTTTGATAAAAATAATTCATAATAATTAAATTTATTTATTTAACTAATAAAAACATGATTTATGATTACGTTTAAAATAACGCCTATTCAATAGTCATATAATTTTAAACCTTAATTTTAAATTAATAATAAATTAATAATAAATATATTTAATATAAATTAACTATTATAATAATTATATTAGCAAATACATAGATAAAAATTATATATATTTCGTCTATTATTTAGTAAATATTACACTTAACAATTTATTTATGAGTCAATTATTTTCTTTAAATTTTATATAAGTACCAAAATTGATCATATATTTCATGTCTCTATATGTATGTGCTTCACAATTGCAACAATTAAATTAAATATTCTATAAAAAATATATTAAATTAAGACAATAATTTAAAAATACAATAAGTATATGAAAAAAAATTCACAGAATGTTTTATTATATAATTTTTAAAAATTATTTTACATTTAAAATGTGATCATACAATTTCTCTACTTAAAATGCACAGTTTATATTAATACCATTACTAAGCGTTTATTACATTGCTAAAAATATTTAGCTTTATATTTAAGTTATAAATTATCGTAGTTTGAAAGTTTAGATGTGATATATCGAGTTAGCATAACATTAAAAACTACTAAAAACTTTATACAGTATTTAAGATTAATATTATAAAATTGGTGAAAATCAAAGTTTGTAATAATTATAAACTTTATAAGCAAATCAATACTTAGATTTGTGATCATTAAAACCGATTTATGAATAACTATTAGTTTCTGATAAATGTTTAAATGTATTCATTTTGTATAATATGAATAGTGTTAGTAAAAATCGTGTGAGTATTTAGTCAAACATCGACTATAATAATTAAGTGTTGAAAAGCAATAAATATAAACTGGACTAATATTTACATCATTAGTAACATTAATTGATTGAATTGTTGGACGACATGTAGTGCTGAGACAACTGTGCTGTTAATGTCTTAATGTAATAAATGGTAGAATAGGAAGATCTAAGAGCTCATCAACTTTTGCAATGAATTCACTACAAAGTGAAGACCAAACAAGTGATGACTCGACAACTATAAGACATTTCGCAAATAAATTAAGGGATTTTCGTTGTCTTTATTGGTAAACAATTCAGACATTGCTTTATTTTTGTAACAATTTAATCAATATGTGGATTAAAGCAAACATTGAATACAAATTTTATTATTTGTTGTTTCTAAACAACATTAGAAAACTTTTATATAATTATCTTTAAATTCAAATGTAATGCTTAATAAAAGATTTTTATGTCTAATATATAAAATTTTTCAAATAAAGTTGTTATTTAGAAAATTTTATGTTTTTCTAAAAATACTGTACTATATATTGCATATATTTAATAAATTATATATTCAATATATCTCAAATGAAATAGTATAAAATATTTATATATCATTTCATGAATATATTGAATATAAATACTTATTTTTTTGCAAAATGTTATGTAAATAATGTAAACTCAGTGTTACATCTTTATTAAAATTGATTTGATTTTTTGCAATTTTTTTTTTGATGCATACAGTTTTGGCATTTGGGAGATATAACAGTAAAAGTTGTTTGACTATAACTGTATTTATATTTCAATATAGAGATAATATATTGTATATAAAAATTGTATATAAACTCATGTTTTTCAGTTTTATAATACAGAATATCGGAATAAATTTGAATTGCATTTTATATAATATTTTTCTATTGATAGAGAGATTGAAAAAAGTGGTCCTTTAAATCACATTTGCTTAAAGTCAGTCAATTGAATGCATTCAGAAAATGATATTTTGATTTAAGTTAAATTCATAATAAATAATTGTTTAAAATTAATTTAAATATCAACTTAATTAAAAATTTAATAGTTTATAAATTTTAATACAAATAATAGAAATTTCCATGAGAAAGTTTCCATAAAATATCTCATGAATAAATTTCTATACAAATTTAACTTTATCGTTATACTATGGGATCCCCATATCTATAGTTATTGTAATATTATAGATATATTATACTATACAGTATAGTACAGTACTATACAAATGTGATACCTATATATAAAATAATTATAATTATTTAATAATAATTAAAATAATAATAATAATATTTACGTTAATGTATTTTTATATGATAGCAATATCGAGATAACAAAATTAAAATGGGAATCCCATAGATAGAAATTTCTTTTAGAAACTTTCTAGAAATTTCTCTATTATTTTATAAATTTCTCTTTTTTGCCAACTCTAATTGTATTGTATAAATACAAATTGTTAAAATGTTTTTTGTAAAAAAACATAATGTGATTAAACGATGATCTTTAAAATATAAAACTATAATAATAAAACTGAATAAACTATTAATTATTATTTTTATAAAAAAAATTATTTATTTAATTTACCATATATACAAATATTATATTTGTAAAAATATTTTTTTTGTTATAATAAAGTGAATAATTTAAATATTAGTAAATAATTAAATTAAAAAATTTTACAAAAATTGATTAAAACATTTGCTAAAAATTGAGTTACAGAAAATTAATTTTATGAATACAATGAATTTTAGATTATTTAATTTTATATTAAACTGATATATTGTATTTGTTTTGAGATAAATTTATGGTCAAACAAACAAAACATAAGTTTAAATCGGTTCAGACATTATTGTGGGATATATTTACTCATTTGTACCATTGATTTGTTCATAATGTATAACATTTATCACCAATGGTTTGACATCTTTTTCTAGTCATTAATCGATTATCTAAATGTTTGTATCATTTATTGCGTTCAGCTTTTTAAAGACCAATACTTTGTGTGCATAGCTTTGAACAACAATTCCCTAAATAGTTGTGTGATTTTGTAGTGAACGCCATTCAAACACGTATTTGGTTTGTAATAATTTTTTTAGGAATTAATCTGTTATTTAATATAACTATTAATTGTAAAACAATATATTAAGAAAAATTCATTAAAATTTCTATATATTAAACTAATTTTACTTTATATATATACATTTATAAATAATTTTACTGTATATACAGTATAAATATATATTCATATATTTTTATGTGTTATTATATATTGGTACTATATGTATAGATAAATATAATTTTATTAATTAATTAAAATTCATAATAGTTAATACCTAACCTAACCTACCTATCATTGGGAAATGTAGTCGCTTATGTATCTAAATGAGCTGTTTTTAGAACAAAGCATACAATCATATTTTAAAATTTTGAAGTTAGATATCTGATTACATATATAAACACATATGCATAATCTCTCTCTCTCTCTCTTTATTTTTTTCTCAACACATTTGGTACGACACCCGGGGTTCGATCCCTGATGGGCCATCGTTGTTTATTGTCATTTCAAAGATAACAGATAGTTTGGGTATAAAAAGCCGTCTCCTTACCAAGTTGATTTACTGTTTGTAAATACTCCTCTAAACTTGTGAGTTTAGATTTTATACACATGCTATAGACACTAATATAAAAATGGACAGGGTCTCCTAAAAGTTTACCATACATGTGACGTGCACTTTAAATCCTATTCCTTTCTCTCTCAAAATAACTTATTTAGTATTTAGATACATAAGCGACTGACTACTTGTCCCAATGATAGGTAGGTATTGGTAAGTGTTATTCATTTTACAATCCCTAACCACCATTACCTTCTGATAAGTTCTCCCGCATAATAATGAACGACGAAATAGCGGTACTGTATTAGTTGTATCGCAGTTTGTGGCCAAATGTAAAAAAAAGGTTTACCAATTAGAAAACAAAACATAAATTTAAAGTAAATTGCATTTAAAAATTTCAATAATAATTAGTTTTATAATGATTTAAACGCTTTCTAAATATCTAAGTATTGAACTAAGATATAATATATTTATAGTTTAAATAAATATTAGAGTTTTCAGTAAAAGAATTATTTTTAAATGGATTTTACAAAAATAAAAAAATGATGATTGAATTATTTAAAAAAAAGATATAACATTAGATTAGCTTTACATTTGATATTTACTGTATTTACTAAAAATATAAAATATTAAACTATTAAAATTTATCTTTTATGAATACTAGAGTAATTTTTTAAATGCATAATAAAAATAGCTATAATATAAATTTATTTTATATTCCAATTTTCAAAAATAATTTTTACAACAAACTATTTTTTAAATAAATTTATTTAATATTAAAATTTTGTAGCAAAACATCTGCCAATAAAAAATTCGTTTATTTAAAATGTAAATTATATAAGAAAAGCCAATTGTTAATGATATGTCATTAACTTTATTAGTAATACTGTATATAATTTTAAATATCATTAGTGTTGAAACATTCTATTCAATGTTTTATTACAAATAATAAATTTATTTTTTTGAAACTATTAAAAATATAAATGAAAATATGATATTTACAGTAATGCATAAAAGTCTCTATAATAATATTCTCTATTTTTGATTAAACATCAATAAGTGCTATTTATGTATACTTTTATAAGCAATTCAATTGTGAGAATAAAATTAGATGACAAGGATTTGGATAAACAATAATTTGAAATATATTTTGATTTCAAATAAAACTAAAAAATAATATTAAAATTTATTACAAAAAACAAATAGTAATATAATATTCAATATAATTATTACAAATACTAAATTGATTAATTATACTTGAATTGAAATATTGCTTTATTTGTATATTTATAATAAATTTAAAAATGTTAATATTAAATGTAAAGTATTTTTGTCTTACAAAATTGTAATTTTATTATTAAAAGTTATACGTTATAGTATTATATAGTATTATATGTATTGTTACACTATACTTAAAAACTTAATAGTTGCAAATTAACAGAATTTGTTTTAATTGATTTTTAGAATTATAGTATAGCTAATTAATCAAATTGTAATTATAAATAACTCATTTTTAGTTTGAGTGTTTAATATAAGATTAACAAAAACTTTTAATAATATATTAATAAGTAACTTTACGTAGATATTATGTATTTAATAATTAAATCAAGTTATAAATATTTACTCTACTAAAATAATATATAAAAATATTATAATAACTAAATAAATACATTTTTTATAATAATAATTGATGTTAATATTTTAATTTAAAATATATAATTATGTTGCGATAATTAATATTAATTAGTATTTTTATAAATAATTTTTAAATTATCATTAAAAACAAATTATCAGATGTTGATAACTGTACTATAATATACATTATATAATTTATATGATAATGACTTACAACATATTCTGTTATTGAAAAGTAACTAATAATATATACTGTATTCTAATATCGTTTATATCTTTATAAAAATATTTATTATTAATTATCTAAAAAATTAAATATCAAAATACAAATTAAATTAAAAGTAAATTAAATAATAAAATTTAAGAATTATTTAATTATATAAAAAATATAACTTGCAATAATATTGAGAAATTGCAAAAAATGGTTATTAGTTATAATTAAATATTTTTTATATAATAAATTTCTAGTATTTTATTAATATTTTGGTAAAATTTAGATAATATAATAAGTATTATATATGTTATAGACTATAGTGTAGTTTGATATAAGACATTCATTATCACATTATATCAAATTATTAGTTGTTTTTAATATAATTTAAGGTTTGAGTGATCTAAAAGTTTGGTGAAGTTTTTGTAACAAATATAAGAAAAAACAGAGTATTACGTGAATTATCAAATGTTGTGTTATTTTTACTGACATATAGTCAACACTCTGGAGGACCAAAACAGTGGAGACACTGATCGTCTTAAAGAAAGAAATGACAGCAAATTTGAACAAAATATTTGACATCTGAAGACATTTTATAGACTTTGATATCAAAAAATTTGAACGCATTGTACGTGACTTATAATAAGCTAACAAAAGCTGACATTACATTCAAACCAAAATTTTGATAAATTTAATCCTATAATATATTTGTTTTTGTTTATAGTATTTAAACGAATATTTTTCACATATTTTGTGTGCAAAAACAAAAAATATTTCATTGTTTTATATAAAATATAATAATTATGATTTCGTAAAATTTTGATTTATTTAGTAATTAATAAATAATGACATTTTACGGTTATAATATTAATAAATATCAATTGTACTCTATTTAATAATATACTATATTTTCATAATAGCATTGAATGGTTTGATTTGAGATAAATTATACAATCATTTTGATCAGTCATTTATAAAAGTTATTGAGTATTGAAAAGTTGACGCTTTTTGGTGACGGATATATTAATCATGCGATACAAGAGCTATAATATTAAACATACTATCAATTGTGGCCTTAATATCCATAGACTTTCATTAGTATAACACAACCCTTAGTTGAGATCAATTTGTTGAACACTATATGTGAACATTTGAACAGAAAATTAATGATAAGATTTGATGTTTTGATGAATTGATTTTGTTATAACCGATGTAAGTTAGTGTAACTTATTATTAGTTAAATAGTAACGAAAATGCCTTAAATATTAATACATTATATAAAATCATATTTAATAATATAAATTTTATGCTAAATTAACAATAATTAATATCTATAAAAATAAATTAAAAACTCTATTTTAAATATATTTTTGTTTATCAACAAATCGCAAATAAGTTTCAATGTACTGCTTAGATATTATAACATATAACATTGAAAATTATTTTATAATACTTCAACTATATATAAATACCAGAAAAATAACAATTAAATATAATTTTATCATATAATTTGTCATATTTTAAAAATATATTCATTAAATTGCAATTACATGTAATTTGAATTACTTTTAGTCCTTTTGTTTTTTCATACATTTTGTTATTCATTGTAAAACTATTTAATACATATTTTAGTTCTAATTTTATGCTTAAAATGCTTTTATATGTTTTAATTATTTAATATCAAAGAGTACATTACTTACCTGTTTCTAGAAATAATCGCTATATGATAGTCATCTCATACCGACTCTATAGTTGAAAAACTGTCTGTTATGTTCTCATACCGTCCCACGTAAGCAACTAACCAATCGATTAGGACAATCACTGTCCCGATTGATCGATCAACTCATCTACTTGTGGTTGGAAAAGGATTTAATCATAACAACAACCAAAACTAATTAAAAAATTATATAATATTTAGGAAATTTTCATTTTTATTTACAGCACAAGTGATTATATTATAATTAAATTATATTAAGAGATAGAATATCTAAATGTAAATTGTTTTCATTAAATAAAAACTAAATTAAAATTATATATAATAAATAGTATTTATATTATATTATAATTAATGAGATTGAGTTGGTATAAATCAATAAAGTAAAATTCAAAAATACCAAATATTATTTTATTAAATTTGGCTTAACTTTAATATTTGACACTAAAATTTTTAAAAATGTGATTTATGTCAAATATTTTTAGCATAAATGCAAAATTTTGCTATTAATGTAGAAAAACTGTCAATAAAACAATTGAACACAAAATAATATTTTATTTTACAATTTTAACATATATTCAATTTCATTCAATAAATATCAAATGAAAGTATATATATATAAAGTATATATATTATACTATACTGTATTTTATTTTTAATCCGATTTTCATTGGTATTCAAAACATTTTAAAATTGAAAAATTTAAGATATTTGACTTTAAGATAATTATTTTTAAATTTTCATTTGGACATGTTATTCAAGAAACACCTAATTATCAATTATGTTCAAAAATATTATTAATAGTAGTTAATAATTTAAATGAAATTAATTTTGTATAAATTTATTAATAATAAAGTATTATAAGTAGTTAATAATAAAATAAATATAATGTGTTTATACTTTTATTTTTAAAAATTATTTATATTTTTCTATATTATCATAAAATATAAAATTAAATCAATAAAATAAATTTAGTACGTAATGAATATAATGTATAATTAATATTTTAGTATATACAAATATTTTGGTAATATTTTTGGTTTTATCAATAATTTAAAATATCAAACGCATATAAGTTTATATCATAAATAATTATCGGTATTTTTTAAATATTATATTTATAGCTTATGTTACAAAACAGAATTGGGATTAAAAACAAAATATAAGAAAATGAAATAAAATGTCACACAAAGACTCATAGAAAAAATTACATTTAATTTGATTTAATTTAATTCAATATATGTCGTAAAAAAGTATTCTGGGTCATTCTTAGTAAAATTACTTATAATAATATGAATATTTTTTCTAAATTTTAACAATTAATATAACTTATACTTATAATATAAAACCCAAAAATAGTCAACTTAATTATATTATATTCTTTTTGAATTAATAAAATATAAAGCAATATTATAATTTAATTATGAATACTACAATATAATCTATTAATGTTTAAATGTTATTTATTATCATTATATTAATAAAAATAGCACTTAAGAATTGAATCCATCTTTTATTTAAAGACAATATAAAAATAAATCAATATTATTACTATTACTAATTTATAGTAATTTATAGTTGTCAATAATGCTATGATAATAGATTTTTAAATTTAACTTTTTTATGTAATGTATGCTAATGTTAATCATATACAATACATTACTTATTCACAAATAGACTCTTATTAATAAAATTAATTTTTATCCCTTTATACTGTTTAGTTGTATACTATAGACTCTATAGTATAGACTCTATACTCTATAGTCAATAGTACAGTATTTAAGTAATGTATATTTTTATAAAACTATAACTTTCATAATATTTGTAATATAATTGGTTTTAAATTTCTTAAATATTTGTATTGTTATTTGAATTTTTTTTCTATAAATAATAATAATAAATTATTATAGATAGTAAATCTTATAATAATTATATTTACATTATCGCATTTAATACTTTTAATAAAAATTTATCAATTGTTTGTTTACAATATACTATATATTAATTTGTATTGTTAATCTAGCAATTATGAGTTTCTGTTTTATATTGAGGAATGCAATGAATAGTTCCGGTAATTTAGGTCAAAATAATCGCACAAATTATATAAAATAATAGATAGATAAAGGGGGGGAAAGGGAGGAAAAGCACCGGTAGGGTTGATGTCATTGTTGATTGCAGTAATGGATATTTTATTGCCGGTCTTTTCCATTCAATTGTATTTTCTTTTGCCAACTAATGGCAAAAATAAGAAAAAAAGAGAAAATCGATTTTATGTTATGTTTTGCCCTATTTTTGGGCACAAAATATAATTCGTTTCTGAAATACATTTATTTTGAATCTCATTTCTGTTAAATCTTTGAATTATATTTTAGTTTTCTTTTCTCTTTTCTATAAAACCTATGTTTTATAAGAAAGAGATGAAAATTTTGAGAAAAATTATGAAACGCTTATATATTCAGTGATCTATTATTTTGTGTTGGATTTTCTACTAAAATCATATAAATTGGCAAATAATCCGCAATATATTTCTCTACTTTTCAAAAATGTTAGCCTTTTTTAACTTGTCGTCAAAAAGTAGGCATCATTTGACTTTTGTTGTTAGGCTTGGTGTTAGCCAAGCACTGGTAGCTGTTATTTGTCTGCCAATCTTTTTCTCTTATTTTTTGACAACTAATGGCTGAGAAAAGGAGTCAAAAAAGAGGTTTGTATTTCTGATAAGACTCTCATCAGTCACCTCTTAAATGTGATTCAAAGTCTATAAAAAGCTGTAAATAAAAGTCAACTAAATATAATAGTTGTAAACCAATCATTTATTAACTTATTTTATTTTATTGTCTTATATTACAAATATAAATAAGAAATGAATTAATAATAAAAATTGAAATAAATAAAAAATACTATTTTTAATGTTTAAAATGATAGCAGTTTATTTAATACTAGTTAACCTACAGTGAAATAAAATTTCAATTTATGTCAAATTGATCTCTAAATGACATTTGGCAATACACTAGCAATACATTTGGCACTACATTGCAAATACATTGACAAAAGAAATCAATAAATTTGCCATCAAATGACAGTATAATACTTTATAGATATCCATGAAAATAGTCAAAATCAATGATTTAATTAAATATAACTTATATGTTGTCTCTAACTCTAGATTTTATTGTAACATATATGATGAGGATATCATTTTGACCAATTAATATAAATGTATTTCTTAATAAACGACATAAATATACCGTTTATTTATAAATTTAAATGTTTATACAAATTAATTATTACAATTTTTGTTAATAATTTAAATATAAGAATAAAGCAAATATATGTAACAATTTATCAAAAACATTATTATAGCACTAAATATGACACAAATATGTGAATAGAATTTAAATGAGACGACAACCAGAAAATTGTTAATCAAAGTGAAGATTAATTCAATTGTTGGCACATATAATGTGAGACAAATCAATGTATTGGTCATAATTTGGATGCAATGCCAACTCCTCACTCACTTACTTATATACAATACTATTGATATAAAGTATATACCGTATGATATATAATGCAATCTAAACGTGCATTTTGTGTCACATATGAGTTTGACTGCAAAAGACTTTATGAAAAATGACTTCAGAGTTGTTGGTAATGATAATGATATCGCCACAGGACTTGAATTTCACAATCGACTACTACTTCAATAGGCCGTCACTTACTTCCCATTGTTTTACTTATAAATATGGTTTACTTATATAACAAAACTAGCGTTTAGGGTCAACACCAAAAATATTAACCGTAATAATTCACTCAAAATTATATTATTTTATCTTTTATTTATTATATATATAATATGACACAAACAATTGCTTTCATTTTTTACTAATATTTATACAGTATTAGTTAAAACTAAATAATTTTAAATAATACATTAGATAATGCAATAAATTATGTAATATAATATATAATTAAAAGATGCTTTATATATATATCTTGAATTTTTTTATTAACATACACCTAAAAACATTTTAAGTGAATTAGATAATATAGAAAATAATATAAATAATATATATTTCATTATTAAAAAATATTCAACTATTTGTGATAATTAAACAACTATTACTTTATAGATAATCAAAATATAGCTTTGAAATTAAATGCAAAATTGTATAGTAAACTAATTTAAATTATAAAAATATATTATTATTTTACTTAAAATTAATTCGTAAATTACAAAATTATTTCTCTATTTAAAAAATTTATATTTTACTTAATATTTTTAACATACATTTAATTTGTTATCTGAAATCTATATGTATAATATCTGTAAAATATATAATCGATAATACTAATAATGTAATGTATATTATAAAGTATCAAAAATTTTGAATTTAAAAAATTATATTTAGAAGAAACTCATAAAATAAATGTATAATAAATGTCTGACTCAAAGATAAATGAATTAATAAACAAAACATTGATTATAAGGTTATCATTATTATTATAGTTATATCAAAAATTGTCGTTTAATGTAATTAGAAAAATATTGTACATTAAGCTTGTGTTGGCATTAGTTGTTATTTATATGTAATGTTTGATAATTTCTCAAATTTCACTGAAAGTTTCTAGAAAATTAATAGAAAATCATTGATTATTTTTATAAAATTTAACTACAATTAAGGTATGTAAAAGTATGGTTTAATATAATTTATTTGAATATATTAGAAACAAAAAAAAATGCTGTAACTCAAATCAAAATCACATAAAAATCAAAATATTAATCCTTTTTATAAATTGAATTAATGTGTTACTAGATATCATACACACAGAAACAAATTAAGTATCATTTTTATAATACAAAATGTTTTATTATTTATTTTCAAATCAAAAATAAATTCTGTACGTAAATTTATATTATTGTACTTATATGTAAACGTATTTATTTTAATATTTAATACTTTTTTGTTATAAAATACATTGACTTCAATCTATCTATAGTATTGATTCTATACAATACTATGTCTATAAAAATCAATTTACAGTTTACAATATTCATTAATTTATTGATATTCATGTAAATTACTATTTCATTGTTAACTTGTATTTAACGTTTAATATGAGTTACTTCTTATAAGTAATATGTTCTCATGTTTTTAAGTTCAAGTATTTATGAAACAAAGACACAAACGTTTACTACTATATAACAAATAGTATATAATTTAATAAATGTATAGTAATATATTGATAAACTTTACAATAAAATTAACTATAATAAATTTTATATGATAATTAACTATAATTTAATAGAGTAATATTATTAAATAAGAAAATAATATCTAGAAAACATGTTATTAAAAATATTGTTGATTAATTTTTATTAAAATAATACTGTATATTTTCTTATCTAACTTTCATTCAAATAAAATAACAATATTAATTAATTATATAATTTTTATAGAGAAATTTTCTAAAAACATTATTTATAAACTTTACGTAATTTTTATATCAACATTATATGAATGACTCGTAACTTCACTATAACTAATGAGAGAGCGATTCCATTAAGTTTTGCTTTCATTTATTGTCTGAAACATTACTAAATTTATGACTTTCTTGTATTATATTGTCTTAAGAGACAATCAGAGAAAAAAAAGAAAAATCGCTATTTTTGAGTCACAAATCAGAGACGAGTATTTGGATACACATATAAATATATAGTTATGTAATGATTGCAACTATATATAAGTTTATGTTTTGTGTAAAATGTATGTGTGTTGTGGAAGTGTATGTATAAATAAATGTATAGTACTGTATATACAGTATGTTAAGTGTAAAGGAGATCATGATTTGTGTCAACTCTTAAAAAATTTCCGGATTTATAACAATAAAAATATGTTGTTATATATATGTTGACCAAAGATAACGATAGGAAATGAAATCATTGATACAACTCTGCAATAAGTTTTAATAAGACATATAAAATAATGATAAATATGATGAGACAATTAAGTAAATGTCAAATATATTAAAAGCAAAAGTTTTGTAAGTTATGCATATAAAATGGACTCAAACTTTTGATTTATATGTTAAATAAAGAATATTTATACCAATTTTTATGTCATTTATTATATGACTTAACAAAATATAAAAAACACTATATTTGAAAAAAATATTTAATATATGTATTGACATTATCGTGATTTGATAATAAATAAATTATTAATAATTTAAATCTAAACATAAATTATTTCATTTATTTTATACAATGTAATTATGTAATTAATTTTAATGTAATTAAATCCAATTCAATTATAAGCAAAAATATCGGTCAAAATTAATATATAAAAAATAAAATCAATATAAAAATATAAATTATGTAAAAATTTTTTAATAATAAATTTTCTTAAAGTTTCTCTTTCATCGAATAAAATGCTTTAAAAAATAATATTTTAAAATTTTTATCATTTTATTTGATAAACGAGTTTAGAATTTTCAAATCATAACAAAAATATCAATGAATTTTGTTAAATAAAAAATATATATTAATGTTTTATGAATTTTGTCTACTATTATTAAATAACATAAAAATTCATTTATTATTTCTATTAATATCATGACTGTCATCTAACAAAGTAATTGATTGTTTGAATTTTCAATTGAATGGTTAAGTAAATAAACAAATATATAACATAAATATATTACATGAATTAATTTTTAAGAAATAAAAATTAAATTTTATAATTCTATTGAATTTTGCCATAAATTAAAAAAATAAAGTCAAACTTTAATAGAGATTTTTTATAATTACAATAAATGCAATATTAGAAATTGCACATCACTTTCGATTTATTTCAATATAATTTAATAAATTTTAATATTAAAATACAATAAAAATAAATAAAAAATACATAGTTGACATATAAAGTGTATTCAGATAATTATTTAAGTGATTCGATATAAGCAAAATTAATGAATTAAATTGCCCGCAGATTCATAAGTGTTGCTTAAAATGACATTTTTAAATGCAATCACTTTTCCTGTTACACATCATCTCATCTCAAGTGTACTGAAAAAGTCATTCAAAAGACACGACTAAACAAATGGATTTGTGTTGAGTATTAGGATTTACAGACTAGTTATACACTAACTGTGTATTTCATGGATAGTAAAAAAGTGAAAAATAATGGCAGAAACAGTAATCTTAAGAAATGTCAAAATGCTTTGAGGGGTTGCTATAACTCATTGATCCGCTGATGACTTTTCCTTTGAATGAAAATACAATAAAAAGTTAAAACTTCTCTAAGTTTCTCTCTCTTTCTCTCTCTCTTTCTCTCTCTCTCTTTCTCTCTCTCTCTCTCACACACACACACACACACACACACACACACACTCACTCACTCACTCTACTGTTACTGTAATAAATATCCTCAAATATCTTATTAAATGAGAGAACATTTAGAGCACAGATTTCCCTTAACTAAGGATTCACTAAAAAAATAAAATGCTATAAATAACAAAAACTTTATTTGTTATAATAAATTTTTGCCACAAATATTTGATATTATTTGAAATAATTTTCAAAAAACATTTCAAAACTTTGTGTATCTAATGTTTGGATACAAAAATAAAAAAAAACATTATAACATGTTTTCAAATATGATAGTCGTGTTAAATGATGTTTTACATGAGTTATTACCAAAATGTATTGACTCAATGATTTTATCTCTAAAATTCTATTTAATTTTAAAATAAAGTATTAGTTATTTTAAAAATTAGTTTTTATCTATAAAGATGTTTACAAATCAAATTTACATTATTTAAAACACAATTATAAATATTATACTATATATCGTATCAATTAATATACTTGTAGTAAAAAAATCACAAAAAACATATTTATATAATTTATTGTAAAATTGAAAACATAAAGTTTGTATAAAAAACAAAATGACTGTTTAGAGATTATGAATTTCAAATGAATCCCAAAACAATATTTTTACACATTTTTGAAGACAAATATGACCCAAAAGAAAAATTGTGGCATAAATTTTTAAATATTTATTGCCATTGTATTGCATTGTGGTTACGTTGCGTTGTGTATAATAAATACTACTATATATAAAAATTCAAAATATATTTAACAAAAAAATTGCTTTTTGCGTTAAGAGGACAATGATTAGTAAGTACTGTGTGTGCCCTTAATATTGTTTGTCATTGTATGCAAAAATAAAAAAGAGATATTAAATTATATTGCATTATATTTTGAGAGCAGTGTTTTGTTCAAAAAATAAAGATCTAATGTTTTGCTTGAAAATGCATACTTGGATTAACTGTTATGACATCCCATATTTTATATGCCATATAATGTTCAACACATAAATATAATATAAATATATAAAAATATTAATACTATATATTCTACTATAATTCTGCTGTAATTACTTGAGCTATATATTCAGGTTCTGTTAATATAATATAAATATAATACAGTATTACACAATATATTAATATAATAAAAATATCAATATAAATATATAAATATATCTATATAAATAACAGACATTTTTGTTTTACATAAGAAACATAAAAATTATTATACATATTATTACAACACCATTAAATTTTAGCTGGCAATCTAATAAAATTATATTTAATATTATTTTAATAAGATTTATAATGATATTAGTAAAACTAATTATATTTTATCAAATAAAATGAACTTTAAAATACTGTATAATTTATTCAAGCACAAAAATATTTACATGATTTATATATTGATTTTTTATAATCATGAAAATATTGCATTAAATTTTAGTATACAATATTTTTAATGTTATATTTCAACAAATATAGTGCAATCTTATGATTTTCTTGTAGTAAAAAATTAAATATATTTGAATGTTAATAATAAATATAAGTTTTGAATATATAATTCAAATAAAATATATTTTATTTGAAACATAAATTTATGTAAGAAACTAGAAGCTTTATAAATTATTATTATTATTATCATTATTATACATAAATGATAAAATAAAAATGTTTTTGAAAAACTTAACAAAAAATCATATATAAGAGCAAACAAATGATAGATGCGGTGAAATTAAAGTTTAAATTTTTTTTATATTTATTAATAAAAAGGATAAAAATGTTGTTTAGTTTAAACAAAAATAACGTTTTAGTCATAAGGAATGCATCATTAAATTCACCAAAAAATCTAAAGATTAGTCTGTTTTTGCTTACATTTCTTTTGTTAGATTTTTTATAGAAAGAGAAAAATGAAACGATTTCTTCTTCTTCTTTGATCAACAAATAAAAGTGATTTACGATTGAAGTTATAATCATTTGTTTGACATAAGAATCATATTATCTATGAATTCATGGAATATTTTGACAACTATTTGCCATTTGCCCCATACATACATCCATACATACATACATCCATACATACATACATCCATACATACATACATCCATACATACATCCATACATACATCCATACATACATCCATACATACATCCATACATACATCCATACATACATCCATACATACATCCATACATACATCCATACATACATCCATACATACATCCATACATACATCCATACATACATCCATACATACATCCATACATACATCCATACATACATCCATACATACATCCATACATACATCCATACATACATCCATACATACATCCATACATACATCCATACATACATCCATACATACATCCATACATACATCCATACATACATCCATACATACATCCATACATACATCCATACATACATCCATACATACATCCATACATACATCCATACATACATCCATACATACATCCATACATACATCCATACATACATCCATACATACATCCATACATACATCCATACATACATCCATACATACATCCATACATACATCCATACATACATCCATACATACATCCATACATACATCCATACATACATCCATACATACATCCATACATACATCCATACATACATCCATACATACATCCATACATACATCCATACATACATCCATACATACATCCATACATACATCCATACATACATCCATACATACATCCATACATACATCCATACATACATACATCCATACATAGAGTTTTGTACTATTTTCTACAGTTTTATATAAAGTAATATACATACATCAATACCATTGTTATATGCTCTAGCTTTGATTATTCAATATACAATATATACTAGATAAATGTGAATGAATATGATATATAATATATATAGAAAGAAAGAGAGAGAGAGAGAGAGAGAGAGAGAGAGAGAGAGAGAGAGAGAGAGAGAGAGAGAAAGAGAGAAAGAGAGAAAGAGAGAGAGAGAGAGAGAGAGAGAGAGAGAGAGAGAGAGAGAGAGAGGGGATATGCATTTATATATTCAATATATAGTTCAAACACAATATTATAGGCAAGTGAGAAAATTTTTGATTGAAATAATATTTGCCATTTTTTATTGCTGACTGAAAAAATCAATTTTCAATATAAGTTTATATATATACTGTATATATGAATTGTGAGAGCGAATGAAGCAAACATTCCTCTTATGTAATCAATTGATAGCTTGAGTACAATCATTGAAGCGATTCTGTTGTATAATATTAATTAAACGGACACTTGAAAGATAAGTCAAAAACTATTGAATCAATTTTTCAATACTTGTATAAAATTATTAAATCCTCCCTTTACTATGAAAACATTTTTGTTTTAAATAATATTTTGATTTATTTTAGTTTTATCTTAAAACGAATGCATTATATACTGTATATAAACAAAATCAATATTTTGTTTTATATGTATTACGCAATATAATATAAATTTTGAAATATATTATTAAATTATATTAAAATATATTACTTTGATTTAAAAAAAAAAATTATCAATGAATTGTGAGTTATATTCTTAATAATTATTAATTCTTGATAAATGCCAATACATTAAACTTCTAATATTTTCTTCTTATTTATTTTTGATCTGATGTCCTAAATATTTAAGTGTATAACTAATTCAAAGTGTTAAACATATAATGTTATTATAAAGTTATGTTAATTATTATAAAATATTCCTTGATAATTGTAAATTATATTAATTAAAAACTAATTTGATGTAAAAATCTATATTATATAAAATATAATATAATATTTTATGATTTATTTAGATTATTTTTCAAATAGTTATTTTAATTTTTTAAATAAATAATTTGAACTAATTGATAATAATAAATTAGTAAAATGAGTGAAAAATCAAATTTTTAAATAATAAATATACCGCGTATTTTATTTTCTTAATTACAAACAAAAATTTTATAATACAATTATTAAATTATAATAAATAAAAATAATATTTAAACTTATATATATATATATATATATATATATATATATGTATTTAATTATGCAAATGAGTAAAAATAATTTGTAATAGTTAATATATATAATAATTATAATACAGTCCATTTGAAACATTGGCCACTTATACAGTATTACTTACATAAGTTATAAGTTATACTGTAGTATAAAATATTATGTTAGAGGAAATACTGTATAATCTGTATGAAAATATATGATGAAAATATCGCATTAGTTATTGTAGCCCCAGACCTATGCTTTATGATTTTAATGTATTATTAATGCTTATTAATGCTTATTAATAATTTATCAAGCAAAACTTTATTTAAAATGATAATTATTTAGATATTTAACTTTAAAATCAATATTTTTTAAAATAAAATAATGTTTAATAATTATTGCCTTATATATATAAAAAAAATTATTTAGACAAATATTTAAATTATTATTTTATTTTATATATTTTGATTTTTAAAAGAACTCACCGTAAATGAAAAAAATGAGAAAAATTAGCACCGATTGTAGTTAAAATATTATATTATTTTAAGCACAATTAAAGGTTTATATTGATATATAATTTTTATTTACAGTGTAAGGGGAAGTCATACAATTATTGCTTAAAATGTAAATATAATTCAAATTGCTATGCTTTGAGTAGAGATGGGCAAATAGAAAGTTTCTAGAAAATGTCTCTATTATTTTATAAATTTCATTTTTTGTCAACACTAGTTATTAATATTAATATGAATATTATGCGCAATACTAGCTAAAGAGCTGAGTTATTTAATGTTGAAAATGCTATCATTATAGTAGAATCGCTTTTTTGCACAATAAATAAATTACAGTACATAAACTGTATAGTATATCATATATTTTGATAGCACCTATGTAAATTGACAAGTTTTAACATGGGTTAGTTGATAATAAATTCACCAGGTTCAGGTTCAGCACCTAACAGAGCATAAAATTTTCATAAAATTTTTGTTTTCAAACTGACATGGGACCATCTCCTCTAATGTTTTCAATAATAACAATTAAACAAGCACAAATAAACTATTATAAATTATTTTATTTATTTACTTATTTGCTTAATTGAAAAAATATAAGTGATATACAGTATAGTAAAAAATGTATTAATTAATGTTATATTAATTAGAATAATAATACATCAAAATAATACAAATAATACAAACTTATATAAACTCATAAAAAATACTATAAAAATTTAATATATTTTAGTTAAATGTAAAAATTTTTGTTACACCAAAAATATAGATTAAAAACTAAGTTATAACACAAAGGATTAGTATTGAATGCAAACGATAAGTGGTTTGGAATTATAGGGTTTTACAAAGTTTTAGACGATATCAGCACTTTTGGGTCTTTTAATACCCCATCAAAAGTATTACAAGAAAAGTAAGTGTTTCCCAACAAAATAAAATAGTTTTTCAAAGTTTGGGATTATTTATAACAGAATCTAATCAAAAGTTTGCCTCAAATTTATTCCTTTATTATTAAAGTAATTCCTAAGAAAACAAATTAATATTTGTATTGTTGTTGTTATTGCTGTTATTGTTGTTGTTTATAAAGTATTTTTTGTGAATCACAGAAACTCAATGACAATAATATTTACTAAAAACAGTATTTAAGGCGAGAAAACATGAATTGGTTTCAACATTTAAAGTGTGCTTTTGATGAGAGTGTGAGAGCAATATATTTGTGAGACATTGAACACACATTGATAGAGAAGATGCCATTTGATTTGATTTGATTACTGGTATACCAAACAAAAGATTAAGATTGCCTTAATTTATCATCAAATCAATGAATTGCACCTATTTTTGCTTTTTATACACTTTTTATGTTATATTTTCTTTATTTTGTTCTCCATTTTAAGCCCACTTCACAAACGCATAAAAATAGCAAATGTTTCAAAATAAGAAAGAAATGAAGAAATAAAAAGATTTGATACTATTTTTGTGTTTCAAATAACAAATGAAAAGATATTGCTTTGCTTTGCTATAATCGACAAACTCGTGAAAAATTTATTACAAATTTATTATTTTATTCTTAACCAAATGATTAATACAATTTGTACTTTTATTTTAATCAATTATTATTTTCAATTAAATTTTGGCATTATTTAAATTAATTTATATTATATAATATTGCTATATATAATATTATATTATATAGTAAACAATACAATATTTATGAAATGGCAGTTAGTAAACTGTATTTAAAATACATTTACAATTAGTGCATACAATTTCAAAATTATTATTAATAATAATGTTTAAAAATGTCAATTTTAAAGAATAAAGTTAGAATATTGAACTTATATAATAATGAGTGTCAAAATATTATTTGACATACATATAGTATTGGCAAAAAAGAGAAATTTATAAAATAATAGAGAAATTTCTAGAAAGTTTCTAAAAGTTTCTAAAGAAAACAGCGGCGGCGGCGATGATAGCAGGGATGCTATTATTATAATTATATGGTCAACAATAGATTAGATTTAAAAGTGACCAATGGCAATTTTGTAGATAATTTTTAACTAAATAAGATTGTAATTGGTTATTTTTTAATTAATTGTTTGATTTGGTAGATAATTGCTGTAATTTCAAAATTTTTCAACAGTCGACTGTAAATTATCTACCAAATCATACAAATAATTCTTAAATGACCAACTTCAATCTTATTTAGTTTAAAATTATCTACAACATTGCCCTTGGTTACTTTTAAATCCAACATATTGTTGACCATATAATTGTAATTAATAGCATCCGCTGTTTAAGACTCTCTGGTATTATTGTTTATGTTTTAGTAATCACATTAATCTAATAGATCTAATAGATTAATCTAAACTATTTATGTTTAAAAACATAAATATTCTTTATTTTTTATTAAGTGAATTATACAGTATATATACACTTAATAAAAAATAAAAACTAGTAACTACTATATAAATAAAATAATAAATAAAGACTTGTAGACTTATAACTTATACATTATAATATTATAAATACATTATACAATAATATACTGTTTTGTATAAATATAAATTTGTTTAAATAAAAACAAAATTAATTTATTACAAATCAAAAAATAATTAAAATGTTATATAAGCTAAACAATTCTACTGAACTATCGAGGCAATTAAATGCTAAAATTAATAGAAAACTTATATAAAACAGCTTAAAAAAGTTTCAAATAAATAAAAATGTCAGAAAATTTATTCTAAATTTTAATTTAATTCCCGACAAGTCGTGCGATAAATATATAAAGTTTATATATATATATAAAGTTTGGTAATATATTTGCTTTTTATGGTTACCTTACAGAATATGCCTTAAAGTCAAAATCGATGTTATTGTCATATATATACAATATATACAGTATATGAGTATTATATAACTGCCTATTTTCACTCACAAACTTATATAATATTATCATCTTATAGTTTGACTGCTATGTTGAGCTCTCAACACATACTCGAGCTTATGGGGTATTTGACGGACTTTGACAACACATACACATAGACAACAACAACAACAACAACAACCCATTTTGTAATAGGAATCTATGAAACATATAATCAGCATTTAGAGTGACTTTCTCGGAGATAATTTAATACTTGTGTCAAATCTTTTACTTATTTTTTCTAATCAAAACTCTTTGATTACTTGTAAAGTCATATAAACAACAACAACAACAACAATAGTTTATACATATAAGAAATATTGATAAACTTATACAATAGTCTGAATGTGATATAATTTCTCTATTAAATTGAATTAATTTAATATTTATTAAATACTTTAATTATATTATATTGTGTTTATAAATATTATCTAGAATATTCTCATATAATTTATTATTGTTGTAGTAATATATAAATATTAATATAAATTATTTTTGTAGCATAAATACCGGTAATATCTTTTATTATTTATACATAGTATCGACTTTGAATATAGTAAACATTTTATGTTCAAAATAAATAAAATTAATTTTATTATATCGGTACTTGATTTATAAAATAATGATAATAATAATAATAATTTGTCAAAACTGTTTTTATTTTGAAATGTATTGTATTTATGTAAAATATTGTACAGTATATAATGAATATAATTTTTTTGTACATATTTTAATTTTGTTATGTTAATTCAAAAAACTTTTTATAAAAATATTATTGTCAAAATTTAATGATATACACTATATAAATGAAAATAAAATGTCACATTAGCACAAATACAGTATTTATATTATATTATTAATAATATAAATATTTTTAGTATTCTAATGTTTTTTTGGAAAAAGTGTTATTTGATATAAATTGTGTAATATATTGTATCAATTTCTATATAAACAAAACAAATCATTCTTTAAATAAAATGATTGTCATTTAAACATTAAATCATAAAATGATATAAAATATATTGTTATTAGTTATGACTAGAAAAATGTTTCAAACATTAGTTTCAAACATTGAGTATAAATGATTGTCACATAAACTATCAGTGCTCTCACCTCAAGCCATAGTTATTAATAGTTTATAATTCCTTTAAGTTTTATCACATTTAGCACAGTTAGCCTTATGGCCAGTCAGTCATGTAAAACGTTAGAAATGTCTTTAATGGCTGAATCTTGTCATTTATTATTTTCAATATACAATATGTAATACAAGAGCTCGATATTAGTACAAAAATTGACACAAATTGTGTAAAAGAATATTTGCATTAAAATAAATATTTAATACTAAATCATATTTCATATTATTAGATATTCAAACACAACTTAAGTTATGTTCAACATATTAATGTTATTTATTTGTTATGCATATATAATACAGTATTACATATACATTAATACTGTATATACTGTATATATATCATATTGATATTTACTATTTCAATTAATCTATATTATTAAATTAAGATGAACAAAATTATCAATATACTTTATTAATAAATGAAAATGTTTATATAATTACGTGTATTATTAAACTTTTATACTTGTATATTTACAGTTTTTTATTATTAATAAATTAAATTGAATTAAAAACACTTAACTAAAAAATATTTTTTTATTATACTGTTAGTTGTATTAAATAAAATAAAAATAATATTCACTAATTATAAATATTATGGAATTATAGAAGAGCTTTATTAAGGTATTAATATGCCATCAAAATTATTAACACTATAAATGTTATTACAATACACTTATAGGTTATGTTAATTTAAATATTGTAAAAAGTTTAATAATTTAAGACAAATAGACATATAGTATAATAAAGAGTATTAAGTTTATATCATATTTCATAATTATAGATCAAATATAGTATTAGAGTATTATATTATAGTTTATGAATATAACCCCAGAAACCAAATTAGATTCTCAAATGACTTACTCTAAAACATGATGTATTAAATGCTAAACCATAGCTATAACTTGATCTCTATTTTTACATTAATGGTCTTAAATATGTTTTCTTTATAGACATAAACTAATTTATTTGTTTATTTATTATAATCCTTAATAGAGTATTACCTAATGTTTAACTAAATTATCCATAAAACAAATCAAAAATGTTTCATAAATAATACAAATATCAAACACTATAAACCACTTTAATAAAAGTACTAATTGACAATAATATATAACAAATAATATTTAAAATAAATATAATATTGGCATCAAGTTTTGAGTTATATATATATATAGTATATTATATTATATACCGTATATGTAGTATATACAGTATAATATATACATATTATGCTCTCTCTCTCTCTCTCTCTCTCTCTCTCTCTCTCTTTCTTTCTTTCTTTCTCTTTTTCTACAGAATCGATAAATGGCATAAATGTCACCAAAAGTTATTGCAAACAAAATCAACTCAGACTATCATAAAATGTAGTTTCCATTTAACATTATTTCTTATTATTGTTGCAAATATAGTAGTAATAAATATAGTACTCCAATAGCAATGGCTGGTTGTATTTTTATATATATCACAAATTAAATTAAATACTAGATTTACTCTTAAGTTTATTTTACTTTATATATACTGTGGCCTGTATATATTATATACAAATATATACTGAATATATATATATATAAACTATAGTTTATATTATTAATCTGAATATAAAATTATGATTTTTAAAAACAATATAAACTTACTAATTAATAATTATCTTAAATAAATATAATTTATATATATATATAATAAACATTTAGTAAAAATATTACATAAGATTCTTTATATGTGTATGAGTTTGCATTAATTTTACAAAATTTATAATTAATTAATTACAATAATTAGCATATGTTGGGAGGAATTAGTTAGGAATTGTATGTAATTTATTTATAACATAAAACTAATTTGTTTGAATTGAGTGCTATTTTAAGTACTATACTTAAATATACTATATTTCTAACTCTACAGATCTACATATATATAGCATATATCTGTAATAAATAAGTTATATAAAAGTATACTCTAATTATTTAATTAGCAAAAGTTGTTCTTATTTTTATTCAATCAAATTACAGTTCAATAATCAAACTATCAATTAATACTCGAAGTAAATATATAATTAAATTAAAAATAAATGATCTATTAGTTTAATGTTTACATTTATATGATAATATTGTATTAGTTCTATTAACTTAATTTATTAGTTAGTTATTATCATAAGTAATAATAATAATAAAACTGTAAAATAATTTAAAAATTGTTGTTAAAGTTTAATTTGCTGAGTATACTATAATGAATATATTAATTTATGATGTATTATATTAATAATAATATATTTAAATTTAGCAAAATCTCGAAATTGATTGTACAGTTTATCATGAATTTGTGTCATTGATTTAATAGTATTATCCATCACTTTATTATACATTTGCAATCCATTAATCGCTTACTAATTCAAAATCGACACAAATTGATTGATTGATGATTTATAACAAATTTACTTTTAGGGTACAAATAAATGTTGAACCATTTTGTAAAGTCCAATTTTCTAATAAAATTTATTAAAATTTTATTCAATGAACGCTATATTATATTAAAAACATATCATTTAAGCAATTTGTAATATTATTCGCATATTTAATCATTTGTTTTTGTAAAAATAATATTTGAAACGTTTATTTAAAGTAAAACTTTAAAACTATTTTAGTTAAGATCTCATTCTAAGACAACATATCTTGAATTCATAAACACATGTCTTGAAGCCATCAAATGGACTGTTGATTGAATGGTTGCATAATTTTGTTATCAATAAGTTTTGAGACAAAATATAAAAACATTGCATTTGTGTTGAATTGTTGTCCATTAGCTGTATTCTAGTCACGAATTTTGTGAACTAAATACAGAAAATAAGAGACATTGCTATCGATTATTGCTGACCGTGTAATTGATGAGCAAATTTGCAAAATAAGAAAATTTGTCAAACAAATTGAAATTGAAAATTATATATATATATACAAATAAATAGTAAATGTCATAATATTCTCTTATTATTTAATAAATAAAACATCTATTTTTATTACAGAATTTTAATTTCAAATAAGAAATTTAATATAAATAAACTGAAAATATTATAGCAAAATATCACTTATGATCTTCATCTGGGAATTAATTCAATTAAAAATTGAGTAAAAGCTTATATAAATCAATGGTTGTATAATAGTTATTATTGTTTTGTGTAAATAATACTGCTGTAGTATAGATATAAAATATAAATTTATATGTCGTGTGTTCACAAAATCAAATCTATTTGTGCGATAAAATCAACATAAAAAAGAAAGAGAGAAAAGAAAAAAACTTATTTTTGTAAACATATTTACTTTCTCTGGGATTTATTTCCAACTTATTTATAATATCGACAGTTTATAATAGAGTAAATATATATAATAAAGAATATTCTTTATGCATATATATATATAGATATATAACTATTCACTATATATAAGGATTTGTTTTCAGATACGAGACATAAAAATTCCATATTTCTATTCTTTCAGTTTTATGTAATATAAAAATACAGCAATAAATCAGATTTTTTTTAGTTTTTCTCAAACCTTTTTAAAAGATGTCTAACAAAGAATTTTACTCTATTTTTAACGATATTTCTCATCCCTAGTGTTCGGGGTTTTATAGATTACAGTATGAGATTGTGTTTATATATACAGTCTATATTTTAGGCAAAACAACGTTTATGATGTATTTTTGTTGTATATGAAATGTGTTATATATAGAAAAAAATTATTGACAAAATAGTAAGATATGTTATGCAAAAAAATGTTGTATAAAAAAGTGTTGAAACTATTTTACATCTTAAGTGATTCCCTTTAGAGATGTATCCCACATATCCATCAGTGAAGAAATGCATTCAATTTTTATACAATCATTAGATGCTGTATAACAACATATAAATTGCTTGAAGGAAACTTTGAATTTTCAATTTACTGTGATTCACAACAACTATCAATATTATAACAACACATTTATATTGTATTTATATCCCAAAAGCTGAATAAAATATTTTGGTCGACAACAACATTATAACACTTATTATAGAATAATATTTTATATAGAAATTATTATTTAACAAACAACATAACAAATACATAATATTTACAGTACATTATTAAACTATATCTAATATAAATGTTATGTATTAATACTATATATTTTAATAAGTTTGTTTTTAATTAATTCATTCATTGTTTAGAGTTATATTTGATAATATAAATGTAATTGTGTAAATAATTAATGTCAGTTTTATTCAATTAAATGTCAACGTTAATTAAATTGATCAAAATAAAGATATATATACTGTATATATTAATATAATTTATATATCATAATACTATAAATTTTATTAAACATTATAAAATTACATGTATTTACTCTATAAATATTGTATGCCAGTACTGAACGTCCTTTTGATTTTGTAAAACATTATTTTTTCTAATAATTAATGAAAACGCATATAAGTATAAGTATAACAAATAAATACAAATTAATTAATTCGTTTACTTCATTGACGTATTTTTAGTATATTTTTTACATATTATGTTATAACAAAAATACTACTAATGTTTTTCTATTTTGATAAATATTATGCTATAATATTTATGTTTTTATTAATAATAGCAACAAATGTGTTTTAAGATAAGTTATGTTATTTATATAAAAAAAATAATATTATGATATTAATAATATTAAAGAGAGTAGCAGTATTAAACACAAATTATAATTTATAATGTATCACAAAATAACTAGACATATACAGTACTTTATAAATAGATGCAATTTATTTGCACTAAAAATTACAGATCAATATAAACATGAAAAACATTTTTATCTGAATTGCTTAAAGATGATAGAAGTAATTGATAAAATATGGATTTATTAATAAATAACATCTGTACAATATATCTATAGATTTACATGTATAAAAAGTACAGTATACCATTTTTATAGTATACAAATTAATACACATAACATAAATTATATTTTTATTAATTAAAAAGAGATCAATGAGAAAGAAAGTGAAATAAAATAACTTAATGATAGACACAAAATTTGTATCATAATATTAATTATTTATAGATAAAAAATTATTATTAATTGATTGATTGGCTCAATGTTTAAATGAAAACAAATGTTTAATAATTTTTCTGTGGATATTATTTATGTTATTTAAATTTGCAAATAATTTTAATAAAATCATATTTGCATTCATGTTATTGAATAACAGTTCAATAAAATAAGTTTATATATATATATATATTATGCATTAAAATAATTTACAATAATCTCATCCGATAATATTCTTACTATATATATATTGTAATATATATGAATAATGTGATGACGTTTGACTGTCGGCAACATTTCATATGTTAAGAATTGCATAATAATAATAATATACTAATATTTTTGTGATAAGAGAGTGCAGTCAAAGGAAAAATAAAGTGATGTCTGATGTTTCATAGGATACCGTATAATACATAAATTGATTAAACCGTTATTTTTATATGATATTTGATACACTAAACAAAGCTATAATTAAGTTATGGATTAAATAAAAAACACTAATATTTTTAAAATACATTAACAATTTATTATAAAGTTTTAAAAAATAATTACTATGATTAATATTTAATATCTAAATTTATTAATTTTTCTATTATTCTAAAAATGTATAAAAAAAATATTATTCTTAAAAAATAATAAAAAATTATGTAATATACTAAGATTATATATTTATGTATACTGAATACTTAATATGTATACTGTTATTATATATAGAGTCACATTATAGACACATAAAAATATATATGAAATAAAAATTTAATATTTATTTTAATAATTCAGTTTAATCAATAATAATTTTATGATTTTTAAATTAAGTTTCCACTTTACTACTATTAAGATTACATAAAGAATTATAGAAAAGATGAATAAATATTATAAATAAATATTAATTATATATTTTCTACATATTTATATTATATATGTATGTTTGTTTGTTATATCATATATATATATAGTATATTTTAATTTCTGTTTGTTTTCATATACTGTAGTTCAGTAACTCTATATTGTTTTATAGATTTTGATATACACTACAGTACAGTATACAGAATATATAGAAAGATATCGTATATTAAATAATACACTAAATATTATTGAACATACATATATTGAACATACATATTATTGAACATAACTTATACATATAACATATATAATGAAAATAATGCAATGTATGAAAGAGAAACTAAATTATCATCAATCAAATTGAAGCACAACTCAGTGATGTTAACGATACCAGTCTTTTCCAATGTCTCACAGCAATGGATACAATGGCATCAATGCTGGCATACTGTATGAACTATATATATATATGAGCGTATATACATATTAATATATAAGACATATTACATGAGACCATATACTCAAAAGCTATCCTCACTTTTTGCCTATCCTTTAACATAACAGTGTATTTGTTAAAGAAATGCATGCTTTATGACATAAGCCTACATACTATATATATATATCTCTCTCTCTTTATCCTTATTGTGTAAGTATACTGTGAGCCCTCATGAGTATCAATGGTTGAGTTAGTGCAAAGAAAAGCACTACTCGTGTCATCAAATTATTCATTAGATGACGTGTGGACTCACATAATAATAATACTATTACTGTATATCAATATATGAGCCCATTTTGGCTCACTTGACAATGCAATGAGTTATTTGAGGTAACAAAAAGCTAACAGTGTTTGTCCTAATAAATACTTCTCTAAATGACCACATATTACATAACATCAACAATTACAAGGAGTTCACCCATTATTCAAATAGATATTTGCTTTTCACATGTAATTTATTTGTTGTACACCAGTTGCCTAAACATACTATATATTTAAATATATCTTCCAATAACTTCACTGACCATAACATAAGTAAAACATTGCTAACAAACACATCAATAGCAATAATAATAGCTTTTATGTAAAACTCTAGCAAAACATTTTATCAATGAATTGTATTTTTAGAATAAATAATTAGATTTTCCATTACTGGCGTCTATTACTCCATAAGCTCTTTATATTATACCTTTCAATATCCTTATCCATTGTAACCATACATTACAACATAGATGATAAGCAATTTCAAAAAACTGCTTCAAAATTATTGTTGAAACACTTTATTTAATGAGTTTATACAAACAGAATATATGCCTCCCTTTTGTTTATCAATACTTTATATGCCTTTCCATCAATTGATTTATTATATAAATACATGTATAATAACTTTGGGTTCTTTTAATTTACACTTTACTCTTAAATTTGAATAAAAAATAATATAAATTTTTATTGTATTTTACCCAAAAAATACAATAAAATAAGATTTTCTTTTTTGCATATAATATAGTTTTTTTTATTACGTGAAGCAAATCAGCAAAACGACTACACATTGTTATAATTTTTATAAAAACTACAAGAGTTTTAAGACATTTGCTCATATATTTTGTACTATCAAATGCAATACAATTTACAAATAAAACTATTTAAAAATATAAAATTCATAGCATTTTTACCGGTCTTTCATTGTGTCATTTCAGATGTAATTTCTTTCTTTTGTCACTTTATTTTCACTGAAAATAATGTGTTTTTTGTGCGATTTTTTGTGTTTTATGTTGTGTTTTGCTATGAATTTAATAACAAATTGAATTTTTTATTCATTTATATTCATATAATTTTCTGTTTTGTTTTTCTCTGTCTCCAGTGTTTTGATGTTTGAATTTATGAGAAAACTTTCTCTTTCCTTATATTAACTCTCATATATATATATATAAAGTTATTTTAATAGAAAATTGTTTTAATTGAAAAAACTCTTAATTATATTAATATATAGTTAGCTATGGTGTCGAGGGCTCAGTTGTTTTTGTGTCAAAATATAAAAAGAAAGTTTAGGTAAAAACTGATGAACTTTTTTTTGTGATTACAATGACAGTCAACTCCATAGCGTCTTCTGAAGGTTTAGTTAAAAAAATTTTGTACCAAAGGATCGATTAATCAATAGTCAAATACAATGTAAGTATCACTTCCTTTGTAAGCAATGATGGTTTTTGTGGAGCGAAAAATAAGAAAATTATTGAATACAATACTGATATGTAATCTATGACTATAAAAGCAAAATGAAGTCTTTCTCTCCCCTCTTATGATCTGAAAGTCCAATATTGTGCTAAAAAAAGTCTAAATCTAAATACAACTAAAAGTATTGCATTTTCAATAATAAATTGACTAAACATTTGGCTCTAAAGAGGTTGTGATTTAACATTCAATTCAAAAGAGTTCGTTAATTTCATTTCATTTCAACATTTTATCCAAAAAAAGACTACATTATATGTCATTTGGTGCCGACATCTTATACTCAAATATAATATATATAATACAGTAATACTTTATGTCTATTTCTGTCTATTTCTGTCTATTTCTTTCTATTAGATTCTTTATTTAATATACTATCTCTTTATTTAAAATCACTTTCATGTTATCGCTGTTTAGAGTCACTTATTTTGTTTAATATTATTAATGCATTAATTAAATTTTGTCACAAAATTAATTTCTATAAAAATACATTGATTATTTGAATAGTACAATAAAATTTAATATTCATATTAAAAAGTTGTATAATTAATATATTAAAATCTTAATACAATTATATATATATATTATTTATATAGATTATTATTTGAATTAATTATTAATTTTATTAATGTCGAAAGTTAAACAAAATATTATATTTCAATTATGAATATTTTAAATACTTATATATATTCGATTCAATGAAATGCATAAGCAATGCAAATAAAAACTATATTTTATATATAAAAAATACTGTTTAGCATGTTGCATATATATTGGGTTATTTTAAATTTTTATTATATAATAAACTATATACTTTATAAAAAATTTAAATTATTTATAATCGGCTTATATAAAGTAGAAATTTACTTTATGTTATACTGAAATGTCTTTCTTTAACTTTTGTTTTGTTTGTGTTTTGAGTTATAAATTAAAATCCAGAAAATATTGAATTAAATTTTTTTATCTTTTGTTGTTGTATTAAATTATTTATTGGTTGAGTTGTTATTAAGTTAGATACCATTGATATACAGAAGTATATCTATATTGCATTTTCATGAGTTAAGATCAACAAAACAGAAAATTTTATAAATTTTCAATACATTATAAATTTCAAATTATATTATGATTCAATATTTTATATGGTGTACTATATCTACAGTGTAGTTATATATTTATTTTATACTTGTTTTATAGTTGTTTGTAGAGGTTATTCAATATAAGTTTACTGATAATAATTCATTACTTATATAGTAAATGTTTGAGAAAACTTTGAATTAATATAATTTATATATATATCTGTTTTTCTCTCTTTCACTCACTCACTATCTTTCAATCTATGAATCTGTGTTTAGAGTAAAAATTCAATAAATATTGCAAAATCCTCTTTCATTTCTTGAGATCACATTTTTTAATCAAAAATGAAAAATAAAGTTCACTTTGAAAATCGATTGCCGGAATCTAAAGAATAAATTCATGGATCCTCTCTCTCTCTCTCTCTCTCTCTCTCTCTCTCTCTCTCTCTCTCTCTCTCTCCCACTCAGAGCCAGAGATTCTAAACAATTGTATTATTTGCTTATAAGTGTAGAGATAGTAGTATTATATGTAATACCGAAGCGCAAGTGTAATACTGGCAGCAGTGAAGCCGATCAAAGTACGACCCAAACATAAAATATACTTTTTATTTACTGTACTGTATATCAAAACTTACAGTAAATATCCTATGGGATCACATTTTTCTTTAACAATTGCTTTTTTAAAAAAACTAGGTATATCTTATAAATAAAACTGCAATTAAAAAATATTTTAAATATTAATTATTTACACGACTAAACCAATTATTAATAAATTTTCCTAGTTGAGAATCCTAAGATAGCATTGCCAAGACAAACTTCGTCAAATTATATTTAATTGTGTATAAAATATTAATAGTTATATACTTGACAGTATCTATCTAACTTAAATCAACTAATATTTAATTACTATTTGGTTATTTACTTATTCAAGTAATTAAAATTTAACAAAAACAACATCATTCTAATAGAATGTGTTTTTTGCAAAATATATAAATTACAGTAAATAAACATGGTAGTATATCATATATTTTGAAGCCCCTATGTAAATTGACTAGTTTTAACATGGGTTAGTTGACAATAAATTGACCATGATCATGATCATGATCAGCACATGACGGAGCATAAAATTTTCAGAAAATTTTATTTCTGAATCCAAAATGCGACTATCCTTTAGAATAATTTTATTATATCCCAAATTAGGGTTAAGTAAGGGGGGGGTAAGGCCAAAATACCCCCCCCTAAGATCGAGAAATTGGGATTTTACCTCCCCCAGACTTTTTGACCAAATTGAAAAAACGAGGAGAAATGACCCCCCCTAAAATTTATAAAAATTTTAATTTTAGTTAATACTATTTTAATAAGTATTTTTATGTTTTTAATATTTATAAAAATCTAATTATTGATTAAAAATAGTTAAAATAACGTTAAAAGTCATCAAAAAATAACATTATTTTAATTAAAATAAATTAAAAAATTAAAAATTACCTATTTGTTGAAAAGAGTAATCATATTACAATTTAAATATAAGTTTAAGAAGTTAATAAAACAAAAAATACTTATGTTTTTATTAATAATTTTTAAATTTTAAATAAAAAATTTAAAAATATTTTCAATTTTGTACTTAATATAATTAAACTTTAACGAAATTTGAGTTAAATAAGTAGTATTCAGTCAGTATTTGTATAAAAATAAAAATATATAACAAACTATAAACATTAAGTAGTGTTTAAAAAATTAATTATGTTAAAAGTTAAAAATTATTAAAATACTAAAAATAACTCATAGTGTATTATTAATGCTTTTATCAACTATTTTTAAATCTTAAATACATTATTTTTTTGTTAAAATTTGTTTTTATTAATTTTAAAAAATTTTTTTTTTAAATATTTATTTTTTGTTAAAATTTAAGTTTTTGTTAATTTTTAAGTTTTTTTTATATTTTTGGAAATTTTACCTATTTTCCCGGGAATTTATACGGGAACTTGTGGGAATTTTATTGAATTTACATGGGAATATTCGGGAACTTAAGGAATTTTTAGGAAATTTTCTCTAGACCCCCCCTCTTGATTTTGGATTTTTGAAAAAATTGCCGTTTAAAAATGCAATAAAAATCTTACCCCACCCAATACCTCCCCCCCCCCCCCAAGATTTTTTGAGAATTTTGTAAATTTTACCCCGGTCTACCCCCCCCCCCCCTAAAATCCAAAACCTTGCTTAACCCTGATCCCAAATGTATTTTGTATTATACAATACAATATCGGTACGAATCATATATAAGTTACAAAAATATATATTACATTAAAATCTGAGATATTTCTCATAAGTCAAATTACACCTCACATATTGATTGCTAACACTGGTTAACTTATATTTAATATTATACCCCATATATGCATCAATAGACTTTCATTTATTATATCAACTTTTAAAAACTATCATTTTTATTAAGTTTTTTAAAAGTTAGGATTTTTATACAATTCTATTTTACTTATCAAAGATGAAATCAGAATTTTAAAATGCGATGATTTAAAGTTTGTTGAAATTATTTATATCATTTAATAAACTTTTTTAAAATATCAAAGTAGAAATAATTAATGTAATATTTAATATGTATGTTATAATTTGTTTAATTAAATTAAAAATCAATTTGATGTTTCATACATTACTGGATTTACTTTTAATAACTGTTGCATATTTTGTCAATACTTTTTTTTATACTGATCTGTTAAATATGATATTTATAACTTAATTCACACAATAAAGTAATGCTATCTCAAGGAAGGTTCGAACTAGAAGTTGAAACCGAAGTATATTTCATGAATCAAACCGAAACCGTTTGGAACAAAATTCGAGAACAGAATCGTAGTTCTTTCACATAGTTTTCAAAATATCTAAATTTTATTTTCATATAAAATACATAATCGAATAATTATAATATAAAATATTTTTACTAACAAAACCATATAAATAGAAACTTATTTTACAACTAAAATAGTTATGAAAACCGGAACCGAAATTTAGGAACCGAACCGAAACCGTTTAGGTTCCGATCTCTAGTTCGAACTTACGACCTAGAGGACACGATACGAGTCTAGAGGACAATATCCAACTCAATAGCTAATCATGTATTTTTCAAAATGTGATAATATATAATATATATATATTTAAATACCAATATTTTAATAGTTAAGTTAGAAAAATATATTTAAATACTATTAATAAGTTATAAATTTTATAAATTAAATATTTAATGAATTAACAAATAATTTATACAAATCGATAATAAACTTATTATCAATTATTAGTATACAGTATTGACGAAACAAAAACGTTTATTAAAAATGAATAAATTTACAGTAATTCAAGTAATTAAATCATGCTTTAATATATTAACGAAATAGTCTATCCTATCAATTATATTTGTCGACTCAATATAATATAAAAATAGTCTATTTTAAGAGATAATAGCTATCATTGATTTTGTTATTTTTGCTGATTATTAGAATATTCAATTATTTATATAACAAATATAAATTGCATTTACATTTTGCAATATTCACATTTATTTTGACAATAGATATAAAATTTGTTAATAATTTCAAATTTATTGTTTAGTATGTATTCAAATAATGTATTCGTGTTTTTGACAGAATTCAATGCTTCAAAATTAAAGTCGACATTAAATTATAGGATATAATTACTATACATAACTTTCAAATGAATATAAATAAATTTATTTATAAAATTATCGATTCTTATTGTATTCATCAGTAGTCACATAAAATACAGTCAAATCCTTTTACTTATTTATTGGGAAATCAAAAATTCTGATTTTATGATACAATACATCAATAATTCTTATTAAAAAATAAATACTAATTAAATAATATTATATAATTTCTAATAAAATCACATTTTATGCTTTTAACTTTAATTTTATGTTTTGTGTTGATTTATGCAAAAAAATTATTTGCTATAATTATTAATTTAATTATCTATACGACAAATATTATTGTTTATTTTTTGTTTAATTTATAATTGATGCACCTTTTATTCATTTAATTATTTATATAAAACATTATTTAATAAATTGTTCATTTACTTAAAACTTTATTATTAAAATATATTTTTTCGTATTTTTTCATAAGTATCATGTGTTTTATCAAGTAAAATTAGATAATTATTTTGAATATTAAATTATATATTAATCTCTTTTAAAATAAAATTTTATTATTCAAAAAATTATATGTATTTATTTATAACATTATCTTTCTATTTCTGTCTTAAAAATATATTCTTATAACTTATTAAAGAGTATTTAACAATAAAATATCTTCAGAATTACTGTATTTTAATCAATAAATTGTTACTAATATAATATTTATCACTAAATATAGTACAGTATATACTTTACAAAAATATATTTCTAACACTCTATTACTGCGTCTAACAGTATATTCTGTGTAAAAACTTTAAAAATAATATATATATATACAGTATATATATATATTTGTAATTTTCTATAATATTGTGTAATTTATATGCTTTTTAAAGTAATAAAAATGTGACAAAATTTCATTTATTTTTTACCTTTGAATGAGCTCTTTATTGTTCTCTGTGTGAATAAATTGAAATAAATCTATTTTAAGATAAAATGCAACAATAAAATTTTGATCCCATTTTATTTAATAATTCAATATTATTCGTATTATAATTCAAATATTTTAGACACAAATATATTTCATTCTTTAAAATTCTCTATTATTTTAATTTATTTTTTCAAAGCAAAAAAATACATCAATTTATGATTAATGTTATTATATACATATTTTTATATATAAGTTTCTAATATAAGCATATTGTATATGCTTTATATAAATAAATTAAATGTTAATAATGAAAATAATGTTGATGATCATAAAAATGTTATTTAAAATATTTATATAATAATTTTTTAAATTTTATATAACAATATAGAGTTTAATCAGTCATTATATATCTACTACTATGTAAATAAAAATATATAATACTATACATACTTCATATAATATCATAAAATCATATAATATAAAACATTGACTGTAAACTCAAGATTGAAAAATTCAGACCCAAATATATGTTAATAATGAAACTATTGATTAAATTGTAGAGAAAATATGCAAATTAAACATCTATTCATTGCGTAGACTATGTTATTAGGGCTTAAACACTACAACAACTACTGCACTGTTTTTCAATGATGTAGACTATGGCCGCGTATTTTGTACAATCACTGTATCACTTGTTAATTTGATTTTTAAAGTAAATAAAATTAATCGCAATTTTACAATCACTTATATATACTTAATATACATTTTCTGTAATATAGTATTATATAACAAATTTTGTAAAAATTTATTTTTGATAATTTCAATGGTATTAACAAACATTATAATAATAATTAATATGAAATATATATATAAAATGTTGAGCTGTTATATATAACTTATATAATGTGCTAAAAAACCATTTGAAAGCAACACTAATTGCTTAATGTTGCAAAAATTGTTAAATTTTAAAACTTTTATAATAGAATTTGCATTATAATTAGCAATAAAAACAAAAAATATGTTAAAATTACAGTACATACAGTTTAATGTTATTGCACAAACATAATATTATAATAACAATTTTAACTTATAATATTGATAAATTTATAGTTTTTTGTGTAATATTATTAATAATAATGGGTATATTAATAAATATACATTTTTATATAATGCATGTTTAATGCTTAACAAGCAAATCACAATTAACAAATTAATATGTGTTTGCAACTTTTGTAATTTAATAAATTAATGTATATTATTAAAAACTATATTTTTAATTTATATTATAATTGTTTGAATTATTATACTTTTAATTCAAGAATAGCGGTATATAAATATTAGTACATTTATTCAAATAATAATAAAATAATAATATATAGTATTTATTGTATTAACTCTTTTTGTTTATAATGAATGTTAGATGTTTGTGAAGCGCCGGTATAAGGCATGAGAAGTGGTTGACAGTCAATAGATGTGCCACTATTTGCTGAGTTCGGTACTGATATGACGTCCGGGTCGTCGCCAATACAGAGACGAGGGATGTCTACTCTCAGACCACATCCCGGAGTGTTCTTCTTGAGTCTGAGAGTTGACTTTTGCTTATGTTTGGCACCAAATAGTCTCACTCTTATGTATTCATTTAACTGTAAAGTTAATGCAATGTAATGTACTGTATATCCATTTACAAAGCAACAAAATATTTGTCTCATTTTTATGCTAATTAATGCTTTTATGTGTAAGTTATTCATGTTTTTTATTATTGCCACTAAAAGACAGTTCACTAACATATAAGTCATTTTTTGTTAAGTTTACTCAATAAATAAACACAAATATAAATAATTCTATAGAAAATAATTCTCAACTGAAATTGAATATAAATTTTATAATAATGTTGTTTAATGTATTGTATAGATATAATTGAATGTCAATAGTATATGAATCTAATACTTACATCATATCTCTGGTAACAGTGAAATAGAAATACCATATAAGAGAGGACCAGATTTGATGCACCGAATATGCACTGGAATGATGTGGTGTAGGTGTCCTCCAGTGCCAAAACACTGAGAAACCAATTGACCGCAAATAGAGGCAAAAGAGTGACACCGGCTCTCAAAGCGGGTTGGGTTTTGTCGATCTCCCTCTTGTGGGTCAATGGCTTGGTCTCAAAAAAACGCTTCAACACTAACAACATTATAGCCGTATTTGTCTGCAATTGAAGTCATCAAAAAATGTTAGCCAACCAACCAATACATGCATTATATTGAATAGTATTGTATACTATGGCAGTGTTGCACTTAAAACTCATCAAACATCAAAAGCACTAAATGTTTGCCACAAAACATTGTATATTACACTGTATTATATTATAGTTATCTATTTGTGTGTTTGAATTGAGAAAATTTGTGTGTGTGTTGTGAAAAACATTTGATAAAAATTGAATGAAAACGTGAGAAACTTACCAGAATAAGGGTAGAGACAGGCACTATAAACGAGTATTGCATCCCTCCCTCAATCGACATCCAACAGCTAATTGAGACACAAAATAAACATTACATTATAGTGAGCACCGGTAGCACAACATATACACTATTATTATATAATTTCTAAATCTAACATTCAATACATAACACGCTTTTCCATCAATTCTTTTTTATATTTCATAGTATTATACTGTATATAACACAATGATATTAAGGATATTTATGTAAATTATTTGCTATAAAACATAGTCTTCATATCAAATATTTTCTATCCTTTTCTTTATATTTAACATTATTTCTGAATTTATGGAAATTATATTCATTCGCATTTGGATTAATGCTACCAAACACACACACATAGAGAGAGAGAGAGAGAGAGAGAGAGAGAGAGAGAGAGAGAGAGAGAGAGAGAGAGAGAGAGATTTAGTTCATATTTTAATATAAATTTTAAGCACAAACATAATATTCATTCAGTATATATCTATACTTTGTGTAAATTTAGAAAATATTATAATATAAGAGACATACATAAATTCAATTTATTTATAGAGTCTTTAATAGCTACAAATTGTTAGATAGCATTTAGCATTTAATTATATAAATATACATATTATATACATAATTTATTAAAATTGTATATAAATTATATATTTTTTATTAACTACAATATAATAGATAAAAATAAAGTAATTAAGAATATAACGAGAGAATACTTCAATTTTTTAGAATTAAATTATAGATAAAAATATATATATATATATAAATAACATTTGACACATATCTAAATTGTATGACATATTTAGGAAAATATTATAGAAATTATAAACAGAATTTAATAATAAATACTTTAAATATATATTTTTATTTTTCATGTATTCCCCATTCTTCCAGTTTATCATAATATATCTCAACACTTATAATAAGAATATTATTACTATAGTTAAAGTCAAATACAAAAAAGTAATATTTTATTCTTTAAAATAAAATATATTTGATATTTACGTTTTTGAATCTCAATTTTTGAGTTACAGTATTGCCTATCGAGTGTTTTATTGATTTATGGTGAGATAAACTTTGTGTAAATTATAATATTTTAAAACTATTATAACTTTAATATTTATTTATATTAGATTTTGTTTTTATCTCATTTGAATTGAATTTTTCAGTAACGCTCTATTGATATACATATGAAAACATAGTCATTTGAAATGCAAAAACATAATACACTGATGTATTAATATAATAATAGCATATCTACAGTAGATTTTATATAGATATAAAGTATTGATATTACATAGACATTCAGGTCTATCCCCAAGGAATTGCATTGAAAATTTCATATTAAATATTTGAATACCAGTACTATATTTATGTTATAATATTTCTATACATTTACTAATTTATTATAAAACGGTTGTGCAATAGACACATAATAAAGTATTACTGTATAAAAGATAAGTAAAATAAGGCTAATAAATCATTTATTAGGAGACAAATGGGTTGCCATTAATTTTGCTAATACTTTATACATCATATCGGAAGCAATTTAAACAATTGATCTTAAAAGCTGTCATTAATTTTCTTAATTATTTCTTTTTAAATTTAATAACGAATTATTTTAATCATTAATTAAAACTTTTATATTAATTTGTTTAATTTTGTACTTATAATTAATAATTTAATAATTGCAAACAAAATCTATATTTATTAAATAAATTTTTAAATAAAAATATTTGTTAAAGTTTAAAATCTAAAATTAATAAAAAAATAAATATATTGTATATAACTTGATAAAAAATATTAAATTAATTACAATTTATATTTTCACTAATGATTATATATCACAATGATATTATATTATATGACAATATACTGTATGTATATATATATACACTGTATATTATACAAAATTTAATTCTAGTATACTGTAATTACAAAAATTAATTAATTAAATAAATAACAACTATTACTTAATTAATTTTTTTAAAAATTTTGTTTACCAATTAATTTACAGAATTTCGTTTATTTTATATTTTTATGTTTAAAATCATAAAGTAGTAGAATTTTATAAAAATATGACGTTTGGACAATAATAAAGTAACATTTTTTCAATTAAAATAGCATTTATTTTATACTATATATCAAAGAATAATTGAGAACGAATAACGATAAATACAAGCAAAGAATAACGATAAAATTTTTTGGTAGCACATAAAAATATAAATACAATATATTAATATCTAAATAAATATTGAATATAAACCAAACTAATTATTTAATTTATTATAATTTTATTTTCACATAATTAAACAGTATTAGTAATATATAAGACAAATTATTATTTAAAAATTAAAGTATTAGTTTTAATGTTACAAAAAAATAATACATATTTTATATTAAGAAATCAATAATATCTTTTAAACTTTTAATTAGTTAATATTATAAATAAATATATTTATTTCTATACTATATAACTATATATTTATATATTATTACTGATATAAATATAAAATAGATATTGAGTTCATTAATCAATTGATTTAGTTATTAGATTCTAAAACATAAAAAATTTCATTTGACTGCAAACATAATTCCCATTTGAATTGCAATGAAGGAGAGTATCTTAAAACTCGACTGATTTCAACTGTTCGACTATTTATATTATATGTTAAATATCTGGTTAACCATACTTTAAATTAAAATGACCAAGGGCATAATTATAGATAATATTAAACTAAACATTATTGTAATTGGTCATTTTTTGATTAATTGTAAAACTAGCTATAAATAGATAATAGCATCGACTGCTACAACAAAAATAGTCAACTTTTTCTAATTTTACATTTAAAGTATGATTAATCAGATATTTAACATATACTGTACTATCAATAGTTCATCAGTCGATCAGTCGAAATCAGTCGAGTTTTAAGATATTCTCGCAGTGAAGCACTTCATCAATAAAATATTTTTAAAACCCATTTACAAAAATAATCATTTTAAAAATTTTTATTTATGTTATGCATTTTAATTTGTAAATTGATAATCTAGAATTTTTATTAGACATCATTTAAATTCATGTCCCAAACTTAACATTATCTGCTTATTTAATATAAACAAATAGTTTGAATATACGATAAATTTTGAATTGCTATATAGAATCTAATTTATATAATTTAGTATTTTGTTTATAATTATAATATAATTTTATGAGACAAACATACTATACATTATATAGCTTTATTAATTTTATGCCTATATATTGTACTTATCTTATACTGTATAATAAATTGAAGTCATTTCATATGTTTTAATAGCATATCTTTGGAAAAGTTTTAAAATTTTAATAATGTTTACAAATTAAATATTATTTATATGTTTTCAAATTTTATACTAAAATGTGATATATTTAACAAAAAAATTTCATTAAGCACTATATTAAATAACTCTTTTGTATAATAATATTAACATTATTTACCATTAGTTAGTTATTGTAGTCTATGGCCTAGACTCAGCTAATAGCAGGTTTTGAAAGCCATTAACAGTTTAACAGTTTTTAATAATAAAGATAACGAATAAAACATAAAGTAACTAAAATTTAAACTCATTTACTATTTTGTTGTTGTTATTATAAAGTTATAACAATATTTTAGTTTTAAAATGAGTTAAACACATAAATGCAAAGTTGTGTTCAATTTTGAGAGAGAAAAGCCTTTTAGCGTATTATTAGTGATAGAAAAATGCATTTATAAATAATCTAATTATAAAAGGCATATGTTATATATAAATACAATAAATTGAATGTATTGAATATTTTTTTAAATTTTGCTATTTTTAAAACACTCGAGTTGTCTAAAGTATTAAAACTAATTGAATGGAAATATGTTATAAAAAAGACTTTAAAATAAAAAAACAATAAAAATCTCGTCACTTACTATCGTTTTGTTTCATATCCTTCTGGATTCAGATAATACGATATGAGGACAGAAAGTGCTGGAAGTGCTGTAGAAAAAAGTGTGAATTGTTTGCAATCCCACTGTTGGTTAAAGATCCAACTGGTTGGCAATGAAGACCACTTTGACCAACACTTAACCGATCGCTTAATTGATTGATGAGATTCAGAAAAAGGTAGAGATGTCGATGATGTTCTCGACAGTGGTTTCCATAGCCGTTGGTATAGAAATATGGTGTGCGATAACATCCAAAATGCTGAGACAAGATGTAAAAAGTGAAAAATAAGAGGAGCTATAGAGCAGAGTTGGTGACTGTGCGTCCATTTTGGTGCAAATGGAGCCCCGGAGAGGAACATCAGCTGAATGGCCATCAATGATGACACTAGACTTATGAGGATAAATGATGCCTCATATGATTCACGACTTCTTTGGACAATTTGACAGAAAAGCGAAATTAAAAGCAGAATCAATGACACAGAAAAACTCAGGTAAAGAACTATAGTGTGGACCAGTAGTGAGTGGTTGTGTCCGGAATTGTTGGCCATAGAGTCGGTTAGGGATGTCTTATGAATGAGTGCTGCAATTATTCCGAGTTCATCGCAAACACAATGAATCGATGATAGATTGCGTGCTATTGTTTCACAACCTTTCCTCTGCCATAAACTAATTAAAGAAAACAGTGAACCAATTGTTAGCAATGGTAGTCAACTGATATGTCATATATTTATATAACACAATGGATATGAAAGCCATATAACAAAAGAGTAAAAATAACAACAAAAACATATGAAGTTAAAGAAAAGACAATATAAATAGACAACAAATACAATGACAAATGACAGATACAAAGCACTAGTAGTTAACTCTAAGATATACAGTATATTATAACTTAGTTATGACTTACTCTCGGCTAGATTTGATTCGGCCACAACTGATGTGATCACATTGTCTAACGGGTCTCTTAAAATGTAACTCAACCTCTACTTTAGGTGTCTCTTCAAAGTCCACTTCAATACTAACTGCCGGCACCACTGATACTAATACAACATCACTGATTACTTCGTAGAGAGCGTTATCCAAAACAGATCCCATATCTCGGATCCATACGGAAGATATACCGACACCTAACTTATTAAAGTCTAATATATGATAAATACAATATATTAAATAAATCATATCAATAATTAGAATATATAATAATTATATTCAAAATTTGAATTAATATATTATGTTGTATTTTATTTTGTAAAAACTTATTATTATATTTAAATAAAATAAAATAACAAAACAACTAGCAATATAAAATAATTATTATCTATTTATTATTATCATTAAAAATTAAGAGATTTATATTATTATTTAAGTCAAGTCATGTGAATATAAATTGTTTTAATAGTAAGAGTACTAATAATAATATTACTCTTATGAAACTGTTTATTGTATACTATATGCATGTATAATACTGTATATTATAAGTAAGTAATAGTATAAAAATTAGTTGAATATAATGTTAATCATAGTTACCTTCGAGATGAATGATAACTTTTGGTATAATAGTATTGTTAATAAGTGTGGTATAATTGGATGGCTGGACGAGTGGAATCAATGATCCAAATGGAGTCCTATGTGTTAGTGTCATGACTGCAAATATTACAGACAATCATATATAATAAAAGTTATATACAATATATTTATTTATTTATCAGTAAAACATTACATAAGAGGCACTGGCATCGTATGACATACAACATAAAGAGCGAGAAAATTGATATCAAATAATAGAGTTTTAGAAACAAAAACTTAATATAGAATTATAGGGCAAAACATTAACTATCATTTATCTATAGATTTCCTCATCACATATACACTGTATATATACATTGATATATACACTGTATATATGGACTTAACTGATATATTACTTACTTATATTGTTAGCAAAAGGAACGATAGGTTTGATTCTTCTGATGGTTCCGTCATCGCAGACAACAATCAGAGCTCTTAATATATTTTCTGAAAGTACACGAAATCCAAACAAAGCCTCCGCTGTCTTCTGTGTTATCAATGACTGTATTGTCATGTATTGTAGCGTTTATTTTGCAAACAAAATTCAAGTCAAATATATATTTTTTCAAAATATTATGGTCTAAATTACATCAAACAATGGGTTAGTATTTATTAAAGTGATAGATAAGCTTCAATAAAATTGTGTCACAAATCTCATTTCATTTTATTTACAGCCATTTCAAAGCATCACTTTTTCATCCTTTTTTAAAACTTATATTTTGTTTTTATTATATATTCGTTATTTTAAATATATAGTTTTATATTTTATATATATTGTTAGTCATCTGTATTATATTATTATATTGTTACACAGTATATATATATATATATATATATAGTCATTTATATTTTTATCAGTAATTTTATCATAACTTTTATTTTAATTTTCAAATTGTTATCACAAGTAAAATATTATCAAAAATGTATATATTTTATAATTTTAATGTATGTATGTGTGTGTGTGTGTGTGTGTGTGTGTGTGTGTGTGTGTGTGTGTGTGTGTGTGTGTGTGTGTGTGTGTGTGTGTGTGTGTTAAGAATGTTAACTAAACAAAATTAGATTATATTAAAAATAATGTTCTCTAATGTGCTGTTAGAGAGTGAGAGTCGATATGGGAATTGGTTGACGATATGGTAAAGAATTTGAAAAACCGTTAAATACATACATTTTTTTCCGTTTCAATGGTAAAGACAACAGGAGTTTGTGTTAAAACCTGATCGCAAATCGTCGTCAATGACTGTAAATACCATACAAATAAAGTACAATAAGTATAACATCAATATTAATGAACATCTATACAGTAGTATAATACTGATGGCATAGGAGGAGTGCAATGGGATTGATATATGAAGTGATAGTATAGATATAAGTGAAATATAAGACTGACTTGAATTAGATTAACATTTTTGTCTTCATCTTCCATACGGATCTTAATTTTAGCTCTCAGTATAGCATTGAGTGAATCGATGGCATCTAACCTATCCATTGGACTCCTGAGAGGAAATCGTCCCGAAGTTACTAATCGACTCAAGTCTTCTGCCAATGGGTACAGACCATCGACTAAATGCTTGTGAACGTGATATAAGATCTACATATATATACACAACAATACCATCAATTAATCACAATTTCAAGTCAAATAGAGTAAACAACTTTTACTTATATTATATAATTTATATATTATACCCGATTCTTAATTAAATAAATTATTATCAATAAATCCAACAAAAATACAAATTTTTTTTTTTCTTAAAATTTTGTCACAAATATTGATATGAGACACTAATATTAACGCTTTAATATTAATTAAAAATGTATACAAAAAAGGTAAGTTTGTTTGAAAAATAAATTATATGCTATAAAAACTGCTAAAAATATGCTAAAATCTTGTGATACTATTGATTACCTTTACTCACAAAAGATTAGATTTTTATAAAACATTACGGCATACAGTTTGAAAACTCATTGAAATGTTTGTGTAAATATTTGGTTTTTAATAGTTATAATTTTTGCCTATAAAATAAGAAAAAATAGTTGTTTTTGTTTTTAATATAGAGATCTATAAATTGTTATATATGTATATATATTAAAATAAATTATTGTTTAGAGAAATGAATTGTTTAATTATTTGTTTTTTATATCAAATTAATAAAATATGTTTAATTTATCATTAAATGAATTACAACATATGAAAAAAATATATCATATTCGTCAATATTAGACATTTGTATTAATATAATTTAAATAAAAAAACTAAAATTGCTTTAAAAATATTTTATTTATCGGATTCTCTTTTTTTGTTAACAAATTCAATGGTGTTTTGTACTATCAGTCATACTATGTGAGCTAACGGTGCCATTAAATGTATAACAAAATTGCACTATTCATGTACTGTATGTGAAGCATAATTTATACGTTCATTTCATTTACAATTAAATAGACAGACGTTTTCTTATAATGAAATGAAATCAATTGCATAAATGACTGTCTTTTATCAGACAATAAATAATAGCTAAACAAAAAATTAAGAAACATAGTAAGTATACAGTACTTGTATATAATAATTTTATATCTAAAATAACAAACAATATTATGTAATATTTTCAAATATGAAGGATTCTTAATTATGAATATTATAATAAAAAATCTTAAACTAACAATTTATTTGATGTGTTATTAGTTTAATGTGAAAACCTGATTAACTTTTTTTTACTATTAATAAATAGTGTTTGTTTATATCACAATTAATATATATATATATATATATATATATATATATATATAATATTACTTAAAATATCCAGATATTTAATAGAACTATTTGATAATAAAAATTGAGAAATAGCTACAAATAGACAATTTATATAAATTAGGAACAAAATTTTATGCTAGTGTATTTTAATATAAATAATATAATATTTACTATAATATATGATAAATATTACAATCAAACTATATGTAGATTTATTTGTATATGTTAATTATTATAATAATTAAGACTTATATTGCTAATGATAAAAAATAAATCAAAATCTAAAGCAATGCAGATATGTTAATATTTTTTATTTATAAATAAATATTAATTGAAAATAATAAAATTAAAATCTAATAAATAAGTACAGTATTATGTCATATTTAATATATTTTATCATAAATAGTATAATTAATTTTCTAAATGGTATAATAGTCTATTTGATTACTAAATACCAATATTATCAATTTAAATTAATATGATAAATTATTAGAATTTTATAATAAATTATTATTGCCATTATATAATTTAATAATTCAGTATACAATACATTTAATAATCTAACAGTGCATTAGGTATAAAGTGTTATGTAATATAAAATGTTAAATACATACCAGACTTTGTATTTCTTTTAGCTGTTCAAGTCTACAGTCACTATAGTCAGGTTCACCCCAACTACCCGATGGATAACACGGTCGATACAAAGTTCCGCTGTATGGCTGCGGACATAATTGTGAGGATAATATTCCCGTTTCACTAGACGTCCAATTGATGCCATTATATTGTTGCAAAATACAATGTCGTTTATCCTCTTGAATAGACTCATTATCATCGTATTGGACTTCAATATACTGTTCACTATAATTATAATGTATTTTTGAGTCTATAGTTATTGTTGTTGTCGGCAATGTTAATGAATTCTTAGTGACCATTGATCCCAATAGAGAAGTCCTTTGGGAGGACTGGGAATAAAGCAAAAGAAAAATTGTAAATAATGTGGACTTATATAATGTACTGATATATACATTGTATTTATATATATCAGTATTTATATATACTGTATATTTGATAAAACTAATTATCACATATAAGAAACATAATATGACTATTACTTCAATTGAATCATCACTTGAATTCATTGATAATAAGCTGTTGGCCGTCCCATTGGCTGTTAAATCGGTAGTATTATCTACAGTCCAATAGTATTGAGGACCTCCCGGCATAGTTATAGTTGTACTTGTAATAGTAGTTACTGTAGTTGTGGAATCTACCTGAGCTACTAGTGTTGGTAATTGAGTATCATTGCCATCAGATATGTCCAGTGGTGGTAATATAGTGTTAGTAGATTTAAGAGCAATTTGTTTAGTAGTATTTAAATAAACGGAAGTATCAGTAGATATATTGCTGGCGGAGTAGAGTATAGTCAGCCCAATGGATCCCTTAGTAATGGACTTATTTGAAAAGCTCAGTATTCCAGTAGTGTTTGATTCACTAATATTTTCATTATTATTAATAATGTCTATCACATCAACACTACTATTGTCACTGTATTTCATTTGATTTACATTAAGATAGTTTTCTGTTGATATCATTGATGCCAATGTTGTCATGAATGTGTTTGAAGTGACTTTCGGTTTATTTGAAGCAATATTTTCATTGAATAATCCAAAAGTATTAATGGATTTATACGATTCATTGGCTCTTTCATCCCATTCCCCATTAGCTGCCAATTTAGGCCAACTTTTATTAGACTTTTGCTCAATACTGGCATTGATTTTAGTAACGGAAGGCATAGGTGTCGTCCAACTAATGCCATCAAAGCTTTCATTATGTTTGTTAGCTTTAAGCTTATTGTCACTCAACACTAAGTTATAATAATAATAATAATAATAATAATAATAATAATAATAATAATAATAATAATAATAATAATAATAATAATAATAATAATAATAATAATAATAATAATAATAATAATAATAATAATAATAATAATAATAATAATAATAATAATAATAATAATAAAAATAAAAATAATAATAATATTTACTATTTTTATAACTATAAATATCAACGTTATTATTATAATTAATTTGAATAAAAACAATGTTATTTAAGAACAAAATATTTTAATTAATACAGTATTTCAATTATAAATTTTTAAATTTAAAAAATAATAAGATAAAAATATTTTTTAATTTGAAGTTTGCTATATTCAATGTCATTAATAATATTAATAACTTATTATATACTAAATTTATATTTTACATAATGTTATACATGTACTATATAAGTACTGTATAATAATTATATACAGTCAAAATGTATTCAAATGTGTATCTAAAATAGTATTGACAATTTTTTAGTACTTTATATCATATCTTTATAAACATTGAAATTTAGATTAATATATTATACTATTCTAAAGTATTATTACAGTAAATATATATAAATAAATTAGTACCTTGAATAATATTTGCCAATAATGATGGCAAAAGTAATGATGTAGTCGTAAATATTAAACATAAATTTATTAGATATGACATCATATCCTCAATAATTATAAAGAATTTAAATGTTGTCTAAGATTTAGTGAAGTATATTGTAATCCATAACTATTTTCACATTTTAGTCAATTATTGAGAATTCTCTCATGAATTTTAATTTGATTAAGTTTTTTGTTACGTCTAAATTCCATCAATTATTACAATAACATATAAAATCATATACACATATTGTATATAAAAGTTAAGTCATATACTCTCTATTGACTCTTACAGTAAGAGATAACCACCGTTTGTAAAGAAAAATCAGTGAAAACTGTATGGAGAGAGCATTGAGACACTCGTAGACCCGGTATCTAACAGTTAGAGAGAGAGAGAGAGAGAGAGAGAGAGAGAGAGAAAGAAAGAAAGAGAGAGAGAGAGAGAGAAAGTTTGTAATACAACAGTGCATGCGTTCAGTGATGTACTGAATCCTGAAGATTGTTGAGACCATTGGTGTATTGCATCGGTTTTCCATTGATTGTCACTATAGTGCCAAACAATATAAATGTTTAATTCATTAAAAAAACCCATAAAAATCATTTATTTATAATTTATAATATTAATATACATCATAAATAAATTACAAAAATAACTTTTTTAACAAAATACTGTAGAATTACATTACATTTTTGAAATAATACACTTTTAAGATAAACAAATAGCTCAATACATAAATGTCCAGACAAAGCCGGATAATTTGGTTACTATAATAGTAATACTAACTCAGGGATCGACATCTATAAGACATTAGCAAAATCAATGTTGTTTTATACTGTAGTGAGTCCTCGAAACAAATGTATAATTTAAAAAATAATATATTTGGTTAAATAATAGAATGAACTATAAATTATTAATTTATTGTAATATTATTTTACAATAAATAATGAAAATATTGAATTGTAACAAATTTGACGTAACAACAGTAAAATAATATACAATTACAATAAAAATAAGATAAAATATTTAATTATTATTGACTTAAATATATAAATCGATTAAGACTTATGCTCTAAAATTATTAAAATCAAAATTATTATATAAACAGAATAATTAATTAATATATATATATGATAATAAAACTAAATCAAAAATATTTTTAGTTATATAATATATAATTATCAATAACATAATATACTGTATGTACTGTATATATTTAACACAAATTATATAGAGTTTATAAATATTAAAATAATTTATTTTTATTTATAATTTTATACTTAAATTTTATATTATAAGCTCTAAATTTAAATTTGTATTAATATGTTTTATATCTTATTATTATAAATAATATAATTAAAAATTTTAATAAAAAATCGTATTATTATCATAATATAAAAATTATAGTCTATTTAAATAAAAACAATATTTTAATTTTTACAATTATTTGTGTTTCATAAGTTATATACATAAGTTAAGTTATAATTATGTTTTATAATAAAAAATGAAATAAAATTATATTTTTGCATATATTAATATTTGGATAATTATATTCATTATTTTTTTAAAAAATACTTTACTAATGAAAAAATATTATTTAAAGATTATTTATAATAAAATCTTTATATAAAACAATTAAATATAAGATTTGTTTTGATTTCTATGTGTTTGTGATGTAAAATGAGAAGATAGGGAATAAAATGAACAAAAATGAGTTTTTGTTTCTTATGCCGCAAGCATTTAGAGATAAGATATGATATGATTGATGGCATTATACTAAATGTTTTAACAGCACCGGAGCCAACAAATAATTCAATGCAATGAATTGAATGCAATGTATTTACATTTTTGCATAGATATCAAAATATACAATACACTACTGTGTTATGCTATAACATTGGACTACAGAATATTCTGTAAGTAATGATTTAGACTTGCATTACAAACAAAAACACACACGCATATACATACACACACATACACACACATACACACACATACACACACATACACACACATACACACACATACACACACACACACACACACACACACACACACACACACACACAAACACTTATAATACTTTTTGTATAAACCAAAGTTAATGTGATTGTCGGAGTTTACTTTTTTGTTGAACACCAAATTTCTTAGTGTTTTTGAGACTTATATTTAATGTGTTTATACGTCGACAAAATGCGAGCCATAATGTGTTTACTGTTAGTCGTTATACGTATAGTCTTGTAATGCAATTGACAGCACACTCGTAGACCATTTCCTCGTTAAAAATTTATTAAAATAACACTATTTTTTGAAAAAAAACTGTTTTTGATGTTCACATTGAATAAAAAATTGATTTTAAAAATCATCAAATTTATAGAGTTCATAGTCAAAGAGAAAATTATGCGAATAATTTAAATAATAGATTCAATGGCAATATAAATACTCAATAAAAATTATTTACTATTTTAAAAAAGTTAATTTTGTCTGTACTTTATAATGAAATATTTCTAAAATTCTCAAATAACAATAATAATAATAATTGAATTGGTAAAATATTTTTGCAAATAACATTAGCAGTGTATTCAAAGATCCCAAGCATGTGTTAAAATAATAGCTATCAGCTATTATAATGGCAATGATATGTCATAGAAAATAAAATGTTAACTCTATTGATGGCCTCACGTATTAAACCTATTGTAATGTTTGGTCTGTCTGTTTGACTCAGAGAATGCATTACCACATGAATAATGACAACAAATATATAGGAGAGACCATCACAACCATCAGTACCAGTATTATTGCCATCAAATAATGTCTTACGATAGCTAACAGTCATAACTATGTGAATAATTCGGTGCCATTAAGTTATTGCCAAATATGAGACTCATTTTATTTGAACAACAGTTATCCTAATAATTTTTTTTATATATAACTATAAATTATTTATTTGACATTTGAATATTTGTAAAAAATATAATTAGATTTTTTACATTAATATATTTTTTAAATATAAAACATTATAATTAATTAAAAAGTTTAATTGTCATATACTGTTTTATTTAAATTAAATAAATATTTTGAATTATTTTAAATATCATATTTAGATAATTAATGCCTGAATTCAATCATAAGTTTTGTTTTCATAATTTTACGAAAAAAGTTTTATAATTATTTTAATAGTAATATGCAATTTATTTTCACTTTTCATTTAATCGCATCAATAACTCATTTGTACTAAAACTGTTATATCATATCATGTAAATGAATGACTTCAATAAGCACTACATACACATACACATACACATACACATACACATACACATACACATACACATACACATACACATACACATACACATACACATACACATACACATACACATACACATACACATACACATACACATACACATACACATACACATACACATACACATACACATACACATACACATACACATACACATACACATACACATACACATACACATACACATACACACACATACACATACACATACACATACACATACACATACACATACACATACACATACACATACACATACACATACACATACACATACACATACACATACACATACACATACACATACACATACACATACACATACACATACACATACACATACACATACACATACACATACACATACACATACACATACACATACACATACACATACACATACACATACACATACACATACACATACACATACACATACACATACACATACACATACACATACACATACACATACACATACACATACACATACACATACACATACACATACACATACACATACACATACACATACACATACACATACACATACACATACACATACACATACACATACACATACACATACACATACACATACACATACACATACACATACACATACACATACACATACATACTATTGCACACATCCTATGCACTCATCTCTGAGTTTCAATAGTTTTTTTTTTGACAAAAATATCTGTTATATTCTCTACTAAGTAAATGAATCGCATTACTGAACGCTTAAAATGTTTTATATATTTTATTAATGTAAAGCCATAGGTTGGCCATCAGTGATACAAATACAATACGATTGTAATATACAGTAATATTATTAACATTAAATATGTTATTATTGTGGGAATACTTTAAGTTCTATTAATCTATTTGTCTTTGTATTAAAAATTACAAATTTTTTAAATATTATTATTAAATTTTTGTATTAAATCAACTTTAATATATGAATTAGTAAACAAAAATCTAAAATATACTTTTATGTAAAGTTGTTGAATGTGGTCTAGAGTTGGCAAAAAAATCTAAAATAATAGAGAAATTTCTGGGAAGTTTCTAAAAAATATTTCTGTCAATGGGATACTCATATTAATTTTGTTGTCTCGATATTTGTTATTTTGAAAGAATTCATTATAACTATAAATATTTATTAAATTTTATTATTAGTTTTTTAATTAATATTCAAAGTAAAAAATTCATTTATTTACATTGAACTAAATAAATGATAAATGAATAATTAATAAAATTTAATAAAAAAATATAATTTTAATTAGATAATTATATTAATTTTATAAATAAGAGTTCCATTAATATAGTAGTGTGTGGTATATATTACATTGTATGTATCATTAATACAATAATATAATAGCTATAGATATGGGGATCCCATAGTATAATGATTAAGTTAAATTTATATAGAAATTTAATCATGAGAAACTTTCTAGAAGTTTTCTTAGAGAAATTTATTAGAAAATTCTATTTGCCCATCTCTAATGTGGTCACTAAATGTTTTAGTTTCTAAATTTTCTGTCTGAAAGATAACAATATTATGATAGTTTGACATAAATCTGTTCAAATTATTTTGATAAAATAAAAATTACTTATTAAAGTATAATAAAATGTTGTAAATTTGAATGGACAAAGCATCCTATTTTTTAAATTAAACATTATAAAATTTTATTATTACAATCTATTATATAATATGTTATAATATTTGTATTATTTTAATATACAATATTATTTGTATTTTATTAGTTTTGCTAATATTTTGTTTAAAAAAGTGTAATTTATTTCACAATTTTATGTTATTAAATTTGTATAAAGTATGTTATAAAATGTATTTTTTATATATTTGAATATAAAAGTAAGATTATTTGCTTTTGAAGAATTAGATCCGGGTTCGAGCCCAAGGCATAAGACTTGTTTGGTTAAAAATTGGATTAATAGTTTGTACTAATTGTTATTAATTGGTATTAATTATTATAAACTAAATTACTCTTATAATTAAAATAAACTAGCTAAAGTAAATTTAAACATAAATAATAAAAAATAAAATTGAATAATTAAACATGATCAATATTACATTTTATTAACTATGTTTTCTTGCATCAATGTATACATTATAATGCACTTTATTAGATTTCGACACAGGAGTGTGAGGACAGGGATGTTTAATGATATTTTAAATAAAATTATTTTATACAATAAAATAAGTTTTAAAATGTTATTTAATATTAAAATGCTAAATAACAAAATTTATTGCTTTATATAAATTTTTCTTATCATTTATATTATAAATTTATGTAATACATAAATCTATTCTTTTTTTGACATTTTATAATAAATTAAATATGATAATATAATATAATATAATATTTATAACAAGAGTGGGATGATAATTTTATTAAATACAAAATATAACATATAAAGTACAAATCAAAGTTTATTTCAAAGTACAATAATGTTTCAGAAGTTTTGGTAATATTTGTTTCATAATTATTCTAATTATAAGTTAAAAATTGTATATAAAACACAAGTATTTTGTTTTGACAAAAAAGTGAGTTTTAAATAGTTTAGTAAAACGTAACCATTATTTATGATAGAAAGAGTCATTAAAAATATAAAATTATGTTTTACAAAAAACTAATTCAAAATGAGAGCTATTAATCAAATTTGATTATCATTTAAATAACTCAAAAAATAAAACAGTGCTTTAAATGGTTTATCATCTCAAGTGTGTATGTTTTGTCAGATTATTATATTGAGAGAGAAAAACTTAAATGAGTTGTGATGTACTCTCATTGTATATGATATACAGTATATATTGTATAAACATAAAAGTTATCTGAATTTATGCTTTGGTTGACAATTAAATTAGTTTAAGTTCTCGACTTTAAGCACAGTTAGGTTCGTAGTAATAGTGTTATCCATCGACTAATGAAACTCTAAGTCAAATTAGATGCTATAGATTAGTCTAAAATACAATGAGTTAACCCATTGACTCACTTGATAACTACCGTTACATCAGAAAATACTTTCGGTTCAACTATTTTCACATATAATGTTTACTTTCGTTTCATTATATGAAACCCATTATTATTAATGAGAACTTATTTTGTTTATATCATATTTAATATAAAGGACATTAAAAGTTATTTTATTCTCAATGAATAAATGTTTTTTTGTATTTTTTATGATTAACTTTATAAATATTTGTTTTTATTGTCATTATTATTGTAATAAATGTTATTTTTTAAAAATATTCATTTTTAAAATTTATTATAATAAAATACTTTATTAAATTGGCTTCAATTCAAGTTTTCTTAAATAATTTAGTTCAAAAACATTTGTTTATATTTATTCAAAACAATTATTCATGAAAAGTATAGTTATTACAAATTTATTTTTTAATCAATTTTGTTTAACATAATCACTGCTTCTTACTAATAGTCATTATAATATAATTTATAATGAATATTATTTTATACTATAGATATAGAATTATTTTTCTATTATAATAAATATGTATATTTTTGTACATACGGTAATGTCAAAATAATGCTATTTTTAATTACTAAATTGCATTTTATCAACTGATATATTTAATGCAACTTTTAAATAACATTTAAAAAATAACATTATTATCTAATTTAATGATATTAACATAAATTACTGTATATAATATATAATAATCAGTTTGCTCATATTTAATCACTTAACATTATAAATATACGTAAACTATGTTTAGATGATAATTTTGTGTTTTTAATTTTAACTATCAATATTATAACTGTAAAACAAACTACTCATATAATTACTAATAAAATGAAATACAAATGTTGTATACAAATAATGTGATGGACTATGAGTTTTTAATATTGCAATCAATGCAATGACACAAAAATAAATTAGTTTAGTTTGCTTTGATGTGTTTGCTTCCCACTCTGTTTTAAGCATTTTCAGCTCTAAATTTTATAACCTCTCTCTCTCTCTCTCTCTCTCTCTCTCTCTCTCTCTCTCTCTCTCTCTCTCTCTCTCTCTCTCTCTCTCTCTTTCTTTCTTTCTTTCTTTCAGATTGTGTGTAATATATAGTTAATATAAAACATTATAATATACTACTGTATACTATGTATGTATAGAAAAGTTATTATAAGTACATATAATCCAAATAAATGTTTAAGATTTGTGTGTATCGGAAATGTCCATTCATTTCCTTACCATAAATAGCAACGACTACTATGTGTCACAACTTAAATGATTTAATGCAAAACTGTCTATGAATAGTAACATTTGGTGATTAAATTAAATTATATATAAGTATATATATGTTTGAAAATTTACATTTCACATATTAATCAAATTTTTAATTTAAATAGTTAACGAGAATGATTCATTATATATATATATATATATATATATATATATATATATATATATATATATATATATATATATATATATATATATAGAGTATTATATACCATAAATATATCTTCGTTAAGCAAGGTTTTGGATTTTAGGGTGTATAGGGAGAGTCAAATGACAAAAATCTTGGGGGTATAGTATGTGGTGTAAACTTTTGTTTCATATTTAAAGAACAAAAATCCGAATTCAAGAGAGGATCAAAAAATAATTTTATTTAAAGTTTCAATTTAAGCGATTATAAAATTGAAAATATTTTTTTTTATTTTTAACAAACATTTTAAAAAACATTAATAAAAACATTATCATATACAGTATATATATATTATTTTACGAACTTTATTTATCTTAAAATTCTATTTAAATTTTAATATGATTACTGTGTTTTCAACAAATAATTAATTTTTAATCTTTTAATTGAATATTTTAATTTAAATAATGCTAGGTTTAGATTAACTTAAGGTGATTTTAATTATTAAAATAATTTTTACTAAATTCTACTCAAACTTCATTCATATAAGGTATAAAAACATAATAACATTTAATTAAATATCGATTTAAATAATAATTTTTATAAACTTAAAAAATAATTAGAAAGGGATTATTTCTCCGCTTTTTTGAGCCAAAATTTTTTCAATTTGGTCAAAAAGTCTGGGCTTAAAATCTTAAAATCAATCTTACTTTTTTATCACCTCCTACCACCCCCCCCCCCTTAGATTAACCCTGATATATATAATAAAATGTAAAGTAATTTTTGCTGATTTTTATTTATATTAATTAAATTATACATTTTTTCAATTATTGATTTTCTTTAGTTCAGTAATATTGCAATGTTTAGTACCGGTGATCATCAAAATATAGTGGAGAAGCAATTTCACTATTTTCTAGTCTCTGAATGTGTTGTCGAGTGTTTGCTGGACTCATGTGTTGTGATAATAATGATTAGTCAAATAGAAAGTATAAAATACCATATAATAGGCTATTCTGTAAATTATATGCTATAAAATCAATATTTCTTTTTAGGCAACATCTCAATCATGAATTGCCAATAATACCCAAAGTCTTACTTAATCTAATGCCAAATGAATCGTAAATAAAAAAAGATTTATTTTTTATAAGAATTGGACCTAAAGATGGACATCACAGACACCACACATACAGTAATCATATGATATATTTTTGTGAAAAATTGTAGTAAAATTCAGAGATACTGTAAAATAATCCAATGGTGTTGTATTGATATGTGTTGTATTATATCATACAAGTTGTACGACTAGTAGGCTAAACATCAATCACTTTATTTCTCTCTTTTAGCTAATGTTTAGGCCATAAAACTTACTTAACTAAAACCCTTTTATTGACTCCCATATTGACTATAAATATAAATAATTTAAAGTAAAATTTCTAGCATGTGCTGTACAAATTTTTTTCAATAAAAACAAAAAATAAACCATAAATTTATTTGTAAGTTTTATCAAATTTAAGTTAAAACTAATTGTATTATATTAAAGTTTCTAAAAAAATCTTGATTAAGACATAAATTTTATTTGATTTAAAAGATAGATAAATACTAATAAAAGAAAATTGTATAATTATAAGAAGCTTTTTATGCACAATAAACTCAAAATTTATATTTCATTTTTTAAATACTAATTTTTTATTTTTAGTATAACATGTCTAACATTTTTGTCTTCAATTTGCTTTATTTTTTTGCCGAAAGCAGTATTTTATGCGTGAAATGAATTTACTTGACTTTCAATTAATATTATCTTAGATAAGGATATTGTTATAGTATTAGTAGTGATATTCAAATTGAAGTCACTTTTGAATCTTTAATTTACAATAAAAACCTTAATTCTTCTCTTAATAAGCCTAAAGACATTTGACTTAGTCATCAATAGTTTGTTATATTTTATTATATTTTTTTTTGTAAACACTTCAATAAAATACAGTAGTTTTTATATATCATACAATAAAATAGAAATAATAATAAATATTAAAAAAAACTTAAAATAGAAACTAAGCGTATTATCCTAATAACTTTAAGACATTTGTTTTGTCTGTTTGTTTGTTTGTTTGTTTGTTTGTTTGTATGTGTGCACACTTCCTCAACAACCATTTTTTAATTCAAAGCTAAAAATATATTGTTATATTTTCAATTTTAATTTAAAGCAATATTATTTCTATGGGAAATTTTAAATGATTATTGAGCTCAGGTAGGTTTTAGGGACAGGTAGGCTGGTGTCGTGTAATTACACTTTGCTATATTATATGAGTTACAGGGCACCGGGAGGTAAGCTACCTGTGCTAAATTTTTGCAAAATTTTCTCAAATGCAAAAATTTTCAATTTGTGTTAAAATTTTCAATTTTAATTTAAAGCAATGTTATTTCTATGGGAAATTTTAAATGATTATTGAGCTCAGGTAGGTTTTAGGGACAGGTAGGCTGGTGTCGTCTAATTACACTTTGCTATATTATATGAGTTACAGGGCACCGGGAGGTAAGCTACCTGTGCTAAATTTTTGCAAAATTTTCTCAAATGCAAAAATTTTCAATTTGTGTTAAAATTTTCAATTTTAATTTAAAGCAATGTTATTTCTATGGGAAATTTTAAATGATTATTGAGCTCAGGTAGGTTTTAGGGACAGGTAGGCTGGTGTGTCGTGTAATTACACTTTGCTATATTGTGTGAGTTTATGGCACATGTTAGCTACATGTGTTAAATTTCAGTAAATTTTTTTCAAATGCAAATTTTTTTTCGCAAAAATTAAATTTTCAATTTTTATTAAAATTATTTAAATATATATAAAAACTAAAATTTCTCAAAAGTTTAGTCGAATTAATGTGTATTGGTTCAGTAGTTTTGTTACATTAGGTTATGTAGTAGTTGTATAAACAAATTAAGTCTCATTCAAATTACTTATAGTAAATATTTTTAAATTAGTAAAAGAATTGCACGGCTATACATGTTGCTCGGGACAAACTAGTTAATTTTAATAATTTAGTTTTTTCACTATTTTTTCATAAATACGTTTAAAATAGTCATTTAATAAGAAAAAATTATTTTATATTCAATATAAATATTTAAAAAATTAAATACATATTAATCTACCGTAAAAAATGTGTTTCCCCATATGGAATTCAAAAAAAAATAAAAATAACATTTTCATACGGTAAAAATTTACCACCCCTGGTAATAATTAAACAGTAAATTATTATACAAAGTAAAAAACTATATTTTTGCATATTATGGTACAAAACTCGCATTATTCCCCATGACTTAGACATTTCCATTTGGGAGAAAAACATGATTTTACGGTAAATGTATATTTTGTTAAATAAACTAAAAGTTTTTATTTTAGTAAATATAATATTCTTATTAATAATATTAATACAAAAATATATTAAGAATATCCATAAATTACGTCAATTTATTTAGTTTCCATTGAATATAATATTAATTAAATTGTAATTAAAAGTAATTGACGTAATTGTGTGTAATTAGAGGCCAATCACTGAAAATAGTAATCAAATGTAAACAAAGTGTCACTTATTTGTTGTCCGATTAATAAGTAATTGTTATTATCATTGATAAAGACATGAGAGATGATGGATGTGGAGGACAGTCACCTGAATTTGGTCATTGATATGATCAACACTATTGTCATCACAAGCTGTCAACCACTCAAGCATTTGTCTCAACACTTTAATCCCTCAGAATTGGTCTACAGATTGTGTCAATTGATAATAATTTACGAGAAGAATATTGGAAGTGATTCGGCAATCGATAGTCTTCTGCAAACTGATACAAAATCTGCAATATTTAGTCAAACTATGTGTTCAATCGTCAAGTATTGGCTTCTGGAGTACTATAAGACTGATTTTGTAATCATCAATGGTTTGAATGTAAACAATGGATGTGAAGATCAAATGATTTTGACAACACTTATGGTTTTGAGAGTCTTATATCGTATGAGACATTTGATGGATCAAAGGATAAGACAGATATTAACCAACGGATGGAAAGATTTGCACGACTTTGACAAACAATTGGATGATATGTTTCAACAAAATTCACTTAAATTTACGACACTTTTGGTCAAACAATCAAATAATTATATTTTAAGAGTTAATTCTTATGTCAAACAAATTAATGAATTGAACCAAAAGAATAAGGATTTAATGGATCAGTTAAGGATAGCTGAGGAAAAAATTGCAAATCAAAACTATTTTAATGGTCTGTCACTCATGAGGATTGCGACAACCTTTGCTAATAATATCACTTATAATGATAACTCTATGACACAAAAACCTAAAAGAAAGACATCACCGAAACGAACCATAAAATCTAATAATGAATCCGCTATCAGAAAAAATACAGTTATGACTGCCAGCACTCATAAGACTAATAATGCTGTAAATGGTATTATTTTTCGTAATCTTAGAAAAAGTCAATCACCAAACAAAACGGTTACACCAGTAGACCAATCATCAGTTCCTATAACAAGAAGTTGTTCGGCAAAAATACAGCGCATTATTAATGGTATGTCATCCGTAAAATCAGTCGAAACAACTTTCAGGGAAATTCGGGCCATTTTTAGCGAACCCGACGATTCAGAATTTGAATATTTTGAGGCCAAACAACAAACACAACAAAATACTGAAATGATAACAAACTTTGTAACTTCAAAGAAAAGAACCCATTCCTCAAATCACATGGAAATTAGTTCACAAACATTGAAGAACAATGAAAATAAAGTTTGCAGAACTTTATGGCCGTCGAGAAATCGGGAATATCCCCGCAATAAACGCTATCCATGCAAATGGATGGGATGTAACTATTTGGCTGACAGACCATCAACTCTTGTAAGATAATGCTAACATAAATACAGTATAAACAGAAATATTATTTATTTTGAATAATCAGATAAGACATGAGCGCCGACACACTGGAGAGAAGCCATTTGCTTGTGATTGGCCCGGTTGTGATAAACGCTACAAAATGAGTTCAAATTTAACGCCACATAAATTGACTCACAAAGGTATTAGGCCTTATATCTGTGATCGGCCCGCGTGTGGACTCGCTTTTACTTATCCGCAACATTTAAAGCGCCACCGAATTGCACGACACGGCCTCTTATCGTAAGTCCATTACCGATGTTTTATACAATTTATACAGATATACAATATATAATATACAGGTTTAGGTTATTATTGATTATAATTTAACTTTTATATTACGGTAGTATCTACAACTAACATATTATCAAATTATAAATTAAAAATAATGTCATTAAAAACTGATGCAATTATATATATATTATAAATATTAAAAATTTTATAATACAGTAGATACAATATTGAACCCATTGGTAAAATTAACAGTATTTAATAATAACTGAATTATAACAATTGAAATATTTTTATAGAAATATAAGAATTTTAATATTAGTGATCCTTATAGTGGTTATCATCAGTAAAGTGTTAATTACTTCGATATTTTCATTATTTGATATTATAGTAACTATATTATAGTCTTTAGGTTTAAATGCAATGTTTTGTCATTTCTAACTATACTTAGTTAGCATTGTGTTTGATATTAATTAAATAATTTGTTTCAATCATTTTGTTTTGTATACCACAACCACTCCTTTATCATATCATATAAATACTCGATCTTTTCTATCGTTTGTTTTATAATCATCTGGTGATGTCATTAATATAATACTGTATTAGGGATAATAATAACACTTTGACAATAATTGGTACATTATCTTAAATAAATATCATTATCTTAAATAAAAACTTAAATGATGGCAACTATAATTTATGAAATTATATAATTCAATATATAATTTAATATCATTAAAAATGGGTGCAACTAAATATAAATTACGGTAATTGCATCACTTGCTGACACTAGTGTATACAATTATTTTGTTAAATTATAAAAATTATTGAATGTTAAAAATATTTAAACAATTATAGTATAGTAATATCGCACATATTTATTATAAATTTATTTTGTTTATTACTGTAATGTCATTTCGATTTTTTCATCTTTTGTATGATATTTGAGCTTAAAATATATAAATTGTTAAATATTGATAATTTGAATCATTTATTAACTATATATTGTGATGTTATAAGTCTATAAATTCATTTAATGTTAAGTTATCAAAATTTATCTATCAATTGTTATAAATAATTAAACATTTAAAAATTTACAAAAGTTTAGTATAATATAGATAATTTATTTATAATTGTTATTTAAATATACCGGTATTTTTTATATAAAATTCACATATATATTATATTATTATATACAATCTAATTTATTTATGAATAAATGTTTATTATTTTTACAAATAATAAACATATAGTTTCTAGTAATAATTTATTGAATTTTTTTAATTTGAAAATTAAATTATTACAAAAAAAAACAAATGTTAATAACCAAATTATTATATCAATTTGTCATATATAGTATATTTTTAAAATTTATAATTGACATTTGTATTTTAGCAAATGTTGAGCAATGTATTTATAGTTTATTTGCTTAACATATCGACATCGTTAAGTTATAAATTTACAAAATTGTTTAAATTCAATTGTTTAAAATAAAATTAATATATCAAATAAATATATAATTTGTATATAAGTTTGTTTGCTTCAGTGATTTTTAAAAAATATACTGTAATGTCATCCAAAAATCAAATCAATTGCAATGGTATTCAAGGTATTCCTTTTTGTTCGTGAGATTTCTGATGAAAACAATAAGTGATTCCCTGATCCCATGCCTTCTTCAGTATTGTGTCCACAATATTGCGTTTGTCGGGAGAGTGGAACCAATCGGAGAGATCGCGGTTGCAGTCAGCGTCTGGCGGCGGACTCTTAATCGGTATATCATTCATACAATTTTTACAGTTAAGCTTACGATGCGTATCACTTTTGATCCCTTCCTCTAATCTGAACAACTCTTTGAGTTCGGAAAGAGTGAAATGTCTTTCGACATTCTCTTCATTATCGACAACACAACTGCTCAACGCTTTCTTATGTGTTTGTCTTTGAAATATTTTTTCTTCAATAGTTCCCGTCGATAGTAATCTATAAATAAAACATTGTTTGCGTTGGCCATCGCGCCAAACGCGGGCCATTGCTTGTCCATCATTAGCTGGATTCCAGTCGGGATCGTACATAACGAGGCGATTCGCGCCGATTAGGTTAAGACCACAACCACCAGCTTTACTGCTTAACATGAATATGAATTCAGAACTGTGAGGGTTATTGAAGTTTTCGACTACTTTTCCCCGTTTCTTGATAGACATGGAACCATCTAAACGAACAAAACCATAGCCACGGCTTCTGCAAAGTCTTTCAAAGAGATCTAAAGTTTGTGTATAATTGGAAACTAAAACAACTTTGTCTGTCGTTTGGCTTTTAATGAAAGCTAAGAGTGTGTCCAATACTCGCATCTTTCCAGACAATTGTGGCATAACTTGTTTGCCATTCAATGTTCCGAAATCGGAAGGAAATAAATCTAACAATGAATTCAATTCATTTTTCGGGTTTTTGCACATATCGTACGCTAATTGAGGACTATTACAAAGTTTCTTCAAAAATGTTATCGCAATGAGAGACGCATTTCCTCCACCTTTTGCAGATGAAGTCTGGTTTTGGGACCCATTGACAGCTCGAGTAACAGCTTTTGATTTCAGGAAATATGAGTACAAAGTTTTCTGAAGTGGAGTTAATTCACAGCAAACTATTTGTTCATATTTTACGGGCAAATACTTTGACAATATTGAAGCAGTCCTTCTAATCATACATTTGTTGACAATAGACAACAATTCATCCAACCTTTCTTTAGCAATAGCTATGTCTGCATCTATGGCCACAGCATCTCTTCCTCTAAGTATTGGGTTTTCATACTTTTTCTTAAATTCTTGAGCCGTTCCCAGTATGCCTTCATTGACAAACTGAACTAAACTAAAGTATTCGAGTAAATCATTTTGAATAGGAGTTCCCGATAATAGGATTCGTCTTTTGGCATTAATTTGGTTCAATGCGTGGTATGTTTGGTTGTCCTGATTCTTGAGCCGATGTCCTTCATCACAAATAATGAGTCCAATCTCTCCTGAGTGAAGAACATTTGCGTGCAATCGAAATGTTTCATAGGATATGATAAGTATTGGATTCACACAACGCCTCCCTTTAATTGTATTAATAAATGAATGCAATTTCTGGTCGATCTCAGCCTTTGATCCGCCATCGATGGCCATTGCATTTAGTTTATTGCCCAACCATTTGTTAAACTCATTATACCAGTTCTTGACGAGACTACTCGGCGCCACAATCACTACCTTATCAATGGTTGGCTTACATTCAGGACTTTGTTTCAGAAGTGTGAACACAAGTGAAACGCATTGAAGAGTTTTTCCTAAACCCATTTCGTCGGCCATAATACAGCCATAACTGCCGGGCAATTGTACGCCCGTCACACAGTCCCACATAAATTTAACGCCTTCTCTCTGATGCGGTCGAAGCACATCCGTTAACAGCGGATCCATCACTACGTGAACCAAACGTTCGTTTTGTTTCACTTTCATCATCTCTTCTTTAGTCATCGGCGGCGGAGTGTATAATATTAATGCGTTTTCTGCTTCGGGATCGTGTAGTGGATGTCGACCACCACTCAGACGTACACCAAGTGATCGGTAAGAACCACCTGAAGACAAAATAAATTGATAATTAAGCTAATCATCAGATTTAACAATAATTGCAATCAAAACCTTTATATCCATTGATTGGTATAACAAATGGTTTGCTTAATATCTTTCGGATGTACTCTTCGTGAGCTAACCGTTGGTCGGGTGTGAGTCCAACTGATTTACCGAAAGTGATGTTAATATTATCTCTTTTGGATGGACTCAATGGTTTTGATCGGCCATTGAATGACCGTTTTCTTGCTGTGCGGACATCATTGTCATCACTTTTTCTCTTCTTGAGCTGAGACGGACACAATCTTCTTAACATTTCATCAGTTCTTTGATGACTTGTTTTGTGACAAACAATCAAATCATTGTTCAATCAGTTATGAAATGCAAACAATTGATTGAAAAACATATTTAGTGTTGACTTTAGAGCCAAATAATGCATTCAAATGTGACATTCATTCAAACTATCAATAGATGGCATTCATTGATATTTCATGTGATGTAATGATTACTTAATTTATACATTTTTATTGCTTTATTGATTGATTGCATTAAATTACAAGATATTGATATTATTAATATATTATATAATATTTTGTTATTTTGTTAACTACTTTTATTAATAATTTTATTAAATTTACAAAAACTATATGTTTTTATTAATTAATTAACTAATTTTTAACTTACTATAATGCTTTAAGTTAATGATAAAAACCAAACTAATTTTGAAAGTATTAATTTAGTACTAAACATTATAATATTTATACAGTTTAAAATTTAAATAGTATTTTTGCTTTATCTGATTAATTTTTACATTTTAATTATATAATTTTTTTACTTATTATATAAATTAAATACCAAACTTATAATATAATTACATATAAATAGCATAATTTTATAGTTTATCTTATAAAATATAAATAGAGAATATAATTTTAGCTTTACTAATATTTATGATAAAACATTGTTAATAATCTCATAAAGTAAATGAAAATATTAAAAATCTAAGCACTTATATAAATAGTTTTATAAATAACCAAATTATATAATTTACTGTATGTACAGTCTGTATACTTTCATAAAAAACTTATGATAATTGGTGTATAAATATAAAAATTACAAATAATAACAATTATCAACCCATAACTGTAATAAAAACTTAAACCATTGATTAATTAATATCCGGAACCTATTGGTTGATATGAATATTCTTCAGTAGTGGAGCCTTCTGTGACCTCTGCAGTTGTAGTCGTAGGACTGGTTGTTGTTGGTGTAGTTGGTTTGGCTGTAGTTGTATATTGTTGTTGTTGATACTGAGAAGCGGGCACCGGTACCAGTAAGACAAGCAATGGTTGATAGCCATTACCACTGGTGTATCCCATTAGTGACTGCAGACCACCATTTGAATAGCCGTTGTAAGTGTTGGCCATAGTTGTAGTGCTGGCGACTGTAGTAGTGGTTGTAGTTTTCGGTGCTTTGGTTGTAGTCTTATATAAGTTAGGCATCGATTGGTACTTCATTCGCATTGATTTGAAATTTCGATTACCATTGAAACACACGTTAAGATCAATTAAAAGATAACAAAATATCAATATTACAAACAATTTATTGCAAACCATTTTTTACAAACATTTATCACAATAAACATAAAAATATGAAAATATAAATTTTTTAGTAAACAATTATTATTAGGAGATTGTTTTTATATAACAATTAATATCTAATTATAGATTTATAGTACAGTATATTACTTTGAATGACTTTTCACTTATTTTTGTGTCAAATGAAAATATTACACAAATCTTATTTGACATCAGATGAACCCATTTATGTTGACTAAAAATATTTATATTTTTATTTAATTTTAATTAACTAAATTACTCATCAATTAGTGTGATGTTATAACCTAAGTATTAGTTAAATTCTATAAAAATCTTAATTTAAAAATAATATTTATAAAATAATTTTAATATTTTAACGACTATTAAATACAATACAATGAAAAAATGAAAATAATAAAGAAATACTAAATTACAATAATATAGAGTACAATATACAATGTATTTAAGCAAAATTATTATATAAATTCACAATTAGTTATATGAATTAAACAATATTTTTCGTTGATCTTATAAAACATAAATTTATACTACATTTTCAATTAAATTAATTTATAATTATTTTTTATAAAATATTTTTACAGTAAATATTACAATTTACAATTATATAACAATATTACAAGAATATTACATTTTTGTTTTTATCAAATAATTTTTTTTTGATTTTTCAAAATGATTAGAAAATGATTAAATTATAATATTATTCACAAAAATTAAAACTATAAACATTTAAAAAATTAAAATACTTAATGATTAGAAATTAAGATTACAATAATCAAAAATGTTTAAATTGAAACAAAAATTAAATATAATTTTGTTAAAAATATTAATGTCTTAATAAAAACATATTTATTATTTAAAAAAAAGATTTACTAATGAAAAGTCATTAGTCGTTAAAGTTTTTAAATACAGGAAGTCGTGAATCAAAGATTTAATTAAAATTGAAGCCATCATTGGTTATATCACTTCCAAGACTAGTTTCGGCGCCAAATTGTCTCATCTCTGCTGTTGAAGTGGCAATCGGTGGCAAACTTCGGGTCGATTCAGCAAAACGATTGAGTTGATTGATAATGGCGTTGATGTCTGGTTTAGTGTGTATATAAGCACATCGGGGGCCGAAATCGCACAAACCTTTTGTATGAAATGGTCGACACAATTGGGTCTTATATTTCTTATGCTTATATGTTATTGGCCTCAGGTCTTGATCCGAATGGGCATAAAAACAGCGGTCATTGAACCGACAAACCCCTAACTCCATGAAATTTTTGCAAATTTCTGTCCGATATCGGATCGGATCAAACGTCGGCGCAGATAATATTGATTTGGGAACCGATGACAACAGCTCTGAAAGACTGTAGACTCGGTTCGGAGATAAAAATAGTGACGACGAGTGACCACTTGACGAACTCGACATCGGAGATGACATTATTACTAATTGGACGCTCGGGTTAGGTCTTTGACAATCACTAGATCTGATCTATAAAGAGGACCGTCTGTTGTGACACTTTAGGCGTCAATCAGTCTAACAATGCTTTCAATGCTATAAAACTTAGTCCCCATTGTGTCTAACGTTTTGTTTTAACCCCTAATGTATGCAATATATGACTAATGAGTCTATTGAATGACGAATTGAAGAGTAATAAGTTTTAAGCAATAATGCAATGCTTTATCAAAAGCTTTTAAAACATTTTAATAATAACTAGAGATTGTATTATTCAAAGTTTGTTGTATTATACTATACTAATGTGTGGTATGTACTGTCCAGTCCAGTATGTGGTACAATATACTGTACTATATATATATACAAAAATATATTTCTATATTTATTTATATTTTTTAAAAACCAAGATTATAATATTTATATTGAAATAACACATTATTAAATAAATATTATTAATATTTTAAAAAATTTACATTACATAGAAAAAAACAATATTTTACAATTATTATCAAATAATAAATTGTATAAATATTATATGATACTATACTGTACTGTATTATACAGATTAGTATACAGTACAATACAATACAATTGTAAACTACAGTATATATTATGTCAAACCTGCAAATAATATGTTTTTAGCGCCAATTGCTGATGACATGCTTTTTGATGTAATTTCGTGACTTCCTGTTCCGTCCCGTTACCACTAATTTGGTGACAATTGTCAACAAGAGTTGTATCAATTCAATCGCAATCAAAACAAATTGTATTTCAAACAACATTTAGTGCACTAAACAAATGACAACTGAATTTTTATTACCAAATATTATAAGAATAAAAATTTTATTTAATGTTAACTAAACTTTTAAAAAACTTTATTAAATATTTTTATATTGATTATAATAGTGTTAAATAATTTTTTAAAAATAATTTAAAACAATACAATTGTAACTTATATATTGAACAATACAGTATCTACTGTACAGTATTTTTAATTTTATTGTAATATATTTGTATAAAACTTGATTTGTAAAACTAAAATAAATTACAAATAATTTAGTTATTAAATCTTATTAAATAGTTGTTAGAAATAAAATGGGTATTAAATACAATTATAAGATAATGATTAACTTAGATGTGTAGCGGTGTCTGTGATTTGATATTGATTTGAGGACTGTTACCACTCTTAGACAAGTCTTCCTGTGAGGACAGCGATGATGTCTTGTTCTTCTTATTTCTTCCGGTAATCATTAAAAAAGCGGTAAATATAAAGCCGACAATCAATACGATAAATCCGACCAAAATGATACCAAAAGCTACCGAATTGACAGAACTGGTTGATGGTTGAGGTAACAGGTATTTCATTATAAGACCCATAAATATCCAGAAGAATCCGGTGAATGTCGAGAACAAACCGCAATAGAAGAGCATTTGTCGACTTTCATCCAAATGTGAGATACAAGAAGGGGTTAATAGTAATTGTGTAAAACCAGAGATCATTATTCAATCAATTTTAACCGTATATACAGTATATAGAAAAGCACTGAACTATGGGTTCAGTTGTTAACTCTCTTATGACACGAATATTCTTTGAATGCAATTCTGCAACCGTTTGCTTAACGCATAAATCCAGTGAACTCTCAGTTATTAGACATAAGGCTAATGGACTTCCTATTGATTTGTCTCACAGTTTAATGTACTCTTATTTTTTGTTGTTTTGTTTGTCCTCACAATAAATGTTATGCTTTTTAAATGCTTTTATACAAATCAGTTTCGACTCTTGTTTTGAAACCTTAGCGACAAAATAGTTAATCGAAAGTTTTATATTAAATGTATACAAATATTTTGTAAAAACTATTCTTTAGTTATGTTCACTACTTTTTTTTAATAAATATATTCACACTTTATATATAACTCGTTATTTTTATGCTCATAAAAATCGATATTATTATTTTTTTATAATGTTTAATAATAAAATAATTGTAACAATTATCATTTTATACTGATTCATTATATAAAATATATTGGTAAGTTATATAGTGCTTAAAAATCAAGTACCATAATACAAAATTATTGATATTATTAATAATAATTTAATTTAATAAATATTTATTCAATATTTAAGTCTAAATGAAAATTATTTGATTTAAGAATAGAATAGTTTTGTATGAATTTATCCGACTCTTCGGGTGTCAACTGTTTAACCGCTTTGTAGTAAATATCTGCCACTTTGTTGGCGTTGTATTTCATCTCAAACATCACATAATCGATCCAAAGTGTGGCATCATTTGAGCCAAAATTATTGACAATTTCTTCATGTATGCCATGAATTAAATGATAATTTGGATTTGCGTTTTGTTTTTCAATTTCCAACATTTTTCTATGAAATGATAACAAATTTGGGGGAAATTTTTTGTATGAATGATAATAATGTCGAGTCTTTTCAAGACCATAGACAGAGTTAAGTGCGTCCAATATTTTGGGTTTCATATATTCATTGATTTGTTTTGAAGTTTTTCCTGAACTTAATTTAGATAACTTTTTCGTTATATTCATCACTTCAATTGGTTTTAAATACACAGTCGACCATTTGATATATTGTTCCCAAATATCAAAAACTATTGTAATAGACTCGTCACTGATCTCCTTATAACCAAATTTATGTAAAATCTTTTCAAAGAAGCACTTAATTTCACTCTTGGAATCAATTTTCATGACATAGGGTATACAGAAATGCCAAATATCCATATTATCGGACCATCGCTCACAACCTTTAACTATAATTTGACTAATTTTCATACAATTATCATATTTGTCTTCAGTAGAAAAGTAAAGTTTGATCCACTCTTTAAACATCTGAGTAGACAAACAATTTTGATTCCACGCCCTCTCAATCACATCCAATCCTTTCAATAATATCTCTCTTTTTTTGGTCTCTTCTTTACATTTAGACAACTGTTGTAATCTATATTCTATATAATGTGTCCAAATGTTTTCACTTTTAAATTCATTGATCTTTGTTTCAAATAAACCAATTACTTGTCTTTCAAACTCTTTTTTCTTTAATTGTTCTTCAGCTTCAGTTAAAGTGTCATCCAATTGAATCATTGCATTTCCATCTTCTATAATACGTTTAGCCATCAGATCCCATGTTTTCTCTAATGAAGCAAATCTTAATTTCAAGTCTTCATATATCATATCTTTATGTCGTTCAGTAAGTCTGTGATCAAACTGTGAACAAATGGGAAGAAAGTGTGCGGCGAACTCAAAGTCATCGAAAGTGAGGACAGCATTCTTGTAGACAATACAAGCAATGACTCCGTTATAGACCTCGTCTTTCATATTGTCAACTACTTGTTCTTCATTATCGATCTGTTCTTTACTATTGTTTTCACTAATAGTGGGAACGTTTAGTTCAAGAACTTCACGTCGTTTACGGATTTTTGTGCAAAACATGAGCTCAAGTTTGAAGTATTGATGCCAAAGAAGACGAGAATCACTATTAAATCTAATTCCTCGTTGAAGTAGATTTCTGGCCGTTTCGGGAGAGTTGTTGTCCTCAAACTCAAACTTTGCGGCTCTGATCCAAAGCCAGTCTTTGTTGGAGTGAACGGAAAGCATTCGCGTATAAATAGACGACACTTTAGCTAATGATTTGTTGTTTCGGCAAAAATCAATAAATGTGAGCCACATCTGAACGTCAAACTGGTTCCTGAAGACTACTTTGCGATACAAAGACATGATATGTAATGATATCATGTGTTCAATGTGTGCCGTCTTGTATTTAATGCCACTCTTGTCTCTTCTTAAATGGATTAACTTCATTAACGATTGCTCGTAAGCAATATATTTGAGATAATCCTCTTTAATCTTCGTATTCCTCTGCAGTCGATATTCAAAAGCCTTTCTCTTTTTGATAATGGCTTTGATCTCAATGTCTGTCAAAAGTCCATATCTTTCCAATTGTTCCAATTCACTGATTGTCTTCTCAATGTTATACTCAACCACTTCAGCCATTATCTTATAAATCTAGTTGTCGTCACCAATGGATCACTTGTTAAGACTGGTTATTATCAACAAATAATTTCAATCAATGTTAAGACAACACACCATAACATCAGCACATGTTTTATGCCATACATTGAAACACCAATTGTTGTCATAAATAACGTTAATTTCATTCCAAATATTTATTAAATTAATACTTTTTTTTGTTAATTTCTAATTAATTATGTAATAAATTATGACTTATTTTACAATTAGTTTGTATTATATATGATGTAAATTGATTTTCCAAATAATTATTAATCTTGATATTTATAATTAATAAATGTAGACAATATTTGTAAAATTATCATAATAATAATTATTGTTGATCCATGAAATATAAATAATTGAAATGTATTATTAATCTTATTTTTAATTACATTTAATAAATTTATTTTCTATATAATTGTGTTTAAGATTTTTTTCAAATAATTGAATTAAATTGAATGAGAATTTGAGTTTTTATTACTTTTAATGTAAATAACATTTTGTATGATTTATCAAATCATTTATAACCACATATAGAGTGTTACAGAGTTTGTTATAATAGTAAAGACCTAGTTATTACTAATTTTTTTATAACTACTTAATTAGTTGTTTAAAAAATTTAAATAAAATTATTTTTTTTCAATTGCTATGTTTTTTCTGATAAATAATGATACAAATTGAGGACAAACTTTTCACTCGATTTTTTTGGTGACATTTCAGTTCAAATAAATTTTCAAAAACTCATTTGATTATATATTAGAGGCAAACCTTAAATTTTAAAATAAATAATATTTAGTTTTCCATATAAGTATAATTTTATTAGTTTACATTTAAGATAGATTATGATTTGATATATAAATAGATTCAATGTAAATAAATCGTACGTGTGTAAAAATTTATATCTCTATTTATTTGTGTTAAAAATATAATTTATTTTATTTTTCCATAATATTATTAAATTTATCGCATATATTAATAGATACAGTATTTTATTAGTATATAGCTAAATGTAAATAATTAATACATGTACTGTACATTAATGACTACTAAAATAAAACATTTTAATTAGAATTTTGGAAATTAAGTAATAATCTAATAAAATTGTATTGTTTTATAACTTTATTTTAATAATATAAATAAATTTAATTATAATTATTTTTTTTAACTATTTCAAAGATATTAAATAAATTATATTATAATCATAAGTGAAATACAAGTGAGAAGGAATTATTAATATATTTATTTAACTGGTTTTTCAAATTGGTTTTACTTACATATCAATTGTGATTTTTAGTTACTAACTATTAATATATTAATATAATTTTTTATTCAAAAAATTCATCAATTAAATTTTGAATAATTAATTTTTAAAACATTTGTTAATATAATACAATTTTTATTCACTGTAAGCTCTTGTTTGATTTTAATAATTAAGTGCTAATATTAATTTTGAACTATAATATAAAAATCAATATATTACTGGTAAATTAAAAATAAATTATATTAGTATTATTAAATAAAGTATAACGGTATAACTGTATTAATATTGTAAACATTTAAATGTAATTAATGTAATTTTAAATTATTAATAAATATCAATATTGTACATAATAATTATACTACAATTAATAATTATAAAAAATGTAAATTATTAAAATTATAATGTTTACAATTTACTATTTATTTGAATAAATATTTATATTGTACAAATATAAATATAATAATTAAATTTATTATATATTTAATTGAATACAAATTGTGATATAATATGTTTAGTGTATGAAAAAAACAAATAAAGTAGTATATCCAATATCCTCAACATTTCATTGAATATACTATTTTGAAATCATATAAATTAGATATTCATTTAAAATTTTTTGAAAAATTTCAATTAAAAAATATTTATTTACTTATAATTATTATTTTTCGTTTGGTTGTTAATGAATAAATTACTAATATATATTTATAAATATATTTTCTAATTTTAGTAAATTCTTAATTAGAATAAATTAATAAATTAATAAAATACTAAATTATAAATAATTAATTTAATGATACGTTAAATATTACAAAAATATTTATATCTACCTTAAATATGGATTTTAATTTTCAATTAATTGTATGTGATATACAAACTATTATATTATACTCTAGAATCTATAATATAGATATTTGCATTAAATATAAAAATAGACGAAAATTATCAATAAAAGCTATTAGATTCAAAATTACTGCATAATATAAAAATAAATAAAACAGAAATATAAAAAATAATATTTTTCAAATTATTCTTTTACTTAATTAAAATAAATTTTATTAATGTAAATCGATTTTATAGATATTATAATGTATAATAGTTTTTAATAGATAATACTATACCTGTATTGAATTAGAAATAATAAAAACGATAATAGATATACCACTACGTTTAAGATATTTATTATTTTATAAATTTGTGTTACAAATACATTAATATGTAATTAAGTTTGTTAGTGTTTTAACGATTTATTTAATATTTCAATTTGATATTCATTATAATATTATTAATATTATGGTTATCTAAAAACAAAACTTCAAAACCTTGACCTCAATTAGCATATGATTTGCTCTCTTTTAAATTGCTAATTGCTTTTTTATAAATCAAATGAATGCCAAAAATATATTGTAATAAACATGACATATAATATATGTCTATGATGTGGACATTTATTACTGTAAATACATTAGACTGTATAAAACAGTAATTATAAAAATTTAAATTTGTTTTTTTGTATTTTAAAATTATAACACATTTTAATTTATTTTATTAATTGAAAAAAAGAGTTGTTTTAAGGAAAGGTTGACCACATTATAAGCAACGATAACAAAGAAATGGTGTATTTGTTACACATATTGTCAATTAACCTCAACTTTCACTGCAATATATTCTCATTATTTTACACTTCATTTAACTCATATAATTGACTTTTGTTTAAAAATACAAAATAGTTGTAATTATTTTCATTATTGACTGCAATTTAATAAGATAAAGTAACTATAACTACTAAGAAAATTAATCGCAAAAATGTTATCAATTATAACAATATAATACTTTTGTGAAAAAATAACATACATTACATTTTTATTTAAGTATTATTATTATACATTAAGTTATTAACAAAATTACAGTACATTATAAAAGCATTTCAAACATTATTGATATAAATGTTATAAAAGGATTGTATGTGATATTTGTGATATTTTTTATATAAAAAATTATTTTAAATAGTTATTCAAATCGTAGTTATAAATAATAAATTAAATGACATTTTGATAATAATTAATATAAAATTGATTAATTATTTATTAGACAGTTTGATTAACTATGAGATAAATATAAGCTTAAGTAAAACTGAGATCTAATGACAATTTAATAGTTGTAAAACTAAATATATCAAATAAAAAAAAGTTTTACGCTGTTTAGCAAAATATTTACATAAAACTAATCAAATGACTGCAAAGGAAAAATTTTATTACAAAATATGTGATAAAAACATATGAAAAGATGTTTTTAATTTTTTTAGTCACATAAATATCCTTGACTTTAGCTTTTTATGATTAACACATTGATATAATATATCATACCTGCAGTCTATAATACTGTACTAATGAATATATAAGTTATTTAAATACACATTTGAAACATTTCAATATTACTACAAAAGTGAAAAACCATTAAACAATATTAAACGCGTTGTTATCTTAATAGTTAATGAAGCGTTCATTCAATTAATTCATACATTCATACAATGTATTTATTAACTTACAATCATTTTAACACTATGTTTGACTAATTGACAAATTTTCACAAATGTTTTTTCACAATTTCATAACTATTCAGTTCAGTCAAACTTAACGACTCATTGCTTTAATAAATTGCTTATAAAAAATGAAATTTTTTGAATACAGTGTTATATATTATATAAATTTTTATTTAAATATAGCGCTTAATATCAAAGTTTGCCTCAATTTTAATTCAAAGATGACGTTAGTGTGATATTTGAAGTATTATTAGCATATATTACAACATTTAAAATAAATAATTATTTTAAAATCTCCTAAACATAGCTAAACGATTGCATTTTAATCATAATGGGGGCAAACATTTTAGTAATCCCTGTGAGACATAATTTGTTAATTATTTGATTAATTTTTCAATACAGCTGTCAAACAAATGTTTTGCGAAAATAAATAATGTAAATAATATTAGTTTTATAATTTATTTATAATTGATTATTATTTCAAAATATAATATAAATTATAATATTTTATAGATTATGTAATTTTAAATATAATTTTAATAATTATTAATTAATAATTTTATTGTAAATATAATCTATTAATAGTTTATTAATTTAATAATATTTGTCTATTTTTTAGTCATAAGTCGTTATTTAGTGTTTAGTCATTAATAGTGACGTAAAGCGAGTACTAATTTGTGGCATATTTTTGTATTTGTATTCATATACTGTATATTACTGTATAATACTATATATACTGTAATATATATGTTGTGCGCTATATATACATACATATGATATATGTTTTGTATAATACATTAGTTTAGAGATAAAAGAATTGACTGCAAAATGAATGCATAACTAAAACAATAATTAGTTTTGAATTTAGTGTTAAATCAAATAAAAGCCGACTTTTTATACTATAATTGTTTTGAAAGCAAAAAGAGTTAAATATTTGTTGAAATTTATGTCTAATTTATCGCAAAAGTATTAAAACGATTGACTAATAGTTGTGTTTTGTATTATATTTGAAGCGTTTGTCTCACATATTGTTTGAATAAAAGGTTGTGTTTTGTGATCTTCTCTGTACTTAACCATCGATTTGATCCAAATATTGTATTCAATTGAATAATGTCTTTATCGATGTCTTCATCGTCTTCGTCTTCATCGTCGCCATCATTAGGAGTGGGATCTAATAATGAGGTTATATTTGACTCTTTATGGTCATCGATAACAACCAACACAATGAGAGCAACTGATGGAAACAATGGTGATGTCCTCCAGACTATCAATTGTCTAACGAATACCATCGAAGCAAAACTGTTTGCAGTGAAGAATAATAATAATAATAACAATAAGATGAGTGCCTTTGACGACAATAATGATGTGATAAAAGCGTCTCAAGAAGTGTCCAAATTATATGCCATCCGCTGTGAATGTTATCTAACAATAGGTTTATATCAATTGGCTTTTGATGATGCAGTCCATGGATTATCTTTAGACCAGAAAAACGCTAATTTTTATCACCTAAAAGGTATTACTTTTATTATATTTTTATAAATCTACTATATTTTACTCATATGAATCAATTAATTTTAAACATAAGTTTAATGTTTAAGATATTTAATATCAATTATTTCTATGACTTAGTTTTCAATTTAATATTTAATTATTTATTTTAATGATTTAATTATAAATTGAAATGTTTTTAAATTGGTATCAAATGTCTTACAATAGTAATCAAACATTTGGTAAACATATGAGTGAATGCTCTAACCATTTGATGTATTGAATAGCATTGAATAGCAATTGCTTTAATTTACTGTAATATATATATATATCATATAAGTTTAAAATATAAAATTAGATATGAATTGTTTATTTATATAAGTATTTGTTTATAAATAGTGGTTTTGCGCCCATTATTTCATGTATTGATTGAATTTAACGTAAATGTAATGACAGAGACATAAGATATAGTGAATAGCAAACAGAAACCGTTACCAACTGAGACACTGACACTTAAACATTGGGTTTTAATGATTTATTATCACTTATTACACGATAACAGTATATTACTATTGTTTAATTTTATTTAAGTAAATTATTTCATATAAATATCGCTATTTTAATATTTAGTCAATTTATTTGTTTAAATGCTCACAAATTGTGTCAATATATATATAAATTACAAATACATATATGACATCTAAAATATATATTATAAAAAATAAGTAATGATTTAATTGTGACACTGAAATCGATATAAATATATAATATTTATGTGTTTTACGTATATATCTTAATATATTTATATAATATAAATAAATTGTTGATTATATTGTTTATTGTCTAACAGGTCGAGCATTGATAGGATTAAATCAAAAGAAGAGCTCTGAAGAAGCTTTTAAAATGGCGTTAGAATTACATAAAAATACTTCTGATTCTTGCGATGATTGGTTTAAAAATTATAAAATGAAGTCATTAAGTGATAATAAGACACCAAATGCTAATTATAAGGAAGACAACGACAGATCAGTTGACAATACTATTGATCAGATACTTAGCGCGAGTCTAACTTCAGGACAATTGTCAACACTTAGAGATAGCTATACTCGTAGTTATAATAGTAATGATAATGATATGAACCAATTACTAACACAAAGCATTGAATCACAATATTCAAACATTTTTGGATCAAATAATAGTAAAACAAGTATTGGTATAAAAAAAGATAACGACGCCCCACAATCGTTAGGTCTCAAACTAATCAATGATATTGATAACTGTTTGGGAAGTATTGGTGATTCAGATGAAGACAAGGACCAGAAATTTTTTGATAAAGAAAATGATAACATATTCAGTGCCACTAATTATAATACAAATTTTTCAAATATTGAAAATAGTTTTAATATGAATGAAAATAATATAAAAAGTAATACTTTCTGTGATATCAGAGATAATAGTGTTTTACTTTCACGAAGTATTTCGCCACAAATATCGCAAAATTTGTTTGGGATCTCTTCTGATATGCAAATCAATCAACATTTACAACAAAAGACAAATAGTTTTTCTATTGATCTCAATAAGGAAACATTGGGATCTCAAATCATACCCAAAGTTGTTAATAATAATAATAATAATAATAATAATAACAATAATAATAATAAAAGTAATAATTATAGTAATATTAAAACGTTTGCAAAGGTGGCTTCAGTTAATGCTAAAAAACCCATACAAACAGTCAAAATGGCATCAAAAGGACAACAAAATAATAATGAAATGAAAGATATACGACTGCAAAATGTTTTAGATTTAAATATTAAGACAAAAGTATCGGCGTTGGAGTCATTTGGAGGACCGACCAGTGCTAACACTGGCGACTGCTTAGAAAAAATTGAGAAAATGAGTCAATTGATGGTGATTTCAGAACCGACTAAACCAACAAATTTGATGGCATATAAAGGTCTTTGGGTGTGCAATATATCACCCGATGCCTCGTATATGACCCTAAAAAAGGTTTTTCGCAAATATGGAAATTTTACAGGAATTCAGACATTTGAACGAAAGGCGACCAACGGTTCAAATATAGTTTTTGTTCACTACGACAACAGCCAATCACCTATTGATGCCATCTCTGACTTATTTGGTAAATATCATAAAGAGATTTGTATCGATGAAAGTACACCATTGAAGCTGAGATATACACCGAGTATGGAACAGACAAAGAATGGAGAATTGCCATCAATGGAAAAAGCAAAAAGAATTGTCGAAAAAAGTGGTGAATGTTTCAATTGGCGGCTTTCAACCGGATGTCATCGCGGAGATCGATGTAATTATAAACACATCCCAATTAATAAGGCTATCGACTCTCAGCCATGGGTTTGTTAAACATTTTTGTTATTATTGTAATATTTATTATTAATTGTCATATTTTTCTTATATTTATCATTAGGTAAAGGCATTGAAAAAGAAGGCAAACGAGACTTAAAAAAATACATAAAATGTTTTACTTTTTTCAAAAATAAATATATAAATAAATAACTATTAAAAAAATCTTAGGAATAACTATTACAGTAATTTATATATTACAGTATGCAAAATATCTATAACATAATTGTATTATTTTAAATATTAAAAAATAGCAAAATAAGTACACTATTTTGTTTTTAAAAATTACAATTTTCTATTATTAAAGATTAACTAAAGTAATTATGAATATTAATATTTTAATTTTATTAAACTACGGTATTTATTCACAGAAAACAGACATAATTTGTTAAAAAACCTAAATAACATTTAAATTACTTTTCAGTAAAATAAAGCAAAAAAACAATAAATTAAATATATTTAAAATTTATACAGATAAAAATTAACTTACAAAATTTTAATTATTGTTATTTTCTATAAATTATAAATTGAATATACTGTATATTATCTATAAATAAAATACTTTTTACAAATTGATAATTTATTGTCTACAATAATGTAATTTTTTATATTACCGGTAATTTATCTAAATATAATACATCTACTGTAATGCTATTTTATTAACTAAATAATAATATAAAAATTGCGTCAAATAATTCGTGTGGTAATGTATTAATTTTGGTAAAATGCATAATAATTGAATCCATATTGAAGTAGTGATACCACACAAGATTTCTATCATATTTGTAATAATAATTTGCATTTGCGGTAAAACTTTACGAGTGATGTCATAGAAATTTGTATTTCATTTTTCTTACATTTCTCTCACTCATTCAATCACTAATTTAATGCTTTAAAACAATTAATAGATTAGTAAATGATTAAAATAGTAATTATTTATTTTATGACTTTTAAGTTATTATTAGCATTTATTGAGTAATTGTTCACAATATGTAAGACAAATGCATTGAAATATAACAAAATAACAATTAATATATCAATATTATTATATTTGATGATATGCTTTAAACAATTGCTGTGATTATGAGTCTGCAATTTTTATTAGATTTAGTTCACGCTTTCATTGAAATGATTGAAAATAATTGAACGAATACAGTATATAATGTAATATACAGTACAATGAAATTATTACATTTAATTCTATAAATATATATTAATATTCAGGCATTACTAATGTTAAATATAAATGAGTTGTTTTGCTGGATAACTGATTGGTAGTAAAGACGATACGATGTCATCATATCATGACATTTGAGTTTTATTGTTCATTAAATTTGAATATCAATAAAAAGACAATATTGAAGAAATCAAACTATTTTTGTATTACAGTATGTCTGATAAGAATATTGTTAAATAAGACATTTGTTGTAATCATGTCAAACATATATAATAATAGCATATTAAAAAATAATAACAACTAAATAACAAATTATTTTGATTTTTTTAATATAAATTTTAAATATATTTATATTTATTACTTTAATAATTATAGTGCTATGCATATTTATAAATTGAAAACTAAAAATTAGTCTCATTTTAATTGAATACACTTTTGTGATAATTATTTTTTTTGTTTTGAAAAACAAGTTGTTATATTTTGTTTTATAATTTAGACAATAAATTTATAGTCCATTAAAAATGCCAACGACTTTCATGTGGAGCGTAAGTAATTTACACATTTCTTACTTATTGTAATTTTATTTTATTTTTAATTTTAAATACTAGATAATTTTAAATTAACAATTATATTTTATATGTTTTAATAATAAAGATAGAAATGTTTATATTGCAGAAAAAATAAATTATTAATAATGTAATTATTACTTATACTTACACACAGAATATTTTTAACTTATATAAATTATTATAAATTTATATAAATAATATATTTATGATTTATGTTTCATATGATATTTAGATTCAAATAAAAGATTGTCGTAAAATATTTTTACTATTAATCGCTTATATTGTTTATTTGGTTTTCGGTGCTTTTGTTTTTCAATATTTTGAGGAACCGTTTGAACATTCGATGCGATTAAATGTTGGAAACATTACTGAAAACGTTGAAAGTATGTTAAGATTACATATGAATAACATTTACAGTATATATGAAAAATAATGACAATTAAGTAAAAATCTATTAAAATTTTCTAAAGATTCTCAATAAGTTTTTTCTATAAAGATTTTAATTTTGTTACTAATAAATTAAGAAATAAAACATAAAAAATATAATTTAATATATAAAATTCAAATATATAATTGCAATCAAAAATACTACAATTTTCAAGGTTTTTTGCAGATAATGCAAAAAATCAATTTTGTTAACTGTTTAACAACAATCATAAAAGATTTATTTATTAATAATTAAGTCAATATACATTGCTTTTCAAAATTAAAAGCAGTGTATATATAAGTATGTATTATTTTGAATAATAAAAATAATATAAAAATAAATTAAAAGTAGCTATATTTTAATTATAGCAATTAAAATAAATTTAATATATATTTATATAAAACTTTTATAATTCTCTTAAGTAATTAATATAACAGGATATCTAACTTATAAGTAATTTTTATTTATTTATACTTTATTACACACTTCATTACTCTTCAAATTTACCTTTTATTTATTGATTGAATTATAATTATTATAATATCATTTAATTTTATATAAAATTTATAATATAAATTATAATTAATTAAATTTTTTGGTGAGTTATTAAAATATTTAGTTTATAAACTTAATCAATCAAACAATTTACAATACTTTTGAACAAGATACTATTCAATTTACTCTATTATTATGTATTTAAAGTTTATTTAAAGTTTATATAATTTATGCATTATTGAATACAGTATATTAAATAATATCTGTTTATTCAACTAAATTAATTAAAAACATTTAATTTAATGACAAAACTGCAACTTTCAACTAATAAATCATCAAAAAATAAATTGAATCTCTTTGTTTTTTATTAATTTCATGTTTTCAGTTCACTTAATATCCATTTCTAATTAAATAATTTTTAAGCTTAAGTTTACATTTTAATTATTAGTTATGAAACAGGAAAACAAAAACATTTGATTTTATTTACTATATTTAAAACAAACTTCACATGAAATGATAAATAATATTGAAATTGATTTATAAAATTTAAAAATTATCATAAAAATGAGTCTTATTGCATAAAAATTATCAATTAATAAATTTATTTATAAGTTAGGGCTCTAAAAATCTAGTTGCAATTGTTTAATTAATATAATAATTAACACAATATTAAGAGTTTATAAATAATGGTTTTATAAATATTTTTAATTTCATTTTTGTTGTTAGTTTTGGGTAAAATGAGGTTATGTTAGGTTAGGTTAGATAAGGATGTTTAGGTTGGATGGGATAGGAGATTATAAAATAGACATAAAATACAATTGATAATAATATAAAAATAGCATTATTTAGAACATATTAGAATGATTACAATATTTGTTTTTTGTTTAACAATTTATGTGATTATTGAATGAAACCAATTATATTAATAAATTTAATAACAATACAAATTGATAATTAGTTTTAGATAATTTATGGAAATAATGTTCTTTACTTAAAATTAATTTCTTAAGATAAAAATAAATTAATGACTAAATTTGTATTCATATAATTTGATAATATATTTATAATTATTTATTATTTAAATGACAAATAGAAAAGTTATTGAATGGAAACATAAGTGTATCGGAATTTAAAGAAATATTACACAAGTATTTGTTAGCTCGTGATATAAATTTGGTCGACCAGTTCGGGGTCTTAACGAACCAGAACTGGAATTTTCATAATTCGTTTTTCTTCTGTACGACAGTCATCACAACCATAGGTTACGGCCATTTCCTTCCGTCAACAACAGCCGGCAAAATGTTTTGTCTATTTTATGCACTCTTTGGTATACCGATGACCGGTATATTGTTGGGCGCTATCGGACAACTGTTTAGTCGGTGTTTTATGATTAGGATTAAACAAATCAAAGAAAGATATAAAAATAGAAACGGTTTGAATGCAGCCATTGTATGGCGTTATTTGGAGACAGCCGTACTGTTTTTCATCCCCTGGTTTATAGTATTTTTAATCATACCGTCCCTCATATTTGTCGTAATAGAGCGCTGGTCTTTCCTCGAGAGCTTTTATTATTCATTTATCACTTTAACAACTATTGGTTTTGGCGACTATGTGGCCGGTATTTACTATTACTTTACTTACTTAATAATTATATGACAATGTTTTGTAAAAAATAAAAATATTATATATTCTAATAGAAAATAATTTTTTAAAAATGTTGTAAAACTTATATACAATTGGTTAGGCAATTATGACGGCCAAACATGGATTGTTATCTACAAATTGTTGGTTGTCTTGTGGATCATATTTGGTTTATCATATTTATCGATGACATTAAATTTTATTGGAAGAGGATATAAAAAGGTAGAACACAGCGAAATGATTCATTCATCTATTGCACACTTATCTGAACCATTTCTTCATCGGAAACCCAAAATAAGCGTCGAGTTTATGGAAGAGTCGGATAATGAGAGCATACAAATAGCTGCCGTTGCCGTCAAAAACCAGTTAACAGCCTCTGACCTTAACATATGCTCTCAACTTAGAGAACATCATAAACATCACAGTAATCATAATCATCACAACCATCACAACAAAACCAATGACAGTGTTTTGCCTTATATTATATAATAAATAGTAATAATTATAATTCTATTATAGATCTGATAAAACTATAATTAATTTAAAATAATTTTTTAAACAGTAAATAAAACTATATTTATATATTAAAGATCCACTACACATATACAATTGCATACAAAATTTTATAGTATATTTATATTCTAATAAATACAGTAAAAACAGTGTATTAATATTTAATAGTTCCTAAAATATATTAAAATTATTTCTATGTATAGTATTTTATACTGCATTTTAAAATAGATAAATAATTTTTAATAAATACATAGATATATAAATCTTTATATTATTATATAATAAGATATAAATATAGTTATTATTTAGTACTAATGTGAATGACATATTTCTAACTATTAAAAAATTATTAATTAATTTTTAATCTTTGTTAATTAAATAATGTGATGTTATCTTATCAATACATTTTATTGATGTTAAACTTTTAATAATTATAATAATTATAATATTTATTTTTAATTTTTATTTATTTCATAAAAATAATTTAATTTATATCTTAATTATTTATTATGTTGTTTCAACATATTAAAAAACAGCTATAATATTGCTAGTTTTTTTTACTAATTGTTTATTATCTTTAAATGTGAATTTATTAATAAATTAATTTTTTATTACATTTACTATAATATATATATTTATTATAATACTAAATAATACAGTATAATAGTACTAATAAAAAATATTTAGATACTATATAAATATTATAAATTGTTAAAATAAGTATTAGACATTAATTTTGTAGAACTACCAAATGTAATAATAATAATATTAGTGTTGATCTATAATTTATTTATTTATTATTAATGCGATAAGATTTTGGTCGCATAGACTACTGATTTATTTAATATTTTTCAACATATATTTGTTTAGTAAATATAATTTGTAACAAATTCTAAATGATTTATAATTATATATAATTTGAATACAATACATTAAAATATACTAAAATGATCAATAAAAAGTTTTATATAATATTCTGTTATATTATTGTAATTACAAATAGTGAGACATTACAGTTATATGAAGAAACAACTGTAGAAAATTTGATTGAAGAAATGGGAGGATTAGGTAATACATGCAATGAATCACAATTATGTAATACCAGTGCAAACTTGGTGTGTAATGATATTAGTTTATGTGAATGTGAATCCAATTACACGGATATTCAAATCAATAGAACCGGTGAATACAATTGCTATTCAAAAGGTAATATAAAAGCTAATGTCTCTATATATTTGATGATTTAATTAAATTAAATTACTTAATGAGACACTTGTCTATCATAAACAGTTAAATTTAATGAGAGCTGTATTCATGATAAGCAATGTCAGACATTGGATAGTAATACAATTTGCGGTCATTTTGATGTCACTGGCAATAGGTGTCTTTGTGCTCATAGCTATATATTTGATGGCTCCCAGTGCTATAAAAGTTGGTCCCAACGGTTACCAACCAAATGGACTAAATATCATATTATAATTGTTTTTATCATAATTATAATTTCAGTTGGGCTAATAAGTGGATTAATATATATACTGATTATACATCTAAATAAGCTAAAGTAAGTCAATATTTATTAATATTATATATATATATATATATATATATATTAATAAATATATTATAAACTAAAAAGCATTTAACATTCAAATTTTATAACAGGATTATCGATTCATTCAAATATCCCAATAGTTTATCACCAAAAGTGGTTGTCTCTCGATATTTCTCAAATCCTAATATCAATGATTCAGACGATGAAATTTATCTAAAACCTCATGATTTTAATATAAAACCTTTTAGACAATAAGTTTCATAAAAATTAATTAATTAAAATAAAAAATATATGAAATTAAAATAAATTGAAGCAAATTAGTATTAATAATATTGGTTACTAATATAAAATTGCATCATTATTGTAAAATTTAGAAAATTAATAAACATAATTTTTAAAAATAATAATTACTGACTTAACTATTGGTTAATAAAAAAATTAATTTTAATGCTAATCTCATTATGAGATATACTGTAATAATTTATTATAACTTATAATTATAATTATAAGATGTATTTTATAGGTAGTGTATAAATATATATAATTTATGTAACAATTATTACATAGATGTCAGGTTAGAGCAGTTAAAGTAAAATTAATACATAATGTAATCTAAAATTATTAAACTTAAGAAAATGTTGTATAATATGAAAGTGAAACCATTGATTCAATTCAATTGCTATTATTTTCACGTAAATGTCATTAATTTTAACCTATCTTTAGATTAATGTCAAAATCATTTAAAAATAATATATTTTAGATTAACGAATAACATTTCAAATGAAAATAAATCCAATGACCAATTCAGTGGTCAAACTAATAAATTATTGTCAAACAAATATACTGTATATTTGATGCAAACATTAATACAATATGCACTTAAAAAACAGTATTATGCAGACAAACGTATTGTCGGTCAAACAAAACATCTTATAGTGTTATCAGTGCTGACCAGCAAACAGGAGCTAACAAAATACCAGTGCTGTTACTGTTGACAGTCTATAAAATTGATGCGTTGGCTAAAAGACCTGCTGTTCCGGCGCTTACTACCAGTCTTTATGACTCTCTTTCTCTTTCTCTCTCTCTCTCTCTCTCTCTCTCTCTCTCTCTCTCTCTCTCTCTCTCTCTCTCTCTCTCTCTCTCTCTCATCCATTCATTCATCAGTCAGTTTGACTGTTCATATATTTATGGATTGATTTTCTCTCAACCACTCAATTCATAAGCATTTCACATATTTATATTAAAGTTTATTATATTGTCAATTGGGTTGATTGATAATCAATATATGTAATGAATTTTGATTAATTTGACTTATTATACTACAATAGTTTATTTTTCAGTCAAATATAATCAAATTTTAGATATTATATTTTTAAAAATTAATAAACTTATAAAAACATTATATAATATACTGTATATATTCTTTGCTTTAATTAGTAAGCATTGCTTATTATTAGTAAAAATATTATTATAAAATAATTTAAATGTTCGTATAATTAATATCAATTAAAATAATAAATATATAATAAAAAATTTAATAAACAACAGTTTTATGATCTGAGATGAGTTATCAACAAAAGTTTTGTCACAAATGAGATGTTTTTTTTGTTATAAATTTGTGTTAAACCTCTTATGAAAAATACAACATCTCTTGTAGAGTATGTAAAACCATTGGAAAATTAAACGAAGAAGAGATCAGAATTGCAAATGGGATGCCATTTAACAGTATAACCAGTGATACCACAGTTAATACTACCAGTGCTGGTGTGCTATATATACTATGACTACTAACTGACAGAAACTCAACTCACCTCTGGTTCGGAAGCAAAGGCAACACAAAAAATAAAGTCATTAATCATTTGATGAAAGAAATTAACTTTTCTTTAGATGTTATAATACCCGACAATAACACCGTTTGGTTTGCATAGAGAAACAAATTAAACGCTTCTTTTGGTGTTTTGTTTTATTATACACATTAAGTACAACATATTATATATACACAAAACCACTACTCAATTATAATTATATAGCTGTTTGTGAGTTTGCAGAGTAAACTAATTTTGTTTGTTTTTTGCGTTTAAAATTTTGTTTAAATTATTATTATTATTTTTATAACGAAAACACTGAATATCCTTAATATGAATTAAACAAAATATTTTTTTATTAAATAAAAAGTAAATAAAGATATTTCAGTTTTATTTAATCAAATGATTTTTTTTAAATTCTTAATTTCTAATAATATGGTTATAAAATTATAAAATTATTTGTTTAAATATTTCTATAAAATTATTGTTTTTCTATAATATTTTATGTGTTATAAATTACTATAAATAATTAATTTACATAAATTATTAGATATGCTTAATATTATATTATTGTTATATTAATGTTAATTATTTTATTGAGGCAATATTTGAATTGTACTGTATTATACAGTTTAATAGTTATTTATACATTATTTCATTATTATTAATAACATAAAATACAATATGTATTACGAAACGGTAATTATAGATATAATAAAATAATTAAAATAATTAACCATATAATTTTAAATTATTTTATATATTGTGTTTTGTCTTAAAAACAAAAGCAATGTTATATTTTATTTGAATACATAGAATATGATTGATATATGAAAATTATAATGAAACCAATATTTTAAAAGAAAAACTAATTTATTTTAATAATAAACAACTTAATTGACAACAATTTATTTAAACTCTATAAATAAAATATGATTTAATTAATTTTTATATAATGGGTTTATTATATTTAACCGTTTGCTATACTTTTATCTTTTGTATAATTTATAATATAAATGTAAATAATTTTTGCATATATTTTCATTAATTTTTGCATATATTTTCATTAATTTTTATTTACATATATGTTAGTTCATTTCATATATCTTAGACACCTTTTAAAATAAAAACATTAATAATTATAGCAATTTTTTTTATTAAATATACAGATATTTTGACTGAACATTATTGTAATAAACAGTGATCTACTAGTCTATTTGGTAAATTAATAATATAAAACTAATTTTAAATGTATTAACTTTTGGGTAAATATTATATAATCTGAAAGGTATTACATTAAAAACAATAATACAATTATATATGAAATAAATTAGTTTCGAGAAATTTTTCGCTTCAATAATACAAATGTGAGTTCAGTTAAGTTCAGCTTAAAGTCATTTGTGTCTAATTATTGCCAAAAACTATACTAACAAATGAAGAGTCGCTTAATAATGTTTGTGATGTCTGTAAATCAGTTTAAATCCAATGATAATACTTTTGATACACTGATCTCTTTATCTCTTTAATCAAATCAAAACCTATTTTTTGTTTTTTCACAAATTAGTTACAAAACACATATATTACTAAATAATTAAATAAATAAAGAGAGAGATATTATTGAATACTTAAATCTATGATTTAATAGTCTATTTGATGCCGACTTTTGCAAAGATATGCTGTTAATAGTCACTCAATTACTGAGTTTTAAAATCATCAACTATTAAGATAGTTATTATCACTGATTACACAAAATTTGTGGAAAAGTCTATGTTATACCTGTAATAATAGTCAATAGAGATAATAGTCATAATATAGAAGTTGTGTAAAATTTTTTGTTGTTGCTTTCGGTTAGTTTATCAGTAAACTCGATAAACTATTTGCTAAAACATTTGTTTAATTATTAAATTGATGTCTTTAGTACATTAAACTTCACAAATGGTATTAATAAGAGTTAAATCCCATAATAAAAACATTGGGTCTTTGAAATTAAATAATGTATTGCAAATTATAACATACACAACAATTTGTTTGATAACTTTATTTTACAAATAAAAATATTTTACTTCTAATTTAATCAAATATTTGTTTCCATTTATCAAAACTATTATTTAAATAAACTATAAAATTGATAAAACTGAAAACACACCAAAAACTAATATTAAACATTGACAGCTTTTTAATCTATTATACAAATCGCCTTTATTATTAAACATTATTTAGAATTAATATATTATATTTTAGATGAAAAATGTATTTAAAAAATGCTAAATTAGAGGAACATTGAAAGTCAATATAAGGGTGGGAGGGATGTAAAGTATAGGCAGTATAATGAGGAACACTATGTGACTGAAAGAGAGAGTCCAGTGATAATATACTAAAGTTTAGGCAAATATTATACATCGAAACTAAAAGTGAGGAAAACTAACGACCGATGAGAGACTCGGAGACAAATAAATTGCAGTTTTGAATGAATCAATAAATGGGAGATTCTTATGAATAATAGTAATATATATATATATATATATATTCAACAATAATATTATCCCCAAAATAGTTTTGAAATACATTCAAACACATCAATAATATTGGTGTTACAGTCATAGTATTAGTAAAAGTGCTTCACTACAGTAACCCCCGTAGAGTCGGAGCTGTTTTATTAAAAAAATTGTCCACAAAATGCACTCATACTGTATTTCATGTAAAAAATGAATAAATTTTTATTTATTCAATTGATAATAAAAGTCATAAATACAAATATATAATATGATACAGTATAACACTGTATATACAGAAGTATTGATCACTAATATAGTTGACTAAAATTATCTATGAAAAATTAATATTATCAAATTTATTTATTTATGTGTATATTATTTAAATATCTTATTAAATATATATATATATATAAGGTAAAAATTAAATATTTAATTAAAAAATAGATAAATTTATTATACAGTAATTTATATTATTATATTTTAACATTAGATTTTGCAATAATTTGTTGTACATTTACAGTAATAGTCAATATATGGGAAATATACTGTATTTGCTTTTTTTATTAATCTTAAATAGTAAATCATTTCAACTAAATGATCATTACATCAATTATTCTCTAATATTATTGATATATAGTATTACAAAAGATATATTAGTCATAATAGAAAAATACATTAGTGTCAAAACAGGTAAGTATTTAGTATTTGATATACAGGACTGTTTGATAATATACTTTAGATTTAAAAACCATTATAACTGAGAGTCTATTGAAATAAAAAAAACATTTTATTGATGAACAAAAAGTAATTACATTTTTGCGACTATCATATAATATTAGAGACAAAACAAAACTATGTTATTAAAGCATATGTCTGTTTTGGTTGTATTAGTTAGATATGCGTTAAGAATGAGGTATAGAATAGTATAGATAGTGAATGTTATAATCAAATGTTAGATTGAAGTCTAAATTATAAACTATAGCCCAGCGGGTCATTGGATGGGCTATTCCTACATCTAGTGTTACATCTGTTTCATGGGTAGACGTCCTCACAATTGACTCAATAAACTCATTGAACTCATATACTGTATGATATCCTCTGTACAACTGTGGGCTTTGCCATTGGGTTAGGGGTTATAATAGCGTTGTGTCACTCAATTACAGGGCCTCAGAGGCAATGGAGTGCAGTTCAGACAACCGCACAAATAAATGCACTGAAAATAACAGACAGACACAGACTGACAGCAACTGTATATATGATCAAACACTAGCCTATTGTCATACTGTTGGGACACAACCATACTATTACTCAATGAGCTCATAGATCAAGTGATGTCAAGTTCAGGGATCACTTAGAGACAGACAAATGCAGACATCATAAGACAATATATACTTTTGATGGGACACAACACACGACAAGCTATGAGACGCTTGAATGACCACTATTTTCTGCCCACAACAACATTACCCATATATACAATATATGAGAATATCTCTTACATCCCTCAGCTCTCAAGTAGTCTTCACTTACTCTTATTTATTGCAAAACATTTAGTAGCATTGTATTGATTTTATAGCAATTATTCGTTAATATTATAAGTATGGATGTGATTAATAGCAATAACTATATTAAACCATTATTTGCTTTATTATTTGACTATAATATTGTTGATACAACAAATAAGATAAACATTTTTCTCATTTATTTAATAATTTTTTATTTGTTTGTCAGATTTAATCAATTGTTAAATTTTGTTATATGAGTATATAATTTCATTAGTTTAATATTTATCAAAGTGATTGATGCTTTAAAATATTTAAGTAATAAAATATTAAAATTATAGAGAAAACAATTATCTTATTTTTATTATTATAATAGTGTTTAGCTTATCAAAGATTTTATCTTATTTTATGCGATATCTAATGTGTTTTAAAACTATTATTACGTATAGTATTTAATAACATAATGCAAACAATTTAATTAGATTAACGAAAATACATTAAGTCTTGCATTCATTTCAATAATAAATTATTTTGAGACACACTTATAAACACAAACAAAGACTTTACTGATATTTATATAATAAAAATTACAAAGAATTTAAATGTTATTTTTTATTTATATATAAAAATTATATATAATTTACAGTCAAATTAACTAAACAAATTCACTTTTATTTTGTTATCATTTTAAAAACCTAATAATAAAATTTATATAATATATTAGTTTAAAGTTAATAAAAATTTTAGTATTTAGGTTTTTATGTGCTAATTATTATTATTAATAATATTGTTAATTATTGATTAATAATAATTAGAAATAACAACAATAATAATCATTATTTTGTAAAAAATTTTAATTTAGTATTGTTCTAATGGTAATTGCTTTTATTATAATTTATTTACAAAATATTTATCATAACAAAACTGTTTCTAATTACATAAAAATTTTAAAACTAAAATTAGAGTTAAAACAAAAATTATAACCTTTTTGAGTAAATGTTATGATTGTTGAATAAAAAGTATTTTTAGTTATTAATAATTAAATATTTTTTAAAGTACATAATAAACTATACATACCGTAAAACTAATATATTAACTTGTACTATATCTCCAATTATACTTTACATATATAAAACAATATAAATTTTAGATAAAATTATTGCATAATAATAGTTTATATAGAAATAAATACAATTTTATGCAACTATTTTTTTCTTTAACCAACTATATAATATACATAACTTTATGTTAATAATAGTAACATAAATTTTAAACAGAGATAAGATAAATATTACCCAGAAATGTGAATTGTCATAGAAATGATAATTATATTAACAATAATATTTATAACATCTGGTCATTAAATATAATAGCGATTAAATAAAATTAAAAGTTTTTACTTTTTGTCTCATAATGTTGTTTCTAATTTTCATATTATTTATTAAGTAATTTTAGCATAACAATAATTAAAACTAAATACTAATATGCATTATATAATATATAATATTCTGAATTAACAAATTAACGATATAACAAATAAAAAATTTAATTTTGTATAAAAATATAATATAGATTCAAGTATTGCAATGATATGTCATATATTATATGTCTATATTGTGTTACTAATATACAGTAAAATAATGTACAGTATTGTCTAATATATAGTTAAGTTAATACTGGACTCAATTAATGATTGTATTGAAAAATTGTGTGCTAATGATCATAATTAGCCATCGATGTCATCGGTCAGTGTCATCCCTTATAGAGTCCTATATAATAGATATACAATATATTAGAGAAACTAATTCTTGGAGTGGTATTTGGTATTTGTCTTCTTCTCAATTCAATGGTATTATCACTTTGTGGACAATCTATAAAATTTCAACAGAAGTCTTGTTTCTTTGATATTAAATGTCAAAAAACGGCAGAAAAATCAATAAATGCTTGAATCGCGTGCTTAACAGTACTTTAATGTCACCCGTTGTGAGGCAGACACATAAAAATTGGTCCACAAAATGAATAAGTTTGCTATGACTGGGCTCAGGGATTGGCCTTTAAGTTATTATTGTATATCGTATATACATAGAGAGGATCACAACTATATTGTATTATATAATATTAATGTATAATATTTATTAAGAATCATCTAAAAATAACCCATAAATTATTTGTCATTATATAATCACAAATTACTTTTAAATTAAGTATAAATAAAAATGCTTTTTAATTAAACAAAATGTAATAAATGCGTGGTTTTTCACTAATTATGCTAAATGTTATACAAATTATAATATCGTATAAACTTTGATAATTTGTTGTCGTTTTATATAATGATATATGTAATACAATGATGTTAATACTAATGATGAAGATAAAAATAAAATTTTTATTATAGTATCAATATATTTTTTATATAATATTATAAAGTAAATAAAATTATTTTAGGCATTTATTTTTTATATCAATAAACATTTAAAAATATATGTTTAATCAAATTTTTAGATTTATAAAAGTTGAATAAAAGCGGAATATTTTTATAAACATAAATATTGACTAAAATTTGCATATATTTGTTGTATATAAAACAGTTATGCATAATATTATAATATATATTAAAATATATGTAATGGACTACTAGTGGTTTGCATGCAATCTCTTGTTATTTAACAAAAGCATAAAACCGTGGTTTACGTATCTTTTATTATATAAGGGAATACAAAAAGTAATTTCCAAACTTTAACAAATAAATTCTAACATAGATTGTCAACACATTGTAATATTGAAAATTTTAAAAACTTTTATAAAACCTCAATCTGTTACTTAATTTTAACTTAAATTAAAATAAGGACCAAATATGATAACTCTTAATATGAATTTAAAGCATAATTTTGTGTTTTTTGTGTTCAACAAAATGTTAGAAAATGCTTATTTATTTAAAATTATAAAATAAATGAAAAAATGAATAATTACATTAACTTTCATATTTCGAAAAAAACAAAATTAGTTTTTAAAAAATTCAGAATAACCAATCATTAGTAATTTAGCTAAAATATAATCATTAATGAAGTTTTAAAAAATCAAAAACTAATATATACTCATAAAACTTTTTATTATTTGATAAAAATATATTGTGGTATATTTAACAACATTAATAAAACATTTAAAGAAATTCAGTTAAAATTATAAAACTAATATTTATGTCTTTATTAAGTTAGAAAAGTAAAAATTTGAGATCTTATTTAGTAAAATTGATGTAAAATATTCTTTAAAATTTCAAAAATAAATTTTTAATTTAGTTTCTATATTCTGGAATTATTGTTCTTTAAAACTACAATTTGTTTTATTTCTTAAAATTTTTTATTATAAACATATTTTATGAAAATACAGATACTATTTATAATGGTATAAAAGATTGTCTAACGTTGTCAAACAAGATAGTAATTACATCACAATTCAATAACTTATAGTTTTTGTAAAGTTAATACTTTAAGTAAATTATATTTTTGTGCAATGAATTAATGGATTCCCTTATAAATACAATTCAATGTTTCGTTGGTTTCTAATGAAATGTATTATATATAAGTATATATTTCATAATATTTTAAAAAATATATTTTTATATTTGTATTATTATTATTACAGTTACATGTGTTCTCAATTTTTATTATAAAATGTGTGTAATAATATTATATTTCTATGTTATAATAAATATATTGTACCGTATATGTTAAATAAAATTTTATGCATATATAAGTGTATATTGTTAAAATTTACAAATACTAAAAACATTTTAAACATATAAACCACAATATAAATAATAAAATATTTTTTTTCTTTTCAAAATATTATGTACAGAATTTAATATACTGTATAATATAGTATTTGGGTATAAATTATGTCATTAGAATAAAATTGATAAACGAATGAGAAATAATTATTTTTAATTTAAAAAGAATATTTCTATTTTTTAGTCATCAAATTTTTAAATAATTTATAAATATTTTTGTTGTAAAATTATAATATATTTAAATAATTGTATTTATTTATTCAAACATGTTCTAATTTAATAGTCAAATAGTCATTAAATTACTAAATGTTAAACATTAGTTTATTTAAAAGAAAAATATGTAAAAACTTTTTAAGTGACTTTTTAATCCTTAACAATATATTTACACATACACATACACATACACATACACATACACATACACATACACATACACATACACATACACATACACATACACATACACATACACATACACATACACATACACATACACATACACATACACATACACATACACACATACACATACACATACACATACACATACACATACACATACACATACACATACACATACACATACACATACACATACACATACACATACACATACACATACACATACACATACACATACACATACACATACACATACACATACACATACACATACACATACACATACACATACACATACACATACACATACACATACACATACACATACACATACACATACACATACACATACACATACACATACACATACACATACACATACACATACACATACACATACACATACACATACACATACACATACACATACACATACACATACACATACACATACACATACACATACACATACACATACACATACACATACACATACACATACACATACACATACACATACACATACACATACACATACACATACACATACACATACACATACACATACACATACACATACACATACACATACACATACACATACACATACACATACACATACACATACACACATACACATACACATACACATACACATACACATACACATACACATACACATACACATACACATACACATACACATACACATACACATACACATACACATACACATACACATACACATACACATACACATACACATACACATACACATACACATACACATACACATACACCACAAATAAAATAAAGTAAAATCAACTTATGGTTTGACATGAGAAACAATTTTGATCTCTTGAATGAAGTGTTGTCTAATAATTGTATTATATTAAGCAATAATTGCTTACATAAACCTCACCCTATATTCTATAAGGTTTGTTGAGTCTGTCATTAAATAACTCAATTACTGAGTCACACCACCAATAGGTAGGGACCAAAAAACGTGACAATTTTGTCGACTGATGTCAAGTGAAGACTGAATTTTAGCAATTTTTGTTGTTTTATTTCATTTTTCTAATAATGTTTTTGGTCTTTCATAGTATCCATAGAGACTCAATCATAGATATTGTACGGTCACTACACTGACGACCACCACTACCACTACCACTACCCGTACCATAACTAGTGTACACTTCACTCTAGATTTTGATATATTCTGCAATATTGTAGTAAATCCAATGCCTTTCGTTTAGTGAAACATTAGTGAAATAAACCACATTATATTGTATACTATATAATATATTTTATTATTATTATACAGTATATATAGTATATATATATATACTGTATATACAGTATAATGTCAAATATTAACAGTATATATCACTCCATATACACTAAGCTATATAATACCAGAAACCATAATAAATGACACACGACTTGCATATCAAATACATTACTAATATTTAGAAGAAGTAGAATAATAGCTAAAAACAGGACATAAATAACAAAACATTTGATTTGAGTTAAACCAACTTTTCTTCAAAATTATAATATATTAAACTTGTAATCAAAACAATAATAATAATGTTATTATTTAAGTTTTATAATTCAAATAATATATAGAAACTATATTATTATAACTTTATATAACGGTTTAGTTAAAGGAATCAAAATTAATTATAAAATTTTAGTAATGATTACAATTTCCTCTATATGTTTGTTGGCCTAACCGGCAATCATTTACGACAGTTGGCCACAAATTGCGGCACAATTTATACCTTTATAGCCATATTTCGTCCTCTATTGTCGCGAAAGGACTTATTAGAGGGTACCGCGAGATATGGATAACAAAAATTTAGGTCATTATATAAAATTATTAAAAGAAAATAAAAAAACTTACTTCATTTTAAATATAATGCAAAATACAAAAAAGATAATTTAATAATATATTTTCTAAATTAAACGATTATCTAATCTATTAACTAATCAATATATTTATATTATTGTGTAACTATATTTATATAATATTTATAGACTGTAATAATCAATTAAAATAAATTTTTATTAATTTAAAAATTATTGAATATGTTGTATTAAATACAATTAATATAAATGTTATGAACAAACTCAACAATAATTTAATATAACCTAAACTTAATATAATTTATAGATTCATTAGAAGTGAATCATAACTTAATCTAAAATAAGATCTTGAATTAAATCAATACAAATACTGAGTATTAGACAACTACTACTACTACAACAACAACAACTACTACTACTACTACTACTACTACTACTACTACTACTACTATTAATATCTTAAAATGATATATTTTTAACACAAATATTAAATATATTTATTTTGAAAGTCGATTCTTATTAATTAACTGACAATTTTATAAAAAATTAATATATATATATAAAAGTATAAATATTATTATAATTTTAAATGTAATTTATAACAGTTTAATCAAATCATAAGTTATCATTATAAAATGTTTGCCAAAATTGATTCAATAAACATATGATATTTTACTGTTTAGTATTTATATAAAATCTGACTCTTTTTATGTATAGATGTGTAAAACAAAAGTAATACAAAATATTGTGTGTATTATAACTATAAATTGTGAACACATTTCTTATATAATATTCATTTCATACGATTTGTAAGTTTTATATCAGCAAAACATGAGAGACAACCATAAGTTGTTGACAGTTGTTATTTGTCTCAAAAATATTGGGATTAAAACATCTCATAAAACTTGTCTATTCATCCATTTATCTAATATTAAAACAGATATTAAGTACAAAAAGTTACACATTTTAACATAAAAATTCATAAGAATTTTTTAGAATTTTAAAAACTATTGATTATTATTTATATTAAGATTTATGTTATCATTAGAGACATCAAAATATGTGAAACTCATATTTGTTACGATTAAAAATATTAATCGGGGAATCGATATATAACCAAATCATATAATAGGATTCTTTTTGACTTTTCTAAACACAAACACATATTTTCACATATTTACAATATTTATAAAATAATTATAAAATTAATATTAAATACTATATTATAGGTAATTAAGACAAACAATGTATCAAAATTTAATTATTAATAATATATTACTAAAATATGTACAAAATTGTTTAAGTTATAATTGAATTTTTAGAAAATTAAACATAACTTAATCATTTTGAGCGCATATTATATTAAATATAACTAACAAAAATTAAATTTTTGTTAAAACATTGATTGTCTTAATAGATTGTATTTTAAACTAAACTACAATAATATTAAATTTTTGTAATTAGATAAGTGTTTATACTATTATATTTCATAAAAAATATACTATAATTATAAAATTAAACTACAAGTATTTTAAATTAATTAATTATTTATTTATATAAATTAAAACAAATTTTTTAATAAATATTACAAAATTAGTTTTATTTATTACATGTTTTCAAATGTTTTAAACAACTATCGTTATCATCAATGTCTGAATTAACACTATTTAACACGTGATTTGAAATATTACTATATTTTGATAGAAAACTAATTAAAAATACAATTTAAATATTAGTAGAAATAAATAATGTTTTTCCACGAACTGATGAAAAGAATACGTATATAAATTCTATATGTCTGTCTGTCAGTCTGGTTGTATCTATTTTTATTTTAGAATTTTGATTTCAGATTTTGAAAAGAAAAATAATGTATAGGAGATCAGCACTGAAGTTTTGATATTTTTTAGAAACAAAAAATGCCGGCCAAAGTAAAAAATTTTATTATTAAATTTAGATTTGTGTAAAGCATCAAAAATAAAGTCTAGGGTATCTGCATTTAATTTTTTCTTTCCAGGAACATTGAAAATTTTTATATTTATTAATTTTGATTTAGTTTAAGCAACAAAATGAAATAAAGAATGTTTTTAAATGTTTTGATATTTAAAAATGGCATATTTTTAAAATTTTTAAACTTAATTTAACATAAACATTAAAAACATGATAAATTTGAGTTTATTTTGTAATACTGAGTCATTTGATATCGCAATTTATAATATTAAATTATGATTTAATTTGGATAAGGAGTTCGTATGGATATTCTTTCTAGCATTCTCAACTGGTTATTATTATAATTTAATTTAAGAATCTAAATAGACAACAAATTATTATTTTTTTTATTGATTATTAATTAGATAATTTACATGATTTTTAAATAAATATGTAATATATTTTAATTGAGATATTTTTTAAAGATTTTTTAATTGTTTTATTACTTGACTATATTTTAAATAAAAAATTAATTTTACTATTAATAATATTAGTTTTATTATAATTGTTTATATTTAAATTATTTTTGTGCAAATATACATTAATGATTTATTTATATGAATAATAATAGTGTAATTTCAATATAATTTTATTGCAATAATAAATGCATAAATTTTAAATATACTGTAAATACTTTGTAATAAAATATAGTTATTTTTGTTAATTATAAATATGGACTGTAATTAAATACTGAGAGGCTTTTAACCTAATTTTATACTTGTATTTTAATGCATTGTATTTATATTTTTATAATTATTTCATTAAATAATGAATACAATTACATATAGTAATAATATTCATATAATGTTTTAAAATGAATCTTTTTATCCAATCATAATGTATATAAATATTGATAATATATATAACAATTACAATTAAATTAATTGTTAATTTTTATAAAATTTTATAGTTGTATTGTTTGTAAATATGCTTAATATACTATACTTAATTAAAAGTATCATCATACTTCATTGCAGTTTATTGTTTAATTTTACAATTTTATATTATTGTTTTGATTTATGTAATTAAAATAAGAAATTAAATTACATTATGTAAAAATATCAGTAACAAAATAGGTGAGACTGATTTATGAGTTATTATTTTATGTAAACTAATTAAAATAAAAATATTTTTGTTTTTAAATATAGCAATTTGGCACATATACAGTACATTAATAAATAAATACGATTTACTTATAAAAATAGGTAAAGAAAGGCAAAGAGTATTTTAAGAAAAAAGATAGTTATCTCAAAATCAAAATTTATTCATATTTTATAAAAGTTTAATTATGATAGATTAAACATGTTTCTAATAATTTTTAATAATGATTATTATAGATAAAATTGCTGTTTATTTAATATATAATATCAATTAATTTTTAAATTTGAATACTAACAAATATTATTTATTCATTTATTAAAAAATATTTAATAGTCATTTTATAAATACTTGAATATTTATAATTAAATATTTTTTTTGAATATCTAATAATCTATGTAAACTATCAAAGTAAAATTAAGAGATATTATAAAACATAAAATATTATTTTCTATTATTGTTTTTTATTTAAAAACTATACAATAGTATTAAAAATCTTAAAAGATATTCTAGTACAATTTATTTCTTACATTATTTGATATATTATAATACTTTTGTGTTAAACTGCTAATGTTTTATACATAAATGATATCTATTACAATTTATACTTTTCATAAAATTATAATTGCAAATAAAATATTTTATATATTTCAAAAAATCAGTCTCACCTATTTTGTTATATAATTATTTTAATATACAGTATAATAATAAATATCAAGTTACAAAATAAGAGTAATTAGATTTTTGGGAGTTTAATATATTTTATTATTTATTATATATTTACTAAATTTGTTTTTGTAAATAAGTTTATAACATAACATTTAAACTTTACTGATTTTAATTAGTTAAAAAATATGATATAATTTTAAATATTGCTATATCCTAATTTATTCTGAAATAATATTTAAAATCTAAATCTTGAATGCAAATATTTAAATAATAAAAATAAAATTAATTATATCAAGAAAAGCTAATATTTTATAAAAGATTTTACAATTTATTAGTAATTTTGATATCACACCATTAAATATAACTGTTATGTATATTGTTTTAATAAGTTTTGTTTTACTTGTAATTTGGTTTATATATATACAGTATATATATATAAAATAAACAAACATTAAATCTAATTTCTTAGATTTTTTTATTAACATTGAAGACATCAAACAAATGTTTTGATATACAGTTTAATGACATCTATAGTTAAGATGTGTGTGTTTTTCTGTCTCAGATTGCATTACATTTAGCAAAAGCATCTCAAGTGGTTTAAATCAAACCAGTGATACATTAAGTGAATGGACTCAATATACAGAAGCGCTCATGTAGTTAACGAAAGCCTAAATTCGTGGCACGTTATTCATCCTTATACTCACATATCATTCACATATACTAATAGTTACCACATTTTAAATAAATTTATTTCATGCATTTTTAAAGTTATCGAAAGCTTAAAAATTGAAAAGATATATAGTTTTTATAATTTTTAATTTTTTATGTCAAATCATTAAAAGTCATAAATTATCCGATTATATTAAAAGTAAAATTTTAAGATATTACTATTCATTTTATATAACTATTTAAGTTTAAATTTTAATCAATTTTATTTTGCTTACACATAAGATAATCATTAATTTAATACAATGAATTTGTGGGCTGTGAATTTATATATGATATAAATATTGTAAATTTAATGTGAATTGTGATACAGTTAGTGTTGGCAAAAAAGAGAAATTTGTAAAATAATAGAGAAATTTCTAGAAAGTTTCTAAAAGAAATTTCTATCTATGGGATCCCCATGGTTAATTTTGTTTTCTCTATATTTGTTATCTTGTAACATTGTTTTTAAAAGTAATAATTAAAATTAGTATTAGTATTTAAATTACTAATTAAAGTAAAAATATATTTATTTAATTATACTAAACTATACTATAATAAAAAGGGCAATAAAATTTTACAAAACTGATTATTATTAAATAATTATAATTATTTATATAGGGATCCCATTTGTATAATAGTATAATATTATATGTACAGTATTATGTCTTATGTCAGTAGTATTATAATAGCTAAAGATATGGGGATCCCATAGTATAACAATAAAGTTAAATTTCTGTAGAAATTTATTCCTGAGAAATTTTCTAGAAACTTTCTATTTGCCCATCTCTAGATACAGTACTAATTGATACTGAATATTAAGATATCAATTAAAATATGAAAACTACTAATTGAAATATTAATTTATTAAATAGTAAAGTAATTATCTTAAATACAAAATATTGTTTTGATACCATAGTTATCACATCACTGCCTCTAAAACCATGACTAATCTGTAATAGATTGATATAATTATGAATATAATTTCAATTTCAGCTATAATTTATAACTAAATGATTAATGATTTTTGATATTAAAAATTGAAAATAGTCAATAAATTGTTTTATCTTAAAATTGATAGATTACTAAAAAATAATCTTAACAAATTATTTTTATAAATTAAAATCATATTTTAATAAACTTGAAAAATTTATTTCACATATAGAGTTATAAATGTAATATATGGTACATAAAATTATATTTCAAAAAATAAAAATCATAAAATTTACTTTCAGTTAAAATACAGTACAAGTTTTTGATTTATATAAAATAAATCAATAGTAATTAATGTGTAAAAAGTAAAAGCATTTAAACAATAGTCAATTTGTTTATGAATATTAGTAATACTAAATTAGTAACTAATTTAACATTATCTTTAACTTAGGATTTGTCGACATTTAAAGACTAAAGTAATTGCTTTAAACCAATCATTAATAGTAATTAATAGTCGGTTTTAAAGCCACAACCTTTACATTCTTCACTTGAAAGGAGTGTCAAATTTGACTGAAATAAACGATTCAATCAATCAAACAAAACGAAATAAATAAAATTTTGAAAAATATATTACAGATTAATATAACAGTAAATCACTAATAAATATCTTATAAAACAAAGACTAATATAAAAAATAATTTTACTTATATTTTCCATTTAATATTTATATAATAATATTATTAAATTCAATACTAATAATATTGCAGTAGTAATTCTTAATGTAAATTTAAATTAAAGATATATTTTCACAATTATTTTATTTATACTTTTTTAGTTTGGTTTTGATATTAATATTGGATGAATTATATTTATTATAATTTTATAACATATTATTAGTAATAATATTTTATTAAAAATTGTTGTAATTGAAAACTTTTCTATTATTTAGTATCTTCAATTACATAATCTTGAAAATACATATGTTTTTATTACATTACATTTATTACATATTAAATATTGTATTTAAATATCAAATGCAATCTACGGACAATTATTAAAAAATACAAAATATAATAAATATTTCATATGTTATGCAAAGCGTTTCCAACATTTGTTAAAATATTATTCTCTAATACAATAAAACTAATATAATTTTATTGTAATTTCCTTTTTTCATAGGACTTGTAGATTGAAGGGAAATCCAACTAAAAAAGTAGTTTACATAAAGTGCATATTATAATACTTACTCCACAATCATAGGCAGGATTTAAATACAGTGTGTATTTTATTTTTACGAATAGCTAATGGCAATGCAATTGTCTGTATATTATATTACTATATAATATTTATTATTACTACAGTATTTTTGTACTAAATTTCTAATATAATATAAAAACAAATTATTTGTTATTTATTTTGTTAACAATAAAAAATATTTATATGAATTAATCAATATTTAGATCAATGTAGAGTATATAGTATATTACACAAATTATATTATACTATGATATATACATTATATACAAAAAAAGAGATTTATTGTATCAATGATATTCACAACATATTTCATAATTCACTTGTTATGCAATATATTATGTGTTATAATATTGAATACATTTTCTCATATTTATTATTAACATATTTGTAGGCATATTGGTATAACTATTATATAATATTTTGTTTTAATAAATCAAATTGAAACTTATTTATAAATTTCCATTGAAATAATCACAGTTTTAATATTAATGGTTTATTATAACTAAAAACATTTACAATGATTTACCTTTTTATTTCAAAACTATATCAAAAGTGAACTTATTTATTTCAAAGCAAACAAAAAATTTAAATATTTAACATAAAATCATTTATTGTGTAATTTAAGTAAAAACTTACTTTAATTGAAAACACTTATAATCACTAAACTAGTGAATTGTTGTACGATATTGTTTGTGTGGCTAACAGCACACCATCACTATTGCACTGTCTTATAGTCATTGAGACCAACACTGTAAACAATATAATGGTTAAGACAGGGATAATGATACCCGAGATGTGTGGAAATATCTTTATATAATTTGTATTTTTAATATTGATGTTTTAAAAAATAATAAACGATTATCTAATACTGTATATAACTAAATATAACTAGAAATTATAACTATAGCCACAAATCATTTATTATGTTATTTTTAAAGTATTGACACTATTTATGTTTAATACAGTAGTGGACAAAACAATAAGGTTCAGGAAAACATTAAATTTCTTAAAAACTGCTAAATCAATATTGATTCTGATTTTTGTAATTTTTAGCATAATAATTGCCATTTAAGAAAAAATTAAAATATTTTTTAATTTTTAAAAATTTAGATTATAAAATATATTATAAAGTAAAATTACTAAAAGCTTAATATTTTGACAATTGTATGAGATAATCGATTTAATACTAAATTATAGTATTTTTAGTCTAACTTCATGTGAGTTTTAAAATTTGAAAATATACTTAATAGTTATTGAAAAAATAATTTCATTATTAATAATATCATAAATTTTTTTATAAAAATGAAGTCTTTATGTATTTTATAATTTTGTTAATAGAAATAAATTCTATATTTGTAATAAAACATTTCATCCATTTGTTTTATTTAACTAACTTATATAGAATTTTAGATATTTAATTAATCTATTTTTCTTTTAAAAAATTAAAATTAAGATTAAGATTGACAACTAGTTTTTAAGATATTCAATATTTTCTTGTAACTCATTGTATTGTATAGTACTATATAATGTAGTTAACTAAAGTAAAGTAGTAAATATTGAAATAAATAAGTTTACTTTTGAAATAAATAAATATTAATAAATCTAAATGTATACATTAAATTAAGCAAAAAATATAGTGAAATAATGTATTGAAATAATACAAATTTTAAATCTATAAGCATATAAGTATGCATTAAACTACTGAAATATTACTAATTATAAACTAAAGTTATGTAACAATTAGTTAATAGTCTGTTAACAGTTTGTATTAAATATTGACTATTAATGTAAATACTGTACTTTGTTATTACTGTATTGTATATTAGATATACAGTATTTAAATTAAAAAGTTGATGAAAATTGTATACAATATATAATATACAGTATACTAATAAAAAATAATTAATTGGTAAATCATATGCAAATTATTGTGAAAAGTTTTATTACTTAAACTCAATATAAGTGATAAGTTTTAATCAAATTATAAAATATAGAGTATATATACAGTATGTATATATGAGTGTCTGTTGAGTGACGGTTCACTAGTAATGGGGATTTTGTGAGGACTACCGATGCCGTGTGTGACTCATTCATACAGAGAGATGTCTGTTTTGAAGGCAGATGTGACCGCAATAGTTATAACCTTATAAAATGATTTGATGTCAATCTGATTGAATGAAATACCACACAATATATATATATATATATATGAGTTGTTTTGTCGGAATAGTGTTTGATGTAAACCAGTGTTGTATCCCATTTGCACACATCATATATTATGTAAAACATTTTTATCATATTTTTCTCTATAGTTATTGCCGACCCTTTCTACAAATATATATTATAAAAAATAATTATATTTAAGAGTTATATACTTTAAATAATGTATCAAATTTATTGATAAGAMCATCTTATAATTAAATTACAAACAAACGATTCAAATTATTGATAGTTTTATCATAATTTTAAATCGTAATAATATATTTTAAAAAATAAACTTTTTAAACAATAAATTGATAAAAATATTGTATTTTATAATTTGTATAAAATGTTATATAATATTTTGATTCATCATAAATACAGTTGTGATCGATATGTTATTTATTGATTTTATTCTCAATATCTCAGGTGTTTTGTGCCGACAAAGAATGCATTATAGATAAGAGTTATACAATTATATTGTATATAACATTGGTTTTCATAATATACTAACTATTGTTTTAAATCATTACTAATAAGAATATACTCTATTTTTATGTTATTGTAAATATAAAACAAAATCTATATGACATTGTGTATCATAGTTACTAATATTATTTAATAGTCAAAACAGTCATAATTTAAAACAACTTATTTGTATTGCTAAGTGATTTAATTGAATTAAAATAGAAGATAATGTTATGGTTATTATAATATGAAAATACATATAAATTGTACAGTACTTGAATTCAATTATAACTATGTTATTCATGCAATAAAATTTGACTAACAATAAACACTTTACAATAAGCATTAAAGTTTAAAATTTATATTAGCATCTAATTATACTATTTTTAATCCTATTCACACTTTTTTAATTTATATAATCAATTAGAAAATTGATTTTATTAAATTAGACCATTTTTAATATTTTTATTTGTCAAATATTAAACAAAAATATTTTAATAAAGTTTATTAGTGCTGAAGTCGAGTATAAAATAAATTTTAAAAACGATTTTTGTTGAATTTATTTAAAGCGGTGCTTTAAAAGAGAAAATAACTTATATTTGAAAATATTTGATTCATATTTATTATAAACAAAATTTTATGAAAAACATTCAATTACTTTTTATATTGCTTTTTAAATAATGATCTAATTTTCAATTTAAAGCAATAAAGTTTTGCTAAAAAACTGATATATTGTATGTTATTTATTATTTTGTATAATAATTATATCTATTATTATTAAAATTTGATATTTCTTTAGTAAAAATTAGATATTATTAATATTATTTTAAAGCAGGATATTATTGTAAATAGTTTTTGTGTATAAATAGAGATACTTTTATGTATTTTAAAGCCAGTCGTTTTTTTAACTCTAAAACGGTCGACACGTGTAACTGTCGTGCCGTAAGTTCTATACATTTAATTATATTGTTTTTTATATATTTTAAGTTTATAATTAAGTTTTGCTTTTAATCGGACGGCTCTTGTAGTAGCCGTACCGTACAGTACTGTATATTAAATAATTATTTTGTTAATGTTAAGCATTTAAGTCGCTTAGTTATGTTATGTCACGGCAGGCCTACAGTATAGCCGAGCCGATGATAATATTGTGTTTAAGTTAATAATAATAAATAGTTTTGTTGTTTGATTGCTGTCTTGTGTTGCTTATTGCCGAGTGTTTAGATGCCGACGGTTGGGATACCGATCGGCCAACATCTGAGTTCCCCTAACAAGCAGTTCAAACCTCTCCATTATAACCCACTGGGGTTCGGGAGGTTTGCCTTAACCGCTTTAATTATAACTATAAATATTATATTATATTATATTTTATTAATTGTTTATTATTAGTAGTATTTTAATTAATATTCAAAGTAAACAAATAATTAATTTATTTACATTGAACTAAAAATATAAATCAATTATAAATAAAATTTTACAAAAAATATTATTATAATTAAATATTTATATTTATATTAATTTTATAAATAAGAATCCCATTGATATAGTATAATGATAAAGTTAAATTTATATAGAAATTTAGTCTTGAGAAACTTTCTAGAAATTTATTAGAAACTTTCTATTTGCCCATCTCTACTTATAAGGTAAAGCTATAAAACAAATTAACAAACTTTTAAAATGATTTATATTTTTGAGATTTTTTATTTCACTAAATAGAGGGTTAAATGTTTAATACGGTAATAGTTTTCCAAACTATTGATAACATAGATATAAGTTGAAAGTTAAGTGTTATTGACTTTTTATTTTTATGTAAAATTTGTTAAACAAATGAGCAAAAAATAAATGTTTGACAACTTTATTATAGCGTTTGAATAGGTGGTCGCTGTGGACGAACCGATCTCACAGACAACTGACCCCAACAGTGATGTTCATTCGTAAAGTTCATACAATGTTTAGTACAAACAGTTCAGTCATAGCCATTGCAAACATCAATACATCATTGATTGGTATAATTCTTGCGGTCATTGAATCAACAAAACGCTCGGAAACACGCCTTTCCTCACGAGTAATACAATTATAACATCCGGCAGAAGCACTCATAATGTCTGATATGTTGGTATGTTATGGTTGTGTTGTTGGCATCGTTAGGCCTGCAGTGAGGGGTGTGCTTATAGCTGACCATCACATTCAATGAATTATCTCATTTATTATTTGTTCAGACAAAATGAGAGATTGCAAGAAAAAACAAAAACATTTTTAGGGCTAAAAAATAAATGAGAAATAAGAGAGAGAATAACAAAAAACTAATATAACATAACAGCATAACAACAGTTGAATTAGAAATTTGATGCTTAAAACATATAGAAATGTTTTTTGTGATTTTAGTTGTAGACATAAGTTATATATTATTTTACTATATTTTGTTGTGAAAAACTAAAGTGAAAAGCAATAGAAAAATCCAAAAACAGATTTTTCTTTTTTTTAAAAACTATTTTATAATTCCTGTTGTTATATATGTCATTGTGTTGTGTAATGTATTGTGTCTTATAGTGTAATCGTCAGCACAACCAAAATGTATTGAATTGTTAGCAAAAAAAAAGAAAATGTAATCTTTAAATAAATTTATGACATTTTAAATTGAGATCAAGAAAATTGATTTCTACTTTTATTTTTCATAAAAAGATCTCTTTTTAATTTATATTTTTCAGTTTCAATTTTAAATGTTTGACAAAATATTTGAAAACAGATCAACAAAATCTTTTATTGCTTTTTAATGTATACTTCAGTTTAAGTGTAGTAATATTAAGTAAAAAAGAAATAATTAATAAAAATTATCTTTATATAAATTGCTTTAGTAAATATTAATATTTTTTAAAAATTCAATAATAGATATTAGAAAATCAAGTGTTATTTATATTTATTGCATTTTCATTTAATTAAATGTTTAAAAAAAGCATTTTTCGCACTAAAATTGCTAATTATCATGACTTCGGGTTATAAATTAAAAAATGCAAAACTTTAAAAGCAAAGATACATAGTATTTATGATTTAGATCTTATTTTTCAAAATGAAAAATTACATTTTGAATTTTTTTTTTATAAAGAGTAGTTTTTACAAAATATATTTAGAAAAAAATACTTTCATTATTTTTCACTTAAAACATGTATTTAATTTAAAGACTCATAATTATGTGATTAATGTAAGTGTTATCTATTGGCACATAATTTTAAATTCTGATGAAAAATTGTGAGCTCTGATACATATTTTCTTTGTGTTACTATTTATACCAGGGTTGCGAAAGGGGGGGGGGTAGGGGGGGTAAGGCCATCTTACCCCCCTGAGGTCGAGATTTTTAGGTTTTACCCCCCCCCCCCTGGCCTAAAGCCAAAAAGTTAGGGGGCCCCCTACCAATTTTCGGCGCCGAAGGCGCCGAAAATTTTTTTGATTAGTGTAAAGTTTAAAATTAAATAAAAATATAAATACTTTATTAAGTTTTAATATAAATAAATAGCTTATCTTAACAAAATAAATAGATAAAAATACTTAATTACATCAATTTAACATTATTTACAACAGTTGGGGGCACTCCACTAGTTCCCTAATAAATTCCCACCAATTTTCAAGAATTTTTTTTCATTTATGTAAAATTTAATATTAAACAAAAATATAAATACTAATTGAGTTTTAATATAAATAAATAGCTTATCTTTAGAAAATAAATAAATATAAATTTGTTAAGTACTAAAAAAACTATTTAGAGTTGGGGCATTTCAAGGGTGGATAGTCCCTTAATAAATTCCCTCCAATTATCAAAAAAAATATTGATGTTTTTATTTTATAAATTTATAATAATTGTTTATGCTACTTAATAAACAAATTGATCTGTATTTTTCAGATTTTTTAATAATTACTAATTAAATTAACTAAATTACAATTTAATTTTTTAAGACAATAAATTCACTACAATATCATTAATTTTAACAACATTGTAAATAATTAATTAAATAGTAGACAAGTAATTATAGTAATTGTTTTTATCTTATATATATTATGTAAAATTTCATTTTTTAATATTGTAAAAATAATATTGAAAATATATTTTGAGTCTTAAGAAATTAAGTTGGAATATTTTCCTTTTTTAAGAAATTTATGTGAGAATTTATGAAGAATTTAATGGGAATTTAATGGGAATTTAGTGGGAATTTAGTGGGAATTTAATGGGAATTTAGTGGGAATTTATTGGGAATTTATTGGGAATTTATTGGGAATTTATTGGGAATTTATTGGGAATTTATTGGGAATTTATTGGGAATTTATTGGGAATTTATTGGGAATTTACTCAAATTTGGGAAAAATTGTCGTTTAAAAATGCAATAAAAATTGTTCACCCCCCCCCCCCTATACCCCCCCCCCCCCCAAGCTTTTTCAAAAATTTTGACATTTTACCCCACCCTATACCCCCCCTGAGATCGAAAACCTTTCGCAACCCTGATTTATACATAAACTGTAGTCATTTGTAGTTAATATTTATGCTAAACTTTTTGTTATAATTTGATATGTAGTGTAATGTTGTTAAACACAAACTATAAATTATGACCTTTATAAGAGGCTTAATAAAATATAATATTGATGAAACAAAAAATACTGTATATTATATATATTTGATTTATAATTTGATTTAAATATATGCAGATTTAGGCATTAAAAGAATAATGTGGAGCACCTGATGGGAAAAGCAAAATAAGATAAATAATAAATTATAGTTTATTATAAAAATTTAGTTGTGGTCAATATAATTATTATATAAGAGCACCGGCAGCTCATCTCAGTTTCGTTACAATAACAGCAAAGTATAGCCAACAATGTGTTTGCGATGAATACTCAGGAATTTAGTTCATAACTAATAAAATGAAAGCCATGACTGTATCGCCCGTTACTATAACTCAATGAGCCCTGAGATTAGAGGCGGACACTAATGCATAGCAAAGATGATAATCAATGATATAATATAAGCCCACTATTGTCTCGTATTGTTTACGCCACTCGTGTTATATTCTGGTCATAACTGCATAACAATATAATAGTAAATAAATTTGTGATACTCTATAAGCCCGAGTGCTCCGGGATGTAGTGCTGGTTGTATTGAGACACTTGTATTACACTTTATTTCGATAAAATTCTTCAGACTCACCATTCACTTGTACGACACTATTATGTTATACAGTATAATAGTTTAGTAGATTTGGATATATCTAATATAATGTATAGCTTTTGATATAATAACAAAACAAAGAGACAGTTAGAGAGAGAGAAAAAAATAAGGGATAAAGTTGTTTGTATTAGACTAATAATAAAATAAGTCAATACAATTGCTATACAAAGACGATTTGTACACTATTTGCTGGATGACTACCATTACAGTTAAGGCAAATATATTTGTGCACCAAATTTAATATATAAAGACTTTGTGATAACAAATCATTTTTTCAAAACAAATATTAAACAAAACAACTCATCTTTTTTATGTTCTTTTCACTGATTTTTTATAACATTTATTTTTTGTTAGTTATTATTTCAATTTAAGTATATTCTTGTTATAATCATTAGTTTATTACTAACTAATCAATTGTGATAAAATAAAAAAAGTAATAATTAACTAATTAATTTTTATAAAACAAATAATATTTAAAACTTAAAATAAAATACAAATCTATTATTGCATTAATATAACTAAATTTTAATTATCTATTTATTTTAATCCTATTTACAGACAATTTTAGATATTAGTTAATATGTATATACATTATGAGTTAATTAACAGCATAGTCTAGTAATAAATATATACAATTATTAATGATATCATATAACCTGATATAATTAATTACAAAATTGTGTTAAAAAACAAATAAAATTGCAAAATATAACACATTATTTTATTATAAAATATAATAATAATTATCAAATAATTTAGCAACATATACAGTATATAATTTTGTATATATATTATTTTATTATAAGTCATAATTATTCTATTAGAAAATTATTTTTACATTTCTTAATCATTAAATAACAAATAAATTATTATATATTTATAATAAGTTAGAAATAAAAAAGATATTATATATAGAAATAAAGTATTTAATCACTGTCTTATTGATGGGTCGACCTATTGATCCCATCCCTTACATCACTTTTCATTATTTAAGTGTCAATCTATACGAGTGCCAGACATTTGCTTTAAGGGTCTGAATGGCAAACAAACAGTGAAACTGTTTTCATATATTAAGTAATTCAATTCAATTTATTTCATTGTATTTGTGTATTACAGTACTAATGCTTTAGGATTTTTAACAATAATTATACAAAAATTAGACATAAATAAGGCATATAAAACATATTTTTATACATGCAATTTATTTATATAAAACTATACAGAGAAAGTTTAATGTAGTGAAAAATAATCAAATAAATGGCATAACATCATTAAGTATATAATTTATGGTAAATATCAGAGTATAGTCGAGACGTACAACAAATAACTTATTTGAATGTTTGCCTAAAATATATTTGTATGGCATTTGCTTGTATTGAGAAATGTATATTATATTATATAAGGAATGCAGTTATAATGTAGTGATTTGACCGACAAATACACCAAATTATTGGTTTCACATCATTAGCTGTTTTTGCTCCGGGCTATTCATTGAGGCACTCAGGTAGACATGATTTGTAAGAGAGAGAGAGAGAGAGAGAGAGAGAGAGAGAGAGAGAGAGAGAGAGAGAGAGAGAGAGCTAATGCTAGTGAGTGATTGAATCATCTGATACCTAGAATGTCTATAATACAGGTGCTTCCTTTATTAATTTTAAGACTACTAATATGATCCAACATGAATATAACTATAATTGTAAATTTATAAATAATAGTTATTGTTATGAAAATAATTAATATTTTTAACAAATAATAGTTTACAAATTAACTTTATTTAAATAATTTATTTTTTAATATATTTGTCTATAATACAGGAGTTAATATATATGATTGGGTCACTATATGCATATACTATTAGAAACTCTATTTAATAAAGTTTTTATCTATAATTTAGACTATTAATGAATTTAAGTATAACTTATAGTTAAAATTGACAAATACATGCAATAACAGAGTGCTAAACTGCATAAGAATTGTAATAAATATATTTTATTATTTTTGAGACATTAAATTAATATTTTATTTAATAAATAGTGTTATTTGCGTTTCAATAATAGTTAGTTTTGAAGACACGAAAGCATATTATCAATTGCTATACAAATTGTTATTATATATTAATGAAAAAGCGATGTAATACTTAATATTTTAAAAGAAAATAATTTGATGTATGAATTATATTAGCAAATCAATCACTAAATTATACTCTTTTGACTTTTTCTCAGATAATTTTCACAAATATATTTATAATACACATTCACACATACAGTATTAATATCTAATGTACTAAAAAATAAGATTTGAAAAAATGAAACCTATTTTTAATCTAATTGCAAAAACACGAAAATGTAAAAATTATATCGTTATAAATATTTATTTAAAATAACATAAAAAATATTTTTATACTATATCTAGTGGACTTTTTATTAAAAATTAAATATAAAAATTTTAATAAATTTAAAAAATAATTTATTATAATTAAAAATTTATGAATAGTACCAAAATAAAGCAATTATCGTACTTATGATAAATTAAAATTATAAACTTATTATAATTATATCAGAGTTAAACAAAATTTCGATTCTTAGGTCAGTTAATGAGTGGTTGTATTGGATTTCTAGAAACTATTTTCTATATAAAAACTAATTATTAATATTTAAATGTTTTTCAAAATTCAATATTTTAAATATAATTCTCTTTATATTTATGTTATTGTTTTTATAGATATATTATTAATTATTTACAGTGAGAAATTTTACAGCAATTAATATTAAAATACATATTATATAAAGTAATTTCCTAGAAATAATAAACACAATTGTGAAAAACAGCGCACATTTTTACAGCACTTTTTTACAAAAAAAATGTTAAAATACATTATTTCTTTTAATTTAATAAAATAAATAATAATACATTTGTGGTCAGTATTTGTTGTAAAAAAGTGCAGAAAAATGTGCGCTGTTTTTCACAATTGTGTTTATTATTTCTAGGAAATTACTTTATATAATATGTATTTTAATATTAATTGCTATTTCTATAAATATCTAATAGTCTAAACTAACATATATAAACTTTAACTCTGTATTAGTTTTAATAATTGTTTTGTCTATTATAATGTGATCACTTGTCCAGTGCTTTAATAAATGTTTTTTAACTTTAAATTTATATTCAAACTTGTATTGCATTTTATCATATTATAGTACAGTATATGCTAATAATTAAAGTAAATTAATGTAATTATAATTAATGTATTTAAAATTATCACATTAATGACAAATTTTGTCTAATATGTACAGTTAGTCATGTAGTTAGAGTTAGCAAAAAATAAAATTTCTAAAAATTAAAGAAAAGTTTCTAAAAGAAATTTCTGTCTATTGGATCACCATGTTAATTTTGTTTTATGAATTTTTGTTATTATGTTATAAACTATAATTATTTTTATATTAACTAAATATTATTATTCCTATTTTAATTAATATTAAAAGCCAAACAATTATTATATTTTATTATATATTTTATGATTTTAAATTAAAATTATTTAAATAATGAGATTTATATAAATTTTAAATTATAAAATATATTTACATCTGACTTTTACATAGTATTTTACAGTACAGTATAATATAAATTTATATAATTAGACAATAATTAGTAATAGTGTTTATGGGAATCCCATAACATAATGAAAAGTAAAATTTCTATAAAAAAATTTTATTACACTTTTATTTCACTTATTACAACATTTCTACTAATATTTCTGTTAATATGAAATCATTTACGATAAACCTCTAATGATATTATATTGTATATTATATTCAACTGTGTTTCACATTCTCATCAGTAATTAATAACATTTATAAAACTTTTTATTTTTAGTAAAAAGTTGTTTCGCATCAATGAATCAAATTATTTCTGTAATTTTCATTTTAAAACACATACACATACTGTATAAACATTTGTGTAAAAATATTTAAGTATTAGTCAAATAAAAACGCTTTTTAAATATAAATTATTAAATAATTTATTAGTAATTTTGTTTATTAAAATTAAAAAATTATTTAAAAATCACTTTAATTGACAAATATTTTATTTTTGTTATCCAATAATTTTAAATATATTTTTATATTGAGAATATTCTGTACAATAATTAATTTTTATTTTAAATATTATTACAATAAATTTATTTAATAGTTCCTTATAATTTTTTAAATGTTGTTAGATATATATTTACAATTTATTATATAAAAATTTATATGTTTTCACGTATATAACAACAAATTTTATGAATGGTATTGATTTTTAATATATGTTTTTATATATAAAAAGTTTTTTGTGTTTATTTAATAAAATTCAAGTAGTTTTCAATTATATAAGAAATAATATAAATTATTTGTTATATATATATTTTTTAAAGATATTAAAATTGATTTTGTTTAAGATTATGTCAATAATAAAATAATAATAATAATTAAATCAATAGTTATTATTATTAGTACAAAAAATCAATAAAAAAGATTTAAATCTTATTATAATAATTGTTTTTCTTAATTTACATTATAATTGAATGTTTAATTGGTAATTTTTTTATAATTATTTAATGTAACAATAATTTAGTGATGAAACACCCATTTATAATATGATATAATCTCAAATATGATGTCAAAAGTCAATTGAGTTTTGTTTGTTCACTAAATTATTATATGAAACATGGATTTTATTGCAATTTTCAGATGCCGTCTTTAAATTGCTTGTATTTATAAAAATGTTGTGAAATACAATCACAATGATCATCATTATTATTATATCCGTGAAAATGAGGCAAAATAATGATTGGAAACAACAATGACTTCACAAAATTGGCTAAAAATAAGAAACAATAAAATGATAAATATTATTATTTTATATATAAATTTAAGATTAACTTAGACTCTAGACATTTATAATTTTATATTAAGTTTAGTATTGTCCTCATTATTGTTATTATTATTATTATTATTATTATTATTATTATTATTATTATTATTATTATTATTATTATTATTATTATTATTATTATTATTACTTTAATTATTTTGCTTGAAAATAAATTATTTGCAGAATATTAGAAAAGCAAATAAAATAAAATATAATAAAATATAATATAATATACAAATAAATAAGAAAAAATGAAAGTAAGATAATGTAATAAAATTAAATCTTAATGCAGTTTTGTAGCAAATAAACAATTGAAGTTATTTTTTGGATGGACTGTATGTCAGTGCTATTACTTGTAGTATAAGTGCTGGGCTTATAGTAGCAGTCAATGGATTATATATAAGCATTGAAAGGTCGATACAGGAGTTCATAATAAGAGTGAACTAAATTCAAAACAATTGGCAATACATTCAACACTTGAGGGATAAAACAGTTTTATAAAGTTTTGGTACATATGGTTATGACAAGCAGTCAATTCATTTCATTCATATATTTTTGGGTCTTATATTGAGTTTTTTGTTCAGATTTATATATTTATATAAAAAATATTATTTATAGATAATATATGAGTACAGTTATGGACTTAGTAATTGACTTTAAAGTTTAAATCATATATTAAATAGATTTACATTTGTTTCTGTCATATTCAGGTAATAGCCAATTATATGTCAAATATAAGTAATTTTTAGTTTAATTTATATATAAAGCTTCTAAATTTAATAAAAAAATAACTTCCAAAAATTGTTTGCAGAAATTTTAAATTCAATTTTTAAACTACAATAATAAATTTAAATGCAAAATAAATGTAAAATTTATTATCAAAACTTTATTAAAATAAAGTAAAACTAATTAAATTTATATTAAAATGCTATCTTATTATTATTTACATCAAACCATAGATCAAACGTCACGATAAATATAAGAGAGTAGGCTTTAACTGTCATTTACACAATAATTTTGACTTTTATACTAACTTTTGTTTTTATGCATACATTTGACCCTTTTTTAATACAACATATTATATAACAAGAATCTAATAAATAAATTAACAAACAAAATGCTAACAAATCCTATGAATACAAAAAAGGTTGAATTAATGTATAATAATAAAGATAGCAAAGGGTTGGGCATTTGATGGCCATATATTTATATATGAATATAAAAGCTTTATTTTACTAATACAATGCATACAAAAGCGTTGGCAACTAATTGGCTTTAAAAACAAAAGAAAAACTTTAATGTCATTCACAGCAGTTTTGCGATTATATATTAAATATGTAATGAAATTCTTGCCTTTGATTTGGTTATCAATAAAATAAATTTTATTTGTTTCAAAAACGTTTGTATAAATTTATGACCAATTGTTTTATGGACTAGAAATTTATATACAATGATGAGGTGATAATTGTATATTAAATAAGTGCTGAGACATAGAACAGGTAGGCTAGACATCGGTGTGTTGATGAGTATTGATATCATCATTGCTTCGGATGGCTTGCGGAGGCAACACCCGAACCCTCCGCGGGTGTTGTAATGTACTAAACACTGGATGTTGTGGCGGACAGTTGGCTATAATATAATTAGTATTAAGTGCTGGCAGTGGATGTGTTGATGAACTCGACAGACAATTTGAAGGCACTTGTAATGGCATTTCAACATATGATACGTTCTTTAACTAAATTTTTGTGATTTAGTTGCGTTTATTAACAAATGTTATTCAATTTAATTGAATGTAATATTACAAGATTTTATTGAAGATTTTGATGATATTTTAGTAAAATATTGTAGATTTGTAGATATAATTTGAAATAGATAAAAGTCATAAGTATTAGATTAGTATGTTTTTAGAATAAATGTTGAAATAACAAATTATTATATAAAAGGGCAAAATAGTGAGAGAGAGAGAGAGAGAGAGAGAGAGAGAGAGAGAGATTAATGATAACAAAAACATAATATTAGTAATCAATGATTAGATTTTTGTAAAACACCAGAAATAGTGTATAAACAAACTATTAAGCAATTCGTGAAGTAATTAAAACAATAAATTATATATTTTTCTAAACTTTTAGTTTGTTTTGTTGTCAAAACATAATATAAACCAAATATTTTATTTGCTTTTAGTTTACTTTTCTGTTTCTTCAAGACAGAGATTGAGTGAGTGTTAGCTTTACATTGATTTTCAAAACTAGAAAATAATTCAATAGAAAATTGTTTGATTTAATATTGATTTTGTTTGTGAGTAAATCCGAGACTCGTAGCAAAAAAAAATATAAATTTTAACTTAAATTTGGTCAGAAATTGATTGAATTTCTAAATCTCTAAAACTTTATAAGTGATAACAAAATAAGTTAATTGAATTTATAAATAACATATTTCAATATACAGTATTTTCCGACTCTCATCTAATATATATTTCATACAAATCCCAACATTTTTCATTGAATTAATACTAATCTATAAATTTTATTTCAAATAAATTACAATAAAGAATTGTAAAGACAAATATTTTCTTAGATTTAATTTCTGGTAAAGAAATATCGATTTTATTTTAAAACATATTTGAAATAGATATAAACTAAATGAAAATTGGCATCTATTTGTGTCATTAATTTGTTTTAAAACTAAATAATTTATACGTTTCATACAAAATACACTATAAAACTATTAATAGTTATATACCGGTATATCATAAACATTATACTTAATTTATATTTTGTATTTAAATTTTTCTTATATGATAAAATAATGAAAATATACATTTAGATATAAATTATCTAAATGAATATAAATAAATGTAAACCCTTATAAGAAAAATTGAAAAATAAAAAATGACAAAACTGTTAAACAATAATATAGATATTATAATATAAAAATAATTTTCATTTAGTAAACTATTGTGATTTTGAAGGCAACATTTGGTATGTCTCTTGAGGCTCATCTCTATTTGGTTTTAAAAATTAGATCTCTTTCTCTCTTTATGTGCGGGAATATGTGTTTGTCATATAATTTAAATGGTTTTTGGGTTTTAGCATAAAATGACTTAAAAAACGATAAAAAGAAAGGGAAGGCTTTAATAAAGACAACGAGATATACAAATCATACCGTTCTGTGGTTTGATGGCGGAGATGGTGGTGGAGAAGCCCTCCAATGGGCTGTCGTGTTGTGCGGATTGTGTTGAATCTGGTGGTGATGGAGGCCATCGGGACCGCCATTCATACCATTACCGTAGGCTTGTGTTAGTGGTGTTGTTAACGAGTTGTTGCACTTCTCGCTCATGTCGTCATCGATCTCACTGTTTCTGGTGATGGCCTCACTCGAGGCTAAACTTATATCTGTATTAGTCATATAACAATTTAAACAATAATTTATATTTATATCAAATCATGAAATTGCTTTTTTATATTAAAATATCAATAATTTTATGCATATAGTGTCATACAATTTTGTATTAAAAAAATTATAAGAAAATTATAGTATAATTATAAAAATATTTGAATACTAAAATTTTAAATTAAAAAAAAATATTAATAAAGTTAAGGTAATATTTTGCAAATTTAATAAATAAATAGCATAAATTTCTTAAATAAAATTATAATATAAATATTTATAGCAAAATTTATGGACATTAATCATAAAATTGTTTCAATTAAAGCAAAAGCATTTTAAAAATTCATGTGAAGGAAAGTTATGCAAAGCTAGACATAAATTGATGATATGGTTTGCAGTGTACATGCATTTCATATGTATGGCAACTGAACATCACATACGCCTATATAATATAATATAAAGTAATAACACAAAAGTTGTTGCAAATTGTTTTCCAATAAATTGATACAAAAAATACTAAAACCGCAAAATATATGGCAAACAAGTAATGCATTTGCATATAAAACGAGACTATAAAAAGTGCCAAAAATGTTTAACCATTACATTCAATGCAAAAAAATGCAATTCTATAAACAATGTAAAACTATTGCAATAAAACAAAACGCAATGTTTCTAATGTTTAATAAGCAAATAAGCAACAATATTAAGTGTGCCATTATCTGTACTACTATAATAATAATGCTGTTTATATGTATTGGTAATGTTAGTACCACTAAATTACCTGGTATAATATCTGGACACTTATCATCACCCACTTGGTCCCCCCCACAAGTGCATACATCGCATATGTCTTCAACCGATTTTCTAATAGCGATTGTTGTCTTGTCTTTTATATTACGATTTTTTGCTATACATTAAGTTAAAAATTTTATAAAATTTTAAACTTATATCTATTAATAAATCCCTTATATGTTTGATATGATTTAAAAACAATTAAACTAAAGATCACATTTTATTTTTTAAAAATTGTTTAACAATTGCATTGCTTAAAATCTTAAGTCATTTTTATAATTAATTTTAGTTAATTTTATAAAAATACTGGATATAGATTAATGATTTTAACAATATTATTTAAATTTGTAATGAAAAAATTAAAATTTACTTTACATTAGGATAACTAATATTTATTGTATATAAAATTATATTACATTAAATTTATTATTTAAAATAATTTTATTAAACTACTTATTTTTTTAAATTATAAAAATTAAATTAAAAAAAAATTATTTCAAAATTATATCTATAAAATCTCTCAAAACCATAGGGACAAAAAATCTATGAAAATCTATGAGCATATATTAAACTTATTAATTAAATAAAAAAAATATTTTTAAATATATTTTTAATAGTATTTTTATAGTAAACAATCAGTTTTAGTTATTTTCCAATATTAAGCTATGTTATGAAATCTGTCATTTAAATATCAATATATTTTTTTAATGAATTAAAGTTTAATATAGAATTTGTATAATTCGTCCGTCACTTTTTAGCTTAATTTGTAAACAAAATATTAGCAAAAATAATAAAATTAAAATATTAAAAATTATATAAATTCAAATAATAAAAAAATCTTATTTGCAATTAAATCTAAATTGCTAAACTATTTTAAGAAATTTACCAAATTTGTTTAAAATAAATACATTCAAAAAGTTAATGTTTAATAAATTTTTTAAAAAGTTATTATGAAAACATTTTTCTAAAATGGTAGTATTTTAAACAATAAAATTTAATATAATTTTACTTTCAAACCATATTATTATTATCATTATTAATACTTAGAAGTACTACTTATAATATAATATAAATATTACTTAAGATTAATTATATTATAATAATACAATTATTGTATTCACATAAATTAAAATTGTTATTTTTGTATAATATCTATTCTGTATAAGTAAATACTGTACTGTAAAATAATATACTGTTTGTCTAATCTAAAGTAATAAAGCTGATTATTATTTGTTTTATTAATTTATTAATTTGAATTGAAAGTAAAAATATTTCATAAAAATGTCACATAATTTATTGTTTTGTAAAATTTGCAAAAAAAATATGTAAAAATTCAATTTTATGACCATCTTTCCCACTGTGATTTATACATATATAGCTATAACATTATTAATATTTTTAAAAATATTGTAATAATAATAATTTCATGAATTTCCTAGAATTTTATTGAAATATTCACTAATATATTGTTAAAAATTGAAATGTAACTATTATTTGTATATAAAATATAATATTAGATGTAATATTTGTATAAAACATTATTTAATAATGATATTGATTTTTCAGTCTATAAAACATTAAGAAATACATAAACTCAATATCATAGAAAACATATGAAAACTTTTGTTATCAAAATATATATACTTTTTGGATATAAATTTTATAAATAACTAAAAAGGAAAAGAATTTTAATATTCTTTAGATATAACTCTAACTGAATGTTAGTCTAAAATACAATCAATTCTCTGATATGTCTTAAATTTTGTATCAAAAAAATATGACCCAAAAGAAAGTTTATACCAATTCTTACAATATATTCACACAATATATACAATACATTGACTTAAATCTTATTTGAATTTTTTGTGATATTTCTTTTGAGTCAATCTTTGACTTTTGTCACCAGTTTTGTTACTAAAGTGGTTTACGAGATATGAGAGACAAACTGATCAAAAATATTATAGTATAAAAAATTTATTCAATTCATTACATATCCCGAAGCTATAAAAACATACCGAAATACAAGTGAAAATTTGATAACATAAATGTCACTCAAATTTTTTTTATTCACATATAAACTCATTTTTTATTAATAATATTGCTATTCAAAAATTTCCAGTATTTGTCGATTGTTATGAGAAAAAAAAGATGACATTTAAATAACAAAAAATATAAAAACACTTTCTGTTAATATGAGGTTTTGAGTATTTATAACTTAATATAATAGTTTAAAATAGTTTAACGCAATAAACATATGAAGACTTAAATCATTCAAACAACACTCGTATTGAATATTCAATTATATAAACCAATGATTTAAATATCAAAATAAATATCAAAATTCATTTTATTTTTACTTTCAATTATATATTTCATGAAAATCTTTTCTAAAGCCAATGATTTGAATGCAAAAAGTTTTTAGAAAATGAAATAAAGAATGAAAGAAGAGAGAGAAAGAAAGAAAGAAAGAAAGAAAGAAAGAAAGAGAGAAATAGTATAGTTTAAGTGAAATATCTACTCATTTAATGTTACGAGTGTTTTAGGAGTAAGTGTTGTCCATTTGAGGACTAAGTTTATGTCAATTTATTGAATTGTCGGTCACTATTGAATGCAATTGTCTTTCTAAACGATAGTATTTCCAATGAATACTATAGTATAGTATGCAATATAAATGGCACATCACTTACCTCTTTCATTACGAAGTCGAGCAGAACTGGACCTAAATTTCATAACAATTACGATAACAAAGGCAATGATGACGAGTGCACACACTATGGTTATCAGTAGAGCCAGCACTGGGCTAAAACTTAACTGCCATACATTGCCTGAAATATAATATATGGCAATAAATAATATAGAAATATATTAAAAGAAAAACTAAGAGTTAGTGATAAGGTTTTTCCTCTATTTATACAGTAGTAATGATATCACAGACAACACACGTTTGCACTTCAAAACAATACTAAAATATATGATATGTTATAAATGTTTTTTTTTCTCAAAATGAGTTTTTCCTATCATATAAACTTTATATATAAAAATACCTATTTTTCGAAATCCTTTTATATGTTTTTATATAAAATAAATTATAATTATTATACTTTAGTTATTGTCTAAATAAAAAATTTCATTTTTCACTCATTTCTCTAAATATTATCAGTAAGACATCCCTTTAGGGATAGGAAAAGGAAACAAACTATTATTTATTATATTATATAACTAAAGACACAATTATAGATTGAGATATACTGTACTAACTCAACTCCCATAACACAAAAAAATAATGAAATTATTTACTATTATCAGTAAATAAAACTTCAATTTAATATATATATATATAACTTTAAAATAAAAAATAATTTCCTCTTAAATAGATTGATAATTTTTTTGTAAATACCTAAAATAATTATTTATCTACTGAAAGAGTAAATTGAAAATTTAATCAATTATTTTGTATGATAGAGATGGGAAACAAAGATAACAATAAAAGTAAAATTGTTGTATTGAGTGTAAAACTAATTGTAATCAAGTAATATATCACTTGGCATTTGGGACTCACTTTCCCTCAATAGGATTATCCCAAAAGTATAGCGAAAAATGTTTGTTTACAGTGTGTTGTCATGTATTTGAACGAAACAATCGATTAATGTGTTTGTCTGTGATGTGCTGTTAGGTCAAGAAATGGTAGTTTTCTAAACAAAGTCAATGACATACCCCTTCCCATTCTGTTCATGGATTCGGGTAATGATAGCGTGTTTGCGGTCAATGCGACCCCTTTTGAGCGCCCCTTAGCGTTGGCCGCGTATATAACTATAAGAAAACTACTGCCCGATGGAAGACGTTTAGCTGTAAATGAAGGCCAGGCAGAGGTGATATTGGCCCGCAGTTTGTGCTGAATTGTGTCGTGAATTTCTAGTATGAAATGTTGCAGAAGACCCCCGTCGTAGCCTTCGACACAGTCTACTTTGATTGAGTCCTCGGTTACATTAAGTACTGTACAATTCTTGACAGCATCGGGAGGTCCGGCAGGTATAATAGTGAAAGTGCACGGCTCCACTTGCGGACCAACCGAATTGCGAGCCCAACAAAACAGGGCCCCGTAGTCAAACTCAGTCCGCGGCATATATGTAGCCACACTTGTCGACCCTTCAGTCATATGGTTCATGATCTCCATGTGCTCACCGCTAGAGTTAAAACCCCATCGAAAGCTGACTTCTGGCGGATCGGAGTCCACTTCGCAGTAAATCTTGACCGACTCATGTCTGGCCGCACCGTAAAGTATTTTTTGACCTAAAATTTATTGCATTTTTGTGTTAATATAAATAAATAAATAAAACATAAAATAACAATTTAGAAAATAGCAAAAATGTATTTTGTGTTTATGATAAACGATACAAAATTATTTTATGCTATAAAAGAAAAACAAGTGATTTGTGAAACACATGTCATGTACTGTATGTCCACAAGAGATAAGTGAATGTAACAAATAACAAGAAACAACAAAAAATCGATACAAACCTTGTTTACATACCGGTGCGTACTGTACTCTCAGATGAACTGAATTACTTTCACCCTCGCCCTCATTGTTAACAGCACTGCACGTATAGCGACCCCTCTGGAGGCGCTGTACTCGTTGGAGAACAAGTGACTGATTGCTGACTATAACTCCTGCCGATGTGTTGGTATGTATTTCTTTGCCCTCAAACCACCACCTAATCTCCGTAACCCAGGGCGCCGCCCGAATATTACACTCAAAATATACATCATTGCCCTCTTGGATATGTGAATGCCTTAATTTACTGCCCAAACGTAATGATAATTGCGGAACATCTGTATCGAGAGAGAGGAAAGACCGACAAAAATTGAAAAAATTATTTAATAAAAATTATTTGAAATTTTGTTCACTTGAGAATTCATTGTTGAAATACTCTATATTACATAAACATAGTGTAAAAACTAATGTTTTATTGCAAATTGTGTTTCAAATCAAAAAATTATATGTTATATGAATAAAGAATATTTTCCAATAAAAATCTATATAAAATGTAATCAGTAAAATATATTTATAAAAAAAAATAATTAGCATATTATCTAACTTTAAATACTGTAAAACACGATAGTTGTTATTAGTGTTGCATAATAGCACCGGAAAATAATTTTGATAAATGAGTTGAGTTTTTTTCAATTAGTCAAAAATTGACTTAATTTCCCGAAACTATAATCACTGAGAAATATATTTTGCATAATACACATGCATATACATTATATATAAATATAATACTTATATATATAATATTATTATCCAAACATTATTTATAGTTTGTAAGTAAAAAGTATATAAAATAATATAAGTATATTTGCATTAAACTTAAATATCTGTAAAAACCTTTCAACAAAGTCGCTAACAAAATGGTTTGTCATTAGTTTCGCATCAATGACATAAAGTTTGACTAACTTTGTATTTTTGCTGTTCTCTCTCTCTCTCTCTCTCTCTCTCTCTCTCTCTCTCTCTCTCTCTCTCTCTCTCTCTCTCTCTTACAGTGATTATTATATTTATGAGATTAAATAGTGGACTTCATTGTAGTTGTACTCAAAATATACGGTAAAGCTGTGTTGCGCTCCGATATTGTACTCAAATATATTATATCTTAAACCCATTGGGGATGAGGGAGACGAAAGAGTACACTCATAGAAAATGAGTTATACGTTAATACAATTAATTGCTTTGAAAATTATACCCAAATGCTAGTGTCAATAGTTTATTGTATTTATTATTAAACTGTACTAAATTACTATAATAAGTTACTATTGTTTTTCAATAATGTTTATAATTTTCTTTATAATTATTAAAGTATAATGCATATAAATTACAGTAATATTTAAATAATATATAAATAATTTAAAGTAACTAAATATTTTGGAAAAATTATAAATATATATATATATATATATACAGTATCTATTAATCAGTATATATTAATTTAAACTTGTTAATATAGTCATCAATAAAGTTATTTCTTAAAGTTATTATGATACTAATATTCATCAAACAATTATAAGCATATATTTAAATATTCTAATAAATGCTAAATTCTTAATATTTGTTATAAATTTGTAAAAACTAAAAATAATTTTCTAAAATATTTTACTAATATTATTAATAAAAGTAATATATGACACAATAAACTATCGATTCAATTATATAATTCTTTATTTTACAAATAATTTTCTAATATTATATCATAAATTTTTACATACATTATAATCTATTTTTCAATTATTTAGGCTTTACTAATATTAATTATTTATATGAATGACATAACTATACTAAATATTCTAGAATATACTCTTAAAATAATAAAATTTATGCATAATATAAATTATTTACAGTATTTTGATAATAATGTATAAATACTCGTTTACAAAATAAAATAATTATACAAAGTAAATACAAATTCAATTTTTAATGTAAATAATTTTTTTTAAAAATAAAAAACGACATCAACTTAATTTTTATCATAAATAAAGGAAATGTGAAGTAAAAGTCAATCATAATTTCAAAATATCTAATCTATTTATTTTTCTGTATTATTACTTTTTACTCTAAAAGCAATTTTTTAAAAAACATTTTAACTTATTCAAACTATATATCATTTAGTTTATAAATGTCTACATTATTTTATTTAATTTATTGAATGGCATATCATAATTGCAATTAAAATAAAATTTGTGTCTCACGTGTATATACTGTTTAATTTATGCGTTTAATATTTAAAAATGATTATTTAAATATTTAATTAATAGATTAAAAGATATTTTCATTTAAGTTAACATTTAAAAGAAATATATACTTGTTTATTTCAATAATTAAAAATTTATATTTATTTATAATAATTATTTATTTTTATTGTATTTATTATATATTTTGTATTAGTACAGTAATATAGTATAATACTAACATAATATATTAAAACTATTGATATAAAATTTGTTTAAAAAGTATATAAAGTAACTTCTAAATAAAAAACAAGAGACAATTTTAATATATAACAAATTAAAATTAATTATTTTCTAAGTTATAAATCTTATAGGTAAAATTTCAGAGTAATTTAACTTAATTAACATAAAAGATTCAATTTATATGTTTAAAAATTTCCTAAATTCCAATCCCATAACATTTCAAATTAAATAATTAAAATTAAACTACTTTTCAAGTTTTTTTAATACATTAAATAAGCTTGGTAGTTCCAAGTTTTATTTTTATCTTTTTATTTTATATAATAATAAAAATATAAACAAATTTATATTATTTTTAAATTAATATTTAAAAATACTTCATTTTATATTCATTAATTGTCAATTTATGTTTAATTGCTACAAATAAATTTATTAATCATAAATATATTTAATAAAACTTTTAACAATATGTTTTGGTGTTAAACGTCGATTAATTGTAATAAATATACAGTAATTACATACTGTATATTCAAAATCATTTTATTATTTTGTATATACTGTTATATGTTGTATATATTGTATATATTATGTTGTATATGTTGTATATAATGTTATAAAACTTAATGATAAATCATCTGTTATTGTTAATTATATATAACAACTTGTAATTTACAACTCCACAACATAATACTCATATTAAAAAACAGCTTAAATATTACATTTCTCAATGTTTGCAACAAATAAATACGTGTAAAATATGTGAGATATTTATCTTGAAAAACATGTAAATATTTTACTGAAAATTTAAAAAATGATGTAAATTCTGATGACATTATAAGTCATATTAAATGAGTTGTAAAATGTTGATATATTTTCAGTAGTTTTTCTTAGATATTGCTGAGAAAGACTATAAATATTACTTAAAAGTGTCGCCACTATTACCGGTGACTTATCAAACATTCCCAAAACGTGCAAACCTTAAGCAATGGTTGTTCACAAAACAACAAATCAAATAAACTTCTCTATGCTTTCACATCTCATTATTGATGTCTGTCCTATGGTTAGGTTATATAACTTATCGCTATCTAATTGAGTGCATCTTATTTATAATAGCACTAAAATTTAACTGAAGAAGAAGTCAATGATTTCAATAGTTATAACCAGTCAATGGTTTGTCACTTCGCATCAAATTAAATGTTGCAAAGTGTGGCCTAAAACACAAAATCATTGTCAAATGGTTGGGCACTGGGAATGGGAATCAACTTTATATATAATACACGAAGAAATTAATGATATGTTGTCTGATTCACACTCTAACTGACTCTCACTTTCATTGATTTACTATTTCCTATTGAATAGTAAATTAAATGAATAAATAATTGGAGAGTAAGTCTCTTAAGATATGTCTTCTTATTTGATAATATGATCGTTAAGTGTTATGTCAGCACTCGATGTGAATCCAGTTTTTCACTAAACATATGAAATATTAATTCTCACAAAAATAAGTAATAAAAGACAACACAATAATCGCAATGATATATACAATGAATGTCTAATAAATGGTCTGTTATGCGACCATATAGTGTATTAGATCATCCAAATAGTTAATAGACATAAATCTGGCGGTTGTTTAATAGATATGTACTTTCTATTTGTTTTTTCGTGTTGTTGTCTATAAAATATATTCAATTAATTTTAGTTTTATATTTAGTTCAATGGACTAAACAAATGTAATCTGATTTGGGTTTCAGTAGTTTTTTTGTCGATGCTTTCAGTTTTATATATTATATATAAATATATAAAACTTTATACTTATATGTATAATTGATATATATATATATATAAACTACAAGATTTTGCTTTTATTACATTTAGGAAAAATAATTTGCTTCACATCTATTGGTTTCGCATCAATTCACAAATTATTTATAGATTTTTTGGTTTTTTTGTTTTAAATCAAACTTTCAGTTAAAAAAATAACAATAAGAAATCTTTGAAACAGTAGATGAAAACAACAAATAAAACAAAATATTTATTATAAAAGCACATCTGATATTTAAAATGTTAAGGTTTCGTATAATTATATGTTTAAATATAAACATCACTTGCAATGTGTGTATATCTCTTGTATGACATGTAAAGAGTAGCGGATTTTTTGTTATCTCAAGTGTGAAATTTGAGTACATTTTGTTGGCCAACGGTTTGCTCTTCAGATAAAATATTGACTCAAATACTATAACAAAAATTTTGTATTACCTTCGCTTCACTTCATATATAAAAACCAATAGATTTTTGAGTGTCTTTATGGGGGGAAACCATTCATATAAAACATAAATAAAAATCTAATGTTATCTTAAAAATGATATATCTATAGTTGAATATTAGAGTATATTATTAGAGAATATTATTAAAAAAATATTAATTTTATCAAATATAAAAAACAGAAATATTTAATAATTGATAAAGTAATATTTGAATAATTATTATTTTTAGATAAAAGATATTTCTATAAAAATAACAAAATTTAAGTAAAATTTATTTTTGTTATACAGTATGACATCTTACTGTATATTTTAAATGTTATTAATAACTTATTATTGTTGACCAGTTTACTCATAAGCATTTGTACAAAATAGACAAATATATTATATACACTATAGTATATATATATAAACTTTATATATTCAAAAATAAGCAATTTTTCAGACTTTTAGTTGCCATAAATTATATTGTCATTACTATCCCCATAGGGACAGCCGTTTTTGCAAACACTATAAGACTCTCTCAATACTATATAAATTGACTGTTTTGCTTAAAAAAGCATTTCATATACTTTGAAAAAAATCCCAAATATTCAGATTGAAATGTCAGTAAATAGCAAAAGAGATATTCAAACATAAGATATAAATTTAAATCAATGTCATGAAACACACAAAATAATAAAATGACCAAAACTTTATGTATTAAAACGTTAAGATTGTCTTGAAATGAATGACAACAATATATTGATATAAATATTAAATGTTTTGTTAATAAACATTTGATTGAATAAATACAATAACATTTAGTCGATTCTAAAGTTTCAAATGTTATACATTATAAATAAAACCTTTTTTTTTGAATTCAATAGTAATTTTGTGTCAATAATCACTGTTGAATACAAAGAGGACATAGATTACATCAATTTGACTGACAATTCATATAAAAATTTTAATTTGATTTGCAATCGTATTCAAAGATAGCACAAACAAATAAAAATGTTTGTTTTGTGATTTATTTATATTTTTAAAAAGTTAAATTAAAAATAAATATAATAATTATAATAATTAAGTATAAAATATAACTTACAATAGATCTCTAGTTTCCATCCGTCTTCAATAGCACTGGACTGAATCAAATTGTTTTCAGCCCTACAGGACAGGTATTTGCCGCTATCATCACTGCTCGGTGTAAATGTCAACGTACTGGTCGTCACATTTCCGTCGACTGATATCTTATCTCTGGTTTTCTTCATTTTGATGCTCCCTTTCCACCAACTGATGGTTGCCGGCGGACGCGAACCGGCAGAAGTGCAGACAACTTCTACCGATTTGTCGGCCGATAACGGCTTGCGGTCGCCTTCAATGCGGACCAAAACTGGACGAACTGTTCAAATTAAATATTTTAGTTTTAATAATACAAATAATTATAAACAATATAAAAGTAAATTTAGTAAATAATAATAATTATTATTTGTTGTTACATACAATATAATTTAATATAAAGATAGTAATAAAAACTTTTTATAGTGAAAAGTAATTCTCATAATGTCATCTAAAACAATATATAAGCAGTTATTTATAAAATAAAATACAAATATTTTTTTTAGTTTAAAATAAATTGAAAGTATTATTATAATAAAATGGTATTTTATAAATTTTAAAAAGAAATATAATCTAATAAAATTTAAAAAGTGTTTTCAATTATATTTAATTATATATATAAATGCTATTATTCAATAGTAGTATAAAATATTTTATATAAAAATATAAAGCAAATTATAAAAATAAAACAAAAATTTACTGAAAATTATTTTAGTTTTATCTTTATTTTCAATTTATTTTTCATAATTCGTTGAATATCTGAGCTTATGTTGCATTACTATGAAGTTTATAATATGTATTTTACTATATATTCTGTATATAAACAGTAAATAATATAATGTTTTTTAATAAAAACAAAAAAAAATTATTATTTTAAAAGCATATCTTCATATGTTTTGTATATATAATAAAAAATAAATTTTATGTAAATTAATATAATTTAGTTTTAATCATTTATAATCATTTTACAGTTAATTTTTATTTTAATGGTTGGCTTAATGAAAATAAATATTTTTAACTAATGTAATATTTGTATGCTTAATATTCATAATTAAAAATTAAGAATATTATAAATTGAATAATAAAAATAAATTTATAAAAATTTATATTTATTCTGCATATTAATTATTTTGTTTTTATACATTTACATTTAGCATTTTTAATTTAAAAATTGAAATAAATTATTCATTTTATTTGTTAATTTATAGTAATTAATTTTTAAATTTCACTCATATAAAATAATTTAATTATTTTTATAGAATAATACAATAGTATAGAATTAGTATTTATTTAATATTAAATAAAATAAAATAATATTATACTACAAAAAGCAAAATAGAAATATGATATAATCAATAAATTTAAAATTTTATTTTTATTCAAAATATCAATTGTTATCAATAAATATAAAATTAGAAATATTGTTGATATTATAATTCATGGCAAACCAACGTATATTTAATATTATAAAATGTTTTCGTGACCTAATTTCATAATTATTTATAAATTAATAACTTATTATTATATTTACTTATTTGATAATTGGGACATAATCATTGTAGAAATTGAACATTTATAACATAAACATACTGTACATATATTATAAAGTATATATTAGAGAGAAAAAATAATAGTAAATATTTATGTCAATAAAATGATGATCTCAGACATTATATAAGTCTCCTTTTTATTACTTAAGTATTATAATGTGTCTCTAATATGTGCCCTAATATCAACAATAGCAATCATTAATTAAAATTATTATTATATAAACTGTAATATACTGTGTATATAATTACATATAATTAATCAAGAACAACTATCTATTAATATAATATTATTTTATAAGTTATATATATAATATGTTATAGTTATATAGTGTATAAATTATATATAGTAATGCTTCTTAATATTTTTGCTTTTGACAGATATTTTCCAATATGAATAATATGTTAAATATATTATTATATTGAAAACAACTATAAATAAAAATATAAGTAATGCAGTTAAATATTAAAACATAATCCTTGTATAAATATAAATAAAAAATACTGATTTATAATATTTACAGGAATACTATCATTATATAAAAAATCTTATTGTAAATAATAATTATTTTATTGTTTTCTATTGAAAAAATTTCCGGCTTTTAGTTCTATCTCATCTATCGATATATTAAACGATTACTTTAATAAAAATCTTATAATTGAAAATTCATTGGTCAATAATATATCCTTTTTCTACAATAATAATATTAATACAATTTCCTAATTCTTGATAAATGTTACATTCAATGTATATATTTTTGTTGGCTTATATTATTGCCTTAAGTCTTAGGAAAAACTATATACAATATAATATATATATATATATATATATGTATTGGTGATTACAAAAAATAATATTATTTCAATTATATATATATATATAAACATAATCAATGATATTAATGTTAACAAAAGATAGGAATGTTACTTATTGGATGTTATTAAACATATAAAATATAGCATTTGTAATGATATATATAAAAAAAACCATAAAATAGTTTGTAAATATTTTTAATTTTCAGTGGTATTTACAGTAATATCTAACAAATAAAAAATCAAAAGAAATTTTATCATTCCTTAGATATAAATTCAGTCAAATAGCCGACAGCTATACTTCTGTACCAAAAAGTTCAAACCCTTTTCCATTGAGATCTCACTCTCCTATCTCTAGAGTCGTGTCTATAGCTATAAAAGACTAACTAAATAACAGTAATATCTCTCACATTTCCTTCATTATAACAATTATGGCTAAAAATTAGATAAAATATTTATTTAATAAAATGCATTTAATTTAATAGTAGAATAAAGTGTATTAAATTCATATTGTATGCTCAAAGCCATTATAATTATTAGTGAAAACTATTTAATATACTAAAATTTTTCAATGAAAGGTTATATTCATAAACAATTTACACTAAATTTTGTCTGTAAATTATTTGTTGGCACATTCATTGCTAGTATTACTAAATTACAGTAAAGTGAGTTGTGTTAATAATGTGGAAATAATTAAAAGTTGGACTGTTTTTTAAATAAATAGACAAAATATTGTAAAAATGAGGCAAAAGTAAACTGAATACGGAATGTAAATTATTTTGTGAAAAATGTCAACGCGTTATATAATGATAATAACAACCACTGTATAAATATACTGTTATACATATGATATACAGTATATGAATGCATATATAGTTATAATATAAACAGTTAAGGATATATACGAAATAACATTATAGTGAAGATATTATTGTGTTGTCATTGGCGTACATTTGGCTGTGAGTTGAATGACATTCACCGATAACACAAAAAGCATTGCAAATATTGAATCTCTTTTCGCTGAATATCTCTTTGTTGTTGTTTTGTTGTTATTCTAGTGTTTAAACAACAACAACAACATCAACAACAACTGGGATAATAAAATTTAGTGACAAAACAGAGCGACAGAAATACTAGAAAATCATAGAATATTCTGTATTTGAATAGAAAGATATACACAAACAATGTTTGAATAAGTTATGGCATTCATTGTATAGTATATAACAATCTTATATTAATATAATCTAAGATTGAAAGCTAAGCGCTGATTATTTGCTTGTCTTATATAAGTAAAACGGGTCTTAATGTACATATGAGTTGACTTATGGCGCAGTCATTATAGTCTTATGTTTATAATTAGATTAATTCCTATTAAAATCTCAATCTCTATCCTAATTTTTATGGCTTTCAATTTCCATTGCAATCTCTATCATCACATGTAATAATTAGATGATGCGATGCTTTCAGTTTAGGAAACGGTAACTAAAAAAGCAATTTCAAAGTCATTTAATACTTTAATGTTGTCTCTCTTTTTTTCATTTAAAAAAGTCGATTGTTTTTGCTCTCAATCTTTCACTAAATAATACTTTAATTTTGAAGAAGAAAATTATAAGTTTAAAAACAAAAGACAAGTTAAAAGAAGAATAAATTGCTTATAAAGTAAATGAAAAGTCATTGCAAAAAAACAACCAAAATCTCTCTGTTCTCTCAATTTCGGAGTTCAAAGATTACAAAATTGAAAGTAAATCACAAAAAAATAGTTAACACAAAAAAAAAAAAACAAAACACAGTCGACTATAATATAATATCGCATATAGTTATGTGTATCTAATGCAAGAGGGAGTGCAATATAGTTGGAGTTTAGATATATTTTTGTTTGTGTATGTCTTGTGTTAATTTGATGCCAAAAAACAATATATCGATTTCTTAGTTTGTTTTTCTTTTTCTCACAACTTTCCACTCAATTCATGAAAACGTTTTGTTAATTTTGGTGCAAATTTTCACACAAAAAATATTCTGTTGATTTAATTTGTAATGTCTTTGCAGTGAAAATAAATTTTATTAAAATTTTTATTTAATAAATTACTTATTTAAACAATAGATTTATAAAGCATTATAAGCTATACATAACTTCTAAACAAAAATAATACAATTAAAAGATAATGTTTGTATTAATTGTGACTCAAATAACTCATTTTTATCTAATAACAGTATATAATAATTTATAACAATAATTAGTTTAAAATTACGCCAAACAATTTTGGCATAGCTTCTAAAAATTTTAATATATTTAACATTAGCTGTTGTGTTAAATATAATTATTTTTCCTTTAATTTTAAACAAATAACTATTTTATAATTTTAAAAATTGTTTTATTATATGCTTAATGAAATAAATAAATCTATGTAAATCATAAAAGTTAAAATAAACTTATATTTAAGCATAAAATAAAACTATTTATTTGACATCAAAATAATTAAAAAATTGTTAGTGACATACATAAGAATAATCTGTATATACTAAACAAATAATGTTTGGTTTTATATAAAACTATGAAATATATTTTGTGCGCAAAAACAATAATGAGATGCAAAGACAACACACAAAAAGTGAGTATAAATTAGGAGACAAACAATTGACTGACAGAGTGTTGTCCGCAACAAATGCCGTCAGACGTCAAGTGGAGTGCAAAACAAAAAACTCTTTTGTGATATAAATCTGGTTTACAAAACACAAAAGCAATCTCACAGTCAAAGGAAAACCTTTTTTAATTAATATATTCATTATAAACACAAACAAAAAGTCTTATAAATTAGTGGCAAAGTTTGTTTCGATAGAGAAAATATAGCAAAAATTTATTCATGAGTTTGTATGCCTTTAGTTACAATACAAAAAGCAATTAATCTTTGAATTTCTTTATTATATTATACTTCATATAAGAATTTGTTATTAAATATATGAAAATCGAGATTAAGTGTCAATCAATAGTCTCAACATATAAATTATTAATGCATCAAATTTGTAATTAAAATATAAATTTAATCCATGAAAACACTGTATCATTTATTAATACACTATAATAATCATAATAAACCTATTTAATGTCAAATATTTTTTTTGTAAAAAATTATATGAATAATAAAAAATTTCTAAATCTAAAATATTAAACAATGATTCAATAATAAATTTGCTTTATTTTTATTTTTGCTTAAATTTATATAAAAAAATCTGATTATAAAAGTCTCGGAAAGCAAACATATTCACAAATGTTATCTTTTATTGTAAAAAGAAAAAGAGAGAAAAACATCAAAAAAGAGAGAATAATATAAATTATTTTCAGTTCAGTTGTTTTTCTTTTTAAAAATTTCTTTCGATTAAACTTTTGATCGCAAAATATTCACTATTTTTTTCGTTATATGATTTTTCAAATGCAACAAAAATGTAATATAAAACTCAATCTTTTCTGTTATATTCAATGCGTAGGGTATATGTTATATAACAACCACTCAAACTGGTGTACATATAATTTATATATCATTTAATATATACATTGTATAAATATATATCTAATGCCATAAAAATGATTTTATACTTTGGAAAAATGTAAAAATATAAATTGCTTTACTCAAAAATATTTAAATAATAATATTTATGTATTTATTTATGAATTTCTATAGAATAATAACAAAAAATAAACAAAAAATTTAAAATCTAAAGTTACTCGTTATACTAAATATATATTTTTTGTTTATTTTTTAATGTAAGAAATAAGTCTTTGTCGTTGTAGTCAAGTGTTAACACCATATCTCATGAGATGTCATATATTGTGTCAAAAAACATATCGATAAGACATGGATCACATCAATAGGGATAGTGAAAAGTAAATAAGTGAGTGAGTGGGTGTGATATATATATATATATATAAAGTTTATATATAATTTATATATATATAGTGATATAATGACAGGATATATATATATATATATATAGTGAGTAAGTGAATGAAAACAGAGAGAAAAAGAGAGAATGTATTAGAAATAAGTCTTAAACTCTTTTTCTTTACATTGCTTTCAGTAAATTGAATGCAAAGGTCAACACAAAAGCCAATACACATCAAACCTATCGCTATATTGTAAATGGAAATAGAAATGCATAGAAAATATCAGTTTATCGGTTGTATTCACAAATGAAAACTTAGATACAGTTTTATGTTTAACATTCAATACGTTAGTTGACTTTTAAGACCATTTTATTTGTGAATACAACCGCATATACTATGTGTTTGTGTGTCTGTGTTTGGCACAGGTTTTCAAACTTGTTACTAGGGTTGGAAAAGTACAAGGTTTTGAATTTTGGCTTAGTATAACACAGTATAACACAGTATAATACAGTTTAATATAATGTACATATTATACATTTTAAAAACTAATTTGTTGAAAAATTTATTAAAATTATTTAATGACAATATATTATAATTATTTTTATATTAATAGTTGTTTTCTAAGAAAAAAGATAGAAATGAAATAAAAACTTAATATCATATATTTATTATAAACATGTTTATTCTTGCTTATATCAATGGTTTTGATACTAGGCTAACTTTTATTTTGTATGGCAATATTAGTCATGTATTATACATTGTACTATACAAAAATGTTGTCTCTGCCAACACTACTTGTTATAGATATTTATGAAAAAGTATTTATTTTCATAGAAATGGCATTAAAATGGATAAAAATATTATATTATACTATTTGTTTGACTGAAATTTCTTGGTCTACAATATCTCATAGATTGTTGTATTTAGAGTTTAATGGCGTGACTCTTGTGGTGATATCTTTACACCAAAAATCCATGAAATACTAATCCGTTAAAATAATGGCATAAAACTAAACAAAAACAAAACTCACAAATAAAGTTGAAATCATTGGTTTGATTATACACTAATAGCGCCAAAAGTATGGATAAATTGAAAGGTTTTGGTGATTGTAATCCAATGTCTTTTTACGGAATAATATCATATAAATCGGTATATTTTAAAGCGTTAAGTCGTTTAAAGTAAGAAATATTGAGTTAAAACTTGAGTTCATTTTTTGGGCTTTCAATGTTTTAATATAAATTTATATGTACTTATATACAGGCTATATATAATATAGTATTTATAATATGATTGAAAACGTTGAAAAATAGTATAGAATGACCAAAACATACATTTTTCATGGACTATTTAAAAAATCAAATTAAAGTCTAGAAAATTAAAAAAAATTCTTTAATTTTAAAGTTATTTTACAATTATAAAAATTTAACAACAATTGTTAAAAATAAGTATAATTATTCAAATGTCAATGTTTGTCATAAGTGTGTATTTGGTTATTATAGTAATAAACTCTCTTTCGATGCTATCGTGAGCCCAGGGCTTAGAGACTTAATAAAGAAGCTTATAATTCAATGTTTAAAATGAAACAAACTGTTAATATACGGCTTGTGTTTCACATAATATTTGATATGAAAAATATAATATTTTGGAGATTTAAAAACTATTTTTCTTATAAACGCATTAAAACTCAACTAAAAAATATATTGTAATATAAAATATAAAATGCAATGCTGTATAGATATATTAGAATTTTATTTATTATTATTTATATAAATATTGTCTATTAATAGGTATTAATAATCTAAAACAAACAAAAAATACTTTAATTAAAATTAATATTAAACTAATTTTGTTATCCATATTATGATGGAATAAGTTTAATTAAATAAAATATAAATTAGCTAAATTTAGTAATTTTGAAATAACGTTATCATTAAATATAATGTCACTGAAATGTAATAATATCAATTATTTACTAATTACAAAATATATAATAATTATATACATTATAACTTATAACAAAGTGGACATAACTTTATTGTTATATTATTATAAAATTATTATTTATTTATTTATAAGTTGTAATTTGATTGTTAACCGCAAACACGGGTAGATATTTGATTGTTAGACCCTTTCGTTTTCCATAAGGTTAGGCAATGGCGTCCAGAAAGTAATGTTATCAAAATTGCTTAAATAATTGATAAAAAGCGGTGAAAAAACTAATTTCTAAGAGAGTAAAGATACTAAAGGCCTCATAAATGTTACATTTTATACACATATCACCAATAATGCAGTAATCATCATAAATGTCCATTAGGTTGTTCCTACTATACAACAGCATAACTACAGTACATTGACTATAACTACATTATATATCATACTATTGCCAATGATATGGTGTTTTGTGTGGTATATTATATAACAAAAAAGTATACTTTTATTTATTGTATGATATTTGTGTGCATATATTATAAACACTAACACATTTGTAAATATATTTATATTTTATACATTTTTACTGATATGAAAAGTACAAAATATAAAGTAGTAGTATATCTACAATATTATGTTTGCAAAAAAAACTCATTTCAGCGATCAATATCTTAAAAGTGGAAATAAAAGTAGTGATATAATAATAATAAAAAAATATAGTTTACAGTATTATTATTCTTATATTATTATTATAACAGATAATATGAAAGTGCACAAATTTTTATATATACAGTATTATACTGTATTTTACAAACATCTAATGTTATATTTGATAAGTGATTTTGCTATTTTCAAAATAAATATATTTACTAAAATATAAATCATATAAATTATTTAATATACTCAGAATTACAATATAATGTATTTGTTAGAATTTTTCAGAATTATAATATATATTGTATATATAGTATATATATTATATATTTATATACAATTATGTATAATTTTGAAATATTTATATAACATAATTTTTATTATCAAAAAATAATCTAAACTATCATCATATAAATATAAATTCAATATTTGCAACATTTGTGTGTAACAAAACCTTAAATGACATAAAAAATGTTTTAATAAAATAAATTGTACTTTTTTTTAGTTTATTCAATAATTCAATAATTTAATAATTTATTTAATATTTAATAACATTTGAATGTAACCCAAGTCTTGACTAAACACGACAATTGCAGTTCAGTAATGTCATTGTTGTCTGACATTTGACAATAGATCAGAGTTTATGGCAAAACTGCAAAATTTTATTAGTAATCACCAAATATTGTGAGTTTTGGATTCAAATTCACTAAAATCATTGTCATTATTATGTGAAGCGTGAGAATTATTTTATGTGTTAAAGTTTTTATTGATTATTATACAACAAATACAGTACTATAAAACCATTATATATACAGATATTTAATACCAGACTAGTTGTCCTCCAAATCCCACATATAATTCCCAGGTATTGCTATAATACAGTACTATATAATGTATAGTTATATTAGTTTTTTGCAATTCATTGAATTTTTTTAATACTACTAATAAGTAAGTTAATAATATAAATAATAAAGTAATATTTATAATTTTGACTCATAAACAAAATATAATAAGCATTTTTGGGTTTGTCTTATTTTATAACTTATTATTTGATCGACCATATGATCAATAGTTGATTTTTCATATGTAATTCATAATTTCAAACAAAATTTTAGTTACAAAGTAATATACAGTATTACTGGGTGTATGACAAATGTAAGGGTCCATAGATTAGCACAAAAATAGTCAATCAATAGGTTAGGTTGTGTTTCAATATTTGATTGATTTTGAATAATAAACATCAAAAGTATGTGAGGACTGTTAAAGTCTCAATATAGCAAAAGTACCTGAGCTTACAATTTCTAGTTTTGAAGACTTATTGAATTTTATTTGTAAAAAGCTTAAAATGTGGGAAATGTCTCAACAAAATAGGGCAAAATCATAGCAATTTCTCGACAAAAGAAACGCTTTCTAAATAATGTGATTTAAATACATTTAAAAATGTTTTTATGTCACAAAAATCAATGGAAAAATAGTTTTTAAAATCGTAGGCTTTTATAATATAATAAAATGTAAGGACGGGTATGCAAAATGAAACTTACAATTTAAATCAACGCTGACTGCAGAATATGTAGGCATCGATATGTTATTGTTAGAGGCCTGACATGTGAAGACAGCCATCAGGTCGTGTCGTTGAAGTGATTGTATTTCCAGTTCATTGCGAACGGTTCCTCCATTGGTCATCACTTCAAAACTGTCGTCCAACAGCACCGACTCCCTCCACCAGGTCAGGGATGGCGTAGGTTTGCCGCCCTCTACTTCACAGACCAACACCAGTCGGTCGCCCTCATTGTACGGACCGATCAATGATGGCTGCGGTTCACTGTTTGCATCCATTATGACTGGTTTGTCGGGTGGCACTAACACAACCAATTCATTTATGTTAAATTTAACTTAATTATTGATTATAATATCTATTAATATAATTATTAATTACATATCTCTTAATAATAATATAATATTGACGTATAAATTTCATTTTGTCATTAATATTAATCTAACATTTAATATATTTATTTAAAAAAACAAACCAATAATTTCTAAATAAATAACAGAGTTTCTGGTCTGTGCTTTCCTGAAGTCAACCCGACACCGGTATTCACCCGCGTCTTCAATGGACAGCATTTCTAGGATTAGATGTGCGGGTCTTTGAATTGTATTCATATAAGACCGCGATATTAGATTATCTTCGGATGCGTGTCTGGCCTGATCTAAATTGCCTTTCCTCGCGTCCAAACTATAATAAGATATTGTAATAATAATGAATTAATTACATATAATAATTGAAATTGATTTGTTATGACAAAAATGCCGACCTATATAACGGTGTGGTTGACTCATCCTTATACCATAGTATGAGTGACACGGCGTCATCAGTTGTCGGCGGCGTTATATTGCATGGAAGCGCCACTTTGCCACCGGACACACCCAATACAGTGGTCGTTATGTCTGCAAATGTTTAATTAAATTAAAATTACTATACATTTTTCAAATATAATGCATATAATTGAATTAATTATAGATAATAATGCAATCAGTTTAGTATTTAAACATTATAAATAAAACAAATCTTAATTCAATCATCTATTCATATAATATTTGTGTCATTAATTTAAGTGCTGTTATTGTATTAAAATCTTAATTCTAAATATATTAATAGAGATAAAATAAGTTATTTTTAAAGTTTGGCATTTGTTTGTTATATGTTGTATTTGATTTTAATATTTTTATGCTTTATGATATTATAATATATAAAAAATAGTAATAAACATTAAAATAAAGCAAAATCAAAGCGAGAGAAGAAAAAAAACTCAAAACAATTGATTGAAAGACAAATTATATACACAATTAGTTTTGTTGTGCAAAACAAAATACATGTTATTTTTGGCTTCCGATTTAAAAAACATAAAATCAGCAATTTTTTCAAACACTCCTCTATTTTTAATTTTAAACTCTTATTTCAATTATAAACACTAATAAGTTATTTTTATATATGATATATAATTCCTGGCTATTAAATTGTCAAAATGACACAAAATGTGATTTTAAAGTGTATTTAAAATATTTATTGTTAATTAAGACTTTTATTGTGTTAAGAATAAGTGGATTATAAAAGTAGTTTAGTATAATAATAGTATTATAAAAATAACATTCAGCTAAAGATTTAATGTTTTTATTGTTTATTATATTATTAGACGACACTAACAACAAAATAGTAAATATTATATAATCTAAACTTTTATACGATTATTAAGCTATAACTTAACAAAAACAATAATTTTGTTGATCTTGTGTTTTACATTAAAACTAAGCAAATGCTATAAATGTCATAAAAATGATATAAAAACTTTATTGTTATATTAAAAGTATAATAAAACAAAAGATTTAATAATATTTGTATCCCTCTATAATAACTTATAAAATAAAAAAGTATTTTTAATATTAAATATATCATTTTATATATTTATATAGGTATATACACCCTGTATTTTAAATGATTATAATAAAAATATATAAATTATAATATAATATATTTTTGTTTATATTAAATTTGAAGTTTTCTCATTTTGCCAAAACATAAAAAGATGTTTGATTACAATGATTATTTTTAAAATGTTATAATATTTAGTATATCTAATTTATATACTTATAGCTCAAAACTACAATATTAAAATAAAAATATATTTAAATTTACTATTTTGTAAAATAAAAAATATAACATTGTAAATAAAATAAATTTGAATACTGTATATTCAAATGCATCAAAGTTGAAAATTTAGAAAATTTGTCATTCAATTTCCAAAAATAAATATAAATTAAACATAAAAATATGTTTTTATTAAAATAAATAACATCTAATAATAAATTTCTATTTTGTAAATATCTTTATTTAAAATACAAATCTAAAAATGCATATAATTTGTAAATAAATCACAAATTCTATACAATAAAATATAACAAAGATTTTTTAAATCTTAAAAAATTGAGACAAACATTATTATGATAATTGTAAAGAAACAAAACAAACACACATTTAATAAAAGAAAAAATTTGAATATTGTATGTACTTTAGTGTACAAACTCTACTGTATATTATTTTTGTAGTACAGGTATTGAAATTAAATAAATTATATTTAATTCATTTAAATATTTGTCTCAGTCTTTCTTCAACTTCAAATCAAAACACTCTTTAAATATTTGAGACAAAAATTTGTCACAATTTTCTGACATTAAATATTAAAATTATTCTCTCATTGTTTTGTTTTTATATGGATTTGTATTTGAATGATAATACAGTATTTTTAATACTTAACATTAGTATAAATTTATTTCTAATAATATTGTATTTAATGTGAAATTGATTAATAGCTAACTGAATAATATAATATATCTAAAACTTATATACAAATGACATAAATATGAGTTATGAAGCATATTGTAATAAATACAGAAATTTTTATTGTAATAAAAAAATAATCTATTAGTTTATAATAAAAGACATATATGTATTGTTGAAAATAATTTTTTAGCAAAAAAATGGTTAAAGAAAGACACTTAAGATTATGGTAAGTCTTTCAAGTGGTTTATTATATATGTGTTATAAAATACAATATAAAACAAGTGTTTTTATAGCGATAAGAGTTAGTGAATGGCAGGCAATGAAATAAAGGGCATTCAAAATATAATACAAGTTAAAAGCCAACACTACTATCCTATTATATTGTGTAACAAAACTATACACAAATCGGTACTAATATTTCTATAAAAATAACTTGTATTTTATATAAGCGAAAGTCACATAACTGTAGTTCATGTCATATAAAATACAGTAATTGATAGACCATATAATCATATACTGGGTTTGTTTATTGACAACAATTCAGCAATACTTAAATAAATATTATACTATTTTATTAATTTCTATTGTTATTACAAGCAATTATAGAAAATTTGTTTCTATTTATTAGTTTTAATAGTATAATACTTTTGTTGTAAAATTTTTATTTTGTTTAACTACCAATAATTTTGAATTAAATAAATTGATTTAATAATCATGATTTATAAAAATAGATTAACTATTTGATTATAATTAGAATATTTAAAATACACTAAAAGATTAATATATAAATGATTTCTATATACATAATATATATATATAGTAGACATAATTTTTGATACAAATCAAAAGCAAAAATTTTTAATAAATAATTGTATTATATTTTTAAAGCTTATTATATTATTAAAATTGTATTTAAATAAAAGATTATAAGTTATTATCCAATACTACGTAAATTATAATTAAAATCTCTTCAATAAAATAACTGTTTGTTGAAAATTTTCAATTATACTACAAATTCATAATACAATGATTTTTATTTACGTCTTGAATATAAATTTTTTAACAATAAAAACCAAGTAAACAATATTTTTAATTAAAAAATGTTTTTCACTACAACTTTACTTATTTAGTTTAGATATAAAGCAGAATATAATGCGATCTAATATTTATATAAAACATTTATCATTAGTTTAATGCAAAGTTAGTTATGGCACACATTTTGTTAAGTTTATATGTTTAGAGATAAAATTTGTAAGTTATTTGACACAAATGTGAGATAATGTTTAGAGAAGTTTTGTGTGCAGAGATTATCATCCAATTAGTTCATCAAACAATAAGAAAGCGGGTGAGTGGGTGAGTGAATGTGTGAGTGAGTAAAAAATTGAGTTAGACTGAGATCGTTAACATTAATATAGTCGGCAAACATTTTGAAAAATTATAGTAAATAATATTCAATATATACATATAGTATAGATATAATATATCTTATTTCTGAATGTTATGTATACCTCTGAATCTTTAATCTTATTTTTTCTAATAATAAATAGCTTTAAATTTTGTCTAAAATGTATTTTCCTTTACAACACATCAACACATACTGTATTAACTATAAAGAAAGGCATAATACGAGAGGTACCAAAAATTTATGGATTCAAACAAATTGTGAATAATATGAAAATAGAAGTATGAATGAGGATGAGTGAGTGAGTGAGTGAGAGAGAGAGAGAGAGAGAGAGAGAGAGAGAGAGAGAGAGAGAGAGAGAGAGAGAGAGAGAGTTATGTAATGAGATGTGAGGATAGGGATGCATAACATCTGCTTTCAATAAGAAAAGAAAATGTTAGAAAATGTGTTATATTTGCCATAAAAGGCGGCTTTTTATGTTTATACGTTAAGTACAAGAAATAACATATTTTTAGAGGTGTTGTTGCCTTACATTGCCTTTCAATATACTGTTATATTCATAACATTCATAGCATTGCTCTGTTAACTAATATTTTATTAGCTCTTCTCTTATAAACAAATAGTTATATTCAGAAAAATATCAGTAGTGTATCTGTTATTGTTATAACAAGGCATACAAATACTATAGTAATGTTAACAACAAATTGCTTAAAGTTATTGATAATATGATGGTTGGCCTCAGTATATATTAGGACTGTTATTGTTGTACTCCAGGAGTTCATGAATTAGCGCTTCAATTAAAATTGAACGCAAAAGACCACAACTTTTCTCTCATATGACTTAAACACATAAACACCAAAAACGGATATAAACTTTATTTTTGTTGTATATCTTATAATACATTATTGTCTAAATATTTTTCCAAAATTGTCAAAAAATGTTTAGCTGTTTAAGTTCATTAGCAAACTTTTGTTGAGTATAATATTATAGATTAAAAATAAAACATTATAACAGAGTTTTGCCGAATAAAACAATTTATATTTTAATTTAATCCATTTTAGGTAATATATTTTTTAATTTAAATTTTAAAAATAATAATAAAATAAATTAGTTTTACTAATGAAACCTTTAGTAATAAAAATGCACTTTAATATTGGATTTATTTAATGAATATAATTATCAATCTACAATTTACAGTATATTTTTAATTATATATATATATATATATACTGTATATGTTTGATTTAAATAATTTGATTTTGACCTTAAAATAGTATTATCATTGAATCATATTTAAGACAAATAACCATAACTTAGTTAAAACATGTGTTTTGACTGTAAATAAATGTAAGCATCAATTCTATAATATTTTGTAATTTTGTAGATAACTTGTCGTAACATACAGTATGTTATGTTAATACATATATTAACTGTATGTATGTGTTAACGACTTAACACATATTATACTGTATTATACAGTACTTTATGATATGTCTGTAATGTAAAGCCTTCTTTCAATTTCCGTTTTGTACTAACTTTTCCTTTTGTTAATTGACTTGAATGTCATTATTTGTCTATATTTCGTGTAATTATTTTGATTGTCATACTTTTTCTAGCTTTATATAAAGTATATATACTGTACATATATAATAATATATATACAGTATATCATTCAAAACTAACTTTTCATTGAATTTATATAAAATATTGTGATACCGAAAAAGGGAAAGCCATAAAAGTTATTATTACTATTGCTATTATTTGTAGCACAAAATTGTTACACAAATCAAAAGGTTGAATGAAATATTTGAGAGTCGATACCCAATTAGTGATAACTATATATCTTATGCAATTGTATGAAATACTGGACACAGAATAAAACTAAAACTAATAAAAATGATGTCTCGTTTAGTTTTATTTTACGTTCTTTGATAGATATTAAGTCATTAATTAATTTGATTCAACAGTGATGAGTAAGAGAGAGAGAGAGAGAGAGAGAGAGAGAGAGAGAGAGAGAGAGAGAGCTCAATACAATAATGACTTATATAACAAAATGATTTACTTATTTAGGTTATGTTTGCTATAATTATGAAACCCAATTGCAGTACACTCTCTATATCTATGCATTTATTGTCGCTTCTAATTTAGTGACAAAACAAATATATTGCAAAAACGTTATGCAAATAAATCTAATCGATTGCAATGAAAATCACTTTTTAGTCTTTTTTATTGCATATTTATACCATATTTAGACAAACTCTTAATGTGTTTGTATTTGTGATATATTAAGATTTAACAGAAGATATGTTTCCATACAAAATGTTTTCAATTTTATCAAAAAAAAACAATCTATGATTTAATACTTTTATAACATCAATTCATATAATTGCAATAATTTTAATTTGAAATATTATTATGTAACTCATTAATCAGAAATCATTATGTAACTAATTATATTATATAATTAATAAGTTAATGAAAAATATGGTGTCTAATAATTATTATTATTGAATGGGAGTGAATTTATTTTATGTAAAGAAATACCATTTTTTATCAATGAGTGACACAATGTAAGTGTCCATTGCATTGAAAGCAATTAACCCTAATATTTGGTCAGTCATCTAATCTAATAGTCTCGTGCCTTATCGCACAAACATTTGATTACAAACTATTAAACAATGAATAACATTGTATTAGAAATATGTGTTAAAAAAGTCAAACCAAATCAAATGAATCACTAAATAGAGAGAAATCAATGGAAATGACAAACCAATGTAAAAGGGTTTTCATCATTGCATTCATTACTTTATATTTTTTATATCTACCCGTTCTCTAGATATGACTTTTCAAAAAAGTCTTTCTTTTTGGGTGTTGTCTCACAAAACATTTCACATCACTTTCTGTGAAACTTTTTTGTCTGACAAATGTATATGTATTTTATAGCGCAACCAATGATGACATAACTAAACAAAAATATTAATAAAGTTTTTCTTGATATTTCATAATAAATTTATTTCTAATTATAAAATATTGTTTTCTAAGTATTTAAAAAATTAATTTCAAAATATGGTTAAACTAGTAATATAAATTTCACTTATTTATTAAGTAATGCATATTATAAGCTAAATATTAATTTATTATTAATAATAGTATATACTGTATTTAGATAACTACATTAAAAATATTAAACTAAGCTTCAATTTAGCAAATTTCTTCGGTATATTTACAGGTATTTGTGATAATAAAGTTTAGTATTTAATTTATATCTATTAATACTGAGAGTGCTATAGTTATAAAATATAATATTATCTAATATTCAAAATTGTGATCTCCATTGCGTGATATTTAAAAAATTATTTTAGGGTAAAGACTTAACACAATTGCATAAAATATTGTTAGATTATTGAGTGGGAAAGTGAGAGTAAGTGAGTGAGTGAGAAAGCGAGAGAGAAAGAGAGAGAGAGAGAGAGAGAGAGGAGGGAGAGAGAGAGAGAGAAATAATATTTTATCAGATATTGTGACTAATTTACATATTTTTAATACTCACTTACATTTTGAATTGCATATCACGCATACTCTCTATCATATATTATATAATAATATGTCTGCATATCATATCATATAATGATTGAGCCAATACTCACCAAAACTAATATAATATATTAGAGTATTAAACCATATATAATATAATACAATAATACAGTATTATAATATAATATAATAACTTATTATTTTGTGTCAATTTTTAGGCACAACTCAAGCGTATATAATATTTAATTTACTTAATTTTGTTATAATATACATTTTTTATAAATTGAATTTCCACTAATTTTAGATATAATGCAAGTTTAAAATTTTAAAAATGTTTTAAAACATTTTAGTTTATTTTGATTTTCAAGTGTTAGAAAATAAGAATATTCCCCTAATTATCAAATAAAATATTATTATAAATTAGTATAATATTTTCAAAATTTCATAATAGTTTTAAATTAAAACTCAAATTACATTTAAAATCAACTAAATGATCTTTAGTGTTATTAAGCTTAACATTAATCTCTAAAATTATAACATAAAAATAGATTTTACATAAAAATCTCATTAAAAACAGTTTAGACTTGTATTTTAATCAAGATATATGGATAGGGAGTCTATAAAAATATTTTAAACATACATTTAGTGGTAGATATTTGTAAAAAATAATATAATATCACAAACAGAGAGAAACTAATATATTTAATATAAAAGAGAGAAATATAATGAATGTTACTTTAAATAACTGTATTTAAAACATTGAAAGCCCTCCCAATCCTTCATTTAATTGCTTTACAAAAAAAATTTCACCAATTTTTGTAATAGAAATTTGCTATCAAATAAAATAAGTCTTATCTTAAGAGTTTGTGCTAAAGTGTGTGTATATAAAAATATTATTTTACTAATGGTATACCTTGTAGATAGTGTTACCGAAATAACTAATGATTATTTTATAATTATAAGTTATAAGTCAAATGTTGAATGTGATTATCGCACCTTATTTTTGAGATACATTAGTAGTCCATATAAATTGAATAATAGAGAGAAATGAAAAAAATGTTGAATAATTTCATAAAAACATTTAATGAAAATACCACAAAACATTGTTTTACGACATTTATATTTTATAAATAGATTTTTACGGTATACCGGTATCAAAATAAAAGATAATATCTGACATTTAAGTGAATCGGAAAAGGTATGAGAATTTTAATTACAGATTTTTAGTAAAAATACTTTTTTGTTAATATTTTGTAATTATAATAAACATTAAATTAATTTAACTCTTTAAAATTAAATGATGAAATTTACTTAAGTATTATTTTATAATTAATTTCTGTATCTTTTATTAACATTAAAATGATAGACAATTTTTGCAAACATTAAGTCAATTGAAATACACAATTGCTTTATTTTTTTTATATGAATTTAGAAAATTCATTACTTTAAATGAAATGAATATACAATTTATATGTTTGTAATGTATTTAATTAACAGGAAAAGACCAAATATGTATGAAAAATAAAATAAATTGATATTTTAATCTAAAAATATAAATAAATAAAATTCTAAAATAAGTTTTAAATTATTATTAATTTAATAAAGCATTAACAATAAAATAACTCACGTTAATTATTATAAGATTATATTTTATAGTATTTATAATAATAATACCTGTACTTCTATAGTCGTTACATATATTATATAATCAAAATATTACTAAAAATACAATAGTATTAATAAAAATACATTATATTAAATTAAGATACTGTATATACATTTATCGATTTACAAATTAATCAATAAAATATTAATATGAGATTAAATATTAAGTTTGTATAAATGCATTTAATTTGTTCTCTTTTATGTGACTTCGGTGGCTGAGAGGCTGAGAGATCCCGGGATCGAAACCCGGACAGATTATTAACAATATTAGTAGTTTTCATAAGACGTTAATAGTAATAGTAATAATGCCGGATAAATATATTTATACGAACTACGAAGCACTGTCCATATATATATATGTCTGGCCGTTCATCAATAGGTGCTACTCTGACACTACACTACAGACTGTTATAGTAATACAGTACAGTATATGCAAAAATATAAGCAATATATCGCTAGAGAGAAACATAGTTTAAGGTTTTCAAAAGCTCGTTAAATGCATACTATGCAAAAACGGGTCATACAAATCATAGATTGGGTTATCTCTCTCTCTCTCTCTCTCTCTCTCTCTCTCTCTCAATATACATATCTTAAAGTATAGTTTAATACAGTTATGTTATTAAATTTATAATTTAATTATAATAATATTTTGTAGGATCAAAGATTTTGTTTTTCAATACTCTCTCTCTCTCTCTCTCTCTCTCTCTCTCTCTCTCTCTCTCTCTCTCTCTCTCTCTCCCTATCTATCACTCATTCACTATTAATAAAAGAGTTACTTTAAGCGAAAGTTTTGATAAAAAATATATATAAAGAAACATTTGATTTACAGTAATTAAGTAAAATATTTGCTGATATTCTCTGAATCATCACATTAACTGAATTTCAAATTTATCATAAATATGTAAAACAAGATTTATATTAAGAATATTTGTTGATTTCTTTATCTTTAAATTGCAAAATATGTTTATATTATATAATTTTGAATTGTTAAGTATATTTTTAATTTATTTACAAAAAATCACAAATGTCTAAAATATTATAAATTTTCATAAATAAATTAACATAAAAATTAATGAAAATTATAATATAAATTTAAATATTTATATAATAACAATTATCAGATATTGTTTTGAAAATTTGTTAAATTATTTCGTATATTATACCATTATTTTTCTATTAGATTTATTATAATGTAATTAACATATTATTTATTAAATATAGTAATTGATGTCATGTATAAACAAGTCATCGTATTTATAAAGTATTATTTAATTGTTTTCTATTGTTTAAAAAAACTGCAAATTTTCACAGATTATTAACAAGTAATATAAAACTTTAAAATAATAATCAAAATATTTATATTTATTGAGTCATTATGTAGAAACTCAAGTAATTTTATTTATTGTTGAATTGTAAAAGTAATTGAAAAACATTATATTAAAATTTATGTTTGCAATTGTTTAGGAAAGTAATGTTTGATCTCTCTCTCTCTCTCTCTCTCTCTCTCTCTCTCTCTCTCTCTCTCTCTCTCTCTCTCTCTCTCTCTCTCTCTCTCTCTCTCTCTCTCTCTCTCTCTCTATTGAGAGCTAAAGTATAGTCGGTGTCGATATAAATAAAAGTTGCGATTCTTAGCACATAATTGTGATCAATTGAATTGTATTGTTGAATATGATATTATAAGTTAATATATACAGTATTAACAAACGTTTTCATGAGTTTGCTTACTGTCAGCAATTGTAATTGATTGATAAATATAGTACTCTATTATAGTTGTGTTATTCAAATGTTAATTGTATTAAAAATGTTGTGCATTATAATTATGCAAACATACTTTTGATTTTAATTTTAAATTTATTTGCATAATATTACAGTTTTATCATAAATTACTTGAAATTCATCTAGCTATAAATTTAAGACTATGTAGTATGTAAAAACTAAAATGCTATAATTAATTTTAGTATTTACAAAAAAAACTTTATATAACCTTATACTTATATATTATATATAATATAGTAAATAAGTATTAAATTATACATTTATTTGATTGATTACATTATATACTAATCAGTATGTCATATATTCATAATAATTAAACAAAATTTTATTATTACTTGACTCCGGCGCCGTAATATATAATTTTAGAGTATAGTATGTTTGTGTTAAATAACAAATTAAAATCTAATAAAAACATTTTTATTAAATATATTCGGTTAAGCTTATAGACTATTATAAAAAAAGATTTAATAATGTATTTATTATAAAATATTTATAATATTATAAAAATGTATGAAGATATTAAACAATATTTTATTAAATATTCATAATAATAAAAATGATTTAATAAGTTTATTGTATATCAAAAAGATATTTATTGAGAATTACAGAGGATATCAATGAGACATTTATATGTCATTAGTTGTTAGATATTATTCAAAAGTCACTTATAATTTACATTAAAAGTCCTTTCAATTGTATTAATGAATCGTTTCAAACAACAATTGTCAATACAAATACACAGTTTTATATTAAATATAAACTTAAATTATGCAATATATGATATTCGTGTTATATAATAATTATATGATATTTGTTAATTTAATTGAGAAAAAATCAGTAATTTAATTTTTTTTGTATATATTTGATGAATGTTTAACATGTCTTTCATGAATAAAAGATTAAAACTTTTTGTAAATTTAGTTTAATGTTTTTATTACTAATGTCAGACATATATAATATAATACAGTATAATGTATATACTGTAAATAACAATATACTTATATAATACAAGACATAAATCAAATTTATTTTAAAGATTCAATTTACAAAAAAAATATTGATTGGTATATATTTTGTCATAATAATAAATATATTTTAAAAATAAGTAGGTTATTATTTGGTTAAATTTTAATTTATTATATTATTTAACATAAATTTTAATTATAGCAACCATATAAATTATTACCTATTATTTTTATTAACAATATATCGATTAATATTAAATGAAAAAGTAAATATAAATTTAATAATAATAAAAAAGTTAAAATAAATATCTAATTTATAAAATGTCATATAAAAAGCTAAATACAAAAGAGTAAACATATTTTATGCATAATATTGTATTTATAATAATATATGGAAATAAAATGAGACAATAAATTATAAGTAAAGCTAATGGTAGTGTAATTTACATTTTTAATATTTATTGCTCCCGATTTTGCCATTAAATCTATGTTTTTTATTTATTCAAACATAGATCTAAACATATATGTATTATGAAAAATTAAGTCCAAAAATGTAATAACAATATTTTATGATGAAATCAATATCAATCTCAATATAATATTATATACTGTACCTTATGCTATGTTACTAATAATACTGTAATAATAATAAGTACAAAAAATAATGTTATGTTTATGCTATCAAAAATCAGTGCACAAACTATTGCTAATAAATATAAGCCTTAATGGAGGTTAAGAATAAATATAATATTATATAATAAACTTATGGCTCATAATAACGACATATAATATATTGGCGTTTTGTGTATGGCTTATACACTATTGTTTGGTATTATCCACTTATTTAGTGAAAATATCTTTTATTTATGATAACATATTTAATAAAATTATGTTATATAAAATATATCTCTTAGATATCTGAATAAGACTAAAATCATTTAATTAAAAAATCATAAACAAAAATTAAATAATTTAATAGCTAATCAAATAAAAACGTAATTTTAAAAAATACATTTACTAATTTTAAATTATATTATTGATATTTTTATTAAATTCAAACCTTATTTAATTATTTTTTACATTTGATATCGTAAATACTGTACTCGAAAGTAATAGTGCATTGAATTAATATTCACTGTATTATGTTATCAATAAATATAATAAAAGTTTAGTAAAACTGAATAAAAGTATTAAAAGTAATTTTGAGTAAAATTCTTAATTTACGCTTTGATTTCATGAATCGACTCTTATTTCCTAACAATATGTTTGCCGTTTATAATAGAAAAGTAGAGATCATTATAACTGATCTGAAAGATAGAGAAAGAAAATCCCAAAACCAGTTCATTAATCACAAACAAATCAAGTCTATAGTATAGATATATACTATAAATATCTATAGTATATGCATATAATAGTATACCTTATATTATATAAACTTACATATAATTTATTATATATATATATATATATATATTGTACTGATTATATATATATATACATTCTGTATACAGTATTTTTGTATAACATATGAAGAGGTTGTGCCAAAAAATATCGTTTTTGGATACAATTCACTGTTTATTATAATGCAAAGCATTGTTATAATGCATTTAAATAATAAAATAATAGTGTTTCAAATAAAAAAATAATGCAATTTAAATAAAGAGGCATTAAATTGCTTATAACAAAAATTTATATACAGTATATACTGTAATAGTAAAAACAAAATTATAGTCAAAATCTATTTTAAAATTCAATTTCATATATAAAACGTTAAATTGTAACAAATAATCATTTAATACAAATTTTCAAATGTTTTCGTCAAATAACCAAAATAATGATTGATATTATGATAGGCGTGGAAAAAATTAGACAATTATGTCGTTATCATATAATACAAAACATATAATTTTCTATAATCTAAAATATTTATAAAATTACAAACTAAAAACAAATTTTATTTTTAAATAACACTAGTTTAAATGTCAGAACAATTATATAAAATTATTAACTTAATTAATTTTTTAAATATATGTAAAAATATAAAACATAAACACTAAAAATAATATATTACTTAATTTAATAAAAAAAATGAGATTTGTGATTAAATACATATAATTATTTATAAATATATTTTCAGTTAAGCAAAAATTAAATTTAAATAAAAATAATAAAATTTTCTATTTCTATTACATTTTTAGATTTCAACTTTTTTAGTCTTACAGTACATTAAATATCAATTTAAATGTATATATATTTGAATATTATAGTAAAAGCAAAATCAATAATATAGCACAAAATCAGCCAATAATAAAATTACAAGATTTTTGCTTAGTTTATGGAGAATATAATTCATACTAATCTCTCTCTCTCTCTCTCTCTCTCTCTCTTTCTAATGTATAATATATTTGATAACCTTTTTGTTGGTGAATCGTTATCGCATCTTTCAACTTATATAGTATGTATAAAATGTGTGTTTGAATGAAAATGCATAACAAAATCAAGAATACATAAGTAAACCGATAGTACTGTACTGTATATATATATAAATATATATATATATATATTGTAAAAAATAAATACAATATTTATTCATACAATATGATACAATGATATACATTAAGAATGGGATCAAAAATGTAAAATTTTTGTTATAAATCACATGAACTATAAAATATTGAAAGGCCAGTGAATTTTACAAAAAAAATCTTATAAAATTTAGAGCTGAGTCAAACATATTGTATATTTAATATTATCAATGATATCGAAACTCGGGGTTTGACTGAATTCATAGAAAACATAGTAATAAAAAAATATAAGGAAACATAAGAAAAAATTACAATAATTTCAAATTTATATTTTTTGACATAAAACCCGATAAATTGTATAAAACACATGTAAATTAAGTGACAAACATTTCAGTAAATGATTTGTTGATAGACACAAACCACAAGAAAAATAGTAGAAATTGTATAACAAATGTATAGATCAATGGCTAAACAATTCACTCAATCTTTATTTGTTTGATGATAAATGAAATAATATGTTAACATTTATAGTTAAGCAATAAATTTATTTTTATTTATAGTAAAATTTCTTATGTAGTTTATATAAATTTATATACAATATATAATAATAAATTAAAGTGTGTTTATATATACTGTATACAAGTCTCTAATACAATAAAACATATTTTTATGGTAATAGCATGCAATCAATTAATATATTGTTATTTAATGTATAAGTTATCCTCAAACACAATACAATAGATCAATATTTTACAAAAATGTGATAATTTATTACTTTGAATTATGTTATTATAAAAATATTTACCGTATATGCAATTTTATGACCAATAATTATAAATATAACATAATTGAGTATATAATTTATGAGTTTTATCTTAAAGATAGGCAATTAATTAATAGTTATTTTATTTTATTGTTTGGCTTCACTAATGATAGTCATCAAAAACACAATTGTTTGGATCAGAAACTTTCACATTTATCATTTAGTTATTTATAATAACTTATTACTACTTTTTATTAATAATGTCTCAGTCTATACATTTTAACAAAAATATTTTATTTTAAAAAATAATAATTTACAATATTGTTAGTAACGTATGTATAAATTATTGATTTTTACACATAAAATATAACAGTATACGGCATATATCGCATACTAAATATTAAATAATGGTGCGATCACTTATTATTTTTTATGTACAAAACAAATCAATATAATGTATAATACTATATTAAATACGAATAAAAAACATAAACGAATCACAAAAATACAATTTTACTAAAAAAGTTTACTAAACCTTAATTTTTAAAAAAAAATAATAACAAAATCTATTCATCGCTTCATATGTAAAAATATGTGTCTCTCGTCTCTTATTTTTTTATCAAAAAAAGTTAAATCCCGGCTATAATTGAAATGAGATTCAAATCCTTATTTCAAAGCGAATCACTATTTGTTTGTTTTGTTAGTTTTATTTAAAGCATAACTCCATTGGCAACCCGTTTGTCTCTAATCTAGAAATGAGATGTCTTGGGATTTGTGTGTTTGTGTGATGTTTGAAAAAATTTGTATTTCATTTGAAGTGACACTCTGTGGTCGTATGCATCGTCAACCGTGAAATGAATTTGCAGTTTTAACTTATATTTTCAGATATTGACTACAATAGAGAAAGAGAGAGAGAGAGAGAGAGAGAGAGAGAGAGAGAGAACAAAATATTTGGTTGTGTTGTATGTTATTATTGTTGTTGTTGTCTAAGAATATAACTCTAAAGGTATTGCAATATCAATGGCAAAGTCAGACAATTTTGTTGGTCTAATGCAAGTCTTTTACGACAATTCAGTCTCTCATTGTTGTGCCATATAATACACTATACTATTAATAACTTCTTAAGCAGTTGTTCCTAATCGTTAGCCATTATACTAGAGGACAGTTAGTGGTAGTTCAGTCAATCAGGCAAACTAAATATGGTGTGCACTGAATAAAATAGTACAGGAAAGCCATAGTTATAAGCCATACAGTATATACATTATATAATATAAGTTAAAATATAATAGAGAAAATACAATAAGTTATATCATAAAATATAATATTTGTGTTATTGATATGGACTGACAGTATGGCAACCAATGAAAGTATTAGATATACAATTGGTTTCTTCAAAAACAAACCAAAAAGAGTGAAACACAAAAGTGTAATAAAAGTTATCTTTAGTTTTCAAAATACGATGAGATGTGATGCTAGCATATAATATATAGTACATACTGTATGTACTGTATTTCTATACAGTTATAGAGTATATATGATTATTTTTTCTGTGAATAGTATGGATATTTGATGCGCTTTTAGATCAAATATGTAATATCAAAGCAAATAAAATATAAGTTCAAAGTATAGTATAAAATAAAGATTAAAGTATAGTAAATTCATATATCACTTATGCCAATGGATTGGTATAATATTTCAAATCAAAATAATGTATTTTTAGATATCATGCAAGTCAACTATTTATTTAATTTAGAAATTGTAATATTTTATAATAAATAAATATTTATTGATATACATGAAAACTAATATATATTAATATTATTTAAAGTTATAGCTTAATGTATATAATATTTATAATCCATAAAATATCTAAAATATTAAACTAATAGCAAAATTAATATCACAAACGCCTTGTACTGATGTGCAAAATGTAATATTAAATTGCAAAAAAATAGTATTAATTATACTAAACAAAATAAATATAATATAATAATTAGTTTTTTCAGCATATTATTTGTTTTAAAATATATCAATAATTATTATAATAATTACTTTTAAAAGTATGTTACAAAAATATTTATAGTGTTATATTTGTGATATTTAATCTTTTTGTAGTTTTTTGTTTGTGTATTAAATATTCATTATTTATTTTATTACATACAAATCAACTAAGAAAATATATGACCGAACATCACGTGAGTGTTTGCGAAATAATAATATAGAAATTGTTATATTATATAATATTTAATATAAAATTTAATCATAAAAATAATTATTATTCCAAACAATAACAAAAATATCTTATTTCAAATGTAATAAATAGATGATAAAAGATATTGTTGCGATGTATATATTTGATATCGCATAACAAAAATAAATAAATACCAGTTATTTTAATAAGAGAGAGAGAGAGAGAGAGAGAGAGAGAGAGAGAGAGAGAGAGAGATCAAACTGTCATTGAAAATAATTTATTGATAAATTGAATCCAAATATTTGATAAGAAATCAAATCAAGAGTTGCAACTATAAGTAGACAGAAAAATAGTTGCGGAAAAATAATATTAATAAAAAACAATAGCAATTTGTATCGATGCAAAAGTAATACACTTATTGAGGTTCACATCAAAAAATATGTTTATTTCGTTACTATTTTTGTTTCAAACATTATTATAATAATCTTAGTGTAGTTTTAAGAAATCAGATTCAATCCTATTTTAAAATGTATTTTTTTAACTGTCAATCATTCACTTTAAAAAACTTAGAAAATAATATATATTCACAAAGTTTAATATTTTTATCTTTAGTTTTAAATGAATGTTTTTCAATCTTATCTATCTCTATACTAAATTTTGTTTACCATAAAAAATTATGAATATTTAATATAATGTTTATACTTAAATATTAAATCCAAACATATTTTTAACATTTTTTGCAGATTTTTTTAATTACATGGAATTTTGTTTATAAAACAAACAGTTAAAGCAAACAAATATCATAAAATGTAGTTAATTTATAAAGAGGAACGGTATGTACAGCACAACCATAGTGTATAACTGGAATCTAGTTATTGCCTAAAGCTTTGTGTGTGTGTGTGTGTGTGTGTGTGTGTGTGTGTGTGTGTGTGTGTGTGTGTGTGTGTGTGTGTGTGTGTGTGTGTGTGTGTGTGTGTGTGTGAAAAGAGACTTTAAAATTACAATATAATACAATGACAGTCAAATTATTGTGTTTAATAATAACAAATATTTCACAAATATTTCACAAAAATAACATTAATTACATTCATTTTTTGTCAAATAACAAATAATATTTTTAATTTATTTTTAATATTCTAAATAAAATTAAAATTAATTTTTAAATATTTAATAAACTGCTTATTATTTAATATTTTACTAAATATTTTATACATTGATATATTTCTAACAAATGTTAACATTTAAAAAGGATTTATATTTTTTTGTCAATTCAATGAACACCAGAAGTTAAACATCAATCAATCATTTGATTAAAAAAACAATAAATAAATGTTTGTATTTTCCATCACATGTCAAGGAAAGTGATCTCAAAGAAAACTTAAGCCAAAAAACTTTTATTTATTGTTTTTTCAGATTACGTATTCAATAAACAGACAAAAATCAATTTAGTATTTTATTATATCAAATAAGAGTCACTTTTTGTTGTATTAGAAATAAAAAAATAATTTAAAATAACATTCATTTTTTAAAAAATCAAATACAATTTATTTATAGATTGAAAATTGAGTCAGAAATAAAATATAACAATGTATTAGATTAACAATGTATTGAAAAGTAAGTGAGAAATATTTGGTCAAAAAATTGATTTTTTATTCCTAGAAATGATATCACGAGTGGGGATCTGTTTTGCCAAAACATACAGCAATTTAATACAAAAGAGTAGCAGAAATTGGAAACGTTGTGATCACAGGAAGAAGTGGTGGTGGTATCGACTGACTGTCTGTCCCTATGGTTTGTCTATGGTTTGTGTGGTTTTACTGTATTTAATATACGAAAATGTTGTATACATTAGTAGAGTTTGCTTTTTGCAGAAGTGAAAAGTCGTTAATTATTAAGAAATACTTCACTTTACTCTTACTTTTTTCTTCCACACAATAATTCAATTAAAGCCAGACTTTTCCCTAATTTATTTGCTTTTTCATAATTAATGTGATGTTCACTATATAATTGATTTGTCGACTCTTTTTTCTATCTTTAACTTTATTATTTATATCAAACCATAAAATATTTAGTTAAGATATCTAATATAAATTTGATATATGGAGTATATAAAAATAAATACAAATGTTTGCTATAAAATTTTATATAATCAAATAATATTATGTTATTTTAGATTTATTGGATACACTATAAATACTGTATATTGTTTTATAGCAGTCCAAACCAAATATGCTATATAAATATTAGTATGAATATGATAAAGTAAAAGTTTAATAAAGTTAAAAGTAATATATACTGTATATACCGTATAACGATATATATTTTTATATAAGTTATATTATGCATGTGTAGTTATGATGTACATTAGATAATTATACAAATAATAATTAAATTATTTAATACATAAAATATTAACATAAATATCACAAATTGTGTTTTTATTAAATAAAACTTTAAAAACATATGCTATTTTTAAAAACAATATAACTTATAATAACAAAAATATTCAGATATGGAGTTTGAAATCAGTTTATAATTAAAGCCTTGAAGTTCTATACACTCAAAGTGTTGTTTCATGTAATGTAATGCAAACCATAAGTAATTTGATAGAAGTATACCTAAAAAGCCACTTCAGGGCATTACTCGACAAATAAGATATTTTCGGTCAATTGGACAGTAAAAGCAAAGATATCTTTGTTGAGTTGAATCCCAAAAAACCTGTAATTATGGACTGCATTTTAGATCTGCCTCTCACTAACAAACAGACTTTATTATCAGATGACACCTTCACATGAGTTCCCACACATATGGACAGCGGTTATTGCATTTGACTGTACTTTTGTGTTGACACCAACTGTCCATTTAGTTGATGCGAAAAATCATTGAATTTTTTGTTTCTCCAAAAAGACATGGATAACAACAATGTAACACAAATGCTATACAACTAATGATAAAAATATAAAAAGAGATAAAAAGGGAAAGCAATGAAAGGGAATCGGATTTTCCTTAGGAGTGATTCCTCTGGAGAGATACAGACAGTCAGACAGTCAGTGATGGCAAAGCTCTTAACTTTCCTGTTAAGTCTCTATCTCTCAATTGATCCAAACATACAATTGCTTTATCGATGCAATAATATAAAAGTTTTTTTTTGTATGTGTTTGCACCTCTTGATGCCAATATATTATTGAACATCAAAAGATACTATATTTAGTAACACTTTCAGTGTATCACTAAAACAAATGTCAGTTTAGCCGTAATTAGATGAATGAGTAGTCAGAGGACCGACTATTCATATATCAGTTATTTTACACATAAAGTTAAATTTAAAAAATGAATTTACGTATAATATTTTAATATAAATATTTTTTGTTTTATAACAATATTTTCATTTTCAATATTAATAACAATATCTCTTTCTCTCTTATATTGTATAAATTAACATTTAATAAAAAACAATTAGTTGGATGTCTATAAAGATAAAATATTAAATTAAATACATAGATTATTTTCATTTTATATTTATTTTTGGTATAATAATAGAAATTTTTATAATTCTAAGTTAACTCTATTAATATAAAAGTAAATCAATTATTTTTCATATATAATTATTTAAATATAATAAAATATTTCTAAAATATAGATAATACCGTTAGATAAATAATATCGCAAATAAAATAGAAATGGTATTCAAAACACAAAAATATAATCAAAGAAATTCTTTAGACAACAAAAAGTGAATTCAAAGTATAAGAAAATATTTAAATCAAAAATAGACGACAAATGAAAATATAAAGACATTGAATGAATGCGTGAAGACTTTAAATAAACAAAACCCTCTTCACTTCAATTGTATTGTTCAACAAAAAAAACGACTTATCAAACAAAAAATGAGTTCAATTTTTTAAAGTGATGAGAGAGAGAGAGAGAGAAAGTGAGTGAGTGTATATATATATATGTGTGTGTGTGTTTGTGTGTGTGTGTGYGAGAGAGAGAGAGAGAGAGAGAGAGAGCAGTTGCGCTTAGTTTACTTTAAACAGTGACTTACATTGTTGTTAAGCATTGAGTTTTATTAAATGATATGATTGTCACTGCGGTTGCATTTAACTAATGTTTTCCTCAATTTGATAAGATATAACATATAAACTAAATTATGTTATTCTCTCTGATACTTATTTTTTATTTATATTTAGAAAAATTAAAACATAAACATTAATATTATACATATACAAGAAAATCAAACAATTATTATAGTCTAGCATTTAATATTTTTTGATAAAGTACAACATAATACTGTATAAAAAGATATAGTTATAGACTCTAAAGTTAATGTATTTTTATATTTAATATAACATTTTATTTTTAAGACATCCCCATATCTTAATGTCTCAATAATTTGAAATATAAACTAAGAAACAACTTTTTATTTTGTTTCGCACTTATTATCGTTTTGAAAAATAACTATAAAAACCACAAACAATAAAAACGTTAGTCATATAGTTTTTATACGTATATCGAAAACTTTTCTTTGCTATTATAGACATTAAAGTCAAAGTTAAATGTTATGTTAAAATTGAATTTACTTTTTTGTGAACAATATCTCCATTTCAGCTAAAATTCAATTTTATGAAGTATTTCACAATAAATAAATATATATATTCAGTATATTATATCTCAAAATTCAATATATCTTTATATTTTATTTTATAAAAACAAAGTTGCATTTTGCAATTTTTGTTATAAATATTTAAGTTTATTTTATTGAACATAATTTTTGTTAATATTTTATGTTATTGTACTTTATTTGGTGTTTGTTTGAAATTGTATTATCTCATTGAATTTGGTATTTGTTTAAATTTGTATAACAAAAAACAACACAAATGTGTTATACATTGAACAAAATGCTGATATCGTTATATATATACTTAAAATATAGTTTATATAACGTAGTTATATAGTAACTTAGTATAGCTATGCAACATCATATGCAATTTATAAAACTATTTATATTTTTATTTTTTATATAAAATTGTTATCTTTATTTAAACAAACATTATTCTCCGTTACCGATTTACAACATCCATATTATTAAAATAAAATAAATATATATATATATATATATATAAAATATTTTTCTTATCTAAATTTTTTATGTTTCATTGTAATAGGATTTTCTATGTCTTATAATATTTGTGATAATATTTATATATATAAAGACAAAAAACAAAATTTTCCTGTTTATCATAATATTATTTTATGCATATACAGTATACAACATTATACTTAGTATACATTATATTTGTATATTTATGAAATAACTGTTTGTTGTCGTCATTTGATCCCATTTTTTCTATATATATGTTTCATCTTATTTACTATTTCTTTATTATTTTTGTTAATATATATACATATATAATGTTTTATTTTATCTTATATCTTGTCTCTCAATCTAAACTTAATTTCCATTATCCTAGCAGTTGTCGCACACTATTTAATATAATATATTTTGTTATTTTATATTTTTTAAATATTTCAATTAAACAAAAACAAAACATGACAAATATAACCAAAGTTGACATCAATATCTTTAAATAAGCTAATATTATGAAAAAATATTTGTCTTAATTTAGAAAATAATATTTTTTAATTTGATTTTTGTTTTTAATTTAAAAATGCAAATAAATGTTAAAGTGTTTGAATGTTGTGGTATATTTAAAAGCATTTGACTTTGTATTTACTCTAAAAAATTAAACAAAATTTTTTTTATTTATTAACTAACTAGTTTAGATTAATATAAAAATTAAAAATAATATTCACTTAATTTATCTAAAATAAAGCTAAAAAAACAATCAACAATGAATTTAAAATAAAAAATTATAATAAAAAAATCAATAATAATAAAAATATTTATTTATTTATAAAACAGACATATAAGTTTTATAATAATATTACATACATTTTAATAATATATACATATATATATAGTTTTACTAGATATTTATTCTATAATTTTATTATTTAAAAAGATATAAAAATAAATTTTATATATTTAGATAAAATATAAATGTAAATAACATTAATTAAAATTAAAAATAAATTTGTAATTAAAAAATAAATAATTTGTCAAAATTTAGTTTTTTATATAATACAGTAATTTATTTACAGTAATAATTTATTTTAAAAATTAAATTTAAATTATAAATTAATTAGTTATAAATATTTGACACATTTTAACATTCTATTATTTGTAAATTTAAATTATAAATATTATCTATTTGAAATATTTTTTTAATAATAATAATTACAGTAATTATTTTTTTTTAAATTAAACAAATATGTGATAGCTTAGTTTAATTACTGTACTGTAAAAATACTGTAAATTATCTATTAATAAATTATAAGTATAAATAAAAGACAAGTTATAAATTATATATTTAAAAATAAAATAGTTGTATCAAACTTAAAATGATTAATAATGTTGTTATATATTCAAATAAAGTATATTTAGTAATAATATAAAATAAATAAAAATAGATAATTATAAAGCATTTTAATTTTAAAAATAAGAGTAATGTTTAAAAAGTAATTAAATCTTTATTTTATATTTCTTTAAAATCAAAAATTAAAACAAACTGTAAAAGCAATAAATAGCTAAAATTTCATTTTATTTAAAATTTACAAATGTGTCAGAAAGAGTATTACATAATTTAAATCTAAATCCTTTAATATTACTATTTGTATCTCTTTTGCTATTTTGGTCAAAATGTTGTATTTGGTTAAAAATGTAATTTTCTAGTATTTCATTGTAAATAAAGTTTATTATGTATAAAATAGTACATAAATATATAATATATAAAAATAAATAAATAAAAAGATATAATAATGAGAAAAATAAAAGAAAATGGTCTCAAAAAACAAAGAAAAATGACTTTGGATTTAGTTTTCGTGTCTCTCGTTGTGAAACATAAATCACATAATGAAATAACACGTATGTATGCAAAACTATACGTGTAGTACAATATGTAGAGAAAATAAGATCAAATAAATGGTTGAAAATGCTTTTGAAACTGTATATCACAAAAGTTTTTCATATACAATATATATATATTGTAAATATTTAATAATAATAATTTATAATATTGTTTATATATATGATATTTTGTTTATACAAGTATATGAATTCTTTACCAAAACATCTTTTATTATATTATTTAGTATACGGCTATATATAATATATTGAACATTACAATATAACAGTCTAATTATATCAATTATGATAATTACAGTATATTAATTAAAACAAATATATAATAACTTTTAATACATAAAAATAATTCAGTTTCTTCTAATATTAAAAAACCAATGTAGATACTGTATTATAAATAAAACAACAAACAATTTTTATACTTTATATTTAAAAAATTGTTGTTGAAATAAAACATATAATATACTAATAGAAAAGTTGATTTACCTTATAATAAAAATTTGTTTTTATAAAATTGTTTTTTACAATAGACATATTGTGAAACACATTTCTTAGATATTGATGATATAATAACTCTATAGTAATGTATTGGATATTAAAAACATTTGGCAATGATTTGATATTAATGCGGTGATAATGCATGTGATGCCGGTTCCCAATGTGATGACTGTATGAGTCGCACACCTATTTTATCTTCATTAAAATCCGGATCAATTTATTGATGCATTTGAGTTAGCATTTTATTGAAGTGCAATATCTAACAGTGCTTTTATCACTGATTTGGTCTCTAATACTCTATACTCAACTCACATCTCAATAATATACTCAATGTTTTATCTCTTTATTTTACACTATATTTTGAGGTGAAATATCATGAAAAATACTGATTTATCACAAAATCCTATATTTGTGTCTTTACGACAGTGACGGTGATCTGGGAATAGATTTTTACATCAAAAATATAATATCAAATCAAGAGTGAAGAGGATTGTTATCATACAGTACTTCCCAATTGAGTGACTGTTTCATCATATAATCATTTTGTGATTTTCTTGACTTATTTTTTTGTTGTCCTTCACTACACAATAATAGCCCAAACAATCTTAAAGTTGTCAAACAACTTAAATTAGAAATACATTGAAAAAATTCTTTAAATAAACCGACATTTTTTTGTCCAATGATATATCACATACAAACTATAATAACAGACAGCACATGGACTCCAAAACATTAAATATCATTAAATATCGCTAAACAATTGAAAACATCAATAAATGATAGATTTTGTTGAACTGAATTTTCATGTTTTGAAAATGTATGAATTGAAAAATGCTTTCAATAAAATTTGATTTCCCATACAATTATTAGCATTCATAAGAAATATGTAAATTATAAACTTATTTATATATTATTATACGATTGACGGTCATTGCATGTCTTCTCCTAAAGCAGATAAACCCGCATTCAAACCGATCCTTATCTTAAAATTACAGACTTATAATACATTACTAACATATTGTCCTTAATTTTAAACTTTGTGTCTACAGTTTAAGTCTCTTAAAAAACTTAAACGATGCGATGAAAAAAAATGCAAATTTTAGTTTTTTCAACAAATTTGTCTAATACATCATTTTTTATTTTATTTTAAATTATGCTATAGAGTCTATAGTATAAAGTATTAAATATCTGCAAAAATAAGTAATAAAAATTTTTTTATACTACATTATAATGACAAACAAATAAAATAGTTTGGATACAATTTAAGGTTAAATTCATAAAATATTTATTTTTTCAGTCTATTTTAAAATAACTTACTACAGTATGAATACTATGACAATCTTTTAATAATTAACACTATTAGATAAAAACAAAAATATTAGATCAATATTACATTTATAGCAAATCATCAGTTAATCCTTAAATTATACAAATGTTTACTTTAACAGTAAGTGTATAGAAATATACAGTATATTTGCTAATTCACAAACTTTATATAAATTTAATAGCAATAAAATATAAAGACATATATTGTAAGAGTTTTCTTTAATTTTATCATTTCATGCTATAAAATCTCTTAGGTTTAATACCAAAGTTATACTGTAATATATATGATATTATATAATATAATTTATATGTGCTTGATCAATTATATTTGTTATAACTCATTCTCTCTCTCTCTCTCTCTCTCTCTCTCTCTCTCTCTCTCTCTATGTGTGTGTGTGTTTAGGTGGGTATAACTTCAACAACAAACTAAATAAGAGATAATTTATTGATATATTTGCTGGTATTATAAAAATGATATATAAAAAACACTCAACAGATGTGCACAAATGTATTAAAATAAATAAAATTTAAAATTAATTGATTGAGTGTATCATTAGTTTTCAGTCAATTCTTTTGTTTGTTTTTTCAAAATTTTTATATACTTTTTATATTTAATAATAAATCTTTGTTTTTTTTAAATATGTTGATTTGTTTGAAACTAAGTTAAATGATATAACTACTAAATTATCTCATTTGTAGTAATATAAAAGATTGGAAATTGCAAGTTTAGTGAATGCAAATTAATTTTGTGTGTATGTGTGTCCTGTAATTAATTATCCAAAAGATTAGAAGTCATCTAAAAGCAATTAAAATTAAATTAGTTAGTTGTTTATACTTATTTTTTTGTATTTATTGTAAACATAACTCTTTGATATATAAAATATAATTGAACATTAATTTTATGAAAAAATCATTAATAAAGTAATTTATTTCATAAAAACTAAGTCATTGCAAAATCAATTATTCAGTCACTCTCTTATTTGTTTGCAAAATAATATTTAGACTACTTTATAATTATATACAGTATTTTCATGCTTTTAATTTTTAATCTAATAATTAATTTAATAATAATCGACTATTAGTACAATATTATAATATTTCAAATATACTACTTTTATGAAATATTAATCAATTTCTCTTTTATGGATAAAATGTTTTTATTGTTAGTAATACTTTATATTGTTGGAAATACATACTAAATAATATTATCTATAGATAAATCCAATTGGGATGAATGACTTCACTTAAATATTATTGTTATTAAAGTAAAAACACTGATAGAGTACTACATGAATAAGAAATGACACAAATGTTGTAATTGTTATCACATTTTTCTTATTCAATCCAAACCATTAAGAATTACATTAATATGTGTTATAATGTATGTATTATTAAGTAAATTATAAACAATTATTCACTTTATAAATATTTTTAAATAAACAAGAAATTCTAAGCACATCTAATTCACAGCAATCACATTATATAATTAATTTGTAATATTTAAAAAATATATTGTTTTGCATTTAATTTTTTCATAATTCTCTAAAAGATAAAATCACAATAATATTAAATTATTTTTAATTAAATTTTACAAAAAAATAGAATAAAATATTTTGATACATTAATAATATAATAATTTTTACTTTTCTGATTGGACTTATATTGTTAAATATACCGTATATATATAATAAGATATGATATGGTTAGGTTAGGTTGACTATAAAATTTATGTGGATTTGTATTTGGATTGTATGTCAATGTCCGGGATATGTGATGACCAAGTTGTTAGACATATAAATTTATATATATATATATATATATATATTTATTATATATGATATATATAAATAAATATATATATATGTGTGTGTGTGTAGTGAAAATTGCATTACATAGACGTGTCAACTGCATCAATGGCTACAGATGTTACACTGAAATATAGTCAGTCATTCATTCAAATAAAATCACAAATATTATGAAAAAATGAAAGGAAATGATAGAAATTGTAAGACTCACTAACACAACGACCAAAATTGTGAATCCATTTGTAAAACAATTGCACCAAAAAGTGGACGACAAATATTACATATAAAATATATATCTATATATATATTATTATGAATTTAATGCTAAATACAATAAAATAGAGATGAGAGTGGGAAAGCCATTATTAAAAATATAGATTAATGTTTTAATAATAAAATAGTAATCGCTTTATTATTAACAATTTTGATCCATAGGTACTTATCAAGCAATTTGACAAATATATTTTAACTTTAATAATATATTTGTGGACAAAATTTTTAATAAACTTTTTTTTTTAATATAAATTGATAAAAATATTTTTTTAGTAAATAATAATAAATTCTTTTATAAAAATATAAATTTCTTTTACTGAAAATTTTTTAGTCCACTTTATATCAAATAATAAGCTTTTATGTGTTTTCTCTTATATTATAAATATCTAACTTCACTTCTCATATGTTATAAAATGTTTGAACTTTTTTTTGTTGAATTTTTTTTACTTCAATGAGAAAATTTAAGAATTCTTTAGAGAGATTTTCATTGTGTTTTTAGTTGTGAAGTATTCTTGAAAATTGTGATAAAATTTTATATTATAAAAACCATTATTTCAAATATAATAATATCACACCTCTTATTAGTTTCACTGAATTGCATTTTAGAAAACTTTAAGTTTCAACAATCATTTTATATAATGAATAATTATTATAATTATTTATATTTAATTATGTTTATACAGTATAGCATACATTCATTGTTAGGATAATTATTTTTGTTGTTATTTCAAACTTTTTTTAGTGTCCGCACATATATCATGACTTGTTTGGTGACACGCCATGACTGGTAAGGCCAACACCATATCAAACAAAACACATTAAATATAAATCACAATTTAGATTATGTTTGTGTTTGAAACATGTTTTTATTTTTTAAAAACTTTGTCTTCAAAAAATAACATGAGTTTAAAATCTCGGCCATAGATCTAAATCTAGATTCTGAGCATAACTTCTTATTTATTATAATTATTTTGCTATTTACCTATCAATAGGTGTCACAAATACTATCAAAATATATATCGTTAATACCTTTCTTGCAGCTCAATAAAAATTACTATATATTTGAAGTGTAAAATAATTTTAATAGATTTCATTTTATATTACAAAATAATTATAAGGATTGATAAAAAAATCCATTAGATATAAGATATGAATTTAATGGGGGAAAAATTTAAAATTTAAGTTAAATACTTTACATTTAACATTTTACAACTATAATTGAGTTATAATTATTTGATTATCGACTTATATACAAACCAATAAAAAAAAGTTAGGCATTAAATTTATAAGATAACAACAATTTATCCATAAAAACAATTGCCAATAAAATCTTTTATAAAAAAATCCACGTTTTACAACCCACACAATACACAGTAAATACATTATTTACAATATAAATCTCAATTATCATAATCAGCTTCTGGTAAATGTAATTATTAAAAATATATTTTTAAATTACATTAAAAATTTTATGAAATAAAAACTTGAGTATCAATGCAATATACGATAAAATTTTATTTGAATTATGTTTACGGCTAAACACTGTATATAAATATAATACAGTATTTTATAAAATATATATTTTCTTTATGTTTCATTGTTTAAATAATATTGAATGACACAAAATATTAAGTATCCCCTAAATTTTATACCCTGATATTTATAATACATTTGCATACATAATCTATTTGTATACTAACTATTGAAAGGTATTTTGATAAGTGATATTTACCTCTGTATCTAATTTTCAACAAAATAAAGGAAAAAAGGGAGACAACAAAATAATATGAATGCATAACAAAAATATATTATATAATAATAGAAACTACGAGAAAATGAGAGGGACTGTCGCGTGCAGGTAAAGTTCAGGGCGTATACACACACATGCATTATGTAATATACTATATGTTTTGATATATAGTTTATACTGTATATAAATTTATATGGTATGAGTTGAAACAATAATTCTGCATATCATATGGCAATAAATAAGTACAGGTATTATATTGTGTTTTTCAAATTGTATAAAATGATATGTATAAAAAAGACACATAAATTGAGTTCATTATAGATTTATTATGGTTAACATTACATTATGGTTTGAGCAAGGTGCTTTTATTTATACCGGTATATTAATTAGTTTTTATGTTCAATATTTAAAAATATAATTAATAATTATATAATTTTATAAGTTACATATAAATTTATATGTATTTTTAGTATAGATTAGTATTTACTGTAGTGTATATCTGTTGAATATTTTTATTTATAAATAAAATAATAAAATAATTTAATTATGAGATTTTAATTACATCTTCAATAAATTTGTTATAAAACAATTTTTATAAATAATGTTTAAAATAAAATAAATAAATTATTTATTAAAACAATTTTATATGTTATTTAACAAAAATTTTCATGTAAACATTTTTAATCAAACAAGTACTGTATTATGTGTTAAAATATTACAAATGTTAACATAATATTTTTAACAAAAACCATTTATTCAATATTTTTCATTAGTTATATATTTAAAACAATAAAACATAATTTATTCAGATCTTTACACAAATGTGTTTTCATTATTAATTAACGCATAAAATACAGTACACATAGTTAGATATAATATAAAATGTAAGAGAGATTATAGCAAAAAATTTTCAATTATTCAAATTAATATTTCAATTAGTTTTAATGGATTTTCTGATAAGTGATAAGCACTTTATAGTATATAATATTTAACTTGTTATACAAATTTATATTTACAATTGCTTTGCATGTTATATGTTAAGCGTAAATATTAATGAAAAGAGTAACTATAGATAATCACAATAGAGGTATAGATTTAATATAAAAAGAGATACACTGTTATTAGGAGATGGAGATAGTGTGATATAAATGGTGTGAGCGATGATCGGGTATTCAAATAAATACTAAACTAATGAGATTGTGTTTGTATATATCGATGACATCATTTCCATCAGTACTGTGCTTATTCATCGACACATTTACTTCAATACAGATAAATAAAGTCTCATTTGTGGACAAACATATACTCAAACAAATAATACTATTGAATGTAAGAGAGAGAGAGAGAGAGAGAGAGAGAGAGAGAGAGAGAGAGAAGCAACTATTATTTGACAGATGGGAGAGAAATAACAGAAAAATTATATTGCATTTTATGGTGTATTTAATTATTAATACACAAGACATTGGTGTCTGTCATATGTATGCATCTGAAGCTCTGTTGCCGTATAATACAAATACTATTTGAAAATAAATATATATTATTGTTATGATTATATGATAATATATATATATACTGTATATACTTTGCTTAATAATTGACTTTACTTTGTTTATAGCTATTGTCATCATCAGTAGTGTGTATTAGTGTATGTATTCCCAGTGCCAATAGCCGAGTGCAATACCAACCCTATTCTCATTAGTCTGTCCTCTGAACACATCATTCATTTGTTGTGTTGGATAATAACAATAGCGATCACAAACACACTCACAGCTTATAACAAAACAAACAATCAATTGTTTTATTTTTATTTTTATATATATTTTTCTACTTCAATGATATCCCTTTGATATATATTTGTGATTAATTATTCAAAAATCAATTAAAATTATATTAAAATTTGTTTAAACAAAATTTTCACATATAAAAACATATATTTATATATTGCTTTATTATCAAAATAATAAATACAAATATTAACAAATACAATATATTCACAAATTTACATTAAAATTAACAATAAATTTATAAAATTCCTGATATGCTATAAATTGTTTGTTCAAAGCTAATGAAATATGGTTTGAATCGTAATATTTGTCAAAACTATACAACTGTTAATATTATATTGCTCTCCATCCATGTGCTCCCTGTGCTCTCTAAGCTATACTTTCAACAAAATTTAGTCTATTGTTAATTTTGCGCAAAACTTTTGGTATAAATGTCAGTGAATTAGTCAGCTTTTGGGTGAATATTAAAGCCCTTTTTGGTCACAAAATTTCGGTGCAAAACAAGGTCTAGAAAATTAAATGTAGAGTCCATCTGAAACTATACTAACATTCATCAGCTAATATCCATCAATAGTACTAATAATTAGTACAGAGAACGGGTAGGGCATCGGTATATAGTAGCAAATGACTCCTACTATAACTGAATTAGTGTTTGTTGTTCAACAAAAAAAGGAAATTTAGACAATGAATGGTATAATGTTTTCAAGTCATTCAATATTAAACACATCTCTCGCTAGATATCTATGTTTACAATCAGTGATGGATTCAACTTCTGTCTCACTTTGTATACGAGACACCACTCCATAAGCATCACTATTACCATCACTGACACTAACTTTCATTTTCACCGTAAGTCCACTCAAACGGTAGTATCCCTGGCGTGTGAAATATTAAACAGAGAGAGAGAGAGAGAGAGAGAGAGAGAGAGAGAGAGAGAGAGACCATACAATATATAAATAGTAAAATACACAACTTATCCAACGGCAAAGTGATTCACAATACATTTAATACATTTTGTTAATAAAAATAGCAAAAGTGTACATATATTATACACTCTATTGCCTCAACAATTATTATAACACAATCCTATGTTATATTACAAGTGGTGTATAGCATATTCATGTGTTATAATATATTATTGTATGGTATATATAGATATAAAGCACATCATAAAAATGGCAGTAATAATAATAACATCAAAAAAGTAACCAAAAAACCAATACTGTACAAGGATTGCATTAAAAAGGATACAAAACTAGATTTTTTAATACTTGTCTGGCATATCATAGTGTATAATATCATAATAGTATTTAATGATAGCATCGGTAACACACAATGTGTTGTATATCATATATTATACCACTATTGTTATTCAACTCTACTCTCTCTCTCTCTCTCTCTCTCTCTCTCTCTCTCTAAATGTCATATGTTTAGGAAAAGAGAGAAATAGGACAAACAGTATAACTATGAGTTGACCGTCCATTTGGTCCATACATTTGAGAGGTTTTCTGTTTACTGTTATTGAATAGTCTGTATAACAGACCACTCATTGTTACCTAAATAAAGACTGCAATCTATAGCTTACTGTCCGATAATAGTGTCGCGACGACAAAAATTTGCATAAAAATATGCTATATTTGAGGCAAAACTAAATTTCATAAACTATTTGCAGAGTTTGCTCTCTATTTTAGTGAAGGTGTTTGTATAACAAGGGTTGAGTTTAACACTAAACTAATAATTTATTTGCCAAAACTTTTTGCTTAATTATTGAATTGTTGACTTTCAGTACATTAAACTTAACAAAATTACAAAAAAATAATGTACACAAATAATAATACATATTTCATATAGTTTTTTGCTTGAATCATAGCAATCAATACTATATACCGGTAAATATATATTTATTTTGACAAATTAAATAAATTCAAAAATCTAATATTTATATCAATAAAACTTATTAAATATTTATGTATAATATATATCTATCTAAATATTTTTTTATTATAAAATATATTATTTGAAATGCTACATGTTAGCTTATTTTAATTATATAATTTTAATATATATAATCATATCCTAATAGAAAATGTATGTATCATGCTAAATTATTAGATCATAATTATACATGCAATTTTTTAACACATTTTTAACAGTTAGAAAAACTGTTTAGTCATATAATTTGTATTTATATAATGTATTTATAATTAATTTTATTATTATAGCATAACTTATTATACATTGAGATCAAGTTTAGATTACTTGACACTTGATATACGGTATAAATACCTTGAATAGTGTGCGCCAAAAGTGATGGCAAAAGTATTGATGTGATTGTGAATATCAAACATAAATCCATTAGACATGACATCATATCCTCAATTAATGCAAGGGTTTAAATGTTGCTTTAAATCCACTGAAGTGTGTAATAATCCATAAATAAGTTCACATTATAGTTAAATTAGAGATTATTTTCAGCTAATTTTAATTTAATAAAGTTTTGTTCTTATATCTAAATCCCATCAATTATTGCAATGATATATAAAGTCAAACACACTGTATATACACTTAAACTTATTATTATAATATAAAGTTAATATCATATACTATATATTGACTGTTACAGTGAATGATAAACACTGTTTCCAATGGAAATACACTGAAAACTGTATGAAGAGAGCATTGAGACACTCGTAGACCCGGTATCTGACAGTCGGAGAGAGGAGTTAAGCACCGTTTGGCTGGCGATACAAACAGTGCATGCGTTCAGTCGGTTATACAGTATATACAGTACTTATATCTAATATAATATAAATACAGTGAGTCTTCATTGGTTGTGAAGATAACTCATGGATCGACATCTATATGACATTTGCTAAATCAATGAAATGGTTTTTTATGCTAAATCCTAGTTTATTATTAGGCAAATGTAAGATTTAAGGTAATCAGTGGTATCAACACTGCTTCAGGGCTTACAGTATATTCACATCAAATATACAGCAAAATCAAACAATTAATTTATACAAAAAATGTTGCTTTAGTTTAGTCCACCTGTTTCTAAAACATTGATACGACAAGCCCTTCAAATATATTTTATCAAATTATTATAAATTTACTTATATTATATTTCAATAATTATATTATTTTCTTAGTTACTATTTATTTTTTACAAATAATTTTGTAAACTAAATTATAAATTGCAAATATACGGCTATTATTAATATAATACTAATGTAAAACATCAATTATGACTATCATTTTAGAAATGTACATTACATTGATAAAAGAGATCTGTTATTTAAAGTCAAACATTTATTAGATTTTAAATTGCATAAAATATAAAGATTGAAAACGATATTCAAAATATTTGCCAAAATTATCACTCTTACTTGAGAGAGAGAGAGAGAGAGAGAGAGAGAGAGAGAGAGAGAGAGAGAGAGAGAGAGAGAGAGAGAGAGAGAGAGAGAGACTGTCCCTACTGGTGTATGACTAGTATGTGGGCTCTCAATGGCACAGATGGTCAATAGGTAACTACTGGTTGTGATACTCGTAGTATATTATTGTATACTATATTTTAAGATATTTATGTATAATTTACAGATAAACACAAAAAAAGTTAGACCAATATTGATGAGCACTGATTTTATCATTTTGACTAATAAGCAGAACTACTGCTGCTATAAATCTAAACCATTATAACCTATGGCTTATAACTTAACATAAACTTTTATAACTTATTGCACTTTATTTACAGAAATTTTATTTATTGATAATTTATAAGTATTAAAAAGTAATAGATTATAATTATTTAATATACTGTATTTAAGTAACTAAATATTTAAATATAATTATAAACTGTATTTTTACTATGTTATTATGATTAGTTTACTTATAATTTAAATGGTTTTTAAATGAAAAAAAATTATAATTTGAAAAGTAATCACATTTTTATGGGATACAAGTAGAGTCTACCGTTTCTCAGCATTGGATGGTCATCACTGAACAATAATTGTTATAAATATATATAAATATAATAATTATCAATTTTGTAAATTAATTCAATTTATTGTTTGTTAAACAGTAAAATATTAATTAAATATAAAAGCAAATTATAAGCAATTAATAACATGTAATTAAATTAAAAGCTAATTAAAAATAGTTAAATGTTTTAAAAAACTTATATAAAATATAATACAAATAGCGTATTTAAATATATTTTAAAATTGACTTAAAATATATAGATATAATATATTAACGTTATAAATCTATATTATAATATATAAAATATAAATATTTTTCATAGACAAAAGATAAACGAGGATATTAAAATTAATATTATTTTCATTTTAAAGTTTAATTGATTTATTGATGTTTTTGTTACTTATTTTTATTTTTTTTAATTAATATACAAATTGATAATAAATTCTTTAGTAAATTAATATCTTTAGATTAATAAATTTAATTTATTTAATTAGAAATATATATATTTATTAATTTATATTCGTCCTTCAATATCATGACCAGACTTTCAATATTTTATAATTCCTCTCTCTCTCTCTCTCTCTCTCTCTCTCTCTCTCTCTTTCTCTCTCTCTCTCATTTACACACATACACACGCATACATAACTTACATACTTTAAGATTATTATTATAATATAATTTTAAATAATATATATATATATATATATATATATATATATATATATATATACATTAAAATGCTTTATATCTAAGTTAAATAATAAGACCTGAAATCTTTTAATTATAAACTTGTTTGTAGGCATATATTGTGCTTAAAAAAATGTACTGTATATGTAAATATAGTATATTTATTAAGCTAACAATACAATGGCAACACCGAGTCTTAATTGGCATCATTTTTCATTGTGTTTGACAACAATAACAAAAATTTCTTTAATTTTTTAGCTTAAATGAAAATGAGTGAAAACAAACTAATGAATTCCCGTAAGGATTTATATACAAAAATATATTGTAATGAATAAACTAAAAATGAGTGTAAAGTTTTGATGGTTGGCTATTGTGGTTGAATTGTTTAAGTTAGACATAGTTTTCAGTGATATTCTGCGAAACGGCATTTCTTAGAGTAGTAACGATTTGTTGCTTAAAAATAATGTTTATCTTCATTGGTACTGACGGTACAGTTAAATATATTGCTGGCAAACAAAAGCAATTTTCTTATTACTTCACAAAATAGTTATATTCATATAATGAATGCACGTTTCACTTGTTATTTGATGGGACGGACCGATATGTGTATGTGTCGGATAGTTGATTGAGCTCATCCATACACATGATATTTATCGGTTTACATATAGTATGTATAGTTAGTAGGCCTTAAAATTGATAGTTAAAATTAGTATTTAACGTTGATTTGTTTAGAGTATGATTAAAGTATAACATGAGTTGAATGAGAAAAATTACTCCTCAAAGAGTGTACTGTATTTTAAAGGTACAGTAGGTTTTTTTTGGGTACCACCCATAACGTCAAATAGAGTAATGCCTGGTTGTCTACCACACCAGTGCCGGACCCAATGTGAGCCACCCGTGAATTAGTGCAACTCAGGAGGTCTTCAGAAAATTTGTGAAAAATAGATCACAAAATAAATTGTTTATACAATTTATTTTCTTTCATATATTTTGTCCTCCCAGTGCCGACACATACATGAGCTTATAACACAAGTGACCACTGGTCGCATCAATTGTCGTGTTTATCGTCATTTTCTATAAGTAATTGTTGACTATTGTAAGGTTTTAAAACAAAATTATAAAAATTTATATGTCTGGACCAAAACTATTTTGATAAAATAAGTAAAATTTTTATTTTCTATTTTTTTGCTGTCAAATAAAAATTATAAATGAAAAATAATTTTGAGTTTATTATGCTTCTAAAAAATATAGTCTGTAACTGACTGTTTTTCCTTTAAAAATACATATAATATACAGTTATTGTAAAATATAAGGTATTCATATCAAATAAATATAGTTTTAAAATATTATTAACTAAAAAAAAATATATTGATGTTTCCGCACTATACTTTGTTAACTATAAAGTAAAGTGAAGTTACAATATATTTTTTGACTAATTATCTGTTTATAAGGTATACAAACCACAGTCAATACATAACAGTATATACAAAGTCAGTATATTATATCTATATTATAAAAAAAGTCTATTCTTTATTTTATACTCTCACACATGTTTTGGTGAAAATATGATAAGCACTATACTATGCTATTAAATATGAATTTATTATATTTTGCTTTTAATTTTTTAGGGCAAAGTTTATGTCATGTTATTTAAACACGAAAGTCGGTCCAAACAATACTATGGACTCGAGGTATGTGTTTGAGTGAAACAAACTAGAAATTATAGTGCAGTCAATACATATTAGTTTTCAGTAGTTTTTTTAATAAAGCTTAGCAGTGGGTGAGCCGTCATATCTTGCCTGTCTGTATACCAGTGCCTTCGAGACTTTAGGATGGCTTATATAGCAATGATCTACGACTATCTAAATGATGGTCAGGTCAACAAATAGCCATAAGAGACGTTAAAGTTAGTGATTAACGTGATTATGATATATAACGTTATACCCAAAGTTTGCCATCAATTTTATAGAGACTGTATTATACTATTTATATAAAAACTGTGGATAAGACTTAAAAGAAACGGTATCTTAGAAATAGGACTGTACTGAGCAATGATACTGTAGTTAGTATCGGTTATGACCATCAAAATCAACATAAACATCAACAGCTATATAAACTGATAGAAAGAGCAAACCATTAATTTGCAGCTCAGATAACATATAAAAAGCTTCAAAGAATTAGATATCAATGTTAGAAATATTAACGGAAAGGGATAGAGAAGAGGGATAGTTAAACCAAAGCAACTAAATTAATACAACTTCTTAGATATATATATATAATATAAATAAGACAATCAAATAAAACTATTTATTATATGACTTGTAGTTTAATAAACAGACATACAAATAGACAAACAATAATCTGATAAAATATAAGTTTATGTAGTAATTAGACAATCAAAAACAAAACCAATTACATTATATTTTTGTGGCAATCTATGTATGCACTGCACGAACATTATATGTGTCTATATGTGTGCACCCAATGTGTTGGATGTGTTGGATGTGTCCGTCATTAATGAGTTGACTATCTCTAGAGTCTCGCAACCATTTCTTACATATGGATCGACTCTATTAGTGAGAGTCAATCAGATAAGCCATTGTGTGTCTCAATCAAGTAAATAGCAATTTATCCAAAATAACCAACTCTTGTGTTGTTATGTTTATCATTGCGATTAACAACAAAAACATATTATGACAAAACAAACCATCAAAACATAAATTTTATTTCAACTTTTTTCCTTCTCATGACATGAAAACAAACTTTTGTTTATTCAAGATTTTCTCTCTCTCTCTCTCTCTCTCTCTCTCTCTCTCTCTCGTAAATCATGTGGTTATAAATAAATTTAAAAAGAGACAAGTATTGGTCAGTTTGTAATTTTATATACACAGTGAATGTAAAAAATCAATATCTTTTTTAAGTGTTGACCACAACATGTGATGGGTCTATGATTGGCTTGTTTTAACACATTTTTCAAAATAAGACCTAAAGTTAAACCATATAACCAAAAACATCTCAAAAATATACTAAAGTTTGTATAAGTTTGTACTGTACTTGAAATGTTAAATACTTTGCTAGTATTGAGATTGAGATTCAATCAGTGTTTTGCCTTTAATGGCACTTAATGTCTGCAAATATTTAAGTATAACTGTCAAACAATGTAATCAATAAATTACTTTATCTTAACAACAAAAATATTAACACGTTTTTAATGTTGCAATATATACGGTAATAGTGTAACTGTTTATATATTATATGTATTGTTATATTTGCAACAAATCACAACAGGAATTACACTAACAATGTATATAACTTTCACAATATTATAGCAAAAATATAATCAGTTTTAAGTATTAATGCATTGCTTTTGCATTTATTTGTGAATTAATGCAATGATTACTTATAGTAGCACTTAATAATGCACTTATCTTCAAACAACCATTTGATTGATAACAGTCCTTATGGCAAAACAATTATCTATTGGGACTAAATTGTATTTATAAAATAAGTTTGACATAAAGTGATAAAATATATTTAAAGTTATTATACAGGTATAACTTGTTGTATGATTTAATTTATATGTTACTAATTAATTTTTTTTATAAATACCGGTATGATATATATATATATAATAATTAGGATGTTTTAACAGTCTTGTAATCAACATATACAATGTTAAATAAATCAATTATATCAATTGTTTTATATCATTTACCATAATATTCACATTTTAAATTAAACTAATTTTGTATATATTGTGTAAATTAAAGCATTAATATTGTACATAAATACTGTATACATATGTAAAAATGTACTCTATACAAAAATAAAATTAAAATAATATTAAAATATATTGTTTATTTGATTATTTATATGATAATAAAATTACACTATTGTATTTAATTTAAATAATACATTTTATTTTAATCAATATTATAATCTAAATTAAAACTATAAAGTACAGTAATTGTTATTATTTAGTTAATTAATGTATATTTATATATATAGTTCATTATATTGTATTTTAGTTTTATAATTAAAATGTTAGTTTAAATTTTGTGATAACGTTAAATTAAATGTAAAATTTACTAAAAATAAAAGTTTTTAATATAAATAAAAGACTATATATTTTTTATTTCTATTTATATTATAATATAAAACGTGTTAATATTTTTTTGTGGTTAATATATTTATATACAATATATATAACATAAGTTTGTTTTCTTTCAACTTTTAAAATGAGACTTTTGATTATGTGTTCATCTAATGAAAATAAATCGTTGACTCATTTTTTCTGATACTTTAAGAAACCTAGAATAATAAAATTGTTAAAAATTACTTTTTTTTATATAAAAAATGTTGCAAATAATAAAAGTTTTGTCTTAATGAAAATATAGCTTATTTTATAATATATTGTGTAACGAAGGTTTAATGTATATTAAAATAAAATAAAATAACACATTTGAGAAAAGAGAAAAATTAATAATAGTAAAAATCAATACAATAATAAGTATTTTTTATTTTATGATTTAGTGTGTAATAGTAGTACTACTCATACATTTATCTTAGATTTTAAGTATACTGTAGTGTGATTTATAAAAAATGTATTTATTCACTGTTGTAAAGCCAATAACATGAGACAACATGAAATGGTATATACTTTAATGTTTATACAGAATAATCTATGGTATATATTATATGTATAATAGTTTTTATTTAAAATATTATTTAAGAGCTTTATGGGATATGATATATTGACTTAATTTAAATTAATGAGAAAATATAGTAAATGGCATCATTTTCATTGGATATATACAGTACTTATTTTTATAACAAAAATACTTTAATATTATAGATAGTTTAAGAAATATAACTTTGTGTATATCATACAATATGAGCACCCGTAGTCTTAACACACACACATATATATATATATATATATATTTGCTATATATTTATAAAACTGTTATATCTATTTATTAGCGCTCCGGTAAATGTGGACAACTGCACAAAATCATGATTTACTGCCTTTTTTGTTTTGCAAAGACATCCCATTGAGTGTGAGGAGAGAGAGAGAGAGAGAGAGAGAGAGAGAGAGAGTATTAAATAAGGGAATTATTATTATTACTATTCAGTAATAGTATGAATGTGTTGTTTAAGACTATTTTTGGTATAAATATACTGTACTGTAAATGTAGTAATGCATATCTGAATAAATAAGAGAACAAAATAAAATAGAAAATACAAAAAAATCAGAAATAGACAATAATAAAAACTAAATGAGAGAAAACTTATCATAAATGTATCGGTTATCTCTCTCTCTCTCTCTCTCTCTCTCTCTCTCTCTCTCTCTCTCTCTCTATCGTCTCTGTCTCATAAATATAGTATTATATATATATATCACACAAAATGTGATAATAATATTGGAGAGAGATTTGAAAACGTCGGTAAAGTGCCGGAAGCCAAACGATCCGAAAGTCTTTTTTATTTATTTTACCGATCCATCTCTTAGATCCCTTTACTGGCATAACTGTCCCCCAAAGGCCATACTAGTACTACAAAACACAACACAACACACAAAAAATATTGTAAGAAAAATAAGAAAATAGCTTTTGTTTATATAATGGATGTGCTGTTTCTCCACTGGGCTTATGCTTTGTTAGCATCAAATCAGTTGCTTTTTGCAATGTATAGCCAACATAACCATTGGTCCGGATATATAAATCTAACTACTTGTCCCCAAAATTCCTATATTTTTTGTGTGCAATTACTGAATGTATAACTAAATTATAAATACTACTGAAATATATTTTATAATTTCAATACCAAAAGGTTTGAAGCCATACGTGTCCTTCTTTTTGACATTCATTTCACTTTTTTCTATCCATTCCCATACAAATACATAAATATATTGCAAACTTTAAAATAAAGCAATTAACGTCAGTTAAAAAAAAGTTATAAACATATCTCAGGTTAGTTTTATGGCCTAACCCTCCCTTTTCATGATATATATATAAACTAAAATTGAAAAGTATTACTTAAGATATAATTTCTCAAAGTTTATGTTTTATTTTTTTTATTAATTTTTAAATAACAAAATTAATTTTATATTTATTTATATAATATAGCATTTAGAATTTTTTTGTCATTTATTTTGGCTTACAAACAAATAAATTTTTGAATGTTTTAATAATGAAAAAATAGCATAGTTTATACATTAAAGAACATTTAAACAAAAAAGATATTTAATGTTTTTTAAAACAATTTTTCATTTTAGCTAAAATTCATGTCAGTTTGTTTGCTTGAAAAATAAGCTGCAATTATAATCATTAAGTTAAACGTTTATTTGTTGAAAACATAATTTGTTTGATAATTGGCTGCATTTTAACATTGAAAATATAGTTAACTTTTAAAAATCATATGAGTAACAAATAATTATTTTATTTTTTCTGAAAAATTTGTCCATACATTATAATATATTTTAATGTATGAATGATACATATTTTAATGGTTTATCATATATTTCCTGTTCATTTGTGAAATACAGAAATAGAGAGAGAAAAAGATAAAGATTTTTCAAAAAATAAAATATATTATTATATTGTTGTTATCACAATTACATTTAGATAAGTGACTCCACTATAAATTAGTTTTTATAATATATAGATTATAAATATCTGATAAAATCATTTCAAATGATACAATTGTCTCGTTTCCAATTGCTTATCATTTTTGAAAAACTTATACATTATCTCTATATAAATTAAAGTAATTTGTTATTTTTAAATAATATTTTAAAATTAATCAAATAAACTTATAATATATTAATATGACATTTGTTATTACAAATAGAAACTCAATTTTATTAAAAATTCAAAGATTATTTTTAAAAAATAATATAATTTAACAATTAATTATGATAAATACAAATAATAGTTAATTTATTATATGTATTATATATTTAATTATTTTTAAATTTATATTTAAACAAAATGTTTGCGAAAAAACCTTGCTAAAAAATAACACATAAGTTAGCATTAAAAATATTTATATGTTATTAAAAGTATTTAATGCTTAAGTTATGTTTATTTTGTGAACTAAGAAATTAAAGTTCATTAGAAATGACATTTAAATTAAGTTTTTAACTTAATATTAAATTATATCAATTATAAGTTTATAACTATTTTTTAAATTTGTTATATAAATAATTCTATGAAACCAATTAACAAAAAAAGTCTGTAATTATAATAATATAATACATAAATATTAAATAAATATTATAACAGTATTGAACACATCAGTGAGTAGTAGATAAAGGTGCTGATTGACCTTTGGACCCTTGACCTTTACATGTACATGGTACTGCGCATAAATGACGTCCATTAATTCAATGGGTCTCACACATAAAACGTTGCAATATTTTTTGCCCCCTATCGCGGGTACTCACATAAATTACGACCCAAAAATTTTCGCCCCCTATTTCGGGTACTTACATAAAAAACGTAAAATTTTTCGCCCCCCTTTTAAAATATCTAACGTACCACGTGACCATTTCGATAACCACGTGGTATAACCATCGCGCGATAATTGAATTAAATTTAATTAAATACAACTAAATTAAATTTAATTTAGTTGTATTTAATTTCGTTGAATTTAATTTTGTTGATTTTAATTTAGTTGTATTTAATTTCGTTGAATTTAATTTTGTTGATTTTAATTTAGTTGTATTTAATTTTGTTGAATTTAATTTTATTTAAATTCAGTTTATTAAATTTCAAATAATTTAATAAATAATTTAATATACAATTAGGATTTCATATAAATAAATAATGTAAACATTGGTTTATTTACATTTATACAATGGTTTGTTTACATGTAACCATTGGTTTGTTTACATGTAAACATTGGTTTGTTTACATCTATTCAATGGTTTGTTTACATCTAAACACTTGATTGTTTACATCTATTCAATGGTTTGTTTACATCTAAACACTTGTTTGTTTACATGCAAAAAATAAATAAATTTTACATTTTTTAAAAACTAATAAATTAAATAATCTAAATAAAATGTATAAAATAAATCATTCAATTCAGATAATGATTTAACACCAGTAAAATTAACTTTACCCGTACGGGAGATGTTTGCTTTTTTCTTGTCACCGTAGTTAATGATCAATAATGGAAACCTCTGAGGTTGATAATAGGCCCGAATACCAATAAATGATCCATAGTCCGCCAGATTTATTGATCGGTTAAGTGCAAAAGTAGCCACCATATTAGTTACCGTAACATTGTTTAGTTGGACATCAAAACCGAGCTTTTGAATCATACGCGCAAATCTTCTTATGGCTATTCTACCGTTATCAACTGAATTAGTCCCAATACATATTAATTTTCCCGATTGATATAACATAATTGTTGCCTTTGGTTTTCTTAAGCGCACAATTAAGCGAACAAATTTTTTATTATCATACACACAATTATTCAAACAATTTGTAATTTTTCGTAAATTCAATACTTTATTAAAATTAAACAAATTAGCAGTCATAGATACATTAGTAATTTGTAAATCATTATTTGTTAACATTTTTATTCATAAGAATATTAAGACTACTGCTAAGAGGTAAACTTGTTGGACGTTTGATGGGCATAGGGTGAATACCACATACGTCATTCCCAGTGTTTTCTGTAGACGCAATACCTGTGCTGGTTGAAACCGGAATTTCAGGCCAAGACCACACTTCATCGAAATAGCTTTTAGTTTTAATTCCAGGTGGCGTTGGAAGAAGCGATCGTGTATTTTGCTGATGATTGACAAATTTTGATGTTTTATCCGCGATGTCGTCAATTTGTTTAAGAATATTGTCTTTTTCGTTAAACAGTAGTTCCAGCTCTTTATATCGCAAATTCACCAAATTATTTTTGCTGTAGTTGCGGTGAAAAATTGATACACTATTGTTGTGATTGTCTGTAACAAATTGAAGTGAGCCAAAGGACACATTGACGGTACCAACTTTTTTCTCTTTAAACACAATTTCTCGTATAAGATTAAAAAAGTCGTCGGATTGAATTACCAGCAGATCATCAAACATTTTACCATCTTTTAGGTCGGTTATGATAATATAAAAAAGTGTTGAATTCAAATGTAAAACACATTTTACTGATACTACTCTTTTGAAATTATTAGTAGTACTAAGAGTTAGAAAAAAACCAGAAACTTCTGTGTGAGACATTTTCAATGGTAAAATAAAAGTTAACTACTGTATTTATATACAAAGTAAATAAATGTTGATGTAATTAAAACTTATTTTTATTGGTTATAAATACAATGATATATGCATTTATTATGTTAACTCAATAGTGATTGGTTCTGATTCCAAGTCCATTGACTCTTCAGGTACTATTTCCTGAATAGGTGTAATCGTTGACTCAATAGCTACAAATTTATTCCATATCCAAGGTTTTAATTTAATTATGTGTTTAATATCCATTCTAGTTAGTATCATTGCAGCTATTTTCAGTTGTTTTTGATAAAGTATTGTCAGTTTTAAATATGGGTCTCTAGTGATGTATAGCTCATTATTTTTCTCATTACGATAACCACTATTTCGTTGTTTTAGTTTTCCCACGAGCCATAAATATTGATCTAATTTTAGACAAACACTCAATAATGGTCTATAACTAGGGCTATGCTGAGTTATTTTAATTAATTGTATTACACTATTTTTATTTTTAACAGCAACTAATTTAATGACTTTAGCGTAGCCATCACAACCGGGAATTATTTTAGTGCTCATTATAGTACTATTATACTTGATGAGAGATATACTACATCAACATTAATTAGTCTTATATAGTAGTTAAAAATAAATAACAGTATATAAGTAGCATTATATATAAGACTGTAAAAGTAAAAGTCAAAAGCAATACAAATAACAATCAAAATGTCTACAAGTATTGTTGATACGCCTAAAAGAGTTTTTAACTATGAGCACGTTTACACTCATATTATTACAAATAAAAAATCTAATTTCAAAAAAGTTATTCGATTGAGTAAATCAGAAGACCAAATGCGTGTGGATATACGACTGGCTTTTGCTAATGAAGATGAGAAATTACAATATACGAAACGCGGTGTTAACTTAAATGTGGACGAGTTTCGTCATCTAATTGAAGATATTAAAGCAAAAGGGATTGATGGCAATATTGAAGACATTGGAGATATTGATAGGACTATTAAGTTCAAGAAAGATGATAAAGGTTTTTACAACATTATTGTTGTAAAATGCCTCTTAACATATGCTAGTGTTAGTTTGACGTCATATGAGATCAAAAATATAATTATACTTAATGATGAAATATTTAAAATGTATACTAATAATTAAATAAAGAGATTTAAATTTCATCAATGTTTATTTTATTGAGTTTCACTGTCATAAAAGCAAATGTGTTTTTCAAGTAAGTGTTTAGTTGCTTTAAAATGACTAAAGTGTATGGTCGCGATAGTTTTGATCGTTATGGTGACGACTTGTGTGGACTAATAATAAAACACTTACCTGCAAAAAGTAAAGTTACTTTACTTACTGTTAGTAAACAATGGCAACGAATGATATTTACAAATCAACAAACACTCAGAATTGCTGAGTTTGATGATGAATGGGATGTAGACCACAATAGTATAAGTCTTTGGTCAGATGGTTATCGAGAATCATTACAAAAAGTATCACAAGATTTTAAGCAAATCAAACTATTGGAATTTGATGTGTTTTATCGATTTAATGAGACGTTTTTTAATTCGTTTCGTCATTTGAAGCAAATTAATATTTATACGGCCGTTCAATGCTTAGCAATAGAGAATGTTCGGGGGATACTTCGTCAAAACTTTCCAGAACGGATAAAAGCTATACGTTATATGAACACAATTAATTTCAAGAATATGAATCAGTTTATTGAGTTTATTAATAAATTCGGTTCTAAAGCCATTGAATTACACGTAGGTGGATCAGTTGATAGAAATACTGTATGTAACCATTTGGCGACTCTACCTCAACTAAAAGTTCTCAGTGTGGATCAAAAGTTATGTCAAGGAAATTGGAAGTCAATTATAAATAATCAAAATATCACTAATTTAAGATTGAATTTTGTCGACTTTTACAACGCCATAGAACTGTACAATGTTATGCCTACTACACCAAATAAAATTCAGTTTACATTAAATTCATCACACAATATTGAGATGTATGACGATTATAAGATGGTTCGGTACTCATTGAAAATGCTTTTCATAAAAGGACACTTCTTGTCACCGTTTGATTTTGTCAACTCAGGATTCAAATGTCTTTATGTTAGAAAATTTAAATTATTTATTGCTCACAGAATGCTAGAGCCGTTTTGTATAAATATATTTAAGACAAAAATGATGGATATTTGTGAAACCGTTATACTCAACACAAGTATAAACATATATTTAAATGTTGACAAATATCTAAAGCCGCTAATAATGAAACCAAATATAACCACATACGTTTTAATGGAATACGGGTTTAATCAACGATTATTTGATTTATTGGTACTTAAAGCTGAGACTTACCCCGACAAAACAATTACTGTATCAATGTTTGGACCTCCATTGAATAAATACTGTAAAAATAATTTAATTATATATACTTATACTAAATTAATTAAAGACAATATTGTAATTACATAAATAAATTTATTGAATAAAAAAATTAATGTGATTGATAATAATTATTTAGCCATTTCCATAATAAATTGCATTTATTTGAAGCGCAGCGCAGGAGTTTTCGATCGGGAACAATTCTATTGTGAAAATGACACGGGAGACCACCATAAAATTGTTTAAGTTTTGAATAGTTGGGACATTTGTATTCATTGAGATTAATATACGGTATTTTCCATAAGTCCAATATAATTGCCAATTGTTGGTTTTTTATGGCCAAATATGGTTTATCGTGTGATTTAATTTTATGATACATCATATATATCACTTGATTAGGTTCGAGAGATGAGTTGTGAGTGATATCGGTGTTGTGGGCTCTCAATGAAAAGCCAAACAGATTGTTAGCCAAATATAAATTAGTTATACGGTCTTTAAGGTCCATATCAACAAAGCGAAGGTCTGTGTCACACAGTTCACACTGTTTAAGTGTATGTGATAACACACATACTTCCCGCGGATAAAACACGCCATCAACAGTGAAACCCTGTGCATCCATAACACCGCATATTTGATTAATTTTTTCCATTACTTACTAAAAAATTATGTCTTTCCGTACGAAAATTACTAAAGTTTAAGTAGTTTAGCAATTTTAGCAACTCTTCCAAGTCTTTTATATCATTTAATTGCTTGCCTTCTTCTATAAAGTATTTTTTAATTTCCTTTGAAAAATATGTTGACGGTTCAACCAAATATGGCGCGTGTAGATTTGCGTCACTCAAAACTATCAATAGTTTTTCGTCATATAGTTTCTCCATTTGTTTATAAACCACTCTATACTGACGTATATCTTTATACAAATGTGATAAGCTACAGCTGCCATCTGTATAACATATCTGCCAACTTATCATTAATATCACTACTGAAAGTAAATATTTTACAAAAGTTATCAAAGTTCGCGCCATTGAAATAATTTGATAGAAAAAATACACAATATTTTCCACATGTAGTTGAGTATACACTTTGAAAATTAATAGTGTTATAGAACCAACCACTACTACTGTTGTCTTTTATAAAGTTTATGATTTCTTTGTGTAGTGGGGGTAAGCCAAATGAATCAAAATAAACTACACTGTTATTATATTTATATATTGCAACCCAATGTTCTCCTGGTTGATTAGCTTTATCTGTATTTACAATTAATCCACTGTTATTAGGTATAGTATTAGGTAATTCATCTCTAGGATAGGTGCCATAATACTTGATACAGCTACGAAAATATTTATTTATTTCTAATGTATTCATGAAAAGTCTTTAACAGCAAATCGGTTTTTCTGTATTTCAATTAAACTATCGTATTCACAATATATTAAAGCAGTTATTTGTTCGGCTAAAGGGTAATTAAATTTTAATTCAATTCTAAGTCCACCTCTTTGTAATGGAGATACATAACCACTTTTTGCAACGCCATCTGATAGGTCAGGTATGAAATTAAATGCAAATATTGAAAAACCTTCGGCAAATTCATCTTTTGTAATGTCACAAGTAGTATGGCTCAGCTGATTACTAACTTCAAATAAACTAAAGTATTCTCTAATATATTTATCATTTTGAAAGTCAGGTGTATACGGTTTATGCGGGTACTGTTGACCATTTAAATAACAAGCAATATGCCGTAAACTATAGTGTTTAAAATAAAATGGATTAAGTGTTTGAGAGCCGTTATAAGCATCATTACTAACAAATGATATATACAGCTTCTAGGTAGAACACCACTCTCAACATTATTCAAACAATAATCAATACTATCCTTTGGTATAGTACATGTTTTTACTTCACGGCGGGTAATAAAATATAGTGCAGGTTTATCTTCTTCAAGCATTTTATTATGTGCTAGTACTACTTGTGAATGAACAATTGACCGATGAATATAAAGTCTAGTATCTATAATGTTAACTTTTGGAACAATAGATTTATCATACATTAAGTAGAAATCGGGAGAGTTTGGATGTATTTTTATATTAATAGTTACACCACCTATTAGTGATTTTAATTGTTGAGATAAATCCAAATGTAATTTTCCATACAATTCAATATGACGGCTAACTGCTAGTTTTTTACCTTTTGGTGATAACCGTTTTTGTCGCTCTAAGTTATTGAGTTTTTATTCTATTTTCTGTTAAAAATAATGCTTTGTTTACATTATTATTATTTTGTAGTAAATCTTGTTGTTTAGGGAGAGTTATAGTAAAACTTGTATACAGTGTTTTTATACATCATTTTATTGGTTTTATATTCAAAAGTGAAATTAGTGTTATCAATGTTGTATAAAAAATAGAGGCTTTGAAAATATTATTTATATCACTCATTATCACCAAAATAGCCAAAAATATAGCCCATATTTAAAATCTAACAACGCTTATGATGCGCTTATCAATGACTTAACATGAATTTAGTTTAATGTTAAATATTGAAGAAAAAAATATATAAAATGATATTAAGCTTTACTAAAGAATTGTTAATGTATTAGACGTTTGTTACTAATATCACTAGTTTTTTAAACTTAAAACTCTTATATAAAGTATAATATATTACATTAAATTTAAAACTAAACATTTAAATGAAAACATTAAAATTTTGTCATATATTTTCTAAAGTCTATATTTTTATTCATTATATTTAATATTATTATTGATTAAAATCTACTTTAAATACTCTCTAATGTTTATTTAGATACTTTACTATAATTGTATAATTATATAATTCAATAAAAATTAAAATAATATTTTAATGTGAAAAAGGTAAATTAATAATATAATATATTGTATTATTTCTAAATCTAATTTAGTAAGTTGTAAATTTAAAATGAATTTTATTTGTAAAATTTAATACAAATTAAAAGTTTGTTTTATAAAATCTATAATTGTTTTTTAAAATTTCAACTTTAAATTTGGTTAAATCATTAATAAAGAAAATATAAGTATCAAAATCAAAATGACATCTTTTATGAATATAGACAAAATAGTGCTTAAAATATAAAAAATTGTAATTTTGAAATTTTTACTTTTTATTAGTATAGAGCATTAAAATGTAAGATTTTCTAAACTAGCATTATATCATTTAATGAACATGGTCAAAATGACCAAAATTTTAATTTTTGTTATAATAAAATGATTAATTTTAAATATGTATGTTTAGCATAATATAAGTTATATCAAATAATATTTATCAGAAATGAATATTTTGTTAATAATATTGAAATGTTGAGAAAACTCTAGCAATTAGGATATTTTATTATTTATATTATTATTTATACTATTATAATGACAGTAATTGATGTCATTAAAATTTGTTTATGGCAATGCTATCTAACATTCTCAACTGGTTTTAATACTGTAACTAATAAAGTTTTTAAGTTTTATTACTACAGTATTTATATTATAAAATATTTAATACATATTAAAAATAATATAAATGCAAAATTAAATATATGGTAAAGTTTTTTTTTAATATATATTTTTAATTACGCTTTATATATATTTCTTTATTTTAATTAATTAAATATACTGCATTTGTAATAATTTAAATAATATAAAAATAATAAATTTTTGTTTATAGAAAACATAATAATTTTGATAATCGGCTTATTATAGTTTTAAAAATTATTAATAAATATGCTATAAGTTATTTAAAGGTAAAGTTTTATATATTTAATTTTTAATATACGGTAAATTTCATATAATGTTTTAAAACTATAATACCATTTAAATAATGAGACTATTATTTCAATTAATATTGTAAAAAATATTTATATAAAAATTGAATTATAATATATAGAGATGTGAACTATGTTTTCAAATATTACGGTTCATTTATTTGTCTGTTTTTTCAATCAAAAAATTTTAATCCGTAAAATAAGTATTTTTGATAATATGCAGTATGAAAACCGGTTTATTGTATAATATTTAGTATAAATTATTGTAAAAACACACTGTATGTGGAATTACTTAATTTAAGTTTAGGAAAAAATTAAAATTTAGTTTTTCAAATTTTTATGGTTTAATTTTTATTAGCATTGTATTATAAAGTTAGAATATAAGCACATGAAACAAACAAAAAAATGATAGTATATAAAATTATTTATATATTTATTTTTAATTACTGTTTATTTTTTTAAAATTGAGAGACAGATAAATTGATTAAGTGTGAGATAAGCGGCAAATAATTGCTTTAAATTAGAAAATAAATGATAAATAATTTACAAATCAATGGAAAACCAGTATATAATGAATCTAAAGTTATAATTAATTGTATATTAGAAAATATTTTTTTAAGATATCTTATAAATGTTGGTAAATATTAACTATTAAAACCAAATAATGTTAAGAAATAAAAACTGATGTCTTATCATAACATTGAAGGACTGACCCAAAGATGAGTCAATGTTTGCTTTTAGAAGATAAACAAAAAACAAACGGATTGTATATCTATAGGACTTATGATATGCTCTTCTTATTGATGATCACTAAAACATCATTACATTTATTATACCGTACAGTAGTATAGAGTATATTATAATAATAAAAAAAAAACAAATAAAACAGATTTATAATATAAAATCATTTAAATTACATATAAAAATGTCATTCACAATACACACATATTTATACACATTTAATGTGCCATTATTTTTATCTTATGTCTTATTTTTTTATAAGTTATTTATGTAAATGACAAAAATATTTTTAATAATTAAGATGAATGATTTAGATTATATTTTATATAAAAATAGAATTCAATCTATTAAACATAAAAATTAATAATTTATTAAAAAAACAAAATAAAATAATTAATTTTAATATTGATCTATAAGTTGTCTTAATCTCTATTTATCAATCATTTATTCACTAAATTACTTCAAAATCTAATTTTATTATATTTTAAAAAATGAATTGTTAATTGTATGCAAAAACATTTTAACATTATTTATAGAAAGTTTATTACTTATATAATAATAAAACATGGTTTAGAATATATACTATAAGATTAAAATTAAACATAAATTTACACATCGTATATACGTATAATAAATATTATATTTTATTATAATAATATATATTATAATAATATTTATTTAATAATAAAATAAACTTTTGAATGTTGAGATTACATAGCATTAAGTCGTGCAAACAAAAATAGCTAATGAATTGATTTTCAGACTTCAGTACTACAAAAATTAAGTGATTAACACATTCATTACTTTTCATGTAATATATATATAAATATTTATTATAAATCATAACAGTTTTTAATATAATAAAAATCAATAAAAAAATTCAAAAGTCACGAATTATTGTTATTATGTTTAATACGGTAATTGAAATTATTTCTATCAACTCTACATATATTAAATTCATTCAAATTGTGAACATAATTATAATCCATTTTCTCAAACCGTTTATTTTATGTGTTGTGTTTTATTTATAATTTAGTATATATTTAATAATTATAGAAAAAATGTAAATAAATTTTAATTAACAACATATGATTTCTTTAAGAAACTTATAGAAGTTATTATATATTTTTATATGCAATCGACAGAAAAATTAATAAATATTGTATTACTATTATTTATTAATATTTATAAATAAATAAATCTGATTTAATTATAAGTAATTTAAAGTTAGTTAATATGTGATAAACAATACTTTAGCAGTTGTAAGTTAAAACTTTATTATTATTATTGACATTTAAATATTATGCAATATTGTAAATCATTATTTCGATATTATACTAATTAATATTTTACTGGTTTTTAATATAAATGTGCTTAAAAACTAAGTTTTTAAAATTAAATGAAAAACATTTGGACATAACAACTATACATAACACTTTTAAAAATTGTTTTTTAAAAATTGTTTTTTAAAAATTGTGATAAAATAAATAAATAAAATTTATGAATGAGCGAATAAATAAATAAAAATAAGAAAGAAAGAGAGAGAGAGAGAGAGAGAGAAAGAGAGAGAGAGAGAGAGAGAGAGAGAGAGARAGAGAGAGAGAGAGAAAGAAAGAAAGAAAGAAAGAGAGAGAGAGAGAGAGAGAAAGAGAGAGAGAGAGAGAGATTATATATTTAAATTTATAATTTAAAATAAAAAACTATTGTACATATTTCATGTCTAATAAATCTTTATTAATACTATTCAAAATTATTTTTCATTTTTAATTCAATGACTTGTGAATTGAAAACGTTTCTTAATAAACACGACTACATGAGGACCAGCAGCTGTACCGCACATGTAGTTAACAAATATATAAATCAGTTTTTATGACAAGTTGTCAATGGGTTAATGTCTTCAAGAATTTTATATAATCGAAGATTTTCCAAAATTTAACTTAAAAGTGATTTTTTTAATGATATCTACAATTAAATTACAAAAATGTCTGAGTATTTCATTTTTTATTTGACAACTTAAACCACTCATTGACATTATTGCACTAAAAGTTATTGCTATATTTTTAATCATGATTTTAAAATATTTTTTAGTGATAAAAAATTTAAATTTTAGTAAGAATTTAGTTGATTTTGTTAGTGTTTAAATTATAATTTTTAACACTATTTACTAAACATTTCTTAGATAATATAGTAAATGGAGTTTTACTAATCAGTAAAAATTTTCATTAATAGATAAGTCAACTTCAAGTTAATTAATGGGCAAAAATGTTTTTAAATAACATTAAATATAATCATTTTAAATATATTTATTTTAAACTAATGTATAGTTTGTATATAATTTAATTGATTTTATTATCTACTTTATATAAGTTAGTAATGTATATTAATTTTTTATTAAACAAATAAATCTTAAGTATATTTATAAACAACATTTAGAATATTTTTAAGAAGAAAACAATGATTTTTATTGTTAAAACTCATAATAATTTAATTTTAGTGCTATAATACAATATACTGTATTAATATTATTAAAAAAAAATTAATTAATATTTTTCTTTCAGTTTCTTTAAGATTTAAATAATTTGTTTTTATTTTATTAGACTGATATGACTTTAATTTATACTAATGTATATAAAAAGAAAAAACATAAACATAAATCTTACAATAAATATATAAATATCAAATACATAACACATAAGAATTGTATGGTATAAAACAACTCCATATAAATATAATGTTATCAATATATAAATTTATACGGTATATAAAAACTTTATCAAATATATATATATACTGTATATAATTTTATTGAATATCTCTAGAGTGACTGTCAATATACCGCACACATAGCCATTATTATTGTGTACTGTTATTGCTATTACTGTTATGTCTGTGTAATAAAATTGTGTTTATTATTGGTTTGTAATTCATCATAAAAGTAATGATGAGAAAAGTGTTACTCAAAGCAATTTTCACTTATTGGACAATATCTTAGTTGTCTCCTAATGATTGTCGTAAAATCTATACACATAAAAAATAAACATATCTTTTCATCTATTTTATTGAAATTTGAAACCTATTATGAATGACTCTTCAAATAAATCGATGAAAAGGTAATATTTTATATTATAGATATTATATATATCGATACACTTTAAGACAAATATAAAAGTTATGAGACATATATATGTATATATAAATATTGATTATGACTTTCGTTTTTAATAAAATATTATAAACGAAAGTCATAATCAATAGACAAAAAGAGTACTGTATATAAAATTATATAATACATAGTTATGCATAGTCTGTATCTAATCTACTTTTTTCATCCCTTAAATGATAATCGATTTTAAAACACTTTTCTATGTATTATAAAAAATTATGCAAAGATTTTACGACTAAATTCTAAATCAAAATCAATATTATTTTATCTAATTTTTGTATTTTTTTAAAATATAATTTTGCAAAATATAATATATACTATTTTATATAAATATTTCATTGTTTATTTTATTTGCTAAACTATATATATATTAATTTTGCATCAAACTTACAAATAGATGTTTTTATTGTAAATTATATTAAATACATTTTATTACATAAATGACAATATATTGAATAAATATTTGTTTTCACTAATATTTATTTATAGTTTTTAAATATATTTTTATTTAAAATTCATACAATTGATTACAAAAAATTAATATACAAATACATCATAGTTTATCAATTTTACTATAATTTTGCTAATGATCTATTGTTATTATATTTTTAGTTTACAATAATATAAATTTATATATAAATATTAACACATATCTACAGTGACAGCAAACAAAATGGCAACGAGTTTGAAATTAATTTTAAGCTGTAATATATTATTTAAAAATATGAATTATATATCAAACAGTAATATATTTATCAAAAAACTGTTTTTTACATATATTGAGTATCATATAATGTCTGGTGTGTTGTTATCACCTTCAGTAGTGGGTGACCCTTCCACTACTTTTCCGCTCAACAATATTCATAATATATGATAATTTGAGATTTTAAAAAACTATATATTGTAAAAATTGTTAAATACATAATCAGTGATATGTATATTACTACAAAAGATAAAAAAAATATTTAAAAAATAATTTTTAATGCAAATAATATCGCTGGACATCAAGCCAGATCTGGTTAAAAAACAAGTTTACGTACTTAACGTTAAACATAGAGAACCCCTTTAATAAAACTACGCCATGAAATTTGTATGAAAGCTAATATAATAGATAAAAGTATGAAAAAGTGGTCACCAATGACGAGGCATGAATTTTCATGTAAAATATCTGCCGAATATAATGTATTTATTACCGAAAAAGATGATAACGTAATGATAACAATTGCTGTGGAAAACCGTCAAAACTAAGTGGAAGCGCTTTCCTCTATAAGACATACAGAATGCGCTATTTTTTATTTTTAAAAATTATTATCTTATATTTAAACATATGGGTGATCATATTAAACTCATTAGACATTTAAAATAAATTTAATTTAATTGTTATTTAAGATCAAACTCGTTACCATTTTGTTTGCTGTCACTGTATAAGTACTATAATATAAATATTGTCGGAAGGTTTACCCAATTTTAAATATAATTTATTTAATAACTAAAAATGATTAAAAAATTATAATATTTGGCAACCGTTTTATTGATCTTCGCCTAACAATTAGGTAAATGAGCAATGTCATTTTTGAAGACCTTATGTTTTTAATGTGGTAATCAAGGACAAATATATTGCCACTCGGTTGACATAACTTTAAATTTTTAATTATTAGTTTTACCAAAATTAGCTTTGGTACTCAATATTATTTGTCATTCAATTTTTAATAAAAATATTAAAAAATTGAAAACATCTAAACAATCATTTAGTCGATTACTTTATAATAGAATATTTTGTCATGGTGATTTATCATTGCAACATTTAAATAATCATTATAGTTAAAAAATTATGTTTAGTGAAATTTGAATGTCTTGCAAAAATGACAATAATTTGTAAATTACAGAAAAATTTTAATCAATTAATTATAAAATTTAAGGACAAATAATCGACTTTTTTAATTAAAAAATTTAATATTTATTATTATTAGTAATTGCAGTAATTTTGTATAGTTTAGTCGACAGTAATTATATTATATACTTATATTTTATGTTCATTTCATAATTGTATAATATTTAACTTATATTTATATATTTAATGTTATAATATCATATTTAGGTGTTTCACAAAACATTTAAACAAATTAATATATAATTATATAATATATTAAAAATAAAAAATATTGGTCTCTATTTATAAAAATGAATGCCATTGTGTTTTGAATAAAATATTTTTGGTGTTGTTATCCAAATATAAGACTCATATTAACTAAAATATTAATATAAAGTAATATCAAATAAATTTGAGGGGAGAGTGGCTTTCAGTTGCTTATGATTGGGAAGTACTGTACTTTATGTACTTTATAATACACAAAGAGAAATGTAAATAAATGACAACATTTTCATATAGACTATACAGAGACAGACACCGGAACCGTAGGGAAACGGTATGTCTCGGATCACAATCAATGGTTTGGCACATAATGTACAGTAAATTGTATACTTAGTATAAACTTTCCTCTATTGCAATCATTTTTAAGTTTATTTGATAAATAAATAATAAGCATTGAATTTTTAAAAATTAAGTTATATTTCTAGTATTACTAAAACATAATTATATAAGTATGGATTATAATTATAGTTATAAATATATATATATATATATATATTATAATAACACAATAATATCTTTGTATTCATAACCATATATGCCATATAAAAACATATAGACATTAAATTGTGATCTTGTATTGTATGATTGTTTGTTTATATAAAAATATTTTAGTTTTATATGAATTTATATGGAAACTTAAAAATTAATATAAGTATTAGTTTTTTTACTTTTTTAAAGATTTAATGCAAATAATTTAATTTTTACTTTAAAAGGAAGATAAAGTCAATTAAAGTTTCTTTATTTTTTTCAGTAAATAAATGCCTGAATACACATACATTACGAATGAGTAAATCAATGGATACAATGAAAGAGAAAAGTCATAAAAAGTTTGAATAGATTTTACTTTAATATCAACAAAAAGGAAATGATATAAAACACAAAAATTTTATATAAAATTTATATTTATAATATCTATTAATATATGCAAATCTAAACGTTTGGAATTTTTAGTATGCATTTGACTTGAAAAAAGTTTAACAAAAATACAATTTGAAAAAAATAAAAAATAGAAGGAAAAGCATTTACCAGAAAAATACTGTAAATAACATCTGATTTACATATTTGTTGTAAACCTTTTGAATGATTAGTAAAACATTTCAAATGCTGTTTCAACTATTCGTTTCAATAGTTAATGCAAAACATTATATTAACCGATGTTTGCCATCAAATAGTGTGAGTGTTTGTCAATAATATATACACACGAAATATATTGTCAGAAAAGGAGTATATTATTGTAGACAACTTTGAGAACCGAATATATATATAAGTTTTACTGAAAATCAATGCGTGAAAAAAGCAATTTGTTTTGCATTGAAATTGAAGAGAGAGAGAGAGAGAGAGAGAGAGAGAGAGAGAGAGAGAGAGAGAGAGAGAGATTTAGGTACCAAAACAATTGGCAGAGTTGTATGAATAGAGACCCCATAGGGATTGTAATGATGATATTGGATGTGAGATTACTATGCATACCAGTGCTACACAATGTGTAGTACACATACAAACAAATGTCTATAGATAAGCAAAAAATATTATATAATAAATGAGAGACACGTTTCCTCACATAACTATTATTTGCAACAAATTTTAAATAATTTTACAAAACTATTACATAAAACTAATTGTCTTTTAAGTTGAATATCAATTGCTTAAAGGTATGCCTCAAAGTTATGGCATCACATACTGAGAGATAGCCGCACATTGAGTTAATCCCGTGTTTAGGCGTGAAAATCGTAGTGAACCTTATATTACAAGTTTGACACTCTATGCCTTTACTTAAAGGCACACTATTTAGCCATTTATACCGCACAGGTAGGCAAGTGAAGCCCAGAAACATTTCTATTGAAATATTCATCACACTATAATTGCATTGTTATGGTATGACTAGTATTTGTGTAACACGTGCTGAGACTACGGTTTCCAATCGTTTTGAATAGAAATGGCATTTTTTGTGGCACCTCTTGTGTTACAAACTCTTCAAACTATATATGTCTTTGTATTTTATATCTTAAGTTTGCATTTCTTTTGCTGACAGATCTGCTGAACCATACATTCAACACAACATAACATATGCTGTCCTTTTTGTTGCCACGACTTAACGTTTTATTTTTTTTCTGAAACTAACTATAAATGTGTTTAAAAGCAATTCAAATAATTTTTGCTTTTTATGTACATTTGTGCTGATATGTAGCATAAATTTGAAGGAATGCTATCATCACTGTTATGGGTTAACCCCTAGTTTACACTTACAGAAAAAGAAAACAAAATACTTGTAAAATAAAATGAAAAAATATTTTTTCATAAAATATCAAAAAAATATCGAAAAAACAAACAAAATATATTGTCATAATGTGAACACATTTTGTTTTTTAATTGTGAGGTTTGTTCTCAAACACACCATTAATGTACAGACGATGAAAGTTAACTCAAAAATCAAATATTTAGTGAATATATTAGTTTAAAATTTATTTATTTTTTGTTGAGATTGATTTGCAAAATGCATCTCATTTTTGACATTTATTATCAGTGATTATTCAATAGTTTCTGTTATTGTAATTTCAATTACTTATATATTTTGATAGGAATTTCAAAAACCCTCACTTCAAGTATTATATATTGAATTTATGTAATAACTTTATATGAGAAATATATACAGTATATTATATTTAATATACTGTATATTAAACATCTATTAAGACATTACATGTGAGGTAAAGCATAGTAAATAAAGATAAGGATGTAATACTTTATTAAATAATGAATTTGATTTTATTGACAACTTATTTGATATGAAAAAAACTAATTTGAAGTTTGACACGAAATCTCTTAATTAGTTTTTACTTTAAATTCTTATTAAATTATTTGTTAATGAGATATACAGTCTTTAAATGTTGAATTCACATTCAGAGTCACATGAAATTAATATATATATATTATAATTATAATTTTTTAAGTTAAAAAACCTTATTTGACTTAAATCCTAATAGTCTAACAAAACTATTTTGTGATTATACAGTACAATACTACAGTATAGTAAAAATTTTCTAATGCATTATACTGTACTATAATACCAATACCATTAACTAAAAAAAGTGTTAAAAACCATTATGTTTTTATTATAATTTTATCACAAGTCTATTGTTTAGCAAACAAAATATTAATATCAAAATATTTGACACTTTTATAATGCAATGAATAAAAATATTAAGACAATAGTGTTGTCGACATCTGCTATATTATAAACCATAAAACGGATGACAAGGCAAAGCATAGGCCTCTGGGCGCTCACATATCATAAAGTCACTGATGATTTTACTCATTATATTTTCATTAAATATTATATATCAAAAAAACTTACTGTAATAATATAGTATCAACAAAAATTCCCATTTTATCGATGTCTCAAATCTTTTTTTATATAGAATTTATCATATAATATATGGTTATAAATAAAATCACATTAGATGTCGTTTTATCATTAATTATCATTAACTTTAAAATAATGATATTTTTTGGAGTCAAACAAACTAATTATTTGCTAACTTTTTGCTATGTCTTCATATTATATTACATATGTAACAAATACATTAATATATTAAATTTATAAATAAAAAATATTAAGAATTAAAAACATATAAATGTTGTCAATTGATACGATATATTGTAAGTACATTTTTTTGGTGTGTTTTTCATGAAACCTCAAATAAAAATCAATTTATTTATCATTTCATTTAAACTACTGTATTTATATTTGTATAAATGTACATATTTTAGATAATTATTTATAAAATATTTTTACGATACAATATTAACTTTTATAGACTAAAATATATTTCATTTTTTACATAACATCATACATGTCACACGAAATGTCATAAACTATAATATAAATATAAGATAGATATTAATAGAAGTTTTAAAATGTATTATTAATAAAATAGTTAAAATTATAATATAATAACTTCATTTATTTTATGCTAATAATGATATTATATTGTTAATTTAATTACTGTATACTGTATTGCACAATATTATTATGTCACACTAATATTAATAGTAATTTAAATAATATTATATATACAGTATATACTTCTAACTATAAGGTGTTTTCATACATCAACTCTATGAGTCTAACTTAATAAATTTTATTTTTATTTTTTGTAATTTTAATAAACTAAATAAAATGATTTGAAACTTAAACTTGTATCAAAATTTAAAAATATAATTTTGTTAATTGAAAAATTGAATTTAAACACTTTAAAAAATAACTTTTATATTTTACAAATTTTATTATTTAAGTAAAAATAAATTTTATATTTAAATTATATTATTTTTTACAAATTTTTCAGTAAAGTAATTAAATTACAACTAAAATTTAATGATAGATCAATATCTACAAGTTATAAAATGTATTTATCATTTAAATTAAATTTTGCCAGAAATACATATACTTTATTTTAAATATAATTTAATTTTTTACAAATACTTAACAAAAATTTTAATATATACTATATATATCAAAATAATTTTTCTGATTATAAAACTATCGATATATACTGTATATATTTATTAAAAACCAAAAAAAATAATTGTAAATAAGACTTTGACCTAAAATATGCTGTAATTTTTTTGTTACATTTGTTAGGAATGCAAAACAAAACAAAATATATATAAAGTCTAGTCTCAAGAGTCAATCAAAATCACTGTTAATGTCATATATTTTTTCTCATTGATGTGTTATCAGTCTGTCAGACACTGCAATCACTGATTTTTTTAGTGGAAAACACTCATCAATAATAAGTTTGCCTTTTATTCTGAATACTCTTTTTTATATTTTGGTACAAATGTATGAATAATATTCTATAATAAGTCAAATATTTTTTATAATACATTATATTCATTCAATCTTTTATTATTTTTGTAGTGTAATTCAAATGCAAAATCAATGAAATCAGTAATTCAAAAAACTAATGCATTACTAAAAACACTAAATAAAATATTATGCAATATTTTTTAATATATACAGTATATAATATATATATATACCTCATTTATTTAATGTTTATGTATAACATTAATAAAGTCTTAAATTAAGCAATAATACTATTTTTAAATGTTAATAATGTCTAATAAAAACTGATATCATATTCTGTAATACAGTAAATAAATCTAATAATAAATTGATGTAAACCATTAAAATAATATAGTATTTTTGTATTAAGATTAAAATCTCATTAAACAAACAAAATAAATTTTCTATATATTGTGTAATATTTTATATAACATTTGATTCAATATTTTTTGGATTTATATTATTTGGCTGATTTTATATACAATAAAACCATAAAAAATAGAAATAAATAAGTTATATATTTTTATAAACCCAAGAGAGTGCCATAAATCATAGATAATAATGACATTCAAATTTATATATTAAAGAAAGTGATATATAAGTCATATTCGCTAAAAATTGTATTACTATTGTATTAAAGTCATTGATATTTTATTTGTGAAAACTTATAGTTGAGTCAATAATGCAATTTTAATAGTTAAAATATTTTTTTATAAATATAAGTTTATAATGATTTTATTACAATATATATACAGTATATATTATAAGTGTTTATAAATAAATGAAATAATTGTATTAATGTTTGGTATTTTTCAATTTTATTATTAGAATATTAATAAATTAATATAAAAAAGACATTAATTAAATAATTATATATGAAAAATTATAATGTATTTAACAAGAATTTTTTAAAATTTTATAATAAATATATCCAATATTTATATTGTAATTTACGCAATTGATTATTTTTATTAAAAAGTTACTTTTATATTAATATTTAAAAATAAATAATCTTTTAGTTAGAAATATTTAATATAACTTATATATTTACTATGATTATATTGTAAGAAATTTATAAAAAAAATATAAATGTTAAGATAGTCAATTAACATTATAAATGTTGTGAATTACACTAGGGGTGGTTCACATATTACGTTTTCACTTGAGGGGAGGGGGATTGGCCAAAGCAAACTTTTGCGAAAAAGGAGGGGAGGGGTAGAGACTTTAAAAACGTTCGCATTTAGATATTTTATTTCTTAGTGGTGGGGAGTAAGCAGTTAGGGAAATGCAAACGTAATTTATTTAAATGACTACATGCGAACAATTGCGAACATAGGTCAGGGAGTGGGTCTAGATTTCTTAAAAAGTGCGAACGTAATATGTGAATCGCCCCTTATGTGATTACATTTTATATCTGTGTTTCGTTAATCCATCACAAATGATAAATATTTTAAATATAGTTAATAACTTGTTTTCATTCATTATTTTAACTAATTATTTGTTGGGAATAATTGAATATAATGTATGGCTTAATATTACTATTTAAATAATATATTCTTGAAAATAAAAAATACAAATATTACATATAAAGTATTTTTTATTATACTGTAATAGTATAGCGTATATATTTATTTATATATATCATATATTGTGTTCAGTATTTATGTGACAAATTTTATTTTAAGTCAAATGAATTTTATCTGAACGTCTTTTTCCTTATGAAATAAATTTTTAGATATCAATGAAATGAAAAACATTTTTAGTTTACCTAAAGCTAAGGTTAGATGTTTTTATTGATGTCATAAAAATAGGAAAAGAAATAGAGATAAAGAGAGAGAGAGAGAGAGAGAGAGAGAGAGAGAGAGAGAGAGAGAGAGATTTCACAGATCAACAGTGATTTCATAGAGAGACTACTTATTTCTAATAAATTGTCATTTCTTTGACCATAATTTATAGCAATTTTATGACACCTATTCATGAATATCTCTATCAATATAAATATCTATAGTTTGCCAAATAAACTAAATCCCTGAAAAAGTAAAGTCAACAATAAAATAGTTTTTTGGCAAACGATAGCCATCTAAATGCGAAACTAAGAAGTTTATGACTGAATATTTATATTATATTTATCAATCGTTTTGTAAACTAATGTGTTATGCTATGCACTACTGTATCAATTAAACTACTGTTTGTTTGAACAGATTTATTATGATATATTCAAACAATTTTATATATACTATATATTATAGTATATAGTATATAATACAACAATTGATTACTATATTATCTGCAAAAAATTTTATGCCGAGTGATGTAAAAATTTAATATAACTAAATTATTATATTCACAATATAACAATATTTTTTAAATAATATTAAAATACAGTATTTTAATATTTTTTAAATAATATTAAAATACAGTATTTTAATATTTTTCGGATTGTTATTTTTGTTTAATACATTTGTATTAAATAATGATTAATGTTAGGAAATTATATGTACAATAAATGTAAATTTTTATGACAATTACAAAAATGGGTTTATATCAAGTGTTTATTAAAATTAGTATAAAATCAATAAATAGGAAATTAGTAAATCTGTGTCATTAGATAACTTGTATTTGACTAATCATTAGCATTGCATCACTGCTTTTCATATCTAATAATTTTATTTTGAATATAATCAAAATTACATTGAAATTTCACATCACATATAATACAGTATTGACATTTTCATAAATTATATATATATATTCATATATTGTATTTATAAACATAGGATTTACGATTACAATAATTTGTTTGTTGCAAATACATTGCATAACACAAATTACTTGTAACTATTAATAGATTACTTGCAAATAAACTAGTTATTAGCATCAATTGAACTGAAAATCATTTAAATTTTAATAATTATTTTTTTATATAAACATAAATATAATTATAATTTTTATTTGTTAGAAATATGATACTACTATTATAGCTGTAAAAAATAAAGTTATCATTAAAAATGTTTTTTTATCAAATATATTATTAAATAAATATATAATTTATAATTAACATTAAATCAATTAAATGTAAAGATAATTTTATTTTATTTTATTATTTTTCTTAAAAGTCTTATAAATAAATATTCAATATAGTTAAATAAATATTGTATTATAAATAACTATATTGTATAACTAAAAATAATGAAATTAAAGTATTTATCATAAAATTATATAATGTTAAAATTGATTTATATAAATAAAAATAAAACAAAATGATATATCCTATTTAATATAATTGTTTCTATATGTTTTTATGTATCATAATTAACATTTATAACAAATTTTAATCCAAAAAAGTATAATATCTGCTAACATATACAATGCATTAATGTTTTAATATAAATTGATTGAATATTTCATTAGTATATACAGTAGAAGTAAAGTACTGTAATATATAATAATATCTCATCTAACGGTAATTACTTAATCATTTTTTATATCTAAACTGTACTAATAATAAATTAAAAATTATTTTATACTATATTAACAAAATTACTAAATATAAACAAAAATATAAATATTTTTATATTAATTGTTGGTATTAATTATATAAATAAATAAATACTATATTTAATCAAATCTATTATATTTTTATTTTTATTTAATAAAGATTATTTATTTAAAACATAAGATATCATAAAGTAAATAAAAATTATGTAATATAAATATTATTGCTTAAAATTGATGTTGGTCAATTAATCAGTTTATATTATAAGCATTTTAAATCTATTCTCAATGGATTAATTAACTATTTAGTGATATAATAAAAGTATCAGTAAAGTACTGCATAAGTAAAAATATATATTAAAAATTTCATTATTGTTAATTGGCTACCATATCATTTGACAAATATTACAATAAAAATATATACAAAATTACATTATTTGTAATAAATTGCATAAAATTATCAATAAATTAATATATTTATTAAAGAATTCATAATTTGATTAAATAAAAGCATAGCTTAGCATAAAATAATATTATTTGTGACATCTATTGGCAATGAGATACACAAAATCCTCAATTTATAACTATTAATAATTGAGAGTTAATTTAATAATAATAATATAGACTATTATAAAATAATATAATTTCATAAAATACTGTATTTTAAAATTAAACAATAATCTTTGATATCAAGTTAGAAATTTTTAGATAAATATTTAATAATATAATCATTAATAATCATAATTTCAAAGTTTAATGAAATCAATTTCTTGCAATGAGTTTTTAGTCTTCAATGTTTGATAAATGTATTTAATCTGATATCTACTTCTTTGGTCACTTGAAGTGATGATTATCTGAGATTTCAAAAGTCTTCTGCATATAAATAACAACCAATTAATGTTAGTTTTTGGACAAAATTGACTCCAATTTTTTCTAACAAAAAAATTATTATAATTAATATATAAAACTATAAAATGAAAATTATGATCATTTACTTAGTTAGAGTAACCATTGATTTATAAGTCCTGTCCTGAGCCGACAATTTAGTTGTTGGCGTGAATACCATAACATTTGTTAAGTCTTTACAATAAACTGTATTATCTATTGATAGACTGTTAGTAATTTTTATTCATATATTTATAAATTTAATAAAACCAATTGTAATCCTTGAAAAAGTTGTGTCAATTATAGTGGCTTTCAGTCCTCGACTCTCAACATAATAATGTTTGCAATTATGGATGAAATGAATTTTATCGCAATTAGTTTCACTAATTATTATATTTGAATCGTGAAGATCCCTGTGCTCAAAGTCAAACCTGGCCTCAGCCACAGCTAATCCTATGATGACTTGTCTTAAAACACTAAGCAATTGCTTTGCATTTATACTTTTATCCTATAAATTAAAAAATGTTTTAATATTTGTTACATTTATTTTTTTAAAAAAAATAGATGTATAACTTCTATGACTTTCCATAGAGACTGTCCTCCAAATGTCATTATGATTACAGCATATTCATGAGCTATTGATTTATTACAAGTATTTAAATTAATTAATTGTTTGCAATTATAAAAATTAATAGTTAATAACTAATTTTCATAATACATACGAAATGTATTCAAATTATGAAAATCGTTTTTGATTTGCATTAACTCAACGTTGGGATTATCGATACAAAAATATTGTGGTATTTGTCCGCAAACCAAATACTTTGATAAAACTCGAGGAAAACAATTGGTACTAAAGTCGACGGATGAAGAGTTTAAAGTCGATAGAGTTCTGTATATAATTCAACATATATTTAAAAATTAGTTATATATTTGAAATAAAAATATATCTAATTTTTATGATATTAATTACTGGCTTATCTGAAATTCATTAAAGATATCTTCAAATGTAGTTATAGATCCCGACTCTGAATTGTCGAGTTGTTGTATTAGTTGACCACTTAAGGCACGAATCACTTTTAAGACAACCATTTGATTATTACTTTTATCAAATGCCTTAAATATTTCAGAGTAAGAGCCGTAATCAAAACGTATGACATCACTAAATGAACTGTCAGTTTAAATTAAAGACAATTAATATTATATTATATATTAAATTATATATTTATATATTAATATTTTCAGATTTGTTGTTCAAACCTTTGTTTGAAAACTTCATCAAATGTCTGAATTGATTGTTGATTACAAAATTCAAGCAATAATTTACGATATTTATCCAATTGATTAGTTTTAATAAGTTTATTGATTACATTATACTTATTAATTAACTGTACTTTTTCAATATCTTCTGTTTGTTTCAAATTCTATATGCGATTAACATAACAATTATGTATTTAACAAAATTTCAATTTGTTTTATTTATACTTTACATTTTCATCTGTGTAATCATAATTGAGTAATTTATATAAATTTTGCAACCAACTAAACATTTTGATGAGTCTAATCAATTTATTTATACAGTAAATATAATTATAACCAATAAAGTAAAAAATTATTTAAAAAGTTTATTTGATTTAAATCTCGTGTAATTTATATTTATAAAAAACATTTTGTCGTCACAACTCATCAGATAGAGTACTCCAATCACTGTAATAATATTTACAGTAATTGTTAACAAATTATGCTTTTTTGTTATAATTTTATAAAATTAATTTAATATTAGCTATTATATAATTGTATACTTTACAAGTAAAATAAATTGTTTTTTAAATCTATTTTAATAAATAAATTTCAAAATTCTACAAATATAAAAAATGATAATATATTTTTGAATTTTAAAAAATCAATTATTTTTAAGTTTCTAAAAAAAATTTGATTTACTATAAACTATAAATGCATTCAAGTCATCATTTTATTAATTTTGTTCGTATTTTACAGAAAACAAAACAAAATAAATACTAATTTATGGATCAATAGTGAAAACAGACATTTGATATCTTTTGAGGCCTTTTGCTGTTTAAGTGGTCTTTGATCCCGATTTGGATGGAGTGGTGGCGCCAGTCTTTGATCCAGCCGTCGAAGTAGCGGTTGTCGAACCGGGAGGCGCAGGCGGTGCACCAGTTTTTGAACCGCTAGCTGCTGCACCGGTAGCTGAACCGGGAGTAGCTCCAGTTTTTGAACCACTAGCCGCTGCACCGGTAGCTGAACCAGGAGTGGCACCTGTCTTGGAACCCGATGCACTTCGTGGGAGAGCAGGTGAAGTCGCAGAACCTACGGGTGCCGCTTGTGAACCCACTTTTGAGCCAGTCTTAGAGCCAGCTGTGGCTGATCCCGGAGCTGCTTTAGAGCCGACAGCCGATCCGGCCTTTGAACCAGCACTGGAATTAGCCACTTGTGATCCGGTCGCAGATCCAGTTCCCGACGCGCCTTTGGTTGAGCTAGCATTGGGTTGCAATGCACTTCTCTGCGATTTCATCGATGATATGGTAGATCCGACATTCGAACCGCCCATTGAATTACCGGCTGATGACGATTGAGGCGATGTATTGCTGAACACTGAACCCGCACCGGTACCCGAAGTCGCCGACGCAGCCGACGCGGCCGACGTGGCCGACGGAGCGACCTTAGAGCCTGATTTCGACGGCGCCGCAGGCGGTCCTTCTTGAGGGGCAACCAATGGTTGTGCTGGTGGTTGCTCTCCCTGTTGAGAACCTGTCGGTTGCGCTGCAGCTTCTCCTTCGGCTGTCTGTCCCTCTTGAGGCTGTTCCTGAGGTGCTTCTTCTTGTCCTTTACCACAACAACCGCCCATAACTATTGATTATTGTTTTTAGTCTTAAATTAATCACAATATAACTGTTCACTCAATGGATGGACCAAACAATTATGGTTTGTTCTCAAATATTTAACAGTATTAACGGTTCAACTACTTAACGATTTTCACTATTGATTTATATATTTTCAAAATTTAAATTATGTCTTTAATTGATGTCAATTAATTTACTTCAACAATCAATTAATTAATTAAGTGTTTTAAATTAAACATTAAGTTGCAATCGCCAACAATACTTACTCTACATTATTGCAATTATTGCAAATATAACAGTATTTCAAAGCATGAATATTAATAGAAAGTTAAGTTTTATTAATAAAGATATTAAAATATTTGGTGAATATTTGAAAAATATTTGTTCAATTATTATTCAACCAAATAACCTAAGATAAGATCATTTTATTTTTACCCAATTTTGTAAAATTTATATCACTTATATAACACGATAAACTAAAAATACTATTATAAAAAATTAGAAATTATGAAAATAAAATATTTATATTAAAAAACATTATTATAAGTTATTAAAAGTATAATAATGTATAAATCAGTTTAAATATCTGAACTTCTATTTTAAACTAAAATATAGATTTGTTAAAAAAGTTAATATAAAATACTTAAATATTTTGAATATTGCTGTTCGAGACTAATTCAATATTTTACTAACGAATTATATTCAAAATTCAATTCAATTGAAAGTTTCTTATAAAATGACAAAACTAGTCTTAATACTAGTCTTAATACAATTGACAATTAATATGTCATTATTAGCACCTGTATGTTGTGGACTAATTACAACTTTTCAATCAAATGTGACAATAATAGGATTCAATAAAGAGAATATATTATCAGACAATTCATCGATTAAAATGACTATTAAATCACAAAATGTATTTTCTGAGCCATCAATTGATAAAATCAATAAAACATATATTAACTATTGTTATGTTAATTGTCGGACAAACATATCTCATGAATACAATTGTTATCAATGTTTTGACGCAAATAATAATCAATCAATTGATAGTTTTAATGCCTCGATATTCTGTTGCTTTCATTACAAACACATTGACTGCACATATAATTGTATCAATGATTTAGTCGATTGTGTCGATAATATCAACGTTAATAATAATAATAATAAAAGTTATAATTTTAATATATGCAATCAATTAGCAAATGAACAGAAACATGACGTTGAGAGTGTCAATCAATACAATTGTTCCCAATTTTATGATATTTGTCTTAAACAAAATATTTTAATAGATAAAAATCCTGAAATTTCAATAACTCAAAAGTCAACCGATAAAGTGTCGACATTAGCTTTGATTATAATAATATTGTCATCAATAGTTTGCTTATCATTTGGTTTAACTATATTTTTACGCATTTTAAATAACGAAAGAAATTATTTCATTCAATCGCAAAACATTGCAAAAGAAAACATTTGATATTTATTTATAAATTATTTTAATTCTTAGATTTTATTTTCTAAACCATTGTGCAAATGCCCAATAAATAACACAATAAACTTTTTAAATGTTATAAATAAAACATTATTTTAATAATTATTGTTTATTATTGTAATAAATAATAATTGAATTTAATCTTTTTATACACAATTGCAACAATATTTATAAACTATGGCTTAAATAGGATGGGATGGACCGGGTATTTGCCTATAGAAAAGTATGTAAGAGCCGGGTATGTCGTCCCAATGCATCTCAAATTTCTTATGTATTTCTTCGTCATCATATGTATACCACTGGTCATCAACTTTACAATAGCAAACATAATGACCTTTTAGACAGGTGTGTCCCTTATGGGTGATCAATGCAAAGATGCTATAATCGAGTCCATCGATTGTAATTTGGGTTTCAATTGTCACTAATCTCGAGATTTTTTTGCCGTCGTTCAAGAATCTCTTGAGTTGTATTACCAATATTTTTGGTGTCCGTCTAAAAGCCAACAGTTTTGTTGAACTACGTCTTGCAGCACATGTATCGCAAGTGGGCATCGAATCGCCAGTCAATTGTTCGTCTGTGAAATAATAGCGAAGACACTCAACAATAGTGATCTGATGGTCGACTTCTGGTATGGATATCGAGAGATCCCAAAATGTTTCGTAACAACAACTTTCATGTTTACAATAATCACACCTAACTGTTGACTTGAACTGTCCTACAAATAAGTCGACCAAATATGAGTTGTCCACATATTTGTTATAGTAATCCCAGGCCTTATTACTATTGATTTGTTTGTCTGTTTGTGTCTTAGGTTTTGCCTGAACTGTATTAATCTCGTCGTGTAATCCATTGATGAGATATCTAAGAAACTCCTGAGCGTCGTGTTGTTCCTTATCTTGAAATTCAGAATTAAATTCAGCAAAAGTTTGCCAAAAATTTGTTGGATCAACACTTGTCTCATCAGTCATACTGTCCAACTCATGGAACAATTTCTTGAAACTTAAATGTAACGGTTTATTACAATTTATTTGAGATATATGTTGTCTCAGCTCAGGTATGGCATGTAAAGCCTGAATCGAACTATTCATATAACAAGTATTTCCTAAATTATCCAATCCTTTGATAATTGCTTTTTTGTCTAATGTTTGGTAATTCATGTGTTTTGAATCCATATCTTTAGTCAATAAACAAAATTTATTAACTAATCTTTTATAACAACGGTTTAATTTGAATGAAAGACAATAAAATGTTTTAGTAATACAACTGAAAAATTTAGTTAAACAGACAAACATAATAATAATGTCGACAATTAAATATAGTTTTGCTAAAAAAATTATATATAATTTACATAAAAATATATTATTTGAATTATTTTTTACTTTAGGTCTTACATTGTTGTCTCGTTATAACTAATTTATATATTTTTTATGTTTATGCTTAGCTTAAAGTAGTTTAGGTCGTGCTGGACAACAATCTACATAAGCAACTAATACGGGATCTATAACTAAAAAACACCATTTAATTGATATTTTCATTGTTTGCTTCAAACAATTATATCTGTTGACTATAATAATTATTAATTCAAATTAATCTAATGACAGATAATTTATGAAATGCAATGACAAGTCGTACCATAAATCGTGTGAATTCAATGGCAGAGGAAGTGTTACAATCTTATAATAGATTAAAACAATTGAACGACAAATTGGCATTTAATGATCAATCAACTGATCTGAAGAGTTATTACAATGAAAAACTGATTAATCAAAGGGATGTTTGCCAAAGACGACTGCAATGGACTTTAGATGACTTGTTTGATGGCATACGAGTGCTTCATAATTATGGTATTACCGGTGATGAACACCATCTCATTATTGAAAGTCATTATTTGATGGCTAAAGAAGTAAATAAATACGTATTGAATTCATTATCGGAAAATAAATTACTGGAAATAAATGGATTAAATGCCAATTTAAACAATGAATGTCATAATAATTGCAATAAATTAGTGACAAAAAGTCAAACTATAAATGATTTATTAAGAGATAATATAAGAAAAATAGAGCAAAATTCAGAAAATATGCGACAAATTATACAAATTTCAAGAATAGTCTTCAATTTGGTTCTCAAAACATTTGGTTTAAAAGATATTATATTGTTTTCTAACTTTTTTGATTTTTAAATAAATAGTTCATTTCTATTAATTTAATAAACATTTATATTTATAAAATTTTAGTTAATTTATAAATTAAATTTATTTGTTATTGGAATAAGTTTTATCGTTATAACTATACGTAATTTAATTAAAAATATAATATATAAAATACAAAACATTATAATATTACTTATAGTTAATTAGTATCACACGAGACAAATATAAAAATTGAGATGAATTTAAAAATAATCATAAAATGAAATAAAAAAAAATGTAAAATAGTGTATAAAATATTGTCCCGAAAAATAACTTCTTGTGGCAAAAATCAAAAACCAAATACAATATAAAAAGATGATAAAAGAGTGTCGTATATGTCTGGAAAAAAGTCAAGAATCAGATTTGATAAGTCCTTGTAATTGCAAAGGAACTGTAGGTTCGGTTCACTTCAAGTGTTTGTCCCAATGGATTCATATTAACAAACAAAACAGTTGTAATGTTTGCAATCAGACATATCACAGCATTGTTATCATTGTCTCAAACTTATCAATATTTCACTTTATACTTAAAGCACCGGGAGTTCAACGGGAATTAATAACAGGTTCATTTTTATTAATTGTATCAATTATCACAATGATTGCCGTATTTGTGATAAGCAAATATGGACCGGTATTTAATGGGATACTATTGACTCAACTCTGGCAAAGAAATCATTACCGAGTGGTTCCGCGAACCATACAAAACATTATTAACACATATTTATTAACAATTGTGTTGTTTATTGTAATTGCATTGAATGTCTACATCTATGTATTGATGCCAATGACAGTCTTGTTTGTAACCATCAGTCACTGGTTAGACATTTGGCACAATTATATCGATTGGAAAGAAAAACACAAAACAATTATATGTGTCTCAAGAACTGCCATCAAATCATAATAAGCTTTTTATATCATTCAATAAAATTATTGTACAAATACTATGCTTTTCATTAATTATTAGTCCAATATTTACACTAAATTATTTTCAAAATACAGTATTTCGTGAATAATTTGATTTTGACATTAAATTGAAATATTTCATGTTATTTATCAGTCATATATTAGTGATTCACAACATATGAATTTGTTTCAATGTTTTGAAGTTATAATTTTTAAAAAATATTTAAAATTTATAACTATTCCTCGCTATTAATTTTGTCGATCATTATATTCATAAAGTTTGTCTTAAACATCACATCATTAATACATTTCTCTGAAAATTCTTTGCAGTTTTCTGAAGAATATTTATCTATTATATTATTATTATTATTATTATTAATGATTTTATAGCCAATTATTGACAAATGTCTTAATTTAGTTAATTTTTTAAGATATTTAATACCATTATCAGTGATTTCATTGTTGATAACTGATGGATAAATTGAATACTGATAATTAAATGTTTCAATTAATGGACACAGATTTGACAAATTTTCTAATGAATTATCACTTATTTGAACTTTAATTAGTGACAAATATCTTAAATTAGTCAGTGATCTAATAATATGAATAAAAATTAGATCAAAATTATTGTGTAAAAGTGGTGTCAAATTATGTATTGATAAATGTTGTAAATTCTTAAGCTTTGATATAACTGTTAAATCATTTGGTATAAACTCTTGTGGATAATAAAATGCATTAATAGATAATTGATTTAAGTGCTTGAATTTGTTGACAATTAATTTAATAATATCATATGATATGTAGGTCCCGATCTTTAAATGTAATAAATTAATAGCATTACTAGAGACCAATGATTTAATGCCTGTTTCTCTAATATAACGGCACTCAGAAATGTCTAAATTATTGATACTTTCATTAAGACATTTAAGACTTATTTCTCCCGTAATTCTATCGTTATTTGATATATTTAAAGTCTTAACATTAAGACAACCACTGAGAAGCACTTTCAATGACTTGTCATCAAAACTTTGATTAATTAGACAAATATCTGTCAACTGTTGGGTATATTTACCACTTGTAAGCACTTCAAGTTGCGATGTTGTCATACATATATCACATCTAAAGCTCATAAGTCGATGACATTTATTTAAAATAAGTTTTATTATATCGTCATTAATAATATGACAGTCATTACAATTAATTGATCTCAAATTAGTACATCTATCGATGTATTTATGCAAACATTGCAACATTTTATTGCCATCAATACCATCATAACAGTCATTAATTGTAATAATCAATTGTTGTGTCAATACCTGACAAATCAAGTGATGCCATGATTTGCAAACTAATTCACATTTAAGTTTGTCGTAAAGTGATAGTTGTTTCAAAATTTCTTTCAAACAATAATCGTTTAAATCGTTTATATTCATTGAATTTGTTAATAATTATCTTAAACTTGATAAATAAATATTTAATACAAATAAATTTTTAATAATTATACTTCATTGCTAATAACACATAAATTTAATCATTATTAACATTGTTATTTTTATTAACACTTTTTCATATATATATTTTCATATTTATGCTAATTATTATCTATTAAAATAAAAAACAGTAATATAATTAGTTATATTTCAATAAAATATAACGGTATTCCTGAAAAAGCGACATTAGTTATATAACTGAACAATTAGGTTATTTGCACTAATTTAACACAAATTTTTTAAATAAAATATGATTAAAAATGTATTAAATTTTCACATTAAATGAATCAGTTTAAAAATAGTTATAAATTGTACAACATTTATAATACAGTACTTTAAATATAATACAATAAAAACAATAATATAAAATAAACTTATAGTCATTTAGACAATTGATTTTAATAAATATATTTAATATATTATTAAATTTCAATCTTTTATAGTTGATTTTTATCATTTAATGTACAAATTGAATAAAAATAAACACAATCATCAAGTTATTTAATGTAATAACAAAACAGCACAATTTTGTTTTTACACTTAACTAAACAATTTATTACTGTATTTATGATAATAAAGTCTTAAATAATTGTCGGAACTATTATTATGATACGCTCTGAATATATATTGTATTTATATATTAAATATTTGTCAAAAATCAAGTTTTCCTTCAGATTCAGTGATATCTAATAATAAACAAATAGTTTGAGTATTAATGGGTCAATAAATTTACAACAAAATTAAATTATTAAAATTTTGTTATGAATGTTGAATATATAATACTATGAATAACACTTTTAAAAAATTATATGAATTTTACTTCATTTGATGTCTTTTTGTTATTTATGACATTGATTTCAAATTTACTTTTGAATAAACTTATTGTTAATATAAGTGACTAAACTTGAAAGTCATTACTGTTTAGTTGTTCAATGATTTTAATTAATATAAAACTTTTATTAGTTTATATATTTAGTATTTTATATTTGTTATTCATTATACAGTATACCATTATTATAAATTATAATGCATAAATTATTTTAGCTTTTTATTGAATCATTGTAATACAGTATTTTTTATAAAGAGATATATAATTTTATTATTGTGTTCAATATTTAAATATTTTATAAAGAAATTAAACGATATAATTAAAAAAATATTCAAATAATTTATATTATAATATTATATAATTTATAAATTTTTGTGTCACAGTAATTACTTTTACTTTAATTATAAAAATTTACAAGTAGTAAAATAAAATCAATAATTAAAATTAAATAAAGTTTATAATGGCATATAAATTTAGACAAAACTAAATCAAACAAATTTTTTAAATACAATTATTTATGCTAAAATCTAATCATTAATTTTGATATTCAATTCATTATCAAATATTAAAATAAAAATATCTTTAATAATTTATTAACAAAATTATATTACTAATAACTTACTAGTAGTAAGTAATTCATTATTAAATTGTAAAACTAAAATATTTCCTTCAAATTATTTTTTAAAAATTTGTTTTAAATTTTATAATATAAGTAATCAGATATAAAATCATTGGAAAACCACTTTTTCAATAAATATAACCAAATTAAATGAGTGATTCAAAAGTGATGTAAAAAATCAAAATATGACCTCAATTTGATTGCTTTAAGACTAATGTTAAATAATTGAATTTATTAACAATCATATGATAGTATTTATAAATAATAAGAAATATATAAAACTTATTAAACAAATTCAAATAAATGATTTATTCAATTTATTTTATTGTATATAATTTAAATATTGTATATTAAAATTTATCTTTTATCGTCTACTATATTATTTTATTAACCTAAATGGTCTAATACAGTACAATCAAAAATACATTATTTTATTGATATTTAATTATAGCAGTATATAAGTACTGTAGTTAGCATCCAACTTAATTAACATTTATTTTAAATATAATATTATTGTCATTTATAACTTATTTTTATAGTAAACAACTTTTTTAAAGGTTAAATATTTATTAGAAAAAATTATGAAAAGTTATTTAATATATTTAAACAAAAAAAACTGTTTTATTTGTTTTTCAATAAACTTATTATCATTTAATTTATTGTTTTTTATATCTTTATAAACGTTTGATTAAATTGAATATTAATTTAATAACAATTATTTGTCGTAATTGTTGTTACAATCAAATAGAGTTGAAAAGCATGTGTTTGTATGAGACATGTGTTGACTAATCATAAGACATATGATTATCGTTTGAATTATTTGACAAAAATTATAATCAAATTATTGTTATCATCAGTAAAGACATCGATGACTACAATGAATAACAAATTGGATCTTTCGTTGGATGAGATCATTGCCAGAGAGGGCATCACCGCTACAAAAGGCAATCACAAGAAAGGACTCAAAGAGATGACGACAAACAATAAATTTGATAAAATTGAGATCAATATTACCAACGATGACAACAATGTATTGAAACGTAAGAGTCATTTTGCAGATAATTTGATGGCCAAGAAAGCGGTGGCCAATGATAACAGATCGGCCAAAAACATTCACTTTAACAGTTCATGCGGTCAGATCTTCATTGAAAATCTCGAGTTCGGTGTCGTTGACGGAGACATTCATCAACTTTTTGATGCTTTCGGTTCACTCAAGAGAGCGGCTCTTAATTATGACCGAAATGGTCGGTCAGCCGGCACTGCATTTGTTGTGTTTGAACGCAAAGCCGATGCCATTACTGCTGTCAATAGTCTTAATAATGTGACACTCGATGGTCTGTTATTTGTAATATTAATTATAACGAAATTGATTTGATTTTATTGATATTAAATGATAGGTCGTGTCTTACGATTGACATTAGTTGATGGCAACAGTTCTTCATTTGATCACAAGTCAGGTCCGCGTCAATCAAACTTTAATGCGAGACTTAAATCACAATCAAATGGATCGACTGTTGGCACCAAAGCTGGTGATGTTTGGTCTAATATAGCTATGAATGAAACTGTTAAAAGTGGTCACAAAAAAGTGATTCCCACTACTGATGACTTGGACGCAGATCTCGCCGAATATTTGGCCCAAAGAAATGCTACCAAAGAGTGATATTATAGTATTATTTATCTAACATATAATTTGTCTGTTTTTTAAATCAATATTATTTTTATACTTAAATATCATTTATAAGTTGTTTTTTTTTGTTGACAAAAGAAATTGTTATTTTTCTTAATTCAAACGTATAATGTTTTAATCATTTGAATTATAATAATTACATTTTTGCATACATTATGTGTTAAATAATTACATTATATTTTTGCAATACATATACTAAATACTTTTGACATTACGTTACCATTAATTACAAATCATTACTGATGTTTAAAACATTTAATATTTTTACATTTACTCATTAATGAACAAATATTATATAAATATAATGTTAATTAATAATTTATAAATAAATATATTATATTAGAAATATTGATAAAATTATAACTTAATTTCAATGAAATTTATAAAAACGGATAACTGTTTTAATACAATAATTATTTAGACCTCTATTGTAGTGAAATGTCTGTAATATCTGACAGCAGTTTGTGGTAAATAGCGGTCAATAATGACTCAAAAGTTGATTAGTTATTGATTAGACATTTGTGTTATTAATTGAAACAAACGATTGATTGATATATTAATGACAAACACAATGATATCTGAAGACGTATTAAATGATATATTGTTTCATTTGAATGATATGAACAACAATTACTTAAACCAAATCAATAACAACTTTCTGTCGATCCGTAAGTTTTGTTGCACTTCAGGTGTCGTCCAAAACTTGATGTCTATTTGCGAGACCTTTCAAGTGGACAATGATGTCAAATACATTGCCATTGAAATGATGGACAAACTGATCGTCAATCTAGTGATCGACACAAAGAAAGTTTTTTTTGAGACAACACATGCATTGGCTGATCATCCAAATGCTCAACAGTTAGACTGGAACTCCATTGAAGACAAACTCAAGAAACAGATGCATTTGCGAGCCGTCACGTGTGTAGCCATTGCTGTCAAAGGATATAATGGAAGCAAACAAATGATAACAACAACTAAATTACGACAATTTCTTCACAAATGTGGTTACAATTATTCGCTGCAAAACATTAATCGATCGGAACTACGAGTCCTACGACTACTTGACTTTAAACTGATCCACAATTCGCTGTACACTTATGTTCAAACACTTCTGGATGTACTGAACCACAATATCGTTAACTTTAGCCAACATTTGTCAACATTTCATGAGATTGTCAAACATTTTGTTGATTTATATTACATAACCCGTAATATAATTACAAGAAATGCTTACAAAATTATAGGTAAAAGATTAACATTAGATATGTCTCAAAATAATGAAGAGTTAGAGATCGAGAAGATCTTTGCTAACAAAATGCTGATCGCGTCGGCAATTATAGCATCGGTTCCAATCGTTACCGATGTATCACTCTATGAACAAGTGGTCATTGAATTGGCCGACATTTGCCGTATTGACGCCAATCTTATTCTCGATACAAGTCAAGCAATTCTTGTGGTTATTAGTGAAGTCTAATATTATAATTGATTCATAATTATGTATTTATTTCAATATTGAGTTAAATTTTAATTACAATATTAAAAATATAAACATTAATTAACATATTATTTGTAAATATCATATTTTATAATTGAAATTTTATTTATAATATATTTATTATAATAATGATTCAAATTGACTTTTTGTATTAATAATGATTATTCAAATGTTTTGTAATTATTTGAGATCTATTTAAAAGTTGAGAGCTAATGATATTCACAAAAAAAATTTTTTTTAATATATTAATATATCATATAATTATTTTTATGATATGATATATTTAAAGAGTATTATTAATGTATTGATTATGTAAAGTATGATTAAGAATAATAATTAAACGATTAAACAAAGAAATTAATTTCTTTTTGATTTGTCATTTAAATTCTTCAAATTATTCAATTGACTCTTGAGATGCAAAATCTCTGTTACAGTCAACTGTGAATTGAAGTCTGGATGAGGTTTTTTCATCAGATCTGTTATCAACTTTCTGTAAGTCTCGTCGGTGACAATGCTTTTGTTTTCCATCTGTTTGGCCGAAGATTTCAATTGTTTTGTTGAATCCTTGGTATTCTTCATGTTCTGTTGGGCCAACATTTTAGCCACTCTATCATATCTTCGTCTTTCATGATCTTCACTCTTTGGTTTGACATTTATGTTCACCGCTGGACTTAATTGTCTCTTTAGTCTAGTGATAGTCTTAACGGATGTTTTCAACTCTTTAGCCGATTCAGACATTTTCGACAATTTTTCCATTGAATACAGTATATGACTGAATATATCAAACAATATATCAATTTTTAAAGTTTGATTTTATCAATTACAATATCCAATGATATTTTGCACTATTAAACAACAAAATAAATAAAAAGATATTGTGTATAAATTATATAATATTGAAAACATTAAAATGATTTTATACCACAAAAAAAACTTATTTTGAATATTATTTAAATATATAGTACATATAATTAATATAAAAGAGATTTAGAGTTACTAATTGTTTGTTACTAATATAACATGTGATTGATTGCACTTTAGTTCAATTTTTTAGGCAATCAAATGATTGCATTAACAATAAAATAGATTTCAATAGAAATTTAAAAACTTGTGATATTTGAAAACTATTGATAGATATTTAAAAAATTACTAATAATACAGAACTTATTTATACAATAATTATGTGTTTTAATTCTGTGCTAATTGAAAATTTAATTTTTTTTAATAATTATATTTAACATCTCTTGACTGTTATTAGAAGTTAATTATAATATTAAATTTATTTTATTTTAAACTTCTGTCATCTAAGTAAAGTATCTGTTAAATATGAATAATTGACATTTCATATATTTAAAACTAAATTTAGTAATTTAAATCTTTTATTATTATAATTATATTAAACGCTAATATAATAAAAAAAATAATTGCAAATTTGTTATATTTATAATACTCTAATAAAACCGATATGAAATAATTATAAAAACACTTTATATGCTTTAAGTTTTACAGTCTTTTTTATTGTTAATTTTTATATTTTATAATTTTTATAATATTCTAATTTATCTGATTTTAAGTTATAATATTTTATAAATACTGTAATATAAAATTATCTTTTAACTATTGAAAAATTTATTAGATATAATAAAAAATAAGATTGGCCATTTATTTCTAGGGTCTCTGGAATCCAGTATAAGTTAGGTGTGCTAACCTACACCTCCCTGAGCTTTCACATACCTAAGCATTCACACACCTGTCTGATCTCAGAAGTTTAATATATTCGACTTGAAAATCAAAAGTCGAAATTTTCATATTACATAACTTATAAATATATAATTATATTTAGAGTTTTACTGACAATTAAAACTATTTTGTTTTTAAAAAAAATAAAATATGATATCAGATATCAGTAAACTTAAAAATTGCCACAAAAAAGATCATAAATAACAATTTATTAAAGATTACGATTAAGATAATTACTTTAATTATACTATAGGCTCGTTATTAATTAGTCTTATGACAAACTAATGTGTTATTTGATTACAGCCATAAAGATAAATATTACGTTAATTTAATTGTTATATAAGTTCAATTAAGTATATATAATATCTATAATTATTTTCTACAATTATGATTAACAAAATGCATTAAATGTAGAAAAATCATTGTGTATTTATATAATTAATTAGTTTCAATATTTAAAAAATATTTTAATAAAATGTACCAATTTATTAGAATAATAATATAATGTATAAATATTTTTATATATTTGCAATTAATTGATTGTTATTTTTTATTTCCTATTATTTATATAAAAATATTTATACATTATTTTCTAATTGCTTTATTAAAAATGATTTGTAAATATTTGATTATTTATTCATAATTTTTATGAGTAATCATAAAAATCTTTCCAAAATGCTATAAAAGTCAATAAAATTTTTTTATCTAAAATGAAATGACTGACGTTTATGTCTATAAACCAAAACTATATTTACTGCACAATTAATTTTACAAATTTAACGACTCTATTGTCAAAAATTAAATAAATAATAAAGATTAACTTACATATCGTTATAAATAAGAAACACACATTATACAGTATATGTTAAATATCACTATTATCATCTTATATTATAATTTTTAAAATAATAATTTGTTTTAGTTATATATTTAATTATTGTATATCTAATATTTAGTTTAAACCTTTTAGAGTTAGTTATTAATTTATGAAGTTATATAATATTTGTTAAATTGTTTAAAATAATCACAAACTGTATGATTCAGACATAATGTGAATGTTTATTATATTTATACAAAATCAATTAAAATACAGTAAATGGTTTAAAGTACTATTAATATCAAATTACATTCATAGTATAAATTAATATACTTTACATTTAGCCTCAATTTCAATCTGTTTATGCAATAAATACTTATAATGTAAACAAATTTCTATAGTATCGTTAAAATATATACCGGTATATAAATAGTCTAATTGCATATAAATATTTAAAAAGATACAATACTAATGACAGATTAAAATTGAATTGATAAAACTAATAAACTAGTACATTTATATATAAATTTATGTATAATGTCCTGTTTGTAAGATAATTAATCAAAATATCAATTTTATTTAGGTTTAATAGATTATATTAAATATCCATTTTTATAATATTTAAATTTTCGTTGCTTCTATACATTAAAAATTATTAATATATTTATTAAAATAAAGATTTACATTATTATAGTTTAAAATTTAATCTATGAAATTAATTTTAATTTAACAAATTATAACTATTTAAATAACAAATGCAGTTAATTAGTTATTTTTAGCAATTTACTGCTAAAGTAATAATTTGTATACACATTTATTTTATATTAAAAAAATAAATTATAATAATCAAACTTCAGTATACATTATTATATTTTTATTTTATAAATTTAATTAATAAAAATGCAATTATTCACAAATAATATGAAATATTATAATAAGTCAATTATTTTTAAGGCCAATCTGTAGTAAAGGTAGCAAAAAATGTATGAATGAATTTTATAATGAATGAAACATCAATACAATTCGTAAATGTGTATATATTTAACAGTTCCGTTAGATCTAACCTAATGGTGATGATCTACTTTAATCCGGTACAAACCAATTTATTTTAACAATAAATGGCAATAAATTAAGTGCTAATTATTAATTAGAAACGTAAAAATTGTTGTTTGTTTTCAAGGAAATGATATTCACTACGAGACTTACGTTTTTTTGTGAAGATTTTCTTGTGTATTATATTTTGTTATTTTGCTGATAACATTAAATTCAATTCATTCATAAAATATAATGAAAAAATCAAACTCATTGTTATCTGAAATTGAAAAGTAGTTCACTATATTGTAGTTGAGAAATACATATATCGTAAATAATAGTAAATGATTTGCGATAATAAATGAATTGTAAAACAATTAAAAAAACTATAAATTGAATGAAAAACATCCGATTCTTTATAGTTATTCTTTGAAAAGAGTCACTGAAAAGTTGTTAATTAAAAAATAACTAAAATATATAAAAATTTGTGTTGAAATTAGTTATTTAAACAAAATTTTCAAATTAGTTTACTTATACGTGGTATGCATACCGATTGGTCCTATTGGGGAGTGATAGATGACCATGGAGAGTTTGACACACAAATTGCTTACCACTGCGCTTATCTATTTTCTCTTCCTGCAGCTGGTATAGCATATTAACAATTAAGACAATTGTCTATTATTACAATTAATTAATAACTATAATCTTATAGGCGATCCGATTCGGTATCTTCGGGCCAACGATTCTCGATTTGGGTCATCACTTGAATGTCACTCAATCACAAATGTCTTTAGTTTTCTCTATGACCAGCGCTGGTGTCTGTGTCGGTGCCATAACAAGTATGTCTTGATCTTTATTTTATATTAAGTATTATATTTTTAGTTATATTTACTCATTAAACATATAATTATTGGGAATTGCTATTAAATTGAATGTCATTATAATGACAGTACAGTACAAGTATATTATAGTATATATATTATAGCGTATTAAAGGTAAAAGCATCACAAATTCATTTTTAATATTAATATAATTTATATATTATTCAATCTAACAATATATGTCAACTTAAGAATTAATCGATATAACAATATTTGACATTTCAATTAAATGTTTGCTAAGTTTTATTTTGCTTATAATCAAAATGTTAATTATTATTAAATAATTTACTTATATATGCATCAAAAAATATTAAAAGGTGTATAATATAAAACTGTATATATTTGCTGATAATTTGGTATAATTTTCTATAGGCCGCACTCATTGGTCTATTAAATAATATGAAAAAACTATAGAATATGATTGTAAGTAAAAGTTTAGGTTTTAAAGCTATATAAAGAAAAGTCATAACAAAAATCATATAATAAGAGAGACTTATAAGTGGGACGTTATGTCGGCGGCGGTCAACGGGTCCAGTGCTTAACAACTGAGTGTCGCCGAAGTCCAGTCAAACAAACAAACAAGAATTCAATGAAAAATATTATGGGGTATACATAAGGGAAGTGTGCATTTAGATCATACATATACTCTCATATTTATCATTAATTTCATTTACAAGATTAGCGCTACTTTTCACTCATATGTCATTACATTATAATATTTTTAGGGATAATACATGATATAATAAATTTATGATATAATAAAAATGAATTATATTTAATTTATTTAAACAATTGTCAATAAACAGGTGGATTTGTATTCAAATGGATACCTAAGCAACTGGCGATGGCTACCATTCTTGTGGTGCTTGGAATTATCGTATCATTTGTCACGTCTATCAAAGATTATTACCTCTTTATAGTCCTTCACTTCATTATTGGTGTCACATCCGGTGCTGCTATTAATGGTTGTGAAGCCTGGGTTTTAGAGATATGGACCGATGCCTGTGCACCATATATGCAAGCGCTTCAATTCTTTAGAGGACTGGGCTATATATTGGGTCCAATTATTGCCGAACCATTTCTAGCTCCAGAAGCCAACAATATACTAACAACTCCAACATCAATGACTGATGAAGCAATCATTTTGAGTTCAAATAATTCAGAAAAATTTTCATTTAAAGATAAAACTGTAGAAAATGAAGAAAATAAGTCATATATTTACATACCTTATATGATTAACGGCTTAATGTTGGTATTTGCATCTGTTTTGATAATATTTCAATACTTATATACCTTAAGACAGAGAAGGTCTACTAATATAGCAATGGCTTCATCTCAAGACAATATTATCTCAAAAAGCAAGAGTTTTGACGACAAGTTGTCACGAATTGAGAGCATTGAAAAATATGAAGAGAATAGTCATAATGAATCCAATGAATCCAAAAGACATGAACCAAAGTCATACAAATATACAATAATAATATTGTGTTCCTTATTCTACCTGTTCTTCTTCGAAGAAGTAGTGGTCACTTATTTGGCCTCTTTCTCGGCCAACATTGACCTCCACTTAACCAAATCTGCCGGTGCTTTCCTTACCTCAATATTCAACTTATCTAATGTTATCGGCAAAGCTGTTAGCATTGTATTGGCACTAAAGCTCAGACACTTTACAATGTTATACATGAATTTGACAGTAATTGTCATTTCACTCATAGTTTTGGCAATTTTTTCCAACACATCTCTCACTATGTTTTGGTTTGGTGTTTGCCTTTTAGGTGATTATATATAAATTATAAATTATAAATATAATTTAAAATTAAAATAAATTATAATTTAAACATATTTTTTAAATAAATGATAGGTATTGGCTTATCCAGTATCATAGCATCACTCTATGCTCTGATGGAAAACGCTATAACTATGAATTCAATGGTATTATCTTATTATTTGTAATATTGATTAATATAAAATAATTATAATTAAATGAAATGTGGACAGGTATGTGGTATACTGAATATGTCCGGGACATTGGGCAGTGTGTTTGTTCCGCTGGCAATTGCCAACTATATCCAGTCCTATCCGTTATCATTGATTTTTGCATCACTTTTATGTGCCGTTTGTTGTGTAATAATAATGATTGTCATTAATTTGGTTATTGTCTTTCATAAGAGACAACTTAAACAAAGTCAAACCAATTTGGTTATTGAAGACCAATCTGTTGTCCAAAAGTTTTAATTTAATTGCAATTTTATTTTAATATTTATTTTAATTATTAATTTTATAAATGCTGTATTATCTTATTTTATCGCAAATAATTAGTCAATATTTAATTAGTATTTTTATAATCTAATAGCTATTTAATAAATTCATTTTTATTGTCATTTTAATATTTATTACAACTTAAACTATCAATATTATATTTTAAAAAATTTTAACATTATTAAATTATATAAAGATATATATAATTTACTTGATTAATTCAATTGTTTAACATTTATATTGTTATTTATTTTATACATTTTTAAAAATCGCGCCATAGTTTTAAGTTTATTCACAAATATTGTGATATTTTGTAATAATAATTAATGTTTGATTTTTTAAAAAAATAAATTATAAAAATATTCATTTATATTATTAAATAAATCATTATTTATTATAATTAAAAAAATATTATTTTAGTAATACTATAAAAATATATTTTAGTAAATTAATAATAAAAATTATTAACATCTTTTTATTAAAAATTAATAAATAAAGTAATTTAATATAACTAGTCATACGTATAGCATCCATGAAATTTTTGGTTTAGTTTTCACTTATAGTAGCATATATTGATGGCCTCATGAAGTATGTAATTCTTGTATAATTTCATCCAATGAAGTATCGAATCATTTGAATTGATATTTTCAATGAACTAATGGCTGTATTTTGAGCGCCAATTGAGAGACTAATAGAGTGAGTGATTCAATGATTACTACAAACAATACAATACTATCACTGATTTAAGTCATTAATAAAATATATCTCATCTGCGGTCACATCGATGGCTAAGACAAAGACAAATAAACGAAAGCGAGAAGTAATGGATAATAATAAAGAAGAAGATAACAAACCAGAAAGTAAGTAAACATTTGGTTAAATATTTTAAACCAATCCATCGGTGATATCTATTTGTGGTTATATTTAGGACCGAAGTGTATATTCTGTGGTTATGTCACAAAAAACAAATACTTTTTGGGCAAACTTATGACCAGAGGAGACATATCGGCCCACTATTACTGTATCTTATTTAGTCCAGGACTTCAACAAAATGGTCGAATCGATGAGGGTTTCAAAGGATTTCTCGAAGAAGACATACAGAAAGAGGTCCGCAGAGGTCGACAACTATTTTGTACTTATTGTCACAAAAGAGGTGCTGTTATCGGCTGTTATCGAAACGATTGTCGAGTCGTCTTTCACTTGCCGTGCGGTCTGATTCACGACTCTTACCATTCATTTCACGATCCGAAGAAAAATTTTCCCTCTTATTGTATAAAACATCGATCCATTCAACGAACAGATCCTAAAAAGGAATCTACAGATGATTTGTGTGCCAATTGTCGCGAACAAGTAGTTTGTAAGCCGACACCGAAAACTTTATGGACGCCCTGTTGTGGACATTGGTTGCACAGAGAGTGTGTTATTAAACAGGCCTACCATCAGGGAAAACATCACTTCAAATGTCCCAATTGTAACAATAGGGATGAGTTTATCATTGAAATGAAAGACTTTGGTATACATGTGCCTTCACGTGACGCGAGTTGGGAGGACGGCAACAATTTTGCCGATCTTTATGATCGTAGCCACAAGTGCTCAGCAGAGATGTGTTTCTCGAAGAAAGGCAGAGAATATAATGGTGACAATCATTGGGAACTGTTTGCATGTGACGGATGCGGTAGTCAAGCTATTCACGGAAAATGTGGAAATTTAAAGTCAGATGAGTGGTTATGTGCCGTATGTTTGCCAATATTTCATAAGGACAACGATACTAATGCTTCAAAGAAATTGAGAGTTCAAAATGATAATTAATTATTGTCTATAAGTTAATACTCAAAATAATTAACATTTTATTAATTGTTTCAATCAATTTGCTTTTTGTCTTACATTTAAATCTATATTTTAAGTCTATTTTTGATAAATATTTATTTCCATACATTTTAAATGTGATTATTAATAATATTCCGGTTATTAATTGACAAACTATTTGTATATAATTTATTATTACCGGTAAATTAATATTTAAGATTTTTAGTATTCCTAATTCTCAAACAACTATTGATTATTATATCAGTTTTTATTGCAAACTTTAATTTAATTACTCGTTTAAATTATTCCCTATAATAGTTTGATTAACGTATACTAAAAGTAAAATTCTGCATTTAAAATATTAATAGGATATTATTAGATAATACGAGTAAAATGTATTTATTATTTAGTAAATACAAATATATTAACTATACAATAGTATAATATGAATACTTTAGATATGATATCCGGGAAAATGAGTAAAATTTTAAAGTTTACTATTAATCACTTTGTCTTCCTTTGAAAAGTTTTTTATATATAAATATAAATATTTGTTTGTCAATCGTGTCATTTCATTGTTTCATATTATATGTATTTAAAAGTTTTAATAATTTTGCAAATATACCAAAAATCTCGGTGAAAATGCACTCCCAATCTAACAAAAAGTTATCATTAATTAAATGTTTGTTTATTTTATTTAATGGTATTTGGTTTTTGCTGGGATTAGCACTGGTAGTGATGGGAACTATACTTAAAGTTAATTATAAATTAATTATTGGCGACGGTATGGAAATGGTTATAAAGGAGTTACCAAACTCTATGGTAATAATATTTATGTCAGTGGGCGCTGTCATTGTTATGGTCTTCATGATAGCCAACTGTGCCGCTATTGTTAATGACTACCGATTGTTATATTTTTTTGGTGTTATTAATGTACTCTTAATATTAGTCCAACTGATTGCCATCACATTAGCCGCCCGTTTCTCAAATGAATTGGCAGATATCGGTGACAAACGTATCACATATGCTATAAAACACTACAAAGTTATGGACACATATCAAGAGGTTAACCAAATGTCAGACATCGATCACTTACAATATGTATTAAGATGTTGTGGGTCTCATAAACCTGAGGACTGGCAGCTTAATGAACGCTTCAATCAAACTCCAATCAAATATCCTTTTTCCTGTTGTCACGACTTAAAGCCTACGCTATCGGACTGTAATTCCCGTAGAGTTAGCCAAACACCGGGATGTGTTGAGGCCATCACTAATAGATATAGTTATCGAGTATTAAGTTTAATAGTAATATCCATACTCTCTATAATTATACAAATCATACTCATTGTAATTGCTTATAGATTAGGAAAAGGTTTCTATAATTACGAAACTATTTAACAAATCTATTATTAAAAATATCATTTTATCAGATTATTGAATATTACTCATTGTATTTATATTTTGTAACTATTTATTTGTTTTTGCCTAATCATTATAAACATAATTATTTTATAAAATGTTATAATACAATAAATTGATGAGATAATTGTCAAGCAATTATCAATCAAAAATTAAATAAATAAATTAAAAATATTGTATAATGATTTGTTATGTAATATATATTTATTTAATAAATTGATATAATTAAGCCATTGTTTAATACAAATAATGGCTAATAAAAACAAACGAATTTATTTATCGGCCACAGATATGACAGCCGAGGATCAGATTTCAATGAAATATATGGATTACGATGAAGACCATCAACTTAAACATAATACTACTGAAAATAATTACAATAACGAAGAAAATAGTGAGAAGAATAACGAAGTCAATGGTTCAGTTGGGACTGTATTATCGGAACAGTTGTCTTCAATTAATATGAATGATATAAAAAAAGACTTCAGTTATTATCATATGATTCGCCGTATATTATATCCATTTGCATTGACGGGTGCGCCAATATTTTATTGTCTTAAAGATCCCGATAAGACAATCAAATTTTTGAGCCGATATGGACTTACAAATGTATGTCATTTACTGTATTATAATAAATACTAAATTATTGTAATGAAACCTAAATTAGTTTTTTTTATCATTAAAAAGATCTATTCATTTTGTATGGTATTTTTTGTTCACTCAATTTGTATCTACTGTCTGGTGAGGGTTGGCTTTCATATCTTTCAATTGGGAACTATTAACGATCAGCTTTGGGATGAGATTCTTGCATTTATCTATAGTTTGTCAGGTGTTTTGGCATTGGATCTCATTTGGATATACAGAATAACACTAAGAAAACTGATTAATTCATTGGATAAGACACCAGAATTGGATCAAACAATTCTTCTGAATTACAAATATTTTAAACTCAAATATCGCATAAAATTAATAATTTTGACGATATTTGTCTTATTGCTGATGTTATTGTCTTTCACATACATTGCTATAGTCATAGTAGTGGCCATTAATACTCATTCATCAACCGTATGGACGGACAAAGTATTTACATTTATGGCTATATATTCATTATATGTGGTATTGTTTGTGATGGTCTTGTATGTAGCCCTGTGTTGGATAATGAAGTTTAAGTTTCAACACTTGAACTTCTATATCGAAACATTGATTAAGAGAAAATGTAAACCAGAATTAAGTCATTTAGAAATCATCAAAATATGGTAAATCTGATATTATTATTATTATCATTAACTTTATTATATTTATTAAAAATAATAACTTAATGATAATATGTTTGAACAGGTATAGAGACAATATGAGTGATGTGAGCAAAATTGATGAGATTTTTAATATATTTATTTTCGGCTATTTTGTGCTCTTATTCTTTGGTATTGTCGTCGAAATAGAGGAAGTGTTGAGACATTTTAAAGAAGATAATCTTAAGAATGGATTGTTTGCCTGTGCTTTCGTGGCTATTATGATGTTCTCATTGTTTTATACAATCAAACAAACAGCTGATGTCAATGAAAACTCGATGAATACTAAGAATCTTCTCTATAAATATGTGTTATCCACTAAACCTGAAGATAGAACTGCTATATATTATGAAGAAGTAATACTTATAATCAATTAATACTAATAATTAATATTATTTAAACTAATAGTATATAAATTTATATATTTTATATATATTGTATAGTTTCAACTAATGGTGCCGGGACTATTATCAAAATATGCCAACTTTTCATTGTTAGGTTTAATATATTTGGATTACGATTTTATGGCCAAAGCTGTTGTATTTCTATATACTTACGCCATATTATTTAAACAATTTGCATCGGAAACAACTAATGCAAAAATATCTAATTTAACTAATTTCTAAAATTAAATAATAAATTTTACAAAATTCACAATAATATAATATGACAATAAATTTATTAGTTATACAATAATTTAAAAATAATAAAATTTTTATTTATGAGAATTAAAAGATATGTAGTATTTATTTTAGTCTTTAGATAGCTCTGTAAAGAATTATTAATAGCTTAGAAACATAACTTTATTTTTTAAAACTTATAATTATTATAAAACATGGTATTATGGATTAACATTCAAATATTTTTTTTAATTATACAATTAATAAATATATAGTATACTTACTGTAATCTAAATTAAAATTTGTCTAATATTTTAATTATATAACTAAATTGATTATAGAAAAATTACATAATAAATTATGTTCATTGTTAATTAAAAAATATTTACAAATTAAAATAATTTATATATTGTAAAAATTTTTAGTTTTTGATAAATAATCTACTATAATAATTCTAAAATAAGTATTGTTTATTATAAATAATTTAAATTATTAAAGTTTAGTAAATATATTAATAAATGGGGGCAAAAGTGAATATGATTTTGTTTTTTTAGTGTTATTTTTGTTAATATTAACAATTTTTCCGTCACGATATACGAGCCCCCCGTCGGGCACTTTTATTTTATTACATTTATCACCTCCCCATTCAAACCCTTGACACGCCAGGTCCAGTACCTCACTTGCATAACCTTAATTGTATTTACAATTTATTATTTGTTGCATAAATTTTTAAGTAAAGCAATTTTTGATACCTTTAATCATTTTAATGCCAATATATTCTACAGCTTTTGGGTCATCCGTACACTTGTTTTTAATGGGTTGTATTGAGCAGTGTTGGTATCGGCCAAAAGCACAACAAGCCATTGGTATCCTATCATCAGCTGGTGCTTTGGCGATGGCATTCAATCCCAATACTAACTGATCCATACAGTCGTGCAAATCAGAGATTGTCGTCGCAATACAATTCTTATGCGATAAATAATCTGATGAAATGAATGAAAAATATAAATACAATTAATATATATTTTTACAAAAAAATGTCACAAATTATATCATTGAATACCTTTAACACCCTCTGGTTTACATCTACTGTGAATCACTTGTGAGGCGCCTGTATTTGAGATTTTATACAATTAAAATATTTATTTAAAAAACTCAAATGATAAGACCTTGGAGTAAAATTCCTATGATTTGTCGGGGAAAGGGAGCCAAACATTTTCGGGCGTAGTTTTTAACACACGTTTCGGCTTCAAATTCTTCTCTAGATTTTATAATTATAACAATTATTTTTGTGAAAACAATGTCATCCAAAAAATCAGTTAACTCACTGACAGTGCGGAACCATTTCGGCCTCATTTACGGGTAAATATACGGACCGTTTGCCGAACACAAAGACTGTGGCACCGCATCTGTCCATTACTTTTATATCACATTTTGTCTTATTTTTTGGCGCACAAACACTTAAATTAACTATAAGTTTATAAATATATTTAAAAATATTTAACTAATTTAATTTAACTCTAAATAAACAATTGATTAAATTGATTAATTGTTAATTTTCTTACCTAAAGTTATTAAAAATATATTTATTAAAATAATTTTTTGATACATTATTGAGAAAAGTGTTTAACAAAAATAAAATGTTAAAAACTTTTAATAAACTTTATATGACTGCTATTATTAACAAATAAAAAACAATTTATCGATTGGTGTCTCTCCTGTAAGTGTGAGAGTCTATCATCCAAACGATGACAAGTGTTGGTAATAAAAGAGAAGACAGGTTTGCAGGTCTTATAACATTCAAAGTACAGTATGCTATGAATAATGCAATATTTGGGACATTTCCCTATCTATCGGTGCGATTGCTTCTCAATCTCTTTGCTCTCACTCGACGGTCATTCGCCTGACTGTTCCCTTAAAGAACAGCACTGTATTGACCCAAATATGATCTTTAAAATTAATATATTATTATTTATTATTTTAAATTACAATTTCTTAGATCTCATTACCGCTTTGTTAGTTAAAAATTTATAAATTTCACTATATTTTGTAAATTTTTGTAAAAAATATTAACTTTTAACTATTACTATAACTTGATTTTGTTTGTTTGTTTGTTTAATGTTTAACTTCATTTTAAAATACAATTATAAAAAAGAAAAACATGTCATATCTGAATGCATTTTCATTATTAAAAGTTTAGTTAATTGTTTTTAATATTTACTTCAAAGGTTTGATCGACACATAACATATTATATTTTTAAAATAAATATATTACACAGTAATATAAATTAAATTTAAGTAAAAAATATATTTATAAATTAAAATGTTACAAATAATTATATAATATGTAAATAGTAATTATGTTTTTGTAATTAATTAATTTTCTAATCTTAACTTTGTTATGCAAAATTAAAAATTACATATATTTAAAATTTTAATTAAAAAATTATTAATGTTGTTAACTATTTTTATTGATATATCTACATTTATATATATTTATATAAAATAGTTTAACAATCTTTTCCAACTATTAAATATAAAAACACTATTATTTTAAATATTAAATGATGTGATTTTCATGGTCATGCAAAAAATAATCTTTATATTTTACAAATATATACAAATGCATTTAAAAATATATATTGAAATCTTAATAAAAATAGATAAAATTATAATAGAGGTCACCTAAGTTAGTGATACAAAATAATTTATTTTCATACTATCTATACAGTGTATAGTATACACCCTTAGGCTTGACTTTGAAAAAATAGAAATTTTATTGTCAATTATTATATTATATAATATTGGATTTACTAATTTAAAATGATTTTTGTACAATATAAACACAAAAAATCAATTTTAACATATATCCAAAAATATCTAAAAGTAATTATTTGATATTTTATTATATAGTTGTTAGATAATCTGTAAACAATTGATTTAGTCATTAATAATCACCAAATACTAAACTAATATTTGGTTTATTAAGTTTTAGTAAACAATTATATAACATTGTTACAAAATTATTTTATAAAATCTATTTTTATTTCGTAATATTATTTATTGAGATATAAGTTTAATTAAAAATTTATAATTAAAATACTAATCATTTAATTAATCATTTGACTAGACTTTGTAAAAGTTTTGGTAATTTCATTAAATTTTTGTCTTTTTGTATTCTTTGCGATGCTTTCATCATTTTATGGTTGAAACTCTCATTAGTCAGTGTTGTCTCAATTGCATCCAGAAGTTGTTGTTCAGTACAGTTGTATGGATCCATTTGTATGGCAAACCCTTTTTCCTCAACTCTCTGTGCGTTATCGAACTGATCAAAGAATAAGGGCATCACTAGAAAAGGTTTACCGAAATAGAAAGTCTCGGTCAGAGTATTATTGCCGCCGTGAGTGATGACCATATCAACAGTGGCTAACACTTTGATTTGTGGCAAATACTTTTGGCCCCACATATTGTCGGCTAACTCGTACTGATCGCCATTTTGTCCCATCGACACAATAAACTGATGCCGCGATTTGGCCAAAATAGAGATCAATCGCTTCATTAGTTGAACGTCTCCGCTACCCATTGAACCCATTGACAAATATATCAATTTTCCCGATTTGTTTTCTAACTTTTCCGGTATTTCAAACACTTCCTCATTACCCGATCTTTTAAAGTAATCAAATCGATGAAAATTTTCAGCCAATGGTCTAATATCTGTATAATCAAGTTCTTCAGGAAATATATAAATGTTAAGATATGGTGAAGGAGTTATCAGTTTGTATTGTTGTAGACTTGGTATGCCTTTTGATGTAATCCATTGGTTGTATTGATTCCATTCATCACTAATGGATTCATTTATTTCTTTCTTTAATTTATTCCATTCATTTGGATCACCATTTGTTGGCAATCCTATTGAATATATTAAACAATAAATATATTATTAGTATTATTATTATAGTTATGTATATTCATTAATACTCATGTATTACCCAAAGCTGTCGGCGGAAGTTTATGATCATCGATGGCGTATTGAAAGGACAATGGATTGCAAGTCATTACCAAAACCCACGGTATGTCCGAACACATAAGTGATGGGATAAGACTTATTTGATCGGCAATAATAACATCGGGTTTAATACGAGTGACGATGTCCTCTAAAAATGGTTCATTTTCTTGAACTTCTTGAAACAGATGAGAAACTATATCTTTGTTAACACACTTGAGTTTCTCCAGACGTGACTTATTGCCAAACAATGATTGAAAGTCTTCAACATTTTGTTTAGCGGATCCCTCGCCGTCATTGTTCACATTTGTTCCAATAATTTCTTCTTCAAAATTATGAATTGCAAGTTTGCCTTTCCATTCACTTCTTACAGCAAATACAATCCGATGTCCGAAATGTTGTAATACTTGAGCGATACCTATGGAGGCATTTACTGGTCCGACCAAATTGATCGGTGCAAACAAAACTGTCAGGTTTTTACTCATTTTTATAATTTAATACCAATAATACAAATTTATAAGTTTATAATAATTAAAAATATAATTGTTTTTTTAATATTAGTAACAATTTATTTATATTTAAAAAAATATTAATTGACAATTAATTTGATATTTATAATAATTGAAAAACAAAACTTAAGTTCAGTTTTTTAATTTTATAAATATTGGATATAAGAATTTTAATAAATTAAGTGTTTGTAAATCAAATAAATAAAGATATTTATATAATTTTATCAATAAATTACTGAAATTATAGATATCTGTCAAAATTAAAAATTAATTACTTATCAATAATTTATTTATTTGATAAGTTTTTATGTCCATAAATACTTGTATTTAATAAATTGATTATTTTTACATTTTAAACATCAAATAATTTTTTGTATATTTTTATGTTTGAAGTATATAAAACAATAAATTTAAATTTTTGTTATTATACCAATAACATAATGCTATTTAATTTAATATTAATTACTGTATATAAATCTTCTGTAAATACAGTGTAAAACACAAACAACTTACAAATTGAATGCATTTATTAGTCATAATATTAAAGATACCGTATATTAATGTAGAATATATTAAGTATAAATTATTAAAAAATATAAATTATAAATTTAAGTTACAGATAAAGTAGTGTTAACAAAAATTTTTTTAATAACTTACTAGTGATTAACATGAATTATAATAAATTGAAAGTATTAATTAATTAATAATTTAAAACCATTAAATTATTTTATACAATTAATGAATATATAAATGTATTGTAAAATTTCATAAAATATATAAATTATTAAATATGTGAACCAAATTTTATTTATTTATTGTAGGTTATATACAGTAAAATAATATAATTAAAATATAATAAAATAAAATCAGGTGATTTATGTTAAATTATAAATTAAATTTTTTAATTAGATATAAATGAAATAGATTACAAATAAAATTTTTATTTTAGTTACAATTTTACTGTTTTATAAATAACAAATATTTTACTAGAATTTCTAAAATTTATATTTAAAATTGTTTAATTAGATTGTTATCTTTTTTATTATACCAAATAAATAATTTATAGTATTATCTAACAATATTGTAGTTTACTATCGATATTACATTATTTATTACAGTATTTTATAACATTTGTGTCGATAAATATCAGTGACATTAAACACTTTTATTTAAGTGATCCTTCAGTTATATAACAATTGTATGAAAACATACGTAGTTTTGCAGACAAACGCACTTTTATTGTTTAATTCTTATATAAAAAGGTTATATAAAAAACTTTAGTATAAATAGTTAATAAATAGTATAAGTATTTTCGAGAAAAGTTGTTTTCATTAAATTTTGTAAAACAAACTTATAATATACCGGTATATAAATATCAACATATTATCAATAAAAACAAATATATCAATAATTTGAAGATTTTATATCAATTTCATATATGGCTTAATTCAATAATCATGTGTTTCTCAATGATTACAATAAATTTATAAAAAAAAGTTATAATTATAAGAATAAAAAGATAAATTAATGCCAATAAACAATTAAATAGGTTTTCCCGCTTACAGTCAACTACAGTATCATTTGATTGATAGAAAGGTAAGTCACTATATCGACACTCAATTATTTTAATCTCATATACTCTATGTTTAATGTACTATATATTTAATATAAAAACAGGTATATCATCACACAGTTACTCAAACTCGTATTGAACTTTTGACTACATGTCCATTGGATATATAATAAACAATTTAATTGCAATGAATTTTATGAATATTTGTTTGACATTTGTATTGTTGACTTCGATGTTATTGTCAGCGGAAGCACTTCCAAGACATATAAGCATAAGAAATAGCATTTCTGACAATAGCTTCACTGATGTTGTATTACAACATAGGAGTCAAGCGATTAGGGATTACTTGGAAAGGATGGATAAGGAGAGTGCTATTGCTGGCAGACCCCGGTATATAACAATATAATTAATTCATATTTTATCAATATAAATTTCATAATTTTTATTTTTAATTTATAGATTTGGTAGAAGCATATATACAAAAAAATTACATAATATATGATACTTATATATATATATTTGAGATCAACAAAACGTGATTTATCTTAAATGTTGTTTTTTGATCATTTAAATAATATTTAAGTTGACTTCTATTGACTTCAACCTACACCTGAAGGCCATCCCTTTCAATATACTATCAATGGTTGTGTAATAAGCAAACTCTGGTCTTTTGTTGGTTAAACTGTTGACAATTCGTTGTGTTTATTGTTATTATTATTATTTATTTATTTTAATTTAATTGCAACATAATTATAAGCAAATGCATACTCAAACCAAACAAATTTTGTTTGATTTGTAAAAAAATAATATGAATATGAAACAAAAGATAACCAAAATTGTCAATTATTGTCACTAAACACTCAATCAATGATATTATGATGTATTAATTTTCTCACATTTTATCTTATTATTAGTAATAATTTTAATGAAAGAAAAGCCCTAAAATCCCTTTCATTTAAATTCTGCATTTCATTTAAAATCTTATCTTTAGTGATATGACATAATATGTTTAAGTTTAATGTATTTTATTAAAAATATTTTTATATAATGAATAGTATTGCATTGTTATAACATTTACAGGATATAAATTGTAATTTATTACTTTATAATTTTATATAATAAAAAACAAAACATGTATAAAAAATTACTTGATAATAAATGTTTGTAAATAAAGCAATACACTGTACTAATTTTGATAATAAAATATTTATAGTAATTATTTAATTATATTAATTATTTATTTATTCTGTTATTTAAAATGTTTTAACCAAAATTGCATCTTAAAAATCAATTAAAGATAAATTACAATTAATAATTATTATTAGAGAAAAAATGAAAAAACATATTCTGTTTTTTTAATAAATTACAGCAATAGCTATAAAATTATTTAGAATTTTTCATTTTTAAATTCAGTAATATATTATAATATATTATATTTAAATCATTTAAAACTAAAGTAAAAACATGTTGATAATTTTATATATCATTATATATATATATCATAATATTTAAAGTAATTACAGTTTTTTATTAAGTAATTATATTTAATTATTTTGTAAACGTTTGCAATAAACGTGAGTCATTAAAAATTAATAGACAATTACAATACAGTAAATCAATACAATAATCACTTAATGTAATGTACAGTATATCATATTATATAATTTTTTTAATACCTAAAATTTCTCTCTCTCTCTCTCTCTCTCTCTCTCTCTCTCTCTCTCTCTCTCTCTCTCTCTCTACAAACAATACAATTATCTAATTTCTAATTTAAACAACCTTTTGTTAAAAAAATTAACTTTTAGATGTCTTTAATTAAAGAAATTATTAATAAATATCATTTTATCTAAATTATTATTTATCCAATGTTAACCATAAAGATTTACTCATTATTAGTATATTTTGATATCTATTTTTCACAAATTATTTTATAACTAAAAATTAACTTAATGCACCAATATCTATGTACTTATAAATTAATTAAGATTAATTCAATAAATACTCGAAAGTTATTTATAAATATATAAAATTAATTATAATTTATATATGAAAAATATTATTAGCAGTAATATAATAGTAAACAATTATAATTTTTAAAAATCGATAATTAAAAAATATTTTAAATATATTTTAAAACATAATAATCAATATTTTATAATTATCTATTTAAAAATAACTAATAGTAACTCAATAATAATACTATTTTAAAATGTCTTATTTTTGTTGGTTAAACTGTGGTTAGGATAGTGTGAAACTCATAAAAGCTTTTAAATTACTAAAGAAAGTATTTTGTGATTTATTTCACATAACATAGACATACAAGTGCTGACTGATAGGTAGGCGCACACAAACAGTTAAAAGAAAGGCTGACTTTTGTGGGTCAATACGTTATATAGATATTGTTAAATATTAACTTTAAATATTAAATGAATGAATTTTTGTTATTATTATTATATAAATAATATTACTCTTATTTTATACAACTATTGATTTTACTAAAGTTGATTTTTACAAACTATATTAAGAGTCTTTAAAATTTTCAATGAAATATTATTTATTTTTTTTAAATAAGTAAAAAATACTAAATCTATATTTTCAAAAAAATCAATTATAAGTGTTTTGTTTATTAATATTTTCATCATTTATTTCGAAACATTTGTCCTAATAATAATCAATAAAAGTTTTTAAAATGCTATGAAATCTCAATAATTTATAAATTAATAATATATTTTTATCATCACTTAATAATATCATAATTGTAAAATTTATATTTATTTTTGTTTAACGATTTATAAAAAAATGTTTATAAATGTCAATACACTAAGTTCAGTGTTTAATATGATAAATTTGTTATTGTTAGTGATATTAATAATTATATGTCAATTATGTCAAACATTTCCATCGGGAGCTCCGGTAGATGTTTGTGATTCACTAACCCCTCGACATGTGGGCACTCGGGCTTTAAACTCAAACGAATCGCCTTATTATTTGGTACAGTCGTCCAACAATTATGGGGACAACAATATTGACGGTCGAGTTAAAGGCATTAAAGGTTACTATTTTTGAAATACTCTGAACTTATTATAAACTCAATTAATTTATAACTTATGAAAGTATGCTTTAAGCAAAAGTCACGTTTATATCATTATATAAATGCTTTAAGTTATAACACATTATAACTAAATTAGTTGCATTTATCTTTATTTTAGATTTAACTTAAATATATTATATAAGATCAGCTATTGTCTATCAGTTTTGACTAATATAATAGTTATATATATAGTGATTATATTTGATACATATTGAACCAGGATTTATTAGTATCTCTGTCATCATTTATATTCAAGTACTTAATATTATTGTACTTATTATATACTTTTTTCGTTAAAATACTGTTTTATTAAAGTTTTTTATATGTCATGTCATTACATAACTTTTCTTATTTTTTATTATTTGCATTCAGTGATGATTAATCCATTATATTATTGATTAAAAATTTGTTTAAATTGTTATAATAAATATTCTTTAATATAGTTTAGTATTTTTATATTTTATGATTATTTATTGATTCTGTATATTATTAGATGTTTATTTTAAGATTTCGTTATAATATATTTTATTCAAATAAATACTTCATTAAAATCACAAAATTAATATAATATTATTAATAGTTTAATGAAATGTTTATTAAGTTTGTTTCGAAATAATTTTATCCGGAAATAATAATATTTAGGAAAAACATGTATAAATCTATTTTATGGTTTGTTAGATATGTCTCAACTTTAAGTAAATGTCAAAAATACATTATTTTATAAAAAAATAATAATATTTGTTTTAAAAACTAAATAAACTTATTATTTAATTATAATATAAAATACTTATTAAATTTTATTATTGTTATAATTATAATCTGATTTGCATAGAGATTACATTGACACATATTATATGTTAGTGAAAGTAAAAACCTTTTTAATAACAAACCCTTCAATATAGTGACCCTTCAAATGACAACAATTAAAAAATGATTTATTTTTAATGTTTGTGTCTTATAAACAATTATGTATATTTATGCCAAAATATATTATTATTAATGATAAAATTTATAACCTTATAATTATTAAATGATTTAATTAATAGACTAAAACACCCCTAATAATATAATATAAAATAATAATAATAATAATTGAATGAATCAGAACTTTATGACATTTTTTGATAAATCTTTTTAAGTATTATTAATGTTTATTTTGTAATGCATTTACATTTTAAATGATATGATTGAAAATACAGTTGAATTGGGCGGTGAACTGTTCAAAGGGTTCATCATTAAAGCCATCGATCCCTTAACGGGTAAACCCATCGGTAATTGGGTTAGATTTAAAGGTATAACTTTGTATTATATTTGTAAAGATATTAATTTATGTTAATATCATGTTATTAGGAACTGATATATTACCCTGTTCTGCCATTACACATACCAATCCTAAATCCAAACGACAGGCATCTCTAATATGGGTGCCATACCCGGGAACCAGAGGTTATGTTCAATTTGAGTAAGTTATCAAACAATGGCAACAAATTAATTGGTTAATTGCAGTTTAATTTTGACATTTTATAATCTTTAAATAATTTTTAGGGCAACAATTGTGCGATCTTTCGATGAATACTATACGGGATTGGTATCAGTATTACCTCATCAGCAAACTATACGTGAAAAAAATACACAACAACTGTCTAAAAGTTAACTTTTAACATCTTTTTTTTTAAACTATAAAATTTAACATTAGTTGACATTTAAATAAGTAAATAATTACTCTTAATTAGGGTTTGTAATGATTCCCTCCCTCGTCTTATTATTCAAAAGTTTCCTATTTTGCCTGTTCCCTGGGAACTCCTAGGAAATCTATTTCTTTGTGTTACCACATATTGAACCCTAAACAACACATTTTATTATAATGTTTGAAAAACAAATGTTATATTAAACTCCATTTGATAAATAATATGACTAAATTTATCAATTTGAAATTTATTTTTAAATATTTCAGTTAAATTTTATTCAAAATATTAAAGTTTTGGTACTATTTATTGTAATAATATAAATTATATTTTCCCATCTAACGTATTAGGGAAGGAAAATAAAATATGTTTCATATTTTCCGATAAAATTGGAGGGATTTTATTAGAGAACTTCACTCCCTTAGGACTCATTACAAACCATACTCTTTATATATTATCTAAATTAAAAATTTAATTTAATTTTGATGATCAAAATTTTTTTTATATGTGCAAAGAATTTAATTTATTAATTATTAATTAATTTTTGATTAATATTTTTACAAATGTTAATAAAATGATATACACGTTAATAATAATCCTATAAATTGTGCTATAATTATAAAATAGTAGATAAATTTAAATCTTACATAAATTATTTGAAAATTTGTATTTATATAAAGATATTGTATAATAATGTTGTTGTGAAATATTTAAAAATAATAAATTTTAATTAATGTTATTTAACAAATATTTTAATTTGTACAATATGTAAATTATCGCTCTAATTTTACTATTAACATAATTTTTAAAACTCAAATATTTTAATTATAACAATAATACATTAATAACAATAATTTAATTGAAATCATTCAGCGAAACCAAAATTATTAAGTAATTACTTTTTCAAAAAATAATAGTTATGTGTAATCTTACTGTAGTTTTATTAGTTTTATTGTTTTCATAATAGTTGCGGAAATTGTACATTTTAGACAAATTAATATTTATTTTTTTATAAAATTTGTTTAATTACTTAGAAAAATAAGTCAATCATTTTTATTTAATTATTTGTTTACAAAAAAATTTAATTAATATTATTATTTTAATTAATGGATTAATATTTTTGAAAAAAGTTGATAAAAGTCCTTCAGACAATTAAATTTGTTTATATATTTTATTGATTAAAACAAAATTAAATAAATAAAAAATATTATAAACATAAATTATTCAATAAAATAATTTGATAAAAATGATTAAAGTTTACATATGTTTATAGTGTTTATTTAATTTATAAATATGTTACACTTTTTTTATTTAGAAAGATTAAAGTTTTCTAATTTAAAAAATATTATTTGGAAAATTTTTGTAATTTTTTTATTTTAGTAACGTTTGAAAATTTATATAGCACCAAGTTAGTTTTAATCATTATGTTAAATTAAAATTTGAATTACAAAACAAAATCATTAAAAAACAAACACAGCATATATTAAACAAACAATTTTTATTTTATTATTATAATTTATAAAATATAAAATCATGCATTGTTATTATGAATATAGTTTATATCTATAAATTTATAATAGTTTATCGCTTGATTTAATGTTTTAAATTGTAAATAATTCATCAATTAACAGACCTTGATAACATTTTAGAGATTGTATTTTGTATGACAAGTTTTAATCAAATAAATATCTGCCATAAATATTTAATGTTAAATTAATTTATGATTTGGTTTTTAACTCAATTTGTTTAGACTTCCTCATCAAATAATACAGTAAACTATAATATCAATAAATTTGTATTTATGAAATAAAAGTAAAATATAAAAAAGTATAGTAACAATTTGATAATCATCATTTTAATAATTTTATTGAGATAAAGTTTCTTAACTTTTTTTTAATTATAATAACAAAGTTTTAAGACATGAATTTTGAAGATATTTTAGAAGAAGTGGGAGATTTTGGTTATTATCAAAAAAGAGTTGTATTGTTATACCTGATAGCGGCCGCTATTTTATTACCACTCTATTGTATGACAACTCTTTTTATGGTACGTTAACTTAGGGTTTAGCTATTAATATGATATTTAAAAATTAATTAATAATTATAATTAATAGGTATCAACACCTAAACACTTGTGCAAAGTGTGGCAATTTATTAATTTAACAATTGATGAACAAATATCATTAGTTAGTCCGTTAGTAGTGGACAGTTATGGAGTTAAAAAGCATGACTCGTGTAATATGTATGATATTGATTACGACTATTTGGCAAATGTGGCCAATATTTCAATATATAAACAACACATGAATTTAACTGAACTACCGATCAAATCGTGTACTAATGGCTGGGTATACGACACCACCAATTATGACGCCACTGCCGCTACTGCCGTATGTATTAAATATTATATGATTATTAACTTAATATTTACTATTTTATTTAATTTTTCATATTTTTACAATTAATGTAAAGGAATATAATCAGAAAATATAAAAAATGATTTATTTTACTAAATAATTGTTTAAAAAAATATTTTTAAATTTAAAATTGTTAATTATTTAATTAAATAAATCAATAGTTAGATCTAGTATGTGATAGAAGTCAATATGTCAATTTGGCACTAAGTATTGGAAGTATCGGTACAATAATTGGAACTCCATTTTTTGGATGGCTGTCCGATAAGTTACTCTAATATTTTTAATATTAATTGTTAACAAAAAAATGAAAGTTTTTTTTGTAATTAATAGAATAGGAAGAAGAAAGACCTTTCAGGTGACTGTTTTTGTTTGCATTATATCAACAATGAGTCCAACTATTCTTAGAGATACCACAAGTTTTCTTATATTTCGTGCTATTAATGGACTATTATTGCCATCATTTTATCAATTGCCATTTATTATACGTAAGTTAATTGATAATATTATAATATATTAAAATTTAATGTATAAAATTGAAACAGTTATTGAATCGGTGGGTCCGCGCGCTCGCACTATCATGAATTCAGTTGCATGTTTAGCATGGGTTGGAGGTCAATGTCTATTAGCACTGATAGCTTATCTGACCCGAGATTGGGTGCTATTGAATATGATTTCTTCGGCAACTATTATCATATTTTTTCTTTACTGGAAGTAATAAAACTTAGACAATATTTTTAATCAATAGATATAAAACTAATGCCTTTATATATAAATACAGAATACTACCGGAGTCTCCGCGATGGCTAATAGTTAATAATAAATACGAAGAGGCAGAGAAACAATTACTGGAAATGGCAAAACTTAATGGCAAACCACAACCACAACAATTAATATCAAAATTGAAAAGTGTCAGCAAATCTTTGACTTCAGATGAGAGCGAAAAGGTAGACAACGCTATAATGGTATTCATGAGGAATCCGGGTCTCAGAAGAAACATATTTATATTGACGAGTAATTGGGTTTGTTGTGCGGCAGTCTATTACGGAATTCAACTTAATTTATATAATTTTTCCGGCAATGAGTTTCTTAATTTTTTCCTGTTGTCTGTCGTTGAGTTCCCGGCCTATCTGGTCGGTTGGTTCGCAATTGAAACCCGATTAGGCCGTCGCTGGACTTTCTCAATGTTTTTATTTCTATGCGGTATATCATTGTGTGTGCCATCGCTGTTTCCGCCCGAGTATTCAACATTTACCACAATTATGGCAATGATTGGTAAATTTTGTAGTACCTTATGTTTTATGGTAGTTTACCAACAGGGGGCTGAAATGTACCCCACGGCCATTAGGAATCAGGGACTGGGCGTAGGCTCCATGATCTCATCATTGGCCACATTTATTATACCACACGTCATATATCTGGTAACTTTTATAGCTAAATCATATTTTCAAACAATATGCTGTATATTATCTTTAATTATTTAATATTCATATTTTATTATACTGTGTAATTCATAGGCACCGATTTGGGTATCATTATTCATAATGGGATTACTTTCAATTATATTCAGTGTAATCAGTACTTTATTACCCGAGACATTGAATGTCAATTTACCGCAAACTATACAAGAAGGCAATATATTTGRCAAAAATCAAAAATATTTCTCTCTCGCAAAGTATTAACATATATTCAGTTTTGAAACTATTTTGTTGAGTAAATACAGTATTATATAATTAAATTGACAATAAGATAAAAATATTTATATAAATTTATGTCAATTAAAATGATAAATTATAGAAATAGTTTTATGATATTTAAAATAAATTTAATTATATGATAATTATTCAACAAAAAAGCATTTTTATCAATAGATATTTAATACCTGTATATAAAATATTGAATAATCAATTTTATTAATATTTTTATTGTATTAAACTATTAATAGCACCAAAACAATCACAAGAATTGAGACCAACACCGATGGCAAAGAAATGAGAAATCTTTCATTTGTTAACTCAAATAACAATTAATAATTGCATTAATTTACAAACAATTGTGTAAATTAAGTAATTAAATTTAAAATAAATAATTAGTCAAATTAGATAATTACTCATTTTGTAATTTCAATTTTGTATAAAATAATAATATTCAAAGTTAACAATTTCGACAATAAAATTATAATATTATATATATATATATATATATATATATATCGTTAGACAATTATTTAGATTAGATAAGCATAACCTTTAAAAATATGATTCATCATAATATAGCTATAGCTGTATAAATGCTGTAATATAATGTTTAAAATTATGATAAAATTAAATATATTGGGATATTTCCCAATTTTTTGCTTTATATTAAAATAGCCTTCAAAATTATTTAACAATTATTATAAAATGTAACCCATTTATATAATCTTTATAATTTTATATACACTTTAATTTTTTATTAAATATTTCTAATTATTATGATATGCAATAAAATGAAAATCAATTATTTGATAATTTTTTAATTTTATTGTCAAATTTAGCGCAAAATTTGTAAAAAACGCGACAAAAATCAATGATAAATGTTTGCGTGCGTTAACAGTAATACTTGTTTAGCAGGTTTTCAATTGTATATTAATAACAAGTTTGTGAGTCATTAACCATTGATTTCAATGTTTTATGTGAAAGTAGTTAATATAATAAACATTTAAATTGATATTACATTTACTTTTTATATAACAAGTGTCGACACAACTATACAAACATATAGGAGTGTCACTCAATATATCATAATATAATATACATAAAAGTGACGGATATTTACAATATTTTTATACAAAAGTTGACATAACTTTGCCATCACTTCTCAAAATCATTTCTTGTATCCATTTTCTGTAATTCTTGTTATCTTCTCGTTAGACAACATGTCATTTGTGTTGGTGACGGCCGAAGATGTGTTATACGGACCAACTTGTATATCGACAGAGGACTCAGCACTTCATCAACAGATTTCCGATATCTCTGATTCAACCAAATATCTGACCATTTCGTCTAAACGCCGCCACAAATCAAAGGAAAGTGCTGTAAGTATGACTCATATCTGCAAAACTTAAGAAAACTTATTTTTTGAATGATATTAATTAGTTATGTGTTATTTAAAAGGAGAAATACAAGAGTGACAAAAGTGATAAAATTAAAGCAAAATATGAATCAAAACTGAAGGAAATGAAAGACAAGAATCCGGAAAAAACAGATAAATTGAGAGAAAAAATGGAGAAAATAGTTGAGAGAGAAAAACAAAGGATTGAAGTGATCGATGACAAGAAAGTCAAGTTTGATCCAAACGCCAAAGCAATGGTCATCAAAGTGGACGACGCGCCAGTTCGGGTCCTTAACAAACTGGCCGCTCTCGGCTATCAAATCACACCGAGTGCTGGTGGAGGTAGCGCTGGCTCACGAGCTGGTCAAGTGTGGACACTGTTCCGACCCGGATATGTGCCGCAGTTTTATCCCGATCTTAATAATCTCAATATTAAATGTGATTATTAAGGGATTCAATTGATTATCAAATAACAAAACTTAAATGATATGATAATTAAAATATCAAATGGGGTTTCAATGAAACTTTAAAATTTTAATTGCTTTTTATAAAATTAGCTTTATTGTATTGAATTATTTTGATTTTTAATTATAAATTACCGGTACATTTAAATACTGATTAAACACAAAAATACATTATAAAAAATAAAGTATATCAAATACTATAATTATTTATATATAGTATTAAATATTAATAAAATATAGTGTAAAGATTATGTAAATTATATTTTTTTGATTTTATGTATAATAAATCATTGAAATAATTAATATTAAATTAATTGAAAAATGACATAAACTTTATATTATAGTCAATTGATGTATAATAGTATAAAACTTTTGATCACTCAAACAACGGTCCCTCAAATCTATGAAAACATTGTGAACGTGACTTCACAACAGTCATCATAAAAGTCAAGACTAGAGCTTAAAAACTATTGACTTTAACTGAGAGTCTCAGACAATGTTTAAAAACCAAACCGTTTAAGAGTTAACCGATAGTCTTATAAATGTTTAAAATTCAACATTTATTGCTATTATTTTTAATATTAAATTTATTATTTATAAAAAGATTTAAACTATTGATTTAATTAAATATTTATATTATATTTTCAAAGCTATGGGTTTAACTGTTTGGGGTTTTTAAATATACAATCAGTTCGATCACATAATACAGTCTCAATAAAACCATTTTCATTGATTATATCTATTATTATAAGTTTTAAATGAATAGTGATTTAAATATAAGCACAAAATCATTTACAAACAAACAAAAAATTAATACATTTTATTATACGATTGCTTTTATACTATTTATTATATGATGAAACAATCATATAATAAAATGTACTAATTTTTTGTTTGTTTGTAAATGATTTTGTGCTTATATTAAATTATTAGACAATACATTGAAAAATATTTTTAGAAACCAAAACTCTTTCAATTTTCAATATGAATCATATATAATATGATATACTGTATAATCATATAGTAATATCAATAGTTTAATATAAAATATAGTTATTTAAATTATTTACAAAATTAAATTATTAGTTCAAAAAGTTAGAGGAAATAACATAACATTATATAATTTTTTTTTATAAAAGTTATTAAAACTAAATGTAAGTATCATATATCATATCAGTTATTCGTTATTTATTAAAAAATAATGTTTTTTAATTTAAAAATATTTTTACCATGGTTGTAATCATTTAATTAAATCATTTAATTAATTAAAGGCAATATTAGGTTAATGTGTAAAAAAGTTAATGTATTATTTAAGTACAATACAGTAAAATATTATTGATTGTAAAATTATTATTAAAAGATATAAAAATTACATTCAATTAGAAAATATAAAAATGCTTTAATTGAAAAAATTGACAATTATTTAGAAAAATACATTTAAATGTATAAAATATGAAACTATTTATATAATAATAACAGTCAATAACCTGATATTCAATAGACAGGCGTATCATAGCTTATGTACACAAAGTTTAAACAGTTGTCAATTCCCTCCAAAATATACAACAATTTGATGTTTGAATCGACTATCACTTGATGTCTATGTTATGCCAGTTATTGAGTCAATTGTTATACACATTACTATTGCATTGCTATTAATATATTAATTGATTTAACAATTGATTGTAAATAATCGCAATTATAATACATTTTAGTAAGTATTTTGAATTAATTAAATAATTTTAGTATAAAAATGAATGAATTAATGAATCAATCGATTGATTGTTTACACGAAAAACCTGTGGAAGACTTGAATGCCTTTTACTTTGAATGCATTACTTGATTGTAATAATCAATAGTTTTTTCTCAATAAGTATTCATTTTAATGATTATTTCATTTGACTAACAAATATCAAAAATATTATCAAAAATAATATCAAAAATAATATCAAATAAATTAAAAAGTTTTGTCAATCAATTGACAATAAATGAGTGAAATAATTGAATTATCATTTAAAGGTGTTATTGTTTTATACAAATTATTATATCATATATTAAATATAATTTATTTATTAATACAACTCTTGTATTTGTCTGTTAGTGAGCGCCAGATCTAAAGTGATGTCCAATTGGACATCGAGTTTAGTGGACAGTGAATCACCCGATGTTGTCGACCAACAAATGAAGAGTACTCATAAATCAAGTCATAATCGACTGAACCGGCGGTCGATATGTGATTCACCGATAAAAGACAACAATTCATTGAAAGTGCTGTCAAATAACAATTCAAGACATTTAACAAAAACAGATGATTCACACGAATTAACCAAAATTAAAAACAAATCAATTGTTGACCAAAATATAAATCATTCATTGCATGAACCAAATGAAGAGACAAAGTCAGAAATTTTAAGAAAATTACGAAAACATCGATTTTCGGCTAATTATTATAGTAATAACGGCGCTCCCGAAGTGTCCTCAAAAGTGATATCAAATGATAATAATGATAGTAAATCTGCCAATAAAGTGATTGACAAACAGATAACCAATGAAATGATAGAAATTAAGGACAATCTCAGTGCCAATACAAGAGTTGACCAAATTATAGCAAATGAAGAACAAAGTGATGACATTGAGTGTTGTTTTGTAAATAATTGTAACCAAAAAGTATCGACTTTTCACTTATTTGACAACAAATTCTGTTCTTCGAGATGTGCTGTCTATCAGTGGACACTTGACTTTCACAAGACTTTCGGTCAAACAAATATAGGTTAAGACATAATCTTATAACTAATATATTAAAACATATCAATAATTTAATAATAATATTGATAATTAATATCAAAAACAGTGCACCAATTATTAGGTTTCATAAATTCACAAAAATATTTTTTAATTACGTTATCGTATATGAAATTATTTTATTCATTTTAATGTATTTTATGATAATTTAATTTTTACATTTTTAAAATGAAATTTTGAAACTATAGTTGCCTTATATGGCGTGCAATTTCTTAAATAATTACCGGTTATATCTTTTATGGTATAAATTAATTACCTATAATATCAATGGCTAAATAATTTCAATCACATGTTGATTTAAAAATTTTGTAATAAATAGTTTAATAAATAAGATAGATAAATTTAATAATAAAAATCCATTCAATTATTTTATAATGTTTTCAATGTATAAAAATTTCGATAATTAAAAAGTAAAATAAATATAATTTTTAAGTCGATATTTACCGGAATTAATATTTATTATTACAAATGTTTAATAAATTTATACAATAATTTATTTTTAATACATTACATATCATATTTTCATTTACAATGACTGTACGGTCCCTACAGTTTCACATCAATTTGAATGTGACTCTAGTTTTGTCAACACATTTGACTATTTATACAAAACAATTGTCGCAAACATTTCGTTAGTAATAATAATAATAATAATAATAATAATGATATGATTTAGTTAATTGAATCCTTAATTTAATCTTAAGTTTGATTAATGATTGCATGCATTGCATGGCTTAACCATTGGTTTCGTTGATTTGCTTTAAATTTATGTTAATTATACAGTAGTTATATATATATCATATATATTATAGTTATATTACAGACAATGAATGATACTAAAGGTTTGTCACCGCAACTGATCCAATGATTTTGTGATAAATGTTTTGACTATTTGTTGATATTAACAATAGATAAGACTTTGTAATTGTTTTTTAAATATTAATATTAATAATGTTATATACAGTTAGCGCCCGAAATAAAGTATTACAGATGTGGAGCTCCGGCTATATTGAACACGACGTGACCACCAATCAGACCATACAACAAGTGATGACCACCAACACTGATCTCTGTGATGACCAATCATTGAATGCATACATTTTGTCGGAAACTACTGATATGATTGTGACAGACAAAGAGGTTACAAATGAAACACAACTGTCTGACCAAAAGACCACAGACATCAACATTACTAATGATAATCCAAGTAATGATAATCAAATAACTACAGAAGTAACAACTAATGTCATTGAAAGCAATCAGCAAATAAAGACAATAAGTGAGAAACATGAGACCAAAGAGCGAAAAATTAAGAGACATAAACCCAATAAAGTGGTAATCGTTAAGAAGTTAGGCCAACAAAAGTCTTTTCTTGATTTTATTGATCAGAAGTTTAATCCATTCAAAGAAGGCGTTGCTTTAATACAGGACAGACCGTGTAATCAATTTGTTCACGACTTTCCCGATCAACAGATTACGTGTTGTATGGATTGTATCGACAAAAAACGTGTGACACAGACGTGTCGTTTCTATCAATACAGAACTTTAATCAAAGAGAACGGACAGATGAAAGTATATGGTTTTGCTGAAGAGTCAAATGCATCAATTGGTGACTGCAGAGTATGGCTTCCAGAAGAAAATGTCAAGAAAATAATTATCGATAAAAATCACGCCAAATATCTATTGGGTTTTGTGAGTCAACAGTTTTGTCGGATTTATAACGACGAAAAAGATCTGAGACGAGACTTTGAAGCGATTACTTGGAAGAAACCCGTGAAAGGTATTAGAGAGTTGTGTGATATCTGTGAGACAACTATTTTCAACACACACTATGTCTGTCCCAACTGTGGTCTCGCTGTTTGTGTTGATTGCTATGTTTACCGAAGTCAGCAGTCGATGACAAATGAGAAGAAGTCACGACTAAATCACGACGAGTTTGGATGGCTTTTATGTCATAAGGATAAACATAAGGAAAAGCATGACATCAAAGATCTTCATTTGGCGCTATTCATCACTAAAGCTGTATTTGATTTCATCGATAACTTATCGCATGAGATACGTAACGAACATAAGATAAAAGGCATTTGTGAGTGTAGACAACTCGATGACAATCTTAATATGGATATTAAACATATCTATAGTGATGTCAATCTCAAGAGTCAATATTCAAATGTACCGCAACAATGGTTTTTTGACGAGAAATTATTAGTTTTAACAGATCCCAAATGTAAACAAAATATTGATTTATTTCAAGTTTTTTGGCTTAAGGGTTATGTAAGTATTATTACTACCGGTAATTATTTTTATAATATTACAGCTAATTATTTTTATTGTTATTTTTTGATAGCCTGTTATGATGCAAGGCGTCCATACATTACTGAAACAAGATTTATGGTCACCCGAATCATTTAACAAAAATTATGGTAAACAACAGAGTCGTTTAGTTAATTGCCTAAACGGTCACATAATGCCTAAGACATCGATTAGTGTTTTTTGGGACGGTTTTGAAGATGTGACCAAACGATTGCTCGATCAAAATACTGGTCAAGAAATGATACTTAAGCTGAAAGACTGGCCGCCGGACGCAGAGTTTCGCGATAAGCTTCCCATTTGGTACGATAATCTCATGGAAGCGTTGCCAATGAATGAATACACCCGATATGATGGTCCCCGAAATTTGGCTTCACGTTTGCCCAATTTCTTTGTTCGACCCGATTTAGGACCAAAGATGTACTGTGCGTATGGATCGGTAATGCATACCGACAAGGGATCAACAAACTTACACTTAGACATGAGTGATGCCGTCAATGTTATGGTTTATGTTGGAATCGCTCATAAAAATGGCGTACTTCTTGAAAGTCATATTAATGCTCAAAATGATGCGTTAGTTAAAGGCGGGTGCGATCAACAAATGATGGATAGAATGTTGACAAATGATCTCAAAGTGGGTGCCATTTGGCATATATGGCGTGCAGAAGATGCCAACAAAATCAGAGAATTCATTAGAAAAGTTGCAAAAGAGAGGAATATGAAGAGTAATGAAATAACTACGGATCCAATTCATGATCAAAGTTGGTATTTGGATGAAACACTTCGCACAAGACTTGAACAAGAATATGGAGTTAGAGGTATGGCTATTGCCCAGTGTTTAGGTGATGGTATCTTAGTGCCGGCGGGAGCACCACATCAGGTCCAAAACATACACTCGTGTATCAAAGTCGCCGGTGAGTTCGTGTCCCCCGAAAATGTTGGACATTGTGTGTCACTAACTCAAGAATTTCGTAAGCTATCCAAACGCCACAACAACCACGAAGACAAACTGCAGATTAAAAATATTATATATCACACAATCAAAGATTGTCTCTCAGTTTTAGTGTCATCTTCTTCGATATCCAGAACTATTTCATTGTTCAAACCAACCGCACAACCGATACTTAATATACAATTGTCTCCCAATAAGTTAAAGAAAATAAAAATACCTAAAAAGGTATCCAAAAGTGAAATAATTTCGAAATCGGTGTCTGAACCACCCGTCCTATTAGATGCTAACAATGATGACATAAATGGACAAACATCTCAACCAATGGACACAAATGCAAATTTGCCGCCACTTTTGATTCCGTTCAACGAAATTGAAAATAATAGCTCTATTGCTGATGATTTAGGCGATTCAAACATAGATACCATTTAACAAATAGTGTTTTTAAAAGTTATTTTAATTTGTAAATAATGTTGTGTTCATTTTTTGCTATATATACGATTGAAATTTATTATTTAAAGATAAATATTACCATAAATTATTGTATTGCAATTACCGGTAATTAGACTATTTTAAAATTTATAATCTTATTATTTAATTGAAATTCATTTATATTCCAAACAAATCTTCAAATAATAAACAATACGGTAGTAAACAATTAAACATAGGATTTAAAAATTTTTAAGTATATAAATTTATATTAATTGATATGTTTATAAAAATACAATCAAATTTTTTGTTATTGTATTATGTTTAAATTATTGTAATAGTTAATTTTAATATTTTTTTTTTAAATTTTAAACATTWTACTAATAAATATTGTTTTTCTAATTTAATAAATAATTTTAATATTTACTAAATATTATTATAAAAAGTAATTGATAAATTATAATTTAGTATATTTTACTTAAAATCCTATATATACTTAATATAGTAATATTTAAAAAATAATATAAAAATTTTTGATTATAAATAGAAAGTAGAATTATGTTTTAATATTGAATAAATTAGATTTTAAAAATTTATTAAAAATATGCTATAATTATTAATAAATATGTTATAATTATTAATAAATATGTTATAATTATTAATAAATATTCTCTAAATTATATATTTTATTTAAATTATCACACATTAAATAAAATCAATCGAGAATATAATAGATAACAGTGAATGAAATGATAGATAAAATGTAACAAAAAGGAAATATAAATCTTGATATGACATCAATAGTACAGTTAGTTTTAAACGACTGTTTTTTATTGATATTATTGGTGTCAAGACTTTGTGTCCACGATATGGCCAAAGCGTATTCAATCAAAGTGGCGAAGACATAGACGATACACATTATGGTCCAAACCTCGAGTGCATAAATATATGACACATTGAGCTCAGCCTGAATTTGTTGTGCTATTAATGCTAAAAGTGATGTCACTATTAACGATATACGAGCCGGTGTTATGTGCGGCGGTATCCAGAAGCCAATGAATGACATAATAACTATTAGAAATGATGGCACAAAACGTTTAATAAGATAATTGCCAACATTTCGGTTCATTTGTATCATTGCATACAGACATGAATGGATACCTTTAATTAACAAAACAAATGAAAATATTTTATTTTTAAGTATATTATCTGTAAATCATATTATTTATTATAATAATTGATATCTGAATACCTAAATTCTGATAATCTTTAAGACAGCTATTTATAGAGTGAAATTTAATGAAGAACTCCGGCTGATCCACATTGGATGTCATCCGGAAGGAGTGCCAATTCAAACGCACGGTATTTATATTTTGCGATACTTAAGACAAATCATTATTACATTAATATTATTATTTTGTATGACATTTGGTAATAAAACATATATATATATATAATAGCATACAAGTGGTAACATTAATAAAACACTTTTGTTTATCGAAAGGATATTTTTCAAACTTCATATCACAGCTAAATTTGACCCGAAGTCTGGCCGCCATAAACACGTCGTATGTATTATTAATAATAAAGTAAACACTCGGAGATATGACATCATTAGCCATTCCTCCGTTGATAGCGTTTCTGAAATATGTGTCGGGAATCCACAAACGGCTTTTCCATTCATAATCCAGAATAAGTTTATCTGAATCGGGAACCGGTTGTAGTCTATAGTCTTTCCAATAAAGATGATAAAACATATCGACATCAAACTCCTGTTAAATATTAATAAGAATATGTTAGCTATATATTAATTAATACTAAATTAGCATAAATAACCATTTTTGAGTCGGCATCGGGAGTTATAGTTAACACAATTATTGAGACATTAACCTCAACTGCACTGCCATTAACTTTTGGCGCACTGTTACGGTTGTAATCCTTGGGCAACAATTCAGACCCATAGTATCCACTCAATGTATAAATGAATTTATTTTTTAAATATACAATTAATAACAAAATAACAAAATTTAAATAAATATTTATAAAAAATTTAGACATTATTAAAAAATTGAAAGTTACAAACAAAAATGAATTTTAAATGATTTACTAATATTTTACTATAAACTTATATAATATATAGATATCAGTATAGCTTAATGTAATAAAATTGATGTATTTGTTTTACAGAATATTATTTAATTTTTTGTTACCAAATAAGTTTATTTTATTTATTATTTCAATATATTAAATTTTCAAGTTCAATGCCATATAACTTAACAAAAATATTACATGATATTAAACTTTACTTAGAGTGCAATTTAGAGCTATCATGAATTATCATTAAACTAAATAAATATTACAAACATTTTTATATTAGTTGCTTATTAACAGTTTAACATTACGGTACAATATAACATAAATACTATTAATAAATTATATTAATAAATATAAATAAATATAACAACTATTAATAAATGATTAAAATCTAAATCCAAATATTTCCAATGATTACTTATTTTTTAATTCTATAAAAATCAACATAAAAACAATTATTAAATATAATTAAAGCTTTCTAACTCAATGATCAAAACTATTTTTGTTTGTTTATTTAAAAAATATTTTATTTATTGTAACTAATCAATAGATATTCGGATTTAATTTTTTTTTGGAATTTAAATAATAAGTTATTTAGAATTTATTTAATTATACTATATTATTTTTTATAATATTTAATCAAGTATTTAGATAATACAATGCAAATCTATTTTATAAAAAATAAATATTACATTTTTTATTATAGTGATTGTCTATAAAAAATCATATTAAAAATATTGCATTTATAAATACTTATAAATAAAACAGTTATTTAAAAATATATCGTACAATATTATACATATCACTAAATCTGAAAACATTTCTTAATTGCTATTTATGTTTCATAACAAAATTATAAAAAAAAATTAACCAAAAAACAAATTAAAAAATATTATTTAACTTTTTTTGTTAAAAATATAAATTTTATATTAAATATAAATATAATAACATATAAAGAAAAAAATTAAGTAAAATTACAGTAGTTTTCTACATTTTACTGGTGGGTCCCATAGATAAGGACATAGAGTCATCGGTAGCTTTAAGTGCAGCCGCCTTTTTGTCGGGAGAGGTAGAGACTGTAGATATACCTGCATTGAGCACAGGTTTGGTTGACTCCACACCAGTCGCGGCTGTCGTCGACTTGGCTTTTGATCTGGTTTTGACTTTTTCGGCAAATAATTGAATATTTTGTCTAATTTTTGAACTTTCTTTGGACTTTTCATTACTTTTGTTTGGCATAACCTTAGACTTTAGATTGTCTTTTACTGAAATCTTATTAACCTTTGAAGTAACGGCCTTATCATCCTTTTCTTTAGTTGATACCAATTGCTATTTAATTAAAATTAAAATATTAGTGTAAATTATATATATATAATATTTCTATAAAAATATAACAAAACTGTACCGGAGGTGTCTTTTTGTCAGAGAAGCCGACGTGAGACAGTTGGCTTTGAGTTGCACCTAATTTCTGTAAAGTTTGTTTGTCAGCTCCGACCTCAACCAATTGTGATGGTGTGGCACCCAATTTGGCCATTTGTGAGTACGTCGCCCCCGAAGTTTTCAGTACCGAAGGTGTTATTTCTGCCGCCTTCAAGTCAGATGGTGTGGCGCCCACTGCTATCAACTCAGACGGCGTCACATTTAACGACTCACTCCGGCGTTTGCGACAACAAAGAAAACATATGACACAAATGCAACACAAGAGTAACAGCAGACCAATGATTAGACACAATATATATAGTATTAAATTATACCAATTGTTCTTAAATGGACCCCTAAAATACCAGACTCTGGCACTGGTAGGTAAAACTGTTGAAACTATTGATGAATTAGTAGAAGTGGCAGATATTTCTTCACATATTATGGCAGTTATTATAATCACTAAACATTTCATTATAATAAAAGACAATTAATTACTAGTTTTAAAATTATTATTTTATTATCATATAAACTATTATTGAATTTATATTAAGAAGTAATAAACTTCGACCGTTAATAAAATATATACAAAATATTCAATTATTTTCATATATTTTTAATGTTTCAGTCAAGAGATAAATTTGTCAATTATTTCTAATATTTGTATAACTCGTCAATCATTTATAATAATATAATTAAAATTTATTATTATTATTAATCACGAGTGAATAAATCATTTTGAATAATTTAAATTCGCTAATTACTATACTAACAATTAGATACAAACTAATTAAAATGTAATTTACAATCATAACAGTAAATAGATATGTCATTTAAAGCTATGGCTAAATACAATCATTATTTGGTAGATAAAAAAGCCATTGAAAGTGCATCCAAATTGGATATCAAATTTATTAGTCATGTTGGACAGGGAGGTTATGCTGATGTATATTACGGCACATTTAACTCAGAGAAAGTGGCCATTAAAGTGACACATAAAGACAAGTGCAATAAAAATACATTAAAACAGGAGCTCGAAGTAGTCCAACATTTAACACCTATTGAACACCAAAATGTCATTAAATTTTTGAAAGTTATCGATAATCCGGATGACATACCAAATGAGGTTTGGCTCATAATGGGTTGGTTTGAAAGCAATGATATGAATCAATTGTTGATTACTCGTAAACAGCCATTCAATGAACAGATAGCCCAACATTACTTCAAGCAAATGGTTGAAGGTTTGCAATGGTTGCACCGCAATAATGTAGTGCACCGGGATATCAAACCGGCCAATTTACTTATTGGTATCAGTGCTGAGAACATGAATGTCATTAAGTATATAGATTTTGGTTTTGCTAAAATAGTTAACAACAATACAGATAATAGCAGTCCCGATAAAGCCATGTGTACTTCACATAAAGGTTATTATAAACATTTTATCTTTATATTTATAACAATATGGATCATCAATAGGTTCACAAATATATATGGCACCGGAGATACTGTCCTCAAAGTTTATTTATTACGATGCCTTTAAAACAGATATTTATAGTTTAGGTATAGTTTTATATGAGATGCTCTTCAATGAGTTACCGTTCCTTACATCTGACTTTGGCGTCGATCGCGAAGACAGAAATGACTTAATGATAGCACTTAAAGAAAGTCTTACCATTAGATATCCCGAAAATATTGATGTCTCTGAAAGCGCTAAAAATTTGATTGAAAACATTTGTTGTGATTCAGATAAACGACTGACCACTGAACTCATACTTCAATCAAAATGGATTAAACCGACTAATAATCATTAATACTATAAATAAATTGTATTTTTTAAAAAAAATTAACAATTATTATAAAAATATGTACAAATTGAAAATACAATTTAAATTTTCACATTTAATCAGTTGTTTAGTCAAAAACTAGAATTTCATCTCATAATAAATACAGTACTTAAACTCACTTATGTTAATCATATTAAATATATATTTAATTTATAATATTTAATATTAGTTATATCAACAAAAGAAATATATGTTTTCCAAGTTATGAAATTTACAGATTGTATAATACTCTTTAAATACAATTTTTTAACAAAATAAATTTCTAAACCATTATTTTTATATACAATTTATTTAAATTTTAAAGTTAACTTAAGGAGAATTATAAATTAAGATTCAAAATCTATTGTTAGCATTGAAAGTAATCCTGTTTTTGCATTGATAACAATTGGCGGCCAATTGAGATAATATGGTTTCTAATCTTAAGATTTCATTATTCTTCCACTCGACCAACAGTTCCATCAGATATCCATCACTCAATGTCGCCAATCGTTTCAATTCACTGATAGTTTTGGTCATATAATAGTCGAGATTATTGTTAAGAAAAGAATTCAATTTTGCAAACATAGTCTCAACGCTATACTGTTTGGCAAATTCGTAGATCTCTTCAATGGTCTCAAAGTTGATCATTTGGATCAACATTTTCTCCAGTGTTTCCATCAATGACTTTATATGATATATGTCGGCACATATGTATAGATCCATTACTTGATGACAATTGCAATCGTTTTCAAGTATAATTCGGTTGCAATAAATATATTTGAGAAGTGCTTTAAATGTGTTGTATTTTATGTCTTTGATGTCAATCACTGATTCAGTAGATTCTGTGAATTCAACTGAAAACATGGCGTTAAACACATCGCTTCTCAATCTAAGTAACCATTTGTTAGCAGCGATTGTCTTGTTTTCAATTTTGAAAGTGATATCACATTCATTAGGATTATCCAAGAATTTCAATTCGTGGCAATCTTTGTAATTATTTGTCATATTTTTATAATAAGTATAGAATTAAATTAACACTATATATACTGTATATAATATGACAAWTTAGCCACATATATAGAAATATACTAAATAACCACAATTTATATTACAACTAATATTATAGTTTGATTTTAGTGCTAATAATTAAACTAAWATAAATCATAATTTAAACTCAGTAACAAAATATTCACGTTATCATAAATTTAAAAACTGTATATTAATTGCTATAAATGTATTTTTAAGTTTAATTATATTATATTACAATAAAGTATTTTTCATAATAATTATGAACTATAATTATTATAAACTCATAGAGCAATATATCTGATATTTTTAAATAAAAGTTTATAACTTAGCGTAATATAAGTTTATACTATTAGTTTTGAACAAATTTTATATAAATCTCATTTATAGTAAAACTTTTATCAAAAATTCAAAATATTATCAAATATTACCGAAAACTCAATTCCAATTAAAAGTTTTTGTTAAAGTGTTTAAAAGTTTAAAATCTCTTATTTGTTGAATATTAATCAAGTTTTTTGTAGAACTGTAGTAATAATAAAATTATTAAAGAAAAAAATAACAAATAATATAAATCAAATGAATTTAATATATTAAATATTTAACACAACATAAAATTAGAGATTAAATTAAATTAAATCATTGAAAACTACTGTTCATTGATTTTGATATTTGTCTAAATGTTGTGAATAGTCGAGTATTAGTGATATACGATAACACAACAAATAAGACAATAAGTGCGGTATGAATGATAAATGCCATCAGAAGTATCCAATTATCAGACATATTGTAAAACATTAGACCAATTGTTGCAAATGAAGTACCGATACCAATGAAGAAGCAAATACTGAGAAATATAGTACACAAATGGTTACTCCATTTGGATCCAAATGACCAAAAATAGTAGACTTTTAGAGTATATCTATAAAAGACTGCAACCAATAGATGTATAATCGGCACAATTACTATAGGAAATAATGGCAATTGAAATGATAAGACAGTTATCGACCAAAACTTGRCTTCAAAATGAATACAAAGTGCTATCAATAGGAATAACAGATTGGATGTCATGTAATAAAGTATTAAGTGTTCGTTGATTTCAATCTCTTTAAATGGTTGACAGTCTTCGTCATCGCGTTTCCAATGAGTTGTTTTTAGCTGAAATTTTTCACTGTCTGTTGTTGTGGTATTAGTTTGAGAAATGGATTGAATATTACGGTTGACATCTGTATAATAGGTGACACGTTTGTAGTCAATATCGATAATCTTGATGTCATAGATAAAGATATCGCCATTTATTGCCGTATGATTTATTACAATATAACCAAAATTATTAATCGGATCTTTTCGATGGATAAGTACATTGAGTTCAAATTGTTTACAAGACTTAAGACGCCGAAGCACTGGAAATAACACCAGTCTGACAGAAAAAGTGGTTAAATAAGTGTCACACAAATCGCCATTTTTATTGGGTTTGTCGTCAAGAGTCCGGAGTGTTAGCACTTCTTTTCTTATATCAAAGTTGTGTTTATTTGATGGATTGATCCGCAGTTTTACTAAATATCTGTACTGAGCCTCATGTGAACGACACTTATCGTAAGATTTGACAAACTCTTCTTTTAAGAGATTCATAATGATTGCAATCATGGCATTGATGGCTAATCCAAACATCACTAATGCCACTATTAGAGGCCAATTCGCCACTGTTTCAGTATTACTTAAAAACATTCAAATTACTAATTGATAACAAAATCAAATATTTATCAAATATACTAATCTTAATTCAAATCTACTTTAGTTTAACAATATTTTATATTTTTTCCCCTAAGAGACAACAATAATAAATTTACATAATTAGCTCGCGTTTACGCTAACTATAATATCAATCTTACGGTTATTATTATTATTTGGTATTAATTACATAATATAATAGATTAATATTATTGTACATTAATGTTTCAAATGTAAGAAAAATTTTAACAATAATTTATTATATATAAATAAATTAAAAAATAGTAGACCGCAATATAATTATATTACAAAAGCATAGTCACTTTTATTTTATAAAATATTTAAATTTAAACTTTAAGATAATTGATAAAGAAATCTATTATTTTAAATATTTAGTATATTTTTGCCATTAAACAAATTTAAATATGTTTTTATAGATTTTGAGATATTACACATCTCTGTTTTTTGTTAATATTTATTATATTATTTGTTTAATCTGTAAAAATTGTTGTTTTTTAAATGAGTAAACAATACATAAAAAATTAACAATAGCTATCAATGTATAGTATTTATATGCTTTATATATAATCACTTTTAATGATTACAAATATAATTTATTGTAATTAAATATAATTATTTTATTAACATTTATCTGATTTAGATCCAAATAAATCATGATTACAGACAATTTGCTTTTAAAAACACTGAAAAAAATCTATCGATTTATAATTATTTTTTTGATAAATTGATAGAAAATACAATAAAAATCTCATGGAATGAACTCAAACCAGTATTATATACTATAATAGCAAATAAATTAATTGACAATTAATTGGATTTTATTTGTGATTAAAGTAAAAATGGTATTATACAGTAGTATACAATGTATAAGTATATAATATACATTATCTATTGTTATGACTACTACTGTATAATAAAAAAAAAGTTTAATTCATTTCTGTTATTTTTATATTATTATATTATAAGTTAGTATTAATTTAGTATATTTACATATACAGTATGTATAAAGTATATAATTTTTAGTTTATATGATTATACACGAATATTATATTTTATTTTAAGTAATGTATTGAATATGATTACATTAAAACAAGTATTTTACTTTATGTCTCTTAACTTAAAACTTAAATTTAAAACTATATTTCTCCCAAAGTAGGATCTGAGTCTCAAAATTATATAAAAAAAATTAATTGTAATAATATCTCAATAATTTTGTGAAAATGCTGTTCTATATTAAACTTGAGATTAAAATTTTAAATATGTTTTTTTACATTTTTATAAATTATAATAACATATATTCAATAAATTTTATTATGACTAAAAAATCAACATATTAATTATAAGTTATATTATCTATTTTGTAATATTGAGGGTAATATCATAAATTAATAAAGTTTACAATATTATTATACTGCATATTTATGGCAAAACATTTTATAATTTATTTTTATTTGAGTTTTACTTTATTAATGATWAATTGTGTAAAAGTAATAATAATTAATTTTCTTTAAGTCAACAATTAGTAAAATATAGTCTGTTTATGATAAGAATATAACATTTCAATTAAAAACTTATATTTTTGTTTTACTTATACTTGATTTTGTGTCCACTAGTCATGACCTGAAAGATCTTTTTCCGACTTTTTATCAAAATTATAAATATTTATTTTGCAATTTTTATTAATTACATTACTTATTAGTAATATATAAATAGTTAGGTCTGTAAAAGTCATAACCTTTTTAATTCAATACAGTTTAAGTATATGAGTATTAAGATAATAGTATAGTTTGACATTAAAAACCTAATTTGTTTTATTGTATTAATTCAATTAAACAATTGCTTTCCATTTAAAGACAAACAAACAAATAAAAATAAAAGTATTATTAAATTAGTTTGATATCAAATAATGCATTATTTGATAACATAAAAAACAAAAGTGAAATGAGATCTCATTTTATATTAAGTGAAAAATACTAAAAATGCAAAAAACAAATCAATTGCGAAATTCATTTTCATTGTAAGTTATAATTTATAACATTTTAAAGCATATATTAGAAACCAAATATTTATTTTATTTTATTACAATTAAAAATTACATTAATATTTCAAAAATGTCTACAATCAACAATGTATAATATATTAATAGTTACATTTCTACAAATAAATATAAAATTATATTGACAATATAATATCAATAATTATTGTAAATTAACAATTTTTAATAATATATTAACAATTAAAACTCAAAAATTACAAAGTGTTGGCACTATAAATAACAAACACAAAATACTTGAGTCTTGAGAGTAAATAATTAAAACAATACTAAATAAAAAACATTTAATTATAATGCAAACTCATTGAAAACAACTACAGTAAATGAAATTTTATTAATGATATATTATATATTTGTTAAACTTTGATCGCAATAATTAGCTATTTTAGGCATCATTTCATATATAATAATTTGATTGATTTCCAGTAGTTGTACTATAATTGATATCCAAATATTTCTATATTTTTAAATAATAAATAGCTAAACAAAATTTGCATAAAAGTTTCCTTTGATTATAGCAAATCATTAGAAAATGATTTATCACTAAAAAACAATTTAGATATTAATAAATTAGTTACTAATGTTTCCATTTAATTATTGATAAAATAAATATATTTTTGTAATCATTTTTGAAATTCTAATAATAAAATTTTAACTTAAATACTGTAATAAAAATTATATCTTATAATTTTTATTAATCAAGTTTTATATTAGATAATAATAGTTCAAAACAATTATTGATATTTTTTAATTACCGGCAAATTAATTATAGAAATAATACTATTATTAAGTTTTGACTGCAAAATAACTTATACTAAGTTTAAAAATAATATATCATATTATAATTGTTTTATAATTTAAAATTAATAAAACTTTCGACGATTTATTGAATATTTTGAGTAAATTAATTACAAAAAATTGAGTCAAAAAATGCATATAATATAACATTAAATATATCACAAAAAATACCGGTAATTAAAATACTCAAATAAATGACTTTATGAGTAAATTAATATTATATTATAAACTCCAAAACTTGACTAAAAACAATAAAACAAAATGTTTTAAATGATACTTAAAATTACAATATTATCGATATTATGATTCATTATACTTAATATTATATATTAATATCATTTAATACAAAATAAATAAAAATATTTTAAACACTAAATAATAATAACAAATAAAAGAAATCAAAGTTTCAATCGTTAATCATTTGTTTATCACTAAACTCTTGTAGTTTTTGTGCCAATTGGTCACCAAATGATTGTCGATATTTTGGTGAAATATTATCGAGCAATGCGTACGGCGTCTCGTAATAAACAGTCCGGTCATCGGCTGTCAGGTCATTGGTGTCCAACTGATGGCCACAAATGCGAAAGCCGGCCGAACTCATCTCAATAGTTAATATTGTCTCCTCTTTAGTCTCCAAATTGAGATAAACACCGTTTTCATCGCACGGAAGCTCTGAACTGATGGTCAGTTGTTTGACAAAAGAGTGGATGTCCTGAATGACGGCCAATGCCTCGTATTTCCACCCGTTTTGGCCGTCATTACCGCTAGAGTTGAGTAGTCTTTCATCGCTTATCGGCGATTTAGACATCACTGGTGTCGGCAATCAAATGATATTCAATGAAATGTGGATTAAATGGTCAGTCAATGACAACTAAACTCAAAGATAATTGTTTTGACAATTATTAGTGAAAACAATTGAAACAAATGTTTTGATGATTACATTGACTGCTATATTGACAATACATTCAATGTTTACCTAACATTCAATTCAATGCAATTCAACACTAATTTTGACGTCAAATAATGTTTACTACTATTGGCTAATAATAATCAAAATACAGTTTTTGTATACATTTTGTTACTTAATTTTCATTCATTTTTATTGATAATTATCTACAGATAATCACAGTATTATATAAAATCAATACTATCCATAAATAACGTCACAATTGTTAACATTGTTCATAACAAGTGAATAATGACATAATATATGACGTAATATATGAATGAAGTAATTATTGAAATCAATTGTCAATACATTTGATATCCTTTTCCGTTGCGTTTGTTTAGTCAGCGCTGCGATTGTCCACACATTCAGTCATTGATTTGATTGTCTCTGAAATTAAAGGTAATTATCACTTAAATTGTCATCAATTGTCAGTCAATACTATTGATTAATAATTATTTTTAGTATAAATGAAAGCAATTGATTGGATCTAATGTTTTAATTTTCTTGATTTTCAGAGCTCACGAAATGCAGATCTTCGTGAAGACATTGACGGGAAAGACGATCACCTTAGAGGTGGAACCGTCCGATACTATTGAGAATGTGAAGGCAAAGATTCAGGACAAGGAAGGCATTCCTCCCGATCAACAAAGACTTATCTTTGCCGGCAAACAACTAGAAGACGGTCGCACTCTCTCTGATTACAACATTCAGAAGGGTTTGTATCACTTATTTAGACCAAACAGTGAACAGAATCAGTGATTAATTAATGTTTGTTTTGTTATCTTTTAGAGTCGACCCTTCATTTAGTGCTCCGTTTGAGAGGTGGTGTAATTGAGCCCAGTCTTCGTATTTTGGCTCAGAAATACAATTGCGATAAAATGATTTGCAGAAAGTAAGTCAATTAAAAGCAATGAATGAATGAATGAATTGATTGATTGATTGATTTGTCAATTTAATAGGTGTTACGCCCGATTGCACCCGAAGGCAACCAATTGTCGCAAACGTAAGTGCGGACACTCTAACAATATCAGACCCAAGAAGAAGCTGAAGTAAACATTCAGAGTTTACTTTCTGATGACAACTCGAGACCAAAATATTTGTCTATTTTGTGATCTTATATTTGTTTCGGGTATTTATGTGATCAGATAATGATGTTTAATATTCGAAATGTTTATGTATTTCAATAAATAAATGATTTCTGAATTTAATGAATTTTGTTTAATCAAACTTAACTTTCCGGTAATGTAAACAATTGTGCTTTAGTTTCAATACTAATTATGATATATATAGTGGAAAATAATGGATGCATTAGTTAAAGTTTAGCGATTATAATATTTAGTGTAAATAATAGAAATTTATATAAAAACAATAATTTATTCATTTGGTTGTACTTTGAATTTGTTTTGTTATAGGTTTTCGATAAATATTTAATTAGATATTCACTTGTTTTTAGACAATTTTGTGCCAAAAGTTTGTTTCAGGATTTTTGATACTCTATTATTGATAGACGACTAACAATGAATTGCTGTTACTGTTGTTTACTAACTAAACTATCGGTAATATTATATAATAAGTTATTACATAACGACAGTGTCTTTGCTTTTGTAAGTTAAGGGATATGTTATACCGTTATACGACGAAAATTAGAGATTTATTTTTAATTTTATAAATAAAAAATTATTGTTTTGGTTTATAAAAATAGATTATAATAACATAAATGAAATTTATATTTAATAATTATATAAAATTTAGTATAATAATTTTTTTTATAAATATAATGAATTTTTTTAACTAACCGTAGTTTTATTTAAGTTTTTCAATAATTATATAATTTAATGAATATATGAATATATAAATTTAAAATGAAATTGAAATGAAAACATATTACGGTAATACTGTACTGTAGTTTATTTTATTTGTTTATTAATTTTCTTATAATTTAGTACTTATTATAAATGGTTGTGTTTTTGTGTTAATTAGCTTTAGTATAGTTAAGTATTATAAAATAAAAATATTTTTAGATTGTTTTAATATATAATTATTAATGATTACTGTAGTCATTACAAATCAAAAACAAGATTTTCACTTACAGTATATTGAATCCAATCAATTGTTGAAATCCATATCAAAACTCGTACTTTTTATAAATATTTTTATTTCTTAAAATTACACTCAAAAATAAAATAAAATTTTATATTAACTAGAATTGAATTTAAGTGCTTTAAAGTATATTTCCTATAATTGACAATTGCTTTTCATTTGTTAGAACATATACTGTATATAATATATTATACGTTATATAAATTTAGTTCAATTTCATTGATTATTTTTAAAAAGTTATATTAATATAAATAACGATCAATAATAAAATGATTCAGTAATACTTCAAATTTAAATCATTAATTTTTCAAGTTTTTTTAATGAGAAAATCTATAAAAAGATTAAGTTGCATTACTTTAAATGATACAACAAATACACAACAATAGATAATAAATATTATATTACAAAATATAATATTAGATTATACAGTAAATGAACCGATAGTTATCATTTTTTAAAAAGAAATGTTTTAAGGGATTTAATATTATTGTATTTTAAAATAAAACTATTATTTTTGTATTATACTGTATATTTACCGGTAATAAGTTATATATTTATCCTATTTTTATAAAAAGTGGAATTAAGGTCTGAAATACAGTATATTGTGTCATATCAATGATGTGATCAATGAAGTACATAATAGTATTAATAATTTGTAATATATTTTATAGTATTATATGTTAGGGAATAATGTTATATATATTATATGTCAATATAGTTATACTAAAATATATAAATTACAGTAAATGCAGTATTTTAATGAACATTATAATACGGAAAATGATTTATTTAATTTTAAATTACAAAGACATTGAATAATAACTAATAAAAAGACAATTGTAATACAATTCTATTAAAAAGCAAAATATTTCTCAAGAATATTCTTAAAGTATTCATTGTATTGATTATATCAAACTTAAACAATACATAAGTTTTGCTTTTATACAGTAACTTAAGATTAAAATTTTAACCATAAGTTTGAACTTTTTTTTATTAATGCAGATATATATTATACTTAACTTAAGTACAGTATTAAAATACATTAAGAAATTTATCTAAATTTTTAAAATGAATTGAATTTATACACAGCATTAGCCATTGATAACTAAATACTCTACTATATATATCACTATATTATGGAAATTTTTAAAACTATTATCCCACGAAACAAACTAATATAAATCATTTTACTTTTAAACAGTTAATTATGTTTATAAATTATATTTATAGGATTTTCTTAATTTTAAAAATTATCAGTAAACTATTGATTTTAAATATAATTATATAAATAATTAACAAAAAATCATAACCAAAAAAATAATTAAAAAGAAATAACAAGAAATAATTAAAATATTGTAATTATCTTTTTTTTAAAAATAAATACTTTATGATAACATTAAATTTAATAAATATATATTATATTAATTTTTAAATATCATGATATACTGTTTATATTATAATATTAATTTTTTATTAAGAAAATAATAAAAGTTTTATTTAACATCTTTTATTTAATCCAAACTCTTAAAGTTAAACTAATGTTAGCTTAAATAAATCAATGATTACTGATAATAAAAAAAACAAAATGAGTTATTTGTGACTTAAAATAAAAAAAAATATATACAATACTGTAATTTTATATCATATGTCTACATATTATGTTAACATTATAGCATAAAATCAAAAAATATTATATAAGAAGTTGAAATTGTATATAATTTATGTTTCGTTTCAATTGAATGAGTAAACATCAAAATATCTATTCATTAAATATATTGTTTTGAATTTGATTTTCTTTATATAAAAGGGGTTTTCATTAATCTCCGGCACGCGGTTTTTGCTATAATTCTTAAACGGAGTGAGATATATTAATTTTGTAAAGAGTGTATTAAAAAGTGATTTATGCGTGATAATATAAAATTAAAAATTTTTAATTTTGATCATGTGATCATATTTATTCTTGGATGTTTGCAAACCACTATGTCAGAATCTAACCTATAAATGTTAGAGTAAATTTTCAATAGCATATTTGTAAAGCTTAAATTGAAAATTTATGGGAAGAAAAAATTTTTGAAATTTGTTGAAAAATAAATTTTTTATGGCTTTTCAAACATGGGGAAAAACACATTATAAGAAAAAGTAACAAATAATATGACGTTATTTATGGACAGTAGACACTTATTATGTTACGTTTATGGCTTGATGAGATGCCAGTGCAAAAAAATTACGTCCAGTATAAACTGTTAATCCCTACCGACAAACGTAAACAAATTAAAATTAAGCGAACTATTGGATAAGGGACCAGATATACGCTTTTAAGTGCTGGTAATCATAATGGATTTATAAAGAATGCTAATCATATTTATATTAATAGAAAAATTAATAGTGAACTATTTGAACACTGGATTAAATATAATGTGTTACCTAATGTGCCCCCAAATAGCGTTATTTGTTACGATAACGCAAGCATACATTCCCGGCAAGTGACACACACTAGAATCCCAGTACAGAATACGCCGAAACAAACAATTATTAATTACTTAAATAATAATAATATTTCATTTAATTCAAATCAAACTAAACGTGAATTATTAAAATTAATTAAATTACATAATACTAGTCCACAATTTGTAGTCGATAACATGATTAAAGAGGCCGGACATACCCCCCTTCGACTGCCCCCTTATAGTTGTGACCTAAATCCAATCGAATTAATATTTGCAAGAATTAAATATATTATTTCTAAATATAATTTTAATAATAATGTACAAGAATTTCATAAATTATTATTTAAATCACTTGATAAAGTTGGCAAAAGTGTGTGGGGTAAATGTGTCCGGCATGTGATTAAACATGAGGCCAATGAAAGGATAAGACTTGATTTAATTAATAATTTAAATGATAATAATGTGATATCTAATACTTCCACTGACCATAATTATTGTTAATTAATTTTAAATAAAGTTAAACTTAGTTAAAAATTTGTAATGTATAACTATGTTTTATATTACCTAAAGTTTTGACTTTTTTAAGTATGGCGTCCAATATGTATCTAATTTTTGTATGTATAATAGATAAAGATTTTAATACTATAACTTATTCTAAAAACAAAATTTTTTTATGTCTAATATTTTTTTAGATAATCAAATTTAATTAAAAATTATATTATCGAATTACAATGTTGTGTTTTTTATTTTAATTTGATTATCTAAAAAAAAATTTGACATAAAATTTTTTTTTATTAGATTAAGTTATAGTATTAAAATCTTTATCTAATAAGTGTCTACTGTCCATAAATAACGTCATATTATTTGTTACTTTTTCTTATAATGTGTTTTTCCACATGTTTGAAAAGCCATAAAAAATTTATTTTTCGACAAATTTCAAAAATTTTTTCTTCCCATAAATTTTCAATTTAAGCTTTACAAATATGCTATTGAAAATTTATTCTAACATTTATAGGTTAGATTCTGACATAGTGGTTTGCAAACATCCAAGAATAAATATGATCACATGATCAAAATTAAAAATTTTTAATTATATTATCACGCATAAATCACTTTTTAATACACTATTTACAAAATTAATATATCTCACTCCGTTTAAGAATTATAGCAAAAACCGCGTGCCGGAGATTAATGAAAATTCCTTTTATATACTACTATTAGTCGATAGATATAACATTATTCTAGTGTATAGTTAGTAATTTTAAAGCAATAATAAAATTGGTGTATATTTATAGAAAGTCATTGCCAAATGTATGTTATTTTTTCATTCAATTGATACAACTTTTTATTTTTTTCTGTTTCTGCATTTTCCTTTTATATTAAAATCATATAAAATTTTGGTATTTTCAATATAATTATGATATTAAAATTATTAACATGATATTTAATGTTATATACAATTATTATATTAAATAAGTTAAGCTATATTTAGATATTAGCGCTATTATTAATGATTAAAAATTGATAGATTTAAGAAATAATAATTATAATTAATAAATAGAAGTTTTTTTGTCACCTTTTGTGAAAATATTATTTTATATTTAATATAATACTAGAATAAACTGTTTATTATAAGATTCGTTGTTGTGATCTATAGCTTCTTGTATTATACAATCCCTTTCCCCTAAACTTATAGTGTCTTGTATTGTCTCCTGTTTTCAAATATGATTCATATTTCGTTAATTATGTAATTTTCAATATATTATAGTAAATATACAATACTAATGCATTGATAATGTTGTACTAATGTTATATTATACTAGTATACTTTACAGTATCTATTATATAATTTATATATCATAAATACATAAAATGAATTTAATAATTAATTAAATTAAATTTTATAGAATAATATATAAATCAGTTGAGAAGACTAGATAGCATTGCCAAAACACACTTCTAGAATGTATAGCTGTTGTGTTTAAACTGTTTAAATCTAATTAAATTACATTATTATATTAATCTCATTCTCACTGTCATTCACTTAACAACTTTCAAACTTAATTACTCATCAAAATGTAAGTTAATATAAACAAAACAAATAAAAACCTTAATTTTATTGACAAATATTTGTCGATCAGTTTGATGTTTTCATTAACAGATAGGAGTTAATCAACTCTTAAGACATCCTATTCTAGTGTTTTATCTTTTATTGGATTCTGAAGTCAACATTAGATATTGCAAAAAACGGATAGACATAACACATTCAGATAACAAATGAAGTTTTTTTTGATAAATTAAATGAAAGTTAAAGTTGAAGCTTAACTTTTGAATTGTAAAAACAAATAAAACATTAATCAAACATTTAAATGATTCTAGTTTTTAATTGTCTAATTTTGAAATAACATAAATAAATAAAAATAGAGTATTAAAGTATTATATAATGAATTATTTATAATAAATTCCATGAATTTATTGTAAAGTAATTTTAAAGTACGGTATTTATAGTTTGAACAAAAATACTAATTTTGTTTTTAATGAAATTCACAAATAAATTAGAAATATATGAAATATGTTTAATATTAAAACTCTGTAACACATGTAAATTTGTATTTATAAAATCTAACATTTGTAAATTGTTTAACAATTCAAATATAAAGCATTTATAGTATCTATAATACAATACTTTAATACTATATTCATTATTAAGTTAAATATTTTAATTAATTTTTATTAGAATTTATTCAATTTTTTAAATTTAAGAATTAATAATATTAATTATAACAACAATTAGTACAGTATAATTGTCAAATAATTTTTTAAAATAATTTTATTAATTAATTATTAGTTTATTATTATTAATTTCTTAATTAATAGTTTATTTAAAGAAATTTTCTCGGTAATAGATTTCCATAAAAATTTACTTAATTATTATTATATTTACTATTCAATTTGAAACTATAAATTGTGATAAATCAATTACTGATAAAACTAAATTAAATAATTATATTTTAGTCACATATCTAAGAGAAGTATAATATAGTATTTATAGTAATTTCAGGCATTTGATGATAAAAAGCTATTTACGTTTATTATATAAGTGTCTATTAAACAAAATGTTTGTCACAAAATTGTTAAACAGTGGTAACAGTTTAGTTACAACATAAATGTAAAATACATACAATATAAGACATGTATAACACATATCAATAGATTTGATTATATCATAGAATAAAAATTTAGGTTTTTTTATTAACTTTAGTTTTATTATATAAATGTGTAAATTTAATATACGTTAATATACTGTATTTGTTAATAATAAAATAATTAGAAAATTATAATATCATATATTAATTATTATAGTTCATTAAATTGTCGATATTTTGAACAATATCTCTGAAAAGCAGCCATTCGTCAGCCTTTATGACCAAACCATTGGTGTATTGACTGCAGTCCTCCTCTGAGATATGTCTTTCATCACTTCCTTCCGATTCATTAACTCTGAATAGTTTGAGTTGTGGTTCACCGCAAACTACAATCACTTTTGCCTTCAGATGTGTCCCCAAATTGAAACTTTTATGACTGTGTTTGTCATCATCAGTGCCACAATCATTATACTCTTCATTCAACTCTTTGTTTTTACTTTTCTTTGATTTTTTATTTCTTTTGTCTTTTCGTTCACTTTTTTCAATTACCTTATCTTCACTATTATCGTACAATTCTTCTGATTTTTGTTTCAAATCTTCCATTTCTTTTGATCGATTCCTTTGATTTTTTAGTCTTCATTTTCTTTGATTTCCTGTCGTCCGTTAACTTAGTATCACTGGATTTGTTCCCATTATCTTCTGGTTTGACATTACAATCGACTAACTCTTTGTCATTCTTTTCCTTTTGCTTTCTCTTAATTTTAGACATTTTTGTCCAATAATTTTGCTTAATATTTCAATTTTTGTCAATACTATAAAAAATATATTTTATATTAGTTATACAATATATAAAAAAATAATATAATATATATTTTATACATTGAATTAATGTCTTTTCATAAGTCTTTAGTGAAAACTATAATACTATTAGCAATTGAAGTGGTTTTCTGATCGATTGAGGCATTAATATCAAAGACAACACTTTTATTAAAAGTGCTTTTATTTGACTTTAAGACAAACTATTATATAGCACTGGTATTGACTGTATGACTGTTTTTTATAGATTTCAATCAAATCATTTTTGTAAGTGACTTATGATTTCATAAAATTTAATTTATTATTATATACTTATATCACAAATCTTTAAAAATTAAGTTTATAAGTTTCTCAAATATTACTGTATAAATTTAATGAATCAATTTTCCAACATTAGTAATGATACTGTATTATCATTACTATTATAAGTTATTTAAGTTTTTACAAATAATGTTTAGAAAATTCCACAATTTTTATACGTTATATAAATCCATGTCTAAATATAATTTATGAGTTTTATTTTAATTATCTTTGAGTGATATACTTAATAATGTATAATTAATTCTATTTTATATTAAATCAAATCATTATATTATATTTTCATTAATTAAAAAATAATAATTTAATTAATTAATTCAGACAGTCATAAGTTAATTAAAATAACATTATATACAAATAATTTATTTAATGTACAATATTATAATTGTACACAAAAATATATTATGAAATTTTAAATTGAAATCAATGATAAGATATACAATAATATGATTATTAATAATAACTAATTATTAATGTTTAGAAGTAAAGTACTGTAATTCACACTTATGTTTGACTAATTTGCTAAATGATATATAGATCACTTTAAAAAATAATTTTAATTATAAGGAATATTTTTATTGGATTATGATGATTAAAAATTATTTTTATAATATTTTATTGATTATAACTATTTTTGACAAATTATAAATGCAGATAAATAAGTTTTTGTTAAAGCGTGAATTTATTATACTGTATTTAATGTAATTTTAAAATGTCTTTAAAAAATTAAAAGTAATGATATTTATTTATTTTATTTATTATATATTTAACTTCAAAAATTTAATACAATTCTCAGCAAAGTTACATAATATTGTTGATACATTGTATTGATATACATAAGCGACTAGTAATCCCAACATTAGGCAGTTATCAGTAAGTGTTGTCTATTTTTTGTTATCCATATCTCGCGGTACCCTCTGATGAGTCCTTTCGCGACAATAGAGGACGAAATATGGCTATAAAGGTATAAATTGTGCCGCAATTTGTGGCCAACTGTCGTAAATGATTGCCGGTTAGGCCAACAAACAAATAGAAGAAATTGTAATCATTATTAAAAAATTTTAATACAATAAATAATTAATATTTTACTAAAATTGATGTTATTTGATATTCATAATCAATATAAGTACACAATTTAATAAATAAAAAATATTTATAAATATTTAATAGTCTATTATAATGTTCTCTAATAATGAAAATCTAAATTTAGTCAAATAAATGTTATTTTTTTAATCATAATATTATAATATAATCTAATATGATATTTATGCAATGATTTTTTGTTGCTAATACAGTATTATTCTTTATTGATATACAGTATTATTAAATTATATTTTTATATATATACAATAAATAGCTTTATTACAAATGTATCAAATAATATAATATTAGGATTAGGTATTGAATATCAAATATAAAAATAATAAAATATAATTTTTTTATTAAACTTGGAAATATATGATATATCACATTATTATTCGTATTATAATGAAAATATATATTTTTATTATAAAAAATATTGAATACAGGTATAATATATTAAATTTATTTTATTTTATAACTGATAATATAATAACATTATTATACAATTTTAAACCCACTTTGTTTGTGTAATATAAAGTAGTATAACAGTAGTATGAATAGTGAAATTAAACAATTATTGTATATTAACTAAAATATACAATTGATGTTTCATATAAAATATGCACTCATAGTCTTCAATAAATTTTTATTCCCTTTTGATTTTTGAAAAATTAACAAAAATACAGTTTATTAAAATCGATGTATTTTTAAATGTAAATCTCTAGAGTAACTTAATGTAACTTAGAGTTCGGGCAAATTCCAACGTGAGGGAAGTTCCCTAATAAAATCCCTACATTTTTTCCGGAAAATATTTTATTTTCCCTTACTCCATAGTTAGAAAAAATATAATTACAATAAATAGATAAATAGTACAAAAACTTAAATATTATATTAAAATATTTAAAAATTACTTTAAATTCAATAACTTTTATCATACTATTAATAAAATCACTCAAAATACAATTTAATATAATATTTTTTAAAACATTATAATAAAATGAGTGTTTTAGGGTTCAATATGTGGTAGCTTTAGGAATCCCGAGGAACAGAGAAAATAGAGAAATTTTTGGAGAATAAAACCGGGGAAGGAATTTGATCGAACCCTAAATGTACTAAATTATCAAATACTGTAAATTTAAAAAGGATTTAAGATTTTCAATGCTATGACATTTAACTAACGTTACTAATAATTTATATTATTAATAATTTGTAAAACTTCATTTTAAATTATTATTAACAATTTATTTCATTTGATTATCAATTGAAGACATTAATTAGATTAATATTATTACATATTTATTTAGTAAACATTAAAATAGTAATTCATTTAATTGATTTAAATTAACACTAACACTAAGATAACTATTAAATATAATTTGATTTATTATAAATGCTTTTTGAGATTAATCAGTAAATATGTTAATTGATATAACTGTTAGATACATAATTAAGTAAAATCAACACAAAAATATCTTGAATTTAGTCAGTAATAGACTAATACTTATTTATTTAGTAAATAAATCATAGTTTAATTAGATGTAAAACCAAAGTGTTTTTATTATTTTATAAAACATTTATAATACAATCTTTTTAACAAATTTTGTAAAAAAATTTCAAACAAATAGGTTTGTGTCACGAACTGCTCATTAAGTGATTTGCGTCAAAACAATTGATTTTTTAATTATGATGAATAAATAAAATATAAATAAATTATGTTATTCACTGAGCAATTTTGTCAAAAGTTAGTCTGGTTATTTAACCATGATGATTTACACATAAGTTAAACTAATTATACAATTCCTATGTAACTACATTTTGTACTATTAATATATAATATATTCAAGATTTTAAAAGTAATTTTTGATTACAATGTATGTTCAAAATAAGTTGCTTATTTAATTAATTATTAGCAATGTTAAATTGAGATACAATTTTATACTTAATTGAGATATTTGTAATTAGTTTTTTAAAATAAAATATGAATTACTAATTTTATTAAATAAATTTGATTTAAATGTAATTAATTATTATTAAAATATATGTATTTATTTGCTAATTATTTTTAGATCTATTATTTTTATATTTATAATAAAATAATATTAAATATAAAAATGATTTACGAGATTTTTGATTATTTTTATAATAACTTTCACTAATAAAAATAAAAATTTTGAAATACGATATAATATTAATATTTAAGCCTAAGATTCTAAGGCAAATGAAATATACAAATAAATATTTAGTTATTAATGAATTAATTAAAACAAAAATGTAATAATCATTTACAATTAATTTTTTAAAATTAACTATACTCATGAATTAAATATAATTAATATGTATTGTCAATAAAATACATTATAAAAATATGATAAAAATGTGTATTATATATTTGATTAGTGTTTTTGGCATTATTTTACATTTGTTTATAATTTGGAACCAAACATCTGCTTATTTTTAATTAATTATATTATATTTGATTATTGATTTTTGCTATAGATATTAGTGTTATTTTTAAAAATATTTCTAAAAAGTTAATTTTTAAAGTTTAGTCTTAAAGTTTATAAAATATAGAATAAAGCATTTTAATATCTTTTTTATAAATAAAGGTATTTATTTCTTATAAAGTATATTATGCTTATATAATTTTAATATAAATGTTTATCAATGCAAATGTAATTTTTAGTAAAAAGCACATTATTTCTGATTAAAATATTTTTAAATCATTTAAAAACTTCTAAAGTTTTGATGTAGTGGTTGTGAGAAACGCCTCTTTTATGAAAAAGAGTTACTTATTTTGATTAAATCGCTGTATTTTAATTGAATTGTTATTAATTGTTGGTTAAACTGGTCTACACTGGAAATTAGCTAAGAGCTGGTTAAGAGACAACTCTAATATAAAATTAATTAATTAAATTTTAAAGTTAAAAATTTTAACAAAATTCTTTTAAAAACAGAATTTTTAGTTTTTGTCATTAGTTTTCATACATTAATAGTTGACTGAAGGAAAAAATCGATGTATATGTATATGAATGAGAAATATGTGGCAGTGTTTGTCAGTGTTGTCAAAATGATATGTAAAATATTAAATTAATAATTTATTATTATTTGATTAACTTTTTTAAGTATTTTAATTTTTTAAATCTATAATTTTTATAATGCTAATATTTATATTTAAAAAATTAACAATTTTTAAATCTAAATTTTGTACTATTATTTAAAGTAGTATTCAAAGCATAAAAATATTCTATGTATTAAATTTTTTTTATATATTATTTAATATTCTATAGTATCATTTAAGCTTAAAATTTTCTTTTAAAGTAAGTTTTAATATCAAGATTTTAATTATATAGTATTTAAAAAATATTTAAATGATAGTTGAGAAACAAAATAATAATATTATAAATTCTGTATTTAAATAAAAAAATGGATAGAAGTATAAGTTATTATTAGTGTTGGCAAAAAAGAGAAATTTATAAAATAATAGAGAAATTTCTAGAAAGTTTCTAAAAGAAATTTCTATCTGGGATCCCCATGTTGATTTTTTTTCTGGATATATGTTATTATGTAACAATACATTGGTTTTACAAGTAATAATTAAATATTAGTATTAATATTTTTATTATTAATTAAAGTAAAAATTAATTTATTTAATTATCTTAAATTCTTATATATATAATAAAATGATTATTAAAATTATAGAAAACTGATTATTATTAAATAATTATAATTATTTTACATATAGGTATCGCATTTTGTTTAGTAGTGTATAGTGTAATGTTATATGAATAGTAGTATGTCTCATTATTTATATATTATTTCAATAGTTATAGAAATTGGGATCCCATAGTATAACAATAAAGTTAAATTTCTATAGAAATTTATTCCTGAAAAATTTTCTAGAAACTTTCTCAGGGAAATTTATTAGAAACTTTCTATTTGCCCATCTCTAGTTATTATATAATTATAATTTTATAATATATATATTAAATTAAATAACATTAAAAATTAAATTACAAATATATAATTTATTATTAGTTTATTAATATAAAAATGTTTTAATATTTAGTAATTTTAGTAATATTAATATTTAGATTATACATCTGTTTCAGATTCAGATCTGTTATAGATCGATCATATAATGTTTTTTTATATATTATTTTAGACTATATATTGTTGGAAATGATAAATTTATTGTATTATAAGTATTAACTTAATGTTTCTAAAGCATTCAATCTTATTAATCACGGATTTACTGCACAAAACATTATATTTATTGTGTTAACTAATATAAATGGATAAACACTTTGTTTCGGTCATTATATTTAATACCAGATCTTATGTTTGACAATATATTTTGTTAAACAAAAACCAAAGAATTTCATGAAACAAATAAACATAAGAATTAACTTGAATTTTATCAAATTATTAAAAATGAAATGTTATAAACTATTAAATAACTGTTTATAATTTGATAAAAATTTATACTGTATATCAATTATATAATAATAACAAATATAAATAAAAAAATAGTTTTGATTATTATATTTTTAAAAAATATGCTGTAAAACATTCAGATTTTGTTAAATTTGTAAAATAATAAAATCATCTAATATTTTTTACATAATATAATAATTATTTTATATATATAGTATATTAAATGACTGTTGTTGAATAAATGTTAGTTTTACAATTTATTATTTTTATAACATTTTTTAAAAATGTACAATAAACAATCAATTTTTATAAAATAATTTTTTAAATAAAATACTTTAAAAACTTTTGTTATTAAAACTTTCAAAAAAAAAATTTTTTTTGATTAATGTTTTTTAAAGACTAGTTGTTAATAAAATATTAAAAAATTATTGTAAAAATAAAAACTTTAAAATGAGATATTTATCAAATAGTTCTTTGAATAAAAATTATTGACATATTATACTATTAAATTAAAAATATTATTTATAGAGATATGTTTAGTACAGTATATATAATTTATATATTGTATATATCAGTAGATATAAACGTTAAGAAAGTAAATACATTTTGCTTTATATTTAATTATAATGTACTGCATTATGTACTGCAAATAAAACATACATTAAATAAATATTGTTGTAATTATTTATTTTATATTATGCCATTTTATAGTAAAAAATACTATTTATTTAATTTGATTTTTTAATCAGTTTTGTGACCATTTTTATATGATTACAATTACATTGACACTCAATTACATTATTAAAATCATGAGCCGTAAGGAAAGTCATTTGATAGATGAAGTGTTTTGTACTTTAACTGTGATATCAAATACATAAATACCTTTATATTCATTATATTTATTGTTAGTGTAATATAAACTCAAATACTGTATTAATCTATAAATTGTTGTTTATATAGGTATTTAATCGATAAAATATTACAAATCTAAATATTATTAATATGACTCAACTTAATTAAAATATACGATATTATATAAATTATCAGATAGATTCTAATTGATATTTATGTTTATATTAATAAATATTTAAAACTATTTTTTATTTAATATAACATCAAATTAAAATTAAAAGATAAAATGCTTTATTTAAATTAACAAAATATGATTATCTAATTTATATATTTTATATTCATAATATGTTAATATTTTAATCTTTTATAATAAATGTTATTTTATTTTTAAAAATATTTAATATTTCATAAATTTAAAATATATGTCTAAAAATTCTTAATAAATCTTATATTTAAATAGAATTTATATGAAAAAACTATACTAACCTATTTTGTAACCAATTTTTATAAAAATAGAAATATCAAATAAAATGTAATATTTTTGTTAATAAATATATGGATACATAGACTCCACCCTAAATAAGACAATTACATTTTTGTTTAATATTTTTAATTATATTATTTTTATACAATATTATATATAATTTCATTTTGAATTATTAATTTATATTAGACATATTTCTAAGATAACTATATCTGACAAATATATAAATATATTGTAACACTTATACATATACAGAATAATGTTTACTAATTTTTTTTGAATGACATTTATAATATAATTCACAGCAAGATTTTATCTGAAAAATTATATTCAATTTACTGTTATTTTAGATAATAATAATAACATTTATAACACATTAACAAAAGTTGTTTTCGGAAATACTATAATATTCTACAATAATTTAATGTTATCTAAATAAATAAATATTGTATGTCATATATATATGACATACAAAATTCATTTTGTTTATTTTGTATAAATCTAAAATAATGATAGATATTAATTAATAAAATAATAAATTTAATATAATTTTTAATTTTTATATATTATTATATTATCTTGAGAAAGACATATAGTGAAATATTTATAATTAAATTACAGTAAAATTAAAATAATAAAATATTGAGCAAAATTTAAATAAATATAAATTTGAAAATTCTGTAATAAGATTCTATTAATTATAATTTTACAAAATACATATGAAACAATTTGCTATTATAAATATCAAAAATAAAAAAATAATTTAAATAAACTAATAAATTGAAAGTAGTTTTGAGTACAGTGTAAATATTATACTGATATTATACAATATATAGTGTTAATTTTTTATTACTAAAGAAAATTAAATAAATATACATTTTAGCTTTAGATTATTTAATTTTAACTACAAGTTATCTTATAACTTATAAAGTTAAAAAAAATAAAATTATTAACATAAATTATAAAAATATGGTATGCAACTATTTGATAATACAGTATTTTCATTTATTTTATAATAATATATTATAAAAATAAAGATTAAAATAATATTTTTTTTATTTAAGTTCATTTATTATAAAATAATTTTATTTATTATATCATTAACAAAATTTTGTATGTAGATATATTATTCTTAATCCAAAAACTATTATATGTATAATTATATAATATTATTTTTAAAAATGCAATATATAATAAAAAATAAGTATATTATTTATTATAGTTTAATTAAAAGTTCTGTATAGTTAATTGAATACTAAAGTATAATACTAATAAAAAATATTTTGAATGAAAATGCTTTAGAAAAATGTATTTAATATAATCTTAATATTGAATGAATATAAAAAACTACATTATATTGATATTTATTCTGAAAAAACGAGTCTTTAATATAAAAATATAGGAAAGTATTGTATATAATGTAAAAGCTTATGGTATTGGAAACACAAATCCTTATTTCTAAAACTAATATTATATCATAAAATTTAAACCAACAAAACTCTTATTACAATTTTTTTTATAAATATAGCATTCAATTACAAGCAAACAAACAAAATAAATATTACTATATCTATATACTTAAATATTTTACATTAATTATTATCTTTTAAATAATCTTAATAATAATTATTATGACAAAAATATAAATCCAAAATTAATTAATTAAAGATAATTAAATTATTAAAAAATTAGTTTTTTCATAATACGATTTAAAAAATTTGCATATTTTTTTATTTTTGTATTAATTACAAACATTTTTTATATATTGCTGTGGATATAATATTTTTGTTTATTTGAAATCATTTAGAGATTAAATAAAACTTAAAATTAATGCCAAACTGTAGTATAATATCAATATATAGGGAACATTCATAACACGTGGAAATCCTGAGATCTGTATCAATATAAGAGACGACACAAACATGTAATTTGGATGTGAAAAAAAATCGTAAGAATTTACATTACATTTATATTATTGATTGAAATTACACGTAAACAGTAGTAGTGTTAGACAAATAGAAACTTTTAATAAGATATTTTTCAGAAAATTATACGGTATCAATTTGTTAATATTTTAAATTGTAAATGTAATATAATATTTAAAAATTAGTCTTAAAATTAGTTAGTTAGTTAATAGTTAAAAATTTAATTTTAAAGAAAATAAATTGGTAAATAAATCTTATTTTATATAAAAGCTTAATCAGCTTTTGTAATAAATAAAAATAAGTTATATATATTTATATATTATATTGTTATTTTTACATTTCTAATTAATGTTAAAATGTAATATTACTAAGTATAAATTTAACAAAAATCATTAATATTATTGTTTAAAATATTATAGAAAATAATAATAAATAGTCTAATATAAAATATATTAATTATAAAAGATTATGATAATTAAGATATCTGTTAAGTTGTTTAACTAAAATGCTACTAAAGTATAAATTCAATGTGAATGTAAAATAATTAAATGTTTATAAATATAGCAAATAAAAGATACTATACTTAAGTCATTAACAATAAAATTTCATTGTATCAATTATAGTTATAAATTAGTATTTGATTTTTATGATTTATTAAAATAGTTGATAATTAAAATATATGTGTAGTGATTGTGATTTTCATTGTGAGAAATTTACTTAAAAAGATTTCTAAAAAGTTTCCGAAAAAAAATTCTCAGTTACTTAAATAAATTTACTCGTAAACAGTAAATGTATAGTACTGTATATACTGTATATATAGTATATTATAGTTACTATATATAGTGTATGAGTTTACCATTGATTGTTGTATATATGAGACTAGTAGTAGTATTGGACTATTTGTATGCGCGAAACATACAATTCTGTTCACTTACTATACTATATAAAAGATATTCAGTGACTCTGTTTGTCTCATATTCTCGTTATATTAACAAAAGAAATATTATTATTATTATATATAACTAACGCTTTATTATAATAGAAGTTTTTATATATAAAGTTAAATTGTAAGCTAAATATTATTATTGTTGTTGATTTATTAATGATATCAAAATGTTTTTATGTATTTTTTTAATTTTACATTATTGAATATATAACAATTGTTAATTTTACAATAACATACTATATTATAGTTTAATAAAACACTAACATCAATAATAATAATAATTCGTAATAATATTATTAATTTCATTATATTAAATAATGGATAATATAATAAAATCAAATGAAATGTCATATGATTTACTTGAAAATTTGACACATATAATGACCATGATGAATTTAAGTTTAAGCCATTTTGATAATTTCAATGTATTTTTTAACAACCAAACAGATAGACCAATGCTTAACAGTGATGTAAATGAAGAAAAAAGTGATGATTACATTCAAAACATTTTAATTACGATATCGTATTCATTGATAGTTATTATCTCATTAGTTGGCAATACTCTGGTTTTCAAGACAATTGCTTTTCAGTCAAAAATGCGAAACTCAACGAACATATTAATTGCTGTTTTAGCCGTTTCTGACTTATTGATGACCATATTTAACATACCGTTCACTGTTGTCGACATAATTACAAGGGACTGGCTATTTGGCCAATTTTTTTGTACATTGGTATCATTTGTCCAGGCTAATTGTGTATATGTTTCCAGCTTTACAATGGCTGTCATAGCCATCAACCGTTTTCAAGCAGTTTATAGGACTCGACCTCAAGTTCCGGTTCGCAGTGAACAACGATTTGATTTTAAATTACTGTTAATCCTACTAATAATATGGGTTTTGGCAGCCCTTCACTCACTCCCACACACTATATTCAATGGCATTGTTTTAATTCATGGCAATCGTCGGTGTTATCCAACGTTACCCGAAACTCAATATAACTTGCGATTGATATTAACTTTGGAGACATTTGTCACACAATATATAATTCCCTTATCGTGTGCTGGAGTTATATACACAAGAATATCATTCACAATACTATCTCAGGGAAGGGTCGGTGAATCCACTGAAGACAGAGCTCGACAAATGACCGGAAAAAAGAGACGCCGTATTTCAATGTTAATACTTGTGGTTACAATATTTGCCTTATGTTGGCTACCATTTAATGTTTATTACTTATTATTAGACTTTGAAATCATTGAAAAACCAAATTTTGTCATTTTCTTACTCTGCCATTGGTTGGCGATGTCATCCGTTTGCTATAAGTTAGTAATGTATAATTCATTTCATTTTAAACATAAATATAAGTATTATTATTTGATTTTTATTTTTATAAAATAACTTATTTATATATAAACCATGGGGTTTGAAGGGGTATGGGGAAAATACCCCCTAAGAACGAGATTTTGCGATTTTACCCCCTCCTAGACTTTTTGACCAAATCGGAAAAATTGTAGCTTAAAAACGAAGATAATGATGACCCCCTGATTTTTTTTTAAATTGAAAATATCTGTTTTTGTTTTTTAAATACATATTTAAATTATTTACTAAAACTCAGTAAAATAGTCTAATTTACGTTAAAATTAAGCTAAATATAACATTATTTTTTTTAAATTAAATTATAAATTTAAGATAATTATATCTATTCTATATAGTAGTGTATTTTTAATAAATAATTTATATATTTTAAATGGTTAATTATTTATTTTTAAAATTATAGTTAAAATAAAATAAATATTAATTTAATAATTAGTTTAGTTTAAATATTGACAGAAAAAATGAAATATTACATTAATATTTATATATCTAATTAAAATTAAAGTTTTTATGGATTTAATAAAACATTTCTTAAATTTAAGGAATTTATTGGGAATTCTTGATAATTTTTTCGGAATTTTTCTTGCCATCCCTGAAGTTTGAAATTTAAAAATAATTGTTTAAAAAAGTACACCCACCCTATACCCCCTAAAATCCTAAATCTCGTATAACCCTGATATATACAGTGTATATACTGTATATGGTAGTAAATCACAAAAATATGCATCAAAATTATACTTTTATTAACCAAACATTGAAAACATTATAAATTTATTATATAAAACTATATTGATTATGATTTGTTACCCAACCTAATGTATATAATATTAATATTTAATTAAAATAGATAAGTATTGACTATTTTATCCCATAATAAATATAATAGAAAATAAAAACAAACAATTGATTTGTTGACAATTTAATTAAATTTCAGTCCATTTGTCTACTGTTGGCTAAACGAAAACTTTCGCAAAGAAGCCAAAAGATTCTTCACATTTATTCTGGAAATCCGTAACAGACCTGCGATTATATAAAATGATAAAAAATGTTTATTTTTAAAAAACCTATTCATCACAAATCTGGTAATGTTTTACACTTTATTGTTATATTTCATTCAATAGTCACTGAATTACTATATGTGAAACACAAATAAACATTTAATTCAATCAATAACTAGTATTTTTTCTCGGATTTCATTGTAAATCACTGGAGATATATAATGTAACTAATATTTGATATAACATAAAAATAATAGAATATTATTATAGTTATTATTATTATTATTATTCTACTAAAGTTTCCCAAATAAATAGTTTATTGATTAATTTGTTTCTTACTTATTGCTATTTTGCATTAATGTTAAAATATTAATATTATATCAGTTTTCACGAATTCCTGAAAGGAATACGTATATGCATTCTAAAAGTCTGTCCGTCTGTCCGTCTGTCTGTCTGTCCCACGAGGACATAGGTTCGAATCCAGGCTCAGCTAAAAAATTTTTTTTGATTTTTTTTGGTTTTTTTTCTTTTTAAGTTAAGGAATTCGTGTGGAAATGCTTTTAAAGCATTCTCAGCTGGTTTAATATTATATATATACAGTTTATTGTACTATATTTTATTAATATTTTTTTTGCCAAATTAAAAATAATATTTGCATATTTATAATGTAAATCTTAAATATTAAATCGTTGTCTATTAAATATTATCAAATTAAAATTTATCATATGTCTGAAAAAACATTAAATAGAAATATAATTAATATAGAAGTATAAGAAAATAAATAATATATATTTATATAAATATTTTAAAATGTTATATAATATTTGTAATTACATGTAAAATTTATTTTTAGTTTTTAATAAATTGGTAAATATAATCTTTTAACATAAAATTTAAAAATGTATTTTTAATGGACTAATACAAATTATAATTATAAATTAGTCAGAAAAGCTAAAGGCTATGTTAAACTTAGTCTTATATTATTTATTGTATAAATATCATCGAATAAATTGAAAGATATACTATTGACATATCATAATATAATAAAATATATATATAAATCTTACATTATATGTAAACAAAAAGTTACAAATATCATATGATATGATATTACAACTTAAATCAATTTTTATATAATACAACGTAAATAAATTTGCCAAAAAAATATTATATTATATAAACATAATTTATACTACAAAAATAATTGAAATCAAGTGCATTCACCAATTAAAAAAAATAATTTTCTTAACTTTTTAAATATTTAAGATGTAATCTATTTTAAAATTTATTATATAACTATAAAATAAAAGATAAAAATAATATATAATTGTACATTATTTATATAATATATTATATTAATTGTATATGATGAAAATAAAATAATAATTTACTAAAAATTTTTAATTTCAAACTTAAAATTATATACTTATAACAACATTAAACGTTATTTTTTTTGTCAACACTAATGTTTCGGTGACCACAATCACTCATCCATATGACAAAAACAATGACATAACAATCCTTATGTTAAGTATTTTTTAATGTATGTGAATAATACATTTGTAATATTATTAATACTAAATTTCCGCACACAATAATTCAATAATTTCATAAATATCTAGGTCTATCAATTTTAATAATATAATATTAGAATAAAAATATAATAATATTTTCGGTATATATATATATGAATCGATAAAAAAACAAATACAAAATATTATTAATTTAAATCAAAATTGTCTATTTTAGAGAATTTGTATTAAATAAAGCGGAAATTTTATTGTATTTATATTTAATACAATTATCTTAAATAAATATTTTTAAATAATAAATTGCATTACAATGAAGTATTATTTTTTGAAAATGAAAACTAGTTTTTATATAATTGTAATCATAAGGCATACGTAAACATAAATGAATAAATATAATTATTTTAAGTAATTTATTTTTCAAATTAAATATTATATTTATATAAATGAACAATGTGATATATAGATAATTAATAAAATAAATATGATTTGTTTAATATTAAGTTTTACTTATTAAAAATTATGAATAATTTTATGTTAATTTCAATGTTATGTATGTTTTTAAAAATTTAAAAAAAGTAGTTGTCAAAGTTGTAAATTTTATACTAAAATTTAGTATATTATTTTTATGTTTGTATAATAAACATAAATTGTTTACTATCATAAATTAAAATATTTAAACTCGAGTCAATAAGTTATAAAATAATAGAAATAAAATTTTTATTATACATTTACTTATTAATAATTTAGTCATGTGAGGTATCAAATGATTCAATATAAAAAAAATAAACTCAAATATAGTAATGTGAGGTATTAAATGGTTTAGTATGACAAAATAAACTCAACTACTCATGTCAAGTATTAAATTATTCAGTATTAAAATTTATAAATACATATTTATGAAAATAAATTACTTTATACTTTTACACTTTCTTTTTTTGAAAAAAATATTGCTGATCTATTATATCTTATTTTTTATTTCTATACATTATTTAACGTAAAATTTTTTTTATTTTGGCCGCTATTTTCTCTATGTTCCCGAAGAGATATCAAAATTTTAATGCCGATTCTCTATACCTTATTTTTGATGGTTAATCCAAATCTGAAGTCAAAATTTAAAAATTCAATCAAATGCAGACAGAAAGACGGAAATATAGAATTCAATTCATACTCCTTTCAGGAGTTCGTGAATATATCAAAATCCATACAAATGCTAAAAAAGTATTAAAAATTATAAGTTATAGTTATATTTTTAAATTATTAACATTTTTATTATAAGTAATAAATAAATAAATACAAGTTATCATTAATTTTTAAGTTAACTCCAATAATCTTACTAAAAATAATTGAAAATTTTGTATTAAAAAAATAATAAATTTTAATTTGTTTATTAATGTAGTGAAACGGCATTTTCATAAATAAGTATAAATATATTGTAAGAAATAATTAAATATATATGAATATAGTATGTAATGTTGTTTTTTAAAAAATATATTTAAATTTTATATTTTATAGTAACTTATTTGAATATATAATTTATGTATATTTGAATTTCTATTTTATAATATATAATATATTTTTTAATACTGTTTTCTAGATTCTACAGCAATTTATTTGACAAAAACTATAATATTATAGATTCTATTATTTCTATTATTTATAATAAATAAAACTGTCTTAATATAAGCAAAACCAAAACAATAATGACTGACACGCAATGATACGGTATAATACAGAAGTCTATGTATACGCGTAATATTATTAGGAATAATTCTTAGGGGCGGAGTTTATACAAAACATATTATGTATTTTTGTATGTATATATTAAGTGTAATCTATGTGTTTGATGTGCGTCTGCTATCGTTTTGCTTTTGATTGTACTGAGACAGTTTTAACTCTCTTTAATGTTATCATGATAGATTTTTGAATTTAACTTTACAACGTATTTTATGATAATGTTGATTATATACCTTACTCATTTACAAATAAACTATTACTATCTAAATTATTTTTTACCCAATTATATTAATTAATTAATTTTTTTGTCAATATAGTTACTGTTTTTATTGTATGTTTAAAATATTTGTTTTATTAAAATTTTTTATTACCTAATAAATTTTGTTATGTTATATTTGTTTTATTTATATAGTTTTAATACTTTCTGTATAATAAAAGTTTCAGGGACCAATTAATAATATACCTATGAATGAATGTTATAGAATAGAAATTTAATTATTTTATATTATATTTTATTAATATTGTATAATCATTAAATACATTTATATTAACCATTTATATAAATATTAACAATATTTGTATTTTAAAAATCTTTTTCTATAGTTATTGTTATATTATCTATCTTTGTTTAAATATTTAGATATTATATAAATTACAATAAATATTATACTGTATGAATATTTAAAGTTAATTTTTAAAGATATTTAAAAATGTAAAAATTTAGAATAAATTATTTATATTGTAAAAATTTAGCATTAAATGAAAATAAAATATAAATAAAATATCTACTTATCTATAAAATTGAAAAATATTATTCTTAAGACTTTTTATATTGTTTTAAATTATAATTATTTAATAATATAAATAATAAATTAGTAAATTATATTTTATAAGACATAATTATCAAAGTAGTCGAGTAGTAATTATTGATAATTTATATGATATAGACTATAGATTATAGATGTCATGTAAGATATCCACTGAGAGATAGATTTTTATACCTTTTTTTCTTATATTTAAACCTAACTTTTAGCGATCAACTGATTTTTAGTCACATGTCTTCACAACTAATCATTCAAAACACTATTTATAATTATATGACTAATAATTATAGTGTCAAACAAATAGTGGAATTGGGTTTTGATTTAAATATATAATATAATTGTATAAACAATATAATTGAAACATTTTTAATATGATTATAATTATAATAATTATAATATTAAATTATACAAACTCATCATAAAATTAAATTATTGATCTTTATTATAATATTTTATTATTATTAATATATTTTCAAAGATTACAAAATACACAAAATAACAAATCAAACGTTAGTTTCAAATACTATACAAACATTAGTGTAAATCAAAATAAATGTTTTTTGTTTCATAAAATGGCAATTCTTGGTGTTGTATATATACATTATTATAAAGTATATATCTTATATATATATATATATAATATATTTTATATTATTAAATAAGTATATCAAAAGCGATGCACTTTTGCTATCAAATATGTCTAACATGTAATCAAAAGTGACTGAAAATGAAAATAATTTCTAACAGTTTTTGATCATAACTTTGATTTCAACAAACATTTTATTTTCGATTAATCAACTCTTATAACTCATGAGGCATTAAATTAATAAATATTATTATATTAATTATATGTTAAAAATATTATAAAACTTTTATTAGAATGTTTGCTTAATGTATCATAAATTTAATGAAACATAAGTTATTATATAAATATAACAAAAAAATTAATGGTTTGTAAAAATAAGGCTAACCATTGATAACATTTGATGAAAATAAGTTTTACGAATAAATACATTTTATAAATGTATAGACTATTATAGTTTTATCAAAAATAAAATTTAACTGAAATGGTTTTATTTTATATAACTCATAAATTTATTTACTGTATGATTCAATGATTACAATTTATTATCATAAATAATAATAATAATAATTTTATACATTTTTAAAACTCTTAAACTGTATAATACATCTCTAAAATACATCTTAACTTTAGTCAATTTAATAAAAATTATTTAATAAATTGTATTAAAAGTTGTAAATAATAACTAATTTCAAGTAAAATCAACGAAAAATAGTTTCTTTTATTTACATTCATATCATGTGTTTTTTAGTGTTTTATTTTTCATTAAATATAATTTTCTCAAACATATTTAGAGTCATTACAAATTTATGGTAAAACACATTACTGTTTTTGGTTGTATTTATATATATCAAAGTTTACGACAAAAATATTTAATTATAAAATAACACAAAACTTATGGGTAAATCCTATATTAAATAATTAATGTTAGTTAACTCTCAAAATGATACTTTACGTTAACATCAATATTAAGCAATAAACAAAAATTTTGTATATAAAGTACTGTTTTGATGAAATTATGTAAATCAATAGTGAATTACTGTAGATTTTATTCTAGAAATATATATATATATATATATTGCATATTATGTGTATATTTTAGCATAAAACAAAATAATATAATAGTGTTTTTATAAATTTTACATATAAAATGCTTTATTCATTTATTAAATATATATAAAGTATATTATATAATATTTAATTTGTCACAATTTATGTTTAAACTATTGATGGACATATTGTTATTTTTGTGTTATTTTGACATTAGTGTTATTAAAGATATCAATGATCACAATTTGTAAATGATATTAATTACATATTTGTAGTTACAAATAATTTTAAATATATGAAACAATATTTTACTAAAGTTGATATTTATTAAAAGCCATGACAATCTAGTATAAAATAGTCTATTTTTACAATAAATACAATATAATATACAGTAATTTATGTATTATTATTATTAATCTAATGATACATTTAAATAAAATTATACTAAATTGCATTACTGATATCTTATTTAAATTAAAATAATAATGTTATACAAAATATTTTATTTGAAATGACATAATTTTTTATTTTTATATTAAATAAAATGAAATTTTTATTAAGCTTTATTTTACAATATATTTTAATTAAATTGTCTAAAAATAGACATCTATTTGATTCTACAAATCATTTAATCATAAATCGACACTTTCATCAATTTATAAATTTTATTCAAATACAATTAATTTACCACTCAATGTATCTATAATTAAAAATATAAAATATTTGATAATTTATCTTTACTTTCAAAAAATGTGTGTACAAAAAAATAGTACAAAAATACTAAATATATTTTATGTGTGTTTTGCTAATTCATATAATTATTTGTTTCATTTAAAAAGTTATATACAATGAAACTGTTTTATTTACATGTCTTAAATGTTTAAAATATACCTTTAAATACAGTATAACTAAAGTTTATATTTTATTGAATAAGTTAAGTGCTAAATAACAAAAAAGAGATTTATATTAAATATATTTAAATAATTATTAAAATTAATTATATTTATTATTTCATTTTTGATAAAATAAATACAAATTAGAAAAGTGCCAAATGTTACTAAAAACAAACAATATTACAAAAATAAATTTAATAAATTTTTAATAATTACATGTATTTAAAAATAGCTCTTTTTCTTAAGATAATACTGTAGTACATTTAATTTAACTAAATTATAAAAAGATATATTATTCTATTTTTATAAATAAAATGTTTTAACTATAGCATTGTAAAATTTTGTTGATTTTATTTATATTATTATAACATAATTTAATGTAAAAAAGTATTGTTTTATTATAAAATGTATATAATGTATACAATTTCAATATAATAACTTTAGCTCAAAAGTCAATGAAACGTAAAATATTTAAGACATTTTTAAAAAATAATTAATTGTATTTACTATACTTGACTTGTAGTGTCTAACATATAGGTATTACTTTTTGTAAATATAATAACAGATTACACAAAATTATATTATGAGAGTTAACAGTATTTCAACTAATTATTAAGACATTTTTGAACAAAACACAAATTTAAAAAATGTTTAAAAGTTCAATTTAAACTAAAATTAAAAAAAATTATATATAATAAATATAAGAAAATTTCCAAACATATTTTTCTATCCATTTTCATATACAATAACAGAATAACATTTTAAAAAAAAGTTATTGTGTGTTTGTATATACATATTAATAAATAATTTGTTATGCCTAAAATCAATGTTATTGTCCATAAAAAATTAGTTTAAATTGAACTTTTAAACATTTTTAAAATTTGTTTTGTTCAAAAATTTATATACAATGTATAATACATTATGTTTAGAAATATTAGAAAAAAATTTAAGATTTTCAAATTCTTATAGTTAGAACTTTTATAAATATAAAGCATTAAATAATATAATATATTATGACATTTGTAGTGTTATATAATGTCAATAATCATTTACTAAATATAAATGTTAATACAGTATAAGTTATATTATATCGTATAATGCATTAGATAAATAACTTAAGATAAACTATAAGTTTATAAAACAGTATTAGTAATAAATAAATTTTTTTACAAGTTTCCAAAATAACTTTCTTTTACTAAAATTCTTATATTTTAATTATCCTTTTTTAATAAAAACATAATTTTTAATAATACTATTTATTATTACGCTTTATTATATATTTATTTATAAAAAAAAATTGTTAAATAAATATTTATTATATTATAAATTTATAAAAAAATGTTTAATTAACAATTAATTAAAATTCATATAAAAATACAATATTTTATATATTTATTATTATTATTATTATTCCATAAAAAAGATACGAACATTTTAATTTATTTATTTTAAAAATAGAGTACATTCTTTATTTAAATAATACTTATATTTTCAAAATTTACAAAAATAACATTAATTTATTTAATGACTAATTACTAAATTTTAGTATTTTAAGTAAACTCACTATTTATATTTGTATGTAAACATTGAATAAAGTTTAAGAAAATTTCTATTTAAAACAATTAACACAAACATAAAGTTATGTAATTGTTTTAATAATTTATAAATTTTAATGTAATATTTTATTTAACTGTGATATTTTAACTAATGATTTGTTTATAATTATAATCTATTAAAACACTATCTTTAATATAACAATTGATTTATATACATTCAATAAAAATTATAAACTTTATACTAAAATTAATTAAAAGTTTTAGAAATTTCAAAATTATCAAATTTCATATAATAAATATATTTAATTGCTTTTAATTTCAATTATAATCAAAAATATTATATTGTAGTATTTGTTATGTTTGCTGTTTTATATCATTTATATGAAACATAAAAAGTTACTATTAATAAATTATACTTTAAAATACAACAATTGTAATCATGAATGTAATGATTTAATAATTTATAAAAAAAAATATTACTATCATTTGTGACTTTCTCACTAAAAATATTTAAAATATTTTATATCGTAATAATTATTTTGTAATTGTCTCACATATTTTATCAGATAGTAATGCATGCTTTTGTTAATATATTTATTGCTATGACCATGATCAATTAATTAATTATTAGGAAAAATAGTTTGCTATTATGCGTTAATCAGGGTTGAGTATGGTTTTCTATTTCAGGGAGGCACAGGGGGTTAAAATGACAAAAATCTAAAAAAAAATCCTTGGTGCTTAGGGGGGACAATTTATATTGCATTTTTAAACGACAATTTTTACCAAATTTAAGTAAATTCCTTATATATTCCCTATAAATTGCTTATAAATTTCGACTTACCCCTATCTACCCCTATATTATTTCTATCTACCCTGGTAAAAAAAGAAATATTGTAGTTGTATAGAGAATACAACAATGGGTTAGTAGACAAATATGTGATGACCGGTTGAATACAATGATTGTTGAAATAACAATACTATATAATTACATAAATAAAAACAAACATTTCTATTACTGTTTTTTTCAAATAGCTATTGACTGCTCTCTAATTAGCAAAACTTATGTTTAATAAACAATTTATGGAAAGTTGTTACTTATGATTATATATTACCGTATAGACCCGCATATAGCCCCCCTGACGGTTTTTAAAAATTTTAAAATCAACATTTGGTAGGGGGCTATTTTTCACATATAGCCCCCCTACTGGGGCTATATGTGAAGTCGTGGGGGAAGGAACGATTGGGGGAAGGGTTACATATAAAATCGGTCTAATAAATAAAAAAATATGTAATGATCTGTAATAAGCTATGATTGTTATACGGATTATGTATTTAAGTAACAAAGCATTTAAATACAGTATAATAGCATTGAATTGAAAAATTATTTAAAAAACTTAAAATTTACAGTTTATTATAATTAATAGTTTTAGTTTAGACTTTACACTGACCGGTCAATAGATGGCATGGGGGGTATATACACATTCAAAAAAACTACAATATTTTCAATAGTGGGGCTATTTTTCACTTATTGCCCACATTTCCACATATAGCCCCATATGGCCATGGGGGGCTATTTGCGGGTTTATACGGTAGTTTAAATTGTTTTGTTTTATATAATAATATGATAAGTCATAATATAATAATAAAAGATTTCAGAAACACATTGATTTTAGTTTATTAAAAGATAAAAATTGTAACCAATTGTAAACTATGCAGAAAATAATATATTAAAAACATTGTGATCACTAAATTATTAAATTGATTACGTTATCAATGTTTATGTTTGTAATATAAAGCAATATTTGACAACTAATTCAATAGTATTATGATTACTATATTTAATAACTTAAAGTAAATATTTCAGACAATTATATGTCAAAAAATTATTAATTTTAATTTTATAAGTTTATCGATAAGTTTAACTTTATTGATGCTTATATTAGAGTGAGGAATCAAAACGGTTCGGTTTCATAATGCAAAATGAAACACAAACCGAAACGGTTTCAGTATAGGTTTGGTTTTGGTTCCTGTGTTTGAGTAACGGTTAGTTTCCTAAAAACTATTTGTTTCCTTTCTCTAATTTATATTAATATTGACAGATGTTTGTAGTATACCATAAATTTTACTACAGAACAGTAGTTTATCAAAATGTTTATATTAATGTAATAAATGTAAAAATAGTAAAATTGAAATACAGTTTTAAATTACAGTAATTTATTAAGTTATTTAATACTTGAAAATCAATTACATTTAAAATATGACTTTATTTTGATTTTTATTTAAAAAAAAGATTCTTAAGATTTTAATTAAAATATTAAACATTATTTTAACTGTTAGCTTATGTTTTCTTAACTGTAAATTATAAATAAAATCAGGGTTTCTACGAGTTTACAATTCCAGTATATAGGGGGAGGGGTGGGCGGTCGCACTCATAAGATCTAAACTCATTTGACCCAAACTTACTTGACCCAACTCATTTGATCCAAACTCATTTGACCCAAATCACTTGACCCAAATCACTTTACCCAAATCATTTGACCCAAGTTTATTTGACCCAAATATTATTTTATTTTTTCAAACTATATAAATGATATAAAACTTAATAAAATAATAATCTAAATAGTTATAAAATTTAGATCTTATTAATATTTATTTATTACATATTAATTTTTAAAAAATATAAAAAGCCAGAGATATTACCAATTGGTTAAAAAATAAATATGTAATAAATATTAATGTTCTAAATTTTATAACTATTTATTAAGTTTTGTATCATTTATATATAATTGTAGTTTGAAAAAATAAAATAATAATTGGGTCAAATAAGCTTGGGTCAAATGATTTGGGTAAAGTGATTTGGTTCAAATGATTTGGGTCAAGTGATTTGGGTCAAATAAGTTTGGGTCAAATGAGTTGGGTCATATGAGTTTGGATCAAATGAGTTGGGTCAAGTAAGTTTGGGTCAAATGAGTTTAGATCTTATGAACTAGACCCAGGGGTGGGTGTAAATGGCAAAAAATCTCGAAAAAAATCTTGGGGGAGGTACATAGTTTTTATTGCAATTTTTAAGCGACAATTTTTTTATCAAATTTTAGTAAATTCCTTGTAAATTCCCTAAAAATTCCCTAAAAATTCCATATAATGGAAAATATTATGTTATTTTTATGACCGATTTCCCGAATGAATTTCACAATTTAAACTCCAGAAACTATGCATAGCTTTAAGTATAACATACAATAAACATATGTTCATACTATACATAGAGATTAATAAATGTGTGTATAAAGTGATATATCCTTTATTTTATAATATTCAATGAAAAGTTTTATTTCAATTACTTTATATTTAAACTAAAATGTCATAAATATAATTAATTTTTCTTGAAAATAAACAAAATCTTTTAATATGTAAATAACAAATTTATATATATATTTGATGACAATAACACTTTGCATACAAATTAAATTCATTGAATAATTGTTTGTCTGTTATCTTGTTTTGAACATTTGCAGCAAATTTATTAGTATTAGGTGTGAATCATATGTGTTATCAATGATTAAAAATTTTAACAGTTTTCAGTATTTTTACTGTCATTTATACTGTTATAGAGTACTAAATTTAAATAAATCTTTTTTGTGATAAATAATATTTTAATTATTTCCAAATTTGTAATATCATGATATTATAAGATAATGTATTATATTATAACTTATAAAAAATAATTTTTTATTTATTTTCAGTTAGTTAAAAATTATAAGTAATAGATTTTAGTTATTTTTTATAAATAATTATTGCTTTAAAAAAATAATATTTCAATAATTGAAAACAAGAATATTTCTTTAGTTTAAATAATTTTTTTAAATGTTATGATTATTAATACTTATTAAGTAAACTGATGTTGTGAGTTAACTAGAGATGGGCAAATAGAAGTTTCTAGAAAATTTCTCAGGAATAAATTACTATAGAAATTTAACTTTATTGTTATAATTTATTATGGGATCCCCATATCTAAAGCTATTGTAATAATGTACTATATTAAGACATAATGCTATATATATAGTATTATACTATATACTGTAGTAGACTACTATACAAAATAGGATATCTGTATAAAATAATTATAATTATTTAATAATAAGCAGTTTTGTAAAATTTGACTCATTTTATTATATATCATAGTTTAATATAATTATGAATAAATATGGGGATCCTCTAGAAACTTTGGGAAACTTTCTAGAAATTTCTCTTTTTTGCCAACACTAGAGTTAACAATAAATGAAAGCAAATAGTTGTTAACAAACTTTAAAACAAATATTTAAAATATGAAAGTATAAAAAGTATATTAAAGTAAAAGATCTGACTTTTAGAAGACTAATATGTTTAACAATAAGACTCCATTCGATGACAAATACTTTATTAAATATACACTATATTTCAGTATTTTTAAAATAATTATATAAAAATTTTAAAATATGATTATAACTAATTTGAACATATATTAATTCATAAGTTTAATAATATAATAAATAATAATAATAATTGAGATAGTGTATTTAATTATTTTTTTTTAAATAAATTTTATTGTTGTTTTTTGGACTTTATAATGAATTTATATTATCATTCCTCCATTTATTTTCAAATTTTGAAAAAATGTACTAAAAGTCTATATATTTTCCAAAACTTTTATAGTTTTTGTTATTTGATGTTTCTTTTATTTTTACTCTCCATAGACCAAAATGTTGCTTAACTTTTACATATATCAATAAACTGTATTTAATAGATATTGACTCATAACTGTTCAAACAACACATTAAAAAGGTTTATAAATATCTAAAAACAAATTAACATATTATAAGTTTAATATAATTTATTAAAATACTTCTAATTAATATAATTTATTAAAATACTTCTAATTAATATAATTTATTTAGTTTAAAAGCGTTGATATATAATTTATATTAAAGTTATTTTGTCTATTAAACTATTTTATATGAAAAATAGTAATTTAATAATTATAAAATAAGTTCATTAAAATTAATATTATTATTAAATTATTAAATCAATAATATTTTTCGTTTTTAGAAGTACTATGAAATTTAAACAACATTTACAAATTAATTTATTTATAAACTTATTCATTAAATAATAACTTTAGATATCATAGAGAAATAATAATTAAAGTACTTTATTAATTACTAAAAATATATATACAGTATATATACCGTATATAATTGAATATTAAATATATAATTAAAATTATAAGGTTTTTTAATAATATTATTATATTTATGACATTCTAATATTGTAATTGAACTCAAATTTATTGTCTAAATTTTAAAAATATTTGTTAATAGCATTTTCTATTAATGAAATAAATTTTAAATACTTGCATATTTGTCATGTTTTGATGAAAATTTAATTGCTATATATTATAGTAAAGTAACTTTTTCTGTTAAAAATGTAAATTAATTTTTTGTGGTAAAATTTCAATAAAAGTTTCGATTTTATAATTATTTTTTTGATAAAAATATTTAAACACTTGTAATATATATATGTTTTTTAATTTATCTCTTCATTATAAACCAGTTGAGAATGCTAGAAAGCATTTCCATACGAATACAAGTAAACTTTAGTCATGTAGGGTATCAAATGATCCACTATAAAAAATAAATAACTATGTTATCAAGTAAGGTATCAATTGATTCATTATAACGAAATAAACTCAACTATAGTAAAAAAAATAATGTTGATTTATTATATCTTAATTTTGATATTCTATGCAATTTTAAAGGTTAAATTTTTTACCTAATTTTTTTTTTACTTTGTCCGCCATTTTTTCTATGTTCCCGAAGAGATATCAAAATTTTAATGCTGATCCCCTATACCTTATTTTTGATGCTTTATCAAAAAATTTAAAAAAAATAAATTGTAGCAGAGCCTGGATTCGAACCACTGACCTATGTGGGACGGACGGACAGACAGACAGACAGACAGACAGACAGACAGACAGACAGACAGACAGACAGACAGACAGACAGACAGACAGACAGACAGACAGACAGACAGACAGACAGACAGACAGACAGACAGACAGACAGACAGACAGACAGACAGACAGACAGACAGACAGACAGACAGACAGACAGACAGACAGACAGACAGACAGACAGACAGACAGACAGACAGACAGACAGACAGACAGACAGACAGACAGACAGACAGACAGACAGACAGACAGACAGACAGACAGACAGACAGACAGACAGACAGACAGACAGACAGACAGACAGACAGACAGACAGACAGACAGACAGACAGACAGACAGACAGACAGACAGACAGACAGACAGACAGACAGACAGACAGACAGACAGACAGACAGACAGACAGACAGACAGACAGACAGACAGACAGACAGACAGACAGACAGACAGACAGACAGACAGACAGACAGACAGACAGACAGACAGACAGACAGACAGACAGACAGACAGACAGACAGACAGACAGACAGACAGACAGACTTATAGAATGCATATACGTACTCCTTTCAGGAGTTCGTGAAAATATATAATAAATAAAACATTGTGAAGTAATTGTTATGATAATTATTTCAACAAATATCTACATAAAATATAATTTATACAAAAATGAAAATTTTTATTTTAATTAAATACATAAATATTTATATTCTACAATTACTATATTATATTGATAAATAATATGTAATGTCATATTAATACAAATATTACAAATATTATTAAATTAATAATTACAAAGTTATAAGATATATAAATACAAATTAATTTAAGTTTATATTATTTAAACTAAATTTATATAAAATTTATAAATTAGTAGTAATTGTAATATTGTTTCGATAAAAACACGAGACATCTATTGTTGTCATTTGATTATCAATAGACTGAACTGATTCTGTTGTCTTCATTCTTAACAAAAACTTAATTATATTTTTTGCATCATTTCTAAAGTTTTTGTTTAACCAAAAATATACAAATGGACTGAAAAAAAATTAATCAATTTATTAAATGTTTAAATTATTACTAAAATTATATTTATAATAAACATAAAATTACATACTTATAACACACAGAAGACATTGCCACCCAATGACACTATAATTAAATCAAAATATATAAAAATATTGTATAAAATTTTTATATTATTGAGTAATAAATAAATAGCTTATTAATATTTATAAAGCTTTTAAAATTTTTTTCTATTTGAATAAATTATTATTTAACATTTTATATAACATGTTGTATTGATAAATGCTTTAAGAATGCTATAATAATTTAACATGATCAATTTTTCATCGTTGTTATTAAAAATTGTCAAATTACAAATACATGTTATAGTGTTTAGTTTGAAATTCTGAATATTTAAACATTTGTAACTTATTTATAAATAAATTATTTGTCTTTGTTTTAGATATTAATATATAAAAATATTGAGTAAATTTTTTTATTGTCTCCGAATTTAGCCAAACTTATAACCTATATTAAGGCTGAAAAATAAAAAATATTAATACAAAAATTTTTCTTACATTGTAACAATAATTAAAACAATATTTTAATTATAGTTTATTATTTAAAAGTATTAATTAAATAAAATAAGTTTAAATGTAACCAATGCTATGTTCTCAACTCAATGTAACCAAAATTTTTGTATCAGTATTTTTTATTATTCAAAGTTTGAATTTCAAACATACTATATTGTATAAGTTTGGCCAAAATCGGAGACAATAAAAAATACTTGACTTAATATCTTTCAAATAATTTAATACAAATCTATATTTAAAATCTATACTCAGATATCTCATTTGATTTAATATAAATTTTAAAAATAGCTTATTTTATGCAACATAATGATACTAATATACAGTATATTCATATACATATATAGGTAAAATTAATTATTATAATTGCATTATCTAATATATTTTACTTTTTGTTTGGTACATAATATACTGTAACAAATTATTTGACGTATAGATTGCATTTTGTAATATTATTGTTTCTAAATTTATATATAAATGAGGATTTAGTAATCTTAGTAAAAATGTAGTAAAAATGTGTTAATCAATACGTGATCACAGTTTTTACATCTATAGTAAATGTAGAAATTGGCAAAAATAATATTTCAAAAGTTATTGCAAAATTTCTAAAATTTATTTTATTTACTAATCTTGTGTTATATTTACTACTTTTCTTAAAACAATACATTATAATTATGTATTTGACTTATTAAGTCTATTTTATCATTTATTTTGATTTTTAATTTTAAGTTTTACTTTTCAAAATCAATTAAATCACTTAAATTAGACTTAAAATTTTACAAAAACAATAATTATAATAACATAATTATATTAAAATATAGTAGTATTCAGTTGTATAGTAGTGTAAATTTAAATTAAGTTTCATTAATAAAGTATTACAATAGCTAAATATGGACATTTCATAATATAATAATAAAGTAAAATTTCAATTAGAAATTTACTATAAATTTTTATTTTCAAAACTCAAAGTACAAAGTCTACACATCTAAACAATTGCTTAGAATTTATTTTATAAGTAGATTACTGACACTTAAGTATAAAACTAAGATTGTGTCGCATATCATATAATATTTTAGCAATATTTCTAATATTATATAACATTTAGATCCATTAGTTTAGAAAAATATATTTATATTATATAAATATCATATATTGTTTACTCATGAGTTTCCTAAACAATGAAAAAATATTAGCGCACATTAATTTTAAGCGATTTTTTTACAATTAATTATGTGTTAAAATACATTTTTTAATTATATTTTCTAATAATAATAATTATAAATTTGTTGTAAAAAGCGCCTGAAAAAAATGTGCGCTGTTTTTCCAAATGTGTAAATTACTTTATAAGATTATTCATTATTAAAATAGACAATAATAAATTATTTAAGAAAATAAGTTTTATTATTATTATTATTGTTATTTAGAGTTAGCTAATTACTGTTATTTTATCTTATAGTTAAACTTTTCAGTTAAAACATTAAATTTAAAGTTCATACAAAATTTTTAAAAATAAATTACATATACTGGACATACGTCAGCATTATAAATTAATAAAAAATAATGTAAAACTTGTTAATTAGTAATAAAAATTTATATATTAAATTGAGTATTAAATATTTATATTAATTTCTAGCTATAATTTAAAATAATTACCAAAAGAAATACTTGAAAATTATATTTAGTTATTCGAAAATCAGCTAAAATGTAGTAAACATGAAATGGTAACCTATTTAGAGAAATACATTTAATATATTAAAATATACTTTAATTGAATTATATATATATATATACAGTACTGACCAACAAATGCCAAATAAGAGTACAATTAGTACTAATAATAGTATTCTTCGGCGCTTTTTATACGATAATTCATTTCTTTGTTCTTCATTAACAACTGAACACACGTTTCCCAGAGAAGCCATTGTAAAGCCTATCCTTATGTATACCACCGCTGATATGGCTATTGATTACATAATTAATATTATTATTAAATATTATTATCATTTCAATTATAATTATCACAAATTTCTTTCAAAAATATCAATTTTAAATATTTTATTTTGTATTTAACACAAGTTTTTAATTTAAAGATAGTTTCATTAAATAAAAAAGTATATATTTATTATATTAAACAAAAATAACAAATATTTATTTTTCTTACTAATGACAATTTTAATTATTTGTTTAAAATTTTAATCTAAATTATTTAAACATTGATTAAGTTAATTATGGTGTTTTTTAAAGTAATATAAACTATGGATAAGTATAAGTTAGAAATTTATAAGTATTTTATATATACGACATGTTTTATGATGTAATTATATATTATATTTTTACTATAGATTTCTTAAAAGAATAGTATATTAATTTTAGTTTGAAATATCGATAAACATTTTTTGATAGAATTATTATTATTAAATTTGAAGAATTTCAAAATAAAAAGTAATTTTCAATATAAAAAACTTGTTTTTTATTACAAAATTTGTGACATATATTTTGTAGATTTTTTTCAGACAACTTGTAGACAAATTTAATAAAACATTTGCTTTTTTGATAACATATTCTTAAATCATTTTTATAATATAGTGCTTTAATTTAGTTATTTATATAATAATCTATAACTATGAAATAAAGTTGTTTATAACATTTATATTTAATTTATTTTATAGGTATTTATTAATATAATACTATACATATTATTAAAAATCTAAATTATATAATTATTTTTGTTTATGTATAAATTCTGATCATGATCATGATCATGTCTGATCATGTATAAATTATATTATTTATAAATTTGTAATAATCAAATCAATAAAATTGTTTATATTTTATTCATTTGTTTTAAACAAAATCAATATTACTGTATAAAAATGGACATTTTATAAAGCTTTTTAAATTTTTAAAAAATTTTTAACGTTCAATTGCTAATTATTGTAAAAATATAAACTATATCCTAATTATTATCAACGTTAAAAGCTTTTTTTGAAAAGTTATAAAAACATTATATTATTATATATTTTTAAATAATATTAAACTATCAAAAGCGATAAAATATATTTATAATTTTCAAATAGTAACCATTTTAGTTATGCACATACAGATCCTACCAAATGCTTTAGGTATTGGCAAAAGTATAAAGAATTTGATTTATTTTTTTATATCATATTTTTAACCAACTATTCAATAACATATGTTATGAATTTTATCAAATTATAATTAATAATTTCAAAGTTATTGTAATTAAAAGAGGTCTTGTCGTTGAATATTTCGTATACTAAATATGCAAAATTCTGGGACATTATTTTTTTCTTAAAATTATAAACAAAAAAACAAATATTGTTTATTAAACTGTTAACTCACAAGGTAATAAAGTTTTTTATACCAGCATCAGTTTAAATATAAATTAATTCAGAAAAGAACAATAAAGCTTAAAAGTTGACCAAATATAATTAATGACCACTTGTAAAGACGATTCATTCAGGAAACAACTGCTGATCATAAATTAAATTAGTATATGTCATGAGTAGGAGTAATAATCAGGCTTTTTGCGCACATAACAGTTATAAAAATATTTTATAGAATTAGCAGTACAAAAGCAATTTTGTCAATTTGTTCCTAATAATTTTTGGTTTGTCAATTGAGGTGACTTTGAAAAAATGTCTAAGAAAATAATTCCGAAAAACTTACGAATAAAAGAGTAATAGTTGAAGAAGCATATGTTCATTTTATGAGTCAGACTTATCACTTGAATTGAAAATATTGGTCTTTAAAGATAAAATTTCACATATTTGATAAAGTGTCTGATAACTTTGAAACTATTAATGATAATTTGATAAAATTCATAACATATGCTATTGAATAGTTGTTGAATAATATGATATGGAAAAATAGATCGAATACTTTTTACTTTTGCCAATACCTAAAGCAATTGGTAAGATGTAATTAGCTATTATAATAAAATAACTTTTAAAAAATACTAATAAAACATATGTTTGGTTAAAAACAAGTTGGTTTACAGTGTCATTATTATTTATTTATACAAACATTTTTTATAAAATACTAAAAAATAAAATGCTAATTTTATATACTAACAAAACCTGACACATGTACAGAATATAATTAATAAAATTTTTATTATACTGTATTGAATGTTAATTTAATAATGTACAGTATGATAAGCATAATAATGATTAAGTTGTCCATTTAAAGGTGCTAAAATATAGTTTTAAGTCACTAAAAAATTATCAAATAGTTACTTTAGTTATTTATTTTTAAAAATTTTTAGTAATCAATTTTTAAAAACATTATTTTCTGATGTAGTATTTTATCAAATTGTAGTTTATTTTAATTTAAAATGTTTTATACTATGATAAAACTACGTTTATGGTCAGCAACTGTAGAAATTTTTTTTTTTTTTTTAATTATAAATCATATAAATTACTATTATAAATTTATTATTTTTATATGATATACTCATATATTTAATATCAGCACATTCTCCGGTAAAAATAGTTAAATAACTTAAAATAGACAGCCTATTAATGATTATATTAAAATACCTTATTTTTATTATAAAACTTTAATATTTTAATAAATATTTTAATATTGCAGTTTATTATAACAAAAAATTGTTATATTATTATATTATTTATATTTATATAGAAATTCTATAATAGAATAATAAAATATAACTTCAATATAACAGTCGATTGAACACAATTTAAATATTTGCAATCTTTTAATAATAAAAATTAATAACACATTTTACATAATTATTGACCGAATATACAGAAATTATTGTCTGTATATAAATTGAGATTTATATATTGGACCACATAAATAGTGGTAACCATTATATTGTTCAAAAATTGTTTAGAAAATTAAATATTTTACATAAAATATATGAAAAAATATAATTTATATTTATGTAATCTAAAATATATGTAGCAATATAACATTATATTAAGTAATACTTATTATATAAATTTATGTATATAATAATAATGTAGAATTAAAAATTTAACTTTTATTATTAATAACATACTTTAGTTAATGAATAATATGACAATTACTTACATAATGGTATAAAATATTGTGTGGCAAATGTAATGATTGTAATGTAGAGCTGTATGTTTGGTAAACAATTGGGAGGAATGGTTCGACACCTTTTGATTTCTTGATTATCTTCCGTTTCCATCAAAACGACTCCATTGAAGACAGTATGTGGTATTGAATGAATGGCCGCTAAGATCCATATTATAACAATAACAGCGATCAGTTTGGACCAAATGTTGTCAATGCTTTGGTTGCGCTGTCGATATTTGGTCTGATATATGGATTGCCAACGATTGACAGCAATGACAACCATTGTAAAAGCAGAGACATAGACACAACACGCCTGAATAAAAGGTACCAAAAAACACATCCATTGACCAAATATCCAATCGGTTAATAGGATGTCCACAACAGTGAATGGTATGTTAAATATAGTCATCAAAATGTCAGAAAACGCCAGATTTGCTATCAAAATGTTAGTTGAGTTGCGGGTAGTTTTGGTGCAAATTGTTTTACAGACGAGAAGATTACCACAAAGTGATATAAAAACAATCAATGAATAACTGAATGCAATCAATATATTCCTTAACAACAATTCTGGCAATTCATCGGTTATCCAATCATTAGTATCCAATGTTTGCGAAACATTCATCGTTTCATTCATTTTGGATAATATATTGATATATGAATAGTCATTATACATATGATTCAAATTATTTGATAATAAATTATAATAACAAATAATTGACAAATTCTTATCAATAAATTGCTTTTATTTTCTTCACTTCACTTCAATATTAATTATTATATAATATAAGATGTCTTACTATTAAAGATAAAAAAATAAAATATTGAATGAAATTAATATTAATATTATCATTAAAAATAAAATGATAAATTAAAAAATTAAAAATCTCCTAAAAAACAATTATTTAAAAATTAAATTATTAGATATTATATATATATATACAAACAAATATATATATATATACAAACAAATATATATATATATATACAAACAAATATATATATATATAAACAAACAAATATATATATATATAAACAAACAAATATATATATATATATATATACAAACAAATATATATATATATATATACAMACAAATATATATATATATATATATATATATATATATATATATATATATATATATATATATATATATATATATATATATATTATACAATTAATAATTTGTAAAAAAAATTTAAATTTCAATTACGGAAGTTTTCTGTTTCTGAAATGTTATTTTAACAAATATGTGTTTATAATCAAATAGTTATTGAAACAAATTTTATAAATTCAAAGATTAATTTGAATAGCATAAACATTATATTTTTGTATAATTTTAGTTTTATATAACAATAATAACATTTTCTAAATGATTAATTTATTTCAAAAACTAAACTTTTATAAAAAGATATTTATAAATATTGTTAATAAAACAAATTATATTCAATATGTTAATGTATTCAACTATACTATTATATAATTGTGAGTTTCATACTTTTATTATACTAAAAATAAATTATAAATTGTGTTTATACAGTATTACACTCTAATTGTAGGTTAACTGTTATTATCTATATTTATTGTAATATATCATATATAATACTTCTATTATTTATAATAAATATTATTATAATAATTGAATCACAGAATAAACATCAATAATAAAATCAATTAATAATTAGTCTATTTTAAGTAAATACATCTATTTATAAATAATATTCATAAAAAAATATAATTATAATATTAACTAAATCATATATTAAAAATGATAATTTAGTTGAATATTTAGTAAAATTTTTTATCTACTGTAATAAATTTAATTAATTAATTTTTTATAAAATTATATTACTTATAAAACTCTATCAAATTACCAAATTAGTTATTTTGAATTTTATAAAATCCAACAAAATTATATATTTTCAAAAACAAAGATTTATAACAAAATACATATAATATTATTATTTTTATTATACTAAACATAAATAATATTTATTAATACTAAATATATTATATTGTAATCCAAAAATAAATATAAAGGTATATTTAATTTTAGCATCAATAAATACAGTATTCAATAAACATTTTAAATTGATTTTTCATTGTAAACAATTCATATTATTAAAAAAAGATTATTATAGGAAATTTAAAAAACATTTTTAATAAATATATATTTTTTATTAGATTTATCTATTATTTAATATATATATATATAAACCATCAAGAATGCTATATAGCATTGCCAGAAACATACTTTGATACCTTAAATTATAGACTCATATAATAACCAGGGTTGAAAGTAATAGATGCCTGTTTTATAACAGACCAAAATGTCTGCCATAAATACCTGAAATTTCGGACATCTATTTTATTTGATAGACATTTTCATTTGTCAAAAGTATCTCTATTTATATATTATTTTTTTTATCAAAATATAATCTTTATTAAATTATATTATAGTCAAAATATTGATTGATAAAATAAGTTAGTTATTATGAGTTATAGTTGATTTATCTAATACTATATATAATTATTATAATTTCACTTTAAAAATAACTATAAGTTATTTTGATTATATTAACGGCAAAATAAATTAACAGTTCTTAAGGCAATCTTTTTCTACATTTTTAAGCTTTATATGAATCCATTCAGAATTTGTTACACTTTTTATACTTTAGTCGCCATTTTTTCTATATTCCTGATATATATTTCATTTTAATTTTCATCGTTTATACCTTTTTTGATGTCTTAACCGAATCTGAAATCAGAATTTCGAAATGACTGACAAATTATAGATTCCAGAAAATAACATTTTTTCAAAGTTTGTTTGAAAAGTATATTTATTAAATAAGTTCTCTATTTTATAAAATGTTTTTTTTTGATAATTTTCTAATAGAAGTTTTTATGTAATTCAATTTAAAAATCATAATTTCCTATTAAATAATTTTATTTTGAAAGTATATTTTTGTAATTTTATATATTTATAAATAAAAGAATTAAATATATAAACATGATTTTTGTGATCAATTTATTAAATATAATAAAAGACGTTCAAACATAATGTTTAAATATAAATGTAATATTTTAATTAAAAACATTTTTCTAAATAAAAAATAAGTTTAAAACATTATAATTTTTTATATATATAAGAATCTACTTATTTAAAAATAGTTTATATAAAAAATTATATAAATATGTAAAAACTGTGCTTTAAAAAATAATTGCAGTCGTATTTTAAATATTTTTAATAAAAACTTTATTATAAAAAATCACATTAAAATCAAAATATATTATATTATTGTTGACATGAAAAATGAATGGAGAGTTAGCATATAATAAATATCTATATCTATATAATAATTATCTATATTTTAATCAATGATATTAATAGTGTATAATGTATAACACTGTATAATATATATCAATATATAAATATCATAGATTATTGTATAGTATCGATAAGTAAATTATATGGTTTCGATTAGTGTAAAATACAACGCTATTTATAATATAACATAATATAATAATCAGTATATTATTTATTTTTTTTATTTAATAAATTAAAATTATTAATAATCGTGTCGTTAAAGTACTTTAAAAGTAATTGTTTGCCAAACAAACATTTCCACAAATATTTCCAAATTATATAGTAATATACATTCAATTTATGTTTGAACTTATTTATTGATAATTATTAAATAATAAATTTATTACTACTAATTATTTAAATAACAATATTAAAATGAAAAAATAATTTAAATATATAAAAAAACATTTTAGTAAACAAAATAATCAATTTCTGCACCTATATATGCATATGTATATTATAAGTATAAATAAATATATTTCATCTGTAATATTATTTTTATTAATTTAATATAAAACATATTTTAAAGTATTGTTATTTATTATTTAATTATTTAAGTATGATTGTTTTACTAATTAAACGAATTTTAATTTATAAAAATAATAATATTTAATAAAAATTTTATTGCAACTAAATATAAATATATTTGTCAATTATTTTGGTTTAATTTTGTTGGCACTTATTGTACTAAAATATTATTATTTTTGTTGATATATATAGTAAAACAATGTTTCATTTGACACAATAGAAGTACTCTATTCAGTGCTATACTGACTCTCATTCAAACACAGTTCACTTCAATAATATATTTAATTTTTTTGTATTAGTTTTATATAATTAAATCATTTAATTATTATAAAAAAGTATAATAATGTTATTTGTAGTTAAATAGAATTTTTTTGAACTTTTTTAATGAAAGTCTTACACATAATAATAATAATATGAATGTATTTATCAATTTTCAAACAAATATTTAAATAATTATGATTTGATATTTAATTAATGTGTGTTACAGTAGTTATACAAACAAATTAAAGTTAATATTTGATTAATATTTTGATTAATAACCAACAATATTATCTTTAATGTATTTGTATTTATTTGTATAAATAGTAAAATGTAGTGAAATAGTATAAGGCGTGGTTCACATATTACGTTCGCACTTGAGGGGAGGGGGGTTAGCTAAAGCGAACTTTTGTGAACGAGGAGAGGGGTAGACACTTTAAGAACGTTCACATTTAGATAATATTTTATTTCTTGTGAGGGGGTTAGCGGTTAGGGAAGTCCGTGGCTCAATGGTGTACTGACCTAAGAAGTCGGCTGTTTTCACGTGTTGTCTGATAAACAACACAGAGGTACGAAGTCCGGGGATCGATTCCCTTGTGAGCCACTGTTGTTTATTGCCATTTCAAATATTAAGTAACAGCTAGTTTGGGTATAAAGAATCGTCCCCTTACCAAGCTGACTTACTGTTTGTAGGTACACCTCTAACTATGTTTATGAGTGCTATACGCATGCTATGAGTAATAATACAAAAAGGGGTTAGCGGTTAGGGACTGAGCTTTGAATTTTTGAAATTTATATATAATTTTTTTTATTATAAACTACACACAAAAAATAAAATTACTATTTAAAAAATTTATTTTAAAAATACAAATTATACAAAAAAAATACAAAATTATGAATTTAATTATAAATACAATTACAAATAAAAAAAATTACAAATAAAAAAATTACAAATAAAAATATTACAAATAAATACAAATTATAAAAAATTATTAAAATTTACAAACAAATACATTCCAATGTTATTTTCTTTAAAACTTCGTCTTTTACATGAAAAATGTCGTTATATTTAGAAAATGAACGTTCAACACTAGCACTTGTAAGTCGAGCATAATTAAATATCGAATCTGGCATATCCATAAAATACTTTATATCAGGATTTTTTTCTAATGATTTATCCAATTTATTTAAAATTTGACCTTTGAGAGTAGTTAATAGCTTTTTAATAATATTTGTTTGGTCAGATACTGTTAAAGAATCTGATTGAATTTTAACAATATTTTCGTTAATAAACTTATACTGTTTTAATTCAAAAAGTTGTGACTTGAAGTCTGGATTTTCAACGCTATTTTTCAAATCCATAATTAAATTGTTTGATAATTTTGAATTTTTTACAAATTCTTTAACTTTGTCATAATGTTGAATATAATATTCTGAAGAATCTAACCAACTGCCCCATCGAGTAACAATTGGATGTTTTGGTAATGGTATTCCTGGACATATATTGTTAAATTCAGCTCTGCGTTTTGGTGATCGCGCCAAAAGTTGTTTCAAATTTGATAAAAAGTTGTCTACAGTTTTATAATCAGATCTTATTTTTTCACACACACGATGCAAACAATGAGCTAAACATGATACATGTCTTAAATTTGAATATTTATTGCAATCTTTTGCTAATTTCATAGCAGCAATATTTGCTTGTGCTTGATCTGTGATTTTGTTTTTTGTATTTTGTTAAAAAATCTCTAAACTTACTTGATGTTAATTTATAAAATGGAATATTCGATGCAATCATTGTTATACACAAATTGAGATTAAAATCTTTGTCTGATTTCGAAACAATAGCCAAATTTTCTGTAGATTTCCTTTTGTTTGAATTTGTTGTTATCCGTTTTTGATGATCTCCTTTGATGTGTTTGTCATAATCTAATTTTAAACTCATGTTATCGTTGATTTTGATGTATTCATCACATATTAGGCATTTAAGTTTGCCATTAATTATGCCAAAATTGGAATCATTAATTGTCAATTCATACATTTTGTAAACCAATTGTGGACTGTATTGTTTATTGGCAAAACTAGTGAAAGCTTTTGTAAACTCTGTATTCATATTGATGTACACTTGTTGATCAAACACGCGTTGTTATCACTATTGCAGTCATAATAATTGTTATAATCAATGATTTGTTTAAAAAAGTTAATATAAATAGTTATTTAATATATATTATTATAAAAAATTACTTAAACTTAAAGATTATAATAAATTACACATCATTACTAATACACCGTTTTATTGGTAATACTGTTATATCATAACACTTACACTACAAGTTGACTATAATTACTAACAATTATTAAATAATTATTTATTTATTTCAAAATTATTCGACCGAAACTCTAGTTATAATTAATTTTTTAATTTTTCAATAAGTATTTGTGTCATTCAAATCAATTTTTTTAGTGATAGTCTATCAATTATAAGTTATAAAAATTTATGATAAATTTTTTACTAAATTGTTAGCAATTTTGTCACAACTTGTTTGCAGTACTTATTTATATATTAATACAATTTAAGAGATAATTACTTACATTTAATATAACTTTGGGAACAAATCAATGGATCAATTGGTGGTTAGATTGCAGTCAATGTTAATACAAATATGATGTGTTTAACAGTGAAAACAAGAAAAAACACGTGTGAACTATAAACACAATTTATATTTAATTTGAATTTTTTTATAATTAAAAAAGTATTTAAATAATAATCGTATAATTTATGTAAAAATTTTGTTCAATTATTTCAATAGGATTTCAATGTAGTAGTTATACAAATAAAAATCAAATAATCATATATTACTAAACAATATTACTGTATATTATATATATTTAAAAACAAAACTAATATAACTTTAAAATAATATAATAATAACAACTTTAATATGTTGTTTATAATAGCACACTAATAGTCATATGATATTTGCATTTAATTTGTACATTAGTTTATCAGTAGTATGCAAGTCATATGAAATTTTTTGTGTGTTATCTTATTTTTAATATTTTAAGCAAATATTTTTAACATATAGGTGTGAATTCAAAGCTCTGGTTAGGGATATGCGAACGTAACATTTGTAAATGACAACATGCGAACATAGGGGAGGGAGGGGTCTAGATTTCTTAAAAAGTGCGAACGTAATATGTGAACCACGCCTAAGTATAATAACTCTTTGTAAATATTGAATATTAGTAAATTGACTAAACTGTAGAGCAGATACTGGCAGGAAAAGCTTACTAGCTTAATTTTTAAATTAAAATTTTACGTTATTATTTGCAAATTAGTAATAGTTTATATGTACATGATGATATTTTTTATAAGTTTTTATTATGTTTAATAAACTACGTCATCAATTAATTTAAAAATTAAGCTAGTAAGCTTTTCCTGCCAGTATCTGCTGTAGAGTAAATAACATAAACTTATGTTTTATTATATATATATATCTAATAATTAACTAATGCAATATAAAAGCTTACTTTTATTAGTATTAATACATCATATTTAATAAATAACTGTTTATTATTTTTGTAGACTATAATCATAAATCTTTAATATTTATTCAGTTAAATATAAATTTATTTACACTACACTTATATTCAAAATTAATATGTTTTGCAATTTAATGTTTATATATAATTTATTTATCATAGATTTTAATTTTTATTTATTCAATTAATTACATACAAAAATTGTTATTATTACTTGTATTTAGTTATTTTTAAAGACAATTTACACAATAAAAAAATTTATTGATTCAACATTTAATTAATTTTAGGGTCGTTGTCCAACTAATTATATATTTTTTTTATTTGTATAGTTTGTCTAAACTACCAAATATTTGTCACAAGAGATACAGTATATGTCTAACACTACTATACTATTGAGTAAAAAAAAGAAAAGATATCAAAGAAACTATTTGCTAATAAAAAGTCAAAACTCATAACAAAATCTATGTTAATGTTATGTTATATCAGAAATACAGTAACAATATAATGTAATTTATATTAATTTGTAACATAATTTTCTTAATATTTTAATATTAATCTTAAGCTTATGTATAAATTTATTATTTAAACTATTTAAGATTAAGATAACATAAAACCAAAATCATTATTATTTATATTTATTCTAAACTATTTAACGATATTTCAGTAATAAAAAAATGTAATTTTATTTATTATATTTATTAATTGATTATTTTCATAACAGTGTGTAATACAATTTAAGAATAAATTTAATAATATTTTTATAACGTTTGTTAAATTCTAAATTATGTTTAGTTAGAATTTAAATAAAAATATTATAATAAATTTAATATACAATACATAGATAGTGGGTGTCATTCATTTTAGAGATTTTAAAATTTTATGGATTTAACAGACAATTTTTGTTTAAAAATCATACATTTTAAAATATTTTAAAATTTATTATACATTTTTGAAGTAATGTTTATTTCAAATATAATTATAAAACTAAAATAATAATAATAATAATAATAACATTGTTGTTTAATACTATTGCAGCCACAAATCCTCAGTTGACATTTAAATAGGTTTTATGTTAAATATTCAGACTATGGTATTATAACTATAATATTTTATAAGTTTAAAATACTGTACTCAAAATAAATATAAAATATAAGTTAATTTAACTGTAAATATGCGATTTGAATAAAAAGTGCACAAATATCACAAAAATATTATAAATATTATATTAAAATATAAATAACATTTAAATCTAAAATTGCAAACAAAAGTTGTGACAATATTTTTAAGTAAAAACCATATATAATTTTATAATTACTCTAGAATTTAATATAAATCATTTTCAAACAAACTTTAATTGCAATATTTTGAAACTATATCTGTGTGTCTATAACATCAAAAATATGGTTTAGGGGATCACATAAAAAAATTTCTGGAAAGTTTCTATAAGAAATTTTTGCTTATGGGATCCCCATATAAATTTTGTTTTGTCGATATTTGTTATCTTGAAATAATTTATTATAACTAAATATTAACTAAATTTTATTAGTATTTTAATTTATATTCAAAGTGAAAAATAATTCATTTAATTACATTAAACTAAAAATATAAGTCAATTATAAATAAAATTAGATAATTATATTAATTTTATAAATAAGAATCCCCTTTATATAGTAATTGTAGTTTTTTAGGGAAACTTATTAGAAATTTCTATTTGATTTATCTAAAAGTACCACTTATTTAAAGAATTAAGTGTTAATAAGTTATAATATTTTCAAATATACACTAAAATTTTTAATAATCTACAATTATTACTATTAATAAATCTATTATAGAAATTATAGATTTTTTTATAAAATGAATTTACTGATCTATAGGTTTGAATATTTAAGTTTAATATTTACTAAACTCTATAATATTAAATACTTACTCTACTATACATTATGTTCTTCAACAACACATTATTTAATAAAATCGTTTTATAAATAAATTATATTTTATCTACAATTTTCTGCAAAATTGTTGCCATCATATGCAGCACATTATCATCTATTAATGTTAATTAAATAAAATGTTTGTAACTCACGTTATTTACCTGAGTTTAGCAATAATTTTCAAATAATCTATTATTTTTATTGTATGTATTTTTCGTAAGAAGTTCTTAAATCGATAAACATTATTATTAATTATGATTTAAAATAAATGATTTAATAAGTTTTAATAGAACTGTTTGTTTGTGAAACAATTTTTATTAAGGAATTATTAATTTTAATGTATTATGAATAGTATTGAATTAAAAATCTTATCATTATTTTTGTAAACTATTGCAATAAATATACTGTATTTTATATAAATTTCAATTGACAACGACTGCTATACCTTATACAGTATTATTTAATTATTGTATATTATTAGATTATGTTATTTCACTAAACTAATAAAATGCATTTATTTTTTTAAAAATATTTTCATTAATTATTATTTATATATAGGCAAAAAAAATTAAAATAAACTTCTACAAATTTCATATTTTAATTTAATATATTTTTCTTTTAAATTTTTTTCGATTTATTTATTATAATTAGGGTTAGATCAGATTCCCTCCCTCGTCTTATTTTCCATAAGTTCCTTATATTCTATGTTCCCTGGGAAGACATTTCCTTGTGGTAGCACCTATCATACACTAACTCACATTACATAATGTTTAATTAAAAACACGTTTGTATAGTAAATGTCTACAAAATGTATTTAATGTTTTTACTAAATGTTTAATAATATTTGAATCATATTTTGATTGAGTTATTACTAACATACTGGTCCCAATGAAACACATAGATTAGGTACTTTTTAATGTATGACAAATTATATTTTCCCTTTCTAACGATCAAGGGAGGGAATATAATATATTTTCCATATTTTCCGGGAAATTTGGAGGGAATTTATTTGGGAACTTCCCTCCCTCGGAATCTCAATCTAACCCTAATTATAATTAATATTTATATTAAAATAAAGTTTTGACAATTAATATAAACGTTATAAATAAATATTAAAGACATTAACTGAAGTCACGGACTATTAATACAATACCTGACCCGTGACTGTAATTATGTTAAATATAATTTGTTTTATTTGATATTTTGTTTTTAGTAAAAAATATCAATTCCTTAACTTTAATTAATTACCCCCATATGATAATGTTATATTTGTTTTATATCTGTTAATTAGTTAGTCTATATCTGATATTTTTTATCCATCTTAAACTTATTATTAATAAATTCAAATTATGATCATTTTATTTCAAAGAATTTCTAAAATGTTCTACAAATATATTTTTATGTCAAACATTTAATGATAAATTATAAATTTATATTAAGTATTAATATTTAAGTTATAAAATAATATAATATTTTTTATTAACTATTATACAAAAAATAATATATAATATATAATACTCATAGAGTCTTAAACAGCGGCGACGGCGATGATAGCGGTGATGCTATTAATTACAATTATCTGGTCAACCATACGCTGAATTAAAAAGTGACCAAGGGCAATGTTGATGATAAATTCTAACTAAATAAAATTGCAATTGGTCATTTTTTAATTAATTGTTTTATGTGCCAGATAATTTACAGTCGACTGTTTAAAAAATTTATAAATGCAATTATCTGGCAAATCATACAATTAATTAAAAAATTACCAATTACAATTTAAGTTTAAATTTATCTACAACATTGTCCTTGGCCACTTTTTAATTCAACGTATTGTTGACCATATAATTGTAATTAATAGTTTCACTGCAATTATCGCCGCCTCTGTTTAAGATTCTCTCTATAATATTTAATAACTGTATTGTATTTATTCATTTAACTATTGAATACCTATTGTACTATAAATAAATTGTCATTTTTTTATTTGTTGTCAAATAATAGTTTATGAGATAATATTATTAATTATAATAATAAATTGTGAATGCTTAGTTTTTTGTATTTATCAACAAGTAATAAACATGTTGTTTGATCGATCTAATAATATAACTTTAGATATTATTATATTATTTATTTTAAATTATTTATTGTCACAAATTACAAATTGTAGATATTTAAATTTAATGTATATTCTTTAAATAAAATTAAAAATTATAATAATTTATTTTATTATTTTGTATATAATATTACAAAATTTAATTAAAAATTATTGATTAATATTATAATGTAAACCTTATTTATTTTTATATACATGTACTTTAAAAACTATTAGAAATAATATTTTATTAATTTTATAATATATTTTTAAGAAGATATTTAAAGTTTACAATTAGTTTAGAAGATATAAGTTTGAAAACATATAAATTTAAATATCTTTACATAAATCCATAATTTAATAATTCTTAAATATTTTGCTAAAATGTATTTTAAAATTTACAAAAATATTTACATTTCAAAGAAAAAAATAGATTTAGACAAGAATTTTAAAAACTAAAATTATATTAAAAAATCACATTTTTAAGTTTTTGAAAATATTTTACAGAAAAATGTTTAAAAGTTTAAAAATAATAACCAATAGATTTAAGACCTACAGATATCAATTGATGCCAAATAGGTAAAACTGACAAATTGTTAATAAATATTATGCTATTTAACTTATATTTTATAACAAATTTTAGCACAAATAAACCATTGCTAATTAATTTTATTTTATTAATTTGAATGAATAATACCTAAATTTTAATAAAATGTTTCAGTGTTTTTATAAGTAAAGTTTAACAAAAATTGTAATATTATATTTATATTGTAAAAATTTATTAATAATCTATGAATATAATATCTGATATATATTATTGAAGTAACTTATAATTTAGATATTTGTAATTAATAATTTTCACTAAATAAGATTAATATCTAAGTTTAATAAAAATTAAATGACCTAATATTCTAATTAAAAAACAACAAAATATTAAAAAATAACATTAATATGACATAGAATTGACGGAAATAGAAATACACAGAATATTTATAATACATATTTGTTTTTTACATTTAAATTGATTTTTATGTTTCGTTAATGTGTATGAAATTTTGGTATTAAATAAAAGCAAGTATTTATAGTTTCTTATTATTCAATATAAACAAAAATAAGTGATAAAACAAACAATAAATTCATGACATTTTCATTGAAAATTCAATTGAAATTCATAATTGAAAATTTTATTAAATTTTTGCAAATAAGAACTTTTTTTAGAAATAATTTTAAAAGATAATTTAATTATAATAAAAAATACTAATAGTAATCACAGCTTAAAAATAGATTAAGTAATAATGAATTATTAAATACTTAATTAATAAATATAATAATATATTAAAATCATAGCTATATAATTAATTTTTAATAATAATTTATCTTTTAATTAGAAGTGACTAAATATAATAAACAACTGTTTTTATATTACAACGTTAATCATTAATTAATGTTATAATTACTTACAGTATATTTAGGTTTTGGATAAAGTAGTGATCGATAAACTTAATAATGAGTTTGACTGTTGAAACAAATGTCAATAATTGACTGAATGTGTATAAAAACAGAAACAATATTGTAATTTAAAAATACTAATTTTATTTGTTTGGCAACGACTACACTGTTTTAAGTACATAAAAAATTAACTTAAACTCTATGAACATTATATTAACTTTTTTGTAGAAAAAGATTGTGTCGATTGCCTTAACAGTACAATCCTCACATCCCAGAGCTGATTGCAATGGTATTAGTCTCTAACTGAGAGAACATGTGCAATGAGTACTTACTGTATATTGTTAAACGACAAATATAAATATTACTTAACCTTTATATCTAGAAATACTGTATATATATATACCGTTATATCAATTATATAACTTACTTTATATATATCTTGTCAATGTATTGGTTTCTATGGGGCTATAGATTTGTTACTAATATATATATATATAACAAACAAAAATCAGAATATTCTGTATTATTATTTATTTGATTACAGAATTGAATAAACATTTGTGAATATTGTCTATTGGTGTTTATGTTCTAATAATAACATATTTAACATTTCAATAGATTTAAAAACTATTTTATATTTTATATAATTTTTTAAATATATATATATTATACTGTAAATACATATAAATATTATAATTACACTGCTTTCATTCAGGGCTATAATATATAGTATATAATTTAATTAAAATATTAATTAAAATAATTTTAAATTTATAATAAAATTAAGAAAACTATTATAATACATTAAATTGATAACAAATCTATTATAATTAAGTCAATTTATAACAAATTATACAATTTCATGTATCCAACAATAATTATGAATATTTTTAAAAAACATATCTTAATCAACGTGTTATGATTAATAAAGATTATTATTATTATAATTTACAATTAGTAATGAAAATATTAATTAGTAATAGTTTATTTGAGCATGATAAATGTTTTAATAACAAATAATAAGCTATGTAGGCTATTTTTTAAATTAAGCTTTTAAGCTCACTAAGGGAATATATATTAAAACATATTTTTATTACCAATATAATACAGTATACATTGTAACTAATTAAAAAATATAAACATTTTTGATTAACGTTTATAATAATTTACAAATTATTCAATTAAGTTATATAATAAGTTTAAACTCTTCATAAAAATAATAAAATTCAATATAAAAAATTCAAAAGTTTTAAGTGATTTTAAAAAATTAAAAGTTAGAGAATTTGTGTACAACTTGTATATTGTATATATGTTTGCTTGTATTTTATAAAATAAATTGTTTGTTTATACAATTTAATTAATTTATTCATTTGTTTTGTTAAGTATAGTCATATTCTTATTTGATATAAAAAGCTATTAAAACTACATATAATTTATGATAGATTTGAATTTATGAAGCAATCAATAAATATATATAAAGAATATTATCTCTAAAAGTCATAAAATGTTTCAATTTATTGACTTTTTCCCGAAGGCAGCAGTCATTCATTATGTTATCGACAAAACAAGTTATTATTGCAAATAATACAATATAGTAGATCTATAAAAACATATATTATATTGTATATTACAATTTGTATGTATTATATAAATTGACTGATATTATTATACAATGGACTTTCGTTATAGTAATGCTTTGTGATGTATAGTAAACTTTAGATATTGTGAACAAATACTGTATATCGGGTTTAGTGGTCACACTAGAGATAAAACATATTTTTATAACTCTATAGTCTATATCTCGTTATAAATTATTGTAATTTTATATTATATGTATTATTCATATGTATTATAATATATGATATTATGTTTTCTCTCTATATTGTCTAAAGTCAATATAGTGTATAAAATTACTTATAATATATAAAAATACTATATTAACATTAAAAGTACAATTGAAATAAATTTACTATTATTACACTTAAAAAATAGTAACTGTTTAGCTATAGCCTCATTTTTAGAGAACTTCAGTAAATAAATAAATAATAAAAAGTTTAATCTATAGATAGAAATAGTAAATCAACAAAAATGTTTTGAAAATGCACCTGGGTATATATCTAACTATATTGATTTGTAACATATTTTAACATAAAAACTAAATATATTGATTTTATTTTAAATTTTAAGTTACAATTCTGCTTATCAAACATATAGTGGTCAACAAATCCAATGCTATGATTAGACGGCATCAATGCTATAATAAAAATGTTATTTTTATTTCTACTATCAGGCGGAAGGTCAGAGGTTATCTGTTTTACCGTTTAATGAGATCTCATCCCAATTAAGAATAAAGTTTTTGCTATAAAATAATATTACAGTAAAGAAAACAACAGAAATTGTTTTAAAAATATTGTAAATAAATAAAAGTTATGATATCATGTTTACTATAAGTTTGTTGTAATACTCATATTACAATAAAATTATTATAATGGATGTTATTATTGACAAAATCAGGAATTATAGAAAAATAGACACAGAATAACATTAGATTAAATTATTATAATAAATTAAAGTACAGTATTTTGTAATCAAATATTGTAATTATTAATAATAGCTTATTATATCACTATTTCCGGTAATAGTATATACTGCACAATAAGGACACAGATATGACAATCAAAACAATCAATTTATTATTGACTATATTTGTTTTGAATCTATATGTAGACATTTATAATATTACGTTATTAGATTTATCAAATATAAATTATAAAACTTAATGTAAATGTAATATAAATTTATTATATGGTACAGATTTGTCTATAAATAATTTGAAATTTTCAAACATTATTTATTCAGTAATGAGTATAACAATAATATGAATTGTATTAACATTTAAGTGATACATAAAATTTAATCAAAAAATTAAGTTAATTGTATAATTAGAAAATAAATGTATTGTTATTGATGTTTAACAATTAGATCATTGACTGTTTGAACGGTTGGACTCCAATATGAGATGTCATGACAAGCGCTGGCAATCATATAAAACATTGGATTAAATTTAACGATTCGAGTGAACGCTTCGTGCATTGAACGCCAGTTCCTGGTGTGAGTAGCCGTTACGACATTAAATAAATTCAAATTACCATAATTACCGATTCCGGCAAAATTACCGCTCGAACCACAAAATATGTATTGAGAATCGGGAGTCCACGTCAGCTCCAAGTCCTTTCTTAACTCATTCTTAAAGCCATTTAATTTACATCTTTCTTGAAGTGAATAGGCGTCTACTATACGAATGGAAATGCCATTTGTGGACAGGGCTATCATTTTTCCGTTTGGCGAAAAATATAGACCATAGACATCACCTAATGACTGATCTGACTCTAATCTATTCACTTTAAACGGACCTTTCGTATAATTTCGTATATCATAGAGTCGTAAGGATGAGTCCGTCTGTAAGCTCACTGCAAAAACCAGACCCGTCGGATCAAACGAGGCCACTGATCGGCTCAAACATTTGACCACTGATAGCGACCTACGATCGCCAGGTTTAATGTTGGCATTAAGTCGACTGTCCCACAAACGGATTGTGTTATCCAAAGATGAACTTAAAAAACAGTTGTAATTTTTGTTGATTGAAATACCTGTCACCTAAAATGTATGCCAACAATGATTTAATTTACTAAAACTTCTATTATTTGAATCTAATATAAATAAATATAAGAAAAATAATTTTATAATAAAAATAAAACTTATTTTTCAATAAAAACAAATATAATCAACTTTTTTCTGATAAATAAGCATAAAATCTAAATTACAGGTAATACAAAAATAAGACTTAAATTGTTGTATTTGATTTTAAAACAAGTTTTAAAAAATGAAAAAGTTATTTCATGTAATACTTCTAATATACTGTACTTTAATTTAAATTAACTGTAATTAAAAACTTTTAATTTAAATATTAAATTTGAGTTAATAGATAGTCGACAATAATTAAGAAACATTTTTTACGATAATATCAATAAGTTATAACAAAATATCAAAATTTATGCAAAAAAAAATGAGATAAAAAATTTTAGTCATATTTTCACATAAAACCACAAAAATGACAAAATTTTAATAAATAGTCGAGAAAAATGTCAATCAAATAAATTAATTGATTCAATGATAGAAAAAATAACAAATAAATTGTGAAATCAAACCTGTCTTTCGTGTCCGCAATAGTAGTGCAGAAATGTCTTACTATTGATATCCAAATGTCTTATTTTGTGGACATCGGCGCCAATTTGCGTCTCATATCTTGAGGCAAACACACAGGTGTTGGTGTCATTCATCCAATGAATGTGATCCGATCCGTGCTTTTTGGACGGTATGACTCCCACTTCATCGCCGTTCAGATTAAATATGCGGACAATAGAGTCGTCGGATGAGACCATCAGATGAGTTCCCGATTGATTCCAATCCATTGAATTCACTTTATATGACGAATCGTCATTCTTCTGGAACCGAGTGTATCGGATCTGATGAAAGTCACTACAAAATACACATTAGTTATGACTGACTGTACAATATAGTGGACAACGAGTGGACAACAAGTGGACAACAAGTAGACACTTACGTCAGTAGCCTTTCATCCATCTGTGAGCTGGTCTTCATATCAATGGGTTGGACACCGACCAGACTGTTGGCCAACAAATTGCTTTGAATGCCGTATTGTATCATTTGTTTGACTATCAATCACTTCAACGAATCAATCAATCAATCATTCATTTAATGTTTTCATATGTTTTGTTGTAAACAATAATCAAAACAAAAGATTCATAAAAACAATTAAATTTTAATAAATAAATAAATGTTTCAAAAGTTTAAACATTGAATCACATGACAGACATTATATGCATTATATTGTATTGCATTGTATTGTATTGATTGCAATATTATTAATAATTATTACAATATTAGAGATTTGTTTCAAACGGTTTAGATATTTATATTAACACTACTTAAGTATTATAAATAATTGATATTTTTTTAAATAGATAAGTATTTATATAAAATTAATTATTAAATTGCTTTAAAATTTGTTATATAATTAATTTTTAATTATTAATATATTTAAAAAAATAACAATTAATAATAAATAGATTATTAAATAAACGAAAAGATTGCAAAATAAATGTATTATTATTTCATCTGTTTTTCTAATCTATTGGAAAATATAATATAATAAACAATAACGTAATTTATGAATGTTATTAAATATAGTCAATTAAGCGCCACTTCAAGCAATTGGTTGACAATATTTTGTTCAACAATTCATATACAAAATACACAATAAATTTCTACATTTATTACACGTTTACTGTATTCTTAATACTAAAAAATATTAATAAATTAAAAAAACTTATAAATATCGAGACATCTATTGATTTGATATTTAAATGTAATTTCAAATATAATGCAATAATTTTTTTTATAAATACTGTATTCAAAGCATACTCTGTACTAACAAATAATTTAATAAGCAATCAATTAAATACAATGTATTTATAATAATAAAAAAAATTATGATTGTAATTATTAACTAAAATTTATTTTTCATAAAATGATTATTTAATACTATATTTTATTTATATTAATTATATTAACCACGTTTAGTATATATTTAATTTACTGTATTTATTTAGCATGTTAAATTATTATATTTTATTAGTATTGTAATAAATATTATTATTGATTTTTGAAAATTAACAAATAAAAGTTAGATTTTATAGTTTTTTAAAAATATAAAAATAATAATTAAACGAATTAATATTTTTAGAAATTATTTATATATAAATTTAAAAAATCATATTTAATTGATATTATCTTTCATTGATTTGAAAAAAAATAAAATTAATGAAAAAGTCATTTAAGAAAATTGTTGTAAAAATGTTATATAAATCTTAAATAAATTAATTATATATAAAATAAAATTTAAAAAAACTGAGTGGAAAATGTGTTTTGAATTTTATTTATGATATTATTATTATTAATATTTATAATAATGATTAATATAATTAATTTTCATGATTTAATGTGTGCCTAAATGTGTACGAAGTGCTCATTAAATTAGAAACAAGTTTTCTTAAATACAAAAGAGTTATATCACATGTTATGTCCCATTAAAATACATATAAATTTAATTTTTTAGACAAAACTTTAAAACATTTTTTACTTTTAATCCAATGGTTTTTTAGCTAAAAAATTTATTTATTAAAAACCAACAAAAATGAGTGATTGATCTCTTGAGGCAAAACTCATTATCTGAGGTCTAATTATAATTATTTATATCAAACGTTCAAATGTGATGTAAATCTTATTGTTTTTTATTGTTGTATTAGTTATTGTTGTTGTTGTAGTTATTTAGCAAATTTATATATTTATAAAATACATAAATAAACTTTTACATGTTATAAGAGTTTAAATATATTTTTAAACGTTAATTTCTATTCAGGATCAAATTTATATTATTTGTTAATATTAATACATTTTTAATAGATATTTACTTAATTTAAATTAACACATGCTATATGCTATATTTATATTGTCTAAAATTAAATTGAATATAACAAAACAAAATATTCAAAAAAATAAAACAAAAATTTTAATTAAGAGATATTTAATTAATAGTTTCATACAAGATTGAAGGATAAATAAATGTTAAAAATGTGATTTGAATTATAATTAAAATAAAAGAAAGTATTACAATTTACGTAAATTAAAAAAACTAGTGTAAACTTATTAAAACAATATATAGTAATCAATCATTAAAAAAAATATCTTTTAGATTCATTATAATTCATTGCAATTGTAATGACAAGTGAAATGTCATCCCCGGAAAAAAACAAATATTTTATGCATTCATTTAAATTCAAATAAAAAAAAAATTCTTAAAAAAATAAAGTAAAAATCAATGTTTTGTTGAGTTTTATTAAATTAATTTGCTATTCAAAAGTTGTTTTGTAAGTAAATTTATTTGAAATAAACTAAAAATACAAATGAACGACAACGCCATTGGATTATTGCAAATATTATTATTAATAATATTTTTTATTTTACAAATAAAATTGTTTTTATAAAATCAAGGATTTTTATAAATATTGTTTAAATTACTGTAAATATATCTAAAATATTTTTTTAACTAATAAATTTAATAAATTATAGTACATAAAATAGTTTATAATAAATTTATTTGCTGTCAAATATGTAAAAATTATGTATATATTTTGTAATCACATCGTCAAACATTTATATGCAATTTTTTTAATTAAAATAATGTCTTAATTTAATTCAATTTATAAAATACTGATTATTAATATAAAATGAGTGATAATTGTTAAATAATCTTTAATTAAAGTTTCTACTTTAGAAAGCTAACTGTTATAATGTAAAACATAATGACCAAGAATAATTTTGTAAATTTAAATTACTTAAAAGATTACTTTCATTCAAATATATTAAAACAATTTTATTTATGTAAAACTTTTTAGTTATGATTTAAAATAGTAATTATTAGTATATTTAAATAATAACCTTTAAAAATAATTTGCTCTAAATATAATATTACTTTAATAAAATCAATACTTTAGTATTTTGCAAAATAAATAAAAATGTATTCAATAATATAATTATTTATAGCTGAAATAAACAACAACAATATTATTGCTATAATTTATTTGTTTTATTTAATTTAATATAAAAATAAAAAATTCATAATACAAAAATAAAATTTCAAATATAGCTAAATCTAATAATAAACTGGCCCCCAAAAAACATAATAAAAACTTGATATTAACTTTAATTTAAGTCAAATGTTTTTATTTTATTTAATATAATTTATATGTATACCATTTTTAACCATATTTAGATTTAATATTACAATTTTATTTAAAGTTAATTTTAGTTTTAACAATTTTCTTTAATGACAAATGTCTTTTCTATTAATATAAATTTAAAATAAATCAATATATTTTTTGTTACTTATTTTACTATTTAATTATAAACAACTACAAACTCCAGTAGTAATTAATTTATGACTCGATATTTTCTATAGTTTACAAAATAATTTAAAAGGTTTTAATTTAATATTGTGCTAATATGTGACTTAATTTGAAATAGTAATATACATTAAGGCAATTAACAACTTTGGGTTTTTAGTGAAATTATAACTTGAAAATAATTTAAACCTTTTTTTATAAAGAAATTATATTTTATATACTTTACTATATATTATTATACTATAAATTAAAATCTATTATAAAAATTCTAAAATAATTACACCATATAAAGAGTTAACTTAGTCTCAATGCAATAAAATTATTTGGTTTTTTAATTATAATATAAGTGTAAAATATTATAAACTAAATTAAAAATTAATGTAAATTAATCTTGTATTGCAAAACTTCAAACAATAAATTAATTGAGTTAAATGACATGCATCTTATAAAATATTGAAGTAACATAGTATCAAAACATATTATTAAAACATTATAATCATTTTTATTACATTTTAAACTGTAGTTTTAAAAATTTATTAATAATATATAGAATTGATAATTATTGAGTGTATGCTATTACAAATGTAAAATTAAAAAATAAATATACAATTAATAATGTAATTATTGAATGAGAAAATATTTATTATAAAAGAAAAGTTTGTATCAATTACTATAAAATAAACTAAACTAAACTAAATTAACATTAATATATATATATACCTAATTTGACAAAACAATTGTCAAAATATTATTTATCTAAATCAAATATAATATAAATTTAAGAGACAACAATTAACATGTGATACAAATCGTGTTTATATCATATCATGAAATAAACATTAATAATAAGTTAATAATATTTTAACACACAATTGTCATAACATTAAACAATATTATTTCAAAATCATAGCTGTAAAACAACTTAAAGTATTAATTTTTAAATAATAAATGATTAAACAAATATACTTAATATTAAAAAATAAACTTTTATTAATTTAATAATTTAATGGATATTTCATGATAGTAAACACTAAACTTTGGTTTCAATTGATTGATTATTAATATACAATACTGTGACATAAAAATAAATATTTTGATTTCAAAATCATTTATCTATTTTAAAGTACATTAATATAAAATTGACAAAAGGAATTGCTATCAATTTTAATAAATTTATCATTTATTTAATTAATATATTTTTAAAATATAGATAAATAAATAATCTTGGAAATTTTATTGTTTTTTAGCAATTTTTAAATCAGATTCATATTCATACATTAAATATCCATTTTATTGTTGTTTATTTCACTGATTAAAAACTTAACATTGAAATTATATAACTCTTATCTAACATTTAATTTAATCTCTTGATCTCACTTCAGGTGAAACATTGAAACTAAGAGACAAACAAAAAAGTAAATAAATGTTTATTATTTGTGCGGTTTATAAGTATATTTTGAGTGAAAGATTATCTCAATAAATCTGATTTTAATTTAGATTTCATCAAATCATTTACAGTCTCATTGATTTAAGAGATGTTTTGTTTTTTTCAATTTTGGTTTTTGCACACATATGTGAATACACTGCCATAAAAAATAAATAATAAAAAATGATTTAAAACCAAAGCATCACAACACTAGCAAACTGTTAAAACCAGATAAAAACCACTGAAAAAATATAATTACTGTTAAATCGGAAAAAATAGAAATTTTCGAAAAATATTTATCAAAAAATGTTTTAAGATTTTTAATTATATTTAGTTATTTAATAAAAATAATACTGGTATAACAATAAGTGAATTATATAATATTTAATAAATATAATATATATATATATATATATWTCATGACTTAATAGCAACCCTGAAGACGATCTGATTTGAGATCAAAAACAAGGACTTCGAGTAAATGAAGAAAAAATCATACAATGATTTGGTAAATGTTTTTATAATATGAATATAATATAATACAGTAAATGCCGAAAATGTTGTTTATATTAATTAAAACTCTGTTAATATATAACTAAAGCAAATGTATAATGTATTAAAGGCATGTTTACAAATTGTAAATTACAATATCAGTAATATACAGTATTATTTCATTTTAAGATTTCAATAACAAATAGTAATCACAAGTTTAATATATAATGTAATCATATTATATGATTGCAAAATTTGTTTTTTAGATAACATTTAACATTAATACAAATATTGTTTACAAATAAATTAACAACAATTCTATGCAACAAAACTAAAGATTTTTTCACATTATGTTTCTATGAATGATATAAAGAATATTATTATAAATCATATAATTTATATTTAAAATGATTATATAAACTTAGATTTTAAAAACTTTTAAAATATATGCAAATTCCTCTGTTTTGTAATCAATTTGACAAACATTTTATAACATTAACGACAAACTTCGGCACAAATTAATACAATGAGAGCTCTATTTTGTCTATTTTCTTGCGGAGAAGTCATCTAAATGTACTGCAGATATAGATAATAAAATAAACAACAACTCAAAGATTACTTGACTATTATGACAACATTTTGCCACTTATTATAGATAAATACTGTTTAATATATGAGAAACTGTTTATATAACAAAATATTTAAACTTTTTTTGAATACATTTTTGAATCATTGTTTTTAAGATTTTAAAAATAGACATTTAGTTATAAATAAACAATATTTATAAGTAAATACAGTATAGTATACTTTGACTCGCAATTTATTATTCAATACTTTATAATATGTATTATTAAAATATAATTAGATAAGCATAAATAAAAATTGTCAAATTGTATTTACAAGTTTCAACTAAATGAAAGTAATTTTTAATAAATATCATATATATATATATATATATATAATAAATAATTATAAATTAAATCATTAATTTAATATTATTTGTTTTCGATTAAATAAAAATATAATGCATTACTAAATAAAAATTAAGTAATAATATAAATTTAATTAGTAAAAATAAAAATTAATAATTTAATTTAATGGCGTCAATGAACTAAAATTCAATAAAATAAAGTTTTCTTAAATTTATTTATAAAATACATATTACTTTTGCTTTTTATTTGTTTATTTATTAAATAAAAAATTAGTTCAATTAATGCAAATAATGACCCGATCGACGACTAGATAAATGCTAAACATTTCTCTATAGAAAACTATAACTACTGTTTAATATTATATTATTTTACTTTATAGTAATATTAAATTGTTTTTATTAATAGTAAAATATCTATATTAAACAATATATTTAAATATAAAATTAATTCTAAAATTTAAAACAAAAATTATAAAAACATACGCAAAAATATTAATAAATTAACGAATTATTATTAAAATTATTTTGCTAAGTTTATAAAAATTTATAGATTACAAATTCAGTAATTTATTTAATAATTTAAGTAATAAACAGTTTATAGAAAATACAGTATATATATTTCGAAATATTTAGAAAATACAATATATAAATACAGTATACTGTATATATCTAGAAATTGTATTTTGCTATTTATAAAACTTATAATCTCTCTCTCTCTCTCTCTCTCTCTCTCTCTCTCTCTCTCTCTCTCTCTCTCTCTCTCTCTCTCTCTCTTTGTATGTATTGTGTAAACTCTACACTGTAGAGCACGCATAAGCAAACTTAGAGTACATATTCACCATAAGAGAGCATTAAATATAATAATATAAGGGTTAAGCGAGATTTTGAGTCTTAGTGTGTATAGGGTGTAGAGGGTGTAGAGGGTGGGGTAAAATTTTTAAAAATCTCAAAAAAAATCTTGGATTATAGTTTGGGTTTACCTTTTTATTGTATTTTTAAATAACAAATTTTCAAAATTTTTAAATCCAGGATGTCAAGAAGACAATTTTCAAAAATTCCATAAATGTTAATAAGAGGAAATTCCCAGAAAAGTAGGATACAATTCCCAATAAATTCCACAATTTTTCAAAATATTTACTTAAATTAATCAAAAATATTTTAATTAAAATTATAAAAATAAAACATAATTTTACTCTAAAAATACAAAATTAAAAATAATTTAATTACAATATTTTATTATTAATATCTAAAAATATAATTCTAATTATAACATAATTACATATTTAACAAATGAATCATTTTTAACTTTTCAGTTAAATATATTGATTAGAATAATATTATATTTAGATAAATATTAACTTAATACTAATTATTATATATTTTTTGTTAATATATTAAACTCAAGCAATTATTATTATATTTTGATTAAAATTTTAAAAATTGATAATAATTAGGCGTTTAAAACTTAAGAATAATTAATAAAAACATTAAAATATACTGTATATTTTATTATTATTTTAATTATATTAAAATTAAATTTTGCTTGTACTATAATAATTATTTTAATATTTTAGTTTTTATTTTTAATAAAATAATGTAATATTATAATTAATTGTAACGTTAATTTTAACTATTTTACAAATATTTACTTAATATTTTAATTTAAATAAGTAGTTAAAACATAACATTTAATTAACAATTAACAATTATTAATTAAAATTTTAATATTTAAAAATAGGTGTCTAGAACCCGGAATTTTAACGGGTGTCTATTTCTCCTCGTTATTAAACTACATTTTTTATTTGGTCATAAAGTTTGGGGAAGTAGGGGTAAAATTTCATATTCTTGATCTTGGGGTATATAATTGACATATCCCCTATAACTGCTTAACCCTGATTAATATATATATATATTATTATATTATAGTTCACATTACAAATAATATATGAATAATGAAACTTAACAATAAGCACTTAGACCTATCAGAAATCAAACCCGGGGTGTCGTACCCGAAGATCCACACATTAGCCTCTCAGCCATCGAGAGAGAGAGAGAGAGAGAGAGAGAGAGAGAGAGAGAGATAATAAATAGTGTTTCTATAATATTATAAAAATATATTATATTAAACAAATAAATCAATTTGAATATAACTAATAGTATTTCTTAATTAAAAATCCTTGTTTTATGCATATATTAATAATTAATAATAACATAAAAGGCTTTGTTTTTTTGTCAGATTTATCACAAATTGTTGCAACAAATCATTTACGGATCGATAAATTCATTACAGTAACGAATAAAAACAAATTTTTCATTAAATATTAATTAAATATATATTTAACTTAGTATTTTAATTAAATCTCTAGCTTTAAAATGTTGTTTTTTATAAAAATATTTAGTTAATAAAATAAATTTTTAAAAATATTAAATAAATAAAAATTATACATCTTTATATTTCCTTATTAAATAATTTTATTTGTCTTATTTTATTTATTATAAATTATATGATATTTAATTAAGAGTTTGTTTTTATTTCAATATCGGCTTTTTAATAAAAAAAACTGAAATCATTTTAGTAAATGTTTATTGATTACTATTTACAACTAGTTATAAAAAATAATAAATTGAACTATAAATATGCACTAATATTTAAAATATCAAATTGTTAAATTAATACATATCGCATAATAAGCATTATTATTATTTGTAAATAATTTTACTATTTTACTATTAATACTGATATTTTAGATAATAAGAAAAATATAAAAACATATTATATAAGGGCCTTAAATTTTTAAATAATTTGACTAAATATTTTAATTAAAATATTTATAAAAAATATTTTTAATTATATAAAATTGAGACAAATTTTTTTAATATAAATTATTATCCATTATATAAATCTTAATGAAAATATTAAAAAATACTTTTCCAAAATCTTATCAAATAACCTGTTTTTAAAATCTATTCAAAATTATCTAATAATTAAATTGTAGATTTTAGATGCAATAATAAAGTTTGTAATTATTTATTTCAATTTATGATAGTCTTTATAGGTTTTGCGGCAATATTTTTAAGACAAATCGCTAAGACATTTATTGTATATTATGTTATGTTATGTTAAATTAAATTCATGGAAATTATATATAATTTCAAACACATTGCATAAAGTGCTTCAAAAATGATTGTATGATTTGTTCAAACTGTTTGTGCAATAAAAAGTCAATAAATTAACAAATATTAAATTTTATAAAATTAACAATTACTGTATATAACCAAAAATCGTGTGATTAATAATTAGCCATAACAAACATAAAAGTAGTTAAATCTACAATAAAATGATACAATTGATTGAATAGCAGTAAAGTAAAACCATTTTGTTAATATAGTATTAATGTTATATTATGACTATTGCCATGACTTAGATTGAATTATAATTTAAAAATTAAAATACAATATTATATTTAGCATGTATTTTATAAATTCATTAACTAAAAAGTCTCCTCCCAAGTCATTTATAATATATTAAAATACAATATTATTTATGTTCATAGATATAATTTATTTGACAAATAAATTAAATTTATATTATAAATTTTAAGCAATTTATTTGTTGTATATTTATTACTTATTAGATATGTCTTAGAAATGAATTGATTATTTGTACTTTAATTAAATCATATTTTCTTTTTATTTCAATTAATAGTTTTTATAAAAATATAGAGCTACAAAAAAATATGAAATTTTTCATTTAATTAAAAGGAAACAATTGTTAATAAAAACAATTAAAAATATTTAAGCTATATTAATTGTTTTTCTGAGGTATTGAAAATTATTTATTTATTTTTTCAATTATTAAATATTATAATAATTATTCAAATAACTACATTTGCAAAATTTATTTTAAAATATAATATAATGTATACTTATAATTGTAACTGGTAAATTTATTGGTATATAAAGTGTAAACATAAATCTTATTTTAAGGAAAACTGTATTTACAAATAAACAGTAAAGTATAATAAGTTAGATATATATAATGTATATATTTATTTAATAAATATATAATACAGTATTAAAATATAGAATATATCAAACCGGGAGGTCTTATAAGTTTATAAAAAGAGAAACCAGTAATCAAATAATTGTATCACAATTTAGACAAGTTTTATGTATAGTTATAAACAAATAAAAATCACTAAAAACAAAACGCTTGTGTTATTTAATTAGACTTTTTTGTATTCAATTAAAACTAGTTTATTTTTATAGCAAAACTTATGTTATTTTTAAACAAATTCTTATAATCAAAAAAAAATTTCGATATAATATAAATATACTAATATTTAATTATTATTATTTATTATAAACATTATTCTATAATATGACTGTAAGCATGAGTTTAGGGACGGCTTAGCATTTATTCACTCATATTTTATATTGAAAAAAATAATAAAAAATCATATCAAGTATTTTATTAATAATGATTAGGCGTTTTGTGTTTGCAGGCAATTGTATAGCAATTTATCATTTATGAAGATAATAGCAGTTATTTTGATATACAGTGTTTTATTTAATGAAAATATTGAGTCCGGCTTATATGCCGTAAATATACCCCAAAAAAGTAATATATTTTTGCCCAGTCGTGCAATGCTTGTCTGGCTACCAGTGCTTGAGGTTCACCCCTTTTAATTTTAAATTAATATATGGCTTCTTTTAAAAAATAAATTACATTTTTCGCAGCCCATATAGACATGAAGTAATTTAACGTATTATAATTACTGCTATATACTATAAATTTATAAATTGAAAAATATAAATATATTTAAAACTAATTTTAATTAAATGCTAATATTTGCTGTCAATTTGCCTCAAGTTTTAAACCATAAGCAACCTAATATGTCTAATGTAAAAATTTTATTTTATTAATGAAACAGCATATATATATATTGCAATTAAATCATACGTTTAAACTATATTTAGATAAACAAAAAATAAGAAAATAGTATAATATTTAATCATGATTACCATAAATTGACTAAAAAATATTTAAATTAATATTATCATCATTTAAAAAAATACTGAATATTTCCTACTTCCAGATATTATAATTTTATCAATTTAGTATAAATTTACATAAAATTTAAGAAACAATATTATTAAAGAACATTTAAAATACTTTTTATATAAATTGATATCAATTTGTAAATAACGCCTTTTATGCATATATTGTATATAATATATTATGTTGAGATTTAATCATTAAAAATTAATTGGTAAGTAATGTATATAATTTTATGACATCACATTAATTTTATTGATATTTAAAAATTTAATTTTCCGGTGAAAGTTGTTTTTTGTTATTATTTATTTATTTATTTTTTATTAATCTAAAACTTTTTAAAAATAAGATTATTTTATTATACATAAAACTAAAATTTAAAAGTCATTAAATCATTTAAGATTATTCTATTTATTAATATGATATTTGTTTATTTATAAATCTAAGTTATATATAAATACATAAATTAATTAATATTAATTACTTTTACAGTTTAAATGTTTTGTTGTTTTATCGAATTAAAAAGCATTAAGTGTTAAATCCTTTATCTATAATAATATACAATAAATTTAAATTGTTAAACAATTATAATGATTGATAAGCAATATTCAAATTTTTATTACTTTATTAAACTGTACTAATTATTGTAAAATATATTTAACGTTTTGCAATATTGGTTGATATCTATACAATATATTTTAAAAATGTAACTGTAATATGTCAGATATATATATACAATATAATAAAGTAATGATTAGAGACATATTTATTATGAAAATCTATTGGCCGTATCATATTATAAAAAATATAATTATTATGGAACTGTATGCTAATATACTGTATCAATAATAGATAATATAAATATTTTTAACAAAATATATGAAAATTTGATAACATAATCTATATCTAATATTTAACAACATTGTTTTTAACATTTACTCGTTTATACATAATAAAAATCGATAGTTATGATAATATTTTATCATTAAAACAAAAATAAAACAAAAATTCTTAACTTTTTATTCAAATATATTCAATAATATATATTTATCTGTTAAATATATTATAACTATATGTATATATCAATAGATATAAGAATAATTGCCAATTTTCATATTAATAGGTTTTTATAATTTATAAAACTACTTTATATAGCTAAATGTTAATGCAATATAATTAACAAATATTTATTGTTTAAACAAAACTCATTATCCTATTTATGAAACCTAAATATTTATAACAAAAAAAATTATATTTTATAAATATATCGAATATATCTTCAGGTATTTACTTTAAAAACAATTTTTGAAATTAATGTTTTGATATATAATAAAGTAAAACATTTATTACTATTACTAATAATAATGTCATTTGCAATTTAATGCCAATAATAATGTGTTGGTATGTAAGTAAAAATTTGTTTGTATATACATTGCACACAATTAAGAGTATTTTTATTGGATAAATAATAATAATAATACCGATAAACAAGATTCATATGTCTAGGGATTGGTTGTATGACACAGAAATCAATAAAAAAATTCATTAAATATAATTATTACTTACAATTTTGTTTTTATTTAATTCACTAAGGATTAGATGGTATTTATATATTTTAAACACAAAACACAATATAAAGTTTTATTTTATTATATTATAGATATTATTTACAAATATGTTTAATGATTTTTTTAGTGGGAAATTAAGAATAAATTTTCAAAGGAGGGGTAAATATATGTTTTTATTTCAAACAAACATTTGTTTCACTTAAGGGCACTCTCTCTCTCTCTCTCTCTCTCTCTCTCTCTCTCTCTGTATATATTTTGTAAAAAAATTAATAATAAAATTGTACATTTCTAGTATTAAAATTTTTTATTATAATTAAAAAGAAAGAAATATAATTAATAGTTCTCTCTCCCTCTTTCTTTCTCTCTCTCTCTCTCTCTCTCTCTCTCGTAATTATTTAAAATTTTAGTTTTAAAAAATAATCCCCATATAAAAGTTTTTAAACAAAATTATGTGTTGAGTTATACTATATTTAATAGTTTACTTAAAAAAGTTGCTTAAATATAATTTAATTTTTATGTCATTTCACTCATTCATATATATCTAAGTAGTTTTCAATTTTACTGTATTTTACATATAAAAAATAAAATATGTTTAATATCAATGTACATATAATACTGTTATAACGTTATACACTATTCTATAACATTAATAGTGTCCCAAAAAACGCGAATCTAATTCATCATTTTAGCAAATCTTTTACTCTCATAAAAACTAAAATTATAAGTAAGACTTAGTTTTTATAGTTAAGTATAATCCTTGATATTAAATCTTACTTTCAGAGAGAGAGAGAGAGAGAGAGAGAGAGAGAGAGAGAGAGAGAGAGATTTTAGTGTAAAATTATTTTAATAATAAAAAAAATAATTTCTAAACAGTATATAAAATCTATTGGTATGTGTAAAGTGTATTTACTGTAACAAAAAATATCATATATGATATGATTTAACTGTTTTGTTTGTACAGTATATGAAAGGCATTGCACAGTTGTATTAAACAGCGGGTCAATCAAGATAATGGTGCAAACGGTGCACTTAATATTACCTGCTGTTTAGATATTGCAAACCTCCAGTAAAAAGGGTGCACTCATATAATAAGGCATTAGGTATAGGCATGAAAAAGTAGTTTTCAGTGATTATTGAGTGCTTCACGCATTGGTTCACTTGTCTTGCGGGCCAAACACTACTCATGAGTTGGGAGTATCGGCGCTCATACATACCATACACACCGCGGGTCACAGTTTAATGAGATTCCCGCACACATTATGCACTCGTATTGCTAGTGACATGGCCTGAGAGCAGCGCTAATCAGTTCATATTCAATGATCAATGCATTTACATTAGTTTACTCCATATTTATTAACCATTTTCACGAGTTATAAACAAATTTATATATATATATATATATATACTCTGTATATTAGGTAATACCAGAGCACAACAATTCTTGTATTATTGTCATTATTTCGTGTCTCGGATCTCAACCTGTTTTCTTGTGTTTAGAGAGAGAGAGAGAGAGAGAGAGAGAGAGAGAGAGAGAGAGAGAGAGAGAGAGAGAGAGAGAGAGAGAGAGAGAGAGAGAGAGAGAGAGAGAAACACCAATGGGTTTGACATAACGAAAAGCCAAACACTGTTACAACAGCACTGCTACTGATTGGACTTACTCTTACAGTTTAGTCTTAATTTAAGTAATGGCTAATACATAATAATTTTGTAATCAGTTACGTAAAAACTAACTGTTAAATATGTGCCGTATATGATATGTGCATTTATGACATACCAGTCCCCCATCCTATTGAAAGAGTGTTTTCTCAAAGAAAAAAGTTTGTCTCAAAACATTTATTTGAAAACATTATATCACAGCTGAAAGTCATTAGTTATGTAACACAAAATGATTTTATTTTATATAAATGTTTTATTAATTATAATGTAAAGTAATATGTTTATATAAATTATATATTTTAATATTTAATTTAAAATTATTTAAATTCTATTTTGTTAAAAGATTTTGTGCTCTAAATTTTTTTTTTGTAATAATATAATAATAATATCTATTTAAATTATATTGAAATATATATATATATAGTGATAATTATTTTTATTAAAATTAATTCAATTACATTAATATTTTGGCTCAAAATGATATTCAAATATCATATAATTTAAAAGTTTTGATAAAATATGGTTCTTTATAAATAAATAAATATATATTATGTTTAAATTATATTATTTTCAGTTTAAATAATAAATTTCATGCAACTTGTGATTATTTTAATTAATTTTTAAAAATTCATTTAAACTGATCACAAAAAATATGATTACTACTGACAAATTACAAATGAATATATTTAAAATTTAAATTAAATTAATTTTTATTAGTTATTTTTCAACAGTTTTTTAAAATTCTGTAATAATAAATAGCAACAAATATTGCCGTTTAGACATCAATATAATAATATTGATAATAATAATGAATATTAACATTAAAAGTGAAACCAATAGTGGAAGTGATAGGCAGTGTAGCAATTGTGGGACAACCAGTACTCCCTTATGGCGCAAATACGGGTCGTGTCACTTCCTATGTAAGCCCTGTCCAAACATTTGTGAACACAAATACTATAATTAAAATTGAATTTTTGGTTTATTAATTATTTTTGCATACATTTTGCTAAATCAGGTAACGCTTGTGGTCTATACTATCGGGTAAACGGAGACCACAGACCACATGTCAGCAAAATATCTCGTGTCTCAACTCTAAGAAAAAGTTTTCTTCATTGCGCTAATTGTGGCACAAATAAGACAACGATGTGGCGGAGGGACGCGGGAGGCGTTCACGTGTGCAACGCGTGCGGTCTCTTCTTTCGCATCAATGGTTTCAACAGGTAATCAATCATTAAATTAGCATAAATTGTATTTAAAATAATTATAAATTGTAAACTTAAACCATAGAGTTTGTCTTAATTTGTGTTTATATTTCAATCAATTATTGTAAACACTTTAATATGAGTTTATGGCATAAGCGCTCAAATTTGTATATTTAAAAACTATTTTTTTAATTAGTTTGTTTAACATTGCAAATGATTAATTTACTAATAGTACTTTTTATTAGCTTTTTACTTAATAATTAACTTTTATTTTTTTAGATTTTTTTATAAATAATTTTAACAAAATGTATTAAATTTAAATACCATATATTGTATTCAATTAGTGTAATTTATTATATAGTAAATTTATTTAGTTTTATTTTTAATTACCACTAATCGGATAACTTATCATTTATGCTTAATATTATTAATTAAAAATTATTTAATACATTTTCCCAATTATTATTAAAAATTTAATTTAACGTTTTAAAAATTAATCCAAATTTATTCAATTTCTTGGAGATTATAACTTCAAGTTTAAGATTTTATTTATATGTAAGTGAAAGGTAATAAAATTTAATTTTTTATATATTAAATAATTCAATAACAGATAAATATAAATATATATTAAGTGATGATTTTCTATTCATTTTAATTCACATTTTATAATTATCACAATTATATATAATTATATTATCTTAAATGGCATTTGTAAGAAATTTTAATGAGGGGAAAAATAATGATTTTAATATGTTATGCAATAAAATTGGAAATAAATTAATAAGCAATCAATCAAATCTATCATAAGATATAAACAACGACATCCCTATTAAACAGCAAACTATAATAAGTTTGTTGAGTACTGAATAAATCATTAAAAGTCTATTATATTAAACTATAGACCGGTTTCAATGAGACGGGATGTGATTCGGACCCGAAAACGTCGTGAAAAGGATGCAATGCCGACACCTAATGACGAGTCTCTTAATACTAGAGAGAGTTTGGATTTGTCATCAATAGAGCTGTCGTCAATGTCAGGCGAGTCGCCGCCATTGGTCAAAGTGGAGGCCATCGATCGCAATATAACCCCGTCTTCAACACTGTCATCGGCGTCCACGTCATCCAATGAGTCGTGTAATTCATCATTCAATCATTACGGCGATAATCATCACCAGACTATAGTCAGTCATCATGAATGGTGTCCACCGAATGGTATTCATGACGTTAATCCACTCACTTATATATTTAGTGAATCCATGGATTACTATAATCCGGATCAGTCGGCTATTAGTTGAGATTAAACTTGTTTAGTCTGATTCAATATTTTTTAATTGAGTAAAATCTTAACATTGGTTTTATCGAAACAAACAAAAACAAGTGAAGCAATTGACTTAATACTTGTTTTATTATATAATTATAATCTCATATCAAATCAAATCTCAATTATTGCATATAAAAATATATATGTTATATAAAATATATTTTAGTCATTACAAACTGTATTTCAATGTTATTAAAATGCTTATCAGATTGTTAGGTAAATATTTATATTATATTAAAAATATATATTACTATATATTATAAACAAAATATATTTACTTACACTATATATTTAATAAATGAATTTATATTATACCGTTAATATAATGTATATATAAAATTACAAATATTATTAAATTTTATAAAGTTGAAAATTTTCATTATTATTATTATTAAATGATAAATTTAAATATATATATATATATATATATAATAATATTAATTATAACTCTATGTATTTTATAAAATTTTTTGATAAATTGCTCAAAAATAAAAAAAATAAAAGTATTTTTTTAATGTTGTAATATTGTTAAAATGATTATATATTAAAACCAAAACATTATGTTTTAACCAAATGGTAATAAAACAAAAATTTAATTTAATTTTTTATGAATATCTGAACAAAATAAACATTGAGTTAATTATATATGTATTTAAATGCATTGCTTACTCATCCATACATATCTCTTGTGCTATAAATCACTTTAAATTTACTAATAATTAATTGTTTGACTACTAGTTATTTGTTATTAATATTATTATAAATTAATTTTCATTTAATATTAGCAATGTATATAATTATTATTAATAATAACTGATATATGGAACTAACATTAGTTATAAATAAAAGTTACACTGAGTTTGAAAATTAATTATAAAATTGTTTTTTCCCAAAAAAATATAATAAAGTCATGATTTTTGTTTAATGAACCTATACTACAATATTATCAATAATACATTATTTGTTATGTTAAAGGTTTTATTAAGTTTACAGAGTCTGCATAAATTAATATTAAAAAACAAAAGTAAAAATTACAATAAGTGCTATATTGATGACCACTTGTTGGTTATAACCTCAAGGCCCACCACTAAATTATCATACAATACATAACAAATTATTGTTTCATATTGCCTTCAAATGAAAATAATTTTTGGCAATGAATTTAATAAAGAAATTACACTAAAAATGTGTTATAAACTAAATAATATACATTAAAGTAAAAAAACACTAGCATTTATATAAGTGTCAAACATATTATACAGTATTGTATATATCTGTATCTGTGCTAATAAAGTAAAAACCGTACCCATATTTTGCAGATTATATATTTTTAATAAATATATAATTTCTAGTTAATGTAAAAATTTCTATAAAACTTTTAATTTGAGATAATACTGTAAGAATACCAGTTGCATAACTGAATACAGTGCTGTCAAAATAAAATTGAATTGAATTGAATTGAATTGAATTTAATGTAAAAATGACAGTTAACGTTAATTTATATAATACAGTGATAAATGGTTTGAAAAATAGTTATTGTATGTTATTAATATTATTGTTAATAAATTTAAAAATATGTAAAACAAAACAAAGTATATCAAAAGCAAATAATTATTTAACGTTTAACTTATTGCGACAACTTTATAATGATAATGAAAATGTATTGATATCTACCGGTGCGATAACAACAACATTAAGTATGATATATATGGCAGCAAAAGATAAAACGGCCACAGAATTGGAAGATCTCTTGAATTTGCAAAATCATAATATTAGTAATGATTTGAATCAAAAGTTTCGTCTATTTTATGGACATTTGGCCGATATATCGGGTGATAACCATTTGGTTTTGGCAAACGGTCTCTTCGCTCAAATCCGAAACCCAATACTAGAAGATTATAAAAAACAATTACTGTATTACTATAACTCTAAACTACAAACAGTTGACTTCCTATTCAAAAGTGACGAAGCAATGCAATCCATAAACGACTGGGTGTTTAATATGACTAAAGGAAAGGTAGATAAGTTGTTGGACGACAAGTTGAGTCCATTAAATGTGTTGGTCCTTCTCAATGCTGCCTACTTTAAAGTGAGTTTACTTTTAATATATACAGTATTCATAAATATCTATCTCTGCCTCAAAAGTCATTAAAATAAATCTTTCAATGATTACCACAAAAAAAGTTTTTATTTCCCTTATACTACTAACCCTAACATATGATTTACACTTTAGAGTTGTTATATGGTTTGAAAAAAGTGTAACAAAATTTCCAAAACCCAAACACAGATAAAACTATATGTTTACTCATATAATATTAAGAGATATATAATAATAAAAAATTTAGTAAAATCAGAAATAATTTATGTATAATAACATAAAAGCAATACCAAAATGTTAGTTATCTATACTTAAAATCATTTATCATTTAAAAAGTAGAATTTGTTTCGTGGTATGCATTGAAATTTAATGATTTTTATATAACAGTAAAACATTAAATGGGAGAAAGAGAGAGAGAGAGAGAGAGAGAGAGAGAGAGAGAGAGAGAGACTATAAGTTTGATAAATAGCAAAATACAATTTTAAAGCGAGATTTTTAAAGTTGGTTTTAATTTGAAACGACCACATGATTGGCCACCACTGGCTTCAGGGCATATGGAGGCAACAGTTTCTGAAATGGAGCACAAAAGAGGAAGACTTTTATTATTCAAATAAAGCCATCAAAAAACCTCTGATGAAACTCTCCAATACTTTTAATTACACGACATTGCAATCACTCGACAACTGCCAACTTATTGAACTGCCCTACAGTCCCGACACTGACCTATACATGTATGTCCTGTTGCCTAACCGTACTCTAGGCTTAAAGAGATTAAGTGATCGGCTGACAGACAAACTGTTTGACGAAGCATTAGATAATATGACTGAAAGCACTGTTAGACTTGTATTACCTAAGTTTCACATTAGGACATCATATACACTGAAAAGTACACTTCAGGCGCTCGGTTTGAATAATATATTCACGTATAAGTCAGACCTGTCCGGTATCGACGGAACCAATTATTTACACATTTCAGAGATCTATCATAAAGTCATCATTGAGGTGACTGAAGACGGCATGAATCATACAGTGGTCAACACTGTCACCGGAAACAGCAATAGAGGCTTATTTGGTCGTTACAGAAATGTGCCGACATTTCGTGCTGACCGTCCGTTTATGTTTATTGTCAGACATAAGAGCACTGGTATTATATTATTTGCCGGTTTTCTCAACCGACCGTAAGAAATGATTTCATACAATTCATCCTTATTTAACATAATATACAATATGTTTCTTATAAATTAATTATACACTAAACTGTTTGAGCAAAAACATGATTAATACTAATTACTTAATAAATCATTTTTAAAGTTACTTTAGATATTTATCGGTATAGTGTTAGTGCAGATAAACATAGATAAGAAAATTGGATTTTAAATTTCGCAACATTTTAACAACTATTTGATCAATATTTAATGTAAACATTTGTCGATTATATTATAATAAATACATTATATATATTTGTTAACCAACTGTTTAATTGGTAATATCAATTTTTACAGGTATTTTTACTATATCTTAAATTATATTTTATCTATAAAATTTAGAAAAGTAACAAAAAAGTTATTTTTTATTAAGCAAAGCAAAATATGTGATGTGATATATAGTTTTATTATCTTCAAAATGATCACATTTAGAGATGGGCAAATAGAAAGTTTCTAATAAATTTCACTGAGAAAGTTTCTATAAAGTTTCTCAGGAATAAATTTCTATAGAAATTTAACTTTATTGTGTATACTATGGGATCCCCATATCTAAAGCTATTGTAATAATGTACTATTGTATTAATGAGACATAATACTCTACATATAATATTATACTATATAGTAGACTACTAAATAGGATACCTATATATAAAATAATTATTTAATAATAATCAGTTTTGTAAAATTTGACTCATTTTATTTTATATATCATAGTTTAATATAATTAAATTAATTATTTATTTACTTAACACTAATTAAAATACTATTAATAATTTTTAATTATTACATATAAAAACAATGTATTGTTACAAGATAACAAATATGTAGAGATCAAAATTAACACGGGGATCCCATAGATAGAAATTTCTCTATTATTTCATAAATTTCTCTTTTTTGCCAACACTAATCACATCCCTGACCATTTATCATAATGCACTCGCAATTTTAATTATTATAAAATTATAATATATAAAGTATAGGGAAATTTTAACATTGTTTCTATAGCTAATTCTATAGCTATGAAACGGTATTTTTTGTGCGATACTTATTTAGTATCGCATCACAAAAGTAATGATATTATCTTATTTATCATTAGTTATAAATTTCATTGATATATATTAAGTAGTTTTAATTTTATTAATAAAAAACAGTGAATATATAGCTATGAAACACATTGTACTAATGTTTCCAATTGTTAACCATTAAAAAATTTACAAATAATATGTCAAATGAAATATTATTTATTATCACAGAATAAAATTTAATAATTATCGCAATATATTAATAATTATTATAACATTTTTCCATTTTGTTTTTACAAATATAAATATAAACTATAAATATATCTTATAAAGTTTTTCACAATTATAAATAATGTAATTTTTTATATTGTTAAAACATTTTGTCAATATGTCATAAAATTGTGTTTTGTTTTCAAATAAATATATTAAGATATATTGTTTTCAATTTAAAGTTTTTCTTATCTATTTTTATAACTATTAATATAATCTTATAAAGTTTTTTATGAGCAAAGTATCAAACAATTAATGTTTTTTTTTACATATTTTATATTAATCAAATTTATAATTATTACAATTTAACATATCTATTGATTATTATCATAATTTTTATTTGCTTAAACCATAACAAATAATTATAATTTAAACTAATTAAAAATTTTGCTAATTATTATAATTGAAAAAAAACAAAATTTATACTAACTTAGAAATTAATATTGTAAATAAATTATTAAAATCAGCAATTTAAACATAATTATGAAAATTTCTTTTAAATCAAATTAGTTTATATGTATTTATAATAAAAAGAGATCCTTTATGTATTTATTAGATTTGTTAATATTAATAAATAACAAATAATTTTAAAGAATTATACTTAATAGTAAAAATTAAAAAAAAATTAATTATTTTATAAAGATTTTGTATTTTCAATCATTAATTTGAACTTTTCTTTATATCCTATATTTTTGGCACAAAATCATTTAATTTATACATTTTATGTGCTTTTTTATTCTCTCTAACACTAATTCCTTAAATTTATTTCATGATATTTTTTCGTAATTAATTAGATTATTAGTTAAATATTACATTTTTTTAATTTCTTATTATTTTAATATTTATAGATTTTTCTTTTGTTAATAATAAATATTATATTAAATACTACATAAATATATTTACATGGTATGTATAAAAACAAATAAATTGCCAAATTAATTATAGAAAATAATAAACAACAAATAATTTAATTATTATTAAACTCCCCATTAATAAACTAATTTTTATTTTTATAAATGGCTTATAAATCTTTCATATAATTGTCTATCACTAAAAAATGTTGTCACCATTTAATTGTATAAAAATTAAATGGATATAAATGTCACTAATTGGCAGTGATTTTTGTAAAAATCAATAAATATTTACTAATAATAAATATATAGATATTTATATATACAATAATATAACAAAATATATGGAGTAGTAATAACCAATTGGTTGATCAGTTGGTTGGCTAACAGGCGCTCTCAAACTCATCTGAAGAACTCAGTTCCTCATGTGATGGTCGGTGTCGTTGCTGTTGTTGTTGTAAGAGTTGTTGTCTTCTTCTAAATCTAAAAAACTCTTCCTTCAGAGCCGCACAGCGGGCGTCCGTATCTTCATATCGACGTCTAATGGGAACAGTACTATACACTTCTGAATCACTGAATGGTCCTCTAATGCTCTGTTGTTGTTGTTGTTGATAATGTTGTGGTTGATAATGATATTGTTGTTGTTGTTGCCATTGACTCCATCGTTGCTGTTCTCGACGCAATTTTTCGATCAGTTCGGCCTCTAAGGGAGATATAGAGTCAAACTCATAATTTTCATCGACAGATACGTCCAAAGGTTCCATCGGTGGTGCATAAGAAGGAAATATTGGTTCCGATTGCGGCGATTCAACTGTTGGTCGACTTTGATATGCTATGGATTTCGGTAAGAATGACTGTTTGATTGATTGCACTTCTTTGACGTATCGATTAGGAGTTGCAGACGTAGATGTGGCGGAAATACCCGAACTCTGACCGGGAGATGTGGATGAATGCAGTTGTGATGACATGGTTTGACTGGCAATACCAGAGCTACTGCTCGCTGTCTTATCAATATTGGACACGGATTGGAGTTCACTTTGCGGTGAGTTTTGGAATGAATTGCCTCTTGAGTTGGAAACTAAAGTAGTTTTTCCCGACCCGTCCTGACCAGCACTGCCTCTACCAGAAGATTGACTCGTAAGGCTAGCCCGACTGGGAGGTTGCGGATGTGATGAACGATATGTGGGTTGATTATGATGATCATCAATAAACACATTGTTATCGTCAGCAAACTTGACAGGAGTGGGACGTCGAGGTCGGAGTAAAGGTTCCGGCATTTCTAACAGTCGCCTATCAATAGGTGTCTGCGATGGTGTTTGAACTGATGTCGGAGTTTGCGAACCTAATGTATAAAGAAATAAATTAACACTACGTCTAATATACTGTAAACAACATGTGTTGATGACAACCATACCTTCATGTCTAAATGGAGAAGCGCGAGTTAGTAACATACCACTCCTGACTTTTTCAACGGCACCCAATAACTTGTCCCGAGTATATTGAAAGGGCTGGTCATTAGATGAGTCACTGCTAACAGTTGTATTAAAATCACTCTTCAAATCTATAGTCTTCTGTTGGCTTAATGAGGGTGGAGGCGGTGGTGCTCTGGGTTTTTTAAATACCATTTTAGGAGGTGCTATAAAACGCATTTCATCAATCGGATCATCGAGTGATTGTTGGGTCTTATACTGAGGCACTGACTCTTCAATGAGATGTCTCGGAAACGGCACGTTTTGATATGGTCTGGACATCGCACGGGCAGATATGGTAGGAACGTCTGAAAAATATTTTAAGTTAACATTATATAATTTGTTTGCAATTATAGAGATAATAACAAACCTCTAAGCAATTGAATATTATTTGTACTTTGATTAATAGGCTGTGGGATGTGTAAGTGCCGTCCGTCGGTCCAAAGGTCACCCCTTCTAGCAGAAGGTGAGTCATATTTGGGTGTAATGTGGACGGCATCGTAAATGGCTTCGGGAACTGTCTCCAAAAGAAGTGGTCCGCGATTTATGGCTCTAATGTTTGGCTGACGTGATATAGGAACTGTTGCCCGTAATTGAGACATTGAGTGATTGTTATGTCGATGCAAATGTTCGTGTATTGGTCTCAGCGCTGGTAGTTCTTGTAGTTGTGACCGCAATGATGGCGAGGAAATCATCGGTATTTGTGACGAGCGTTCAAATGATGAAGATGTTTGGCGAACGGAACTCAGTTCTTGTTCCATACTGAGCGAGTCGGGCGGTAATCCCGGTCCCGGAGAACTGGTCCTGAATCGGGGATCACGTGGTCTGAATACTTGTGATATATTATATCCCGAACGGAATGAGTATGACTGAGGACTAAACGATTGATTTCGTTGGGAACGGGAGGGAAGGGATGAGTGCGTTGATGAGCGACTAAACTGTGAGTGATGTCTATGTAATGGAAACACATTTGTATGATTGGGACCACTTTGTCCACTTCCATCACTCCGGAAACTTCCCCTAACACTGGCCTGATTAGAGGGGGTCAAGTCGTAGGCGTGTAACTGTTCATCGGTATTGTAACCAATATTTTTCATAAGAATAGGCTGTCCTTTGACTACAAATTTGCCGTCAGATGTCCTACTGATCCAACCGAGTGGTCTCGAGTACTCCATTTCGACATTATATCTAACATTTTTCATAGCTCTTCGTCGCGCAGGGGGTGAGACCTGTATGACGTTATCTCTCCAATTGGATCCAATCGTTTCAATTGTTGGAACTCCAAGGGGTGAACTATCACGTCCGGCCACATGTCTGGGCTCAGTTGGTCGTCGGCAATAGTGTTGTGCACCGAATCTTTGCAAAAGACTTCTAATCAATACATGTATTAAACCTGATATTCCTCTTTTCGCACGTCTGTAATAATAATTTTCATTTTCAGACACAACCTATTCATATAACACTCAATTCATAGCTCTAATGCCAATATCGGAGGTCATGAATGGGATCGACTGTTATAAACATTACTATATTATCATTTCACTGTCATTTCATGTCATGTTTTTATTCAAATTAAAAAAAGGAAAGTCAGTGTTAGTTAATAAGGGGTGCAATGGTTTATAATTATAGTGATCGGGATAACTGTACACATTGTGAATCAGAAAAAGGGGTTATAATGTACTACCAGTGCTGATAATATTCTGGAGTTTGAAATGCTGTCAACTAGACTGTCAATCTGTCAGCAAAATTGTTATTTTTCTATCTAATTATAGTAATAGTAAAACACTATGAAACTACTGTTCCTTATAATTTCAACAATCAATTGAAAATTAAACAGAAAAATAATCTAAAGTATTAAAATTAATTTTATCAAATGAAAAGTCAATTTGATTAACATTTGTTTTATATAAATTGTAGATTTTATTAAATGCGAAATTTATTGAAAATTTAATATAAAAGGCCCTAAACTTAAGTTTTAATATTAATAGAAATTTGTTTATTTTAGGCAACTGTTAGTCAAATATTAATAGAAAAGTTAGAGTGAATTGAGTGTTTAGTGTGAGAAGCAAACGGTTTGAATCAATTGAGGCCTAATAACATGCAAATCATTCATATAATAATAAATATATAGTGTTTTTAGTGCGATAGGAATGTTATGTAGTGAAACACCAGCTCTTACCGAGAAGGCTTCCCGGAGTACCTAAACTACATATTATATCGTCCTGTGCTGTAGTGGTTGAACAAGTAGTATAAGTAGAGAAATTAGAGACCAAAACACCAGACCAATGATAAAATCATAATTTGATGAAATATAGTGAGACATAAGTCATGATAAAAGAGAGAGAAAATAGAGTTAAGATTTAGTTGATAACTGTTAGGAAAGGGATGCCTAAAGTGATGGCTCAACTCATCATAACAGCTAATGAGGAAATTGCATGCAAAGTGATGGCATAACCATTGCATTGCGCTCTGTTATGCCATCAATAACTTCAATCACCTCCTAATTTAGTCCTCGATGTGAAAGAAAGCCAAATGAAGCAAAAATGAAGAAAAAATAAGGAATAAGATATCATTGATTGTTATATAAAAAGACAAATAGATATATAAAAAATATTTATTGTATTTTAAAAGATATTTTGTGTAAATTTAATTGAAAATCTTTTTTTTAATATTATTTGATATTTGCTGTAAGCTATCCATAAATCCGATACAGGACTGAGACAACCCATACTTACTGTTTTAAAGGCACTGGGCTATCACCGTGAGTATGATGTCCACCATTGATACCGTCCATTACCGGACAGGTAACCATCATATATGCTATAAAATTCAAAAATTAATACTTAAATAAATAAATATAATAATAAAAACCTTTTTCCATTTTTCTTCTCTTTCTTTTATTACAAATTTTGACGATACAGACGGACAATACAATTGCTGTTACAAAAAATAGGACGGAGCCCACTATGCCGGCAGTTATAGCTCGAGCACCCTTAATGCCATCGGCTGGCCCTTTATATTAATAATATAAAATTTACAATAAAATAAAAATTCTTAACAATTCAATAAATAGTTATTTATCTATAGATTAGCAATAAGTACCGGAAATTTTGTAATCAAATGGATCGCTGACTTCTCCATTGCCTAATATAGAGTAAGCCCACACACGGAAAGTATATTTAGTGCCAGAATCGAGATTTTTAACTATATTTTTATATAAAAATAATTAATTTGATTTAATTGTAAAATAATTTAAAAATATACTTAAAAAAGCGTTATCCTTAGCGATGGGTTCGCTATATTGCCATCTCTTGTCGTTCTCCTTAAACTCGATGCGATAGTAGGCCACTGCCACAGACTTGTCGACCGGTGATAACCACGATATGACCCATCCCTGAGCCATCTTCTCAATCGACACATTCCTGGGCGCTCCCGGTTTAGGTCCTACAGGGGTTGTGGCCGATGATGATGTTGGATCATCAGTGGAACCTAATTATAGCAGGCATTTGTTTGTGTGTTGTGGTTTGGTCGGCACAATAGCACATCTATCCCAGACATACACAATCCCAATACCCTCAGCACACATGCATTAACAAACACTATCTATCTTTTATATGCCATGCAATGACTTAACAAATCTAAACCAGGAAAACAATCTAATACTAATTGCATTTATGTTAACCGTCCGTAGAAAAAAAACCCGGGAAGCGAACCGGGAGCACAGGGATCTCATGTAGTGGTAAAGCAATGATATTTTATTAACTATATCTACAGCAAAAAACTTCACACATAAAACTACTTTAGAAAAAATACAATAATACATAACACATGCCCAGCAAAGTGGAAATACTAGTAATACTATTCTTTATTTCTTAAAAATATTCTGTGAATTACAGTATACAATATGTATGAATAATACAGTATATATAAAATCAATGTTTGTATGAAATAATTCCACTAAATGTGTATGAAATAAGCGAAATACACAAAAAATTGTAACTAATTTTGTTATTCATTTTCAATTGAGTGAAGTGTCAGTCCTTTGGAGCATTTGAACGGCTAATTCATGCATAACTAGAAGTATCTTTAAATAACACTAAACTAATAGACTTTATGTATATATATATATATATATACTAAACAATTCTTTATACAGTATTTATTCTTTGAAAACATTCTTAAAAATGCATAAAAAATTTCTTCACTCAACAGTCTCTTAAAAACACATAATAACAAAACAGAGAATAGATTGGCTCAGACCTCATATATACGGTATATATCAATACAATAACTGAAAGGATTTGGAAATACAATAAAAATTGTAGAAAAAATAGTGCAAACCTAACCTAACCCTTAAAAGAACAGGCGCTTAACTCATAGGGATGTTAGGCATATACAACACATATATAAAAAACTGTATTTATGAGTAGCGATTCAATTAAGGAAATTTTGTGCATCAATGCATATTAATGGCCCCAACACTTACACATAACAGTGCATTGTTGGCAACTTTATCAAAATCTTATTAACTTTTTTCCTTATGTCTAACAATTCACTCAACAAAATATCCTTTCCTTTCCTTCTTTTATTTTCCACTCCTTCACTGAAAACTACTTTTGTGTTAACTTAATGTTCAAAAATCTCTTTCTTTATTTTTTACTTTATTTTTTGCTTATATAAACAGAGATTATTCATTAAATCGACTTATTCTGCAAATATAATATAAATATTTTTTATTATAATATACTTATTATACAGTAGTTATTATAGAAATATTTTATAAAAAAATATATTCATATAAAAATAATTTGCTATCTACAATGTTACTACTATCTAAAATTTTGTAAGGAATTAAGTTTGATATTTATTAAATGTGTCTTAAATTTTACCATAAAATCCGTTTATAATATATAGTAAATTGTATAATAAAAATATATTGCTATTCATTATTTATAATCATCTTTCAAAATTAAATTTACATAAAAATTTACATTTTATCTCTACATATTATAATCCTATTTTTCTTCTACTATCTATGCTTTGATTGACTCATTAATTTACAACTAAATTATTAAATATTTTGACTATGCTTTTAAAAACAAATCTCTTAAATGCTAATTTCTAATTAATAAGATATAAATAAAATGTTATTATTTATACATTATTTTATCAAATTTGAAAAATAACTGATCAAATATATATATATATATAAATAGTTTATATCTATTTATAAACTTATATAAACAAAAAATATTGAAACACCAGATTTGAAAAAATATAACTATAAATATGATCACACATGGGATTTATAACTGATTTATCAAATGGTTTGCAAAAAGCAATTGTATTTATAGCTCACATGCATTTAACAAGCAATTGTTATATTTATATAATTTATTATATTAAAAGCAATATAGTGTTGCCGTGCGTTTGTTTGGTGTATTAGTTTTGTTAAAATATAAAACTTTGACAATACCTGATGGTTTTTGAACTGTTGGTATATATGTAGCCCCGTAAGCATCGGTTGGATAAATAGTTTTTTGTAAGTCCCACACTATATTATAACAAAAATAATAAAATTACTTAAACTAATAAAAATATCATTATATGTTGAAAATAACTACAGAATATTTTTATGTTTAATATAAACTATTGAAATAACATACTCTTAGTTCTGGTTCTGACTATTGGTGACGTCATCCCAACTCCCAAGCGATTTGAAGCAAACACTTGGAAGTCATACTCGGCGTCTGATTGCAAGTTATATAAAGTAAATGCAGTCAACGATTCTGGCGGAGGAACTCGTATTGTCTTCCAGTCGGAGTCACTGCTGTCGGACAATCGGTACCTAATATAATGTCAATTATTATAATTTTCAACAAATGTGTTCAACAATTTCATACCTGAGATGATAGGTTTGTTCATAACCTCCATTATAATTGGGTATCCATTGAACAGTAGCTGCAAAAGCACTGGTATTGACGGAAACATTTTGTGGCGGATGTGGAGTAGTGTCTATCGATTGATCACAAATTAGTTGTTAAAAATAATGATTTTTTATGACAACATTATTATATTGAAATAACATACTATTGACTAATAATAGAGTCGTTGCAATGAGAATCGCGATCTCATTCTCGAGTATACACTCATAGATCCCGTGGTCTTCCTTTTTGATCGATTTGATCGTCAAATTGCCAGACCTTATAAACGCCCTGTCCTTTGGTAATTTGTTTCCATCAGCCTATCAAACAGTAATAGTGTTGTTAATGATGATATTGTTGCTATTTTTGTTAGTTTTATATCACATATGATAAAATAGATAGAAAAGCAATCATTCAATTATTTAACGCTTAACTAAATTATTTATAACAACACTTTAGCATTTCAGTCGGTATTATAATTATTGAATGAAACAAATCCAGTGATCAATAAAACTAAGTTTAAAATTAAAATAAAATTTCCTAAACTAAGATAACTTAGTAAAAAAACTAATCCATTTTTTAAATAAAAAATATGTTAATTATTTAATTTTATTTTTAACTGTCAAAAGAAAAAAATATAAATGTCCTAAAATTATATTCACACGTTATTTGATATGATTATAACAAATGTTTACAAACTAAATAACAAAAGCACCACTAGTTTGCTGAACATAGTATAAAATATTATCTCTATATATATACTGTAGGAATAACATTGATAGTGATGAGGACAGGGAGTAAACACATAAAACCTAATAGACTAACACAACAAAAGCTGATTAATAAGTGATGAATGGATTACTAGGACAACAAAATTATACACACAAACGGTACCAATGATGAACAATGGATAATAAGCACTGGCATTTTATCATACCTCTCTCTCTCTCTCTCTCTCTCTCTCTCTCTCTCTCTCTCTCTCTCTCTCTCTCTCTCTCTCTCTCTGGATCTGACCCTTTGGTGAGAAAGAAAGAAAGATATTAACTTACTTTACGCCAAATGATGTTAGGCTTAGGCTGTCCGACGCCATCGCACGGCATAACAACTTCACTGTTGACCGATCTCTGGTACATATCGTTAGGTCTTATCGTAAACTTTGGCGGCTCTGAAACAACATATGTTTTATTCAATTATAACAACAAAATCAATGCAATAACCTAACAATCAATCATAAAAATAATCGATTGTGTGGTTATTGTTTTGTTACAACAATAATTGTAATAACAAATCACTTAAAGAGTTATTAAAAATAAAATTATTATAAAAGTCTTAATATTTGTTTAAACATTTATAATAAATGATAAGTTGATCTGTCATTTCCTTTATGGTTTGTAGTAAAACCATTGAAATGAGTGCATAGCATCATAAGCTACCGATTAAAATATCAAATATTTTATAAATACTGACATTAAAAGTGAAAAAAATACAGTTATAAGGGAAACGATAACTTTCGGTCATTAAATGACATTAAACTACTGTTTGACTGATAGATTAAAATCGATATCAAAATCAGGAAATAAAAGATCTTATAAATGAAAGTTTGTTTTAATTCAATGGTATTACGGCCTAAGTTTTATTACCTTAAATAGCCTATAAATATGTCGTTAAAAGTGATAAATTTATATAAAACTTATTACCTCTAACTAACACTTCCATAGCATTAGATGTGCCGGCAGTTCCGTGAAGATTATATGGTGTACACCGGTATCGGCCCTGATGTTCGTGACTGACCCGTTGAAATAGTAGTGACCCGTTGTTGAGTGTGACCACACCGGGTGTGGCATTCGGATCAAATGGCCGCCGATCTTTAGTCCACGTTATGAACTGAAATGGAGGCATAGCCTGAATAAAACACCGGACGATTCCCGATAGTCCGTGCGGTAGATATTGAATGGTCGGCGAGTAAGTGACTCGAGCGGGATCTGTGATCAAAATAAAAAGATTAATTTCAATACAAATAATCGTCAAATCGGACTTACATTCAACGCTAAGGTAAGCACTGGCAGTATCTGAAATGCCGATACCATTGGACACTTCGCATGTGTATTGACCCGAATCTTCAGCAGTACTCGGATTGATAAATAGTGTGCCATCGCGTCGGATGATAGTCCGGGTCTCCAACCACGACAACTGACTTATGTCAATGCCGTTGTGTAGCCACCGGTGCGTTACATTAGATGGCAGTGCCTTAGCTTCGCATATCATCTCAATTTGGTCGCCCTCCAGACGGGTCTGATTTCTGGGCGGAGCCGTTATAACTGCCGGTCCCGCGATTATCACTTTAGTATTGGCCGTTGTCGAGCCCTCACGATTGCGGGCCAAACACATGTAATCACCGATGTCTGACTGCTGTAAGTTTGAGATCCGTAACTCATTTGGCAATATATGGACACTACCGGAACCCTCAAGAGGTTGATTATCCTGAAAGACATCAATGGTTTAGAAGACAATCAATCACTACTACAACTACAGCACAAACACAACATTAGTGTTAAAAATAATTGTATTGAAACCAAAGTTTCTCTATTTTAATAAATAAATGTTATTTTTTATTATCCCTTTAATGACTGTTATTATTATTACTTTAGTGATTTACATTAACAAAGTTTATATTAAATGATATTAATAATTAGTTTTACAATATTTAAATATTAAATTAATAAAATTTAATACTTTATATGGGATAAAATGGTATAGTAAATAAAATTTCTAATTATAATAATTCTATTATAAATAAAATAAAAATGTGTCACTGATTATAGTAATTGTATATTCAAATCATAATTCATTTATTTAATTTAATTTAATATTATAATGATTTGTGACATACCTTATACCAAATAATAGCGGGTGAAGGGGTGCCCATAGCTTCACACGGCATTGTTATGGTTTCCCCCACTTTTACATATATAACATCGGGTGGTTTTAGTCGAAAATGTGGCGGTGCTGTCAAATCATACAAATATTTGTAAATTAGGGTAAGTGTCAACTTATAATTATTACTAACAAAATAAATTTGTGTGCTATATATATATTATAAATAAATATATTATCATTTATACCGTATATAAATTTATAATATAATATACTATAACATAATATAATAATATAAATATATAAAATATATTTAAGATATTAAATGTTTAAAATTAATTATCTATTAATGATTGCATGAAACGAGTATATATTGCATGATAAGTTAAGTATTATAATTTTTTATGATTGTCAAAAAAGTATGTGATTTTATATGAATATATGAAAATGTCTATAAATTTATATTATATTTTATTTATAAATAAGAAAAACTAATTGTTATGGACAACATTTTTACTCTTAAATTGAATTGAAATTAACCGAATTGTTATGATTTATTACATTTGAAGTTTTGAGCCAAACATTACTATAAAATCAATTGTAACAACAATTTTTGATAAATTAACTAAAAGTGCCAAAAATAAGTCAATCACGTGAAAGCTTGACATCAATTTTTTGTTAAATTTGACAACAATTTGAAAGCTTTATGTTTTTAGATTATATTTTAGATCAAGTGTTATCAACAATATTGGTGTGCAAATAATAAAATTGATATATTTGTCGACAATAAATACCAGTTATACTCATATCATACTATATGAAAAACTATACTTTAATATTATACGGTATTGTTAAAAATATTTTTGTTTTATTTTGATATAGAAAATACAAAATTAGTTTTTGTTTGTTTCTTAATATATATATTTTTTTAAATAAAAGGGCCTTACATTAATCTCGCACACGCGGTTTTTGCTATAATTCTTAAATGGTGTGAGATATATTAATTTTGTAAAAAGAGTATTAAAAAGTGATTTACGTGTGATATTATAAAATATTAAATTTTTAATTTTGATCACGTGATCATATTTATTCTGGGATGTTTGCAAACCACTATATCACAACCTAAACTATAAATGCTATAATAAAATTTCAATAGTAAGTTTGTAATGCCTAAACTGGAAATTTATGGGAAGAAAATTTTTTTAAAATTGGTTGCAAAATAAATTTTTTATAGTTTTTCAAACTTGTGGAAAAACACATTATATAAAATAGTCAAAATAAAATGACGTTATTTATGGACAGTAGACACTTATTAGATAGAGATTTTAATACTATTGCTTATTCTAAAAACAAAATTTTTTTATGTCAAATATATTTTTAGATAATCAAATTTAATTAAAAATTAAATTATCGAAATACTAAGCTGTGTTTTTTATTGTAATTTGATTATCTAAAAAAATATTTGACATAAAAAAATTTTGTTTTTAGAATAAGCATTAGTATTAAAATCTCTATCTAATAAGTGTCTACTGTCCATAAATAACGTCATTTTATTTTCGACTATTTTATATAATGTGTTTTTCCACAAGTTTGAAAAGTCATAAAAAATTTATTCTGCAACCAATTTTAAAAATTTTTTCTTCCCATATAGAAAATACAAAATTAGTTTTTTTAGTTTGATATAGTGGTTTGCAAATTCTTAATATATAATATTTTATAATATCATATATATCTCAAAATATATAAAAAATAAATACCAGGATTTAAAATTTATTTATTGTATTACTTATTTGTTCTAGTATAAAATTAATTCAATCAAATTTATATAATTATTTTCAATTTTAAATTAAATATAATATTAAATTTAAAGTGTGTTTTGGGATTTAGTATCTAAAAGCTATTCATTGAATTGTTTGAGCAAAAATATTTAAAACTTTAATTAAAAACACATTTGATTTATCTTACTTTCATTTTTTTAAAATACTGTATATACCGGTACAACATATAATATAAATAAGTTATGCCTAATATTTTTATTAATATTTTTTAAACCTTAATTTTCATTTCTAAAAATGTTTGAGTAGTTTTTTTTATGTATAAATACATATAATAATATAATTCAATTTTTGTAACTTTGTTATGAGAACTTATAATTTAATCTTTTACTAAAATAATGCACAAAATTGGAGAAGTTTTTGTTTTGTATATCCTATTGTTTAGTATAGTATTATTGAATTAATTGAAAGAACATAGAAAAAGGCAATCAATTATTGTTATGTGAATCATGAAAATGATTACAACAAACGATTCAATGCATTGCTTTTCATTGCATTTCAATTTAATGCTTATATCTCATATCATTGCTTATTGTTGTCCAACCATTTTGTCACAAAAGGGTTTATCGGAGGCGTCACTCAAACGGCTTTCAATAAGATATACTCGTTTGATAAGAAATCGCAACACAGTTGTCAAACAAAACAATAAAAGGAAATTAGGGCTAACTCTACATTTTAGATATTCCTATATATATACAGTATGTTTCATACATACAATATATTAGTACAGAATATTCTATTCAACAAAAAATAAATCTAATGTATATTACGATAATGACAACATTAGATATAATGAACTATAATGCATTATAATAAAAAATAATGCAATATAATTAAAATATTCATAATTACCTTCTAAATGACATTTATGTAATTTATGTGATTTAAATTATATTCAAGTGAACAATAAAATATTTAATACAAAAATTTCAAATTTTATATAATTAGTGTCTCAAAAAAGGAAATTAAAAAATTCAAAAAATGTCAAATTCTTATCTTTCTTAAGTCTTTACATTTTTGTTTCTATTAACTCAACTTAATTTTTATTATTACATTACATTAATTTTTAAAAAACATGTTCGCTATTTATGAAAAATAAAAAATACTGTTAAAAAAGTGTCATTACTTATATATAAATATTTAAATATAGTTGATTAAAATAAAGTAAAAATAAAATGACATAAATATAAATAGCCTACCATGTACATCCAGGTGCACCCAGGTACCATTTTTGATGGGTTCGGGGGGACGATTCAAAAAGAATACTTTGCATTCATACCATCCCTGATCGTTCTCATTGAGATTCGATAGATTGAGTGCCGCCTGTCCTGACAGAGACACCCGTCCCTCATAGCCCTCACCAATATGTGGTGGGTATCCGTCGTACCAAATATATATCGGTATCTTTACGCCATTTTTCTGCCATTGTATGACATACGGCACTCGTATGCCATCAGGAAAATCAAAGGCACAGTTGATGATCACATTCTCGCCATAATTGGATGATATATGTTCTGGTTCTTCATTGTTTTGTACAAAACCTATACATTAATATAATTCAATGATATATAATTAGCTTATATTTATAAACAAAGTATATAATAAAAAAATCAATGTTTGTTGAATAATAAAATTTTATTTTTAAGTCAATTTCTATCAAAAGTATAGTATATATTAACTTTTTTAGAGCAATTTCTTTAATAGTTTATTGTCTACTATTTTTTTTTATTGTTTTGATAACTATAAATTTAAAGTCATAGACGATAGGCAATGTCCTAACAAATGCAATGTTAAGCCAATTATTAAATGTCAACTTTCACTACAATATATAGTAAGTACAGTATTGTGTGATTTGTGGTCACAAGTCATTAATTTGTAACAATTGTCAGACAATATGACCACCTATTCAACGACACGTTAAGTCTCAACACAACAATACCAGACTCTATGGTAAGACATTAGTAAAAACAGAAAGAGATTGAACTAAATATAAGCTGTTTTTACTACTGAAACATAAAATTATAGTCCAAGAAGTAAAAGCAATTTCGTGTTGTGACTCTCTCTCTCTCTCTCTCTCTCTCTCTCTCTCTCTCTCTCTCTCTCTCTCTCTCTCTCTCTCTCTCTCTCGTGTACTAACTATCAGAGATTTAATGATCATTTGTGTTAACAGATTGAACCAGAATTTATTGATATATGAAAACTGTTTAATCGTATTTTCAAAATAATATAGTGATTTGCGATATTTTCTAAATAAATTTGTGTTTATATCATACAAACCAATTATTTATAGATGATATATTAATAAACTTATGTTGAATTGTTATAAGTAATATAGTTAATTAAAAATTGTTGAATTATGGTATAAATACTGTTTAAATATGCTTTATTAAATTTTTGAAACTAACATTAAAGATTTAATAGTAGTATTATTTCAAGTAATAAATTTAAAATGAATAACTGTTTAAAAACCTTTTCAAGTCTAAGAAAATATACGATTTATTGTCAGAATATGTGCCAAAAATAATGCTAAAAACAGTAGATTTTACAAACTGAATATCAATTTATTTAATAGGCTATAAAAATATATGTTATATAAGAATATTAAGAGTAAAATTTTTTGTTAGAATATTAGCAAAAAATTCTCGATTCAATTCCTTTAATCAAAAATACATTAAAAGTCTTGAAAATCAATTTTATTGCTTTTACTTTAAAAGATTGTTTTTTTTAATTCATTGTTTGCAATATTATAATCATATTTAGTTTAACACAACAAAAATGTATGACAGAAAAACTTGTAGATATAAAAGATATTAAATAGACTTTTAAAAGTTTTTTAAATTTGAAGGTTAGAAATATTTATAATCGACAAAATGTTAATAATTATAGATAACTTAAATTATAATTTTTAAATATTTTTATCGTATCATAATAATAATTATTATTAAAAAAAAATATTTTATAAGTTAAAAATAGCAAAATTTATTAAATGATAAATAACTAATTTATTAAACTGTAAATTAATTACAACATTTATTATTTATAAATATTAATTTAATATATTAGTTATATAAAAATATTTAATTATCTTTTATAAATAAAGTATAAATTATACTAATATCATAAAAACACATATTTATATATATTTAAATTTATTTTGACCATTGCTTTTAGTCTCTTTTTGACGAATCGTTATATGAATAGCAAACCTCCGGTTATAAGCAATTATATGAATAGTGTATGAAATCATAAGTAATTTAAAAGTAAAAAAATGTTTCGGTATTTCTTTGAAAGCAAATATACAATATATATAAAGTATATATATATATATAATTTATCTCTCTCTCTCTCTCTCTCTCTCTCTCTCTCTCTCTCTCTCTCTCTCTCTCTCTCTCTCTCTCTCTCTCTCTCTCTCTCTCTCTCTTACTCACTCACTCACTCACTCACCCTCTCGTCATTAGTTATATGTCATTCATAACCCATGTTTTATCCCAAATTCAAACGTTTTTAAAATAGTTATCTTAAAGACCCTTTCCTTTATTACAATAATAACAAATATTAAGTAAAGGCAATGGCAAAGACCCTGTACTTTAAACTTAATGTCAAACAATTTCCATTAAAAGCAAAATATTTATGGTTATGATAGACGTCAAACATCTCATACAATGCCAAACACCAAAACAACTGCCACTACTATGAGTACCGAAAAAAATAACAATAAAAATGTTAAATAATGTGTTATAAGAAGTTCTAGTGTTGTGTCGTTTAATGCATTTTTGCGGCAATTTTCACAACAAAAACAAATTAACAAATCTATTGTTACGTGAATTGAATGTCTATTTCTTGAACACCAAGTTTTTTAATAAAAATGTACAAAATTATAACACAAAATATATTTTTTAAAAATATTAATTAAATTAAATTAGATAGTTTTTGATATCCTAGCTAATAAAAAAATTAATTTTAAAAATTACTCAAATATAAATCAATTAAAAATATATATAATCTATTAATATATATTAATATGTAAATTGATATTATTAAAAATAATTAGCAATAATAAATTATCAATTATATTTTAGATTTCATAATTAAAGATAAAAATGTTTTAAAATGTGATATATACTGTATATCAATATTTAATATTGTTGAACATGACTAAAAAAATCGAGTTTTATTTTTATCATATGATTAATATTGCACCAATTTTTATTATCATATATTTTTAATAATCTTTAAATAACCTTTGAATAAATATTGTGTTTGAGAGAGAGAGAGAGAGAGAGAGAGAGAGAGAAATGAGGTAAACCTAAAGGTAAGTCTGTTATTATGGCAGTCATTATTGCAATCGTGGATCTGAATAGTGAATAACCATATTATCTATATATTCATTGCAAATATATACAGCATTTATGACATGCATTAAGCAAATGGAAAATTTGGATCTCAGTGGACAAAGTGTGGGCATAACATCATAACAGTTGTATGCAGTGCTCAAACCCAATGGCTTATAATATTATACATCTAAATACAGTTTATACTGTATCTACCATACCATCTGTCTGTGCTATCATTTATGCAATACTGCATATATATATACAATATATACTGTAATAATACCGTATATATTGTATATATTCGTGTTATATTCATTATTAGCACTAATCTAATAAAAATAGAAATCTATGGTCCAATACTTGTGGCCTCTATTTTCTAATAGATTTTGTTGTAATTTAGAGTAAAACATAATTGTATTATAAATTGTGGTTTATTTCATTTACATTAAAAATATTGATTTTAATCAAACATCACAAAATTTGTATATTTATTATAATATATATTATTTATAAACTATAGTAATTTATAATTATATTTCTTATATCTAAATTTAAATAAAAGTAAAATAATTTAGTAGTATTTACTGTTTTATAATCAAAATAAATTTATAAATGATATACAATATTCTTTAGCAAACAATTTGCAAAACAAGTAATCATTAAATAAAAATAACACTTTTTGTTGATTAAGTGCATACATAAACATAAAGCAAAAAATATTCTCTATATTTACTCCATAGACCAAACATTTTATCTGTTAATAGCATTTTCTTGTTTTGCCTATTATTTCGTGTGTTTTATGTCAAACACAGAGCCCCAGCACAGGGATGAAGCAAATGGATATATGTGTTCACTATTTTCTATTAGTAGGTAACGGATGGTCTCATATAATGAGTAATATGTAAAAACATGAAATGCCATTTCTTTTATTATATTTAACAATCATCTAAATGTTTATCATAATATGTAAAGTTATTTATCATTTTTTATTAAAGTAAAACAAAAATTATTTAAATTATATTTAATACCTTAAGCATTATTATATTTTGTAAAAATATAGAAATATAGTAAACAAATAATATAGTTATCAATAAAAACAATGAATTCATAATATTAAAGGAAATTAATGTATTGATTGTTATGACAAAAAAATCAATAAACTATTTTATAAATAGGAAAACAAATACGTTGTTTTGTTTTTAGTATAAATTATTATAATAAAAATATAATCTGTATATAGACTGTTAGTGAATATTAGTTAAGAAATTGTTTTTATTATTATTTCCTAATATAAAAAACTTGATGTCATGTTAGCACTCAATGCTTTCCATTCGCCTCTCATTTCAAGTGTTTATGCAATGAATTGCCACAAACGTCAACGCAATCATAACTTTCATTAATTTTGATTAACTTCAGTGATGACAACAAATCTATTATTTTCTTTAGAAATAAAGTTAATAACAATTGTGTTGTCTATTGATAGACACAATATTTTGTTTCAATTATTTGAAGTTATTATTTATTATCTGCTATAATATTGTAATATATTTTATTTTTTCTATTAATATAAAGTTATATATGCATTATATAATATATATTAATAAATAATATATCTATGAGATGAATAATTTATCAAAATGAGAGATTATTATTTATCAAATAAAAAGCTAAAATATAATTTATTTAAAAATATGTTTAATTATATAAACTAAATTATATAATACAAAATAATAAAGAAATTTAACGATTTATTAAAAAAAATTATTATTTTTTAGATTTTATAATTTTAAATATAGTAAAAATGTGTTTTAAGATTAATTTAAATTTCTTAATTTTTTCATAAATACTTAGTATTTTATAAATTATTGCTAAAAATAATTTATAAATATATAATCCATATATATATATATATATATATATATATATATATATATATACAGTATATATATATATAGATTGATTTTTTTATTCAATTCATTTTATAAAATTTACTGAACAAATAACACTTTAATGTTATCCAAAAAATTGGATTTCATATTATTAAATGGACAAAAAAAGTAGTGTATGACTGACTATAACAGAGTAGTATAGCTTAACGCTTCAATTTCATCAATTCAATGATATTTTTGGTACAAATAATCTTAGAGTAAAATCTATTGTAAAAATAGTGCCAAAAAAACCTTTAGTAATGAGTTGAAGAATGACCTCCTTTTTTATGACCACTGATATCTCATTTATCACTTTATGTACGATATATGTGTGTGTTTGGTGTTAGTTGTAAAATACATTATATATTTTATATTATTTATAAAATAGTCAATATATAATCAATATTATAAATAAGTCATTTTAAATTTTTAAACAATATATTCTTTGTTTAAATCAAATACATATTTATATTATTAATTTATTTTTATTATTTGACACATAGTAACACAATTCTCTATATTAAAAAAACCTGAAATATATAAACACTATTGTAAACAATAGAATTAGTAAAATATTAATTATTTAAAAAATCTCATTAACAACAATAATAAAAACCATTTAATTAATGTTTTTTCTGTAAAAATGCACATTTCATTTTCTACAGATAAAAAAATGTAAATTAATCAAACGTTTGTAAATGAATTAAATAATAATAATATATATACTGTAGAATATAAATAGTTTAAAAAAAATTATGTTATAAAAGTAAAATATTTGATAAAATATACTGTAATATTTTTATTTTTCTTAGTTACTAAAATTAATAAATAATTAAACCTAAATCAATATATTAATTATATAATTTAACAAAACTCTAATAAGTAACATTTCATTTTAAAATTTAAAAAATATGAATGCATTGCTTAGCAGATTAAAAATTTAAATAAATTGCATAATATTTTATAATAATAAACTTTCTAATAGTTGTATCATAAAGAAAGGAGTTATAGTGTAAGGGGTTGTCAGTGAAAAATAATTGTAACGAAAATTTTTCGGTAAAACAACTTAAGACTGACTGATAAATGTTTGCAACCAAAAAGATTATTTTTATTCACCAAAAAATTGTTTTATCATTTAAACGGCATGTCATGTGTATTATATGTATAGAAAATAATACATACTTATTGTATTTCATAGTAAAACTGAGTGTAAGTAACGCTTTATTGTTTGATTTTTTTTCTGGTGAACACAGAATTGAATATTTGGTCCAAAAAAGCATTAAATTCTTATATATTTTTGCGGTTCAATACGGGAAATGGAGTTCTCATTCATTTTTGATTAATAACACACTGAATGGCGTTTAGACTCAAACATAACGACACCAACAACTCTGGAGGCGGCAAACAGTGAAAGAAAAATGATGTCAACGACGGGTATTGACTTTCTTACTCAAGCTTTCAGGCCATTCACAAACTCTCTCTCTCTCTCTCTCTCTCTATATATATATATATATATATATATATCACACACAAACACACACACACTGTCTCCATATTCTTTATTCACTCACAACTCATATCCGACTTTCACCTAAATTCATGTTTCATGTAAACCATGCAATTGACGGATAAATCAACTGAACTATTGGTTAAATTTAAATTATGTCTAAATTATATTTTTTTCTAATTTTATAAATATATTAACAATAATTCACTTAAATTGGTATTTAACAATAGTAACAATATTTAGTAATCAACATTTTAGACATTTATTATTTTATGATTTACAAGATAGCCGTATAATAAGTGATTGTTTTGTGAGAACTAATCCAAGGAAATGGACTATAAATGATTGAAATATGAAACCATATTTTAGTCATAACTTTACATTATCTGACTGTTTATCAGTTTATGCCTTTAAGCCCAACATTAGTCTTAATGATAGTAACAGGTATATCACTCAAAAGATTTGAATTATATTATACATAAAAACTTTAATTGTTGGGAAATTTAATTTAATTAAAAATGAGTTTTATACTAATTATCATATTAAAATTGTATATTATAAATAGTACTAATACTATATAGAACTAATGAAATAATAAAAGCAAAAAATACACAAATAATATAAATATAAATACATTTACAAATATAAAAATCAATCATAAATTGCTATAAATATATGTGTTAATCAAAACAAATTATTTACATAAATACTAATCTGAAATATGTATATTCTTTGATACAGCAAAACATTCAAACATATTATAAACTTTATTATAAATATATTTGCAAATATAGCACTTTTGTTTGTATATATTATTATAGTATTTACAAAAAAAACACAATTTGTTCAACATTTATGTATATAATTATATTCTTGAAATTCAAGCAATACATTTGTCATTAAAATAATAATAATAGCTATAAATAAATAGTTATTATTATTGCAATTTATAATTTATAAACAATATTTTAGCAGCTTTTCTCTTTAGTCTTTAAATTTTAATTTCTTTAAACTTAAAGTTATATATAAAAACAATAATAACTATAGAAACTTAAAATTAATGATATTATTGTATCTATAGATCAAATGTGGACATAATGTATGATATAATATATATACCAAAATAATGACATGTAATATAAGGGAAGTCCAAACAGAATACAAATGATGTATACATTCAATCAATTATTGTTAATGAGATAAGAGTTGTGACCCAAAAAAGGTATTGAAATTTGTCGACAATTGTTTTAATTAGAAATAATGTCCAAAATTTACCATTAAATTCTTTCTCTTAAAATTATTAATAAAACTCATTCATACGATGCTATTGTTTATATTAATTATTAATTATATGTATCATTCAATTTATTTCTTAAAAACGTATTTTATTACAATTTTTTGTATTTAAACTTTAAAAATAGCATCAAATTAATGCAAACAACAATTATAATAATTGACTATTAGTTTTGGTTGTTATCTACAATGAGTTTATAACAACAATTAAGGTAATAATTTTAATTAAATAAAGTATTATCACTGAACTAAACCAAAACAATAATTGTTTTAAATTGCATTATTTGGTTAACAAGACTACTATAATTTATACAAAAACTTTCAACACAACATTAATACATAGAATTAAAAAAATATTATATAAAATCAAATACAAGTTATTGTTGAATTACATTATTAAAATTAATGTTGAATTTTATACATATTTTGTAATTATATGGATACACGTTTAAATACTCAAATAGACAATATTATATTGATTTTTTGAAATATGATATCTTGACATTATTTATAGTTTAATTAATATTATAATGTGAATTATATAGGATGTATGTAATGATTTGCTAAAAATATTAGTTTCATTTAACAATTATTTATGTATTAATTGATTAGCGTTTGCTATAAAATTAAATTGATTTAAATAAACCATTTGCTTTAGTGATAAAAAATATTAAAATCATTTATAAAAGGGATAACCAAGTTATCACTTAAATTTTGTTATCAAAATATAAGTCAAAACTTGAACCCCACTTTCGATTAGTAATAATGCATAAAACATAGATAAAAATATACATATAATTATTTGGTAGTATAAGTAGGGTTCATTGATCGTAAAACATGTTTTATTGATATAATAATCTACACTACTATTGAACTATGTTTTTGATAAATATTTAATATTTTTTTTCATTAATATTTCAGAATTTTTACCAAATAATTATTAACACGATTTTGCCACTAAAATCATAAATTTATAAATCATTTTTCATAAAGAATATACATAATGACTAAAATTAATTTTGATTTAAATGCTTTTCAAGTATATAATCAATAATTATGGCCACAATCTTATGCAATATAGGTATATACAGTAGTCAGACAGTATTATTTAACTTACCGTTTAATTGAAGTAAAATTTTTCATGTTTATTATTAATATATGCTACTAATAATTTATAACCATTAGTTAATATCAAAATTAAAATATATACATATAATAACAGTGTAGTTATTTTAGGCAAACCCTTGGATACAATAATATTATTTATATAAACAAATTTTAATGATATTGAGCTTTTGAGCTACTGTTTTAACAACGTGTATAAGTTAATGAACGAATAGATGGCAATAGACGGGTAGTTATGAATAGATGCATATCATGATTGTTACAAATTATGTTTAATACTGTTTAATAATATTAATGGCAATTATATACAATAAGAGAGTGTGGAAAGGTATGTTAGAGAGATCCCATGTTTGTTAGATCAATGAGTTTCCTTTTTAATGGATATGTTTTATTTGAAATACAGTTTTTAATGATCAATGCAGTCATAAATTGATTATATTGCAATGTTAGTCAAATTATATCAACTCATATTTATAATAATAACTAATCAAATATTACTGCAATAAATATTAATTAATAATTTATGAAATTTATTTTAGTCTTAAATCAATGCAAATCAAAAATGAAACTTTTCTATATATTAATATTTAGAATAATTATTCTCTAATTTATAATAATAATAAAGTATTATCTCATTTGCAAAAATATAAATCTTTTATTATCACACTATATTGAAATTATAATTTTAATTAACATGCTCAATAAACTAACTGTATATTTAATATATTTTTTAACAATAGATATATCATAATAATAATAAAATTGTATATATGTATCAAAATTTAATATTTATAATTTCAGTATATTTGATTTTTTTGTAATTAGATATTTTTAAATTTACTAATTGTTAAGAACTTTAATTAAGCAAATATAGTTATGTTTAGTAAAAATTTCTATAGTATTTATTAAATATCAATATATTGATTATTATATATACTGTTATATTGAACTACTGCATATAATAAATATTACTAATAAAATATATTTGAATAATAAAAACATTTTTAGTTAAATATTCATTTATACATTATATTGACTTAATGTAAATATTTTATTAATATCATATATTAAACAAATTCTCTGATGATTACAAATATAACTTTAAAGTGTATTTCTAAAAAAATAATATCATCATAATGAAATTTTAGATTTATAAATAAATTTAATGCATTATATAATGTATAATTTAACATTTATAATATGTCTACAAGTTATGCATTGGATATATTTATATTAGTGGTCTGTGGTGTTAAAAATCGATAGTAAATACATTAATATATTATTTGACGCATTAGTTATGCCTCATTTGATAAGCAATGCTAACAACTGGTCAGTCAGTTTCCTCTGCAATAAAAGTACTGTAAGTTTAGTTTTGAACAAAATTGTAAGTTTGTATATATTTTCCATAAATACTGTATATAATCATTAAATAAAAGCCAAAAATTTTCCGTTTGAAACATAAAATGCAGTTTTAGGTAAAAATTTGCTGAAAATTATATTTTATTGTGTTTTTTTAAAAAAGTAAAGAAAAAAGTGATTTATTTACAAATAAAAACGTGAAGTGAAGTTGAATTTTATTTTCAGCATACATTTAAATTTACTATTACTAGGCTTTTATGGCTTTCTATATATTTATTGTTTGCAATTTTATATTGTATTATATTAAATAAAAAATTCTTAAAAAATACTTTATAGATTGTTATAATTAGAAATTAATTATTTTATATTATTTTGTTTAGTTGTTATTTATATAATATTTACTCGATTAATGACAAATCAGTTGTACTGTATATTAGTTTTTTTTGTTATAACAAAGGATTAACATATAGATGTTTGATATAAAATCCATTAAATATATTAATTTTGTTAAAAAAGGGTTGCATTTAATATAGATTCTGAAGAATATACGATATATACTATTCTTAACAAAAATAACTTTATTATTGACTACAACTACCACTACATAACATATCCATTTGATTGGCTTTTATAAGGAGGCAATCCTTATCCGTTTAGTCACTAAAATTGTATGCTTTTTCTCTTTATATTTTTTCCTATCCTTCTGTCTATCAGTCACTGTATCTCTCTTTCATTGATATATATATATATATAGTGAGATATATTAATTTTGTAAAAAGAGTATTAAAAAGTGATTTACGCGTGATATTATAAAATATTAAATTTTTAATTTTGATCACGTGATCATATTTATTCTTGGATCTTTGCAAACCACTATGTCATACCTAAACTATAAATGCTAAAATAAAATTTCAATAGTAAGTTTGTAATGCCTAAACTGAAATTTATAGGAAGAAAAAATTTTTAAAATTGGTCGAAGAATAAATTTTTTATGGCTTTTCAAACTTGTGGAAAAACACATTATATAAAATTGTGGAAAATAAAATACAGTAGACACTTATTAGATAGAGATATTAATACTATTGCTTATTCTGAAAACAAAATTTTTTTATGTTAAATATTTTTTTAGATAATTAAATTACAATAAAAAACACAACATTATATTTCGATAATGCAATTTTTAATTAAATTTGATTATCTAAAAAAATATTTGACATAAAAAAATTTTGTTTTCAGAATAAGCAATAGTATTAATATCTCTATCTAATAAGTGTCTACTGTCCATAAATAACGTCATTTTATTTTCGACTATTTTATATAATGTGTTTTTCCACAAGTTTGAAAAGCCATAAAAAATTTATTCTGCAACCAATTTTAAAAATTCCTATAAATTTCCAGTTTAGGCATTACAAACTTACTATTGAAATTTTATTCTAGCATTTATAGTTTAGGTTTTGATATAGTGGTTTGCAAAGATCCAAGAATAAATATGATCATATCAAAATTAAAAATTTAATATTTTATAATATCATGCGTATCACTTTTTAATACTCAAAATTAATATATCTCACTCCGTTTAAGAATTATAGGAAAAACCGCGTATATATATATATAAGAAAAATGCAATTTTTGTTGGACTTTGAAGACACGCAACACTGACTATCGGTTTTATAACTTTTATTGTTAACAAACTATAGATTCTATTTCTAAAAATAAGACTTTTTGTGTGCAAAAAATAATGTCTTTAAAAGCAAATTTTAAAGAGAATTATATTATAATATATATATTTTATGTGTATTTATATATTTTTTAAAGCATTTTATGTAACATTATAATATAATATGTAATAAAATTGTATACATAAATATTGATTAAATGTTTTCTACTCTTTCTTGATAAAAGTGAAAAAAATATTTCGTTTAAAACAAAAATACTGCATATAATTTTGTTTTTAGATTTTTATATTAAAGACAATATTAATAAATAAGATCCAAAAATTGCCTATTACTTATCCCAAAGGAGAGATTATTTTTTTAAAAAAATATATATAAACTGTTTAATATAAAAATATATAAAATAGTATTATTTAAAAGTCAAAATATATTTATTTTTTTTGTAAAACCAAATAATATAAGTTTATTTCGATAAAATCAAGCCTTGAATGCATTATTTTCTACAATTTCTATTTCACCTAAAGTACAGTATAGTATATGCCAATAATATTACAGTATATATTATACTATAATATCTATGAGTTATATATAACATAGATTTTTCGGGTATGTGTTGTTTTTTACTGATATGTTTCACTATAATTCATAACTCATAGCCGGGATTAGTGATGCAAACATTAATATAAACAAAGTCTCAATACATTTGCCGGTATATAAAATGCAATCGTATGGCATATATTGTAGTTATTCTTATATATGACTTATTTTTGTCTCAATATATCAAACAATAGTATGCAAAGGATATACAATTTTTTATGTTATAAGCAACTAATGGCCGAAATATTTTACATATATGTTTTGTTATATACATACAGTATATACAGTATATATATACAGTATAAGAGCATAAATATTATGTTTGATGTCTCACATATCAAACATGTAATGTTAGTGTCATATTAATAAATAGCACAAAAACTTATGGCTCAATGAGCTTATGGTTTGTCACAAAATTTAGCTACTATTTCAATAAAATGTTTATAAAATATGAAAGGATTTAATTAATCAAAATCAAGTTTTAGCTTAATATTAGCTAAACGATTAGTATAACACATTCAAAATAAGTCAACCGATATAAACAAGATTATAATTATTATTTGTAGTATTTATTTTCATATCAGATTAAAATCAAATATTTATATTTTGAATACTAGATTTTTATAAAAAATTATTGAGTAATAACTCTTTTATTATTTAAGATCTAACAAAAATATTTAGTATTGTAATATTAGTATTTTGTAAATAAATTGAATATAACGCTTAAAAAATTAGTTTACCATAACTTACATATATTACTTAAAATAAAAAATTAAATATGCAAATGAATAAATAATAATAATAATTAATGATAGTTTATTTGTGCATGTTCAAATTTTGTATAGTATTGAATATATAATTAGCTAGGTTACATATTTTTTATTAGAAATTTATTATTTTCCTTATTTGGACAATAGTTATCTAAAATCCTATATAAAATATAACAATAAGTCTAAATGTTATTTTTTAAAAATACAATAAAAAGTAATAATGACGGCATTAAAATAAAATATTATTGAAAAAAATATTAATAATATATACATATATTTTTAGTGTAAATATTTTAAACATTTCAAAATACAGTAAAATGTATATATTTTATTTAAACTTTAAAAATTTCTAAAATTAAAATGCAAAATGTTTATTTCTAAAATTTAATAATATTATATTTTATTATTAAAAGTTAAATTATAATATTAATATGTGTTTCAGTGAAAAAATATTAAATTAAACAAAATTTGCACAAAATAACTGGTTTTGTATATTAAATATATTCTATATCTTTAATCAATTTTTTAGATGTTGTTTTTAAAATTCACATTAAAGAGTGTTCCCTTAAAATAATACGGTATATCAATACAAAGTTACTCTCTCTCTCTCTCTCTCTCTCTCTCTCTCTCTCTCTCTCTCTCTCTCTCTCTCTTTCAATGGGGATTCGGTGGTCGAGAGGCTAAGTTGTCGGCTTTCGTGTACGAGACCTTGGGATCTATACCCGGACAGCTACCTAAGCATATTGGGATTTTTAATGAGATAAAACAGATAATATGTAATACATATTATGTATACTCTGAACTTTCCACATATATAATGCTGTCTTATCATTAATAGATACTCCTCAACCCTTTGTACTATATTATGAGTTATGACATAACTGTTATGTACAAAGTATTACCGCTACTCTCAATAGATAAAAACATAGTTAGTGTTCTCAAAACCCCGTGAATACAATCTTTGTAAAAACGGGTCATACAAATCATAGATTGGTTCTCATTATTTATCTTTCATTATACTCTTTGTAGTGTAAGTACAGTATCTCAATAATAATAATAATAATAACTACAGTACTATTTATATGTTTAAAATTTCTATCAAAAATCAGGGTTTAGACAATAATATAATAGAAAATATAGAAAAAATGTATAAAAAAGTAATGTCATATAACGATATTAAAGTTATTATTATAGTGTGTGTAAAGTATTTACATTATTTAATAGTGAAAAAAATGTTTGTGAATTAATAATTTTGTTTTATTTTCTTCCATCAAATGAGAGACAAATATAAATGTTTTAAAAAAGAATTGACTAATCAATAATACAATATATATATATATATATAATATAACTTAAAAATTATAACTTTTGAAATAAATAACCAAAACTTAAAAATAGAGACAACAAAACAACTCTATGAACATAACGTTGTTATTAATACAATGGATCTACACTTTGAAGTGTTTGTAAGCACTGATCCGTATATTATTTTTTGGTTTGTTATCGTTTACAATATAATTATTATAAAAGCAAAACAAATAACAAATCATTATGTTTTAATACATTTATATATTTAGTTAATTATCTATTTTATTAATTAAAAATACAATAAAATTTTGTTAATTATAATTTAATTATAAATTATACTATAAATCTAAATAATATAATATAACTTGAGATGACTCATAATTTTCATATAATTTATGATTTATCAATAAAATTTATAATTATTTAATAAAAAAAATTTAATAATTTGTTTTTGTAATTATAATTAATTAATTAATAACTATTTTTATAAAAAATATAAAAATTGTCTAATAGTGTCATTTATTGAAACAAATATATGAATAGTGAATATATAGGAATATCAATGTCTTTTAAGTCATTTATATTCATAAATATTTTATTGAGTTATTAGTTGTAACTTATTTCTGGACTACAATCGCATCACAAAAAAGACAAAACGCTGTTTTTATTTCAATCCAATACAACAATAGATTAGAGTTTAAGTCAATTTGTTTTGTGTTTCTTGCTTTTTGAACGACACTTTCATACATAATATATTTATATTGTATTTTACAGTAAGTTATATATAGTATTTGTCTAAAATATATCAAACAAAAAAATACAAAAGTTTTCTTTTTTTTATCTAAAATACAATATTGTTGTTGTTGTATATAAGTCTAGTTATGTGTAAATATATGAAAAATTGTTGTATCAAAATCGATGTCAAATAATTTATTTTTTAAAAGTTTAATATATAAATATATATATATATATATATATTATTTATTTGTCATAAAACAAAAACAATATTACATCAAAAATTGTTATCCATTTATAAAACATTTCTAAAGATTTATTGATTTATTTATTGAATGATTGAATATATTTGTTTTGATAGAAAACAATATTATATTATTTATAACAAAAATAATTTCAGACCTAAAAATCTCCAAAACAAAAATCCTCTCAATTTTAAATTGACTGCCAAACAGTTACTAATACTAAATGTTAAAACAAAAGTTATCATTGAATGGAAATTTTGAGATTTATTTTTCACTTTATTTTTTTCTTAATATCAATGAGTAATGTCTTGAGAAAAATATTATTTGAAATATAAAAAGAAAGGAAATCCTCAAAAATATATACTTAGTGTTAGAATGATGTGAATGAGTGGACAGAGAGGACAGAGAGGAGGACAGGAAAGACACATATGTTGACAATTTTGATGTAGACTTTGATTAATATGTTTCATATATACGAAGAGACAGTTAGTTATAGTGATGATTGAATAATACAAATAAAACATTCATTTTTTAAAACTAAGTCATGTATTATCAATACAAATATTAGTTATATAAAGTATAAGACATTTTGTCAACTAATTTTAAAATAATAATATTATAATAAATCTTATTTAAATGTTGTATAATTATAACTTAAATATACAACATTTAAATAAGATTAAAAAATATTTTGTTTTTTCATAAATTTTTATAGCATTTTATTTATTAATATATTTTATTTATTTTGAATTTAAAAACTTTTATTTTATTTCTAAATGTTTGTTTGAATGTTTCAACAATAATAACATATAATATTTTATGTTACTTAAAAGCCAATGTATGTAATATATTATATTACAATAGACAGACAGATAAAATAAAATACAGAATTACAAGACAAATGAGATACAAAAGATGAAAATATTTTCAAAAATGTATTTTAAAAACATTAATAAATAGAAATAATAAATAGATTTACTATACATGAATGTATAATAACATTTATATTCACATAATTTTAAATAAAATTCAAATAGACATTAAATAATTTATAAATGCGTACCTAATATTAAATTATATATAATAAGTATGATATATAATATGCACTTATTTTTGTGACAATTTATTTGTTATATAGTAAATAAAATTAACTTTACAAAAAATAACATATAATGCATTATAACTTAAATATTTGTTAATATTGCATATGTTAAGTATTATATAATGTTAATAGCAATGCATTTTAATAAAATGCATACAATTTTGATAATTTTAACTATTTATTTACTAAATAATAGTTATGTTTTTAAAATGAATGTTTTAGATATTGATATTCAGTTAAGCAACTTTTATATATGTAATGAATATAATACAGTATATAATTTACATAAATATATAAATTGAATTATTAATATACTGTATTTGAAAATAAAATTCAAAAATATAAGTTTCGAATAAATCTTAAAACAAACATTTGAAAAATAATATTTTAAATTTTATTTCAATTTGATAGTAAACGATAAAATATTTTTATAAAAGCGTACTGTATAAAGATCTTTGACTTTCAATAATATATAAACATTTCTACAATTATTATATAACGTGAGATTGGATACACTATAATAGATTTTTCTGATAAATTATATAAATACCAGTATATAGTATACAGTGTATATTGATGTGTTGGCTAATTGGTTGAAATATAATTAATTTCAATGACTATCTGGTAATTACTGTCGAAACTTCTAAGAAAAGTTAGATAGAAATGAATCTGATTTTTATTGATTTGTTTATACAATTTCTTAAAAATAATAAGATAACCATTAGTTAAACATAAATATCAATAATAAAGTAAAAAGAATTGATATTATTGAATCAAATATTTAAAAATTTTAATAATTAGAATAAATTTTATTTAAATTACAATTTACAAATTTTTATTTAAACTATTATTTATAATCTCTAAATTATAAAATTTTATATACTATAACGTTATTATTTATTATATTATTTGTTTTAAATAATCAATTTATGAAAACACAAATTGAAAGTTTGCATGCATAATAAAATTATTCACATATTGTCATATAATTGATAACCAAATATGATAGTATAATTTGTTATTATATAAGAAATACTGTATTGTAAACTAAAAATAATATACTATATTAAAATATAAATAAAATAATATATAAATTTGTGACTAAAGAATTTTGAGAATTATAGTTTAAAATATAATTATGTTTAAATTTATTTAATAATTCATTTATTTTGTTAGTTTTGATTTTTCATAAAATCACATTTGATAATGTTTTAATTAGATTTACTATTATTGTATACAGTGTATTAAATTATAGTTAAAAATCAAATTTGAAAATAAGATTTATGTGATTAATTAAATTCAATTAGTCACATTACTAAAATTTTTATATTAATATTTTATTAGAATTTACAGTATTTCATATAATTCATTATCTAATTATTAATACATAAAACATAATCAAATTAATTATAATCAGTGAAATAAAAAGTTATTATTTTATGTGTCATAATTTAAATAATATCAGGTACATAATGTTTATTAATTTAATAAAATTATTAAAATAATATAAAGTCATTTATACTTTTGCTTAAAATAAAAAGTGAACAAATTATTCAATAACAAAAAAGATAAATAAATACAAAACGTAAAAGTGATAACAATAGAAATTGATGCCACCTATAAATTTATTATGTTTAATACAATAATTTTATATAAATATGCTTTCAATAAATATATAATATTTGTGACACAAAAACCTTATCACTTGATTCAAAAGAGTACAAAAGTGTTCATAAAAATCGATATAATCTTAAGTAATATACATTTATTCACAAATATATATAATATATTCAGTAAAATAAACAAATGAAAAGTCAATTTTATAAAAAATAAAATTGTTTGAAAGATGAATACAAACAATGCATTTATTTATAAAGTTATTCATTCATTATATATTATATACAATATATACTTTGCATATATATATATATATATATAATTTATATATAGTACACATAATTTATAGCAAAAAATCGATGTTTTTTAAATAAAAATAAAGAAGATTTCATTTCTTAAACTTTGAGTATATCTTTTGCAAAATTTGTACTTTATATGCAAACTCAGTTTAATATTACATTTAAATATTAAAAATAAAATCTTTTATTTTTGTGATACAAATAGAAATATATTAATTAAGATTATCATAAAAATTACAATTTTGTATGACAAATTATCGTTAATATATGATGATAGTATTTATTACTAGTATATATATTATATATATTAAATGTGAATATTAAAACTATAAATGTAATTAAATGATACAAAAATTTGATTATATTTTTCAAATTTTAACGATGTATCTATTCAAATACTGTATATAACTCGACATATAGTTTATTTACATAATAAAATAATTTGTTACTTATATTTTTTTATCAATTGGAATATTGATTATTTTTATGACATATAATTTAAATAATAAATACATACTATTTATATAATATAATAATATTAACAAAAATACACTATATGTTATTATGTTTATTTTAAATCTCATTGATTTCATTAAATTTAAATTCCTTAATATTGTTAATAAACTTATAATTAAATAAATAATTTAGTAATAGAGTACAACAAATTATTTTTTAGACTTATTATTATTGTACTATTAAAGTATCGTTCAGATTACTGATACTGTTGTTTGTATAGTCGATGATGTTATCTATGAAATACCGGTGCTTTATAACCGTATATTTTATTGGTTTGTATTTAATTTAGAGATTCCTTTTCAAGTCTATTGAGTTTTTATATATAGAGAGAATACACATAACATGACAAACCTGTCTTTTCATTAGTTTCTATGTATTTGTCATTCAATGCAAACCGAAAACTCTTTTTTATGAAATAGAAAGAAAGAAAGAAAGAAAGAGAGAGAGAGCTCATGAAGTCAGGCATTCAATAGAATAAAACTTTTGTATCGCAAAAGTTATATAATTTTATATATGAGAAATACAAACATGTTTTACCAATAAATAAAGTCATATTGCGGTCACTTTCACTTTACTAATATAGCGTATCATATATTGGCATTAATTTCTTATAACATAATAAATATAAATTTCCATTATTATTAAATTTAACCATTGTTTTAGTATTTAGTATTTGTTCAAATATATTTTTTGTTTATCATTTTTGAATGTCAATAAAACAATATACTGTAATTTATCATAATAATAATAATAATAAATGTAATTATAATATTAATAATTATTCTTTATTGTTTTATAGTAAACAAAATATAAAACAAAGTGAAAAATGATATATTATTTTCTAGAAGATTGAGATATTATTAATAGTTTTATTTTTTAGGCAACAATTTTGTAATTTCTATATAAAAATATTAGACATGTTTTCCCATTAATAAGAAAATTCGTAATTATAGATTATAATCATTATGACTAGTATTATGAGTATTACGATACTTACTATATATAAAGAAGCGGTCAAATGATCTTGATCCGCGTATTTTTTGAATAACTTTTAAACGGTTAGAGATAATTTAATTCTGTAAAATACATTTAAGAATATCATATCGACCACACTTAATATACACACAGTCACAAAATTAGGATGACCAGATATACAAAATATCGGGACCAATGAAAGACACTATGCTACAGGTCAAACTACAACTGACAAATTTTTTATGACAATGATAATTTGTAGACAAGAAATAATAATTTAATATAAAAAAAGAATCATCAAAATCGGATTGGTACTTTTATTTTTATACCTTGTTAAATTTGTTATAAATCACATTGCATTAAATTGTCTAAAATAAAATTGACGTTATTTGTGAATATTATATACTTATTAAATGAAGATTTTCAAGTTATTACTAAATCTAAAAACAAAATTTTAATATGTCGACTAGTTTTCGAAATAATCGACTTTCAATATAAAGTATAATATCAAATTACAATAGTGTGATTTATATTTAAAGTCGATTATTTCGAAAACTAGTAGGCATAATAAAATTTTGTTTTTAGAAATAATAATATAATTAAAAATTTAATCTTATAAATATAAAATAGTCATAAATAACGTCATTTTTATTTTAGACTATTTTATATAATATGATTTATGACAAACTTAAGAAGCCATATAAACAAAACTACCAAGCCGATTTTGATGATTCTTTTAGATATTAAACTATTATTTATTGACTACAAATTTACATTGTCATAAAAAATTGTCAGTTGTAGTTTGAGCTGTAGCATAGTGTCTTTCATTGGTCCCGATATTTTGTATATCTGGCCATCCTAGTTTTGTGATTGTGTGTATATTAAGTGTGGTCGATATGATATTTTTAAATGTATTTTACAGAATTAAATTATCTCTAGCCGTTTAAAAGTTATTCAAAAAATACGCGGCTCAAGATCAATTGACCGGCTCTTTATATGATTACTGCATATACCGATACATTATATCGTATTTCTTGAGACTCTAAATAAATGAGTGATAAAACATATGAGAAATAAGGAGTCATACGATAGAAACAAATGATTATTGCATTAAAAATATGATCACGTCTTCTATGGTTTTACTTGTATTATATATATATATATATATATATATATATTGATATGTGTTTTGGCAATCGATAGCTGTTCCCAAACCATAGGTCTGGTCGCTAACATTGAAGAGGTCTTATATTTTATGGTTTGTTAGTTAGTTGGCCTGATTTGTGTCTCATATAGAGTTAGCAAAAAAGAGAAATTAAAATATAATAGAAAAATTTCTAGAAAGTTTCTAAAAGAAATTTCTGTCTATGGGATTCCCATTTTAATTTTGTTATTTCAATATTTGTTAGTTTGTAAAAATACATTTAATTACAAATAGTAAAAATAACTAAATATCAATATTTTTATTAATATTTAAAGTAAAAAATAATCTATTTAATTACAGTAAGGTAAAAATTATTTGAATGATAAATAAAGTTTTACAAAAAATATAATTATATTAATTATAGATATATAGGAATCCCATTTGTATAGTAGTGTAGTGTACAGTATTACAATAGCTATAGATAAGATCCCATAGTATAATAACAAAGTCAAATTTTCATAGAAATTTATTGCTCAGAAATTTCAGGAAAATATATTATAAATTTCTATTTATCCATCTCTAGTCTCATATGATTGCATTCATATTAATGTCATCAATATATATGTGTCTCATTGCTATTTGTGTCTCATATACTGTATATATTGAATGTAATGATTAATTAACGGTAAGTACATTACCAGCACTTGCATTGGTAATCCATTTCAATGAGTTTTCATATATTTTCAATAAAAGCAATAAAAATAGCGACAAATAGCATTGTCTATTATTTATATATAATGTTTATATAGTATTACATATAATTTAAATTAGTATATTTTTATATTAACTAAATTTTTAAATGGATATTTCCATTGTAAGACAAACTAATTAAATATTAATTTTCAAGAAAAAATTATAATAGTATATTATCTAACATGAATATATCTAAAAAATAATATACAGAATATGGTACATACAATATATATAATAATAATAAAAAATTTTTTTTCATTTAAAATACTGAGATATTGTTAGTGAAAATCTCAACCAAAAATAGTATAAAATAGAAATAAATCTTATGTCAAGAGATAATTTTGATGTTATGTTTGATCATTGAATTGAATAAATAGACAAATATATTGTTAAAATTGTATTTCAAGTCATTAAACTTTGGTGTTATACTTACCACTCAACAGATTGATATCATTTGAGTTATGAAAACAATATTTTGATGCCTTATATGTGGGTACAGATTGAGTGCTATAGACGTTTAGTTTGCAGCTGGACTTGAGTTTTAAAAACACATCCCATATATCATACATATATCATGTTTACGGCCCTCACATCTCTCATCTCTACTATAGACTCATAAATTACTACAAAAACACAACTCATATAAACTTTACTGAAAATATATATTTAACACAAAGTAGTGATGAGATAACACATACATTATTATCTCTGATATAGACTATAGACATAATATATTTAATTATAATAAGTATTCTAATAATAATAATAACAATAATAATTAAATTCACAGAAAACGGCTGCTTTTGCATTACCATTAAAACTGTACCAAAAATTTTATAATAAAAAATTGTAAGTTATTTATAAAATTCATGTAAATAAAAACACAAAGTAATTGATATTAATCAATAAAATTAAATATACTATTTTTCTTTGAATTTAGTAAATTAAAAAATATTTATATCAAAATTTGTCCTCAAAACAGATATAATTAAATAATTACACAAATTATATTTTAGAATATAAAAATTAATCAGTTAATAATAAGATGACCAAATTAATAAATGAATATAAAATAATTAGTTAAAAAATTATATTTAACATACGACAGCTTAATAATTTTAAATAATTTTAAACTTTTTGAAACAATCGTATAAAAATAGCAATAAAAGGATATTTGTATCCATTATATGAATTGAAGTTTAAATAAATCCATTTTTCACTTTTTATCCGAAAATATTTTTCATTTTAAATATAAAGCATTTTTGTTCATACATTTTATATTGTATAACATAATGATATAAAAGTATACTTAAAACATATTATCTATATATTTATATTTAATGTATATATAATGCTAAAAATTGCAAGCAAACAGCATATTATATTCTAAAAATATTATTAGTTTACTTAACAATATATACAGTATTCACATATATGCGATATATAGTCAGATAAATAGTTCAATTTTGCATCATTTATCTCTTAAAACATATATTTTTAGCATATATTTACTGTGTATATCATACATATATACTGTATATATATATTCAATAAGGTAAAGGGGTTATCAAACTGACAGAGAATGCCTATATTTTTAATGTATTTTTTGTTTTGAAAATGAATTTATGCAATACTTTTGTTAGTCTTTATTGTAAAAGTAAGGAATATTCTAAAAATCGGTAAATACTATATATATACTAAATTTAGGTCAAACCTACCATTAATTCAAAATATATTAGTTATCAATTCGTACCCTAAAAGTAAAAGAAAATAAAATTCTTTCACCAAATGTTTTAGTCATCATTTTAAGTCAATTTTTCTTTATGTTATATATAATAAAACATATTTTATACATCTATATTTTTAATACTTTTTATAGAATTTTAAAATACAAATGTCATTCTATATATAAATGATATACTATATACAGTATATATATACATAAAATAATATATACTTTACTTTTATTTTTAAACAAAATTAAAATTAATATTATTAATTTATATTAATTAATAATTATTAAGTTATAAATAATTAAATTTTACTTCAATTAAGTTTTAATATTTCATAAATGTTATCAATAAAAAAATTAAATTCTTAAATTTAATAGAATAAAATCATTTAGACATTATATATTAATATATTATAGATAGTTATTAAATAAATTATATTAATAATGTAATAAAAATTATTTTTGAAATATTGATATTAAAGTTAAAATTGAAATTAAAAACATTATTGCCTGTATTAAAGATTATCACATTTTTAGCAAATAAATACTTTTATTTTTAACATTGAGTCTACAAATTTAAACCTATTTTTCAAATATATTTCATATTCAAGTTATTTATTTTGACACAAAAGATGACAATAATATGTATTATATAGGAAGTAGTTGTCATCAAAACATTTCAGATACTTTTATTCAAATTATGTATAAATGACAGTAAATACCTATTTTCGACAATCGATTATATGTATCAATCAATAATTTATTATAATAATTGAGTGTCAAGTGGTTAGATATGCTAGATATCTAATGTATTATTTTTTGTAATATACTGTAAAAGACAGTCGTGTATTAAAATAAAATGTTGTGTTAAATGTGTTTTTAGTAACTCTATTGTTATAGATTTATTATTTTGCTATTGATTTAGATTTTATTTTATAAACTCCATTGTTTTTTGTAATATAATTTTTTTTATTATTATAAGTTGCTTGAAATTTGCTATCATTATGCATGATATGGTTGTAGAGCTAGTGATGCATTCAAACCGAGGCATTTGACTGATAAACTGCATGATTCAGTGCTTACCTGTAAATAAAAAAAAACAAAAATAATGAATTATGATTTAAATATATTTGAATTTTATATTTATTTTATTTAAAATTAAATAATAATAAATGTTTTTATTTAGTATATTAACATAATATAAACTTATTATTGATATACCAGTAAATAAGTACCGACATTAAAAGATTATTGTTATACATTAAAATAAAAATATATTAAAAATTTTGTATTATTAAATGATGATTCAATCTAAATTATCTGAACTAAATTATTATATTTATAATAACTATAACTTACAAATGTAAATTAAAATATTAAAAAACTTAGATTTAATAGACAGTTTATGTTAGCAAATAATATAATAATCAATAAAATAATACTATTTAATTTTTTCTATTTTAATAGTAATTTTTTAATATATCATTAGAATATAATATAAAACAAAACACAATTTAATGTAATAAAATATAATTTTATATTAATGGCAATTTAACAAAATATCAAGCTACATTACTATAAATTCAATAATATAACAAATAAATAAATTCAACATTTAGTAAATTATAAAAATTCATTATCTATAATATTCTAACTATTAAATGATGATATATTTAATATAAAATGGTATTATCTTTATTTCATTATTTACATACATATGTACAACAGTAGTAATATAGTAATATATTACAAAAGTAATAAATTATATTAAATGATGATATGATAAATGAAAAATTCAAAACAACACTAATGTAATGGATTTTCTAATTATTAAAGTTTTTATATTTTCAAAACATATTTTCAAAATTTTTAGCACTTTTTAATGTGTAAAATATTAAAAATGCGTTTGATATAATAATATTTTTGACATTATATTCAATTATTTGGAAAGATTATATAAAATTATAGTGAAAGTAGTATAGAAAAAATATATTGTAATTTACTACTAAAAATGGTATCCATTTGCACCGAGAAACAGGTTTATAATAAATACCTCCGATATTATAGTATATAAGCGATAAAAACATGTTTTATATATGTTTTTGACACATTCTGTGCTTTTTATTATTAAAAAGAGACAAAAATAATGGCTTTTGTCAGCTCACAGATGATATTATGACTGACGATATATATAGACTGAGAATAAATGTATGGTTTTCTGTGGTCTCCATGTCGTCAATCATAACAAGAGAGTCCCTTAAAGAAAGATCGCATCGATGTCTCACTAAATTGAAGCCCAGCCCTAACTGTCCATAAATAGGACTCTATTTAGATGAATATAAATGCATATAAAAAATAAAAAACATTATATTTGTTAAAAATATATATTTGTGGTTACATTTCGTGATAGCAATTGATGCGTGACTTCAAATGAGACTTTGATTTTGAAAATAAAATAAATTTTATTTTTTATGTATTTATATTATATTATAGTTATAGGTTATAGTGTATAGAATTTGTAATAGAAATAGAGCTCACATTTGAAAACATAAAAACAGAAATCGAAAGTTTAATGTATTAATGTATTGTACAGTATATACAACTTATTAATATATTATGTCATAATATTACTGTACACTATAGCAGCTATGAGTTAATGTACAACACATTTCAATCTATTACATACACTATTAAATAAAAATGAAAATTAAAGAGATTTTTTCTCCTTTTAATGTTTTGTCATTAAAAATATTAAATATAATTTCTCTCTTATAACTCCCAAACTAAATGAAAAAATACTTTCTGTAATTTATTTAATACATATGAAGTCATTAAACATAAAATGTAATCTCAAGTATTGCACGAAATCTTTAGTTTTACATTTAACGTAAAGAATGTGTATTAAAAGTTAGCAATATATTTGTTATTATATAAGACTAAAATAATCAATTAATTTAAATTTTCATTTTATTATATGATATATACTTAAATATTTATATTTAAATATTTTCTACTAATAGAGTAGTGTTATATTATTTTTTAAAAAGTCATTATATATATTTTACATTTAAGTCATTTTATTAAAATATAATAAATCATTAACATAGTTGAAGTAAATACCTATTTATTTATTAATAACATCAATTGTTGTCAAATATTTGTAAGTCTTTTTTGTTATAATTATAAAATTATATTTACAGTAAATGTTAATAATTATATACTGCATAATAAAGGTCGCGTGGGTTTACAGTCTAAAAGTGATGATTTTAGTATTGAAAACATGCAACCAGTACTGCCTCACCCATCCATACCAGTGCCAGACAGCTGGTGAGCCCATACTTGTCAGTCACCTCCCTGTCTATCCTAATGAATGGCAGAGCAGGTATGGCTATAATTCATTCATCCATTTAATCATTGAAATAAATAAGTAGTAAATCAGATATAAATTAGTTTTTTGAAATACAATTTTAATTTAGGCCATATATAAAAATAACTAATAATAAAAATTAAATCAAAAATTTTAATAAAAACTCCAATTAAATCAAATGTATAAACGAGAATAAAGATTGCATAAAATATATAAATTATGATATACTTATCTATTTCACTATTAGTATATATTGTATAATATTACAATGAATATCGTTAATAATTTAATGTTTTGTTAGTAGTTTTATAGCTAAACCAATGGTAAAATTACAGTAAAATACATGAATTTTCCGCTCCAATTACCGGTTAACTCATCGGACACGTGAATAATAGTGAAAACAATGTATTAAAATAGTAGCAAAAGAGACCATTATTTTCATTATATATGTGCTATCCATGTGTGTATATATGTGTTGTAATTGCATTTACGTTTAAATTCATTGATATACCGGTGCATTTAAGCTCATCAATAAATTTTTTCATGACTTTCACTTTCTATATCTAATACAACACTATTCATACACTATTAATGAAAATACAGTTGAATGACATTTATGTGTGTAATAAAAATGTAGTGACTTTTCACTTAATTGTATTACTTTTGAAATAAAAATACAATATTCATTGAACATATATTACTATTAAAAATCCATTGCTTTAAAAAGATATAACTAATTAATTATTAAATTTGTATATATATAGTTAATAATATAGTTAATATATATATTATAATGTACCAAATTTATGTAAAATAAATAAATACATTATAAACATGATAATCTAATGAATTTATAATATTATATTCATAAAACTATAAATACAACAAATCATTAAACAAATCTAATAAATATTTATAAAGTATTAGAATGTTTTATTTTATATGCAAATTAAGTAAATTATAATTAAAAATTATTGTGATATAAAACTAATAATGTCTAAATTACAAAAATTAAAAGTGATATATTTAATATTAATGTGCTAATAAATATACAATTAAATACAATAAAAATAAAAAATATAAATAGCTTTTAAAAAATAGAAACTTCATTGATTGCAATTTTAAAAGAAAGAAAACTTAATTTTTAATTTTTATGAATAAGAACCTTAAGTTCAATCATAAACAAAATTAAGGCGTAAACTATAATAAAGTAATACATAAAAATAGTAAAACATTTTTTACAAAGTATTTAATTTAATTCAAACTTATTTTTACGTTAATCGCAACCATCCCTTAAAATAAAATTATTTCAATATTTTAGATTGCAGTCTGAAAATTTTTACTAAAAAATTTACTGTTTTATTTAAAAAAATGTTTTACTATACTTTATTGATTATACTTTAATTGTAATAAGATGATATTTTAATAGTTATATAAAATTTATAAATATATATATATATACACTTTATTTTAGGATATATCTAAAAAAATTTTAATAAACTGATGTTACATTAAAAATCCTGTACAGTATAAATTAACTGTTTATAAATCTTTTTATTTACTGTAACTTATATAAAATAAAAAAAGATTTATATAAAAATAAAAAATAGATTTTAATGCAAACGAAAACTAATGACAATCACTTTAATATATCTCTATATAGAGTAATATCGATAAAACAATACTTAAAGTGAAACAACAAATAAGTTTAAGTATTAAAGTTAACGCAACGAAAATGACCCGCAATTAAGTTCAATAAGTTTTACTCAATTTTGGCGCTAAGTTTGCGACAATTTTTACAAAGTTTGMAAACTATGAAATAAATAGTGTCTACATCGGAGAGAAATTTTTTTGTAAGCCTCACAATTGAGATAAATTGCCACAAATATAAAAAGTCATCTTTACTTTTAAATATAATAATGATGTGATGGGATGTACTGATGATGTGCTAAATGAGCCCTAATGTCAATGAAATTCAAGTGAAGTACTACTCTATGTTTATAAATAAAATTAAACAGTAAATCGCACTCATTTCCTACCAATGCACTCAAAAATTGTTATATTATTATTATTTTTATGATTATTATAAAATAATGACATTTTATAAATTGTTAAAATATGTAATTTTGAAAATATCCAAACAACAAAATAATGCATTCATTTATTTACGTGACAAAACAACACCATAAATGTCAACTAAAAATTTTTGTTAATTATATTTAAACATTAATTTTAAAATTACTATAATTTATTTAAAATAATTACTTTTTTAAACATCAATAGTTAGTAATAAATGTAACGTAAATTTTTAACACACAGTAAACATATGAGTTGTTAATATAATATAAATTTAATGTTTATCTGTTAGTGATGTCTGTGACTAATGGGCTCTCATTGTCTGCCATTTAAATAATGAATGTCTTTAAGTGAATCTAAATGGAAATGACAATTGAATTATGATTACAAACACCAGTCAGTGTTGTAAATGCCATCAAAAGGCACTCAAAATCAGCACATTTTCCCAATTTATTGCTTCACTCAGTTTGAGACAATTTTTTATCACTCAAAAAATATTATTTAAAGTATTTTATAATAATAATAGTTTTATAATATCACTAAAATTGTATATTCAAATATTGTAATGAAATTTCATATTCTATAATATAGTGACAAAAATATCAGACTTTGAAAAAATGGTGACAATTGTTAAGTTGATTTGATGTCATTTATTTGATGTTTTCATTTCAATATTTAAACAATAGTTTTATTTGAAAGTTCATATTATCATTGATTTCATATTTTATGAAAACTCAAATTAATGGTTCAAATAAGTTAGTAGTAATAGTTAGGTTCAGGTGTGTCAACCATTAGTTTATTTATATCATATATGAAAATATTTGTCGTTGACGTATGAGATCAAAGACGTATATAAAATTATAATTGATTTTTTACATAAAGATGTTTGCATTTGTTTGCTTCAATTCATTACAATTTTCCTCTATATTTGACTAATTTTTAAAAAATAAAATTGCCTCAATATATTTGTCTAGTAAATTTCTTATAAAAATTTTAATAAAATGTAAATATTATATTAAACATCATTTCTAGAAATATTTTTATATAAATAAATCAAACAAACAATAAATTATTATTAAAGACAATATATTTTTGGTATAAAATATTCTCTATTTATTAAATAATTAAAAACACTAGTTTTTGGCATTAATTAAAATATATTTCAATTTGTATTATTATTATTACACAAACACACACACATTTAAATTAAGAAATGCATTATTCATCTAATGATTTGGTAGTTCATTATAATAATAAACATAAATGCAAAACATTTATTCAATATATAAATTGTTTGAAGATTTACTTTAACTTTAGCATGTTTACTTTAAAAAAAACTTAATTTTTATTCTGCTAAATTAACTATCATGGGATTGGCATATAAAATAGATATAGAAATTATAGTATACCTTAAATGTAGCAAATCTAGTAATATAGTACATAATAAATATTTTATGATAAATTAGCAAACATGTCTACAGTATTAAATAAAATACCTATATTAGTGTTATATATATTGTTATCAAGTATTTAATATAAAACTAAACATTGATTGTAAATAAACAAATAAATCAATAATTATTTAATACAGACAAACACAATGTGACTGATAATGCATGTGTAGAATATATGATAAGTAGAGTAGTATATGATATAATGCAATGACTTATTTCTCTTTTACTTTAAGTGCTACTGACTTACAACTAATAAATCTTATGATTTCAGTGTTTTTCATCCAAAGCCCAGTTATTACATCAATGGTTTGCAAACACAAACCCACGGATCACCAAAATGACTGATCCATCGATTGACTTAATCTTTAATTCCGAAACGTATAATAAATAATAATTTATTGATTAATTCATTTGTCGATACGCTATATACTATAATAATCATAACTCTAAATCATTATATAATAATAACATAAAAAATGTCAATTATTTTGTGCCGATTCTCTGCAAATTCATGTTCAGAAACTCATAAAATTTTTTATAATATAATATTATAATTACATTCCTTTATATGACTATTGTGTTCATTATTTTTATGTCTATCATAACCATTTTTATATAATCTATAGTAAATAACTATCATTATTAACTTTATTGACCCATACATGCAATGGTTAACAAATATATTTGACCACAAGTTTAAAGCTCAAATTAAGTGTAATAACTGTCAAAATTAAATTATATAATATATTGTGTTGACATATAATATTAAATTGAATATGTGAAGTTAATTTAGAGGATCAATAATATATAAAATACTGTATAAATTGTTATATTATCATTATTAGTTTATGATTAACTTATAAAATATTTTACAATTTTAAAACTTACAAATTGTGCCATTTATTAATTTTTATTATTATTATAGAATCATAATATATATATATATATATATATATATTATATTATGTAATTTTTATTAAAAGTATTTAATTACCGTATATACTATATAGTATATATTGTCCAAAAAAAAACTCAAATTAACTTTTTAAAATTTGATATCATAATACTGTACTATAATTTATACATCTTAATTTTGAACAACTAGTTTTGTTAAATACATTAAATAAACATTTATTTCATTTGTTAATTAATTCAATGTTATCTTATAAATTGTGGTCATCTAATATCATTTTGTTGTTGTCATAATAAGTTGTTAGAAATTATTTGATACTTATTAATGCATTAAACGTTTTTTTATAAAGTATTTTTACAAAATTAAAAGAATTTAAAAACATTTAATAGCATTTGTAAAAATTGAATTATAATTTTACTAAAGAATTATTGTAATAACAATACATTGTTTATAAATATATTTGGAAAATAACAATAAATATAATTCACACTTTACTAAGTAACTAAACTAATCAATGAATTGAAAATATGTTTCAATTAATTTAATTAATTAATTTTAATGTTTACTTAAGGGTTTTCTATAGTATCACAACTATCTCTCAATTTTTTGCTATATTTTTGTCAATACTATACACTGTTATATTTGTATACTAACTTATATTGTATAAGAAGTTTATTTATGGGATCCGAAAGTTTAGTTTTTTGTTGAATAACCCGAGAGATTGTAAGCAAAAAAATTTGTTCACAAATTTAATTTATTTCTCGTTTGTCTTTTAAATAATTAATTTGCTTTTCAAATGTATTACTTGAAATGTTAGCAAAATAAAAGATTTTTGTTTTTTTATTGATATGGAGTTTATTTCATATATAAAGTAATGATATAAACTAAGAAAATGTTGAAACAAATTATATTTAGTTTGTTTTTGGTATGTTTTATATTATATTAGTTATAACAAACATAATATATATTATATACAATATATATATACACTTATATATAACAAACTTTTATGTATTGTTTTTTCAATAGATTGTCACAAATGAGTCCAATTATATGGTGTAAGTGAGCACTGAAACCGACAGTCATATAATCAAATATATAATTGTTTTGTTTTTTCTTATAAGACTATGAATCAAAATGATATCGGATATAGTAATATAATAACTGTTTATATTTGAAAATAAATGAAAAATTCGGGATTTTCTATAAATTATATAAAACAAAGATAATAACAATAAATATAACTAAACAATAAAATTTATATATATTGTAGACAACAATAATAACAATACGATTATCTAAACGACGACAACTAAATAAAATAAAATAATTCAAAGTTTAATAAAAACAAAAACCGATGAAAATAGCAAATTGTATGAATGAAAATCAATGAAAAAATAAAAATAGTAAATTAAATTAAATTAAAAACTTTTATACTTTTGACTATAAGAGTACTGCTAAAAATTAAGTCAATTATTTACATTAAATTACATTTGACTGACAAATATACTGTATTTGTATTTCTTTTATATTTTGTTTTCACACAAAATAAATAACTTGTTTTATTCATTCAAACATTGCTTAAAATATTAATAAAGTAAATCTAACAAAACATTTTTATTTATATTCATTAATTTTATTTAAAAAAACTTTACAACTGAGACTTACTACAAATTATTTAAATTAATTATTTTATATTAAACATAACAATTGTTATGTTTGAGTATTATTTAAGCAATTATTTTAGAGGAATCAAAATATAATTTTTAATTCAATTTCCTCTATGTTTTTATTGCCTAATCAGCAAAGATTTTGGTCACAAACTGCGGATCAACTAATACATTGAGCGCTATTTCGTTACATTTTTGGACATATTATTAAATCATTGAATATCAAATTTTTGAAGTTAGATATCTAATTGTATAAATAAATACATATTCTTAGCCTTTCTCTCTCTCTCTCTCTCTCTCTCTCTCTCTCTCTCTCTCTCTCTCTCTCTCTCTCTTAAACACACAAATAGCTCATTTAATATTTGGATACAGGAGTAACTATATGTCCCAATGATATGTAGATCTTGATAAGTGTTGTCCACTTTTTATTTACTTAGACAGCACTTTTTACAACAATTATTTAGTTAATTTTGAATAGCTATTTTTCTCAATTAGTTCAAAATTATAATTATAATGTGTGATTTAACATTTTAATAAAAATTTATAAATAATATAAAAATCATTAATTTACATTTTACATAATGTTCTAATATAAACATGTAGTAAAATATTTTGTTTTAATATGATTTTTCGAGAAATTTTCAATAATTATTTATGTTTATTAACAATTGGAAATTTATTATAATAAAAAATAATAACTATAATATAATTTAAATATGTATTAAATTGCACATTATAAAAGGCATCTAATATAAATTGGCTAAATATTAATAGCTTTTTATTTTTCTAATATACTTATAATTACAAGTTTCACTAAAAATTATTCTGATATAATTCAAAAATTTATTTATTATATATAAATATTTAAATTATAATAGTTAACTAAAAAATCTGGTGTAAGTTAAAATAGTTTTAATAAAATTCATATTAGTTTTCGCCATAAATATATTTTTGTAATTTTAATGATCGATAAAAATCTTACGATATTTTGCTGCCAACAAATGAATAAATAAATGAATGATTGCTTTTTTAAATATTTTTAAAGCATATCTTTCAACAATAACTTTTATATATCAGTATTTATATACACTTATATACTTTATATAAGCGGATGTTGTAGTTTTCAGTTAAGATATGAAAGAAACCAATGATACAGAATAGAGATGAAAACATACCTAAAAATAATTAAAAAGAAATAATGATTATTTTAAGATTGTGATAAAATGTAATATTATAAAATAATAGACTATTATATCTTAAGATTTTGATATTTTAGTGGTAATAAAGTTTAATAATGGTAATAATGTTCAAACATCTAAACTATAGCTTTAGGGCTTAAATGTCACTCTGACTATAGCCATAAAAATGTATGGATTTAATTAAAGTTTATAGGTTATAGTTTATTTTTTTATATATAAAACATTGCCTATATATGATATACAATTATTATATCAAAAATAAAATTAAATGAATGTCTATGGTTTCATTTTCAGTTTACTATATAAATGACAATTTATTTAATATTATAATAATCATATAATATCAATGTTAAAATGACTGTATGAATCATATCATTTACAATATCAAAATCATTGTTAATGAGTGAGAAATGTAACCATAGTTTTATACAGTAGTTTAATATAACAGTATAATAATATTAGGAGATTTTGTAACCATGTTGTGTGTGTTTCAGGAGAAAGAGAGAGAGAGAGAGAGAGCTAAAAATATATACTATTAATATTTTAGTATTTGTTGGCCAAAAATAGTTGAAACCATATGTATAAAGTGGAAGTAATTTTTACGTTAATTTTAACAGACAATTCACATATTTTGTTATAAATATATGGTTATACTATTCCATGTAATGGATAAACAATCACATTTGATGCCCAATCACTCATAATTATGTATAGCCCTGTCATAGCCATTATGTGTCATATAATGCCATTAATATTCTTGTATGTTGTGGTCATTAAATAATAAACTAATTTTAATTTTATAAAAAAAATCAATTTACTATATATTTAATTATTTTATTTACAGTATTTGAAGCATTTCATGTGTATAGTGTAAAGTTGTTTTAAAAAGATATTAAACAAAAACTATAAGCAGTATTAACTATTAAATTTCATTTTTATTTGCAAAATTGTCAGATTTTATATATGAGATTACATAGTGTTTATAATTAAAAAAATATATCAAGATTTATTTGTAGCAATTTATTTATATAGACATTGACTCCAAGTTATATACACTGTATTATACAATATTAGATTTTATTGTTTATGTTTAGGACAGAGTAGTTGACAATAATATTGATTAATTGTTGTGTTTGTTGTATGAGATTATATTCATTGCCTGTATATATAACTAATTAAAAGGACGTCTATTTCATACCATATGTCCTTTAGATATGTTTTGTTAAAGGCATCGACTTTTGTCAACTAAACAGACATTCAGTTAGGAATGTCTTCCAAATGTTAATATAATATTCAATATTAATGTTTGTCTATCTTTCAGTGATATCACTGTTGAAATCATTTTTTCAATAACACATAAAATATCATTAAATATAAGATATCACACGCTGTTTAATAAATATTACATTACATTACATTTTTTGGTAAATTATCATTTCATCTAATATATTATATATTTTACAGTTTATACATTGTATTAATTAAAGAAATATCGCAACATCTGTTAAAAATCAAAAATATTTAAACAAACAAAATTGAAATCTAATATAATTTGAAACCAAAATTGTTTGTTTATTTGTTTGTTATTCTGAAAATTGTATATCAATATTGATTTTATTTAAATTTTTTGAAATACTATATACTGTATGACTAGTGTTGGCAAAAAAGAGAATTTTCTAGAAAGTTTCTAAAAGAAATTTCTATCTACGGGATCCCCATTTTAATTTTGTTATTTCAATATTTTTTATCTTGTAACATTGTTATCACAAGTAATAATTAAATATTATTATTATTATTTTAATTATTAATTAAAGTAAAAATTAATTTATTTAATTATATTTAACTATAATATAGTAAAATGATGAATAAAATTTTTAAAAACTGATTATTATTGGATAATTATACTTATTTATATAGGTATCCCATTTGTATAATATTATGTCTCATTAATATATTTATAGTATTTCCAATAACTATAGATATGGGGATTCCATAGTATAACAATAAAGTTAAATTTCTATAGAAATTTATTCATGAGAAATTTTCTAGAAACTTTCTCACGGAAATTTATTAGAAACTTTCTATTTGCCCATCTCTATGTATGACACTATAACAAAAATATTTATTACATAATTTAAATGAATAAAAATTGAACAAATTTACTTCAAACACTTAAAATATCATTAAAACAAATTAATTATTAATTATTGATTTAATTCAAATTACACTTATTGTAGATTTATTATACTATATATAAATTATATAATTTTATATTAAAATTAATTTAAGTATTAAATCACTATATTTCATATAATGATTATAAAAAACAAAATTTTCATTCATTTGCTAATAAATGATTAAAATTATAAGTAATGAAAGCTAAAAATGAGATACTTTTTATTGAAGCAAAAATTTATTTTATGCCATACATTGACAGATATCAAGATATATAAGTAAACATAGCATTAAATTCATATAAATGTTTAATACATATATTAAAAATCATTTTCTATTTATACAGTATTATTATATTATTATTATTTATTAAACTTTTAATCATTCATGAATATTTTCTTTTATATTTGTATATAAATTGCATGCAATACTAATATTTGAATAAAATCAATAATATATATCAATATATATATATATATATATATATATATATATATATATAGTATATATTATATAGTGTATATAAATTTATATTATTGTTAGACAAAATATAAGATAACAACTATCAATAAAGATAAGTACAGCGCACAGTAGATATAAAAGTATATTGTTTTATAAAATAATTTGAGATATAATTAATTTTAATCATTTATGTCAAACATAATCATTTAGAATACATTATGAGATCAAAAATAATAAAAATAACAATTAATTGCATCATAATATCAACTTCAATACCATTGGGTGTACAATAAAAATAAAGTCTCATTTATAGTGATATTTAAGCAATTCATGAGATAACAAAATATATCTCAATAAATCAATTTATGTATTATTCATTACATGTAAAAAATGTTGTCTTTATTGAGACTAAAATAAGTTAAGATCTTTTGCTCCATTGATTCGTAAGACATATCGCATCCAAAATTGAATATCAAATTTGATTCAAAAATTATCGCTAATATTAATTTGAAAATACCAGTGCAATCATGAATATGTCAATTTACTATACATTTATTGGCAACAATGATAATATCATACATCAAAATTGATATAACAATACATTTGTAAATTCAATTTTGACAAAACAAAGTCATATTAAAATCATGAAACACACCCATAATCACAAAAAAGTCATCATATCATTGATTATGTTATTTAGTAATTTTTTTAATAAATTATTTTGTTATAAAATTATACTATTTGAATATTAATACATGTAAAACAATTTTTATAATATTTGTATTATAATTTAAAAACTAAAATTTGTTTCATAGTTTAAAATGTACAAATAAGCCAAAAATAAAAAATTAAGATTAAATTTTATGAACAACTTATTTAATGCTTTTAAACAAAATTATTATATTGTAATGATTAGATTTTTAATTTCATATACTATATGCTTGAATCACAATAACTTTTGTCTTCATAATACTAAAAAAATTATTTCAAATTATAATTAACTTTAAGTCTCATTATTGCATATAAATTTATTATATATTAAAATTTTAAAGTTTAGTTTAAATAAAATTCTTGATTATAATCGGCTTATAAACACTATATTATATATAGTATATGATTTTCATTGTTATAGTAATAGATAATTTTATAAATAATTAAAAGTATATGTATGAAAAAATATAACATAAAAAATATTAAAAATACCAAATTATAAATAATATTACTTTTATTCTATATAATATAAAATATTTACAAATATAAAATTATTATTTAGCAGGGTTAGTAAAGATTAAATGTTTGTATATATAAAAATATAAAATATAATACAATATATAATACAATTTTGACAATTTTGCTATTGTAAGCACTACATTGTATTAAATCGAGGATACAATCAAAAATCAACATATATACTAAATATAGATTTGGTGTTAATTTGTTAATTATATTTCTATGTTTTATTTTAATTTATTTGAATTTTATTCTTAGAAAACAAAAATTATTATAAAAATAACAATTTTTCTAACAATTATATTATTTTATATAATTTTATAAATTTTTTATCTTAATATATATTAGCTTTTATAAATGTATACATTGTATTATCCTGTATTATACAAAGCCAAAATACATAATCTTGTATTTTTCCAACCCTGTTATTTAGTTTTATGTATAATTTTATATTAGCTTAGTTTTAACAAAATAAAAATATTATTGCATTTGATGTCTGAACGATTGTAAATGTTTATGCTTTTAGCAATTGATTTACTTTAATAAATAACTAAAATTCATATACTATAGTAACTGTACTTAAAATCTTTTTATTTATATTAAAATTTATCAGTTTATTTTTGTTGTGAAAATAGCTAATCCAATAACTATGACTATATTTATTACAATATAAATATTGAAATGTATTGTACTTTAACTAACATCTCAATTGGCAGTTAACCAAAAAATGCATCAAAATTTTATTATAAGACTTTATAAAAATGTTTCTAAAATTATTTTACGGAAATACTGAGTTTAATATATTAGATAAAACAAATGATTTCATTGTTTATAATAGTTTAGTTAGTGGTAACTGTATAAGCAATGTTACAAAACTGTTAAACATATGAATTTATAAAAATGCAACACATTTTTTTAAATTTATTTTAATTGATTTTAATTAAAATATAATTATTTTTATAAATATCTTGTTATATGATATTATAGTCTGTTGTTAGCAAAATTTGTTTAAAAATAAATATTGTAAACAAAGTAAGTTTGTTATTATTTGGGATTAATGGCAAAAATTATTTATTTTTCGTAAATATAATCCCTGTCTAAGTAATTTGTCAAATATTTAATACATAAAACGCTATAAATATGTACAAAAATATTTATTAAAAAACAATTAGATGTCATGTTTTACAAGTCTACTACAGATTAGTACAGTATATATTAATAACAATACTTGAAAACTTAATTTGACATCAATTATTCAAATGTCTATGACATGCCTTTATTATTTAACAAATACTCTTTAAGATTAAATACATTCTCAGCAAAAATCTATTGTATTTTCAAAGAGAGTATTGTTTTATTAGTAATTGTTAAGAATAATTCATTACTTAGAAATTAAGAATTAATAAAACATAAGAATTTTCAAATATTCTGTATTTAGATTATAAGATATGGCAATAAAAATATAGCCAAAAATTATAACAACAATAAACAAAAAATCTATTTTTGTTTTTATTTTGCATAACATCAAGAATTATGTCTTTTCTCACTTCATTGCATTTATTTTCTACACATCTATTGATTTATTATTGTTTGCCCGAAAAAAACGATTGATTTATTTCAAGCTTACATATTGTATGTATGTTTTTATATTAGAATTATGTATGTATTAGAATGTTTATCTTATAGACACACACTCACACATATACACATATACAAACACATACACACACACACACACACACACACATACACACACATACACTCATTACTGTTTAACATTTGAATTGAAATGTTATTTGTATAAAAATAGCATTAATGAATACAATACAATCTAACAATTGCCTAAATACTAAGTTTTATTATATAAATATATTTTATGAAACATTTTTATTTTTTAAATAAATTGTATATTATAGCACATACAGTATTTTATTGCAATCAAATATACAATAAATTAGTTTAACATAACAAATTTAAAATATTTTACCTAATACCGTATAACTTATTATTATTTAATATACAATTTAAACATAATATAAATGTTTCTAATATACTATAATTATAATATTATAAAAAATAATAAAACTTTTAATTTGTTTAATTTGTAAACTTCAATCTTGTTTGTATTTTGACATTAAACTTAATTACGGTATTATATGTACCGTATATTTATAATTATAATTTACTAATACTTTATATATTAAGATTTATAAACAAAAGATATTCTCATTTGAAGTATATTTTACTAAAAATATTTCATTTTTAAATTTAATTATACTTTATTTAAACAGTAGGAGTACATAATAAATAATTCAATGCAAGAAAAATAAATTTATATGCATATATCATAAGTATATATAAAGTTCTGTATATAATATAAATATTAATTTTAAATATTATATACAGTATATATATATATATAAATTCTTTTGTATATACAATATATATGTATATTCTCTTAATATATGTTATGTAAATTGCGAAAAGTCAGAAATAGATGGTTTGCAAACTCTAATATGTTTGATCAATGATTCAAGAAATAGATCTAAAGGAAAGTTATGTCATAGTATGAGTTCAACAAAACATTAGACAATATCATGAATAAGTTGAAGGGATGGTATGAAATAAAGTATATATAATATGTATGTGAGATGAGTATTAGTGAGATTCAAATAGTAGTTATTTGACAAATCTAGTGATAAGTTAGTATATCAGAGAAATTCTGAATATCAGTAATATTTGAAAATTTCATTGAATTGATATTCAAATATAACTGTAATTGTATAATATATATAAAGTGTTTTTTGTTTAGTATTTTGTCCAAAATGTCTGTATATTCAAATATATATAATATAAATAATATATATAATTAATTGTATTGTTCATAAAAAAATCAATTGCTATATATTTATCTCAAGCAATGACAATATCCATACCAATAAATATTTATTTTTATATTTAATAGAAATCACAAAAAAAAACTTTAAATAAGTTTTCAGATATAATACATTATTTGTAAGTCTTTTAACTATAAGAAAAAAATGTTTTGCATAAAAAAAGTTTATGTTTGACTTTTATGTGTAGGTTTGACTTTCTTATGCATTATTCGTAATAATTATCAATATATGATATAATTTATAAAGTTGATTACACGGTTTAATTATAAATATATTTTAAGTGTTAAACGATTTTATCAATACTAATTCAGTCAAAATTAATTAAATCAGTAAAAACCAGTTAAGAATGCTACAAAGCATTTTCAGAAAAAAAACTTGAATAGCATTGAAAACCATTAGTTTGTATAATTATAGCGGCTATAGAGTTACATATAAAAATTTAAAAACGTCAAATATACATAATATAAATATTGTCATGTATGATATCAAATGATTCAGTATGACAAAATAAACAAAACTTTAGTCATGTACGGTATCAAATGACTTGGTATAACAAAATATACTCAACTATAGTCATGAAGGATATTAAGTGACTCAGTATTACAACAAAATAAACAACTATGATCATATTTTTTAAAAATTAATAATTTTGATCTATATCTTATTTTTGATGATCTATGCAATTCTAAACGTTAAAATTTTTACCTAAATTTTTTATACTTTTGCCGCCATATTTGAAAAAAATAATTTTGATCAATTATATCTTATTTTTGATGCTCTATACAATTCTAAAGGTTAAAAATTTTAACTAAATTTTTATACTTTGGCCGCCATTTTCTCTAAGTTCCCGAAAAGATATCAAAATTTTAATGCATATTTCTTATGCTTGTTTTTGATGCTTTATTCAAATCTATACTTAAAAAAAGTTTTCTTATAATTTTCTATACTTTGGCCGCCATTTTGTCTATGTTCCCGAAGAGATATCAAAATTTTGATGCAACTTTTCAATACATTATTAGTAGTCCTCTAACCGAATCTGAAGTCAGAATTTCAAAATTCGCAAAAAATTGCTACACACACACACAGACTCAAAAAGCCATTATAGATTTCAGTAAACAAAACTTTTCAAGTTTTTTTTGAAAATTAGTTAAAAATGATTATACATTATATATATTATCACCAGGGTTAGAAAAATACAAGGTTTTGTATTTTGGCTTTGAATAATACAATATATTGCATTTTAAAAACTAATATACGGTATATTAAGATAAACAATATTTAATAACAATATAATTGGTATTTTTATAATAATTGTTGTTTCCTAAGAATAAAATAAATTAACACAAAATATATATTTGTTATATAACATGTTTATTTTTGTTTATATAAATGTTTTTATACTAGATGTCGCTAATTTTGTATTGTATAGCAAAATAGTCATGTATTATACATTGTATTTTACTGTATAATATATTTTGTATTATACATACATATGTTTTTGCCAACCCTGATTATCACTATTTCTAATTTACATTATGTAAATCTCAGACGTATTTTGTATAAGTAAAAATACTTTGTTAATTATTTATTTATTAATAAAGATATATTTGAATATTAATTTTTATTATATGAAATACATTTAATTTTTTTTAAATGTCTGAATTGTTACTCTGTTACATAATCTAAATTATTTATAAAAAAAAATATTTTATATGAAAATTAAATTTAAAATGATTATTGAAATTTATTAAAATTTTATTTTATGTAAACTTTGGCAAAACTTTTTGCTAATTATTTTTGTATACACTTTTCAGTTCAGTTTATATGATTGTGTGTCACTTCATATGTTTAACAGACAACCAGTCGTCTGTGATTTCGTGAGTATTTTAAAACTAATATATTGTATAATAAAAAAAATATTTAAAAAAGTGAATAAGTATTTAATTTTGATAAACTCATACATTCTCACTAACAGACTATTTGCGATACAACAACAATACAACTACCAAATCAAACAAACTATTAATTTATTTGTTATTTACAACAATTGTAATAAACTTAAACTTAAAATTTATTTTTAAAAATTAAGTTAGTTTAATAAAATAACAATACATAAGAATTCAAATAATTAACAAATATTTGTTTTTGCAGAAAGAAAGAGAGAGAGAGAGTGTGTGTGTGTGTGTGTGTGTGAGAGAGAGAGAGAGAGAGAGAGAGAGAGAGAGAGAGAGAGAGAGAGAGTATTTATCATGAAAGCAATATAAAAATATAAAAAATATAAACACAACTTATATATTGTAAAAGTACTAAAAGTCTTACAAATATACAGTACAGTAGTATAATATAACAGTAAAACCATAATAAAATAGAGATGTTATTAAAGAATTTTTTGAACAACTTTGTAACAGTTTTTATATCAATCAAACGTTAAATTTTTTATTTTACACTTTTGAATTCAGAAAAGAAAAATAGGCGTAATCTTCAAACATCTAAATCCAAACAAACTTATATTAAGCAAAGAAATTAAAAACTTTTTCCAACTATTAAAAAATAATATTACTTCAAATGATCTTTAAAAATATATATCTAACACAAGATTATTGATATATATATATATATATTAAATAAAATATATATTACACAACATTGAGTTATTTATCACTTGATTTGACCCAAATCGCAGCTATAAATTGATTTTGCATTGTATTTATCCATTTCTATATTATTGTCTCACATTTATCTGTAGTCTCAAGTAAACAAATATTAGAAATAATAATAATAATAATAAAACGTCAATACAAACGAATAAAATTCTAATGAGTTTAAGGAAGAGAAAGAAAGAAAGAAAGAAAGAGAGAGAGAGAGAGAGAGAGAGAGAGAGAGAGAGAGAGAGAGAGTTAACAGTGATTGCAAACAAAGCCTATAAATACAGTGAAAGTGATGACAATTTTTTCCAAACATTCAAAGCTGTCGATTCACACATACATACAATCTTTGTACCAATTGATCACAATATCTAAGACACTAGAGTTAGGTTTGCTTTATATATTATATAAGAAAAATATATTATAGTAATAACAAACTTATAATTGATTTGAAACTATTTGTTGTTATTATTATCTTATTTCACATTTCAAAACAATTTTTATTCGATAATAAATTTTTAAAACTCTTTATTCTCATGTTTTTCATACTAAAACATATTGTATTAATAATTAATAATTAATATATCATTTTCTATCAAAATTTCTTACATATAATAATTTATTATTTAAAAAATAAGTTTATACTCTATGAATTCTACATTATAAAAATATATAAATTATAAAAGTATATAATTTACAATATATTTTTCCTTTTATTTTCTATTTGATTATTAATCAGACTTTTGATTTTATAAAATATAAGTAACATTATTAAAAATTTTATAAAAATATTACTTATAAATTATAAGTTATAATAATAGCAATTGATGTATAATTTGTAAAAAGAGATTTTCAAAGATAAACAATAATATGTTTATTAATAGAAATGTAATTATTTGTTAACATCATATTTATCTATAAAAATGATTGAATTTATTTTTCTGTTTATTTATAAATTTATATAATTATTATAATAGATAATTATTTACCAAACAATTTGTAGACATTAAAGTATTTTATTAATTTAAAAATTTTTATTTCTAAATTATAACCTATTTTTAGTATACTGTATGAACTAGTTGTACAATATATTTAACTTAAATATTAATTACAGATTTTATTTTAATAACAACTGACCTAATCATCAATTAACTGATCCATTCATCTAACCTATGATTGGAAATGTTGTTCTAATACCTAACCCAATCATAACAATACAAAGTATTTTTAAATCTAATGTATATAAATAATATATAATAATTAGAATTGTATATAAATATATATATATATATTTATTTATAGTAAATTTGATACATATGTAATAATAAATTTATTTCATTTTTCTCATTATTTGATTGTACATATAAAACATTATTCATAAAATTCAAAATCTATTATAATAAATGCATAAAATTTCATTTATTATAAAATATAAAAATATAAATAACCATAAAAAACGAGCGATAGTTGACTATTATTTTATAAACCTATGTTATAAAATATTATACTATAAATACTGTATATACAGTACTGTATGCACTGCAGTATTTGAAAAATGATTGAATCTCACTAATAAATATTAAATATACAATAAATGACATATATTTTGTATGTTTATTTAAATATAATATATTGAATATTATAGCATATGATTCAACAAATTACTCAAAAATAGAGAATCAATTTTTATAGGTTTTGTCATCAAATTATTGATTAATACTATTTTTGTCGCTTTTATTATAAATAATGTAATGTCTATTTAAAAACAAATTTCAATTTTTATTTATATTCAATATAACATAAAAATTGATTTATTAAGTTACTATAAATAATAATAATAATCACAATTTGAATATTATTAAAATGTCAAAACAGTAAAATGCAAAATACTTTTGCTTATAATAAATGAGAAATTTTTTCAAAGACTTGTACTATAAATGTTGTTTAGAAAATATAAACTGTTTGTGTAGTGGTTTTGATAAACAATAAAAAATAATATAAAACATCATATAATTTATTTCATTAAATGTAATTACTTTAATAGCTGTTTTGTATATGTGTTTGACTACTTTATTCATTTTATTTCTATAGTGTTACACTATTCAACAGTACATACTATATAAGTACTACAGTATATACTGTATACACAATAAGTAATTGTTTATCAAATTTAGTGACTATTATTTACCACTTAATAGACTACTATAAAAACAATAGCTATATCATATCCAGTGTCACTACTATTATTTATTACATAATCAAATATAAATTGATGCATAAATTTATTGCCGATTATTATACTTTACATATAGAGCTAATAATACTAATCGTCTTAATTTTATTGTCATAATATTCTTATTTTAATAATAATTATATGAATGAATAACAAACTATAATAAACATAATCACACTTTGGATAGTTTGCATATAAATAGTTTATGTATGTTTGGTATTTCAATATGTCTATTAAAATGTCGTATGAGATACTCATTCATCTAAATACCAGTTAGTATAGTAAGGTCTATGACTTTCCATCATTTAAAATATTCAATAATTACTTAAATAATATTTTTTCTACTAATTTTAAATAATAAGTATAAAATAACTAAATAATAAATTTTAATATAATAATATCTCATTTGTACTATTGATTAAAATATAATAATTATTTTTTTTAATAATATATTAATTTAGGAATGTATTATATTTCTTTATATATCTAATTTTTTCTATCAATTAATAAATTAGTAAAAAATAAATCAATAAATAAAACTTTTATATTAAGCCGTTAGTTTAATAAAATAATTATGTTTATATTTTCATAACACTTATATCTTAAATATATTATACATAATAATAATAATTCAACATTTTTGTAATTAGATTTACTTGTTGTTAATAAAAATATGATTTGCATTTTATGTTGCAATATAATTCTGTAGCTATAAAAAAATTTTACATAAATAGTTTTATATTTTTAAATATAATAACATGTCGTTAGATATATAAATAATATTAAGTATTAAAGTTATATTTTAATGCATCGCAAGTACTGTATGTAAGTCATTATTTAGCGGACATTAACTTTTGTTTTGTTTATATGACATTTGTTGTAAAATTACATTATTATGATTATTATGATTGTTATGATTGTTAATACAGTATAAGAATATGTTTAAGACTTTTGAAGATTAAAATTCTAATTTTATTTTATTTATTTTTGTCTGAAAAATGTGTCTCAAAGATCTATTATCAGATATTTTCTCAAAATACTTATAAAAACAAAAAATATTTTCAATCAATTTTATCAGTCATTATAATTAATCAAAACGTCTGGTATTTCTAACAATTGTTTTTTAAGTATCTTTTGAATAAACATGATTTTCATATATTTTACCAATACCTATAATACCTATAATATTTATAAAATTATTTAAATATTTTTATGTTATTTTCATGTATATAAATATTAAATTTGGAAATTATATAATTTTTACCTTATAATTATATTTTTAAGATGTTATATTATAATTGTATTTATAATTGAATTAATCAATAATAAAAATTTTGTACCAACCTATAAAATAAAAATGAATACATCATTAATATACAAAATTAATTATTTAATTAATAACCTATAGATTGCATATTAAAATATTATACAGTAAATTGTATGAATATAAATAATGTTACATATTATTACTACAGTATATTATTTAAAACTTTTTTAATTATTATTTTTTGCCCATATTGAAAATAATAAATATTTAAATATCAAATTAAATTAGACACATAAAAATACAATTTAGTATTTTATAATTAACATTATATAAACTTTTATAACTTATAATTATAAAAACGAAAATAAACTGTTAGTATTATTTTTTTTATACAATGCTTTCTATACAATACTTTTTATATTTAGTCAAATGAAAAATTTATAAAATAGTTTTTAAATATCTATTTTTAGAAAAAAATGTATTCATAATATAATATATATCTTTAGAGAAAACTATTATATTTATATATTTAAAAATAAAGTATTTTTCTTTTAATTCATTAATAAGTATTATCTAAAAATTACAGAATTTTAAAACAAAAATAACTAAATTATATTAGTTTGCAGTTTTTATGCATTGCATTATATATATTTAATAAAAAATTGTTTGCATGTTTTAAATCTCTATATTTTTAGAAAAAATCTTTGAAAATCCTTATTATTATTATATATAAATGTAAAATAAGTGGTCATTAAAGTCTCGTTTAACTATAGTCTATACTATAGACATTTGCTTTACTATATAGATATACAGTATGTATATTAAGTCTATTATAGATAATAGATTAATGTTAGTTATGAGAGTTACCACCCATAAAGTCAAACGACCCATACTTTTCCTTTTTTATTTATAAAATATATTATAAAATAATAATAATAATATATTAAAAATAATACTAAAATAATATTTTTATAATAATGTATTAAAAAGTATTCAATTAGATATGCACATGTATTGTCAAATTTATTTAATATTAAATCATAATATTTGGTTTTTAAAATAACTTATAATTTGTATAAAATATTAGATCTTTTATTATATATTATATTTAAATATTGAGTAGAAATATATCATTGATATCTTAAAGATATACTTTTGTCACTCAAATAAATATAAATATTTCTTTTGATATTCTATTTTAAGATTAATTTTTATTTCAACTTATTTTTAAAATATAGATATTTTGAGTTTATTTTTATACTAAAATCTTAAAACTCGTATATAATTCAAAAAAAAAAATTGATAATAAAAATTTGGTATACTTGAAAACCTAAATAAAAATACACAAAAACATCACTTACAATATTTATAATGTATATACTATATAATCTTAGTATTAAACTGTTTATTAAATTCTACGTTTTATGTATAGATTTTTATAGACTTCTAGATATATCTCAGATTTAATATCTATAAAAACATTTTTTATAATTATAAAAGATATATCTTTCATTTTATATATTTTTATTATTACAACAAATAAATTTATTTATTTTATTAAATAAAATTATTATAAAGTGTGTTATCTAATAGATTGACTTTTACAAAGTGAATGAGATTGTGTTAGTTTATATACAATTGTATGTAAGATGTGAATATGTAAAATAGTATATATACCAGGCGTTATCAGGATAATGATTTTTTGATTACTTTTGATTAAAATGCACTGTCGAAGCTTATGGTTTATTAAAATATATTTGACCTAGATCAAATACACTGTTACATATTTTTTAATTACTCATATTTTGATTAAGCATTTTATGTAATTTAATAGTATATAAAATTGGTTATTTGATTTGTGTATTATATTTTTTTTGTTTTTTATCTTGGTCATTAATTATGTTTCTAAAATAAGGGACCGTATAATCATCTGATAACGACTGATATATACAGTATATATATATTGAGAGAGAGAGAGAGAGAGAGAGTTAAATGTATTTTTAACAGTCTTATTGTAAAATTAAAAAATATCAAAATGTTTTTATCAACTTTGCAAGTAGTGGTGATAATTAATGGAAAAATAATTATATAATTTGTTGTTAAATATTATTTGCATAATATAATATAAAGTAATTTTATATTTTCAAACATTGAATAATATACAAAATAAAACTTAAATCGTATCGTCATTATTATAATTAACTCAGGAATTTGTTTTTTTTTTGACAAATACTAGTTTTGTAACAACTTTAATATAAATACTAATTTTGAATTTAAATAAAATTATATTTATTAATGAATATGTTTAACATTGCTTTAATTTTTATTTAAATTTGACTTTTTTTATTATAAAGAATAATTTATTATGTTCAAAATTAATAATATCTAATAAAATATAAATTAAATAAATATTCGTTAAATTAAGCAAATAAATAAATAACAAGCAAATTGTGTGAAATTATTTTTTAATATTTAAATACTAATATATATTTTTACATTACATCATTGTATAAAATTAATCAATTAAATTCATAAATAATAATATTATTATTTAAAATTACTATACTAAAATAATTATAATCATAATTATAATTTGTTTTCTAATAAAATGCTTAATTATATGTATTAAAATTTTTTTTTTAAATACTAATAAGAATGTAATTATAGTGCATTTAGTTATATACTTTTAAAAATTTCTATATTAAATAAAAAAATATTTTGTTAATTAATAGGTTTGTTATTAAATTAAATAACTAAATGTAATTTCTTTTTTTAAATTAATATAACAGCGATAAAAAATTATGAATGTTATATTTTTTGATTTCATCAAAATTTTAAGTAAAAATAATTTTTGTAATAAGCAAAAAAACTTGCTATGATATCATCAAAATATAAGCAATCACTGTATTTTAATAGTATAAAAAATATTTTTAACATTTGTATAATATAATAAATTGATGTTTATATAAATAATACATTAAATTAAATATTATGACTGTGAAAAAACTTTGATTATCTATTGATTCAAGTTTTAAAAGTTCGATAATTTACCATTTTTTGCAAAATATAAGTGATTTTCTCATAATAATCACTTTTATTTTCATTAGACAAAATGAAAACATCTAATCGACAACAAAATAAGCAATTGTTTGAAACAAATAGTTACGATAAAAGACTAGCAGTTAAGTGTCAGTCAGTCAATGATAAGGAATTGGTTGTCAAGCGAGTCATCAAATGTTACTGTGATTGCAGTTTGCATTTAATTGTATGAATGGATGCGAAACACAATTGTCATTAACCCTAATATTATAGGTTATTGTAGACATTCATTCACTCATTGAATATAACACTAAGTTTTCCATTATTTTTACGACAATTTTTGGCTAACAAATAAATGTCTTTTATATATCCAATTGATAAAACATTGTATTGTCTCACATTTGTCTCTACATTTGATGACATTATCCAAATATATTAAGCATTAACTAAAGGTAATGATTTTTAAATAGTATATATATATATATCTTGTTTACTATAATCGTATAATTATTTTAATTTAAACTGTTTAAATCTTTTTAATTTAATTTTATTTATGAGTTTAATAGTTATCAACTTTTTATCATTATTACTACTATACATAACATTTTTATTATTTATTATAATCATTTATTAAATATTACTTACTTAATATAAATTACTTTTAATTATTAAGGTTATAAGTATAAAATTTTATAATAATTATACAAATATATGATAACATAAAAAATACATATAACAGTAAAAGATTTCTCATTTAAGCAAATTATAGCTATATTTATATAAATTAATTTTGTAATATAAGCGCAATTAATTACAGTATATTTATGATATCTCTATATGATATATGATATATATATATCTATCTATTTAAACATATATTATTAAATTGATATCTTTTGTAATTCAAAAATTTTGTTAAAAGTGTTTATTGAAAAATTAATTCTATTGTATTATACAAATGAGATTTATTTTAGACTTTATATTGATATTTAGTTTAGAGAGTAGTTATAACAAGTAAAGACATATCGATTGCATACAATGCTCTTAAACATCAAATTAATTTGAATATTAATTATAGTAAGAGATTTACATCATATATAAGTTTATTTTATTTATAAGTGCACTTATTATATGAGGTATTCATAAATAGTACACAAAATTTAATTAATTTGTCAATTTTTATTTTAAAATTGAATATTGAAAATTAATTATTTCAAAATAATAATAATAATAATAATAATAATAATAATAATAATAATAATAATAATAATAATAATAATAATAATAATAATAATAATAATAATAATAATAATAATAATAATAATAATAATAATAATAATAATAATAATAATAATAATAAACTATATGTAATTAAAGGTTAAATTTTTTTTATTTATCTACAAATAAATATATTTAAAATCAAATAATTGTAATGTAAACAATTTCTCAAAATGTTATACAATTCAATTTGAAAGAAACTAAGAATAATATTGACAAAACTTATATTTTATTTTATTTAATAATTTGTTTTTCTAGTATAAAAATTTATTATATTTTTAATTACAATTGTAAACTTTAGAGTTAAGTAATAATTTTCAATTAAAATGAAAAATACTTTATATTTACCTAAAAATAAAATAATACTTTCAACAAAAATAATACAAAATTTCATATAAAAACTTTTGATTATTAGATAAAACTGGGAATACATTGCATGGTTTGTGTGCTTTCTCTGGAGAAAAACTAACAATAATAATATCAATAGAAAAGGTTTACTTATAATCAATATTTTGGTTTATTTATTGATAGACTTTACTATTTAAAAAAAGTAAATATAAAAAGTATATTATATCATTATAAGAAATAGATAAAAATAAATTTTTAATATTTTATTTTAGTTTTTTATATTAGACCACTATTTCCTTATATACTTGTGTATGTTACTTATGGTTAACAGTTTGTCTATTATCAAATAAAAATAATATTATTTAGGAGTAATGATCATAATATTGATATAATATATTGTACAGTATTTACAATAAAAACTTTTATATTTTATGTTTCAACTATAAATGTGAAATATTAATGTATAGCTTTTACATTTGGTTTTTGGATTTTATGTAAATCTATTGAAATAAACATTTAATAATTTTTATCTTAAACTTTATAATTTAAAATTTATATACAGTATTACCTTGTGTTAAATTTATCCATATAAGGGTTAGTCCTAACCATGCTTTCAAACAATAGGATTGTCTCAATATAAGTGACAACTAGATAGACATTTCACGCCAATATAGACCATGAGATCCATTGTAGAGCAGTGCCATAACCTGGCAGTGCTTACAATGTGTAATATAATAAGTAGTGATCATTTAAATTACAACAAAACAATAATATCGACAAAGTTTAGGCTTAAAATAAAGATATGATTCACTAATACGACTATAGTATAGAAAAAATGATCATTAAATTCAACATATAATTCATTGAAACATAAATAATCTCCAATTATATGTTAAAGTTTAACAAAACTTTTATTTTTGATATATATATTAAATTAAATACAATTCAAATATAAAAATAGATTCTTACAAAATATTGTAACAAAACATAAACGGCTTATAATAAATAATAATTTTGTTATTTATAAAATTGCCGTATAATTATGTTTAACAATACAATATTATTATTGTTTTTATTACAAATAAAATACCAAATAATTGAATATCACCAAAAATAATAATCATATAATTATGATCAATATTTTGTTAGTTAATATTATGACCTTATATTTAATTGTCAGTAAAAAAATATTACTAATTTAAATCTATGTTTGTGTGAGACTTTGATCAACAATTTTCATGTGAACTCACATTTAAAGTGTAGACTCTATAGAATAGAAAATAATTAGCATTACTTTAAGATATATATATAAAATTACACCAAAAATAATATTATTTGTGTAGTTTTTTAAAAAATATTCATTAAAATACTAACATTTATACAAAGTTTACTCCGGAAGTGATACTCAGTACTAAATATAGATAAATCTTTGCTTTAAGTATTTTGTAATATATTTGATGTCTGTTTTAGTCTGACAAATGCCTAAATTATTAAACAAACAAAACACTGCTATTTTAGACTATAGTTTTACATAATAATAATATTCTATAATAAATACATTATTTGCAAAATGTATTATAAAACCAAAATTTCAAATATAATTTTGTTTTGTTATTTACACAAAAACTTTATTTTTATATTTTGAATAAAAGAATCGACTCGTGTGTATAAGAAAGTAAAATACAATTAAATACTCATTTTCTAAACTATTTAAATGCTAAATATTTTTTTTAATGTAAATTTTTAAAATGATAATTCATTGAAATAGTTTGTCACGATATTAGACACAATATAATAAATTAATATATTAATATACAAAATTATTATTTTAAAATGTATAGTTATTTTACTTAAGATTATAGTTTTTATTAGATATTTAACACAAAAAATAGAATAAATATTAGTTTAAAATCAATAAACAAATCTATAAATTATGTTATTACTAATATTGATTTATAAAATTTTAATTAAAATAAATTAAAATGTCAACAAAACTTAAAATAAAAATTTCTTATATAATTTTTAAATAGATTACTATTAATAATTAATTTAAGTATATTTATATAGTAAACTGATAGCGCTTTTTAAAATTTACATGTTATTACAAAATCTTTAAAAAGTAAATAAAAAAAACTTAAATCTCATATTTTTAAGATATAAAATGATGTTTTAACATAAAATTAATGTTTAATAATAATTCGCATTTTATTATCTAAAGTTTTTATTTTTATTAGTACTCTATGTATAATATAATTTATAAGGCATTGCATTTTATAGTAAATAATGATGTTTTATGTTTTTTATTGGCTCACATTTTAAGCCATGAAATTAACAGCAAAAATAGTGATATAAAGAAAAACTATATGTAATAATGCTGTTATCACCAAAAAAAAGTGTTGTAAATGTTTTTTTCTGATTCTTTCTCTAACAAATTCAAAGATTTTCAACTCAGGTATAACCTAAAGGTGTTCTCTCTCTCTCTCTCTCTCTCTCTCTCTCTCTCTCTCTCTCTCTCTCTCTCTCTCTACTATTTACAATCAAGTCTTAAAAGACATAATACATTACTAACATTCAAGTGTAGAGTAAAAGTCTTTACATTTCATGACTAAAACCAGTTTAAGTTTTTTCTTAACTAAAATCATTTTCTCTATCAATCTATCTATCATTCCTGGACTAAGATTTTGAAATAAAATTTCAATGTTATCATTTGTAACTTAAAAGATAATGCATGCGTTATTAATAATTTTGATAACATTTATATACAGTATAATAATTATGTTGAATTATAATGTTGAATGCCTTTATAACATAGTGTATTAAATTTATATAAACTTAGAAATATATGCATAAATATATTGTAAATAAATTTATTATAATTTATACTTATCCGTATATTTATAAATAGGATAGTATTAATATATGCATTTAAATATACAATATTTATTTTGTACACTACCTCTTATAGCATCATTATATTATATATAGTTTTTACTAATAAAATGAATTCAACAATTTTATAATTGAAAATTAATTGTTTTTATTAAATTAAGTTTTACTTTATTACTTATATATAAATTATATTATATAATACATAAAATTTTCCTCACCAATAAATTTAAAAATAAACAAATTGGCCATAATCACTTTAATGGTTTAATTGTCAAAAACATATATTTACAAAAATGATTTTTTTTCAAATTTTCAATTATAACAAATTACGGTAAATTGTTTTATCATTAAATATAAAATATTTCATTATATCTAAAATTTATGTAAAAATCAAATTTAATTTGTAAGTATCTTTTGTTTAACTTATATATAATGTTAAAATGATAATGTTTTATTTTATGCAACAAAAGTCGTATACATTTTATATTTTCTATTTTGTTTGCGAAATGCATTTTTAAAAGTAAAATATTTTGTTTCACTTTCTTTTCACATATAAAATTATATATATATATATATTGTAAGAGTGAGATGTACTGTAAAGCAATTCATGAATTTAAAAACCAAAGTTCAATGTTTTATCTCTCATATATAATATTTATCGTATACCTCATAGTCCTCAGTATATCTCATGTATTGAATGCACTTTTATTTAAACTGGAGATTCGGGTGAAGGCATAATAATTTTGTTGAAATTTTTTTAGTGTAAAGCGATCTCTGGACCAGAATTTCTACATTCATTCACTTGAAAGGTGTTGGGGTTTAGGAGTTAGTTGTTGTTGTATTGACAATAAAGTTAATGTTGTGTTGTTGTTGATAATGTTATGTTTGATGTGTTGGGGCATTGAATTTGTTGAAGTACTGTATACTTCAAATGCAACTTTTCAAATGTTATTTTATTTCAATTGTAACCCTTATTAGCCAACATTTTATTTATTATAAAAATTGAAATAAAATATTCTCATTAAAACTATATTATTTGCTATTCTGATGTATGATTTTTTATGTTTTATATTTTATAAGTACAATTTATTTGTTAAATAATAATTTGTTTAGTAATTTCATTTAAATTTCATTTCATATATATATATATATATATATATATATATTAATCCACATTTTACTTGTAATGCTTAATACTTGTAAATAATTGTATGGGCATAATATTTTTGTTACTCTATGTAGTTATATTGTTTCATTCAATTACTTAATTGTCTTTTATAAAATAAATATTTATTTAGAAATGATATCAACTGACCATTTATTTGTTATAAAAATACTGAAAATTAAAAAAAATACATTTAATAAGAATTTTAAGTGAATGTATAAATAGGTGGGACAACCATAAGATATTAATAGACGGAGACATTGAATTAATATTAATGTTCACAAACATTATATACAATACATTTTAGTGAGATGTTGTTGAGGGATGCGTAACATATATTATATGAATTACAGACCGGGGACTGGGATCATGTGCCGTATGTTTGGCACACGAGTCAGGGGAACACATGGAGAGCAGTTCCAAAACAATAGCACACACAGACAGACACACACACACACACACACAGCATGAGTGCGGGTGTATTTGTAGCGTAAAACTGAGTATTGTTAGCTAAAATGTGACTCAAACTAAACAACATTTACAATAGAGATTTGGACCAAATATTCGATGCAAATAACATATAAAATCCGGTTAAATATAATAATACAGATGACAAACATAATACTAGTGCCGAATTAGGCGCTCACCCGCACTATCCCTACTACTATCTCGCACTACATGTCCTCCCAATTCATGTCTCAGTCAATGTCCCCAAAGAATCACTTTATTTTCGGAAATATAAGACCTATTTTATGAACTAAAATGCTTTATATATAAATTAAAAATCAATAAAAATCAATGAAATTTTTAGTACATATTTGTACCGATATTTGCTATTAATGTAAAACAAAAAAACATTAGTCGCAAAAAACATTGAAAAGTAGATTAAGATTTTTTTTATCTTAAACATAGTATTTTTATCAACAATGTGTTTGGCGTTTTTTTGTATCAATATTACAGCTAACATACCTATCAATATATGTTTTATCCAATGCTATCCCTAACATAACTCATGGATTTTGGTATAGTATGTGTCGTTTCATAGTATTTGTCTAATGTCTGATTTCAACACAAAAATATTTGTCTCCTCCAGGGCTTTGAAAGTATTAAATATTTTTTTGTCGGATAAAAAAATAAAATTTTGATCGCAAAATATAGTTGAAAGTAAGTGAAAGTATCGTTGAATTCATAAAAAGTAGTGAAAATTATTTTATGTATAACATGTTATGCGATACAAACATTGAAAGTGTTGAGAAAATAATATCCACGAGAGTTAATGCCAGACCACTAGTATTATACTACCAGTGCTTTCACTTTAAAGGAGACGCTGTTATGTTGTGTTGTGTTGTGTTGTGTTGATGACCGGTTCTCATGAATGTTTCCAATACTCTCTCTCTCTCTCTCTCTCTCTCTTCAATGTCTGGCAATTCATTGCTATTCAAGACTCACTTTCCTAATGGTTTTCACAACACCAACAGTGATATGAATGTACTTTCAACTAAACTTCAAATACATACCAATCATTTTATATTATATTTGTAACAAAAAATATGGATAATCGAGAAATATTGTAAATGTATTGCAAATTTTTTCGTAAAAAGTTTGGTTGCAAATTACTATTGCCAACAATGATAAATTTTAGGGATAAAGTATTTTCAATTTATTTTATTTTATAATGTTGCAAATTGAAATACATTTTATTGTATTGTACAGTAAATTTACAGTACAATATACGCTATATAAAATGCATTTTCATATCTAACATTATAAATTATATATTATAATCAATTCTAATCTATATATAAATTACTTTAATATTTTGACATTATTAATGTATAAATTTATTTATAATTTATAATACTAAATGATTAAGTTCTTGTTTGACACAATTTTTATGTTGAGTTAAAACATATTGAATTTATAACTTATTTTTTATAATTATTTATTTATCAACTAAAAACTGTTGATTAATTATAATTTTCATTTATTCTTATCATATTTGATTTAATTCAATATAACTAAAAAATATGCAAATATAAATCAAAATAGTATTATTATGTATACTATATTTTTTAACTACAATAAAGATAGTTTAATTATTATAGTGTAATTACACTGTAATATATTAAAATTAATTTTGTTTTTTAATTAATAGATAAACTTAAAGATTAATACTACTAATGAAAGATGGCTTATTATAGTTTTAAGATTTTATGTGAAATATTGATGTAAACTATAAAATATATAAAATTATAATTTATAATATAAATGTTTGTGTTTTTATATTATTTAATATTTTAGAGTTAGATATATTTAACTTAAACATAGCAGTATATTAATTAATAAATAAAATTCAATAATTTAGTCAATATAGCAAATATCACTTTTAAAACATTTATTACAAACTAAATTGTAAATTTAAAATAAGTAGTATTAAAAGATTTAGTTTACATAATGTATGTCTAGTTAAATGTCTCAAAAAATTTACATTTTTGTCAAATAGATATACTTTACTAAAATATTAGATAGTACTGAAAATGTAAACAGATTTTAATTATCATTTAATATAATTTCAAAAACATGACTTCAAAAAATATTTAGTTATTAAATAATAGTAGCATATATTTAAATACAACTAAAAATTCATAACTAATTTAAATGAATGTCATAAATGTTGCATAATTTTGCTGAAAACGTTATGTTAGTTGTCTATATGTTTGGATAAATACTGTATATTTAAATACTATCTCAAAAATGTTATCTAAAATTTGCATATTTATGTCACAAATTTTAATTGATGCTACAATCAAATTGATTATATACTTCATTGATTTATTTTAATTAAAGAATTTTAAAAAACAAAATGTTTATGTTTCAAGTAATACTGTTTTAATTAAACTTTATTTAAACATAACATTAAATAAATTTTAGGTAAATCATAAATAATAGATTAGTATTTTTCATTATAAATTGAAACATCTCAATAAAATATAAAGTATTTAAACATTAGAAATAATTTGTAAATGCTTTTAAGTAATTATAGTACAATACAGTATAAGATTTTTAAATTACAAACATAAAGCTAAATACTGTATTGAATATAATTAAATATTACATTATTAGAAATAATTTTTTCTGTGGATATTCACAGTGTTGTCAAATGCAGACATTTTATATTCAAAAACATCTCTTTTTGAAATAACCTCATATGTAATGCTCTCTCTCTCTCTCTCTCTCTCTCTCTCTCTCTCTCTCTCTCTCTCTCTCTCTCTCTCTCTCTCTTTAGCTCTCTTTCTCATCCATTTTAATCTCATTTTATTCAGTAAGTGATACTTAAAAGTAAAACTGATATAAGATTAAAGTATTCTTCACTATAATATAAAGTATATCATATAATATATAATTTTATTGCAAATCTTTTTCCATATTATTTAGAGTTGAAAGTACTTTAATAGTAATCTATAGTCTATAGAGTATTACTGTATATAACATTGGGTTGAAGTCGTTATTTGTTTTATAATTTATAACAACAAAACATTAATGTATATCATTAAGTGTTAGTATTATTTGCTATTAAATTTATTTTCAAACGTCTAGTAAAACATAATTTCATTTGAAATTTAACATTTTATCAATAAGATCTGTATTATATCAATAATATTACTTTTTATATCATTGATTATTTTTATAAATAATAAATATAATCTATATAAATATCACTCCCTCATATTTTAATAAAGCAGATTTAAAATTAATGGTTAATATAATATAATATAAAAATAATAATGTATAATATATACTGTACAAACATAATGTATTTCAAATTATATTTAGCATAATTCACAACAAAAATATATAAATTGACAATATTTGTATAAATTTGTATAAATAAGTAAATATAATTATCACATATATATACAAGTATTTTGAAGTTATCTATTAATTAGAATATTGAATATAACCCAGGTAAAATTGAAACAATGGATAAATAAACAAACATTGCAGTGAAATGACTAAATAAATATAAGATTCAATTTGTTATATTAGTTTGAGTGCTAATAAATTATAATATATGTGTTTTGTGTATAACAAACACAGATTAAATCCCAGCACTCATTCATTTGAGCGATGCTTTCAAATGTATTACCCATTGGTTTTGTCGGCAGTTTTCATCACTTACTCCACCAATATATCTATATATAAATTATATAAATATACTATAAATTTGTTTTATATATATTTGTTTGAAACGACAAAATTGAAGCCTTTAATACAACAACTTTATATAATTGACTTTTTTAATAATGAAAATTTTAAATCATAAATTATATTTAAAATTATTATTGTGTTATATTTTTATATTTTATCATTTATTGTATTATATATTAAAAAATTAATCAAATAAAATTATTAGTTTTGTCACATATTAAGTTAAATATATTAATGTTAAATTGTATTTTTATATAAACATAGTTTTAATATCTTATTTATAATATAAAACTAATAAATATATCAAAAATATTAATGTTTCAAAATATTTTTATTTTTAAAGCTAATTATACTTTTTCTAAATATTAATATTGATTTTATGTCTATAAAAACATGTAGTGGAAACTAAAATTTAATTTATAATTGATTTTTTGCCCATAAACTAAAAAACCTCTTTAGCATAGCTTGTATTCAAATTTTATTTGCTTTATAACATTTCCAACAAATAAACGAAAAAATCTAATAAAAAATACAATTAATATTTTAAATATAAAAACTGAAGTAAAGCCTTTAAGGCATATATATTAAAATAAGAGTTAATAAGATTTTACGGCAAACTTAAAGTAATTGAATTATGAAGTAAAACATACCACAAAATACATATTTATATATACATCTCATATCATATATTATTAATATATTCCGTAAATATTGTGTTTATGTCAGTAAAATGTGTGTTTGTTATGGTCTACGATAGACATCAAGATATCAACAAAACTAATATAATGAATAAGCGGTTGATTATTATTTCCGCTAAAATTACAAATACTTTGGATAACTATAATACATATCGTCTACACTATACTGTAGACTCTATAGGTTATATAAATGCCTAACCCATGGATACTATGCCCACAACTCAGATGTTTGTAACTGTAATTAGAAAAGCTTTTTATTATTAGAATGAGATGAGAGAGACATAAACTCTATAGACTATAATAATCTATAGACTACTGTAGTGTTTATACATTATATACTTTATTATAGACACTGTATAATAGATTTGAGAGAAAGTAAATGGAGTGATGTATTCATCAAAAATTAAATGATGTGATGAACTCTATTATAAAAGATAACACAAACTATAATATATATATATATATATATAAAAACTTACAAATTAATTGTTGTTTTCGTATACATTAAGCTTTAGATTTTCTTGTAATTATCTTACTATGCTTTAATATATAATATATCTTTAATATACTGTACCTGTTTTGTCTAAATAAAGCAACAAAAATATAATTTTACATAAGACATTTCAATTATATTTTTATTGATATAATTTATAATGTATTATGTGTTTATAAATTAAAAATTTACTGTTTATTTTGAAAAATGAGTGAAATGTAAAGTAAACATAATTATAATATTAATTGATGTAATATATCATCGTATTTTTATTTTATAGTATTCTTTATAATTTAGATATTTTATAAAAATATAAAGTAAATAAAATTTTAATTGTAAATATATCAAACACTATATTTAAAGTCACATTTTCAATAAAATATTAACTATATTTTTATTTTAAAATTCAATATAAAAAACAAAAAATTAAAATAATTTTTTCGTTTACTCAACACACATATAAATGTCTTTATATAGATAAATATATATATATATATGTCTATCAAATAATAATATTTGACTATGTGTTACAACAATAGATGAGACTAAAAATAAAAATATCCGTATAATAATTTTAAGCAAAAAATGGGCTTAAATATGTTGACAGATTAGTTTTGATTAGGAGGTAATACAGCAAAATACTGTTAACTATTATATACTATATATATATATATAGTATAATTCCAGTATTTTATATATAATAATACGCAAAATGAGTGCTAAATATTAATCAAATTACAGACAAAATAGTGTTTGAAATTAATTTTATAATTTCTATGCTCTGCTTATTTGATATTTAAATTAAAGTTTTAGTATCAACCAAATGCACATATCGTGTAATCATTTTGTCAACATTAATATTTAAAACTGTAATGGTTTTCATTATTATATTTTCAAAATATAATTTATTTATCCATATTAATCATCAGATTTACTGTATTTTAAATTTTTATTAATATATATTTATTTATATATATACTGTGTATATATGTTTTTAAATACGCATAAATAATTACAGTTGTAGAGTATTTATTGATATTATTATGCGTGCAATATATTATACATTTATCTATTATTAATGTATGTTTGTAATCACATTTATACTTATTCTTCATAAAAATAAATTATAATTATTATATATTTAAACGACATTTTCAATTTAGACATTGTTTTGTATTACAATGAGTACTATTATATCAATTATGACAAAAATTCGTTCATAAAAGTAAATTAATTTTTTTCAATAGGAAATAAAAATGCAATGACTTTATTATTAACTGTAAGAAAACATGTATAAGAAGTAGTGATTATTGATTGAATGAATAAGTCATATACTTTAATATAAAAAAGGATTTCTAATAATGCAAACACAAATAGTCGACTATATTTTAATAAAACAAAAAATCATTGTACGGTATATTTATTATAAATTATAATTTATAATATATTAAATATGTACAATCATATACCGTAATATTATATTGAATATAATTATTATATATTGTATATAGCATATATAAAACATGTTTAAAATAAATAAATTTGAAGCAATTTATCGAGATTATTATAATTATAATTTTATTGATACTTGTCAGTGCAATGTTAAAATAAATGTTTTTTTTAATACTTATTAAAATTATATTAATTTATAATTATATAAGTACCTAAAGAAATATAAAGTGAAAGTTTTAAAATAATCAATAAATTAAATAAACATTCAATTATTTTAATTGTAAAGTAAATGCAATGTTAAGATTATTTAGTCCTAATATATGTCCATTTGTTGCTCATCTTTCTTTCTCTCTCTCTCTCTCTCTCTCTCTCTCTCTCTCTCTCTCTCTTAAATAAATAAATAGTTTCAATCTGTGAGTCCCTCAAGTAATAGCATAAATAAATTGACAAAATATTGGCACTAAATATGTCTCATTTGTGACTAAAAACAAACTCAAATAATAAACAGAATGTTTGGCGCAAAAAACCTTTTATCGATAAATTGATTTACTATTTCTCTGTCGCACTGATAAAACTTAAGCAATCATTTTATATTAGTTATGTATTTATCAATACCTGTATGCTATATATATTTTTATGTCTTATGTATAATTGATATACTGTACTAATGTAGAGTATTAGTAGAGATGGGCAAATAGAAAGTTTCTAATAAATTTCCCTGAGAAAGTTTCTAGAAAGTTTCTCAAGAATAAATTTCTATAGAAATTTAACTTTATTGTTATACTATGGGATCCCCATATCTATAGCTATTGTAATAAGGTATAAATAATGAGAGAGATATACTAAACTTTACTATTAATAACTTTAATAACTTTACTATTCATATAACATTGCTATAATATACACTACTATACAAAATGCGATACCTATATGTAAAATAATTATAATTATTTAATAATAATCAGTTTTCTAAAATTTTAATAATCATTTTATTATATATATAAGAATTTAAGATAATTAAATAAATTAATTTTTACTTTAATTAATAATTAAAATATTAATACTAATATTTAATTATTACTTGTAAAACCAATGTATTGTTACATAATAACATATATCGAGAAAAACAAAATTAACATGGGGATCCCATAGATAGAAATTTCTTTTAGAAACTTTCTAGAAATTTCTCTATTATTTTATAAATTTCTCTTTTTTGCCAACACTAAGTATTAGTCGTCAAAATTTTATATAAAAACAAACATATAATAAATGTTAGACATATTTTAGTTAACATTAATATAAAAAATTGTATTCAGTTTTATTTTATCATTTTATTCAATTGTAATTAGTATATTATAAAATCCATCTCTTATTATAAGTTTATTTTATATTTGAGAATATTTTATGAATCTTTTATATTTTATGAATAATATTTAAATCTCAGATTTATATGTGTTTTGTATTTAAAGATGATTTCTCTTATAAGTTAATTAAGCAAATATTACTGAATTTTCTATATTTTATAAATATACAATAATGTAGAAATAGTAAACACAATATATAGTAAATAACAGTCAATTTAAGTAATAATAATAATAAATAATAAAAGATTGTTTTTAAGATTATCAAACTCTAAATATATAAATTTTGGAATAATATATTTAAAATCAAATATCAAATTTAAGCTGCATAATAAATTTTAATTTACAATTTAAATTATTCTAAATAAATAATCCTCAATATACTATAAAAGACATAATGATAATTATTAGTATTATATACGCTATTATATTACATTAAATGTTAAATTTTGAAAAATTGATAAATTTGCCAAAACATTAATATTTATTATATAATTAAGAATTTCTTTTTTAGTTATTTTTCTGTGCAAAACATTTTGTTTTTTGACAACAAATGGCAAAGAAATTTAATGTTAAGTTTAATAATATGTGTCTCAAAGCAAATTAAATACCAGAAGTACTAGAATATCGAGATTGCTATATAGCCTAACCTTTTATATAACTTATAGAAAAAATATAATAAATTATTATTAGTTTTGATATTTTTTATGTTTATCCATATAATATAAAGGATAACTATAATATTTTTATATTTGCAATAAGCAACTTATAAAGTATTAGACAAAATAAAATATTTTGATTTTTATTCTTCATGTAATTAATTGTAATTAATTTAGTTTGATATACTGTATGAACATTTAATATATAAATCATTAAACTGTGTATTTTTTAATAATAATAAACTTTATAATTATAATAAACAATATATTATGACTTTGGCTTTAAAATTAATATAAACATAAATTGTTATTATTATTTTTTAAAATATTAAAAATGTAAAAATAATTTTTTTATTAAAGCTTTGAGATAATTTATTATTTATTTTAAAAAATTATATATTAATCGTATCAGTTGTTAATGTTTCAAATCTCTATTTTTCACTCATAAAGTCTCCCACTCTATCATTCAATCATTTTATATTTTTGATTATAATTTTAAAATAATGATTGAATTTCAAATGATATCTTTAAACTTAAATCTTTAATTATTATTTCTTGTAATTCAAAAAAAAATTCATAACCATTGATGATATATTTATACAAAATGGGAGATAAATCAAAAGTCAACCAAAAAATATATTTTTCATTTCATTGGTAAAAATGATGAAAAATGCTTACTTATGCCTCACATGTAGTCATCTATATTGAAGTTATCTTTAATTTTGAAAAATATTTTTAAAGAATTTGTCTTATTTTTTATTTATTTCATTTCTCTTTCATATTTTCAATTTTTCGTTGATTTGGTGTACTATATATATATATATATATATATATATTCTATCGTTAACATCAATTTAGATAATCGTATTCAGGAATTTCTAAATAAACATATTTTTGCTCAAAAACTACTTTTCCGTTTTGGTCTACATTTCTTAAAAATAGCCACAAATATATAATTTATAATATATACCGGCAAGACATCTAAGATTATATGTAATCTAATACCGTATATTATATCAAAAAAAGTAATATATGTCTCGTTTGTAAACAATAAATATGTGCAATAAATGTGTATATCGTTTATCGATGTGGTGCTCAATGACTACTCTAAAGTGTCGATTCATGTAGTATACAGTGAGTACTGGTAAATATTGGACAGTAATGTTTGTCTCACCGAAATAGTTGTGCGGTCATTGGGTGAAACAAATTTGGTTAAGTCATAAAAGTCAACGATTCAAGTGATTAATTTGTTTGGATTTCCATTTGTCTATTGCCTTATATGCCGAGTGTGTGAATACTTTAGGGACAGTCAGTCAGCTTTGAAAGCAATACTGTGCTAAACGATGTGCCCTTTTCTCGGAATGCTATCATTGTATTGAATATAAGCTCTTTAAAGATAGGAAACTACATCTCAGGATTGTATTCACAAATACACTCTCTTTTACTAACAATCCTTTGCATAACATCTCCATCGACTACTAATCCGTTATTTACAAAACCATTACTTATCTTATATGTAAAAAAGACAAACACAAAAATAAGGTCTAAATATAGAAATAAAACCCTATGTTTTACTTATTCAAATGTTTTGGTAGACATAATCATAAATATTGCTTATTATTATTATTATATTTTGTTAAATAAATTAAAAAGTCTATGCATTTAGATATAAATTATGATAAAATATTGTATGTTGTTAAATGACAAAAATAACAATTTTATGCCAACATTTGAACAATATTTGATTGCTAAACAAATTACTTTTCTCGCAATATATTTGCCAATCAATGATTTTAAAGCCCATATACAAAGTTCATACACACAGTTAGTATTGTTGTTCACTGAACGAGACATTAATGTCAATAACAAAGTGCAGTAAATTATTGAAACTAAATGAAAGTGAAATGTAATTTACAATAAATTATTATTTGATTCAAAAATGTTATGCAATTATTGTATGTCACAAATACAGTAAACAGATGTTTTGCTTTACATTTATTTTTTTCCGCTTTAATATTGTGTTATATAACACTTAAATTATGAACATAGTTAGCATCTATCGCCTACTCCTAACAAAATAGCTAATATAATAATAATAATAATTTAAAATTATATATTTTCTGCTTTAAGAGTAACATACAAATAATATAGAGTATATTTCTGGGTCCGCCCAATATTTTTTCAAGTGAAGTCCAATTATGACATAACTATTTGGCTCAGTTAGGTATTGAAACTCAATAATATATAATAGAAAGACATGGCACACTAAATTGCAATTAAAATGATAGACAATATTTTTTATATACGGGTGGCCCATAACTCCCATTTCCTAAAAATATTATTTACAATGATTTTTCTGTTGCCATAATCAATACTTTAACAAATAATTGCATTATAGCAATCATGTAAAAATATACATAATAATAGAGTATCATTATACAACTGATATTCAAAATTTTTTAGACATCAAGATTATTTATTGTGATAAATGTGCTTTAAAATGTTTAAATAAAAAACAACAATTAATTATTTACATATCTAATGCAGCATTTATAAAAAAAAATCTACTGATTATTAATTATATAAACACTTACTGATAAATCTCTATCTAATTTCCAATTCTGATTATAACATCATTAATGATAATTTAATGTCGTTTATAATTTCTATTAAAACTAGTTTTATTCTTAAAAACAATTATACCAACAGTTATACAGTATTTGTTATACTTGTAATGATTGAAAATGATAGAAATTGTGTAAACTATAATACGTTTAAAATAATAACATAAAATGTTTGATATGTTGTTTTGGTGGATAAAACTAGTAATTTGTAGAAAAACACGTATGAAATGCTTTAATGGTTAAAAAAATTTTAAAGGGACGCATGAAAAACAATAATACTTATATTGTCTTACTTTTTATGTAATTCACTTATAAATAATAATGTGTTGTTATACACAATATAAACTTTCAACAAAAACAAAAAAACATTCAAAAACAACAAAAAAGTGGTCCTAAAATTAGGTGTGTGTTGAGTGAAAACAACAATATATAGTATATACTGTATATACAAAATAAAGTCTTGTAGTGTTATCATAGGTCTGGTCCTTGAAATTTGTTTTCAAATGTTATTTATTTTTTCGTCACTCGTTTCCATCTCATTGCCTGATAGTCACTACTGATGGCAATTGTAATACACATTAACATTACTGATAAATCTATGAATAGTTTGCATAGTATTCACAGTATAGTAAGCGGTGGGGAGTGAAAAACACAGAGACACAGACCACCCATTAAAACAATTTAATACTTGAGAAAATGTAATTTCAATACAAACAGATAAACTGTTGTAAAACTAAGGACATAGTCTCTCTCTCTCTCTCTCTCTCTCTCTCTCTCTCTCTCTCTCTCTCTCTCTCTTATCAATTATATGTGAAACCATGTGAAGTGAAAACTGTGTTTTACTAGTTCATGAAGAAAGTCATTGCAAGTTTTTACTCATTAAAAGACCTACCAGTCCTGTAACACTCAGTCATCTAATTTTGAGATTAGGGTTCACAATATGATAACCATAATACCGATCCTTTACTATGGATTCTATTAATGGAAACCCCATCTGTCACTCACCAGTAAAATAGAAGACATACAGTACTAGTACTGTATATTTGAAATATGTCTCATCAAACACAATATCATTGATATGTTACATACATCTGAATATATTATATGTATATTTATACACATATATTATATAAATAAAATCTAACACTTTGAATATAAGATATTGAAAATGTCTTAATATGTTAAGATAAATAAATAAATTATCAGTTATTAGTTAGTATTTTCAATACATTAGACAGTTATTGATAATATTTATGTATAAAAAAAGGTATCTCGACTTTAGTATTAATAATTTGTTTAAAAATGCAATATTGTTTTGTTTACTATTATGAATTAAATTTACTTTTTTATTTTCCTCGTATATATTGATTGATTCATTATTGAAGAGTTTTTTGTTAAATAAAATAAAATACATTTTGAATATTGTTGCTATTGTATGTATGGAGTTCATTGTACGACAAAATGTGCAAAATATAATTGATTAATAGATATCACAGGGGCTTCACATTTATCCATATATATTAAAAAAAACTTTGTACTGATTTATGCGCCATTAAGACCGGCAACTATCGGTTTAGTCAATAATTTGTTATAATTTATTCAACATTTCATTGCTTCCCTATTCATACAAAATTAATTTTTATATAACATAACAAATGTAAAAAATCAGTTTTATATAAAATATAATAATATAATATAAAATTTTTACAAATTATTTATAAATAAAAAAAAATTAATAAATTATATAAAAGGTATTTTTATGTAATTAAACAAAACTATATATATATTAATTGAAGTGATGACATATACTGTAAAACCAGAGATAACATACATCAGTCACATATGTTTTAAATAAAATATTCTGTAATAGATTTTGTCATTAAATATCACATTTTACTCATTCATACTAAGTCTAACAATGTTTTATAAAAACATTACTTTCTATTTTCATTTCCGTATTATAAAATTATTGTCAAAAACTGCTGAAAATGTTTGCAATATTAGTGATATTACCTCAAAATATTGAGTATATTATGAAAATAAAAAATATTCTAAAATATATGATTAACTGTAAAATGAAAAATTAATTATTAATTTTAGGTATTACCTATTTTTACATAATTGTGTGTCTATCACATTAACAACTATGTGAAATTTTGGAAATAATTTAAAATAATAAAAATGAACTTAAAAACACAGATACGCAATGCTAATGTACTGGTTTAGTAAAGTTGTTTGAAAAAATAGAGTTAAGATAATTGAAAAATAGATATTCAAAAACTTTATAACAAATTAATTTATTATGAATTGCAACTTTAGTATTATTCTTTATATATCTTAAGTATAAAAATAGTGCATTTGTGTACCAAATGATTCAAATCAAATATTTAAATATAAATATATATAGTATATATGCAATATTTATAATATTATATATAGTATGACAAACACTAAACTAAAACATAGTTTAAATGTATATTTTCTTAAGCTTCGCAACACATAAAGTGTTATATATTTATAATATATTTTGAAAGCGATGCCAAATCTTATGCTCGCTTTCATCGCAATCACCACTAAAATCGCGTGACTCTCTCTCTCTCTCTCTCTCTCTCTCTCTCTCTCTCTCTCTCTCTCTTAAAATGCTTTTCATACAAAGTGTGTTGACTTAAATTACGTAACATTTATTGTGTACCAGATTTTTGTTTTTAACAACTTTTAGGACGTATGGCTGTAATTTCACTTAAATAATAATGTGATGTAAATTAACAACACATTTTTAGACATTCACTTTAGATCTAATTTATATGTAAAACATGTATTTTTTAAAATTTGTTAAAAAGTAACAAAAACTGTGTAAATAACAACAAATAAAATAAAAATTAAATTAAAAAGCAAATTAAAATCTAATTTATTTTGACGCTTGTATTTTTGTACTTAATTTTTTTATTATAAATTTCAAATATTTCAATATTAACATATTTTTCAATTGTAACATGTTTATATACATTTTCTAGATTTTGCTAAAAAATTTTTAAAAAAGTATTTTAATAAAAAAGTTTATAATATATTTGTATAGTATAATATCATTAACTTATATTTTTTTATTATAATACAGTAAATAAATTGTGAATATTGTAAGAATATTTTTAAGCATAGAAAAATAAATTATAAATAATAGAATTTATATATAGTATAATAGTATAAAGTTTAGTTGTCTGGAGTTTGAATTGTTGATCAAATAAAAAATGTTGTGTTACTATAATATAAGGACTTTATTGTTATCACTTATTGAAAAATAAAATACTATTATATAATATATAGTATATAAGTATGAGGCCTGGCTTTTATAAACAGCACATTAGTTGCTGTACTGTAATATACAATATATATATATATATATATATATAGCTATATGTAATTTATATAATCAAAAAAGAAAAATGTTTTATAAATACTAATAAAAAGTCACAATTTCTCATAGAAAAAAGTTATTCTGTACTTATAATATATAAAACATATATTGAAGCGGCAGTTGAGCTCATGTGAAAATAATGTCATATATAACGCTATCAAATAAAAACTACAATAGCATTGAGTGAATCTCTCTCTCTCTCTCTCTCTCTCTCTCTCTCTATCTATCTATCTATCTATCTATCTATCTATCTATCTATCTATCTATCTATCTATCTATCTATCTATCTGTGTGTGTGTGTGTGTGTGTGTGTGTGTGTGTGTGTGTGTGTGTGTGTGTGTGTGTGTGTGATGGGGTGAATATATAAGAAAAAGTAATATTTAAAGAAGTGGTATTTAAAAATACAGTAGAGATAGTGTTATGTCGGTGACGGTGTACACAAATTGAGGTATGGGTCGGTAAGTAACTGAGTGCTCGTTGAGGAGAATAGTCGTGGGAAATGCTTAAATTCAATGCTCATGTTATAAAACAATTATATTCACATATAATAAATACATTGTATTTAAGGTAGACATAGTATGAAAGTCTTTAATATGATGTCTAGCATTATAACAGTTATATAACCTATTATATAATTTTTGATATTCACTGACCATAATATACTATGAGATTTCACTCACTCTAATAGCATATAATCAATAAAAGCGGCAAAATATCAAACTAATACAATAGTCAGATCTGAGTCTAAATATTGTTGTTGTTGTTGTTGTTTTTATAAATGCTATCTTTATAAATCAATTTTTATGATATACAAAATCACGAATCCTCGTGATATTTTAACTTTAATAATAATTACAAACATATTAAAAATATATTATATAATAATAATTATTATTAAAAATATACTTTGTTTTAACTAAAATTCATAAATTTTATGATAAAATGTTAGTTTTGATAATAAAGAATAATAAAAGCTAAATAATACTATATTCATAATAAATTATATGTATTTTAAAACCCTATTAATGATAATTAGTATCATATATTATTCCCAAATGGGACAGTCATTCAAAAATATTAGATTCAAAAATCTATTTTGTTTTTATAAGAAGGTTTCAGTGATTGACTATCGCACAGGGGGTTAGTAAAGGATCGGCACATTTTTTATCGTAAAACAGGGTTGAAGGTCAGCACAATTGGACACACCTATTGAATATTTACTATATGTCTACATTGTAACACATAATCTCTATGTTCGCAATCAGTATACCTAAAAATTTTGTTGGTTGTATTGGCTAATGTTTTGGTCACTCATACATATTTCTACCTCTAATTATCAGCTTCAGGCTATTGAAATTATATATTTTTTTTATAGATAATATATTTACTAAAAAAGTAAAATTTTTTATATTATATTATACTAAATATTTTTATGTTTGTAAACAGAGATTTGTGGGTATTATGTTATGAGAAGCTACTATATATAACAAGTAGATCCAAGTGAGAGCTTAGGACATACTATACATACACAACACTAGACTTGTATAGCAGTGGGTGTGTTGGGCCGAGAGTTGGGCTCTATTGTACTGATGACCGGTTCTTATAGTTATTTCCATAGCTTTCCACTCCTATGTGTCTGATATTGAATTGCATTTTATTGAGGGCTTCACTCACCCAATGGCTTCTCAATACAAATAAGTGAATGAATTTTTTGTATGATATAAACACTTATTTTTTAAATTAGTAAATAAATTATTTGCTTTTACATTATGTTTATTCATAAAAACATATAAAACATTGCTTTAAATTAAAGTTAAAAATATATTTTGTTTTGATATTTATTTGCATTTAATTTAGCCAAACCTTAGTACAGAGTTTTGCTTTCAATAATTATTGCTATTATAATAATAATAATTATTTATATATTATTATTGATTATAATAGTAATTATATAATTGTTTATAAAATTTAATAATAAAAATACACGACTTTCTAAAATTTAGTATAAGACCATAATTTATTTTATTAAAAATAGTTATACAAAAAAAAATTTTTGAAAATCTAGTTAATTATATAATTAGTTATTTTTACAAATAATAATTATTTAAATAAGAAATAAAGTTTAATAATAATTAATACCTTGAATAGTGTGCGTCCAAAGTGATGACCAAAGTATTGATGTGATTGTGAATATCAAACATAAATCCTTATGACATGACATCATATCCTCTTTCAATACAATGATAGATATATTACGATAAAATCACTGATTGGTTCACATTATATATCAAATTATTGTCAATAATTAGTGTCCAAAAAAAGTTTTGCCAAAAATTGCCGCCAAATTATTAGTTTCTCTAATATCAAGTCATATATACACAACTGTAATGTAGTTATTGTTACAGTGAGTGATAAACACCATTGAGAGAGAAAGCACTGCAAACTGTATTAGGAGTTGAGCTCATAATACAAACTGTATGTCAATTGACAAACTCTAAGACCCGGTATCTGACAGTCAGAGAGAGGGCAGTTGAGCACCGGTTGGTTTGCAACACAACAGTGCATGCGTTCAGTGATAAGTCTTTACAATCTTCACTTCGTTATGGTCTTCACTCACGGTTGGGATCGACATCTGTATGACTGCATCTGAATCATTGTAATGACTTACCCGACTGTCCATAAATTGATTCATTTATTCAACTAATAATTTTCTCATTGTTTTATTAAATAACATCACAATGTTTTCATGCATATAAAAAGTTAGATAAATATGTTAATTAATTATATATTTTGAAAAAAAGTTTAATTATTAATTTATTATTCAATTCAATTGAATTTATATTAATTATAATAAAAAGATTTGAGTTAAATATATCATAGTTAATAAAAACACTAAAAATCATTTTATAATGATTTAGATGAAAATAATATAATTGTTTATCTAAACTAATATTTAATTAATTGAATTAATATTATCATAGAATCATAAAATATAAATTATATGTATACAGATAGTTATTATACAGATATATAAACTAATAAATTACATATATATTACAATATAATTCAAATAAAAATCATTTTTATAAAAGATATAATCTTATAATGAATTTCAGTGAAATATTAATATAATAATTTAATTAAATATAGTAATAAAAATATCAATAGTTTTTACTAATAGTTTACACAAAAACTAATTTTGATATCGTTTAAACATTTAGTTTTTATTTCTAGTTGTTAGACATCAACAAAAAATAATAATAAATTGATATAACGGCAAACAAATTATAGACAATTGGGTGAAGCAATTAAATTGATTCAAATACAGTCATACAGATGTCAATCCGATCCATGAGTTCCAGTTAAGACCGTAAAGATATATCACTGAACGCATGCACTGTTATGTTGCAAACCAACCGGTGCTCAACTGCCCTCTCTCTGACTGTCAGATACCGGGTCTTAGAGTTTGTCAATTGACATACAATTTGTATTATGAGCTCAACTTCTAATACAGTTTGCAGTGCTATCTCTCTCAATGGTGTTATTCATTTACTCCAACAGTCAGTACTGTGTGTATCATTCATATATGACTTAATATTAGGAACTAATAATTTATTAGCAATTATATTAAAATTTTTATTTACATTACATAATGCAATGAATTAAAATACAATGTGAACTCTGCAATCAATATTCAATATTATCGATAGTATTGTATTGACTGTGTATATGATGTTATGTAATATGGATTTATGTTTGATATGCATAATCACATCAATACTTTGGTTATCACTTTGGACGCAAACAATTCAAGGTATTGTATTGTAATTTAATGTTTTTATTATATTTGCAATTGATTTATTGCTAATTGATTATAAATTTTTAGTAAATTTTAAAAATGTATTTCTAATATTATTTTTTAAATATATACAAATAAATGTTTAAAATATATTTAAAGTTTTATTTAAATAAGATTCTGATTATTTTATAAATATAAAGATAATAAACTTAATCAGTTATCAAAACTATGTAATACTATACAATTATTATTATTGTAAAATATATAATCATATTTGTTTATTAATTGATAATACAAAAATATCATTTGTTACAATATTATTATTATTATTATTATTATTATTATTATTATTATTATTGATTTATACAAAAATAAATAAATAATATTATAATGAAAAAATTATTTTTATTAGTTATATAATGTATTTTCGTTCTAAATGTAATTATCTATATATTTGTTGTATTGATATTCAATAGATTATTTTGAGTCATATGTACAGTCAATTGAATTGAATTACAACTATATTACAAAACATGACATCACAAGACAACATCACAAACGATGTTCACTATAACTAAACTGATTTATAGTCGTCTATATTCACTCTTTTTTTTTGTTGGTTACTCTCTATCGATAAGACAAATCATTGAATATATCTTACAATATCATTGCCATTGCAATCATCTTCTTTTCCTTTATTTTTTTCATTGCTTTTTGTGTTGACTTTATTTTTTCTGATACTCTTCTTCTCATTCTTGAGGCTTAATAAAAGCGAAAGCGAGAGGAGAGTGAGTTTGAGAGAGAGAGAGAGAGAGAGAGAGAGAGAGAGAGAGAGAGAGAGAGAGAGAGATTGTTTAAGTGATGTGAGGAAAGGGAGATACACATTGAGAACTATGCCTTTACCCAAAATGGTTTACACAAAGAAAAAAGTAAAATAACAGAAAAAAGTAGACAATATATACCATTAAATATCTATATATACGGCAAAATTTGTGATATTAGCTAATGTGTGAGTAGAGAATTGAAACAAATAGTCTACAGTAAGTATTGTGTAGAGAAAAAAGTAAAGTAAAATACAAACAGGAAGTTAAGTGAAACATTCAATGAAATAGTAGAGCAATGAAAAAATTGAGCACTAGTTTTATGAAATGAATGTCAAAAAATATAAGTTATATTATTATGAAATGCAAATTATTGAATTTTATGATAAATAAATTTATGCCAATAAATTTTAATCAATAAAATATAATGTTTTGCTTGTCATTTATAATACTATAGCATTAAAAATATAGAACTGTAATAAATCATTTGAATATTTTATAAATTTTGTTATAACATTTGCAAACATATAATTTATAGATATCTTTAAATAATCTTTTTTTATTATAGCATCAATAGTATATAATCTTATCTATTATATTACATTTAGTAAGTTTAGATATATATATATATATATATATATATATATATATATATTGAATATAAATGTATGATACCATTTTTCACATTTTAATATAAAATGACCTGTCTCCATTTGTCATATGACTTGAATTATCTGTACGTAACAAACTATACATTATCTTCAATACAAAGTGTAGTTATGGCATATTATATAAATTTTTGAATAAAAAATAACCCTAAAAGCATATCATATTATTTGCTGTCATTATTATTATACAATACTATTGCTATTATTACTATTCAATACAAGTTTTCATATAAATATATACTATATATAAAAGAGGATTAATATCTTTTCAGCAACTTTTGTCTTTATATTTTTTACATTTTTTTCTGTTATATTAAATTGTCTAAAAGATATTTTTCATTTTGAAATATATATTATTTAAAGCAACGGTTATATGAAATTACAAATCAAAATAAACTATTTATTTAAAATAAAATTTTTGAGAAAAAAAATAATACCACAAAAAAATAAAATTAGTGATTGAAAACATGTAAAAATTAATCTTATTTACATTTAAACTAATATTTTATAAGATTATTTTTTGTCTTTGATAAATTGTGCAAATTTTTGTTTATCTTAAATACAAAGTAAACCCAATATTAAAATTTTTAGCAAATATTTGTGCTTTCAATTGCAAATATAATTTTTTATAATAAATTGTGTGGTATATTAGTATTTCAATTGACTTTTGAATTTAAATATCTGCAAACTTATTAAACAATAAATTGTATATATTGTTTATAATATATTATTTTAGTCTTATATAATATATATTTATTTTTCTTCTTTACTGAGTATTATTCGCTTCTGAGAGAGAATTATTATTATTATTATTATTATTTCATTTTTAATAAATAGTTTTCGCATATATATAGTATATTCTGTGAGCATAAATAATGAGATTATGTGTTGAAAATGTAAAATTATATTATATAAATTATATATAGATATATATTTATTCAAGATATTTGCTTATTGAAGTATGTATAATGTTGTGAATTAATATAAAACTATTTATATATCATATAAAATACAATAATATAATCGCATATTATATATATATATATAAGTAGATATAAAGAAAACTAATTAAGCTGAAAAATATTATTAATAATAAGATATATTTTTAGAACATAAATATAATTTTGTTTGATGTTTATATATATTCTAAGATTTATTAATATATATTTATTCAAATTAATTTCAATTAAATAGATCTAAATATATGTTATATTTAGTTTATAAAAAATAATCAATTTATTTATCTTTTATTTTCTTTTCTTACTTTATCTATAGCTCTATTTTTATCTCAAATAATTTTATAGTATTATAGATAAAGAGATATAAAAAGCTAATAGATTTGAATAAATTTAATTAATCAAACCATTGATTAATGAGGAAAGTTGTCGTTGATTTGAATCTCACTCTTATTTTTCTCACTTTTCCTAATTAATGCTTACAATTGGTGTATCATTGAGTCAAAGGACCGACAAATAATGATAATAATGAATGCCTTAATGTTTGTATTTATTTATTGCATTGCATTGTTGTATATTTGATATAATATGTATTGTTGTATAAAGTTTTTGTTTGCTGTGTGAGAGATTTTAATTCAATTTAATACGTGAATGCAATTGTTGTGTAGTTTTTCTCACTCAATATATTGTATGCTTAATGTGTGTATAAAAAGCAAATGCAAAATAATGAGAGTCTGGATTGCATTATATTTGTGATGTTGTTGTTTAATATCAGGGACTCTGACTAATAAAAAATACAACACACTTTATATGATGTAGTTGTTGTTATTGTTGTTTTTGCTGTAAATTTAGTGTTTATATAATTTTTGAGCAAATATAACGTTAAAGCTAATAAAACAAAAATTATTTTACTATATCTTGTTGTATTGTTTTGATAGCAAACCTTAACTAATACAATAAGTATACTTATATAAAGACTCAATATATTATAAACTGTATTATACGAAAACATACAATTAACCAGAATATGCATATAATATAAACTTACTATATATTGGGTATAAAATACATTATATAATAAACAATGTATTGGTATATATAGTATTATAGTGACGGGTTTGGTGTAATGGTGGTCGTGTAGTAAAGCCTTATCGATTAGACATGCAAACTGTGCCTTTTAATAGCTAACACACACACTATATATATATATAAGTTATATATATTATTGATGCTAACGGTGCTTTTATTACGGGTAGAGACTATTTTGGCACATATTCTGGCATTTTTTCACTATAAGTTATAGCCAATAACAATAGGTATTCAATAATAATGACTATATGTATGAATACTTGTGAAAAGTGGATGTCTTTTCAATGTCTGTATTAAAGATATCTCTCACTTTCTCTTTTTATATATAATCTCTCATAACATAGTATTATGGCTTAACTTAGGAAAAACACATTGAATTTGTAGCGAAACTAACATTTATAATAAAGATTAGTTGAGAGTCTTAAAGAAACTTTAGTTTTAGGGTTTTTTTCGGTGAAACTTAAGATTAAGTTTTTTTTATTTCGGTTGCTTTTGTTTTAAACTATACGATGAATATCTTGATAAGTATTATTTTGGTTTATAGTTTGGCTAATAAAATAACATTTATGTGGATCATAATCAATACACATGACTTAACACAATAAACACAAACAATTTATTTTTTAGATAGTATTAATTCTCATGTAAACAATTGATTAATTAAAATTTATTCTAAAAACTAATAGATTTTTTTAATTTTTTTACCTGTTTTCTTAATAATACTAACTTTTTAAAAGATATTTTTAAATAATAAAATATATTAACAATAAATTTACATATTATTTTATTAGTTTCATTTGTTTTGTTAGTAAAATATATTTTTAACTTAAACAAATAAGATAATTTTTATGTGAATTGCATTTATTAAAAATTTACTTTATATTTATTATATATATATATAAACTGATTATTATCGTTATACAGTATATATATATATATATATATTTACACCATTAATTTACAGTATACAGTATTTTATTGTATTAAAGTAATAAATGAATATTAAAATAATATTTTTAAATAAAGGTTTTTATGGAAAAACATTTAAGAATTTTAATGAAAATATTTCTAATTTTGACGCTATTTTAATGAATACATTAATGTTATTTACTGTAAATTCATAAATATATAAAATACATGATTTAATCTTAAAACTTATTATCTATTAAAACGATGTGTGTTTGAAGTATTTAAAAATATAAATAACTTTATACTAAAAACCCTCTGAGAATATATAAATATTAATAAAATGAATCATATCTTTAGTATTGAAATTATTTACTTTGAATTTTGATGACAATTCAAAAAAAAAAATTCAAACCGTATAACATCTAATTCCTTATATAAAATAGTTAGATTTGTGTTTATGTATGTATGTGTGTGTATGTGTAGTAATTTTAATATTTGCTTTTTAAAACTAAAATGTCATGCGATGTGAATATATTTTTAACTATGATATACGATCTATTGTATAAAGTAATAAAATATATGACGAAAGTACAGTATATTTTGTATCAAAAAAGTAATATTTGAAAAACTGTCCATTTTTTGATGAAAATTGTTGATAAATATTGCTTGTCCTGCAATTCTTAATAATATTTGATAGCCTCAGGTTATGAAACAATATTTGGTTGAAATCACTTCAAATCACATGCCATCACATATCTAGCGTTAAAATATTATAACAAATTTTACTTTATATATAAAAAGCTTTTATAAAATTAAAATATTGATAATACATTAATCAAATTATTATTAAAAAATACAATATCTACAATATTAATATAACCATTAAGGAATCAAATTATAGTAGAATAAACACTAAATGACCTATGACCTTTCACACTTATTTCAAGATACTTATACTGAAATGAATTTATTAAACTTTTAAATTCTAAGATAGTGTTTGTTATTAATATTCTATACAAAAATAATAATTAAATAAATCAAATCAATATATAATTTAAGTATTCTTTTATAGTTTTGAATACATTTCTAATACATTTGAAAATTTCAATAACAAATTTATAAATTCATAAATTTTATCTTTTAAATAAATATTGAATATATATATATAATATATTTGCAATTGTATATTATGTAGAACCATAAGTATAATAAAGTAGTTATTAGTTTTTATTAGCAAATATAAAATAAAAATTGACTCTCATTTAAGAATATGTTTTATTCAATATATAGTATAATACATAAAATAATTCAATTTTATGAGTTTTTCTTATCAAATGATCAATCATTTGGCTTAAACTGCGGGCGGATTAAACACTTTTACTGTAAGGAATATCACACCCAATGGACACAACGCCCGATATTTTTGTAATTAAGTCGATTATATACTTAACAAATGACATACAAATTATATACTATTATATTAAATCTCAAAATTTATTTTTATCATTTTCAGTATATCGTAAATACACTATTTTTATTTATTTAAATATACACATAATTATTACATTTCTTAAACTAATAATATTTTTGTTAATAAAAACATTTTATAATTTTAATAATAGAAAATTATTTATTATGTTCAATTACATATTTACCATTTAAAATATTATTTTAGTTTATATAATTATATGATTTGTAATAACATAAATTTAAAATTTTTTAAATTATTTTTAGAGTTACAAAATTTAGAAAATATAAGTATATTTTAGTTTTTTTAAAATACGTGCTATGCTTTAACGACAATAAAAAGGTATATTTTATTTTATTTTAGTAAAATGTTGATAAAATTGTCTAAAAAACAATATATTTTTGTTTTTTGCTAAACATTTGATATTTTTATGAAATATAAATTTTGTGATCTAATGTTATATAAACCATATTGCTGTTTAAACAACAAATATATCAATAATATTTACCATCAGTGATGTATAAGTTATTTATTAAATTAAATATTTATTTTTTATTATATACAGTATTTCATGATTTATTTTATATAATATCAAGTAATTTACTGAATGTATGCGTTGAACCATAACATGTAATTCATAAACATGAGATGTTATCTATATATTTTAGCAATTTTTATACACTTGATTAGGTTTTTTGCAACACCACACACACACATACACACACACAATATATATATATATATATATATATTATGATAAAATTTATATATACCAGTAAAACTCAGATCGGTAACTTATTAATTGGTCCATGTTACTTTAATTATTTTAAATACATTAAAAAATAAATTTATATTACATTTAATAGTTTATTTTTGCATAAGCAAAGTGTATATTATAAAATTAGGATAAAATACCTAAGATAGTTAAATTAAAAAATTTATCATGATAACACTTTTGAGCTTTACTCATATATACAGTATAATATCTATGCAATACATTTGCATAATGTTTGTGACAAATATGGATAAACAACATATGTTTTTAACAATAATAAAATAAATATTATTTAAAACAAGAATACTATTTAAGAAATTAAAATATTTATTTGCTTATGCGTGCAAAATACATTAAATAAAATACAATACAATAATATACAATAAATTAAAATGTTTAAATATATGATATAAATAAATTCAATGATTCATACAATAATAATATTATTTTGCTGTATTATTATTAGGAATTTTATTTTACTAGCAATATATTATTTAATAAATTTATTAACTACACTATACTGTACATATATAAGATTTTAAAAATTTATTTTAAACCAAATTCAATAACAAATAAATCATATAATTAGAAATTAGTTTTATAAAATATATTATTAAGAATATGCGGCAATATTTTAAGACAATGTTTATATTTTATTATATTACATTAAAAACTTACAATTTTTAATTGAATAATTAAATTTATTTTAACTTTGACTCAAATTTTAAAATTTTAATTTTATATAAACTATAGTCTTTATGATATCAAAAATATTACACTCCAATTGATTTAACAATTTTAAAAACAACAATATTATATTAATTGCAAACGTGTCATATAATATTAAACATATAACAAAGTATCAAAATTTTTGACATTGTCTCTAAATATATTGTTAATAATACTTGTATTATTTCAATACTTAAATATAGTTTTTGATATAATATATTCAATACACATATATAATACATAAGCCGTTAGCTCACATGTGTTTACTGGCATTTGTATCTAACTGCTCATTAGAGTGGAAATTCAGCGCTCATTTGAACGGTTGGCCCTCAAGAATATTCTCAATATTGTTATATATTATTATAGCAATGCTTTTTATATTGTCAGCACATGTAGATAATAGTTATCAGCAAAAATACATACAACACAAAAATTTACGGATTGAGGGTTTTTTGAATTTTATATATAAAACATTGTTTTGGTATATATTATTTTTCTGTATTTGCATTAAATTAATTATTTTGATATAACTTTTATACAATTTAATATATAATATTATATATTGTTTGTCAAAAATAATTATTTTATTTTTTACATTTGACTGGTCTATAATAAAACTTGTAATTTTGAGCAAAAATTCTCTAATTAAATATACAGTTGACTGCAAAACAATGTTTCAGTTATAATGATAAACCCTTTTTTTCATTACATGGACTATCATAATGATTTTTGTTGCGCTCATATAATATGTAGTGTCATGTTATATGTATGTCCTCCCAGTGCTCAGTATTCCATAGCTGTGCTCTCACTCATACCTCACTTTCCAACTCATTGATCACTATATGTGGACAGTTGTCAGTTATATTGGCAAAGCTTTTGGTTTCTCATTTAGTTTTCTGTTATGTTTTGTTTTTATATTTTATTTCAGTTTGTCGTTAATCTCAGTCTATAAATGCCAGACATTGTAATAATATGATATAAAATGCAACGAAAAATCCAAATGGATTATTACAATGTATTGAATAAATGTTAACAAACATTACCATCAGTTACTCATAGATTCACTTTCATATCATTATAAATATGGTGTGACTTGTGATCCCTGACCGCACAGTCAGTCATAAAACATTAATGGTTTGTTCATTCCCTTTGAGATGAAAGTCAAACAAACAATATAAAGAAATGGGAAACAAAAACTTGAAAACTAGTGATAAAAGTAATGAAAGTTTTGCTCCCATTTTCTTTAGCTTTTAATGTATTGTTTTCGCTGACATAGCTTTTAGACCATTAATTTCAAATAAATATGTTTTTATGATTAAATACAATAAAATAAATTGTTTATACTATGACTGACCCAACATCTAAACATTATTATGTTATCTCTTTAAAAATTATATGTAATTTAACAAATAAATTGTTATAATTTTATTTCTGTAAACAATATACTAAATTGTATAAACTATACAAAATATTGTAAATGTTATCAGTAATCATGTTTAAATAATGTATATTTAATTATATTTTAAGAAATTCATTATTATTATTTATTTAAATTTTATATATTGATAAAATATATTTATAGATATATATTTAATAATTAATATTTTAGATAATTACACAATTTTTATCAAATTGTATATTATTAAATTTAATGACAGCTTTGAAATAATAACTAACAAACTTTAATTTATTGTATATATTATTTAATAATTAAATTATAATTTATGTTGATAATGTTAAATCTGAGTTTATGTATGATCAATAAAGTATACTACAGTTTTAAATTATGTATGATTATTAATTAATAACATAAAAACTAAAAAATATCAAATGATATAATAATAATTATTATAATTATATGTGAATATATTTATATATACATTACATTATGTGTATACAGTATTATATATATATATTACAAAAAAAATATGATAGAAATATGCATTTATTGAATTGGTTATACTTATAAAATCTGACCATAATTTTAAAAAGGTATGAAAATTGTATTATAAAATTAAGATTAAATCTAATATCAATATAATTAATTTATTAATTATAACAATTTAGTGGTTTTATTCTACAATTTTACTTAGGAATTAAAATTAAATACTTATTGTATTTTAAAATAAACTATATCATTAAATTATTTTTGGCAGTATTAATCTCAATCATTCAATTTATTATTACATATACAATAATACTGTATTTCATTGTTATATTATTAGATGACGTCAATTGAATGAATAAAAACATAAAAAATTTATTGTAAATTTGTTTCTAAAATACATTTATCTGCCATTAAGAGCCATAAAATATAATCGTATTTTACAAATACACACACAATGTAATCACATTAAATCTTAATATATTTTTTTATACTATGAACTGATATCATACAAACATTAAATGTCACTCTTATATATTTGTCTTAATAATTATAAATCAATTTATTATAAATAAAGTCAAGTTTCATATATAGCTATACGTAAACAAAAACTACATTTTTATAATTATACAAAAAATAATAATGTTTACAATTTATGTTAAACTCAACAAATTTAAACAGTGGATGAAATGCATGGCGCGTATGACTACAAGTATAAAATGTTAAAATATAAAATTTATAAATTACATCAAATTCAATTTATGCTTAATTTACATTTTAATTATATTGAATTTAGATTTTCAATTGAATTATAATTTATATTAATGATTTAGTTATAGAAATAATGTGACTTTAAATTTATTATTTTTAAGTAATAACTTAAATTATTTATATAATTTATTAGAGTATCTATACTTACTGTGTTAATACTATACTCTCTTAAAATGATTGTCTTAAATTTATTAATTACATTCAATTATATTTAATTTTATTAAAAGCAAAATAATATTGTAAATTTGTATTAAAGTATATTTTTAATTAAGCGTGATGTCAATATTGCAAAATATTGTAATTTTATTATTGTGTTATTTACTAATTGGTTTAAGTAAAATTAGTTACAATATTTTTATAACAAAAAATCTAATTTTTTTAAATTAAAATATTTCTAAACATTATTGTTTATAATAAAATAATTATCATTAACTATAATTATAATCTCAATAAACTTGTACATAAAGTATAGTAATATTTAATAATAAAAGCACAGATTATTATCATTAAAATAATACACATGTTTTGTTTTACCAGATGGCCATTATTATCATTATATAATAATATATAAAATATAATAATATTGTTAGTGGACAACAATGTTGTTATTATGCATAACTTTATTTATAACATATTATAACAATAATAATAATAAAAGCATTATATATTTCAATAAAGCTTTGGTCATTAAAATATAAAAACATTTTAAAAATAAAACCCAAATGAATATAAATATCTTCTTTCAAGAAATGTGATATTATTTGTAAAAATTAAAATAAATTTGAAATTTTAAAATAACTTTATATATGGTATACTATATAAAATCATTTCTTTTATAAACATTTTCTATATACCACATATACAATGTGTGTGTGTATGTGTGTGTGTATGTATGTGTGTGTGTATGTATGTGTGTGTGTGTGTGTGTGTGTGTGTGTGTGTGTGTGTGTGTGTGTGTGTAAGTGTGTGTCACTGTTTGAAAAATCGGGTCAATAGAGAAATGATTTTTATAAATGAATCTCTAGTTTTTAGCTAACAGTACTATGAATGTTATGCTCACTATTTTAAGTCACATAAGATATGAGATACGAATTTTATGTTTTATATATTGATTTATATGTTGGTATCGATCGTAAATTCAATGAGAGATAGTTATATACATATATAGTATACGAGAAATAAAGATGAAAAAACTCATTTTTGGATAAAAATATATTTTATTCGCATATAATAACAAAAAGTATTTAATGGATGAGTTTTGAAACATTATATACAAATGTGTATATATTAATATTTTAAGTTTTTATATTGGATATGAAAAAATCTAATATTAATATAACATTTTTTGTTGAATAATAAGCAACTGATGCCATTATTACCCCATATTTTAAGTTTAATTTATTTGCGGCGTAACAGAAGCAATATCAACAAAAATCTAATTTATAAAATAAATTATTTATTTAACTTACATTTGTATATTTTATAAATTACTTAAAATAAAAAAGCAAAAATCTATAAAAAATTATATAAAGACAAAATTAAAAATATATTTTTGCTTTAAATAGTTATTAAAATTTTAAAGAATAGTCAATTTATTAATAAGAAAATATTAGTTAAAATAATATTCATAATAAAATTTTTAATCGTTTTTTCTGTAATATTAATACATTATTTATTTCTAATGACAAAATATATTTATTTTATTAAAGATTACAACATTTATAATTTAAATTAAGTCTAAATCATTGCAATTTTTACAGTGACTTGTTATATAAAATGTTGACTTTAGGTTTACAACTGATCAATACATCTAGTGATGTGCTGATTGAAAAATGCGCAAATTTCATGAGATTTGTCGCAATTACAAAAAAAATTTGATTGCAAAAATCGCAATTTAGACATAGCACTATTTACATATTTAAAAAAATTAACAACATTTTAATTGTAAAACATTTTTTATAAATATAATAGAAAGATGTATAAAAATCAAAATTATATATAAAAATTTTAATTATGAGACAATAAATGTTGTATGGTTTCCATCTAAAACACCTTGTTGAAAATACTGAAAAATTAACGAAAATAAATAATCTATAATTAAACAATTTTTATCATTATGAATGTTCATTTTTATACAATCCCTCAGTTACCAACACTAATTATATCTTATACAGTATATTATGCTGTATTATATGATATAAATTATATGTGTTTGTGTTTGTGGACATCTATACGGCATATCTATTGTAGGTTTTGGTGTGAATTTTGTGATCAATGTTTAGATAAATCTAAATTCAGGTTTTATTTTTAGAAACTCTATTGAGTTGTTGTGTTAGTACACTCATGAATATAGAGTACAGTTAGTAACTGTTAGTGAATGGCAAACATAACATTTGGATGAATCATTAGATCCCAAAATTAACATCACCTGAGGTCTCGTTAACGGTCGAGTCGGTGGCAAATGGGAAATGACTACCATTTTATACAAGCAGTTCATTGCTTAAATATAATGTGTTTTTTCTATAAATTATTGTATCTATTATTAGACGCTTTAATGTCACCAAAAAACATGATTTATGAAAATGTCTTTTCCATTAAAACAATTATTTTGCTTTCAGTTATATATCATTTATAGTAATAATATTATTTATACATAGATTACTAGTATTTATATTTATATTCAGTTATTGAATACTTTTGAACAATACTTTGTACTTAACTCTCTCTCTCTCTCTCTCTCTCTCTCTCTCTCTCTCTCTCTCTCTCTCTCTCTCTATCTATCTATCTATCTATCTATCTATCTATCTATCTATCTATCTATCTATCTATCTATCTATCTATCTATCTATCTATCTCTATCTCTAATGGTATTGACTTTTTTAGTATTAGCCAATAAAATAGATAATTTTATTATTATATTTTATTTTTATATACTAAGACTATGTCTTATATTAACAACATATTTGATTACTTATGATTACATCTATTTTTATACATGTATTGTGTAATGCTATGAACTATATATTATTTATATAACTTTAGCCAATTATTTTAATAAAAAAAATTAATATTAACATTTGATACAATCTAACGAATATTTCTATTATATATTTGTTTTACAAATAATACAATAATAATAATAATAAACAAAAAAAAACTAAATCCATTACATTATAAGACTTTATACAAATTGTAAGCAAAGCTCATATATAACAGTGCATTGAATGAGTTGTTTGTCTGAAATGTGAAAAGCAATGTAATGTTAATGTTATTCAATGCAAATATAATATGACATAAAATATTGATTCATTGCATTGAATTGCTTTCTATAGTATTGTCAAACATATCATGAATTTGTTGAAACTGTATATGGATTTTGTTAACTATCAGATGTGGTTAACTATATTTTGTTAATTTTAAAATCAATTATCAAACAAATTACCTGAAAAATGCCATTTTTGAAAAACGAGTACACATTTTACAGAAATAGTTTGTAAACTAATCAAACTAAATAAATAAATAAAATTTTAAAAATTATATTTCAAGTGTTATAGAAAATTGCAATGTTTACATAACAAACTATTTTAAATTTAATGACATAAAATTTAATATAATAAACAAATTAATAAACAAATATTAGATTATTGAATACAACATTTATATAATTATACGTAATTTGTATAATAAAATATATTAATATTAAACAAACAAACAATTTAATTAAAACAACTCATATATTGATATATTGATTACAATATTAAGTTTTAAGTTAAAACATTTTGGCTTAAAATAAATTTAAATACACATTATATATACAGTATATATTCGGTTGTTTGTTGAGGTTTAATATATCAAAGATGGTATTACTAAATGTCATCAAATTTATCTATAATATAGAGAATCCAAAAAATTACTTTAAAATTTTCACCAAATTATAATTAATTGTTTTGAAATTATATAAAAATATGTAAAAAATATTATTTATTATATTTTACATTAAATACAATGCATAGAAATCACTTACTTATGTATCCATTAGTTCAACACTTAAGTGGATTCCATTCGATTTGATGTTTGATTTAAATTGAATGAATAGCACAACCAATGGATTTCACTTAATTGTTAAACTGATGGACAAACAATTGTTTATTTATATTGTAATTTTTTAAGTATATTTTTATATAATATATAACAGCAAATGTCTAATAAAAGAGTATTTATATTACAACAAATATTTTATAATACAAATATAAAAAACAATTTTAATATTAAAATTAATATTTGAAAAAATTTACTAATAGTATATTTGTGCTAGTTCAAAATTTGTATAATATAAATAACTGTTATATAATAAGATATCGTATATAACATAATTAAAGTTTCTGATATATAATATAAAGATTTTAACAGTGCTTTTGTGTTGTAATTATCAGTACTACTGGAAAGTGTCATTTGGGTTATAAGTTTAAGACTAAAATAAAAAGTCTGTATTTTATTTATACAATATATATATAATAATAATAATAATAATTAAAAAAGTTTTTATACATAAATTTCATTCTTATAAAAGCAATTTATTTTAGCGCATAGTTTTTTATATACATTATAAATTATAATTTATAATACTGTGTAATATAATATATTAATGTTTAGGTTTGTTATTTTAATCATAACATATATAGAATTAATAATATCAAAGACACGATTTTATGCACAAAATTGATTTTTTCATTATCTATATTTATGTTAAAATAATTTAGTATTTTATATTCAAAAATATTATTTAACTATACAAATGTGTGTTAGATAGTAATATCCATAATAGGCGTATCCTCTATTACTGAAAAATAAGTGGTTATTTTATATAATATAATGTATATCAATATATTATTATGCATTTATAGTATATTGTTTCGTAAATATCAATAGGAGTTAATTAAATCCCTTCGGATAAGAAACTGTGTACTGAAAAGCAATAATTATATAAATGAAATAATATTACGCTTATTATTAAAGGTTTTAAACAATCAATATTTTTGTTTTCTTAGTTATAAAATAACGTAAAACAAATACATTTTACAATATTTATTATACTCTATAATATCGGTATAAAGGTTATACACATTAAAAATACTTATATATATACAGTATAATATACTTCATATAGTGTATATATATATATATATAATTAATTATTTATTTTTTGATGATAATAATAGAATATATATATATATATATACTAATTTATTATTAACAAAAATATTTCTATAATATAGTATTATAATATTAAATTGAATGTAATTTTTACATTACAATTTATTTTTAAAATTTTAAATATATAGAATATTATAAATATTTTATGCAATCATATTATTAGTTTGACAAACTTATTTTGAAAAAAATACTAATAAAAGTTATTTCTACAAAATAAAAAATAATAGTTACAATTATTTATAATTAAAATAACGAAATATAATATTTAAATTATTTATACGTTACTAAAAAATAAAATAGTTTAGTATAGACAAACTTACTAAATTAAAATTTTAAATTATAATATTAGAAATTTAGAATTAGATAAATTAATATGATGTATAATTAGACTGACCAATTTCAGATATTATACTTGAAATTCAACTATCGATACTAACTATGACTTTATTATTAGCTAAATTACATTATTATTTATAGAGCATAAAAAATTACTGTTATTTTATGTTATATTTTATATAAGCATAAATTAGTCTACAATTTGTAATATATTTCATTAAATTTAATTAAAAAATAGTGTGGTATTAAATTTTAAAATAACAAATATTAAGTAATTATAATAAAATTCTCATTAAGTTTATGTCAAAGGTTGTCAATGTTTTTAAGATTTTTAACTAATAAAGTTCGTCTATCTATAATTAAATATACAGTAATATACAGTATATAATATATTATATTAATATTAGAATTTAAATTGTAAATACAAAAAAATAGTTTTTATATCTAAAGATAATCATATTATTATAATAATTAATGTATTATTTATAAAAAATATATATAAAGCAATAGTTAATATTTTGCTCACAACAATAATATATATGAAAAATCATTTTCTAGTTGTACTCATTTTTATTTCCCATTGTTAGACCATTTTTATCACTGTTTTCCTCTATTTATTGTGTTTTGAAAACCTATTGCCATTGCATTATACATTATAATACATTTATTTTCACTAAATGTATAAACCATTGAAAGCAAAGTCCAATTAGTTTTGTTGCGCCACTGCTTATGCTTAATGATAGTGATATGTGATGTCAGTTGTCATGCATTTTTGCATCCCGGTGCTGCTTTACTATTTATATACTGCCATATAATATATATTTCCACATCTATGAACATGTAATTAAATGCAAAATAAAACTCAATAGAAAGTCTAACGACACTAATATTAATCTCTCTCTCTCTCTCTCTCTCTCTCTCTCTCTGAAACTATTTTTGAAAACAGAATTTATTTTTTTTAATAAACCACATTTGACATCAAATTTATTTAGTTTTATTTGCTTTCATTTTTATTGTTTAAAAGTTTTGAAGAAACTACAAATACTTTGGAAAAAAGTTTGTAAAATTCAAAAATAATTATTATATACCTGTATTTTTATAATATTTAAAATATGAACAAATATCATGATAGAAATTTATCATACATTATAAATTAACAAATGTTCATTAATATTATGCCAAATATTAAAGATTCTTTTAATATTTACAAATTGTAAAAATATTTTTATAACATTTAAAAAAATTAATGTACATTAATTTTTTAATAACTTAGACTGTTTTATTTTTGTGTTTTTATGTGACATGAAACTATAAATTAAGTTAATTTTTTTAAAAAATTTTGAAATACATTTATATAAATATAATATTAATTTTCCAAATAATGTTGTCTTGAATGACAAAACAAGTTAACGGTTGGCAATCATAATAACCAACAGACAGACCAACTTTCGTCAGAATATAACAGATAAGATATAAAGATATAAATATATAAATTGTTTAGATTTTCAAATTAGATTTTTATGTTTTTACAATAATACTGTAATTGTTGTACTTATAGTAAATACAATATATAATACATGATATATACTACATTTCTTATTTATTATATTTTTGCTATACTATTAATATATAAAGTAATTATACAATATTAACTAATTTGTATACCTTTTATAGCATTTAACTATATGTAAATAGTCATTCAATTATAATTTTTATATATTTGATCTTTATTTTTATTAATTTTTATTAGCCATTTATTGATTTTTATTTACGTATAATTAAAATAGTAAAACGTTTATTTCAGTTTTTATGTCATATAAATTATAGTTATATCCGTCTATAAAGTATAATCAATATTTAATATATGGAACTGTTATCCAAACGGTTGACACACAAAACACACCAATAAAGTCGACCTTTTGTTTTATATATATATGATATGTGTGTGTGTATGTATGTGTGTGTGTGTGTGTGTGTGTGTGTGTGTGTGTGTGTGTGTGTGTGTGTGTGTGTGTGTGTGTGTGTGTGTGTGTGTGTGTGTGTGTGTGTGTGTGTGTGTGTGTGTGTGTGTGTGTGTGTGTGTGTGTGTGTGTGTGTGTGTGTGTGTGTGTGTGTGTGTGTGTGTGTGTGTGTGTGTGTAGTGTAGTGTAGTGTCATAGCTTAATGGAGAACACAATAAAGATATAGTTTTATTGTTTTTCACATATTTATTGATCCAAAATATAAAACCCTTTTGTATTTTTTTTATTATACTGTATATATATATTCTTTGCTTTCACTTTTTGCTTACTTTTATTTTATATGCCATTCAATATACTACTAGTTTTCTATCATTTTTATATTTCTACTCGCATTGCATGACATTTTTAATGCTCTCTCTCTCTCTCTCTCTCTCTCTCTCTCTCTCTCTCTCTTGCTATCACTCACTCACTTATTTTTTACTCATTCACTCAATAATAAAGAATTATAAAAAAAAAGAAATAAAGAAAGAGAGAGAGAGAGAGAGAGAGAGAGAGAGAGAGAGAGAGAGAGTTATTGTTGTTTAAGGAAGACATTCATATCGAGGTATTTGACATCTAATGTCTTAAAACTAAATGATTTATTGCATTATATAATCTTTTTGTGTTTGTTTTTCAAGACATACGTCACTATATTTTGAATGCAACTAAATAATAAATCTCAAATGATATTAATATCCTATTTTGGTATTAGAGTTATATTTTAGTATTAAATTATAATTTCCTTTCATTTATTTTTAAAATTTCATTATTTTTAAAATTTTTCATTAAATATAATAAAAATAAATCATATATTATTTTTCATAGTAACTATTTTTTATTAAAATTATTAATCTAAAGTATCACAAAATAAATAATTATTTATTTAACTATTAATATTTAAATCATTGTTTCTATAAATTATCAGAATTTAAATAATTGTTTTTACAAGTTATAATTAAGGGACTGTTCACATATTACGTTAGCACATATTATATTAAAATATAATCTTATATTAGATTAAGATTTATTTATAAGATTAATATAGATTTTAATATTGAATTGATTTACAAATTGATATCTATTTAAAGTAAACTTAAATTTTCACAGATATGACAAAATAATTGTCTACTTTGTGACTCTTTTCTTAAACTATTATTCAATTTTTTATATTAAAAGCTTAAAAAATATTATTCAAAATTACTTATATTTTTAAGCTAAATATAGTATTTTATTTATATTTTATTTTTATGTTTCTTTTATTACAGTTTTATTATTCGTTTCAATGACTAAACACGAGAATAGTTGTGTTTGTGTTAAACATATTAGAAATTTAAAACTAAATCAATAATTCAATCGATTGCTTACAATTTCCTAACAATTTTATCTAAGTTTTTAATGCATTTTACTTACATTAGAATTGCTTATAAATATTTTACTAGTCTCTCAGTTATTGATTTATTGACAAATTGTGTGCAAATAAGAGATATATATACATATATTTATATCGAAAATATCTAATTTTCCAATTTTGTCAATAAAATTTTAAACTGATAAAATGATTGTCGTTAATATAAACATAAACAGTTTACCATTTTATAGTTTATGCAATTATTAAAAAATACTAGTGTCCTACAGGCAATAATAATAATCAATTTATATAGTTTTAAATAAAATAATAACTTATTATTGATGTTCACATAACATTTCCTGTTTTCACAATTATAGTCAAGCAAAAGCTATTTAAAGTAAACACATTAATCCTAAAAAATATTTAATTATTATTTATTCATATAACTTACTCTAATACTGTTTATGACGTTTTGATGCATTTATATATCAATATTTATGTATAATAATGTATAGTATTATGTAAAATAGAGCCACTAGTTTTTTTAATACCTGCTATATATATGGTACTGTAATATGCATGTAATATAGTGCAATATATGCAATATTCAATATTGACTGACATATCATCTCTACAAATGGATAGTTTGACTCACTTTCATAAGAAATTGCCAGATGTTTACTAAAATTCACATTTAAATGCAACACATTTTGATATAAAGTAATAAAAAAAGCTTTGCTTCAAATGGCATTTTTTGTGTAAAATTATAGTTATTTTTTTGTTTATGTTATACAGTATATATATATATAATAAATTTCTTGCAAAATTGTTTAACTCTAAATGATGTCAAAAGTAATTAAATTAATTTATGATTTAAACACTGCCATAAACTTGTGCTGACCATTAACTGGCATTTCCCACACGGTATGCCCCCAATTGAGAACTACTAAAACAGTAGCTATGAGTCCATATAGTTAGTGTAGGATGTGATCAATATTTACCATTAATCTAATTATATTATTCATAGACATGAATTAATGGCCCACAGTTTGCAGTGTATAATATGTTTAAGGAGCTAACGACTCAGTTTATTCAATACTCTCTGTGGTATCTCTCTCTCTCTCTCTCTCTCTCTCTCTCTCTCTCTCACTCTCACTCACTCACTCACTCACTCACTCACTCACTCACTCACTCACTCACTCACTCACTCACTCACTCATTTGCTTTTTACTCAGTCTCTAAACTTCTCTCACAATTTTATATTATATGTGATATGTTGTGTTATATATATATATATATATATATATATATATATATATATATATATATTGTGTATAAGCACTGATATGTGAACGACACAAAAATTAAATGCCATTTCACTTACAGAATATTTTTTTATTTGATGAAAAAACTGAATTCATAACACAAACAACAATGAAAATCGTTTGTACCCTTTGTTGCTAACTAACGGTTCTCTAGTCGTTACGTTCTTTACTCTAACTTTTATAATCAAAGCAAAAACAAATAATAGTTGAGAAAATTAATTATTAAGAAATTCCGGTACTAAAAGTTATCTATAAATTTCTATCTCATATATATATATATATATATATATATATATATATATATATATATATATATAATTAATAGTTATATATCTAAGTTTCTCTCTCTCTTTCTGTGTAAAAGCAAATATGTAGAAAATAGTAGATAAGAAATGACACAAAACAATATCAAACAGCAAAATGTAAAGACAATATCAATTGAATGGGAATCGGAATTGAGTGCAAAAAATCAGTTAAAGAGTGTGTCGTTTGATTGCAATGTTTGTCGTGAACTTCACTATTATTGGAGTCAATGTACGCTTTATTTATTAGGGATACTCCAGTTGTTACAATCAATATATATATATCATTATATAATATATATTATGTCTATTGACATTTGAGTGTTTAAAATGCTACTGTCAATGACCACAAACTTACTGTAGATAAATATATACTGACTTTTGTGACATTTATTTTAGATATCATACTATTGTATAATAATAAACGTTTGATCTAATGATATTTGGTTGTAAATTTTAAACTTATATTAACACTAATTTATAATATTTAGAAAAATGCATTAGTTAGAAAATAATTGTTTTTTTAATTAGTGCTTTAATATCTTATAAGATCTTAAAAATCAAAATTATCTATATTTTCTATATAGATTTTATATATCTATATACAATATAAATTTAACAATACTCTCATAATTTTCAGTCAATTTAAATTGTTAATTAATTTTTTAAATTATTCATTAATCTAAAAATATTTAATATTAAACATATTTTTTATTTTTAAATAATAAAAATATAAATTAATAATAAATTATAGCACATTAAAGCTGATAAATGATAAATGAATTAAAATGTCAAAAACAGTACATTTTATAATTAACAAATATTCTTAATATATATTAAATAGTAAGCAAATATATATTTTAGATATTTGCTAAAGTTAAAAAATTATAATTAATTTAGTTTTATGACTAAATAATTTTAAACTTATTATTTGACACTTCATTAATACTGTATAAGTGTTATTATTAGAGATGTGCAATTAGATATTTCTAATAAATTTCCCTAATAATTCTTAAAAAATTTCTCATGAATAAATTTCTATGGAAATTTTACTTTATTATTATTTATTTATTATTAATATTTTGCTATAGGAATCCTATAATAGGATCACCATATTTATATGTATTGTAATACATACTATACAATGTTAAAAAATAATAGCAAATTAAACAATAATATAAATTTAACAAATATTGCAGAAATTACGATAATATAAAATACAAAAATATAAATTTGATATTAAAATTAATTTTATTTATTTAAATATATTTATTTAACTGTCTTACAATATTGAAAAACAATAATATTACATAAAATTTTATTTAAACTGTACACCAAATGATTAATATGATTATTAATCTATAGATTTTTAAATAAATTGAATGTTTTGAAAATATCTCATTATATAATTATATAGTTTTGTATATTTTAAACATATAAATTAAATCCATTAAGCAGTTTAATTAGAAAATTAAATGGTCATACAATTTAATTAACAACAACGAAATATTTTATTTAAATTAGATAATAATAATATAAATATTTACCTTTATACTATTATTAATATGATTATATGACATTTCTAATATTTATTGCTATATATGTATGTTATTTATAACAATCAATATTTGTTTAATATCATATATATATTTATAATAAATAGTAAACTTTTTGAGATATTTATCACATATTAATATTTACTATGTAATCCGATATTATTAAAAGTATGTTATTGTAAAGTCTACTTGAAATGCAAATAAATTATATAATTCATGTGATTCATAATAATATATGAGTTAAATATAACATAATATGCATATTCTTTTAAAACTCTCTCTCTCTCTCTCTCTCTTTCACTCTTTACTAATACACATACATATACATACACGTACTATACCATACATATTAAGTACATTGATATCACAAATGAAAACTAATTTTCAAGTGTTTATCTGAAAGTCTGAAAATTGAGTACTTATTTAATGAGCCAATACTTGAACTAATGGTATGTTTATTATATCAAAAGCTTAACTATTTTAATATAACCGGTAATATATATATTAATAAAGAATTATTATTAATATGCAAATCTCGTGATAATTTTTCAGTTTAATAATTAATTTTATCAAATATTTCTCAAAAGGTTTATTTTAATGCATTGTTCTATTATTTGATTTTATTGAAAATTTAACAAAACTTAAAATTGAAATCTATTTTACTAAACTATCAATTTGATATCCAAAATATAGATAGTTATTACATATATATATAGTATATATATATATTTAGCAATTGTATTTATGATAAAAAAAAATTTTGAATTTTAAATGTGTAAATAGCTTTTTATACTATTAAATTATTTTATTATATAATGTTTAAAAATAAAATTCTATTATAAGTTGCATTTTATTTTTCTAAAGTTAATATAATTGTATTGAATTTCATATCTACTGTAATTTATTCTAAATATAACTCAAATATACTTGTGTTCGGACTTTAAATATAAAAATATAAATTGCTTTATTTTTTATATAACAATATATAATATATAATAAGATAATGCTTTTAGAAAATATATTCTTTATATTTCAATCAAAACATATATCAATATAAGAAATAAAAAATATTTTATGTGATTCACATAACAACTAATAAATAGCAATAAAAATATTGCAATTGCAATAATTTAAACTGATGTACTTATTGTCATTATTTAATATATTTAATACAATTATTGTATGTTTGTATGTAAATAGCAAATAGAAAAAATAATTTTGTTTTTTCTACAGAAAAACTAAATTAAAAAATATAATAAATTTCTTTAGCAAATAATTCTTTAATCAAATAACAAGAAAATGTTTGAGTCTATTGTTTGTGTTGTTTGCATACGTTTTCTACAAATTTTATTTATTATAACTAAAGTATAAAATTATCGGCAGATAAATATATCGAAATCGGTTGGAAACCGAAAAATTGTTTATTTGAATCACTTTTACATAATATTTTACTAATGGTCTATTTCTGAACATTTTAACCTTTAAGTAAAATTTGATATTTATTTTTTAATTATAGCTAATTATGTTTCTCTTATTATAATTAATTTGTTTTCAAATAACTTTATTTATAAGTTATCTTTTTTTTGTATTCTCTTACTCTTTATTTCTTTATTCTATAAAATAAATTGTTTTTAATGTAATATAATATTAATATAATATATTAGATTTTTGTTTTGTTTTCAAATCAATGATATTGCTATTTGAAACTATTTTATTAGATTCGCATTTCTGTTTGTTTCATATAAATTGTCAAAATGTTCAAAAAGTTTGTAAAAGACAGGTGGGTGTAAATGTATTGTCTGATAAAAACATAAATCACAAATCATTTATACGGAAATTAAAACAAAAATTTATTGACCATTATATCAATATACAATTTTTTTTTATTTCATAAAACAATACTCTATTGTATAAAAACATTCATTGTATTAGTATTTTCTTAAAATCAAATTAAAATGCATGTTATTTGTAAAAGGGCCTTACATTAATCTCGGGCACGCGGTTTTTGCTATAATTCTTAAACGAACTGAATTAATTTTGTAAAAAGTGTAAATTAAAATGCATGTATTATTTATTTAATTTTTAATTTTGATATCATATTTATTTTGGACGTTTGCAATAACCTATACTATAAATGTTAGAATTTTCAATAGTAAGTTTTTAAAACTGAAAATTTAAAGAAAAATTTTTTTAAATTGGTCAAAGAATAAAATGGCTTTTCAAACTTGTGGAAAAACACATTATATAAAATTTGGAAAATAAAATTTATTTATGGACAGTTATTAGAAGAGATATTAATACTATTGCTTATTCTGAAAACAAAATTTTTTTATGTTAAATATTTTTTAAGATAATTAAATTACAATAAAAAACACAACATTATATTTCGATAATGCAATTTTTAATTAAATTTGATTATCTAAAAAATTATTTATCATAGTAAAATTTAAAAAACAATAGTATTAATATCTCTATCTAATAAGTTTCTACTGTCCATAAAAAACGTCATTTTATTTTCCACGATTTTATATAATGTGTTTTTCACAAGTTCGAAAAGCCATAAAAAATTTATTCTTCGACCAATTTTAAAAATTTTTTCTTCCCATAAATTTTCAGTTTATTTACAAACTTTATTGAAATTTTATTCTAATTTATAGTATAGGTTATGACATAGTAGTTTGCAAACGTCCAAGAATAAATATGATCACGTGATCAAAATTAAAAATTAAATAATTTATAATATCACGCGTAAATCACTTTTTAATATTTTTAATCTCAGTTCGTTTAAGAATTATAACAAAAACCGCGTTTAATGTAGGCATATTATTTTAATTTAATTAGCAATATAACTTTAATTTAATTATAAATAATTTGTAATTTATGTAAAGTAAAAGTACTTTATATTTGAAAATAATTTATATTTAGAAACATTGCATAAAAATTTAGCAATAATTTAATTAAAAAATAGATTTAAAATCAACATATTTGCTAATAATAGCAAATATTCATTTTCTATAACTTTATTATTTTCAAATAACTGCCGACTATTTTATGGGTTAATCTATTGTCTCAAATCCTTAGATAAGGGATAGCACTGATCATACCTTTTATGTTTGATATATCAGTGCTTACGACTACAACATTTAAAATACTAATGTATAACAAATTCATAATAAAATAAAATGATAATTTCAAAAATACAAAAACAGTTTTTAATGTATTGGTGCAAACAATTGCAGTAAAACTCAACTTATATTTTACATTTATTTGATTCAATTATATAAAAAGTATATTTTTCAGTTAGTTTTATATATTCTATAAATCATTGATACAAATAAGTTTAATATAAATATACTGATTTAAATGATAAGATAGATTTAAAACGTGAGAGTCTTTAAAGTTATTTATGTGGAAATTAAATATAAATAGTAATTTTGAAAGTAAACCAAACAATAATGTTTTATATGTTATATATCATGAATAATGCCATTCATGTTAAATCTTTCAGAGATTTACACTTGAATTGCAAATACTCTGATCTCTCTCTCTCTCTCTCTCTTTCTGATACTATTTTAATGTCATATGATGTTAAATATTGTTTATATGGTGTCGACATACAAAACATTGGTTTTACTAAACACACGGGTTTGTTGTTAGTCATAACATTTGTCGCAATTGTTTTGTTACACTTGACTGACGATAAAATGGACACAAGAAGTGTACTGACATTACAAACATTAAGGATTCGACCTTTTATGCCATACCATACACTTCTATGGTCTATACCATTGACATAGGATTTACTATAATATTGAGAGAGAGAGAGAGAGAGAGAAAGAGAGAAAAAAAATATTTGGAAAAGAAGCCAAAAGTCATTGATTTGTTATTTTTGCTCCAATTCTCAACACAAACAACACTTGGATTGCTCTCAGACTACCAGATCATACATTTCATGTCCTAAATAGTGGACACATATTGATCTATAAAAATAATATTTTGATTACATTGCATAAAATAAATATTATTAATCTATTAAATTAGTTTAATAAATTAATTCCAATAATATACAAACATAATAGTATATATTATATTGACAAAAATATTTATTAATTTATATATATTTTTAAATGACCATGATAAAAATAGTAAGTATAATTCAAATTGAAATATTTGATTATTATTTACTAAATATAAAATAAGTAATAATAAAATATCGCTCTTTTTATTTACTATAAGATATCAATGTCTGACCCAATATCTGGTGTGTGTTTTCACTGTAAGACATGCGTATAGTTTTGCTTAAATCCATGAGTTGTTACTATTTTTAGCACCAATTTTGTTGTATTATATTATATATTATTTGTATTATACGCTAATATTTATATATTAGAAGAGATTATTTCAATAATAGATTTTTTTATATTTTTATTTTTTATTTCTTAAAATAAATTTTTTTAATTCAACATTTTTATGAATCAATATATTTTGTTTCATTAATAAAAAATTTATTAAAATTAAAACCAAAATTTTATATTTTCTGATATGAAATTTATAATTAATAATTAACGTTAATTTTTTATATCAATTAAGAATACTTATTTTTAAATTTTAAATAACTTTAATTGAAATAATTATGATTTTATTTCATTATTTAAGAAAGTTATGTAAAAATATACATTACATTTAAGTTAACATAAATATATTTATTTTATGACTATTATATTTTATTAAATATTTTGAATCTATTTTATGAAACTACATGAAATAAATCTGAGTCTAATTAAATTAAAGAGATTTATTTTCTTATTTTAGTGATTTTTAGACCTTAATTTCGGCAAATACTGTATATAAGAAAATTGAATTTTACTTTTTTATGGCAACAATTTGTAGGTTTTACTAATAAATATAAAACTAAATTATTTGTATAAAGTAAAAGTTATAAATAATTGATAATTTTATTTAAATTAATGTCCATATAAAAACCAATAGAAATTGTTTAGTTTATATATTATTAAACATTATGATCATTACAAGATTTTTATAACACTAATTTTACAAATAATCATAAATAATTAAAAACGCCTTTTAGTTTTGCTTACTATAATTGTTTGTATTAATTCTATTAAATAATAAGTTAATACATAAAGTTGTAATTATTTGCAATCTATATTATAGATATTTCAAATTTAAAGTATACTAAATTATAATAAATATAAATTACGATTTTATATTTGTTAAATAAAAGTTTTAATTTATTAAGTATTCATAATATTTTATTCATATAATTTTAATAAAGAAGATATTTAACATTATACAGTATTGCTTTAAGTTTAAAAATATTATATTAAAATTTAGCATTTTTCACTAATCAAATATTTGCATACCTATTTTTAAATCATATGTTTTAATTATACATTAATATGATAATCACTAATGTGAATAACTAAATATTTGTACATTAATATATTTTTTATTAAAAATTTAAAACGAATAATGCTAAATTTAGTATCAAAAATATTTTGTTTTATAAAATTTCAAGTTAAACAATTTTGTAATTATTAAAAATAGGAAATTAAAAATTTTGAAATATATTAAAAACTAATGTTGATACAATTTCTAAAATAAAAAACATAATTAATATTAAAGTTTAAATTTTAAAAATCTTAAAGTTTAACAACATATTTATTTCAATTATCAAACATTTAGTTTTTTTCTAAAAGTTTAGAGTTTACGGCAATAACATGTGTGTCAGTGAAACACAGGAAACAATGATTGAAAGCACTTTATTTTATTTTGTGTCACTCTTTCATTTCGGTATTAAATCTATTATATAATAGATGTTTTGTTGGTTTTATTTCAAGTTTTTATACAAAATTTCCTTTTCAAATGCTTATAATGAACAACAATATATTACTCTATTATTTTGTTTTGCATAAAACATTGTATTTTATTATAAAATACAATATATGCATTGAAAGAAATTTAGATAATTTTGTCGGTAATTTAATAGATAATGTTGTAAAAAACAGCGTCAATATAAATATAAAAGATGATAATTCATAATTTATAAAAGTTTCAATAATACAATATATATATATATATTGACATTTCTATCGATTTTTGGTTTATTTATGTATAACTGTAAAGTACTATAATATTTATTGATTGTCTGAGAAATTGGTTATCAAAAGTCAATCCAAACACTCAAATATTGTGCTTATTTTGGTTGCAATTCTTTGTTATTTTATATTATTTTTTGTATTTTTTATTTAATATGATGACAATATTTGAGTCCACATGTTTGACACAATAACAAAAATCACATTTTAATATAACATATTTTTTATATCTTTCTATCTTTTAAAACTAAAAAATGCATTAAAAACTCCTAAAGCTATTTGTTGATATATATTTATAAATCTATAACTAATCTATAAAAATACATTTTGATATTTTTCTAGTTTTATAGCTTAATGTTTGTGTAGTTAAAAAAATATTTTTACTTTAAAATAAATTTAATAAAAGTACAAATGTTATAATCAACCAATGGGCGGACTACTACTCGACAATTTTTTTAATACCTTAAAGTAGTTACTGTTTTTCAAAAAATTACTCAATCGAGTAGTGTTTGCCTATTGTACCTCAAAAATATCACTTATTGTTATTTGTATTAAATTCTTTTTGTTTGTTACTATAATTTTTATATAATATAATAATACATCATTTTATACGATAATAGAATTAACAATTATTTTATATTATTATATTATAAATTATATAATTAACTTATACTTAAAATTAAACGAATGTTAAAATTTTTAATTAATAAAACACTTAGTTTTTCTTTTTATCATTTTTATTATTTTAAATTTTTTTACAGTAATGTGCTTATAAGATATAAAAAGTGAATAATATAAAATAAAAATACTTTTAATTATGTTTTTAATGCTATTTTACATAAGTATTGTAAATAAAAAGCAAATTGTTTATATAACTCACGTAAATCTTTAATTAATTTTATTTAAACTTTGTGAACAAAAGATTTTGTATATATATACTGTATATACAAATACAGTTTATTTATTATTTATATTTTTACATAAAAGATTTTTTATTTGTATTATTGAAAAGTAAGCTTTTGTAAAGTTGAAAAATAAGAAAAATAACGTTTTTAGATGAAAACTTCAGTAATGTTTTAAGTAATTCCCGATTGACTAACAAATAAATTGCAGTCAAACTTAACAAATGATAGTATTTTATTTGATTATAATTCATGGATAGCTTTCAATGGATGATATGACTATTAAATTATATGTTTATAAAATATCATTAATTAGACGTTAAATCTTTACTTTTCATATAACATTCAGTATATTATTAAGATTAAACACTAAGTAATGCAGTATTATATTGTTAGGACATAACTAAATATTTTAAGTTTATAAAGTACTCTTTATTATTTTAATTAGTATATATTTTAAACAAATATATAAATGTCATTTTAGAATTTAAAATAATAATTAATATTTACTTATAACTTAAATATTTTGCATTAGTTTAAGTATTAAAAATTTACAATAATATCAATTTAATACAAATAATTATAAACTGTTAAAAAATAATAATATAGCTTTTTATACACTTATTTTTTAACGACTAAATAATAATCATATATTTTATTTTGTAGTTAAGTATATTTATATAAAAACAAATATTTTTTGTTTATAATATATAATTAAATAAAAAATCTATTCCTAAACAAAATTTTAGTTATCTTTTAAACACACGATTTCTTATAATTTTATTATAAAACAGAATATTCTGGTCTTTGTTTTATTGTATTTCCTATGCATTAAAATTCCAGTTTGTGTTAAATTTAATTATACTCTTCTTTTAGAGTAATATATATATATACAAGCCTTTAGTCTATTTAAGTCACAACCAAATTGAAAGTCATATTAAGATTTGTTTAGCATTTGAGTGCAAAAGCGCACAAAAAACGGACATTTGGTTGAACCGGGATTTTTGTGTTGCAAACAGACATCCGCCTAATCAACAAAAGCCAACTGACTGTCCACCTAATCAATTGGACTTTTTATTAATAGTGTATTGACTGAAAAATTATTTGACATATAAATGTAAAGAATAGGCGATTTATGTTAGTCGACAAAAGTCATGTCGACAACAGTCGTCACCAAATATAGTATACGACTAATACTCTATCATTAAATTTAGCTGTTTTTTATTGAATGCTCAAATCTATAGCACATAAACTTATTGAATAACTTATCGATAACTAACTTATTTATGCGACCAAAAATGCATTACTTGCTGTAAAAATTGTATGCTTTCCTTATAGTTACTATCCATTGCCGATGCCATTCATGTATGCGCCCAAAAGCAAAGCATATATCAAATTCACTATATTTTGCGCTATAAGTAATCAACTTCTCGTTGATGATTAGGTCTCTCACAAACTCTATTACCAGATCAGCCCTCTCTGTCATCAAATAGCTGTCAACAAATTATTATTATTATTATTTGTCAAATTGTTATATACATATTATACATGACTTAATGAGACAACACATCAATAATATTAATGTAATGTAATATTTAAATACTTTTCACCGTTTATATTGCAAAGCAATTATTTTTTATATAAATAACATTAGTGTATGTACTGTATGTATATCTGTTGATCACTAATATTTTTTCCATTAAATAAATTATTAAATATTTTTTTATGTCTAATATAAATGTTAATACTAATATTAATGTTATTTAACACATTTTCATATGTAGTGTTATTATCACTTTATGCTCTTAAAAATAATTAATAAAAATTAATTATTTATTAAATTACATATAATACTAAATTTCAATTATTTTTTACATATAATAATAGCTTAGCAATCTATATTCTTAATTTAATAACTAAATAAATTATGTAAAAATTATTTGTTAGTTTATTTAATATTAATTGAAAACATGATATTCAAACAATCTTATATAAATAACATAATATATATAATTTTTAAAATATTTTATTTTCTATTAAATAATTTAACTAATTTATTACTTGTTTTATTTTTTACAGGTATGCAATAATAAATTTATTAAGAAGCAAATTCAATTCAACATGCTCAAAAATAGTATAAAATAAAATTTATTAAAATTGTACAACACTTGTGAGTTTCATAAATATAATTGTTTAAAAATACAAAAGTTTGAAAAAATAAAATTTAATAATGATTAACAAATTCATATTATATAAATTTTTTATATTTAACAATAACACAATAATTATAGAATTAAATAATTGTATATAAATAATATACAGTTTTTTTAATTTTAAATTGAATTTTAAAAGTTATATTATATAGTATTTTATATTATAATAAAAGACTTTGCTATATATATATATCATACAAACTTGTGTTATATTACTGTATATTTAAACGAGTAAAAGAATTTCTAATAATATAAAATATATTTGTGTTTAAAATATAAAACTAGTTTTACAATAAATCTTAAGTTTATTGTGACATTTCTTTGTGTGTATTATATAATAAAATTACATTTATTCACAAATGCTTTACTTTTTATACATTAAAATATTATAAGAACTTTTGTCTTATATATATAGATACAAGAGTTTGAAACCATAAGCTCTAACATTATATAAATAGACATAAATTTTAAAGACTATTTATAAATGTTTCAAAATTGGAATTTTAATTTAAATTTTTATTTATTTTTGCCCATCATATACAATAAAATCTATTATTTTGAGAAGGATCTATTTTTTGTTAGTTTACTTTTTTATCATAGTAACACATTATATTGATTTTTAAATTAATAACAGTATTACATATTTATATATTTTGTTATACTTTTATTAGTATATTTATAAATATATAATTTCATATGAATTTTAAATCAAAATATAATTTATACACTATATACTGTACTAACATTTTTAGAAATTTTTATCATAAGAATTTTTTTTAATAATAAGTATCTTATTTATGAGAATTATATCAAAATTATGAGATTTATATGTAAACCATTGAGAATTCTATATAGTATTGCCAGAAACAAACTTTGATGGCATAAATTACTATTTTTACATTATAATTAAAATATTGATTATTGTTAATTATTAGTTAACATGAGACATATTATAATCAAAATATTAATTTTTATAACTATTAGTTTATATTAGTGATATTATAACCAAAATATTTGTACAATAATATAAAATCATTTATATTCAGTCAAAACACACACACATATATATATATACAGTATATTGTAATATACATTACTAAAATTAATTCGTTAAAAATTAAAAATAAATAAAATTGTTATCTATATTGATAATGTCTGTGTCTAAATAGATCAATATATTTCAAGACAATAATATTCTACATTTTAATGTTTTATGTGATTTTTAAATCAAAATTTATAATTTTTTAACTTTGGTCGCCATTTTGTCGGTGGTGTTGAAGAGACAGATCATTTTTGATTCTAATTTTTTACATATTTTATATTTATAGTTACTATCTTTTCAATGCAATAATGTATTATATTTTAGACTTAATAATCGTTTATGTAAAAATATTTTATGAAAATTCACCTAAAATGTCATTTACTTACTGACAGATTGCTAGTTATATAAATTTATTTGTATATATTATGTCGTATAACCTCATCTATACAGATATTATTGCAATGGACTCAAACATTTAATTGCCGTCACTATTATGGCTATAATATGACACAAAAGCGTTTGCTTTGCATATATATTACTTGATCATTGATTTTATGAGTTTGCATAACATATTAATACGTTTTTATATTTAATCTGATTTTAATTTTCTAATGGTTTGTATGTGTATATGTTTTATGAATTAAAAAAATTATAAATTAAATAATATAAATATTTATTGAAAAATCAATTATAAAATTTATTTTTTTTAAATAAATGAAAATAATTTAGCTAATTATTAATTTATTTTATTTTAATCTCAAATTAAATGTTTGGCTATTTTCAAATGATATCTAGTTTTGTTTAATTTATTATACTATAGTTTCACAATTATTTGAATGTTTAATATTGCTGTTTAGTGTCAATTAGTCAGACATTAGGTATATTTTATTTTCATTCAATAAATAGACGGCTGATCCGATCAATAGACATATTTTCAAATCCACAGAAAAAGTCATCGAAATCTGAAACTTACAAAATTGTCAGCAATTTATAAGGATTTTATTGTCCATTTAACCATTGACTTTCATCCGTGTACTTTATAACAGTACATATATAATATGTGTATAGCTTTTTAGTTAACTATTAAATCAAACGATCATTAACTATCCTTTACTACAACTAAAATAATTTTTTATACAATATTGTCTAACAAATGACACTTTACCTTTGAAAACATAAAAATATTATCTATCATAACAACAAATCGTTATTATTTTAGTAATGTAGATAAATAATAAAGATCATTTTAAATGCTAAAGTATATAGTTTGGTAAACAAACAGACATAATATTTTATATATTATTTATGATGTATAGTATAGAATCAGTTAAAATTTATGAAAACAGATAAAAAACATTATATGTAAGTATTATGAAAGACTATATTTATTGCAATTTTGAGTATACTTTTAAAAGTGTACACAATTATAATGTTTAATGAGTTTAAGATCAATATTACAATCAATATATGTTTATATTTTAATATTTTTGTTTTTACTTTAAGACAATATTGATTTTTATGACGTTATATAATAATAATACTTAATATTCTATACTTCTATAAAGCAATATATTAAGTATTTATGATTGATGTATATATGGATGTGTGATGTATGATATGATTTGTGCAAACAATAAGATTTGTTTATATAAATATATTTTTGTTAAGGACTTTGTTATTGAGAACATTTAATTTGTAATTCAATACAATAGTGTATTAATAATACAAATATTAGTGAATAAAAACATTAGCTTTATATGAAAGAAAAACGACAGTATATTGGATGTACAATACTAACCATATAAATGTTAGTATAGTTTTCAAAATATTTTGTGTAATTTATACAATAATAAAGCAAAGTAAGTGATGGAGAGACACATATAGTATAAAGTGTTGTATATTATATATATATGAAATATTTATAGGTATAATCTTTTTAGGCCTCAAATTCATAACTTATATCATCTAATAAATCAAAGCATTTTTTCATCTAAATATATGATCTAAAAGAACTGCAGAAAAAGCTTATCAAATACTATAGATATTAGAAGAGAGGACTTGTATTATGTATTCACCAAATATTCATATCATTGAATATATGTTACAATTTTTTTTCATTTTACCAAAATATTCCTTTTTTCTCAATTTTTATTCAATGGATTCAATGTTTTGATGCATACAATGTTTAGCAATCATTTTCTCACTTTTAGGATCTCTCTCTCTCTCTCTCTCTCTCTCTCTCTCTCTCTCTCTCTCTCTCTCTCTCTAACTTACTCACTGATGCCCACACCTACGTACTAACTCACTCACTCACTCACTCACTAACATTATGATAGTATTTCTTTAAAACCACAGTCAAAACATGCAATCGATTATTCAAATGCATAACTTTGACGTTGTATTGCTGTGAATACTGTATATATGGTGTATACTATACACATAGAGAGTGTGTTTGAGTGCAACACTGAATGCAAATACAGTATTATTGAGAGGAACGGTATGTAAAGCAATGCTTTCAATACAATACATTACAATACAATATAATATAGTTCTGTTTTTTGTAAGGTTTGTGAGGTATAGTTTCTCATCAATACTTTTACTTTTTTATAACTACTTTGTCACTCAATATGATTTAGTTTTATATCTAAAAGTTGAGATGCATTATAAACGTCAATACAATGCATATTTTGGTAGTGAATGTATTTTATAACACAATAAGACACATAAAATCTGTATAACTTATTATGATTTGAAATATAAATATAGTATTTCTCGAGAAAATACAACTTTGGCAGCGCTTGTCATCTCTAGTTTGCCATCATTTCTCAGGGCTTTCTATGTCTATAACTATTACTTATAATGTTTTTACATGTTTTGCTAAACTTGTAATATATTTATATTATAATTAGAAAATTTAAGAGCAAATCAAATGAGAGTCAATGTATTTTTCAAAAGATTTTATTTATAAAAATATAGATTTCTTTGTAAATCAGATTTTTTTAAAGAAATACTAATAAAGATTTGATTTGATTGATAAAAATATATTCAATTTTTCTAATATAATAATATTTTTAAGTAATTGTGTTTTCAGTATTATTTAATTAGCAAAATAAACATTTTTTAATAATAATTTTAGTAATTCTAGTAAAAATAATCAGTATAAAATAATTAATTTATTTTAGTAATTATATAATAAATAATTATTTATTTTAAAATAAGACTAATTGTATAATATAATAAATAAACAATAAAAATATTTTGCAAATTTTACATATAATTTAATTTTAATTTTTAATTTAATTTTATTGTATAAATAGTTCATATATGCAAATCTTTGATAAAGTAATTAAATATATTATAAATACAATTAAAAAAAATAATTTATATTACTATGATAATTTCATAATAATAGTAATATTAATTATATATATTTATATACAATTTATAAATTATAAATAATTTTTATATCTAATTATATGTTATATAATTAATTATTTGATTAATCTAAAATTATTGTTGTCTGATACAAGAGCTTATATTAAATATCTATAAACTAAATAAATATTTTAGCAAAAAATAAATAAGTAAAAGCACTAATAAAGATGTATAAAATAATAAAATTAATGCAAATGTCAATTAAAATGTTGATTGTCGTTAATTTAAATAAATTGGTTTTTATTTAATTTAAATTTTAAATAAGTTTTTAGAAATTTGTTAGTAAAGCTATTTTCATCAGTAGTTTTAATTGAATGTCTGATAGATTTAAGCGGAATATAACTTTAAAATGCAATTCAATTAATTTTGTCGGTAATGATTGTGTGAATGCAAAACACTTTACTGATAATGATGTGCACATTATATATACAGTAGTTATAAATATATATATCGTATATTGAGAATCGTGTAAATCACTAAAAATTTATTTAAATATATTTTTATTTTGTTTTATTGTCGGATAAAAACAATATTTAGTTAATCAATAAATGCATAAATAATGTCGTGTTTTGCATAACAACTATAAATAACAATAACGGATATAAAGAGTTTTAAAATCTTAGCGTAAATTCAAGTAATAAATGAAATGCTATGAAAATATAAGTAAACATTTTATTTTTGCATTTTAAAAATTGTTATAGAAATTCACTTTCTCTTATTACTTGTTATATCATATTATAGCCATTAGGTCCAAAAAAAATCAGAAAAATTGAATTTAATGTATAATATTTTCTATACTTTAGCTTAGGTCTGCTATATTTTAGGCACTGGTTTAACGTCTATTGCAAGTGCATTGCATTTGCTTAATGGCTAATAATAAAATTTATTCAATATTTGGTAAGCTTTGGATTTTTCATTCTTCCAATTTCTTTAGATTTATATATTTTTTTTAGCTTTTTTTGGATTTGCACTCTTTCTTCTCTCTCTCTCTCTCTCTCTCTCTCTCTCTCTCTCTCTCTCTCTCTCATTCTGATGTATTCAATGGAAAGTATGTTTAAGGACTATAAATGACATTATACTGTATGTGTATATAGAATATTACTTTATATGTCTTATAATTTATACAGAATATTCTGTATGTGTGTTAACAATCATTTTGTGCGACAAAATCTATGAGTGAGTTATTCTTATGGGGTTTCAGTGCTCGTTGTTTATTATGAAAATGCAAAATATTATAGTATTTATTTAAATTGAAGTTATTATAAAATATTATAAATTTTATGACAATTCCGTGTCTGAGACTCTCATTTCCATATCAAGTCTATTGTATAATCATTCACACAATAACTATAGTCAAGATTATTATACATAACATTGCATAACATAAGAATAAATTAAAAAAATATTTCAATGAATTTTTGATTTTATAAGAGCATAATAGCATATATTTATAATCTATGCAACATTTATATACTGTACTTATTTTCTATTTATATTCATTATTCTTGTTATATTTTCTTGTTATTTATGTATATCTTTGCTTATGAGTACTTAAAAATAATATGAATACAACTATAACATTGAGAATAGCCTCAAGTATTATATAACAAGCATTAAATTTGAAGAGTTTTGTTTATGAGTTTTATAAATAATATGCTATTTTGAAATTTCTATATAACGTATATTATATTTTATTGCTTATCTTGAAATCATTATATTGTAATATGTATTTTGATATAACATATTTAAATATTACAGTTTATTCTAACTAATGAGCAATAAAACAGTAACAATTGAATTGTTAATAAAAATTAAATATTTTAAATAAACAAAATGTTTATTTTATATTAGTTTGATATAGTAGTATGTTAAAGTAAATAATAAAAATATATTTTGATTTATTAATTACAATCAATTATTATAAATGTAAATACTAATACTATACAAATAAATTCAAAAATAATCGAATTTAATTTAAATAAAAATATATATTCAATAATAATAATTATAATAATAAAAAATGACATCACTTTGATTGACAATCATATAAATTGTACAGTAGTTTGAATTTGACATATTATTAGACTATATCTTTCAATTGAATTTTTGGACATAATATCGATGTCGTGTTTCAATTTGTTTCGCAACTCAACAATTGTTACAATGGCTGTATTTTTGTGGTTTTTTGTGGTTTTTTGTGACACAAAACACTTACATTATTAGATAACATTGTCATCAATAATCTCATCAGTCATACATTTTTTTGAGAATTTTTTTTATTTTTACAGTATATCATACAATATAATATTTGCTTTTAACAAATAATATTAATTAAACTTTTTAATCGTATCATTACACGATTGCATCTATTATAAAATATTATTTTTATTATTTTTAATGAATTGATATATTTTATAATATTTTTAACATTTTATTATTTTAAAATATTAGTTACTTTATTAATAAAATCATAGCTAAAACTATAACTAAATAATTTTTCTAATACATTAATAATGTTATAAAAAATATTATAATTTCGATATATTTTACTATACAAATAAATAAATTTTAATGTATTATTAAAGACTTCATTTTGAATTTATTTATTTTAAATAAATATACTTTTTTATAAATAGATTATTAACATATGTAATTTTAAATATAGAAAATTATTTATTTAGAAATAACATAAAAATTAATTAAATATTTTTACTTGTATTACTTATTTTAATATTACTGATTATAAAATCATTTCATGTCATTTCTAAAATATACTATATTTAATGTTTATATTTATATTAAATATTAAAATTGAGTTAAATGAAAATTGTCTAAAACTAAAAATATTTATATTAAGTAGCAAATACAATAAATTATATTTTCTAATAGTTATAATAGGCATATTTAAATTAGTGTAATAATTTTTTTTAAATAAACATAATTTTAATTTTTTCTGTTTACATAAGATTTTATTTAAATCAGTATATACTACTGTATATATATAATATAATGATAAATAATATACTAAATTTATTTTTAAAAATATAATAATATTAAATATTAATGTTTTTAATTATTAATACAGAGCTCTTTTAAATATTTTATAGTAAATAATATTTTTAAAAATATAAACTCTTTTTGTAGATTAATTGTCAATATTAATCAAATACAAAAAATATAAAAACTAATAGACTTTGATCACATTATTAGAAAATATAAACATTATAAATGGTATAATATGTTATGTTTGTCTTTACACTATTTATTTCATAATACTATATATAGTATATAAAGCTTTTGATGTAGCGTTAAATAAAAGCACCCTTTAGTTTGTCATTTATATCGCCACTAATAGTCTATTTAGGAAAGTTTGGCCACACTTTTATGATTTTTTCCTAACTTTACTTTGCTATACAAGCTATGTTTGTACAGTATATATCCTACTGCCCCTTAATTTAGTTGTATAAAAATATTTTTTCAAGAGATCTAAAATATTGCATCGATAGTAATGTCTTATATTATAAGTGTTCATCATTTTGGGAGACAGGATGTGCCAAATGAGATGATAGAGCATTACCAACAAAGTTGTGATTAAAGGCACACAAAACTAATGTTTCTCTCAAAAATTTTGTTGTTTTTTGGCTAACTATTTGATAACAATAGCAAAATAATGTTTAGTTTTCTGTTATTTTGTATTGAATTTAGGCATTATGTTAACTATAGCAGAGTTTTCATATTATTTTATGCTTAAATCTATTGCTACTAATAATAGGAAATTGTTGAAAAAGAGTAAAACCGATTGGATAGTCAAATATCACAACATTAGTATAATTGCATCAAAATTCAAGTATAAGAACATTGATTACATTATTGATTAGTTAAAAAATAAGTTTAAATTGTTAACTATAAAAAAATATTTAGGTTTTAATGCAATTTTATTGCTTTTTTTAAATATCACAGTATATTATTTTTTAAATATTCAAAAATTAAACATATTGATATAATTGTTTATGTAACCAATAATTTACAATCATTATTTCATTGAATATTTCATCTTTATTGTTTAGTTATAGTATTTTAAGTTGAAAAAAGTATTTATATAAACATGTTTAATAATTATTTTATTTTTCTATCAAATTTTTTATATATTGATAATTACATGATTAATATATTTTTATACAATTTTTTATTAATTTTATCTTTAAATTCATTTGTTTTTAAATGCTATGTAATTCATGAATATTTATAGAAAATAATGTTAATGTCATTAATATTATTATAAAAATGTCATATTTATATAAAGTCAATGAGTAATATAATGACAAACACTTGACATCGCATAACAGCATATCTATAGTCATATAGTGTATCACATAAAGGAGTGTTAACTTAATTCCGATGCCATTCCGTAATAGCAATAAAAACTCAGTTTGAGAGCTGAGGGATGCGTCAAAAAGAGAGGGAAAATAGTGAACATAAAAGTTTTGGATCTCATTTGGGATCAAAGTGGACATCAATGGTATGTCTGTAAGAAATGATGAGATGTAGTCGTCAAGTAATGCACAATACAGTTGTCGACGGGTTGTTCATTGCTTTCAGTTGTATTGCTATACAGTATTGGCATTTAGTGAGTGAAATGTGTGCCAAAACTTTAGTACTAATTCCCAATGGATTACCATTTGTATCAACGAATGCAATCCCCTTATGTCTCCACACAAGACCTCAAATACTGAGCACACATACAGACACAACCCATACTCTTATCATAAGTGAAGTCATAGATATCGGACCAATACATACACATTCTATACCTTTATGTCTGTTATAGTGTAAAGGGAACGGCAGCTAAACCATACGGTGCTATTGATTGTATAGATGGCAACACGAAAATGCTCTTTATTTGTGAGTTTCTCATGTCTTACCACTCATTTAAAGTTGTGACTCTTTTGGTATATAAGCTGAACATCAAATGTTATGCCGATATCATCCCTCCCTCTCTCTCATTGCTTTCAAAATTAACTCCAAAGGCTTGGAATTTATTTTATCTGTCATTGCATTTGAAATACATTAGCACTGCATTGACTGCTTGTATCAAATCAGTTGTTAAGTCAAGTCGCGTATCCCTATAAAGTCATCAATACATCCCTTGCATCCCTGTCCGCTCATTGTCTACATCTCATTACAACAAAATACACATAGAATTTAAAGGCATTGTTGCAATCATTAGATTCTTTGAGAGCCAGCACCGGGAGACGCAACTATCATCTCTATGTCTTACTATATATATATTATTATTATATCATATAATACAATATAAAGTACAGTATATTTACTTGGATTCAAGTAAATTATTATCGAAATTATAAATCCTATACACCTCTTATCAATAGTCAATACACAAACATTTATTAAAGCAAAATATTTGACAGAATGTTATAATAAAAATAGATTCAAATGATTATTTGATTTAGACATGTCATTAATAGTTAATTTCAATAATTTTAGATATTTTACAATTGTATTACATTTTTCAAATAGTTATTGTAAACAAAATTTGTTTAAAGTAATGAATTTATATTGAATATTTTTATTCAGTTTATACAATGGTATTTACAGTTATTTTATAGACTACATTAATAAATTAAAATTACTATTTTGAAAATACTGTACATTATTATGTAATTGAAATATTATTATTATTTAACTTTTATATAAACTTTATTTATATAAATAAAATATCATATAATATATATATATAATAGTTTTCAATATCATTTATAATTCATTAAATTTAATGGATATTTCATCTATTTATCTATAGCTCTGTAATAACAATACTTAATGAGCATTCACATTTTAATAATTAAAATTTACAATCAATATTTTTATAAAGTATTTAAATTATAGATAAATATAGATATTTGAATATTTTTTAATTGCAAATAATTGCATTTTTATTAGATAAAAAAGTTAAATATAAAATTGAAATACTTTATATTTATATTTAATGTGTTCATAATTAGCTAATTATCTAAAAAATATATAATACGTAACATAATCTCAAATGTATTTGTTGAAAGAAATGTTTTAATAATTAGTTTTCTAATATTTTAACACTTGTTTTTGGTATTATAATATTAAATATATATAATACTTTATTTATGGTATGCAACTCATTAAAAATATTAATTTTTCATAAATAGTATTTTATGATGTGTATTAAAAATCATTAATTTTATTGTTAGTTTGATTAATTAAATGTTTAAATTTTATGATAATTTGTCGAATCCACTGTAACATAGCAATATACATTATTACAATTTTCTATTAGTTTTATATATAATTACATTATTTAATTAATATATATTATATAAACAATTGCATAACTATGATTACTGAATGTCTCTGTTTTTTCAACATTATAAAAATTTGCTTATTTGTATAATACAAATGTTTAAATAAAAAAAAAACTTTAATTTATAAATAATCATAAATTATATTATATTTAGTTTATTAATATAATAATTTAATATCTAGAGTAATATGGTATGTGTTTGGTCACCATTAAATATATGATATAATATAAAACTGTTTTTGTTGTGTTATATATAATTCATCAAAAGTTGTGTCACATTTTATGCCATTTTTCCAATAACTTTAATCTAATAATCAGTCGACCATAATATTAAACAGTCGTATAAATTATAATAATGAAAATGTTTTTATTCTGTTGTATCAATTGTTATGAAATCATTACATATATAAAAATATATTGTCTGATCATAATTACAGTACAATAAGTTAAATAAACTTAAAAGAATGATATAATAAAAATAAATTTATATAAATATGTAAATATTTTATATGCAATAGTTCATTATATTATGTACAAGTATTATTTATATAATTAAAAATTATATATAAATAGAAAATTTACTACTGTATAGTAATACATTATTTTTATATCCTATCTAAATTATAAAGCCAAATGCTATATTATATACATATTAAAGTAATTAATATTATACTACTATATTGTATATTTTTTATTTAAAAAAATAATTAGTTTTAGTTTTTTGATACAACTTATAAACTTAGAGAAATATAGTAATTTAATTTTAATTTTTTACACATTCATATATTTATTTATTTAATGCATTTTCTAATTTGTTGCTATTTTATTTATTAATTTATGAAAAATTTAATTTATGATGTATTAATTAATTGAAGTGAATTATAATAATAATATTATTTTGTTCTTTATATACTTATTGAATATTTTTAATTTATGGTATAACTTAATATTGATATTATAGCAGTGATTATACTCAATTTTTCAATACAATATATTCAATTTATTATACTATTTTATTATGGTGGTCTGTCATAACTATATCATACACTAATTTTTGTCAAAAATTAAACAAAATTTTGATGCTATGTACTAATTCTATTATTATAATTATTATTTTATATGGTTTTACAATTTATATTACTAATATTATTATAATTTACTATTATATAAAAACTATCATTATCATTAATGATTTACTGTTTTTAGTACTGTTATAATTTTATTGAATATTTATGCAGATTGAAAATAGCTAGTATTAATTAAAAACATACTATCATATAAATATGCAATTATTTGTAATTTATATTATGTGTTAACTTTATATGACAAATATTTATAGCAAATAGATGTCTATTTGTCTATTTGTCTCTGTGATGTCTATTTAGTAATCATTTTTAGTGCACTATTGATTGTCTTATATACTATATATATATATCTTTAATTCTTAGCTCATCTCATATGATCCGATATCTGTAGATATTTTATATCAAAAGTTATTTCATAAAATAGTAAACTATAACCAAACTATAATACTTATAAAAATATGATCTTTAATATATTTTATTTGTGGACAGCATATTGCTCTAATTTCTCTCTCTCTCTCTCTCTCTCTCTTTGTGTCCATTTTAATAGGAAATAATGTTTATACGAAGCATTTATTAAATAAATTGTTAAACTCTCACATTTGACTTAACAATTTGTTATACTATAAGTAGTACTAAAGATTGTATTCATTTACAAAAGGAAATGAAAGTTACAAACTATGCGAAACTAAACAAAACAAAACAAACTTAATCTTATTTCTCAATTATCTCTATAATAATCAAAGTCAGTCTCAATGGCTCAGACGTAAAAAGTCATTGAAGTCATTGATGAAGAGTCATGTAATTAATATAAAAGTATCAAATTGTATATAAATTAGTATATGATATAACAATCAGTTTTAGATACAATCTAACTTTAATGTATATTTTAATAACATTTTCTATTGTATATATTGATAAAAATTATGTTTAAACTAAATTAAGGTGAAACTTATAAATTTTGAGTATACATAACTAGAAAATTGACTTAAAATTTAATTTAATTTCTTTATCTTTAGTGAAACACAATTCACTAAATTTCAATGTTTTAATAATATAAATAACAGAAAGACATTTGCAGTAATCATAAACTTAATCGATATATCATTTAACTGTTTGCAAGTCATAAGAGAAGTTTAAATATAATATAAATATTAATATAAGAAATCAATTACAATCTCTTATCATGTATTAACTGATTTACAATTATTAAAAATTAACTCATTTTAACCATGGTTAATTTTTATTGTATAATACAATTCGAATAAAAACAAAAATAGGTTTACAATGTATTTACAATGTACAATGTATATATTAATTAAAGTTAAGTTCAATATCCGCATCAAATTAAGTTCATAAAGTATAAAATTGTTTTATTATTATAATATACACTTATTAATATATTTATATATTGTATATAAAAATATTTGATTTATAATTATTTTTATCAATTTATATGAATTGTTTTTTATTTAAATACAATTATTTAGAAAGACTATATGTAAATAAACTAAATAATTTAAATTATTATTATATCTTATTGTTGTAGCATTTTATTAGTTTTTCGTTTTTATTGCTTTCAAAAATTTTATATAAATATTTTTAAAATAAAATTTAGTTTTATTTTATTTTATTTAAAGAATAGTTTACTTAGTTTTTCTTTGTTATAAAAATGGTTTTATAAAAAACAAGTCATGACTTAAATTAAATTCATTGTCTAAATAGGTTCTCAAAGAGACATCCATTTTACTTTTTATAATTTAAAATCAAAATAAAGTTATTACAAAACAAAGTCGTTGAAAACTTTTAACTTTTTTTCAATTTATTACATGAGCTCAGGTTATACTGTATAAGCAATTACTTAATCAGTGAAACCTAAAAATGTGTCGGAAATTTAGTCATCAAATTGATATGACTTTCGTTTGAATGAACAAAATGTATATAACATTGTCTACTCTCTGATGTCATCACATGTAATGAACTTTAAATTCAAAAATTTCTTTTATATATTTCTTTTTATATTATCCATGAATACATAGTTAACGACAATTTTGATGCTATTTATCAAATTATAAACATTTAAAAAATATTTTAACAATAAAATATACATAAAAATTTTAATATTATTTAAATTGTAATCATATATTTTAAGATGATATTAATGACATAACCATCAGTTCATTGTTTGTACTAATTTGTATAATATATTGTTTATCAAAAGTTTTATTTTAAAAATCACATTTTTCATACAATATAATACTAATTATTATTGTACTCAAACTATCCATATTTGTCTATAAAGTCTCAAATGTCATTACAATATCTCATGAGACAAAATACATGAAATTAAAGTATTTTTATTTATTATATAATTTACTTTATGTAATTAGTTATTTTAATTTTACTATAATGTAACTAAGTATCATTACAAAACTTTTTTTTAAAAAATAATTAAAAGTTTACTAAATTTTGTATAATTTTAGATCACAATCTTAAACTAAGCATTGAATTTGTGAACATACAGTACAATTGAATACAGTATAATTATCTAAATTTTATATTTAAAATATTTTTTATATTTTTAACTTAAACTTATAAAGTTAAAATATTTATAAATTTATTTTTACATTTTTTATAATTTTTTATTAATGAACATTTTTAAAAACTGAACTAACATTTAATTTTATTCAATAATTGTTGTTATCCTATGTATCGAATAAATCACAATCTAAACCATAATATAATTAAATGGTTTCAGACAATAAAAAAAATTTATCCATAACTTCTTAATATTTCACGATTACAGGTATATTCGTGATTTAAAAACATATATTTTATTTTACAACAAAATTAACGATTTATTTCTTATAAAAGTTAAATATTTTAATAATTCTATTGAAAAAATAAAGATTGAAATTGAAATAAAAATAGAATCTAACGATTTTAATACAATATATTTATATTTTAAAAATAATTATTTAGAAACCATAACATTTATTTTCTAAAATAAATATTTGATTTCATATTGTATTGAATTTGCTATTAATAGGAAAGAATGAAATATTTATAAATATATAAAAATGTTTATTATATTAACATAAATGTATTGATAGGTTTCACATCAGATGAATCACATGCGAAAATATCAGCCAATTTGGGCGATAATGTGATGTTCAACTGTGCCTTTGATTTTCCCGACAAGATTGAGGTGCCGTATGTTATACACTGGCAGAAAAAAGGCGTCAAAATACCAATTTATATTTGGTACGATGGATACCCACCTCATTTGGGAGAGGGCTATGAGGGTAGGGTAGCGCTAACCAACCCGACAAAAGAGGCCTCACTTAACTTGTCGAACGTACGCGAGTCCGATCAGGGCTGGTATGAGTGCAAAGTGTATTTCCTTAACCAAGCAAATGATCAATTAAAAAACGGAACATTTGTTTTACTTGATGTTCACGGTTTGTATAACTTTGTCTTTTTTTTCATACCTATTATATCATACCATAGCTGCTGTTCCCTATTTTTCTAATGTTAGTTTGAGTCAGTCATGAGTATAACATTTATGCGCCGCTATAACTTCGGTAGCTTTTAATATTTTATGTTAAGTCCACTGTAATGCCAAATATTCTGTACTATATATAGTATATCTTATCTATTATTTATATCATGTTTGACAATAACTTACAATAAATGCAAGTTTTATACACTCAGTATTTATAATACACATATAATTCATTGTATTTATAAATAACTTTATATTTTGTATATCATGAAACTTTAATTTTCTTTTATTAGAAATATATAAATATTAGTAATTTTTAATATAGCAATTTTAATATTTTAAATATAATAATAAAGAGTGTATTGTTATGATGTTTTGATAAGATATATATTTCTATAATTTAGATATTTTTTATTAGTTTTAGTATAAATATTTCATTATTATTATTATTAAGGATATACAGTAATATTGATTCTTATTTAATATTCTCGTCGTTCATATACTGGTTTATAAATACAAGAGTTCTCAACAAACTATTGTCTGAATAATAAAGTAAATAACAATATTGACTGTTTGAATGTCACTAAAACAGGCGCTTAGTCAGCGTAAAACTGTCGGACAAATTGTAATTTCATGTAAATGTTTGGATACAAACCCACCAAACAATTTATATGGTGTGTGTTTGTGTTAATTTGAAACCATTATTTAGCTTAACATTACAAACACTAGTAGTTTGTTTTAGGATTTATAGCCTTACTATGTATTGTAGTAATTATGTTTTTATTGTAATTATACTAAGTTTTAGCTAAACTAAACTAAACTAAATGTTTAATTATAACATTAAGATATAATATATAAAATGTTTAATTTAATTTATAATTCTATTTCATATTTAATTATTGAGTTATACTTTTAAGTTACTAATGAATTAAATAACTAAATAAACTATTTTAATTAACAAATATTTTGCATTTACAATTTTATTAAATTATAAATTTTTGAAACATTTTTGTAATTACATTAAATCAAGTTTATATGAAAAAGATGAGATTCAAATCAATAAATGTTTGCCAGAGAAATAAAAATGCATTTCATTAATATAATAAAGTTATGAAAATCATTAGTAATAAATATTTAAAACACAGTAGTTTTGCTTAATATATATGATATTATATTAATATTTATAGCTAATTGTAAATACATTTCACATAATACTACATATTTGAATTACAAACTATTTTATCTAAAACTATATAAAACTTTATTACTATAATATATAGAATGAGTGACTAAAGCATAATACTTTGAATACAAATTAATAATTTTAGTTAATTACACTTATAATCATTTAATATCCGAAAAATTAATTTGAATATTAAACAAATTATTTAATTTATTTACAGTATAATGTAACAATAGTACAATTGATATTATAGTATATGTTTATAAATATTGTATATAAATAATTATTTAATATAGTTATTAAAAAAATTCAGTAATTCATAATAAACACATTATATTTTCTTAATAAAATTTGTCTTTTTAATGACACTTTGGATAAACAAATTAATAAATAATATAATTTTACTTAATTCTTAAAACTGCAAATTTAATCGATAATGAGTAATACTTTTGTATACAAAACTGTTTGTATGTACAGTATATACCGGTATATATCATATACAGTATATTAATATATACATTATATTTGGCTAATTACTGAAAATTGTCTAGGTGAAAATATTTAAATTTATTGTTTATAATTTTGTTAATGAATATCATAATAAACATTATTAATAATTAATGGATTGTATATATTGATAGCACCGCCACATTTTGAGTCCAAACCGCCTGAGTTTTCCTATGTAAGGGTCGGGTCGACTCTAACGCTCAACTGTATAGCTGTGGGTACGCCTTCACCAACAGTTGTCTGGCAAAAGGTGTGTCCGATTAATATAATATTAATACTAATTTTGTATAATATATATATAAATTATATTATTAATCATTATTTATTAAATGTAATAAAAATGTTAAACTCAGGACAATCTTCCAATTGAAACGAAAACAAACATAAAGATTGTGGGATCAGAGTTGCGTATTGAGAATTTGGGCGAATCAGATATCGGTGACTACCAGTGCGTGGCAAAGAACCGTCAGGGGTCGGTAACGGCCAACACCAAAGTCATAGTAGCCGGTCCTGCAGTCATATCGTTACCGCCAAAAAACACAACCAAACTAGAGGGCGACAAAGTGGAGCTCACGTGTGAGGCCAAGGCTTTGCCGGCTAATGTCACCTATAGGTGGTTCCACAAAGGCATTGAAATATCGCAGCTGTCGTGGCTCGTGACGAGAACAGTCGTCAAAAAGGACGGAACACTTCTAATAAACCCGACTTCTGCTGAGGACACGGGAAAGTTTACTTGTGATGCTTTCAATGGTATCGGCGATCCCGACACCGCCAGTGCTTACCTAACCATCGAATGTATGGAAACTGTTTGATTAATATAGCATTTAAATGCCATTAATTAATAATTGCATAATATGTTAATCTGTTTTTTAAGACCCGGCACGCGTCACATACTCGCCTTCAATGCAATATTTGCCATTTGGGTTGTCGGGTGTCGTGCGATGTTTCATACAGGCGTCGCCTCCATTTCAGTTCGTTACGTGGACTCGTGATAGACGAGCTTTCGACCCGATTGATCACCCGGGCGTCAAAGCACTTACTAACGGGTCGTTACTATTTGAAAGGGTCACTCATGAACATCAGGGCAGATACCGGTGCACTCCTTATAATCTTCACGGAACTGCCGGCACATCGTCTGTGATGGAGGTCTTTGTTAGGGGTAAGTCATAAATGATATTATATTATAAATATTATTAATACTTTATAAATTAATAATAATTGAATTCATATAAATAGTAAATTAATATTTGTAATCTAATATTGATATGACTAATATGAATCAGATTGTCATAATGTATCAAATTAAACATTATTAATAAATTGAATTTACTATAGATATAAATATAAAGATTAACTTTTTTTAATAATAACTTATCGATTCGTTAAATGTTAGCACTAAAGCTTAAGAATATATTGAAATAAATATATACTTTATATGTCTCTGCAAACATAATTTCATTGATAGCAAACTTTAAAATATGAGATATTTTTTTGTTAATAATGTTTTCAAATGATGAATAAACCATAGGATGAATGTATAATATTTTTGGTTAGAAAATGACATTTATAGTGATATCAAAAATATCATATATTCTATAATATATTTAAACTAATTTCCGCATTCAATGCTATTGATGTCAATGAAAAATTGATATCTAATAATGACTTAAAATGGCAAACCATTTAATGTGATGGCATCTGACTTTGTAATCAATAAAATAAAATTTAGTTCCGAATTTGTTGCTAAAAATATCATCGACACTACTTTTAACACAATTTATGTTTTTTTGTTATTATATAATAAATTTGATAATTTTTGTGCCTTAAATACATTTATTTATTGAAAAATCGATTTTTATTATTTACTGAATACTCTGTTAAAGTTTGTAGTAAAGCACAAAAAATCTAGTGTTTAGCGGATTGTAAAAATGTGAGTCAAAAATATAAAACAAACAAAAAATTACTTCTTTTCCATTAATTTTTTTGCTAAAAAATATTGAGAGCAAAGACTTCCTTTCAAATGATATGAAAACAGATTTTTTCTCTTTTTTAAAAAATATTTTATAACATATAAAATATACGACTTTTTAGAAGTTCATATGAAAAACATAACATTTGGTTCATCCATCGGATAAAAGTCATCAAACATTTTTCAAATATTATATATCTCTTTATATATATATATATATATTCTTTATTTTTCTATTTTGTTGGCTATCGTTACTGATTATTATATCCGTAAATAAAAAAAAGAAAAGCATACATAAACATAAATATAGATACTTTATAACTATTTTATTTGACTTTATTTACTTTACTATTTTACAATTTATATACTGTACAGTATATCATACATTATATTACATTACAAATATTGAGGTCTAAAGCAATGACCGAATGAGATGATGAGTGTGTTTAAGATAAAGTCAAATAAAATTTTTTTTAGTAAACAAATAATAGTTTAATGGACTTCTCAATAATAATAAACTAATATATGTTATCTTTGACTGTCCAGAACCTCCAATATTTACCATAAAACCGCCCGAATTTTACCAGAAGCCAGTGGGAAGTGATGTTATAATGGCCTGCGATGGCGTCGGTAATCCAAAACCAATCATTACTTGGCGTAAAGTAAGTTATGATTATTTATATTTATATCTCTATTTTAAATCTATGTTTGATTTAATGTATTGTATTGTATGTATTTGTGTTTACGATAAGACTACTGACCCGATATTAAATGCAAAATGTTTTTTATATAATATATTGTTATTTAAGGCATTTAAGTCACATGTCATTTATCAGAGGATAATCTTTAGGTCAAAAAGGATTGCGGTTTATATATACTTTATATATAAATATTGTATCAATAAATATATGTATATATTGTATAAACCAATGTTTGATATGCGATGAATGGCTTTTGTGCTTCAAATGCCAAACAGACATGTGATAAATGAATGGCAAACTAAATGTAATGATTATATGACTGTAAGAGAAATGCAGACAAAAATAGAGACACAAATAAGTTTGCTTTCATTGATAACCAAGAATTGGGTCATAACTTTTGTATCGATTAATGGTTGGGAACCATAAAAATAGACACATTTAATAGTAATTGTATAATAATATAATCACTATTTTATAAAACCATTACATTTCCATAGCATTTTGTAAAGGTTTGCATTTAGGATAAAATTCAAATAGCCAGAGATGACTGTGTTATAACTTTTATTAGTAATAATGTTACACTACTCGTAATCATATTATTATTGTTTCACTCAGTGATACAGTATTATACTACTGTATATTAAAAACATGCAAACCTACAGTAATATATGGTAACTATACGCTATATTTGCCTTATATAAAGATTATTATTTAAATGCTTATTTTGGAAACTAGATTTTATGTCATAAAAATAAGTTAAATCTTATAAAATGCTAAAATGTTTTTTCAAGTATTAACTTCACATACCTTCTCTTTTATGTAATACTTTTATATAAATATAATTTAATATAAAAAGGCGACCTTAATAATAATCTTTCAAAAAGGATTAGTAGTTCATTTTATATAAAATTGTATATTTTATATATATATATATATATACAGTATACTGTATATTTATTTATGTCACTATGTAATTCCCATACAATGCTAATGGATATAATGTATTTAAAAATATATTAAAATTAATATTTGAGTTTATAGAAAAGCAAATTATTGTTTATTTTATTAAATTTAACAATTTTCAACATTTATTATATGCAAAATTTATTTTTTTATAAGAATTTCTATATAATTATATAGATATACTCTTATATGTGATGGTTATTATTATCAGTTTATTTTGGTTGTCAAACACGAGTTGTTGTAAAAGAAAAAAATCGATTTCACATTAAATGAAATAATGTTGAGCTTAGAGATGTGTTTCATATGTGTGGCACTGGTTTTGTAGGGGACAGTCAGTCAGGATATACATCTTATTGTTGGTCTAATGCTATTGTGTTGTTCACAAAAAAATAAATGAATGGTCTTTTCTCTGTTGACCACTAGATCTGCTGAATTAAAAAACCCGATCCAATCATTTATCTGTTAGCTATTTGTTAGATATTTTTTATATACAACTATCAAATTGATACCAAAATTTATATATCAATTTCATGTCTTAATTCAATTGTAAAGTCATTTGCCAATAATTTATAGTCAAAGTTTGCAATTATATTAATAGAAAATCTAAGAAAGAGAGGGCAAACCTTATTTATTATTGAATTTTATGACATCTCATCATTTGATAAGGAAATTCAATTTAAAATTAATGTTTTAAATGGCTTAACATATCAATTGATGCAAACAAAATTGATTAAATTTTTATAAATATATACATAATATAATAATGTATATAATAAACACTGTATACTAAATATTTATATCAATAGTTTTATACTCAAATGTAGCAATGATTTAAATGTATGATTATTAAATTAAACACTGTATGACTAATATTTGTTATATACTTATAACATGAATGACAAACTTTTATCATTTGACAGACTGATGGTTCAAAGTTGCCAAAGGATAGGACATTCATACGTTCCGGTAATTTGACGATAAAGTCCATCAAAAAGGAAGATCACGGAAAGTATGACTGTGTTTTGGACAACATTATCGCCACATTAGTTACATCAACTACACTACTTGTCGATAGTAATAATCATTACTATTTATTATTACCGACATTTATTAAGTAGTAAAACTAATAATGATTAACTGATTTTCTCTTATAATCAAACAATTATTAGGTACGACACCACACGCACCGACTAATGTATCGGTTAATACCAGTGCCTTTGCAGCAACCGTGACGTGGGTTCCCAATCACGATGGCGGACATCAACAACACTTCAGCATACGGTATATTCATCGTTGAATTCGTTGATAATTTAGATAATCTTATAAATTTATATTAAAATTTTCAATTTTTTATAACAAAAGTTATCGGTTTTCCGATGAAGACGAGACCGGATGGATGACATTAAGGCCACCGGAAGCTACGTCTGCCTTCACTATATATAACTTGAAACCCGACACTGAATATGATTTTCAAGTTTTTGCCTCTAATTCATTGGGTCGGGGAATGGGCTCTAATATAATAAGAGCCCGAACTAAGAGTAAGTGAATGAAAAATTATTAAATTAAAATTATTAAAAATCTATACAATATTTAATTATTAATTTAGGCTGGGACGGTAATAATAGTCAATACCCAACAGATGCATACGGTTCTACATATTCTCCTATACAACCTGCCGGTGCGTCAAACAGTTACTTAAGATAGTTTATGAAAAATTTATATGAATTTTTATATTTTATTTTAAAGAGGAAAATACAAAATCAGGCACTACTGATACATTAGCTGAACCAACTTTACCATCGTCAACAACAGCAGCGCCTACCGGTCCAAAGCCTGGACACGTGCGTAATGTAACGATTGAGAAGATGGCTCAGGGATGGGTGGTTTCGTGGTTACCTCCATTAGACAAGTCTACACAAGTGGCCTATTATACAGTTGAATATAAAGAAGGCGATGAAAAGTGGATCACTTCCGAAGCCATTTCCAAAGACACGGCTTACTTGAGTCAGTCATACGAAGAATTTTCATTAATGTTTAAGTTATAACTAATTTGTTTTAATTTGTATTAAACAGTTAAAGATTTACAACAGGGATCAAAATATACTATACGTGTCAATGCATATAATATATTAGGTATTGGAGATATCGGACAATCCATTGATTACAAAATTACAGGTATTATTATTTGAATTTAATTAATAAATTAATTTTTTAATGTATATAAATTACATTTATTTTTTAGGACCGGAAGGTATGAGAGGACCGCGTGCTATAACTGCCGGTATAGTCGGTAGTGTATTATTTTTTGTGGCCGCTATTATACTAAGTGTTTGTACCGTTAAAATATGTAACAAAAGAAAGAGACGTAAACTAGAAAAAGGTTTTATTGAAAATTTTAATCAATAAATAAATTAATTAAATATTTATAAAAATATATATATAAATGATTTATAGCATATATGATGGTCACTTGTCCTGTGATGGACGGCGTCAATGGTAGTCATTCTCACGGCGGAAGTCCCGTTACACTCAAACAGTAAGTTCATAATTGGTTTTAGTTTTTTTTAAAATTTAATTTCATGTTTTAATGAATGTGTTTGTGTTTTAAATGCATTTTATACTTTACATTTCAATCAATCCATTTCATTAATGTATTGCCAGATCATCTCAGAATAATATTAAAGGTATTTATTGAAAAAAATGATTACTGGTATATCATAAAAAAATAAAACTAATATACTTTTTATTTTATTTTTAGCTCATAATGATTTAATATGTAGTTTAGGGACACCCGGAAGTCTTCTCGGTATTAATTTTTAAAATTATTTTTTGATAATTAATATTAAATTTAATGTCTTTTGTTTTCTATTATAGATATGAGAAAAGCTGAATATCAAGTTTGAAAATCAATTTATACAAATATTTACGAGAAAATCTACTTATATACACATTTGCCTCAATATACATCAAAATTTGTCGACACATTTGTCTAATTAAATGCCAGAATATTTGATATTCATTTGTGTGAACAATGAGTGCTCATTAAGATTACACCGACATATCCGTCCACTACTTGAATAATATTTCAATATTATTAATATATATATATATATATATTAATAATAATAATAATAATAATAATAATAATAATAATAATAATAATAATAATAATAATAATAATAATAATAATAATAATAATAATAATAATAATAATAATAATAATAATAATAATAATAATAATAATAATAATAATAATAATAATAATAATAATAATAATAATAATAATAATAATAATAATAATAATAATAATAATAATAATAATAATAATAATAATAATAATAATAATAATAATAATAATAATAATAATAATAATAATAATAATAATAATAATAATAATAATAATAATAATAATAATAATAATAATAATAATAATAATAATAATAATAATAATAATAATAATAATAATAATAATAATAATAATATATTATTACTAAAGGAAATCAAATGTCAGCACTTTTCATCTCATTTATAGAAATCATTGATTCATTTCTTTTTATTTATTTTATTAATTTATTTGTTGCTATCAAATACTACGTTAATTGAATATTTATTCATACAATATGTATTCAATAACTCAAATAATTATAGTAAATACAACAAATCAAGCGTTAAAAGTATAATGAATATAATTTTCTAAACAATTAAAATTGCTTTTATAGACAAATTAAAACAACAAAATTTTGAGAAAATTGAAATTAAATTTTAAATGCATTTACTTTAAACTTTAAAGCACTGCATTTGCATTATACTTGAGTAATATATAGAGATTTAATGACAATGAGAGATAACATAGGTTTTAAGTAATATTATTTGAAGTGAAATGAAATTTGAGATATAAATGGATATAAAAATATTTTTATCTTAAATTCCATTATTTATAGCTAAGAGTCAACAAATTCTGATAACTGAATAGATATTGAATTCCTTTATATATCTATTATTTGAATTATCAATAGACAGAATTGAAAAATAATATTTTTATTTTATATTTTTGGTTTAAATAAAATCATTTTATAATAGAAATGTATAATTAGTAAAAACATAAAATAAATTCCATCCATTCTTTACAATAAAATAAATAATGAAATATGAGATTATTATTGTTATTATTAATATAAAATTTAGATTACGGTACTAATATAAAATTATAATATCTTAGGTATACAAATTTTTTCACTTTTTAGAAATTATTTCTAAATAATATTAATATACTGTATTACTCTATGCATTCTATTAATAAATTATAATTTTATTGACAAATTTTTATTAATTTTAATTAGTTTTTGAGAATTTTCGAAATGTATTATCTATTATATCATATTATATAAAATATATTAAATTCCAATGTATTTAGTTTTTATTTTTATGTTATATATTTATTATATATTAAATTAACCATAAAATAGTTTTATTAAACATTGCTTAATAGAGTTGGTCAAACAGATAAATTTCTATAAAATAAAAAAAATTCTAGAATCTAAAAATTTTTGTTTGTTGAATCACCATGATAATTATGTATATTAAATAAAGTAGAGTTTTATAGAAATTAATTTTTGAGAAATTTTCTGGAAATTTATTAAAAATGTCTATTTGTCCAACTCTATTGTTTAATCATTTTAGACATTTATACTAAATTTGACATTTAGTCGCATTATAAACACACAATGTTTTATCTAATAACACAAATTGTTTTATTGAACACTTGAGTAATTGCTCAACAAATGAATACTTTATTTATAGTCAATATTGAGATAAACATACGCTTAACAACACTTTTTAGCATTTAATATAGATTTGCATTTTTAATTAAACTATAAAATTCAAGTTTGGTATCAATAATAACAATAATCATTTTATAAATACATTGTATTTTAGCATTATAAAATATTTTATTATAACTTTAATGTCTAGATAAAAATTATTTAGTCATTTTAAATAAGAGTCCAGTTTGGTTTATGTTAGTATTTTTAACTATTCCATAAAATTCACAAAAATCTTTATTTTTATAAATACTTTTCAAGCTTACTAATCTCATTAACCCCCCGCCCACTTCTACCCAGCTTATGTGGACGCCTTATTTGAATGACTCATAAAAATCATTACAAATTTTTAAAAATCTGAAATAATTATTATTAAATTTTTAAATGTCTATAATCTAGCACAATACATTGCTTGATTGTTGTGTGAATTATTTATTTGTGACATAACAAGTAAAACTAATTTATAAAATTTAATTATATTTAATTATATTATAAAACATAGTATTTCTGGGCTTTTGTGTGTGTGTTTGTGTGTGTGACAAAAAAAAGCTCAAAATTTCAATTTTATTAAATACTTTATATACTTAGGTTACATAAGGTATTTAAGTGTATATATGCCTATAAAAGCAAAATGAGACAATCTGATTTTTGGGATATAATATATTAGATCTAATAATTTATTTAATTAGATTTGAACTTAAAATGTATCATAATTTGTAATATATGATTATTCTTAACTATATCATTGTATATAATTGTAAATAGAAAAATACAATATACTTTATATGTATATAATTATAAATAGTTATTTAAATTATTATCATTCATTCATATTGTAAATTGTAAATCACATGTTATACACATTATCACCAAAAATGTCGGCTCCCGTGGAGCTTATGAGACAATATAGTGAAATAAATGTGTAATATATATATAATTTATATAAATACGCTAATATAATAATGTTTACAATTATTTAAATTTATGTAAATATCGATTTGTTTATAACAATTTTTATTAGGATATCAATTGTGTAAATACATTAGTAAGCTATACATTATTTATAATATTTATATAATCTACTCAATAGGTTTATTTAATTAAAATTGTAAATATTATAAATTGCATTATAAATTGTAATAAACAAGTTTTTAATATTGTATACAATAAAATAAATTTAGAAAAATCAAATTATAAATAAAATAAAACAAATTATTACTAATATAAAAATTATTATTTAAAACAGAATAAAATTACAATAGTTTATTAAATTAATTTCAAAATGATATAATTTGACTATAAAGGACTGATCAAAATTATTTAGAAAAAAATCTGAATCATTTATAAATCTTAAAAACTATTTTCATTAAATAAAATTAGAAAATTGTAAATATATAGATTTTTGAATTACAAATATTATTTGATAATGTATTGATAAAAATATGATTATTATAACTTTGTATGATATCTCATAAATATGGTCGCGATTATCATAAGTTCTCTTTTGTTGGTCACCATAGTATAAGTCATCATAAGCTAGTGATTCATCAGTAAATAATTCAATTTGATGTGTATTTGATAGATCTATTGTTCATAATTTTTATTTCATTTTATTAACATTTATTTAAGTAAATTGATTGATATATTTAGTGATATTATCGTAGTTATGGTTATTGTTAATATCGATGTTACAAATGGCTAATTCTCTATCTGTTGATAACTCTGTTCCGACTTTTTTTTGTGAATCGTTTTAGTGGCAAATATAATGATTAATAAAAGCATAAATGATGACACAATAAATATCATTATAATCATATTAAATGTCAACTTTTTATTATCATATGATTATTGCTTATCAATGGTGAGCACCAGTATAAGATGGCCAACCCTAGAATATAACCGGAATCATTGACAATAAAAACTTATGATAAGATGCCAGCAATTTGTTATTCATGTCTGAAAAACAATTTATTTGATGACTCTATCACTATATTTTCAGTTATGTTTAACATCTCTGAAAGTCATAGTTTTTATATAAGCAAATTGCTATAATAAGGAATGCTAGACTAATATCATATGTTATGTTAATTATATAGATATTTGATATATTAATATATGACAATCATTAATATAATATTTCACGTGATATATAATTGAATATCACTTTAACAAAACAATATTGCTAAATATGTTATATATCAAAAATGTAGCAATATTGAATTGCTATTTATTTTTAGCATAAAATAATTTAAAAAATTATATAGGCTTATATTTATAAATTTTGTATAATATAAAATAATAAATTTTATATTTTAATCATTTTATTTATTATTTTGTCATTATTTGAATACAATAGCAAATAAAAAAATATTACAATAATTGTAACCAATTAATAATAGATATAATTTAACAATTTCAATGTTATATTAAATATTCAATTAATAATAATTTAGAAATTAATTTCTAATTATAATTTTTATAATAATCATATAATTTTATAATGTCAATAGTTTGCATATTAATTGGTATAATTTGTCACAAAAGCAGTTGTTATTAAAATAATCAAAACTTTTTGATGATTTCTTGAGCCGCTTTCAATAGACCTGTTGATGATTTGTCGCTCACGTTTAGGATGTGTTTCCAGAAACTGCTGTTTACGATCACATTCTTGAATCTCTCGATTCGCACAACACGTCCTATAATCATAAGTAATAACATATAATAAATTCAATTATACATTAAAAAAATAAATGCAAAAAACAATAATAGATACCGTCATCAAAGATATCTTTGACATTTAGTCTACTTTTAGCAGAAGCCGATTCATCGCCTTTACTAAACCAAACTTCAGCCGTTCCTACAGATACTCCAAAGTTGTTGAGATGAACCACAACTTTAGCCACTTTTCCATACTTTGAAAACTGTCGGTTAATGTCTTGAATAGATATATCTGTTCCCAAATTAGACAATAGTAGTCTTGCGTCGTCGTTATTAGTCCTTATATTAGGTCTGAGACGTCGGGCCGGAGCCATACGTTGCGGTCGAAACACTGGTCTTTGTGGAGGTCGTCTCTGGCGACCACTTCTCTTAGCATTTTGTTTCTGATTATTAGTCATTTTGCGTCAATTAAATCAAATGTAGACGAAATTAAATTATTTATAAATTTAACTCTATTTATATACTCTATTTTCAAAGTAAAACTTAATAATAATACTTATATTATATACTTTATTATTATAATCATTTTGACTAATTAAATCACAGTTTAAAATTTATATTATATTTTATGTACGAAATGATAAACTTGTAATATTAATAATTAGTAATATTACATTATTTTTAAATAAATGAGTTTTAAGTATCAATAATAATTTTCAGCTATGAGTTTGTTAACAAATAAATATAAAATATATTAGTAAATTATAATTTATTATAGATAAAAATTAATTTAAATAAACTTTATGAATAATCTATATCAATGATTTATCATTTTATTTTTTGAGTGATTATCATATGATTAATTATTAAATACTATATTTTGAATATTCAAAGTCAAAAACAACTAACAATATATTATTTCAGTATTAATAATAATTTTTTTTTAATCCATAACTTAATCAAACTTTTGAATAATTGAAAAACAGTTATAGAAATTTGAGTTATTTAGGAGATGACTTATACATTACTTTTATTATTAATTCAAAAAACTTAAATTTAAATTGATTTATTAAATCAAATATGACAACTGAATTTGTATTGAATCCAATTAACGCAAACACTGAAAAATATCTGTCAACCAGTGAATCGGATGAGGGATCGGAACAGATGGACGACTCAGAGCCAGAATATGAAGTGGAAAAAGTAATTAAAAAACGCGTAATCAATGGTAAAGTTGAATATCTACTAAAATGGCTAAATTTTAGCCCCGAAAACAATACATGGGAACCGATAACAATGATGTCGTGCGATGAACTAATTGATAACTACGAAAATGATATAAATAAAAGATTCAAAATCACTTTCAACGATATCTTTGGTGATAATTGCAATAATAATGAATTGTCAAATGTTTCCGACACATCACTCGGTAATGACTCTGGAATTGGAGGAATGAGTTTTAATGATAATGAAAATATTGGATGTAATGATAACAATAAAAGAGTTGACACAACAAGAGTTAAGGAAAATAAACGACAGAAAGCATTTGAAAGGAGAAAATCAGTCAAAAAAGTCAAAAGTGTTTCTTCTGATAATAAAGAAATAAAACAATCGGATAACCAAACAGAGGACAGAATCCAACAAATGGTTGATAACGATAGTGATTCTTCATGTGATTTCATGAGCCAACCGTCTATTTTTGACTTATCATTATCCGAGTCAAACATTGTCATCGATTTGGATGAAATGACTATAAATGAAAACATTAATAATAAAAGTGTTGATAATTTATTGAAAATGTCAGACAATTCAAATGACAATCTGCTGCCAATTACACCCAACTTAGAGGATAGAGTCGAGAGTTTTACTTCCGATAGCTTAGAAGTGACCAAAAATAAAAAGGTCGAAGTATTTACCATCGATGACAGCGATGACGAAGAGGATAGCGTTTATGAGACACCAAAAGTGTCAAAAGATCGGACAAATTATAGACGAAAGCAAAGAAATGAAAAACAAATTAATTACCAAAACATAGCAGAAATTGTCATCATTTCTGACTCTGAAGAAGAATCACTTGTATCACATACTAATGATACTAATGATGAGGATATCAATGAAAACACTACAAAGACTAAAGAATTGTCATTTAAAAATAATATATTAAATAGTGATAACAGTAGTGATAATAACAATAAGATTTACGATAAGATAATTGGCAACAATAAGAGCAGTGAAAGAGAAATCAACGGTAAAAACTGTGGCAATGATTACGAATCGGATGACTCGGAAAAAGAGTTAGTCATTGATATACCGATAAATGTGGATAAAGTGTTGGATATGGGATTAATTGTAAATGAATTTGAAGACATTGAGGATCAATATGAATGATAAATGTTTTTTTTCAATTTCTTTTTAATTTTAACTATAAATTTTTATTTTTGATTATGACTTCATTTAGTTTTTTTATTATTGTATTTTATAGAAAATGTTTTTAATAAGATATTCTCATTAGTTATTGAATTTTTGAAGTTTATATGTTGTAAAGTAAGTTTTTTATTATAGACTTTCCTTAAACTTAAAAATATAAAAACTTAGACTTAAAAATAATTATTGTGACTTTTAATAAGACTGCAATTTTGATTTTAATAATAAATATATTTTTAATTATTTTAAGTGCTTATAAATAAATAAATATGGAAGTAATAATTTGAAATATGAAACATTAATTATTATTGTTTATATAGAAAATAAAATACAGGTACACTAAATAATTATATGAACGATGCAAATGAATAAAACTGGAAATTATATCAAATTTCCAAATTGTTAACCAATAGATTGTGCAATGATTTCCCAAACATTATAAAACAGTGAAATCCAATCAAATGGTAATTCAAAACTTTCTCTAATATGTTGTTATATAATCTGGAAAAACGAGTTTTCTGTATATTATAACATAACTATACGTTAGTTGATTATGTATGATAAGGATATGAACTTTCACTGTTAGCTTTCAAATGTATATTTTAGTCGGCCTTTTAGTCTTCAAACTGGTATTATTAATATTACCACTATTTCTAACTATACAAATACTATAATGTTATTGTTAAATAAAATGTTTTTAATTATAAAATTAAATTGTTAATAATTTAGTTTTATTGTTTAAATTATATATAATTAAAATATATATTTATAAAAATATAATTTTATTCATTAATTAATATAATTTGGACTAACAGATGTTGGATAATCATGAATTTAAATAATAATAATAATAACAAAAGGTATGTTGTTTTTTATAACTCATATAAAATATATTATTTATACATTATTTAATATATATATATAACTTATTTATAATATAACTTATGTTTAATATTTATAGAATTTTATAGTAATTTAGTATTTTATAACTTATGTATAGTTTATACAGTATAAATTTTAATTTTATTCAATCAATGTTTTGCGCAATTTTATTAATTAAATTGTGTTACAATATAATATATTGAATATATAGTATACTGATATTATACAGTAATGTAGTATTGTACATAACAATTTTTATAATTAATAGTTAGACTATAACATATATTATATTGTAATGCATGTCTAAAATTTAGAGCTATTGTATTAATATCACTAAAATCATGAGTTATCTATCAAATGTAAACTTATTTATTTTTATAGAAAATTACATTTGTTTGTGAATTATATGCAAACAAAATTACAATTAATATTTTTATGGTTTCAAATAATTTTTGATTATATTTCCTTATGTTTGAAGCAATTTTAAAACATAATTTATATTTACATCAATTCATTAAAAACTAAGAAAAAATATATTTAAAAATTAATATAAAACATCATTAAAATTATATACAATTTTTTGTAGCAATGAATTGCCAACAATTGAAGAGTCAATACGATTGGCAACTTTGGCCTTAGAGACGGCCATTGAAACCAATGGACTCGAGACGTCTATACAAATGTTAGATCCTTTTGCCGACAAATGTCTTTATCACAGCTCATTGCGATCTATTATTATTATATTGAATGCCGGACTTACACTACAAAAGCATGACTTGGATAGGGCTACCCAAAGTTGGGCACAAACGGCTCAATTAAGTAATAGATATAGACGTACTGGACTTATCAGCGATTTGGTTAAACTATTTAAAACACCCGACTATAATAAATATAGTGATAGTATGTTTGTTATCAAATAATTTTTTTTAATAACTATTAAAACAAAATTGTGCACTAATTTTAAAATAATGGTTATTAAAATTTATAGTGGAAGTTCACGCTGAGCTAACTCACGCTAAATTTTTGGGTCTGAGCGCACTGTTAGGTGCTTTGGAGGCACAAAACATTTATGCATTGATTAAAATTGCATATCGTCTACGATTGTGTGTCAACGCCTTCAGGCAAGTCCTCGAAAAATCAAATAATATTTAAAACAATTTTAATTTAAAACAATAGAGAGTGTAAAGTAATATTGAGGAGTAAAACCAATTGGGAGTCAGAGCTTTCACGACAAAACTTTGAAGCGGGAGTCCGGTTGGCTAACGGCATACAACACTTAATGATTAGTCACATACCACCCAAACTGTTAAGGATTGTCAACTTTCTGGGATATAAGGGAGTAGAAAGTCGGGCCTTACAAGAGTTAACCAAAACTGCTTTTGAATTGCCCGGTCTGAGTGCTAGAATAGCACAGGTAGTGCTTCTGGTTTATTGGATTGTCGGACAATCACACGGATGTCTCGGACCTAAAGACTTGACGCTTAGCCAACAAATAATAGACAAAGAATTAAAACGATTTCCAAAAGTATTCAAAAGATATAAAATGTTTGTTTAAAATAATAATTTAATTTATAAAATTTCAGAGTTTACTCTATAAGATATTAAATGCAAAATTAGCTCAAGTGAGTGGTCATATAGATGAGGCCATCCAACTGTTTAAGGATTGTTTAGTAGGCAATGATTTAGTTGTCACTCATAAGCTCTTTCACATTGAGCTGTCTTTTAGTTATGCTCTCAAATGTCAATGGGATGAATGTATTAAATATGCAGAACTGGTCCGACAACAGGCCATTCATTCACCGGCTATTATTACTTACATTTTAGCCATCTTTAAGTTTGCTAAAGCAGTCGATGATAATGACCAACAAATGAAAAAAGAGGCGAATCAGTTGTTTGAGTCAGTATTTGGTGTAATAAATGATTTTTTTATTAACTCAATTTAACTTTTAAAATAGGAGTATACCTGATATGAGAATCCGATATTTCGGTAAAACCATAACACCCGAGAAGGTGGCCGTAGAGTTGTCCCTCAAATATGTCCGAAATAATCACTTTCTTCCGTTACCCGAATTGGTCTGTCATTACTGTAATAAATTTTCAATAATAATAATAAAATTATAATTTTTGTTGAATTAATTTGAAACATAGGATACCCTCTATGGTAGTAATCATCTGTACTTTTTAAAGAATAATCCAATATATTTGGACCGACATTTACAACGCGTTGATAAATATATATCTATTTTTAAAAAGGATTTCGGTATTTATCATATTATTAATACCAGTAATTATTATTTAAATAATGCTAATCCTTATATCAATTATCTATAGATGAAGGCAATGGTGTTGATAGCTATGTATCGGCTCTTTTCTATAAAGCATTTCTATTGAAACTTAAGGGACACTATGAGGAAGCAAAACAATGTCTTAATATCATCTTAAATGAGTTCGTATTTTTAGTTTACATTAAATTTATTATTGTATTATAGATTTTTATAAATTATAATTTTAATGCATATGTAATACTATACTATAGAGAGCAAAATATTGAGAAAAACTCGTCGATATTACCGCAAACAACATTGGAAATGGGTCTCATCCAACTGTCCACTAATAACTCAGAAGAGGCCAAAAATTGGCTCAAAAAGACAATGAGAGACTATAACCGATACCTTAATGAAAATTATGTCCACTTAAGGATTTATGCGGCACTCAGGGAACTCGGCATTAGTACTGATAAACAAAGTGCTAATCAAAACCAAAGTATTTCAACAATTTTATTATATAATATGTAAACTTAAGATATGATTATAAATAATATTTGTCTTATTTACCAAAAATAGTTAATCAATTTGGAAAACAGTGGCTTAAAGACTTGGAAGTCGAAGAAAAGAGTTATGAAAATATCTTAAAGACAGATAATATGGTTTTATCAATCAATTAGACCCTCTTTTAATTTATTTTAAACATTTTTGTCTCATTTTGTTTTGATTTACCGGTACTATAGCTTAATAATTATAGGTATTATAAATGATATTAAGTGAGAAAATATAAAATAATTATAAACGTTATTATAAATTATTGTTTTATTACATTATTTCAAAAATAATTGTTTTTAAATAAAGTTAATATAAAATGATTTATTATATGGGAAGCGGTAATGATTTGATTTCAAGTTTACATTCATTATATATGTCTTCATAATCAGCACTTTCTTTAATAAGTACCATAAGAGCTGGTCTTTTGATACCAACTGCGGTTGAGATGTCGGCCCTCAGCGGCACATAAATGTATGGCAATTGTTTGTCCTCACAAACTGCCGGCAAATGACACATAACATCAACTGGTGTCACATCTCCAGCAAACACAACAATACCCGTCTCTCCTATTAATATCAATAATAATTTTATATCAATCATATCAATCATTATTGTCATCAATGGTCATCAATACCTTTCCTGATCCTCATCTGAACGTCTTTAAGTCCGATACGAAGTAATGTCTTTCTATTGATTTTCGATGCCTTTCGGATCAATTTAAACAATTTCTTCGCCAGTTTTCTCGTCGCCATTGGTTTAGCAATGATTGACGTGAAGTCTATCTTCTGGTCGTAAGACAGTTCAGTCCAACGTCTCGAGTCATTCAATGGTATTGACATCTCTTCTGTCTCTTCTTCTTCTTTCACTTCTTCTTCAATCTTTATTTTCTTCACTTTCTTTACATCCATGTCTTCATCGATGTCTTCATGTTTTTCTCTCTTTGTTTTTCCCATAATTTCATTAAATGTTTGAATCACTTATTAATTGAAATATACTTTAAATTAATATCAATTCAATTCATAACAAACACAACACACGTGTTGAACACACTGTAAATATTTAACAATAAATACAATCATAATATACTGTAATACACTAAACATTTTCAGAACAAACTCGGTACTTTTTTATTTATGTTACTTATGTTTTTTATGCTACATTTGATAATTATAAAGATACCATATTGTCATGWGTTGTTTAAAAAAATGCGACATCATTTATGTAATTATATAATTATTTAATAGAGATATAGTTACACAAAAAACATATGTAATATACATAAAAAGGGCCCGAGTCTTCGGTAGATCATAACCGTGTATTTAGTTAACTAACACTCACTAGAGGTCATAGAAATCAATTAATTGTAATATAATTAGGGTTAGATCAGATTCCCTCCCTCGTCTTATTTTCCATAAGTTCCTTATATTCCCTGTTCCCTGGGAAGACATTTCCTTGTGGTACCACCTATCGTACCATAACTCACATTACATAATGTTTAATTAAAAACACGTTTGTATAGTAAATGACTGCAAAATGTATTTAATGTTTTTACTAAATGTTTAATAATATTTGAATCATATTTTGATTGAGTTATTACTAACATACTGGTCCCAATTGAAACACATAGTCATTGAGATTAGGTACTTTATAATGTATGACAAATTATATTTTCCCTTTCTAACGATCAAGGGAGGGAATATAATATATTTTCCATATTTTCCGGGAAAATTGGAGGGATTTTATTTGGGAACTTCCCTCCCTGGGAATCTCAATCTAACCCTAAATATAAGTAAAGTAAAAGAAAAAGTACTTTAATTCTTGTAAATTATCGTTAATTAAATTGTTTTTAAATTTTAAAAAATAATTTTAACTAATTTAAAATTTACTAATTTTTATTTTGAATTATGCATATTACTATTTACACTCTATTTAATTGGTAATATTATTTTTTAAATGTTTCACAAATAATAAATATATTATATAATTGACTTTTATTAATAAAATATTAATAGCATTTACACTATTTTTATTAAAATTCTTGTATTTGTTAAATCAATTTTATACAAAATTTTCTATTTGTGATGAAATATAATTGTTATTGCAGTACATTATCAATGCATTGACAGCAGTGTTCATATCATTGGTTTCATTCAATTTCTCGCATATATTCACAAAAACATTCAGTTTTTTGCAATACATAGTTACTCTGTTGTGTTAACCAAATCTTCAGGTCTATGATTAGCAATCATTGGTTTTTTAATTTGATATTTAAGATTATTTTTCCCCTTAAATTTTAAAATAAATTAAATTAATATGAAGTTGTTTAACATTATATTATGAATGACCCAAAAACATAGCGACTGATAGTTTGACAATAGATATGTTACAGTATTGTTGGTCGTGTTGTCCTTCCCTAGCATTAATAGCCGGGTCTTTATTAACCATATGATCTCTAATAGTTATATATATAATATATATATATTCTATTTATATTCTTTACAATTCTTATAAAAAACTATTATATTTTAGATAATTTCCTTATAATTTTATATAATATCAATTTTAATACTATTATATCCATTTTATAAAATAAATTATAGGCCAAAGCAATTATTTTAAAAATTGGCAATATTTAAGTATTTTATTAAAATATTTATATTTATCCAATTAAATCAATGGTTGTTAATTAGGCAAGGTCACTGGTATAATACATTTGTTTAATCTTAAACTAGAAATATATTTTTATAAAATAGTATTAATTACTTTACTTACAGTATGTATGTTTGTTTTATGCAATTGTTAGATAAATAGTTTAATAAGCATACAATCACATTCTAAATATATCAATGAATCTTTTTTTAATAATAATTATCTCCGTAATTAATTATATAATAAATTACTAAATAGTTTTAAAAAAATAAATTTAAAAAATTCTGTTTTAATTATAAGAGTTAACGTTTTATCACTGTCTGACTCATAAATTATCATCTTATTATATACATGTGACAAAATATAATTAAATTATTGATAATAATTTTAGTAATTATTAATATCAATTGTCTTAGTAGTATAAGTTATAATTATGTAATTGAGTTTTAATCTAATTTAACAAAATGTTGTTAAATGTATATATATATCAGTGATTGAAATAAGCTTTATAAAAACAAATTGCACATATAAACTAGTACAAATTAAATAAGTAAGGATAAGTTTATTTTACTTATTGATTGATACAAAGTTATTATAAAATATCTGTTAAGTAAAATAACATACTGTATTATCAATTCATCATCATATTACTTAAAATTTAAACAATAACTTTTAGCATTTATGACATTTATAGTTTTTGTACACCAAATACGTGTTAAAAATAAGTTGCATTTATATTTTATTTAATATATAAATTATTATAAAAAATAGATTTTATTTTTATAATTAAAAAATATTTAATATTTGTTAATAACAATAATTAAAATAATATATTTTATACTATATTATTTTAATTATTGTTATTAACAAATATTTTTATATTAAAACAAATTTACACAACATTTTCTACTAGTGATGACATATAGTTGTTATTGCAGTACATTATCAATGCATTGACAGCAGTGTTCATATCATTGGTTTCATTCAATTTCTCGCATATATTCACAAAAACATTCAGTTTTTGCAATACATAGTAATTCTGTAATAAAAATAGTTTTTAATAAATAAATAATAATATATTTATAATTAAATACTTTATTTATATTAAGACATTTATCGTCAAATGTGTCGACCATTTGTCTATAACACTGTCTATTGTTGAGCTCTTGTCTTGTATTCAAAACATTGTTAATATCATTAAATGATTGAATGCCTAATAAATGTTGAATTGAGTGAACGTATTGCTCGAAGTGTTTGTCTACAAGTTTTCTGTTATTCAATAGTTGTCTTAACTTTTCAACATATCTGTAAAATAGATAAATTTATAATAATATAAATTTAAATATAAAAAAAATATTATTTAAAGTTACTTTTGTTTTTCACTTAAATCATCATTTTCTTCAATACGCTTTTGAAGCAAATATATATCAGCGTCTCTGGTATTAATTAAATCTTCAGTTTTGGGATTAATATTAAAGCGTTTTTCAGTTATATTTTTAGGATTTTCTTTGCCTAAATGTATAGAAAATAATATTATTATTAAGTTATATTAAATTAAACTAATAATATACTATGACTGACCTAAAAACAAAGAGACGGGTAGTTTGCCTATAGATAGGTCACCGTATTGTTGCGCGTGTTGTCCATTTGTAGCATTAATAGCCGGGTCTTTATTAACCGTATGATCTCTAATATATACAAACTGTTGTTCAAGTGTTACTTTAGTTAAATCATTTTGTTCACTATTTAACATCCAATGATAATTAAAATATCCAGCTATATTATATAATTATAATTTATGGTATTATATTCAATAGTAAAATTGTATATTAAAATTTGTATTTTTCATAATTTTATAGTATAGTAATAATAATAATAATAATAATAATAATTTTGATTATACCAAGAAATTCTTGTCTAAGTGTGTCATAACAACAGGCATAACTGGATTCAGTCGGTGCCGATGAGGTCACTGCATATACATTGATATCTTTTGGTAACAACTTTGCAAACATAGAACCTATGAAAAAATTTAATTATATTTAATATTAATATAATTAATATGTAATTATTTATATATATGTAAATATCCAAATATAATACCCGATTCACACGCCTCGATATAAAATACAAGTTTTGCAAACTTTTTCTGATTATACATTTCGATCAATTGGTTATTCAACTCTTCTCCATACAGCCGTCCTTTCGGAAAACATATTAAATCTAATAATAAAAAAATTATTTATTATTAATTAATATAAAATTTAAATAGTTATTAAATACCAGTTGCACCATGGTCCATAAAATAAACAAAAATGTGGTCATTAGGTCCAGATTTGACAACTTTTTTGCCATTTCGTGCCAGTACTGGATCACCACGAAGTATAGCCAAAAAATTCTGTTATAAAAATTTTATTGTATTTGTTTTTTTAATAAATAAATTATTTATATACCAATGGTGTCACTTCCTCGTGTACATAGTCTTTAGGTACTCCATGATAAACGTCAGGACCACCCGGTTTACTAACAACTATTCCAGGTGTTGGGTTACGTTTACTATACGCCACTTCATCCAAATTCATTACTATAATATTTTTATCGGGTATTCCACGCGAGCGGACAACTTGATAGGCGTGATATACATCCGCCTAATTAATATAATATATTATATAATTTTACATTTAACAAATATATTTATAGATAATATACCTCAATTGAATACTCCAAACTCATACCTCCTCCCGATGCCAATACTACCCAATTGGTACCATTAAAGTCATATTCTTCTATTGGTACAGCATTTGCTGAATAATAAACTAATGTTAATAATAATAATAATAATTTCATTTTATTAATTAATGTGATTTTTCTTTTTAAAACTTAATTATTCTTTAATAAAAAATAAATAAACTTATTTCTCTGTATTTATATAAAATATATACAGAACTCAATATGATTTGATATTAAACATATTTGAACTAATAATAACTTCTAAGAACTTGTATTATCTTTTCTAATTTTTATGTTTAGATTATGAGTATAATGTCATATGAAAAACTCATTGTCACACAAATCTATATATTCAATAACTATTATATGATTATAATCTAATTATTTTATTTTTTAAAATTATAATGATTTTTTAAATTTGTAAAATTGTGTAAATTTAAATTATTTTGACATTTTAAGCAACATAAATTGTTTTGATAATATTACAGTATCTGTATTATGAAATATTTTTTACATAAAATGATTATTATTTTATTATGATGTGTTAGCTAAGTTATCATATGTAGAGTAAACATTTAAATTCAATTGTAATTAACGGATTAATTTAAATTCTTAATCTTGTTTATGTAAATGGATTAAATAAAAAATGCAAAAAAATTCAGATTATCCATAATTTAATTAGTAATTTAATTGACAAACACATTGAATGAATGTATAAATATTTTCTTTGTATAAAAACTGTTATATCAACTTAAAAGCTTTTTGTTTAAAAATTACTTATCGATAAGATATTAAAGTATACTAATTAATAATAATTACAAATTATTTTTAAATTGGATGAAATAATTGACTAACAATAAAAATTTTCAAAAATATTAGATTATTTTGTAATAATATACTTATTAAAAATATCTTTAATGTTTTTAATATTTTTTATCAAATGTTTTAGTATACCAACAAAGGTTGATATAATACCTGTACTATAATTAATATTATATATCAAAATTATCTATTTTTTCAATAAATTAGTCACATTATTGCATAAAACATTTATATAAAAACAAATATTTCTATATTTTTTTACTAAAATCTTAAAATGAATAAATATTTAGCAATATTATTCGCATTGATATATGTGGCCAATACAGCCATTGTATCGATACGAGAGACCGACAGTTTTGATGGCAACATATGGGTTGTCCTCTGTGCCGGTGCTAAGGATTGGTTTAACTATGAAATGCAAGTAAGTTTAAATTCATGTTATTTGATGTATTTTTTTTAAAAAATGTTTTATTCAATATCAAGTTAAAAACACCTATTATTTTATTTTTATATAATCTCACAATTAACTATATTTAAAGTCAAGTGTATATCACGCGTATCATTTTTTCCGTAATAATGGTATACCTGATGAACGTATAATTGTTATGCATTTCGATGATATTGCAAACTATGCAAGAAATCCAACGCCTGGTGTTATCATCAATGAGCCCAATGGTACAGATGTTTATCACGGGGTACCCAAACACTATACAGGAGTTGATGTGACACCAGAGGTAGATATTATTATTATTATTATAGAAATATGAAAATAAATTTCTAAACTAAAAATAAATATAAATATATACAGAACTTTTTGGGTGTTATTAAAGGTGATAAACAATTGGAAGCAAAAGGAAAAAAAGTATTGAAAAGTGGTCCAAAAGATCATGTGTTTATTCATTTTAATGACCATGGAGGAAATGGTAATTTTGTTAATTATTTTTAAATTTTATTTTGTTTTTTTTAAATTTATATTTTTAGGTGAAATAATGTTTCCAAAGGGATATCTAAAAAATACTCAGTTGAACGATGCGCTCAAATATATGTATGAAAATAAAATGTTCGCAAAATTAGTCTTTTATCTCGAGGCCTGTGAATCAGGTAATTGAATCAAATTATTTCTAAGAAAATGTAATACTAAGTAAAATATTATATTAAAATATTTTAATTGTCAAACAATAGGATCAATGTTTGATAAATTATTGCCCAACAATATTAACGTTTATGCGGTGACGGCAACAATGCCCGGGGAGTTGGGTTGGATGATGTTCTGCAGAGATGACTTTGAATATTGTTTAGGTTAGTTTTATATGTTATTATTATATTGTTATATTAATATATTGTTTATTAAAATAGCTGATCATTTTACTTATCATTGGCTCAATCACAGTGAGCACAATGATCTCGACAAAGTGACACTTCAGCAACAATATGACTATCTTAAGAGTCAAGTGGTGGCCACAGTTAAACCAGGTGTCACTCATCTGCAACACTCACAACAATACGGAGACTTATCTATTGGCAAATTACCCGCTTCTCAGTTCATGGGTTTGTTCATTATATATATATATATAATCTAATTGTAATCAAATTTGATTTTCATATGATATGGTATATAAATTTTAGGCAAAGGGAAAACCCGACCAAATAATAACAATATAGTAAATAATGGACAATATTCTGGCGGATCAGTTCTCATCAAAGATATTGCAATATATTCTTTGCAAATGAAGATTCAATTGACTGATGATATTAATGAAAAATTAGAGTTTGTTTTTCTCATTTAGCAGTTTATATAGATTTTGTAACTAATTGTATAAAATTTTTATTTTCAGATATAGTAACGAATTGAATCGTTTACTAAGCGGCAGAAAATTAATTGACAAACATTTTGAAGAATATGTCAATACTATTAGCCATTTGATGACTGATAAAACTGAGTCTATATTAAATACTAGACAAGAGTTAACTAATAGAAAATGTTATCAACAACTTGTAGATACTTGTCATGAAAAATGCTTTAATCAAAATCAGGTATTAATTTATATTTTAAATTACATTATATATAATGTCAAATTGTTATTACCGGTAATTTATATTTATTTCAAATTTTATTTCTAGAATCCGTATGTTTTGACAAAATTGCATATATTTGTGAATATTTGCCAACAAATGCTAACATCGGATGATGTGGACATCGATACTAATACAGCTGTCAAACAATTGATTGAATACTGTAATCAAAACGTTGATCAAATGACAAATATTTTATAATTATAATCATATAATAAATTTAAAATACAATAAAAATTTATAAGATTATTAATAAATTAAATTAGTCATTGGGGTTTTGTTTATATCACATAATTATTATCATAAAATAATTACCGGTATTAAAAACTATAAAAATAATACCTGTAAGTCACATATATTAATTTATAAATAAATATATTGGTAAGTGAAAACATTTTGAGGACATTATTTCTAAATATTTGTAATTAGAAAATTTTTATTTATTTTGTAAAATTACCAAAATTTATAGTATATAAATGATAAGGTATACAAAGCAACAAACCTGTAGTCATAGAAAGTTATAATAAGCAAATATCTTACGGCAGATCATTATTTAATAATAATAATTAAACACAAATATTAATTGTCAATATTTCTTATATCATTTATAGTGAATTTATTTAATAACATATAATCATTGCAATAATTGTTTTAATTATTGATTTAAAAAATTATATAAACGGTAATAATAAAAATGATTTATTATATGGGAAGCGGTAATGATTTGATTTCAAGTTTACATTCATTATATATGTCTTCATAATCAGCACTTTCTTTAATAAGTACCATAAGAGCTGGTCTTTTGATACCAACTGCGGTTGAGATGTCGGCCCTCAGCGGCACATAAATGTATGGCAATTGTTTGTCCTCACAAACTGCCGGCAAATGACACATAACATCAACTGGTGTCACATCTCCAGCAAACACAACAATACCCGTCTCTCCTATTAATATCAATAATAATTTTATATCAATCATATCAATCATTATTGTCATCAATGGTCATCAATACCTTTCCTGATCCTCATCTGAACGTCTTTAAGTCCGATACGAAGTAATGTCTTTCTATTGATTTTCGATGCCTTTCGGATCAATTTAAACAATTTCTTCGCCAGTTTTCTCGTCGCCATTGGTTTAGCAATGATTGACGTGAAGTCTATCTTCTGGTCGTAAGACAGTTCAGTCCAACGTCTCGAGTCATTCAATGGTATTGACATCTCTTCTGTCTCTTCTTCTTCTTTCACTTCTTCTTCAATCTTTATTTTCTTCACTTTCTTTACATCCATGTCTTCATCGATGTCTTCATGTTTTTCTCTCTTTGTTTTTCCCATAATTTCATTAAATGTTTGAATCACTTATTAATTGAAATATACTTTAAATTAATATCAATTCAATTCATAACAAACACAACACATGTTTTAATACAATCTATTACTTGATTACAACTCACTAGAAGTCGCATAATATGTTTGCTATTAATTGAGTAATAAGGGCTTATTTGTTACAATAATTAAACATAAGTTAAGCCATTATTGCATCAGTTGTCTCAACGTTTATCATTGCAAACCATTTTGACCTTAACTGCAATCCATTGATAATAAAGTGTTTTGTGTTTGTATTGAACCATAAAATCGGTAATTATTTGATGAATCAATAGATTCAATGATCACTAAACACATCCCAATCTTTTCTAACAGATATGTATCGGTCATCACTGCTATCACTGCAAAGTTTAAGCCGTATAGCTGTTCGCAATGCGTCGACCGGACTCGTGAAGACTCCGATTCCCGTTCACGGCGTCGATGGCCGCTATATATCGGCTCTTTGGTCGGCGGCATCCAAACAGAAGAAGTTGGACGTCGTTGACAAAGATCTTAAACAATTGGTTGAGATTTCACAGAAAGACAGCAAATTTCAAGACTTGTTATATAATCCGTTGATTAAGGTTTTTGTCGACCATTTAATGATTAGTATTGAAACAAATGAATTAATTATATTATTTCGATGGTTAGGCCAAACAAAAGAAGGAGATCTTAAGCAAAAATATCCCGTCTTTGAAGTTAAATGAACTGACTGTCAATTTGGTTGGTGTAATGGCCGAAAACGGGCGCATCAAACATCTGCCATCAGTGGCTCGCGGTTTCAACCGTGTTATGGCCATCTCTCGCGGTGAACTCGAGTGTACGGTAACTACCGCTAAGCCTATTGATGATGCGACCCGTCAAGAGATAGTTCAGTCATTGAACGGCTTTGTTAAAGGTATGTAATAACAGTTATGTCAATTGGTTTTGCAAATTATTTGATGGTTTGTATGTTTTAGGCAACAAAATATCGTTGACTCTGAAAGTTGATCCCAAAATAATGGGCGGTATGTTAGTCGACTTCAACAGTGAACACTATATAGATATGTCTATTAGAAGTAAATTCAATTTCTACTCAAATCTCATCAAACAAGCCGTTTAACATCGGATTTATTGACATTAAGTTTTGTTTTATGTATTAAATATTATGTTAATAATTATTAGTTGTATTTGAAAATATGTCAGAAAATTAGTAGTTTTTAATTTTAAAATTAATTTATTTGAATTATTTAAATCAAATAAATATTTGACAAGAAATTTATAGACTTATTGTAATATACGTCAAGAAATTATTGATAATTCATTGTCACAATTATCCTAAATTCGTGATATGTATGATACAGTTGTTTGCAATTTAAAATTATGGATCGGATACATACATATTCTATCTATTAGTACATAATTCACTAAATGTTAAAAATTATTGCACTTTTTTTATTAATAACTGTACAAATTTAATTATATAAAATCACATATTTATCAATTTAAAGTAAAAATAGTTTAAATAGTGTATTTACAAGTTATATTAAATATTTTAAAATGTCAGTAAAAACAAATAGTATGAAAATAGCTAACAGTAATACTTATATTAAGTAAATAATATGATAATAGTTAACATATAAAATACTATTATATAAAATAATATCACAATTTGATGATTGCGTTAATCCAATCTAAATAATTATTGACTTTAGTATAGAAACCAAATTTACCGCTACGACCACAGCCCTCACCCCATGAAACCACTCCTAACATAAGCCATCTTGACTTCCAGGGCACCACATATGGTCCTCCGGAGTCACCTTTACAGGCATCTCCTAACACTTCTTTTCCATAACCGGCACAAAACATGTTTGCGGTTACTTTGAATGCAGTAGAAGCCCGACACTTGTTTTCTTCGACAATAGGCACCCTTAGCTCTTGAAGATATCGAGGTTGTGGTCCATTTTCTTTAAGTTGACCCCAACCGGTCACATGACCGATGCGTAACGCACTATTAGGCTTCAGAAAGTACTCATCCATTTGTCTTCTTTCACGTTTGTCGACCAAACAAATAGGTGCGATGTGTGGTGTGAAAGCAATGTGTTGATCCAAACGGACTAATGCTATATCGTTGTCAAATGTGTCGCGACTAAAGTCCGGATGACGGATAACTTCGGCTATTTTGGTAACAATTTCTGTATCTTCGCTCATTGTTTGGTCATATTTGCCGAGTTTGACTTCAATGGCCGACTCGGAACCTGTCTCGAAACAATGAGCAGCAGTTATAACCCATCGCTCATTAGCTAATGCCTAACTCGTTATAAATTGATGCATAGATTAATAATACTAATTTAAATATATAATAAATTAATGTAATACTAACTCCACCACAAAATGCTTTTCTCCTGTAATCCCAAAACATGACGTGCCATGGCTTTAGTCAATAATATAATAGAATATATAATATATTTAACGAGTGATTTAAATAAAATTATTATATATAACATACAAATGCAGATTTCGTAGCCTCAGTGCCGCCGATAATCTTAGACACATCAGTGTTGGCATCGTTGACATGAGAGACACCGCAAACATTGTTAACATTTACCCTTCTATTAACACTAACCCTCGCACCGGACCTAACAGCACAATCACCTAAATCTGAATTTGCAATACAAAAATAAATACCCGAATCTTCACTCATTGCTGGATCTAATAAAAGGTATCCGTTATGTAACTGATTTATTCTAGAATTGTTGGCTAAACTTCTGCCATCCCGTTCCCATTTGACCGGACTCTTTGAATCTACAATATTACACTCGAGAACAATAAAATCTCCATCACTGACACTCATATCTTTAGGTCTTTTGCGAAATATAACAGACGGACACTTATCTCTTCTAACCCTAAGCCATGCTTCTCGATAGTCGTTCCCAAACTTACAGATATAGCGACCTTCAGAACTTGTAGTAAATTCTCTAATAATAAGTGTCCGACCATTGGGTGCGACACCGGTTGTGATTTGTTTGTCGCCCTTAAACCAAGTGATCGGTTCATTAGTCAATAGATCGCAATGCAATACATGTGTAGATCCGATGGCAACCGAAGCATTTTCTGGAGAACGCAATAATTTTTGGCCAATTCGTGGTTCTTGTTGTGGATGAAGATATGTTAGTTTTGCTGTAAAACCGGGAAATTCAGCAAAACTATCGGAAATAAATTTAAGTTTAATTGTCTTTTTGTTGGCCACATATTTGAATGGTTGTGAGAATCGGCCGCATATTACACGAGTTGCCTCCTTCTCGTTCTCCCAAATCTCAAGTCTATCATTGTTTTCACACTTAGATCCGGTCTCTAAATGAATCCATTCAAATAAGATTATAAGTCGTTCCTCTGGTGTCGGTGCAGATATTGATAGCTCACAATTAACATTTGGCGGATAATTCATAGGAAAGTTAGGACTATTAAGAGTCATATTACTCCAATTTACTTTCCAATTGCAACCAAAATTACCGACCGAGTACTTAGATGTGGTCACTTCCGCCCGAAATCCTCTATTATTTAATAGTTGATCGGAATGAAAGTGAAGAAGTAAAACATTACTTGAAGACTGAAGAGAAAGTGTAACGTTATCCGGCTTTTCGCATAACTTTCCCAAAGAGTTGTTGACTGTATTGGAGTCAAACACTTCGAGGTAGTCATAGGCACAGTGTTCGTCGTGCTCGAGGACCAGTACCTCAAATGTAAGTACTAGTGTAGTGCTGGCCTCTGTTCGGATAAGTGTCCAACAATCGGTCGAATCGTCGTAATTGGCCGGATATTTGGGTGAATTTACAAATGCATAGTTTGTGACATTGACTTCTCGGACACAATCATGTGATTCAGTAATAATTCTCAGATGAAAACCAAAGTCTTCATTACTTGAATCGGACCGAAACCTGAGTTCGACTTGCGATGAGTTAACCACAATCGTCGAGTCCGTCACTTTACCACAGAGTCGTTGTACACCTTTGATGTCGAGATAATCAAATTTGCAGTTTTCGTCTTTTTCGACATTCATTCGAAAAATCTCGATCTTAATTCTTTGGCCACTTTGGGCACTGATATTCCACTTACAGTCCAAGTTTGGCGGATATTTCGATGGATATAACGGTGTAGTTATTTCTTCACTAATATAGACCGACACCTGTCCGCCACACTTGACATCACTTGTTTTTGAAGATCTTTTACCCGTTTTCGGTGAATCTTTTTGATTTGAATTCTTGTCTTTTGCACTACTCTTCTGATTTATTGTAGTCGTCAATGAAGACGACTCGTCGATTCGCGACGATATCGAGTCTAATATATCTTTGCGAAGATTATCGCCATTAGATGACCTTTGAGATGAACTTATCACTCGACCTCTTAATTCTGGTTTAGGTTCAGTGTTGGACTCACCACTAGAAGTAACGACGCTTACAGTCAATCTATCGACTGTTTCCTCTCTGAAGTAAGTTTTGAAGTAAATATTGATATTTTTTGAAAAATTAAAATAATTATTTGTTTATAAAAAACTTTTTTAATATTTTCAAAATCAGCGCTAAATATTATACTGTAATTAATATTACGGACTATTAATAACTTATAAATTATTTTATTGCAAATCTTCTATATTGTATCATTGAATTTTATAATGTGCAATAAATTTATTTTTTAGTTAATTTGATTTATGACATATATTTGCCATTTAAAACATCGTAAATTATGTCATAAATTAAATTAGTAACATCAAATAATTATTATCTTTTTAATATTATATATATTTTAAAGAAATAAAACTTGAATCGTAACACTTACTTGAAAGCACAACAAAATGTTGTAAATATAGTCAAATATATGACAATTAACATTAAAATAATTGTTTTTAAACACATAATGGATTCATATTTATGTTTAATGTATAGATAACACATACATACATACATACATAGACTCACATCCAAATGGCATTGGTTTGCAAAGACAAACAAGTTTTTAAAATGCAAATGATTTTTATGACGTTTTTTAAATAAAAAAGTTATTTATCACTTACACTATTTCATTAAATTAAACAATAAGTGATAAAAATCAATTGAATTTTTTTTTGTTTATGAAATATTTTTGAAAAGTATTTATTTAGTTAAATACTATAATTTTAAGCAGAATTTTAATGCACTAATGTTAATAAAATTTATCGTGAATTTGAAATATTATCAAATGATGTATTGTATGACAATTGTGGAAATGAAATAGTAGTAGATATAAATGATAGTTTTAATTATAGACATTGTTTTCAGGTGAATAATAATTGTAACAAAAGCTTAGTATTAAAAGTAGATCATAGTTTGCAACCATACCTTAAACTCAGTTTGTATTTGGGTTTAGTATGGGATAAAGTATTGAATTTTATTTAAGAAAGCTTATAAGTTTGTAATTATTTTAACTGTATTTTTAAGTACAAATGAGCACAGCTTTATAATTTTTATATTATTATCTAAAAAAGTAAAAGTTTTGTTATTTTGTAATTATTAAAATGGAAAATTCTCTAATTAATAATATAATTATACTGTATATATAACTAATATATTTTGAATTAGTTTTTAACATTGTGAATTTTATTATTATATATTAATATAAATTATAGTATAATTATAATATAGTAATATTATTATAGTATAAAAAATATATAAATTTAAATATAAATTAAAACAACTATATAAATTAAGTATATTAACAAAATAATGGATTAGTTTATTAAGTTTTTTTTTATTTAAAAGTAATTATTTTTTTACAATAAACTTAAATTATAAATAATTTTAGTATTATACATAATAAATTTATATAATATTTATTAGTGCAAATTATATAAAAGTTATATTTAATGTTAGAATATTTTAAATATATAACATCTAATGTATTTATATATATAAATATTATATGATTTATGTACTAACATTTAATGATTAAGTAGTCAATAATTTAGGCACCGGTTTGTTAGACATAACAGTGCATGCGTTACAATATCATTGAACACTTCGGAGATAAACCATTGAATCGGTTACACCGATACTCACTGTTTGCCATCTATATAGTCAATAACATATTGTTTCATTAATAGTTTTACTATTTTTTATGATTAATTTATTTAAATAAATATAATATCATTTCATTAGTGTATTCTAATATATAAATAATTTAATACTTAATAATATGACAAATATATTGTAAGTATTGCTCAAACGATTCTGTATTTACTAATTGAAAATTTGTATTTTTTTTTTATTTTAATAATATTTTTATAAATTCTTATATGTTATACTAATAACAAAAAGTACTAAAATGACAGTATTGTACAATAATTCTGTTAATATGTGTGTATATATATACAGTAGTATAAACATTATTATTATTATTATTATTGAATTCTTAAAATATTCTTGAATTATATTTTGCTTAATGTATATCTATTTTTATTCTTTCAATACTTTTATATATTTAAAAATTTTGAATTATTTATAATTAGCTAAAATATTTAAAAATTATTTAGTTAATGTAACTATATTTAATACTAAATTGGTAAATTCAATATAATATGATAGTTGATAGTACTAATGATAGATGAAATAAATACAATAGAAATATGTAGTCAACACAAATTATGTATAATTATACTGCTAATAAATTTTTATTTAAAAATAATAATTTAATCTAAATAACAATTACTAATCTAATAATTTTTTATTATTGAATTCAATACATATAATAGTCAAACAACTAATGAATGTAATGTACAATTCAAAGGATAAATTGCATAATAGAGTTATGTTAATAATGTTTAACTTGCAGTCATACAGATGTCGATCCTAACAGTCAGTGAAGATCATAACGAAGTCAAGACTGTAAAGACTTATCACTGAACGCATGCACTGTTGTGTTGCAAACCAACCGGTGCTCAACTGCCCTCTCTCTGACTGTCAGATACCGGGTCTTAGAGTTTGTCAATTGACATACAGTTTGTATTATGAGCTCAACTTCTAATACAGTTTGCAGTGCTATCTCTATTACTATTGGAACCGTCAGTATATAACTGTATATATGATTGAGCGGTAATTTTAATGAAAAACTTTTTGGACATTAATTTTAGAAATGAATTGAAAAATATGTGAAAACATCAGTGATTTTATCATTTTATATGAATACTAGACTGTTTTGATTGAGTCTATGATGTCATGTCATATGGATTTATGTTTGATATTAATAATCTTATCGATTCTGTGTTCATCACTTTGGACGCACACTATTCAAGGTATTTATAAATTTTTTAAATATGATTACAATATTTCTTTTATAAATAATATATAAGTATAATAAGTTTCGCTTTAAAAAAATATACATTAATCTTAATTATTAAAAATAATATAATGAAAATATTGTTGAAAATATGTACAATCAATATTTATTTTATAAATTATTATTAAATTAAAAAAAAATCTTTGCATAATTTCTGTTAAATTGACAGTAAATTTATATTTTTAATAATATTGTAAAATTTATATTTTAAAACAGTATCCAATGATAAAAATTATTTAATTACTTTACTACATGAAATTCATTTAAGATTTATTTACAATTATTTATCTTATATGACAACTATGTTGTAAATGTCAAAAATTTTTATGAAATGTGAAAATATTTATTATACTTTTTTTTATATAGTATTATATGGGATGCAATCAATAGTTATTCAAAACATCGTTTATCATAAAATAAATGACACTTGAAAATTTTATAATTATTTTTATGATTTTGAGTCATTTAAATTAAAATTTGTAACAATAAACACTTTATTTATTAGGGTTTGAAGGATTAACACTATGTTTATGACCAGTCTATCGATTATTTAAAGCATAGTTGTATACAATCATTGTATAACAATGTATAGCAATTTTATACAATTTCAGAAAAATCAATATCCAAAAGCCTATAATAAAACTCAACGCTAAAGCTTAAGTAATCCCTGATTACAATATTTTACAAAAGTTGTATAAATGTTATATAGAGAACATAAAAATCTATAAATAAAAAAAAGTTGTTTCTATATTATATAATCACTAATAATATATTAATTTTGTAAATATAACATATTTATAAAATTGATTTTAGCCAAGTTTTATGTTCCATAATAATATAAATTTTTTATATGCATTATTTTAGTACTGATATCAGGCATTAACATAAAAAGACTCATTTTTTATCAGATTTTTATTTTGAAGTAAAATTGGTTTCATTTAACATTTTAATTCATTAATACTATTACTATATTTGTTGACTTTAACAATGAAATTTTGAACAACTATTGTATTTAACAACGAAAGTCATTGAGAAAAAAACAAAGATAAAAGTAATAATGTTTGTCACAACTATTACTCTCATTATTATATTGTAGTATACATTTAGACATTTACCTATTCATAGACAACCTATACTATAGTTTATTATTTGTAGTGTTTTTTCCCAAAAATAAAGGTCCAAAACAAGATATACAGTATATATATATATAATATATTTATATATATATATATGATTATTATGATTATGATTGCAATGATTTTCGTTTATCGCTTCATATCTCTCGTCAGACATTAATATATATTTTGTAGTCATAGTAGTCATAGCCGACTGTTTTTCTTAATGTCACATATTATATAATATCTAAGTTTTTTGACAAAAATCATATTCAATGCCATCACTACTAAGATCTTTGAGTCATTTTTCTCATACATTGAAAGTATTGACGGTTGACTTCTCTTGCGAGCCAACACTCACTCACTCATACACTGACTCACCCGCTCTCTCACTCACTCACTGTCTCATTGATTCATTCACTCACTCACTCTATGCAGAACTACAATATATCTCATTCATGGGTGCAGTGCTTTCTCACTGTGTGTTTGTCTATCAAATACAATGGTTTTTTATATTTGGGTGAAATATGTTTTTATGATTATCTGAGCAAAAATTTAATAAAATTTTTCTCTCATGAAGTTTTCTCATTAGTTTTTGTAATACTAGACATATATAAGAAATTATTACAAAATATATAGATATGTATTAATTTTTTGTTTTTATATCTTTTTGCTAAAATACTATGTTTGAGGTAATAGTTATAATGGGACTCATATAAGATTTAGTAGATAGTATAGCATACAAGTAGCACATATACAGGTGATCATCATTGAGAGGTCGGATATGAGAGAGATTTTCATCAAGTATTGAATGCACCGATGAATTGGGTGTCAGTTTTGTCTTTAGTTTCAAATGTGAAGTTGATTGTCATGTTATGATTGTTAGGACATATCATATATTTATAAATATGTGTTTGAAATATCAAAACGACTCGAGTATGACGTCCGCCGAAGTCTTGCATACAAAAATCACACAAGTCTTGTGTGAATCTTATAGAAAACAATAAGTAATATTATGAGTCTCTCTCTCTCTCTCTCTCTCTCTCTCTCTCTCTCTCTCTCTCTCTCTCTCTTAGTAAATGTTTGACAGCGAATATAAACATTTTTTCATATTTTGATATAAAAAGCGAATTATGGCATAATTTGGACGTCCGGTGATATTTTTTGTAACGGATCACAAGTTATAGATATTTCTCAAGACATTTATCTGATAGATTGTATAACATTTATATTGTATCAGAAAAAATGATTTCACTTTATGTGGTATTATTCAAGATTTATAATTATTACATTTTAGCTAAAAAGTTATATAGACATAAAAAGGTTCATTTGATTTTGACAATTAAATTGAAATTTTTTAAATTTTTATAGTTAATGTTGTGATAATGCACTCAATGTTTTAATTGGTTTTATATAATATATAACACACTCTTAATAAAAATCATTAATTTTTTAGATAATACCATACATATAAAAATATAATATTAATTTTATTTTACATTTTTTGTCCTAAATTTTTTATTACAATTTACTGCAACAATTGATTGATTTTTTTCCAATTTTATTTGTTATTTGTTGTCAATGTTCTAAATATTTAATGGAAATATCATTTAAATATAATGAAAGGATAAGAGAGTAAAAAAAGGCGGAGAGAGAGAAAAAGAGAAAGATTTTATCAAATACGGTATGATATGAGAGCAAAACAATTGTATTTAATTTATATATATTGTATTTGAAAAGCCGATACAGAAGTTTTATATAAATTAATGTTTGTATTTGTTGTACTATTTTTGTTGCAACAAAAAACTATCATAAATATTAATAATACTTATTAACCTTTAATAGAGAGGCGCGTCTCTCATAATATTTTATTATTGATAAATTTATTACATAAGGTTATAATTGTTTATGATATTAATTATATTAATGCTGTCATAGTTATTAGCAATAAAATATACAGATATTTACATTTAAGATTATATATCAAAATATAAATATTGTAGTTAATGAATACATAATAATTTCATATATTGATTTTTTAAAATGTAAATGCATCACTAGAGATGATTATATTTTTAATTAAATTATAAATGAATTTACATTTTTTATACAAAATTAGATTTTATTTTTATTAAATTTGATCGAATTTGAAATTATTTTATATAAAAATAAAATGTGTCAAAATTTATAATCGAAATATTTAGGATTAAAATATTATTAAATTTGATTTTTATTATTATTTTTTTATTAATTACTACTTATCGAGTGTTCCCATTTTCTATTAGGGAGCAAATTATTTTAATTTATTTTATTATTTTTTTAACTATATATTTTGTTTTAATAATAAGAAAATTAATACAATAATAACAATAATAAAAACACAATAGACTATATCTTGCGTAACAGTTTCTTTATTATATTTTTTATTAAAAATTATGTTACTATAATACTGTATATAATTAGTGCAATAGAAATTATTTTTATATGTTTAAGTTTATAAATAAAATAATGACAAAAGAGATCTTCAAATGATATAAAATTAGTTTATATTTCAGACAATTTATAGTAAGATTGTTCGTGTTATACATGATTTGACACATAATTTAGTTCACACTTTAAGAAACATATTTATTTAATTTTGAAAACTATTAATACTATTCGTGTAAATTGTTAATAATTATAATTAATGCTTTTGATAATAATTATAATAATATCATATCAATTTACATATCATTTTACATTTATATATTTGTTTCAAGCAGTGAAAAAAGTGTTTCATAAGAAATAAAATAAGACATACAAATAAATATTAAAAATTTATAAATGAAAATATATTTTTAGAATAAGACTTGATTTAGTTTTTGTTTTGTTTATTTTTGCAAAAAAATAAATAAATTGAAATAATTTGCTGATTATAACATTGCTATTGTGCATAACATAGTTTTGCTTAATTTATTTTTTTGCTGACATTTTCATTGCAATGAAATCATTTTTCTAATATAATAAAGTCATGACTTTTATAAGATTTTATTTTCAACAGTCATTTGTCATGACTTTTGCAGTGAAAATAAGTATTTACTTTTAAATAAATGATATGTATTTTGTTTCATTCATTACTGGCTTTCATAAAAAAACTTTGATCGTAAGCTTTCATATACAGAAACTCCGTTTTGTATGTCTTATACAGTATGTATCACATATAAGGTTATATTTTTGATGTCTTTGATATTAACAAAACGCATACACAAATCGATATCGAGTTATGTAATAATTTGTTTCAGCTCTGCATCCATATGTGATGTCATGTCTTTAGTGCATATTTATGTAAAACATTATTTTTTAAATTTATATATAACTTAATAATAATAATAGAAATAATAATATAGAAGTATAAGACATATTTCTAACCTCAAGGAATAAATTATGCATAAGAAGTATAAACTTAAAACAATATCTATACAAATATTTCTTTAATTTTTTCTATCTCTACGATAAATTTGTGGACATTTATCACTCGTATCAAACATAATAAAGTATATGAATTAAAATTTTGTTGTCACGAGACATACATACCAAACATAAAACACAACAATAAAGAGAAAGTTATATTCAATTTCTTATTTATTTATCATATATTATAAACAGTATAGTGAATGATAATATAGCTATATTTATTAAGTGGTTTAGTTTGCGCTAAATTATGAGATATGAAAATTTGCGAAATGAATTTGTCATTTGTCATCTCCCGGAGCCACTAATCTATCAATAAATCTCTCAATATTTGTGAGCACTTCTGTAGCTTTTGTATATACTGTACAATAATAATTGAAATTTATTTGATATGAATTTAATTTATATTATATTTTTATGAGCTATTTGCTTATATTGCAATCTTATTTTTTGACTAATCCAAAATATGACATGTAATAACTTATAAATTTTATAATGAAAATATATATTTAGAAAATTATTTTTATGTATAAATTTATCTCAACTTTTTTTATCTCAATTTATTTTATATCAAATTATAAAATAAGATACTATTCAATAACGTACTAAAATAATATATTGAAATGGACTCTAAACATAATAAAATTATATTTCAGATTCAATTGTATTATTTTATGATATATATCGGGAAATTGTATGCAATCTGTCGCTACTTTTATATTTTTGTTATTCATTATTATTATTTAGCATTACATTTATGAACAATGAATAGTTTGCTAACACTTGTTCACTATATTTGATGAAAAGCCAAAACTCTCACCAAAAATAGTGTGTTTTATATGCTATTATAAAATTCAAGTACCGGACCGTCTGTCCCAAAGGCATCACAACTGGTCTCTACTGTAGTCTCTATACACTTGTGAATACATTTTTATGTCATTCAAGAGAAAGCAAACAGTTTTTGAGGACCGACACCACACTATCCATTGAATTACATCTATCAATGGTTTTTCGGTCTTTCCTCCCACTCTATGTTACGGCAAAGTGCCGGTGCTATAGATGCCTGTGCCGTTTTGCGAGTATGTGTCGATGCGTTTGTCACACTTTTACAGTGCTTTACAATAGACACGCCATTGTATATCCAAACCAAAACTACACTCTCGATAATGAACACATCGATCGCACCATTTATGCCACTAATACACACCACAGTTAGACAGAGAGCACAGTTAGCCATCATTGGTGAATGACTTTAATATATTTAACGTTTTTAAAGCCATCACTTGTGATGAATCATAGCACTTATGCTTTCTCTATACAAACAGTTCAGTAGTTAACTGACTCTAATAGTTAAGTTTCCTCTCCTGTTATCAATGTTGGCGATCGACATCAATGGCAAAACTGCATTGACTAGTGTTGCCCACAAATGGTTTGGGTATAGTATAGAGGGTATAGAGGGTATAGGGGTCGGCATAACAATGACTTAACACAACACGTCTCAGCAAAATATATTTTAATGTCTTTGCTATTTATGTTTGATATTATAAACTACAGAGTAATTCACGACATATTCTCTCCCTCTCTAACAGTGATGTAATTCATAACTGTTTCATACAATACATTGTACTGTATTATAGTCGTCTTTAACGCTATTTCTTATAATAACTGATTTTACTCAACCATTTATTTAATAAATAAATATATATATAATATTAAGAATAACTACTATTTGTCATTTAATATGTGAAATAAATGCACTTCAAAATTAACTCGACTTTTATTATAATTTATGTTTGCTTTCAAATTAATGCAATGATTTTTGCTCATATAATGGTAATATTTATCAATGGATGATATGTTGTATATTTTGTTCAATTTTATGACATTTGAGTTAACTTTATGCTTGACTTTCTTCAAAACACAGATTGTTTAAACGATACTATAATACAAATCATGTATAACAGTAACCCCGAAACTGTCTGAAATGTATATCTCATTGATAGACATTAACACTATTGAATCACTTTTATTGTTATTGTTGTCTCATTTGCCGACTGTAACGGAGTAATAGTAGTATTGTCATAGATATCAATGTTATCGGAAAAACAGTTTTCTCACAAAATAAGTGAAACTAAAACTTAAAAACAACAATGAATTGCACTAAAATAGCTATAAATATTAACTAAACTAAACATTTTCTTAAAAACTATTAGTTACTAGAAATGAAAAAAGAAAAATTAGTAAAAACAACAAATGAGTTAAATTTAGAGCACATTTGAGAGTTATTACTATAAAAGGGATGGAAATACTTATTATAATATATTGACTATGAGTGACAACAAAATATGTATATTTGTAATAATATGTAATAAATATTTTGAAATTATTGATTAAAATGTTGAAAATCTATGAATAATTACATTCAGCAATAACAATAATTTTCGTTTTAAAAAAAAATATTCATAAAAATTTCATTAATTTATAAATTTTAATGAGTTTTTCGAGTGAGAGAAATGAAGTTTAAGATCAGTTTTGACGATCGTTTCCCGTGTCTTGACTCATGAATAGATATTTCGGATGTTATGAATAAATATATTTAGATATAAATTATTTTAATTTATGGACACAAAAAATATAATATTGAAAGTAAACGGAATTATAAATTAATTGTAGTCTCGCTTTTAATCGAGTTAAACGTACACACAGTTAGACATGAATTAATTTATGTCAAAAATGTCAAAATTGTTGATTGGAGGGAACGGCATATTTTAATAAGTTTGTCTATATTATACTATTATGATTGTTATTGAAGACATTTTTAGAAAAAGTTATGCACTCATACTGTTTATCAGAAATACTATTAATTCAAGTTTTTATTACTTATAATAACTCTCTTATACTGTATGTATACTAATATATTTTTAAATAAATTAAACGCCAGTCAATAAAAAAATATAGAATGTGTTCTCCTACTAACTACTTTCATATACTCCCTTATAGTTATTATTAAATACATTTTTAGAGATACTGTACACAGAGAGAGAGAGAGAGAGAGAGAGAGAGAGAAATAACTTTCAAAAAATTTGCTTTTTAATAGAAAAATTGTGCCTTAAATTTGTATGTCGTTAAAAACTCTAAACACGTATTGAATTTGAAATATATTGAATTTGAATGTAATGTTATGCCAATACTGTTGGAAAACAACCTAAAAAGCTAAGGATTGATAGGACTCCTGGAAAACATAGCATACATAGTGTGTGCAAAATATGAGTTTTGCATTTTGAGGATTCATATCATTGAGGGATAGCATACAAATGCTAATACGTTTTTTCATAGGATTAGGAGGTCATATAACACAATATATAGACACTGATATTATTGATGGTTGAATAAGTTTTGGCACCACTTTTTGGAGACATAAGTTGTAAATCTCGAACTAAGAAATCCACGCAAAGATTTTAAAGATATTAAAGTTATTGTCAATTATATTGTGTGTGAATTGAGTTTCAAAGATTAAGGTCTAATCTTTAGGAAGGTATTAATGTCCGGCTTATTATAACAATACATATTTGTTTGCAATACAATTGCACATATATTTGGACGCCAATACCTTAAGCTTAATCTGATTAACGCCTTTATGTTTATTTCCCACTTCTTTTGTATTTATACACTCACCTCTCTCTCTCTCTCTCTCTCTCTCTGAATATTTATGTATACTGTATAATATACAGTGTATATCCTAAATATGACTATATGTGCCTTATGTTCAGTGTTTACCTGTGAACCGGTATATTCACTCATCTCAGGTTACCATAAGATAACATTTAATATGATATATACCAAGAATTTCGGAATAACTTTTCGCTTTTTATTATATAAATTTAAAATAATCTAAACGTTCAAAACGTGCAACAAATTTATCACAAAAATTATTAATTTTGTTTTTTAAATATATACGTAGCTTTTATTACTATTATTGCTGTTTGAAAAAGATTAAACAACATTTTATAGCATCCTTAAGCATATTTTTTTTAATTTTATAATCATTATACTGTACATACTCTATATAAATTTATATCTAAAGACTATTAAAATATTTTTTTTGGTCATTAGTTTGTATTAAAGCTGAGAGACATAACATAGCTTTAAATGTTATATTATTATATATTTGTAGCGTTGATTAATAGCATAATTAAGTTAAAAAAGTTAAGCAATAGTTTTGACATTTATCTGCAAAGTATCACTTATTAGACGAATACCATAAACCATTGGCAACCAGATTATAGCCGAAGATACAGTATTTCATATAATATGTACACTAACTGTAATACTGTATTCAATTTCTACATATTAAGCCATGATTTCTTAGTTGACAGCAAATGTATGGTCCAAATGACATCTCATGTGACACGTATGGTCTGTCCAAAAGTGTCAGATATCCAGTAATGTCTCTCAAGCTATGCTGACTTATTCAGTGAATTTTGCTTTAAAAATAATACCAACTTATTGAAAGATTAGAGAAAAGGAGATAAATGATAGAAAAAAGAAAGAAAGAAAGAAAGAGAGAGAGAGAGAGAGAGAGAGAGAGAGTTGTTTAATTGAATGTCGATCCTTAGTGTCATATTAATGATTAATTTTTAATTAATCATTGTTTTACTTAATGTATTAATATGAATATTGACTACAAAATTTATTATTATTATTATGAATATTATTATGCTATATAATAATTTTGAAATTGCTGTATGTTTCAAAAATAACAATTAGCTTTATTTAAACACAATGATGGTAGTGATGAGCACCGGGAGCTACTGTTATTAATTTGAATGTAATATATATGACCTGATAATGATAAACAAAATCTAATGAATTTTTGTTGTGAAGTTTTGAGACTATCTTATATTAAAACAAACGAAAAATGCAATTTAATTGCTGTTCAATTAGGTCTTTCTTAGACCACTAAAGACATATATCCTGAAAGTAATGAATGTCTTGTATTTTGTCATTTAATGTCATGTCTTACATAACAAATGGATTTGTTATAATATATATTTTTAAAGACAATACAATTTAAATTATTTTCAATCTTTAGGTAACAATTGTAATGAGGAATTGTTTTGATGTTTTGCTGTTGTTTGACATAAAGGACCCACAATTGGGTCATCACTTCCTCCTTCAAAATCTATTTTCATTTTTCATATGAGATTTAGTTTATTATTATTATTGTTTAATATATTTGATGTGTTGTTTCACATAATCATTGTTTACATATTAATTGATATTTTTTGTTATAATTTAAAGGGTATCTCAATATTATGCAGAGCACACTCTTATATTTATACTGTTTTTAAATTATACATAATATGATAGAGATTACACACCGTTGATGATAAATTATAATTATACTATTGTTGTTATCATAAATATCTAAACAATGTTTTCTACTGTTATTATAATTATGGTCTCAAATGATGACAAACACTAATACACTGTTTTAATGTTTAAAATATCTGTTTCTCTGTTGAGTGAATTATAATTAAATTCAATGATTAGTTGTATTGTTTGTGATCTTTTAAATGACATTTTTTAGTCTCTTTTTCTTATTTACTATTATTGTCACAATTTCTGTATAACTAAGTGTATTACAAAAATAGTATATAAAGTTTAAGTAAAATTGAGAAAAAGTATATTACATTATATAATATTAATAAAATATAAAAATGACTGACACAGAGTTGAAAAATGGAGAAATACAATACATTTTTGTATAAAAATGCTATTGTGTTATGCTTTTGAAAAATAAGTTTATTTTATTTGTATTGTATATATACTGTATCTTTAGTATACTGTATATTGAAAAAGACTATATTAAAGGAATGGATGGTTAGAGAGGGTGTCTCTGTTATGATAGGGATTGCATTTAATACAAAGCAAGTAAACGTTGTTATTCTGATCACATATACATTGGATAGTAAAATATAGTAAAAATATCATATAAAATGGTATTAGTTTGTGATTGTGAGCTATACTCAGCTCTTGTATTGTAATACACATAGGAATTAATGAGGAAATGGAGAGAAAGAGAGACAGAAATTGAGAAAATAAGAGCCAAGCAGTCAATGAATCAGTTGTGCTCTGAATTCAATGGGAAGTACCGATCGATTGTCTGTATATATGGCTGTTATATGTTTGAACAGTTATGACTGCACTCAAGCACTGGTATATTATATGAGTCGGTAGTGTTGTGTTATTCAATCGATAAAAAGCAATATATGTCTGTCGAGAATGGGAAGAGTAGCTCCAGCTTCCAGTCTTGAGTTTGTTTGTGCCAAATAGGCATACATTCACATACATTATATATACACACTGTGTATTACACACTATACAGTATATCAATACTTTTAGGGACAGACAGAAACCTGAATCCCCTTTTGCAGTGACGAGAAACAAATGCTTTTTACCATCAGACACAACACACCAGAGTTTGTTATTAATATAATATATATATAATTCAAGTGCCACTAAACCCAGTGAACCCTTAATACAACTATTTGGACGTATATTTAGATTTAAATCAGAGATAAACACTAAAATTATGCAAAACTTTGTCTATTTTTATGATTTAATTACACTGAAAAAGTAGGTTTAGCTCTAATTTCAAGTATTTTCAATATTTTTCTTACTCTCTATTTATATGATTTGGCAACTAATTATCAGAGACCCTACAGCCCTTTTCCTAAAACCCTGTATTATTTGCGGTCAAGTTTAGCCCTGTTCTCTTACCCTCCGACTAGCCATCAATTTAAAACTGAGACACATATCTAATTAAATAAATATAACACACATTTCATAACAGACATTCAAATAAACATTTACTTATTTATTGTATATACCATTTGGTCATATCATATACAAAATATATATTGATTTATAAACAAATATATGTGTCTCGAGAGCTAAGATAAAACTATTCCTTAACCTATCAGTCCTTTTCTTTTTAAGTTTAGATTAATAATAACCGTTACTTAAATAAAACTTAAGTTTCAAACATACAGACCTTATGAAGCAAACAAAACAATAATAAGATTGTAATGTCTATACAGTCTATGTTATCATCACTCTGTTAGACATACAGTATGGCCCATAGTATGTCGCACTCATAAATCTTAAATAAATAAATATAATATATATTATATTATATTATATTGAAGTGTTGTTCAATTCATTACAAATTGTTTGTATTTTTAAAAATTTCTTTTAATTCTAATATATTTATATAAATATTTGGATCATTGATTGTATAAATTGATAACACGTTATTGAATTATATTAATATATGTGTAACATAAATAACATTATTACATACTGTATATGGAAAATATGGATTTTAACTGATTATAGATTTTATCATTTAATAAGTTGTAAAAAAGAGTGCATTAAATCATATGAATCAACGAGTTATCTATCGATGCAATAAAAAGTCTTTTCATTGGAATTCAATATATTGATAGATAAACAGTATTTTTTCCATCAAATAATATACAGCAATGAAAAACATATTGAATAGAATTTTTTTCAAATTTATTGTTATGGCTTCAACTCCCGGTTATCCATCATTATTGTTTTTTTTGTATCCCATTGAACTAAATTTACTTTAAAAAATTGTATGAAATATAAAATTATTTATAAATAATTAACATTTATTATAGAAAAAACTTTTTAAACACTGTTATTCATTAAGACATAACATTATTACACTATTATATAATTATTTTGATATAAATTTTTGTTGGGTTGTCTTGACTTTCAAAAAACAATGTCATTTATATTATTTTTCAATTCAACACATGAAATTATTATTATTAATAATAATTAAATTTATATTTATAATTATTAATCTGTTTGGGGGTGAATTCTATATATGTTATTACTTATAGGATTATCATACAGAAATACAGTGTATAAAAAATATAATAATATTTTTAATAATTTAATAGATAAATAGAGTGAGAGAACAATGAATTTTTTTATGATTTGGGAAACTAATACATAAAAAAATTGGTGATTCATTTGATGACAGATAACGAACTGATAACTGATAGACATACCAGTAATACATCATTGAATTGATTTTTTGTCATCAAATAACAGTTAGTATAGTAATAGACTATTACTAATAGTCAATAATAATTATAATAACTATGATAAGCAAATGAAAAAAAACATTTTCCGTGAATTATTTCCTACATATCTAATATTATGTGAATTACTATTGAATAAATTGTTATACAAGCAGCCGGTGCTCCGTATTGTTCATTCATGACTTTAATCCGCTTATATACTTACACACAATGCAATGCTAGGTATGGAGGGTATCGGGTGGCACAGGGAAGGGGACTATACAAGTGTGCAGATAGGAGAGCATCGTATGAATCAGTAGTGCATAACAAATGTCAATAACAAGTTCACAATATTATCATCTCGTAAGCAATACTATCAAACTGTTAGCACTAATACAATGGATTTCATGAGATATTTAAAGCACTTCAATAATACAATATATTTGTTGTGTACATTGCATTGCTTTGTAAGCAAAATAACCTACTTTTGCATAAAACTAGTAACAAAATTTTAAATATTAGTTTATGCATTTGTATCGATTTTAGATATATATATATCTATATAATTTATGATATTTATAATAATAGTTATTTAAATGAAAATTATAATATTTATAACAAATAAAATGTTAATTGGATTTGTTGTTATAAAATAGAATATTGTATATAATATATAATTTAATGACAATATTTAATGTTTTAATAAATTATGAAAGCAATGATTAATATCTAAATACATATTAAAAATTTATTTTTAAGCAAATGATGTCAAATGAATTGCAAAAGACTCTGAAAATAAATATTAAATTAGAAATTATGATAAATTTAATTCTTAATATAAATGATGATTTGCATATATTATGTATATTTATGATATAATCATATATTTAAAGCATAAAATTGATGTATTGGCAGACAATAATTGATGGCTCAAACTAATACATATATCTTAGTGTATGAATATGTGTATATATAAATGTGAAATAATAATATATGGCTTTACAAAATTGTATTAGAATTATTGCATTTCATTGAAAAGGTAGGAACTTTTAAAAACACAAAATACATATTCACTAAATAAAATATGTGTTGAAAAAGTAAATGCATTGAAAATAAATCATTATATATATACAGTATTACTATTAACTTAAATTGCATTCAATTTTTCATTATTTTTTGTTATTTAAATTTTATATCCTTTGCTTAATAAGAAAATGTTTTAACAAATAAAATAAGATGAGAGAAATAAAAATTATTTGTATTAATATAAATAAGATTAAATGATAGAAAATAAAATACAATATAAAGAATTTAATTAACAGTTTTATTTCAGTTAATAATTGTTATTCATTGAGCATAAGATTAATTGATTTAAAAGTCAATGAAATGTCTCAAAACAATTATTTATAAAACTATTTGTTTACTTTGTTGTTAGCACTTAGTTTTGAAAGTTACAATGAATTTTTCAATTTATTTTTATTTTATTAGTTTTAGATTTAATATTTATAAACTTAACCTAAACTACATTTTCAAAACATTGACTTAAAATGATAATAGAAACATATACTGTACCATAATAAAAATTTAAATAAGTGTAATTTTTATATTTATAAATATTATATGCATAGATAACAAGATATAATTTTGATTTAATGAGTGTATTAAATCAAAACTTATAAATACATTAATTTTGTTTGATTTCTTGTAGTTTTTTGTTTGTTTAATATAAACTATATAATAATTTAAAACAATAACAACAATAATAATTATAACAAAAAATATTGAAATTATTGAGAAACGCCTTTCCATTTATTTCCACTATTAGACAGATAGCTGATTATAAATCTGTGTTATAATTTATATTTTACTTTTATTTTTTTTCTTTATAATACAAATATACTGTTTATATTATTTGTTTTAATTTGCATTTTTACTTGCAATCTGAATATGGGGTCAATAAATAATTGCTATTCTGGTTATCGATGTTTTAATAAATATATAAATTATTTTATGATAAATATGCAAAGTATTTAAATATACTGTAATCTATGTTTCAATATACAGTAATATGTTATTAGTAATGATTTTAGTTATTCAATCAAATATATAATAATTATTAAATCTTTGCTACAAATTATATCATTATCTTAAACTTTGCTTAATTTTTATTTTATGTCGAAATTCTTATACTATTATTTTCAGTATAAAATCAATAACTTTATTGTTAAACTTATACAATAGAGAGAACGTAAGAAAATTATTATTTTATATTTTTATTGTTTTGTGCTTAAACTTTACATCAGAGATAAAAATCAATTTTCTAGCAAATACTATAAAATTATATTGTATTTTACATCTAATAAAACACAACACAAACTGAAAGAAAGTGCTGTCGAAAATATTAAGTGATTATTTGAAAGTATTTTGTGTGGGATTTAGATTTGAAAATAATGAGAAATAGACAAAACATTACTGACTATTTATTTATCTAAAACTTATATATATAATTAAATTAAATTTTCAAGCGATTTACATACTTATATTTAATACACATTATATACATTATGTACTAAACAATGTTTTATTTTTTATATCACAAACTCATGATTTTCACAAAAGTCTGAAATAGTTTCTAATTCTTAAGATTTATACAAACTATATATTGTTTTTTATGATAAACACCTTTATGTTAAATAAATAGTTAAATATAATAGAAAACCTGTGCTAAAAATTTTAATTTATATTATTTATAGTTAAGAAAATAAGGATTATTTGCAAACATTACTGAAAACAGTTTGATAGCAAGTGATAAATAGAGACTAATTTTCGTCAATAAAAAAATAATTTTTTATGAAAAACATTTAGATTTTATTTATCTTAAAGATTGTTAGAAAGCATTAAAGGGGTGTTTATAGTTAGTAAGTAAACCACTGGGAGGTATGTGAGGTTATAATTGCTTATTTGCATTTTGTTTGGGTAATAGACCGCTACAACAGTTTGTGCGACCACTCACTCAACACTAGCACTACTATAGTGTGTCTGACCTTTAAATAAATGATTTACAAAAATAAATTAAGTCTAACACTAAACAAATGCAATTGAAATGAGTGAACATTAAGTTTGTAGAGTTGGGGCCATATTTTACTGGGAAAAACAGTCTAACTGTGCAATAATTCATTGGAAATAATGATTTTCATCTGATAGATAATTAGTTAGCCAAACCAATCGACAAAATGTTGTTATCAAATAATAAATACCACACTTTTTAAATAGATTTTAAACATTTGGTTTAAATATTATTTTGTTTTTTATTTATTGGGTATTCATTGGACTCATAGATTATTGGTTTTTCACGCTCTCTAAAATGCTATTAATATGTTTATAAATAATATAATATATTATAGTCATAGGACTCACAAGTTTTTATTTGTTAAAAATATTTAACAGCAATTCAATAGATGTTTGAATAATTTGTTTTTCAATATTTGCCAAAAACTAGAAGTGAAAAACTGTTTGCATTTTGATGGCTTTGAGAGGCAAACACTGGTTTCAAAGGGAGTCAAATCATAATTAGTTTCTTTACTTAATAGACAAATAATATTCATTTAAGACCACAAAAGACCACAATTGAGTGCTTTTCAAGACATTTGTTTGTTATATACAACTACTTGAAGTTTTTGAATACTAATCATTAATACAAACTTTCTTTTTCTCTCTCAAATTTGAGAGACAAGTTGTTATTTAAGGAGAGAGAGAGAGAGAGAGAGAGAGAGAGAGAGAGTAATAAAGTGCGGACCTCTGAACTAAACATCTGTCTTAAAATATAATTACAATTGGGATTCACTCGAGAGTCAAAGCTTTAAATAAACATTTAAACAATTTATTTACAAAGTTTGGGTCAAATTTTCAACTTAAATGTTAAGTACTTTACTGTGTTTTGTTGGTTATAAAGAAGACAAGGTCTGTATATATAGCCTGTGCCCTCTCTCTCTCTCTCTCTCTCTCTCTCTCTCTCTCTCTCTCTCTCTCTCTCTCTCTCTCTCTCTCTGTAACGACAAATGAATACCTGGTGTTCACCTAATCAGACTTCACTGTCTGTCTAAAATTCAAATGCCTCTCTCCCTGTCCTATCTCCCAATACCTATGAAAAAGCAAAATCTCTCCCAATTTATTTTGCATTGATTTGAATCCTATGGCGACCCGGGTGTGAATCACCTGCCAGTGTTTGGCACAATATAACAGTCCAATTGATTTTGCAAAATACTATTATAGACGTCATGCTATTATCGCACAAAAACAGTATATGTCTTACAATTTTATATACGTTTTTGCAGTACTCATGACTTAAGTTTTATACACATATTTTATGTGTCAAACAATCGATTTTCACATTTGAAAATACTTTAATCTTTCTAACGATACGTTCATTGAAGACACTGTATAATAGACACATACAGTGTATATCTACTTGAATAGCATAATATTGTATGAACTAACAAAACACACACACATGCATAGACATACCAAAAACAACCAGTGCGTGCTTATCAAGCAAATTGTGGCACAAATAAAGTAATATTTTTGCTTTTTTGTTGTTATGAAATCCAGGATTTAATGTAAATGCAATCATAATATCACAATAAACGCTATCTCCTAACCAGTAAAGTCTTTGCCATTGATTTTCTTGTCGCAGTCATGTCTTAAAAACAAATTTATGGCTCATATTTATGATACCAAAAAACACTGGTAATAATGTTATGTATACCCCATTATCAGGTTAAATAAGTCACTTGAATCTCTGTGTTTTTATTATTAAATATAATGTCTTAGATATGTTGAATATAAATATTTTCCTGAATTTATCTTTTTATGTGATGCACACAATAGATATTGAGAAATCACTAAAAAAAGGAAACCACTTTATCTAACATTATATTACATAACATATAAATTTTTGAAATTTTTAAACAAAATTACATATAATCCTATTTAAAATAAAATTTTGTTGCTATCAATACTAAAAGCTAAATAGAAAATTATTTTTTAGTTGAATATAGTTATAAATTTTTAAAATGGTTTGATTTTATAGCTTAATATTAATATACTGTATTTCATATGTAATACTAAAATGTGAATTTTATCAAATTTGTATAAATTTTTAAATTATTTTATACACAGTAATAAAATAAATGCTTTCAATTTGAATTCAAATTTTCAAATATCCTATCAATTTTTATATTACTATTATACTATATATGAAATAATTTAAAAATAGATTTATTTTCTTTAAAATATATTTCTAAAAATGTTTAGTCTTCTTAATAATTGATATGTTTTCTCACTTGGAATTGAGTTATGATTAGGATTATTGAAAAGACTTACAATATTTTTACAACTAATAAATATAATTAAAGTATATTTTAAATACAATAATAATAATTTTAAAATAAACAATAAACTGAGATAATATATATATATATATATTAAAATAGTAATTATACACTATTAAAAAGTAAATGTTATAACTTATCCACTTAGTCTATAGAATATACTTTTATTTTATTATTATTTATTTAATTTAACTTTTTTTTTACATTTTTACATTTTTACATTTTGATATAATGTAAAACTATTATTAATTATAAAATGAGTTGAAATTTAAAAAGTATTTATTTAATTTATTTGAATATAGCCGCTGATGACAATCATAAAGTATATATCCGAAAGGGAGGTAATGGGACTCTTCCCTGTGAACCGGCACTACAGTCACATAAGATATATAATCTTCAATGGTTTAAAGAGGACAAGAAGATTGTCGAGGTTTGTCTAATCAACTATTTATTGTTTATTCAAATATGCATTTATATGTGTTATTGATTTGATAATTAATTATTTTTATTAATTTTGATACTAAAAGCTAATTTAAATGCTTTTTCAATAGTTTGTCTAATTATCATTATAATGTGTTAATTATTTTAATAATTTGACTGCAAATATGTTAATTAATATGAATTGATGTGAATATGTGTGTCAATAGATTGAAAGCGAACGAATCGTTTACTGGAATCTCGGAGAAAACGCGGCATTTGTTCCGGAAAGCGGATCCATTGCCTTCAAGTTTGTCTCATTTGGCGATTCTGGAGAATATCAGTGTATTGTCAATAGCAAGAAGGATAATGGTTTGGTCCGACTCTTTGTTCAGGGTATGTATCACTTGACTGTTATTGCTTATGTATGTCACTGGACAGGGCGTCGCTGCCGCTGATTATCACATATTAATATTATCACTCTATGTCTGTACTTTTAGTTGAGTGCTAATCAAATTAAAGTAAATTTAATTATTTAGCAAATAACAAAAATTTGTCTTCAAATTAATACTCAAATATAATTAACGCAAAAATTTTATACATTTGCAATGGTTTTGTTTACATACTATTATATTAATATTATAATAAGTATTACAAATATTTTTAATAAATCAATAATATATTAACATTAGCTAAAAGTTTTTAAATTTAAAGTTTTAAGAAAAATATTAATTAAAAAATCATTTTTAAGTATACATTACTCTAATTTAATAATAAATTATTAACTTATGTCAAGTTTAACCAAATGGCTAATATATTTGAAAATATTTTAAACATTTTTGCTGTCATATAAAGTGAGGAAAGGAATCTAATTATGAAATGAATGGTAAAAATGAGTTTATATCTCATTTTAGTTACAAAACAAGTATATATTCTATATATAAATAAATAATTATTATTTAAAACTAAATATATTTATACATTATTTACATTTAAAATTGAATTCAAGATTAATTATGAAGTGGAGTCAGAATTCTTATGAATTAATTTTCAATGCAATTATTGTATGTATTTATGTTTTCAATGTTTTATATAATACTGTACATCAATGTTAATTTATTTAGCTTTAAAATTAATTACATTACATATCCATTATTAACTGTTAACTACAATTTAAAAACAAATAAATAACAGATATAAACACTGATCACTTGAGTGAGTGAGTGAGTGAGTGAGTGAGTGAGTGAGAGAGAGAGAGAGAGAGAGAGAGAGAGAGTGAGTGAGTGAGTGAGTGAGAGAGAGAGAGAGAGAGAGAGAGAGAGAGAGAGAGAGAGAGAGAGAGTGAGTTAAAAAGAGATAGAGAGCCTAAGAGCGCAGGTTTGGGCCAATAATTGTAGGCATAGATAGCTACTGAAACTGGAGGGCAAATGCTTCTGAAATTCAACTTTTAAAATGGGTTCAAATATCTATATAATATATATGTATTGATATATAGATATGACATATACGCTGAATATTATACAGTATAAAAAAATTTATATAAATTCAGTATTAAATCTATGATTGAAGTAACGGTCGAGAAATTCACTCTCATTTTGTGTACAATTTGATAGTTTGTCGATTGATAGTTGCAATTGCTTTTGAAAAATATAATTTCTTCGGGAATTTATTAGCCGCCAGTGTTATGCAATCGGAAAATTATGCATTAATATATAACATAGTTATAATAGTAATAATATTATTATTATTATTAAATATATCGTTTATAAATATGTAATAAAATATATTAATATTTTGACATTTGCTTTGGTTAAAGTGTTGGCAACACTTTTAGTTTGTTATTAAGATTATATAATACAAAGTTATGACTGATTAACAGTATATTGTAGTTATATATATATATTGTGCGGAAGTATCAGTCGGTGCCAAAAATACCGGTGATTAATGTCTTACAAATATATGTTTTGTTGTAAACATATATTGAATTACACGGAATTTGCATATATTTTTACCAAATTTAATAGACAAAAAAATGTCATATTATTATTATGTGTGTATAACCACTGCAAACAGTATATGCAAATATTATAGTTTTATGGTTTTAATAAATTAGTTGCAGAATAGATAGATAGGTATGCGCTTCGGTATGGATGGTATGGTTGACCTCTTTTCTCAACAATAAGGAAATTCTATCTCTTTCTTACTCCTACTCTATCACTGCATTTCTGTTACTTAATATTTGATGACATGGTTGGCGACTATATATAGAAATTATAATATTTTTATTTACTTAAATGCTTACTATTTTTTCATATATAAATTGTCTTTTCTTGGCGTATATATATATATATATCATATTTTGTGGTATTAATAACGATTTTTATAGTATTAGCCTTAATAATATTTACAATAAAAACTTTATATTTAAAAAAATAATGATAATCAAAGTAAACATCTATGGTTTGTAAGTCGGCTTAAATACAAAGAAAAATTTGGTAACAAATGATTTAAAAAAAAACTTGTTTTTTATTAACGATATTATTGTGTGGTATATAAATGATTTGGTCGTAAATAAAAGACTCGCATAAGTGTAGTACTGAAGATTTGAATCGTTATTGAAATTGAAAAAATTGAAGACATTTTGCTACTTAACATTACAAACAGTTTTTTCATATCAAAGTTTGAATTATAGAAAAGAATTTTTATAATTTTAAATACTTTTTATGTTTGATTTTATTTGCGATTATAAAATATATATTTCCCAAATGTTTATAATGACATACCATAGATAATCAAAAAATAAGCATAGCTTTGATAAATATAAAAACTATTGAAATAATAGTATTGAATTTTTTTAAATAAAACTGTAAATTGTTTTGTTATATATTTTTATAAACATTTTTCAGTATAATTTGAATGCATTTCTGGTTTTCATAAAAATGATAATTATTTGCACCAAAAATCATGAAATATAAACTAATGAATGCTTTGCTTGACAATTGTTTTTTATTGTATTAAAAAATATATTTTCTTCAAAAATTTATTATATTTAGTTAATCCCATTATTGTATGCTTTGAACAGAGAGGCTGTTATATTGAAGTGCACCGACACATAGATTAGTGCCACCCAACCAAACCAACACCTCTCGACTGTATAATTACTAAACTATATATTACAATACGATCTTATTTTTCTAAAAAACAAATTAAATTATGCTATTCATGAATATCTTTAATACAACACCTAAAATATTTATATCTATTATATAATGAATGTAAATGTGTTTCATATGATCCCTATTCCCTAAAAATGTATCAACTTTTATATATTATAAAACACAGTCACAACTCATGTTTTGTAATTAATTAATGACTTTTGTCTTTTTTCTAAAAAACTAAACCCTAATTACAAGTCAAATGACTCATTAGTTTTGTTGTAAGCAAACCATTGCCATATACATTACAAATATAAAATAATATATTTATAAAACTAATAATAATTATTATTAAATTAATAATATTAAAGATTAGATAATTTAACGTTTATTAAATCGATGAAATAATTTTAATGCAGACATTCAGACTAATTGATGCATAAGATTTCATTTTCAACTATAATTATTTTTTATTATATAATTATTGGGAAATAATTTTCATAACTAATCGATTTGTTTTTTTTATTTTTGTTTTTATCAAATTATAAAAATGTAAGATTTTTATCCGAAATCTGTTCGAAAATTAAAAAATATATTTAACATTTAAATAAATTTTTAATGATAGTTAAACAAAATGTTATACAATAGGAAACAAATGATTAATTAAACTTAAAAAGTATTGGAGAGAAAGGGAACAGCAAAACACCAGAAGTTTGATTATGTCTACAATTATAACGCATTTTCAAAAGCCAACAAAAACTGATGAAAATTGCGATTATCAGCGAAAAACGATTTTGTATTTTGAATTTATGATGAATTTGAATATTGAAAATACTGGGCACCCAGTGTTAGCACCGGTACCACAACTACTATAAAGTCACGCACAGACCTTTCTCTCTTAATCTACCAATGCTTTCGTCAGTCATAATTTGGTGAACAGTGTGAGCGATGGCCACACTTTTGCCACGAAATATCTTTGCTGGCAATCAATAGTCACGATATTATATAACTTTTTATTAACAATTATTTATAGACCAGTTTTTTAAGACTCATATTTTATAATAATTGTATTACTTATTAATACATCTTTTGATGAAATGATATGATATTATACTCTCTTTCTCTCTCTCTCTCTCTCTCTCTCTCTCTCTCTCTCTCTCTCTCTCTCTCTCTCTCTCTCTCTCTCTCTGTTTTTATTTGTTTGAAATGAAAATAAGTTTTTAAATATATTTTGATATTATTAGAAAACTTTGTATAGCTTTAAGGTATAGAAATATTGAAAACCGATACAAAGTATTGCATGTCATCATACGATAATATGTGGATATGTATAAAATATGTAATTGTCAATGATATTTACGATAAGTTATACTGTAATATATATATAAATTTTTAAACACAGGCAAAAATGTTTAAAGTAATACTGTATTTGACACATTGCATAACTTATTTTTCAAATTATATGTTTAGTTAAAATAAAATTGAGACTAAAACTAACCAAACATTTAATGTGTTGAGTGATTGCTTATAACCCATAAGATTAAAATTTATACAGAAATAATTTAATAATAAATATTATTAAAAATAGTTTAGTTTTTTTAGCAATAAATGCAATGTGATTATAAAAATTTTGGTTTATTAGTAGCTTCCAAATTATTGCAAATAAAAACAACAACAAAATTTATTTAAATAATTATTATAAAATTTATGATTGACTGGAAAATTTATAAACCAAACAATAAGCATATTTAATGAGATAATATTGTTGAAAAAAACTTTATTTATAATTTCAAAACAAATTCAATACCTTTCATCAACTTGTTAACTGAATTTATAAATAAATATTTATAATTATTATTATTGAAAAACATTTCTTATGTTTTTTTCTTTCTTTTAAACTGCCATTGATTTGCAATTTATTTATTTTTTTATATTCTTTTAATATAACTTACAATTGGTTTAGAAATATACAATAAATTTTATTTGAAATCTGTTTGAAAATTACATTTAAATAGTGTTTAAATATTACCAGATTTTAATTTCATTTTTTATACACTATGTATTTATTATAATGAATTGCGAAACATAAACAAACATTTTATAATATGATAATATATTTATAAATTCATTGATATATAACCTTTTCAATAGAAAATGCTTTTACTTATAGATTATTTTAAATTTAAAACATTCATATATATAAACACATTATTTTGTGATTCAAAATGTGTTTTTAATATAAACAATATCATATTTGTTAAACAAATACACATATAGTGTTTTGTAAGCTTAAGTCAATTTTACAGACATTAGTATTTTTTTGTAAAACTATTTAAAATATCAATAAAAATAAATAGCTTTTAGTGGTTGTATTTTTTGATTGAATAAATTATATTCTCATTTTCTCTTTGAATATAATGATTTTTATTATTATTATTATTATTGACTGAAAACGATTTTAAACTTAAATATTTAATGTATAGAAAAATTTCTTTTTGAAAATATATGTTAGAATCGTTTAAATATTTGTCGCCTCTCTTTGAATGTCAAGACTGGTGTATGTCTGGTGTGTTTGTGTTGGCCCTCCTGTACTCGCATTTACAATATTAGACACATAATGAGTGCCAATATTTTTTTTGATAATATCTTATGATATATAATGCAACCTCAATAGCAATTTGAAAGAACAGACATCAATGTATATTTGGCCCCATATGTAGACTACCCTAACGAGAGAGTCGGCACTTTTTTATTTGGACTTCCCTTTCATGAGATATCAAATCCAATTATATTGCAAGCAATCGATCGGCAAATCTATCAAATATTGAATAGAAAGATGTCTTATGTTTTGTTTTGATCGTCAAACTGTTTTTCATCCAAATATTTGATACATAGTTTTATCGCAATTGACTTTATGAGAGAAAGAAAAAATTTATCAAAAAATACATATTATAAGGGAAATCAACAAAATATACGAAAAATCAATGTTTAATTTAACATTTGTTAAAATGACAATTGTGTGCAACAAAATTTATTTTACTTAGTTTCCTTACCAGTAGCTATATGTTATTATATTACATTATTTTTTTATTAATTATAAAAATAATATTAATGTATTAAATTATAATTAATATATATAAAATATTTCTTTAAAAAATAATTAATATAATGCATGTACTACTATCGATACAATATGTATTTTTTGAGTTTTTATCTTATATTTAATAATAGACTAATATCATAGATGATATATATATACTTTATACATATATACTAGTATATTCAAGTAAATTTACTATTTTATTAATTTAAAATTAGCAAATCTACATATATATATATATATATATATACCGTATAACTTTAGGTAAACTTCATAATAACTGAATGTAGTATTATATGCGGGAATTTGGTATTGTTTATGTTGTTTGTGTTGAGAAATAAATTCGTGATATAAAACATGACAAACAAAGCTGTGGTAAAAGGGATACAAACCCAGAGAAACGTCAGACAATGATTAGGTTTTTGTTTTATTGGATTAAAATTTATTATAAAGTAAAGCATTTTATAAATGAATGGCATTTAGTTTTCAATCAATTTATTTGTAATAATAGGTGTTCTCCTATTCGTGTTGTTTTAAATTTGCCAAAGAATTCACTTTTTATTCAATTGATTGTATAAATAATTGGTTGAAATTGTATGTGAAGTTAAATACCTAATATATCAATATCTAAATCATAAAATATAATAAAAACAAAGAAACAGTGCATTACTACCTGACAAACACCCGGTGCTCTCTCTCTCTCTCTCTCTCTCTCTCTCTCTCTTTCTCTCTCTTTCTTTCTTTCTTTATTAAGCCAAAACCCTTGCTTTTGTAAATCATATTAATTTACTCGTGCAGTTAGTTCAATGTACTTTTAGATTTTTTTTTATTTTATAAAATTGTTTTAAATTTTATTTTATGAAAACATTTTGCCGGGAAATTGAAAAAGAACTTAAATTAAATATATTATATTTAATGGATTATGAAATTAAATAAAAAAGATGGAAAATATTTAATATTAAAATATAGATATCCGGCGGGTATTTGTTGGGGACTGGCTTTAAGCCATTGATTTTATAAATCTCTACCAGTGCTATACACACACAAAAAACAAGAATGTGGTTAATAATTATTGTTTATATTTAATATGTATACAAAAACATATATTTTAAGTTATATGTATAATACGGAAATCTAAAAACTATTATTTGTGATTCAATTGGCATTCAATGACTTGGAATTTAAATATACATAAAATTTATTGTTTAATAGAAAAAATAGGATAAGATTTTTTGTAATATAAAATAAGAAAATGATAGAAATCGGTAGCTTTAAGTTTAACGGCATTAAGTGGTGTTTGTATCGCTACTGAAATTATTCTCTTATTTGTTGCAATTCATGACTTTTATTATAAATTTTTGTTTTGCAAAAATATCTTTCATGTGTTGTAATTCATGCCTAATGCTAGCGTATCAACGGTTAAGATCTCTCTTTCTTTCTCTCTCTTTAACTCTTGTTTTTTGTAAAATATAATTTATATTATATTTTTATATAATAAGTGAGTGAGAGAGTATTATATCGATATTATGTATTTTACACGGACTAAGTGAGCCACAAGAACAGGGAGCTTAGCGATACCTTTCCACTGGAAATCATGACTTTGTTTGCTATCAAAATTTGTTTCAAAAAATCTTTAGTTATAATATTTTTTTATTTTGTATTTCTCACTCACTTATCTTTTAACGACTTGTGTATCAAAAATAAAGAGTCAATAATTTTAACATAACATAACAACAACAATATCAGCGCAACAATAACAACAACAACAAAATACTTGTATAATTAGAAAACCCCAGTAATGCATACAATTTGCACTCAAATCATATGTAGTATATACTATATACTAATCATTTAAATTAGTCTCTCTCTCTCTTTCTCTTTCTCGGAGACTGTATAAATACGGCACGAACTCAATCATTTAGTACCTGATCATTGAGCACCGGGATTGAAATGGGATGCACTTATCACGACTTGACAAATGCTGTGTTTTGCTTGTTTACAGTCATAAAAGCTCATACAGTTTACGCACACTGCCATCATTGCCGTCAGTCCCTACCAGTGCTTGTTTAGTAACAATGATTGCCTTATTCTCAGTGATTTTTAAGGGGGAAAATGAAATGACCGGTGCTTTCATTGGAAACTTACTTTACGATAACAAATGTTATGTATATTATTGTTTTTTATGCTCAGGTAATGAACATTGAATATTGAACATTTGAACATGCTCAAATTGTAATTTGTTATTGAAGGCTATCATAGCACTAGTATATATAGTATATATATATATATATATATATATATATATATATAAAACATTAGACTAAAATTAGTCAAAAAAAAGTTCGTGTCTTAAAAGTTTTTATGGCATAAGGGCTCACATAACAAGACAGACCCTTGTTTTGGGCACCGGATCAACAGCTCACGACTCTATCAATTCCCACTTTTCAATGTCTATCTGACTGACTCCCGGGCTCTGACATGTGATACATATAAATCTAAAACAACGGCTCTAAACAAAAACAATTTTTGAACATTTATGTTATGTTATATATTCCCACTCAAAGCAATTATGATTCATATATTATGTATCAGTATTTTAGTTAATAAATTGATTTTAGATTTTCTAAATATATATATATATATATATATATATGATAAGACTTTAATTTTTTTAGAACTAATGTATAAATTATAACTTATTATATATGAGAATATATTGCCGTCAATTTTTATGTCTGTCCACCACAACTACTGGTGCTGTAATGAGAAAATGTGATCTCAAATTTCAAATTTTAAATAAGTTTTGACTTGAAAATGCGTCTAATTTATTAGTTGAGGTTTTTTAAAAATATATTAATACACTGAAATTTAATATAAGGTTTACATAAAATTAATGTTTGAAAATGAAATAGATAATTACTAACCATTGAGATTGAGAGTAAACTGATAGTCTATTGCTAATGAGATAATACTAGTATAAACATTATAATGAAATGAATAGCAAGAGAGTCAAAATTTGATGAAATTTTTTCAAAATATTAAAACTTTCATTTAATTTAATTAAATTCTTGTTTACTATAAATATATGATAGATTTAATAATATATGATATAAATAGGGTTTTATAGCCTTAAGGAGTTAATGGATAGAAAATGTTTGCAACAATTTTTCTGTTTGAATATCAATTGATTGCAAAAATAAATTTAAAATAAACTCAACTTTGTATTTGGCAACTAATCTCACCTGTCTATCAAAATCATTGCATTGATTATCATAGAGTTTGGTTAGTCTTACTGTTTATTTTTTGTCACATTATCAAAATATTTAGCAAAATTATTACTGATTGTATTTATCACATTTCAAATGTTTTAAAAGAAACAAATTTTTAGTGAGAAACAAAATCACAAATAAAATATTTATATAAATAAATTTGTTTTATATTCTCACCCTATATTTTATTATAATTATTATTATTATCAGTTAAAATTAAATTTAACATTTTTGTTTTGCAAATTTCCACAACATATTTACAAAGATATATATATATATATAAAATTAGATTAAAATTACAGTTGAAATCAATACTTATTTTGGTCATGAATTTGCTGTTATTAGTTTTTTATACACAAATTAAAATGTATATTTTAGTTATTTATTATATTTTTTATTTAACTATTTTTATATAAAATATACCGTTTATATTTGAGTTTGAAATTATGTAAACAAAAAAGTTTATTTAAATATTTTATTTTTATAGGTTATAAAGTTATAGCATATAAATTATAGCATTCAAAAGATTATCTTAATGTCAAAAAAGTTAAGATTTAAAACAATATTAAAAATACAAATAAAATTTTTCTCCTATAAATCAAATGCTCGTTAATTTTATATTATATCTACATTTATAAGCTTAATATCATTGTAACTAATCCTTAACTCCATTTATATAATGTATTAATTTTGTTGTATTGCTATTTGATATTATGAATATATGTTTGTATTATTTGCAATTATAGTTTGACTAAAGACATTGTATGTAATACTATGTATAATAATTTGTAAATAAACAATAGCTGACTATAGTTGTAATAAAATAAACATTTACGATGATATTTTCATAAAAATCATCATAAAAACAACGTTTATTTTCCGTATTCATTATTATTATTATTAAAGTCAATTATAATAACATTTACTTTTTTGCTATTACATGGTCTTACTTTAAACAACAAAATTATTATTATATACAATATATGAAACAAGTTTATTTATAGTAAATGCATATAAAAACTATTTAACTTACAGTATCATTGCAATGGTATGTAAAGCTTTTATATGCATATCAAGCATACCTGGGTCTTGTATTTAATGATTAGTACACGTAATAAATATCAGAATATTTGTTCGTATAATCAATGAAACCAATGTTCAAGTCGTGCAAGACTTCAATCATTTATAGTTTGTTTGCATCCGATTTACTATTGATTTGACTCTAAATTTTATTTGCCATCAAATAATTTAATGTATTCTTAATTATCCGTAAACTTTCTCTTATGAGTCTATTTAAGTCTTATGTAATTTAATTTATAAAAATTATTAGATTTTAGCTATTTTATTGTTTTTCTACTAAATAACTTATTTAAATCTATATTACAAGTCATTTGCATTATATATTTATATTTAAACTTATATTATGTCAAACATTAAACATTCAATTAGTGATACAAATTTCCCACAAGTATTGCTTTGATTATCTATATTATCATATAATATATGTAAAGATTAATGTCATTATGATAAATATAATATTACTAAAATTATCTTGTATATATTAATACAAATAGATAAGTATAATAACATTTTATCAGTTATAAGTCAATTGTTGAAACAAAATATAATATAATACAAACAATAAGTTATTTATTTATTTATTGTTATTACGGTATTATAGCGTATGAATTATATTAAGTATATATGATAATAGTTGACTAACGAAAATAACATTAAATATTTAAGTTATATAACATTTAATACATTGAGAGTATACATCAATACATGTATTTGTAATGACTTATAAAATATAATGTTTTTGAAACACAAAACAATGTTTTCCGCATTGTTTTTTGTCTCTTATCTGTCCGTTATCTTCAACAACAAAAATTTTACTAATTTTATTTAAAAAATGTTTATTTGTTTTATTTTTGTTTTTTTGTGGACAAAGTTTGCATTAACTTTTTAAAAATAAATATTGAGATAAAAAACAATTATTAATGCTTTTATATTAAATATAAAGACTCATCACGTTTAGGGTCAAACATATGTGACATTTTTGTTTGGGAGACACGACATCATGAGATTGTGCGACAATTTTATTGCTTATATTATATATAAGTTATATATATTTTTATTATTTTATTTGTTATCTTTTACTGCCGTAAGACACTCTCAGTTGACACTTATTTTTGTTGATAAAGTGCTGCCAAATACAGTATTTAAACAATTTAAAGATAATAGCGTTCAAAATAAACGCTAATTATGTTTTAATCACATTACTTATAATGTTTTTTTTTAGTTTTATAATTTATATTTAAAAAGGTTTTATTTATTTTAACGTTTTTATGCTATTTTCGTCTTAAATTTTATTTATATTTTAGTTTATTCATATAAATACATATGCGAGAAACATTAGATTGCTGTATATAAGATATCATTAATAAATTATATGAGATCAGAAAAATAATTATTATTGTTTTTATTAAGTGATGTTTTAATAAAACAATCACAAAAAACAAAACAAAAAGCTAAAGACTTGATATTTTTAGTTTTTGTTGTCAACTCTATTAAACAAAATTATAAATATTTTGGAAGTTTTTGTTATATTCCTAAAAATGAATACAATATTTATAAATTATTAATTAAATTTGTATAAAAAATATAATGTTCAAACATTTGATATTATTGATCACAATAAATCATATGATTCACATTACATTATTTTTCTTTGTAAAAGATTTTAATAATTTAAATCAATTTTAGAAAAACTTTAGTTTCATATAACATACAAATGTGAAAGTTATTGGTTTGAAACTTATGGTGATGTGAGGGCACTATTAAGACAAGTCCTTCCCTATTGAGTTACCATTACTTCTCTTACTTTCTGTAATATTAAACTCTATTTTAATTTGCTATAAAAACCATTGAAATGTTTCCCTCGGAATTGTGTACATCTGTTACATTGAAACACACAAAACATTGCAAAGAAATTATTGTTTTCGGGGACAGTATATGAGGTTTTAAATAATGTTTAACACAAAAAGGGACCTCTTTTTTGGGTAACTGCTATTTGAGAGCCAAATAATAAATTGATGAGAAATAGTATATTATTTGTATTGTCAGACCTTTGATAGGTTACTATAAAAAAGACTGATCCCCAGTGAATGGAGCTTTTTGTATATTTAATAATATGTAACTTACTGCTAGTGTTGCACCTACTATACGGCACTGGATATATATCCCTATTTGATGGTCACTGAGTTTTATGCATCATTTAGGGAGAAAAAGGAGAGACAGTAATATTAGAGTAATAGTAACCTCGATATAAAAAACTTTACCTAATGTTCCCCATAGTCTCCAGTGATTATCAAACTACTAGTCAATACTCATGTGTTTTATCGTTTATTATGAGGTTTTGTGGGAAAGTATTTTTAAATATGAAACTTAGTGTCTATTGTTTTGTCGTTTATTGTCTACTTATAATCACTACTTTTATATGATGTGTGAGAGCGACAGTCCGTCGAAAAATTAAGGAATATTTGACTACAAATTCAATTATAAAGATAAACACAATTGCTTTTTATACACACTTTAATGTCTTTCAATTGTAATCTGATTATAACTATAATTGGCTTTTATGTGAAACTTTTGCTTACAATTTATATACAAAACAAAATATAAAAGTTAAATATAACACCACTTACAATTTATTTTTAAATTTATAAAAAAATTTAGTTAAACAATCTAAGATAAATAAGGTTAAAGTCTATATGAATATTAGGTACATAATATGTACCTAATATACAGTATTATAGTTTATCACTTTTATACTTTAGCTCAAATACCACTAAAATGATTGATAGACTTTAATCAATGTCTTTCTAAAATATTTTTTATTTTACTGCAATTTTAAACTATTATTAAAAAATAATTTAATTCATATCATAGATGAATTTTTATAGTTTAAATTGATTAGAAATAATGGTATTATTTTGAAATTAATTTCTATATAAAATCAAGTAACATATAATGTCTTTATCAAAATATTATGATTTTTGTGTAAAAATTTGTAATGTTATTATTATTTATTATGAATAGCAAGTAAACCATAACATAACCACTTCTATGAGATATAACGATATGTCACTGTTTTACATAAAACAGTATATTATTTTGTATACAAACCTTATATCAGTCAATCAAATGTAAAATATTTTGTCGTCTTTAGCTATAATAAAGTTCATATCATGTGTTTAAATGTCAAAAATACAAATTATTATTTTTTTAGTTTTTATAGAGTTAAGAAATCAATGTATATTAAATAAATTAGTCATAAGAAATATATGACATATTTTTATAAGCAATTGTCACACAAACAATGCATTTCTCTAACTTTTTTAACGTAAATTATATATTATTTAGCAAACAATACTTTACACGCTATATGTTTGGCTTCACTGTAAATAAATGTCCAATAATTTGCTATTTCCTTTAAATCTATCATTTATTTGGTCTAACATTTTATTTTTAGCCAACAAAATAAATAAAATAGAAAACATTTCAAGTGATGTAATATAAATCAGTTCACTTTTTTGGTCAACTCCTTAATTTGCTAATAGTTTAATACATTAAGGATTTTTCGGCCAATTGGTTCAAAACAGTGATACAAATACAATACATTTTATTGTTATTCTTGACATATAATTTGTTGTATATATGTTTGTTATGCTGAAAATACTTTTACAATACAGTACAATACAAATAATACAATACAAAAACATTTTTAACCTATTTATAAATGATGTTATCCACAGACACCAAAAAAATAATTTCTAAAATAACTTTTATATAAATAAAATTACTATTGATTTTTATTTAGCAATTTTTCACTCTAAAAATGTATTATAAAAATTTTGAGTTTTCAAACATTGAATCTTTTAAAAAGTACTCTTACTTTTTTAATGCGCTTTTTCTTTACTTTATTTTTTAAAATAAAGTAATATCCTATTGAATTGACTTTAATATTGATTGCCAGCTAAAATCTACTAAAAAATTTGGTTTCTTTATGGGAAATCCCATATAAAATATAGTTAAGTCTATTTTTATATATTAAAAACTAATGTATATTTTTAAACGAAATTAAGCATTTATTAGTTGAAACCATTAAAATGCATTTTCGGATATGATTTTTATTTACTACCGATTACTTTCTCAAGCAATGCATAAATAAATATACGGTTTATATAGATTTGAAGTAAATTTAAAAACCTGAAAACTAAGTGAATCATTAAACACACTAAATATATTGTCTCTGTTTAAAAAAAAAGTTTTTTACGTTAAACTATACTTAATTGTATTTTTGCTTCTAATCTATTACCTAACTATACCTACTGTTTGTTATTATATATTGGATATACTTTTTTGTTAATTTAGTGGAGAGAGTGAGTGTGTGTTTCCAATGAGTGAACACGAGGTCAGTATAATAGATAAAGTATTACTGTCTTTACGGGGTTTCCTGTAATATATTTATTTGATTTGAATTTTTTGTCTCAACTTTTAACTAACTTATTAGTTGTGGACTTCACTAATAAAACTTAACAGTGAAAAGTCAGATAAAATTTATTATTTTCATTTACGTCTGTTTGTGTTCACATCTATTGATATAAACAGAGATTTTATATCGAGATTTGTCTTCATCTGTAAAATTCATGCTTTAATTTCTTAATAGCAATACTAGCAATGCTTTCGGTCCCCCAAATATCCGCCCACTTTGTTGGCCTAACAAACAACACAACACCAAAACAAATAATAATTATTTATATATAACTAAGTTATCAATAGGTCTATTGTTGTGATATCACACAATTGGATGCTTTCCTGTAATTATTGTTATTATTAAGTTTATTATATTAACAGTGAGTTTGTCAAACATTTGATGTATAAACTGTTCAATACTTCAAATAATGGCATAATATTGATGGATAAGATTGAAAAGTTTTATTTTATAAAAATAATAATAATTTTTATTTGAACTCATAGAATATAAAACTTTTTTTTGTCTCTTTGAATGCTTTTGAAGTTTTCCTTTATTAGCATTTATTTTTATTATGATAATAGTTATAAAAAACTAAGACCTAAGTTTACATTTCTTATAATATAATAAAGTTTTATATTATCAATAATTTAATAATTTGATTATCTATTATTATTATAATCAATTAATTTGTTTTCTTTAACAATTCTTATTTATTTCTACAAATATATATATAGTATATAGAATAAAATATTTATAAATAAGTTGAATAATATACTGTATAATTATTAAAATATTGCAAATAATAATTAATAGACTAAAAATTTGTTAAAACTGTTTGAAAACACTGTAAAAAGTGACAACAAATTGTCACTTTTATTTGAGGTGTCACTAAAAAATCTTCTAAACTAATATACTATTTATATGATTGTTTGAAGCATTTTATTAAAGAGTGTCTTATTTACAACAATCGTTAATTACTAGTCTTTCATCTGAAACTTAGCAATAAATTGGTGTCTATTAAGCAAAACTTGTGTATTGTTTTATTACATACTATTTTTCTCTATTGAATCAACTTTTTTATGACACAATTCAAATGTTAACAGTCAAAGGTGTTTCATATAATTTAAGTGCATTTCATTGTTATATTAGTCTATTAATAGAAAATATCTCATTATTTTTATGTTTTTATTTTTGACAATAACTCAATTGTCAGTGTAATTGTCTCAAACAATTGTTTTTTATTGTATACATTGAACTTCAAGTGACAACGAAAATTTAATTGTGTTTTTTAAAATGTTTTATCATTCATACATTAGCTGATTAAGTTATGTTTTGTTGGATATCTATCTATTGTATAATATTTAAAAGTATTTAATTACTTATTTGTTCATATAATAAATTAATAAATTTGAGTAATATATTTATTATCATCTTTATAAACATTTATAAAAATATTTAATTATACTTACAATTAAAATTAGTTGTCACATGAAACTCAAATCTTTAAACTGTTAGATATCAATTAAAAAATTGTAATTTCAAAAATATTATTATGTGCTATTATGATATATACTGTACACTCAATAAATTTATATAACTTTGTTTATTTTTGTTTAAAATAAATGTATTTCCTTTTAAAATTCTCTCTCTCTCTCTCTCTCTCTCTCTCTCTCTCTCTCTCTCTCTCTCTCTCTCTCTCTCTCTCTCTCTCTGTGTGTGTGTGTGTGTGTGTTTACAAACACGGGTATAATTTTGCACATAACTTATATAACTTTTAGTGATGTTTACCGTCATCTCTCTCTCTCTCTCTCTCTCACACACACACACACACACACACATTGTGAGTGGTAATCATGCAATTGAAGCATTACTTGTTGGCCATACTTATGAAGATTATAACGATTGTTATCATACTTTGATGTAATCTGTTGTCGATATTTAGGCACATCTTCTTTATTTTGAATCCAATGTTTGATTATATGTTAGACTTATAGTCGACGACTGCCGCCAAATCATAAGTATACGATTCTCTTCGCTATTTCTCTTTTTTGTGTCTATTTTGTGACTTTGAAAATAGTAGTGGTTTTTCCTATCAATGTTTTTTACATAAGTATTGGTTAAAATTTTATTTAAGACTCTCTTTCATTTGAAATGTTCGTCTATTTTCTTATCATTGCTGTGTTGGCAGATATTTATCTGTAGATCGCGTTTTGTAGTTATGTTGTTATGATTTATATCACTAATAAAACACAGTCTGATTTATATACAGAGACTGAATCTATTTTTTATGCCCGAGTCTTGAGATTGAGTTTAAATCATAATTTTTATATATTGGTGATTATGTTATTATATTTCTATTTTTCAACAAAACTTTAATTCAATTCAGTCTTAAATGATTACCTTTAAATTTATGTATTAATATAATATTTTTAATATGACATGAAGTGAAACCCTTTTTCTGCACAGTTAGCACTTCTACATCTGGATAAACATCTATTTAGATTTGGGTTTATTTTTGCTGAAGATTAACACCAAATTAAAACGGAAATATATATATATTATTATAAAATAAGATTTGCAACAATTATTTTCAATTTTGCAAAGAAATTATTAAATAAAAATTTTTTTAGTTTTTAGCTATTTTTAATAGTAATATTAATATAAAATGTTAATATTTCAATATTTTATTTAAATAATTACTAATTATTTTTAGTTTTATAAGGAGACTGAGTGAATGAGAGAGAGATTTTGATGTGAAATCTATAACCAAAAAAGAAATTATATTTAACTTTCTATATTAGATAAAACTCCTAAAGCGATATTTTATTGATGATAACAATTTTATTAGAGCCGCCATTCACTCTATCACTACCTGTGCCATCACTAACAGAGAGCACTTTTAGTTAAAAACTACAGTACTTTTGCCATAAACTTACTTATATTATAATACAGAATATTGATTAGATTACAACAAAATTATTTCTCCCGACAATTATTTCTAGTTTTTATACATTTTGTCTATAAATATGCCTAAAAGCCATAAAATATTGATCAATCACTTGATTTCTAACTAAATATAAGTTAATATTATTAATATCTTATAATTTTTTTTAGTTTTTGAGTGCAAAAAACAGAAGCTTTAATAGATAGACTTGAAATGAAACTTAATTTATTTGTAATCATTTTGGGTCTAAATATATGGTATTTTTAATGAAATATATTTTAATATAATATTTATGTAAGACAACTATGAGAGATTAGCTTTTATACTGGTATTAATAATAATCGATATGTTTAGGTTTTACCTAAAAACTAATTATTGAATATTTATGTTTTATTAAGTGTCTAAATTATAACTTATATTTACAGGTATTAGACCTTTAAGTCTATTTAAAAGTGATTGGTTTTTAAAATATGTATCAAACTATTTGAACCACAAATGCAATTATTAAATAAATTTAGTGTTAAATTTGATGCCATTTACTGATTGACTAATAATTACAATAAATATTTATATATATTTTGTGTTTTGAATTTTAGTATCATATGATACATAAAGTAATATTTATTTTTAAGGATATATTATGATTATTGTTGTAAAACAAGAATATTTTTTGTAATATCAACTAATGTCAATACAGTATAACTTTCGACTATAATTACAACTATCATTTATGTTGTCGATAATGCTATGATTTGATATTAAAGAGAAACCATCTAAACATTGATGGAGAGACAGTGATGTCTCCACACATCATCACATGATGACCTACACCTCCCACGTAGTTGTGCTACAGTGGGACAGTTGTGGGAGTTATGCATAACTGCAAAATTATGATCAACCTTTCACAACAACAATACAATTGATTATATGAACAAAGTTTATAGAAAAAAATGTTTCATATTATTGCATATAATCCATAAACATATAGTTTTGATTTATTTATGGCAACGAGGGGTCAATGTTTTATCATTATTAAACAATATTATTATTGCATAACATAAGAAAAAGTATAAATTATTTGAGATATACTGTATAAACAAGTAAATATAACTTATGTATGCGTGTATACATGTAGTAATATATTGCATTTATATTTAACTATAACATTAATATTAGTAATGTTTAGTTTAGAAAAACTGAGGGAATATATTGTGGCGGAACTGAATATCAATGTCATCTCTAAATTTCATGTCTCACTGGTCTCTCTCTCTCTCTCTCTCTCTCTCTCTCTCTCTCTCTCTCTCTCTGAATCTATGAAATATCGTATGATATTTATTGTAAAATATACATATACTATATATATGTCTATAAAAGTCTTAGGTTTGCGAAAATGGTGGCAATCCTTGTTAGGAACATAGCTATAGTCGATAGTATAGTAGTAGTGATTCATTATTACTTATATTTTACCGGTTGTGTTGTTGGAGCGGAACTGGTGTTCATAAGACCGTAGAGAGTAATGTTTGGACAGAGAAAGAGAGAGAGAGAGAGAGAGAGAAAGAGAGAAAGCTTACATCATTGGTTACAATCGTTTTCTTAAATAATATACTCTTTCTATAAGATATGTCACTAATAACTACCAGTGCATTGATTTTTAGTAAAAAAACGATTTTCCCGTAGAAACAAATGGCTATACTATTAAAAGTAATAAAAATGATTTCAGTGCTTCATTTGCCGTATACTTTGCAGTCTATCCTTAAATCACTAATTAATGAGTAGGCGTTACAATGATTTAGTTTTTACAAATAATTTTAAGTCAAAAACTTGTATTATTTATATATTTTCAAATGTTTTGTGATTATACGCCCTTTGAGTTGACTTCTAAATAATGAGTAGTTATTTTTAAAGGATTTATATTTAATTCTCCTAATTGTCAATTGATTGTTATATACTGTATTCATGGATATTAATCTTAAAGACTTATTTTTATTTTAATGTTGTTTAACTTTAATCATGAAATTATTATTAGTTTCATATAATTTTTCATATTTATATAATTGACATATTAATAAATTACTATGCTTTTTTAGCACATATACTTAATTTTTATATTTATGATTTTTTATTAAACTACTAATTTAAAACTAATGTTTCCAAAAAATATGGTTATTTAGTTATGGACTCATTGCGCGCGAAACTATTTATCTGATGATTTAGGGAAAGCCATTTCCGCTTTGAACGACTATCTAATGACTGATTTGATAGACACAACACAGAGATCTCAATAATTGCTGTGAATATAAATGTTTTGCACGAAATTTTTAGTGATTTTTTAAGATATTGCTATATATATATATAGCTTATACTGTATATATACTACTGTATAACCATAAGTGTCGGGTCTGTTTGCCGCACTTGACCGCCACTGGAGAACCATTTAATAGGTTGAAGATATGGTTTGTCACGGATTGTCGATCGGATTGATTGTGACGACAATACCCTCCGTCTCTTTGAATGAGTTTCTCATTTGTGAAATTATATTGAAAGGCTGTCACACGTGTCCATACATTTAGTTCAAGAATATTCTCATTCATAAAATTGATTCAAACTTTATATAACTTTATTTTATTGTTTGTTTATTTATTATATCAGTTAATTTTGTTTACAATAAATTTTTTATTTAGTTTATTACTATTATGTTAAATATTTAACAAATAAGACACACAAAAACTATCTAAACATTTAATGACATTTCTTTGAAAAACACATAAATACATATTTAATATTTTTTTTAACTTTAAAACAATTTATTTGAATTAAATTCTTATATGTGCTGTCAATCATTTTATTTTATGATATATTTCTAATAATACTGTATTATAATATATGTTTTGTTAGATTTTTGTATGTTTTTTCAAAAAATACAAATCATGAAGAAATACTTATAGAAATTTTAATTTAAAGTCAACATAGGATTGGTTGTCGGGACAGTCAGGGGATAGTTAGATATAAGAATAGGAATCACGCTATGAATTATACTTTAAATTAATGAAAAATATGATATATGTTTGAAATGTTAATAAATTCTCTTATGATTGGAAACAAAATTGTTATTATTATTGTTATTTAAATATTAAATAAATTTTATGAAAAGAAAACTCATTTTGTAATACAATTTATAATAATAAAAAAACATAAAGTTAGATTGAAGGAGATATTAATAGTCAATATTTGTTTATATTGTAAATCTATTTTTTTGTAAAACAGTTGGCTATTGATTTTGCATTACAATTTCTAATTTACAAATAGCATTCATATTAAGTAATAATGATATAGCAATACATTTATACTATATATACCTACGTTAGTTAAATTGTATAGACATATACCGGTACAACTAATGTTGTTGATTAATAATAAACTGTGTGCACCGTATGATTAATTTGAAATTTCTCACATTAAATATATATCCATTAATGTTGGGTTAAATTATTAATGTACCTAAATATATGTGTATATATTAATATCTATATATTTTATATATTATTGTAGATGCACCCGATCCCCCAGGAAAACCATTGGTGATGGCGTTTACCTCACGCTCGGTAAACCTTTCGTGGGCCCCGAGCTTTGATACACACCACTCGCCTGTACTCAACTATATCATACATACCCGGTATGTCCACTATCTCTTTAACTTTATCTCAAACACCTATCATAACAAGTTTTGATTGATTACTTAAATATAAATTGAAATTTAAATAACATGTTATAAAAAAATTATTAAACAAAAAATTGTAAAGAAAAAAATAATAAAAATAAGATTTTAGATAAGTTTGAGAGAAATTTAACTGAAAAGTCTATAGAAATGATAATTTAAAAAATTTAAATTTAAATCAATCCTTTTCATTATTATTCATTCAATAAAAACTTATTAGGGTTGGAGAAAATGGTGAATGGGATACCTATAATGGTATCGCCACTCTCGACAATAAGACCAGCTATTATGTGGATAAACTGCAGCCGTTTACCGTTTACTCATTTCGGGTGTTGGCCGTCAACGCTATCGGCACCAGTCAACCCAGCAAAGAGTCATACTATATGGTCACACTTAGAGAAAGTATGTATCTTATGTTCAATTATTTAATTGAATATTTTTTCAAAAGTACATTCAAACAAACTCATTATAAAAAAATTAAAATTACAGTATAATCATAAAATGTAATAACAATCTAATCTATATTTTATATATAAAAAATCATTAAGGAATTCATTTTGATTTCACAAAATAATTCAAAATTTATATTTAAATGTTAGAAACTATTGATATATGAATAAATGAATTTTCATAATTTATAACTAATTCAAACGATATTTTGTGATATATTTTTTGACGTATATTTGAGTCAAAGGAAAGTCGTTTGCAATTAATCAAAGTCTGTGTCTGTTCTCTACCGGAATCTTAAGTGCCTTAAGGCTAAAGACAGTTGAAGTTTTAAAGATTTGAATTTATATATAAAATACAGTCATTTTAATAGCATATCTCGCTCTCCACACACTTATGGCTGATATAATTAAGGAAAGCCTTCTGGACATTAAGTAATTGTTTGCCACCCTCTCCTTTCCCTCTCCTATCCCTCTCCCACCCCCTCTCTTAGACTTTCCTCCTGTTGTTTGTGTCACTGCTACTCCAGTTGTACTACTAATGCTAAAGTAGTGTCAATACTGGTAACCCTTATATGATAGGTTGTGATGACATTTATAACTCAATGGTTTGTCTGAGGCGCGATTCCGGTGCACATAATATTCATAAATATATATTTAAAGTGCAATTATTATTAATGTTTACCTAATTTTTTTGTTTTGGTGCACATCATAATCTATATGAACCTCTAGTAGCTCTCGATATACCGATGCTCTTCAAAACGCAAACGGAAATTATTAACTTTCCCTTACCCGCCATTCACTGATTGCCGGTGCAAAAGTGTACTTCTAGTGTTAGTGTCTTCATATAGTATTGCACAGACAATTATGTGGGTAATTGTCTTAAATATCAATTTTAATTGCTCTGTGGCTGTCATAAGGGACGGCACCGTTGGCTTACTGATGGCTAACCGATGAATAAATTATAATAAACAATAAAGTGAAAGAAAGGAAAGACAATTTAAAATCACATCAATATTTCTAAGCCGTCGATTCACTTAATTATTAGTACTTAATATCTGTATCATTGCTATAATATTTTAGAGTCATCAATAAAATTTATGAAAATTTATGAAAATTATGGAAATTTAGTAGAAAATTATTAATAAGTAAAATTGAAAATAAAAAACTAATATTTTTTATTTTTTTTATGTCAAACAATTCCTGTCATTACTTATTTAGAAAGTAATTAAAAATAATTAACAAACATAGCTTATATACCTATACAGTATATTATATATAAATCATTAATTATTTGTTAGCATTTAAATAAACTTCACTTTCAAAACCATCGAATTGTTAAAAAAAAAATTAAATAAAAAATTCAAAAATAATTAAACAAAAAAAATAAATTAATTAAAGAAAATAAAGTTAATATAAAAACAAAAATTGCCACAAAATATTGATTGATAAAACTAACTGTTTTCTCTTTTTTTTAATTTCTAAACCTCCAGTTCCTGATGGAAAGCCAACAGTGATATCTGCCGGCAATTTGAGTAGTGGTGCCATACGTGTGGAGTGGAGTCCTCCAAACAGGAACACAATTCATGGAGAGTTTCTCGGATATAAAATCAAGTATAGAAAACATGGACTACAACTTGGAGTCGAAAGAGAGATCACTGTTAGAGACCCAGACTTAAGAGTATGTATTGCTTACTATCAATGAATCAGTGCAGAGAAAGAAAGAAAGAGAGAGAGAGAGAGAGAGAGAGAGAGAGAGAGCAATGAGAGAGCACTGGGAGAGAGAGAGAGAGAGAGAGAGAGAGAGAGACTGAGGCAATGTTTAGCAAAAAAGCCAAAACAACTTTTAAATGGAAAGACCTTATGTTGTATTATATGTTGTATTATATGTTGTGAGCATTGCTTTACAAAGACATAGAAAATGCATAACTAATACATAATCACAACAAAGAAAAAAATGAATGATTTAATGATATTTAATATAATAATCATTAATGTAATCATTTGTATGACACAGTCGTATACAATCCGTGGTTTAGAGCCGTTCACGGATTACATGATCTCAGTCCAGATCTTCAACCCGGCCGGTGACGGACCCGCCACTGCTGTCACTGCCATCACAGATGAAGGAAGTGAGTGACTATTTTTACATACCTTTCCCTATCATATTCAACATATTTCACACACCTTTTCATTAATTTTCATACAGTTTTTTGCTATTCATTGATATTAATTATAGCTAAATATTACATAATTATTGTTTTTCACAATGAGATTCAGTGTCCACTTGTTTCACACAATTATAACTTATTTATCATATATTTCATTGTTTTGTTTAAACATTTAGGACAACAAACAGAAACAAAACATTAGCACCAATTTAATCAACAATCCAAACAATTATTTAAATTATTGTACTATTATTTCACATTATAATTGCTTATATAATTTAAAACAGTTATCATACAAAATTTAGTCACTAAATTTAGATACTAATTACATACAGTATTTTAGTCAACTTTTGTTTTAATTATATCATTATATAATACCGTATATATATAGTAATAGTATATATATATATATGATATATTGTTATATAATGTATTAATTATGAATGAATATATCAATTATAAATGGGATTTAATACAATCAATATTCTGTGTTAGATATATATACAAAAAATAATTGTATTATAATATGCAATACTAAATAAGCATTAAATATGAAATTAGTATTTCATTGTTTTTTGTACTGATTTTAATTATACACAAAAAATATTAGGATTTTAAATATGTATATTTTTTAGATGATATGATTAATTATTTATATAAATATTAAATTTTGCTATTTGAATTATTAATGTTAAATTTATTTAATGTATAAAATATTAATTTTTATTATTTAATGTTTAATAGTCTCGAGTCCACCAAGAAATGTAACACTGGTTCGGGTGACCAATACTGAGGCCCGTCTCCAATGGTTAGAACCGAAGCACCCAAATGGTAGACTACAGGGATATCGGATATATGTACTGAATATTGTGGCCAATTTGACTGAAGTAAAAAAAGTGGTTAACCCTCAACAATATACCATTGATTTTACTATCACTAACCTAAGTATGTATTGTATTAATTATTTACATATATTGAATAATTTTAATACATATATGACATCAATGAATGATCATAACAATCACTTATATTTCCTGTCCTCTCCATTACATACTATGATATAAATAATTAATTTTTAATAATTTTTTTAATTTTATGTTTACTCTCAGTTCAAATTAATCATTGATTTATTTTTTCAATACATATCAACCAAAATGCAAGAATTTATTTTTATTTGTTTTTGATTTATGTTTGCACACAAATATATATAAAATATAGAATATATTTATTTAATATAAAGTATTTTATCTTATATTAAGACATAACATGAAACATAATAGTAATACTCTAAATGATTTATAATGTATATATTGTATATAATATACTGTATATGTGATACATTAGAGATTTTCAAACAATTTTGATCAAATTAATATAGAAATAATTCAAATATTAGCTCATTTTACTATGCATTTTATATAAATTCATTGAACTGTATTTTAAAAATTTAATTAATTAAAATTCAATTATATATTTAGTACATATTCTGTTAGTTATTGATTTTTCTAATAATGTTAGACATCAATTTCATAGCTCACACACATAAATATATTGGTATTTATTGATTTAATCAATGGCCAGATTTTTAAATGAATTTTTAAAAGCTCTGTTAGACTTTAAATAAATGGGTGCAATGTATCAGTTATTTGCCAAACCTTACTTCATCTATCATATAGTCCTTACTTAAGGTATAATTCAATTCAAATAACGTGAACGACATATCAATGACTCATACATAACATGAAATGTTATGTTTAATAATTAATTTTCTCTGTAATAAAGTATTGAAAATAAAATACATTTAGATATAAAGATATTAATACTATAGATGTGATCTATATTTATGACAATATAATGAATTTCTATTCACATATTGTAATATTAATAACAATTTCAAATATAATAAATATAAATAATTATAAAAAATAATTTTTAATCTAAATTATATTATTTTATATAAAATTACAGAACCATTCACTCAATACAAAGTATGGATTAAAGCCTACTCTCAGAAAACAGAGGGCGAGTCCAGTAAAGCGGTTGAATATCGTACTGATGTGACGGGTCCCAGTGCTCCACAAATTGTGAACCTGACCTGCGAGACAACCAGTGATGCTCTTCATGTGTTTTGGGAGCGACCGTCGGTCTACTATAACTCTATTGACTACTTCTTCATATATTACCGATCGGAACATAACAGTGACAACGAGTTCGAAGAGGTAGCCGTTCCAGGAGGTGGTGCTAACACACGTTACGAACATTATGTGAGTTTATCGTCTCTTATTAAGAGATCATAGTATTTATTAAATGATAATATTTCTTATGATTAATTGTTTTCATGTTTTGTATGGACAGGCATTCATAACGAATCTGACTAAAGGCACGTTGTATGAAGTAAAGGTGCAAGGTGCCACCAGAAGCATAACTGAGCACACTAAGCTATACCGGGGAGAGTTCAGTGAGCCCCGTAAGGTCATCCTCCAGAGTAAGTGCATCAGTAAGTCCTATCACTTTCCGATTTCCACTAAACTTTCTTTTACTAAACAAAAGCAAAGCATCAGTGCATTAGACACTGACCTAACTATAATAACATAGACTATGAGAATGTAAGATAAAAATTATTTAAACCATAAATATTAATATTATATTAATTATATAATTTTAATTGTCTGTCATTTAATGGATTGTCTTTTGGTGTCGTTGTTGTCTTTGTCTGTTATAGCTTACAAATATTGATGTTTTATATTTAATACTAATATAATATTTTTATGTTTCACGTGTCCATCATATTCATCAACAAACAGGTTTTGTATCGGCACCTTATGTCGAGCCAACTCTGCCGGCATCGATGATAGCGGGTGTCATCTGCGCCTCTTTTGCATTAATTTTGGCCATTTTGTCGTTTGTGTTGTGGCGCAAGTACTTCCAGGCAGCTTATTATTACTTAGATGATCCTCCCAGTGCTACTAGAGGTGGTTCCCCACAACTTTCCGAAATATTTGATGACTCGGAATATACTTCTGTACCGGTGTCTCAGTGGTCAAAACATGTGCAAGATTTACATGCCGACGGTGACCTCGGATTTTCGCGTGAATACGAAGCCATACAACAGGCCACTGATCTGGACCTGTCGTGCCAACACTCACAGCTCTTGGAGAATAAAAATAAGAATCGTTACGTCAATATCGTAGCTTATGATCACACAAGAGTTGTACTCAAACCATTGAGCACACAGAAGAAGAATGGTGTCGACTATATTAATGCCAATTATATTGATGTATAATTTGTTTTTTATATATTTTTTCATTAATTAAATTTAGATTAATTAATTACATTTGAAATTTTTCTAATTAGGGTTACGGTAAATCTCAGGCATATATCGGAACTCAAGGACCCCTTCCCTCAACATTTGACGATTACTGGCGTATGATTTGGGAACAGCGAGTCTGCATAATAGTAATGATAACTAATTTAATGGAAAGAGGAAGAGTAAGTTAATTGTTATTTGCTTTTATCAATCAAACGTACAGTCCTTTTCCCATTATATAACTCCCAAAATCCCAGCGCTAATCCATGGCTTTTGTCGATTACAAGAGTCGGATTCAATTACTTTATTAGTCGTACATTTTCAGCATTCAATTGTCATTTTGTCTTACATTTACTGTGAGACACAAAATGCTCATTGATTTTGGCTTTTATATAACACACAAAACTTACTAAACTTTAAGTCTTTATTTATTAAAACTCTTTCTATTATTAAGACTACTCTTAAATCTTTTCGACTTTATTTTTACATTAAATAACAACAACAACAACAAACTTAAACTAATTTAAATTTTGACTTACATTTACCATTGTTTTTGAAAAACATTAATTTTCTTATTAAACATTACTATTATCTAAACAACGCTAGATAATCTTCAAAAGAAAAACTGCAAATTATTTTACTAATTAATTAATTTCTAAAAAACTATCAAAAATTGTAAGAAAATTGCTATTAACTATTGTCTGTCAGAAACTATAAGAATATTCTTAGTTTTATACTCTAAATGGTATTGTTTTTCTTATTGGATTTGATTTAATTGAATTGAATGCATGTGTTTCTGTTTGTTTTTCTTTGACATATCTTATCTCTAATAGCATGCATCGCACCACTACTCTCATAGTTATCATTCAGAACTGGATGACTCTGTAAGTAAACTCAATCTCTGTTTCAATATCTATCAATCATCTCTATCTGTCCCCACTATAATATATACTTCTGTATAATATATAATATAATATAATATAACATATAATATAATATAACATTAAATATAATATAACATTAAATATAATATAACATTAAATATCTATATATTTATTTATGTATACTATTTTCCGATTCATATTCTATTTTAAACCCATTTATTTAACTTTATCTCTATATATAAAATAAATATTTTTAAAAATCTGATTTAACAATTCATTGAAAAGAAATTGAGTTACTTTTAATTTGTTTATGATATTTATTGAATTATTAAATGCTTTTGTATTGATTGACAACAAACCAACTAATTTAATGTTTCAATTATTATTTGATTATTAGCGCAAATGTGATATGTATTGGCCTAAAGAAGGATCTGAGAGTTACGGAATAATTAATGTTAAATTACTTCAGGAGGTAGTGATGGCCACATATACTTTGAGAACATTTAATGTTAGGAACCATAAAGTTAAAAAGGTATTTCATATTTAATTAGATTTTTTATCAATTATTAATTAATTTATGTTAATTTGTAACCATTAGAAGCACGGATGTGAGCGCACAGTCTATCAGTACCACTATACCAATTGGCCGGATCACGGCGTTCCCGATCATCCACTTCCAGTTCTTTCATTTGTACGCAAATCATCGGCAGCTAATCCACCGAATGGCGGACCCATTATCGTTCATTGTTCAGCGGGCGTTGGCCGCACCGGCACTTACATAGTGTTGGATGCAATGCAACGACAGATTAAGCACAGATTGTCAATGAATGTGTTTGGATTTCTTAAGCATATAAGACAACAAAGAAATTATTTGGTTCAAACTGAGGAACAGTATGTCTTCATTCACGACGCACTTCAGGAAGCCATTGAGTCGGGCGATACTGAGGTGCCATCGAGTCATCTCTTGAAATACATTCAAACCTTACAGACCGGTGGTGACGGTTCCAGTAATGTTAGCTATGATAAGAGTCATCACTGGCCACTTCTTGAACGTCAATTCAGATTGGTTACACAATTTAAGGTATATATTATTAATTGATTTGATTGTATTAAATATATCAATAATTACAAATTTTTGTCATTTTATTTTTTCAGGCAAAAGATTTTAATGTTGTGTCAGCTCTAAAGCCGTGCAATAAATTGAAAAACCGATCACTGAATCTGATCCCATTGGAAGCACATCGCGTTCACATCATTCCCAAGATTCCGGGTACTGATGGATCTGACTATATAAACGCTACATTCCTTCCCGGTTTTAATCGTCTCCGGGAATTCATTATAACTCAACATCCAGTGTGGGATACAATTGGTGACTTCTGGCAAATGGTTTGGGATCATAACTCGCAATCTATTGTTATACTCTCGTCTATTATTGACGAGAAAGAATTCCCGCAGTTCTGGCCAGACAGGGATGACGAGTGTGATTACGGCTCATTCAAAGTCAAACTTACAGATGAGGCCCGTATAGTACAAGAAGGCGGAGGGTTTATTACGACTCGAGATTTCATGTTACAGTCCACTCAGGATGACTATGAGCTTTGCTGTCGTGTTTTCCATTGTTGCGATTGGCCTGAACGGCAACCCCTGTCCAATGTTTTCGATTTGGTCAAAGTGGTACAGGATTGGTATGTCGAGATGCCTAATGGACCAGTCGTTGTTATGGACAAGTATGTCAAAGCAATAGTTTATTATTAAATTAGAAACTAATTATAATTATTTGATATTAAATTAGATTTGGTGGCACCGAATCGGCCACTTTCTGCTGTTTGACCACATTATACAAACAGCTTAACTTTGAGGATTGTGTTGACGTCTATATGTTCGCAAAACTTTATCATTTGCGTCGACCGGGTATATGGAGATCACAAGACGACTACTTATTTCTGTATCGAGCATTAGAGTCATTGGTGTCCAACATTCAAGACGACACCAACAGCCCATACGGCAGCCAAATGACAGTCACCGGTGGCCACAATCAAAACGGTCACGCAATCAAAATTTCAGTCGACCAGCACTTGAAAGTTGACTCATTAGCATAATTTTGCCCTCAATTAGGAGTTCCCGTCAGTGGACATTGTTTTTTGATAAAAGAAAGAAAAGTTGTTATTAAAGTTGTTGATTATGAATGTTATTAATGAATGAAACAAATGTAAAAAATAGGAAAGTTTTAAAATATAGAAAGATATGATAATTTAATTATTTATAGTTATTTGTTATTCAAATTTATAACAATTTATAATTAACTTTAGTTTTATCTAATATAAACAAAATTGTATTAATATTGATAAAACAATTGCTCATCAAATACTGTCTCCTAAATTATTTGAAGATTATTTGTATTTTGTAGTACTGGGAGACATAAACATTTAGTCAAACAAAAGTTGTATAAATTATTATATAAAACACATTTATTTATTTCATACAATGAAACAAATTTTTAAGATTATTTAATATATATTATAATATATGAAAGAATGTCTCTTATTATGGACACAATAATATAATTTAGGCAAAACTATAGTATTAGCTATTCCTAAATCATTGAAACAAGTATTTGTTGGTTTGTTATCTTATCTAATGGTGATGTCATGTAATGAATTTCCTAAAGAGCATAGATCAAGATCTCACTGCCAATGCATTTTTATATACATCATTAATTATATATATATATATATACAGTATATATATCTCTCATTATTAATCGCCAATTTTATGGACACAATATATGTGATCCTTATATACAACATTTATTGTGAACTGATTTTTGTGACAATTTCTTATAAAAATTCATACACATGTTTCATATGAATTGTATAAGTATTATATTAAATAACTATTGAAACCCTTTAGTGAATTAAATGTTAATATAAGATAATTATACACCTTATTATATACCAAATATATAAATTGTGTGAAAAAATTATATTTAAAAAATTACAATCAGTTTTAACATTTTTTATTGTATTATTATTGTGTATAGTTTCAAATTTATTGTAATAACGATTTTTTTAGTTTTATAATTTATATACATTTAAAAAAATATATTTGTAAATATAATTTCAAGTTCAAATCTTATCATTAAATAAATTTTTTTATTATAATTATTAAAGATTATTTGTATTAAAATAAATGCTATCACTTGAAATGTTGAAAATTGTAATTGCAATAAATAAAAAAAATCATTTTTATTTAATCATATAAATTATTTATTTATTTTATATATTTATTATTGTATGCAATCATTCAAAATATACAATCAATTAATCTTTTTATAGTAGTAGTCAAAGAGTTTGTGTCCGATTTTATCAGATATATACAAAAATAACATTAATATAATGGAAAATGATTTTGAATTGTAAAGTATATTATTATTATCAATGATTTCTGTGTCAAAAATTATCATATTGTGTGTTCAGTAGTCTATTAATAACACAAATTAATATATACTGATTTAAAAATCGTTATCAAAGTGGCAATTATTTTTTGTTTCACACTATTATAATTTAAATATTTAAATCGATTACCGGTAAACACTTTTACAGTTTATAATAATTATTATTTTCATTAAACAGTACTGTTTTATAATGTAAGAACACTTTTTTTAAATAATTGAATACTTAAATAAAATCATTATTTATAAGTAATAATAAATTATATGTATATTTATGCAAATAATACCTACAAATTTATAAACTAAATCAAAATATACAACTTTAATATAATTAATGAGTGAGAAATAATTTTTCTTATATAAATAATTATCAATAAAACATTTGTATATAATTTTTGTTAAATATATATTTTTAAACAGTTGACAGACAATATCATAACTTATTAAACCATTGTTTTAATTGAATACAATTTAAAATATTTCTGTATAATATGCTGCTTATCGTGTTTACTATTTTTGATTATAAAATAATGAAAACATACAGTATAATATATATAATAATATTATTATTAACTTTTTGTTAATAATTGTAATTATAATAAAATATTAATATAATTGCAATAATAATTATAATACCATCAAAAATAAAGCTAACATGAAAAATATTGTGATGATAGAAAAACCTACATTATATTCAATATATATTTATATAGTGAAGGCAAATGAGGCTATAATATTATAATATGAATAATTATCTAAAAATATACAATAATCAAACAATATATAACATACGGTATATAATAATAATAATAATAATAATAATAATAATAATAATAATAATAATAATAATAATAATAATAATAATAATATAGACAGAATAGACATATAATGAAAATCTAAATTATTACAAAATGTATACATTTTTGTGAAATAAATCTTTTCATTTGTTTTATAGTACTTGAGATCAAACAAACAAAAGATACGGTAATTTAAATTATTTTAAATCTAAAAATTTTGAGTTATTTATATATAATATGTAACAAAAAACTATTCACTATTTCTTGTTTGTCATCTATTTCTTGCTCGTATATGAGCTGAACTCAGGTCGTCGTCCATCGGGAGCCTTAATAAACAGAGTCTTGTTTAGTTCTCGCGGATCTTCAGGTGGTTTCCATGTGTTAGTTATAGACACAAATGGTATCCAATTTTCTTCAGGAGAAGACTGAACAACAATTGCAAAGTCAAAATCGCCTCCAATTGGTTGATCACTATCTACAAGTGGTTGTGATTTTGTCTTAAACTTAACAATATTGATAATTTTATCCTTCTCTGCTCTACAGTTGACATAAGTGCCAAACAAATAGATGGATATCTTTGGTTCGTAAACAACAGTTTCTCTAAAAAAATTAAATTATTGATTAAACAAAACTATTAAAAAATCAATTATTACATCGACTTAGAAGTGGAAGCCTGAGAGGTCTCCTCAATGTTGGCACCGGTGGCTATGAGTTTGACCAACTTCTCGCCATTCAAGTCCAGGTCCTCTTTCATGATAATCTTTAGCGAAATGTAGTTAACGCCGTACTCTTTGTCCATTTCGAGCTCTTTTGTCGATATTTTCGGTACAAATGGTGACACAAATATATCTTCCTTTACTGACGATGTCGGTGAACGAGGAGGTATTACTCGTATTAGTGGCACATTTTCGTCAGAATTAAAAGTCGACGGATAGACCTTTTGTTTGTTGAATAATAATTTTCGTTTAACATCTGATCCGTCCTTCAAATGTTTCAACCTCTCCATCATTGCAGTAAACGGTGAAAATCGTTTGCCGTGAGATGAGGGCGTTGGCTTCGGTGTACTTCTTCGAGGTCTCAGACGAAATGCCGGACTGTCCAGACCTTCGCCAGAATTGTCTTCCTCTTTGATGTCATTTTGTTTGACATTCTTCTTATTGCTGACTGTTTTACAATCTGAATGTCTGTCTATCTTTAATTTCTTGCAATTTGATTCGTCTTTTGGAAAAACAGGTGAAAAACATCTGGTCTGTGATCGGGTCTGCGTTGTCATGTCTTCCAACATCTGGTATTATCTTTGACTTTGTTATTAGATTTTGAAAACTTGAGGAAAATTTAATTTAATGAGTCGTCCGATTTGAAGTTTTGGTGACTCTTTTGAGTTATACTCGCATTTGATCAACAAATTTATCAAATTATAAATCAATTAACAGGTTTTGAACTTAAGTTGCAATTAATTTACAATAAATATTAATAAATATCTTTTCAATTACTATTAACTATCTCTTAATTTTGATTGCAATATAACGTTAAATCTTGCGATCAACTAATCAAATGACTAATTTTGGGTTCAAATCGGAGACCAATTTGTGTCATCAAATCAATAATATTTGAATTCATTGTTTTCACTATTTTTTCTTATGCTTTCAATTATCACTTCAATCAATGCTGGGATGAGATGGCCATCAAAATCAATGACAAACTCTTGTTTAAGTCGTCACTGCAATCGTCAGTCAATTGAATTTCAGTGATGACCTAAAAGTCATTTTATAAACATTTTCAATATTATCGTTAATTAACATAATATCAAACATTTATTACTAAACTATAAGCATTTGTTAACTATTTGTAAATCAATTGAATGCTAATTAAAACAATCAATTTGTTTAATACAAACTATTTAATTGTATTGCAATTGATTTATTCAATTAATTTGCAAATTTTAATAGTATTATTCAAAACACAATTACTATATCAATATATTAAACATACATTACTATCTATTTCATTAAATATTGAATGCAATGGTTTACTGATCACTTAATAAACTAAGTTTATACTAACTATTAAATCATTTAATTTTCAATAAAATAATAATTATTTCAAAAATGAAATGAATTAATTAATTAATTAATTAATTAATTAAACTACAGTAGCATTGGATCAATTGGTATCAAACATTAATCTTCAAAATTAAATATCATATATAATATCATAAAACCCAAACCCTATGGCAAACCAAACCTCAGAAACTAATAAAACACACAAAAAAACAATTATTTTGTGAACAAACATATAGTGAGTGTTAAGTCAATGATTGCAATACATTGACTCAAATTGTATTCAATCATTACATCAGTTTTATGGACACACAATGTATATAATAATATTAAATCATTTATAACAACCAAATCATGGCTAAAGTGGACACTAATTGTAAATATAGTTTAAAGTTAGATAATGTAAGTGTTTAGCAAAGGGAACGGGTGTTTTGCACAGACACTAAACACTACCTAAGCATTTAAAAAGACAAATACATTGGTGTGTTATAGACTATAGTAATAATGTTATGGTATAGCACTGGGATATGTCACGTAAACCATTGATTTTGTTATATGTTTATTATTATACTAAGGGTTAGTCATATTTATATAGAGATTATCATTGATTATACACTTACCTATCAGTTAAGTACATTCATTATTGTGGCTAAAGATATAATTACTTAATAATAAAAGCAATCAAATGTTATTTCATAAACAAAGTCAACACATAATGATTGTAATGCAATGTATTGACTCTAATGATAAAGCAATGGCCGACTCATTGAAGCCCTAATACCATACTATAGTCGCGACACACATATAGTCAACATATAGTTCACACTGTTTTTAACACACTTTTCGTTGTCATTGATTTCATTCATTATATCATAGGATATGTTAATTTATATTCAAATATATATATATATATAATGTATTTAATAGGATATTATATAACTGTATATTCCTTTTGTTCAAAATTAATATTCAAATAAAAATAAACAATTTTATAATAATTTGTATTTTGAATCACATTTTTGTATGATTTAAGTAAATCAATATGATCTAGCTCAAATACTTTTAGTTTATCAAATAACTTTCAATAGCACTTTTATTTATATTATTAATGATTTTACATTTAACAATAAACAAATAGCATATATGTGAATATTGTATTTTTTAATTAATTACTTATGTTTGATATTAATTTTGTTATTAAAAATATTTTTATATTTTCTAAATAAAGTCAAATATTTAAACTATTATTACGTGTTTCAATATAATACTATAACTTATGTATTGAATATATAAAGTTTATACAGTATTATAAACTATTAAATAACATTTTATTTTTAAACAACAAAACTATTAGTTGTAATTAATTGTAATAATTATAAAAATATTTGAATAAAACAATTACAGTAATAAATGTCGATGTATTAAACATTAAGTACTGTTAATTAAATTACTAATAGCCATAACTTATTTATTTATAAATATAAATGTAGTCTTTATATAAATGCAATGAAATTCTATAAAAACATTAATAGCAATAATAACTTTAGTTTACTATAATTATTAAATAATAAAAATGTACTGTATATTTAAATTACTTGTAAAAAATTTATAAAATTAGTACCATGCAAATTTTAAAAAATATATTTCATTAAATTTTTTTTTAAATCTCACACTTTTTCATATTGTTATTAAACTGAACATTGAGTAAAATTTTATTTATTTAATTAAGAAAAATTGGTAATTTCTTAATTCATTTATTTTAATAACATTTATATAAATATTTTTTATTGAGTTGTGAATCACAACTTATGATAATTAAAATGTATTATAATTTACAGAGATAAATATTTAAAGATGAAAATTTATTATAAAATAAAAACTATGATTATAATGATCATATAAGATATATTATATTTATCTTAATAATAGTGTTTTTATTTTTGTTTAGTAGTTGTATTAAAATTGCTTTTTAAATCAGACCAACATTTGTAATAATTTTCATCCAATGTTTGACATGTCTTAAGTCCCCATTCAGTGGTCACTAAACTTAATGAGCTTTCAAACATAAACGCCTGGAAATTAAAATTACAATTAATATAAATAATTATTTCTAAAACTAATTTATACAAACCATAGTCCCTTCAGCTATACGTTGAGGCTTAAGGTCATCGGTAATTGCTTTTGTAAAGCACTGGTAGTCTGGACCGTGAGGTGTCATCATTGAGTGAAGGCTAGCGCCTCCGGGTTGAAAGCCACCCTCTTTTGCTTCATATGTTCCTTTAATTAAGCCCATGAACTCACTCATACAGTTTCGGTGATAATACGGTGGCCGGAAAGTGTGGTCAGCTACTCCCCATCGCGGCGGAAATATTACAAAGTCGGCAATGGCCACACCGGGCTTTTCAGACGGACACGTCAGTACTGTAAATATAGACGGATCCTAAATAACCAAATATTTTTATATAATATAAAATAATTATTTATCAATTTTTAAACAATGACTGACCGCGTGATCAAATGACACTGAATTGATGACCATAAAGTTTGCCAAATTATATTTATACGGCACATAGTTTCCATACCAGGCCACTACATCGAAAGGACTGTATGATTGTTTGGCCACAAATAACTTTCCATTAAATTTATTGATCACTTTATAAACACATTCTCGATCCTCATAGCGAGCGGTGGGAGTTAAGAAATGGTGCGGATTAGCTAAACCATTGGCTCCAATTGGGCCTAAAGTTGGTAAAACAAAATGATTATCGTAGACTTCAAGTACGTATCCCCGGGACGGTTGGGTGATGTCCACTGAAAACTTGATGCCTTGTTGTATAACACAGATCTCGTTTGGTTCGACTTGTATTCTACCAAATTCTGTGGTAATCAACAGTTGTCCTATTTGTGGTACAATTAGAAGATCTCCATCTGAATTATAAAAGCACTTATTCTCCATTGAATTATTGATGGCATAAATATGAACAGCCATTCCGTGTCGAGACCTGGTATCTCCTGCACCACAAATAGTGTTTAATCCGTCCACGAAATCTACTTTTAATTCGTTTGATGGCATTTTGAATGAATTCCAGCGCAACTGATTAGGTGTCGGTTCAATTTGATCCCAGTTTGATGTAACGTTTCCATTAGTGTATGGCATAAATGGACTATGAATTACTGATGGTCTGATACGATAAAACCAGCTGTTGGATCAAATTATTATTAAATCATAATTATTTTTGTAATTTAAAATTATTATTGAAAACCCTTACGTTCTCTTATTGTGCTCCCGGGGCGCTGTAAATGCAGTTCCCGATAGTTGTTCGGCATATAACCCATATGGACATACTTGTGGAGTGTTCTTTAATATATAGACGTAATAATCAATTTTAAATAATATTTTATTTTTTAAGTACATTAGATACCTGTCCAATAGGCAACGATCCGGGACATCGTTCATCTTCACTGGTAAACTCATTCCCAAAACCCGATAAATACTTTTTTTAAAATTAAATTATTAGAAATATTAATTTTTTATGAAATTTTAATATAATTACTTTTAAATTACTATTCGACTCTTCAATTTTGCCATTCATTATAATACTTAATTTATTGTAAATTATAATACTTAATAAGTTAATTAATTAATAAACCAATATATTATTCATAGAATAGAAATACAGTACATAAATATTAGACATAAGTTTCTATAAATTTTTAGAAACTAACTATTTTTAAGAAAATATCAATTCCTTAAATATCTCAAAATTTCAGAAAATTAAAGTTAAAATTGTATTAAATAATTTATTAGATAGTATTTTTCGCATAAAAATAATTTTTACAAAACTTTTTATACCAATAATTTCTTTATGATTATTTAGATCTGGTTTTTATAGTATTTGATTTGAATTCAAATGAATTTTGTTGAAAAACAACTAATTTTTTAATTTCATCAGTGATAGTGTGACAGTTTGATAATGTAATATAGTAGTAAATATGTTACAGTATATTAATACTGTATAAGTATTTTGACAGTGACCTGAAAATCAGCTTATTTTTATCATTAAATTATAAAATTTATATTAATTTATATTTAAACGACCAATGATTTGTTGAAAACAAGTAACTAATTTTGTTTTTATTTAATTTTGAGAAATGCTTTGTAAAATCCAAATATCTTTTTAGTTTAGTTTAAGAATAACTTACTGGGAATGCAATAAATTATTGATAGAATTGTGTAATAAATTTTATCATTAATTTTTTTTAACAATTTATGATTTATTTTAAATTATTTAATTATAGTGCATATAGTATTAATAAAATATGTGTTACTAACTAGAATTTTTTTTAAAAAAGATGTTATTAAATATAATTTTTATATTTGATAATATTACTAATAGATATCTATTATAAAAATAAACATATTTTTAATTAAAATAATAAAATAATTAATAACTTAATAATCATTTAAAATAACTAATTACTAATTAATTAGTAATTAGTTCATAAAATTTTTTTTAAAAATTATAATTAAACTAGCAAATTTTTGAATCAATTTTGATTACCGGTAATATAGAAATTTAAAAAAATTTATATTATAAGAGTTTGGGCAACATTTAAGGGAGGGAAGTTCCCTAATAAAATCCTCCCAACTTTACCGGAAAATATTTTATTTTCCATCCCTCATCGTTAGAAAGAGAAATATATTTTATATAATTGCAATAAATAGTACAAAAACTTAAATATTTAACATAAAATTTCATTGAAATATTCAATGCCATTTAAAATAGTTTAATACAACAATTATTTTGTAAACCTTATAATAAAATTTGTTGTTTAGGGTTCAATAGATAGTAAGATAATGAATTAGATTCCTTTGGAATTTCCAGAGAGGAGGGAACATAATCAAGTTATCTATAATAAAACGAGTACTGGTAATGCAATTTACCGAACCCTACTTATTAGTAGTGCAATTTTAGTGCCATTATAAGGTATGCATTGCATTATAATGAGTGTCCCTGAGCTTGACATTGAGGACTATCCACTTACCTAACTGTGTTAAATAACAAATATTTATACTGTATGTAATAAATTAACACTTTTAATGTGTTTACAATTAAATTAACAAACACGTAGTCAATTTTTTAAATAAAATTATATTTTTTTATGATTACATGTGACAAAATATTTGGCATTTTATAAATGCAATTTATAAAATATATTTACAATTTTGTTTGATTTCGTTAATTAACTACAGTATTATATAATATATAAGATTTAAATATAAATAATTACTATATAATAGTAATACAAAACATGCAAATAATAATTTACAATAATTACAATTACCGATAATATAATCCAACGACAATAGAAATAGAGTAATTGTGTAATTAAAAAATAATATAACAATTTGATAGGCAATCAAATTATTAATAATTTTATGAGATTTAATTATTTATATATTTTTAATTAAATTACAAAAATCAATTTAAATCCCAATGTTCTCAATATGTTATAGAGTTATCGTGAGAACTATGAGAAGGCATAAGATTATCAATTGAAGACGTGGTGTCAATCAATGAAGAGTTGTCTAATGGTTCATCAAGTAGTGAATCAAATGACAAATCATTCGAGTATTTTTGGCACTCATCGTCGTCATCGTTATCCACTGTCGACACTAAGAACTGGTCCATTGAATTATTAATCTCTTCAGCTGTTGGGTATGTATCTAAATTAGCTGTCGATCCGTTTGACAATATTGATGGATCATTAGTACTGCTATCGATAGTTTGTGTCTCATTATTATCGGAAATGTTAGTCATTTGTAACTTATCGTCGTCGTCATTGTCGTCGTCGTCATCACTTAATTGGACCACTTCTGGTGGGTGCGAAACAGTGGACGTAGAGTTACCGGTAAGTCTTAGTGATGACGGCAAACAATGAACAGTACCACCACATTGTAAGTTTGGCTGAAGAACCTAAACATCAATATTTAATTAAGTCATTTGTCATAATAAAAACAATTAATACTTACACCAAATGAGTTACTCGATTGAGGCATAGATGAAGGCATTTGTGACAAAAAGGCATTTGATTGAGAATTTTTTATGGATATGATGTGACCCTCATTTGTTCTGAGGTAAAGACCTTTAGGAGTTTGAATAACCATAACTTCTTCACCTCTTTTAATACTGACTGAATTATTAAGCCCTACACTAATATTTAAGTCATTGGGCACTCTTAGCTTTTTGACTGTATTTCCACTGCGAACCATATTTTCGGCAATGGAGTCAAAGTTTTGGAAATGTATATTTCGAGGTTGTGGTGGATATGCAGGCAATGGTTGACTCACATTAGGATATGAGTTAACACCATTCAAATAAAATGGATTAGGAGTAGGAGTAATCTGATCCGGCAATGAATTATAAGTTGGCTCAAACTTGACACTCCCTCCCCCTCCAAATGGTAGTCCATAAGGAGGATAGTTACTAGTGGTGTGATTGAGTGAATATGGAGATGAAAGCATATCGTTAGTAACCTTTCCTCGTTTTGCTTCATCATATTGTCTGAAAGCCATTCGTTTTTCCAGAGAATTCAACTTCTGTTCCTTTCTATCCAAAAATAGCGATTCGTGTTCAAAGGGAAGTCGTGTTATTGAGTAGTTATGTTTGCGACAAATCCTTTTAATGAGTTCGTCATTAAATTTAGACAACTGTTCGACAGTAAACACTTCAATGGGTGGCTCTTCTATTGTATTTAAATCGGCCAACAATTCGGTAATTTCTCTCCACGTAAAGTTGGCCTCAATATTTTGTTCATCCACTACCCGATTGGCCATTCCTTGTTTGTTGACCTGTCTGTCATACATTTTTTTCTCCAGTGAGTTGTCGCAAATCAGTCGATAAATATAACACGGTTTGGCCTAATTTGATCAAAATTGCAATTATTTTCAAACTACAGGTAATTTTATAAAATACTGGTACCTGTCCGTAGCGATATATACGACAGGCTGCCTGTGCGTCATGACATGGGTTCCAACTGGCATCAAATATTACAATACGATTGGCACCAATTAGATTAATACCAAGACTTCCAGCTTTGGTAGATATAAGAAAAAGATGGGCGTCTTTTGTTTTATTAAACTTTTCGATATATCTTTCTCTCTCGTGAGTAGAAGTCGATCCGTCTAATCGATAATATGTTACATTCTTAATCCAATTGTTCCCTGTATTTGGCACTGTTCTTGACTGTAGAAATCTTTCTATTAGATCCAAAGTCATTAACGATTGACTAAATATCAATAATCTGTCGCCCAAAGCAATACTCTCTTTGATTATCTCGAATAATAAAAACATTTTAAAAGAATTCTCGATTAGTCCCACTTTATAATCACCAAGTTTTGGCTCAGCCCACGAATAATCAATTATTCCTTCATTTCTTGTCCTCAACGGAGCATCAAATAACTCACTCATCAAATCATTTGAATAATTATTTCCTTTCATCCGATTTGAGTCTAATCCAAATCCATTCTTAATAAATGAATCCAAATTATTGTTCATATTATTATCATTTTTCTTCTTATTTCTGTTAGTCTTATTGTTTTTCGTTGGAATAGCTTCGATGTCGAGATCATCACGAGATATACCTTCCCGAAGAATATCATAAATGATATCCGGATGGTTCCATATTTTACAGCAAACGGCAAAAATGACTAAAATATTTATGCGACCCTTATATGTGCCTAAAGAGTCGGGATCATGGATTGCTGTGTCCATGAATGCCATCATCAGATCTTTTTGTAATTTAGTCATTCGACACATCAACACGTATTCATTTTTCATGGGCAGAGCATTCTGGAGCACTATATGACTGCGTCTGTAAAATAAAAATATTGTTTAAAATAATTGTATAAAAATATATATAGTCTGTAATTGAGACCTTTGGACAAATCCTTTCAATAATTGGTACAATACATGTGTCCGGTATCTCATAAGTTGTTTGTCATATCCAGTTGAATCAATACACTGGCCATTAGTGATTGGTTTCTCAAACATATTGATAAACTCATGTCTGGTTCCCAAATAATTAGGTCTAACGAAGTCAATCATACACCAGTACTCAATCAAATTGTTTTGCAATGGATAACCCGTTAAAACAATTCTTCGTTTAGTTTTAATTAGTTTCAAAGCTTGACTTATGCCTGCCTTAGCATTCTTGATGCGATGTCCTTCATCACAGACAATCAGATCCGGATGTGTTAACAATGACTCTTTGACAGCTGTATTCATCTTTTCAAATTCAAATGGATTAATCTCTTCATCTTTTTTAGACTTTTGTTTTATATTCGATGTCAATATTCTAAACATTTCGTAACCCATAAGTAAAACGCCTCCATTTTTACGCCAAAGTAGTATCTCTTTAGCTCTCGTTATAGTAGACTTTGCGTCATTAATATCGTAGACCTTAAATGATCTATACTTTACTTCACCGGGAGTTTCGTGTCCGGGTTTTTGAAAGAATTTATCTATAGTTGAATCGGGTAACCATATATTAAACTCATTGATCCAATTTTGTAGTGTATTTATAGGAACAATACAAAGAACTAGTTTAGCGTTTGTGTGACTCAAGAGAATGTCGATGAATGAGATCACCTAATGTTAAGAAATGTTTATAATATAATCATATCATTGAAATTATAAGAGTATCGGTAATACCTGAATGGTCTTTCCTAAACCCATTGAATGTGCGAGAATACACCCAAAACCGGGTGAACTTTTAAACATATCCAACGATTCAACAATATTATCGTACATAAAGCGAATGCCTCCGATTTGGTGCGGTTTAACACTTCGAGATAGTTGTGGCGCCAAAAATATATCGGAATCTTCAGTTGGATGACCAACATTAACCAGTACTCGGCCTTCAACGTCTGGTGCGTTCAAAGTGTCATCTGTATGTGAACCACAGTTATTCATATCTTCGAGTGTGTTATGAGTCATTTCGCTGTTATCAACAATTTGAATGTCATCGACATCGTCAGCGCCAACCATATTGTAATCTAATGAAATTCCACTGTTTTCGTAATCCACTCTTCTATTGTTAAAACCAGAGCATCCATTGGAAGGTGTTATTGATGGTGTAAAGTCCTCATCACCCGATGATAAGTCTATTATATCAATTGAATCTGCAGTTTGATTACTGATTGATTTGTTATGTACTGCCGATTCATTACGTCTTTCATCATCACTGCTAAGAAGCACTTCATCGTTGTCTGGAATTTCGGCAAATCTTCAAATAAATATATATTAACTAAAAATAATAATTCAAATAAAAATTAATGAATACCTGAACGACAAAAAATTATTGTCAGTCTTATTGGGAATCAGTTCGTGTCGTCTTTGATTTTCGCGCTCTATTTGTCTTTGAAGTCTTTCTTCTTCCTCTTTTCGGGCCAATTGTGTGTCTTTGTCCAAATCGTTTTCATTCATAATATCCTTAATATTTTTCCTCTTCATTGGATTAGATAATCGCTTCTTAGCCTTTGGTGTCGATGTTTTCTTTTTCTTCTCAGACGATCTCATTTTCTTCTTAGGCTTTGATACTTTATTTTCGTTGTCATAATCTTCATCATCACTACAATTGTTATCCTCTTCACAATTATCACTCGTTCTCTTTAATCCCTTTGAGTTGTTTTTATCATTGTCTCGATTGTCTGTATCTGACACTTCTTCATCAATAAGATCTTCTTCATCATCGGCTAAATCCCCATTCATGTCGTCAACAGACTCGCCATCGCTTTCTTTATTTACATCGTTATCATTACCATTGCTGATGGGTTTGTCCAACAAATCGTTGAGCAATTTGTTGTCATTGAAAGTCAACTTCTTGTTGTCATTTGAGACAAACTCTTTTGTTTGTGATATAAGTTTCTCCAACTGAGACAACGCTTCCATCGGATCCAACACTTCATCGCCCGACTGTTTAATATTTCCAGACTTTATGTCAACTGACCGCTTATCTGACCCGTCGGTTGACATGACATTCACCTCAAAATCTATGCCTAAATAACTCAATACTAAAATCAATTAATTGATCCTAAATTCAAACGACAACTCAATTAATATAATTATCTCTTCAATGACTGCATTGCTATTGAATGACAATTGAATTCATTAATCGAATCATCGATTCATTCAAAATCAACAAACGTTTGATTCGATCATTAAGTCAGTGATTGTTAACAACATTTGATTGCTGTAAATGTCAACCAAATAGAGACTAATATTAATACTGTAGTAATAGTAATACAGAGTATATATTGAATATGTATTGAAATTAAAGTTTAACACTCTATTCAACACTCCTTTTGTATAGCATTTACTGTATGACATCATTCATATTAATATAAATTACGTCAATTCTATTGTATTTAATACTATAGTATTACTGTATTTATTAGGGATTTAATTGTAATAATAATATTAACATTATTTGTGTTGAAATTGTGTTGAAAATTCATTGCAAATCATATTAATAAATATAATGAAAAATTTGGAAAAATATGTTTACAATAGAAATGTGTATTAAATGTGTATTAAATGTGTATTAAATGTTGAATTGAATTGAATGTGATTTTCAGTCAAAACAAACACAATATTTACTGATAAATCATATGAATGACTGATTGGTTGTAATCAATGATTAGATAATTACAAAAAACGGTTTATTTTTGTTTCATTCAATCATTTGTTAGTTTATAACACATTTGTTGTCAAATGTCAGCCAATTATGCGAACGGTTTGTCCGATTACGACAACAAAGGTGTTTGTGGTCTTCAAGAAGTAAGTGTTTTCAATGTGACGATCGTTTGAATCATTTATTATTTTTTTGTCATTAGATTTTTGAATCTCCTGAAGAGGTTGAGTCCAAAGTACAACTATTGGCCAAATGGTTGGCGCAGTCCAAGTCATGTGTTGTTTATTGCGGCGCCGGTATTAGTACATCAGCCGGTATTCCCGACTTTCGGTAAACTAAGTGATGATTAGATTTTATATATGATATTTAATAAATAACATTTGACTGACTATTTAGTGGCCCGAATGGCATTTGGACACAAGAGAAAAAAGGCGTCAAACCCGACGCCGAGACAAACGATCGGTCACTGGCTAAGTGTTTTCCAACACAAACACATATGGCTTTGATATCACTAATAAAAGCAAAATCCATCCGATTTATCATTAGTCAGAACATTGACGGCTTGTTCTTGAGGACTAATATCCGTCGCCGACAAATAGCTGAACTTCACGGCAACTTCTTTCTGGATGAATGTACACATTGTAACTCCAGATTTATAAGGTCGACACCGAGCCATACTATGGCTCTTAAGGTATCCGATAGGCAGTGTCTGAGAAGTTCGCGACCATGTCGTGGGTATCTTCGGGACACTATTCTCGATTGGGAGGACGAGTTGCCCAAAAATGAACTCAAATGGGCTGACAAGTACTCTCGTGAAAGTGATTTATCTATTTGTTTGGGCACAACCTTACAGATAGAACCGGTCGGTTCAATGCCTTTCCTATCAAAGAAGCTCAACTCTGGTCGCGTTGTTATCATTAATCTTCAACCGACCAAATTTGACACCAAAGCTGATCTCGTGATTCATGACTATGTGGACAATGTTATGATACTGTTATGCAAACAACTTAACATTCAAATTGATAGTTATGATCCTACAGTGGATCCAATTATAAATAAACCAGAAGGCACTGAATGGCGCCGATAAAGTGCGCAAACAATTTGTTAATTATGTGTTAAATACACATAAATTTAACAGAATTTACACAAATTTACACGAATTTATTTTATCATAATTTAAATATTTATACGTTTTAATTATACAGTATTTTATATTACAATTTTAAGTTATCATAAGTTTTTAGTATACAAATATTAGCACTTAAACATCATTACCGTAAATCTGTTATTTAATACATTAAAACATTGTTTTCATTTTTGTGGGCAAACTTTTGTTACCCAATATTTAAGAATCATATGAATTACGCTTAATTAGAGTTCGGGAAAATTTATTCCTTTCAAATTCCCGGAAATATTTTATTTTCCCTCTCTAGCTCTTTAAATGAAAAATATGTTTTATATTTGGATAAAAATACTAAAACTAATATTTAGCATAATCATTGAAATATAAAAAAATTGAATAAATTTAGTGACTATTTGACAATACTAGTTAATATACAATTTGATATAACATATGTTTTTCAAACCTTATAATAAAATTTGTGAATTAGCGTTCAATTAGCGTATCACATGAAAATATATTCCCAGTTAGGATGGGGGGGAAATTTGCAACTTTTAGAAAATAAAACGTAAGGAAATTTTTCCGAACTCTACGTTTAATATAAATTTTATTCAATATTTTACGTACGAGTGGTCACACAATGATGAATATTAATATTTAATTGATTATATAATAGATCAATAGTTTTTTTTGTAAATCTCTTATGTATTATTTTTTCATATATAATAATCTAACACTAAGTTATATAAATTGCATTTTAAATATTTAAATCAAATTTGTATTTAAATTAATTGAAATGAGATTGAGATTAAAATTTTCACTTACGGTTTATTAAGTATGTATTAAATATCTTTAAAATATTTATTTATAAACATGTAAAAAATATTTGTAATAATATTCGTAAATACAGTATATTACAATTAACTTTACGTTATAATTAAAAAATCTAAAATAATTAAATTTTATTTTATTACATTTGTGTTGTAATATTACACTCATGTAATAAATATTGTATAATTTGTTTGATCTGATAATAACATACTATGATTTGAATGTATTGTGTAATACAATGTCAAATGCTATTAATTTAATCATTGTATTCAATGTTTCAAATGCTTCACAAATTTTGTAGGTTTGGTCACAATTGACAATACTATTTAAATTATGTTTTAAGAATAAACTAAGAATATATTATAAATTAATTTATTATTTTTATTATAATTTGTAACACAAAATAAAATAGTATTTTCTGTATTTATTGCAATTAGTTAATGAATTTTAGATTTAAAAAAATAGTTGAATAGAATCAAGTTTAATAATTTTAGAAAAATTATCTATTATTTTGATTTATTTCTATAATTAATTTATTTTAAATCTAACAGTTATAATAAAATAAATATTGTTGATAGCAATATTTGTAAGGATTTATTAATTTTATTGTATTAATAAAAAATTACAATGTATTAAATATATGTATTACTTATTTATAATAATAATAATATTTTATTGTGATTGCATACTAATTGAAAAATTAAAAAAACTAATGAAATTTAAAACTAATTTAAACAATTTTACGAAAAACAAAATATTTCTTGTATTACATTAACTTATTTAATGTAAAATAAAAAATATAAATAAATTTATAATTAATAATACTACAATACTGTATTAATTAAATTTTGATTATTATTATAAATATCTTGTGCTTAACAAACTTTATTAGTTTGGCTACAATTGTGGATACATTTTAATAATAGTTTTAAACCTTTTTTTATAAGATTTAGTTCAACATCACTAATATTACGCAATGACTGTAAAATAGCGATATATTAGTCAACAACTATAGGCTATAGCACTGGTAGTCAATGACAATAACATTCAAACTCTACATTATTTAGTCTAATAGTCGACCACTAAATGCATAACTAAGCGGTTCATCGATTAATATCACAATCAGTGACACAATGAATGATATGAGAAATAATTTGATTGATTACATGCAATCATTGGTTGACAAGCGGTCGGCGGACAATATGCCGACAATGGCCTCCAATCTTGTCGGAAGTGTCTCAAGATTTAAGCCTTTGAAGCAATGGATTGAAAACAACGTGACCACTGGTCACGACCTAAAGTCCAGTCTATTAAACTTCATCTATGAAAACAAGCATTACTTTACATACGACCCGATCACTGGTCATATCATAAACAATCACTACTTGAAATTCAATACCGACGGTCAACTAACCGATAACAATGAAAGCGATGTAACAATTGGTGTCTTAAAACCGAAAATGTTATTTGATTTGGAGTTAAACTATTCGTTAGACTCTTTCGACGACAATCTATTGGTTTTTGAACTCATTGTCTTCATATTTAACGAAATTGTCGACAAAGAAGTGATTCTTACGGATTTGATTCAATCAGTTGAAAACAACTGTCAAAAGCCATTCTTGGCTTATCAGTCGTGGATTGGATTTAAAGACAGATTAAAGAGTAAAAAGAATAAGAAAAGTGAAAACCAAAAGATTGAATTAGACATCAATTATAATAACGAAAGCGTTTTAATTCATTTGATAACCGAATTGAAACCTTTCTTTAGCTATGATTTGTTTCAGAGGACAGTAGCCATTGACAGACCTGAAGAAAAATGTAATAACATTTTAAACTGTTTGTTGAAAACCTCTTCGTCATTAATCCGAAACTTTGTCTCTTCATATTTGTATCGATTTGGCCGAAAGTTGGCATCAGAACTAACTCATATTCTTCGAGAAAAGCATCCGATTGTCTGTGATTTTGTCATAACTAAGAATAAACTAACAATTGATAAGATAATTGCATTTCATTCAAATCAATTCATTACTTCAATCGAAATCACGTCAAAGAGAAAGAAAGGAAAGAAAAAATATTTTATTGATTTGAATTCAGAAGTTATTGGTAAAGATCGGCGACAAGAGTTTGATTTGTTGTATGAATACGGAAACGAAATAACGGGTCGTCTAACGGGTCGAGTATCGAAAGTAAAGAATAATTGGGCTATTATTGAGACCAAACTGATTAACGATAAAGAGTTTTGTCATAACTTTATTGTTGACACCAATGTCTCAATTTATGGTCAAAGCGTCGAAGATTTGAATGCATTTTTGCATTTTGGCGATCGATTAGCTTTTGATGTTTGCTTTATTGCTGATAAATCACTCAAATATTTATGGTTTGTGTCACGTATTTATAATGTTAAACATACTCTTAGTTGCTTTTTGGACCCAATTATATTTGATAACTGGGATAATCATTTACCAAAAAGTTGTTCCCCTTATAGTGATGACCAAGATTTAAATGATAGCAGTGATTGGGAGGATTCCGATGACGAAGATACCAATGGCTAATATAATTATAAACTAATTGATTGCTATTATTGATCTTATGACTATCGGGTACTCATTATCGCTATCATTATAGGGTATTTATTTAATAATTATTATACAATAAATATTATTTTAAATTTGTTTTCAATTATTAAATATTTGTTTGATTTATAATTTTTCAGAAATTATTATAAAGTTTAAGTTTCATTAATTTAAATATTATGAAAATTTGTAAACTATAGATTGATTAAATTACTGTATTACAGCAACTTTTAAATTATTTTACGCTGTATATTGAATTTGATTGAAAATTACTATTACCGGTAATTGTAAGCTATTTAAAAGCTCTCTATTTTACCAATTTATTGAAAAATATTAAAATTTTGTTTAATATTGTTTTGTTAATAATTGTAATCTCATATTACATTAATTACAGTTTACACAAATGTTGATTTTTAATTTATTATATATCGTATTTAATAATCAAAATAAAGTACAAATTATTCAATATTAAAAATCTAATTATATATCATTAATCACTTTAAAGGTAAATACTATATAAACATAACATGAAAATTATAATTTATTATAATTTGATGTACTGTAGACTTAATGATATTTAAAATCATATGTAAAGTATATGCAAATACTGTAAGTTCACGACTGTCTATAATAGTCTATATAGTCGTATATAATTGCAGGTCTATATCGTTCATACCCTATGACCTGACTTTGGTTGACCTGAGTTTCTTTGAACTGAGTTTCGTTGACCTGACTTTCATTGACCCGAACTTTAAAGTGTTTATAGCACACAAAATTACGGCCCAACAGATTGTGTTCCTCAATAAGCAATGGATCCAATTCATCCATTTCCACTTTAACCACATATTTAGCCCTATCCTTATACCGATACCATTGCGATCCGTAATTGTTATATAATATTTGGCTTTCATTGTATCGATGCGGCGGTTTTGTCGTGAAATAGATACCCGCAGAAAACAATGGTGTCGATTGACTCCGACGGATATAACCAAACCATTTAATACCATATGCACCACAAGAATCAGTGTAATGATACAGATATTCATTATCATTATATGACTATTCAATTGCAATAAAATAATAATTAGGATATAATAACCATTTATTTCTTATACATAAATACATTGATATCATATACAAGATATTTATAGGATAATTAAAATTTATTACAAAATATTATAATTAGTCTTAAATATACTAAACATTATATTAGATAATACTTTACCATTGCTTTAACAATGAGTTGATTATTATTTTATAATTAAATAATTAAATACAAATTGTATTACAAATTAAAATAAATTACTAGAAATTTATGTCCTATTGTTTGTCACAAACACATGGGATAAGCGTTTAACGCAAATAAATACATTGTTAACAGTATTTGTGTGTAACCAACACATTGTGTCTAACAATACATTCAATTATGGATAATATCACCGAAACTGATCCCAAAACATCTTATTTAAGTGATCATACGTATACACAATCGATAAATCCATCGCAAGGATTAGATTATGAGCCGAGTCAACGATTGGCCACTGATGGCCAACAATCACAATCACTATTTGTGACCAAACAATACATTTGTCAAGAAGATGGTAATGATGATCAAGAGATCCGTATTCATAGTCCTAATACAACTCCCGATTCGAGTCAAGACCCGCAGCTAGACTTGGATGACATCGAGTCAATGCCGAGTCCTGAAGTACCACAACTCTTACCATTGATTGATAACGTCGATCACCAAAGTGTAGATTATTGGTGCGGTGAGTGTCACCAAACAGTGACCATCAATAAGGATGTATGGATCCGATGCCAATCCCATTGTAGACAATACTATCATATCGAGTGTTCGGGAGTCAAAAGATCACTTCTTAATGTCATTAATATGTCGAATAACATTCTCTGGAGATGTCATTATTGTGTGGCAATTGATCCACAAATTAGACCACTCGTCCAATTTATCTAATTTAACCATTCATTTGATCATTTTATTGATACATAATATAAGACAATACACTCATTATCTCAATAATTGTTAAATAAATGACATAATTATTGTATTTATCAAACATTTAGTTACTTAAACTGAAGTAATAATTTTTTAATTACCGGTACATCTAAAGTGATTACATATTAAATATACAGTAAATTATGTATTTTCAGTCTAATATAATTTAGATATTAATAAATCTATTACTATTTTAACTAATTTAACTGTAAATATTGAATTATAAAATACAGTAATATCTAAACAAAATTATTTACAATAATTATGAATACTTACTGTACAACTATCATACTCTGTATTAAAAGTGTGGATACATATAGCCTATGCATTTGGGAGAGTATTTGGTTAAACAGGTAATCGAGTGTTAGTTTATACTAAATATCTGATAAACAATACATTGAATTTAAAAATGACATAATTGTAGATAAATATTAATATTAAACTCAACATTATTGTAATTGGTCATTTTTGATTAATTGTAAAATTAACTAGATAATAATGCCGATGCTATTATGTCATGTCCTTGGTCATTTTTAAATTGAATGTATTGTTTATCAGATATTTAGTATAAAGCTATAAGATTTATAATTACAATTATTGTATAATTAATATAATTTGCTAAATCGATTCACTTATTATTTTTAAAGTACTTATTAATATTATTAGTAATATTATATACAGTTCTTTCACATTAAAATATTATTATTATTAAAAGTATTATTAATACTTATGATGATTTGCCAATAAAACTTGTTGTAATCATAAACTAAATATTATTTTGAAAATTTTTGTACTTTAATGTAAAATCAAATACTGTATGAACTGGTAGTAAATTAGCCCTGAGTTCATGTTAAGCATACATCAAGTTTGAAATCTAAGTTATTGACTAATTGTATTGAAAAATATTTGTCAAAAAAGTGTTTCAATTATTTACTGATAAACATATATTGCAATTTACAAAATGGGTTTGGATTTGAATCGATTGATAGACAACACCATTGATGAAGAACTTTTGTGTTGTATTTGCACAGATATATTAACTGATCCATTAATGATCGATAGTTGTGAACATGCCTTTTGCAAGACATGTATTTCAGATTGGTTTGCAATCAACAAGTCTTGCCCTAAGGTATCCATTTTTATTAGAAGTAATTAAAATTTATTATAATTAGTTATTTAATATAATGAAATAAAAACCATAGGATAGGAAGTCTTTCAGTGAAAATATGTTGGTTCCGATTCCTCGGTTTATGAAAAACCATTTAAATGATTTGAAAGTCAAGTGCACCTTTGGCTCGAAAAAGTCGGGATGTCCTCTGACTGTCACTTATGGTCAACTTTCTCAACACGAAAATGGATGTCAATACAATCCTATTAGCAGTAGAAAGACAGTCAAAGTTGACGGTCAGGATAATTGTTTTCTTAAGCGTAGACCACATATCGACAAACTTGTCTACGAAACGATTGGCACATCAATGAACAGCTCTTCACAGAAACGAGCCGTTAATTTAACTAAAGAAGCGGTGAGTCTATGCGGTCGCTATAACTTTGGACAGATTGCCGCCTATATTAAGACACATCTGGAACCTCAAGACATGAATCTCTGGCATTGCATTGTTGGCAATGATTTCGATTGTTTCTTAACCGCTAACTTTGATTATATATCTCTTAAAGTGAATGATATTTTTATTATTGCTTTCAAAACAAAATAAATAATAATAATAATAATAAATTTATATAACAATTTGTAGTTTTAATGAATTATTAAAATGCTTTTATGGTTCAAAAGGTACGATAATCGGATCATTGCATTGAATTTTGAAACCATTTTTGACGGCATCACTGACTAAACGACTGTATTTATCAATTAATTGTATCTCATTATCGCTGATTCTCGTCATTTGATTTACTCTTTCTTCTATAGAAACTGAAGTGATTTTGTCTACAAAAAAAAACATTTTCTTTATATAAACAATGATATTATAAATCTTAATCACCTTTTGTTAGTTGAGATCGTAATAGTAATGGTTTATTAATTGCCGACACTTTCATAGTGTATTGCTTTTGTCTTAATCTCAGATCTTTTGATATCTTCACTGATCTCATCATATCGTATGCATTAATCATTAGATTGACATCTTTTAGCAAAATTTCATTTAATTCTTTATCATCACTGATGAGCACCACTTTAACAGTTTTGTCAGACTCTTTATAATTGCTGTTATAATAAATGAAATCATCGATAATCTTATCTATAAAAATTAAATATAATTCATCAATTAATTATAAAAATATTGTTAATTCAAATACAGACCCTCAGTATATACTACTATTGGTGTCATTTCATGGGTTTCATAATTGTAAAAATCTTTTGTATACAATCTTAAACAACAGTCTGAGACAATATTATGGACGAAATCCCAATAAAGACAATACAAGAGATTTATAACAAATTCGCAATAATACCAATTGTTAAACATTGTTACACATCAATCAATTTTCATCAATTTTCGTCAACAATCAATTTATATAACTTTTGCGAAATAATTGTAATGTTAATTATATATAAATTTATATTCACGTTTACTTAAAAACACAAATGTTAATATAATAATAAATTGTAATTTTGTTAAATTTTAATATTTAGTATATACGGTAAATCAACTCTACAGTATATTAATCTTGTGTTATATTATTTAAGTTAAAACTTATATTAACAATTAAAACTATTAAACTTAACCAAAAAACCAAAATTTGCTTATTTTTGAACCTAATATATAAGTTATTTGTATTATTAATACAGTATATTCTTATATTTGGGGCAAAAGTCTACGAAATTGTCTAAAATGTGAGTTATTTGTATTAAGTTTATATAAATGACATTTAGTTTAACTTATTTCCAACACTTGTACTCAATATTTTTCAAAATTTCTTAAATTTTTAAAAATAAAATAATATGAAAACAATTGAATTTTAAAATAGCAAACAACCAAATCTATAGTATTTAATAAATAATATAATATTGATAATTGTAAATTGATATTTTTATTATTTACAAATATTATATTAAGTTATATTTGCACTAAATTTTAAATAAAAACAATTGAAGTTATGGTATATTAAATATTCAATAGAATATACTGTATATATAATAGTATAATAGAAAATCAAATATAATAATAATATGTTTAATATGTCATACAGTATATGAATATTCATATGATTTGATATTATTATTGTTTGTAATTTTGCAGACATTGTGTGACATTACATAACATAACATAAGATTATCACTTAATTGTCAACAAATGTCTAAATGTGTCAAAAAGTTTAAGTGTCCGCTAAAGACACCACAGAAAAGACCGGCCAAAGAGGATAAGTCAGAAACTAGTGATGAAGTGCCCATCAGTGACCAACTCATCTCATCAAAGACTGTGAAGACCAAAGACAATAAAGCATTTGTCTTTATGGCTGCAAATGGCAAAGAAATGTCAATTTCTGTCAAAACTATCAAATCAGTGGCCAATGTGTTGAATCAAAATTTAGAGGACAAGACTCGGGTCATGTTGTCAGACATGACTGCAGACAGCGTTCAGTTAGTGCCTCAACATTGCGGAGATAAACAACAATCAGATGTAATAAATGAGTTATTTATATATGATTTTCAATTAATTATTTGTTTGTCATATTTAAAGACCGATAATTGCGACCAAAGACTAGATGTTAATGAATCGACTGATGAGCCAAACGATTGGACAGACGATAATGAATTTGAAGAGTTTGTCGACAAACAGATATTACAAACAAAGAAGCGTTCGTTTGAACCAATGATTTGTCTTCAAAACGATAAACGATTCAAAAGAAATGAGTCGTAAATCAATTGATAATTAATATGTTTTCAATTTATTGTTAATATAAATATTTTTCATTTATTTATCGCATAAATTTAACATTTAATATATTTAATCTTTTTTTAGTTAATAATTTCTATTTCACAATCTTTTAAAACAATTTATAAGTATTTAAGATTAAAATTTGTTTGAATTAATTGCATTACTTCGCTAATTGTAATTAAGTTAATAAATAATTAGTAGATATAAATATTTATTGTATTTTTATATAAAATATTTTAGAAATATTTTTGTTTTATTTTTGTTTGTTTTTAGTCATTAAATGTAATAAATAGATTGTTTCATAACTATTTCAATAGTAAACATATTTATTTCATTGTGAACACAGTTATTTCAAAAGTAAACTTATTTATTTCAATATTATTTATTTAATGTATACTTTACATAATTAAGATACTTTTGTTTATTGTTTATAAATGTATTTTTGATTAAATTTTTAAAAATAAAAATCTTATTTACTTAAAGAGTTCAAAATTATAATTATCTGAAATTCTTAATAAACTATTTGTGAGTTTTAAGATGTTTAATAAGTATTAAATTTATTATAATAAAGCATAGATTTAAGTATTGAAATAAATACGTTCACTATTGAAATAGTTTTTAAAAACACTTTGAAATAAATAGGTGAAGCACTGTAACATCAACTACATATACAGTATAATCGTCTATACATTATTTAATTGTATAACAAAAATAGCTTATTATTTATGAATTCAATTGTTCCCAACCTGTCTATCAAAAGTTTTATAAAAATAATTGTTGTTTTATTAGATATGTCATTGGATTTTAATTTCATTGTAAACCTGTTTTTCTAATTTAATTGATGTCCTAAATGAATGGGATCTATAAAATTGGAAACTATTTAGGAGTGTTACTACTATTTGTAAGTTTTATGTCTAATTATTGACAGTAACTGCTGTTTAAGTTTATTTATAATATTCATTGTATAAACTTAAATATTTTTTGCTAATAATAATTTAGTAGCTAATTATGATAACTCTATGCCATATAATATATTTATCAACAATAATCACAATCTTAATTATGAGTATAAATCATTATATTTTTTGCCAATTTTTGACCTTCAATACATTCAAAATTATAAATATATATAATTAAATAAAGATATTGAATATATTTATACAAAATTTTTATTAAGTATATTATAGATTAGTTTTTTTGCACTTTATCCACTGTATAATATTGTACATCACGATACGAAACTTAAATTATAACGATTTAAATTAACATTTTGAACAAATAAATTACTTTATAACTGTATTATATTAAGATGATATGATTAAAACGTTTATTGAAATTAAAAAGAGTTAATTTAAATATCTTTTTAAATTTTTATTTTATATTAATTGTTTATTTTTTATAAGTTATTTTAATGTTTCACATAAAATTTATCTAATTTATTCAAATAACTTTATATTTTGTGTTACAATTTTCTAAACTTTAATAATTTTAACTAATTTTTAAGTGTTAATAATTAATAATAATTGGTATAGTAATTGTTAAGAATTATCATTAAATAATATCAATAAATCATAAAATATATCTATTATGAAGAATACAATTTTATCAGATATTTGCAAACATAAGAGTTTGCATAAGGATTGGATTAATTGTTTTGATATAACATCAGATTTAACAAACTCTGGTATTCTTGCGAGAGACCAGTTATGGCAAACAGAGTTACCAAATAAGGTGACAATAATTTATTTATTTAAATAAATTTTATGTTATAATTATTTTTATCAATAATTAAATATTAGGAAAAAGAGGAAATAATTGTTATTTATGGTGTCAACTCATTTAAATCAATGTTAAATATTAGTTTAAAAACTAAACCAGTCATTGATGAGAAAAGTGAACAAATAATTGCTATACAATATAATTATAAAATATTTATTGATTTGGGAGATAATGATTATTATAAATGCAATGAAACTGGCATTTCATATAACATTTCAAATAAAAATGAATATAAATTTCCGGGTCTTTTGCTGGAAGTGTTGGCACCCTTTCAAAGATGGAGAGTTAAATTCAACGGATTCTTAACCGATAAAAATAACCAAAAATTCTTTATCGAAATGCGTTTGTTTTGGTTTTCAACTTCAGAAGTCTTTGACTACAAATCTAACGGCGATAACAAGTATTTGGCAAAAGAGATGAACGGAATGGGAGTCAAACTGGAAAATATATTTGAGGACAGGTATGTTGTTTGCGGTCAATTAAGAGCCACTTTGAAGATTGACAATGAGATCAATAAAGAACTGTTTCTTTGGGGGACCCGATCTAAAGCTTATTACAAAACATCAGATAATTATTTTGTCAATAATTTTGATAAATATCTATTTTCAGCGTATACTAATGTAAGTAAATTTACTTAATTTTTGATAAATAATTACATAATTTTACTAATTTTAATATATTTCTAGAAAGGAATTGCATTAGAAATTATCAAAATTACGCCAAAACATAATCAAAATAAATGGTAAAAATTTTATTCCAAAAAAATAAATAAAAATAAATTTATAATTGTTTATATTTAGTATGTATTATGGATGGGCACTGGCATCTCATGGATGCATTTATCCAATACAAACATTTATACCTCAAATGTATTTGATTGACAATAACAATCAGAATATCTTTCCATCAAATTTTAAATTACAAATTAATGGCAAAGAAATGATAGTCAATAATTTGATTATTAAAGATAATAATATTATTAATTTAACTATCAATGGTCACAATGGGTTGGGATTTATATTGGAAAATCAGGATATCATAAGTGAAATGATAGCAATTAAGACAAACACCCATTTGTTTCATGTATTTAAAAAAAGACAATCACAAGATTTAGTGTTAAATTTTGAAGACGAAAATGCTATGAATGAAGAGTTGTCGGGTGGAAAGGGATCTTCATTGAGTAAATTGAAAGTATTGAGTAAATTGGATGACAATTGCTTTATAGTACCGAATGGATTCATTGTAACCACAAATGCATATCAATTTCTTTTGAAAGAAAATCCAGATTTAGATAAAGCTATAGAAAGACTTCAAACAATTTCATGGTCTGAGAAAAAAGAGAATTTTCAAGAAGAGTGTCAAAATGTGATGAATAACTTCTTAAAGATAGAGATGCCGTTAGTTATTAAGTCATCCATAAGAGATTCTCTTCAGAAATTACAAACTAATGGTAACACAGATGATATTGTTGTAGCGGTCCGTTCGTCGGCGTGCGGCGAGGATTCAGAGGACATGTCAGCTGCCGGTCAGATGACAACATATTTGGGAATTAAGGGTCTGAACGAAATATGTGAGTCTGTACTTAAGTGTTGGTCCTCTCAGTTCAATATAATTGCTGTGGAATACAAACGAGGATACGGACAGTTGATTAACAGTCCGATGGCTGTTGTGGTCCAAGAGATGGTTGATTGTGATGTCGCAGGTGTTATGTTTACTTGTGATCCAGTGAACGGTACGCCTAATAAAATAATAATTAATGCAAACTATGGAATTGGAGAAGTATTTAGAAATTAAAATCAATAACAAAATTATAATATTATTTAATTATTTAATTAAATTTGAATAGAGTGTTGTATCGGCGGCAGTTAATCCCGATAATATTAGTTTAATAGTTGATATGGAGTTCAATTCATATGACAATCAAAGGTGTATTAAATCAATAAATGATATAATAATTGGCGCTAAAGAGTCTGTTATGAAAATCAAGACAGACTCGGGTGCGGGCATTGAAATTCAAACCAATGATTCAAATGCAAGTAAATGTTGTTTAAGTGACGATCAAATCAAAACTTTAGGTGAAATTGGTCTTAAACTACAATACTATTTTGGGTGCGAACGGGATATTGAATGGGGACTTAAAGATGGCTTATATTATATGTTTCAGTCCCGTCCGGTCACTAATTTGAACGCTTATAATGAGTGGGAACTGACACACGAGTTCGATACGGGACATCTCGATGAGGCCGAGTATAACACTAGAGCTAATTTAGGTGAAGTAATGCCCGGCGCCATCTCGACACTCCATATGACGGCTATATTTCCCGCAATGTGGTTGCAGTTATCAGTTAGCTTTACATTATTTAATTTATTACATGATTACTGATTAATGCTAATAATTAAAACTATAAATATTTGGTTTACTTTAAGGAGCGATATGTAAAGCCATTTGGTATGAAATATAATGCCTATCGGCGCCCATTACAAGCGGTTACCATTCAAAACAATGCCGTTTTCTTCTCATTAAAAGATGTTTGACTTATTTTTAAAAAAATGTTTATTAAATGTTATTAAATAATATTTTCATTTCATTGACAAAAAGGTAGGATTTTTCCAGTTCGCACCGAAACAATACGAGACATTTCTTAATAAAGCGTTAACTTTAGCCGCTTTTGGACATCCAGTTGAAGACGAACAGCTTAGAGAAGACGCTTTTGAAAGGAACGGTATTTTATCGCTTAAAACAAAAATAGCGATACAAAAGTCGGCCCTCAAAAGTCTAACCTCTGGAAAGAAACTCAAAAAATTTATTCAACAAAAACAAGACATAAGTTTTATTAGAGACAAAACTTATAATAACTCATTTGAAATGTTTCGTGTATTTTGTGATAACTTAAACATTATGGCTGAGGTATTGTGTATTAACAGTTAGTTTATGTAATTAATGTTTTAAAATGTTTAACAAAATAATTAATTTTAAGGCTCTTGACATTCATCTGGAAGTGTCTACTAAATCATCGATACATAATTTAATGCTGTTATCAGTTTTATCAAATGGAAATATTGGTAAAATATTTATATATATTAGACACTAAACTTTATAAACTTAAGGAAAAATTTTAAAATTAATTTTATTACTAAATAACTTTACTGTTTAGATGTTACTTCAAATAGTAATCTATACATTGACTTTGCAAACGTATTATCAATGACTGGCAATAGTATAGTCAGTGCTGATGTACCGAAAGCTATAAAACAATTGGCAAAATCTATAAAAGATCCGAAAAAATTTAAAGATATGACACCTGAAGAAGCACTTGAATGGCTTGAAAATAATAACGAAGAGACAGCTGTATTGTATAAACATTTTATGAAAGATTATGGTTTTAGAGGTTATAAAGAATGGGATGTATTATCAAAAACATGGTCTGAAAATATGACATTATTAGTGACAACAATACAAACAATGATTCCGTTTAAAGAAAATTCAAATCAAGAAATACTTCCAACAATCGATGAACACCTCTCTAAGCTTAAGACATCTCTATCAACAAAACAGAAGTGGTTGTTAAAGAAGTGGATTATACCCTACTGTCAGAGCTCTATAGCTCATAGAGAAGAATCCAAACTTATTGACATCAAATGTATTGATAAGTTTCGGCAATTGTTACGTAAAATGGGAGAAATGATGTGTTATAAAGAGGGACGTATACCAGATCCAGAGCTTATATACTTTGTGTCACTACAAGAGTTGAAGATTTTAACTGAAACTCGAGTGCCGAAGATTGTGATGAAAGCCAAACAGAGAAAAAGGATTTATCAAAAACTCGATCAAAATATTTATGAAGAGATGTCCGTTGGACCTGATATTAGACCACGTAATGTGAGTTTCAATAAATCAAATATTTTTATTTATTATATAAATTGTTATGAGTATACATACTATAATATTAAATATATAAAATAGCTTATAGATAAAAATGATTTACTTCAAAATTTGAATCCGAAAGCTAAAATACCGGGTACTCCGGTTTGTACGGGAAGTATAACAGCCAAAGCATGTGTAGCCAAGTGTTTTGATGACGCAAAAAATATTCAGGTATTTATTAATATAATTATTATACTATAATAACTATTAATTGCATATATTGTGATGTAAAGCCGGGAGATATACTGGTTACTTATTGTACTGATATTGGTTGGAGTCCTTATCTACCAATGATAAGTGGTATTATCACCGAAATTGGTGGACTAGTATCACACGGAGCTGTCATTGCCCGAGAATATGGTATACCCTGTTTAGTTGGCGTCAAAAATGCCTGTTATATCATACCCAATGGACACACTGTACTTCTCGATGCAGATAACGGACACATTGTCCTAATAAATGAATACTAATAATAGTAATATTCATATCCTTTATTTATATATATATATATCTCTGTTTTGTATATTATTTGATAATTACTAACACTAACTTTGATACATATTTTAATTATATTTTTATTAAAGATTAGTGTATTTGTATTCTAGTATATCATATTTAACAATTGCATTACTAACAGATATTCATGAATTAGTGAATCATTAGTTTATGTTTAATTATTTTTACATACTTAGCATAAATTCTTTATATCATTATTTTATAATTATTATTTTTAAAATTTTTATCCAACTAATACAAAAAATAAACTACAGTTAATATTTTTTTGTTGTTGAAATTATTGTCTATTTATGAAAATATAAAATAAAATAATTTATTAGAGAGTTATATCAATATTTTATTTAATTGTTAATTAAATCTATAAAATAAATTCTAGAGCATAAATAGTAAGTATAAAATCTATATTATAGATTCTATAATAATAATTATTAAATAATTATTAAATAATTATTAAATAATAATAATACAGTATTTTTATTAAATGAATGTATAATTATGTGATATTTTGTGACTCGAGATGGAAGTCATACTGTTTTGTATTAATTATAGCAAAATATTTGCGCAGATTTAAAAAAAGTCAATATTTCGTTTAATATCGTTAAAATCAGTAGCGTTTATATCACTTATCGGAATTGAAATTTATGGAAAATATATTAACTATGAATTATTTATACGGGTTATAAACACACTGAAAAAAGTCATAATAAATGCAAATTATGTTACAAAAGCAAACACTAGTATAACTACTAATACTGTACAATAAATTCAAATATTTCAATATACTGTATATTATATGCTATATTATTTTTATAAAATATAACATATGTTTCTCATTAAACATATTAATATTTAGTACAGTATAATATTGTTTGTTTATATTTTATCGACAAAATATCATAAAAAATAATATTTCAATTGCATAATACATACTAATAAAAAGCTTATCATATAAATAGGATGACTTTATAAACATAAATATTGATAAAATAATTGATAATCAATGTTATATATCGAGCAATATTGTGAATATTTGTCACATAAAACTATAGCTTATAGGGTATCACTATTTATATTTAAGTATAATTTATAGCTTATTTGAATTGAACAAGTGAATTTTTATAGCTATTAAATATTTGATTAGATCCATGAAATATACATTATATAAACTAATAATACTATATATTATTAAATAGTAAAAAATACTACCCATTAAATAAGCACATATGTGATCACATTTGCTAAATCTCTGGTAAATATGTAAAATACTATTTACAATACAGTAATATCATATAATACTACAGTACATGATTGTATTGTACAGTACTGTATATGTAATACACTGTATTAAATACAGTACTTAAATACTGTAAACTTAGTTTCAGATAAAATGAGATTTCTTTATTTCAATTAAATATAATTATAATTAAATTTATTTAATAATTTATTATAAAAAATATAAAATATAATAACTAATATAATTAATTCAAAAAAATCAATATTTTATTCGGTCCCCATTGGCCGCAATACACTTTTGAAGTCGGGAATTCATGCTCCCGACTAATGACTAAGTGTTTGGGAGCCTCTCTATCCCAAATATCCTGGATTTTGTCCATCCAGTTTTCAGTGGTGCGTTGGGTTTCCTTTTCCAACGCATCCTTCATTAATCGCCATAAGTTTTCTATGGGATTTAAGTCGGGAGAGTTGGGTGGCCAGTCCAGCACCTCTTGACCCTGTTTCGCAAAGTATTCCTTTGTGGACCGGGCCGTATGAGGAGGTGCATTGTCTTGTTGGAAGACAAATCCTTCCGGATATAAGACATCTATTGTGGCCAAGTTTTCATCTAAGATATCTTGATATCTTTCGGCCGTTATTGTACCTCTGGCCATGCCAAGTGTTGACGTCCCACGAGCACTGATGCCTCCCCATACCATTATTGCAGGGCCGTGTTTTGGGACTTGTTTTTCGGGTCTTTTTCGCGCCCACATCTTGACTTTGTGGCGGTAGAGTTGGAAGTAACTCTCGTCCGTTAATAGGACATTGAGCCAGTCCCGCCCGAGGTTGGCCTGACACCACTCTAAGCGTTTTTGCTTATGGAGTGGTGTCAATTTGGTAACGGGTTTCGGTAGCCATTTAAGAAGCCCGGATCGTTTTAATGACCTCCAAATTGTTACCCGAGAGACCGACGGACTTCCTCTTCTGGCCATTACACCCGCAAGTCCCGATGAACTTTTCTTCGGGTGATTTAAGGCCAATTGAGTGAGTCGACGTCGGTCATTGGGTGTCAAAATTGGAGATCTACCGGTTCCGGGCCTCCGTTGGACACCTTCCCCTGTTTCCAACCTCTTCATTACCCGATATACCGTTGCCCGGGATGCACCCGAGGCATCCATAAGGTATTTCGGGTCCCGGTGGCCTTGGTTCCATAGCCACTCGAGTGTCTTCCGGCGGGTGATGTTTATCTTCATAGGGGTGACTTTCTTCGTGTTTGCCATTATAATTTAAAAACAAACATAGACATATGGCATACTATTTAAAAGCTCACATTTAAGAGAATCTAATGGTAAGCTATAAATTATGTTTTGTTTTTATTTTTAAAAGTTATAAATGAAAGTTAGTATTTATGTTTTTTCTCATTTTATCTGAACTAATGTTTATATTGCATTAAATATTGTATAATAATTTTATAAATTATGTAAGTTATATTGAAACAGTCTAATAATAAAATTTTAATAACAAAGTTAAATGTAATATGTTTACGTCAAACAAATAATAGATAAATAAATATTTATTAATAAGTTAATTTCATGTTTAGTTAGTTATTATTATGTTTCATTAAATTTAAGTTTATTATCATGATCAATAAAAAAAATCTCAAAAGAAAATTATTTAATAAATATTATAATAAATGTAATTAACTAATAAAACTGTGTTTTGAATTATAATTCACATATCAATCAACAATAAGATTGCTAAAAATGTGATAATATATTCCCAATGGATATGAATCTATGGTATTATAATTTACTATAATTTTACAAATTACTAATGTATAATACAGCTGTATTATACTGTATTATAAATGTTAATGCTTTTAATGTTAGGTTTTTATTAATGCAATTAATATAAATGCAATATAGGCTATATTATACTGTATAGCTAATACATACTATAATTTATAATTTAATAAGTAAACATAAGAGAATAATTAACATATTATTTTAACTTATTTTCAATTTTAAAATGTTTATTATTATGCATATGTATATTGCTCTATAAATTAAGCAGCCTAGACCAATTTATATTAAAAATTATTATAAATTAATAATAAATAATAATAATATTTAGTAAACAATATTTTATGAGATTTTTCAAGAATTTAATGTTTAATTATACTGTAATATATCAATATGTAGTTTATTTTATAGTATATTATTATTATTATTATTATTATAGATTAAAAAATATGGTCAAAATATTTTTTAATATATTTTAAGATATCTACTAAAATAACCATAATATCTAAAAATAATTATTTGTTGATATTTAAAGACTGAAGCAAATAATTATTAAATAAATTATAATACAGAATATATTTAAATGTTAGGTTATTATTACAGGTTTATTATCAAATTCACATATATCTCAAATAATTTATTTAAGGTAACAAAACTTAAAATTAGAAATACAATATACAATATATAATATGAAGATATTGTATATAATATCTTGAATAATAACAATTACAACAACAGATATGTAAAAGTCTCTAACAATCAGAAATAAATAATAAATGTTATCATAAGTATTGAAAATATAATTATTAGTATTTATTATCATTGAATTGATATGGTTAAAAATATATAATAACATCATAAAATTCTAAAATAAAAATTGAATTAAACGATAATAAAAATCACATATTAAAATAATAAAATAAATTATAAAAAAATAGCAATTGTAAATTACAATTTTTATTATAAGGATTATATTCAATAAATAAAATATTTTTTTTTGTTTCAAATAATTATTCAAATAATTTCAAATAATATTTACTAATGTGTAAATTATAATAAATTACAAAATATTATATTTTGTGTAAACTGACAACTGTGTGGACACAGTTTAACATTAATATTTTAACGTCTTATTAATTAATTATAATTATTAATAATTTCAATAATTAATTTTCAATAATTAATTTTCAATTATCAAATTTAATTTATGTAAATATTCTGTAATGCTTATATATTAGTTAAATAGTCAAATTATTTTTTAATATAAAATAGTTTTTCATATAATAAAAAATAAATATATTTTAAATAGCTGTTATAATTGAAAAATATATAATGAGATTTTATTAATAACAAATATAGATATAGATAAGTTATTTCAAAATATAACTGTACATGTAGTTTATTATTTTAATAATAAAAAAGTAATAGTGATTAAAATAGCACATAACGCTATTTGATAAGATTGCAGATAATAAATATATTATATTTAATAATATTAAATGTTATTTAAATTGATATACTAACTCAATATTTTGAAATAGTTTAATAATAACTTGTGTTTTATATCACACATAAATGAAATTATCTATGAATTTAATTAAGTTTTGCTTTTATTTTATGACACAAACAATTTTATGCTATAATAAAATAAATAATTAAGTTAATAATAATTAAGCTGAAAATCTTATGGTTTTTGTTGTTGTTATTTTCAGTGATATAACAGTGGTTTTAATGATTTCTTGTGAATGTATGTCTCAACCACATTGATGGTAATGGTTTTGAATACAATGATAATGTTATATAACTTATTGTATATTACATACAATAGGGCACAGATTGTATGGCATTTTCAAAGTGACTTTTGCTGTTAAATACCGCAAAAGCAATACATAATTCTGTAGACTTTATACAGTAGACGTTTGTGTGTATAATATAATAAACTCTGTCATTGGGAGAGATTTCATCGCACATACAGAATATATGGGATATTGAATGTGCTGTTAGATAGTGGATATCCAGTCCTATGGCATAACTGTTTCGTATAATAGTTGTACTAAAAAAAGGTGATCGATATTTGAGTGAAACTTCAACATAGAAAGCGATATTCATTCATATATATAGAGTATATATAACAGAGTGACACAATAATACTGTAATTTAATATAATATTATCGATAGTCAACTGATTATTGAAGCAATAATGGGAACAAAAATAAGTGTCGATTAAAATTAATCATTAATTAAGTTAATGAGTTGTTTTTAACAACAGAGAATCCAATGAATTTATGCATTGATGTCATGCAGTATTAGTAATGAATTCATTGAATTCATTAACCGATTCACTGATGGATACATTAAGTCACATCGTTAAGGGCTCTGTGGAGCTGATCCGACACCCAAAACACATCACCGATTTGGATGAGCATAGCTTTCATCATATGCTTCGATACTTACCGCTAACCGATGTCTTCGTGTGCCGTCAAGTGAGTCGTTTCTTCCTAAGACAAGCCGACAGTTTTCTTGAGAATTGTCATCATTTAACTTACGGCTGTCGACTAAATGGTGTTCACATCTCTAATGGAGAGTATGTGTTCAATGGACAGGTGTTTGATTATGTAGTGTCTAAAATGCCAAACATTCGGGTCATGAAGTTTGCTAAATGTCCTGAAATGCGGTTTGCTTTGGCCACCACTAACTATGATATTATCTTTACACTAACCAATCACTTGGTTATGTTGAATGAACTTCATATAACAAGATGTCGAGCACTGGACATGAAGTCTATCAAACTGTTAGTTGATTGGTTCCCTAATATGACACACCTAACGGTTTCTGTATATAATGAGACTTCGCTAGAGATAATAACCAAAGGATTGGCAAATCTTAAATATTTTAATTTAGACGACTCTGTTCTCGATAATTATGGCAATCATTTGCAATTGTTAGGCCTTAAGATACACACATTTATTGCCGCTGCTGATCATAACAACCACAAAACCTCAATAATTGATGGACTATTAAATGGTAAGTCTGGAAGAATTACTGATATATTATTTTCTATATTTTATATTTTAATTTCACAAAACTAAGGTAATGGTCGCGACTTACAAGTGCTGGATCTGCGAATCAAAGTATTTGATTGCGACCAACAATTGTTTGACAGAATTGGCAAAGAATTTTCAGAACTGACTTCACTGAAGATAGTTTTGCAGAGCCGTCGGACTGTCAGAAACAATGCACTGTTGGCTGGTTTGAGTCAATTAACTCATTTGAAACAATTACATATTGAAGAAACCAAAAGATACAAAAATTTTCACTCAGTTTTTGATGACAACTCAATTCTGATTGTAATTAAAAATTGTCGACAACTGGAAAGCCTATCATTAATTAGTGGCGGCAAACATGAGTTATTAACGGGTGATATCAATGACATCGATGCCAACGAAAGAAATAAAAGTGCTTTATATAAGTCATTGTCAGACATGTCTTTGTCACAGTTGGACGAGTTGTTGCCACATCTTAAACAACTTTGTCTCAAAAACCTGGATATAACTGATCGCACACTGGAGTCACTCGAAAGACTGTCCAAATTGCGGTCCTTACGTTTGGACACATTGCCAGGCCTTACCTTCGATGGCGTACAAGATTTTATGGCTAATGCCACTCAAATCAATCGTCTCGAAGTTGTCAACTGTCTTAAGCCACAATTTATCTGAAATTATTAATTTATTATAACTTATAAAAATACAGTATATTTTAATAATAACCATATAATTTATAATAAATTTATATATTACAGCTAATAGTTAACGATTAACATCTATGATGTTTTAATATTAATAATTTAATGTTTTAGAGTGTGTGACAAAATATTTATTTATTTTTATTTATTATTCAAAAATTATATAAAATACAGATATTGTAATTGTATTATAATATATTGTATTTCATTGATAAAATTTACATTTCTCTTAAAGAGAAGTTTTAAGCAAAATGCAATTAATGAGCAATCAATCAATAATTTGTTGATTTCTATATCGTTTTAGTTATAATTTGTTTACCACAGCATAAAATTTATATATATACACAGTATATATGACTAAAAACTATGTGCTATATATACCGTAGACTAAAGGAAAAAATGTTGATATATTAAATCAAAGTTATTGTAAAAAATAAAGCATAAAATAACAAGTATTATAGAATATATAGTGTACTTCTTGAGCGCCGAAATTGGTTTCGACTTAAGAGTTTGCAGCATATGGTCGGTGTCCGACTCCAAGTCTAGAAGTGTTATGTGACGGACGACACACACTTTACGGTAGATCTTGTGGTCGACACCGTGAGTGATGCTTACGTTTTTCAAAACAAATGCAACAAATTCTCGATTAATGGCCGCAGTTTTGGTCTCAATCACATTCAAAAGTATCAGTTTTAAGTATTTTACTAAATATAAACTTTTTTGTGGATAAAAATCTGGAAAAATATTGTCATAATAAGGCACTAACTCATCGGCAATGGATATCAACTCCGCTATACTGGATGTCAATCCATTCTTTACATTCATAAGAGTAAAAAACTTGTGACCAAAATCGTTGTTTAGTTTGTGAAACAAACTGTAATCTATATTTGAGTCACTAGTGTTGTTCCGACACTTAAGACAATCGCATATAACGTGAAAAGATTTAAGCATTTTTTGTCGAACCGAAGTATCATTTGCCAAATCAATGTAAGAAATAAATATTTCATCGTTTGGTTTAATCGGTTTGATTGCTCGCACCTGAAGACGTGTACCATAACTCACGTAACAAGCGTTCGGTTCGCACGAGTGGTTCAATGAAGCGGATTCAATGAACAGACCATAAGCACACTCTTCATTATCAAAGTCTAACACATCTATAGTCAAGACATTGCTCCAGACTTTGAGAAATAGTTGCCAAAGAGTATACAAATCAAAATGTATTTTACATTCATTGAATGTCTCGACTAATGACTTGAATTGAATCAAAGCTTTATCTTTCATAGAAATGTTTTCATCTAAGTCTTCATCACTCACTGCTTCGATGACTTCACTTAAAATCTCATTAAGTTGTGTCTCATCCGATCCAAAGAGAAACAAGTCTTTGTCGAAGTCATTGTTCACTTTAAGGTCGTTAAGTGATAAATATTGTCCGTTAGGCAGTGGATACTGTTTGTCAACTATATCGCGATTGTCTTGTATTGCAAGCCATAAGCGAATCATCAATTTTTCGGCCGATTTAATGGTTGGACTATAGGCTAGTGTCGGACATTCAAGTCTATGATAATCCCAATCGTTGTGTTGACAGATCTGATTGCAATATAATTGTTGCTCACAATCACTGCATGACATCAGCGATGGTCGAGCTGTTAGACAATAGTCACAAATTCGGCCCTTCATTTGGTCGGCCACCACATAAACCAGTGGCCTAACAGTCATAATAACGTCTCCCCGTCGGTAATGTTTAAGTGATTTCATTGTGTCGATCTGTTTGTCTAACAAAGCCATCCAACAGTTTGTTTGTATTGTGTTTTCAATCTTCACGCGACTAACAGATGACAATCATGTGGTATACCATCACCAGTGGTGTCAACAAAACAGATAATCATATCGTTATCTAATAATAATAATAATATAAACAATTTTAACAAAAAATATTAAAAGTAAACAAATGTATTGAATAACAAAATATCATTTCATGTTTTTATTAATCACTTACTTATAGTAAACACTATTTAGACCATTGAATCAAATGTTTATTTAAATACTATTAATATTTAAATGACTAATATTTTTATAAATAATGTCATCAATTGATTGCACAATAATTAAATAAATTATAATAATAACAGTATTTAAGTACTCATATACACTATACTATACTTTTAATAACTTTATAATTAATTTATATAAATATTGTAATTAAGTTATAAAACTAATTAGTTAATTAAAAATTTGTAATAAAAACTTAGTTAAACGTTAAATTAATCAAATTGATAATATTAGTCATTAATAACTATAAAATTATTTAAATTATTTAACGATATAAATAACAAAATGACAAACAATTATGACTATAGTATATCACATAAACAATACATTAGTTGTATAAATAGTTATAAATATTTTGAAATATAATAAAACTTATTTAACAAATTAAAAAATATATAATATATTGTATAATAACTATAATTTATAGGTAAATGTATTACTGGTATAATAATAATAATATTGTATTAATAATTAATTTAAAGTTTTGTATATTAATATTTTACAATAAATAACGTAATAATATATAAACAGTGAAACCATATGATTGTATGAATAGATAAATATAATTATTGGACGTAATTGATAGTTATATGATATAAAATGTCATATGATTTGTTTGAAAACATTTGAACAAATTATTTGAATTGAAAACGTATTGTAAATCCAATTGTATTACTAATGAGTGTCCGTACGGTTGATATGTCACACATCCGACTCAATGGCCAACACATACACCGCTCCCAACTTCTTGAACGTCTTCGAGAGTGTTTCGTCACTCAATCAGACATATAATCTCTTTGACTACACAGCGCTTCCCGACTATAACGGTGCCGGACTGTTAAGCGCCAATAGTGCGGCCAAACACAACAAATTGGCCGACTTTTATGCCCGACATCCGTCACTACCGTTTTATGTGGACAAACATCGCCAACTGTACGGCGATCGCGAGGTTAACACTGATTGTCTCGTGAAATGTGAGCTCAACAGCAACCAGAAGATGTTGTTGTGGTCAGTGAGAGATGAGATCAATGGTCTGTCACTTGTGACAGACAGCGATGACAGACATGTTTTAGCAGCGGACGAGTCAACTGACTGTAAGCCGTTTCGCCAGTGGACTGACCGCTGGTCTACTCTCTATCGCTTTAAATACTTATCAAAGCAACCAATCATTGATCTAAATGTTAATGAATCGGGCGATAAAATACAGTCACTGTCGAGGACTAGAGTCTGTATATTCAAGTTTAACGATCGGTCCTCTGGTTGTGATGACAGTAACGAAACAAATCTCTATCTTAAGAAAATTTCATCTCTAAAATCGAGAAATTTAAACCAAAACTGTTTATTCAGTTATTGTCACCGAAATGATATGTTAGACAATCAATTGCTTTTGTCATATAAAAACTGGAATGTCATACATTGCTATGACATAGAAGTAGGAAAAGTAATCGATACCTATGATGACCAAACATTTGGTGGTCGCCAACCTATATCTAGCGGTGATCAACAAACCGGTCTTCAATGGGATTCTTCTAATAATCATCAATTTTTCTATGGCGAAGACAATCGTCTACTGTATTGCGATTCACGACTTCCCGGTAGTCCAGTTGTCACTGTTTTCAATAATATCGGCGATTATAAAACGTTTCACGTCTGGGAACTGATGACCAAATTCAGTCAATCCCAACTGAATCCAAATCAACAGTTTGTCGCAACCGATTGTCACCTATTTGTGGTTGACTGGCGAAATCCGAAACGCAGTGTACAATACTTGAATGTTATTAATTTTATTGATTGTAAAAAATTAATCATTTATTTCTTAATTACAGTTACTTCAGATGCGACACATGAAGAAATCGATGATCAATAATATAAAATCAGTGATTATTGAAAAAGGCGATCACAAACGGGAACTATTAATTGCGTCCAACAGTTATAACAATTTATTGTTTTCATTTGAATCCGTAAAAGAAATGACTAATCCGTCATCCCTTCACTTACCACTGTTGGTCAGCGATCCACAGGATATAAGTTTTCCTGATTTTCGCAAATATTTCTTACGCGGCGTCGAACTCGTTGACAGCCCCGACAAATCTGGGTTTTCAGTGTCACTGCTGACACAATTTGGAGACATTTTTATGCAAGACTTTGACTGGGATTTTAGCGAACCTGTCGTCGATAGTAACGGTGATTCTCACTATCGAGACCGGTCTATGAGGTCATCGCCAGGTCTATTATCTACTCCATTTGATCCCCAGACTAATGACTACTTAGAAGTGATTAAGAAGCTATTGATTAATTTGAAATTTGATAAAAACATTGATTTTGAAAATTTCAAGATATGTCCCAATGAAGGACAACGTGTTTGTGAACTATTCCAAAGTGAGTGTCAATGCAGAGACACAACTGTTACCGTTGGCAACACAAATCGGAAGAAACCCGAGCGAGTGGTCAGTGCGACGACATCGGGTGCGACATTAGGTGAACGATCCGATCAAATAGCAAAACTTGAAATAAACAGCATTTTGAATGATAAGTCGAGATTAGAGTCCAAAACTGACAAATACTCCAAACGTATACTAAATCAATGGTTTAATTTAAACAATAATTCAGACAATGATGTATATGTCTATGCATTAAATGGACAAAAGATTAATATCAGTAATATATGATTAAAGTACTAATTAATTATTGATTAATGTTTAATAAATAGTAATATTATACAATATAAATGTTTTTCAATTTGTTGTTTATAACAAAGATTTGCCATAAAATGATTTAATAATTTATTTAATAATCATTTCAATATTCAACCGATAATTTAATTTTATATTATGCTTTACACTACTTATTGTAATATACAGTAGTATAAGAATAAGTAAATTAATTCATTAGTAATTTTTAAAAATAATATTTCATTATATAATTATTTTTATAGACTGTATATTCTATTTCATATATAACTAATTACACAATAGTATTACAAAATATATATAATTGAATAATTAAACAAAAAAAGTAATTTTTCCCAAAAATGAATTTAAACTAACTTTAATAGTAATGATATGTTGTTTGCCTTGAAATGTTAATATACTTTATTATTGAATGTTGTATTACAGCACTAACTAAACGGTCCCTCATTTAATGCAGCAAATGCTTTGCCGTACAGTTAGGTTTTAGTACCTGAGCTTAAAGTATCGGTAATAATATGGTTATCTGAGTTATATTTATCCGTAATGACAGTGTCCCGGTCGCGGTGTGATCCGTGTGGCATCACTTGTCTAATATCCATATATTTGATTGTCATATATACTGACTATGCATTTATTCAATGGATTGTATTACCATTGGATGTGAGGTATAATTAGTAATACCAGTAATAGTATTGTTTTAATAATTGTATTAAATAGTTATAATTTGTTTTTTAATTTTATAGTTTGTGGGCAATAGTCATAAGTATAGGACTGTTTCAGTTAATCCTTTTATTGCTTGTATGGTCACACCTGAAGGCATCGATCAGCGACCCGGGAGTTGTACCGCAACCGCAACATAAAGACAACGGACAGGATCTCAGTTCAAATCATTTATTTGCTAAAAAAGATGACAACAGTGGCCACAATTGGTCGGTGTGTTCCCGCTGTCAGATGTATAGACCTCCGCGCGCACACCACTGCCGTATATGTGAGCGGTGTGTCCGTAAAATGGATCACCACTGCCCGTGGTATGCCTTTCCCAATACTAATAAATATTTATAATTTTAATGATTTAATTATGATTGTCATCTAAATTTATATTACCGTAATTTCTAATATTTATTGCAAAACGTTTTACTTATGTTATTCATAGATAATATTTTTAAATTGAATTTTTCAATGTTTTTTTAAATGTTTGTTTAACACAAAACCAGTCGTCTCCCTCACGTCCCTGTCCTCAATAACTTGATTATCTCTAACTAATATTTACCTACATTTGTTGTGTTTAATCTTAAAAATTTGACTTAATATATGAATATGATATTAAATATATATATAATTTGTAGGATTAATAACTGTGTTGGAGAACTGAATCAGAAATATTTCATATTATTTTTGGTATATACAGGTAATAAAACAATAGCTAAAATTTACTATTATTACTGTATTATACAACCAAATTATTATTGATTAAATACCTGTATATTGTATGCAAACATAGGTACTGCCTGTATATATATTTTATTATCAATTATATGGTCTTTCCTCAAATCCAAACTCGATTCTCAACAAAGAATGTAATTATAAATTAATTTAAAATTACAATTTTGCAAATAAGAGATTATAAAAATTTTATAATTGAATTTTATACCTATTTTTAAAAATTATATTTCATACATTAGGATACATACGAGTGTATTGCTCATAGAAGCCCTACTATTTGGTCTATTTGTAGTGGCAGTGCTCACTGATCAGGTAGTTTTCCAGTTATTTGTTTATCAATTTGTGAAAAGGCTTTTTTAATATTTGATTTTCAATTTAAATATTTGTTTTACTAATGAATATTCTGTATACAGATTCAGGCTATATGTGCCAATGAGACTGCTATAGACAGATACGTTAAGAGCAAAAGTCAAGACCACAAGTCATCGTCTCTGACAACAAAGACTACTAAATTGAAAGCTAAAAAGTTAATGACAGAAGTGTGTGGAACGGGACCTATGGTTTGGTGGCTGATCCCATGTGATCCCAATCACAAATATCATGCAAATAATTCACATTTTATAGTCTAATTTATTGAATATTGAATTATTTGAGGCAATTATATATTGTTAGAGTATATTATGTGTTGCAATCAATCATTAAATACAAACAACAAATTGTGATAACAATTATCAATCAAAGATGCATTGGCAAAAAAAAGTCAATTTTATTTATACATGTACATTTTTATTGTATTATATTGTTTATTAAGTTTTATTATTTTATTGTTTATATTATTTTGTGAAATAATTTTGATATACTTATTTTATGATTTAATTTTTATTATTTTATATAAGAATTAAAATTAAATAAATTTACATTAATAATTTAGTACATTAATATGACTATTATAAAATTAGTATAAAATAATGTTAGTACCGGTATATAATAACTAAAAAACACTAAAATGTAAATTATAATAAAATTTCAAAATAGATATAATAAATAAATAAAATAATGTTTTTACTTAAATTAAGTAAAATTTATTAGTTTAAAGATAATTTTGTTACATAAAAGAGTATTATTGATATTAAATTAGTTATACTACTGTATTATTGTTATTATTTATACACTATCTATTACTATACAGTATATTGATTTACACATATTTTCAGTAAATATCAATAATATAATAACATTATATACTGTATAGTGATTTTTGTTGTATATATAAAATTGAATGAATTGAATAATAATAATTTTATTTTACTATAAATATAATATAATAGTTATTAAGATTGCTGTGCTTTTATAATATCATTGATACGTTTTCTAATATACTGTATGTTGTTGTTTATAATTCATATACAGTATTAATATGTATTGTTTAAAAAATACAATTTTCTATGTACTGTAATATTGTATTCAAGCATTACATATACTAATTACTCTTTCACTATAACTTGTCAATCGATATTATAATCTTTAATGCAATATTTTATATTATATTACATAATATTAAGAGTTTTATATAATAGACAGTATAAATTTTGTTTACTAGAAAATTGTTATAACTGGTTAAGAAACTATTTTTAAAATATTAATAAGTAAACTTATATATGAAATAAAAATTTTTGCCAAATATAAGCTAGATAACACTATTAATATCAATATAAAATTGTTGCTTAAATATATGCATAAATTGTACGATAATTTCATAAAACATTTAAGACTTCAATCATTAAATCTTACAAATATTTCAAACTTTCATTTAACACATCATAACATGCATTAGGAATACATTAAATATTAGTCGATATTCGTGTTTTTATTGCTAACGGAATAACACACTTATTGATTGATTAATCCCACAAACAAATGACCTAAATATTCCTCAAAACAATCTTTTAAAAATTATAACATTTATAATAGCTTTTATATTCTATAAAATTATTAATATTTAATATAGTTTTTTAGATGCAAATTGTTTTATCTCACACAATAAACTATTTATGATAGACTTTATTTAATAAATGGAAAGTTATAGAGAATTTAAATTGACCCACATTAATGTTTTGTTATCAAATTTCTTATCAATATTATTTTAGAAATTAACATAATTTACTCTATAATTAAATATAAATTCAAATAAAAGTTTACACACAGTTTGTGTAAATATTATATATTTAAAGTCATAGATTTATAAAATAAATATTTAGATTTTAATGAAATTAAAGTAAAGTAAAGGAAAGGAAAATATTTTCATTAAAATAAATAAAAAATTAAAACAAATTCTATTAAAATAATGAAAATACTATTAATACTATTAATACTTTTAAGACAAACCCCTTTTTGAGGACAGATATATTTTGAATACAACTGTTTTTTATGCTTTAGAATTGCCGTTTGGGTTACCATTAGCTACTTTTGAGCGACTCTTCAAAGATTCTTTAAAACTATTACCACTATCATCAACATCACTACCAGTCGACTCTTTGATGAAGTATATGAGCACAAGTCCCGACACCCAAATCAAGAAGTGGATGATATGAGAAGCTGTGAACTCTTTGCTTGCAATCCATGAATTTTCAGCTAATCGGTTGTGATTGACAAACCAATGAATGATCAATACTATGATTGACATGTGAGCTATGTATCTATAATTTATGAGTACACCACCAATGACTACCAGTGCGATGGCTTCATAGAATAGTGTGTTGACTATAACCATAGACCGATTCCGTTCAAACCATTGCTTATCATAAAACTTGCCCTTTTCTTGTGTGCCCTGTTTTCTCCCTAATGTTTCGTACGATTGCAACTCTTTGACCGATTGTACGGCTATTACTATCCATAATATCATAAGTATAACAACAAAGATCACAAATAATACTTTTAACGCCAAAAACAGATGTTTTCTAAAGTCAGGCATCATTTCGATTATTGTATTCAACTATTGACACAAAGTTTCAAATTGATAACAATTTTTTGTAAAAATAATTTATGAATTTACTATTCACTAAAGTATTGACATATGTTTATCCAATTCAATGTTTAGAGAGTTAATAATTGTATAAAAGGTGATGATTTATTTTATATACAAAATTTATCCAAACTTTATATATAGGTTTTGTTACTTGTCTTTTGTTAGGTTGGTTAGTCTTATAATGTCTTTGAACTACCAGTGCTACCTTGGAAACAACCGTTTAACGCATAAATATAATAACTATTTGATTATTATTATTATTATTATTATTATTATTATTATTATTATTATTATTATTATTATTACCACAACTAAAATATTTCTACATATATTATAATAATATATATAAGGTATATTATATCATRTTTATTATATATATATAAACATACTATATATACTTTACTCTATAAAGTATTTTACTCAAATACAATTAGTGTTGGCAAAAAAGAGAAATTTATAAAATAATAGAGAAATTTCTAGAAAGTTTCTAAAAGAAATTTCTATTTATGGGATCCCCATGTTAATTTTGTTTTGTCGATATTTGTTATCTTTAACATTGTTTTTATAAGTAATATTTAAATATTAGTATCAGTATTTTAATTATTAATTAAAGTAAAAAAATTATTTATTTAATTATATTAAACTATGATATAATAAAATGGTGAATAAAATTTTACAAAACTGATTATTATTAAATAATTATAATTATTTATATAGGTATCCCATTTGTATAATATAGTATTATACAGTAATCTACATTATATAGTATAATATTATATGTATAGTATTATATGTCTCATTAATATATTTATAGTTTTACAATATCTATAGATATGGGGATCCCATAGTATAACAAAAAAGTTAAATTTCTATAGAAATTTATTCCTGAGAAACTTTCTAGAAACTTTTTCAGGGAAATTTATTAGAAACTTTCTATTTGCCCATCTCTAAATACAATACATACAATAAAAGCAAATAGTGAACAAATTCAAACTTTTCTAAAAATAACAGAAATTAAACTATTTATAAACATTTATAATTAATATTTAAAACTTTGGTCCAATTTTAATTAATTTAAGATTTAAACTTAAATTAAACTCAATTTAATAAATTGAAATTGTAAAGTATTTAAATATATATATATTTCTAATTTTATTTTTAATACAATTGTATTATAATTTGAATAAAATACAAATTACTAAAATTAAAATAGCAATGTCTGTATAATATTATTAAGTTTTATTCTTATAAATAGCTGTTATAGTAGTAAATAGTAGTCTTTTATATTATGTGTGTTTCAACATTTCAACAAATGAAATATATATTCAAATAATATAACAGAAATTGATAAATAAATCTTTAATAAAAAGTGGTTATTTTCAACATATAATCATTAATTTAATAATAATGCATAATATTAAAAAATAAATGATTTTTTGATATTTTTTATTTTATCTAACAATTAATTAAGTCAAAATAATTATGATATATTAAACTAATAAATGAATTTTGTTTTAATTATGTAAAATATATACGAAATTGCTATACAAATAACATTTGTTTGATGTTTATAAAAATATGGCAAATATAATGATTATATAGTATATTATTGTATGCAATGTACTATAGCTTATATAAACTTAGATTATATAGACTTTAATAGTTATTTCAATAAAAAAGATTATAATAAAAATAAAGGCAAATGAGTTTAAATGCATAAAAATGATTTGTGTTATGATATAAATGCGGAAATATAGAGAAAAATTCTTATATATAATAATGTTATATAATATTACAGTAAACTATATATATATATATATGTATGTTAAAAATATATATATATATATATAATAATTTTTAGTATTTATATAACTTATATATATATATTATATGCTTCAGTTTTACTCAAATATTCTTGTTATTATAGCAATTATATTAATACTTTGTCACAAATTGATTTATAAATGTTTTTTAGTCATATAAATATAATAAATTACTGAAAAGACAGAAATTTTGTTACATTTATTAATAATATGTTTAATTAATTATTTTTTAACTACAAAATTATAATTTTAATATTTCAAAATAATAGAATTGTAAAATTAGCAAAATTGTTTACACATTACAATTATTTTTAATAAAAATATGAAAAATATATTAATTAAATTAACTTTTTATTATATACTGTATTTATACAATGCATATGTTATTGAACTCTTCTATTTGCAAATATCTCACAATATAAAGAATAATTGATTATTAAAGACATTTTTATTATAATCACTTATATTTATTATTTTTATATAACATACAGTATTAGTGGTGTCTTGACTTATGATAAATACTTTATGTTAATTTAATTAATTTTAAATTTAATAATTTTATTTCTTAATTTTCATATAATAACTTATAATGCATTTATTATTAAAAGCATGTAATGTAAATGTTAATAGTAGTATATGTCAAAATATTAATTATTTGTATACTGTTAAGCTGTATATATTTGCCATTCACCTCATTATATGATAATTTATGGCATTAAACATTTATATATATAAATTAAATTAAATATTTTTGTTGTTAAATATTAAACATTGAGTTCAAAATTCTTAGATTCAGATATATTTTAAATTGTTTTGTTTATCAAATAAAAAATAAATAATTAATTAATAATTAATATAACATATAAATAAAACTCAGATATGATGATATTTCATTAAAAATTTATAAGATTTTAATGAATATTGATATTTTAAAAACAATTATAATTATAAATGGAATTTTTTGATAATAAATTTATTTTTTTGAAATCTTTATATACAAAATAATTTTTCATTTAAATTTAATATAAAATTGGAAATTTATGATAATATTTAGTTAATTTAATTAAAGATGATGGCACTCATACGGGCAATTGCATACCTGTCCTCTCGACAATCAGCAAAATTGATACCACATGTCTCACAAACTCCATTAAAGGCTAATGTATAGCCAAGAATGGCTCCGCTATGTATGATATCAACACTCGCGGGTTTGTTGGGATCGTTCTCCAGAATCGGTGACTTCACAGACGGGGCCTCATTGTTGGGGTTCATCTTAGTTTGTTGACAGATAGTTTCGCACGTGACACGTGCATAGCATGTACTCAAGTTTGCCAAATCAAGAAAACGCATCGATTGATGCAAATATATCATATCGGAAGGCATATCACCTTTGGGTGCGTTTTCCTCAAAAAGAGTCACATTTTTATCAATAAGCTCTTTGTATAAGTTATTGGTTCGGATGGTATACTCGTATTGCATAGCAGAGCACTGGGAGTGTAATTGCATGCAAACATCGCACCGTTTGTTTCGTCCCAATTCCATGCCTTTACGTCCGGACTCGTAAAAGCTGCGGACATATTGCGGCAAATCCTCCAAACCGTCAAACTCTTGTGTGTCTTCCGGCGATTCTTTGACCAATTCTTTAGCAATTAATTCACACTTTTCTTCGCAGTTAAATCTGTCCATACATTCACTCATATTTGCCTCATTCATGACCGCCAGGTTCTGTATGAAGAGTTCAGACACACGAATAGTTGGCCGTATAATCGTATTGTTGACATCACGCTTAGCCCGACCGCCAAACAAATCGACGTAATGCTGTTGAATAACTACCGGTTCAAAAGTGGTATTGTTTGTCTCTTTAGGCTCACACTCGACACCAACATTACCATCAATTGACTCAACAGCTGTACAGTTGGTCTCAATAACTGGCGAACAGTCAATCAATTGGATAATTACTGCAACTAATGCTATATATTTGAAATACATTTTAACTAATAATTTATAAGTCACTGTTAAGTTAAAATTTAAGTGATTTATTGGATACAGTTACTAAAATTAGCTAAAATTTATTTTTCAATCTTGCTTTTATAGTTGATTTCATTTATACTATATTATTGTATTTATGGTTATATTTCCTATTTGATTGTCTATTTATGGCATCAATTGGGTGACCCGGTCAACAATATCATTATTAAGCCTCATAAATAATCTTTAGTGGACAGTTAGTCCATATAGTAGACTATATACTGTATAGTATGATAGACTACATATTAGTATAATTAATAGTAATAATAACGGATTAGATTTCGGTGTCGTTAATCTTTTGTCTAAATATGTTTAAAGGGGTCTCTACTGGGGGAAAGTTTTCATAAAAAGTAGACAAACAATTTCAATTTCATTTTGAAATTAAGTACAGTATATGCTATATGATATCAATTGGTTTATTTTACTTTGAATTTCATTTGTAATCAAAACCCAATTTTTCTATTACTGCAAAACTATAGTTAAAATAGAAATCTGGAAAAACTAGTTCACAATTTGTTTAATTAGTGGAGAAATTTTGGATTATTAATTAAATAGAATATCTATTGATTTAAGTACACACACTGTATATACACTATTATTATTTGTACAAAAAAAGAGTGAGTCATTAAATTATTTAATTTGAATGAGATTTCAAGTTTGCCTAAAGTTAGAAAATCTATTGAAAAAAATCAATGAGATATTTGACCTAAAAATTAGGTTTCAAATCAATTACAACATTAATATCTACTGTACTGATGTCATATAAAGTTTATATTTTATTGATACTGTATATAAATTTGCTAAAAAGTTTTTTTTTAATTAATACTAAATATTTTATTTGATCTAATCAGTTTGTATAACAATAAAAAATTCACATGAAATATAAAATCAATAAATTACTGAAACATTTTTTTTTTGTTGACAATTTTTAGCAACATTTGCTAAAAAAGATTAAATAATATTTCCATTGCTATTATACCATTACTAATATATTAAAATTTATTATAAATAACTTAGTATTAAGTAGAGTACATAAAGTAAAATAAAAGTATAGCAAATAATCAATTAATCAAACATTTAAAGTATTGAGTTTGAACTTCATTTTATAGTTATTTTTTAATTAAATTACTATTTACTGTATTACAAACAAAAAGCAATTTTTTGAAGTATAATAAATATTGTAAATAGTTTTTGTCAAATAAAATAAAAATGACTTCAATTTTTCTGAAACTTAACTGGAATTACATCCGAAATAATATACAAAGTGTTGTCTTTTTGTGGTTATTAATAGTATTTAATTTGATTTTATTCATTTATCGGGCCTATGAGTACCGACAGTCGGGATGGCTAGTAATGATGGCCCGGTCTAATGGCCAGTGCCTTAATTTTATGTGTGCCTTCATAATAGTATGTGTGCTGAGAAAATCCATTACAAAGTTGAGATCAATTGGATTGAGTGAATTTCTGCCACTCGATCATTACGTTTATTTTCACAAACTGATGGGTTGGCTCATTGTCTTCTACAGTATCTTTCACACTGTAATGCATGTCATGAACTTCAGATATCTGTCCCAAACGACACCCATTTCTTGGTCACAGTATTTGTTTTCTACAAGACTTGGCATTGGATGGATTGGTGGGGCCGCGTGTCTAACTGGATGGTTATTATTGATTATACTAATGGTAATGATGATACCGGCGCAACCATTCATGAGAAGATCTGGTTATTTTGAAGTAGGATTTTTAAAATATTTTTGTAAAATTGCTAAAATATGTTAAACTATTTTTATATTGATATTTATATTAATTAGATATTTTCTCTGATTAATAGGTCTTTTATTATTCACATCTACTTTATATACCATTTTATATTTGTCTCTTCATTCACGGCCCGAAATTTTGGAAATGGTTTTTATGTCCACTAATTGTGTTTGTGAGCGAATGGATAACTAGGATAACCAAGACTTGGTCGGGTGATCGCGGCCTTACTTACATTGAACAGGGAGTTGTATTGCCCTCCCGTGTTATTCAACTAATTGTTAAACGTCCGGTTAATTTTTATTTCCGACCCGGAGATTACATTTATGTTCAAATCCCTACTATTACACCCTATGAATGGCATCCATTGACTATTAGTAGTGCACCCGAACAATCAGGTAATACATTACATAATACTTTATTTGATGTCTTTATTACTATTTTAAAACAATTATTTGATTTAATATTTTTAGATATTCTTTGGCTTCATATCCGTGCTGTGGGTGAATGGACTAATCGTTTACATAACTACTTTAATACTGAGGGAACCATTAAAGCTAGTCTTATATTAGAAAAGCGAATCTCTCAGATAAGCACCAGAAGTTCAATTGAAAATAGTAGTAATCGTATTGTTGATGATAATGACGATACAAATCATTCACCACTTAGAAGAACTAAAAGTTCTATTACTTTGAATACAAGACAAACCCAATCGTTGAACAATCTATATATGAATGCTAAGGTTATGGTACTCCCTGTGCCCGTTGACTGTAATGAGTTTGGTTGTGGAAAACTAGCATTAATTGAGAGGAAAAAGAAAGACATTGAAATGGCTGCTTCTCCTATCAATAAAGTATCGTTTAGATCACTGACCAAATTAAGATCTTCGCCAACAAAAGATATTATCCTAAAGAATGCCATAATTTTAGACAAACCATTGAAAGTACGTTTGGATGGACCGTATGGATCGCCCTCTTCTCATATTTTTCATACACAACACGCTATACTTATAGCCACAGGTATTGGAGTGACACCGTTTGCCAGTATATTACAGTCAATTATGCTCCGATACATTGAGGCTAAACGTGACTGTCCAAAGTGTGCTCACAGTTGGTCTGATCCTATACCACCTAATGTTATGAAACTTAAAAAAGTTGATTTCATGTGGATTAATAGGGATCAGACAAGTTTTGAATGGTTTGTCACACTGTTGTCTGAGTTAGAGAAACAACAAGAGGAGTGGCGCGAAACAGAAAGGTTTCTCGATATACATATGCATATAACTCAAGGAACTTATCAGCAAAGGAGGTCCAGTATTCAGGTGACCGGTCCTATCAGTAACGAAACTCAAGACATGAGAGCAGCCCTCACATGGCATAAGGGAAGACCCGATTGGAACAAATTCTTCAAAAATATGGCCGATAAGAAAAAAGGTAGAATTACTGTGTTTTTCTGTGGCCGACCAGATCTGGCCCGAAGTCTCCGACATATTTGCACTCAATTTGGATTTCAGTTTAGAAAAGAAATATTTTAGTTATTTTTAATGATATTTACTTTTATATAATATTTGTTAAATTATGTAAATATTATCAGTGTTTAAAATATTTTTATTTTTTAAAGTTTAATGTTTTTGTAACAAATTAATATATTGAAAATGTTTTTTGATTTTATTTTAATAAATTAGATTATATATTAATAAATGTTTTAATAAATAATTTTGTTTTCTATGAAATACTGTACTAAATAATCATTTTAATAAGAAAGTTTATAAATGTTATTGAAATTAAATTTTTTATTACCAAATAATTATATAATGCTTCACTTTATTATATATTTATATTATTTACATATTCTATAAAATGTGTTGTAATCTTATTATTAAGATAAACAGTATTTGAAATTATACATTGTTTTAGCATATTTTTTAAATAATAAATAAATATATATACCGTTATATATTTGCTGTTATATTTATAGAACTGGCTAATATAATTCTATTGATTTATTTTACTCTAAATATTATATAAATTTTGATTTATTTATTTCCCATTTGAAAATATACTATAATTATTTATTTTTCTCATAAATCTTAATAAATGATAAATAGTTGTACAGTAATACCATAATTGCATTTTGTCTGAATGTTTTGGTTTTTTGTATTTCAGGAAAAAGTTTTAGATTTTATGGATAACTTAAATAATAATTTTCTATATAATAAACTAAATAATTTAAAATACAGTACATTTCAATAGTCATTAACTAATTCTTTAATGTTTTAAACAGTTATAAAATAAAACGTGTAGTCATAATATAAAAATATATACTATAAATAATATAAATAATATACTGTATGTCTATTATTATATTTTGTATAAACTTTATGCCATAAAAATGCCTATATATTAATAATAAATATTTGAATCAAATACAACAAAAATGAAAATTATTTAAATAATAAAAATATATTAGATAATTATATTAATATGTTTTTAACTAATAGATATTTATTATAATTACCAAAAAAGTGGTACATAAAACTAACGCATATTTTTAAAATTTAATTTTGTTTACTTTAAAAATTTGTTGCAATTTAATTAGCAAATTTAAAGTTTATCAATAATATTATTTGAAAATATTTTACATTACATTGAATTTAAGGGCATTTATAGGGTGGGATTACTTGTCCTTCTTCGAGTTGGTCAGGAGTGATGACTGGCTTTCCGGGACAACAGTGGGTACAGGTCTCGACCTCAACGCCATACGCCTTATTACTGCAAAAATAATTACAAGTACTTCCGCCACACTTGCGATCAATAGTGACGAGACCGCCGCCGACCCGAGTAATGTCAACCGCGCAATATCTGCTCGTTTGAGAGCATGCGGTCAGATATTCAATGTCGGCGGCCGTAAAATTTTTGGCCGGATTATAGCACAGGTTATTGATGTCCAAACTTCGGGGTTTGTTTGTAGCAAAAGTTACTGAACAGAAGTAACAATTGGTTCGTTGAACAGTTGATTCTTCGGGAAACGGTTGTCGTCCCCGTTGTTGTCGAGTTCGTGGACGTGGTTTCAACTTTGGTTTCGATTTACGGCTATCTGTTGGTCCTCTTTGACCTAAATTTATAAAATAATTGACTTTATCTTAAGTAAGTTTTTTCTTTGTAATCTTAATTTATTTTTTAAACGAAGCATACAGTAGTGTGCGGTAAAATAATAATAATAAATTAAATATTACATAAAACAAAAAATAATTTTTTTATTATAATAAAAATATAATAATTTTTAATCTAATTTAATCTTTAAAAAATAAAAAAAAATTATCTAATAAAAATAATTTTCATTTAATGCTAACCAAAATCATGAAATTCTACTTAATATCAAAGTTATAATTATATTAATATATAAAATTTATTTGTATAAGTTATAATATACAATAATTTATTATTTAGTTTTATCATTCAATTGTTTTGTTACTATTTTTACTCACACTTCTCTAACAAATAAATATGAGAATAAAGTTTAGATTTTCTAACAATTATATTTCTATAATAATTATTAGTATATTATAATAAATTATTTTATAGTATTAAAATGTTAACTTATAAAAATAGTTATAATAAATGACTTTAAACAGTTTCTTTCAAAATTTCATTCAATGAAACTTATTTAATAGTGTAAATGAAAATGGGGTAATATTACACCGCAAGTATATAACAATAAAAAATATTTTTAACTATAGATTTATATTTAATTTGTATAATAATTTAAATCTATTTATCTTTACTTTATAGATTAAGTAAAATTTTGTGAATATAATAAAATTATTTAGTGGATATCTATCATTTTTTCATTTATTTAAACTATACGTTTAAATTAATAATTACAATAATAATTATATATATTATAATTATATAAATATTATTTCGACAACACTTTATTATAAAACAGATTATACAAAATACTTACTTATTACAGATTCATATAAAATACACACAACAATAAAGGCAATCAAATGTTGTTTAAGTTTTAAAGTCATTATTATTCAGTTATTATTATTATTATTTAAGGAAATAATTAAGATAACTATGTTTATAAAAATATTATACATTATTATCCATAAAGCGAAATAACAAATAATAATAATATTCAGCAATTTTAATAATAATGATAATAACTCTATATTCTTGTTTTGTTTTAAGTCTATTATAATAATTAAATTTTATAAATAGTAATTAGTGTATAAAATTTTGATAAAAACATTTTATATATGGATTTCACTTTTACTAAAAATTCAAATTATTGCTAATTTAATTAGTTTTTAGTTTGTTGTTGACTTACGGTCTATTAAATCCTATAGACAGTCATGAAATTGATTGATTGGTACGATCGCCAGTCTCACAGTACTTTCAAATTAATATTTATTACTCCATAATAAGCAATAAAATTAGGCTATATTTCTATTGATATCTATATTTATTTAATTAAAAAACTAATTTTATTAACATATAAAAAATGAGAATATAATCGTTTAATGCAATCATTCAAATAATAAATCATTTAATAATTCAAATAAAATTAGTCTGTTTTCCTGATGGCAAAATATATACTAATAATATTAAGTAATATTATTAATAAATACAAAATTACCAATTCACATAAAAAATAATTATTTTTATATTTACAATTAAAAGTTATAATACGAGATTTTGTATATTATTTATTTACAAATACAATAATTTATCATTTGAAATAAAAATTAATATAAATACTATATACAAAATTTTTTATTATTTGCATTATTATTTTTTAGTCAATAGGAAATAAAAAGCAAAAAAGTTTTATTTTTGTTATTCATGTGTTTTAAAATAAGATTTTAAATATTTTTTAATGGATTACAATGGCGATCATTTTATTAAACAATACAATTATTAAAAAAAACATTAAATATTTAGGACTTTTGAGTAACAATTTGTATAATACAAATGTTTAACGAAAATTACAACCAATATTGTTATTGAAATGTCATTATTCATAAATTGTTATTTTATTTACTTTTTTTAAACATAAGTATTATGAATATAACATAAGATAAAATTATAACAAATTGTTAGAAACATTGTTTCAAATGATTGAGTGGCAAATAAACAAAAATAATTTTTACAATAATTATTTTGTCTGAAAATTATTTACTGTTAAAATAAAGTTAACATAACTGAAAAGCTAAAATAGACTAAAAATCTTTATGTCTAAAATATTTTTAGCAAAGTTTTGCAATTAATAAACAGTAAATATGAATTGTTTATATATATATTGTGTGAATATATCTAAAACTATAAATAGATAACTAATAAATAAAAGGACAAAAATATGAAAACAGGTGTGGGATTGGATTTCATATAATCTCTGCGGAATGGCTTTATATTACACTTACTGTTAATAAAACAGTAACACAAGTGTTTGTATACTACAAGTGTTTGATATCACTAAAAGAAAGTCAATTAGTGGACCTGTTTTTATATACTATGAAATAAAGGCTTGACTGGTCCTCTGGTAAAGATTTACCCAAATATGAGGTTCATATCTATGCTTTTACTTACATTATACTGTATATACTTTATAACTGATTTTTATGTGACATCAAAAATAGCCTGAAGTTCACAAAACTAGTTCCTAATAGAAGTATACGATTTGATATTTTTTGGTATACCTGTTATATGCCGTTATATTACAGCAACTTTTACAGAGATATACAGTATATATATATATAAATATAAATAAATTCTTATTTTTTGACTTCCATTTTAAATCTTAAGTTTATATCATACATATATATATAATAGTTATATATATATATGTATTAGTTAAAAACTGATTTTTACTATGTTTTATATAATGAAATTTACTAAATTCATTTATACTTTGGAAACGTGATAATTACAAATTTTATAATTATTTAATAATTTATAACTTTTTAAATAATTATATGTATATTTTATAAATAGTTTTTAATGCATTGTAAAGTCGCTATCATTAAATCAAGATTCAGATATTGATGATATATAAATTCAATGCTAATCAATGTCATTTCAAGTTATATGATATAAAGATTATATAATATTTAAAATTATATAAAGGTTTTTTGTAATGTCATAAAATGTTTATTTATTATTTGTGAAAAACTGGAAAAATGTTTTGTAAATTTTATGTATTCAATGTTTTATATAAAGTGTATTTTGTGTAATAAATTGTGTGACTATTTGTTTTGTGAAGTAAACACATGAGCTTTTAATTAAATTTTAATTCATATTGACTTTCATCCAATGGATTCAATAATTTTTGTTTGCATTTCATTTTTATTATCATTATTTCTAATTTATCACCGAAGGTATGACTAATACAAAAATAATTTCTTTATTATTATCTAAAAAACTAAACAATTTAACCATATTTTTTATTTACACCAACGAGTCTACGTATATTTATTTTACTTTTTAATAAATATTAAAATAATGGTTAAAATTTTTATATATAATTTACAATATTTACTTTAAATATAAAATATATGTTTAGTTTAATTGCCGGATCTGTCGCTTTATTTGCCCAAATAGTTTGATAAGTTTTATTAAAAACTACTTATTTTCATGTTATTTAAAAATAACTTTTCATTTCCTCTATAGTTATGTTGAATTTCATATTTAGTTCAACTTTTGCTTTAAACTAAATAATTTATTCAATAATTTCTATCAGTAATTAAACGTATTTGAAAAGTAAAAGTTTGCATTATTTTACATTTTTTAAATTTTATAACACTATAAAAATTATTTATAAATAAATATATATGTATATAATAATAATTATTTTATTTGAATAAGCATAATCGCAAATTAATGTCATCAAAATTATCAGTTTTGACACTTATAATAAAACGACAAATATTATGTGATAATTACTATTTTAGGGCAACGAGTAGAAAGTCAATTATTAAATTCAACAATTATACAACATTTTCACATCAAAATCAAGTAAGTATTTTTAAATTATTTATTTTTTCAATAAAGCTTAAGGATTATATTTCATAGTAGGAGTTAATAAATTTATAATAGAGATTAAAAGCTTTTTAATTAATAATTTTATGAGTATTAATTTTCAAATGCTTTATTATTTTTTAATATTTAGTTTTATTTAAAATATATTACTTCAAACATTTCATTTCTCAATATTCATTTAGCATACAAAATAATAATTACGTTTATAATATTCAAATAGATTTTTTTCCTAAAATTAACATACATTTAATTGTATGTTAACTATAATTAATATAATAATAATAAATTACTTTTATTTTCTTTGATTTTATTTGAGTAAAATATTTATGATATAATCTAAACAAATGTAATTATAACATATATCTATAAATAATTTTAAATGTTTATTTAATAAATGCTTAATAATATATTGACAATATTAATTTCTAACATTTAGTTTTAGTTAATAAAGTGGTAAATATTTAAAAAAATTATGCAAATTTGAAAAATCACATAAAAATAAAAATATTAATATTTTATTGATTTATTTAAGCTGATTTACCGTTTAACTAATTACCTGATCAATTATGAATAAAATAAATTAAAAAATGACAAGTAAGTGACAATTTGTTAATAATTGTCATTAATTATTCTAACAATTAGATCAATCGATAAGTTTGTATATAATAGACAATTAGTCTTTTATTTATTGATATTGTATTACATTTATATTAAACGCTTATATTAACTTTATAAACATTTATATACCAGAGCCAACTTCAAAAGGAAAAGTTGTCAATAAGTCAAAACCTAACATTTTATTCATGTGAAGATAATCACAGTGAGGACAGGGATGTCAAAAGACAACTACTTGTGCTGTTTGCGTGGCTTTTTGCCAAAGAAAGACATTTGGATAAATATCGCAAACTATACATACAAAAAGGTTTTGATGTACTGACTGTTAAGATACAAGTACTTGACTTTCTTATACCGAGTCGGGGCAGTCATATCGTGGCACAGGATATCGTCAATTTTCTCAAAGATAACGAAACAAAATATTCAACATTTATATTTCATGCCTTTTCTGTGGGCGCCTACCAAATGGGGGAAGTGTTTGTCCACTTACAAAAATATGAAAACCAAACGGTTCACCACAAAACACAACAATCCCTTAAAGGTATTGTCATTTAGATATAATTATCTGTATATTACATAATTATATATATACTGTATTATCAATTTAATAAATAAGTAATTTTAATAACTCTCAATAAAAATTGTGTTTTCAAGTTAAAATATTAAACTTTGAACATCATTAGAAAGTGTTAAAATTTAGATAAAATTATCATTATTATAAATTTGTTAGTTTTCTTATTATTAATATTACTAATATTAAGTTTAATGCAAATGTAAAATCCTTGATAATTATTGATTTTTTAATCGTATATTTGAAGGGTTTATGTCAAAGAATATTATTATTAAAATCAATACAATATTTTTCTAAAATAAAAAATCATAATTTAAAAACAAATTACAATAAAATATAAAATGATTTTATCTAAAATAAAAATTGTCATTGAATTATACAATATATATATATATATCATATATATAGTATATAATTTTTATGAAATTATGAAAAGCTTTAATATTGATTTAATTTTGTGACAATTTTAGAATTTGACCTAAAATTTTAGTAAATCATTTTAAATACACTTACTTACAGTCAAACTGTTGGTAAAACTTGTAAATAATTAAGAAAATATAATGAATAAATAACTGGTATAATTAAAATTAATAACTAAAATAAATAAACTAAATTGCAAAATTTATAAACTTTTGCAAAAATTATTCATTATTTCTATAAAAAATAGTCTTAAAATTAATAGTCAGTATACAGTGTATACTATACACTAATTCAAAGTACAGTAAAACTTATATTGAATATTTCAAAAGTCATAATTTTATGTTATCTTATTTAAAGAGATTGTAATTTTGTTGAATGTTTTACCATATTATTAAATTATTAAACCATAGCATAAATCACAATATTATTTGTCTAATAAAATAAGTTACAGTATTTGTATTAAACATGTGTTATTAATAGTGTATTGATTAATAGTTTTTTATACTCTATTAAATAGTTGTTATAATAGTTGCTAAAAAAAGTCAAATAGTTGTTAAAATAGTTATTTAAACTGTATTAAATAGTTGTATATAGTTGACAAAAAAGCCAAATAGTTATTGAAATAGTTATTTATTTTCTTATAAATATTTCAACTGATATATAATTCACTTATTTTCAGCATATTTACAAAAATGGTTTATATAAATAAACTAATTATTTCTATTGTTAAAAAAGTAATATGAGTTGATAACAGTTTACACATTTTATATAATTTATATAACTATTACTTTTTGTTTTTACATATATTTGTGCAATATTTTATAATTTAATGCTTATATTTATCAAAATCAATGAAATAATTATTTATAAGTTTTTATAATTGCTAACCCAACAAATAGTTATTTATAGTTATAATAAAATTTCGGAAATAGCGTCCACTGGTCAACTTCGGTGGACATACTAAGTCCCAGTTATAAGCGTTGAACCGACAAAATAATTTTTTTAGTTGGAAATCAAGACACTAGTTATTAATATAATAAACATTACTCTTTATATAGCACTATATATATATAAATATATATATCTAAACTTTATAATAAAAATTAGAAATATTTTATTAACTATTAAAAAATACTTTCATATATATGTTTTTAGTTTTTATTGAAGTTAATAATTAATTAATTTTAGTATTAATTATTATATAGTTTTTTCAGAAATTTGATGAAGTTAAAATATTTTATTTTTAATGTCTAATAAATTTGAAATATTTTGAATTAATTCTTATACTAGATATTAGCGATAAAATGTAAAATAAATATTTTAAATTTTATTTAATTATATTTATTGATTTGATTAAATTTTTGATAGAAATCTTTATTAAAATATTTCTATTAATATAAAATGCTAAACTGATTATCTTTTTAATTTATTAATCATTATTATTAAAGTAACAAAAAAGTTATTTATCTTAAGATATTTAAAAGTTAATTGAATAGTTAATCAATAGTTCAAAATATTAAATATCATTAACAATCATTAATAAAAACTCAAAAAGAGTTAAAATCTTGTTATATAAATAATATAACATTAAAATTACTAAATTTACTATTAAATACTTATTTATTATTATTATTATTATTATTATATATATATATATATATATTATTATTATTATTATATATATATATATATAATATATTATATCAGGGTTGCAAAAGATTTCAGGGGGTATAGAGTGGGTGTAGCATTTTTATTGCATTTTATAAACAACAATTTTTTCCAAATTTTTGTAAATTCCCTATAATTTCCCTTTAATCTCCCAATAAGTTCCCAATAATTTTTCTAAAATTAAATATATGATAAACATTTAGTACTTGAAAAATTACAATGATTGCAATCTAAAAATTAAAAATATTGTATTATTTAATAATTATTAAGTTTAAAAAATAATAGTAGTAAAATAAAAAATAATAGACTAATAAAACTTATATAAATACAATATAAATAACTAATTTAGGGATATAACTTACTAGCATATTATAAAGTTTAAAAATACATAAATAAAATTGTCATATACTGTATAAACAAATAATAACACAAAATATTATAATAAAATTTATATTAAAAGTCTTAGTTTTCAATTTTTTATTATTGAAATATAAAATAACGGAATAAAAAGAGAAAATAAAAATATTTGCTTTATTTTCCGGGAAAATTGAAATGAATTTATTAGTGAACCTTTCTTCTTTGGGCTATTTACCGAACTCTACATATATAATATATCTTAATTTTTAGTATTTTAAAAGCATATTTTGCGTTAATTAATAAATACTTTTATTTTTAAGTTGAAATTTTTTATTGTTATGTTATACAAAATATATATTTTAAATAATGAAATATTGATGTAATTAATTATTTGTTTAGTATTTAACTAGTTTTACTATTTTTATTTTGTATACATATTATACAATATTATTATATATAAAATGCTACTATAATAATACTATATATAAATAAAACTTATTAATATACCATTTAAATATTTAGCATAAATAATATTAATATTAAAATTTATTAGATATTATTATACTATAATATTTGATTTAAAGGTATTGTTTACGACTCGGCTATTGATGTGAATGAGGCGGCAATGGGTTTATCAAAAGCGTCGACCAATAACTCCATTCTTCAGAAGTTTATATCGACGGCAATGAAAACACATTTAAAGATATTTTACAACTGCTGTACCAAACACTACATTCTGTCATCAAATTCAATACATAGGCCTGACTTCAAGTGTCCTATTCTGGTATTGTTGTCCCGAAACGATGAAGTGGCCAATCATGTCAACACATTCAAGACTATTGAAGGCTGGAAGGCATCCGGTGTTAAAGTGTTTCATAAATGTTGGGAAAACTCACCACATGTTAGTCATTACTTCAAATATCCTCAAGAATATCAAACACTGATCGAAACATTCCTCAAGAATATCAACTGAAAATACGTAACAATTGTGTTGACATACGACTGTCCACATAACTAACTCAATTGCATTTATTGTTTAATTTTTTAAAAATATTATACAAATATTTGAAGACTTGTTTAATTAAAATAATATTTATAACATTTTATATATTTTTACTTTATATTTATACTAATATTTATATAAAATCATTTTTATTTAAACTTTATTTGTAGTTTTAGAAATAGTTTTAATTTGTTTAACAAAAAAATTGTTTATAATAAAATTTATAATATTGATTTTAATTATTTTATGAAATATAGTTAAATTTAATGTTTTTTATTTTCTTTTGTTTTGATTACAACAACGGATCAATTTTATTGTTTAAATTTTTAAATTCTAATAAATTAATTTTATCCTAATTAATGTCAATAGTGTATATTGAAGTATTTTTTTAACTAATTAAATTTTTATAGATATTTACTTAGATTTTGTTGTAAAATAAATAAACAAATAATAAAAGTATAGTCTTTTAATTTTATTGTATGTTTTATTGTAATAATATTGAATGATAAAGCAGTTAATGTAAAGTAAAATATAATTTATCATGATAAATAGTAATTTATATTTTAACATTAGTTTAAAAGTTTATTTAAATTATATAATATTTATTTTAGAAAAATTTAATGTTTGATGTAAATACATTTGAAATTTAATATACAATTTTCAATAGTATTATAATATTGTTTCATAAATAAAATTTTATTTTGTGAATAATAATTGTAGAAATTTTAAATTATTTTATAAATTATTGTTGAATAAAATTGGCGATAAAATATCTAAATGTAAAATAAAAATATTTTAAAACCTATATAAAATTGTTATCAAACCATTGATTACTTAAATGATAATAAAATTCATATTTTATAATTCACTTTTTTGTAAAAAATAATCACAATTTGTTAAAATAAGAAATTTATTTTGGAAATGCTAACAAATAACTTTGTATAAAATTTTCTTATTCATAATAACAATAAATACATTTAATTCTATATTTATTTAAAAAATCAATATTTATTGTATGATATATCATGTTTACTTTACTAAATATATAAATATGATATTATATAATCTATATTTATTTGTTATTTAGCTTATGTTATTAGTAGACAATGTCTATTTATATAGATTATACAGATGTATAATAATTTTATAATATTATATTATAAAAATACAATATAGTATAAGATTAGTATTGTCATTATAATGTCATGTAAGTGACATTTTATTATACAATAACTAAAAACTATTTTTGCTAATAAATAAATTTGTTTAAAAATGTTGGCAACAAATCCTCGAAATGTTGAGTCAATCTCTAATCAAATGAGTTAGACTTGAAGTGATGGACACAACCATAGGATTGACTTTAAATTAGTGAAGCATTGGTTTCTCGGGAGGCCTTAAACTTTAAATTATAGACGTGTCTATCGACACGTATATCAAGATTATTAAATGCAATACAATGCAAATGCAATGTACAGTATTTACATAAAATATAATACTATAAACTAAACGTTGAATAATTTGTACACTAATTTATAAACATTATACTGTACTCTCAAAACGCCTCCACAAACAAATAAAATGTATAAATTTATTCATTCAGTAAAGTTTTAAGGTTTGCTAATTTTACTGTAATATAATTTATTATATTATATTATGTTATTCAAATTTTATTTATTTCATTGACATCTATTGTATTGTAGATACCTTAACACATCAAAAACAAAAAATATTTGTTGTAATTTAATAAATTTTATTAAACTTAATTTTATTTAATCAATTCTAGAGTAATATATAGAGTATTAAAGAGTATATATATATTTAAAATAAATCTTAAATTATTTGTTAAACAAAATATACATAGCATAGAAAACTACAACATATAATTAAAGAGTTTTAAAAAACTTATAAAATAAAAAAAAATGTGATAAAAATTTAGTTTAATATTATGCTAAATAAAAATATTAAATATAGTATAAATTAGAAAACTAACTAAAAATAAAAATGTTTAAGAAATACGTTTAATATCAGAACAAAACCAATGAAAGACAAACACATTTGGTTACATAAACACAAAGCACCCGACGTTTTAGTAGAAGCTTCAGTAGAAGCTTCAGTATTAGCTCCAGTAGTAGCTTCAGTGAGAGCTACAGTTGTCGCTTCAGTGGGTGCTTCAGTGGACGTGCCATTAGGAATATCAGTCGGCTGTAAATCGGAAGTTGTATTATCTGCCGGTTGAGGATTTGGTATTGGATTTGTAGTAATATTATCCTCTGGTTTTGTATTTGGATTAACATTATCTTCGGGTTGTGCTATGGTTTGCTCTTGTCCTTCATTTTTCGGTGACTGATTGTCCGATCCATTCAATGAATTGATGGTTTCTTGTGTCGGAATAAGTATGGTATCGATATCTTGATAATCATTTTTATCAGTATTTTGATTGGTTTGAGAATTGCAGTTAAAGAGTTCCCTATTGTCGCGCCACTCACACTCTTTTGCATCAGTGATGGGTCGGAAGCAGTATTTATCACGTTTGAAGAGATAGACCCAAAGCGGTGTCTTTTTGTTGTCCATTTTAAAAGCTACACAAGCGGTGATGTCTGGCGGAAACTTTTCGCCATAATTGCCGCCTTTATATCCGGGATTTGTTTTACCAATTGGTCTGAACGGCAAAAAATTGGTGTTCCAATAGGTCACATATATTCCGTTAAATGCTATCATCCGCGGTCCGGGCCATCGCTTATCAAGAGAGCCGTCATTGAAAACACAATTGAATCCTTCGGGAGGAAAGTTTCCTTTACTCATGTCTACGCCATCTTTCTGGCCAATGACTTGTCTGCCATCGGCTTTCCACTGCCAATACCGAGTCTTATCAAATTTGAATACATTGCCATTGAATTTTCCGCCCACTATAGTCGTAATAGCACTCGTTTGTGTGACCGGACCCATGTAATCAAATAATATTTTATAGGGACCTTTAGGTAAGGCCACTCTATCGGGTAGACCAATCAATTCCCAATAATAATTGTCGCGATAGATGCGAATCGTGTCGTTTGGCAACCGATCCGCCGAATGAATGTACGGATCTTTGCAAATATTATTGTGATTTTCTTTTGATACCACAATCAATGTCATCGACAAAACAATTACTATAATTAGACACAAAACTCTCATTGAATTGATTTCCATATTTACAGCAATTTGTTAAATCAATACTTTAGACTAAAACATAAAATATAAAGTTTTGTTGGTTTAGATATGACTGACTATTGCAATGAATTTTTATTAAAGAATAAAGTGATGTTTAGTTCACTAACTAATCATTTAATAACACATTTCACGAGACATTTGATTCAACCAATTGTTAAGTAATTTATTAAAAAATAAATACAGTTTTCTTGTAAATAACTCATGAAATCTATTGTTAAATAAAACTTTAGTAATATATAAATTTTGATAACTTTACAGTACATCTCTAATTGACTAAATAATGTAAATAAATATTCAATAGTTTTGTATACTGTATAAACATTTAAACACATTTATGTTTTAAGTGTTTTTAAAGTTATTTATATCTTAATTGAAATTATAATTTAATGGATTCTGATTATTAAAATTTTAATATCAATTATCATTTGATTTAAAATATAAGATTTAGTAAATCTGTGAATTAATTATTGAATTGACATTCATTTTGCAATCACTCAATGGGTTCCGTCTGTTGTTGTAAATGAAGTGACAATTCTGAAACTGATGGCAAAGATTCAGTTATTGATGAATACTATCTGTCAATATGTCGGCTATGAAATCATTACAACAGTCTTATCCACTAATAATGAAAACAGTTTATATAATACAACAAACAATTAAAAGTTAACTCAAAAATTTAAAAAAAACAAATCTTTAAAACATTTGCCTATTAATAATGTATTATTAATATTATATTAGTAAAATTGTTTGATTATCAGTCATATAATTTATTATTATATCAATAGTATTCAAATAATTTGTTTGTGTCAATATTAAAAAGCTATAGTTTCAATAAATATATACCTATAAGTTATAATGTTTTTTTCTTTTTATAAAATTTATTTATAAATATTATCAAATAAGCTCACAAATTCTGTGCAATTTTAAAAAATATTTTTAATCGTAATTTTCAAAAAAAATAATAACTTTTGTTTAAAGAAATTTTATAAGTTATTAAAAAATAAAAAACAAATTTTTATTAAATATATTGTAATATCTATTGTATAAAATCTTATATTTTTAGAAATCAAATTAATGAATAAATAGCTTTAAATCAATTCATTTGCAACTGAAAAGCACAGCATGTGATTGAAAAATGTTAAATAAAATTTTAGTTAACAGTTATTTTGAATTATATAAAAACATAAACAGAAGTAAACATTGATATTTAATTTATCGTAACTATTGTATTAAATATAGCTTTTGAAAAGCCGAACCAAATTTACAGTATATATAAATATATAAATAATTCAAAATTTGTTTCATCTTTTAGTGATTTTATTTATTTGTCAGCTTAACTATCAAACAACACGTCAACGAGTGTGTAATTCAGTACTTTAATGTCAAATAATACTATAGTTTTGATAAATTGAAAATTAAATTAAAACACAAATAATGCAAAATAGTAATACTATCAAACATACCTTAATCTTTATAAATATATTTTAGAAATTTTACAGTCGATGTCCATTTTTAGTGTCACAAAACTAATTATAATTTTTCTTTATTAAGTTACACCAAAAACATATAAATATTAAAAATATTTTTTAACTGCTAAAAGTGTAAAAACATACACTACATGTCTAGTGCAGAGATATGATAAAACAATAAAGTTATGTAACACATAATAAAAGTAACCATAAATAATATAAATAATTAATAAAGAAATTTGATTATACCTAAAGAAAACAATGTAAAAACTAGCCATAAAAACAATGAAACCAATGTATAAAGTAATAAAATATGTAATATTTCATAAATAATAATAAACTATGTTTCTATGTTTTATTTCAATAAAATTGTAGTTTTTATTATATAGAAATCAACAATTTTTATTGATAAATAATGTTATATTAATTAATTAAAATAATTTCGAAACACATAGTAATTATTTAGGTAATTAATAATTTACTATATATAATATATATATATATATATATGTTTTATATATCTAAAAGATATTTATAAAATAGTTTATTATCAAATACAATTAGATAGTATTATTATAACTACATTATAATCAAATTATTAATAGTAGTAAGATATCTGTTTGAATTTATGACCAAAATGTTAGGTAAGTTATACCTTACAGAGTTTGAGTGTAGTTATAGTTTGATTTGCAAAATGACTAAATCTTTCATCAGTTAAATATATATAATATATATAAAGAATTCTACATTTTTGTTGTGAATTACACCAAATATAATGTTATAAACCCACAGAAAAGGTCCGTCAGTTTACATTTGACTCTAATTTGCTAAACATTAGCTTCAAGTTTAATATTACAAACAAATTTATAAATTGTTAATTTTTAAATCTTAAGTACAAATTTACATTAATATACATTCTTCAAGGTTTCTAAAAATTTTTAATAAATTATTAAATTATATATATATATATATATATATTATAAGTAAGTAATGATTTTTTAATATTATTTATATAATTAAATTTAAATGACAGATAATAAATATAAAAATATGATTTTTTTAAAAAAAATTTGTAAATAAAATTAATATATATTGCTAATATATCAATATTTAGTTAATAACAGTTTAATATAAGTTTATAATGTTATTAATTTTACAAAACTATATGTTAATTACTTTAAAATAATAATATTTTTAATTTAAATTTATTATAATTAATTTTAAGTATTCTTATTGTAAATAAATTAAGTTATAAAATAAATATATAATAGTAAATAACATGAAAAATATTAAATTTAAAACTGTTGATTGGTCATTATTGAAAAATCATTATTTATATATCAATTATTTTAAATATTTTAATAAAAATACAATAATTGTATGTAATAATTACATAATCAAATAACTGATAGATTTATTTAACTAATTTTTTTAAAAATAAAAGTATAGATTTCAATTCTAAAGTTAATTTATCTTAATTTATTTCAGATACAACTTATTAAAACAAATTCAATTTATACAAATTGAAATAACAATAAGAAATGTTATCTAAAATGGTGGCTATTTTGCTGATATTGTTAGCAATAAATAGTCAATTAGTAGTAATAAGAGGACAGTTGGATTTGGACTGTTCAGATTATGACTTACGAAAACCTCCCCGATTTGGTAAGCGTTCGGCAAACAGGGACTACGTGGCCAACCCGTGTGATGCGGCCTATCATTACAATGACGAGTCACTCAACAAGAAATCGACAATCAGTTCACCAAAAAACATACATTTTTTGAAATCTATATTAAATACATTAAAATATTATACAAGAATTGCAAGAAGTGGTGAAATATCTAATGATAACAATGTTTATTCAGACAGAAGTGGCAGACAATTAATTACTGAAAAAATTCAAAATTATTAGATTAGTTATAATTAAATAAATATTGTATTCATTTGTAATATTTGTGGTAAAAATAAGATATTTAATAATTATTTATTCATTAAAATATATAAAGATTTGATTTACTTTAATTAGTTTATTTTAAAGTCATTATAAAATCAACATAAATATGTAATTTGATTATTAAAATATAAAAAACTTTATAATATTATATGTTTTATAATAAATAAACATTATTGTGATAATAATAATATTTAAAAAAACATTATATTTTAATTTATAAATTTTTAATTAGTCAATGATTATAAATGTAATAAGTAGTGAAAATTAAAACAATTTTAATATTTAAAATAATATAATTAATTAATAAATTTGATGAATTTTAATTATTAATAACATTAAACAGTATATAGTGTATATTAAAAAAGTACAAATAATATATGTAAAATTAAAATAATTTTATATCTACTGTATATAAGATATTCATAAAACATTAAATAAAATAAATTAATATAAAATATACTAAATATTCATAAGTAATAGTTTAAAATATTTATATTAAATATGAATTCAATTAATTTGTCAACTTATAAATGTAAAATAGAAAACATGAAATTTTAAAATAATAAAAAATATTTAATTATATTATATTTTTTAAAGAATATATGATTAGAATATAGCAGTTTTGTAATATATTACGTTTATTTTTATAGAAATTATTAAAAGTTTTATGTTATACAACTACTATAAATTAACTAATAACTATTATATTATATTACCAAATACAGTATATTATATTTACTACAAATTTTATAACGTAATTATAACAATTTTTATCTTTCAGATTAAATAGAATATATATTACAAGTAAATAACTTTTAAAAATAAATGGCAATTAAATTTATTTTAATGTATGTTTTATTATATATTTTAAATGCGAAATAATTTAAATTTTAGTAAACTTAATGATTATCATTTTTGTATTTAATTATATATTACTATAATTATACATTCGTAACAATAAAATTTGTGTATTTGTCTTTCAATAATTTTATTTAAAATCTTAATTATTCTAATCAATTAATTATTTAAATATTATTTTAAGTAATATAAAAATCTTTAGAGTTGTAAATAGGGATAAAGTAGGTCTATAATAGCAACAATAGTGTTATTATAATGATTTCTCTAACCTTATTTTTAATAAAAAATAATAAATAAATATGAAGCTAAAAAATAATGTAATATTACTATTTTAATTAATTTGTCGGATTTTAAAAAATAATTATTTAGCCACAATTATAATGTATAAATAATTATAAAATTAGATAAAAATAATAAGTATTATATTATATATAACTATGCGATTAATAATTTGTTTAGTTAAAGTAAGTTTCATCAAATAATTATCAATAACAACGACCCTATAATTATTATTGCCTCTAATATGATATCTAATAAACACTATTTTAAAAATTAATTTAAATGAATTACTTAACAAATAAATATGATAAATATTAACAATGAAAATTATTAATACAATTATATAAATCAGTTATACTTTACTTATAATTAATTATAAGTAATGTTATTATTGTTGCGATAAAAATATGTATAAAATTAATTTTTATTTATTTTAAACAACTTTATATTTTATTAATTTTTGAAAAGAAACAACTTATCTGTTGACTTAAAAATAAATAAATATCAAATTAAATTAACTTTTACTACTAATTAGTTATTTTTGTTTAGAGTATTTAAAACAATAATTAAGAAATTCTAAAACTTAATTGTTTAGTTAATTATACTCATTATCATTATTTTTAAATGTCATTTAAAATATCATAATTTAACTATCATAATAATGAATATTTTATAATAAATATTGTTATGATAAGACAAAATTATGAAAAAATTATACTTTAATTTTAGAAATTATTGTAATTGAAATTATAATGTTATTATTTATAAATTATAATATAACAATCATAAAATGACCATTAACAATAAACTAAAATTATGTTAGAAAGAAATTTAATTGAAAAATATACACTAAATGAGTATTTATTTTTTTTGTATTCTTATTAAAAAAAGTTTTTAAAAATTATAAAATACTTTAAATAGTATGTACTGTATTTTATAATTATTTTATATACAGTATTAAAATATATAAATTTTTATACTTTTAATTTATTGACATTAAAATAAACTAATATTTTTAAACAAGAATTTAAATGTTATAAACACAATATATGATAATTTTGAATAAATACAGTATATAATAATAACCAGTTGAGAATGCTAGAAAGCATTTCCACACGAATTCCTAATCATAATTAAAAATTAAATTCAGTATGATAAAATAAAATCAACTATAGTTATGTAGGGTATCAAAAGATTTAGTATGACAAAATAAACAACTATAGTCATGTGGGGTATCAAATGATTCAGTATTACAAAATAAACTACTATTTTCCTAAAAAATAAACTTAAAAACGAAAAAATAAAAAATCAATATTCAAAAAAATTCAAAAAAAAAACAAAAAAAAATTCTAAATTTTTTAAATTAATTTTTGGACACCATTTTCTTCAATTTTCTAAAAAATAAACTTAAATAAGAAAAAAACAAACAAAAATTTGTAGCGGATAGTGGATACGAACCTATGTCCTCGTGGGACAGACCGACAGACCGACAGACCGACAGACCGACAGACCGACAGACCGACAGACCGACAGACCGACAGACCGACAGACCGACAGACCGACAGACCGACAGACCGACAGACCGACAGACCGACAGACCGACAGACCGACAGACCGACAGACCGACAGACCGACAGACCGACAAACCGACAGACCGACAGACCGACAGACCGACAGACTGACAGACTGACAGACTGACAGACTGACAGACTGACAGACCGACAGACCGACAGACTTATAGAATGCATATACGTATTCCTTTCAGGAATTCGAGATAAGTCATTAAATTTGAAGTAATGAGATCATTTTCAGCGTCATCGATTGTTAGGACTTCAATGTTGTCTTCAATGGTTACCACCATGATTTCGTTAACCCAAGCGAAGTCAATATCGTCTTCAAATATAAATGGATTGTTTTGAAGTGAAATATTGTTGACCTCGTCAGTGGCAATCTCTTGAGATTCGACTCTGATGTTATCTTCATTTGGTGCAAACAGAAAATCGTCATCGTTTTATGCAAACATTGGTTCCTCTTGTTCAGAACAATATGTAGGATGCGGATAGTACATGTTGTGGTCAATTGGTGCCTAAAGATTATACAATCATTCTCAAAGACGTATTGTTGGTGGACTGGATGTTCGTCATCCAATATCTCTATCTGTTGTCACTCTTCATTTTAGTCCAAAATTTCTAGTTCCACCCAAAGTTTACACAATACAAACAAGTTTAATGAAGCCTTTATGACGCTCCATTCTTAACATTGTACAAACTTCTCTGTCAAATGTGATGCTCACATGTTTCACACAAAAGTTCGGACATCAGCTGCACCGTTACGACATAGCATACTTTGCATTCGTCAATTAATGCCATCTGTTGATAAATTCAAAAATTAATAAATAATTTATAAATTAGTCATAACAACTTACTCTTACTGTTGTAGATGATGCTTAGCCAACCAAGCCAGACTGTTGAATGATGGTCACTGCAGAAATAGCAGTCTTCCTACTGAACAGTCGCACAACACGTCAAACCAAACTACATGTAAATTTCCACACATTATGCATCAGAGGTCAAACCAAAATACAATTAAATTTCGACACGTATTTTGCATCAGAGGTCAAAGCAAACTACAAGTAAAGTTCGACACATATTATGCATCAAAGTTCATGGAAAACTACAAAAAAAGTATGACACTTACTGTGAATTCAGAGTTCATGGAAAATTACTATAAACGTACTACACTTACTATTACGTCAGAGTTTATGGAAAAGTACTACCAAGATATTTTTAATTTTTCACATAATTCTATACTATTTTGTTCATTTCAAACAAGTATATATTTAACATTAGTATTTAAGTATTAAAAATTTAATAAAAATTTAAATGCACATAACTTACATTATAACGATTATTTAAAACAAATCTAAACTTTAAAATTAAAATAAATTAAATTTAAATGCAGATCCCTTACATTATTAGGATTATTAACACAAATCTAAACTTAAAAATTAAAATAAAAATTAAAATAAATTAAAAAAAAATATTTTATAAAAAAATTTTGACACTATTTTCTTTATATTCCTGATAAAATAAACTTTAAAAAAAATTTAAAAAAAAACAAAAAAATTTTTTATTAATTATTCGACTCCATTTTGTTTTTTTTTTGCTTAAAAATAAACTTAAAAAATAAAAAAAAATAAAATAAAAATAAAAAAAACACAAAAAAAATCGTAGCTGAGGCTGGATTCGAACCTATGTCCTCGTGGGACAGACAGACCGACAGACCGACAGACCGACAGACCGACAGACCGACTTATAGAATGCATATACGGATTCCTTTCAGGAATTCGTGAAAATAATTTAATATATTTATTACTTTTTATGTCACTTAATGTAATTTGTGTTACTATATCCTAACATAAAAGATTAAGTGACAAATGTTGTAATTGTGTTGACATGAACTTTATGGTACCAGTTGTTACACTATCGTTAAAATACTGTATTTCATGTCTATATCTACATTAATTTAATGATAATTTGTTTTATAGCATTTGTTGCATTGATACTCAATTTATTATTTATATAAATCAATCTCTTATAAATAAATTACATTATACTCTACGGATATGTTATTAGCAATTAAGTGTAAATATGTGATATACTAAAATAATTACAAGTTTTATTCATAAGTAAATTAAAATATTTTTTATGTTTAGATATTTTGTTATATTTTGATTCTGCAAATAAAATCTATAAAAAATACTCTTTTTGAAAAAATGTTTAATATATTTGCAATTTATAAATATTTGTGTAGACATTACCTTTTCAAATACTCTATTATGATATCATTAAAAAAAGTATAAACACTTTTATTAGATTTTGTTTTTAATAAAATGCAATACAGTATTTGAAAAAAAATAATGTTTACACAAATAATATATTTATAAATTGCATATATATTATATGTATATATTTGTACGTTTGTAAAATTTTCAATATTTATATGAATAAAATAAATAAGGCGTTATTTAAAAAAATATAAGTCCTAGATAAAATTTAATACTATAATATATTAATAATCTTAAGTAATTTTATATATAGTAAAATTTTTTCAAATAATTGTGCAATAAGTGGTTCAGAGATCATTAATTAACAAAAAATATTTTAAATAATTGTCATTTTATACTGAAATTTATATATTAATTGTATTGTTATTATATTAAGTAATATAACATTAATAAAATATTTAGATTTAATCTAAAATTAATTATTATATTAAATATCTATTTGACAACAAAATAATTTGATTATAAACTTTATTTATTTAATATTTTACAAATAATAAATATTATTTTTTAGTAAACTATTTATTTTAAGTGTTTTATATAAAATTTTAACAATTTATATTTAATAATTTATATTATTTAAAATTGTTAATTTATTTTATAAATATATATATATATTATATAAATTATATTATGTAATTTCTGATAATAAAAAATATAATACATATATTAAAGATTTTTATTGAGTTTTATTTTATTTAAAATTTAATAAATTAAGACATCAATAAGCAATTTGTGCTAATAATAAGATTAATAGAAATGAAGCTAATTATATATTTTTAATATTTTATTTTCTTTATATTTAATACTAAAATTATTAAAATAATATGTTTGATTTTTAAAATAATTAATTAAAACATATTTTGAACAAAATAAAAATGAAATACATTTGTATGGTTGTAATACTAAACTTCAAAATTTTTATTAAATAATTATTGATAATATAGAAATTATGACAATCAATGTAATATAATATTTGTTGTAAATGAGAATATTTTTAATATATTATTTTTAATTTTAGCAACAAAACAATTATAATATAATGAAATACTTCAATATTTCACAATATAATTAGTTTGTTTATATAAGTATTAATATTTTATTATCTCATATTATTATATATTTACTATTGAGCTTATTATATAATTTTTGGTTTTATTAGAAACTATAATAATAATAATTTTTTATTATAAAACGTTGATACAATTAATATATAAATATAAGATAAAAATTTTATGTTATATAATAAAATAAAAAAGTAAAACTATATTTAAAAACATCTAATAAAAATTTATTACAATATTTTATAATTTTACCAAAATTTGTTTCATTTCTAATATTTTTTAGGCAACGAATTGAACAAATCTATACATAAATTTAGAAATTATATTTTTTAAACAAAAAATATATTTATTTTTTTCAATAATAGCAAAACAGTTAATACAAATGACATAAAAAATTAATACAGTATTTCAACAAATTTTAATCAAACATTTTTGGTAATGATATATATAAATATGATTTTTTAAAAAGCATTTGAAATTATATTAAACACTGTAGTAGTATAATATGTTTTGCGGATAAATATTTATAAATATGTATACAATAAACACAATAACTTGTATGGCTTTGTTAGATACATAAACACCACTTTTACTTTAAGATTATAAATAAATGATTTGTTGGTCACACGGTATATATCATATTAAATATTAATGATTACTAATAAAAACTAGTTTTACTATATTTTAATAAAAAATGAAAAATGTTTTTGAAACTTATAAATAATAAATAATTATAATATTAAAAAAAACTATAAATAAAGTTATTATAAAAACTAATATTTAATAGATATTTCTTGGATTTGTATGTGTCATATATGGCGGTGAACTTAAGTTGTTGACGACTCGCGACGGCTTCACTATTAAGTGACCACTTTTGCGGAATGTCTTCAATCCTATCAGTCCTCCAAAGAGTAATAGCAGAACCCATACGGTTAGGTGTAATGCATGACAACTAATCTCAAGTGAAGAACCGTAAAGAAATAGCTGTGGACTCCGTTGGTGTGAATTAATCCAAAACATGGCTAATATTAGACCACATATTTGGCACCAGTATTGACAGCTCAGGATGACTGCACCCAATGATATCAATGCAAACAATTCTGGTATACAGATATCAGTTATAAGAAAAATCTTTGTTTCATCAGTTGTGGCCCATTGGCGGCCATGAATTGGCTGTCCATCATATGTATAGACATAGTTAATATCCGGCCAATCGCTCAGGTATTGTGCCAACAAAATAGCCCATATTATCATCAATGCAATGATAACACATAATACAAATAATTTGATGAAAATAAGGCACACATTAACTACTGTTTTCACACACATTATTCATCTAAAAATGTTTATTAATTACATAAACTTTGTTGTAATTGTGTTTACAAAAACATATTTTATATAATAATTACAAAAAAGTATTATTAATGCAATTGAAATAATGTCATTAAAATATTTGTTTCAAATTTTCATTGCAACTCTAAGCATAATTTTTGTTATATTAATCAAAAAAAATGTTTTTTATATGCTTTACACATAACTAATGTGCTAAATAAGATTATTCAGCAAAATTATTGATGGAAAATGATATGACATAACCGTCAAAATATTTTATACATGAATATACTTTTTTACCTAATATAGAGTATACGCAGTGTATTAAAATTGTCAATTTCCAACTTTTATTTATGTTATGTAGAGTTCGGAGAACTTCCCAAGAGAGGGAAGTTTCCTAATAAAACTCATTCAATTTTCATGAAAAAATAATAATATTTTAGTTTCAATTCTTTAATCTTTAGAAAGAAAAGTATATATTATATGATTACAATAAATAGTACAAAAACTAAAATATTTTGCACAAAATTTAATTGAAACATTTAAAAAAATAATTTGTAGTCAATAAATTGAGTAAAACTATTTAACAATATCACTCAATATACAATTTAATATAACATTTGTTTTTCAAAGCTTATAATAAAATGTTTTGTTTATAGTTTAATATGTGGTAACACAAGAAAATATATTCCCTTGAAATTCCCAATAAAGCATGAAAATAGGGAACTATGGTATAAAACGAGGGAATGAATTTGTCCGAACCCTAATTGTATTGCAACATAAAGTTTTTTAGCATTGATTTCTATTAAATTATTTACAGTTTGTTAGTGACTATACAATATTTTATTTAAAAATATTTTATTTTTATTGTATATATCATAACATAAATTCATTTATTTAAAAGTAAAGAGATCTAAACAGAAAAATTGTTAAATAAAATATCTTTTTATTTTAAATATGTTATAATTAATAATCTGTTATAAAAATATGAACATATTATAAAAATGTTAAAATATTATATAGAAAATAAAAACATATTCTTAACAACTTTTTATTTATTTATACAGTTTAATACATTACAAATTATCCTATTTTAGTTATTTTTATGTAAAATAATATTTTAATTATATAATTTTAGTTATTAGCTATTATCTATTGTTAATATATAATAATTAATTATATTTTAATTAAACTAGATTTAATATGACTGAAAAATAATTATTTATTAAATTACTTTATTTATTTTAATAGTAGTTTCCATTTAGATCTATCTGCATATTATTTATTGTATTATATACAATTAATTGCATTTACACTAAAAAAACTTATAAATTTGAAATATATGAAAATATTAGAGTAGGTGTTAAACATATATAATTAAATTGAAACAAACGATTATTTTAAAAAATACATTTATATTAACCTATTGTACAATTTGTTAAAAATAATTTCATAAAAAATTGGAATTTTTGTGTAACATTATTTGCTACACATTTCAATTACAATAAAATATGCAACAAAGTTACTCAAAAACTAAAATATTAAAAAATAAATTAAAAATTGAAAACAATATATACATTTAAGATATTTATAGATATAAATAATTGTCATATTATACATATTATAGCATAAAAACAAAAATACCGTATGTTTTATAAAACTTTATATATCAAATGATGTRTCATATATTGTATTTTTAGACATTAAATTAAGGTTACTATGAAATCGATAGAAAAAAAAGTAATACAAAAACCCTGATTAGACATTTAGGGCTTTTATGTCTGAGTGATGCCATACACTTCAAATCGTATCATTTATTTGCTTGTTTTGCGGCCACTTATAAATTGATAGTTATCTTTGAAAATAATATATTAAGTTAAAATGACAAAATCAATTTGCAATATCTGTACAATTTAACTGTAAATACACCTAATATACTATACATTAAATTTTATTAATAGTGACAATCTTTATGATCATCTTTGGCTATAAATATAACAATCATTCTCTAGTTTTGTATTTTTGTTATCTCATTGTTTTTAATGTATAGTATATTTATTTTCTTTATATATTTATACAATTCATTAACAATGGTTAAGAAAATTTTTATCAAAAAAATATTTTCTTGTTGCAAAAATGTTTATATTGAAATATAATTATTAATTTTTATATTATAAAAATAAGTACAATATTAAGTACTTATTAGCAATATTTTATTATAGAAAATTTGTAATAATATATTATTAGATTAAAAAAATAAGTAATATAGTATTTAATATAGTCATAATTTGTATAAAAACAATAAAAATTGTATTTTATGATAAAACATATATTTTTAGATAAACTTATTACTGTGTAGGTATACTATACATATAATATTATACTATAATACATTACTATACAAATGAGATACCTATATATATAAAATAATTATAATTATTTAATTAATATATAAACATTATAAATTAAAATTTATATATAAGAATTTAAGTGTAATTTTAATAATAATTTATATATATATATATATACTGTAATGTTCAATCTAAATAAATATTTACTGTACAATATTAATTTTAATATATAAATTACATAAAAATTGTATTAAATATTTAGAACACTCAATAGAAACTCAATTTATTTAAATAGGAAATATTATTTATGATGAATACTGTATATTCATAAACACAATTTATTTAGATATACTAAGTTAAATTAATATCACTAAAATAAAACATTTAACATTTTTTTTTAATTGTTTATTTATGATAAATCTATAATCACATTTTGATAATGAATAAATTAACATTTGAATTTGTAATATTAAATTATATTTTATAAACTATTATATTATTTTGTATTTGTTAGAAAAAAGTAGTCAATAATAGCTAACACTAAAAAATAAAATAAACAGATTTATTGATTAGCGAATGTTGAATAAGTTTTTAATACTAGTTGTAAATTAGTTTAGTTATAGTTTAATAGAGGCTTAAATAAATTGTGGATTTGATAAAAAATATATTAAATGCAATTGAATTGAATTGAAAGGTCAGACAACTTGTTAGTTATTTTTATTGTGATTATAGTGTGTCGGCATTTTTCATGAGTGCCATTCAACTCTATATACAGAATATGGTATTGATTTAAATCTCTAAACATTTGGCACTATTTTTACCGATAAAATAATATTATAGCGAACGTAGTATATAAAGTATATATATATATATATATATATATATACAGAATATTGATATATACATGATGTAAGTGTATCATCATATGATGCCTAGTAATGCATTACTGTTAAGTCCAATAATGTAATGAAACATATGATATAATATCTGCAGATCTCAATCGATGTCATTGATTATTATTAAGAAGTAACACAATATTCAGTCATATGTTTGTTTTATCGTTTATTGTTATCTTTAATATTGTCATTAGTGTTGTCAATCATTAGTTTTAAGGAAAATCCCATTTTTCAAGAAAATTTCCAATAAAATTTTTTTACAAATTTTGTCTTATTAATTTTAATAACAAAAACTAAATATTGTATGGTATATAAGATTTTATTTACAAAATATAAACATTTTACTACTAACTCTTTATTAACTAATTATTTAGTATTTATAGCTACAACACATAAAAATTAATTTTAAACAATTACTTATTAAATAACTTAATGCATAATAAAGTTTTTTTTTGGTATATTAAAAAGATTTTTATTTATACAAACATTTATATCAATAATAAATCTGTTAAATGACTTTAGAAATTGTTTAGTTAGGATTAATAATTTCTATAATATATAGTAAATTTCCAAATATACTAAATTATAGAAAATTTCTATTTTTCCCACACATTAGTAATCATATATAGTTTTTTTATTATATTTGTTTAACATTGTCCGAGTTTAACGAACTACACAAATAAGTTCAAGATCATTTATTTAACTAACCAATTATGCGACAAAATTTTTAGCGTAAAAAATAAACATTTTTTACAATAATAATAAATGAAAATTGTATATATTATATTATTATTTTTATACGTATTATAACTAAATTTATATTTAGTTTGTTATTATCTATAAGATTATGTTTCAAAAAGAAAAAAAAACTGAATTCAAATAAAATCCTTTCATAGATCTATGTTATCATATTTTAGCAAAAAAATCGATTGATTTGTTGTAAATTGAAACTTATGGCATACGGTAATGACATTTCATATTATTGTTATTTTAATGCCCACATATACTGTAAGTATATCAAAACAGTTGTATTGTAAACATAATACAATCATTTAATAATAAATCAAAAATATTGAGAGAATAACACTATTTTGTTATTAAAATACTTGTATTTGACAAAACATTTATATTAAATTACAAAAGTAATTAGTCTATTTTTATTTACTTATCATAAGTCTCATTGTAAATAACTTAAAATAAAACTAAAAAATGATAAACTAAATTAACTAATTATATATTATTATATTATTAAACATATGTTCAGTGTATAAAGAAAATACATAAATTCAAAGTTAACTTAATTATAAAGTTTAAACTTAATGCATTAAAAAATAAAACAGTGTTTAGAAAGCGTAAAAATTGTATTAATGAATATTTTTCAGATAATTATTTAAAGAATTATTTTTAAAGTTTTTATTATATTTGTTTTTTTGTTGTCTTTGTTTATATTTATTTGTTATATTTGTTATATTTAATAGATATATAGGTAGATATGATTTAAATAATAAAAAAATAAACTAATTTTTTAGGATATCTGTTAGGATAGGAAGTCAAGAGACGGTTCAAAATTTATAATACAAGAAATGAAATAATTTTTAAATTTATTAATTTAATTTACATTTCATAGATATTAGTAATGAAATAAATTCTAATTGATTTGTAAAAAGGTGTTGAATTTTTAATGCATTTTTATTTGTAACGTTTTATAAATAATTTATACTGTATTATTATAATTTTAAAAATATTTTACTTATTTAAATGTGCTAAAACAATTTAAAAAATAATGCATTATCTTAAAAATCAATTAAATTTTTTATTACAACATGATTAAATTTATATTAAACAATTTTATGATATATAATAAATAAATGATTTTATAAATTCTGTATATAGATATATAATTAAGTTTAATATTAACACAATATAATTTAATATTCATTATAAATATTATGAGCAATAATATACAAAAAATACTTATCCAATTAAGTAAATAATCAATTACAATATTTATTTTATTAACATTTAGGTTGTTAAAAATATAATTACATTACTATAATAAATACTCAATTCAATTAAACATAAATATATCAATATTGTGTCATCCAGATAGGACGTTCATATAAGTTTAGAAGGAGTTAATTTAAAAAATTTTAAGTTTACAAATAAATGTCAATCTTAATATTTATACATTTTTGAATACAATAGGAATAATGAATGGCAACTATAGCTATATTATCTTGAAATTACTCTACTATTCTACAATTAATTTTCATATACAGCATATATTGAATATATCTATACCAGGGTTAAGCAATGAGGTAAAGCCAAAATACCTCCTAAGTTTTTGTAATTTGACCCCGAGACTTTTTGAACAAATTAAAATTATCGCTTAAAACAATAAGAAATAACCACACCTTAAAATTAAAATATATTTTATTAAGTGTTATTATGTTTTTATAACTTATATAAATGTAATTATTGAGTAAAATAGTAAAAAAGTAAAATAGTTAAAATTAATCTAAATATAACATTATTTTAATTAAAATATTTAACTAAATTTTTTTTGAAAAAATTAATTAATAAAAATGCAATAAAATCTAAACCACACCCTATACCCCAACATATACCCCAAGATTTTTCGACATTTTTGTCATTTAACACACCCTATACCCAACTAAAATCCAAAAATTTGCTTAACCCTGATCTATACATATATAATTTAATTACCATTTATCACAATTTTTATTAGTTCTGAAAAAATTATACTAAAATTAAAATATAATTATCATTTATATTTTAATATATTATCTTATTGTTTCATACTTGAATTGAAACAATATAGTACATCTAGATTATATTAAATAAATTAAATTTTAAATAACAATAAGTATAAGTATAAGTTAAAACATAAATAAAGTGAAACTGTAAAACATAGATAAAACATATTAATTAAAAATTGTAACAAATTTTTATCTTATGTAAAATTATTAAAAAATGTTTAAAAATACGATTATGTAAAATCATCGTTTTGTAAAATTTGTTATAAACTTTAATTTATAATATTGATTATATAGATTATTAATATATGTTTTATTTGATCAAAATCAATAATAATGTATAGTTTTCATGTTAATTAAATAAAATAGATTGATGTGTGCAAGGACATTTACGCCATGATTCCGCAATCAATCAAAATGTTTTATAAGATAAATAATGACAACTAATAAATAGTTATATATTTATTTGCTCTAAATTTCCGTTTCGATGTGTTGTTCAATACAGTTGTCTTTATAGTGTTGATTGAATTTATTGATTCGATATATTCTGGTGTTATTACCTGAGCTAAGTGTCTGTCCCTGTGTTTCAGTATATACGCCCTCATCGATAGATCGACAAACTTTTAACTTAAGGTAACACCGACTCAATAGTGCTCTCAAATTCATCTGTTGATTAATAAAAGCAATGGATAGGGAAAATGATTTCAAATAAAAACAAATAAAAACAAATAATAATTAAACATTAATACATATATTTATTTAATAAACAATTTATACTATAATCGTTATAAGTATAATAAGAAAATTACAAATAAAACAAATAACAAAAAATGATATTTACTCTGAAGTTTTCACTCATAAAGCAATAACAGATTGGATTAACAGTCGAGTGAGCCATTGATATGAAATGACACGAAAAATATGAGATTACGTACAATACATAACCAAATCGTGTCTTCACTTTCAAAAATTTTGGATAAAACCAAACCAATAGACTAAACACATGTATGGGAAGCCAACAAATGGCAAACAACAACACAATTGTCATCAACATCTTTATTACCTAAAATTCATATGTTTATCAAAATCTTAATCAAAATTATTTTTATTTATGTTGTAAAACAATAAAATAATAAAAATAATATTATATTTATTACTTTATAAATAAGGTATTATTATTATTATTATTATCCTATATATTTTTTTACTATTTATCAAAGTAATTAAAATTAATTGTTAATCATTCTCTAATTGCTTAAATATAAATTTATATATAACTTTAGTTTGCATCCAAAAGTTGACACATAAACCTACAGCTAATATAATCAGTACTACAAAAACAACTAATTATTTTTACTAAATGAGCTAATTTTGTAAATGCAAACATTAAACAAATAAAACTAAGAGAATAGCAATAAATTGAAATAAATAATATATTAGAAGAAACTTTTATAAATTGAATTTTTCAGAAATTAATTTCTCTTTAATATTCTCTATTTGTTTATAGTATGTATGCAATTAAATAAAATAATTTATTTAATTAAAGTCAATATTAAATATTTAATAATGTTTATTTCTAACTGCAAAAAATACAACAAAGATAAAAAATGATGGTTTATCTAACCTTAATTTTTTTGTTGATTTGGTGTTCATCGCGATGACAGTCAGGATTGCCAGGTATGACATGCCTGAAGACATGGTAAGCAATTGTCGTGTAAACAAACATAAGTATAGACACCGGCAAAGCAAATGTGGCCACAAATATGATTATAGTATATAAGCGACCACTGGAGTTGTCCCAAGTTTCGTGGCAATCATAATATGTTTGGTTTCGTAATTTGAAAGGAATGGCCTCAACGGCTACGAGTTGAACACCGGCTGTACCAATACCTGCGGCCCATATACTGGCTATAACTATGAATTTATGTGATCTCAGCCAATGTAGTATACGTGCCACAGAATATAAGGGATGGACGATTGCAAAATATCTAAAAAATTTATATTAAATATAGTGATCACGTGAAATAACTACAAATATATTTGTATTATATTTATCTGATTTTTTTTATTATTATATGTTTGTGTTGTCCATATAATGATTATTATTTAATGTAATGACCGTATGTTATATGTATATATATATATATATATATATATATATATATATATATATATATATATATATATATATATATATATATATATATATATATATATATATAATGCGATTGCTTTCATTAAATAAGCTAACAATTCCGGAAAAACACTTAAAATAATAATAAAATAAATTACTATATTTACAGTATATACTTATAAATTGATAAGGTATACATAGACATAGACACACACACACACACACACACAACTGTACAGTATGTATACTATTTATATATACTGTATATATAAATACTATATATTGTGTTCATTACGAAAAAAGTTGAAACTATTTTTATAAGCAGATAAGCTATAATAAATGAATAATGTTTACTGAACTATGATTTTTCTGCAAATGTTAGAATAGTAAACAAGTTTTTAAATACAGTATTAAAGTAATTTGTAAAAACAAAGATCTGATAAATTTAACCTTACATTACATTAAGTTAATTTGATAATTATATGAACAATTAAACTCTAAAAAAGTAAATATATGTTTTACAATTAATTTAAAATAAATTATTATATTAAATAGTTTTAAAAATTGATGTACAGTTGAATTTAATTATAGTAAATGTCATATTAAAAAAAATAAATTAGAATATGTTTATTTGCTTAAAATTTTATATTTTATCTAGTGTCATAGTCTTAATTAATGTCATATATTTATTGAATTTTATTACTATTTAATATCATTATATTATAACAATACAATAAATTTAATAATAAGGTCTATTTCAACAATATTCAAAATTATTTAACAGATTTATCTAACTAAAAAGAGTATATTAATTACAGTAAATATTGTTTATATTTATTTTTATAGAATATACTAATTATTGTAATTTTTATAAATAACTTAAATAATTCATATAATTTTATTATTTATATTAAAGAAAAATAATAAATAAATAATACATTTTGTTAATAAAAATGTAATTTTAGATCTGCAAAATAAAGATACGATTTTGTCGTTAAACAGATTTATATCAATTTACAAAATTGTAAAATTAGAGAGAAAGAAGACTTGATTAATAGTTGTATGTATTTTAGGTAATGAATTAAATAATTAATTAGTTTAATATAATATATTGAGTACTGAAAGTTTTGCTGATTTAATTAAAAAAACAAACATAAAAATACAATTTGTTAAGTTCTTTAAATTAAATTTTTATAATAATACGAATTATAAAAATATTAAAACAATTACATATAATTTTATAAACAATTATTTATATATATATATATATATATATTATTGTATGGCACTAAATACGACTATTTTTTAAATTTGTGTATCAAATTTGTTTATATTTGAATTAAAATTAATATAATTATTATAAACATTGTATTCTAAATTAAACAATACATATATTGTAATACAATAGCATAAATAATTTTTATAGTTAAGAGGCCCATCAATTTGGGTTTAATAATAAAATATAATATATATATATATTAAACTTGTATGTACTGTACTCATAACATAAAAAAGTAAGTTTATGTATCTGATATCTAACCCAAACATTGACTTCCTGTATGGCTTAAAGCACTGATATGTCTTTGACTATAAGTACAACAGTACTGATGAAGTGTAAAAAGTGAGTACCGAAACATTAGACCACAAATTAAGACCAGATAATTGTTGCTATCAACTGATGTTAAAGTAAGTTAAACTAACAATTTAATTATAATGTGTGACATCAACTTTTTAAAAATCTTAATAAAATTATATATCATATACCATATAATATTTTAATTAATTTTATTATGATTTTTATAAAGATTTTAATTGAAATTTATATAACTTAAATGCTAAAATTACTAATATATAATTACAATAATAATAGAAAAACTAGTGCTAAAAATTGATCCAAAATAACTAATTTAGTTTTTCTAAACAAACTGACTATAAATAAATAAATGTTGTGCTAAAAGTGTAAACTATTGATTACAGTATTAGATAAATTAATAAAATTTAATTTTAATTATCACAATTAATTCAAATTGTAATAAATCATTTACTAATATAGTTAACAAATGTAAATATAATATATTAATGAATATTAATTTTTTAATTATAAAAACTTATATATATATATATTTATTTATAATAATAAATTTTTAATCATGCATAAATTATTTAATATTAATGTGGTATCTTTATTAAATAGATATATTATGGAAAAAGTAACATAAAATTTTAAAAACTTTAATGTATTTATTTAAATTTTGAAATTATAATACTTTAAAGCTAGGATATAAAAATCATTTAGATTTGTTCTTTTATTTTAAAAAATTTATTTAATGGGCTTAAGTACAGTACAGTATATTGAAACAAATTGATACTTTAAGTTATAAAACTTAGGAAATAAAAGTTATTAGTTTTTAAAAAAACAAAAAAAGAAAATAAGTCACTTAAAATATGATAAAACTAAACAATCAACTATTGTTTTTATTATATAAATCATAAAATATTCAATATTATGTGTGTTTTCTAGTAATATAAATAATTTTTAAAATATTTGTTTTTACTTTAATTATGATATATCTGTGTAGGCATATGTAATGAATAAACTTAATGATTGAATATTAATATTATTTATTTAATGTAATAATAGTTTTTTTTAGAAATATTTGATTGTTTTATAAATGAATTTTTTTATTGTATTAATATTAAAAGATATTATTACAAAAAATTGTTTTTATAAAATTTGTTATCAAATGACATTTATAATATTTAACAGCAATGTCAAATTTATTATTGAATAAAATAATTTTATTTATAACATTATTTTAATGTTAATATAGTAAAATGTGCTAACACTTAGAGTGTTTGGTATTTTATTTGTAATACAATTAATATTTTTATTCAAATTGAAGATTTTGTATTTCTATTATACAAAATAATTTTATTAAACATAAATTGATTTTCAAATCAGATTAAACTAAAATTTTGAACTATTTTTAAATTGTAAAATGTTATTTATTTTAGTAAACACCTTTTAGTACTAATTAAATTTCAATAAAAATATTTTAATGGTATTAAAATTTAAAGTACAAAAAATATTTGATCTTTATATAGATTATTATATTCTATTCAATTTTGATAAATATTCCGGAAATTTATGTTCAAATATATTAAAATATTTAATTGTCATAAATATAATTATCTGTTAATTATTGTTAGTATTTCTTTGGATAATAATTGAAATAATTTAGGTATTGATAATACACTTTAAAATTCTTTTATTTATAGCATTAATGAATTTAAAGTTATGTAAACAATTTAATTATGAAAAACAGTCATTAAATTGCCAGACTATCAGTAATAAAATATGTGAAATATTTAATACAATAATACTGTACAAGTCTATAGATAAAAATAATGTTACAAATTGACAATTTTATCCCAAATTCTAAAAAAATAACAAACAATTTTTAAGTACACTAAAAACATTTTTGCTAATTGAATATAAAATTAATTTAGAATTTTTTAAATTATTAAATTTTAAAGATTTGTTTCAATCAATTTCAATGTCTAAAAGAGTATAAACTAGTCTTTTATATGTTCAATAAAAGTTGATATTATTTTTGACATTTTGTGTATTACTATGTTTTCACACACTCTGTGAAACTATAAAACTAATAGACTGGCGATTCAGTGCACTGATGGGGAAATAAAAATAAAATAACAAATTTGATTGTTTGACAAAACACTAGTTTAATACACATATTTAATATTACATTTTTGGTTACACTATTGTTATCTATAAAAGTCTATATAAGTATTGATGAAAAAACAAAACTTATCATGCTCATTTGTCTAATGTACGTCTATATGTCATTCTATATTATCTCTATATTATCTCTATATTTGTTTTTATCTAAATATTTCTAAATCTTTATTTACATTGACATCTGTTTTGAACAAGACTTAAATACAATTATAATTATAGGTGTAATGAAAATTACTAAATATATATTATTTTTAATTTGTAATTTTTTATGTTATTTTTGTTAATAAAATTATAATCTCTTAATAAATATTACATTATTTAGTTTTTTCAAAAAAACATTTCAAAATGTACGATTTTATTTATTTATGTAAACATTATACTGTAATATTACTATCATTATTTAATAGTAAAGATTATTAATATACAGTATATTTAAATATTATAATAAATTTTTAAAAAAACTTATGGCATCATTGTCTCTTATTTAATTAAGTTAAAACTTGAATTAAATTTTATTAAACTTTTTAAGACATTTTATGTATGGATAGATTTGTTACCATAGCATCAGTAATTAAATTTTAAAAATTTTATTGTTTTTATGCATAATTGAGTTGTTCTTACTTTTCAATAAATTTTTATTTTCAAAAATTCATTTGAATCGTTAATTAAGTATACAAAAGATTACATAATATATTGTTGAAAATATTTATAAATTACATAAAATATATAATTCTTCCGATTTATTTGAATACTTAGAATTATTTTTTAATTTTGTCATTTATAGTTATTTAAACTTAATTAAAAATTTATAAACTAAAATTTAATTTATTATTATATAATTAACTAAAATTTTTTAAATAGCTATAAATAGAAAAGTAAAGAATTATTATCTTTAATATTACTAAATAAAAAAATATTATAAAAAATAAACTTATTTTTTTAATTATAATAAATTTAATGACTCGTGTTATTGAATTTTATCATATTTTAAATAAAATAAAAACTTAATACTTAAAACTTATTAGTTAATAAAAAATTATATTTTTTAAAATTAAAAATTAGATATTTAGATGATTAATAACAATTTCTTTTTAAAACTTTCTATATATTATAATATATTATTGCTGTATTAATATAATAATTTTCTAAATTATAAATAAATATTTTTTTAATTTAGAATTATTTCTAAAGTATGTTTTGAGTTTTATAATTTTAAATATTTATCTATTTTATATTAACATTGTAAAATATTTATAATAAAAATTAATCAAATATAAAAATCAATATATATAAGAATATTACAAAATAATTATATTTACTTAAAACATGATTTTTAAAAATATTTGACTCATTATTTATTAACTTATTGTTAGTCCAAATAATCCATTGATTCACAGTCTAAATCTTTGTTACATATAATTTGTGAACCATTTCTATTGTATATTATTGACAATTATATAAAAATCTAAATTATAAAAAATAATATAAAAACATATCTCAATCTAAGTATATAATAAAAATTTTATGAATTAAAATATATTACATTACTATAATATGTCATTTCATTAGAATATGTTATATTATCACATTTCATGTGTTTCACAAAATTGAATTTAATTAAACAAAACAATTGTAATTTGATTGTTTTTTAAAAATATATTATATTTGATAATCAACAAAATTTTTAGTTATTTTAGTCTTCAACTTATAAATATACTACAATATACTAATTAATTGAATATATTTTGATATATTAACTTTCTATTTTAAATAATATATTTAATTTGTCAAAAATTATATACTATAAAATTGATTAATAATACTTACGAGAACACCTTTAAATCAATTACAATAAACTCGTAATTATTAAATTGTTTTATTGTATAAATTAGTCATTAAATATAATAATTAACTAAAAGGCAATGTTTTTAATTGGTTTGTCTGTTGTTTTGGTCTTAAAAGCTTACAATTAAGTCATTTAAAGCTCACTTCTTGTTATTATTAATATTTAAAGTTAAATTAAATATAAAATTTAAAAAAACTCAGACAAAATACTTTTTTATTTCCGCATAATATAAATATTTTTTTTTTAAATATTGAAATTTAAATCAAATTTTATTTAAAAAACTCAAAAATGTTAGAAACAGTAAATAATGTTATAGTAGTAAAAATGTTTTCTATTATATTTACACAATCTAGATTGCTTTTTATTTTTTAATTTATTATTTATTTCCCAGGTGAAATAGAAAATAACAATTTTATAAATGCTATAGACTATAAAATCTAAAATAAATTTAAACTATTAAATATAATATTGCTCAATCTTTATTTTTTACTTTATCGCAATTATAAAAAAAATAATTTAAGTTTCTTTATAACTGAAATTAAAACAATTTTAAATCAATGTCTATAATATTTATTATCATTTATTTTAAAATAATAGAAACTAAACTATTGTTATATTAGTTAAAATTACTAAAAATATTTTATAAATTAAAATTTTTCATATTGTTATTACTGATAATCAACAATAAACTTACTTAGTTTGAGTCAATCTCCCGGTGCTCTCTGTCTAATAAAACACATTAAGAACCAGAACTCTGATATAGTTAATCAAAGTGGACAACCAGTAAATGTTTTAACAAAACTGTATTTATTTGTTATTAAAATATGACGTCAATGTAATAGTAATAAAATATGTATATGTAATGTAATACTGTATATGAAACTCACTGTAATTAATACAATACTTTAACCTATAGTTAATATTCAGTTTATAATAACAAAATAAATAAAAATACTATTACATTAGATAAAAAATTAAAAACTTTAATTAATGGAAAAGTAATAGCATTTTATTTAAATTTTAATTAACAAATTAATTAAACAATTTTTACATTAATATACAGTATTATAGTTGTCTAATAATTTCTTTAAATGTGATTATTTATTATACATTACACATAATATTGTACTTACAAGTTAGTCATTATATATAACATATATATATTGTCCATATACTGTATATATATATTGATATATATATACATCAGGGTTAAGCAAGGTTTAGGATTTTAGGGGGGAGTAGACTGGGGTGAAATCTGCAAAATTCTCAAAAGATCTTGGGGTATAGGGGGTATAGACTTTTATTGCATTTTTAAACGGCAATTTTTTCAAAAATCCAAAATCAAGGGGGGTCAAGAGAAAATTACCAAAAAATTCCTTAAATTCCCAAATATTCCCATGTAAATTCCATAAAGTTCCCATAAGTTCCCTTATAAATTTCCACTAAAATAGGTAAATATTCACAAAATATAAAAAAATTAAAAATTAATAAAAACTTAAATTTTAACAAAATAATAATAATAATGTATATAAAATTTAAAAATAGTTGATAAAAGCATTAATGATACACTATGAGTTATATTTAATCTTTTAATAATTTTTAAATTTTAACTTAATTAATTTTAATTAATCCTCGTTTTTAAGCGACAATTTTTCCAATTTGGTCAAAAAATCTGGGGGTAAAATCCCAATTTCTTGATCTTAGGGGGGTATTTTGGCTTTACCCCTACCCTCTTTCTTAACCCTGATATAYATATAATAATTTACATTTATACACACAATAATATATATAAATACATGTATATTTTAAAGCATTTTTATATTATACTCATTAATTGCATAATTATTTATTATAATTTTACTAATGTGACAACCTTAATTAATAAAAATTAATTTAACATTGCTTGAAAATAAATGCCACACTTTGTTTAATTTAAAAGTTTGATAAAATTTAATGCAATTTATTCAATTCAATTATTTTTATTCATTTATTTTTTGAGGCATTTATTATTAATGAAGACTCACTAAAATATATGAATTTAACGAAGAAAACCAATAAATTGACAAATATTTAACAAAGTCTTATAAGTTGTTATCTATTGTAATGTATTATAGGTATAATACAATTCATTTATATATTTGCCTTTGTTTTGACAAAATATTTGAATTACTTGGCATTTAATTCATATTTTATTATATATAACACATTTAAGACATTATATTTATTACCTATATTTGATAACTTACTAAGGAATCTATAGATAGATATTATAGATTTAGACGTATTATGTCTGTTATAATATTATATAAAGTAAAAAAAATTCTCTATATATTTAATTAATTTCTATGATATTTAATTAATGTAAACGTTTAGTAAGTTATTATTGTCTACTTTAATATTAATAATACAATCACTGTTTATGTCTACATAAATTAAAACATTTTGTTTGTATATTTTTAGTCGCATTTTTATATTATTATTATATGGATTAATTTATTTTATTTAGCAGTATTAAGTTTCAATATATTAAAAATATTAACTATGATTTAGATTATAATCCTAGTTTTAAAAATATTAATAATAAGTATAAATTATTTTTAAAAACAATATTACTGTCATCATTATATTGTAATTTTCTTTAAATTGCAAATTTATATAAATATTTAAATAATTATAATAAAGAGATTAATTTACTTTTATTATATAAGTTATAATATTAAAAAATTCAATTAAAATACTGTATATACACAGGAGATTTTATGGTTAATATTAACATATAATATTCATGAAATAGTATTACAATTAATAAATACAAAAATATTTGTCTATAAAATGTTTTTATTTGGTATTTTTTCTAATAATAATTATGGAAACATAATTGATTTTAATTGTTATTTAAATATTAAATTGCTTATATTAACCAAAATTGACAAAAAATAAACAAATTGTTGTAAGATTTTAAAAATGTATTTTAAAGAAATAATATTGTACTATACATTTAAAAATATATAAATAATTAAACAATACAGAATACTCTCTTTGTATATATTTAGATATATAATTTTTAGACTGTATTATATTAAATTATTTTATTCATCAATTTTTGTATAATAGAAATATTAAAGATATTCAAAACACCTATAAAATTATATAAGCAAACATACTTTATATCATATAATTATATGATTAGTTAATTATTTAGTTCTAACCAAATGATAGCAATAATTACTTTATTGTTTTGTAAATAACGATTATTTTAATTTTTATGTTCGTTTCATTAATCTATGATAATATCGAAAATTAATGCAAATAATCTTCTCATTTGTGACAAGTAATTGACAAACAATATCATTAATATTTATTTATAAATATAAAGTACTGAAAAAAATAAAATATTTCAACTCATCAATTAATTAAAGTTATGAAAATTGGTATAATTTAATTTAATGAACATAAATGTTGACTAATGTAAATAAAATTGTTATTTTTATGTAAATATTAATAATTATTGTTTTTAGTAAATAACTTAAATAAATTTAAAGAAAAAATAATTTATAACTTTAAAATACATTTATAATTAATAAATTAAAAAAATATAAATAAAAATAAAATCTATATATATATATATGTAAAAATCTATTTCTTTAATGGATAACAAATAATTTTTCTGATTTATTTTCATTGTTTTATGTGAATATATAATATGATTAAGTTTTATTTTCTGACTACACTTATATAATGTATATATAGATATAAAGTTTGCATATTTTATCTTATGTTAAAATATTTATTTGTTTAAATTCATAAATTATAAATATTAAAAGTAAAAATGTTCAAATACAAATAATATTTCATACGTTTGACAATAAAAAAAACTTTAGTTGTTTTTATAATTTATATTATTTTATTGTTGTTATATCATTAAGAAAATAATAATAAGTATTATATTACCGATATATTTACACAATAAAATTGATTTATATTTATATATTCAATTTCCGTATTTTACCTATTATATAAAAATATAAATTATTTATATAATGTCCAGATAAAGTAATATTATTAACTATGTAATTATATTAATTTATTTGAAAAATCTAGAAATATTTTTTATTCAATTTATTAATATTACGTGATCATTACAAATATATTGCGAAAAAGTAATACAAACAAACATAAATATACAGTCCAATAGTAACACAATTATCCCTACATATCTCATATAATTCAAATAAATTATTATATTTAATGATAAGATGCTAAATATATTTATATAATAATTTATTTGTAATTTTGTTATTTTTATCATATACTTATCTAGTTATTACTAAATTAGTAAATAATAATTATTTTTATATATTTTTTATATATATATGTATAAAAACAATTAATACTGTATTTAAATACTTACAAATAGATAATCAATTGATAAAAATTTTATGAATTTATTAAATAATATTACTTTTTATTATGAGTTTGTTATTGATATTTGAATTTATTTGACTACTGTATAGAAACTGGATTTTGAAGAGTATTTTTGGTTTAAAGTAATTAATAATTATACTTAAGTTATTAAACTACTGTTAAGTTTGAAATATGTTACTTAAAATTGTATTTAAAATTTTTATTGTTGTCAATAATTTTAGTGACAATAATATGTTTCAAGAATTAATTTCAGTTATATAAGTGTTTGTAATTATAAGTTAAGTAATATTAAGTTTTGTCATCAAATAAATGTTAAAAAATATCATAAGACTAACAATTGACAAACTTTTATTGTCATCACAATTACAATAAAATGTTAGTCAAAACTAAAATGACCCAAAAATAGGATATTTATAAATTACATCACAATTACAATTATTAATACATACTTAATGGTGTGATCATAAACATCATGTGATAATAACAAAAAATTTATACTTTGTAAATATCAATATTATTTAACCAATATTATCAAAATAGTATACTAATTATAATGATTGATATTTTGAGGCTTTTCTCATTCAAAATTATCATTTTTTGTATACTAAATATATTGAAATTTGTCTCATCATAATTGTTTGCTCATATGTTTTGGATACATAATTCTAACTAAAGTTAGAAACTCTAATTATATTTAACTAAAAAACTTAATATAATTATATAAATGTATGATATATTGTTTGTTATAAATTATTTTATGTATAGAAAAAATTATATTAAATATAAATAAAATAAATCAATAATTAAGATTAAAAATGTTATTAAAATTTTTAAGGATTCTTATATAAAAATTATAAATAAATATTTAATTATACTGATTTTATAATGTATAGTATATGATAAATAATTATTAAAATAACTTGTACATAAATATACAAGGTACTATTAATTATTAAAATTATAATTAATATAAAATAAAGCTTAAAATATAAATTATTTTATATTATATTATTCAATATAGTCAAATTTAATATTTAGATGCGTTTACATTCAACTTATTTAACTAGTGGTTATGACTATATTAAAAACAAATTTTTATTAACCAACAAAACATATATCTACTAAAAGCCAATTTTTAAAAATAAAAAATTATTTATAAATGTAATTTTTCCATTAAATTTATTGATGTATAATTTTGTCACATATACTCTATGCATTCATAATGCATATAATGTGTCAAATATTCAAATGTTTAAAAACGATTATATCTATAAAAAAATGTTTATACAATATGATAAATTATAGCTTCTTATATTTAAATGTAGTCATAAATGTGAACAAAACAATGTTCAATAGATTTTATCCATCCTTTTTAAAATATCTATTTTTTCAATATATTTATCTGAAATTTATATATTTTGAAAAATAATACTTTTCACTATTTCATAAGCAAATATCCAACAAATATTTTGTAAAAATACTATAATATATATATAAAGATTTCGTATATAAAATCTTTTCTTCATATTTTAAGTTTTTTTTTTATTTATTTGTTTACAAAAGCATTCCTTGTCTTTTACTAGAGATGAGGAAATAAAAATTTCTAATAAGTTTCTATAAAAATAAATTTAGAAAATTTCTCAGAAATAAATATTTATACAATCTTAAAATACTATAAATTCCAACATTTATTCAATAATATAACTTTTTTATTATTGATGTTTACATACACTACAAATCGTCTACAATACTATACAAATAGAATAACTAAATATAAATCTAATAATATTTTAATTATTTTTAATTAATTGTAATGACTAAAAGTTTAAATAAAATAAAATAAGTAATAAAATGAATTATTTTTGTTATTTTAAATTTTAATTAAAATACTAATAATAGTTAATGAAATTAATAATTATTTGTAATGTTATAACTTATAAGCTAACAAATTGAAATGGAGATCTCATAGACAGAATTGTTTTCTAGAAAGTTTCTATAACTTTCTTAGTTATTATAAATTTTATTTTCAAACTCTATTTTTACCTCAAAAATATTACTTTATATAATAAAAAATATATTTAGACTAACGATACTTAAAACAAAAATAAAAGTTAATACGAATATTTCTAAATGTTAAAGTTAACATTAAGATTATAAGCAATAAATTATTTGATATATATTTTTATGATATTCTCAAGTGTCAAAATATTGTATAAACGATAATATTATGTTATAAATAAATTACTATTTTGTTTATTATAAAGTTTTAATTGTATTTCGATTTTAGATAAAATAACTAAAATTGTATATTTATTATTATGACAAATAATTATTTTTGTTGATATTTAGTTTTTAATGATATTTAATTTGAAAATTAAAATACAATAATTAACAATTATTTATATATGATTTATATTTAATCTTTAAAAATTATAACATGTATAAATAAATTTTTATAAAAATATATTCATAAATTAGATAAATTACGATAAATAAAACTGTAAAAATAAGCTGATTAAATAAACTATTAAATGTTTCTATTACATTAAAGATAAATTATATAAATTAAAGCAAAATACTTTTAATAAATTATTATTTAAATACATCATTAAATAAGTTATTAAGGAATGATTCACATATTACGTTCGCATGTCCCTAATCTCTAACATCCCACCCCTAAGAAATAAAATATCTAAATGCGAAAGTTTTTAAGCTCTCTACCCTCCCTTTGTTCGTAAAACTTCGCTTTGGGCGACACCCTCCTCCAAGTGCGAACGTAATATATAAATCACCCCTAAAATAAATGTACATTAAATGTTAATCAATTATTTTAATTCAATAAATTATATTGTCATTTTATTTCTAACACTTTTATATTAAATATTAATATTATTATTACAAGTGGTATATATTATATATAAGTATATAATACAGATTAGTATTATGATTACAATATTTTTATTTATTGTTATCTTATTTAATCTATTATTTATACTATAATTCAATAGAATAAATGAATGAATGAATAAACATAAAAATACAGAAATAACTACTAATAATTTGATCCAATGATTGAAAGTTTTATTACATATATTTTCCTATTTAATACTAAATATTTTATTATTTTATTAAATATTATTATTGTTATTATAATAAATTACAATATATAATACTGTTATCCAATATAAATCTAATGAATTTATTACAATAAAATGCAAAACATGAAATATTACATTAAAAAATAGCATTTTAATAACATAAAAATTTTTAGTTTAAATAATTCAAATAAGCAATTAAAAATATTAATTTAATACTCATAATTATATAAATAATGAAAACTAATGATCTGAGCAAAAATTATAATTACAAAATAAAACACAAAAACAATATTTTAAAAGTAAACAGATATTATAAATAATTGTAATAAAAAATAAAATCATAGCTTAATCTTATTTATAATATAAATATTAGTGTTTTACAAAAATAATTTTTTTTTTGAATCAATTAAAATAATTAAATTAATTAATAATCAAAATGACAGAAAAATTAGAAGTAATTTATTAGAAGATTAAATTAAAAAAAGAATAAAACGATTTTTACTATTGAAAAGAAGTTTTAATCAAAAAATATAATAATTATATTATAAAATGCTTTCAAACATGTGTTGCTTGTAATCTATTAATTCAATTGTAATTCAATAGAATTCTTACTGAACGCCAAAAACATTTGAGAAAATTTATTATTAAATAAAACTCCAATTTTAGTCATACATTGATAAAATCATATATACTTAAACTTATTAATTATTATTATTACTTATATTAAAACAAATATATTTATATGTATAGGTATGTCTAAGTATATCAATATAATAAACAATATAAATAACAAATAGTATTGAAAAAATTTATTGATTGACTGGCTTTAATTTAATGACGTGTCAAATTATATATTATTTATACAATTATATATATAATATTATACGTATATATACAATATATATAAGTTAGTATATATATAATTAAACGTTTAATTCAATTTTTGATTTATTGTATTATACATGAAAGGTAATCTTAATAAATTGTATTCTACAATAAACCACATAATTTAATATTATATGTTATAAGTTTAGTAAATAAATAGTATAATTAATGATTTTTCTSTAAATAATGTAAATAAAGATATATTTATTGAAAGCAAATAAACAAATAACATTTAAATTGCTTTTTATTTATTTCTAAAAACTTACTATAAATTTTATATTCATTAATAATTCAATTTGTATTATACATTATTTGCATATTTTGGTGTATTATACTAAATGCGTTATAAACTACTTATTCAATATAYTGTATAAGTTTATACCTGTATAAGCCTTAGTGTTATTTTGCGTGTAAAAAATTAATGTTATATAAAACGATAAAAATAAAATATTAATTATGTGTGATAAATAATGATAATCTATATAATAATTATTTATAATATGAATAATATATGTTAATGAAGATATGGTAACAAACCTGTCGATCCCAATGATGGTTAGTGTCCACACACTGACAAACACAGAACAGATCTGAGCGAAGTGAACCAATGGACACAACTCGTTGGGAAAAATCCAACGACCCTTCATAAAGATGGTGTAAGTGAATGGTATGGAAAAGACAGACATCGAGATATCAGATATACAAAGATTGATCAAAAATTTCCACAATTCAGATGATATTTTATCGCCTTTAATGAGTACAATAATTGTAATGAGATTACTGGCCAACGAAACAAATGCCGTCATTGAGTATAGGCTAATGAGTATGACCTGCCACGGCCACAATGGCAGCGCTTCCAATGAGTCCAACGAACCGCTTATTTTAGTGGTCATCGACGAGTTGGCCACCGRTATGACCATCATATCTGTCATGTTATTGTTATGGTTGTTGTTGTTGTTGTTCCAGTTGTAGTTCAAGTCACTCATTATCTTTAACAATATTGAGTGAATCAATAACATTAAGTTTTTTAAACTAATTCCTGTTTGTTTTGAAAATCTTGTGGTCGGAACTCTTTCAGTAAATTGTTTTTATTTTATTTTTTAGAGGAAAGCCTTTTCTTCTTATGGAAAATCTTTTAATAAATAGAGTAAACACTGAAATAAGTAGTACTTTAATTAGGGAAACAGTTTATCAGTTATATCTGCTTTCATACAAATATATCGATTTTTCACTTTATTATTAATAAAACTTATTACAATATTTGTCTTATAATTATTTAGATTAATTACATAAATATCATTTGTATTATTTATTATTCAATAATTTTGTTTTGATTAATCATATCAACAAATTTATAATTATTTTAAGTAAAGAAAATATAATATAAATATTACTTTTTATAAAATATTATTAAAGAATATTCTTTTAGTTATTTTTTAAGCAATGTTTAGTTAGGTTAGAGACGGCATACTATTTATCTCTTTAAACATTATAAAAGTAAGTGAATTGAGAGAGTAGTGAATGAATGAGTTGGAGACGAATCGCTTATCGTTTATATCCATGAATTTACTGTACATTACATAGAAGTGCCCATTGATTCTGTGGATCACATCCGACATATAATGTCATATTGTAGTAGTTATACACTGACAATGCGCTTACTTTTTTACATACCTTTATTTTTATTTTCAAAAATATTTTTTATATTTAAAAAAATAATATCAACGAAAAATAAATTTAGATTATGAATGCTTTTATATTATTATATTTTTTCTAATTTAAACTGTTTATTATATTTTCAAAAATAAGTTATTTTCCACTGATTCAATTTATTATATTTATGACTATTGTTAATATACTATTGATATTATAATACCATATATGTATGGTATAAAAATAATGTACATAATAAGTAGATTAATTAAAAAATAACTTATTTTCTTTTAATTAATTTGTATTTTAGCATAAATGTAATTTATTTTATAAATTAATATTAATAATCATAGTTATATTCTGTAAATTACATTGATTAATGTTTAGGTGTTTATAGGACTGAGCACTTAATATGTATAAAAATATATACTTTATTTAGTATTGTACATACATACCATAAATTAATCTGTATATTTAAATTAAAAACACTAAATAATCAATAATATAGAGTATTTGCTATTTATCTCATAATAATTGGACATTTGATAAATTAATGTAAAAATTATTTATAACAACAAAAGTCATTGTGTTTGCCATAAATAAATCATATTAAAAGTCCACAAAATAAATGTTAATCTGTTTTAAAATCAAAATTAATTGATTTCTTTTTTAGAAACATTATTTCTATACTTACAAAGTATTAATAAAAAATTATTTATTAATTTTTATATTTTAATAAAATACTCAACAGATGGTAATTATTTGATTAATTGTAATAAAGCTTAAAATGTTGTTAAAATACAAAACATATAATTTTAATTTCTTTAAATTTTGTATATTAAATATTAATAAAATATGTAAACAATAAATATATAAAAATAAAATAATTCAATTATTAAAAATTTGTTTATAAAATTTAATATATTGCTTGAAGCTAAATAAAAATATCTAACAATTTGTTTATATATATTATATAATATGATAGTAAAAATATATAAACATAATACTAAATAATAAACAGTAAAATTCAAATTTAATAATTGTATAAATTATATACGTTTTAGGGTTCAACAAAATTTTATTTCTAGTTTTATATATTTTCTAAAAGTTTTCTTTTTTCACTGCTTTCTGGGAATTTCATGAAATAAATTTTCTTGTGCTACCACTTATTAAACCCTAAACAACACATTTTATTATAGTAGTTGAAAAGCAAATGTTATAGTAAACTGTATATTCAGTGATATTGTTAAATAGTATTACTAAATTTAGTTAATTCAAATTATTTAAAAAAAATATTTCATTGAAATTTTATGCAAAACATTGGCTTCAATAGCAGAGATACAGAGCATTTGACAAAATCCAATCTTAGAGTTGAACTTTTTATTTTAAAAATAAATATTGTTATGATTTCAAAACTATTTTATCGCATAATGATAAAAATGTCATTTAAAATGCAATTTTATCTTTAGATCTAAAAAATATAGTTTCTTCAAAATATAAATTCATAAATTGACCCTAACATATTTAGCACTAATATGAGCCAATGCGTGTCAAATGCTCTGTATTTCTGTTTAGTAGTATTTATTCAAATAATATAAATTAGTTTTTTTCTAACGATGAAGGGAAGGAAAATATAATATAATCCGAAAAAAATGTAAATTTTATTGGGAAACATCTCTCCCTTGAAAAATTGTCCCAACTCTATATGAATTAAAACTTTTGCAGAAATAATAAATCTAATTATTATTAAAAATTTTATAGTGCTTAATTAATAAAATTAACGTTAAAACTTAAGTATAAAATCTGTTTAATTCACATGAAAATATTTACGAAAAAATTAACTGAATATACAGTTAAAGTTTACTAATTAATACAAAAATATAGTTAACCTTATAAAACGTTTCTAATACTTTTACATTGTCTAATACTTTTAATATTAATCTTTTAATTATTATTACTATACAGTATTAAAATATTAGAAACAATTTGTCATAATAACTATAATTATGAATTAATTAAGTCGTTTTAATATACTATCTGTATTTTATTAATAATATGTGTATTATAAGTTAATCTACAAATCATTAAATTAATTTAATAAGTTATGATTTTTATTATTAATTAAAATATTTAAAATGTTAACATATTTAATTAATAAGTATAATTAACAAAATAAATATTTAATTAAAAATGCTTTAAAATATACTTGCTAAAGTATAATTTTAAAGTTTGATTAATGATTTATTTTAAATATAACGTTTTAAAAATGATATGTGTATGTGTGTGTGTGTGTGTATACAATATATATATATATATAATTAAATTAAATTACCTAAATAAATATCATTTTACTATGTGTTTAATAGTTATATTATTAAAAAATATATTTTTTTAAATATTAAACATTTGTTTTTGAAATATAAGTTGTAAATTTTAAAAAATATTTATTAAAATATTAATTTATTTTCTGAGAATTATACATAATGTTATTTTTCTATAATTTTATTATAATAAAATTTGGTAAGATTTTTATATTTTAATCTTATGTAAACACTTAACAGTAATTGTTATCAATAGCAACAAAAAATTATACCAAAAATATAAATTTATTATCTATTTATGGTATATGTTATACAGTAATTCATGAAACATAATGTATAACTTATAGTATAATTTTAAAAAATTTAACACTAAAAATGTTTTTTTAATTGGTTGTTAATATAATTTGTGTTTTTTAAGTATACAAATTATTAAAAACAATTTCTATTGTTATAACAAATTATAACAAATAAGTAACTTGTTGAAAGTTTCAATGGACTACTAAATAATTAAAATTATTAATTAAGATTTAAGATATTTTATTATATATATATATATTATATTAATTAAGTAAAATTATAAAGATAATGAAAATTTTATAAACTATTATATATAAAACATCAGTTAAAGTAAAAAGCTTGATAAGTGTATTGCGGACAMTGGCGGTTATATCAAATATTAAACTTTAATTAAATTAAGTCCAATATTATATGAAATATCGTTTAGTTTGTAAACATTTAATATTAATTTGTATAATATTTATAATAAATGGTAGTCTCTCTCCATTTTACACCATCAGATAAAACCAAGATTTTGCTACATTTTGACAAAATTTTTAAAAAATCGTTAAAAAAGAAAAGACAATCCCTTAAAATTTTGTCGACAAAATTTATCATTTTTTAAAGTTAGAGAATTAAATTTTCTCTTAAATATTGTTTTTATGCTTTATTTCTATTAATTTTTAATAAATTAAATTAAATAGTTTAAATTAAGTACAAAATAATCAAAATTTAAAAACATGTATAATAATAATATTATTTTAAAACAATAATAATAATAAAAATAAATAAGTTCTATATATTTATATTTTTTTAATAATTTTAAATAATTAAGAAAATACTCTAAATTTATTTTATTATTGTAATTATAACTTAGTTCTATTAAAATATCAAAAAATTATGTAAAATAATTCAAATCAATGGCTTCTTTCTATAACTGATCTATGATTTTACTACAACTTTGAAAATATTTTTATCAATAATTATATTATAGAATACAATATATGAAAAAATCACTACAAGTTTAATAATACAATAAACAATACTACAAAAGCAAATATTCAATTGATTACAAATTTTATTGAATATTCTATTGAGACAAATGTGAAAATTTAATGTATATTCAGAGCTTTCATTAAAATTTTATGAATAACGTGAATAGTGTCGTTCATATAAAACATTTAGTATTTTTGTTTTTATCTAAATTTATACACAGTTTATCTATAGCTTCCTATATCTCTTTTTTACGGACATCTTATTATGCATTAAATGTAGAAATATATTAACATTATTATATAAAAACTAAATTCATAAATTTTACATAAAATGAAATTTTTTGGGATTCATTTTGTTATTCATAGGTTTCACGACTATTATCTGAATTCATAGAATTTATATTTAATTTTATATTTTATAAAAATTTTAGTTATATATTTTTTTAATTTTTTGATTTTAATATATGATATAATTTAATAATCAAATAATTCTATTGCTTTTATCTTTAAATGCTAGCGTAGGCGTTGATTTCGAAACATAATATAATATAATAATTTAAAACTGATGTTTATTTGATGTAAAAATATTATTTATAATATCGATGTCAATAGTAGTAGTAAAACTGTTTTTAAATAGTGATTTTTGCCATTTTTGTTATTTCAATAAAAATATATTTTATAGTTTTAGTTAAGTTTAATAAGCTTTTATATATATATATATATATATATATATTCAAGCTTATTGAGTTGCAATATAAAAAATAAGAAACTATTTAAATTGTATAATATTAATAACTAAAATTATTGGATTAATGTTTATTTTTAGAGTTTTCTAATAAATAATTTAGATGTAAAAGTAATGTAATTAAAAATATAAATATTTAAATTATACTTATAATTTAATTATAAAAATTTGTAGTTAATAAAAACAAAGACAATTTATTACTTGTTGACAATAAAGTTATTTATAATTATAATTCAATACAAATATTAGCTATAATTGAAATATACAAAAATTATAATATATATAACAGGTATATACAGTATTTATAAATTTATATATAATTTACATACAATACAGTAAGTAAAAGCTATCATATTTAATTAAATTTGATTAAATTGTTTTATATCATAATATATTTTATAATTTAAAAATATTAATTACTATCTAATCAGTAAAAATTGTTACTATAGTAAAGGTTTTTAAAAAATTTGTAAAAATGTTTTTTGCAGTTTTAGGTTAATATATTTTAATAAATGTAGATTAAATATCTTAAAAACTACTTGATCAATTTTAATAAAAATTAAAGCTATATACTTGAATGAATGAATTAATTTTTTTAAATTTAATAAGTATAAAGTAATAAATAAATAACTAAAATGTTAGTAATTTAGCTTTTATATTTTTTTACTTTTATAATTTTAATATAATTTTATCGAGTTGATTGTTATTTACACAAAATTGATTTAGTAGTTTTTATGATATTTTATTAAAAATCTTTACCAGATTGTTTTTACAATATATTATAGAATTAATAGAAATGTAAATTTTATTTTTAAAAATTATTTATTTAAATAAATTTTGTTATTATTTTAAAAAATAAATGGTATTCTATTATTATATCCAAATAATATGTAATCTTCAAACTTTAACAATTTAAAACTTATATAAGGTATAAAAGATTTTATGTAAATCCATAAAAACAACAAAATTAAATATTTTTATGTGATGTCAAATTCGTCTTTTAATTTAAAAAAAAATTATTGTCATTAACTATACAAATATGATATGTCTCTCATATATGTAACATTAGAGTAGTATTTTTACCTTAACTGATATGCCAATAGAGTAATGTAATGCATTATACATTGTATAATATTGTACAATAATAAAGTATATATATATATTTAATTTACATTATATTAAATATATAAATATATAAATATACGGTTTATAATATAAATCTTTGCATTAATTAAATATAATTGTATTTAACTTTCCGCACCAACTGAGCGCAGACTTTTTGAAAATCTTATTATTATTATTATTATTATTATTTTAAGTTATTTATCTAAATATCTAAAGTTAATTGATTAGTATTTATTTATACAGTAATTATATGTCTGTATTTCTATATATTAGTTTTAGATAAGTTAACAACAAAATGATTTAAATTTTCTATAAATGTATATAAAGTTATATTTTAACATTTGATTAGTTTTTTTATATATATAAAATACTGTACAAAATATTGATACAAAAAACATAAGCAATTCTATTGTATAAGTATAATATGTAGGGTTTTTAATCATTCCAATGGGAGAAAGTTCCCCAATAAAATTCCTCAAATTTTTCCGGAAAATATTGATAATACTTTATTTTCCCTCCCTAGCTTATTAAAAAAGAGAATATAATTAATATTATTATAATAAATGGTACCAAAACTTAAATATTTTTACAAAAATTTCATTGAAATATTTAAAAATAAATTCAAAATCTATAAATTTAGTGATATTATTCATCAATGCCACTCAAAATAAAATTTAATATAACATTTGTAATTAAAACATTATAATAAAATGTGTTGTTTAGAGTTTAAAAWRTGGTTTCACAGGGAAATAGATTCCCTTTGAATTCCCAGTAAATATTGGATACATTTAGACAATAAAACGAGGAGTGAATCATTACAAACCCTAATAATATATAATGATTTGTTTAACTATACTAATACAGGATTGCCTTCTACTGGAAATGCAATATAATATAAATGTCTTAAAAAAATTAATTAAATTAATAGAGTATATTCAATAATACATATTTCTCATTGTATAAAATTTAATTAAAAATTGTAATAATCATAAATCGTAAATTCATATACTATTTGACTAATTTATTGATGATATTATATATTCTGACATTGTTTTAATTAAATTATTTTCTAAGTTTTAGATTATAAATCCTATTAATTTCCAATATATATATTTTACAATATTATASAGTATTTCAGAATTATTTCAAACATTTACTTATTTATTTCAATACTCAAAACTATGCTTTTGTGGTATGCCATTGAATACCTGTTAAACCAGGGTTAAGCAARGGGTAGGGGGTCAAGCCAAATGACCCCTAAGATCGAGATTTTGGGAKTTGGCCCCCCCTTGATTTTGGATTTTTGAAWRAATTGCCGTTTAAAAATGTAATAAAAGTCTACTCCCCACCCTAGACCCGCCTCCCAAGATTTTTCGACAATTTTGTAAGTTGACCCTAGACTCTAGACCCCCCTAAAAACCAATACCTTGCTTAACCCTGCTGTTAAACATATTATGACTTATAAATAACTTAATATTATTTATTTTACCATTTGATTAGTTAAATAAAATTTTTAATTGATAAATTCAATAATTTTTAATTTATAAATTTTAGAGTAGTTTAAAACACTACAAAAAATTATGAAGATTTAAATACTGTATAATTTAAAATTGTCGACAGATATGCAAATATATCGACTCTAATATATCGTATTTTTTAGTTATTATAAATCATTCGTTTTTATGTAGTATTAAATAAACATTAATTTTATTAATCGTTTCGTTTTTATTACGCAATTATCGGCTAATTGGCCGACAAAATATTTAAAATAATTTTTTTATAACACTGAATATATCAAATATTGTAATTTTTAATACAATGATTCAAAACTATATTTTAATTAATTACAAATGTTTAGTAGATATTTAATAACATTAAATAATAGTATTAAGTATTGAAATAAATAATTTTATTATTGAAATAGTTATGTTTGCTTTTAAATAATTTTATTTAATTAATTACGATTTACTAATGTGTTATCAATACTAATAATTTAGTATCACTTCAAACGAGTTAGAGAAGCAATAAATCATTATTATAATCAAATATTTAACTAAAATTTATTAAACTGTTCCTTATTTAAAAAAAATGTAATTAACGACCATGATAAAAAACAAAAAGTTTATAATACGCTAATTAAATAACCAATTTTGGGTTTTCTACACTTTAACGCCTATAAGTGTTTGTTCTGATACAACGTTACTAAAACTAAAAATAAATAAATCATATAATAACTATTTATTTGTTATTTAGTTAATTAAAACTTAATTTTATAATTAAGATTATGTCTATCAAACAATTATATGTTTATATTGATGACTATTAGTCACAAACATTATAATATTAACCGTGATATTAGTATACTGTACTAAAAAGCCGTCAAATATTGTAAGCTGTGTTACGTAACTGATGTTGGCCTCACAACCTAAACACAATTAAATTGAAATACACGCCCATCTAATAAATTAATTAATTAAATAAACATAATTTTAATTATAAAACTAAACTTAAATTAATTAAATAACAAAAATAGCTAATATATTTGATTTATTTGTTGGTATTTTCAGTAACGTTGTATCATAAGAGACATTTAAATAAAGTTATTTTATTTAATATATAATATTTAATTAAAATAAATTTGTAATAATCTATTTGACCTAGATCAAATATATTTTAACAAACCATAAGTTTGGTTATTGCATTGGTCATCAAAAATCATTAGAAAGATATCCACTGATCAATATTATAATGTATTTTTGTAACACTTGATGTCACTATACTGTAGTTGTATTTATGATTTTTAACTGATATCTACCTTTATTTATTAAAAATTAAAATGATAAATAAAAAATATTTAATGTAATTTATTTACATAATACTATTAATATATTATTAAAATATTTACTATTTCAAGTTCAAATCAACTAAATTTAATTAAAGATTTTAAATCAACATCAAATTTATTATTTTTTTAAAATTTTCTTCATATAGTTTTTAAAAATATCATAACTTATAAACAAATAAAACAATATTTTTACGTTAATTTTAGACTGATTTAATTAAGTTAATAAAAGTCAAGTTTCAAATTAATTATAATTTTTTTTATACATTATATGATCAACTATTTTACTTATGTCATAATTATACAACAGTATATGCTTTTATAAAAAATATTTATAAAATATCACAAAAATATAAATATATAACATTTAAAAATGTATCATTAATTTTTTGATATTGAATAAAACATTAAATTGTTCAATCATTTTATTTGTTACAATAATTAAATAAAACAACAATTCATTTGTTTTTAATTAATATATAAATTATAAATACTTAAATTGAATGAATTATATTAATATATATATTATTTAATATTAATTACAAAGAATTATATTATTTAAGTAAATATTAGGACACAAATATAAAATATAATAAATATAACGATTTTTGTTACTAAAAAATAATAAAATATATAATCTTTTTACACATCAGTCTTATTATAGTCWTTGTCGACAGTTCTGTCTTTTTTGGTGTTATTTCTCTGTCTTTTATGTTTATTGCTATAAAATGTCACGAATTGTGATCTTGTATTAGACTCTTCTTCATTAAGAAAATCGTTTTGTCGACACTTTGCTAATGACATGTATTTATGTAATACATTACACATATTCATCTATGAGTTGGAAATTAAAAAAAATATATATTTCACATTAAAAAAGTGTATAATTAATTTGTATTATAAACAATAGTATTATTAATTTATTCAATTTTAKAATACAACAATTAGTATGGTAGCAAAAATATTTATATAGATTAAATCAATATTATAATAATAATAATGTATTAGTTATTTCATTAGCATAATTATTTTACTGTGTAAAAATAATAATAAATAATAATATAATTATTATATAATTATAATATAATTACAACATAATATTATTGATTAATATTGCAAAAATACTTACTCTAAAATTTGAACTCATAAAACAGTAAACCATTGGATTGACAAAACTATGACCTTTAATGTAGAAATAAATAATAAAATCTTTAGATTTATTATGTAATAAAAAATAGATAAAGTATGTAATTGACAACAAACCCATTGACATGAAATGACACACAAAATAAGTCCAAATGAACGTCCGATATCCAAGTTTTGTTTGAACTGTCAATATTTGAGGATAAAACCAAACTAATAGACTAAATACATGTATCGGAAGCCAACAAATAGCAAACAACAGAACAATCATCGCTAAGATTCTGATCACCTGTTTTTAGATTCAGTTCAATAAAATAATGCAATAAATCAATAAAATATTGTTTAAGTTTCATAATATGTTACATTATATTCTTGTAAGTAGTTATAATAACTTAAAATAAATTATATTTATTAATATATGTTTATTTAACAATTTTTTATTTATTGTATAATCTATTGCCTAATATACGGTATAAGTATAAACGGTTTCACAAAACACTATTAATAAATATAAAAGTTTAATTAAAAACTAATGGATAACAAAGAAAAAAATAGTGTAGAGATTAGTGAATACTAGTGTGACTATCATTCATTGTAATTGAATTTTAATCAATAGTGTAATTAGCATTTGTTTGTGACTTACATTATAGTCAACTCAAATACAGTAGAGTCTAACTATTTTAACAAAAATTACAAAAACAATTAATATTATATTAGAATATGCATTTAATTAATATAATTATATACCAAACAACTTTTCAATATATACACTAAAATATTCTTGAATAAGTTTTCAAAATTTTAAATTTTAAATTATACTATTTGTATATTAAATATGATTTTMTTTTATTGTATATAAAGTTATAAATTATTTCAAGTATTTATGTTTTATACAAATACATATTATTCTAAATTTGTAATATTTATATATAAATTTATATAACTTTTTAAAAATAAAAAGTATTCCCTATAAATACATATTATAATAACTTGTTATTACTCTTTTTGTATTAAAATTTATAAAAAAAAATAATTTATTCTCAGTTATTTTTTATATTTAAAATAAAATGTAATTTATACAATTTGTAACATAAAATATTAATTTATAATTACTAAACTGTGACTATGTCTGCAAAATCTATAAAATGTCAAATTTAAAAAAATAATTATGATTTTTCAATAAACACAAATTTTAGAAAATACTATGTTTTAATATGGTATTAAAATTAATTTATAAAAAAATATTTTTATAATAATTGAAATCCTATAGTCTTAAACAGTGTAAAGTCTATTGACATTTTGGTTAAACACATAAATTTATATCTGACATGTAATTAAAATTATATCATCTATAAAATGATTTTCCAGTTTCATATACTCTTAGTCTGTCAACTAATGGATTGTAAAATATAATGTTATGTTTTTAGTCATAAAAATAAAAATAATTACTGTTAGATAATATGTTAAATTGTTTATTAACTATGAATTATTGTTAATATATGTCAATATTAATGGTCTTAAAAAATTATTTACACCCATAAAATTGTTAATACAGTACAATAAATAACTAGAAAATAGTGTTTATTAAGATATACCTTATCTTTACGATTCCGTTGGGTGTCATCTCTTTGTTTGTCTGAATTACCGGGAATTACGTGACGCCAGATATGGAAAGCGATAGACGAGTAGACAAACACTAGTATTGATAGCGGCAAAGCAAATGTGGTCACAAATACTATTACAGTATAACTACGACCCCAGTTATCGTCCCATACTTCACGACAGTCGTACATAAGCTGATCGCCATAAATAAAAGGAACGGCCCGGGAGTACAACAGTTGGGCGCCGCCCACTAACATACCGGTCAACCACAACAATGATATGAGAAACCACTTATTATTACGAAGCCATTCGCTAATAGTTGACGCCTCCCGAAGTGGATGTATTATAGCGTTATATCTGATTATTTAAATTTTGTAATTAAATAAAGTTAAAACAAAATTATTATATTTTTAATGTATTTATTTATTTTGTCTGTTTCTCTGTTTGTGTGTTTGTATTTCTGTAGCTTTTATTTAGCAATTTTAAAATTATGACTATATATATTGTAATTGTATTAGATTTACTGATTAAATAATGTATTAGTTTTTAAAGAACCTGGTCCAATTTGTCAAAATAGACAATAAATATTTCTTTAGAAAATATACTTTTATAAACTTAATTTATATCTCTATTAATAAGTAAGCGATTAAAAGAGATAAATATATTTATAGATACAATAAGCAGTTAAGATAACAATTACAACTATTTTCTAAAAATTTGATCTGGCAATGCTATGTAGCATTCTCAACTAGTTAAAACATATTCAATATATAAATAAAATAAAATCAATAAATTTATAAAATGCTGACTTAATACTATATATAAACTTAATTTATAATCTTATAATGGCTAATAAATGGCTAAAACTATTGAATAATACTTAAGTACAAAAAATATGGTTTTAAAAATGATAAAATATTACAAAATATTAGAGTAAGGCGTTGTTCACATATTACGTTCGCAGTTTTTAAAAAATCTAGACCCCCTCCCCCCCCTATGTTCGCAATTGTTCGCATGTAATGATATTTAAAAATTACGTTCGCATGTCCTTAACCCCCCACCATTTAAATAAATATTTTATAAAATTATTTTCACTTTTAAAATAATCAAATAATAAAATAAATTAATATTATTCAAAAGTCATATATTTATTCAAAATTAGTTATTAAACCGTTTATCAAAGGATTAAGTTTACTCAAAATTAATCCCTTAGATTCATTCATTATTTAAATGCGAACGTTCTTATAGATTTTACCCCCCTCCCCCTCGTTCGCAAAAGTTCGCTTTGGCCGACCCCACCCCCTCACCTCAAGTGCGAACGTAATATGTGAACAACGCCTAAGTAAAGAATTGTTACATGAATTTAATTTATTTAAATATTCAACTCTAAGTGTTAATAGTTATATTATAATATAAATTATATAACAACCCCCCCCCCTTAACAAAGATCTTTGTTAGGGAGGGCTGTAGGACAGATGTTGGGTCACAAAGGACCTAACAGTCCTTTGTGTGTCCCAACACTGTCAGTATGTGTTTGGGCACTGATCGGTGTAGTTGTCTCTCATAGAGAGACAACTAGTTTTAATATATAAAATATATATATATTTATTTTTTATATATATATAATTATAACAATTATTATAATTATTATTAGTATTATTATAATTATTACTATTAGTGTTATTATTATTATTATTATTAAAATTAATAATATTGTGACGACTACTACTACTACTACTACTACTACTACTACTACTAAATTTAGGGTATGTCTGCTCTCTATCTCTCTCTTTCTCACTCTCTTAATTAATTAATTATTATTATTATTATTACTATTACTATTATTATTAAACTCTAAACTTTTTATAAGTTTTTAATAAACTTTTATATATATATATATATATATATTGTCACACTATATATATATATATTGTTACACTATCTATATGTATATACCGTTATATAGTACCGGCATTTGCGCACTTATACTTTCTTTGTTCTCAATATATTTCTATATAATTATTGATTTTTACCTTATCCGCCATTTTAATTTCACAATACAATAATCAATAATATATTATTTAGTATGTATATATACTACAAATTTAATTTATCAATATCTCATTAATTATTAATCGTAATTAAATATAGTAAGAAGTGCCGGTATCCGGTCAAAGCCTAACACATACATCTTTCCCAAATTACTGTAATAACAACAATTCAGTAAATTACAATTAACTGCCATAACGTTAAACTCAATTCACCTGTCAATCATCTGAAAGTACGCTGCCTACGAATTCGTAGCCATAGACAACTACCAGTGGCGGATACATAAAACATCAGTAATCTAAAATCAATACTCAGCCTTCATAGTGCTTTTTATTATCGATTGATGTCTCAAAACGCGTATATAAACCCCTATTTTCAACACAAAATCACGATTAAGTTGACTGCTAAACAAGTTCACGTCTCATTGAAGAGTTTTGGGCCTGCTATCCGAACTCACGCCTAGCAAACCTTTATTGTTTTATCTCTATAATACTACAATACTGTATTTATGCTAAAGTGAACTCAAGACATCATCACAATTCAACTGTGGCGATTATCTCTGAACATCTCCAGAATCAGGCACTGGTGGCCATCCACGACGGCGACACCGGTCTCTTATCTCTCTCTTTCATGGTTTTATTTGATGAGTCAATTTAAGTCAAGTAATTAAATGTTTTAATCTATTCAAATGATTTATTTAAATTATTGAGCGATTATGCGGGCGACGGCCATTCTGGCGGCGGCGCAGGCAGAGAGTAGCGTTGCAAATAAATAATATGTATTAAAGCGTCGATTTCGTTTCACCGTACCTTTGGGTCGGCCAGTAGGATTCTTGTAACCCTGCTCTGCCGACTGAATCGGTACTCGAGGTTCGCCGATTACACCGCATGTGATGTGGTGGCGGTGCACCGGTAGTGCGGTTGTACCGTATTCTTTTTATTAGTATAGTATTGAGTTACTGAGACTAGTCCTACGCATTAGTGACTGTTCAGTAGATAGATAGCAGCCAGCGGGCGCCGATTACCGACGGCAGCCGGGCAGGGGCGCAGCGTTTAATATACATGTTCAATGCAATCGAGATGATTCGATTGTATATTGGTAGACTCGGCGGTCGACGCCAGTAGAGTTCTTGTAACTCTGCTCTGCGGCGATTGGCTGGGTGGGGGATCGACAGAAACTTGGTGGCCGGGGCCAGTAGAGTTCTTGTAACTCTGCTCTGCCTTGACTAACCCGGTGGGGGATCGACAGAAACTTGGTGGTCGGGGCCAGTAGAGTTCTTGTAACTCTGCTCTGCCTTGGCTAACCCGGTGGGGGATCTTCAAAATGGCCGACGATACGGTTCGAGCCAATAGTGTAGGAGGTTAGGTATACAGGTTAGGGTTTGGGTATATGCGCATGAATATGCGTATCGTGTAAAATATGGTTATAGACGTTGTAGTCAACATAGACACGCGTCTGGGGTTAGGAAGTGCCGATCGGTACGGCACTTGCGCGTATTAACTGAGTTATATGAAACTCAATAAGTAGATAATGAGTTTTACTCATTATCATTGGTTAGCATCGGTGGCTATGACCCACGTGTATGCGCGGTGTAGGTTTTATATTGCTAGCGTGTGTACGGTTTGTATGCTGTAATATACAGTATATAAATATATTTATAGGACAACCTATAGGTTTGTCTATTATTTCTGTAATATAGTGTATATACGTTCCTATACGTATTATTTAATATTAATTTGTATATTTGGTCGATTATTTAATATAGTAATCGATTTGATTAAAATCTTAGTCATTGGTATTTGATACTTAATACAGACCAATGACTATATAACCTATGATAGTATTATTACTATTTAATTATTATAGTATTATTTATATAATGATTGAATCTTTGATATTTTTTATTGATAACGTTTGGTAATTAAATATGAATGTATGAGAGGGTATTGGTGTGTATATATATATGGATATATATATATATATATTTAATAAGGTACGGATATAGGTAGTATACGATATATATATTTTATTGAAATTAGAATTGAGATAATAGTTGTAATTATTTTAAGTATAGATTTATTTAATATTCGAATTACTTTAATAATTATTTAATATATTAACTTATAAAGTATATACATTTAAGTAATAATAGGTTAGGTTAGGTTAAATTAGGTTAAGTTAGATTGGGATTAATATATAAGATTTTAGTTGCTTTACTTTTAATAACAATTATTTTAGTTCGTCAGACTTAGTCTACTTATTATGTAGCATTAATAGTTATATTTATTCTATTGTTTATTAATTAAGATTAATTAGTCAGTTAGTTAATTGATTGATTAAATGATTGATTGAATAATCGGTTGTTTGGTTGATTGGTTGATTGGTTAGTTGATTTGTTGGTTATATGTTTTATAGTTATGATTAGATTTAATTTTAAAGCGAACTATTGTTTGATAGGACTTAGGATAGAAATTCAATTGATTTAAATTCAGATATTTTATTTAGGTTTATATAATAAACAGTTTAATTTACATCTTAGCAAGTGTTTAGTTTACTGGTTACTAGTTATATATTAAACATATATAACAACGATTGAATGTATTGAATATATTATAAATTATTTGTTTGGTGTCACCTTTAATGTAAACAGTAGTGGACATTTCAATGAAATTAATAAGATTCGTAACGATTACATAATAAGTAATAGATTTATGGATAAAATAGATTTATATCTTTATACGACAATAATGATTTATATTAATAAGTTTTTTATTAACAACATAACAGTGATTGTATTTGAGTTGAGTTTAGTCATGGTTTGAGTCTAGACATTAGATTGTCGGTTGATATTGGTAATATCAGTAATTAAACTGATTCGGTTAAATATCAGGAATAAACACAAATCGGGTTGAGTTTTAGAAATGTAGCGGTTAAGTGGGGATTCAATAAATCTAGCTTGATTGTGACACTTGTAAGACTCAAATATATAATTTGTTTAAGTGATTTGTTGGGAATTATGATTCCCATTATATTAGAGAAATGAGTTGATTATTAGAAGATAGATTGGATTAGATTGTACCGAACATACATTGCATCATATTTATAGATATGAGGGTATGGCGGACGTGGTTATATGTATGAAAATAAATGATTGATTTGATACAGAGATTGATTCAATATTGCATCACATGTATATAGGTGTGGGGGTCGTCCTTTCATTGCACTGTATGAGTTCAATACGGGGGTCAGGCCGACATTGCATCACATTTATATGGGTGTGGGGATTGTCTCGATATTGTACTGTATTTAGAGTTGATAGATATATCCTTAGCAATTACTGGGGTAGGCACTGGACCAATATTGGCGGCCGATCCGGTAAAGACTTGAGTTGTAATGATAGTATATAGCAAACAGCAGTTGAGTTAATATAGATTAAATGTTTGTCAAGTTAGTCATGGACAGGGTACATGGGATATTTATATAATGTATTTAGATTATAGACCCGATTGATGTGGTCTTTTGTAGGTAGTCAGGCGGGTCTAAAGGAAATGGCCGGCAGCCGTGGCTAACCATAGTATTTGGATTAGTGTTGTTTTATACTCTGAGACGACTACCATGATTTACGTCTTATTAATATTAATTGGTTCTGTTATAGATTTTAATCATTAGTTGAATATAGATAGGTGTTGTGAGTATCTAAAGAATATGAGTGAATTTCTTTGTGAATTGTATTGATTTTTGAGAATAGTTATAGGCGTATACTGTGTGTATATGAGTTTATTGTTGGATGGATTATTGAAATTGAGATAGAATATAGATTTATTTGAGGTACTTTGTGTGCTTTAAAGTTGAGATAATTAAGATTGAGTATTGTTGTATTGAATTCCTGATAATAAGATAACCTACTATAATATCAACACTTAGACCGACCAGATTATCATTATTACCTTATTAAATTACTGTCATTTTTATTGCCAATAATATAACTTTACATTAGATATCATTTTATAAGTAACCTGTAAGTGGACTTAATATTAGTAATTGAGAATAATAACTAGAATAGGATTCCGGCCGCCTAGCCAACGGTCGATGATATAAGTGGTCTGTTACCACATACTGGTTCCTGATCCATAAAAATCAGGTGGTGGAAGCTACAACCCCCATTCAAGCAGAATCCAGAGGGCATATGTGCGACCATTGCTTACGAATTATATAATTTTGAGTATTAGTTAAGTGAGTTGTATCAAACGGCACCGGAAATACCGGTCCGGACTTATGATAATTTTTATTGGGAGTAAAAAGCAATGGCGTATGTCAGTTCTCTCTGCTTGTCTTATTAATAATATAATAATAAAAGATAGACTAAAATCTAGTCATCACAATATTAAACTTTCAATATGATAATGTCAATCAATAAGAGAGTGGATATCTAAAACAAATTGTTAAATTTTTTAAAACAATTTTTATAATAGTTCTTTCCATACAAAACTACATATTTTACTTATTTTAGAAAAATAATATTAATTAGAGTAAGTTTATTTTTAATCAAATAATTATCATATATGTTGGTCCAAATGTGTCTACTTTTCAAATAAATTTAAATCATTGTATAATTCTAACTTTTTATATTAAAAAATAAGGTAAGGCAAAAATTATGCTTTTAAACGTAAAAAATGTTGATATTATTAAATTAAACCAATCTAAAATTTAATCTAATCAATATTTTATGTTTATTTAACATGTCTACTTTATAAAAAACAAAATAAAATGTAAAATTCATACATTACTATTAATAATAATTTTTTTAAAAAGTACACCAAAATAGATTGTTTTATATGAAAAGACCTTATATGTAAAAAGTTATAATTAATGATAAATCAATAATTATTTAATGTATTCAAAATGATTTATAACTAAGGAATCAAAATCTAAATACTATAAAATATTGTTATAATCTTTATTTATAAATTTTTATTTGTCAAATATTGCATTTAAATATTAAAATTAAATATTTTAAAGTAATATAAATACTAAAATACTAAAAATGATGTAAAAATATTTAAATCGTATAGTTTTAAGATTTATAAAAATTTCTTTTTAAAGTTACTTTATTATAATTGACAATCAATTTTAATATGCTATGCAAATTAAAATTTCACAAAAATAATTTAAAATTTATTATAGCATAAATTTTATGTGTAAATATAATAACTATAAATATTATATAAAGTATTAGTTGTATTATACAATTTTTAAATTTTAAATTTTCTAATTACAACTTGTAATATTGAATATTGTGATATTTTTTTAAAAAATGCAAAGTTGTTTTATAGTAATTTCAAGCTTTATATAATTTAATTTTTATTATTATGTTATGTAACAAAACACAAAAATATATTAAAAATAATTCAGTAAATAATATAAATTAATACAATAAATATATTAAAATTGTCTGCTTAATTAAAGTCTAGAAAGTATTAAATCGGAATTAATTGTTTATATAAAAAATAAAGAGAATACGTTGTATTGTTTTTAATAATGCTATAAAATAAAAAACAATTGAGTAAAATAGTAATTAAATGTTATGTTAAGAAAACTGATAAACAATTGCTTTAATATTTATTTCTTGTTTTTGTTGTTAATTTAGTTATAATCTCTGCGTGAGATTAGAGAAAAAATGAGGAGTTATTAAGTAATGAAAGTATATATATATATATCAATTAATAGCTAAAATGTTAACCAATACTTTACAAATATTTATATAAAACAAATGTAGAGCAAAATTATTAAAATATTACATAAAAACAAATAGTTAATTTAAGTCATATGTAAACATTTATGAGATATTAATTAAATTATAAGCATTGCTTTTTTATTTTTAATCTCAATTTACTATTTATTGATGACGCATACAAACTATTTAATTTTAAGTGTGTTATGTGCTTATGTTTTTACTCAATTCATAAATAATATATTAAGTTAGAGAGATATACTGTACATTCAATTACATTTTGAGTAAATAAGTTAACATAATCTACAGTAATCTGTAGTATCTAATAGATAAAGTAGATTTAAATTTAAATCAATTATAATTAACTGATTTGGCATTTATTTACGATTTGATATAAATATTTATATTGTTAAAAGAATTAAAGAATATGTTATATTAAATTTCATACAGAATTATATGAATAATATGAAACAAATAATGTTTCAATGATTAAATGATATCATTTTCTAATTTTATAATACGATTCTTATGATAAAAAGAATATATATTTTTTATAAATATATAATTAACTAAATATTAAATATAAAATAGTTTTATAATAGAATATTTAATATTTTGTATTATAGTAATACTAAATATAAATTTATAAAATCAACATTTCATTAATAATTGATGATATGTACAAACTATAAATACTGTATAAACTTTTTTAAAAATGCAAAAATCAACATTTATGAAAAATGTATATTATTTATATTTTGTAATAAATTGAATTTATTATTAATTTTGAAACGGTTTAAATGCAATCTCTTGCCGCCAACCACTGGCCAACTGGAGAGCAGTTTTCACGGGTTTGCAACTAAGACACGGGGAAAACAATTAAAGGGGTAAAACATACAATAATAAGGGAACTCAACAACAATAGGGCGGCCAAATAATAACCAAATAATAGGCAAAACAGACATACAATCCATTAAACACTTTATTAACTATAAATTAAAACTCTAATATTATTATTACCCAAAAAAAATTACTAACTAGAAGTATAATTATATATTGATTAATCTGTTGTCAACCAAATCTATTTCATTTAATTTTATAAAACATATATAATAAATGTTATTTGTTACTATCGAAACTCAATACATTATTTAATATATTTTGTAATTTCAACATTTTAAAAATAAATATTTAATTAAAACTTCAAAACGTTTATAATACATAGAAATACACAATTTTTACAATATCTTTAGAATTTTTCAATAAAATAATTGAAATATAATTATTTTTATTATTAAAGTATTAAATTGTTTACAACTATCAAGTATTAACAAATGTATTTTGAAATAAAACATTTGTCATACCTAAGGCCAAATAAAAAAACAATGTAAACGTATATTATATAGAAAATTATATTAAATCAAACAACAAATTATAAAACTTTGACAATTTATTGTATAATTAATATATAAATAAACTGTTAAATTCACAAATAAAAACATTTTATAAAATATCAATATTTAATGCAAACTATAATATAATTTCTTCAATTATTAATATAAGATTTTCTTTGAATTGCTTTATTTTTAAGATTATAAGTGTATATAATTAATACATAGAATTGTATTCCTGGCTCTGTATCGTACAATGAGGTGTTGCATAACCAACACAACTATATTTTCCGAGATATAATTTTTCAGATAACAAATAATTTTTGTCTATTTGTTATGTTTGACTAATTTCTAATTTCAAATTAATTAAAAATTTATTTAATGTACTCTAACATCAATATCATAATATCAAATATATAGCTTAAATTGTATCTTTTTTACTATTGACATATATTTCATAATTTATACTATAGTATATTTACTATGTTAACAATATATGTAATCAATATTTGTACATTAAATATATTATTAATAACTAGTAAAAAGTACTATTAATAATATTATAATCATTTTATTTATATAATAATATTATTTAATAATGATCTTATGTTTAATTAAATATCAAATGTTTTATTCAAATACAGTATATATAACTCATAAATATTGTAAAATAAAATATAAATTATAAACACACAAAATTCAATAGTAATTCTTTTATAAATATTTATAAATACTTTTTTAAACTCTTAATTTATATCATTTAATTTTCTAATAAATTATTTTTTTCAATTTATAAAAATTTTGTACTTTTAAAATATCTAATATTTTTCAATTTACACTAACATTTGAAAAAACATTAAATTATATATCAATTTATAAAATTCAGTGATGTTTTTTAAAAACAAATTTGTTTTCATGGTTCAAATATTTTTTAAATTGAAAAATAAAATACACTGAATATGTATTTTTATCAACTTTCTTGTTAATGTTTATGTAGAGATATGATAGTTTAAATGTAAAAATCAATATAAATAACACATTGTCTATACTGTTTATATGTTTACAAAAATTTACAGAAAATATTATTGTTATAATTCAATAAATATAATAAGATAGACTAAATTGAAACCTAATAATAAAAATGTTAATTTTTAAATTAAAATTATTTCCACGGATAAATTATAAATTCAAAATCATAAAAATCTTTTTAAAAATATGTTAATAATAAATTTTAAATTACTTCTAGAAAATTATGTTAAAAAATCTTATATTTGTTGTTTTTCTATAAATGTAGCAAAAATATATTATAGAAAATATATTATAATATTTACGACTATAATAAAATATTTATTAGATCTATATTTTCAAGTCAATCAACAAAAATACAGTACTTTTCTGAAAATAAGATATAAATATAAATAAAAAGTATAAAAAACAAAAAATACATTAAATAAATACAAATATTATTATAAACTTTATCTTATATTTACAAACTTTTCCACTAATATTTATATATTATACAATATGTAAAATACTAAAAAATAACATAAAATTCACAAATAGTTTTTAGAAAAACATTAAATTGTATTTAAATTGTATATTTTAATTGTAAACTATTAATTAATTTTTTACAACACATTTTTATAAATCAAGATTCTTTTAGAGATATTTAAATCAATAAAATTATATATTAAAAATAAAGTAAATTTACTATAATTTTTTATATTAAAATTTAAAAGTGTTTTCGTTATTAAGTGTTTTAAGAGTTATTTTTATAAAGTACTATTTATGAAATTATATATAAAATTATATATTAACACTTTAATGTATAAAATTTATTGATATATTTAAGTAATAATGATTTATTGTATAATAACCAAATAATAATACATTAACATTAATAAATATTATGATTTTTTTTACTTTATTTCTTAAATAAACTTTTAATAAATAATATTAGTATTTATGACTAACAGGAATAATAAATACAATACAATTTAGTACTGCAACTAAATCTACAATTAAATACATTATATTAATATTACAATTGTCAGCATTTTTATTTTGTTGTATTCTTAAGGAAATATCATTACTTGAAATGATTTATTGGGTTTTATTCAAAAATATTATATTATTTTTGGTAAACAAATAATCGGTAAAATTCAACGATAGATAAGAATTTTTATAAAGACTTTCATTAATAATATTCAGATAAATATGATTGCATTCCTAGTATTAACTGACAGCTCATGAATATATTGTTTGAACAAAATATTGTCAAATTAACTAAAAATATTATATTCATTATATAAAATATAGTGAGTGAGTGAGTGAGTGAGTGAGTGAGTGAGTGAGTGAGTGAGTGAGTGAGTGAGTGAGTGAGTGAGTGAGTGAGTGAGTGAGTGAGTGAGTGAGTGATAAAGTAAAAAAGGTTTTAAGACATTGAAAGACTATTTTGTTGTTGTTATTTGTATTCAAATTTTGTCGCAATTATGATATGTATGTTTAGAATATGTTATTTAGTGGTATATGTCTGACCTGACAACCAAACATCTCTTGAATATCAAATCAATATTTTTTAACAATATATTCAATTATTTACGAAATATGCCAAACATTAATGCATTAGATTTTATTTATTTGTAAAAAACATTTTCAATATATAAAATCAATTTAAAAGGACATGTCCAGAAAAGAGATTGAAATATATTGTTATGGATATTGAATATTGTTGTGACAAAATTATAATATATAAAATCATTTAAAATAAAATAAGTTCTTGTTTATATACATAAATAAATAATTAAAATATGATAAAAATAATAAAAAATGATAAAAATAAAATACATATTAGTAATTTACAAAAATAAAAAATCATAAAATAAGTTATATAATGTTTATTAAAATTTTCAGATATTGTTGTTATAATAATACTATTCTCATATTTTAATTGTTATGTAATATTAATAAAGTTATTACCGCAAAATTTTTTATTATTCTCTCTTGAGTTATGAAACAAAATTACAATATTTATATATAAATTCCGTATGATTTACATATAAGTAGATTATACTGTATRATAAATAATTTGATTTGAAAAATATTTTGTTTGTGATCGCTTTATAACGAATAAATAGTAATCATAATATAATAAATAAAATATCATTATATATATTTGTAGTACTATCTTTTCATTAATTTATATTAATTTAATATTATTATCACATTATGCTCCACTTATACAGTATATTATGTTTGTTAATATACTCAGTTAATATTCTCAAAGTTTATTTTATTTTTATGAAAATCTATCGAAATAATTAAAAATAAGATTTTTAAATTGTAAATTATAAATGTGTTAAATTAAAACAATTATTTAAATTATTATTATGCTTATAATTGATTTTTATTATCATATTTTAACAAAATGTATTATTTAATTATAATATCAATAATTAAAGTTATAGATTAATTAAAATTTAATATATTTTGTGATATATTAAATATAAAAATTGAGATAATTGTACAGTTATATTAACAAAAATATAAATTTCTTTTACAAATAAGACGTCTAGATTTTTGGATAATATTTTGGATGTAATTGCAAAATATTTAGATAAAACTGTTATTTTCTATATAATTCTCTGACAATCAAATTTAATTAACACTAACTTTTTTCAGACTCATCATATAAACTGCATATAATTTAGAAATTTCATCTCAAATTCATGTAATTTATTATATTAATTAATTAACATACTGTATATTGATAATATTAAAGACAATTATTATAATTATAATCTATAATTATTATAATTTAATTAGTGTGGAAGTTTTTATAATAATATTTTGCTAATTAAATATAACTAATAGATATACATTTATAATAAATAATTTATATAGATATATTATTTTTGTTTAAGCTTTTATCTCATTCAATATTAACAAAATAACATTGCATCTATTTTAACTTTGTAAATATGATATGACTTTTATTGAATTAAATAATACCAACATACATTATTAATATACATAACATTATAATTGTATAATATTCTAGGAATCAATTATATAAAAGAAAATAATAAAAATCTAATAATAACCATTTCAAATATTTAGTTTTTATTATCACAATTAACCATAAATCTAATAATATACAGTATTATTTTAAAATTAATTAATATAAAGTTTGTCAATTAGTTTGACATTTAAACATATTATACGATATAAATTAAAGTTAGATCTTAATATACAGTAAGTTATCAAATTAGACTAAGTAATATAATTTACAATTTTAATTGATAAAAACTAAAAATAGTAAATAATTAAATTTTATATATATTATTTATAAATACTGTATATATAATGTAAATATAATTTACAATATTTAAATATGAAATTATAAAACTAAAAATAGTAAATAATTAAATTTTATATATATTATTTATAAATATATTATATCATTAATTATCTAATTGTTTCTATTAAAAAATTATAGACTTATTACTATGATCAAATAAATTATAAATTGTGAATTAAAAATAAAGATATAAATTTATATGATATGAATGAAAAACTTAGATATAATATATATAAATAATTATCTAATTGTTTCTATTAAAAAATTATAGACATAAAAAATAATATATATTTGATATTTATATTAATAGAATAAAAAAATATATCATAAAAATGCATGTTATAATAGAAAAATATCAATACAAACAATACAAACAACACAAACAACAATAACATCACTTAAATATTTCTCAATCTTTATATCAATCAATGTAAACGAAATGAATATTAATGTATAGATTATATAGAGTTTGGTTTGATTTCAATTGATAACATTTTTCTTATTCAAAATACTGACAATTTAATAACTATTGTTAGTTTTATGTCATTGAAGTAGTGTTGGCAAAAAAGAGAAATTTATAAAATAATAAAGAAATTTTCTAAAAGAAATTTCAATCAATGGGATCCCAAATTAATTTTGTTCTCTAGATATTTGTTATTTTGTAACAATACATTGTTTTTATAAGTAATAATTAAATATTATTATTAGTATTTTAATTATTAATTAAAGTAAATAATTATATTTTATTAAATTATATTACAATATTACAATTAAAGTATATAATAAAATGATTCAAATTTTACAAAACTGATTATTATTAAACAATTATAATTATTTTATACCCGGGTTTTCTACGAATCTTTATTCAACTATTATATAAGCAATGCATTGATAAGTACTAGTAGTTGAATAGATTCGTAGAACACTCCGGTTATATACTGTAGCCTACAGTCTGTAGGCATCACATTTTGTATAGTAGTKTACTATATATTATAGTATAATATTATATGTATAGTATGTCTAATTAATATAGTATTACAATAGCTATAGATATGGGATTTTATTCATGAGAAATTTTCTAGAAACTTTCTATTTGCCAATCTCTACATTGAAGTGATATAATATATATATATATATATATATATATATATATATATATATATATATATATATATATATATATATATATATAAGGAATTCAGTGTATTCTTCTGGGTATTAGAAACATAGCATAGTCATTGTTTTTTATATTATAAATATTGTTGGTCATAAGTTTGATAAATAATATAATAAAATGCAAAAGTTTTTTTTTGTATATTATATTCAATGAATAAATTATTTAAAAAAATAATTTAACTAATACTTATATAAATAATATAATTATAACTACATATTGATAATAATAATAATAATAATTGAAATCATATATTAAAATAATTACTTTAATTTAAAAAATTTTGATAGAGATTAAAGTGTAATATTTGCAATTTCGGAGATTTTTACATTTTTATTAATTAATTTTTATTTGATTGGTTGTTGTCATCATAATTTTATAATCAGTCGTAATAAATTTAACAATAAATTTTATGTAGACTTAATTAATCAAGTTATGACAAAATTGATACATAAAATTATTATTAATTTCCACAAATGTATTATCTCTATGATTAAAATATCAATTTATGAAAATAGTAATATTATTTTTTTTGAAATACACTCTTTTATGTTGTTTAAACAAAATTTTTAAATTCTATTGAGTACTAAACTAATACTAATATTTATTACAATTAAACAAATCTGAAATATATTCACATCTATAAAAGTTTAGTATTTCTACTTAATGTCGGCAATATTTTTTGAAGTGTATATGATTTATAAAGATTAGTTATATGTTATATAAAGCTTTACTTTGTCATTATTTATGCATATGTACAGTACATTAGATATAAAGTATATGTATTTTTAATAATTTGTTCAATAAATGTACAAAAATTGAACTTATATTTTTGTAATATTAAACCTCTATAAAACTTAGTGACAAACTATACAAATATGTATTTTATAAATAGATTTTAGAAAGTTTTACATAGAAAACATTTAATCTTTTGTATTATAATTTTTTGATATATTTACAATAAGTAAATATTAATATAATTATAGATTTTTGTTTACTGTATTTAGTATTTTCAAAAGAAATAAGTTTCAAAATAAAAATTCCTCAAATTTTACCGCAAAATATAAAAAATATTTTACTTTTACTTTATAACCGATTAGAAAAAATCTATAAATATAATTATCAATAAAAGGTACCAAAACTCAATACTACTGTAATAAACACATCATTTTATTAAAATATTTTTAATTTTCTTAAAAAATAAATTTTAGTAAAATTTAATAATACTATTTAATAATACATCTCAATATAAAGTATAATAAAAACATYTTTTTTCAAACTTTTTAATCAAATGAATGATTTAGAATTCAATAAGTTGTATGACATGAAAATATATTTCCTGGAAATTCCTAGGGAACAGAAAAAATATACAATTTCCTGGATCTCTATCTGTATTTTCATCGTATATATTTTTCTCATATTTTAATGCTTTTTTGCAATATTTTATATTATAAATAAAATAACTCAAAATATTATATTATCTTTTCCATAGTTTAGGAGCTTTCTTGTAGTTTAAAAAATAGTTTTATTTAAATTTTACTGATGAGTGACATAAATATTTTTATTTCTAAATTAAAGTAAAGTAAAGTAAACACTGAGTATTTGTTTTAAAACACTTGAATTTGCAAAAGTAAAAAATTATTTTAATAATAATATATAAATAATAAAATAATATAAAATAAAAATAACAACAATAATTATATATCTGACACAAGTATAACAATTTGATAAAACGTGTTATGACTAAATTCAATTAATTTAGTTTTAACTTAAAATTTGAGTTTTTTTAATAATATTTTTATTACTTCTATTTATTCTATTCTAAAGTTTAATACAATATAAGATTTCTTATAAAATTTTTAGTACATAAACAATATTTTACAAATAATTATTAAAATTTTTCAAAATATATTTATTAAGTATATTGAAAATTTTTAATAATTATTTGTAATAAKCACTTTAACATATATTATAATATAATGTCTTTAAAAATCATTATTATTATTTAAAATAGTTTATAATTTACTTATATATGATACATCAATGTATACTTTTGTTTAATATTATAATATGATGTTTACATTAAAGTRAAAATTAAAATAAATAATTAAATTTATTGTTAGTTTAAAAWCAAATTAATTTAATAACAAAAAATAATTATTTTTAATTAGTTCTTTTAACTAAAAAGCAAAAATTAATTGTTGAATTYTATTACAAAAATTCTATGAAATCTTTAAAACTGTTTAAAACAAATATTTAAAATCAAGTCTTTTAACAATTCAATTGTATTATTATAKTRTAAACTGATAAAATAAATTCAAAATAAATAATTAGAAATAATCAGGTACAATTATTTCTTATTAAAACACTAAAAATACTGTAATATATAAATAAATTTAGACAAATAAGAAAAATTTTAAAAAATTGTTACAATTTAATTATATCAACATAAAATCAGATTGAAATGATAACATTATACTGTATATACAATAATAGTATATGTTTTTGTAAATACTAGATTTTTTAATGCAGCCATAGAGTTAGTCAGATAATACTTAAATAATATTATTTAAGTTTTTATTTTTTAAATCCGACAGATTATCGCTGATGCAGACATTGACATGAAAATTCAATTATCAATAATATTGTATGAAAACATATTACAATTATTATCTTATTATTAAAAGTAGCAGATAAAATAGATGATATATCATAATAATGCACATAAAATAATAACCATTTTGTGACCACCAATTATTAGGTTATCAGTCCTAAAGTGTATACAGAAATACATTATATTATAGTTATAACTTATAATGTACTATATTATAGTAATAGTATTTATATTATATACCGTAATGGTATATCAGTTTAGTATTAGATCAAACTTATTTCATTACTTCTATGATTGTTTGATTACTTTTTATATTATGTATGTTTTAATAGACATTATTACTAAATATTATATATTGAATATGTTTTATATACTGATTAGACAATGTGTGTCATAATAATGTGCTATTGTTTCTGGAGATTAAAATCTTATATCAATTCATTATTTGATAGATAACAGCATTTGTAATGTATACACAAATATAAAGTCTTAATGAAAGGCAATGTCATAATAAATCGTGGATTTGTTGGGAAAGCAGTTTCCGAAATGGAAATGACTTCATAATAATAAAAAACAATAAACTTATTGTCATTATTGGCAAACAATGTTTTATTTTATTTCTACATTTTCACCAAACAATTGAATTAATCAAATCAAACAAAACATTTAGTAAACAGAAATTAATGCATTAAATATTTATATTAAAAGCAGTTTTACAGCTTTTATACAGCTATTTACTGTATATTCCCATAATTTTATACTAAATAATAAATTTACTTTTAATATTTTTTTTATAGTTTATTGCTTTTAAAATGTTATCAAAATTTAATAAGTAGCTATAGCAATAGACATTGGCAAATAGAAAGTTTCTAATTAATTTCCCTGACAAATTTCCTAGAAATTTTCTCATGAATAAATTTCTATAGAAATTTAACTTTATTGTTATACAATGGGATCCCCATACCTATAGCTATTGTAATACTATATGAATGATACATAATACTATACATATAAATTATATGATATAATATTATACTATAGTATACTACTATACAAAATGGGATACATATATATATAAAATAATTATAATTATTTAATAATAATCATTTTTGTAAAATATTATTCATCATTTTATTATATATATATCATAGTTTAATATAATTTAATTAATTAATTTTTATCTTTAATTATTAATTAAAATACTAATAATAATATTTAAATATTAATTGTAAAAACAATGTATGTTACAAGGTAACAAAATTAACATTAGGATCATAGAAAGGATTTTTTAGAAACTTTCTAGAAATTTCTCTATAATTTTATAAATTTTTCTTTTTTGCCAATACTAAATAGCAATAATAATATAGTATAATAAAATCACTAAATAATGTGAATGTAATGTCAAAGTGACAATTATTGTGATTTACAATATTATCGTGTAATATAAAGATTTTATTTTTGCACAAATAATTTTAAATTTTATATATGTATAACAACTTTGGACAATCAATTGATGTGATTTTACGCCCTATAAAATTATACATATTTATTGCTATTATTTAATAAATTGTGAGCGACTGTTAAAAAATGTTTCATTATTTTATTTTTATGTATTCAGAGTTATGTTAAAGTGAATGATGTGAGTTATAAAGTAATGTGTAGACTGGGTTAGGGAGGAAATGGATAGTAAGAAAAAATGTAATAAAATTAATGATTTTATCAGTTCGTTAGATAACAACAATTGATAGACAAAATATAGAAAAATTATATCTTTTAAATCTGAAATATTTATTGATGATATAATACAGATAAATATTTTAATACATTTGTATAMTTAAAATGTTTTTAATTTAATTTTAAGAATTATTATGACTTACCTATCGATACCAATGACAGTGAGAGTCCAAACACTTACAAATACAGAGCAAGTTTGAGCAAAGTTGACGATAGGACACAACTGTGTGGAAAAGATCCAGTGATTCAACATAAAGCTTGTGTATGTAAATGGTATGGACAGGAGGGACAACACTATGTCAGACACCGATAAATTAATCAAATATTTCCACAGCTCTGATGAAATGCGATCGCCTTTTAATAGGACAACAATTGTAACCAAATTACTGGTCAATGATATGAAGGCAGTGGTCGAGTAGATGACAATAAGTATGACCTGATAGGGCCAGAACTCCAGTGCCTCCAATACTGGCAGTTCTGAACTAGTTTTGGTGTCATTTAATGATTTATTTCGGTTCTCTATATACTTAATGGCATCCATTAGATCTGTAAAATCTCTTTGAATAAACCATTAAAATCTTCATTCAATATATATTTTTTAAAATAAATTTATTTACAAATCGAAAGATTTTTTTATGAATATTTGACTCCAAAGGAATAGGTTTTCAAATAAAATATTATTTTTTTCTTAAGGCTTTTATTGTTAGAAACTATTTTTTGACTCAAATAGTAGTCTAACATCAGATTCACATATTATGACAACAGTTATATCGTAAATAACTATAGACTCTCACAAGTGTTGAATTTGTATGCTATAAAAATAAATAGATATTGCGCTCACTCTCTGTGCTCTCTGTGCTCTCTGTGCTCTCTGTGCTCTCTGTGCTCTCTGTTCTCTACATTTTTTATGATATGAATTACTTTACTCTAAAAGAAACAGTTTGTTTAAAGATTTTATTTATTTGCACTTATTTTAAAAACTTAATATAATTACACTGAAAATAAATTTAGTAAAATATATTATTTATAAAAATTACATTCTTATATATATTGATATATATATACTGTATATAAATTTTAATAAATATGTTTTATTATTTCTATACTACACTGTGTAAAGCATTTATGGGAACAAATAAATGTTCTATTATTTAAAAAAGTATAAGAGATATTTTAATCAAATAAAGTATAAAATAATAAGTAATAATTGAGTTTATGAAAATAAATTTTACTAATTTTTGTATTACACAACTTTTTTAAGAAAGCGGGGTTTTTTCATAAATTACGTAAAATTACGTAAAAATGTTCACATTTTAAAGATGTTTTATTTATTTTAAAATTTTAAAAGAATTAATTAAATTCCACTTTCTTGACATTAAAGATACTAAAAAAGTAAAATGTATTAAAATGTATTAAAAACTTCGAATTAACTTGACCAGGTTTTTTGAAAATTCTATTTTTATTTTATTTTTGTAAAATACATGTAAACAAAATAACATTGGGTATTTTTATTGTTGAATGGGATAAAAAAAATATAATTCACTTTTATAAACCTCAACTATTCCTTATTATTTTAAACTTTATTTGATTAAAATATCATTTATACTTTTTAAATAATAACATTTATTTGTTCCCATAAATGTTTTACACCGTGTATTAGTAATAACTAGTTTTTAAATAATAATTATCAATCAAACAATTGTATAAAATTTTAATTCAAAAATATCACAAATAAACTAAACAATTATTTAATTAACAAATTGGGAAAAATTGAATACTTTTAGAAAATATCTCACTTTCTATGCATCAAATATATGTCAACATATTTATGGGTTAATCTAACAAACCGTTTAGTGTCTGTCCTTCACGACTTCAACTATTAAACTATAAATGTAATTAAAATTTATTAATTAATTTAAATATTATAAAAAGATTTTTGTAAATTCAATAAATTTTTTAGTTTATTTATAGGCCTAAAAACTAATTTTCAACAAACTTATACAAATGCTTTACAAATATATTTTTATACTTATATTAATACTGAGAACTACTAAAAATAAAAACAAACAATTGAATTGTAAAATATATCTTAATAGTAAATTTGTATATTAAAAAAAATATTTTCAATAATTACTTTTTGTTGTCTCCTTACTATAAATGATTAAATGAAAGACAATTCAACAATATTTTGTAATATTTGTACATTTTTTGTGTCACTGCATTCAATGTTTTGTTTTGATTCAATATATAATCAATATTTTAAAAACATTTTTTAATAACTGTATCTACAGTTTAGTATAGTTTATCATTTTGTTGTTGTTGTTGTACTGTTGAATTGTATACATTTAGTTATGACTTCTATATATTATAAATATAGCCCACAGTATTTTTAAATTGTAAAATTGTATTAACAATAATATATACACTAATAATAGATTTTTATTCTTGCAAATTCATATATCAATATGTTATAAGTTATTTTGAAAAAACAATAACCACTAAATTTTATATTAAGTGCTATTTAATGTTTTTCAATTATTTTGATTAATTATATAATTATTTTTTAAAAATTTGATATTAATTAAATTTAGTTTTATTAAAATAATACTGTATTTATTATATACTGTAATATTTTTTTATTTCTATTACATATTGTTATCTTATACTATATATAATTGATGTGATATATAACATATGGAGTGAAGTATAATGTTATGAAATATAGAATATAAGTAAATATTGATTTATAATTTTGGTTTTTATTTCTAAAATATTTGTCAAATATTTGTTAAATTAATTTTGTTTAAAATTAATATATTTTTAAATTACATTAAATTATTTTTGTTTAGCTTATATATATTCTTAAATATAATATATTGAGTTATATAATAACATGTTTTGAAAACGTTTTATAATTTAATTAATTATTTATAAATATTAGTCAAACAGATAAAGTAATTGTTAATTTTTAAAATATTATATTTTATTTTTACTAAACTAAATAATTAATTATAAAATTTTTAATTTTCTAATACAAATATTTATTCCACTTTTTCTGTCATTTTATGATGTTATATCTTATGATTTATTAAATGTATTATAGATTATATAATAACCGAAAAGTAATGAAACAAAATGAGATATTTCTAGAAAAATTCAAAATGTCATTTTAGTTTATGTGAAACTCATAATAAATTGTTATCTAAAATGTATTTTCAATAATAAATTCAATGCGTTTTGTATTACTTGTTTGTCAACATGTTTTTTGTTTGACATTTCGTAAATACTATTTGTATCACTTAAACCAATTGGGATTAAAAGTAAATAATATTTTATAATCAATACTTTATTATGAAATTTATTCATATATTAGTTTTATGAACAAAATTATAGAATTAATTAAAACTAATATAAATGGATTAAAAATATTGATAAAAAATAAGTTATTACTTATACATATAAATAAATTAATAAATTTCTAGACTTTAAACAATTATTATTAATTCTAAATATTTTAATTAACATTATTAAATAAAAGCATTTTTAAAAATATTGATGACATTTTATTTTGCATACTAATATAACAAAAATATATAATAATAAATAATTAGAAAATGTCGGAAAATGTATATAAATGTATTTAATTTGATTGACAATATTTTATAAATATTTTAAAGATAAAATAAAATTATGACAATAACTTATAAAATTTTCTTAGAATTTAGACTATAAATTAAATTAAATTTACAAATTTTTATTTAATGTTAATACGATTTCCGTAAATGTTTTTCTATTTATTAACAATTTCAATAAAGCTTTAAAAGTAAATCAGATTAACATTAATTTTGTTAAGTTAGCAGTATATTAACATTTCAATGTAATAATAGTTTTATCAAAAAATATCTCGCATTTTTAAATCTAATAAAATTTCAATTGTTATTTTGATAAACTTAGTAGACATAAATTATAACATAATAACCAGTATTTTTTTTATATAGTGTTATAGTTGTAACTTAAGTAACAAAATTTTAAACGTGAGTTTTAATTTACGACATTTATTAAGTATTGACATTATTTTATATCATTTTTTTAATTAATACATTACTTAACCTGAACTTACTAAACTATATTTTATTAAACTATAAAATAAAAGTTAATAATACAGTATTTTAAAGTTAAATGAATTACAATGTTTAATTTATAGTAAAAATATAAATTTATTTTTTTTATTTTTAAATAATATATAATATTACTTATTTTAAACATGTGGTTTATTTCATTACATATTAAAGTAATAAAAACATTTTTGTTTTTTATTAATTTATTAATTGTTATAAATTTTAAATTAGTTTAATTTGACTTTTTAGTTTTTTTATTTTGTTTGAATTTAATTTAATTAAAATTTGACTAATGCATTTTTTAAAACATAGTTTAATTAGTTTTTATAAAAATAAATAGTGAAAAAAATAATATTTATTAAAAAAATTGATTAAAATAAACAAATATTTATTATATTATATTTAGAGTTCTGGAGAATTTTTTCGTTAGTTTTTTATTCTAAACATTTAATATTTTTCATTTTTCCTGAATAGAAATTGACAAAATAGAAAGTTTCTAGAAAGTTTCTCATGAATAAATTTCTTTAGAAATTTAATTTTATTGTTATACTATGGAATAATCATATCTATAGCTATTTTAATACAGTACTATATTAATAATGAAACATAATACTATTCATATAACATTATATTGTACTATAAAATGTAGTACTACTACTATACAAAATGTGATACCTATATATAAAATAATTATAATTAATCAAAAATAAATTAATTTACAGTTATAATAAAATAACCTAATCAATGAAATTAAATAAATTTTATTAATTAAATTAAAAACTTATATTTTACTATTATACAAATAATATAATTATATTAAATTAAATATCTTTATATAATTTCTTTAATATTTTTTTCAACTTTAAATAATTAATTTGTGGTTAGTTTTTTGAGATGTTATTGTTTGCAAATAAAACAAATTAAACAATTTACTTAATTTACTTAATTTTCACAAAAACTTTTAAAGCATAAATGAGATTTATAAAGTTTTATTGCATTTATAGTATAAAAATTATACAATTGGGAATTAAAAACAAACATATAATTTAAATGATAATAAGCAAATAATCTTTTTTCTTAATTRTAAAAAATATTTTATTTACTAAATTATTTTAAAGCATTTATTAAAAATCTATTTAGAATTCTATTTATATTTTTAAAAATAATTTATCTCATCTTCTAATTTTGYTTTAAATTATAAAATATGTGATAAAAATTCTTTTAGTTGTCTAAAAATAAGTAGATAAATGTTTTAATATTAATATGTTAATAAAAAATATTTCTAATTGTCATTGTATAAAATATCTTTTGATTGTTGTACAAAAAAATTTTATTATTGACATTTGTTAATAGCATTATTTAAGTTTGTATTGATATAAAAGCTTTCTTTTTGGAAATAAAACTTATTATTTAATATGATTTTTATATTATAACCTGATTGTTAAAATTATAGTAATTTTACAAACTAATAATCTTAAATATCTTATATAAAATTTTATTTGATAGATAAATAAAATAAAATTTTAGATATTGTATATTATAAATGCATTTTTTATGGAAAATCGTTTTGATAATCAGTATTTGGTTTGTTTTGATCAACTATTCCTTCCTTACAATAATTTACATAATTATGTTGACATCTTTTAAATATAAACTTGATGTCTGAAAGTGCTATTATGCCCTCATTATGAGCTCTATTGTTGAAATGGGTTTCAATGAAAAATCGCGGCGAAGAACCATATTTTAGATCAATAGTTAGTGACAATTGTCTCCAATTTTCAGTGAGTGTCTCATCTGAATTGTCGCTATTTTGATGATTTTTGTTTGCACTATATATACACTGGTTTTGATTGTCCTGTTGGAAGACAATCAACTCTTTAATACCCTTTCCTTGTATTAGATAATCAATTGTCAAACAACCTGTCAATAAAAAATGATAAAAAAATATTAATAGATATAATTTATATATAGTTGATATACCTTTATTATGATGTTTACTTTCAAAATACGGAGTGACCAGTCGGGCACCTGAAGGGTTGGTATTAAGTTGACTGATGTTTAACCAGAGTGCATGTTGTTTGCCAAACAATGGCTTAATTAAGTTTGAATATAACTTAAAATATTGACCGACACTAATATCGTTAACAATACCACAATCTTTACCATTAAAATCACAACTCCAAACATAGTCATCAGTTTTGTTTGAACCGTTAGTATTGATTGGTCTTATAGGTTGATCCCCTATTAGTTCATATTCGGGTTCGTCTTCAGGCAATACATTATTAGATAAATGTTTTGTCTGACACATCACTTTCATTGATGTTATTAATAATAATACAATCAAAACAAATATATATAAAATAACAGAAGAAAACATTTTCAATTTATCCGACTGTCATATACTGTATATTATATAATTAGTTTGTTATTTATATATAATTGTTATATTTTATGTTAATATCAACAATAACTTATAAGTAATTTTCTGCTAATATGAATTTAACACTTGAATTATTAGTATTGTTATTATAAATATATTTTATTATAATACTTGACAATTAAATTTTATACAACAAATATACTCACTTTATAATATTAATATAAAAACAACTTGAATGAAATTTTTTTTAAAAATCTTATAAAATATAAAAATATATAACAAATGAAAAAATACTTGTAATGAAAACGTTGAAAATGTCACGAATTAAATGTATTTTTAGTGTTTATTTTTTTAGTGTTTTGACATTCAATGTATAAAATGAAATAATTTATATTAAAAATACTAGTTTAAGGCAAGAATTCAAACATTGCTAACAAATGAGGCAAAAAACTGGATGTTTTGCTTTTCTTATATTTCCTGTCAGTGTTGACAACACAACACCTCTTTACGTATTAATCAGTGATTACACCGGTATTTACTTATTTGTTTTACTTATTTCTTTACTTTACTCTTAATATATGTTTTATTTATTAGCAAATTCTAGATTTCAATTATCGTATAAACTTTTTATAGTTGTATTATATACACAGTAAATAAAATATCATTTTATTTTAAATTATTTTAATTTTTAAATTTTATTTCATAGTTAACTTTCAGTATTATTCTTTGGATGTTAATATCTAGTATAAAATAAGCATTATGAATTTTAATTTAGATAATTTAAATTCATATTTTAGCATATTTTAGTTATTACAAAGTTAACTTTATAATAAAAATTTAATGTATGAATTATATTTACCTTAAACTAGAGACAAAACTAGTCATACTATTTTAAAATTACTTTTATTAAAAATATATCTAATAAAAATTAATCTCATCTATTATGTCACTAATCTTTATATATTAAAACTATTTTAATTTTTCTGAAGTTATTGTACACTAAATTATATTAACATTACTAATGATTATAATAATATCTATTATAAAAAAATATTTTTTATTGCTATTGATTTTTTTGTTATGTTTAACAAAGTCTAATAGTTACAACAAACTTATTCTTATAAAATTTACATTTAAGATATAGTATAAAAATATTTAATTTTTACAGTTTATTAAATTATTAATTAAATACATGAAATATAAAGTTGTTATTAATTCGACATATTTTATTTGTACAGATATATAAATTATAGTAAATAACTGTAATTGTAGATTTATAATGTTAAAATAATTTTAAAATATTCTGTCATATGATATTATTAAGCTTATTTTAATAAAGCATAAACTAATATTAGAGAATAAATATATATCTAATATCTATTAAAATATACTTTAGTTATATTAATATCCAGATAAGTCAAATAATAACTTTCCAAAAAAACAGAAATTTGATATTATTATTATTATTATTATTATTATTATTATTATTATTATTATTATGTACTGTATTTTGTTATACTTTATTCAATTAGATTTATTTTATAAACTACTCTATTTGTTATTCGAGAAATAAATGTAAAACAGAATATATTTTTGTATTATTTATTTTTATTCTAACAGTAATGTTATTATAAAATTTTTAAAATATTTTTTTACCATAATTTAAAAATGTAGATATCTTATAAAAACAAAAATACAATAAAATACATAAATAAAACATGTAAAAAGTATAAAACTAATACAGTACTGTATATGCACTTTTAAAATGTCAATACTCAATAGTGTTTTATGATTTAATATTTTTTTATTAAATATTTTAAATTCTATTATAATAATATTAAATAGTTATAAAAATTATATATAATAACTTTATCAAGAAAGTAAAATTTATATAATTATAAAAAATAAAATAATTTATGCTATTTTGTAGATTTAGTTTGTTATCTGAATAAATAATTTTAGTTCAAATCAGATTAGATTTTTAAGTTTTAGATATTATAATTTGTATTATTATATTTCAAAATAATATTTTAATATTAAAATTTTTTAGCAAAACTACCTAACCTAACCAACATTATTCGACATTATAATTAACTACATTTCTAAAATTTTAATATATTGTATAAAATACGACTTATTTTAAAAATTTTAATATTCACACTTTTTAACATTTAAATTTGTTAGTGTAATATTCAATTATAAATATTAAATTCATTTGAATTTATTATTTAATTAAATTTATTATTAATTTTAAACCTCAAAATCAATGATACAGAAATTATTATTAAATTTATGTAACTATAATTATAATATGTTAAATATTTTTATCATATATTTATAAAAGCTGGTAAATTGGTTTTATTTAAATATACATATGTTTGTATATTTAGTGACATTTAATCCCATACAGTATATTGAGCCGATTATTGACTATTATTGACATTAAAAGACAAATGTTTAATAAACATATGTGTAACTGTATATTGTTATGATTAAAATTGTTACCTTACTTTCATAGTTGATCTAATCTTAGAAAAAAATGTTGCTATGATACACATTATATTGAATTTTATTGTATAGTAATTAAATAAATTAGTTTTATATACGGTATATATATATATATATATATATATATATTTTAATTGCATAGCATCTACTGCAGTACAATGATGTGTCTCACTTTAATATACTGTAACAGTATTATCACTTATAATTTTGTCGTTAGATAAGTGAAAAAAAAATAAAGATTGAACCAACCCGTTTTTAGTAGTTTATAATTAATAAATTCATTATATATAGAAAATTAAATTAATAGTTTTTTTGCTTATTATTACAAATATAATAAAAACATTTGTCGTTTAGTTTGAGCTCAACTTACATTTAAACAATAACCTGATTCACTCATTTTTAATTAAATTACCACAATATTTGGATATAATTATGTTAATACTGTATGAAAATATTATAATATATATTTATCAGGGTTAGTAAKGGGGGTAGGGGGTGTAAGGCCAAAATACTCCCCCTAAGATAGAGAAATTGGGATTTTACCCCCAGACTTTTTGACCAAATTGGAAAAATTGTCGCTTAAAAACGACGAGAAATGACCCCCCCCCCCCGCTAAAATTTCGGCGCCTAAGGTGCCGAAAATTTTTTTGAAATTTATAAAAATTTTAATTTTAGTTGATACTATTTTAGTAAATATTTTTATGTTTTTAATATTTATAAAAATCTAATTATTGATTAAAAATAGTTAAAATAACATTAAAACTCATCAAAAAATAACATTATTTTAATTAAAATAAACTAAAAACTAAAAAATTACCTATTTGTTGAAAAGAGTAATCATATTACAATTAAAATATAAGTTTAAGATAGTTTAAGAAGTTAATAAAACAATAAATACTTATATTATAAGTTTTTTATTAATAATTTTTAAATTTTAAATAAAAAATTTAAAAATAATTTCAATTTTGTACTTAATATAATTAAACTTTAACGAAATTTGAGTTAAATAAGTAGTATTCAGTCAGTATTTGTATAATAATAACATTTAAAAAATTACTATAAACATTAAGTATTATTTAAAAAATTAATTATGTTAAAAGTTAAAAATTATTAACATACTAAAAATAACTCATAGTGTATCATTAATGCTTTTATCAACTATTTTTAAATCTTAAATACATTATTTTATTTTTTTGTTAAAATTTGTTTTTAATTTTTAAAATTTAAAAAAAATTATTTTTTGTTAAAATTTAAGTTTTTGTTAATTTTTAAGTTTTTTTTTAAATATTTTTGGAAATTTTACCTATTTTTTCGGGAAGTTATACGGGAACTTATAAAAATTTTATTGAGTTTACATGGGAATATTCGGGAACTTAAAGAATTTTTAAGGTATTTTCTCTTGACCCCCCCCCCCCATGATTTTGGATTTTTGAAAAAATTGCCGTTTAAAAATGCTATAAAAATCTTACCCCACCCCCAAGACTTTTCGAGAATTTTGTAAATTTTACCCCGGTCTACCCCCCCTAAAATCCAAAACCTTGCTTAACTCTGATATTTATAGTACAATTTGTACATTAAAACTATATTTTATTATACAGTATAATTTTATCATGTACTGAAATATATATAACTACACTGGACGACATAACTATAGAATATTATATAATCTAATTAAATAAGACTTAAATTCAATTGAATTAAATATTTTATAAAATTATTAAAACATAAGGGGGGATATAATAAAAATAATAAATTAAAAATAACAAAATAACCAGTTWTATTAAATTATGAGATAATCCTTATAATCTCAACACAACACGTGTGCCATAAGTTTTGAATTGGTCGGTAAGGACGCCATATTTCATACCAAAACAATTAAAAAGTAAGTAATTGGTAAATTTAATTAAATTTAATTTATAATATAMTAATTAATTAATTTGTTTATTTTTAAAGACCAAAATGGGCCGAAAAACACAATTAACGGATGTTGAAAGAGGCCAGATTGATGTCTTGCGGCGAACACATCCCGACTGGACGGCCACAAAAATAGCGACCGAAATAGGTCGTTCACAACCGACTGTAAGTCGATACTTGGCCGATCCCGAAAATTATGGACTAACTAGAAATTTTGCCGGTGGGTCTGTTATGGTTTGGGTGGCTATCGGTTACTTTGGAAAATCCGAAATTGTAATCATTGATAGCTGCATAAACTCTGACAGATATCAGGACATAGTTGACCAGTTTTTATTGCCAATTGGACCACTAATTGCTGATGTCCCGTGGATATTCCAGCAAGACAACGCGGCACCCCATCGGTCCGGGTCCACAATGGACTGGTTTGCGGCCAACGATGTCGAAGTTCTTTCGTGGCCGGCACGGAGCCCCGATCTCAATTGTATTGAGAATCTGTGRGGTTGGTTGGCTCGCCGAGTCTACCGAAATAGTCGRCAATTCGACAATCGGCCACARTTGATTTCGGCCATCAAAGAGGCATGGTCAGAGGTTCCTCAGGACYTTTTAAAGCGTCTTATAGATTCTATGCCTAATCGGATGACCGAAATTCTTATTCAAAAAGGCKGGGCAACCCATTATTAATTTATTTTAATTAGATTTAATTAATTATTCTATATTTTTGTCATTTATAAATATATTTTATTTAGTAATTATGATTATAATTAGTATTTATTTGATTTTAATTAAATTATTTTTTATGTTTTATTTGTGTTTCTATTTTTTGAATTAATTTTATAAAGTATTTTTAATTTTTAATATTAAATTTATTAATTATGATTAAATTAACCATTATTCTATACTAATGTCGTTTAGTGTATATAAAAAGCAATCATTACTTTTATAATATAACTTCAATAATACTTTATAGTTTATACTGTAATTTATATTATATTTAAAGTTGCTTTATATGTGTTGTTTTATTACACTAATATTTGAATAATACATTTTAATTTTTAAAATTATTAAATTATTATTAACTCAAATGCGTGTTAATTAAGAAACCGTTTGTTAAACTTAATACTATATTAAATACATACATAACTGAAACCTAAAAACTAGTACCAAAACCGTATGAAAACATTTAATATTTTAGTTTCAAAAGAACCAAACCATAGATTGCTTACTCTATTTGGTGTTAATTTTATTACATTTTCTTATWCTAATTGAACACATTTATTAGTGATTGCTTTAATTATTATATTATATATATATAATTATATAATATGTTTTAATACAAAAAATACAAACAATTACAATACAATACAAATAAAAATAATTTTGTCAATTTATGTATTGATAACATGCAAAATTTTAAATAAACTTATATAATTCAATTTTTATTTATTTAACATAAAAACTAAATAATAAAAATTGGATAAAAAATAGTGAAAACTGTTGGCAGTGTTGGATGTGTTGGATCTGTTAGTTAATGATTCCTATAAATTGGTTTAAATCACAATCATTGGATTCATTTGCTTCACATTCGCCGTATTTGAAATTCATTTCAGAAATACCAATAAAACCTCTATTACTATTTGACAGCGGATTAAATCGGACTTCAATGAAGAATCGGGGGTTACTTCGGCTCAAATCAATTGTCAAACTGGATGTCTGCCACCGATATGACCTGTCGTTACGCTTTTGCCAAACACAGTAATTCCTGACATCTTGTTGTATAACATACAGGTTCTCTATGCTGTGTCCGCAGAGAATATATTCAATGGAAAGGCATCCATAGCGACATCCATTTGTTGGAAAATAGGGTGTTATGAGTCGGGCACCGGAGGATTGTGCTCTTACTAAGTCTAAATAGAGTAGGCCTTTCCTGCCAAATACTGTTCCCATTTCTGTTAACATTAATGTAAAGTAGGATTTCATATTATATTGATTATGAATACCACAGTCGTTGACATCAAACTCGCATTTCCACACCTGAAGAGCAGTCATTGAAATGAGTTGTGTTAAAGAGCTTTGAGTTTGTGATTCAGATGAGTGGTGTCTGTATTGATGTGGAGATCGACTATCATATCGATGATTAACAAAACCTCTTGAATGTTGTTGTCTTGATTTGTGAGACCAACCGGTATTTTGGCAGTTGAATTGGTTTTGGCAGTCATTCATATCTTGATAGTTGGTTTGATAATCTGTTTGAGATTGAGTTGCAGTTTGCGGACAGTTATTAGAGTAATGGCAGTCCAGGTCTTCACCGTTCACTACATTTAATTCACTTGAGTGTCGGCCATAGCATTGCACACAATTGTATCTCACATATAATATTAGACCAATTAATAGTATTTTAAATAACATTTTAGATCTATTTTAAAAATAATTTTAAATTTGTAATAAAAATCATTAATTTTCAAACTATAAAAATTAACATATCTTTAATACAGTATATCAAGAAATTAAATTTTATTAAATTATAAAACAAAAAAAATTGTTTGCAAAAGTCTGTTACAAGTTAAAATTGTAATAAAAATTGTATGGTTGCAAATATTAATTAATTTAAATTAAGACATTAGTAAATGAGTAAAAAAATTATTTAATTTACAATCAAACTAGTTTAATAAGAAGATAACGCATATATTACTAATTAAAAATAGCTATTAAAAACAAATTACCTGTAATTAATTTGATAAATGTATAGACAATTAGCACATGAGATAGAAAATGGATATACAAATATATACTCATAAACTGAATTAACGATACAACTGAATAAAATAATTATAAAAATTATTAAATTTTAATAATATTTTGTTTATACAAATCAACGACAACTAAGCATTTGAATTATAATTCGTGATTTAACTTTCAGATTCTCTCAATAAATGAAAAATTTATTGTAAATTAAACTATCGTTACATAAGTTTTACGCATCATTGATGCCATATTGCAATAAATATGTAAAGAATATTGAATGACAACTAAGAAAACATCAAAAATACATGTATTTAAAAAAATTTGCTAAAATTATATAATTGTCAAAATATCTATAATTATAATTGTAAGTATAATTAATTAATATAAAAATTTGTTTTAATAAAAAAAAGAATTTTTAATTATTGATTATATGTGTTAACAATTTTTTATGATAAAAATAAGACCAATTTTTAATGATAGCAACATATGATATATTTTATGTACATTTGTTTGCTATATGTAATCATAAAAGTGAAAACTCATTGAAAAAGGCAAACAAAAGTCAAAATAGCGTTAAGAAAACGTGACTCAAATTGGGTTTATTTTATACAGCAATTAAAAGTTTAAAGTTAGATATTATATGTTATAAATTATAAATTTATTTTACTAATGAATTGTTTTATTGACAATTACATTAAAATACATTCTTGGATTTGATTGATACAAAATAATTAGTATAATATATTTATGCAAATATCGTGTGTTTTTATTAAATTAATTTTTAAAAATTAATTATTTTGTAGAAGAGTTATAAAAATAAAATTATTAAAATGTTTAATAGTTATTCAGTTTAGTCTTAATTAAACAAAGTTTAATATGATATTATTGAACAAATAATAAAGTTAAGAGTTATTTAAATATATTATTTTATTCTAACGCAAAACAAGAATATAAAACATTTTATTTTAAAAAATTAAACTAATAATTATTTTATAATAAATTATAATCAAAATGTTTTATTTCACAACTAATATACTTAAAGAAAACTTAAAAATCTTTCATTTAAATATAAAATAATTTTAATTTGGTTTTTAAGATCTATTGCTTTTATATAATTTCGTATTATAATCATATTATTTTAACATATTGTATAAATATACCATAATATACCATAATATACCATAATATACCATAATATACCATAATATACCATAATATACCATAATATACCATAATATATTGTATTGTAAATATTCTGTTATTAATTTAAATTAATATACAGTTTTTCATTATTTTTTCATTATTTTTCATATATTGTATTTAATTGTTTAATAAGTTTGAACAACATTTTGAAAAAATACATATTATGTAAATTTAATATTTGTAATAATTTATATAAATTATTTATTTAAATAATTTAAGTTTAATATACATTATTTTTAAGTTAAAATATTTAAACTAATGATAATTATTTAAAATACATGATGAGTTAAAATGATTTAAAATAAACATTAAAATATGAATAAATTTATTTTTTGTTTGACATGCTTTATATGTAATTTTTGCTTAATTTATACAATTAAAATGTTAATATTAATARTATAGTTTAATAGGAACTTCAATATTAATATTATTTATACAATATATAATAGAACTTTTGATATAATTTATAATTTTATAATTAATAAATAATTGCAATTTTGTAATAACATTTATAATAACAGTTTTTTCTATATAAGACAAACACTGTATTAATTTATAAATAGTTATAAGTATAGTAATCTTATAAATAAATAATATATAATTAATTGGTGTCCAATTGTTTGTGTCTAATCCTAATGTAGTTAAGTATCGGAAAAATATCATTCATATCTCCGGCACTCCTCCTAAAGGCCATCCTTCTGATGGGTCCCTTAAGACAAGGTGTTGTCGACTCATATCCGGCAATATAGTTGGCTCTCTTACCAAACCTCGGAGGCTTCTTCATGTCATAATTATTACAACCAATCGGTGCTGCGCTTAGTATTATTAGCGACAAATAACATACAATTATCAATAAATAAAACGCTGATATCTTTGATATCTCTACCATTTCAGCAATTAATCGGTAAAGTCTCTAAATTTATAAATAAATAGTTTTTTCTATATATATATATATTATTGGTTTTATTTTAATTTAATATTTAATTTAATTGTTATTTAGTAAAAATTACATTAATTATTTAATTAAGTTAAACAGCTCAAAAAAATTAATGTTTAAGAAATAAAATAAATATCTAATTCAAAATTATATTTTGTGAAATAATAATTATTAAACAAGTTTAATATAATTAATATTAAAGCAGCAAAACATTTCAAAAATAAGTTTTAAAATATAATGTAATTTTTAAAAACAAGTTAATTAGTATTAATATAACTTTTTAACTTTTATAAATATATTAACATGATTAATTATAAAATATAAAACTTTTAAATACCTTTAATAATTGAAGATTAATAAATTAGTTAAACTAAATAATAAAAATCACAAATTTATAGCATTTATTAAATAAGTTTTTGTTCAAATGATATTCAATTTATTGTTCACACATTTTTTACATACATTTATAATAAAATAATTATATTGTAATAGTTTTGAGAACTCAGTTGTTGGCTATATATGTAACGACACCAACACTACTATCTGTCTAATGAATGGCTACTCTAATGCTCAGACATAACAAATGCTCACCAATTGTCTAAAAAAGAGACAAAAGTTTTTTATTATATTGAGTTTTGTGACGTTATGTCATCTAATGTTTAGTCTCACCTCACCATAAGCTCATCACTAATGATAACACACATACACTTCGGTGTTGAGGACTGTTAGCCCTAATACTAGACATGACATACAGTTTTTAATTATTCATTACATAATAAATTACATAGTTTATTTTATCAACCGTTTTATATATACTTAATATTATTATTACTAGTGTCTTGATTTCCAACTAAAAAAATTATTTTGTCGGTTCAACACTTATAACTTTGACTTAGTATGTCCACCTAACTTGACCAGTGGACGCTATTTCCGAAATTTTATTATAACTATAAATAACTATTTGTTGGGTTAGAAACTATAAAAACTTATAAATAACTATTTCAGTTATTTTGAAAAATATAAGCATTAAATTGTAAAATTAAGCACAAATATATGTAAAAACAAAAAGTAATAGTTATATAAATTATATAAAATGTGTAAACTGTTTCAACTCATATTACTTTTTTAACAATAGAAATAATTAGTTTATTTATATAAATCATTTTTGTAAATATGCTGAAAACAAATGAATTATATATCAGTTGAAATATTTATAAAAAATAAATAACTATTTAAATAACTATTTGGCTTTTTTAGCAACTATATACAACTATTTAATACAGTTTAAATAACTATTTTAAAAACTATTTGACTTTTTTAGCAACTATTATAACAACTATTTAATAGAGTATAAAAAATTATTAATCAATACACTAATTATTACACTTATCAAGATTATTCAATTCATTATCTAATTTAATAGAGTGTATATTACTGTTAAAATTATTGATAACATTTATTACTAATCTAACATTATAACATATTTTAATAATTAATAATTAATGACAAATATTGACATATTAAATTTAATTATTTCAGATATTTAAAATAATTTATTATAATAATATAAAAAGTATGCTAAAAGTTAACTTTATTTTTTCTCGGAAACATATTATCTCTAGTATTTATCTCTTGGGATAGATTTTTATCATTAAGGTTTCAAATTGAAGTTAATAATTTAATAGTGTATTTATATCAAATTTATATGCAATGTATAGAAAAATTAAAATTTATCATTCAATGATTCATTAATAAATAATTATACTATTATTTGTTATTACAAAAAATTTAATATTCATTTGACTTTTAATGTTAAATGACATCAACACATATACTATAGTCTATTACAGTTAAGGAATTAAGTTTAAATATTATTACATTTTGTGTAAACAATTGAGTTTAATCTGAAATTGATATTTCTCTTTAATAGAATTATAAATTATATTATTAATCTTAATATATTATAAAACAAAAATTAAATTAATATATTTAAAATAATATATTTTGTATTAACAAATAATATAATATTCTGATAATATTTATTATTACTATAAATACAATATAATTGTTGTTTAAATTAAAAAGCATAACAATATTGGTTAACACTATTATAGAGTTATTGTTGCATTTAATGTATGATATATACTAAATAGTACATTAAGATAATTTGTTTTTAAATATTATAACACTATAAAACATAATTTTATATTATTTTGCGAAGAGAATCAATTTTGTCATAATTAATATTTAATGGTTTATTAGAAAATGTTAGTCAAAAATATATAAATAATCGAAACATTATAACTATACAATGAAATATAAAGTAATCAATAAAATATACAAAAAATATAATTAGATAAATAATAAAAATAGCATTTTTTCTAAGAAATTAATTTTATCATAAAATACACACTTCATGTGTATAAAAATAACAAAAACATGACAATAGAGAAGTGAAATATTAGTAATATAATTAAATTAAACAATTATAGTGTTATTTGCCAAACATAGAGAGTCTATAATTTAAAGACAAACTTTTATTGTTATTATTTTACTGTAACTTATTTATCACACAAACACAACAATTGATGGATTATATAGTTTTGTTGAATGTGTCACTATTTTTGTTGTCAGGAAATGTATAGTCAATTGAGGGGTTTAATGACTCGGACTTTACTAGGAATTTACTGTATTTTTTATATTTTATTATATATTCAATTTAGTAATAAACTTCTGCTATGATTTAATTAAAATATTATTAAAAATTATTAAATTAAAATATGACAATAATTTCTATTAAGTAAACAATACTGTTTTTTATTTCTTATGGTTAATATAATAAGTTATATAATGATTTAAGTTATTTATTATTGTCAAACATATTTTGYGAGTGATATCTCTAATTTATAATATAAATAATCAAAAATATATTTTAATACATACAACATATTTAGCAAATTCTAAAAATACAAATCAATTAATTAATAACAATTTGGACAATTATACTAAAATTTATAATTATAAACTATAAACTATATAATTAAATTATAATTAAATTTTCAAAAAATATATTATTTTGCAAAAAGTCAAATTTTAATTTTCATATAATTGACATATAATTAAAAATAAATATATATTATGTGGCAATTATTTTAAAATTGTATATTTAGATAAAATAATTGATTATAATTTTAAAATATTTTTAAAAATATTTGATATTATTTTATTAAGAAAACAAGTTCATAGTTTAAAATAATGTTTATTTTAAAATATAAATTATGACTCATTTTAAAAATTAATTTATATAATTAATTAATTTTTATTTTAATTACAGCTCTTAATGTGCTTTAATATGTTATTTGATGTCATTTTTAAGTGTTTTATTTTATAAAAAATTAATTTGTTATAAAAGATAACATTTATATAATAGTGAATATTAAAACTTTATTTAATTATATAAATAGGCTAAATATATTTTTTAAATTAATAATAAAAATAATACAATAATTAGACTAAATGAGGAAGTTTTTGAATCACCCAATTTGAATGATACAACTTTCCTCTAGTAAATAATCAAAATTTATAAACTAATAATTTTGTAATCTATTTAAAAATGAAAACAATATTGTTTTAAATTTATATTAGTTATTTAAACAAAGTTAGTTAAAATGATTAAACTAACTATAAGTCTATTTATAATTATAATTTTTTCACAAAATTCATTAAATGCTGAATTGCCGACACTTTACGAGTATTATACTAATGGTAGTATCACTAGTGGTTTGATAAGTGGATCCAACGGATTCACATTAAATGGTAAAGACATAACACTTTTGAGTGGAGAAATGCATTACTTTCGAGTCCATCAAAACAATTGGCGACCAATTCTTGAGCGAATGAAATCGGCCGGACTTAACACTGTTTACAAATATTTAATAATATATCAATTGATATAATATTAATATTTAATTTAAAATTTAGATACAATTTTACTCGCCTTGGAATTTACACGAAGAAATTCCTGGAAATTTTGACTTTGAAACCGGAATATTAAATATCAGTGATTTTTTGACAGCAATACGTGAAGCAGATATGTTTGCTATGTATAGACCCGGACCGTACATATGTGCCGAATGGGAGTTCGGAGGTCTACCCGCTTGGCTGCTCAGGGATTCTAATATGAATGTCAGATCCATGTATAAGCCATATATAAAAGCAGTTGAAAGATATTGGAAACAATTGTTTGATACAATCAGAGGATTTCAATTCACTGTAAACGGCGGACCAATTATTGGCGTCCAAATTGAGAATGAATTTGGATCTCTCGGTAATACTGCTAAAAGTGTTAATGATTTGAATTACATCAAGACTTTAGGATCAATTGCTAAGAAATATGGAATTCAAGAATTATTGTTTACATCAGATGGTCCTCAAAGAAGTGGATCTTCTAATGGTTTGATATTCGCATAAAATATTTATTTTTTATAAATTGCTTTATTTTATAGAATATCTCCAAACAATTAACTTTAATAAGAATTCGTTGAATAACTTAATGAAACACAAGAAAGCAAATCCAAGTCAAGCCTTATATGTGGCCGAGTATTGGATCGGTTGGTTTGATAGATGGGGTGCTAAATATCATAACACACAAAATGTCACATATTTTGCTCAACAATTTGATGAAATAGTATTTCAAATGAACTCATCGTTTAATGCATACATGTTTATAGGCGGCACTAACTTCGGATTTATGGCCGGCAATGTAGGCACTATAGACAGTGGTGTATTGGGACAGGCATTTATAACCAGTTATGATTATGATTCACCTCTTACTGAATCAGGTAAGGTATATCTAATATAATATTGCATTATTTATAAGTATTAACTCATACTAAAATTATTAATATTTAAGGTAATTATACGATTAAGTATTGGAAAATTAAACAATTAATTCAAAAATTTAATGATGAAAGAAAATTACCAAAATTACGGACACAATTACCGCCTCCTATTAATAAAGCAGCAAATTATGGGGTGATTAATATAACTGAGAAATTAAGTTTAAGTCAAGTTTTGAAATATATAAAACCGTTTCAATCAAAAACTGTTGTTTCAATGGAAAACATCAATTTAGGCCCAAATTTTGGTCAAAACTATGGTTTTACTTTGTATCGCACAGTTATACCAATTAGTAAAGTCATAACTTTTTCTAAAGGTATTTAATTTTTTAAACAAATTTTTCAAACAAATAATTTATTTTTGTTTTAATTTTAAAGGCAAAGTCAACGATAGAGCGGCAATTAGTGTGAATGACATTCAAATTGGTTTTGTTTATTCAAAAAAAGTTCATTTGAACACAAAATACCTGAAATTGTTTTTAATTCAAACAATAAAACTACTTATAATTTAGATATTTTGGTTGAAAATATGGGAAGAGTTGGTTTCACAGCAATGATTAAGAATATGACAYTACAGAGGAAGGGTCTCAATGAAGATATAATCATTGATAGCAAAGTGCAAAATGATTGGCACATCTATGCTCTAGAATTAAAGAAACAGTTTATAGATAATCTTAAAAATGAAAAATGGGAACCAATTGGCAAATATTTAAGTCCAGCATTTTATAGAACATACCTAACCATTGATGACTCACCACAAGACACATATATCAAGTTTGACAATAACTGGACCACTTGTGTTGTGTTTGTCAATGGCTTCAATTTGGGTCGTTATTGGAATGTCGGTCCACAACGGACTCTATACATACCGTCACCAATATTGAGGAAAGGATCAAATGATATCATATTATTTGAAACTCAGAAAAATGGATATCAAATAGAGTTAATAGAAACACCAATTTTAGGTTAAATACAGGATATTTGAAATAAAGTATCAATATTTTTATAATTTCACAAATAATAATTAAAAATCACTTATATTGGTATTGTGCAATGAAAGTGACCCTTGATATAAATTTTTTTAAAACTAATTTTATAAAAAAGTTAATTAAGTTAGATTAATTTTATTTTCACTTTATAAAACTATAACATCTCCTCATTTGTCATGAAAATTTTTAATACATTTGATAAACAACTTCCTGTGGTTTTTAATCGAAAAGCACATCGACTACCATTTAGACATCATCTGGAATTTTGATTTTTTCGATGTTAAAGGAGTGTTGTATTGATCGAAACAAATAACATTTTGACAAAGCAATATTTGATCAATATGATAATTCATGAACCGTTTTAATCAATCTTATAAATCACTTCGAATTTACTAATAAAAAAAGTTCTGGCATATTTGCACTTAATTAGCCTATTGTGTAAAAGCAAGATTATATAGTAGTTAAATAAATGACAGATATTTTTAGTAAAATGAGGTCAAATCTGTTTTAATAGTTAATAAAATCAATGACCAATATATCTCGAATTAATTTAAATTAAAACATCAAATTTATCACTTATAATTTATATATTAATTTCATTTAAACCTTTGATGTCAGTCACGGACTTTCTTTATCTTCTACATTAACACCTTTTGTTTTTAATTTCTTTAACTAACGCTGATATGCTCTCTTAGTGACGGCTTCAAGATAAGTATAGCTAAAATTTATTGCGGGTTTCAATAGATTAGTTTTGTAATGATATTCATATTCTATCTCATATTTTAATTGGATGTCATGCGAGTTCAAGCCGTCTAACTATTTTATTTTAAGTTATATTACAATTCTTTAATATCAAAATTAAAGACTAGTAATCAATGTATCTGTATGTGAACAAATCACTTTTTAAACATTACATGGGGTCACACAAAAATAAAGTTACTTTTTGTTATTTGATTTAGCTCACTTTCTATACACGGCACCAATATATATACATTTGTATGTTTACTGATAATAATAATTTATAATCTATTTATGATTTAATAAATTTTGTTATTAAAAATAAATTATGGTCAGTCAAATTTTATAAAATAAATTTTTGTTAACTAATTTATGATTTAAATCTGTATATAATATAAATTAGATTGTTTTGATTATTATAAAATTATCTAATATATGTTAATTTAAGAATATAGTCATTAATAAAAGATCCAATATATAGGACACTCTGTTTATCATTGATCCGCACTTCTCTGACCTCTGAAAGCAACGTATATATCTCATGATTGCCGTGAAGTGTTTGAATAATATTGCCATTGATGTCGATCTCAACAATCATACCATAATTTCTTGAACTATCTTTGAACAGAATGGCCCCTAATATAAATCCACTCTTAAAATATGATCCAAATTCTTGAAGAGCCGATACATTGAGGATATCTCCGACAGATGTGATAGCACTTCCCAACAAATGTGTAAAACGACACAAAAATTTTCTCATAAGAGGCCTATCCATATAAAAATCAATATTAGATGGCTTAGAGGCAGTCCTAGCAGATCCCAGTGCTACCCAATATGTCTCACATTTAGTGTCAACACTTCGCCTTATATTATCGGGTTCTCCCGGTAGGTCTGCCAAAATAGCCGACTCTCCTTTTTTAGGACCTTTAATATAATGTTTGATAACACGTCGTGTAATCCATTCATTAAATAGTATAGAATTTTTGTCGTCACTTATTTCCATACCGTTTGGCAATAATATATCTTTTACGACTGATTCTACTTTACGGGCATTTATGTCATATTTGACAATTCTTCCCGTATCTGATCCAAAGACAGTAAACATCATTTCAAAAAAGTCAAATCTTACACTAATATCGGATACATATAATACATGTCCTCCATTAAGTCCTGCGCCCTCATCAATTGCTACATCATTGAAAAACTTTGATGATTGTCCTCCCAGTGCTTTGGTGTCTTCAATATCAAAAACAAGTTCAACTTTTGGTGTCTTTGTAAAAATATTTTTCACCAAAAATACACCAATATTTGGATCGACAACATATAGTGTTCCTTTAGAGTCAAATCTCATACCCGCCGGACGACTACACTTTGACCGGTTGTATGGATTGATTTGATAACAACTTTTCTCTGAAAGTCTAAGCAATCGTTTGACATTATTATCGTTCACTTCATAAAGATATCCATCTTCAGCGCCGGTGATTAGTCGGCCATTGAATTGTGCTATAGATTCGGGTCCCACGATCTGATTCTTCAATATTACCGACGATTGTGTTAAAGCATCGTTTGCTTTGAACGGACCAACAAATTCTTCGGGTAATTGTCGGTCACGTGGTTTCGGGTCGATGTCAAGTAATATATTTGCCGGTAATATTAATATCAGTGCAATGAAAACACCAAAATAAAGAGCTATTTTAAACATTAACTTGATCATTTTAACAAAGTTACATTATTTTTTAACAAATATTATTATTATTTACTATTATGTAATATTTATCCAATTTAGCTTTATTTTTTTTAAATGTTATACAGAAACATTAATTTTTATTCTCATTAGACAATAAAAAATTAATATAACAGTATTGGATTCAACATTAAGTATACACTTAAAGTAAGATTTTTAAAAATATTATATTAATATTTCTATCAAATCACAGCAACTTTTATCAATGAAATTATGTTGTACTTTGAGATAAAAATAAATTGATAATAATTAATAAATTAGTGCTTAACATTGATATAACAGCTAATCAGCTAACAGTAATTAATATACAGTGAATGTATTGTAACGTTATATAAAAATAAACAGTTAATGAATAAAAATTAAACATAGTATTTATATAACATAAATTATATTTATAATTATACATTTGTAGTATAAAAAAATATTGCATATTCAGTTTTATATGAGTAATTTCTAATAAATTTTTCTTAAAAATTTTATACAATGTTTCTGAGTAAACGTACAAAATAAATTACAAAAATCTATTAATTTTGTAAACTTTCACTAGTAATTAAATATCAATGTCTAATAAGTAAAAAAAATTAATTATTGCGATATATTGTACAGAACTGATATGAGAACATAAATTTCTTTTAGAAATTTTCAAAAAAGTTTCTAATTCTCTAGAAATTTTCCGTTTTGACATTTAKGTCTATTACACAGATTAGTACTCATCTGATTTTTTACATTAATAGTAGAGTACATATAGTATTGTTAATCAATATTGACGATAATTGACTCTAGGCAATTTTGAAATAAGCATTATAACAAGGTTATCTAAATTATATTAATTAGTTGTTAAAAATTATATATCATTTATATAAATTGTTTATTTAATAATATTTTTATAAATTGTTTTATCTATAATATATTATTATAATATAATTAACAAAATAAAGTATAAATAAAACTATGTATTAAAATACAATTTAGTTAATGACATTTCTAATTATCAATTAAAATAAGATAAATAATTTGACAAATTTATCTTTTTAATGTTAATTTTCCAATAAAATTATTAATATATGAACCAATATATAAAACCGATTCCTTATCATTGAGAGGCACTTCTCTGACTTCGGACAGTCGGGTATAAGTGTTGTCATTTGTCTGAAGAGTGTTCACTATATTGCCATTAATGTCGATCTCAACAATCATTCCGTAAGAATTTGATTCAAATTTCATAACTATTTCTTCAATGAGACCACCGTTTTTTAAATACAATCCATAACTCTTTACTAAATCATTGCCAACAATCTGACCGCTATAGTGGACAACACTACCCAAGAGATGCAAAACACGACAACAGAGTTTTCTAAGCAATGGTTTCTTGAGATAATAGTCCAACTCATTTGGTTTGGTTGTTATTCGTGCAGACAAAAGGGCTAACCAATAGGTCTCTTGTTTAGTATTACCACTCCTCCTAATATTGTCCGGTTCTCCGGGCAATTCGCTTATCAACTCAATTGACTGACCCTTTTTGGGTCCATTTATATAGTGCTTAATGACTCGTCTGGCGATATATTCATTAAATAAAATAGCATTTCTGTCATCAGTTATTTCGACACCATTTGGAAACAACAGTTTATCCGCCACTAAATTGACTTTTCGGGCATTGATATCATATTTAAATATACGTCCCATATCTGAACCCATTATGATTAAGATAGCTTGGTGACATCTAAATTTTGTGCTCACATCTGATATGTACAGAACATCACCACCATTAAGACCGGCGCCCTCATCGATGGTCAGGTCGTCTAAAAATTTCGATACCTTTCCCATTGCATTGGTTTGTTGTATATCAAGGACTTGTTTTATATTTGGATGACTTGAGAATACATTTTGTATTGAAAATACACCTAAATTTGGTTCGACAACATAGAGTACTCCTTTGGAATCAAATTTAAGACCCAGAGGTCGGCCACAGTTTGTTAAATTAGTTGAGATATCATAACAACTTTTTTCTGCTAATTTGAACAGTCGTTTCTTAGTGTCTTCACCGGTAATTTCATAGATATACCCGTCAGCAGAACCGGTAACCAAGCGATTGTTAAATAAAGCAATAGACTCGGGACCTATAATTTCATTGTCCAACAGTTTGCTTGACTCTGATAATCGATCATTCAGTTTGTATGGACCTTCAAATGCTTTGGGCAGTCTATGCATGAATTTCTTGGGTTTAATGTCCAGGAGTACACTTCCAGGTAATATCATTACAAGTGTCGCAAATGCACAAACATAAAACAATATTTTAATCACTGTTTTTAACATTTTTGAAAAATTTTTATATTCAAACTTCAAAGTATTATAATGTTATACAGTATAGAAATATATATATCGGTAAGTTTATAATGTTTATACTGTTATATATATATATATATATATATAAGAAAAAATTATGTTTGAATACAATGAAGTAGTTTTATTTATTGTTTAACAAAACCATTATTAAAGCTACAATGTATAATAAGTCAGCAATTTTAATCAAACAATAAATAACAAATAACAGTATAAAAAGTTAATCACAAATTAAAACAATTATAACTGACACTATTATTATTAGTTGTAATAAAACTGAAACTGAATATAATTTCAAGTGTTTATTGGATATTAACTTTTATTATATTATATTATTTATAAATTGTTTCGTAAATGTTTCATAGGGTTTTTATTAAAAAAAACATTTAAGTTGAATTTTGAATTTTATTTCAAGTAATTTATATGTTATTTTTCCATACTTTTTATAGATAATCAATTAATTGGTAACTTATCAAAGTAAATAATACTAATTATTTGCGTCAATAAACCAAAGTTTTAATGAACAATAAATGATAAATTATTGATAATACATATATAAAAATTACATTCACTTCAATGAGTTGTTCAAATAATAACTTAATATTGTTTTTGATGTGCGATAAGACATTTTATTAGTTATTAAGTTAATTATAATTCACTTTTGAATACTTAAATTAATTTTATTATATTATAAATATTTTATTTATAACTAAATATCTACTGTATTTTAAATTATTAGTAGTATTGTAAATTTATTTTATTAGATAAACTTCTGTATTACACTGTATTTTTATAATAATTAATAATAATATTTGTAAAAAAATATTAGTTTTATAATTGCAATAAAGTTTAAATTAAATATTAGTTCTCAATAAAAGCGACATTATTTGCCATTTGTTAACCATTTGTGCATAAATTGCAAAATGTCTCAAATGACAGGATATTTGTCACAAACATTGCATAAATAGATAAATAATTTCCATCTTTTAAATAATTTGTATGTTTGACAAACAAATGAAAGGAAAGCATATTTTTATTTGAATTAATTATTTTCTAAAAAACAAGTTTACATTTTGTCACATTTGTATAATTTATTAATAATACTGATGTCACCATCACTATAGCCATCATCTACTGGATGATCATAAACAGTGTTTGTTGAGACAATTGATTCAATAGTTTTGCGACCATTTCTGCTGAAAGCTGTCGGTCCGTATAACATAATTGAGTCAAAATCAAATGCTGTCATCAATTGATTTTCGTTTTCTATTAATTTAGCGAACTGGTAGTCCATACCAAACTTGATGTTTTCAAAGTGTATTTTGATATATTGATCCCTATCCGGTCGGTTATGTTCATGAAATAATCCTATAGCGTGAGTCAACTCATGCATTACTGTCCTTAGATAATGACAACCCTCTCCCAGTGATAAGTCTTGTCTTCCATCATAACGGCCCACATATGAGTTGCATCCCTCACCGAGATATACAAACACATAATTTGCTTCATTTGTCCTCATCTTAAATGTAATACATGTCCGCTGAGTGATGTGATTCATTGTCCGATGAATAAGATCCAAGTGCTCTGTTAATGAGTCGTCAATTTTATAGTAAATAATACCATCTGTCCATAGATTGACCACTTTGGAGATGGCTTTAAAATTGCCATTTTGTCGGACTCCTAATATATCGCCTTCAAAAAGTTGCGGATTTTCCATAGGATTTCTACCATTTTTATCCACTTTAATATAATTACTATTTTTAATAATCGTTAAATATTAAGAGTTTTAAAATCATTATATTACCTGGGTATGACATCAAAGTTTGAAATAAGTATAATATTGATAAAAATGTATAATTAGAGTAAATTTTGATTATAAGGGTAATAATCTTACCAAAATATTTACAAAACATAAAATTAAACATTTTTTAATATAAAGTAAAGTATTAGAAAACCAAAATTTCATATAAAATAATTAGTATTTTAATTTTATTTCGTTTTTGTAATTAAATTATGTAATTTACAATGCGGACTATATTAATATATCGAAAATTAAAATAATTTAGTATAAAAATTATATTTATAATAAAATAAAATTTGCTAAAAATGATGATAAACCAAATTATTTTGTTAAATGATTTTAATTATTGTATATGATCAAGCTAAATTTTAATTATTATCATTTCAATTACATGTGTTTATCATAATATTGATTACGGTATTTTAAATTATACACATATAAAATTTGAAACTAGTAAATAGGTTTTATTTAAATTTTATTTTTAGTTTATATTTTAAATATAATTAATATCAAATTATATTGATATTAACTAATTATAATATAGACAGCATACTATTTAAATTATAATTTAATAACTATCATTAAATATAACATAAAGTAAAAGTTGTCTTATACAGTATAACTTGATGTACATTGATTAGTAGTGAGGTCAATGCTTTATAAATAAAATAAACTTTTATGAGTATTAATTTTAAATATACTATTATTTATTATGTTTAACTGATCAAATAACTATAATATGATTATTATTATTATATATATATAATGTTTTTTTGTGTTTTTATAATTATAATATTTGAAAATAATATTTATAAAGCTTGTTATGTATATACTGTATATCAATGCATATATTATTATTTAATTTTATTTATAATTCAGTATTCAAATGCAGTATAAATATATTTTTACTAATAAGGAGTTTTAGGTTATTTATAAACTACAATATACTGAATAAGTTATACACTGTATACAGTATAACTAATAGCTGATAAAGTTTGACTGTTAATCTTTTAACTATTAATTTAATTAAATTTTGAGTGACAGTCATTTTTGCTTAGTTTTAAAGGGGTATTATTAAACGTATTAAACAAACAAATACTGATTAAATAGTATTTATAAAAATATTTGACAAAATTATAAATAAAATAAATATGATAATACACTAAAATGAACTGTATCCATCTATGAGTGAGTGAGTGAGAGAGAGAGAGAGAGAGAGAGAGAGAGAGAGAGAGAGAGAGAGAGAGAGAGAGAGATTTATATGTATATTGAATATAAAGTTTATAAATTTATATTTATATAGTGATCTAATTTCCTCATATGATATTCATATGAAATACAGTATTGAAATACCAGTCATATTATACTGTAGTGCATTGTAATTATGTTTTTAGTCATTGTATCCAAAAATGATGGTTAAATCTCCATAAATATGCAGTAAATATAATATATCCTGTTGTTTGTATAGCAATGTTTATCATTGAATATCTCATATCATTTTGTGGCAATAATTATTATAAACATATTTAATGGTTGAATTGTATTGAACCAAACTTTTAACTTTTATTTTCCTTATTTTTTTTGTATACTTTTTGTTTATAATTTAGTGTTTTGTCTGTTAATAACCAAAAATGAACTGCAATTGCAATAAGTTATTGATTTGTTTCTTAAAAGTTGTTTTATTTTTATTATGTGTTTCGCATATAGTTTTGTACACAAAATTGTATTCAATTCCCGAATACTATCACCTATTAGATGCCGAAGCACTAGACAAAAGGATATTCATCTTAAATAAGATTATCTATTACTCACTTTTGTTGATTTGTCTCATTTCTGGTATATTCAATGGATCTGTATTTCTTCAGTCATCAACTATTGGACTGTTTTTCATTTGGTACGAAAAACATAAGCAAAATCCGGGTTTATTATGGACCGGTAGTATTGAACACATAGCTAACTATGTGTTGCTTATATCAGTGATAATCATTGGCCAACTCTTAGCATTTATAGTATCGTCTTTACGCTATACACCCGTACACTACCGATACTCGCCTGCCATCAAAGCAACCAATGATTTCAGTTATAAACACAATCGCAACACAAGTGAGACCTCATATCTGCGACCGACGGCTAATGGCAACAGTCAAACACATATCCATTATTTTGATCAGTAATTTCCAGTTAATCACTGAAATTCATCTCTTATTTTATTTGTGATGTTTAGTTGAAAATCTATGTTAACTTTAATTATGTTTAACACTTTTTTTTAATTGTTTTAATACATTTATTATGAATATGCAATCAATTAAATCTACTTATTATTATACTATGCATTACTGGTATTGTAATAGTATTTTTTAATTATTTAAAAGTTATAAAAATATCCCAATAATGTAAATCTGATTAAAATATTTAATATTATTTATTTTTATACTACAATATTGTATAATTATATTATTAAAAACTATTATAGAAGATACATGAAGATGCTATTATATGATATATTTACTTTTAATAAATAATGTATATAAAATTATAAATTGCGTAAATAAATAAATAATAATTTTTATTTAAGGTCACTTATTACTTACAATAAAGTGTTTAATTATACACAAATTAAAATTATATTTTATATCTAATAACTTATTATTTAAAATATAATAATAAATTTTATTAACAGTAATAATAGAAATTTGTTCCTTTAGTAACCGATTATCAAAAAATAAATATTTAGGTTAACATTAAATCAGATAAAAATAGGTAATAAATTGTATAAATGATATTTTTAATACATTTATCTATTAAATATATACATTGTGTTGATTGAAAAAATGAAATATTTTGCTTATAATATATTATTGAATTTATGAGTTGATATTCATCACAACGACAACAAAAATTTATTAATTGAATAAACTGTTAATGAATTCAATTTTGTTTACCTGACAATGATCTAAATATTTAGTTTATTTTAGAGTTTATTATAATATATTAATAATATAGTATTAAGGTTTCAAATAAACATTATGGTTTTAAGTTGAATTGAAGTTTCAATTGAAATATTACTTAAATAAGTGGATACTAATGCCAGTTCCGATGCGCCGATATCTCGGTCGGTCAGCCCTACAAAACAATGACCAGAGACTGATCCCGGCTATAGTTGCCTGTAATTTCTCCATATGTTTCCTTTTGTTTGGTGTCTTCTTGACCATTGCTGGTATTATATTTCGGTCGATAGCTTCTTCATCGACAGATCCAGTAACACATGAATACAACTATAATCCCTCATCGACTGCAGTAACTGTGGGAACAATTATTTTGAGTGTCGGTTCAGTGCTAACAGCCATTGGATTAGGTCTACTGTTATATGCGTGGATTAGCTTTAAAAGATATGAAATGGTTAGAAATAGTCAATTGCATCAAAACTCGACTACCAATAGTAGCGTTGGATCAGTTAATAACATTTATGAGACCACTTTCCCAAATGGTCAATCCAGTAGTCCACAAACGGTCATTCAATCTCATCCATACCCACAACAATCTACTGATTGTAGACCACAACAGGTGTACACTATTGATAATGATTACGAACCGCCACCCAGTTATGCATCTATTGTTGGCAACTATAGCGCAAATAATAGTCAATCAACGAAACACTATTAAAATAAATAGTATTCATATTTATATATTATTTTACTTAATTTTCTACTTGTATATCGGAAAAATATTTTAGATAATTACAAAAATTATTATAATTAAATTAAGCATTTTATTTATTAGATAAATTAATTTTTAACTTAATCATTTATAATCTATAATTTATATAATTATCTATATTTTACTGTTAAACATAAGATTACCAAAGAAAGGTTACCAAAAAATGATCACTTGGTTATCCTCACCAATAATATAATAATTTTAAAACATTTAACTAAATAATTTAGTTGTGAAATATATTTATAATTGAAATATGATATCAAATGAATTTTCTTATATTTCTATTTGTATTAAATTTATTAATAATAATATAAATGTTTTTCTTTCTATAAAAATGAAATATAAATTATATTTCAATGCTGTATTAAAATGACAATTATATAAATAAAATATACTATACTTTATAATAGAAAAGTTATTTCAAACTAAATACAGTATAATATGATATATAAAATAAAATGTTATTATCTATTGATTTAAAATTTAATATCCTAGATTTATTTTAAATTTTATAAACAATAAACTGATGTATATCTGTATATCGGTCACTGTCAACCATAAATGTCTCAAAAGTGATAAATAAATTTAATTACATATTAATGATTGGCTAATACAGATATTAAGTAAAAATTTAAATAATCATTAAATAGTTGAATAATAATTAGACAATAATTAAACAATTGTCTTCTATTTCATAAGTAATATATATTTTATATAATTATTTAATTTAAAGTATAATTTTTCTAAATATATATCTTTAGTTTATTAAATAGTACTCTATATATACATTTATAATTAAATGTTATATTAGATTTTATATAAATATATAATTACAAAAATAAGTATATAAATAGTACTCTATATATAAATAGTACTCTATATATAAATATATATATATATATATATATATGTATAATGTAATGTAAAATATAAATATATATGTATATATATATATATATATAACAAATTAATGATTTGATTATAAATTAATAACTTAATTAATGCGACAAAATGTAAATACAATAAAATAAGCAATTTATGATAATTGTATATTTAATGTTAGGTATTTTGTTGAGTCAGTTAAACATTAATTGTCTAATATTATGAAAAATATGACAAAATTGATAGTAATGTTGAATAATTGCCAAATAAATAATATGAATGCTATGAATGTCTCAATAAATTCAATACTTTATTTACTTATTACTTAATCATTGCATATGTACTGTAAATTTACTAACATTTTAAACATTTCATAACAGATTGTTATAAAATATGATTCATAAGGATTTTCAAATTCATGTTATCATTTAAATTATAAAATTTTAATTAAATAATTTTTAATTTACATTGAAAATATGTTTTAAACAATGAATAATAGTGTGATAAGTAAATATTTATATAAATCATAAATATTAATCAATTGAATGAAATAATCATGAAATTCATTAAATATTTTTTGATAAGTTGTCTATTATATACAGTACTGTATAGTTATATCGTGTATAGACTGTATAATACAGTTATTTAACAAACATAGCAACCGTTAACATATCTGTTATAATCATACAATATCTACATGTGCATAATTTTGATTGTTTTATTTAAATATAAGTAAATGTTTGAATGTTTAACGAGAGTAATGATGAGTGCACTTATCAGACATGTATGATATGAGACAATGATTGCATTCAATATTAATAACACTTTCACTCTTTTGTCAAACATTTAGTGATTACTTGACTGTTGTTGTCATCAATTGATACCTGTTTTGACACTTCAGTGATCATAACATTCAATCACTTGCAACCCATTTATCATATCATAGACTATGTCTTCAATACAGTCATTTCAAGACTCAAAGTTTCAAAACTTTTATCACGCCTTTAGTGAAGCGGTTAAAGACAACGAAAGTACGGCAAATATCGGCAAAATCATCGAAATGTACTTCGGCTCCAATACTAACCAATTGGCCAATAATTGGATATTTTGTCATCACTTACTTTTCACTTTCATCGGCGAATCGCTTGTTCCCGAAGAATCTGTCAATCGATTTGCAATTAACCAGCGATTACTGGGCGATCGGTCACAATTGGTCCGTCAGTTTGTCCATCAGTATCCAGAGTATCAGTTAAATTTGATACTCTTGTTGGCCAACATTAAGATCACTCTTCAGTTAACTGACGATCTATTTAATGAACTGATTAAATGTCTTTACGAGATGAGAGTCATCTCACAACACGCTTATAGACATTGGTATCTCTGTAACCGTGACTTCGAGGGTCGGGTGAATGCAATCAACAGTTGTCTCGATTTACTTGACTTTATTAATGAGACCCGAAAAGAGATTTTCTATGAGAACTACAAACAAGACATAGAGTGATCTCTTATATAATTACCAACTCTTCTTAACACAAAAAATCCGTTTTATATAAAATAATATTTTTATACATTCAATGATAATATCATATATTCACTAATTTTTACTTTTAATTTATATATAATTGACATTACTTTTGATTACTTTTATTGATTATTTGTAATTTCAAAATTATTTTCATAAGTATTCATAATAGCTTTAATAAGCGGCCAAAATGTTTATAGTGATACAAATGCCAAAACAACAAACATTATTATATTACCGGTAGTGTTAAAATAGATATAAAAATTTTAATGTAATTTTAATAATAATATAATTTGTGGTTTTAATAAATAAAACTATTATTCAATTATCTTATGACTACAACTTATTGCCATTTTTTGTTACTATAGTTTTATAATATTATCATTAATCAGTTTATTATTGTATATATTTAATACTACATATTATATATATTGTATTATTAAATAATTTATTATGTTGCAATATTGAAATAATTATTTAACTAATATATATATATATATATATTGTTAGTTTATTTAGTTAATAAATCATTTCTTAATGAATATTTTTATCATAAATTTGAAATTAAAAATAGTTAAATTAGTTTTTTAATGGAAAACAAAAAGAAATAGTGAATAGTAATAATATTTTATATAAATTATTTATAAAATAAAAATAATTCTAAATATTTAATTACGATATAAAAAACTATTCATTATATATTATGACAATTAAGTATATGATAATTTATTAAAGTAATAATTATACTGTAAATAATGAAAGACAATAATTAGTTTTTATGTAAATAATTTGTGTGAAACTTGTGTTGTATTATCATCTGTTAAAATTTTTTTTAAAAAATTAGATATATATCTGTATTCATAAAATTCAGTTTTCAATAAAGCAAAAAAAATTAATTTTAATAATATATATTTTACTTTATACTTATAAACAATGTCAGCTAAATTAACAAATAATTTTAAAATTAAAGCACATTTTATTGGATTATTGTTAACACCGAAACAAAATCGTGATATTCTTGTCAATAATGGTTTAGAAGATTTTGAAAATTTTTTATCTAAATATTTGATTTTAATTTCACCCACTTTTGATGACTATGCTATTGGGAACAGACCTCGACGTAGGATTGTCCGCAAACTAATAATATTGTTTGTGTGTGTAATGAATTGTCTCAGATATGGTATATCTGGATCAGTCAAAGATGTCAATATTCAGGCTTTCTTTAGTGATTCTAATGCTTTGATGGGTAATCAAAGTCTTATATCGTTAATGATATCGTTGTTTGCATTTAATGTATCCATATATTTATTAATTGTTATTTTCTGGTACGACATTAATGGCAAGTTATTTGTAATTAATTTTTTGAATGATATTAAACGAGAAAAAGTTATTTTTCCATTAAATAATATTTTAAGTCATAAATACCAATTGTATGCAAACATTTACGGCAAACACGTTATGCGACCGCTATTTTATTTGATGACATTTTGTTGTTCAATAATTTTTATCATATCATCATTTATTGCTTACTTTTTGTGTCCAGAAATGCAATTTTCATTAATAAATGTCATCATTTGGAACAGCATATGGTTGTTATGGGTGGCCATCGAGTTCTCCTATTTTATGGCATTCTTCGGCTTTCTTTACTTATCAACTCTTTATTGTCGCTATCAATTCAAACAAATAAATCAATCCATTGATAAATGTGTCCGATCATCGGTTTTAAACATTTGTCAATTCAACCAATTAATCAAATATCATCATTTGGTGACAATTAATATAAAACAATTGAATCACTTTATCAAACACATACTATTTATGGTATACTATATGTTTACACCAGCAATAAGTATGGTATTGTTTATGGTGATCGACAAGAACAGCAACAACTATTACAGAGCTGTCTATTCATTGGCCATAATATTCTTGTTTAGCGTATCCCTCGTCACTAATATGATCTGTGGATCACTTCACAAGTGTAGCCATCAGTCGTTGGCAATGCTTTACATGATATTAGTTAGACAACGATTGTCATTGTTTARCAAATTGAAAATATTATCATTTATCGAGAAATTATCTGCAAATGAAATTGCATTTTATATAATGAATTTATTTCCTATGAATAACAGATGTTTTGCTAAATATATAATTAATTTTATATTATATTTTATTTTATTTGTTAGCACATTTAAACTAATTTAAACTAATTTATTAATCTATATTTTAATTTAAATATAAATAGTTAATAAAAAATATTTGTAAATAAACTAAATCAATATTTTTGCATTAAATTTATTTATTAACTCTTTTAATCGATAAAACAATAAAAAATATTTTTTAAATACCGTAATGACATAAATTGTGATACAAATATTTAAAAGTCTGAATTGTTTAATAAGATAAATACAGGAAATAATTTAGCTGTTAATTAAAAATAAATAATTACCGGTAATGTGTAATAATAAAACAGATATGATTTTACAGATAAAGCAATTATTTATGATAGAGTTTGTCAAACATTGCAAAGAATGGATGACTTAATCCATGAGTGACTCGGATGTGATCTTTGATAAGTTTATACCAATACTTAAGCAATGGTTTGGTAGCCTTTTGTGAATATTGTGAAAAAAGTATAAAATTGTTTACAATAGTTGAAGTAATGTATGGATGATATTCGCCAAATATAAGCTGCAATTGAACCATGAATTGTGTGTCCATTTCATAGTTACGGTGAACAAGTCGTGCAATACGGGAATCGCTAATAGTTTCCCAGAGATTCACGTGTTTGTCATGCATTTCATCGTATTTATTATAATCGATATCTTTATCCAAATTGAGTCGACACTTATGACACTCACAATCATAACCAAAATTATCCATTAATTGTTTCTTTCGTTTCTTCTTATTTTGATTGATACTAATCCTGGATCTCGTAATCTCTTCGCCAATTGCTATGTCTTTAATGGCTCGAACTTCAAATGTAAGACCTGTTTGTCATTAAATAAATAATGATAATTGTAATCCAAATATCATATCATATTATATCAAATCAAACCATTAGATATCATTGCAGTGTTTGGGAAACACGAGTGTTGAAAGTCATTGATTCCAATAGTGATACCACAAGCTATGGGTTTATCCGAATCGTTATTCATTATGTCGTTTGGATTATCTGTATAATAGACACTTCCAGATGTCATTCGCAACTCAAGAAATGCGTACCAAAACACCATTTCTTGTATATCACTATCGATTTCCAACAATTCAAAGAGTGTTCGCAATAAATTCAATTTAACTGTATTTTTCCTATCTTTGGCCACTTTGTCGACATCAATGTCCATATCTTTAATTCTAAGATCTGTTCGGTCATATGTCTGATGTTGTTCTTCAATAAAATGTGGATTAGATTTGCTGTAAAGACATAGACGAAGAATAAGATGGTCGACGACATCAATGGCTTTCTTGTGGTAAAGTGCGGCAAATGTCTGGCCAAACATCACTCGACACTCCTTTTTGTGGCCATTATTCCAGTCATTCATTTGACAACTTTGATCGCAATAAAACATTAGATGACATTTGGCGCACCTCTTCAGTTGATTGGATAGTTTGAGACAATTGTCACAATGTTTTCCTTTATAGTCGTAATGAAGACAATGTATTCGTGATTTAATTTCAAAGACAACGTCTCCCGGAATATAACATTGCTTTGAGATAACAGGCATTTCAATGGATGATAATGTCTTTGCAATGGATGATAAAGACTAATTAATTGATGACAATTGCATGAAATGTCAGTTAAGTTACATCTTATAACACAAATTGTATGGAAAATAGTCATCAATTTGGAAGACTATCTTAAAACTCGACGAATTGAGACTATTGTTAGTTTATATTAAATATCTKGTAAACCATACATTCAATTTAAAAATGATCAAGGACATAATTGTAGATAATATTAAACTCAACATTATTGTAATTGGTCATTTTTTGATTAATTGTAAATCCAATTAGATAATAGTCAACTATTCTATCTCAATGTTATTATCATATCTAATTTGATTTACAATTAATAAAAAAATGACCAATTACAATAATGWTGAGTTTAATATTATCTATAATTATGTCCTTGATCATTTTTAAATTCAATGTATGGTTTACAAGATATTTAATATAAACTAACAATAGTCTCAATTCGTCGAGTTTTAAGATAGTCTTCCAAATTGATGACTATTAATACCTTCACTATTACTTTGTGTACACACAGTATACTAAATACAATATAAATACAGTTTACTAAACACGTGGTTATTGTAACATAAATGCCATTACATTATTATATTCATTGATTTATCATATAATGAATAAAGTATTGAATTTTAATTTAATAATAAATTTTGTTTTGGTTTAACCTCTTATTTSTAACCAAAAGTGACATTTGCGAGAAATCTGTGGTTTAATTGTGTTAAGCTTTACCAAAGTTTTGCATTGTTTAGAAGTTACAAGACTTAAGGCCCGTTTTAATTAAATTAAATCATAAATTGTTTGTTTATTATAAATACTATATTTTGTAGTTTAAAAAGTTAACATCATATGCAAGTGTCACTACAGTATGTACGTTATGTGTAGTACACACACAAAGCATACCACTCCTATGTGGGGTTCGGTAATGAGGGTCGCCTACTGTGCTTTATATACTGTATGTATGTAATACATACTATGTATATATTACCGTAATATTGTAATAATACAGTATTATAGTAAATAATTTAAGTATTATTTAATAAATTGTCGACATTTGCGACAATCAATAATAACTGAATCAATCTTTTGTATGCATTCAACATTACCGGTAATTATAATTAACAATTACCGTTATATTTAAACAATTGAGTAAATATAAAAAAATTAAAAATATAGAGATAATGTCTAATTATTTTCAATATTAGGAACTATTAAAAATTTAATCATTTCAATAAATTGTTACTTTTAATACACGGTTACATAAATAGCAAATGTAAATGAAATTACAATATAATTCAATCAATTATCAAATTCAGTGATTTTAAAAACTTTTGTAAACATTTCATACAATGGATGTCCTAATCCATGTGTAATCTCAATGTGTTCAATGATACGATTGTACCAAAGTATAAGCAATGGTTTGGTTGACAAATGAGAATATTTTGCATAAATTAGATAACTGTTGACCATTGATGTCGTTATGAAAGGATGGTATTCACCGAAAATCAGTTGCATTTGTAATAAAAAACTCGAATCCATTTCAAACTTTTGGTTCAATCTTTCGGCCGTTTTGTAGTTATTCGCAGAATTCCATTGTTTTTTGTGATCAATCAATAACTCGTTGTACTTCTTATAGTCCAAGTCTTTGTCCAAATGATAGAGACATCGATAACAATGACATTCAGTCCAAAACCTTTCTCCCAATTCTTGTTTCCGATAACTTCTTCTCTTATCGATTTCAATCCTATTTATAGTGATTTCTTCGCCAATCATTATCTTATTCATGGCTCGCACTTCAATGTTAAGATCTAATTAAAATATATATCATATAATTAAAACATTTTAATAATAAACAATTTTCTTTACTATTTGTAACTATGGCTGCATTGGCAACACATGAGTGCTTAAAATCGCTGATCCCAAGAGTGACAGTTAAAGCAATGGGCGGTCTGTTAAGACATCGATTCAACTCAAATACATTTTCGCTTAAGTACTGAATCGGATACAATAGTTTCATCCGAAGACATGCATACCATCGATGAAGATCATTGATATCATAGCTTTCTTTTAAATATTTTAATCTTCCAGTGATTGCCATGAATTCTGTCACTCGTTTGGCATCTTTTGAAAACCTTTGGAAATCTACTTCAATGTCTTTTAGTCTAATCTTTGATCCATTGTATGTTTCAACATAATTGTTGACAAACTGTGTATTGGATTCAACGCAATGATAGAGACGAATCAAAAGTCTGGTAAATGAATCCATTTTTATATCAAAGCTCTTGTTGGCCATCACTCGACACTCGCCGTTGTGACCATTAGTCCAATCATTTATCCGACAGTCTTCTGAACAATAAAACATTTTCCCGCATCTGTCGCACGTCAACAACTGATCCGCCCGTTTCAGACAATTGTCACAATGTTTGGCCTTAACATCACTATGAAGACTGTGAACAAGTGGTTTACATCTCAAGATGACATCTCCAGCATTATATGACTCTTTGGCAGTGATAGTCATTGTTGTCTTTGTTGTCATCATTATTATCATATCATTCATACCATTCATTCAACTTTTATACCATTTATTACAATCATTGCAATCAAACCAATCAAATCATACAAATTCAATCACTTTTCACTAATAATACATTTATCACACAAATAATGTCTATAAATGTAATATAACTTTATATCAATTGACACTTAAAGGGTTGTAAAGTATATGTCGTTATGTATGACAACAACTATTGTTTAACATTATGTATCAATAATACCTATGGATCGCAAACTTATTGTAAGTCTATCTCTCAAAACTTTTCAACACTTTTTTTTATATTACTTGTATATAAAGTTTATAATACTATTGCATTCAATAGTAGTTTTCAATTATTTATTATACGGTATATTAATATACAGTACATTCAATCAATTATTCGCTGTATATATACTTAACTATACATTTAATCCTTTAACACAACTTTAATTTATCCAAATTTTATAATTATTATACAAGTATTATATAATATATTAATACATTTTTTTTGTATTTCACACTATTATCTATTAATTTTGATCAATTATGACAAATTAGYACATTATATTTAAGTATTTGACAAAGTTTTTAATAATATACAATACATATTATAATTTTTAAATAATTGAATGTTAATGACATATAAATAATTTATGCAATCATATTATAAATGAATTGAAATTTTTGAATATTTCTTAAAAAGATGTGATTTAGTGGATGGTCGACACCGTGAGTGACTCGAGTGTGTCKGATAACCATTTGGTGATAATCCATAATCAATGGCATTAGTCTACTATTAGGTATTTCATAAATTTTAGCCCAAAAATGTATATATATTATGTGATCCAAAAGAGATAAAGTTAGCAATGGATGATAATTGCCATAAATGCGAGAATAGAGAGAAATGAGACGATCAGACAATATCTTTATAGGAGATCTCGACTTCAAACGTGAAACAGTGTCTCTAACTTCTTCTATAATGATTTCATCAATTATTGAGTAATTGATATTTATGTCCAAATGTTGTTCACATTTTGGACATTTACAGCCATTGAAACCAAATTTTKTGTCCAAAATGAAGTGTCGCATCGGTTTATTTCGCTCAAGACTTATATAACTTACTGTTATTTCTTCTCCGACATCAATGTCTTTCAAAGCCCTCAATTCAATCGAAAGTCCTAACAATTGATAAAATAAACTATATTTATATCATATATAAACTTAATAATTATGATTACCATTGTTAACGACGGCTGAATTTGGCAGACATGAGTGACTCAAAGACGATAATTGAGGACAAAAAGCGAAACCAAAAGTAAAGACAATACCATTATCGTAACAAATAAGGTTAACAAGTGATGGATTCATACAAACTAAAGCAACACTTTTAACAAGACTTTTGCGATCACATTGAATGCCAATCAGTCTTAAGATGTTTTGTATGCCATTAAACATTATATTTCGTGAAAATTGTTGACGAAATATCTTTTTGTTAATCTTAATATCGTTTATTGTTATGTTTGATTCGTCCAACAATTGAATCACTTGTGAACTAAATTCAGGACATCTTTGGTACCGAAGATAAAATCGAAGAGCAAGAAGTTTGGACGTCGATAATGACATAAGAAATACATAGTTGTTGTCAGACATGTATCCACACTCATACTTATGGTATGACTTCCAGTCCTGCTTTTGGCACTGTTTGTCGCAATAATTCATTTGAAGACATGCCTTACATTTCTTCAAATTGGTTGATGGTTTGAGACAATTATCACAAAAATCGCCTTTAAATTCATTGTTCACAATGTGAGCAATGGGTTTAAATTCTTGAATGACATCACCCGTAATAAAAACTTTTGGAGATTTTAATGGCATTATGTAATTATCTATCAAATGCTTTTAATTTATTTATGTTTTGTCTTATTTATAGTAAATTAACCGGAAGTGCTTTGAGATCTCACTTATGGTGTAATCTTTATCGGCATTATTGATGTCTCTATCAATAGTTTCCGACAAAAGTTTATGATTTCAAGTTTATTACCATATCGTATATGTATTGATACATATACTGTACATACTTAACATATACAGTAGTAAACTGTGATAAATAAAATGGATATTTTTGCTAAATTAGTTAATTTTTCAATAGTTTTATAAATATAAATTTAAAACTAATAATTAAATTTAAACAATTTATAATTGACTAAACAATCAATGTATAAATTGATATTTATCTAGTCATTTGTTAATAATAGTGAAAATAACTAAATTGTCTCAATTAACTAATTGTTTAATAAACTAAGCAATTTGTTTAATAAAGTAATTGAAATTTGTATGAAATCATTCAAATAATATAATCTTATATGAAAAGTAAGAGTCAATGACTAAACAATATTTATTAAGAAATTCAATTATTTTGTAATGTTTTCACTGAAGACCCAAACAATAAAACACTTTTGAATTTTATTTGTCATTTAAGTCTCCAAATGTATTGAATAAATAAATATTAAGTATTGACACAAAATCGGCGCCTTTTGAAGGTTTGCCGACAATAGACTCAATTGTCAGTATTTGAAAACTAACCAAACCGTTAATATTTTGTTATATTTACAAATAAGATTGAATCCGATAAACTAAAACTATTTTTTATTTTATAGTTTTAACAAAACCAAACCGTTTATGTTATCCTCTAAAATAATGTCTRCAATTAAGACATCAATGTTTGCGCCAAACAATTGCATATTTGATAATAGATTTGATGTTACATTATATTTGAGTAAAGTATATGTGAAGACTAGGGTTGGAAAAATACAAGGTTTTGAATTTTGACTTTATAATACAATAAAATACAATGTACAAATTACAATGTACATTATTCAATGTATTAGTATTATACAAATTTTAAAACTAATATACTGTATATTATGTTAAAAATTACTTAAAAATATTTASTGAAAATATAATTTCTAGAAAATGCATTATTATTATAATCCTTATTTCTAAGTTATAATAATCAAATAATTTAAAATAAAAAATGAAATTCAATAAAAAATAATATTAAATCTATATTTATTATAAAACATGATTTACTTTGTTTATATCAATGCTTTTAACATTAGGTGGTACTAAAAAAWATAATCCAAATTWGGTCATGTATTTTACATTTTATTATTTGTATTATACAAACATTTTGTCTCTGCCAACACTAGTGAAGACACTTTGTCGACAACAAAATTAAAGCATTGCTTCAAATAACTAACAATTTATGAAATATTGATTAATTGATTGTTATTTATAAACTAAATGCCATTAATAACACCAAAAGACTTAACCGCCGGTCAAATCATTTATGATATCAAACCTGTGGCTCATATCGTATGTCAAGAATTTAAGAACAAATTCTGTGACAATTGTCTCAAACGATCGGATGGTTTGTTGAAATGCAAAATATGTGGACAAATGTATTATTGCGGTAAAGAGTGTCAAAAACAGGATTSGAAGACATACCACAAGAATGAATGCCAACATTTGGCAAATAAGAAGTTCAATTCTAAACATTTCTTAGACGAAGAGATGCTCTTTCTTCGTATTTATCTTCGGCTCAAAACTTGTGATTCATTTGCTATCAAGAAGTATGACTTGTTTGACGGCTCACAGATGTGTTTAAACGACATTGAGTTTGATGAAGAGGTCATTAAAAAAGACACCGAAAGGATGGAAGAGTTTGGACGAGTTTGTTCTCACATGAGATCAATTGGCATCAAATGCGATGATAAACGACTTCTTCATTGGTTTGGATGTCTKTCTAGTAATCCATCGCATGTCGGACTTAAATGGTATGGAAAAGACCCGAAAGATTATGATTTGGTTTCAGAGATAATTTGTCGCGCATTTTGTCCACAATTATCATCACTAAAGCACTCATGTCTGCCAAATGCAGCCCACGTTACCAATGGTATGATTTGTTATATTATTATTATATATCTACTACAGTATGATATWGTGTAATAAATTGAATATTTCTTGTATTATCCATTAATTCATTAATAGGTTTATCACTTCAATTGAGAGCTATTAAAGACATGAATAAAAGCGATGAAATAACCATTAGTTATATTCGTTTGGATCAAAATAAAGACAAACGACTTATGCAATTGAAGACTGATTTTTATATGCAGAAGTGTCAGTGTCTCAAATGCGATCAAAACTTAGATAAAACTGTTAATTATGAAGCATTTGATGACATAATTAAGAGAGAATTGAGTCAATTTGCAACATTCACACCATCTGATCCAAAAACATGGATTCAATTACAATCTCTATCTGAAAGAGTCATTCCTCTCTATTGTATGGTTTACGGTGATTATCACCCATTTCTGACGGCAACTCTTATGGAGTGTTCAATGGCTACATATATGACGGCAAAGATTGCACACAAATCAGCGCACAAATGGAAACCATTGCTTCTCGAGTACTATCGTCTCGTGGATCAGCACTTGAAGGTGACTCACGGTATCGATCATCCATTGTATGACATCTTTTATTCTTCTTTTGTTAAAATGTAATCATTTCATAAATTTATAATTCATATAAAAATCTTGATTTACGGTAATTATTATAAATTATAGTTATCGGTATTTAATATTTAAATTTTCTATAATTATTTGAATCATTAATAATGTGAAATACAAAAAAAATGTTATACTAAATGCTTTTTAAAAATGTATTAATATATTATATAATACTTGTATAATAATTATAAAATTTGGATAAATTAAAGTTGTGTTAAAGGATTAAATGTATAGTTAAGTATATATACAGCGAATAATTGATTGAATGTACTGTATATTAATATACCGTATAATAAATAATTGAAAACTACTATTGAATGCTAAACTGTATTATAAACTTTATATACAAGTAATATAAAAAAAAGTGTTGAAAAGTTTTGAGAGATAGACTTACAATAAGTTTGCGATCCATAGGTATTATTGATACATAATGTTAAACAATAGTTGTTGTCATACATAACGACATATACTTTACAACCCTTTAAGTGTCAATTGATATAAAGTTATATTACATTTATAGACATTATTTGTGTGATAAATGTATTATTAGTGAAAAGTGATTGAATTTGTATGATTTGATTGGTTTGATTGCAATGATTGTAATAAATGGTATAAAAGTTGAATGAATGGTATGAATGATATGATAATAATAATGACAACAAAGACAACAATGACTATCACTGCCAAAGAGTCATATAATGCTGGAGATGTCATCTTGAGATGTAAACCACTCGTTCACAGTCTTCATAGTGATGTTAAGGCCAAACATTGTGACAATTGTCTGAAACGGACGGATCAGTTGTTGACGTGCGACAGATGCGGGAAAATGTTTTATTGTTCAGAAGACTGTCGGATAAATGATTGGACTAATGGTCACAACGGCGAGTGTCGAGTGATGGCCAACAAGAGCTTTGATATAAAAATGGATTCATTTACCAGACTTTTGATTCGTCTCTATCATTGCGTTGAATCCAATACACAGTTTGTCAACAATTATGTTGAAACATACAATGGATCAAAGATTAGACTAAAAGATATTGAAGTAGATTTCCAAAGGTTTTCAAAAGATGCCAAACGAGTGACAGAATTCATGGCAATCACTGGAAGATTAAAATATTTAAAAGAAAGCTATGATATCAATGATCTTCATCGATGGTATGCATGTCTTCGGATGAAACTATTGTATCCGATTCAGTACTTAAGCGAAAATGTATTTGAGTTGAATCGATGTCTTAACAGACCGCCCATTGCTTTAACTGTCACTCTTGGGATCAGCGATTTTAAGCACTCATGTGTTGCCAATGCAGCCATAGTTACAAATAGTAAAGAAAATTGTTTATTATTAAAATGTTTTAATTATATGATATATATTTTAATTAGATCTTAACATTGAAGTGCGAGCCATGAATAATATAATGATTGGCGAAGAAATCACTATAAATAGGATTGAAATCGATAAGAGAAGAAGTTATCGGAAACAAGAATTGGGAGAAAGGTTTTGGACTGAATGTCATTGTTATCGATGTCTCTATCATTTGGACAAAGACTTGGACTATAAGAAGTACAACGAGTTATTGATTGATCACAAAAAACAATGGAATTCTGCGAATAACTACAAAACGGCCGAAAGATTGAACCAAAAGTTTGAAATGGATTCGAGTTTTTTATTACAAATGCAACTGATTTTCGGTGAATACCATCCTTTCATAACGACATCAATGGTCAACAGTTATCTAATTTATGCAAAATATTCTCATTTGTCAACCAAACCATTGCTTATACTTTGGTACAATCGTATCATTGAACACATTGAGATTACACATGGATTAGGACATCCATTGTATGAAATGTTTACAAAAGTTTTTAAAATCACTGAATTTGATAATTGATTGAATTATATTGTAATTTCATTTACATTTGCTATTTATGTAACCGTGTATTAAAAGTAACAATTTATTGAAATAATTAAATTTTTAATAGTTCCTAATATTGAAAATAATTAAACATTATCTCTATATTTTTAATTTTTTTATATTTACTCAATTGTTTAAATATACCGGTAATTGTTAATTATAATTACCGGTAATGTTGAATGCATACAAAAGATTGATTCAGTTATTATTGATTGTCGCAAATGTCGACAATTTATTAAATAATACTTAAATTATTTACTATAATACTGTATTATTACAATATTACGGTAATATATACATAGTATGTATTACATACAGTATATAAAGCACAGTAGGCGACCCTCATTACCGAACCCCACATAGGAGTGGTATGCTTTGTGTGTGTACTACACATAACGTACATACTGTAGTGACACTTGCATATGATGTTAACTTTTTAAACTACAAAATATAGTATTTATAATAAACAAACAATTTATGATTTAATTTAATTAAAACGGGCCTTAAGTCTTGTAACTTCTAAACAATGCAAAACTTTGGTAAAGTTAAAAAAACTTAATTTTTTTATATTTACTCAATTGTTTAAATATACCGGTAATGTAATGTACAGGTATTTCTAATACAGTAAATACTTAATAATTAAATATAAGCACAAAATCATTTACAAACAAATAAAAAATTAATACAGTTTATTATACGATTGCTTTTATACTATTAATTAAATGATGAAACAATCGTATAATAAAATGTATTAATTTTTTGTTTGTTTGTAAATGATTTTGTGCTTAAATTATATTAATTATGCACTAAATAGTTATAAGTTATACTGTACAGTATGTGTATATGTATGATATTTTTAGTGTTTTTTAGAAATACATTATATTTAATAATAATTATTATAATTTATGAATAAATAAATGTTTAAATTATTGGTCGATAATATAAATTTTATTATCATTATTTTATTATAAAAATATTAAAACATTTTATCTTTACATATATTCATAAAGACATTAACACATTTAATAACAAATATTACAATATAAATCTGAAATCAAAAGTAAACTATTAATTAAAATTTACAAAATAATATTAAAAACAATAATTTATTTATCAAATAAATCTTTCAAAATATTTGAGGCATTTGTGGTCCAATATTAAAATTTTCATATAATGTTAAAATTGACTAAAAATATAAATTACAGTTTGAATAAACAGTTAATTGATTTAATAAATAAATAGAAATGAAGAGATCAATTAAATTGTAGATAAAAATTGAAAAATAAATGTCACAATTAATAGTTAATCAATTTGTTTCAATTTAGTTCATTAATATCATTACAAATGCAATTGAGATTAAAATATATTTTTTCATAAATTAATTGTTAATTTTATTATTTCATTTATAGTGATGACTAGATCTCATTTGACCACTTAGTTGACCACTCATTTGACCGCCGGTTCGGTCATAAATTAAACCGCTTTGTGAGTTAGCGGCAAATAGTTTAACGGTTTGCGGTTCACTCTCAAACCGTACAACTGATGTCCTCCAGTGATGTCCAACATTTGAGGACTCGGTATCACAACTGGTCTCTTGTTGTACAGTTGCTGTCAAATATCAATGAAATGTTGGAAACATATATTAGTAATTATTTATATAATTTAAAATCATTCAAATTAATTGATTACTCGGATATTGATATATATGAACATCAGACCGGAGCTGACGGGGTGTCCGCTTAACGGTTGCGTATATAGCGTCGTGATCTGCATTGTACTGTTGATTGTGTTGTTGTTGTTGTTGTTGTGGACAATAATATTTGAATCATAGATATTTAGGACAAAAAAAAAGACATTAATAAAAGAGATTTAGTTAGTGAGTGCTTATTAGAGATAAATGTTTCCACAAATTGTTATAAAGTGGCTCTTAATGGAAGTGTTGGGTTTCAAGACAACCAACACAACAACACTAATAGTCTAGTTGTCAAACATATAAGGTATTTATATATTGTATATATTTGTGTTAAGAGATGTTCAGTGGAGGGGTTATGAGGGGATGGAAAGTGTGGGCCAAAAATAATCAAATAAAGAAATGCAATACCGATTTAAGTGGCGACTGGCGTGACATCGAGTTTAGTGGCACTCGTTCTTCATTATCACCCATTTTGGTCATAGCGTACGGCACAGGATAGTGAGCTGCCATGCCTTGAGTGCAGACGTCCTCCAAAGGCAGTGACATTTTCTTTACATGACTGGCGTCCAGTTCCGTCAAATTGACACTTTCTGTACAGTCCTGATGCGACACTTTGTTTGGACTATAATTTGCTAAACATTTCAATTTATATAATTTCATTAAATTTTTATTTATTTAAACAATTTTCAAAGCAATCAATGTTAGTATAATTGGTATTGATTTGTATTGACATTCGTAACATAAAATAATATCATTATCRGAAGCTTACAGTATATATTAGATCCATGTCTTGGCTTTCGCGTAAATATCACATAAACCAGCGATAAGAGTACTATCACAACAACTAACGATACTATTGAGGGGACGACTACCAGAACATCGGCATAGAAGGGCACAGACGGTGCAGACTTACTGCTTGACAATACTCCCGGTTCATCGTCTATGGAGGTAATCATTGAAAGCATAAAAAGTTATATAAATGTATAGATATATAGATATAGATATACTGTACTGTMATTTAATTATATTTAAATATTCAATAAAATTGTTTGAAACCTTGCAATTGAATGGAATTAGTGGCAAATGTGTACTGGGCTTCAGTACTTCCGGCCTCATTGAATGATGTTATCTTAATGTCATACGAAGTCGATGGCATCAAATCGCTTAATACAATCTGTTTTTGATCGGTAAAAGCCCGGTTCGATAGTGATATCCATTTACGACTTTTTTGTGATTTGTACATCACTTCAAAGTTTGTTACCGGACACCCACCTATTAATTACAATTATATTAATTAATTTTTAAATCTTTCAAAAATGTTTAGTTAGATGTGATACCATCGTGAAAGGCATCCAAGTATATGATGGCAGTAGTGGTGTTAACGCTGAGCAATGAGTTCTTATCGGGTGCTACCGGTGCTGTATTAATAGGTAAAACAAACATTAATTTTTATTAAATATTATCACTATTTGTTTAAACATAAGATTATATTACAGATTATATTTGACTTTCTTTTGCTTATATAATAATTACTGCATAACACATAACACTTATTGACAATAAAATTTTAAACTCCGAAATTGATATTTTGTTTGTTTTGCTTAATAAAACTGCAATAATGACCAAAACTTATAAATAACTCAATTGAAGATTATGTTTAGATTGGTCTTAAAATTCAATTTCAAGTCTTTTTCCCAAATAATTTTATTTTCATTGTATTGCTATTATTATTAACATTTGATGACTTGAGACTTATCTTATTTTATAAAATATATATTATGTTTGTATTTGATATCATTGAAAAACATTTTGTTTCGAGTCATTTGTTTTAACATAGAGTTGACATTAAAACACATTTTGAAAACACACAATGATTTTGGTTTAAAAAGTTACTTATATTTTTATTTGATGGCCAACTATAAGTAAAATTTCAATAAAAATTGACAATAAATCTAATCATTTTCCATTAGATTCAAATATATTTCTTATAAAATTGAAAAATAAACTTAGTATTATTATAATTATATTTAATACAAATCTTATTAAAATAATATATTAATTGACTAAATTATTGAATTTTTRAAAAATTTATAATACTATTATTAAAAAGTTGATATAAAAACTAAACAAAAATTCATTGAATGTCAATTCAGTATATGTGATAAGTTATTAGTCTTTAAAATATACAATAAAATTTTATTTGAATTATTGGTCTCAAGAGTGCTATAATAAAAGCTTAAAAATTTAATGTTGAGCCTAACTTTTAAGTAACAGTTTATCTATAACTTTTAAAAACCCTATAGATTTCTCTAAAAGTATTTTTGATATTCTCTCATGAATTATATTAAACAATATAAATCATTACATTGAATAAGTATATTCTGCGGCAATTATAAAATTAGAGTTTAAATACATTAAAAAGTATAACTGTTTTATATAAACTTTAATATATTATGAGTTTTATGAATTATATAAGAAAGTCTAGACAACAATCCATTAAATAGCAAAATAACAAATAAAAACTAAATTAATATCAAAATTTTATGTAAAGTGAGTTAAGGAAATCACAAATAAAATAAGATTGATTTACATCTAATATCTATAGTATTGTTATTAATATTAATTTCATTACAATTATAAAAGATAAATTTAATAAATAAATGACTCAGAAATGGACAAAAAAAAAGAGATAGAAATATATATTGTATATAAATAAATGAAAATAAATTTATTGAATTGGGATTACAAATGACAATAATGAGTACATACTTGAGCCGTCAGTCTTTGCCGACACAATACTTGAGGCATCGCTTTTGCCGATAGAGTTGTAGGCAATTATGTAGTATTGATATCTTGTGCCACATTTGAGCCATTGGTGAGCGTAGGTCTTAGTGTCGGCTAATCTTAGTTCATCCCAATCCTGTGACTCTCGTTTGTGATATAAAATAAATCCTACAAAACATTGCCAGTAATAATAATAATAATAATACTTATAATAACAACAATACGTATAATACAGTAGTATGTATTGTAATAATGAAAACAATTGTACAATTTTTGTAATAAAAATAATACAATCGTTGAAATACTATTTTTTATTTGATTACCAGTAAAATGATGTAATTTTTTCTTTTACTATTTGTCTATATATTTATTATACAGTATAACTTAAATGCATTATATTTGCAATCACTGCTAATAACTACAGAACTATTGATAATATATWTAATTCTATAATAAATGCAGATTTTACTAGTTTTGCAAATCGGTATTAGAGAGCACTGACCGGTGATTGGGGTCGAGTCGTCGGCAGTCATAATCCACGAGAGCTGTATTGAGTTGGTTGTGGCGCTCACCACACGTAGACTCGGTGTCGACGGAGGATCTGTTAATTGTAATTACAGTCATGTTTTTAGACACATTATGTAAATTATTTAAATATATCGAAACACTATTTGTTAAGATAATACACTAATACATTGACTAAATCTTTGTCAGCTATTTGCGACTCTCAACCAAATCATTAAAATTAATACCTTTCTCTTTCACTATAATAAAGTCCTAAATTTGGTTTAAATTGAAACATATACTCATTGATGTCTGTCTTACTTTTGTTTGTTTTTTTGAGAATCTAAACAAAAATTTGTGTCTCTTTTAACAAGAAGTGAAAATTAAATTTATATATATTGTTACACTTAGTGTCCATTTCACTGATGGTATATCTATTTAGGTTTTGTGCAGACATTTGCAGATAATCCTAATCTTTTCACTCATTGGTAGCGCAAGTCGTAAATCAAACTAATTAATGAATAAAAACAAAGTAATATTTTCTCCGTACGACTCAATAATTCAATTATAAAATGTGTTAAAATTTATTTKTCTACTCAAAACTGATGGTCTGTTTGTTTTAATAAAACTAAACTAAAACTATTGTATTGTTAGTTAAAACAGTAAATGTCAGTAAATGATTTTGCGATGCATTCAAATATAAATTAATGCACTGTTTGTTTGATATACACTGTATATAAATCTCCGAAAAGTTTTATCTCATGTGAAAACAGCCATAAATTTTATTGTAATCGTTATAATGCGTTAAAATATAACGGAAATTAAAATTTCGATTAATTCAATATTAAAATTATTGTCAGTGAGTGAAACAAATATAGTAAAATATAAGTAAAATATAATATACAGTATAACTCTAATATAATAATAGAGAATAATGTTTGATAAATCAGATTATTAAATATAGTTGTTTGACACAATAGCTGTCGTAATATTTAAATATTTGAAACTTATAAMACAAAATCAGAGAAAACATTGACAGCAGAAAATTTTCCCTTTCCTTGAATTTAATACAACTAAAAACAAATTTAATTTAATAAAACATTGCTTTAAATAAAAAAATAATACAAATCTGAATGGTATTCTTATATGTGAATACATTATATAAAATACAGTATCAATTGAAACAAAAATTGTGTTTAAATCTTATTGAAAAAATGTTTGCAAAATTGAATTCAGTTGTTGTGTATAATCGAGTGAAAAGAAGTTAAAAATTTTTGAATAAATAAAAAGTGAATTATTATTTTCTTTATATTTTAATAATAGTATAACAATAAGTTGGAGTAATTTATAATTATTTAACTGATTAAAAAAATTATAGTTAAAAGTCATACCCATTTCCAAAGTCTTAACAAACGTGGCCTCAGATGGAGGTCCGGCGCCTTTACTATTRTAAGACTGAACTATAATCTGGTATTTTGTGGATCGACTCAATTCATTGACAGTACATTCCTCAACAATTTCATCATTCTTTACGTCCAATGTTTTGAAAATAAAATCTTTGGTTGAAGTTTGAGATGAATCGGAATCAGTGGTTGAATCCGATATTTTGTATCCGACATAATAACCTCTTATTGTTCCGTATTGTAGGTCTTTCCTCGGAGGCTTCCAACTCACCTGAGAATCAATTGATTGATAAAATATATATCGTTTCAATCAATTATTCAAATCAATATCGCCTTAACTATATATATAAATATATATAAATATATATATGCTTTCTATTTGCTGCTGGTGTTTTTTAGCTTTTTTATTGAATTGAATTTAAATGTAATAACAAATATCAATATTTTTATTTTGTCTAAAAACTGTTGGTTCAGCAAAACTCAGTTAGTAGTACTGTATATAACAGTATAATACAGTTTAATATTATTAATATATGTGTTGTCGACTTCAATGAATAAGCAATGATTTCTAAACAAACTTCAGATATCAATATTGAATTTATGATTATTAGCTAAAATAAATCTATTATAAAAACTTTCTCTTTTCAAAAAATAACTTATATATTAAATTATCATTGGATTGAAAATAAAATTTTTAAAAATGCTAGACATTAAGTAAAATAAATTRACTGAAAATAATAGCTTTTATGTGTAAACATAAATTGAATTTTCAACAGTTATAATAGTTATCTTTTTAAAATTTTTAATATTAATAATCATTATGATAAATGAGTATTTTATATAATTTTAAAAAATAAATATTTATAATAAAAATCTAAAAAACATAAACTGYGTTTAACTACGTATGTGTATTTATTGGTCACTAAAATCTTAAACACTTAACAACATGTTTAGCATAAGTTATTATATGATACGATACTGTATTAATAAAAATCGATAACTGTTTTTATTTGCAAACCTTAATTGACTTTGAGCTGAGAGGTATGGCTTTGATATGTAGCGGTGGACCGCCTGGTGTTTCTTCAATAGTCTTAAGTGAAATCACTTGACTGGGCTCACTCTTTCCGAGACCGTTAATGGCAAACACCCTAATCTGATAGCTGGTAATGGGACGCAAACCACCGATCAGTACTGTTGTTTCCGATGCCGATACTGTTATGTTAGGCGTACGAGTTGTCCATTTATCTGAAAGGCATCAAAACAAACAAATATATTATATAAACTATATAAACATTTTTGCTTTTCATAAATGTTATTCACATTTAGTCTTTATAAAATTTGATGCAATTTTTCTCATAAAAAATGTCCTAAACTAAAAAAAATTATTTTTATATCTATTATATATTTGTAATACAATATATATACTATGATATATACACACATTAAATAAAGTACTGAAATATAAATTATATTTAATGAGAAAAAACGTTAAAAATGGGACAAATGAAAAATATAAAATATAATGAAAAATAATTTTTTATGTGTGATTGAAAAAAATTATGATGAATACCGGTGTCCAGTTTGTATTGAATCATATAATGAATAATAGGACTGTTCCCACTATAGGGTGGAGCCCAAGCTGTTCGGGCAGATCTTCCGTCGTGTTCTACAATCTTAAGATCTGACGGCGCATCCGGTGGCTCTACAATTAAAACAATTRTATTTAATAATCAATTTTTAATTATTATTAATTAATTAATTAATGACAAGTAATAAAAGTATAATTAGTTATTTGATTATAAATTCAAATGACTAATACCTTGCATAATAAGCTGAACATTGGTGTCGTCGTGTCCGTAGGCATTGCTTGTGACACAACTGAATAGAGCGCTGTCTCGTCGGTCAGCGTTTCGGATAACTATTTCCGATTTGAYGCCGTCGTTGACTATTACCTCAAGAAGTTCATAACGAGGATCATCTCTTGGATTAAATGTTATCTTATCTTTCATCCATGAAATAGTTATCGGTCTAAATAAATAGTAGATTAATATAATATCTTTCGACATTATTAACAATAATATAAATTAAAAAATTATAATTACTTATCGCCAATAGCTTCACATTTGATTCTGGCTTCCAGTCCTTTTCTAACGGTTTCGGCTCTAAATTTTGTCTCAAAATGTGCGGCAACTAAAAGATCAAAAAGTAATAAAATATTACTTTAAAAAATATTTTCTTTAAGTATAAAAACTGTGTATTTTGTCTTAAAAACAAATATCTAAAAAAAGTCAATTTCTATTTATATAAAATAAGGTATTAGTGAAAGCCTTGTCATTCACTATTTCTTTGCTTATCAATAATGACTATTGTTTGTTGTTTTTTCATACCATTGACAGTAAGTTTGATGACTTTGCTGAGTCCGGGACCAATACCATTGGTGGCCGCGCACATGTAGTATCCGGTATCGGCCTTTTGTGCGTTATGTATAGCCAGTGATCCATTTTCATATGGACGCAAGTGGGAATTGGATGTAATCGCCTTAAACTCATTGGGAGACTCTCTCAGTAATCCTATTGAATAATATGACAAACATATTGAAAGATTTAGATTTTTTGTTTCTTTTGTATTATCTTTTGTCTATATATTGCTGTTATCATACTATCTTTATTTGAACAATGTTWGAGCCAAACATGTATCTCATTTGTATTTATATATTTATACTATACGGTATAAATATAATACCATTTAGATATAAAATCGTTTTCATAAACAAAAATAGACTAAAGTTAAAATAAAAACACATCCCGATATCAGAATCTAAATCTAAAACATTGTAAAATGGATATTACTTTATGTCAAATATATTTTAAAATTTTTATTTATTATTTTTAGTTTCAATATAAATGAAAAAATATATAATATGTTTCATATTTAAATGTTAACATATTTTTCATATACCTATATTATATGTTCCGTTCTTTATATTTACATAACACTTTAAATATAAACAAACTTTAAATAATTGTAAAAATATTGAAAAAATTTCACTATTTCATSTTAATTAAATATTTATCAAATGAAAATGATAAAACTTAAAAAACAAATTGTTATTATAATGAGATACTCAATTATCAAAGTGGTCAACTAATGCTAAATTTAGAAAACATAGATATTGTTAGCTCAACATATTATTGTCCTAATTAGCCATTCATTCATTTTTATGTGTGATTGAATGTGAAATTTTAATTTAAACTCTAATTACTAAAATGTTTTCAATTAAATCGTTGTACATATAATTGAAAATCAACAAAAATGCATTGCAATGATTACATGCAGTTTTGTAACCAAAATGCAATAACATTGTTGTGCAGTGAAGTGGCTTTTAAAAAGCATAAAATCAAACAATGGTATGAATTGTCGGTTCATTTATTGTAATTAGTTTGTAAAAAACATTACAAGACTTTTTAAATTAAATTCATTTTAAATGCAATAGTTTTTATGTGTTTTTGCATTTTTTATATAGAAAAGTAATTAGATAATTAGTTAAAAATAACATTATCTTAATTTTTACTTTTGTATTCAGATAACAAAATAATTACATTAACTAAATATAATAACAATATAATAAATAAAATAATTAAATTATTTTGAAAGAGTATTATTAGATAAAATATTTGTTTAATATTCAAAGTTTTAAAAATATCATTTTTCATACAAGTTTTTATAAGATTTTATAAATATATAGTATATAAATTAGATACTAAAAATAAAATAAAATTGAGTTAATTTTAAATAAAAATCTATTATTTATATATTTATGCGTAACAATAACAACAACACCTAATTTATAGTATGTTTTAACATTTAATAGTAACAGACATTTTAAAAAATTGTTGAAAATTGTTGATAATAAATAAATAATTATAACACAGCATTTAAAAAGCAAATTTAAGTTACTGTAAATAATATAAAATCTTATCATTAAATAGCAATAGAAAAAAAGTGAAGTACTTTAGAAATAAAAACATGTCTGAATTCACATTTGAAAAAAATCAATTTAATTTTATTCATTTGCTATTCATATGAAATACAGACTACATTAACCATATGTTTGCTCACAATTTATATCAGTTGTTATTTTGATTATTGACTTCAAGTCTCTCCCTGTCCTTTATACTGTATATAAGCTTTACATAAAAGGCAAATATTTTTTAGGTTAACTTTATATTCATTTTGTATTCAAAAATTCTATTTTTATAGTTATTGTTATCGCTTTTTAAAAAAATATAAGTTTCAAACTATATTTAGCGGTCGAAAATATTTTTTTTATAAATAAAAMCTAATAATATTTAGAATATCTAAGTTATGAATACAATAACAATGTGTTTGAGAGATAGACTTACCATCAGCTCTGGACCAACTAATGGTCGGCGGAGGATAAGCATCGGTATCGCAATCAATAATAGCATTCCTTCCCTTTACAACTGACGTGTCGATGGGCTCTATTCTCCAACGCGGAGGAACTGTATGTGTGTTTTATAAATATTTTTTTAATAATAAAATTGAAATTTAAAATTTAATTTCATTCAAATTAAATAAAACCCTAAGCATTAGTTTAAATTTAAGTGAAAATGAAAAAATAATATATAAAATAAATATACCGTAGGTTTTAATATTAATATATAAATAAAAGATTATATAATTTTAAAAATGAAAGAATGCATTAATATTTAAGTCTAACTAATCTGCTGTAAAAAAGTTCATAACATCTCTTCATTTTCTCGCTTTCTCTTTACATTTAATTGGATTTTAAGACACAAAAAATTAAATCTAAAAGACGTGACTCTAATATTACATTTGGATTATAAGATGGTTTTAAGTCATGAAAAATAGTAAGAAAGGGAAAGAGAAATAAAAAAAATAGAGAGAAAGAGAGAAAGAGAAAGAGAGAGAGAGAGAGAGAGAGAGAGAGAGAGAGAGAGAGAGAGAGAGAGAGAGAGAGAGAGAGAGCTTGTATCTCATTAAAATTTGATTTATCAAAAGCCCTAAAAACGTTTAAAACAGAAAAAACAAATAAAAATAACAATTTTCACAAAAATCATCTATGTAATTTTTAAAATATAAAATTAGATCCTAACCGATAATTTAGAAATATATATAAAAAATGCTTATAAAAAACTAGTTGTATTAAACATTTTATTTTGTTTTAAAAATATTAAGTGGTATATATATAAATTTGCTTAGAAAATAATATTAATAATAATAATGTAAAGTACAGCCCATACCGTGTATAACCATTGAGGCACTATGACTGCTACTTCCAGCTGCGTTTGAGGCCACACATGTATAATTGCCTGTCCAGTTGTGAACAAAATAAATATGATATATATTATTATATAATATATAATCTATAGTATATAAATGCTGATATACAGTATACTATATATGTCACTTGTCATTTAGTTATTACATTTAGTAATAGTTTATAATAGCAAAAACATTTTGTTGTTAATATAATAATCAAAATGGTTTTGCAAATACTGTATAATAGAGAATATTGTATACAATGTTAATAAAACAGTAGTAATACCCCTGTGGTCTGGTTGTACCGACTCAAATGCCATATTCAATGAGTACTCCGTTACGTGAATTAAATTAGTTTTAAGTAAATATCCATTGGTTAGTTTGTGACCATCTTTAAACCATTCAATCTATAAAAATTACAATTATTATTATATAATATTTTAACATAAAATGTATAACATTTGAAAAGATAAAGATCAAAATCAATTTGTTTTAATCGATAGCAAACTAAAAAAAAGTAAACCAAAATAGTAGAAATAAAAAAGTTTTCACTACTATTTCAAGTATTTGTAATGACAATAATAAGTAATGATTTTTGAAACAATGCTAAGCGAAGGGAAATGGAGTGTATATAAGTCGGCAAATGAGAAATAGATACCTGAATTGGTTGATCGCCTTTGACAACAGTACACAACAAATTATATCGTTGTGATTGATGTAAGGATTTGGGAAAAACAAACGGTTCAATGACTGGCCGTACTGTTCACACAAGTAAAAGTGCCGTAAGTTTGGTTAGACATGATATAACATTTTATTAATCTTTAACAATAAGAAATATTAAAACTGACTTTATTGCTATTTTATATATAAAAACATTATCTATATATATGTATGTATATATTCAATTTAAAAATGTATTTTATTTGAATTAGATTTTCTATCCAAAAAATTTAGTAGTTTTAATGAAAAAAAACAATAAATTGATGTTTTATATGCCCATGTAATTGCTAACACCATTTGAATGTGTAAAAACAATTTGGGTGTTAAATAGGATGTAACACTAGTGCAGTACTAATAGGTTTACCCAATGAATAGTTGGGTGGCACTCACTAATTATAACGATTAAAACATTTTATTAATATATACTATATATCTAAATCATTATTGCTATTATTATATTACATAATGATTAAAATCAATTGCCATTACATAGTAAAAAGCAACTAAAAAATTAAGGCATTCATTAGGGAATTTAGAAATATATGAATTTCAGTGTATGAGTTATGAAAGCCTATTATTACTAATATTCTCATATTTTCCAGATAGCCTTTAATGGTTGTATTTGTTTTCACACATCAATTAACTTTTGGAGAAAAATATGGAAATATGAGTTTTAGGTGGGGGTCGACATCAAACATATTATATAAATTCATAGCGCAAATAGATAGAGAGCTCTTTAAATTAATAGACTTTTGTCTTATCTATTTGTGAACATATGGGCATATCGTTTACCTCAATGTTTGTTATGTGGCATAACATATAGTAGTTTATATCATATGTAATATATAAAACTAATAGCCCTTTTGCAAGTGCCTTATATAACACAATGAGTGTTAACGCCATTAATATATTGATATATCATATAAAGAACTCACAAAATGATAGTAAAAGTAAATGTTGAGGCGTTAACCATATATTAAATATTAATAAATAGCAATAAATGTTTTGGTTTTTAAATATTTATAATAAATATCATATCTTTACCCAATACTTGAACCGTTAGACTTCCCTGAGCTGACTTCGACTCTTTTGTTTGTCGAGCAATACAAGTATATCTGCCCTCATCGGTGGCTCTTTCGAGATCTACAACTGTTAGAGTGCCGTTTGGGAACACCTTTTGCCGGTGATTGTATGGCAGACGTACACCTTCTGTAAAGATTCATTCAATCAAATCATCAAATCATTACAAATGTGTTTATATACTGTATATAAGCAAAGTTTAAAACAAATTAATTTTATTGAAATATTAGTTAAAAATGCTGACAAAATATATTTGCTTTAAAAACAAAACTTTAGTAACTTATTAGTTAGAGAATGCTGTCAACCCTATTAAGTGCTATAATATAAAAAAAATTTCGCTGATTTGATACACTTGTCTGAACTGTTTATCTATGATATCAATAACAACACACAAATGTGATGAACAATGTATTATAGAAATCTGGAGTAAGATTATATACACTAAAAATTTGTAGCCAATTATGGCAACCGTTTAAATGTTTATTAAATGCAATTTTTGCCGACGGCTTCAATTGATTACATAAGTATAGTAAAGCCTATGTTTTGTTTGCCACTGTTTTGTTTAACTAACAACAAATCTCATGTCGTGTTAGAGGAGGACGTAAAACACAATTTGTATGTTATATCATATAATAGAAGCATAAGTGATGTCAAGTAGAAAATTGAGAGAAAAGTTTGCCCTAAAGTGTCATTTGCAGAGACATTGAGAGGTATAGGATCTGACAGTTAATAACAAGTTAGCAATCATCCAGTATTTCTCAAATTCACACACAAACACATATACACACAAATTGTATATTTCAATACTTGTATAATCAAAATATAATTTTTCCCCATTTTTTATACCCTTCCTGTATAGTTGACTCTCAGTACACATCATATATTGGCTTTATTTAAATTAATTTATGAGACAAACGTGTCGTTGAACTCAGCATACAATATATATATTAATGATGCGTAAACTAAACAACAAAATACATAACACTTTTATTATGACTATAAGTGAAAAAATTTGTGATTCAATAGCCAACTGCAATGACTGTCATATATATATATATATATATATATATATATGTATATATAAAAGAGTGGGAAAATAATGTAATGAATCGCTTCATAGGAAAGATGAAACAACAGTATAATGGATGGCAATGTATATCGAAATGAATAGTAACACATCTAAAGTATACTATACTACCAGTGCTTCACTAAGAAATGACATCCACTTATATGAAAGCGTTGATTGTATAAATAGGATGTAATTGAAGTGATGAAAGTAAAGTGCTTTTGCCAAACAAAAAATACTATAGTCTAGAGTCGAGACATAAATGCAAATCATTTGAAATCACTTTCTCAGCGTTTAATTAATACTATAAGCCCTGCAAATGACTAACTATTGTGTATATATTGATTATACTTAACACATGTCATTAAAGGCATGATATAAGACTTATAATAAAATATGGGAAACACTGGTGACACACATTTTGTCATTCATTTTATAGACATCAAGTACTATAGACTACCGTATATACAAAAATAATATATAAATGTTTTCAATAAAAGATGAAAAATATATATAAATATTTGTCGATCATATTTAACTTAACACTAAATAAGTTTTGTGAATATTAATGTTGTCGAGATTTTAGACATTACTAACTGAATGCACTGGTATTTACCTCTTTCCCAAATAATGAGATCAATAGGATATCCTCCAGTAGGACACGTCAATGACATCCTCTCTCCGGCCACAGCCGTCTTATTAGGCATCGGTCTAATGCTTGGCTTCCCGTAGATGTTAATCCTAGCGGTATGTGAAACACTGGTCACGTCATTGGCCGCCGAACACGTATATAATCCGCCATCTGTTCAGTGAATATAAGTATCCCATAAATAAGTGATTTGCAAAATCATCGTTTAGTGATTAGGAGTAATGCAAATACTGGTGCAAACTTACCCTCTGATGCTGTACTCGAGATATTTACATAACTTACAAGTAAACCCTCGCGAGTCACGTAATCACCGGTTCTGTACCGGGAATTGTCGGGCACTGGTATGCCATCATATAATTGCCACGTGACCTGTGGTATTGGATTTCCTGATGCAACACACTGTTTGGTCAAAATCAAAATAATAAAAAACAATTAATTATTTTTATTGTTTATACGTCATGTCGTTTTGATGTTAAAGTAATTCCCGGATCCGCTTTTAACACAGAAATTATTACAATTTTGATTAACAATTACATTTGATTTGACCTCCAAATGTTAATATTTCAATTGAGACTAATTTTACACTAATAGTTATCAGGTCTTTGACTTTATTATAAGTAAAGTTATAGTAAGTAATACAATACATCATAATTAAGACACATTGCTTTCATTTCTCTCAATGATTTTTTACTTTCATTACATAACATTTATATAATAATAAAATGTTTTATTATAATTGCATTAAATTCTTATTTATTATTAAATTTATGTTTTGACGTTCAGACAACTAACAATATACATGAAATTATATGAAAATAAATGTCATAAATAAGTGTCAAATAAAATAAAAAATTATTTTAAAACAATGCTATAAAATACTATATAATTAGCAATAAAAGAGAGTCAATGAAATCAAGTAATTGCTAGAAATAATACAGTATTTTAGGTAATTATTTAAAAGTTTTTAATTCTTAACGCTATCTAACACTCAAAATTCATATATTTATTATATCTTTATTTTTACTATTAATATAAATTAATCATTATTGTTGTTATAACAAAAATTATCCAGCATTAAGAGATTATAATAACATACAACAAATAAAAAATACATTTTTATATTTCTATTACAAGTCCTACTAAAGACAATTAAATTAAAATTTTAAATAATAATTTTAGTCAAATTAAGAGTTAATATATTTAATATAATATTATACTGTGATATAAAATAATATAGTATTATAATTGAGGAAAGTTTAGGGTATATTAAATAATGAAATATAAAAGCACAGGAAATCTGATGATAAGACATCTAATAATAAACATAAATGTTATACTATTGTATAGACTATAGTATTTTATAATTACTACTAAAAATAATTATTTTTGTTAATAGTAATTTAAGAAAAATAATAGTAATTTTAAGTAATATTTTTTTTAATAATATTATATTTATATCTAAATCATAAAATAATCTCTATAATTTTATTTTATTATAACTTATTATTAATGATTGATAATAAAACGCGATCAAGTAATCACTAAGATTATTAAGATATTTTATCTGAAATATAATACAATATTATTATACAGTACTATGTAATCATAAATATGATGACATTAACAACAATATTGGTATATATAAACAAAATGCTTAAATGATTATATCTAATAGTTTTATAACTTTTCGTGATTTAGAATATTTTGCGATTAATTTGTGGACAATCAGTGATTGTGTGTTTGTATGTATGTATGTATCCCTCACTTGTGTTATATTATAACAAATGAATAACAATAACAATACTTTTGTATTTATATTTTTTTTTGACTGCCTTTTTTGTCTGTGTTTTGTATTATTTTATTTGTTACAAAATCTCTCTTTTTTGTTACATTAAAATATCAATACAATAGTAATAGTGACACACAAAGACTTGCCATTGGTATAGCATTTAAAGAGATGTCTGTCTATAATCTCATTGTAAATGATTGCTAACGAGAAAAGCATTTTCTCGATTGCAATGCAAACTTCTACTAACTCTTCGAGTCATATGTTTGATTGTAAAGTCAAATAGAAATCCTATCAAAACTAAGGGAATGTCATGTAATGGGAAGGCAGACAAAGATAGGGAAAGAGAGAGAGAGAGAGAGAGAGACTATAAAAGCTGAATATATATTAAAAAACAAGACATATAACAATTGCCTGTGGGTTGAAATATATAATGTCATTTAAAATTAGTTACACAGCTTTGATTTAGCATTTAAATTAAGTTTGATTGACAAAACAAATAATCTAATTATAAAACTAATCTATAATTTGATTAAATTTAACGGCGTTTTTTAAAGTCAACATACCTTTAACGATAGTGATTGTCCCGGTTGTAGAGTTTGTTCAGAAAATGTCGACAAAAATACTGGTGCATCGTCTATAAAAGTAACACAATTTGAGTAATATATATAAATATCAGTATTTATCGATAAACTTTGGTATTAAGTGATAAATAAATTTTCGTAGCGATAGTATAATCAAATGATGGGTTATTTCGTGCAAAGAATTTTGATGAGATGTTTGAGAAAATTAGATAATGAAATGATATAGAAATAGACAGTTTGAATACATTGGACACATACCTCCCAAATCGATTTGTGCCGATGTCTGTACTGAATCAAAATCATTGTGAGTTAAGCACTGATACATCCCTTTGTCTCGTCGTTCAACGCTTGAAATGTGGAGCACATCTCTGGCCAGTAATCTGATCCTCGAGTTTATCACAATAGGCTGTCCATTGTGTAACCATTGAAGTGAAGCTACAGGAGTTCCCGTTGCAGTGCAGTTAAGTTGAGTACTCTTACCGACGTCTACTCTGTCCACCCGTGGATTTAGCTCAGCTGATAGTGGAGCTAATCAATGAAAATTAATTTTATATTAATTAATGCACAGTATTTAATAATGTATAATATAATAGTTCAATATTTAGTATAAAATAAATTTTATTTATTAAAAACTACTGTAAAACATAATGATTTCTTAAACAAAACTGATAGTTAATAAGTTTTGATAAATTTATGATTAATAAAATAATTGCAAAACTGCTGTCTTTTTATTAATAATATTCTTCAAATAAATGGACAAATTCTGTGTCGTGAATACGATTTCTATGAATAAATTGGCACATATTGTGTACTAATGATAACTATATCTATAATAGCTTTGAATATGATGTTAGTTGACCTCATTTGTTGGATTGAACTCAATAGTGTGTTAGATGATTGCACTATAGTATACTCATATTTTTTATATTAGTAGTTTAGTAAGTATATATATATATATATATATATATATATATATATATATGTAGTTTCGATGGGAACTCATAATTGTTAGATTGATTTAACACATTAAATTGCGAATGACTTGTGCTAAAACTACCAGTGCTACACACTTACTTCTTTATATTGATTGCGATAAAGATATGGTTAGTAATGTTTTATGCCTTACCGGTCACTATTAGCTGTGTTTCCATCATTTCAGATCCGACACTATTATTAACAGCACATCGGTAAACACCGGCGTCGGACTGTAGCACTTGGCTTATCTTCAACGAGCCATCCATTTGACGGATCCTATTAAAGGCCAATTGTCGGATTGGCTGTAAATTTCTTGTCCAAACGTATGTGGGAACTGGATATCCCTGTGCAGCACAAGCCAACTCCACATCCTTGCCTTCCCTGACTGTAACCACTGGTTTACTATCAGTTATTCTCGGCGGTTGATTACTAAATGCCTCTATAGTTATGTTATTTTTATCAAAACAAAAAATAAATTAATATCATAAATAAATTACAAAATTACAAATAAACTAAAATTTTTAATTAACTCCTCTATTGTGCGTTACATTCAATGAAATCATTTGTTATATTTTATAATAAACTTAAATACAAAAGAAATTTTCTTTAAAGAGAAACAGCTTTAGGCTTTCTTTAGCTATTAAAATATGCGTTAAATTTGCATAAAAAATGCAATTTATATATCGAGTCTTATTTTTATAATAATAACTAATCTCAATATTATAATATTCTTTATACTAGTGTTTGAAAATACTTTTATTTGTAATAATTTATTCATAAAAAATAATGTTACAAATTATCTTTGTTTATTAGTGCTTATCTTTTAATATTTTTGTTTATATATAAATTTTGTTTATTAATTATTACAAATTTATAGTATATAATTTTATGTATTTTTTGTAATGCTTATACTGAAAATCTATGACAAATAAAACAATTTTTCTTGTTTAAATATAWATATAWATATATATATATATATATATATATACTGTATATATACTGTTTTATATTTTCATTTACGTTGTTTGAAATAAATATAATAAAAAATAATTTGTGTTCATTTATAACATTTATTTATACAATAAACGCAATTTCAACTTTAACTGAGAGCTCAAATTTATAAAATAATCCACAGATTTTATTTTAAATTTGAAATAATTTAAACTCACAAATAAAGACTCATTTTGTGGTATAAAACTACTGAAATCCTACTAAAAATTAATGAGAAGTCATTTAAGTGCTCATCATTTATATAATAGTATTTTATATATTTCACTATAAGTCTAACTTAAATGTATACGAATTCAATGATTTTGATTATCTCAAAAAAAAAATAAAAAGTATTTTCGATTTATTAATATATGATATAAAATACAATCAAAAATTATTATTATTATTATTGTCTAGAAATAAAAACAGTACATTTAAAATAGTAATTACATTTTTGAGTAAAAAGCATTTAATTTTATTAATTTAAATATCGATTATTGAGAGATATTGAAAATAAAATAAACACTTATTTAACACTTTTATTAAATAAAATATTCATTAAATTGCTGTTAATTGACATACCGGTGACATAGAGGCGACCGACCGATGAGCTAATGAGTGTTTCTCCGGTCAATCGGTGCCTCACTTGACAGCGAAAAGTCTTTAAGGCATCGCTTTGTTGGACGCGACGGATATGAAGCTCTCCCGAAGCAAACACTGAGAAGCGATCGCCTGAATGGGTGTGCAATCAATTCAATAGTCATTGCAATTGTTAGATAAATGACTGATAATTTAAAAGCAGTGTATATTCAGTATAAAAGATATAATGTAAGGGGAAATGGGATTGAATACGCACCGGGAGGATCATTGGCCTGAATGAGTGTTGTCGAGTCCTGAATCCAAGAGACAACATCAACAAAATCTTTAATAAATCCGGGAATATGACACCGAAATACTGCAGTGTTTCCAACTGTCACAAAATCATCATAAACCTCTACCACGTAGTGTTGCTGAACCACTATATTATCATTATAAATAGCACAGGGAGGTTAGATATTAGCAACTTATTTGAGATATGGCAACAAATTAGATGCTCAACACAATAGTGCAAAAAAATTTATATATATTATCATCAAAAAATGACATTATATTTGATGGTAAATATAGTTCACTATTAGTTATTACAGTAAAAAATTATATTTTTTTAAAACTATTTCTTTTCAAAGTTGAAAAATATAAGACAAATGATACAAAAATGTGTGAAACTAGAGATAAATTATATACAATATATATTTCTTTAAGTACATACAGATGTGGATATAGTGATCAATAAAATAAAATATCATTTTTTTTGTCTCTAAATGTATAGTATAAGTAAGAGAAAATAAAACTAAATTATATAATTTTTAAGACATAAAAAAACTTAATATAAAAATTTGAAAAATGTATAAAAAGTTTCGATTTTTTATATAATATCTAATTTGAAAATAAGTTTTCATCTTTCCTAAGACTAATATTTTTTACAAAAAAAAACTATTGCAATCGTAAACAAACATATAAGCATACAAAAAATTTAAAATATCAACAAAATCATATGATATTTTTTATATATTATATCAAATATCTAACCTAACATTCAATTTTGATATTTTTATTTAGATACATCATATATTTTAGCATAAATAACATATACTATTTTTTCTGTATATATTTAATATAAATGTGTAGTAAAAATTGAGTTTTTATGTTTTGAAACTTACAAATATGTGTTTGTATTTCATGTGTGAAAACTCATTAAATAGTAATTTAAAGAATAATCTGTAGAGTATATGTTTTGGTACTACAGTATACTCTCAAACATATTATACAGTACTGTATATAAACTGATAGGTTAACTAAAATATATACTATGTATTTATATCATATGTTAAAAATTAATATTTTTATTTTTACTTGAATTATTTATGAGTTTCTAAATATTTTCTTTTTTGCAATTGCTAGACTCACAATTGTATATTAATTATAAATTTGCATTTAATTAATCCACTGATTTTAAATAACTCTTATAGACAACTAAGTACAGTATATTCTGTAATTCAATTTTCAAATGTTTTATATATAAATCAATAATAATCATTACAATAGATTATTAAATATCTGACCTATTTTGTAATTTGATAAATACTCTCTCTCTCTCTCTCTCTCTCTCTCTCTCTCTCTCTGAAAGTCTTCAATTATTCAATACTCTATGATAACATATGGACACAATTGAGCGCACAATCAACATAAGGTTTATAATATTTTTAAAAAATAAAAATTTGTTTTATAACTTTTTATTTGAGTCAACAGTTAACTGATAACTACTATATGCTTTATTTATCATAAATATTGTAAAAATAAAAATTTTATTTTTTCAATTTTATTTTTTATTTTGTAAAATATTTATATAAATGATACGCTATATAAAGTCATACTTATATTACACATATATAATAAAGATAGTAACTTATCTTAAATTCAATACAACAAACATTATTATATATAAACTTGAATAGTGATGTTATGATTGATTTTATTTTCATCAAATTTGTTGAACTATTATCACCCAAAACACATCAGTAATATTGTAATAAATAGCAGAATAATACTATTTAAATTTTTTTAGTAAAACTCAAAACAATTTTCCCAAAACACTACACAATAAATAATATAAATTTTGCCTCAATTGCAAACAAGATCTGAATTCACAAATATAACAAACAAATTATTATCAAAATGATGTGTAGATATTCTGTTTGTATATTAAATTGAATTATTGTGTAGATATTTATATAGTATATTATTATTATATATAATAATAATGCATTTTGTGACCAAAATTGCAAAATTTCTTAATAATAAAAAATCAAGTGTAAAACATTATTATTGTTAAAAATACAAATATATATAATATTATTGAAAATCAATTGAGAAAAATAAAGTAATGTTTAGAAATTTAAGAGAAATAATGAAAATGTAAGAGTTTTTTTGGTTCATTGAATTACATTCAAGTATTGCTTTACTCTCTATATGTCTTATATAGTACTGACCATTGGTATGATATGAGTTCACATAACTATCCTCTCATTTCTTTTATTTATGTCATTTCTCTCTAATATATGATTTGTTAAAAAGTGCGAMAAAATAAGCGAAACAAAGACGAACTCCAAATAAAAAAGGAAGTGATTTCTAAGTCTAACTTTTTTTCTGTTAATTTATATCCCATTCCTTGTCATTCATTCATATCATACTTATTCTAGTTATGAGATGTGTATACCGCCACTGGCTATACTAACTTATATCAAATTATATAATATTATCAAAGAATCAATAAAAAGAAAGGTATATTAGAAAAGAGTCAGTCGAAAGATAGATAGATAGAAAGTAAGAGAGAGAGAGAGAGAGAGAGAGAGAGAGAGAGAGAGAGAGAGCAATAATGTTGAATGCTTTACCATGTGTTTGATGAAAATGAAATAATAGTAACTAATAGCATGAGTTATAGACTGAAACGACAATAGTTGGGTTATTAACGAGACTTTTGGTATCGTATGTTATATACAATCAATAAGTAGTCAAACAGTTTGTTATCTATGAAAACCTCTGGAAAAGTAGTCTTAAGAAAGAAGAATAACAAGAATAAGAATATCGAAGAGATATGTATTATAACGTTAGTTAATATTATAGATATATATGGTATGCATGGATATCCAAGTTATGCCTTTACACAACATTTATCATCAATGAGATGAAGAGTAAAAGTAGAGTTCATTTGATCCATTGATAAGTAATGCATTATTTGCTACTTATATACTCATATAAGTGATAACTACTACAACCCAGTTATTACTCGACTCTTATATGAATTATTCGCTCACAACTATAGCATATTAATGTCAAACCATAGCACTGGTAGACAACTTACACCATAAGCACTATTACTACTTGAATGAAGAACTTTATACACTTCATTGGTCTCATCCAAGTTCTGACACATGGTATGTAATGCCAACTCTAACACAGTGTCTATGAGTAACAAAAAAAAGTGAAACAAATGGCAATAAATGAATGACAGACCCAATAGTGCAATAGTTTTGCTCAAAGAAATGACTTTGCCTTTCGTTTACCATTTTATTTACGGAAATTTGTGCCGACTTTGGCTGTAAAGACAAGGAAATCAACTAAAAGGAAATGATTCATACATTCTATACACTACTCATAGCAGACAATCATTTGTATTTTGAAGCACTTGTAGTCCTAGATATGTGTCTCTGATTTTTTCATTAATAATATTATACTCTCCCCTATATAATGATAATAGTGACCATGAAATCAATTGAAACAAACTTTAATAAAAGCAATATAAAATTATTATAAATACTTATGCTATATATATTTTTTGTTGATTTTAAAAGTTTATATATCAATAGATAAAGTAAATGGCAATCAAGTTAATGTTTATACAGTAATATAATGAAAATTAATGGTCAATAATTAAATTAATGGTTTGAAAGTGGCCACTAAAAATTGACTCATAAGTATATTTACACAAACATTAAGAGATAAAGTGTTGCCATAGTTGTAAAAATATCTAACAGTTTGGCATATAATCTACAATATATTACTTGAAGAGTTGTAGTATTAGTATTAGTATTAGTAGTAGTAGTAGTAGTAGTAGTAGTAGTAGTAGTAGTAGTAGTAGTAGTAGTAGTAGTAATAGTACTGTAGTAGTAATACTAGTAGTATAAGTTAGACTGAAAAGTCGATTGAATTTTTGATAATCAAAACTAATCAAATAAATTGTGTCTGAAATTGTATTGCAATCACGAAATTTAGTTGTTGTTAACTATATTTTTCGGTCGATCTCGACATTAGTATCCATTACTTGGGAAAGAAAGAAGAACTGAATACCAGAATAATACTTATAAGTACTGTCTATACCAATGATTAAGAGAAAAATTCTTGAAGTAAACAAAACAATTACTATTTGGATGCTATGTTAGGGCTGAGCCGTTCCCCTCAATATATTCTACTTTTTTTTCGAGTGAATCCTATTTTATCGATCATTTGTGTTTTGAGATGAGACACAAATTTTAGGGAAAACCTAATATATAGTACACATTCTGTGGTCATTTATATTAGGCCTTAATCTATGAGAAGTTTATTGTGGACGAGAACCGACAGATTGACTGCTACTGAAACATAGTGAGCCTTCAAAGCTTAAAGCCTTAATTTTAGTTAATACAATATTTAGGTCTATCCCACTGTTATTTATTAAATGTCTAAACCTATTGCCATCAACTATTGACGTGCTTTGCTATCGTAAATGTTATATATATATATAATATAAGTTGTACTCTATATATCACACACATGTTTATTATGCATGAGAGAAGCCATCGATTAGCCAAAACAGCTATATATTGACTTTAGAAAAACTATTTACAATATTTTAACATTTAATGTATTACTGTTTTGTTAAACAACAAAATTATAATCTCAAACATAATACCCAAATCAGTTAATGTTATTTTTACCAAAAATTAATAACTGTTATATTATACTACAGTATAACCGATCAAACATTTCTGTACTATCATTCATACCAAATGTGAACTAAATTATTATTAATACTAATATCATAACATAATGTGTGAAATCTAAATTAAATTTTATCAATATAGCAAATAAAAAATATTTTATCAATTTAATTATAAACTAATATATTATTATTATATTAAGTTTCATAACAAACTTGAATTGCGAAGAAAAGAAATATATTAAAAATATTTCATTAAATATTTTCTATTAACGTTTATTTGCAAAACACAATAGATCTATGAGTATCATAAACGCAAAATTTTAATATAAATAAAATAATATTTTTATTAATTCTTAAAATTAAATAATTATAAGACAGTTTATATAACTGAAGYCAAATATATAATGTAATAATCAATTTAGTTTTCAAATACAGAATAATAAACACATATATTAAAGTAAATATATCTTTTATTAATATCATTATATAAAAGTATTTTAGTGTCAATGATTAGATTTTATATATATAAGAAACGAGATGTGAATATTTGAACCTATTATATGTTAACCAAGAAAAATGCAATTATATAAAAAAATGTAAACAAAAATAAAAAATGTTATATACTTATAATAAATAAAATTGTTACCCAAAATGCAATTGAATGAAATCAAATTAACTGCAATTATTGTTTGCCGTAAAAATAAATAAAAAACAAAATTTTTTAATATAAAGTCTGTTCACATAATATAATAAAGGTATTCATTAAATTGAGTTAATAGAGTTTGAGTGCTTAATAGACATGTGATATGTTTGGTACAAAAGTATTGCTTATCTTAATGTATTGCTATCTATGATATGACTGATAAAATCTGTTGTATTATTACACTTAAAGCTAAAGAGACATTCAATTTGTGAAGAAATGCAATATAAATTGAAATCGTGTGGAAAAAGTTAGTCATTCAGTAATTATTGTTGAAGTCAAACAAAGGACACATACATACAAACATACTGTACACACACACACACACACACACACACACACACACACACACACACACACACACACACACATACATACATACTGTACACATACAGACACATACATACATACAGTACATAGACATATACAATATGGACACGTATGTAGTCTATGTGATAATCTTAATATATATGAGAAGAAAACGAAGTCCCAATTGATTCCTATAGAGCAGTGCTATTGACTGAAACTTTTTTAGACTACCAGTGCTCTACCGATCAGTATATTTCTGTTTTTGATTCTCTGAATTAGTGATTCTCTGTGACTCCCAAACAGCAAACGGCAAAACACTACTTGAATTACTTTTCAATATATATTAGATATACCGTATATATTGATATAATAGTATAGATATATACAATACTGTAGTGTATCTATTATATACAATAGCTGTATATATAAATGATGACAACAGACATAGCACTACTAGTACTTCCCCTGCAATAGCAATGCAATCACATAAAAGATGAAACCAATTGGGAATTTTAAGTCTTATATCTTTAGGTTTTATTTACAGAAAGTAGTGGACGGCCACTAAAAATAAGAAAAACACTTAATTGGTGACCAAAATAGCACTAACTATAGTGTCATTGATATTATATGTTAGTTGATGTGTGACTTCAATATAAGACAACTTTTATGTAATACATAAGGCAATCATAAAAATTATTTTCTATTAAATAAAAATGACATAATATAATACTAAAAAAATAAATAAGATTATTAAACATATTAATATATAAATGTTTTAATAAAATTTTAGTATATTATAGATTCTGTCTAATTTAATATATTAATTATGATTACTAGTCTTATAATATAATTAATAATTAAATTTGTAAAATTAAAAATAATTTTAATGATTATACTTTTACAATTAGAATCAACATAAGGTATATACAGTATATATGACTGATTTATCTGAAAGTAATTACAAACACTTAAATAATAAGTTTAGTTGGACTTCACATAAAGTCAGTGAAGCCTGAGTAATGGATTTTCATTTATTTTTCAACTTAAAAGCACTCATCTCCTGAGCCATAAATAAAAGCCAACTGTCCTTATGTAGGTCATAGATCTGAGTAATATTTTTTCTCTATAACTTCTAAGGAAGTGGGGGCCGGACTGTCGGCATTCATCACAATATATAAAAATGGTTTAGATTTCAATGTTTGTATCATTCAGTTAGTCAATGAAATGCTTTACTGACATTCATGATAACAATGCGATTATTATTAGCGAAAGTGTGTTTGTGTGTCCTTTACTAACAAGTAATACAATAAAAAGTATTTTTAAAAAGAATCACATTTTTATATATATATATATTATGTCTAAATTTAATGAAATAAACAGTAGATATAGTAATAAATAGTTATTTTTAACATTGATATACAAAATCAAATAATAGTATACTGTATAAGTTAGATATAATATTTTACTACTGTTCAACTATAATATTAAATATCAAATAAACATTTTGTCGATGATTTTTTGGATCACAGAACATAATAAATCATTACTTAATCATAACTTTTTGTTCAACAATATTATTCAAAAAAAATGTTACTTTCAAACAGCAGAAAACAGTTAAAATATTAAATATACCGTATATTATATCTTGTATTCATTTCTTTATAAATAGATTTGCGTTTTTATTTATTTTATTATATAAGTTTCATAAATCTTAATATATTTACCATTTGAATAGAAAAACTTTTATAGATATATACAATATATAAAAAATTTCTATTAAATTTTTTATATATCGTGAATAATAATAAATGAACGATGAATTGAATAAATAATTGCATAAAATTAAAGTATAATATAAAGAAAATGAATATAAACTGATAAATAGAATTATAATGTATTAAAATAAATAAGTTAAAAGTGTGTTTCAATAAAGGAAAAAGAGTTTTCCTTATAATTAAATTTTCCTAATTTTCTAACATTGAAATCGTTAAAAAAATGCAGAAAAAGAGACACAAAAATATAAGAAATGAATTGAAAATATAGTGAAATTTTATGTGTTATGACTTAACACACGATACGACAAAAATTGAATAAAAAGCAGTATTGAGACAACAAATTGCGGAACAAATCTATTCTAATGTATGTCTTCTTCAACAACAAAGAATATTCTGGTCTTTCGTCTCACACTTTATACACAATATTCCTATGCTTTCAATACCTTTCAACCAAAATAAGTCTAAAGTCTTAAAAAGCCGTCGCTTTCGCTTTTGATCACTCTTTTAGTGAGTGAGTGAGTAAGTGAATGAGTGAATGAATGAATGAATGAGTGAGTGAGTGAGAAAGAGAGAGAAAGAGAGAGAGAGAGAGAGAGAGAGAGAGAGAGAGAGAGAGAGATCACATACTGAGAGGACATAAACTCCAAGAAGTTATATTATACTTATAAATAAACGTTTTGGACAACAGAGTGAAAGCCACTGACCGAGAAAAAGGAGGAAAAGGATCAAAGTTTTTGTATAAAATAGAAATGTGCGGAAAGATTGTGAAAAATGAAAAAATTTTGTGAACAAAATATGTGACAACAGAGACAACAACTAAATTGTTTTGAAGGAATTGAAAAAAATCAAAATCAATAGCACTTTTCTCATATAAATATATATCTTTTTTTACAGAAACTTCAAATAAAAATAAAGCCAAAAAAGTCATTTAAAATTATTTTATGTTTTTTCTTCTTTTCTTTGTTGAGCCTTAAAAATACAGTCAAATCACGTTTATTTGACATTTAAAACTTCTCTATAAGATAAACAAAAGTAATAATAAATAAAAATATAGTTTATTTGTAAGACTTTATCAACAAATATGTTGCACATATGTTGTCAGTTATAACTTATAAGACTCTATTGTTTGCTATGCTTTCATAACTATATATATTTATGACGTCGACTTAAAGTATACCATAAGTTAAGATTAATTTTTTTGTTAATACACTGAGAAAAGTTAGTCTTAATAACAAACAAGTAATGAAAAAATTAGATAATAAATGACTTTTTTAAGCAACAATTCAACGCTACATTACTTTCATTATAAAATTAAACGCCAATTTTTTCAGCACTCTATCTCAATATCTAATAATATCATATAATATAATATTAACCATTTTTATGGGTTTTTAGATGACAAAGCTATGCCATAAAACTCTTGATCTACTCTTAGATAAAACAAATTTTTATAATCTCTGTTACATTCAACACATCAATGATAACAACACAAAACATAGATAAATACAGTATATATTACTATATATATATCAATATATATTTATATAACATAAATTGCATTTATTTTTCCATTTTTATAGTTGGCAAACGTTATTAAAAAGCATTACTAAAAAATTTCACAAATAAAATATTTTCATTATTTGGCGAATATTTTATTGGATGAATGCATTTGAATTTTTCAAAATATTGCGATTTCTCTCTCTTTCTCTCACTCACTCAATATCTGACTTAAGTGCTTATATGATATATATAATGTTATATATATATATATATACCATAGTGTATATGAGAAAAAATTCAGATATAAAATGAAAGGTTTTATGAAATGATCGTTTGGATGAATAGACTATTCAGTGGGTGAGTGAGTGAATGAGAGTATGTTTGAAGTACCGGTAAGTAATAAAATATGTAATTTAAGGCTTTAAGGTCTGCTCTTTATATGTAAGGACAGATAGACATGAGTTATGTAATGTTCACTCACTCACTCACTCACTCACTCACTCACTCACCCGCTTTTCTACATATTTTTATTATTAAAGATAATTTTATTCGCTTCTCCCTATCTATCGTTTTCATTGACTGTATAAATATATGGGCAAAAAATTCAGACCTTTTATTAGTTTTGATGAACCTTTCCATATATTTCATAAAATGCAAAAAATTGAAAATACAGTTTGAGTTTAGGTAATAAAATATGTTCACAAAAAATAAAAGTCAATTTTATTAGCAAATATAAGAAAAGAAAGAAAACAACAAACTATGCAATACTTTGATAAAAATATTTTACTTTTTATTTCAAAAGCTATAAAAATGCATTTAATAAAAATAATATATTTGAATGCAATACGAGATTAAATACAAGATATATTTGTCAATCCAAACACATATATCATTAAAATGTCTAAAAAATTCCACAATTGAATTAAACAACTAATGGTAATCTGTATTAAAATATAATAAATAATAGAAATATTTTTCTTATTCAAAGATTTTTAATCAAAATAATAAATTTAAATTTATTTATATTAATGTATGTTTGCTCTTATATTAAACTTTTTATATTAAATACACAACTAATTTTATATAAAACTACTTATTAATTTTTATTGTAAACTAATTTAATTTGATTTTTACTAATGTGTACTAAATGTTTGATATATTAATTTTTTGTTAAAATACTTAATATAACTGTTAGTGAGAGAAGTCAAYAAACTTATATAAATACAGTTAATTGAATATCAAATATACATAAAATATCTTTATATTATATAATATATCGACGTTTATAGTAAATTCAAATAATAAAAAAATCAATGATTGCGTGAAATTTGTTGCATAATTGAAATATAATCTATTTTGTTTTGACAATATGTTTATTATATTGATTAAGACATTAATGTTTTAATTTAAATAGATTTGGAGATATAAATGCAATCTAACAGTTGAAATTAGAGATGGACAAATAGAAATTTTTTAATAAATATCTCTAAGAAAATTTCTAGAAAGTTTCTCACGAATAAATTTCTATAGAAATTTTACTTTATCATTATACTATTGGATCCCCATTTCTATAGCTACAGTAATACTGTATTAATTATACATAATATACACCACTTATTAATATAACTTATTAATTCTTATTTATAAAATTAATAAAATTATCTAATTATAATTATAGTTTTCGTAATATTTTATTTATAATTGATTTATATTTTTAGTATAATGTAATTAAATGAATTATTTTGTACTTTAAATATTAATTAAAATACTAATAAAATTTAGTTAATATTTATAGTTCTAATGAATTGTTTCAAAATAACAAATATCGAGACAACAAAATTAATATTGGTATCCCATAGACAAAAAATTCTTTAGAAACTTTCCAGAATATATTTTTATAAATTTCTCCTTTTAACAACTCTAGTTGAAATAGAAAAGGAAATAAAAAATAATTTAGATAATGGTTTTATTAACAATTTATTTAAATTTTGTCAAAAATAAGTATATCTAAATTAAATTTTACATTATATTATTAATAATAATACAATAAAAATAACATAATACCAAACTAAGTAATTATCAACATAATTGTTGATTAAATACAATTTATATAATTTGATGCAAACAAAATAATTATTATATATTATAATTACTGATGATATTAATATTACCAATTAAAATATATTTTACACTTTGAAAAATGATTTTAATTAATTTATCCTTATTTTAATAAATTAGTTTTTTGTTTTGTTTGTTGATATTATTAAAAATTATATTGGATATATTAACTACAATATAATAGCAAAATTACCAAAAAGTAACATATACTATATTAAGATAAATTTATATAAAATATATAATATAAATATATATGTATTGTATTTGAAGGAAATAAAATTAAACGAAAAATAACTTTTGATATGATATATATAAATTCAATAAAGAGTTTCGCAAAATGAAAATAATAGTAATAAGAAATACAGTGTTTTGAAGATATGAGTGAATGAGTGACTGAAACACACAACGAGTGGTGAGATGTAAGACAATGTGCTTAAGTAAGCATAAAATGAAGTAAAAAGAGAGAAAACGTTCACAAATTTCTAGGCATTCATACATTTTTCTCATTTTATCGGATATATTATATTACAAACATTTCTGTATTTTATTAAATGTTATGTAAAAATATGAGATATCTATTGAAGTGATTGGATTTTGTTTAAAAAATTATTTGATATGATATGAAGAAAAAAAATTGATACAAATTGTATTGTATGAAACATTTATATATAACATATACTATGTAATACATAGTATGTATGTATCTTAAATAAAAATTAAATAAAGTTACAAATGTATTATAAGTCGTAAGTGTATAATAATAAAAACGTATATACATAACACATATTGTCAAATATTAAATCGGTATTATTTTAAGCACACACACAAGTTTGCTGCTCTTTTCTATTATTTAATATAACAAATCAATTTTTGAGAAAAAAATTGAAAAGATATACTCATCAATATTGAATGATTGAGATATAAAGGCAATGATAATACAAAAATAGCAAAATAAAAAGTGAATCAAACGTTTTGAGGCATATTTTGACTCCAACTGAGAAATCACTTGTTTTATTCATTTGAATTACAAATTTTTTAGTTTTTAAAATTCATTGGGGCTTTGATAACAAGCAAAACTCACAAAAAATAGACTCTCTCTCTCTCTCTCTCTCTCTCTCTCTCTCTCTCTCTCTCTCTCCTCTCTATCTATATATTTATGTATTAATTTCAATCAGTCATTCACTCATTTATAATCACATACATAAAAAATGTGTGACATTTTTGTTCAACTATTTGATAGCACAATATTTCAATGATTTTCATTGAATAATCTTTTAATCCATATAAAGTTACAATAAGATGAAGTAATTTTGTGAGTCTCATTAATAAAATTATTATCATTATTAATACAAAAAAACTGTTTGTTGCAGTCTTATTGAATTGACAAATAATGATAAAAATATATTTGGTTAAATATTTGTATATTTGAATGTAAAGTAATACTTAAGGCCAAACAAGATATAAGGCAAACATTTTTGTTTGCACTTTAAAACACTTGTGCGCTCCGGTTATCAAACTTTATTACATTTATTGTAATAATATTGAAGTAGTGAATCTCTATCCTTAAAAAATCCATTTCAATATTAACATTATGTTATTATTCAATAATACTTTACAGTTTTCTCGCTTTTTTATTATTTTAGTTTTCAATATTCCTGTTTCGGCTTTTATCTCATTTTATTTATTTATAAAAGTTTCTCTCTCTCTCTCTCTCTCTCTCTCTCTCTCTCTCTCTCTCTTTCTCGCACTCACTCACTGTTAGATTTAAACCTCTAGTTTTAAAATAGATTCACTTTATATTCAAAAACATTTAATGTCTCCAAACATATGTATTGTTTGAATATTTCAGTCATCATTTTCATTCTGACTTTACATTTCATTGCATATAATCTCATATAATATATTTCAATGACTTTTACTACTTTTGCCTTATATAAGCCGCATAAAGTCATATATATATATATATATATATATATATATATTGAATACATATATAAAATGGTATATAATATAATCTACAATAGATTCTTATATAAGTTTAAAATGCATTGAATGAAATCATTTCTCATTTGTTTAATGCATTTAAAAATAAATTTTTACGACAAAAATTTGAATTCTCTTTCTCTCATTTCTAACACAAAAATTGATTTGACTTTTATTGCATTACATCTTCAGTGAACCTAAAATACAGTTTTATTTTTCATTTTCTATTCATTTATTTATTTGATGACAAATAACCTAATCATTCAGCTATTTTAGGCATTCAATTAAACTTTAAAATTTAATAATTTATTAAAATTGCTTATAACAAAGTAAATGCAATTTTACAATAATTTATCTTCACATCATTTAATTTGGTTTTGTGTAATTAATAATTGATTRAAATGTTGTTTAAAATTAGTATTTTTCTAATTATAAGCAAACAACAAAAACATCAATAATATGTGCATATTTTACATAAACAAGTAATGGCTATTCAAATATTATATGTTTGATTATTTAGTCGCCTAAATATATTGCTGCTATTTGTATGACTTTAATAGTATTCACCGTATGATCCCCTTTACCAACGTTGACATCAAATGTATGTTTGGATTATTTGCTAATTATTTGTCTCTCTTTTATTTTCACTGTCTTTTCCTATGGAAATAATTAGTGAATCTATGACTCGATTGCATTACTTATTAAGCATTTATTTGATTCACACAACTAATACATGTAATAAAGGAGATGTCCAGCCTGTAAGTCATGAGATATATAACTGTCTATATATCAGTGCTGTCTATGTATATCTCCTAATCGATAATATAATACATTTGGATCAATGATGTCGAGTGGATATCACAACTAATAATGAGTTTCAATGAAGACATTACTCGACAATAATGAGCACAAATGACTTCAACTCCTTTTGATACAAACTATTGATTTTCATCTAATTTCTTACCTATTGTTTCGTCCATTCAATCACTTATAAATACAGTCATCACTTAAATATAAATAAAATTTCTTTAAACAAAATAAATATTAATTCATATAATTTATACAAAAAAGCAACCATTTATCTGCTATTTCTGTAATTAAAGAATTTAAATCAATTTTAAACAAAAGAATTATTTTAATTAAATACAAAAATATTTAGATAATTGTTTGTTATACTCCTATTGCTATTGCTTTTGGGTAACTAAATATATGATCTGGACTTTGAATCACAAATCCCTTTACAAATAATTCACTGTTTATTAATTTTATATTAAAATTAAGGCATTTATATGCAAATACTTATGCAAAACAAAATTTAATTATTAATTAATTATAAGACAATTAGTTTGTATTATATAAAATAACATACACTAATTATTATATCATATCTATGAAATACGTATGTATTTGTCATTCAACACAAAAAGTAAATCATTGAATATTAATGCAAATTTGGTGAGAATAACATTTATTATTTTATATAAAATATTTTTACAAAACTTTGTATTATGTATACAAATAAAATAAATATTTATATGAATATGAGTATTAAGTATTTCAAATAAATATACTGAATAAATAAAATATTTAACTAAATTATATGAAATAAGTACAACAATACTCAATACAGTATTTGTTTATAATTATATTATATATTAACACTTAATAAGTTATATTCTTTGTCTTAGTTAATGATTATAAAAATTAGAAGTATGTCTCTGAAAGAAAGTGAGATTTTAATTTAGTCACTAATTTTATATAATAAATATCACGTGTTGTTTATATTTTGTGTCGCAAAACATGTTTACATTAATTTTAATTTTCAACACATGTATTCAAACTAGAATCAACTTCATTGAAAAAGACTAATTAGTTTTAACTTATTTTGCATAAGCTTTACGTAAACATAGTATCAAAGATATATATATATATAAATATTACGACGAAAAATGTAATTCATATTACTTCCTATCTATCAATATTACAATACATACAGAATATTCTTAACATTTAACAGTTAATAAGAGATTATGGCTTACGTTGATAAGCAATATAATACTAAAGTAATACTTATAATATTTAGTCATTTATTAATAAATTCATATTAAATATAGAAATATAATTTATATATCAACAAAAAACGTTGTCATATTTAATATTAACAATAATTCTACATTCAATTAATAACTTGCAATAATATCATTTAATAAAAGTTAATTGAAAATATTGGAGATTATATATAATTTTAAGAATTTAATGACATTAGTATTTATTAGTGAATATCAATCAGAGAGAGAGAGAGAGAGAGAGAGAGAGAGAGAGAGAGAGATTTCCACTCTTTTAGCAAACATTTTTGATTGAGGTTTGCTTTCAATGGTTCGACTTCTAAATCCATTTCATTGATTACTTATGATCTATAAATACTAAAACTAGTGTGACCAAGTGTATCGGATTAGCCAACATAATAACCAAATAATATACTGTTTAATACTATATACAAATATTTGAATTATAATTATTTCATTAATATAAATATAATTGTAATAAAAATAAATATCAAAGGTTTTGTAAGAAAAGAAATTATTAAAATTGTAAGGGATTGAAATTATTTAGTATATATTGCGTAAATAACATTTAAAATAAATATTTAATAGTTTCATAATAATAAACTGTTAATTGTTTCTTATCTAAAATAAAGAAAAATATTTTTTTAAATAATGTTTTATAATTATTATATACAGTATTTATTATATGTTATACGTTATTATTTGAAAGAAAAAGTTAGAAAATTGATGTTAATATACGTAATTAATTAACAATTAGTTGGTCACTCTAAATGCTAGTACTATAACTAACACTAATACAGTACAGTATATAAGCTATATATGGAATAACTTTTAGTAATTTTTATTATTATTTAGTCTTCAGTCTAAAAGCTGAACATATAATATATCACTCGTTATACGATTCTGTCTCTCTATTCGTTAGTATTTCCTGTAAATCCAGTCATTAAATGTTAAGCACTGATAGTATAGTATAGTATAGTATAGTATATATCTATTAAAGAGTTTGCAAAAGTCTGTCTTTCCTTCTGAATATTCTCGGACTCAACATATTATTAATTATAATAAAAGTCCATAAAATATACCCAATATATGCCTAAAATTGTTTGATAACAGGCGGGCATCGACTGAATACCAGTAGAAAGTACAGTATTATYGGTCATCTATATTAATGTATCGGCAGTTTTCCTGTTATGCRCTCATATTGTATGACATCAGCACAATAACTATTGTATAATATAGTAATGATTTTATATGTTATCAACAAAATTCATAAAACAAGTCAAACACTTTTCATTATCTCAAACATTGGATATTATTATTAATAAATAGCTGTCGACTCTAAACAAAAATTTCGTTTAATATATTTAAAACATTTCTTTCTCTTCTCTCTATTCAATTGACTTTGTTTATAGCCGTCTATTTCAATGATAAATGTATTAAAAATTACAAAATGCATAAATTTAATCGATTTTYTTGTTTTTGTGACCATATTTTCCAGTTTTGTCATTATAACTAATATATTATCTTCAAATTCACACTATATTTTACAATATGATTACATAATTTTATCGTAAAATATGTAATAGTAGTTGTAAAATGCTTAGTAATGCATTGTTTTTCTATTGATTAACATATTAGTACAATAATTCTTTACTATTAATGTTCATCAATAGTTATTTTTATAAAAAAAACTTACTTAAAAATAAAAGAAAAAATAATAATTTAATAAATAAAAAATATGTATTTTCTAAATAATACTAGTTATCAATAATTTTTTGTAGCATATTTTTAATAAATTTTTATTACGAAAAATTATATAATCACTAATATACAAAGTTTTCTAAATTAAATTTTATAAGAAAAAAAGTTAATAAAATCATTGTATATAAAAAATATTAATAAATCAATAAATATAGCAAAACTATTTTTTTTTAAAATAARTAAAATAATATTAAAAAATTGTTTGGCAAACATATGGTAAAAAAAGATGTAAAAGATATCGACAAAAGTAAAGAATTTATTACAAGAATTTCAGACGTTTTTTGCAAATGAGAGCAAAAGAATCCAATGAATCGAATGTCAAGAAATTTATTGAAGAAATATAAATACAATTCTCTATACAATATCCAAATGAACTCACATTTTACAATACAATATATTTATATAAATATATATATAATTTTATTTCTCATTTTGTTTTCATCAGACAAATAGTATCCGAAAAAAATTGATTAAGTATTTGATATTCAATGCAATACTTGAAAGTCTATTGTATTTTCAATTAAAGTAAGACAAGAAATTGAGAAGTCATACTCAAATATAACTATACATTTTTGGCTTTCCTTATATAATAATGATGTGATGCCTCACATTAAATGTTAAGACTATGAACAGTAAATACAAAAATATATTTTCAATTATATCTTTCGTATAAAATAAGTGGTAAAAAAAGTTTTCAATAAGAGACCTAAATTGCCATTAAAGCTATTGACTTATACTTCATATTTTATAGTTGACTATTGAATAGTTTAAGTGGTTCACATTTTTAGTAATAGACTGTAATATTGTACTGTCCTTTTATAGATCCCTCAGCTCAATGAAAGCTAAAAATAGATTTCAAAAACTTTTGATAAAACAATTTTGTCAATCATAATAATATACTAATAATTTAATAGAAATGTATTCAAATTTTAAATATAATTAAAAATTATAATTAATTTAATTTATATATATATTTTTGTAATTTATAAATAATAAATATAAATATGTTTTATTTTTTGAACTATTTTAATACAAATTTGGCTATTATTTAAACAATAAATCACATATTAAAGCAATTTAGATAAAAGCATTATTTTGTTTCTTAAAGATATTGGTTTCAATTAAGAGAACAAGTGATTCAAGTTTGCAGAATAAAACAAATTAATAATTTTATTATAAGATTATTTTTATTAAATAAAAAAAAATATATATATAGATAATCATAATAGAAGTAACAAACTTGGAGGCCATCAAAATAATAAGTAAAATTATAAGCATAAAGATTGCGGAATAAAAAATAAGAAAAAATACAAAACAAAATAAATATAAGGGAAATAAAACAAAAACATTTTCTCAATACTTTTATGAATTATTGGCAAATCAGTGGAGTTTAATAGCAGAGAATTTATTGCAGAACTGATTCTATTATTATTATTATTATTATTATAGTATATATCAAACAAAAATATAATATCAAAAATTTCTGTAAAGATAAACACAAGTTTGGAATCGCGATGAAAGTTAACTGATCTCTCAGTTTTGCTCATTATTTTTTTCAACTTTTTTATTGTACTCTAAGTTTGCAGTCTCTCTCTCTCTCTCTCTCTCTCTCTCACACACACACTCTTTTTCACTCACTCACTCACTCTCATTCATTGATCACTCACTAAAATATATATTAAAATGGGTTATTTCAATGATATATAAAACAGAGAAAAGTAAGTAAAAAATAAACGAAAATGTTTTCTTCAATTCTCGACTTTTAATATAACATAAATAATATATAGAAAAATATTACAATTTTGAACAAAGAATTTCAATTTCAAATATTATTATTATTTTATTATTATTCAATTGTCACTCATTCTCTGTCTTTACATATCTTTATTAAATTATGAAAAAATATTTTGCATATAAGATATATTTTAAACTATATTTACAAACATATACACCAACATTACATAGAGTACAAAAAAACAAATTGAAAAATTAATTATTTTATTGTCTAAAATTGAATAAAGTTGTTTGTTTATAAAATTATATCAAAAATATAATATCTATTATAAACTTCTAACTAATTCAATATTTTTAATGTATTTAAATTCAACTATTAATATAATATCAAATAATAATTATCTATTTATAAATATAAAATTATGAATTACTAAAGTGTATAAAAATAAGATTTAATTATAAAATGTTTATAAATAACTATTTTTATTATATTTTAAAATAAATATCTTATAAAAAAATCAATCAAATGAAATAACTCAACTTTATTTGATATATCATTAATTCAAATATCAAATGATTGAATTACATATACGTTTATTACTTAATAGCTAATAAATAAGATATTTCAAGTATTATACAATATATTCAAATATAATCTTATTTATAATATTTTCTTATATTAATATAAATATACATATTTTATAATTAAATGTTAAATCATATCAAACCAATATATTGAACAGAAACAGAAATATATAATATTAACTACAGTACAGTATAACTGAATTAATAATATATTAACTAATTTTCATACAATATTTACAGTAGTAGTGAAATTGTATTGAAAGTGAAATTGTGTTAATGTTATAAAATAGAGAAAAAGTGATATAAATTATAGTATAGTGTATACTCTTTATACTTTTAAGTTGTAAAAGTGTGTTATATTTACTATATGTGCTATTAATGAACAATTTTTTTTATCAAATAAGTGTCATTCAAATGTTTTTGTGAAAAATTGTTATGAAGTGTTGTCTGCTTTTTTGTGTTGTTTTGTCACTACTTATTCAAGTTTGCACTAAAAGCCAACACAAAACACAATATCCCAAATCAAATGACAGTCCATTCCCTAACCATAAGACGACTAACACTTTCATCTCATTTCTTGTAAGTGAATGCCTGTTCTCTACACTCAAACATAAGTTATACTAAAAACACATACAAACAAACAAAAGGCCCCAAAGAGTAGTAAATCAGTGCCTTTTGATGGCTGTCTCTAACATATCTGACTAATACTAATAATGGGAGTTCTGATACTCTATTGGGTTACAAACGGCTATTGCATTAACAAAATTGAAACAAAAAAGTCGACCACAAGTGAAAAGCAGAGACAKAGAGAGAGAGAGAGAGAGAGAGAGAGAGAGAGAGAGAGAGAGAGAGAGAGAGAGAGAGAGAGAGAGAGAGAGAGAGAGAGAGAGAGAGAGAGAGAGAGAGATGTTTAGTATATTGAAAGTGTCTCTCTTATTGTCGTTTTGTTTAGTTTAATCACCACTTGAAATATTGTGCAAAACAGTAGGAATCGGTTTCAATAATTAAATTTGTTTGTGATTTACAGCACTTTTTTAGTATAAATGCATTGCATTTACAGAGTCGACGACTTATTCTTCTTTCTAATCACTTGTTTAGGGACTTTCACTTCAAACACTCAAACACCCAGAGATTGAGATATCGATTCCCAGTCTATTGGCTCTTATAATAAAAATACAATTGAGAAATAGCGGCAAACATAAGGATAAACTTAATGCTTAACACATACACACATTTGTTTGCAATTTTTTAAATAACAAAAAAAATGTTGTAATATTATTTTAACAATAATGTTACAATATAAAAACAATAATCATAATATGCAATACCATATATGGAGATAAACTTTATATATACTGTATAATAACTATTTTAATTTATTAAATTATTAAATTATTAAAATTATTATTTTAATCTATGCTTATTTGTTGAATAATTGATTAATATATTTTTTAAACACTTTTTAATCAGAATTTCAAACAATATATTGGATAAAATATCAATTTCTATCTTATGATGTTTCATAAAATAAATAAATAAAAATCAATAAATAATAACAACATTGAGTGATAGTGTGATAGAGAAAGCATTTATGGACTCGTAATGCAAATGAGAAGTCAATGTTATATAAGCTCTGAGTTGAGCCCTATTTTTAATGAGAAACAAATTTCAATCTAAAAGACTTAAATTTACCGCAACTATTGATTTATAAACAATAGCATCACAACACACACACACATAACACACATACTCTCTCTCTCTCTCTCTCTCTCTCTCTCTCTCTCTCTCTCTCTCTCTCTCTCTCTCTCTCTCTCTCTCTCTCTCTCTCTCTCTCTCTCTCTCTCTGACTAAAATGCTATTCTCTTTTTTTAGAATTTCCTTATTTTCAATACTATTTAAATACAATATTATAGAAGAATATGTAAATAAATGCAGTTTTTATTTAACATTAATTAACAATTGATTTATAAAAGAAGCGGAACATAGTTTCGGATTTTTCTATTAAACAACATATATATAAATTTACTTCACTTTTAAAGATAAAACCCTTTTTTCTTTTAAGTCTTTCATTATTTAATATTATTTTAGCGTAAAATCAATTCAATAATTTTATGAATGACTTGTTTTAATATGAAATCATTTGTTTTGTAAGGGAAAAGTCATCGCCAGAAAATTCAAGTTTATGTTAGTGTATAAACATTTTTTCATTGTTATAATACTGTATTTTGTAAGAAACAAATATAATAAATATATTTATATTATATTTTCAAAAAAGTCTTTCTTAAAAATATTATGCAATTACAATTTATATATATATATATATGCTTTATATGATAAATTTTTATCATTATATATCATATTAAGTAAGAATTAACATTAAAATCATACTGTATTTATTAATCATATGACTAGTGTTAAGCATTTACTAATTGATTATTAAGCACTGAATTGATTGCAATGACATACCGGCCCTCACTTGGATATAACGACTTCTTATAGTACCGACTGAATTGGTGGCAACGCATTGGTAGACATTTGAGTGAATGTCTTGTCGGTAATCTTCAGCTCTAAAGGGCGGGAATACCAGAGAATTATCGTGTCTTATGTGACGAATACCTATGATATGTAAGGAAAGGCATGAGAGAGATGTATCGCATTATAACAGATAACGAGCTTTAATGATATAAAAACAAATGTCAGCACAAATTACAGGCTATTTATTACAATATAAATGTGTTTATTTCAGTTAACAATACTTTTTGTGTCTTTATTAGTACAGGTGTTGTAATATTTTAGTCAATTTTTATACATTAATTTGTTATAAAATATTTTACTGACTTTACAATAAAAATGCTAATATAAACAAAAATATTTTAAATAATGTAATAATTAGCTAATAAAATAAAAATTCTCAAAATATACTCTTTAACTATTGATGTTATAAAATATACAGTAATTTCATCAATAAAATCAAATTGTTGGTTATTTTAAAACTCTAGAAAATATAGTTTATTATACACTTTACGGTTAAAGATATTACAATGAAATAGTTTTAGATTTTATTATAGTTATAAAAAAGTAATAAAATTTGTCATAGAATTTATTTATATTCTTTGAAATCATTATTAATTGTTATGAAAACTTTAAAACTTAATATCTATAAGTTATTATAATAGCTAACAAAAAAAATTTGTTCAAAAAAAATAAATAACAATCATTGCATTATATCTAGAAAACGCTTACTCTATTTCCCTTTATATTTGTTTAATTAATTAATAAATATATTTATATTTCTTATTTTCTAAAAAATAATATAAAAATCTGATTAATTTATATTAAATATATTTTTTAAATTATTTCTATATAATAATAATTTTATTTGTTATCATTTTAATAATTTATTTAATAAGATAATCATTTTTCTATTCCATTAAATTTTATAATAGACATCTAAATTTAGATCATTAGTATTTGTTAATTTTTTGAGACATTCAATACAGATATTACATTATCATAACTAAAGTACACTATAAGCATAATAATGTATTGTATTAAAACTATAATGAAATTACACATTAAGGCTATAGCAATAATATATGAAATAAATTTCAATCAATACATTACCGGGTATTTCATTGACGACAATCCCGTCTTTAGTCTCCCATTTAATGGTTGGCATCGGATTTCCATTAGCCGTACAGTAGAGAACAGCTCCGGTACTAATCAGATCATATAATAGGCAACAAATTTTATTTAATTATAATTCGCAATTTATAACTAATAGTAATGTAATGTCTATTACTTTATCAATACAATAAATTATTGTATAATAATGATAGTAATAACATAAATATATAAAAAAATGTAATATGTTTTCATTTGTTTTTCTCTTTTATAATTAATTGCTATTCCAATAATATACTGAATATTTGTATGTAATGCTAACTCATGTACTCATATCATAGTCATAATGTCTCTATACGTTAGTTATAATTGTATGCAAAAGTAATAACAGATGAGGAGGTGGGACAGTGTCATCATATATATAGATATATATAATATACATAAATATGACTATATTAATGGAATGGGAGATGACATACCTGTTCGAGAAGTCAATTGTATGGTTGGGTTCACGAGTAAAATAAGGTCCATGTCTTTCAATGGCTATCACTATATAAAAAATATAATAAATTACATGTTATTATTTAATATATAAAATAATTATTAGTTTTATGTCTGATATAGCGCATTGTAAATGCAAAAATGTAAAAATACAGTATAAATATGTAGAGTAAAAATATGATAACTATTTTATTTTGCTTATATATATATATATATATTAACTCATATTTATAAATAATAATCGCTGGGAGGCAATGACTTTATAGCCGTGCAAAAAGCGCAATGTGTTTAATACAAGTTAATTCATTGTGTTTTTATTTTTAGTGAGATCTCATTGTAAGCTAAACTATTAAATAAATCACATGTTGTGTTGTGTTTCGCTTTTATTTTTATATAGTGTTTCATTTTAGTCTATCACTCACTTCTCATATTATAGCAAATTAATGCCGAGATTAATGTTTTTCATAGCATTGTAGTAATACTGTGTGTAAAAAATTGTGACAAAACATTAATTTGTTTGGTATTCCCGCAGAGATTATGAGGCTTTTACTTAACGTATAGTATAATCAATGAAAAGTGATGAGAGAAATATATATATATATATATATATATATATATAGTATTTATAACTTATAAGTTGGATATACAGTGAAAAGGGATTGAGCACTGGTAGACAAAAACATTGGTAAAGATAGATAAAGAGATAGATAGAGGGAGGAAGGGAGTGAGAGTGAGTGAGTGAGTGAGTGAGTGAGTGAGTGAGTGAGTGAGTGAGTGAGTGAGTGAGTGAGTGAGTGAGTGAGAGAGAGAGAGAGAGAGAGAGAGAGAGAGAGAGAGAGAGAGAGAGAGAGAGARAGAAAGAGAGAGAAAGAGAGAGAAAGAGAGAGAAGGAGAGAGAAGGAGAGAGAGAGAGGTGGTTTAGTGTCTCAACGATGCCATATAATGTATACTATATTATATTACATATATTACAGAAAACAATTTCTTGATATTTTTGTTTTGCAAATATATTTTTTGTTAATACTTCACAATTCACTACTGATTTCAATGACAGTGAATGAGCTGTCCGTCCCCTTAAACCAATCGATCACTCAGTGATTCGCCAATTGTTGGCAATAGAGTATAACAAACACAAACACACATATAGTAAATACAGATCTAAATGTTATAATAACATATAACTTATACTCTTAGTTATAAAAATATTTCATTTTTAGTAGACTTACAATTTAGTTATGTATACGGTTTGCACTGAATCTAACTTCAATTGATTTACTTTTAAAATCTAATTTAATTTTAATGTCTTTTTATTAAATAATAGACTAATATTTTTATAAATTGATTTCGAGAATATGTAGATCTTATTTTAATAATTTTTTTATTATATTGTGTTTTATGAAAATAATGTAATAAATTAAACAATAGCCTTACGATTAATATTAACAATGAAATTTAATTAATAATAAAGTAAACCTAAAATTGTTTTTTTATAAATATTAATTTTAAATATAAAATATTTTTTTAAACGTCGTTTAACTTAAAATTCGTGATATAATTTATAATATATTAAATGGTGAATATGAATGGTTAGATTTACTATCCACTGTATATACTAGAATTCATTGATGACATTATAGCTAAAAAACATTTTTACCATTACATTACATTTTGCTTACCGATCAATAGAAAGCCATTTATTTATTTTTTGTTGAAAGTAAAGAATTTACTGTTTATTTATATTACTATTATTTATAAATAAAAATTCTGTTATGAAATAAAAATAAATAATTTTAATAATATTTCTTATAACATTAAAATCATAATTCTCATTATTGGTATTTTAAATGAAAATTCAATATTTATGTTATATATTTTATATTATTATTTTTATATAAAATATCAATAAATTATTACAGACTAATTTGTTATTTACAGTTTTTGTAGTAAGTTATAGTTTTAATATTTAGTATTTTTTATACAATAAATGAATTTATGATAAAATTAAAAAACACTTATAATTATATATATATATATAACTTACAAAAAAAACTAATAAATTGTTCACAAATATACGTAAAATCTATAAAAATTAATTTCTTTTATTTTAACTGAAATGACAAATATATCTTTATTAAAATTAATTATTTTCACTTATACTTAACTAATTTATATTATAATTAAATTTTCTATTTAACAATTATAATAAAAATTAACATCCTGATTTTATTAATTATAGTTGTAATCATGTTAAATTGTTGTAAATTTAATGCTCATTTATATTTTAATATATAATATTAAAATCCCGTAATTTATTTAATAATTTATTTATACTGTGACTAAAATTAAAATAAAATGTATTATATATATATATATATATATATAAAATGAAAATAACAATTATCATCAACATAATCACAAATACTTTCATACTATATATTCATTATAATTATAGTTGTAATAATAATTATTGTTACATAAATATCAACTGAATTATAATTTGCAAAAATAAAAACAAAAAAATGGCTGCAAAAGCACTTAAATAAATGGAAATATATTATATGTATATATATATATATATATATATATATACAGATAGTTATATAATATATAAAATATTCAGTGTATATCACATGAGAAATAATAAAAAGTTATATCAAGTTATGGATGCACTCGAGTTAAAGAGTTTGGGCACACAATTGTGTCATACATATAACGATACAGTGTTTTCAATTCATGTTATAATATGTGAAGTGTTTGACATAAGAGATGAGATGAATATTAGGAAAGAGAAAAAACTTGAAAATATGTGTATAAACAGAGAAAAAAGGCAAACAATATTCCTATTGTTTAATACATATATTTTTTATAAGTCTTCAAAATTGTGTGTATAAATAGGCATAACGTATGAAAATTCGTTTTACTATTGAATATGAAATTTCAAATGTAGATAATATAGTTGACAGGAATAGTCAACTAATCAAATTTGTTATATAAATATATACACACAGTATATACGGTATATTTGTGTAAATATATAAACGAGACTTATGAATAAAAACATAACAAAAATGGACACAAATTTTTCATATTAACATATTATAATATTTTCAGTGGGATATAAAAGATATACTGTATTATAACCCTAAATAAATATATAAATTTATATTAATAATGTTTTGTATAATGTAATGGCAAGAGTAGACCTTTCCCTGATTATCAACAATAAAATTGGTGTTTCATATGGTGTGTGTGTGTGTGTGTGTGTGTGTGTGTGTGTGTGTGTGTGTGTGTGTGTGTGTGTGTGTGTGTGTGTGTGTGTGTGTGTGTGTGTGTGTGTGTGTGTGTGTGTGTGTGACTCTATGTGAATGTAGACAATATTTAATAAATGAGACCTTAAATTAAGAGGCATTTATTTCAATGAACGGCAGAGACGGGAGTCAACATATATATATATATATAGAATATATATATTGTATATAAATTTTTATATATAAAGAAAAATGAGATAAACGAGTCAAAACACATATAACAAAAAGTTAATAAAAACTTAGTTGAAGTTAAATACAGAAAACGAGAAAAAAAGTGAAGCAAATATTTGATTTGTAAGAGTCTATCGTTTTATTATATATATATTGAATAGTCTTTTCAATAGTCAAGTGTCTCACTATTTATAAGTTATATTTTCTGTAAGAGTTTTGTGTGTTTGACTTTCAATTTAGATGGACAGTCAAAAAACATCGTTTAGTTTATGGGAAATAACATACATAAGTATCAACACATACAAACTTATGATATATACTAATATATTTAATATATAAAATATATCTCATTTATGTCAATGACTCAATCATTGTCTCTTTTTTGAGGCAAACAATAAATATAATTTTTGGTCAGTTAAAGAAAAAAACAACAAATATATTCAATTAATAATATAAGAGACAGATATAGTTTGAGTCACAAAACTTCTTAAAATATTATTAATTGTTTGTCAGTGTCGGTGAACACGACGTGAACTACAAATTAATGTCATTAGTCGACAAACATTACAATAAATAACATAAAAACTTTGTATTTTAATTAAAATCTTTATTGTTTTTATAATATATATTTGTTGCTCACTATTATCATGAATGTACACATTGTGTGAATAATTTAATTTATTCATTCATTACTCTGATAATAATAATAATAATAATAACAGTAATGTTTGTCATTTCAACATTCATAATATTATGTATATATAAAAACAAGAAACCAATTTTAGGGGCTTTTGGTTATATTATGCGATGATTATGCTGTACTACAGTATGTCTCACTTTATTCATATTGCAAAACAATAGTAACACAATGGATGGCAACATTTTTTTTGTTTTTTCTTATTTCTGTTTATACTGTATTTCCCTTATGTAAAGACACGTTTGTTAGACAAAATGAAAGGCAATGAGATATATATAAATATATATACAAATAGAGAATATAAGAGAAAACTCAGAGATAAACAAACACCAAAATATTGTGTGTTTGTGTAACTTATTCTCTCTTTTTCTTTGTTTAAACAGAATAATTACTCGTAAAACTAAAGAAATCAAATGTATAATATATATAACAATATATCAATTTAATACATATTATAAAGAAAACTTTTTAAGACATTAATATACGGTATATTATATTAAAGTGTATATAACAGTAATATACTTATTAATAGAAAAGTGAATAAAGAAAAATCAATAAATAAAAAAGTAGTTGACATGAATTTGCCATTAACTATAAGTTTTAGCTATGACTCCATCATCACTACTAACAACAACAACACCACCAAACTATATGATACCACCCGTGCTATCCCTTCTAAACTACTGTACTGTATATTCAACTTCAAGACTAAAAGCATTTCACTCATAGTGTGAATGGTGTGAGAAAATGAAGACAACATTTTTATGATTTAGATTTTACTCAACAAACCTATCTTTTTATAACTATGTATTAACACATATATTATTTTATACATCATATACATCATAGAAGGCTATGGTGTATATACTTAGATAAATAAACACAATATATATTGTTTATAATAATGTATAACAAGAAAAGTTAACAGAAAATTGCAAAAACTTTTGTATTAAGAGTTGTTACTTAAAAAAGATGTATTAGTTTTGTTGTATTGAATGAATAAATGAAATAAAGACGTCTTCAAAAACGTTATATAAAATTGTGCGACAATTTCCGGCAACACATAAATATTATTATGCAATCGGTTTTATTATATAGATTTGATAAAACATTTCATTTTCCGCATAAAATAAATTATGTTTGTGTAATACAACTCCAAAATGTATTATACATCCCATAATATATGTTATATTTGTTTGAATATTGAAAGACATCACGCAATTCACAAGCAGTCAAATAAAATGCATTTGGCTTTTGTTTATAGTATGAAATATTAATAATAAACTCATAATAATTATACAGAATATTCTGTTCAATGTTTGGACATAACTTTTTGATTGTTTATTACACGATTATTGAGGACATTGACTGACTGTTATGCCTATTGGGCGACAAAATCTCATTTACCAGAAAATTACTATAAATTTTTAACATTCAATATATAGTTATTTGTTTCTCTTTTGAACGCAATAATTGAAAAACAATCATTTTCAATATATAATAAAAATAATATTTCATTAATTTTATATTGCTATACTATAAATGTGTACTAAATGTCATACTTATTATTAATTAACAATTATAATATTTTAATATATTTTATTTTAATATTTTTATTTTGTCTGAATAAAGCAAACATTAACAAAAAACATATAAAATAATTATATTTTAATCCCAACAGCAAAATGTATTTAAAAATATTAAAATAAAATTAATATAATGTTTTTATTTCAAACAAACATTTAAATAAATTATATGATTGAAAGCTAACATTCGCTTCGTTGACGAGTAAAAAGCAAAATCTTAAACATTGCTTGAGTTATGAGAGAGAGAGAGAGAGAGAGAGAGAGAGAGAGAGAGAGAGAAAGAAAGAAAGAAATGCTCACAAAAATCCCTTTAAAAATGTTTTTGCGATTTCAGTTATAGTAAAATATTATATAATATAATACTTATATGTTGTATACATACACACATACATACATACTGTATATACAATATTATAAATGATATCAAAGAAATTTTTTGAAATGTTTAACAATACAATCGCCAAAAACCTATTCTTTTGGAAAAATACTTTGAATTAAAGTTACACATCATCTCTCTCTCTCTCTCTCTCTCTCTCTCTCTCTCTCTCTCATAGTTTGACAATACGTTTGCCTTTTAATAAATCAATACATTATTGTGTATAACCATTCAAAGACACAAATTCTGTAATATCTGAGCCAAACTATTATTATTAGTATTAATGCCAACAAAATCTATAATAATTTTATATAATTCTCTCGTTAACTTACAATAATAATACACTATTTATTGCAAATCTGATAATATATGTATTGTTATTTTTAAAATCATTAAAATAAATTATCTCAAAATCTGATATTATTTTCTAAGCTTAAATTTTCAATAATAATTCATTAATAAATATGAAAGATTTATTTTATTTAATTAAAATACAATTAAATTTTAAAATAAGTTATATAAAATCAAATTATGCAAAAATAATACTAAAGTAATATCTGTATAATAGTTTAATAAATAATAAATTAAGTTATAATAAAACAAAATATAGTGAAGAACAAAAAATTTAATTTAAATTTAATTAAATTTTATTTTAACATTATTATCATATTTTTAATTTGGATGATATTCGACACTAAATTCAAAATATTTGAGCGCCTATTGTTAAACAATGATATCTAATTATTTTAATTACATTAAAAGCGTTGAATCAAGGATTAAAACAATATGTACTGTAAGTGTAATGCAATCAACATTTAGTTGCAATATGTCGTTGAATAGCATTATATATAGATATATCGGATATTTATACTGAATATTCTTACAAAATCAATACACAAATGCTTAGCCAAAGTGCTTAACAATTAAATAATGGATACAAAAAGTATTTTGTCGTTTGTTTTTCTCGGGTCTTCTCATTAATTGAATCCCAATTGAGAATTAGAGAGCAATTAAAAATTGATAAATGATTCCCATATACTCTCAACACAATTGCATTTTCTCTACACTTAGACGTCTATTAAAATAGATTAAACTTTTAAATTTAATTTTGTTATATAAACAATAAAACAACAATAATAACAACAAAAATCATGTAAAAGAGTTGTAAATCAAAAGTTGCCTATAATTCTTATGCCAACCATTTTATTATAATAATTAGTAAATTACTTTTTCCAATACATATAATTATTAGTATTCCCAATAGTGTCTGGATCTTCAAAATAAATTGTTGACAATTATTTTAATTAATAACAATTATTATTGCAAACAATAACAAAAGTATTTAAAAATTGATATCATATATTTATTTTGTATACGTTAAATAATATACAGTATATATACTGTATATATACTGTATATAAGAAATTTCTGTGTTTGTCTGCATAAGCTTTTTGTAATATAATTTGTATAACATTTATAATAAAAAAGGAAATATACAAACAAACAAAAAAATCTGTAAAATGAATAAAATTTACTGCAAAACATTATTAAATATTAGATTAAAAACATCACTAAAACAATTTTGTTTATTAAGTTATTATTTTATAACAAATCAATTATACTGATTTATTGTGCTTAATTTTAAACAACAAAAAACTATTATTCAATTTTATATATTAAATTATTCATTGATTTTTTTCTTTGGAGTAATTGATATTTTATTCATTTAATACTACATAAGATTATTATCGGTTTAATAGCATTTTGTTTTCAKTCAGTCGATACATATATTTATGTGAACTGAAAAAGACATTGACTTTTTTTATATGGCTTTACTATTCATACAATTGTTTTATTGAAAAATGAGATCAATTTTGTTAGCATTCAATCCAATATATTTATCTGTCTTTTTTCTCTTTAGACATTTATTTAAACTGAAAAATAGATAGAAAGATAGTTAGATAAATATTGATATATATAACTATACAGTTTAGAAAGAGAAAGAGAGAGAGAGAGAGAGAGAGAGAGAGAAAGCATTATAAGGTCTTATAAAATTTAAGCCACATTTCAATGCATTTTCCGCTATTTTTATCGTCAAAATAATAAGTTACAAAAATTGTCTTTTAATATATTAAAATAAATGTTAAATTTGCAATATAATATTATAATGCAAACATGTCTCCAAATGACTGATTACATATAACGTCAAAGTATTAAAATTGTAAGACTATTAATAAATTAATTATGCAATCAAAAACTAAAACATTGACTAAAAACCTTACAATTAATCAAAATATTATGTTTTTATATAAGTATTCTTACAAACAGTAATATTTAGTTACAAATGAGTCAATTTAAATGATTTTTTATATATAATTTTCATTTATTCTGTATTATATAATAATTGCTATATTCCATCACATAATACATGCATTTTTTTTATTTAATTATATTTTTCACACAATTAAACGAAATATTTATATAAGATACTAAATTTTAATGAATGTATGCTTGAATAAAGCTATTGTATAATATATTTATATAAATCCTTAAAAATAAGTTTAACTTAAGTTTTTATACTCACAAACAGACTATACTATATATAATAACAATAAATATTGAATAATAATATCGTTTTCATCACTCACTATAATTGAGTGAATATACAAATACATAGTAAAACTATTTCAAAAAAGTGTAGAAAATATGTATGAATATCTTTATTTATAATAATCAGTTAAGTCTCTCTCTCTCTCTCTCTCTCTCTCTCTCTCTCTCTCTCTCTCTCTCTCTCTCTTTCTTTCTTTCTCTTTCTTATCCATTCACCCACTCTATAGTTATGAGAAAATAGTAATCATTTATCAAAAGAAATTTAATTTTTATGCTTTATATTTATGTGCTGTCATTTGTTTTTATATAGTATACAGTATTTATTAAAACTTTTTCATATCATATATTATGTATTACTGCAAATATAATAAAATAATACTGTTATRGAAATATAAAATTTTTTATTAGTGTCACTAACATTAAATCAATTTCTTTATTTTTTTTGGCACTAATATTATTGGATTATAATCTCCAATAATGGTGATACTAAAACCTTATTGTTTTTATATATGTAAATATACTATCAATGTATTGTCCAAAAAATATAACAATTTATTATATTATTTGACTAATTTTTGTCAATACTATTAAATAGAATGTTTCTATGGTTTTCCTATCATTATATTTTCATTTATATTTGTTTCTCTATGTAATCAAATGGTAAACACAATAAATTGAGAGTTTGGCGAACATTACCTGAATTTATGAGTTGTTTCTGAGTATATGTGCTCTCTATATGTATAAGCCTTTGGTTTAGTCACTAAAACCATTGATAACTAATGTGTGACTCATTTTTATCGACTATATCTCACTCCCAACCATCCGTTGCTTCAATTGAATTCAAATATAACAATACAATGACTTAATATATATATATTATGTGTGTGTGTGTGTGTGTGTGTGTGTGTGTGTGTGAGAGAGAGAGAGAGAGAGAGAGAGAGAGAGAGAGAGAGAGAGAGAGAATGAATACAATGCATGCGAGCGCAGGCATAGCATTAGCATCACTCCCCACACACATACACACAGTGCTAAACATCATTTTCCACCAGTTTTAATACAAAATTAAAGTTTCTCTATAATAGACAATATAAAAAACAATCTCTCGTGTGTTATATATAGTGATTGTGTTGTTTGGTTTGTGTATCGATTTTTGTGACCATAAATTTATAATCAACTCATGCTTACTAATATCGATACAATATTGTGTAAAATAACATTTTATAAATATATGCATTCAAACTACTCGAGACATGATTGACATATAGTAAGAGTAAACACTTTTAAAATTATTTTTTGGTACCAAACAACACTTATTATTGTAGCTATAGCTGTGTGTGTGTGTGTGTGTGTGTGTGTGTGTGTGTGTGTGTGTGTGTGTGTGTGTGTKTGTGAAAGTGAGGCAATAAATTGTTGTTTGAATATAACTATTATATTAATACATAATTTATATTCAATAAGTATCGACCCATAAGGCATTCGCCATAGAGTTAAAATATTTGTATAAAAAACCAAAACATTAAATGATTAACGAAAATAATATTTGTTTCAAACAAAAATCCATTATTTTTAAAACCAAATGTCAATTCGTGTTTGAAACTGTTTTTTATGACACCTACGTCTACATCAAAATATTAAATGCAAAACTCTATTCAAATTAAAAAATACTCAAACATAGTGTGTAAAATCAAAAAGGTATAACTATTTTATGTCAAGAGGTAAACCAACAAAATATATATAAAAAATTGCATAAAATTGATGCAAAAACATTAGCAATATGTTTGTCATACGCTTGTCTCGCATCGGATAATATAATTGAAAACTTTGTTGCTCTCAACCAACCAACTAAAGTATAGTACCTTAAAATAAAAGTTTAATTTCAAGTACACTATACGTGTGTGTATTTTTGTAAAACTCTTTATATATATATTTTTATGTATTTCACGATAAGCATTAAAATGATTGAACACAAAATATTTTTGCGATAATATGATTTTTTCTGGTATATATATGTGTAGTAAATATGTTTTTGATTGATTACAAATTGAATCTAATGCTCTCAATAACCCAAAACACAACATCATATACATGTATTTACACACTGTTTGTCAGTTATTTTTTAATGTTCAAAATTATTATTATTATTTATTTTTAATGTACCATTGTTTTTAATCTATACTATAAACTTCAAACTCAGAAATTGCTTAATATATCATCGAAACTCCGGTTTTATTATAATATTTATGGCTAACAAACATGAGATTGAATTGCAAATTAGAGACAAACATTAAAAACTAAGACTTAATTCGTGATTTCTGAGTTTGACTTTTAATAAACTATTTATAAACTATACTAATAATTATAAATAATAGTAGTATAGTATAGATTGGTGGTAAGGGATTCAATATTATTATACATAGAGAAATGGCGTGAATTTTATAACAAATAACACCCTTTTCTAAATGATATAATTATGTTTATGTCTAGTTTTACTAGTTTTGAATCTTACAATATTATATAATATTATATATATATTGTACAATACATATATACTAAATGTAGTAAACAGTATCCTACACATCATATTGTCTATACGTTATAATAGAAATTTATGTTAAGTATTGAATTAATGAATGAAGATTTTTATGGGCAAACCCGACAAACAACACATTGCTATTTACAAATAATATAATTTATAACAATAAAAATAAATTAATGAGTTTGCAATGTAAAACATAAACAACTAATTTCCTGAAAACAACTTGTTATATAATAGAGTCTATCGATTGATTTACAGTATACAAAAACTACCGCTTTATTACTAATCTCAATAACATTATAATTAGCTCATCAACACATATTCACATATATTAGCTCAACAAACATCTATTGAATCAAATGCCACAAAAATTAATTGTATGAACCATTGTCTGTAAAAACATTGATAACAATATACAACTTTAGGAATTAAATGACATAAAAACATTATAATTGTTGAGACAATGTCTCGATAGTTACGATAATAACATACTGTAAAATATATTGACAGTTTGATATCCATTATTAAATGGTTTATATAAATGATTGTTCACTTGAATAGCGATGAAGAGATGAGAAACGATTTTATCTTATTTTAGGAAAACATCATTTTTCAGGGATTCAGACATTGGTCTTGAAAATACAGTACATATAAATATAATTTAAATGTTACATAAAAGAGAGCAAATATATTGATTGCTATAAATATAAAATTTCGTTTATCGGAATGTTTAACACACGGAATATTCTTTACTTCAATATTTTTCCACTTTTTTTTTATTAAAAACATTGTTTTCCCCTTATAGTGTACAACAACAACAAAAAGTTTTGAATTGAATCATATTTTTTATGTATTGAAAGGAAAATATTTTATATTCATAAAATGGATATCCATTATTATTATTATTATTATTATTATTATATATATATATATATATATATATATATATACAGTATATATATGTTTTATCAAATATAGTTTTTTTTTCATTTTACTTTCTGTGGTCTTTCAAAAAAAGCAAATGATAAGAGTGTGAATATAAACGTTTGTAACAACTGAACCTAAATACCGGTGAAGTTAAGGTTGTGTTTTGCGATAAAATGTTAAGATTATAACACAAAGTAATGTAATTTAATGTTATGTTATGCAATGTGTCTCAATTGTATTTGTGTCGGTAGTGAGTCTTTGAAGAAAATTATTTTTAAAAATACCGTTTATCCAAAAAATAAATAATTATAGACATAAGTCTCAATAAAATACTGACAAATGTCATGAATATCATTAATTTAATAGTTTTTTTTGCGATGATTTTTCTTGATTATGCTTTGAAATGTCATAAAACACATCGTTTTTTTCATCACAAAATGTAAATGAATTAAATGAAATGTCTATTTATTTATTTTGATTTTTTTAAACTAGTTTTAAGTCCAATTGTTTGTATATATAATATTAGGCATAGTTTAACTGCGTTTTATTATTATTGTTATTATTATTTTTCCTATTAGTCTAGTGTTTAATTTTATTTTGCGATAAATGCATGAAATAATACTTAATAAATAGCTATTTCGCTCTTAATGTGAACTTTGTATTACTTTTTTTAAACCAATATTATATTTAATATCTTTATCAGAGACTTTTAAAAGTCATTGTCATCGCAACCGATGGCACACAACATAACATCATATGTTAAGTTATTTTTAAAAATATTAATTTTCACGTAAAAAATTATTATGTTATACAATATAATTAGATTATATAAAAATAAAGTAAAAAATTTGCATTTACTCATAAAATATATATATGATATTTTTAGATGTAAATAAACAACTTTCTATAAAAATATTAATATTATGTTTATATAGTATATAGTACTCTCTAAAACTTATTTAAATAAAATTTTTGTTATCGCATCTAATGCTAACAATTTACATGAAATTTGTAAATACCTTGAATAGTGTGCGTCCAAAGTGATGACCAAACTATTGATATGATTGTGAATATCAAACATAAATCCTTATGACATGACATCATATACACAGTCAATACAATACAATATTAGAGATGATGTGAAATTTGGTATGAATTGTATGAAACAAATTAGACATTTTTTAATTAAATTAAAAGTTACATGGTCATTTAATGATAACAAGTTAGCATCAATTTATTTAACATATATAACATCATGGTCATTTTTGTATTAATTTTAATTTGATTGTTCTAAATGTTCAATCAATTCATGTATCAAATTATATTATGGTTAACATTCAATATAATCACTGATGAGTTTCACATTATATTTCTAATTCATTGCCGATATTATTAAGAGTCGGAAAGTTTTGGACAAAATTGTCGCCAAATTGTTAGTCTATTTCTCTCTTTCTCTAATAACAAGTCATAAAACACTGTTATATATTGTAGTGAATGTTGCAGTCAGTGATAAACACGATTGAGAGGAGAAAAGCACTGCAAACTGTATTCAAAGTTAGACTCATATTGTATTACAAACTGTTGTATGCATTTGAATGCATTGAGAAAACTATAAGACCCGGGTATCTGACAGCTGGCGTTTGCAGTGAACCACACAATACAATGCTATGACTGTGGAGAGTGTGTGTGAGTCACACACAGTTAGGCCACACCATAGCCAACGGTGCTAACAGTTAGCTGATTGTGCGCACACTGACTGACTATCACATCTTAAATTTATATACACTACTTAATAATAGGGTATCATTAATAATTTAGTATCATAATATTTGTCCAGGCTTATAATTTACAATTAATAATATAAACTTAAATTATATTATATTTCAAATTGAAAATTAATACTTTATGTTATAAATTATAAAAAATAATTGAATTTCAGTATTTGAGTTTAGATTATAATCTAAATGTATTGAATAATTTGTTTTGACTAAAAAGTTTTTTATGCTTTTGTTATCTCATGCGAACATTTGGACCAATTTTGGAGGACTTTAAGAGAGAAAGAAAGGCAGCCATAGTTTGTACATAAGTATGACCCAAACCCAACATCCCTGTCCTACTTGTCTGTCCCCGCATTACAATAAGCAACACATTTGAAAGACATCCATTGAAATGAAGTGAATTTAGTCTTAACTCAAAAAAATTTCACTCTTTTGGGATTTTGTTTAATAAAAATATGTTAATATCATTTTGACTGACTTTATACTCGCATATCATATCTTTTTGCTCTCTCTCTCTCTCTCTCTCTCTCTCTCTCTCTCTCTCTCTCTCTCTCTCTCTCTCTCTCTCTCTCTTCACTGTATATCACAGTTTGCATATCATATGTCATTGACTTGACTAATGAAATACAAAGCCTAGACTGTTATTTTCACTGACATTATTGACAATTATAATAAATACAAAAAATACAAAAAATATGTGACACATTTAAAAATTCATTTCTACATATTATACTGTTTAATATCATTAGTAAATATTTATATTTAAAATATTTGTGATAATAATATCATCTAAAAAATATTTGTAAATAAAATTAACAAATACTAAATTTAAATCATAGTTTTATAGTTTTAATTTTTTGTTTTAAAAACTGTTCAAAATCATTTTAAAACAAATACAATAATAAATTTGTGCATTTATTTAAAACGATACAAATAACTATAAACAGTAACACCCAATAAACAAGTTGTTTGTATTTAGCTATTTAGTGCCCAAATATGGTATACATGGCTATTATTGCCGTTGAATATTGTTATATATTTATATGGTATATAAATAGCAATTTATGACCATTTCTTTTAGTGTTTTAAATTAGTTTTTATTTTGTCTGAAAATTATTTTCAATTCGCTTTCCTGTTTATATTATAACTTTGGTTAGCAAATGAATGAATAAATAAATATATAAATAAATAAAAATCAATCCTTTTTTTCCTGTTTTAAATGTCTTACTATTATTATGTTTTGTAGTCTTAACTTAACTTTTATTTGATTGCTATTGAAATGCCAAAAAAGAAAATCTTTTGACATTAGATATACAGCTCATTACAGGTTCATTATATGCCTTATGTGTTATATAAAGTACAATAAGATTATATATAATAATAAAAGTTATTCACAATACTATTAGTAAACTTTTGGTGTTTAATTCAATAGTTATTTATACGAAACGATATGTTACTGTTTACTCTGTGTTTAACTTCAATATATGCTTTATTTTATAGCTTAGTTGATAACATATCTTAAATATATAGACGTTTGTGCAACAAATCTAATTTATTAATACAGTAAATTAAGGTCTACTGGAAACTCATATCATAGATATTATACAGTATTATAGTGTATAGTGTATAATGAAATAACACACTGCCTGATACATACAGTATTATGATATTTAAGTAATTTTGTATATTTTTTGATAATTTTACTTATGAAATAAGTTATTTACAAAAATACAACTTAAATAATAATTTAAGAATTTTTATATGTAGTTAGTTATATATATTATTTTTGTTTATTTTTATTAATATATTTTTTTAAATTGAAGTACAGTAAATTTAATTAAACAAATTACTATTTTTAAGATTACATAAATTGCAATATACTTTATTTTATCTTAAATATAGATTAATTTAATTAAAAATGTAAGATTATATTTATAATAAAACATTGCTTTTTAATATGTATTAGTACTGTATTTATATACAAAAGTTGCATTTAATGATAATAATAATTTTTAATAAGAAAAAAGGTTTTATTATAATCATTGTTTTATTTTTAGAATGTTTTCAATTTTAATAATTAAACCAAAGTTTAGTTTATCATATCATAATTATTACAGTATAACATAATTTTATAAAATGTATTTTTGAGTTTAAATTTTAGTACATAACTAAATCACCCGAAGTCTAGTTTTTACGAATATCATTAAATAAATTCATAAACATATAATATTATAGTTATATAATATATCCAATTGTTTAAATAAGATATTTAAAAGATGTTAATAATTTAATAACATATAATATTTGACTCAACGATAGTTTAAATTTATGTTTGTATATTAAATTATATAATTTTTAAATTAAATATATAATATTTATTCAAAATTACTTATTATATATTGCAAGTATATATTATAAATATAAATTTACAAATGTCTACAATTTTTGTTTGCTAAGCAAATAATGTATATACTTTGCATTTTTTCTTTATGACACATACTATAAATATATAATTTTATATTATATTGTATTTAAAGATACTTTTAAAAATTATATTTACTAATAGATAATCAAATGTAAATAATTTATTGGTTAAAATTATTATTAGAATAAAATTTATTTTATTAATTTAACTAAATAAACTTGTTGATCTAAAATGATGTTTATTAAGATAAATATTATATATTTAAATCAAATATGTTAAACACTAGCAACCTGTTCAGCCTAATATATGACTGCCATAATATATGTTGGTATCTATTAATGATAGTCTATATTTATCAAGTATTACTTTAAGAAACATACAATATATGTAACATAAATTTGAAGAGTCGTGAGAAATGACCGGAATTGTTGAGTCAAACATAAGGAATTGGTTGACAATTATTGAGGAAAACTAACAATCATTTCGATAAAATTTATGTTATTTATAAAGAATTCAATTGTTAGGCCAACATCTCATCCAACCATCACTTACATACTCTCTCTCTCTCTCTCTCTCTCTCTCTCTCTCTCTCTCTCTCTCTTTCTCCCTATTCTTCAGTTATGTCTATGACAACTATATATATATATCATACAAATATAAAAGTTGGTATTATTTGTAGAAAATATAAATTGAAAAATATAAATAACAAAAGTGATCCAAATCGGTGATCATTAGTATAGTAGAAGACCGACCCTTAGGACAAACAGACAAATCTATTGTGTATTAGTTTTTCGAGAAATAAGAAATTGAAGAAAACTTAGGATTTGTTATTTGTATTATACAAAAGTTACAGTATTTTATCAATAAATAGTATAAATAAATAACTTTGAAAATCTCCAAAAAACATATTACTGATTTTTGTTTTGTTTTAATAATAAGTTAAAAATCTATTTTTTATATATAAATACAGTAGTATTACTAAATACAACAAAATATTAAATTACATTTTCAGTAGCCAATCAAATAAATAACAACTATAAATATCAGATAAAAATATTCATAATAATACTTTATTATTATTATTATTATTATTTGAAAATAGCTTTAGTTAACAAATGAAGAGAATTGAAATGAATTTTACTTTTCTTATTATAAAACATACAAACATATTATACCAATAAAATAAAAATTCCCATATATTTAATGGTCAATAAATAAAATGCAAGTTAACTGTATTGTTAAAAGTTTTTCAATACAAATAAATCTCAAATAAAACTCAAATTATCTTCTCTCTCACTTATATATATATATAATAAAAAAGTAAAAATAAAGTAATATCTTTAAATTATTATAAACCATACATTTGTGACATAAGTTTATTATAACAAAAGTTCTTTTTGTTGCTATAATTCAATTTAAGGCTTAAATACATTTACAGTATATTTATTGTGCTTTTACTATAAGTGTGTGTTTGTGTGAGTAAGTTATTAAATCAAATTATAAAGAGTGAAAACTTGATAGACTCTATGGGTAAATAAAAACAATACAAAAATATTTTTCAAATATTTATTAGATAATAATTAATTGGCCATTAAATTAATTTTTTATTTTTTAAAATTAAATCAAACTTACTATAATAACAATGAAGTGATTTAACAAAAAATTTTTGTTTACTTTTGGTTTTAGTTATTATATATAATATTTTATTTTTTGTTTTAGAAAAGTTATACTTAAAGTATATTATATTTGTTTTTAAATAATAAATAATAATAATTTTTTAGAAAAATTCATTTGTATTGCTTTTGATATTAAATATAGTGATATAAGCTTCGGAAAGGAAACGTCAGCACGACTTTCTCTAAAAGATAATACCATTACTTAGAAAATGAATTTTACTTTACTTTTTTATGGACAAAATTGACAGATACTATAGATTTTTTGGTTTAAATGTGGCCATTGAATACAACATACGAAATATATAAGTATTTTATAATACTATTTATTGATTACATAACACACAAACTGCTCATAAAATTCAAGTATAATAGCAGTGACGGAACCGATACCCGCAGTATATGTCGTGTGCCGTGTCTTCCGATCGATAAATACTTTTACTCATACATCACATCATTCATTGATATTATAGTATTTTTTAGAGACTCACGATATGTGAACACAACTACTAATACAACACACAGACTATTAAATATGCTTTGATATAATAAACACATTTTTAAATATATATATATACAGTATATACAACCAAATTATTATAAAACATGAAATTCACATTCAATTTTTTAAACTAGTAAAACGTCAATAATATTTATTTAAATTTTTTTTCTAAATAATTGTTAGTCAAAAAACATTAAAGTAAGCATATTAATAATATTATTTATATATTATTTATAAAGGTTGCAATAAAACGATACAATTAATGTCATTTGCACTTATAATTAAGAATAAACCGAAAAAAGCAAAATATCAAAATAAAAATTACAAATATATTAATGATATTTATTGATTATAGAAATATATATAAATATATATATTGTAAGTCCTATTTATTATTAGATGATATACAGTATTAAATATAATTAGATGAGTGATGAGATCTAAGCCAATAAAAACCATTGTCTACTACTGTACTGTCTTTGAGTGGCAATACTATTCATTTCATATATTATAAGTCACTGTTGATAATGACGAGCGACAAGTGATCCATCTTTGGCACCGAAAGCCAATCATTTTGAAAATACACACAAAATCGACGTTTGAATTAATTTTTTGGAGACCAATGACTTAAAATGTTAAGTATATATAATGAATAAAAGTGACATATTGTATGGTATGTCTACTCAATTGGATACCTACTATAGAGTACGGTTAGCTCAGAGTAGGTCTGACTGAAAAATCAGGTCATTCCTAGAGAACAGTTTTCCTTCAATTTCTACTTTATTTGAGAGCAAATTCTTGTGCTATAGTTTACGAGACTCTATTGTGTGATATTTTGAGACAACTATAGTATAAAGTGAGTGAAAGTATTAAGAATTTCTTAATATTAAATTTATTGATGTGTCAAACCATCACTATATATATATATATATATATATATATATATATATACATCATTATATAATACATCAATATATTAGTCTCTCTCTCTCTCTCTCTTTCTTTCTCTCTCTCTCTCTCTCTCTCTCTCTCTCTCTCTCTCTCTCTCTCTCTCTCTCTCTCCATTTACTTACTTAATATTTGCAAAATGTTAGTAAAAATTGATGAAAAGTTGTGAACATAACTATTCTATGACTCTTTAACTTACAGTTTATACTTTTAGGTACTTTAGTATATAATTTGCATAATACTTAATATTTTGTGGATATATTATGAATCTGTTATTTTACACAATATATAAATAGTACTTTCATCTGACTTACATTTCAAGTTAATAAAATGTTTTGAAAAAATATAATTAAAAATGTATCATTCATATATCTAATTAAATAATTATAATATTTTACAAAATTTTATAAATAATCATTTAAATAAATAGTTTTCATCAATTGGAGCAAAATACTAAATTATATAAATGTTTTAAAAAATGGTACAAAATATAATGATTGTGAAGTCTATTATGTGTTAAATTATTTTATAAAATTTTTAATTAAAATCTTATATATTAATAATGATTAAACATTAGTAATTAATAGATTAGTAAATAAAATAAGTAATTAAAATTCAAATATTATAGCATTAAGTGCCATATTTTGCGCCACCTTTAGTTTTTATTAGTAATCTTGATATTAATACTGTATTAACACTATTATTGTATTATTATTGTTAATATATTGCAATTAGAGTTATATTAGATTCCATCGTTTTTTAATAACAAAAGTTCCTTATGTTCCCCACTCTCTGGGAATTCCTAATGAATCTAATTCCTTGTGCTAACAACTATTAAATCCTAAACAACACATTTTACTGTAATGTTTGAAAAACAAATATTATATTAAAATGTATTTTAATTTGTACTGATATTATTGTATCACTAAATTTATTGAATTAAAATATGTTTTTAAATATTTAAATATTTAAAAATATATATGTATTTAAGTTTTGATAATATTTATTGTAATAATAAAAATATATGTAAAACATAAGTTGAGTTTTACATGAATTGTTTATTAGGCGCAACAATACATTAAAAACTAATTGTATTTTTGAAATTATCATTTTATTTTTATTATGAATATGTAGTTAATGTTGCAGTTGTAAAGCACTGACATATCGGAGCATGAAATGTATGGTCAGTGTTATCCCTTATATAGGGATTTAAGTCAATAGATTGGTCCATAAAATAGTCGACAGTTATTGAAAAGTAATAAAGTTATAAAAAATAAATATTTTCTATAAATGGCATAAATATTTGATTTAATTAAAATTTTTAATTAAATTATATTAAATTTTAGTGAAATATAGTTATTTTTAAGTTACTTTCAGATATAAAATATTTATATTTAACATATATTTTCACTTTCTAACGATCAATTGAGGGGAAAAATATATTTTGCATAATTTTGGATTTTATTAGGAAATTTTCCACATTAATAAAGTAGATCGAATCCTAATTATAATCAAATCAATTAAATATAAAATCAATTTACAACTTTAGGATTTGAATTTAATTTGAATTAATTTTATATTATTATATGTTTTATAATAATTAGTTTAAGTAAAAATGAATATCAAAATATTTAGTTTAAATTATACATTAAAATACAAAAAATGGTCATGCTAATTTACTATCAATGTATGAATGAATAATTTTCAAACAAACTTTGAAATAAGTTTGTTTTCTTGAATCTATTTGTGTGTATGTCTGTTGTCTGTTTTTTTTTGGAAATTTGGAAATTCTGATTTCCGATTCGGTTAAGACATCAAAAATAATGTATAGGGGATTGGTATCAAAAAATGACTCATCTGTCTCATCTYTATATAGACCAAATATTTTGCGACCAAAGTATTTGCAACATTGAACTCATATAAAGTTTACAAATATAGAATAGGATTGTCTTAAAGAGTATTATTGTCTTATTTTGCCATAACTTACTCAAAATTGTCAATCAACTTATTTTTTAATATCTTGAAAGGAGTTATTAGAAATATTATATATATATCAATAAAGTAATTCTGATTAGTTATAACTAAATAAATAAATTATTTGATATATTAAAATAACTATAATATAACTTATAATAACTAATTTGATTATAAATGATTATTTTGGGTATAATATTACTCATACAGATTAATGATTATAAACAATGAATATTTTGGTTAGAATTTGATTTATAGAAATTAATGATTATTAGAAATGAATATTTTGGTTATAAAATAACATACTGTATATGGACTTTAAAATGTTAGTAATTCATATTTAGTGTATTTTATTATTTATATGAAGTAATTAATGCTATTGAAGATAGTGCTATCTAGCATTGTCAACTGGTTTTATAATAGATATTGTTAAAGCTACTAATCTAAAAATTTTGATTCATTATATTTATTTTAAAAAATTTTATTGTAATAAACTTGTTTTAAGCAATTTATTTTTAATCTATATTATAATCAAAACAAATATTATAATCAATATTATAATCAAATGAAATATTATAATCAATATTACATAAAAATATATAACTGATCAAATAATAAGTTTTAATTATACTTAAATATGTTCATATTTTTTTATATTTTAGTTTTTAAAAATATTTATATAAATACATTTTATACAAATGTTCAATTAAAAATGTATAACTATTTATTATTATATATTGCCATTTTAATATGTAAGAAACTTTATTGTTAAATTTTAAAGTTTTGTATCTAAATAACTATTAATATTTAACAAAATTATAACAATTATTAATATTATTATTAAATTTATTAAAGATTTGATTGAAGACATCAAAGCCATAGATTGTGTTCGTCGGTATGCAATGTGTGGCGGATTTGTGGGCATTGATTGCTGTCCGGGTGAAGGCATTTGTCTATTATTTGGTGGCGATTCTGGTTATTGTAAATAATTAACTAATTTTTCATATTTATACAAATTGTGTTTTTAATAAAGTAGTATTATTTAATATTTAATATTAATGTTTAACAAATTATCAATAAATATTCTTATAGTTATTATTTTTTACTAGAATACACATAACATGAATTAAATGAACACATTATTTTTTCAATACACTTGTATATTATATTTTGTTAAATCATAAATATTAAAATAAAAATCTTAGTCATTATGTTTTAAGTTATTTATTTAACAAATAGTACTGTAAAGATAATTAATTATTAAATATTTAGATGGAATTATAATTAAACTAACTTTCCTTCACAAAAGAAATTAATTAAAAGTTTTTTAACGAAAAAATATTATATATATGAAAGAAACTGACTGTAATGTCAACACAAAGTTTACGTTTAGTTTTAATATATGAAAAATTTGTTTAACAATATACTGTAGTGTATGCAATAAAACTGTGTGTGTCATACAATATACAGAATCTTCATATAATATTTTATGTGTTATATCATACATAAGAAAATTAATATCGAGACTTTTTAATAAATAATAATATTAATAATACAGCGCTATTACTACTAAGCATTTTAATAATAATAATAATATAAAAATAAGTCAATAAATGTATTCAGAAAATGTATTTATGAAAAGTGATGAAGAAATTACCTAATGCTGTGTTAAATAATGTATTTACAAAATACTGTAGAAAAGTATAGAAAACTCACCAAAATCTAAGATAATAAAGAGTTTTTAGACATTTTGCTTGACTTAAAGCAAAAACTCTATAGTAAAACATAATATTACTAAACATTTAATGAGTTTTTTGGTTTTTGGATGTGTAGAGTGGTATCCATCACATAAAATAGTGTTTTTACACAAAAAGTGTGAGTAAATATCATCCATATATTATATACATAAAAACTATAAAAGATTCTCTATATTATAGGCAATAAATCATTTTTGAATCGTTTTGTTTATCTCAAGCCAACACATATACCGAAAGGACAGTATATAAATATCATAGATATAGGCTTTTATACTACAATAGTATTAATACTATACAACATGTGCTAAGTTACCACCAAAATTGCACAGTTGACTAAGTTGAAAAATCTATGAAAATATGTTTCATAAATTATTGATACATTAAACTCAATATTTTATTGATTATAAGCATTACTATCAAAATTTGTGATATATGTTAAATAGTAAATCAAATATTTCTTCAAAGGTTCTGTCGGTATTTTGTAAAAAATAATTTTTAATAATTTATATTTTAATTGTTGTTAATATATAAGTTAATAATTTCCATTAATTGTATTTATATTCAGCATATAAGCTGTATTATAATTTAAATAAAATCATTATTATTAATAAATTTATTATATTGCTTTTATTTTTATAATCATATTTATTTAAGATTTAAGAAATTTTTATAATGATATACTATACTAATGATTATAAATATAAATAATTTACTGTTAATATTGTTTTCAATTGAAATAAATTCTATAATTTTATTTAGACACTAATATTTTATGATTTAGAATTTTCCGACATTAGTTTTAATAAAAACATTTCATATTTAAAACTTAAAAGAAATTGACAAAAGTATAAAATATTATAAATAAAAGTTTCTGTTTTAAAAGTTAACAGAAAAATACTATTGAATTTTTACATGTGTTGTATGAAACTGTTATCTCTGGGGTACGTTTTAGGGCTTATATATGTTAAAACAATTTTTTTCAGTCACTATCATATTTACACGTTTGCAATACTGTATGATTTAATATATCGTATGGCAATACAATATAGAGCATAAATTTTATTAAATCTAAAAAAATATTTGCACCTTTATCTATTTACAAGTTTCTATAATATTAATATTTATATTTTATTAAACTTAAATTGGTATAACAATATATACCGCTATTATATTTATATTTATATTGCATATTTAATAGTTTTAATTTTTACTTGATTTTATTGTACAGACTTTATTTATATTTTAAAAGATGTTTAAAAAAATTGGATAAAAATTAATCACTAATCAGTAATATTTTATATATTAATATACAGTATATTATTTATGCATGTGTTTGATAGGATAAAGAAATAAATCGGTTTATTTTACTATTATATTAAGAAAACTTAAATTTAGATTCTATTGTGTGATACATRAAAAATGATTTTTAAAATTTTGTGGTTTTTTGTTAACTATCATGTGTTTGCTTTACTCTCGACTTTAAGCAAAAATTATTTCAACAGATATGTAGCCCTAATGTTTGGTTTTTATATYTGTTTGTATATGAGCTTTAAGAGTAGAAAAAAGTAAGCAAACATATAACTAATTTTATGTGATATAAAATACAATTTTCTTTATTTTGTTATTTCATGCGATAAAAGTTTTGTATAAATATTTTGCATTCATAGTCACAGCGGACTAAAATAAAAAAAAATAATTTTTCATTTAAACAGACATATGAATTGCAGAATTGATAAGAAAAATTATTTTAGTTACTGAATAAATATATTTAAATATATATTTAAATAATATTATACAAACAACAATAACAATATAAACTCATTTTCTCACTCATCTTTACTATATTGTACTGTACTTTATCTCATTACAGAGAAACTATAATTATTAAATATATTTTTGTATTAACAAAAAATAAAATAATAAAAAAAACTTTCCTAAAAAAATTTGCATAAAATCTATATTTTAGCTAACGATCCGTAGAAATAAATTGTTTCTCATTTTATATGATAAGTCCTATTAAAGTGTTTTATAAAAAAATTAAAATTTTTACTTTTGTACAACAATTTTGTTAATATTAATTCTGTATATATAGTACACTGTATGTATAATTTGTAATACGAAATATGAATTTTTGTTTATTTTATACAATATATAATATTTATTTTGATATTCATTTAAACGATTAATTACCTTATTATTTATATTATTATTATATATTATTAAAATATTTTCAAAAGACTTGCGAGATCTTTTAATGTTAATAATAATAATAATCATAATATAAAAACCATAATTTATTTCTATGAATAAATAAATTGAATTTTATTTATACACATTTTCCATTGACATTAAAAGTATGTTTTATTAAAAAAATATATAACAAAACTAATGGATTTTGCTATTAAAAGCAAACATTAGTTTTAAAATCAATTTTTCTTACGGTATAATAATAATAATAATAACATAAAAAATTGGTTAATCTTAGACATATAAAAAAGTAAGATATTCTGTGAACCATATAAATAAATGATAAATAATATGCCTCATGAAAGAAAAAAAGTTTCAAACACTGAGTTTATAATTGAAAATAAAGTATAACTAAACAACAAAAACCAGATTAGATTAGGTGTTAGAGTGAAGTGAAAACTCTTTTTTTATATGTATATAAACACAACATTATTATCATAACAATGGCTTTATAAGCAAAATTTTTATAGTTTAAGACTCATATACTATAAGTTATAGTATGATATATAAAGTATAATATAAATTTTAAATATTAATGTTTGCATTGGTAATCTATGATAACACAAGCATAACATTATACTGTGCCGTATATTATTATCAATGCTTTTTTTACTTAATATAACATATTACCTTTAAAATACAATTTTGAATAACATTAATAAAAAAATATTTTTATTTAACTAAAAATAGCTAAATATTAAAAATTTAGTTATGTTTTTATATTACATTGATTAAAAATTTCAGTTATATTAGTTGTTTATTTACAATTGAACTTTTAAGATAATATCATATTAAGTATATGTATTGATTGAGTCAATGAACAAAAATGAAAAAATAGTTATATTTATTCATCCATTAAATAAATGTTTATAGAAATATTATAAACTCTATTATACTTATATAACTATTAACTAAATAAACTTTTATGAAACCTTAGTTATGCCATAATATTGTTGTAAATAATACTTATATTATCTATTGTTAGCCGACTTTTCTATTGATGAGAGCTATCTGTTGCCGCTTCTCATACATATTGAATGACTCAATCATTGAAGTGATAGTCGAGAGTCATCACACTATCGCTGCAAATGATTGACGCTTTTTACTGTTGATATCTTGTGTGGCAAACACTAGAAAAAAATGAAAGTATGGCATAAAGTGGACACACATTTGCGCATATTTTACAATATAGTGTTTTACAATACAGTATAGTGCAACCCATAGAGACAGACATTTTAAATCATAGTAAGATATGTCTGTCATTAAATTTTATAAAAAAAAATTTTTTTAAAGTCATCGATATTTTGTTATATATGTCTCTCTAAACTAAAAATATTTATAAAAAATAGATTAGACAACATTTTTTTAAATATTCTTAGTAATTAATTTATATCAATAATATACTCTATATATATCAGGGTTAAGTAAGGAGGGGTAGGGGGTAAGGCCAAAATACCCCCCCTAGGATCGAGATTTTGGGATTTTACCCCCCAGACTTTTTGACCAAATGGGAAAAATTGTCGCTTAAAAACGAGGAGAAATGACCCCCTCCCTAAAATTTCGGCGAAGGCGCCGAAAATTTTGAAGTTTTTAAAAATTTTAATTTTAGTTTTTTTAGTGTTTTTATGTTTATTTAAATTGATATGAATCTAATTATTGATTAAAAATAAGTAAAAAAGTTAAAATAACGTTAATACTCATCTAAAAATAACATAATTTTAATTAAAATATAAAACTAAAAAATTAAAAATTACCTATTTGTTGAAAAGAGTAACCATATTACAATTTAAATATAAGTTTAAGATAGTTTAAGAAGTTAATAAAACAATAAATACTTATATTACAATGATTTTATTAATATTTTTTAAAATTTTAACAAAAAAAATAAAAATATTTTCAATTTTATAATTAGTATTCAGTCAGTATTTATATAAAAATAACATTAAAAATAAAAATATATATCTATAAACTATAAACATTAAGCATTATTTAAAAAATTAATTATTTTAAAAGTTAAAAATTACTAAAATAATAAAAAACTCATAGTGTATCATTAATGCTTTTATGAACTATTTTTAAGTATTAAATACATTATTATTTTATTTTTTGTTAAAATTTGTTTTTATTAATTTTTAATATTTTTTTTTTAAATATTTATTTTTTGTTAAAATTTAAGTTTTTTTTTAATTTTTAAGTTTTTTTTTGTATTTTTGGAAATTTTACCTATTTTCATGGGAATTTATATRGGAACTTGTGGGAACTTTATCGTATTTTACATGGGAATATTCGGGAATTTAAGGGAATATTAGGGAATTTTCTCTTGACCCCCTTCTTTTTTTTTTGATTTTTGAAAAAATTGCCGTTTAAAAATGCAATAAAAATCTTACCCCACCCAATACCCCCCCAAGATTTTTCGAGAATTTTGTAAATTTTACCCCGGTCTACCCCCCTAAAATCCAAAACCTTGCTTAACTCTGATATATATATATAATATTATTTATGCTTAATTTATTTTAATATCTAAAAATATCTTAATAATTATTTTATATACTTCTAATCAAATTTTTCATAACTCTTAATGTTTTGAATCAGTGATCGATAATTATCTCTAATTGTGACTCTAATTCTAATGKGTATTGTATTAAATATACATGTATTGTATAACAACCTAATGCTCACATATTTTAAACTTCTAGATATAAAGTAGAAATGAAGTTTGCAAGCCTACGGTCAAAGGTTACGTTAGCTTTATAAGCACCGGGAGTAGAAAAATCTACAATATTATAGAAAACAAAATGATGAGTGAATAAAATAACTTTATTCTAAATACAATATACAATAATTTTGTCTTTTTGTATTTATTTTTTGTAGTATAAAAATGATAACAAAAAAAGTTATAAGACTGTACTCATAGAGTCATAATTAGAGTTTATAAATATACAAACAGATAAAATTGAATTTACATTAGATTTGAAATATATAATTAATAATTGTGTGCTAAATAATATTATAAAAATAATATGCAAAACAATTTGCATATATAGCAGGCAGATAATTTGTATGATTTCTATAATAAATAGCATTCAATACTCCCTTATAAGTTATAGCAGAGATTTTATACACATTTGTGAACACAGAATAATAAACACAATATGATTGATAAGAATTATAATCAGAGAACAGAGAGAGAGAGAGAGAGAGAGAGAGAGAGAGAGAGAGAGAGAGAGAGAGAGAGAGAGAGAAGTAAAATAAAATGCAATATTAATATATTAAGGAATAATAATTCAATAAAATTGGGGCATCTGTTGTATCAGTGATGCAGAATAGTGTGTGTAATATAAAAATAATAGAAAAACAGTCGGAAAGATAGAGGGAGTGATGGCATCGGTAGTGAACAGTAGTCGCTCTCATTTGTAAAGCTATCAACTCTTTGAAAAGGAAGATAAAGAAAGAGAAAAAACAAAAGGAAGACTTGAAGACAGAAATTGTTATATAAGTTTGTGATCCATTGCTTCGGAAACAACATATTACTTATAAAGCCCTCACTTACATGACTCGGATTTGCAGCCAATATCTGAAATACAGAGACGACAGCTGAGAGAGAGAGAGAGAGAGAGAGAGAGAGAGAGAGGACACACAATATATGATTGACTCTCTTCTTATTTTTCTTTTTTTGTCTATCTTTATCATTGCCAGAGATATTGATTTTGCTATATTTTTAAACAACAAAAGCTCAAAACCCGAACAAATAATAAGAAATAAAATATTATTATTCATTTGATTTGTTTTTTTGTTTTCATCAAAAATCTAAAAACTTATAAATATTTTTTTATTTTGTATTCTTTTCTCATTTTTTGTTTGTTTTATATACTGTATATCAAAAATAATCTAAAACATGATTATAGTTTGAGTTTGATATATACAAATAGGTATAATATAATCATAGTATTGAAAAACTTATTTATCAAACTATATAAACACTATGTTTCTAAACAAAAAATTTCTCAAACTTTTTAAACATTATATTTTTACAGTATATATTGAAACTCATTTATCATTAAATACATTTACTTTATTTTCTCCATTATTACTATTGTATTGCATTTTTGGTGACATTATTAGCTATAGAGATGTGACATTTTAAATCTGTATATAACATTAGATATACTATACAGTATATATAGTGTATGTTATGTATGGGCTTATGGACATCAATAGGTATGAGCAAAAAAACTAATAATGGTGAGTCCATAAAAATATATAGCAGTCATCAAATAAAGTTTCATAAATTTCCATTAGTGTAGTAGTAGTAGTAGTTGTTGTTGTTGTAGTTGTTTTTGTTGTTGTGGATCACATTTTTTAATAAAGTTTAGACCAAACAATGACATTGTATTGTAAGTGACTTTTATGATGTGCCAAAATCTTCGACATTACAATAGATTTTGATTTTTTTCTTTATCGCAGAAAATACAAGATTTAAAAGTTTAATTTATTTTCAATTGATATATTTAATAGCTTGTAGTGTCTGTCCAAAGTAGTGGTCTGAGTCTTATTGTGGTTTAGCGATAACATATAAAGTGCCCCATTGTGTACAGCATTATAAAGACAACTTTTATTGATTATATAAAATTTACTGAATTTTTGTTCAAATAAAAAAATACTTTTATAATAATATAAAAATCATTTGATAATTTTATAAAAATTAGATCATTTTTATTTATTTATTTATTTTCAAGYAACTCTTTCATATATATTTGTATTAAAATAATTTATAAAACTAATTAAATTATATTAAACACAAAAATATTAATTATTAATGATAATTGTATTGATATATTTGAAACATTTTTGTCAAAATACTTAAATCTATTACTTGTGTTATTTGCTTCTCATACACGTATGAATGCACTAATGGTAAGATAATTTATAATCATTAATATAATATTTAATAAAATTATATAAAACTATGATATATAATAGTATACTGTAGTTACTTTACATTTACATTTAAATTTTCTAAAATATATTTTATTTAAAATTATGATTTAAGCACAATTTTACATAGATCATTTTTAAAAATTATTTTTTACATTTTTAAAATAAATAATTTATCAAAATTAATACATTTCTATTAATTTTATAAATATATTTATAATATTATTATTTGTTATTTTGAAAAGTAAATGTTATTTATAATCAATTTCAAGTGACTCGTAATCAAACAGTACTGATAGCACACAAACTGAGTACATGTATCGTATATACTGTATTAGTATATAAATTAAATGAATCAACAAATTAACAACAATTATCATATAAAAAATGTATTTAAWTTATGTCTCATTTGTGGCACTTATTACCACATTATATGTGRTAAATGCTTTAAAAACTAATCGATTGGATTGTGTCATAACAAGTAAATAAATTATTTGTTTGATTTAAAACTAATTTTAAATGAATTGTATTTATTTTTAAAAAAATTAAAATAATATTAAATTTAAATTGTTTGTGTATTTTAGATAAAAAGTTTAGTGAAAATCAATGTCTGGAAAGAGATTGTATATATGATGCAAATCCGGAAAGTCCTGACATTCCGTACTGTTATTTCAATGTCAATAAAATTGGTTATAAAGTGAATGAAACTTCTGTCAAGACATCGGATACCGGTTTAGAAGCTTTGATTAAACTCAAAGACACAGCAAAAGACATAAAATTTGTTAAACAATTTGATACTTTAAAAGTTGAGGTCAAATATTTAACTAAAAATATTGTCAGATTTAAAATATACGATCCAAACAATAAACGATATGAAGTTCCCATTCAATCCGAGTTTCCTTTACTTAAGAATCCACCCAAACCTCCAAAAATTRATGATTTAAAATATAGATTTAACTTAAGTAAAAATAATTTTGATTTTACTATTGAAAGGAAAAGTACTGCAACTAAAATGTATGTAAATAAATGTTTATAAAATACTATAAATATGTACAAAAAAATCACAACAAATTCACTTTTTAATAGTTTTGACACAACTATTGGTGGACTTATATTTAGCGATCAATTTATACAAATAGCTAGTTATTTACCGTCAAATAATGTCTATGGTTTGGGTGAGAATACTCACCAATCATTTAGACATAACCTAAACTACAAGACTTGGCCCATATTTACCAAAGATTCACCTCCTGATGACGTAATCGTATAATTAGATTATTATCATTAGTAATATCTATCTATAAATTTGGTATCAATTTATTGTATATTTGATACTCAGAATGAGGTCAATAACTACGGTCAGCACCCGTTTTATACAGTATTAGAAACTAATGGCAAATCACACGGAGTCTTATTGCTTAATAGCAATGCGATGGGTATTGTATTAAATTAAATATTAACAGTAAATTAGTGATAGTGTTAAGTAATTTAAAACAATTTAAATAATATACATGTAATATAAAATATTGACAACAGAGTACACATTGATGCCACGGCCGGCCATATCGTTCAAAACAATTGGCGGTATTCTTGACTTCTTTGTCTTTGTTGGCGATAATCCCGAACACGTCATACAGTTGTATACATCACTGATTGGCCGCACATTTATGCCGGCTTTTTGGGCATTGGGTTTCCAACAAAGCAAATATGGTTATCATAATACCAGTCATGTCAAGGCTGTCGTTGACAGACAAATCAAACATAATATTCCTTATGTAAAAATAATTATAATATTATATGATATTAACATTTTGTATATTTCATAATAATAATAATAATGACAATAATTTATGATTAATGCATAGGACGTACAATTTATTGATAGCGACTATAAGTATTGGTCACGTGACTTTACAATAGATCCCAATTATTTTGCAGATCTACCAAAACTTATAGACGACACTCAATCCCAATATAACCTTCACTGGAYACCAATCATTGATCCGGGCATTCAGGGAAATGCATCCAATTATGATATATTTACAAATGGCAATAACCAAAATGTGTTCATCAAATGGCCAGACAGTGTGCCAATGAAAGATAGACATAATCCAGAACAGGTAGACATAACCCATAATAATATATACGGTCGGGTTTGGCCCAATGGTCCGGTAGCCTTTCCCGACTTCTTCAAAAATGCTACCCAAATCTGGTGGCAAAATAATTTTAAACACTTGTATTCAATTGGATGGAAATTTAATGGACTTTGGATTGTAAGATATTATTTGAATTAAATATTATGATATATTTTATTTATAATAAACTACTGTAATAGGATATGAATGAACCGGTCAATTTTTGGACGGGTAAAGGATATAATCTACAGTGTCCTATCAATAATTATGATAATCCTCCTATTAATATAAGTATGATTTTTWWAAAAATTATATTAATTATGTTTTTAATTTATCTAAATTTGACTAATTATTTATGTAAAATAGAGGCGCTTTGGGTTAATAATTTCGATCAATTAAGTAGAGGTACTCTGTGTATGATTGGTGTGGAGGGAGAGTCGGGTCAATACAAACACTATGACGTCCACTCACTCTATGGCTTGACTATGGCTGTGCCAACTCAAAAGTATTATTATTATAATAAAATAATTGAAAATGATTTTTGATATTTATTTGACATTTGACCCAATTTTAAAAATTTATATTTAAGAGCATTACAAGTAATCACTGGTAAAAGAGGTTATGTGTTATCGCGATCGACATTTGTATCGTCGGGTCGCTATACAGGTCACTGGTTAGGGGATAACCATAGTCTATGGCCTCATATGAAAGACTCGATAATAGGAATATTGGAATTCAATCTCTTTGGTATACCTTATGTACGAATTTATAATTTATTTTAAATATTAGTTATATTAATATAAAAACATATAATAAATATTATATACATTAGATCGGCGCCGATATCTGTGGTTTCTTTGGCAAACCCACACCAGAACTATGTCTTCGATGGCAACAATTGGGAGCTTTCTATCCATTTAGTCGTAACCATCACGAGAACGGTCAGGAGTTAGAACAGGATCCGGCCGTTTGGGCTGAAAGAGGAAACCCTGAAGTGACAGAAGCGGCCAAAAATGCACTTTATTTGAGATATTCATTACTTCCCTATTTATATACTCTTTTCTTTAAAGCCCATGTCTTTGGCAATACAGTTGTCAGACCACTATTTCATGAATATCCCACAGATATACAAACATATAGTATTGATGAACAGTTTATGTGGGGATCGGCTATACTTATATCTCCTTTTCTTTATGAGGTATATTAGAACTTAAAGCATAAATTGATATAAAAATTATTATTATCTTTATTTTATTTTTTAAATATAAGAAACAAAAAGAAGTGAAAGCTTACATTCCTTCAGATGTTTGGTACGAACCGAGCGGTGATTTTGTTAAGCTTTTCCCAAACACCGGTCGCGTAGCACTCGCCGACTCATCACTTCATCCGCCCATCCATTTCAGGGGTGGATCCATAATACCAGTTGCTTATAAACGTGCGGTCAATACTCAAGAGTTGCGTCAAAAACCAATTCAATTGGAAGTTTATCCCAAAGACCGTCGAGCCGTCGGTGATTTGTTTTGGGACGACGGAGAGTCTATCAATACTATTGAAGATAATCGATACAATTTGTATAGATTTGAATTATATCCTAACTGTTCACTTGAGATTCATAATCAAAAACATGGATATCACTCATCAACTCCTCATATAATCAACAAAATTTTTGTGGCAAACACTAAAAAGACTAAAATAAGTGCAACAATTGATGACAAAATTATCGATAATATTATGATTTACAACCACTATATAGTGTTTCTCGTAAACATTGACTTGAATTCAGGCAAACTGAACCAAAAGTGGACAATCAGTTGGAAAAGCATTACTGATAACACATGTAATTTGAATTAATTTTCAAAACTACGATAATAATACTAAATTCATTCAATAATAAGCTTAAATATGCCCGTATAATACTGTATAATTTTATATTATATTACAATACACGTAATAATATTTTTTATAAGTATTTATTTGCATAATATAGTATATTAATATTTAATAATATAAATATGAATAATGCATAAGTTGTGTTCATGTATTATTGTTATAATTTAAAAATTTTCTATTATAATTGAAATTATATAATCGAGAATTTATATTTATAATGGGTTTTGATTTGTTGTTTATAAGATACGTATTTTTAAAATTATATTCAAAAATAAAAATAACAATTGATATAAATGTTCCGATAAAATATGGACCCAGGGCAGGTTTGATTTTGACAGTGTATGTCCAATAATGTTGAATATGCTTTCGGGACATAAACTCCCTTTTATTGTCATCAAAATAATGAGAAGCAACTATCATAATATCATGAGTCCATTTAAAATACAATCCGGTTTCCAATATRTCGTACAATCTTTAATAAAATAAAATTATAATTTATTATTAACATAACTATCATATAAATCATATTTAACTGATATTACATATCATTTAGTTTGATGACTACTATAGGATCCAAATTATTCCCGTAAACATAGCCCATGTAATGATCAAATTGACTCACWCTTGCTATATGTGTCAGTGCACTGTCCCTTTCGCTTATTGAGGTCTCAATCATTTTTGCATTTTCCTCGTAAGCTATTAACACATGTGTCTTATTATACATGATTTGTTCCCTTAAGTCATATTTAGCCTCAAATATTTTGCTGTGATCTGAAAGTATCTTTTTTGGTGTATTATTTAAACCTAACTCTAAATATTTTAATTCAATTTTATTTCCAGATTTCTAAATATTAAAAAAATATTCTTAAATAATAATTATATTTATTACTGTATTTAAGATAATAAATAAAATTTACATTATATAGCGATATACGTTCCTCACTGTAATGCAAAATAGGTATTAAATCATATTTAATTAAATCGTTAATTGAATCAATTGTTGTATAAATTTGTCTCATTGTTGAGTGAAGTATTGCAGATGAAGTCATTTGTAATATAATTAGCATAATTAATATGAATGTACCATAACTTGAAAATAGTTTATTTGTCAATTTTTTTGCTATATATCATATGTTWAAAAATATTTTATTAAATTATTTACATTATAATAATTTAAGTATATATTATACTTCCAAAAAATGATGAACTTAATAGATACCATTGTTGATATCCCATACAATTTAAAAACTTGATTAAATTTTTATATTTATCTTGATTAGTATATATGATTGTAAATAATATTGGAATAATAATAAATGTAAACAATAATAATATCCAAAACTATTTTATAAATTATTTTAGATGAAATATTATACGTTATAAAAATAGATTCAAAAAGTAATTTTTAAATATTATAGTACAGTATACTACTGTAAGTCGTTTTAATAATATTYAAATATAAAATCACCAAGCTCATAAAGCTAAATCCATCTAAATTTATTAAAAAAATCTTTTCATAAAAACTAAATTAAATAAACAAAATGAATTTTTATTAATAACATTAAATAATTATTAAAGTAGTATTTAAAATATTATAATTTTAATTAAAATATCTTAGTACAAAATTTTTTAATTAGTTTAAATGAGATGTTTTGGATATTATAAATTAACTAATATCATACATATTATTTTAAATGAATTTTGTATAATAACTTTCTGTTAAATTAACATTTATAGTTTTTTTAAAATTTAACTTAGCCTTTAAAAATTGGTGATTTTAAATTTGTTAGATAAAAAAAATACTGTACCAATTTGTCATATATATGAAAAATACCAAAATAATCATTATTAATTACTGGRTAATATGAACCTAATATAGTGATTAATGGCAAAACAATTAATAAAACAGTGGGTCTACTAAATAATGCAGTTGTTTCAGTAATTGTTGAATCCATTAATAATAGATCCGTTTCCTGTAATACTCATAAGATTACATAAAGTTATTGACAATAATAACTATTAATTAAATAAGATATAATACATTGTTATAAAGTGCAGTAAAATATGGTCCTATGTGTTCGCCATTGATTTTTATTGTATTATTTAAATCGACAAATTTGGAAATTGCCCTTTTATAATAAATAATAAAATTTTAGTAATAAATCTATACTTATTTTCTTATTATATATTTAAATACATATAATGTGACCGTCGGACCAGTTCTCGGGCTACAAATAAAAACGGAGAACAAAGAGGTGCTATGACTCCATTAGACTAATTGATTAATAAATTACAAAAACAAAATTTAACATAAAATATATATATATATATATATTAAATATTACCGCATCATTATGAGTAAATGTGAAATTACCCAATGATGTGAAATTATATCCAAAATTGATGGGTAATTGTTTAAGATAATCGCCAAAATCACATTCACAATTAACAGTAACTTCAAACATTTTATATCAATTAAGTAATTTTAAAATTATTATACTAATACTTTATTTTAACAATATCTAGATATTGTATATTTTATTAGTGAATAATATTTTAGTAAATGTAATATTTTTAATAATGTTAAATTGTAATTTATAATATTAATAGTTCACAATCTTTAAAAACCACATACAAAAAAACAGTTTTAATATGTTAAATTTATTTTTGTATGTAAAGATTTAATAATCTATTTATTATTATTTAATTATTATGTAAAACAATAAATKAATTATTTCAAAATTATTACAATGTTATTGAATTATTACAATTAAAAATTCAATATTGTCATAGCAATTTAGTTATTATTGAGAATTATAAAAGTAATTATGCTATAATAATTATTATCTTATTTATTACTAACTATAATATCAAGGTTAATTTTTTTAAATATGTATTAATATATAAATTATAAATAGTTTTAAAAGTAAAAGTAAAATTAGTAAAAGAATAATAATTATTATATTTTAAAAAATTAAATATTGAAATATTCAGATAAATTTTGGTTATTATTTATAATACTGTAGTAAGTTACTACTAGTAACTAATTTTTCAAAAATAAAAAACATTCTTGAATAAACATAATATAATGTATATATAAATTTAATTGCTATATATTTATCATATTTGATTTATTTTGAATTATAATTTATTTTTATTGATTTTTAAGACATACAAGTTTTTCCAACACTAAACTAATAATTGATAGACAACTGCCAATAAAATAAGGTCCCAGTGCTGGTCGTATCTCAACTTTAAGTATAACTTTAACTGTATTTACAAATCTGTAGTGGACAGGGGTTTAGTCGAGTCCACTTCAAGGAACTATAGCTCAAATTGATGAACTTCTGGTACTCGGGGTATCTTCGGAAAATATATCCGGTCTATAGATATCCTTATTCTTAGAAATATAGATCTCTAGGCTTCTCTATGTCGGTTGAATCGATTAGACTACTATTACAACACTCATAATCACTGTTACACTCTTAATAAACACATGTTTTCGTATATTCATAACTTATTTACTAATTCAATGATATACTTAAATTCATTGATAATTAGATTAAATACATGTATAATTAAAATATAAAATAAATGATATTATAATTTATGACTTTTCAATAGCACACCCTTTTAACACTCGGATCTTAACATGACTTCTCTCTACGACAGCATAGCACACACTGCTAACTACTCTGCATACTCACAACTGCACACTCTTTCCCTCTTTTTCACCCCCTTTTATAGTCATATCATATTAACATAGATTATTGATTAAACATAAGATTATTGATAAGTTGAGAATAATATGAAATAATAATTATAAATCTTAGAAAATAATAATATTGAATATCTATTAGTAATAAATGTTAAAATATGAAATTGAATAGATTTTATGGCCTTATATCATATAAATCGGGTTATCCATTACAAATCTTTGATCACTTTTCCCATTAGGCGTTTGTTTTTCAACTGATACAAACTTGTCGTGAATTCCCGTTTCTATTACATCATATAGACTACGAAAATAAGATTTTAAAATAAAACAAATGCATTATTATTATTATATATATATATTATTAAAAATGTTTGCCACATCTTTATTTAAGTATTTGTTATAAACATATCCAATAAGATTATAGATATAGTTATTAGCGCTTATATGAGATAATTTCTATCTTAATATTGATCTCTCGATAAGCTTTGAGTGACTAATAGATGTAACAAAAAAGTGATTTTTATTTTGTAAAATCATTTCTTGTAATATCGTTTTGGCGGCAATCAGTTGGACCTCATCTGTCACTATGTTTTTGTCAGTATTTGGACTAACATTTTCTCCAAATGATTCCCARATATCTATTATTAATAATAATATTACAAAGTTATTGAATAAACTTTTATAATTTAAAATTTATTTATCTATACATTAATTAAATGTAAACTTTAATATAAATAATGAATTAATGGCTTCAAATTATTTTTTTKACTTAAATCGTCTATTGAATCAATAATAGTGAATAATTGTTGATAGTATTGATGATGACATGCATTTAGTGTTGGCAAAAAAGAGAAATTTATAAAATAATAGAGAAATTTCTAGGAAGTTTCTAAAAGAAATTWCTATCTATGGGATCCSCATGTTAATTTTGTTTTTCTCGATATATGTTATTATGTAACAATACATTGTTTTTACAAGTAATAATTAAATATTAGTATTGATATTTTAAYTATCAATTAAAGTAAAAATTAATTTATTTAATTATCTTAAATTTATATATATATATAATAAAATGATTATTAAAATTTTASAAAACTGATTATTATTAAATAATTATAATTATTTTACATATAGGTATCGCATTTTGTATAGTAGTGTATACAGTAGTGTGTAGTAGACATGTAGTACTGTATAATGTTATATGAATAGTAGTATTATTTATATATTATTACAATAGCTATAGATATGGGRATCCCATAGTATAACAATAAAGTTAAATTTCTATAGAAATTTATTCCTGAGAAATTTTCTAGAAACTTTCTATTATCCCATCTCTACAWRCATTTAATCAATATTAATGATCTTATTATATAAGCCATGTGTAAGAGTGCATAAGTTTTCTTATGTAAACCATTTAATTTATCTATTATTGATTAAACAAACATTAGTATTATTATTATTATTATTTATAACAATACTAATTTTTTATTTTAAAAATTATTATAACTTTGATATATAGTTCCTAAATATGTTGTGGAAATCATTTTCCAGATAACCTGAGAATAGCTATCAAAAAACATGATTAAGTCATGCATTTGATAACAACTAAAATATATTAATCTTATTCKTATTATTGAGTTATTGACAAAAATGTTATTAATATTAAAGACCATATCTAAAGAATATTAATATATACAGTAAAGTAAATATCTAAAACCGTTAATTAAAATATAGAAATTATTAAACATTAACAGGATATTAAAATAACATACATAAAAATCAAATATACGAAAAGTACTTATATAACTATCATATTTTATAGAGATAAATGGTTGCAATGATTGTAATCAATAAATTGTACTAGGGCATATTTAATGTAAATTTATAAATAAAGTTTTATGTGATCTTTGTTTAATATTTAAAATAATAAACCTAATGCATYAAGTTTTGTACTTTGGATATTTAATTAAATTATAACCAATTAAATATTTCTGTATAAATTATAGTTAATTTATATATTAAAATGTAAAATTACATATCATATTATACTAATAGAACTGTTGGTTGTAAAACAATTATAAATACAGTTCTAATCAAGCATTAAAAATAGAAATAAATTTGTAAATTTTTTTTATAAATTTATTTTTTTCATAYATTTGCTATATATTTGCAATATTATAATTATAAAGCATTTATTTTATTACACAATAAATGAATATAATTATGTATATAAAATAGTATGAAAACGCTATTTTTATAATGCATTACATAACACCTGTTGTAATTAAATTTGCCAAAGATTTACAAATTGATTGATTATAATTGTTATTAATGTATAATCATTTGTAATTTGTAGTAATATATTATACAATATACTTATATATATTATAAATTAATACTGTACTACAAACTAGAGGTCGGAACCGAAGCATATTTTAGAAAACCGAATCGAATCGGAACCGAACCGTAGTTACGTCACATACTCTAAAAAATATCTCATTTTATTTTTATATAAAATATAGAGTCGAATAATTAGAATAAGCATAAATTAATTTAGTAATAATAATTAGGTTTACCGTAATAATAATAATTTATATAATAACTATGATAATTATAATATAAAATATTTTTAATAACAAAAACACTTACCGTCTTTGCGCACACGGTTTTCCATTGGCAGGTAATGCGATAAGTGGTAAGTTTGGTGATAATTGTTTCCCCTGGAGTTTGCTTGATTTGGAGCACAAAAAATCCCAGTCAAGTTAWAAGTTTTTATTATGTATCAAATTCATGCCACTCATGATTTTTTCTCATTATTTAATTAATTAATTAATTATTTATTTGATTATTAATTTTACAGTATTGATCGATCCTAGAATATTAAATTATTTATTTATTGATTGATCGATCATATATTTAATTAATTATAACTAAATTTAGATTATTTAAATTATAATAATAGTGTAGTTACCAGTTATCACATTTACTGCCATTCGGTTATTTTAGTTATCGCATTATCTATTATTAATTATTTGTGGCAGGTTTAGTGATAATTAGTTGCATATCATTTTGAAACTTTTAATTAATTTTAAAAATTGATGTCAAGTTATTTGGTTAAAAACGGTAAATAGAAAGCGGTTTTTACAACTGAAACCATCACGAAAACAGAACCGTTTTGAAAGCCGGAACCGAAATTTAGGAACCAAACCGAAACCGTTTAGGTTTCGATTTCTACTACAAACTACTAGTATTTCATAAAAATTAAAATATTCAGTAAATTTAAATTATGGGTAATTGTAAAAACTTTTATTCTTTTATTTTCATTTTATTTTTAATGATAAATATCTAAAACTAAAATACTGATATAGCATTTAAGTATATAAATATTAAATAAAAATATTAACAAACGTTTTATATATATTAAAATATAATTTCAATTAAAGATATTACAAAAATTGGCTTTTAGTTAGTGATTAACAGAAAAATAAATAATAATAGTTAATATAATTAAGATAACAACAAGTATAACAACAATCCAAAGTCGTTTTTTGCGGGCCTTCATCTGAGATCAATAAAAAAATTAAAAWATAAATTAATTTCAATAATACAAACAATTGGTTTTAGGATTTCTTACGGCATAATCGGCAGCAATCTGTAACTGTTGATTGCCGTTAACAATATTGATATGTGTGTCATCAATACTACCCTCAATGGTTGTAATAATGTCACCCTGGTCGTGTACCATACGGGCCAAATCAGTGAATATTTGGTTCACATCTACTATGTCTGCYTCTAGACGTCTAAACGTTTCATTTTGTTGTTCAGCGATAGCCAAGCGATCTCTTTYCTCTTGAAGATCAGTCATCTGTAACTGTGATTGTGTCTGTGTCTGACCCATAGGGTGTTCATCTTTAAATGAAAGGGTAGTCGACTCGAAATTAAAGTCGTCGTTACCATAATTTTTGTCCTATTATTATACATTAAATTTTTATTAATTTATTAATATATTTACCGATATTTTAATAAAATAATTAAATATGGATTCACTTGATTAGTATTGATATCATGTTTTGGTTGTTTTGGAGTAAATTCTTTAACTTTTTGTGCGGCAATTCTTTGAATTTCTTGAAATTTGTTTAATATAATCAAAAAGTCACTCCTGATCTTCTCACACATCAATTTATTATTTCTCTTAAAAAAATATTAATAAATATATTGAAAATTWAAAAAAATATATGTATTTTACACTTTTATTTAATATTAAATGATTAACATATTTGTAAAATACATTTTGTGTGGCATCGGTTGAAACTCCGAGACGAGTCAACTCTTGTAGATTACTATTGCATTGTTTGGCCAAATCGTTAGTCTGATGTTGAAGTGTTTGTCTATATATTATATAAATTATATTAAATATATTCAAGTTATTTGAAAATTATTGTTTAACACATTTTAATACAAACAATTGTCTTCGAAATTCTATTGTATCCAATTCACAGCCTAACTGTTGGACCAATTTTTGCAAAGTATTAACTAAATAATAGATTATTTAATCAACTAATTAATTAAAAAATAATAATTACAATATATATAACACTTTACATTATCAATTGATTTTTTAAAAAAATACATGTTTGTCATCAATTAMTGAATATAATATAAARTAGTGAATTAATACATTTATTTAATGAAAATTATATCAAGGTTTTAATAATAAAATACAGTACTGCCGTAATTGAAACAAAACAAAATTGAAATAAACGATTTGAAAAAAACAATATAAATAGATAATTAAATTAAATTTTATCAGCTATTTAAATAACATTCAAATAATTTTTTAAAAAATATTACAGCAGCTATACTGAAATAATAATTTTGTAATGTTAAAAATTTTTAATAATATAATCAATAGATGGAGTGCTTATAGTATTTTAAATACAGTACATAAATTATTTTGTACAAAATACTATTACGTTATATTAATAAACTATAACTACAAATGTAAATTGTTAATTAAATTTAATACACTCTATGTTATAGTGTGTATAATATTGAATAAAATATATAATACACTATTTATAAGATATAATATACAAATAGACATTTAATTAATTTATTATTTCTCGATAGTAACTATGGGTCGACATTATTGATAATAATTGATGACTAACTTTGTTGACATAACTTATTTGTAGTTTTTTTTTGTTAAATTTATGCATTTTTTTATTTTTATGTAAAATAATTATTTAAAAATAAATGTAAAAATTATATTTTAGAATAACATTATTATTATAAATCTAAACAAATATACTTATTATGAAAAATATCAATTAAACTAAATTTAATTAMATATAATTGTATACAAAAATATGTTTTTTACCATTTGTTGAGATTTGTTGGATATTAGCGATCAATAAGTTTGATAAACTCGTAAAATTATAACTCATTTTTTCAAATTGTATGATATATTAAATTCCCAATTGTTTATAATAATAAAAATTTAATATTAGGCTTAAATGACTATTAATAGTACAGTATWTATAAAAACAATGTATAAATTAATAGATTGTATTGTTGTTTATATTAGGATAGTTGTCATACACTGGCAATGAATGACATGCGATATTGTAATCATTAGACAAACAATTTGTTAGTACTTTAATATATTTTACACTAAATTATTTAAACTACTAATTTCGCAATATTTTTTAAATATACAAATAGTTATAAATAATTTATTATTCATATAATCCACAAAATATCATATATTAATTTTTAAACAATATATTTAAATTGAAAATAATAATTAAACACAACATCCAAACATTAAACTCAATGTAGGCTTAACTGTATAAATGTAATGAATAGGCAAACAATAATTTAATACTAAAATCAGTAAACTGTAGGATTGAGAAACTGTACTCAAAAAATGTGTGTAAATTAAAACAAATATTTTACTCAAACATAACAGAGAAAGTATAGTACAGTACATATGTGTTATATATACTGTATATTAATATACAACTAAAACATATTTATTTACTGTACTGTAAAGTGTATAAAAATATAAAAGAAAATAAAATTTATAATTTAATGTCTATTCATTGCCTGTCTATTTAAAACTCATACAAATTTATTTGATAGTTAATGATATGTGTAACTAATATTAAAAGGTCTTCGTATTCAAACAATATATATCTTAAAATAAAAAAGTTATGTTAATTTTAATTTTACAAAATAGTCTTTTGTATGCATTAGTAGTGTACATACAGTACAAACAGTGTATATAGTAATGCAAATTATTATTAATTATTAATAATACCTTATAATTAGGTTTAGGTTGAGAGACAAACACCAGAGAGAGGTTTAAACTGCGGCGCCGGTGACCACAACAGCGATGCTTTAATTTCAATTATATGGTCAACAATACATTAGATTTAAAAGTGACCAAGGACAATTTTATAGATAATTTTAAACTAAATAAGACTGTAATTGGTCATTTTTTAATTAATTTCATTATTGGGCAGATAATTGTAGTCGATTATCATTTTTACAATTTTTTAACAGTCGACTGTATATTATATAACTAATCATACAATTAATTAAAAAATGATTAATTACAATCTTATTTAGTTTAAAATTATCTACAACATTGCCCTTGGTCATTTTTAAATCCATTGTATTGTAGACCAGATAATTGAAATTAAAAGCATCGCCTCTGTAGTCGCCGGCGCCGCTGTTTAAGACTCTATCCAAATACCAGATTAGGTAACAATACATTTAACCAATACATGTCTAATCATAATTTACTGTCAATACAAAACACTATATTTTATAAAATTTATATTTTTATAACTTTTTTTATTTTAATAGATATGTATCTAACTGTAGGACCTTTTTATATGAGTTCCACATATTATAATCTAATACATTAAATAATTACAATAATAAATATGATATAATTTTATTTAAACAATTGGGAAACAAGTTTAACTCACTATATAACAAATTAATGCCCAAAATATTAAAACCTTTTTATATTAAGTAACTTATTTGAACATTTAATAATTTTTTATAAAATATATATTATATATTATATATTAATATATATAAAGGACAGTAAGCGACCCCCATTACCGACCCCCGCATAGGAGTGGCTTTACGTGTGTATTAATATATATAAAAGACAGTTTACGACACTCATTAACGACACCCACATAGGAGTAGATTTGTGTGTATATAGCACTAGCACTGTGTGTGTGACTGTGAACTACAGTAAGCTATACAATACATCTACAGTACATGTATTAACATAACACACTTAAACACATTATAAACATTGATATCATATGTGAGACATACAGTAGGCAACACTTTTACAGAGTCTTAAATAGTGGCGGCGGAGATGCTATTAATTACAATTATATGGTCAACAATACATTGAATTAAAAAGTGACCAAGGACAATGTTGTAGATGATTTTAAACTAAATAAAATTGTAATTGGTCATTTTTAAATTAATTGTATGATTTGCCAGATAAATGCAGTCGACTATCATTTATAAATTTTTAAACAGTCGACTGTAAATTATTTAGCATATAATACAATTAATTAAAAAATGACCAATTACAATTTTATTTATTTTAAATTTATCTACAACATTGCCCTTGGTCACTTATTAATTCAACGTATTGTTAACCAGATAATTGTAATTAATAGCATCGCCGCCGACGCTGTTTAAGATTATCTGACACTTTCACAAAGTTTTCATAACATTTCAAAACTAATATTTCAAATTATTTGTCGCTATTGTCTCAATAAATACTATCCTTGAATTAAAATATATTTATAATAAAAATTTTGATTTAATTTAATTAAAACGGGCCGTAATTACGGGCTTTAAAGTCTTGTTATCTTTAATGGAAAGTATCATTTTTAAAGAGTATATACAATAAATTTTATATGAAATACTGTTTAACAAATAAACATTCAAATGATAATCAATTTTAAAAGTAAAAAATCTTTATTAAGAAAGTGAAGAATTAGTGATACAACTGTTTGTAGTTTTGATGAATGAGTCGGTTTGAAGAAGTTTGAAGACATAAATTTATATCAAATATATACCAAATAAATAGATAATTAAATGTTTAATAAATTTTAAAATACAGTATCACTTTAATATAATATTAATATATTTAAGCGTATTATTACAGTATTATTATAATTATCAGTAATTAATAATTACTGATTATTATCATTTAGAATCTATGATTAGAATTAAGATCTATGTTATAATATATGTATAATAAACTTATTAAGTTTGTTATCTAATTATATTATAAGTTATTATAATTTATAACATATACTTTTATAGGTTTGTATAATTGTTATATATTATCAATCATTGGTCACGCGCTTAGCCATGAAGCACGAGTCGCGTGTAATTATCAATCGTCATAACAAATGTTTATTTGTTTTCACGTGTTTTAAAACCATTTATTTAAACCACAAAAGATTCGCTTTTTTAGAGCAACGGTTGAATATCTTTGAGTTATCTTTTCCACCAAAAAAAAACTAAACACTTATTCAATAGTAGTATCAACTAAAAGACAATGTCGACTACAATGTATCTTTTGATGGCAAGTCTTATAGTAGTTATGCTGACAATTATGATGAGACCATTGAACGCCGAAAACTCACCGCAAAGAATGTTTGACTTCAATCGGTTGAATCCTGAAAATTGTGATTTCAATGTTACTATATTTGCCACTAAAACCACAACTTGTACACGACAGAGATGGTCAACTGATGATAACAATACTGCCAAACATTCATCAATCAGATGCTGTCGCGATGGTGAAAGGATATGCATTGGAGTTAAGAAAGTGAAGTATTTAATTGCTATTGATTTGCAAAATAAAACTAACGGCAAACTGTCCACTTGTTTTAGGCCATCGAAGGATGCGATATTCACGACAATGACTATGTCTCTACCATCCAGTATGAAGTGAATCGGATTATTCAAACGGGAAGCGATTGCGGAGGCGGTAAATATGACAATTGTTACAAAGAGGTGACACCCATTCAAACAATCAATGGTTGCGAAGAGTATCAACAATGCAACGCCAAAGCATTGATTGAAAACCCGAAGACTCGCAAACCAAAGAAACAAAGAAAGTCTAGTCTGACGTGGCTTTGGATACTCCTTGTGATTGTCTTAATAATACTACTGATCGCTGCCTTGACTTTCGTTTGCTGCAGAAGTATGAACTCATTTGTAACCAATTATTATTTGATATCAAAAATCTATAAATTAAACAAACTTTTTGTTTTGTCAAACCCAGTATTGAAGGCGGATGTAGGCTATAAACAAATGGAGGAAAACCCCACACAGAGTCCAAAGCCGCCGCCTAAGGGTTCGGCAGACAAACCAAAATCAGCGGACAAACTAACTCGGGAACAGTCCGTAAGGTCTTCTATTTAACTAAATATTTGGCATTCAATTGGACTCAAAAATCAAATATCATTTATTCAATTGATTATTCATTTATTTTATTATTTGTATCATTAATTTTTCTAAAGTTTATCCAATTATTTCTAATTTTTTTATTTAATTTTTTTATTCATCAAAATTATTTCTCATTTGATGTTTTGTACATTTGTTTCCATATTTTAAAAAAATATATTATAACTTTTTCAACAACAAAAAAAATATTTAATAATTTTTGTTAAGTTTTTTTTGTGCAAAAACTCATAATTAATATATTCTTAAAATATTAAACAATATTTTCAATTATATTTATATTCAAATGTATTAAATAATTGAAATTCAATTTTGAATTCATTTTATCAATCAATGCATTACATCAATGATATGAATCTTCAATTGAATGTCATTTATCACTCATTTTATTGTTGACTTAACTCACATACTATTTGGCAGTTTATGTGAACAACAGTTATACATAAACTGTACACATATATAGAGTGATGTCATAAAATCAGTGTTTATTTTGTTTGTAAATAAAATGTGATTTTTTAAACACTAATTGAATGCAAAAAACTATAACTAAATTAATGTCTAAAATGACTGATATTTACAATTATAATCATTAATCTTCACGATTATCACAATTTTGGTTACAGTGCGGCCATCGATAGCTTTTGTGGGCTAACAATCACTTCCCAAGCAATGCAATCACTGTTAAGACTAAAGATATTGATGTCGTCGACCACGAGATTATCACCAAATGAGTGCCAAAGATGTTACCGATTACTTACAACAACGATAACATCGCGAAGACATTGTAGTCAAACAGTACAACACAAGAGACTGGTGTTATCGGAAACTACCGGTACTAACAAAATGGACAATAAGTTGTCTGTAGAGACAAATGTGATTCAAGAGCTCAATAACAGCGATAATCTGTTGCTGTATTGTCCCAAATGGCAGCTCATGTACGATGTCTTCTATAAGTCAGCCGTCCATCAGACCAACAACAAGACAACCAAAATGTCTGCCAAAATCACCGATGATATCACCGATCAATTAGATAAAGTCATTAGCGATGATACCAACGGACAGTTTATTGGCGATTGGAAATCAGTTGATAAACTTAATAGTCAATCATTAGCCAAGTATTACTCACAATTGGCGAAACTAAGACTAACCGGTAGTTTATTTGACCATTTAATGTGAATATCTTTTTTTTAAATATTTATTATTATTTATTTTAGGACTAGTAGTTTTGACAACTATGGCCGGTTACTATATGGGTCTTCAATCGCCATTAGATCCAATGGTATTATCACTTACACTGTTAGGCACAGGTCTTACCTCAAGCTCGGCCACAGCTATCAATCAGTTTCTCGAAATACCATTTGACTCACAAATGAAGAGGACAAAGAACCGGCCGTTAGTTTTGGGCAAAATTAGTCCATTGCATGCGTGCGGGTTTGCGGCCGTTACCGGTGTTTCTGGTCTCGCATTATTATTATACGTGAATCCATTGACAGCACTGTTAGGTGCTTCCAATTTAGTACTTTATTCCTTTATTTATACTCCTATGAAAAGAGCTCACATTGCAAACACATGGATCGGTGCTATAGTGGGTGCCATACCTCCAGTCATGGGTTTTACAGCCGCCACGAATAGCATCGGTAAAAAAAGATAATTTAACTCAAAAGTTATCAATTGGGCTATTTATCTATTTTTAATTACAGGAATTAATGCTATACTAATGGGTTTAATTCTGTATTCGTGGCAATTCCCACACTTTAACGCCCTGTCCTGGAATATGCGACACGAATACGCCAGGGCTGGCTTCAGAATGATGTCCGTAACTGAGCCTAAACTATGTCTAAATACATCACTTCGACACTCGTGTCTTATATTAGTTTACAGTACTATCATGTGCTCTACATTAACCACTTGGATGTTTGCTGTCGACTCTTTACCCATCAACTTATACCTCATATATTTGGCGCATCAGTTTAGATCAAATCCGGACGCAAAGTCTTCGAGAAAATTATTTTTCTATTCATTAATACATTTACCGGCACTCATACTATTGATGTGTATAAGCAAAAGGAGAGACCAAACAAATAAAACTACTAAAAGCAACAATAATCCCAAAGATGATAATAAATTATTAATTACTAATAATATTAATATTAATTGACAATTAAATAATTTTAATTAGAATTATAGCTAAAATTATGTATAAATTATGTAACTGTAAATCACTGCCAAAAAATGCAGAATTAGAATAATTTTTTAAATTACTTGAGTTATTGACTTAAAATTATAAAATTATGATAGATTTTAAAATTATATATAACTTATAAGTTAAAATTGTTATATTATATTGTATTTTTAAATAGTAAATTTTCAGTTTATTCAGATAAATAATTTTTACATTACAATACTTATTTTATCAAATAATTTAATTGAATAATTTAAATGTACTTAAAATATTTCTTACGAATTTATTTTTGATAAACTAAATTATTTAATTCATTTATTATATATATATTGGAATACAGTGTCTGGTATTACGGTAAATATTATGAGGGTGTTTAAACATATACTGTACAATAATACTGTATATAAAAAATATTGATTAGTACCGTATAGACCCGCATATAGCCCCCGACAAATTTTTTAAATTTATAAATCAACATTTGGTATGGGGCTGTATCTCACAAATACCCCCTACTGGGGCTATATGTGAAGTCGTGGGGGGTAAGGAATGATTGGGGGATAGGGTTATATGTAAAATCGGTCTATTGCAATAAGAAACCATTAAAGGCCAGTTAATAGCAATTAGTGTTAAAATAGTTAAAATTAAATATATGATAATACCGTAATAATAGTAAAAATAACTAACACAATAATCAGCTTCCGATCGGTCATTAACTTGAAAATTATCCATTTATAGACCATTATTTGGCATTAAATAGACCGGTCAATAGATTGTATTTTTAAGGGAGAGTAGTTACACATTAAAAAAACTTCAATTATTTTAATAGTGGGGGTATTTGATAATTCATTAAAATAAACATATCTCACTTATTGTCACACATTTTCACATATGGCCCCCTGATGGCCAGGGGCTATATACGGTAATTTACTAAATTAATGTAATACATTAAGTTTTTTAGACGTCTGTAATAACCGGTTATATAATTTCTTAGTTACTATTTATTGCTTCCCCCATACCCTCACATTATTTCCAAATATTGTGGGATAAAATGTGAGAATTATTACTACAGTATATGAAAATGTTTAATTTTTAAAAATTTTCCACCCGGAATAGTTTGTGAATAAATCATATATAAGTAATTCATATTGTATTTAATTTATTATCCAGTGATAAATTTACTAAAATAATTCACGTAAGTTAATAAATCGAGTTTTTTTTAATAATGTTAAATTACAACAATTAAAATAAGGTAAATATCAATAAATCGATGACAAGTTAGGCTTTAAGTTAACTTTAATTGTTTAAAATAATATATGATTTCATAGTAACGGTTAAATAATATTTGTTTTTTACAAATATGAAGATAGAGTTTATATTTAACTATTTGTCTCTATTTGGTCTCATGTTTATCACAATAGTGGTCAGCAATATAAACATTACTTATTTTGAATTTTAGATACAATATAGCATTTAGTGATTTTTGTTTATTATAATTTACAGATAATTATAGCAATTATTTGGTTAGTATTGAAGAAGGATAAACTCAAAGAGTACTCCAATAGTTTAGGACTTCCCATCACTGATAAGAGAATAAGATGTTATTATTATATTGAAACTATTGATGATATTTAATTAATTAATAAATATATTGTTAAACACTTAATAGACATGAATGTAGAAACATCCAAAGATTCAACCATTCAGACTGATAGTTATGACCACAAATCTGATGAAGACGTCAATAAATTAAAGCCATTCGTGATCTACGAAGATTCTGATGATGAAGATAATGGAGTTTCATTGAAAGTACCATCGGATGAGTCAGATGTGTCAGATGAATCAGATAAGGTATCGATATTACCTATCGTTGCACCGGTAGTCACACCCTCAACCTCAGCAAAGACAGTGCCACTGCCTATTGAAGATCCGGAGTTTACATTGGATGTCGCTTAATGTCAGTGCAATTGGTTATATATTTTGTAAATCATTTATATTAATATTCTTTTAGTTTTATACATACTTTTGTTTAAATAAAACTACTTTATCTTTATTTTCAGTTAATTTTGTTTGCATTTAGAAATTAATAATTATTTATTCAATGTTTTAATTTCTTTTATTTACCGTAAATGTTAATTTTAATTTCATTATCTTTTCTCAATAAAGAAATTTATTAGTATATTAATATCTAAATTAATTAAATCATTTTGAAATTCAATTTTATTTACTGCTGTGCTAAAATTGTGATATTTTAAATTACACAAATTATTTTTTTTAATAGAAATACTAGAAAATAGTATAAATAAATAGTTACTAACATTTGCACAATTATTGCTAAATTAATTGAAAGTTTTTCTAATGGCTTTGATATACTGATGCGGAACCCAATAAAGCCAAATGATTTTCCGGTGTTTTAGTTCAATACATAATATGCAATACTCTTCGTGACCATCGATAGTCTGATCCTCAATGTGTACGACATCAGTGATATTGTGTTGATAAGAGTTTGCATTGTAATGGATGCAGAACTGGTCGCTCTCTAGTTTGAAGCTCAGGCGACAGGTTTTCTCCATTTTGTCGACCAGTCCTTCAATGCCATTGATGGGCAACTCTTCGTTTCCATTTTTATATCCAATCATAACATTCTTAGGCTTTCCTTTGTCGACAATTTTCTTGTGTTTGTTTTGATTGCAAAATCTCTGACCATTTGTGATCTCTTTGTCATTATTGACGTCAATATCAGGCTTTAAAGCAGCGGAGATGTCATACAAAGTGGTGCCGACAACAAGTATTTTATCGTTATTTTTGACGCCAACGGTAGCCAACGTATCAGCATTTTTATGGATTGCCTTTCCTTTAAGTATGAGTTTCTGCATATCGGGTGCTATTTGAGTCAACCGTTGGATCTCATTCTTCAGTTGTGTTACCGTTGTGTTTGATTGTAGACTCAATTCAAAACTTTTCTTATCGTAAATTATCCTAAATTTTAACAAATCAGTTGCTGACTCGTTATTAACCATTTTATTTATTGGTTTGTTTCAACTCACTATTTGTTGAATTTTCAATTATAATAGATTATCTATTTATCAATTTTAAAATTATTTTACGTTATTCAATAATAATTCACTATTATATACAATAGTTTTATATAAAAAAACTATTATTTATCACGAAATAAATAAATATATAGTTTATATTTATTTCATGTGTTAAGAATTTTATTAATCTTTTATGTGTTTTGATTTAAATTTTGAGAATCTTTATGATAAAAATAAATTGATAACAATTATGTATTGTATATTATATACAGATTAAGATGTATTAAACAAGACTTACTGAGTCTATAATATAATTAAATAATTTTGTTTAAATTAATAGAAATATTTAAAGCAATGCTAAATTACTAAAAATTAAAAAAATATTGTAAAATAGTTTTATGAATTATTTTAAAGTTGTTGTTAATTTAAAATTACAAATGGTATACTATAGCTATGATATAGAGATAAAAAGTAATAAAAAATTATTTATAATATAACTAATATACTAATAATGTAAATTAATAAATTCAGTTTAGGTCAATGTTTTAAAAGTTGTTAACTAATTAATAGTATATCAAACTTTCGTAGTTAAAATTAATTTATGTTTTGTATGAAACTTGTTAAAAGTTTAAGATATTTAGCTAAACATTCACAATTTGTTATTGAATGTATATTTTATGTAATAATTTTTTATATAATATTAATATTTCATAAAATATTTTTAAAGTTTATGCAAATCCTTGGATATAAGCACTCAAGTGTAGAAAAATTGCAAATAAAAAACATATTTCTATGTAATATATATATATATAATTACCTGTTTGTTGTCATAAAATTTAAATATATTGTCTAATTTAATAATTAACATAAAGTTTTGACACACTTTTAATAGGAAAAATGTAAATACTAAACACAAATAAAACAACTAATCAATGGACACCAAATTTCAAAGAAAATCATTTTTTATTTTTTACTTTTTTATTATGTAAATAATTATTATAACATTACTATATCTAATAATATAGAAAAATATAAAATTTAATAAAATAGGTGCTAATGTATGGAATGGCGTTCAGGTGTAATAAAATAATTATAGTAATAATGATAGCGCGCGCATTGTATTAAAAAAATATATAAAGTTTTTTTTGGATCAATTGGTGTTATAGTTGTCTTTTAATTGTTTTTGAATCACTGTTTCTTATCTTTTAAAGCGCCGAATAGGTGTTCAACAGTCTCGACAACACTGAATTGGATTTAGTGTTTCCAGCTTTAGTTCCCGGAGCCGGTAATATGGACGTACACTTCTGTGAGGTCGGATCAAAGTCACGGCAAGCGATTTCTGGAATTCTGGTTCCGGCAACTGATTGCAACATTTGGGAACTGTATTTCATGCCTTCTTTACCACATTTGGCTTCAATGATATCTGAAGAACACTTTCTCATACGTCTGACGGCGCAACACATCTCTGATATAACAAAATAATAGACAAAAATAATTATAAAAAAAAACTAATATAAAGTTATATAAAATATGATAAATACCGGGAATCCTGTTCTCAACGTCAGCGTTGATGGCCTTATCGAGAGCAACAGTCAGATCCCGTATACAACTTCTGGCCTCTTTCTGTGCTGTATTCAAACACACTGAGTGTTTGAGAAATTTCTCCCTTTCCTCTGAGTTATCTTTAGTACAGAAGTCTGAATACCATGATTTGACGTCTCCCTGTTGGGTCAAACTTCTCATAAACTCTCGCATGGATTTTGTTGAACAACGACGAGAGTAATTGCCTATACATTCGTTCATCTCTTTCATACCATTACATTGTTTGTTGATCTCAGCAATGGTTGCTGTTTTAGTCAAATGGTAATTAAAATACAAATAATTATTAAAATTATTTAATGAAAGTTTAAATTGTTATTTTTAGACAAATTAAGAAAAATTGAAAAATAATAAGATTTACAAAAATTAAATTTACAAAACGGTTGCATAACTTACTCGGGAGGTTCTGACCAGAGGCCAGTCCTGAGGCGAGACATAAGTCCAGTTCTCGCAGATGACATGAGCTTTGAGCGGCAACAATAGTCGCTAATTATAAAAACAATATAAAATTATTATATTAATAATTTTTATCATTAAAACATTAATTAGAAAATATTATATGTTTGAAAAAAAACATTATAATCTATATTTAAACAAAAAATTAACTAAAATTAAATACTTAAAAATAAAATTTCAATTAACAAACAAGACTTGAAAATCACATTTTATTTATAAATCTACTAAATTTAATTCAAGTTTTACTTTCTAGCCTTTTATCTAAATATTGTATAATAAAGTGAGAGACGATTGAAAATAAGATAATGTCTTAACACATGAATGTCATGTCATTGTTCCAGTTATTTAATACACAATTAATATAGTGTTATGTTATAAAAGCAAACAATTTATACTTTATATAACTTTTATTTTTCTAAATTTTAATAAATAAATATATACTTAAAATGATAAATATATCACATATCTGTCAACTAAAAAAACAATAACATTGCAAATGTTTAATAATAAATATAAAAATGTTTAAAATTGTGGTTAAACTATATATTAATTTTTGTTTTTTGTGTATATCAATAGATAATTTATATACATTAAAATATTTGAATAGTTAATAAAATTATATTAGTTGTATTCAATAATGATAAAAATCAAAACCATATATAAATTATTTGCTTAAAATAACTTTTACTTTAAACTTATTTTTTCTTAATATTTTTATGAAAATATACTTAAGTATGTTAAATATCATATCAGAAGTAAAAATCAAAACTTTAAAGGAAATAATTTTGATATATAAATAATAAGTTTATTTCATATTAACATTTATATGAATGAACTAAAAAAAGTATATATAAATAAACTAAACTTTTTCTACATTTTAGAAAGTTATTAAAATAGAAAGTTATTTTAAAATAATAAAATAAATAACAAAAGATTTATATATCAATTATACACATAAAAAATATAATAAAATATTTGTTATAAAATGTATTAATTAAAAAAATATACGATAAATATATATTTGCAAGTAATATATAGGTTACATAAATAATCTTCTCAATTAAGTTATCATTATAAGTAAAATAAAAAATATAGTAAAATAAAAATATTTAATTAATAATAATTAGTTTAGAAGTTTAGTAATATAATGAAAATAGTAAATAATGATTAAAATTAAATATCAGTAAATTATATTTAATATAAATAATAAATTGAATAATTATATTATTAAATATATTGTATTATATAAAATAAAACAATGTATAATATATAATGTATAAATCTTAATATAAATAATTTATTAATATTATTAGCAATTGATAAAATAAAATAATAATTATATGAAATAAAATGATTTGAATGCATACCGATAGCTAAGAAAGCGATACCAAATATGAGAAACTTCATCGCTTTCTTCTTTAGTTACAATCACTTTACTTCAAGACTTATGGCTAAATAAAAATGAAAATCAGAGATCTTTATAGTCGGAGGACTTGTATCGCAATGACTAAGCAAAGTAGTGGTGGTGTGACTGCGCTTAAGCTGACAGTGGTTTACGTCTTGTCGTTGTTATAGAGTATCAGTTGTCAGTTGACTTGTTTTGTGGTCACAATCCTTGGATTCTTTTGCATGAAATCACACGACTTTTGTTTTTTATAACTTTTACTCTCCCTATCCCTCTATGAGTCTAATGACAACAACAACAACAACAACGACAACAACGCCAGCAAATAATAGTATGATATCTGAAACACTGGTTTTTGAGATTTTCAAAAGACTTGCACAACTTGTTGTGTATTATTTTGTTTAAGTGTAATATCGAGGCTATAAAGCAAAGCCTATTGCACTATAAATACTATAAAATACCTGAAAACATAATTTTTTTTTGTTTAAACATAATTTAATAACTAGTTTTGCTCTAATATCTCGTACGTCAGCAACCATTTCGGGGAAAGTGATACCAAATTTTAGGTTTACATATACTGTATATATATGTATACTGCAATGTTTTCACACTAATTGTTTATAAATGATTACTTTCACTCAATAATTAGATGCTATATTATTATTTATAATCTAATTTAAATATTTTTATTGCTTATTCAATTTGCTAATTACTTATTAAAAAAATTATTGATTATATTTACTGGAAAAATATTTTTAATGATTTTCTTTTGATTTTAATTTAAATATATTTAACTTGATTAAATTGTAATTTAATCTTTGTAATATTAATAAAATATTAATTTTATGCAAATTTCTATGTAAATAATAATTAATTATTTTTATAATGGAGTATAACTTAGATATCTAAATGCATAATTAAAAATATTAAATTAATGAATGAATGACGTGTTAACAAAAATAATTAATATTCATTAACCCAATGAAATCGGAAATAAGTTTTATATAACACTAATTAAATTTTGAAGGATAATACTGTTTTGACAAAAATTATCAATGCATTTATTATTCAAATTGATAATCTTAATGAAAAATGTCAATAAAAGTAAAAAATAATGTAAACCAAAGTTATATTTAAAATAAAGAAATTTAAATTCTATCAATATTTAAAATGCAATTTTAAAAAAATAATATTACATGTAATATGAATGAAAACAAGAGTTATTTTCTAAATAATGATTGATTAAATTATTTAATGGGTCCCAAAGTTTTTTGTGTGTATCTAATTATACTGTAGTTAGATTCACTTGAAATCATTATTTTAAAATAACATTTTGTTGAATTTACAATAAAACTATAATATGTTTAATAGTTAAGTCACAAACACTTGTGCAACAAATATTTGACTCATAGTCTCTCTCTCCTCTCTCTCTTTCTTTCTCTCTCTCTCTCTCTCTCTCTCTCTCTCTCTCTCTCTTGAAAATCAATCCATTAATGTCAAGACTTGAATATAATTGCAATAATAAGTATTAAAAAATATAAAACAACGAAAAAATGATGCTATTCATAGACATTAGTAATACTAAGATACTAATAATAAAAATAATACATTAGCATATAATGTTAAGTATCATCTCAATGTCAAATGTGTCGTTAAGTGTATTATAATATAATTATATGTATGTTTAGATTGTTTTCAAAAGAAAAATAATAATAATTTAAAATAAAGAAAAATCAATCACAAAACAAGTGATTCTCTTTACTATTGTTGTATTGTTTTCATTAAAATACAATATTTACTTTTATTAAATGTTATTTATAAATTTATTGTTAATATAATAAAATTTTAATATACAATACAAGTATAATATTTGAAAATACAGATATTAATTATTAAATTGTACATTAATTTTATTTATGCTTTAAAAAAGTGTTTGCACACTCAAAAATTAAAATTTCATTCAAAATATGTAAAAATAATTATTTAAATTGATATTTAAATTTATTAAAAAAATTAGCTAAAAATAAAATTGATATATACTATCAATAAGAAACTCAATTTTAGATAAATTATATTTTCCTCAAATATTATATTATAAGCATATGTTTGATAAAATGATAAAAAGGCAATAAAATTAAAATTGTGTTTAGACTGAAAAACTATTTAAAATGTTTCGGTCAAGGATTTCATAATATATATTTAATTGATTTTCAAAGTTTATTTTATATAAGTCAATGCATTACATTAAAAAGTGTAATATTAAACAAATGTTAACTTATAGAAATTATAAGTTTCATAAACTAGATTTTAATTTATAGTTATTTTTAATTTTATATCAAATTTGATTAATCATTTTTATTAAATATAAACTTTCTATTTAAGTAAATATTTGAATAATTTAATTTATTACAACAAAAATTTGTTTATATTTTTAACTTTGGTTAAAATCTATTTGATTTTAAATTTGATAATTTTGATTAAATTATATTAATTTCTATATAAAATATTTTAAAATATAAAATTCACAATAAACAATTATCATAATTTTTATTTAGTTTCAAAATATTGTATTTAATGATATTTATAATATTTGTCGTTTGGGATATTTTCTGAGTTTTATATAATTGTTAATCAGTTTACAATTTAAGTTATTGCTGTAATAAATTTAATACTGCTGTATCAATATAATATTTATGTTGAAAATATAAAATTGTCAATAAATGTTTATGTAATTTAAATTATTAAATAAGTAATTTAGAATAATAAATAAGTTAATTAAGGAAATATAGTTTTAAAAAATATTTATTATAAAAATTACTTTAATAACTTTAAAATCTAAATCTAAATAAGAAAAATATATTATTTATAAATTTTTAAATAATTTTATTATTGCATTTATTTATTGACTTATTTTTGTCTTTATATTACTGTACTATAGTAATGCAATTAAATATTATCAATCATTTTATTTTACTATTGACCTATAAATAGATGTTTTTTTAATCCTAAGAAAAACACTTTCATTTATCTCTTTATTCTTAATAATATTTTCATAAGTATTTCCAACTGTTTTTTAAAACTAAGAAAAACCAGTTAAGAATGCTAGAAAGCATTATTAGAAAAAAAAACTTTGACGACATAAATTATTATCTTCGCAAATTAATTGTCAGTTGACTTTAGTCATTTAGTAAAATGACAAAATAAATTAAACTTTAGTCATGTAGGGTATCAAATGATTCAGTATGACAAATATACTCAACTTTAGTCATGTAGGGTATTGAATGACTCGGTATGACATAATAAACCAAACTTTAGTCATGTGGGGGATCAAATGATTGAGTATGAAAAAATAAACAACATGTGCGGTATTAAATGATTAAGTATAACAAAATAAACAGCTAAAATCATACTTTGCCGCCATTTTTTAAAAAAATAAAATAATAATTTTGATATATTTTATCTTATTTTTGATGCTCTATACAATTCTAAACGTTAAAATTGTTACCTAAAATTTTTTACTTTGGCCGCCATTTTCTCTATGTTCCTGTAGAGATATCAAAATTTTAAGGCATATTTCTTATGCTTATTTTTGATGCTTTATTCAAATCTATACTTTAAAAAAATTTTCTTAAAATTTTTTGTACTTTGACCGCCATTTTGTCTATGTTCCCGAAGATATATCAAAATTTTAATACAACTTTTCAATAGATTATTAGTAGTCCTCTAACCGAATCTGAAGTCAGAATTTCAAAATTCGCAAAATGAAATGCTACACACACACAGACAGACAGACTCAAAAAGCCATTATAGATTTCAGTAAACAAAACTTTTCAAGTTTTTTTTGATAATTATATTGTATATCAATTGTATTTAATATTAAAACATTAATATCGCTGTTAAATGACTCGACATAACCTCACATTGAGTACCATTTCATCACTGCTTACATATAACTTACTGTAAATTTTTATATTAGAGTCGATATTACAGTAGATGTTTAGTCTTATTGATAGTTTGATCATATATTGATATATACCGGTATATAAAATATTATTTATCTTATTTACAATCTATAGAAAATCATATCAAATCAGTGATTTTAAAATCACAACTTTGATAATGATTTGTTGATTTTATATACAATTGCTTCAATTGATAATCATTGTAATCAAATTGTAAAATATATATTTTTTATCAGTTTTTCTTCTGAATACAGGAAAAACAGGAGAAGTGGTATACATTTATGGGAACAGATGTCGATACAGAACAGACAGTTCCAGTTCTGATGCAAATAATGTTTATTGTGGATTAAATTCAATTTGAATGGCAAATAACTTTTAAATATTTTATATAATAATTATATAATATTTATTATTGCTAAACTTTTTTTTAGAGAAATAAATATTTGTAAAAATTGCATTTTTTGTTAATTCAATAATATTTCATAAATATAATATAATTTATCATTATAATTTATGTTAGTAAATTATTTATATACTGTATTACTGTATACAACTAACTTTACTAATTTAGTTACTCTATTTTATTTGAATTATTAAAATTATTGTACTTTGATATCACAAGAAAAATTATAACAATAATAAATCACAAAAACTATAATAAATTAGTTATTAAATATCTCGAGCTATAATTAGTATTCAATATATTTCAAAATCGATTGCAATCAATAAATTCATTATCTTTGGATCTCTGGAAGTATTTCTTGACTTATTGTTGTATCGCTTACTTTATAAGTCTCTATCAATGGGTTGTTGTGTTAGCAAAGATCAGGAATGTGTGTTGAGTTTACCACAACCATCATCTTCTTCTGAAAAATCATATCAACACCAAAATCATCGATTGTCACCAATTGATACAAAATCAATTGAAGTCAACCAATACACTGATGAAAACCAAAAGTTAAATGAAGAGAACCAAAACTTTGAGCCATCAAATGAAAAGTCTGAGAAGAGTTCCGAAACAATGACTTCAATATTGACACCGACCTCACAGTTTCTCAAGACTGTCGGCAGTAAAACTTATACAAAACTACCGAAAGATCAATCGGAAGCCATCGACTCTGATTCGACATCAAATGAAAAAAGTGAAGAATTGAGTGAAAAACATAAAATGTCAACAATTAGTGAGTCATTGAGCGATCCATTGGAGGAATGGGACATAAGTAACATAAGTAGTAATTTCATTGATGACAACATTGATAAAACTGATATCTTCAACGATCCGTTGCCATCAAATATGGATTTGAAAATGACGACCATTTGGTCTAACGATTCACCGCAAACAATGTCCTCAATTTGGTCTTCGGAAAAGTTGTCACAACTTACAGACCGTACGGGCAGTCATAAAGACAGTCAAAGATTTAGCTCTGCGTTGGCTTATCCTTCACTTTCTTCGGGTGAATCGTCATCAAAGTCATTGAGTCCCAAAAGTTTCAGCAGTTCTTGGGTTGTCATTGCAAATGAAGAAACTTATTGATAGTCAGTAACTCGTATTAGTTTTTGCAAATTTTACAAAATTTATTAATTTTAAAAACTTTAAATTTCTTTATACTTTATATTATATTCTTTCCAAATCAATAATCAATATGTATATAACCTTTTATTGCTTTTTAACATATTATGATTTTCAATAAAATAAAATAAAAACATAGTTATAAATAAGTTATTAATATGTATGTAATTATAAATTGATTATAAAGTCAAGTACTGTAAGTGTATTAATAATAAGTTTAAAAAGTAGTTATTTTAAGCAATACTTAATCCCCATGTGTTTAGTAACTTTACATTCAGTATTGCTTACAAGTGTTAGTAGAAAAAATGAAAAATAATTATTTTGGTTGTTATTAGAAATGAGTTAAGTAAAAACTGAATCAAATTAATTTAATATAATCAATAAAATTAGTTATGTTAAAAACAAAAAGTGACATAATTATAAAGTATTCAAATGAATTAATGTAAAAATAAATATTAATATTTTGCTAAAATATAGAAATTAAGAGTTAATGCAATATTAGTCAGTTTTAGTGAATACTTGTTGATTGAAGTGATGTGTTGTGTAAGTGATGTAATGTTTGAGATCATACACCACTTCATGCAATCATTTCTATAGTATGTGTCCTCAGTTTCACATCCAATATGAGAAGTCAGTCTTAACTGCGATGACCAGTGTATGCCATACCTGTCTGAGCGCGATATCAACTCAATGCTGACCATAGTGTCGGCAGTTGTGGTTATAGATGACCGTTCCCTTACATCCATAGATGTAATGGGAAGACAGGCATAGGTTATGAGCAGTATTTTATTTTAAAACTAAAATTACAATTTATAAAGTTTTAATAATAATAATAAAAACAACAGACTATTTTAATTAAGTAATAGAAAATATCAACATTTAATTTATGACACATATACTGTATTAACATTTCTTAATTTAAATATTATATTAAAAAAAGCAATTTTTATAATGAGATACATTACTAATGATTGTAAAGTTAGTGACATATACCGGTGGAAAAACCATTTCCCAATAACTACTTTCGTAAATAATATTAAATTTAATTTATTACAATATTATAATAGTTTATTAATCAAGTTATGATGAAATATTTTTTTTAAAAAAAAACATAATAACCCATAATTTTCCTTAACTATATTTAACAAAACTAAAGTTATAAACTAATGTCTAGTTGTTTTATATTAACTATTTGAAAATAAGTTGTTATTATAAAATATTATAATGCCTTTAAAAGGTGTAAAAGTAATAGAACTGGTAGGTCTGGCACCGGGACCTTTTTGTGGCCAAGTACTTAGTGATTTTGGTGCTGATGTGATTAGAGTCGATAAGGTATTTATTTCATTAAAATTAATTTATATTTAATCATAAGATTATTAAACAATAACTGTTTTATTATATAAAAGGCGTATCAGAAGGAAATAGAAAACTTAAAGAGAGGAAAAAAGTTGGTATTAATTGATCTCAAGAAAGATGAAGGAAAAGACATATTCAAGAGATTGTGCAAAACGGCTGATGTTGTCATCGAAACATTTAGACCGGGAGTTATGGAACGGTTAGGTTTGGGACCAGACGTGTTGATGCCAGTAAATGATAGACTCATATATACACGAGTTTCGGGTTTTGGTCAGTCGGGCTCATTGGCCAAAAAGGCCGGACATGACATCAACTATTTGGCCATTTCAGGCATTTTGTCTAAATTAGGTGTCAAAGATAGACCGATTCCACCGATTAATGTTTTAGGCGATTATGGAGGCGGAGGTCTTATAGCAGCAATTGGGATATTATTGGCACTATTTGAGAGAACTAAATCAGGAAAGGGTCAGATCATTGACTCAAATCTTACAGAAGGCACGGCATACTTGTGCTCCTGGATATGGGAATCTATGGAAGATTCATGGCTTATGCATGATGTCATGTGGCCAAAGAAAGACCAACGTATGAGCAATCTTTTGGATGGCGGCTCTCCTTTCTATCGGTGCTATCGCACAAAGGATGACAAGTTTATGGCTGTTGGCTCTCAAGAGTGGAAATTTTATCAGCCATTTGTCGAGACATTAGGTCTGGACATCGATGAATGCGACAGAAATGAAGTATCAAATTGGGATCAATTGAGTGAAAAGTTTGCAAAAGTTTTTGAGACTAAAACACAAAAAGAATGGACAGAAATGTTTGAAAAAGTCGACGCTTGTGTAACACCTGTACTCGACTTACAAGAGGCGCATAAATATAAGCATAATGTGGACAGAAATTCATATTTTACTAACGGTAGGCCTCGACCGGCACCCATACTATGCCGAACACCGGCCGCACCTCTCAGTCATGACAACTCTGATTACGATTGTTTGCACACAAAACAGATTCTCTTAAATTATGGATACACTGAGGCTTTTATCAAACAGTTGACCGACAAACGGGTCATTGAAGTTGAAAGTATTGCCTCAAAACTTTAGATATGATTTAATAAAAATTTGTGCATTGATTTAATATTATAATACAGTTATAATACAGTATAATACAATAATTATGTATTTAATATTGTTATAATTATAATACTGATATATTAAGTATTCATATTTTATTTTAAATAAATTTAGAAAAATTACATTCTATATAAATAAAATAAAAAATCTATAAATACAGTAAATAGATTATATAACTAACAGTTTTCAACATGTAATAGACTAAAAACTATAAGTAATATTTTTAAAAAATTTTATAATAAGTAATACAAAAATTTTGTCATAAAATAAATGACAACCAGTGAAGTGAAGGCACCGTTAATGACCACTGATTGAGCCAAAGAAGGTTTGTTAGTCACTGATGGTTTAGTTTGGGAATCAGTTTGAGAGTCAGTTTGAGCAACAGTTTGGTTATCACTTCTGAAGGCTGCGGACTCAATCACTGCATTGCAACCAAAAAGATCTTTGTTTGGCAGCCATTCGGCCTCTGTCTGACAATTGGCGCCTGTCTTCGGCACTTTCGTACGTTTACAGTACTTTGATTTCTTGAAGAAGTAGACAATGTAACCATCTTTTGGGTCATTAGCTTTAACACTGAACGCAGCGGTCAGATCAGTTGGAAATTCTTCGCCGTTTTTGCCACCATTCCAACCACTCGGCCGATTATCGATTGTCCACAACTTATATCGGGTCGAGAAATAGTAAACTTTAATACCGCGAAAACCGATTAACTGCGGGTCGTCAGGATTGCCGTTATGTATGGCCGCCTCAAACCCACCGTCGGGAAACCGGTTATGGATTTGTCCGTCCTCTTCGGTTTTCAATTTGCCCTTTTCGTCCCAAAGCCAAAACACTTTGTTTTCGATTTTGGCGGTACGGCCTTCTTCAGAACCGCTCAATATAGTGACCACCGCCTGATTTCGTTCAACGGGATTCATCTTTTCGTACGGCAATGGAAACGGACCGTCCAGTTGGCCGGTATTGCTGTCGACCACACCTTTTAACACCCAATAGTGTTTGTCGCGATACAGACGTATCGTTCCGTTCATCATTCGGTCCGCAGAACTGATAATTGGTTTGTTGCACAACGAGTCCACCGATTGGGCGACAACCACACCGTTAGTCATTAAGTATAAAATGATGAAAACAGCAATCGGTAACCATTGAATTGTCAACATTTCTAGTATTATCAACAAATAGGTCAACAGTTAGATATCTTTGTCTGAAAAGTTGATATATAAATGTCAAATAAACGGTAAGTTATGAATAACTTTATTAAAAATTAATAGAAATTAACTGCTATTCCATTTAAGTTTATATTATTGTCTCGTTTATCACATTTTATTGTTTTTATATTATTGTCGCTCGACTTAAACTAAACTGAATTATACTTACAAATACTGATATGACTACTAAATAATTAGTATTTGTTACTAATAATTAATAATTATTTATATAATGTTTTTTAAATATATTATAAAAATAGATCTTACATTAAATCATAAATACAGTGTTTTTAATAAAATCAAAATATATGATAAATATAAATTTATATCATTTTAAATGAGAATTTTAATTGAAATATTTGACTGATTTTCAAATAAAAAATAATTCATTTTTTCTTCTTTTTTGAATTCTTTGAAAGAGTTTTTTCTTTTCTTTTTTCTCGGGTCTGACTTCTAGTGATGATTCCCTTTCTTCTTGATTGTGATGACTGCCGTCCACTACTAGTCGATGCAATGGGCAAACCATTTGTTTGTGGATTGAGTGTCACTTCATTTTTAAGCATTTTCTGATTATTTGTATTATTTTCTTCACCTTTTTCTTCTGCCTTTTGGTTTTTGTCCTTTTCTGACGACATGTTTGAAATCACATCTTTTTTGTGTCTTTTAAACAAAATATTTCCGATTTTGTGGTCAAAATCTGGAACTCCTCTTTTGTTATGAAGTGATTTTCTTGTGTTAGATTTTGTTTCTTTTCTGGACTTTCTTTTTAAACCACTAACTGTATGTCCAGTTCCAGGAAATGGCGAACAAGACTTATCCATTTGATCCTTCATGTGATCCAAATCGCATTCTTTAGGCAAAGGAATCTGTTTGAACTCTTCCTTCATTTCTGCAAAATCTACATTAAGATCACATTCAGTGATATCTATTGTATTGTTTGGCAGTGTTTCACATATTCTCAAGTCATATATGTGTTTGTTATGACAAATGGAAATGACATCATCTCTGGTAATGCAGACATACATTGACATACAGTACTCGAGGACAGCCTTGGCATCAGTGATGTCATAAAAGGATCGCGAAAGTGGTTCAAACTTAACAAACACACCCTTCGGAAGTGGAGTTAATAGTACTTCAATGGACACATCCATACCCATATCAATTTGAAGTCCTCTTAATATCCAATTGGGAACCAATACCTGTTTTTCTTGGCTATCAAATGAGAAAACGCCAGAAAGTATTGTCAGATTTTTGTTTGTTAACCTATTTATAGAAAAACATAAAATTAATGGCAAATTAGTTTTAATTAAAATCAGTTAATAATAACCTAAAAATCATAGGTGACTGTTCTAATCGGTAAACTCTCCGAAATATACTGTGGGGTAACACAATTTTGCCCCCATTTTGGGCCTCTGACACTCTCTGACTACTATTGTCTCCGATGTGATCAATAGAAAAGGCCTTTAATTTTCCCAATTTTATAGTTCTGTAATTTACTGCCATTTGGTTTTTTGGATTATAATTTTAATAATTTATTTTTTAATTTTCAAATCTGAACTAAAACAAGAAATATCGCGATATTTATAATATAAATTTAATTAATAAAACAAACAAAATTATTAATTATATTTAATGATAATTTTTGTCGATTACGGTTATTAGAGTGCGCGCATATAATTGGTGTTATTTAAAAACAAAAATCAGTTTGAATTTTTTTCCAAATAAATTGATACATAATATTGAAATTACAGATATTTTTCTTAACATTAGATATTAAAAGTTAAAATATGGGCTCTTATTGTTGTTGTTGTAAAGGTGTCGATGAGACAAACAAATCAAAAGAGAATTCAAACCCAAACTCAAACCCAAAGGGACCGACAGATCATAAAAATATTGGAAACAACGGACAGAAGTTGTTTAAATTGGATGTCGAGGACAACGATAACGACCAGAAAAAAATCATTGAAGACGAAAAACTGGCAAATCTGAAGATATCAGCTAAAGGAGGACAAAGTGCTTACGGAAAGCTTAAGAATAATAAAAAAGAGGAGAAAAAGAAAGCGCTTTCGGCTTCTAATTACAATTCATTGGGTTTGGTCTCCAAAGAATCAAAAGAGTTTCAAATAGTTCGCGAATATTTGGCGACAAAGAACTATCAACTCATTGAGTCCATCGGATCCGGCAATTATGCCGAAGTCTATAAAGTGATGACTGAAAAAAATCGATTAGTGGCCGTCAAAGTTATTGACTTAACCAAAACCAATGACAACTATAGAATACAGTTTCTTCCCCGAGAAGTCGATATTATCCGTAGACTAAGACATCCGGGAATTATTAAGACATACGAAGTCTCTCAAACAGTTAACAGAATATTTATGATTATGGAGTTCTGTTCCTATGGAACGGTAACCATATGGTTGAGAGATAACGGAGCTTTACCCGAACCAGTGGTCTGGGAGTTCATCACACGCATACTTGAAGGGCTTGATTATATGCATTCATTGAAAATAGCGCACCGGGATCTCAAATTAGAGAACATTTTAATCAACCAAAGACTATATCCAAAACTAAGTGATTTTAGTTTTTCAATGATTATTGACGAGAAAGAGATGCAATCGACCACTTTTTGCGGTTCATTACCTTATTTTTCACCCGAAATATTGCAACGAAAGCCTTACAACCCATTTATATCAGATGTTTGGAGTCTTGGTGTTTGTTTCTATGTCATGATTTGCGATGGACTGCCCTTCAAAATAGATGACGACAAACAAATGCTTAATAAACAACTGGAACGGGACTGGGATTTCAAGAAAAGGGTTAAAAATAAGTTGTCTTATGAGCTGAAAATAATGATCGGAAAAATGCTTGAACCGGATGTCACCAAAAGAGCAACAACTCAGACATTAATGAATGATCCGTGGATTAAGACTCAACCAAAACCTCTTGAATAGCTATGAATATCTCTATAATAAACAATTCAAATCAATTGACAATTTAAATAACATTATTATTTTCAGTTTCAATTTACTAAATTTTGTAAATAGTTTTCTTTAATATATTAAACAATAAATATACAGTATTTATCAAATTATTAAAAATTATAAATATAATAAAATTAAACTTTAATATACAAATCAGTTAATATTTATCTCTTTGAAAATAAATATAAAACTTCAAAATAAATTTCTGTCGGTTATGTCATTGATATTATCATCAAATCATTCACCGATGAAATCATTAAATTATAAAATAGTAATTTGTTATTTGTGGACAATATTTTCAAAGTGAAATAAATAAAATGATTATTAAATTTGTACAGAAATTTCTTGAAAATTAAAGACATTTAATGTGATTATACTTTATGATTATTATAATAAAAACTATTACAATTTTTATACATATAATTTGATAATATAAATGCATAATTTATATTTATATATAAAATTTTATTAAATATTTGTATATGAGTTATATTTTGTCTAATAATCTGTTTATTTAAAACAAATTTATATTTAGTGCTTTTATACTGTACAGTATAAAATTATGTCTCATTTTTTGTGAATATTTAGTACAATTAAAACAGCTTTATATACAAATGTGCTTAAAATATGAAATATACACAATTAAAAAAATGAAAATTATAACAAAATACAACACTCAATGAACCTAATTATCGCATACTTTTGGGGCATTAACTAAAAAATTGTAAAAATTAATAAAATTATGATTTTATTAATTTTGTTACAATTAATTTATTACATTGATTGCAGTGACTTTACATTTAGCAATTGCGGTGACAGTGACAGCATTTTTAAAATTAATAACTATACTGTAGATCCGTATGTTTTCAAATATCCAGGTAATTTGTGATATAAATAAATATTTTTCATTTTGCAAATAATACTACACATCAAACTATAATTACAGGTTCTCTACAATTATCTATAAATTTGAATGTTTTGAAAGACTTGCCGACAGATAACTTAAAAGTGAAAATATCGGCTAAAAAGTTGAGTCCATTTAAAGTTAAAATACCGTGTATTTTAGGTGTCGGTTCCTGGTATGTCTGTATTATAATAAACATATATTATTATTGTATAATTTTTGTTGTTGTTAATTTGTATCTAATTTTAACAGTTCATTAGATTTTTGTAACTTTTGGAAAGACATTTTTGATGTGATGCCAAAAGAAACTACTGTTCCCTTATGTCCATTAAAAGCCGGGAACTATGACTATAAAAATGCCAAAATAGTATTACCCAAGTTTGGTGTCCTAAGCTTTTTTGCCAGTATTATTGAAGTATTAATTAACTTTAATTTTCCTAATTATATTAAAAATTATATTAATTATAATATATTGTACTTTAGGGTGATTTTACAGCTGATCTAAAAGTTTTCAATTCAAAAACTAATGAGATTTTCGGCTGTTCTCGAGTTAACTTCACTATTGAACGAACCAAAGATAACAAACAGCGGATCAGTCTTTGGGGATAATTTTTTTCAATTTATTTAATAATATTTTATATATTTAATTATTTATTATAAATTCGATTATATAAATATTAATAAAAAAAGTGAAAATATTTTCCCAATAAAATTTTCTTTATTGAATTATATGAAAAAACTAATTCATAATAATCTTAATTTAAAAATATAATAATTAATTATAGATACTTGAGATAAATTAATATTTCAATTTAAACGTTATAAATGAAAAATTATGAAAGATATAAAATTAATTTCCAAAAAAATACAAAAACAATTGTCAATGATATCTATTTGCAAACTGATATCCAACTAGTGATGAGCTCTTTGTAATTGATTTGACGATTGTCTCCCAAATCCACTTCTAGTATGAGTTCATTAATTTCTTCAATACTCAACCTCTCATTCATTGTTTGTCTGAACTGATGGACTGATGCATCCGTTGCCCTCTTTATCCAACACTCGCAACACATTTCTCATGTTTTCTTTCAATTTATTCAAACGTACCACAGATTGTAAACTCGACGGACAATACTAAATACATTGCCATTGAATCGGTTTTTTGAAAAATGTGATAAAATGAAAAATTTAATAATTTCTGACCATTTATTGTTGTCATTTAGTGTATTGTTTAAATCATTAACTTAACTATAAATCCATTTCCCAACCATTCCCTCCCTCACCACATACCACACCCTTTGAAATTTACAGCAATCAATGGATTCAAGTTATACTGAGAATACATATGACAGTCATATCCAACAACTCTATCAAACAATTTATTTCGACGACTATAACAATATCCACTTTTTCAAAATGCCATCAAAATTGATAATAAAGATCTATCATCTGTTTGCTTGTTATTATGAAACAAAACAATAATAATTTAATTAATATAAACTAAAATCTAAAATTTGTTTACTTTGAATTGCATAACAATAATACAGTATCTGTGAAACATTGTTAAGACAATTAAATTATTTAATTGTAACTGATTATAATTCTAATAATATTTATTTAGTTCAAATATAACACATATTATAAATAATAATAATTAATTAATTTGTTTTAAATAGACTAGTTTAATGTTATAAATAAACAAAATACTTTTTTCTTTTAAATTTATTTTTCTTAATTTTAAAACATTTGCTTAATTTAGTTTAGCAGACATTAAAATTGTATGTATTATGGATTTTAATAGCAATGTTTTGGTTAACAATTATATGTATTTTGTTTAACACAATTAATTGTTCAAAGTTTAGTTATAGTGATTGTGGAGCTGATAATAAACTAATAAGATTTAATAACTTTACAATTGATCCAGATCCTATTAAATATCCAGGTAATGCTTTTTTATTATATAATAGTAATTTAATAAAATAAATCAAAAATTTTAGGTTCAATCAAATTTTCAGTCAATTTGGATGTTTTACAGGACATTGTTTCCGATAATTTTAAGCTAAAACTCAATATTGAAAAGTTATGGCCAACACGTGCAAAGATACCGTGCATTTTAAAACTAGGATCATGGTACTGTATTTACACTATCTATATAACACATATAACATAATTTTCAATATTAATTATTTAAAGAAAATTTATAATTTAGTTCATATAATGTATGCGATTTGTGGCGTATGTATGTTAAATACATGGGAAAGTTAGCACCAGATGCTAACTGTCCATTTGAAGAAAGTCATATATTATTGAATAACGTTATTATATTATTATCCGACTTTACGTTTTTGAAAACATATATTCAGGTAAAAGATTTTAAAATCAATCATATATTATGTAATAATTAGTTAATTCCCATTTAATAATTCAATTATTCAATAATTCTATATATTATTATTATCAAAAACAGGGGGAATATTCAGTAAATATAAGATTATATGACAGCAATAGTAATCAAACATTTGGTTGTTTTCAAACATACTTTACAATTGAACGAAAATTGTCGAAAATGGATATAAATGGATACAAACAATAAATATTTTACACATTAGGCGTGGTTCACATATTACGTTCGCACTTTTTAAGAAATCTAGACCCCCTCTCTCCCCTATGTTCGCAATTGTTCGTATGCTGTCATTTAAAAAATTACGTTCGCGTGTCCCTAACCGCTACCCCCCACAAGAAATAAAATATTATCTAAATGCGAACGTTCTTAAAGTCTCTACCCCTCCCCTCCCCCTCGTTCGTAAAAGTTCGCTTTAGCTAACCCCCCCTTCCCCTCAAGTGCGAACGTAATATGTGAAACACACCTTATCAATTTATTAAAAATAATCTAAAATTAAATACTTTTAACATATTTGTCATAAATAGCACTTTCACTACATTTATTGCCCTTCAAATACCTGATGACATATTTATAGGTCAACCCTTTGTTTGAATCCTTATATATATTTCATGCCTTGATATGCCTGTGCTTAACGACTGCAACTATTGTAACAAAATTTAATATTTGAATAAAATGAGTATTTTTTAAATTACAATAAGTTTTAATTGATTTGTGTGTCAAAATTTGTGTGAACTGTGTATTTATAATATTGATTATATGATTATTATTTTACTGTAAAATTAACTTATATTACTCTATAAACTTTAAAGTTAATAAACTTATCTGTTTGTCATCAACTTGTATATAAAGTTATATTAATCTGATATTGTAATAGTTATATTTTTTTTTTGATAAAAATATTAATATTGTTTATTAATTATAAAAATTATAATTATAAGTTATGATGATTCAAATCATTAATTACAACACATAACAAACACTACATTAATTTTATTGCTTAACACTAACTCGTAAACATTTTTAATGTTTTTTATACAATTATTATTACTACTACTTTTATTTTATTTACAAGTAATTTAATTGTATTTATATTACATATGTACTACATATACAGTATGTTTAAATAACTGATTAAAAAAACAAAAATATAATATAATACAGTATTTTATTATTCTTAATTAGTTAGAAATACTAATATTTTTTAAGTATTTTGTCATATATTTACATATTTGTAAAACATGAAATTATTTTCTTGTAAATCCTAAATATTAAAATTTATTTGTACTAAATATTGCAATATATATATAACTATTTACAGTATTAAATAAATAAATAATCAAATTGATTATGTCTATAGATTATAATTAGCAGCCCAKGGACATATTGTAACAAGTATATAAATAAGACAATATAAGATCCATAGGAATGGGAATATCAAACGGGAACAGTAGTCTACTTTATTTCTGGTCATCGGATCCTTATGATAGTCAACGACACCGAAGAAAAATATCAATAGTTTGTCGACAATTTTACCACATTTGGCAAAATAATTATTGTTACCAAAGTAATGGCCATTTAATAAATTCATGTTCAGATCTTTTTGAGACTATATATATATATAAATAATATTTTATAAAATATATAATATTAAATAGTTAAATAAATAAATTACAATTATTGCAGTTTTAAATGCTTTTTTATCATTGATAAAGTGCGCCCAAGAGATGGCCAAAGCGTACTCAAAGAGAGCCAAAAATACAAAGATCTGACACCAAATCATCCACCAGTGAATGGCCACCACATACGACACATTGATCTCATTATTCAGTGATATATCTAATGTTATCAAATTTAACAGCGGAGTCACTATTATTGTTACCTAATATTAAATATTATTATTATTAATACATTTCATGATTTTAATAAATTATTTTTCTATTTACCCTCGCAGGCCATCCAAGTATAGGTATCCAAAACTATTAAATATATAAAATACATAAAATTGTAATAAATAAAGTATTATATAATATTAATAATGTGAATACAGCACATACGCCAACAAATGCAATAATGACCGATAGAAAAGTAGGTGCATAGACACGGATAACATAATAACTGACCCGACGGACCAATTTAAGTGTTCCCCTCATACAAGAAAAGTTACCGACATATGAAGTCCTTACACAAGAGTCGGTATATATGGATCTGATCCGAAACTTGGGATAATTACTATAACCGGACACAAAGTCTTCCCATTGCATCAATAACTGAGAACTGGTTTGTGTAACTGTTTTTAATAATAATTTCCAAAATATAATAATTTATATATTAAATATAATAATTTTAATGTTATTTAAACTTACGGCTAACTGCCTCTATAGAGCAAAATTGGTAGTCTTGAGGATAGTTAGTTAAATCCATTTTACAAATAAATTTACCACTATATCTAACAGTGTATGTGATATTTTTATCGATGCCTATCACCAGATACTGCACACTTAGTCCAGAATTGACAATAGAGACGGACAGTGCGTTTTGAAAATATATGTCTGGGATCCAGAATTTTGAAATATAACTGCTATCAAGTATTATATTGTCAATTGTGTTATTGTGATCAAGAATATCATTTTGGATCCCTGAGCTCAGGTTTAACCTTTGATCATACCATTTGAGTTTTAATGTTAAATCTAATTGAAAACTCTATTTAAATAAAATATAATTAATTTACAAAATAAGAATATTAAAATATATATGATAATTATGGAATTTATTGTAATAATTTTACTAAAAATTTACTAAATTTAAAATAGTAACTATTTAATTTTTTTATATAAATTTTAGTTAGCAATTTTTATTATAAAATACAAATATTAATATAAATTAATATTTTAATATGTGTAAATAATTTCAGCACTTCATTTTATCGTTATTAATCAATTTTTATTTTCTAATTAAAATATAGTAAAAGAGTACTGTATTTCTGAATCTATATATTTTTATTTCCTATTTTTAATTATATATTAGCAATCAATAAATATCTAATTATAAATAGTAAATGACATAATATTTATTAATAAAGATTTAGAAATACCCACCGAATCACTTTCAGTGACTGACAATAAATCATTAACAATGACACTAATGTTGACTTTAGTAACGCCTTTAAAAAGTATGAGAAAATTCATATTGAAATATAAATCAAACATTTATCAAATATTAAAAAATTATGTATAAATTACAATAATTGCTTACCTCTAGGATTTGGTGACTTTTTCGGGTCATAAGTCTTGGGTATGATATCGACAATAGACCAGAGCTGAGCACTGGTATTCATTTGAAGAATTGACGCCACAATACAATGAATTACACAAATGCATAGTTTTCTCGTTTGACTCAAAGAATTAGTCATTTCAATAGTACTTTACCTTCACATACAAACATCCAATCAATTAGTTAATTATATATATATTATGACAGAAAACGTATTCTAGATTTTTTGGTAAATATAAAAATTTTTGTTTATATATTAATTGGAAAAATGCATATCATTTTTATTAATTAATTACTATCCTATTATTATAATAATAATTACAGTATTATTTCATATAATTGTTGTGATGATCTAACATCAAAATCAGTGCTAACCCCCTCATGTATTGTATTATACCGATATATATATTTATATATTTATTATATACATTATAATATAGATATATAAATATAACTTACATATATTGATGACTTGACAAATTCATAGCTACAAGACTCGTGTTTTGCTCTTTTATCCATACAATACAACTGTATATTAAAGATATGGATGACATTATAAATAATTAATTAAAAATAAATTTAACAGAAAACAATAATTTGTATTGTTTTATATATTCTGGAGAATGGGATATAAATTAAATACAAATTATAATAAATAATCAATTGAATGGATATGAGGCTTAAAAGCGTATAATTTTGCAATCAATTGCCAAACAAATAAAATAATTGAAGAATCACTCAATATGTTTAACGTCAATTTCATTACATTTGATTTTTTTGTATTTTTTATTACATTTTTAAATAAAAATAGTATTTAATTTGTAGCAAAAATTTGCTAAAACACTCAAATGACACACACATACAAAAGTTTACATAAGTAAAAATCTATCAATAGTTTGGAAAATAGCAATAAATTATTGTCAAAATTATATACAGTATTTTGTTACAATTATAATAACTTTTCACGAATTCCTGAAAGGAATACGTATATGCATTCTAAAAGTCTGTCCGTCTGTCCGTCTGTCCGTCTGTCTGTCCCACGAGGACATAGGTTCGAATCCAGGCTCCGCTGCAAAAATTTTTTTTGATTTTTTTTTTGTTTTTTTTCTTTTTTAAGTTAAGGAGATCGTATGGGAATGCTTTTGAAGCATTCTCAACTGGTTTATATTAGTATTTATTATTAGTATTTATAACTATAAATAATTTATAACTATATATTAGTATTTATTATATTAGTATTAATCATTTTGCAAAAAATAATAGAAACATAAAACTGATATAAATCAATAAATCAACTCAAAATATATACAGTATATTTATAGATAATATTACATAAATATGTATTAATGATTATATCATTTCCATATTAATTTTGTTACAAAACTCAGTAAACATCTAATTATAATTAACAAACTGTTTAATTTAAATCACAATTGGGTTATATTTCCAAAACTAAATTTTTTAGTTATCATCAATCAACTTTATAAATTTAAACTGTATAATTAAAAATGTGCAGTATTATTTTTATATAAAATTAATAATTTTAAATTTATGTGATATTACAGAAAACTATTATAATCTTTACAGTATTGTATTACCTATTTGCATGTATAGCAATGTTATTACCTATTATATCCATCATTTTTGTAATAACTATGGGTCAAATCATTTTTACAAAATTATTACATTTGATATTATTATGAATTCAATGTATAACTTGAGTAAATTGATTAATGCGTTCAATCACATTGTAATTGTTATATCGTTATCAATGATTTTTAAATATTAATTAACCATTTTTTGACTGTGATGTAGAAGTATTGTTTGATTAAGTGTCAAAATTATTACAATAGTTACACAATAAAGAAAAATTAATTTATTTATTTAAATTGACGTCACTTTCTCACAGTTTTCCACATATTTAAAAGTTAATATATTTAAAACAATTAATTTATTTATAACATTAACTGGTATTATCTCGTTTAACAAATCTATAACATTTGTTATTCATATATTTATGAGACAATACTTACTATATATTTGGCAAACATTATCAAAATTCATTACAAATAAATTTCTGTTCACTTAATATTAATCATATCATAATCATAATTATTAATAATTTATTTTTTATATTATTATGGATTTTATAGGTAATATCATAATTTTTATATCATAAGCACAAAGCATAACTTACATCTAATTGTTTGATTGTTTTATAATAATAATTACAACATTAAAACGCAAATTGTTAGAAATAATTGAAAATGTTTTCAATATAAGTCTAAAAGTATTTATTTATTATACGTATTTAAGTCTAGTGTCTAGAGATTATAAAAAAATTTGCTTACTCTTGTCATAAAAAAGTCTAGATATAAATAATATAATAGTCATGTTAATGAAAAACGTGATTTGAAAAATTAAAATGATTTATATTAAATTAATTTTTTAAATAAATAAATTGTTTTTAATGCAAAGATTTTAGTCTTAGAATAATTATACATTTTCTCAAAATATCATTAAAAAATAAATGTTTATAAACATTAAAATAATATATATATATATATTTAAATGTATAGTAAGTTATTTGACAAAAATTAACTGTTTTTCTATTTAATGTTATTTATATTAGAAATATTGTTTGTCTTTAGACTTAAGAATAGACTCTGAATTAATACGAGAGCTATGAGTTTGGGTCGAGAAATATCCGCAACGAACCAAATAAATGGATAAAATGATTAATATTGAGACTAATATTGATATAATTGTTACACTAATTATTAATATGAAATCAATGTCTCCTTTTTCTTCATTGGCATTATCTGCAACTAATTGGCAAATATATATAATATAATTAGTAAACAAATTATTATATATATAATAAAATATAGATATGTCATACGTATTGGCCAATTGGATGTTTTAATAACTATAGTTGTGGTCTTTTCATCTAAATTTGACGGATCTGTTGTAAACTTTGACGGTACTATTGGCGGTTCGGGTGTAGTTCCCGGTGCGCACTCCAACCACGTTGAATAGTATTGGGTTATCAGGTTATTGGAGTAGAGATGACCCTTAAATAATTAAATAAATAAATAATATTTAATATATTTTATCAAAAGTTGTTCACAAAATAATTATTTCTGTTATTTTGTTGACTAACATTAGCCACTAATTCTAAGTCAACGGAGAACTGGTAGTGAGAGTTCTCCTGAAACAAACTGATGTCTCCCTCTAATGGTCCCACATTCGGGTCAACCATTGGATACATAGTGTAAACCATAGCCGCGTCCACAGATGTATTCATTTTCCAAAGAGCTCGATATAGTGGACCACCAAAAAAGTTGACGGCTTTCCCATTAAACTTGAACTCATTGTCTAAACATCCAATAAGTCGAACCCAATCGTAATAATAGGTATTATTAAGAGCCGATGTCATCACAAATATACTCTCGTCGCCCAACTTTTTAGCCATTGGACCGACTTTTATGTTACTAAAGTTGATGATTGCGTCAACAGATTGAAAGCCCGGATAAAGCCATAAGTGTTTGAGTGACGGATCATTGAGTCGGTGATCAACGGTGTTAATCCACGAAGAATTATGAATCAAATAAGTCTTACTTTTGAGATTAACGCCATATTCAGAATTAAGGTCAGAGTCGACAATCACAATCATTGGTACAATTATGTCATCGACACAGCGCTTCCACATCCGGAAAAAGGCGGCGTCGGCCCGAAAATCATCGGGTAGTCGACCTTTACAATTGTCAGCCGTCGGCATCACATCGCTGTCTAATATCCAATAATAACCATTTTTGGCAAAGAAATATCCCGGCTTTAGATTTACATTATCATAATATATGAATTGAGTGATTGAATCAAATCGTGACGAATGAACACACATTTCCGGTGGACTAGAGTTTGTGGGTCTGACCACTACATTAGCACCGGGAGTATCGAGACTATCATGTAATTGTATTATAGATAAAATTATAATAAAACACATTATTTCTGTTGAAGACATTTATCATAAAATTTCTAAATATGACGGTTTGGATTTGAATAATGAAGTGATGGACAAACTTATTAATACAATACTTATTGAGTTTTTTTAATTTCACGCGCAATCGTAACCACTAAATATCGTTATATTATGTTAAGTGTTTCTATTAGTAATTAAAACTATATATTATATATAAAATAAACTATAAAGAAATGTGTATTAGTGTAATTAACATTATGGATTTTAATGATTTATAAATTTGTAAATAAAAATTTGTTTATAAAATATTTTTTCAAAAAATTATAGTTAAAGTATTATCAAAGTAATATAGTGTACTAAATAATATCACTTTCACTGTATATTATATCCTATATTCGGTAATAAAATATTTCAATGTTAAGACTAAGTTTTAAAATAATATTTTTTGATATAGTTATGTAAAATGTCTATTTAAAAAAAATAATAACTCTATTAACAATATATTACAATACACTTACAAATGTATTACATGAATTGATTTTTAGTTGATTACATTAATTGATTAATTGGTAAAGATATTTAGTCATAAGTAAAGATATACTGTCAAATACAAAATAGCAATCATTTAAGATATGCCATACAAATTAATATTGTATACAAAAATATTATAACTATATTATATACTGTATATTATAAGTATAAACATCGACACATCAATTATTATGTTTATTCAGTAAAATATACTATGAATATATTCAAATATAATCCCTATTTGCATTTTAAATAAAATAAAATAATATAAACAAAAAATATAAGTATAATATTTAGCATAATACAAAAATTGAATATAAAATATTATATAAGTTAAAAAAGTTTTTTTTAAATAATGATTACATCAGTAAACCTGTGCATTAATTTCAGCTTATAAGACATATACTACTAAATTTAATTATCATTAATTAAAAAATATGAAAATATATATTTAATATTTTTTATTTTGTTTCACTGAAAATTTGAATTTATAGCAATATATTTATCATTTAACACACTATATATATTTTATTAAATTAACTTATTTATTTTATTAAAAAAATATTTTGTATCTAATTTATAAATGTCGTAATGGCATAGAATGTATAAATATTTTCATATAATTTACATATTCATTAAACAAATGACTTGTTTTTATTTTTACTTATTTTTATTTATATGATATATAAAAAATTTATAATAAAATAAAATCTCATTTTAAAGAGTGATAGTAAAAGTGTGTCCATAAAAATAGATTATAAATTCAAATTAAATGCATTTTATGTTTTCCAAAATATACATACAGTATTAAAGCATATCTTATATATGAATAAAATATTTATTTTCTCTTTTAATGATATATTAATATTTTTCATATAAGAGAGAGACTCCACACATTGATAGTGTTTAAAAAAATTAAGTATTAAAATGTTTAATATGTTAAATATAACAAAATTTATTAATAGAATATAGAGTATGATATACTGTATTTTACTTTAACTATAAATCTGAAGTATTTTTTTTTTATTTTCTCAAAAACACTTTTACATTTAGTATAAATTATATGCCATTATTAATATTCATTAGTTTAAATCTAAAGATTGTATAAATGAAATATTTGATAAGTAATCATAAAATATGCATTTAATTATAATTATTACCAGATATATTATAAAATGTGAGTTGATAAACATTATCTAATTTATTTATTTTTTGCTATACATTACAAATTGTAAAACATAATAGCTTTCAGTAAAAAAAAAGTGATTTTAGTTTTAAAATACAAAAATATAAATTTGTTAATAAAATTGAGTTTTGAGCTTTTGTTTAAAATAAATAAAACAATATGTTTTCAATTACTTAGCAATTGATACAAATCCAAAATTTTTTTCTAAAAATGGTAGTAATGTGTCTGCAAATTAGTTAATAAATTATTGAATTTTTAAATGTAATAATTATAAAATTAAATTATTAAACTATGTTATTTAGTCAATGATGTTGAGATGATTTACAATATAGACTGACATTTATAACATACTACTGTTACAAATTTGATGTATTAAACAATTTTATTTTTTATGAATTTTATGAAATAATTGTTTGATTTTTGGCCAAATGGTTATGTCCTTCACATATATCACATCCTTAGACTTTCATAATACTCTATTCGATGGATCTCATGACCAGACCATATAAAAAGGCAAACAATGCCTACAATAAGTTGAGTTAAATAAAATAAATTGTCTGTATTTATAGTTTTATATATAAGCAGACATAAAATGATTATTTTAAAAATAATACAATTTGTTGTGATATTTGTTACCGTATTGTTTGCGACATCAGTACGAGCGCAGTATGGAACCAAAGGTGGTGGTCGCGGACCCGGACTTACAGGAGGTCGACCACCTGGTACTGGAGTTGGTGTGGCTCCACCAGGAGTGCCAGGTATACCTGGGACAGGAACTTCTGGCCCTTCAAGTATTGGTGGTATACCAGGAGCTGGAACTGGTGGAATTCCTGGTGTAGGAATGCCGGGAGTGGGAACAGGAGCTGGAGGACTGCCCGGATTTGGTGGTATTGGCGGTTACCCTTTAATTAGCGGTTATCCATTATTAGGAGGACGGGGATTTGGGGGACAATTTGGTGGTATTTCACCATATGGTGGTGGTCTGCATACTTTACTTGGCAGTACTGGAGGTCTTGGTGGTCTAGGAGGACTTGGTGGCGGATACCCTCATGGAGGTGGACTTGGAGGATTAGGAAATCTTGGAGGACTTGGAGGTCTTGGAGGTCTTGGAGGTCTTGGAGGTCTTGGAGGTCTTGGAGGTCTTGGAGGTCTTGGAGGATATGGTGGATTAGGTGGTGGTCTCGGTGGACTTGGTGGTGGTGGCGGTCTCGGAGGTATTGGCGGTTTACCTGGAATAGTTGGTCTAGGCGGTGGAATTGGTGGCTATCCTATTGGTCGTGGAATTGCGGGAATGGGAGGCTTACCTTTGGGTACTGGAGGATATCCTCTAATAGGCGTTCCTCAATACTTATGGCCAGGTATGCCCGGAACCAGACCGGGACAGACAGGAACATCAGGAAAAACTCCAATCGGTGAAACACAAACACAACAAACCGCTGATGGATGGGATGATGAAGACGACAGTACAGCTGCCGGTCGTGACAGGGGTAGACCCGACGGCGTTGATGGTGTTGGACAACGAAAAATATAATTATGCGGACATTTATTACCACTGATTTCTGGAAACGACATGACTTTGATTTTTAGCATTAAATACCTATTTCTCTAAAACAGCAATTTTATTATCTCATTCATTGTTTTTTTGCTTTTGTAAACAATTATTTCAAATTATATAATTTAAATTGTATTATTTTTTAATTTATTTTATTGTTAATGATAATGAAAATTATATTGTAATAAACATTTCAAACAATAAATTGTAGTTTTATGCATTTTAAATAATTTCAATATATTTGAATTATATTAATAATTAACAAAATTTAAAACATTTAAATTGATAGAAAAACAATATATTAATATTCAATTGTTAATACTTTACATGTATGTTTTTAAATATTTCAAAAAGTATTAAAATAAAAATAAAGATATTATAAAATATTTTATTTACTTAATTTAAATAATTACTAATATTTTACAAAATAATCATTAATATTATTATAAATAATTGTAAACAATTATATGTGTGTTTGTAAATTTCGTAACAAAATTTAAAAAAAATAAATTGTTATATAACAAGTTGTTTTAATTATAGGGTTAATAAATTAATACAAATTGCAATTAATAATACTTGTGATTTACTTTGAATACAAAACATTTTAAAGCAAAAGTTTAATTAAGTAATAGTTATTTTGATTAGATTTTTTGTTTGAAACATATTTAATATACATTATTAAGATAAAAGATACGTATAGTTATGAATCACAAGCGTTTGTAATTATTAAGTCTTGACCCATATTTATCACTAAATTTATTGCTTTTTAGAGGTTTTCAATTAAACATAAAAAACAAACAAAAAACATAGAAAAAATTTTAAAACAAATAAAAAAATTATTTATAATCACTAAAACATTAAATTTATTCTTATTATTAATATCAATACAAAAGCCTTGATATTATAGAATATATTTATATACAATACAATACAATACTCTATATTTTATATGATAATTGATAGTATATTTCACTTAATGTAATATAATGTTATATTACTATATTATATGAATATAATTACAATAATTACTAATGTTTTAATAGCTAATCTGTATTAAACCACATACTAATTGCTAATTTTTAAATTTTAATTGAATCATAGTTATTGTATAATTATTTAAAAAACAGTTACAATGCATTAGTAAATACTTTTATTTTTTATTATATTTGAAAAGGAATTTTTAAATAAATCACATAATAGTAAAACAAATTTTGTTTATTATTTATTTTATAAGGATTAAAATCTTAAGATCTTTATTTTGTATTATATAGTTATAATATATACTAATGTTTTTATTACTTAAAATAAGAATTATTATTTTTTTAATTTAAAGGTTTGAATTTATATTTTTAATAAGTAAAATATTATTCATAAATATAGTGAGATATATGTATATTGTGATACAATAACTAGATCTTGTTTTTAACAATAGCTTCAATATATTATTAGTAACTTATTAAAAACTTATTATCAATATTTATTATTAATGTTAAATATTGATAACTTTGTTGACTATTACAGCATTCATAATAATTGCATTCATTATTTTTTATAGATATTTATACAGATACTTATTGCATAATTATCAAATTAACGTATTAATTACTAAATTACTAATAAAATATATTATACTAAATACTATAAATGATAAGATATGCTTTAAAGATAAGAAATATGAACTAAATATGAAAAATAAAATATTTTAATGAATTAAAAATGATATGATATTTATAGTAAACCCGAACGCAAAATATGAAAATTCAAAAATGTATAAATTAGTAATTGTCATTAAATGTATCATGGTAGATTTTTTACATAAAAGTATAACGATTTTTTATACGACATTTATAAATAATATAGTTTTACATATATACAGTATATGTAATATAAAAAAAGTTTGCTGTAATAATAACTTTGAAAAAATGTCAGAGTATGAGATAAACAAATTAATATTTAATTTATGGTAGTTTACTCGTAAAGATTTTTATTTTATAAAAGTACATTTCATAAATTATAATTCAAAAATATTTTGTTACTTAATTTGTTTAATCATTGTGAGGCTTATATTTTTTTAACTATAAAATCTGTAGTAATTTTTTTAATAATATAATACAACTCACATATTTAATAATTAATTTTTATTAATAATTGCAAAGCAAATTTACTAAATAAAGTATATAATTTACAATCACTAAAATATATGCAATAATTGTTTGTAAAAAGTAATTATATTGCAATGATTTTATTATTAATATAATTTGTAAACAAGTTTTAATATTATTTCAATTAAAGTGGCAATAATTTCAATAAATTGCATAAAAATAATTAATAATAACTACTATTTTTATTTTTATTGCAATAATTGCTTAATATCATAATGTTTAATAAAATAATGGCAACAAACAGTTTATTAATTTAAAAAATATATAAAATTTATTGTCTTTTTTTATTCATTGAATGTTTACTTTATTTAAATTTAAATACTGTATATCATTAGTAATGATTCATTACTCTTAAATCTCTCAAAATATATTACGGTATATATAATTTTTTGTGTATAAAATATTTATGTAAAAAACAAATTAGAAAAATAATTCATTTAAAATGTTAACAAATAAAAAATAGTTTAATAGTTTATAATTTTATCAATAATAAATCAATATTATTATTATTTATTATTTATTATTATTAAGACAACAATCATTTGCTGACTTTATATCAATGGTATTTCAGTAGTGATGGCAAAAAATGGAAATTTCTAGAAATTTTCTAAAAGAAATTTCCGTCTATGAGATCCTAATATTAATTTTGTTGTCTCGATATTTGTTATTTTGAAATAATTCATTATAACTATAAATAGTAAATAAATTTTATTATTAGTATTTTTAATTAATATTCAAAGTAAAAAATAATTCATTTAATTACACTAAACAAAAATATAAATCAATTATAAATAAAATTTTACAAAAACTAAAATTATAATTAGATAATTATATGAATTTTATAAATAAGAGTCCCATTACTATAGTAGTGAAGTGTATATTATGTATAATTAGTACAGTATTACAATATGGGGATCTCATAATATAAGGATAAAGTAAAAATTTCTATAGAAATTTATTCCTGAAAAACTTTCTTAGAGAAATTTATTAGAAAATTTTTATTTACCGATCTCTACATTTAAGTATTTATATTTGTTTAATGTAATTTAGATTAAAATTAATATCAAGATAACACTTTAATATAATAGTCTCTGTTTGTTTGTCTGTTTGTATGACACCTTTCATCAACAACCATATTTTAATTCAAATCTAAAAATGTATTGTTATATTTTCAATTTTTATTCAAAGCCATGTTATTTGTATGAGAAATTTTAAATGATTATTGAGCACTGGTAGGTTTTATGTACAGGTAGGCAGGTATTGTGGAATTACATTTTGCTATATTATATGAGTCATAGGGCACCGGGAGGTTAGATACCTGTGCTAAAATTTTGTAAAATTTTTTCAAATGCAAAAATTTTAAATTTGTATTAAAATTTACACTTTTTATTGAAAGCAATGTTATTTGTATTAATGGCATTAACTCATTAGAGATCCCAAAGTTATTGATTAAAGATTATAGCAATTATTATCATATATTTTATACTTTAAATATTTTCTGATACTTATATACCGGTATATAAATTATTTTTTAATTTTATTTTAATTTGTATTTAATAAAAATATTGATTTATTATATAAGGTAGTAAATTAGACGGTCATTCAAATTACTTATGATGAATATTTTAAAATTAGTATAAGAATTGTAAGGCTATACATGTTGCGGGAGATTACTAGTATGATATAATTAATTATTATTTATCATAATATGTAATTTATATTATTTAAAATTGATATTAGTATCTAAAGTCGTAAGTGTTGATTATTTATTTGTTAATCAAATAAGAATTAGTTAATAAAAACTCAAAATGTATATTTTTTATAAAATTTTATTAATCAAATCAACGTATAATAACTTTATAACAATAATTATTATTTATTAAATTTTTTAAAATTAATTAATTGTCATTTTGGGTTACTCTACAAGTTGATTTTTTTATTTATATAATAAAATATAATATAAATTAAATTAAAAAATATTTATATTGTATGTTTGTTTTATTAAGTATTATAAATATAATTATTATTTATTTATAATTATTATCTAATTTATATGCAAAATATCAGTACTAATAAAACATTTTAGTGCACAAATATTTGATAGAAATTTGATTATTCAGACATTTACTAAATAATATATTACAGTGTTTGCTGAAAACCACTCCTTTAAACGAAAATTAAATTACATAACGTTCTAACATATTATTTATTTAATAATTATAAATCAATTATTTAACATAATATTTAATAATTGTTGAAAAAATAATAAAAATAGCTAAATTAATAATAATATTTTTTTTAAATTCAAAAATTACTAATAATAAGACATTTTTTATAATAATTGGGTTAAATATATCTAAAAAATTATTTTGTTATAATTCTAAAAATACACAAAAATTGCATAACTTAATTAATAGTTAAGTTTATGTATACAATTTAAAACAATGCTTAGGATTTTAGTCAAATAATTTTTTGATAAAAACACTTAATAGCTCTTATTTGATGTAATCATATATGATATAAAACAAATTGAATTGATAATGCATACATAAAAATATAAAGTATTTAATTATATATATTTATGTAAATGTAATTAATGTAATTGTTTGTAATGTATAGTACATTATAAGCAAATATTATTTTTTATAAAAACTTTAGAATATTAAGATTCTAATGTTTTGTCGTACAATATATGTGATTGCATAACAATATCGTATATATTATATATTATTTTAGTTAATTAACAAACAAAAGCTTTAACATAACATTTTAAGTATAATATAAAAAAAAAACAAAACAATGCTATCATTTATTTAAAAATATTTAAAAAACAATGACAAGACTAATGAAGAAAAAACTTATTTATATCAAAGGATTCACTAATCTATCATTTGTATTGTATTTTACACAATAATTATCATAATCAACATAATGTTATTTAATATTATGTATAACTTATATAATTAGAGACCATAAAAAATCAGTTCCGACTATAATGTTATTATATAATACCAAATGATTTGTGTTTGAAATTAATTATTATAATCTATTAATTTAGTTAATGACTTATTCTAAATGATTTAAATCTTTCTCTCTCTCTCTCTCTCTAATTCATTCATTTACGTAATTAAAAAATATTTAAAAAATATTTAAATTTCATTTCCTTAACACAAATTGCAAATAATAGATATACAAATATAAAATAATATCCATTAACGTAATGTCATTAAAAGTTTGTGAATATTATTTGCAACAATATTTTTTCAATTTATGATTTCATAGTTTTTTAAATAATACTATTAATTAATATTTGTCAAAACTTTTATATTATAGTGTATTTGCTAATCAATCTATTAATGTATTAATCACTTAACAGTATCTAGTGTTTAGCTACAGACTATATTCTATTATTTTTAAATATTTTTATAAATAAATTATTATCTGATTTATTATTGAAAAAGTAATAAAATTAATTTATATTGTTTTTATCTTTATTTTGTATTGTGGTAGTATTACGATAATTAATATTAAAATAAATTATAATATTATTTAAATATAAAAACAATAAATATCAATTATTCTGTTATTTAATAATTAAATTATATAAATTTTTATTAAATTGGATTTATTATTTTTATATTGATATTTTATATTAATACAACTTTTAGCTGATTTCCATTAAAGTCCAGTTGTTTTACTTTATTAAAACTTTATTTTCTAAAATGTATTGTTTTATTGAAAATTGTTTTTAAAAACTAATTGGACAAATCTGCCCAAACATCTGTATATAGTATCTGCAATAATTTTATTGTATATACATTTAATTTATTATTTTATTGAAATGTCATACAATCTATACATTTGTATATGTTTTTTGTCGACTTTAAGATTAATAAATTAATTTTTGTGAAACCGATTTACGGATAACAAGAAAATTGTCATTTACTTTGCATTTATTATGTTTTTTGTATATCTATTGCTTAAAATCATAAAACATTTGATAAGATCAATGACTGCCAATGTGTTTGCTTTAAGACATCTTAGATGATATATATCTCGATAGTTACACCAATTTGCATACAAACAAATACATCTAATTTCTATAAAATTGTAATTCAATGTTAAGTTTAAAAAATAAATTAATTTAAAATCCATTTATTATGACAAGACATCTGTTTGAGACATGAGAAGATTTATTTAAGACATAATTATATCAATTAGTTTTAATATATTATACATTATATTATAGTATTTAATAATTAGTACTTTATTACTACATATAATAAAATTTATAATATTAAAATATAATCTATTATTAATGAAATAATATATGTATAAATTAAACTTTGTATAAAGCTTATATTAATAAATTGTATTTATTGTATTATAATTATTATATAATTTCTATTTATTAAAAAGTATTGTAAAATATAAATTCATATAGAATTTTATCATAATATTAAAACACGTGTATAAACTTTTATTTATTAAAAAAACTTATTATTAATTAAAAAATATTATACATAATATATTTAATACATCTATTTAACAATGAGTACTTTTAATTAATGTTAATATCAGGGTTGCTAAAGGTTTTCGATTTCAGGGGGGTAAAATGGAAATTTATAGGGGGGTAATTGGTGGGAATTTATTAGGGAACTTTTTTCCTTTGTGGAGTGCCCCAACTCTATTTATGTAATATTTATTTAATATCATAATTAGTATTTTTAAAGAACATATTTCGTTAATTAGTAAATAATTATTTTTCATATCTAAATATAAAAACAATTAAGTTTTTATTGTTTTCTTACATAAATTACGATATTATTTAGTGTAAATAATGTTAAATAGATGTAATTAAGTATTTTTATCTATTTATTTTCTATACATAAGCTATTACTTTATATTAAAACTAATTTAATATTTATTTTTTTGTTTAATATAAAATTTTACATATTTTAAAATTGCTAGGGGCCCCCTAACTTTTTGGCTTCAGCCAGGGGGGGGTAAAAGTCAAAATTTTTTGATCTCAGGGGGGGTAAGATGTCTTACCCCCCCCTTAGCAACCCTAGTTAATATGTATAACATTATTCGTGTGTTTTAAGTTATATTTTTATTATTTATCATTATATATACAATTTTATAATTTATTATTCAAATATGCTAACAACTCTATCTAATTATAATGCATTTATTAGATTTAAATTTATAAATCCTATAATGTTAATTCAATTGTTAAATATTTAATTTTAATATAATTTTTTGAGAATGTTTCTTTTTATGTTAAGATTAACATTACATTTTTAATAATCACATTTTTATTATTTATACTAATTATAAATAATGATTTATTTATTAATATATAATTAATCAGAAAATAAAAATATATTTTATTGTATTCATATTATTATATCGTAATTAAAAATTGAGTTAATATAATATAATTAATACAGTATTATAGTATTGCACATATCATAACTGTTTATCGTAAAATATTTAATCTATGATATTATCACAAATATTTTTAGTAAATAATAAAAATATGTATTTAACGGATTATATTTTGCAATTTATTTGCAAAATAAAAAATAATTTATAAAATAAAATAAATTATATGTCAAAACCTAACTCTTAAAATACTATATTAACGTTATTAGTATTATACTGTATTATATGATAATAATAAGCATATAAAATATAATAAGTTAAAAATATAAATTATAATTATTAAAAAAACACTAAACATTAGAGGATTTTATTTATTTAATAACATATTTTATTTGATTAATAGGTTTTTGGTTTGACTTTCAAGGATTTTTTGTTTAACACTTTTTTGTGATTTGAAATGAATTTTTATAAGAAAATAACAAATATATTAATAACAAAAAAAAGTCATAACTGTTATAAAGTCAAAATTATAAAGTTTTTTGTAGTAAACGTTTAAAAATTATTAATAATATTAAAATTTTGGTTTTAAACTATGCAAAAAATTCATGTCAAATGTATATTAATAATTAATAATTTTATCCTTAAATGTGATTAAAAAAGTAAATATTTTGTAAAGTAGTTGAGTTGTATTTTTAAATAATATTTTCCCTTTTATTATTATATGGTTATAAACATAAATTTAATATTATATTTATAACATTAATTGTCATATATTTGATAAACATTTTTAAGTTATAACTATCATATAACAAATTATTTGAGCCATTAGTCTGACTTATATATGGCTTATACTAACATTAAAAACATTAAAAATATTAAGACTTTTTAGTTTTAAAGATAAGATTTTAAGATATAATACACTGTTGAGGGTATCATACGATAGCAACCATTCATTCAAATGTTGACTTTTAAATGATTGAATGTATGCTTTGATTGAATTATAAAAGCAAATGGAGTAAACATTTTTTAAATAACTTTAAATGAAACCACTTATGACTTAATAAATATACTGTTTGAATGTGTTTTTACACACAAATGATAGACAAGTAGCAAAACACAAGTTTAAAACAAATTAAATAGTATTTTAGTTTTATTTTGCAAAACACATAATCAAAATTCATTAGAAAATAACTATAATTTTGTGCACCAGAAATACATTAGTAACCAAACAATATAATAATTATAAGGAGATGTCAGCCCTCTCAGGACATCCCATACCTCCAGACATGAAAAAGATTTTTAACAGTCAATAGTTAATAAAATTTCAATAATAGATGTGAACGAAACTAAAGATTTTTATATAAATTAATACCTAATATATTAATAATGAATATTATTATGAGATAAGTTGTCTATTAAATGAAAGTTTGTCATAAGATTATAGTATAACTTAAGTATACCTTAAATATTGTAAAATCATTATAAATAATTTTCGTTGAAATTTAATGGAAAAGAAATGAATGGGATTATAAAAACATGTAATCATTTAGTTGTTTCCTTTTAACCAAACAAAACATAAATAAAAATATATATTTTTAGCAATTTTAAAATAATCAATTTTAATGAAATATATAATATAACATGATTTATTAATATTATTATAGTTCTGAATAAATAGTGTAAAGTTTATTATTATATTATAGATTTAATATATGCTTTAATAATTTCAAAAATTATAATAAAAAATTAATTAATAATATTTATGTTTTTTGTGTTAATTTAAATTTATTTTATTTAGGCTTACAATAAAAAATTTTATTTATTTTTTTTATTAAAAAAGCTATTAATTTATTAGTACATTAAATGAATTTCATATATTTTATGATTTATCTTTAATTATTAATAAATAACAATAGACAAGACTAATATAAAAATATTATTATAATAAATATTATAATAAAATAATGTCTAAAATGATAAAAAAATAAGATTAATTTTAATTAATACATAATATGACACATTGTTACTTAATCTTGTAAACTGTGATCATATATTGTAGATATAATAACCCATAAATATAATAATTGTATCAACTATTTTGTCATTTATGCTATGAATATATTAATACAGAATAATCTTTATACTACAAAATGTTTTCATAATTAATATTGTTTTTAATTTCATATAAAATAGTTAATAAGATTTTGTATATAGTTTGAATAAAATATTTGTTTTATATATAAAATACTTATTATATGAACAGTAAGTTAAAAAACAAAATAATATAATTAATAAAATATGACATTGAAACATAATTATAAATAATTACTATTAATAAATATAACTAATACTTACAATGAATTAAAAAAAGTTAGTTAATTAAATATATTGTCAAAGCACTTAAAATGTTAATTTACTAAAACTACTAATTATTTGTTTGAGGTTTTCAAAGATTTATTTTTTTTATATAAAATATATAATGATCTTAACTAAGATATAATAATCACATATAATTTAACTTTTATGATATTTTTTATAACTCAACTATAAAAACTATTTAATTTAATAAATTATTATCTGTATAAACAAAAATTTTGTTAATATTTTGAGAACAATTAAAAATAATTATTAATATAAATGCAATTATTAAATTAATATATCTAAAAAAATAAATCCCATAATTAATTTTATGCAAATACTGTATTTCAAAATTGTAGATAATTATATATAAGTCAAGCAAATGGACAACAATTAATTAAACAAGATAATTTAATAATAAAGTTATTGTAAAATAAAAATCTCATGATTTTATAAAATAAGTAAAATTTTAGTGCTATTAAATGTATTTATTTACTGCTTATAAAGTGTAAAATAAAAATAATCTAAAAAACCTTTTTAGATGATTATCAATAATTTTTATATCGCAGCTTTGATTGCATATAATTAAAAGCATTTATATTATTTAAGTTATTTTTAAAAAAGCTCGTATAAAAGTTATGCTTAAAGATAAATAAATTTACAATTACTGTATGATTATTATAGTTAATATTGCAATTATGACGAGGATATCACAAGTATAATAAAAAATTAATGTAAATTCTTATGGGATTTTTATTGCAATTATTATTAATATCGTTATATGCATACATAATATACTTGAGTTTAAGCCATTTTATGCTTTACTATATCTTTTGTTTTTATTATTTAGTTATTGACTTTTGTTGACTTAGTTTAGCTTAGAATTATTGCTTAATATTTGCCATAAAACAGTATTTTAGTTAAAGTTATATACATTACATATAATAAAATATAAATTATTAAAATTAAATTTTTAAATATATTATTTGGCAATTTTTTTGTTAGCTTATCTTTACAATTATGTAATAAATTTTACCATATCTCTAATGTAAGCTCTAAATTAAGATATTTATATTGAGAGTCATATAAATGTTATAACTTATAATAGTAATAATAATGTACTATATATTTAAAACTATTGTCGATCCTAACAATTCATGTATATATTCACATAAAATATTATCTAAATTGCATCTCAACTCTCTATCTGGATATAAATATTATAATACTAAAAATATAACCTCTCTCTCTCTCTCTCTCTCTCTCTCTCTCTCTCTCTCTCTCTCTCTCTCTCTCTCTCTCTCTCTCTCTATCATAAATTATGTGAATGTGATTGAATGCAATGATTATGATAATATTTAAATGTCTTTCATTATAATTTCTATGCAACGATTAATTGAGATAATATTTTTGATATAATTAAATGTCTATTATATTTAATATTTTACTACTGTACTGTATAATGTATACTATAGCTTTTTTAGTACTATTTAATAATAATAATATTAATTCAGTATCATTACTTTGTTAGTGATAATTGTAAAAATAATAAATACAAATTAATTTAATTAAACAAATTTTTAATTATTAACTTTTTAAATTTCAATTATCAATTAATTAAAATATTATATAATTTTTCTATTTAATTATAAGTGATTTTTATTTTATTATAAATAATCTATTTAATAAATCTTAGTCTTTAGTTTATGTTTCAATTTTTATTTATTATATAGTCATCAATAATTATTAGTAATATTAAATAATATAGTAATAAATTATTACTAATAATACAATACAGTGTAATAAAATATTTAGCATAAAAATATTATTTTGTATATACTATACTGTATATAAACTACAGTATATATTGTACTATATATAATATATGCCTGATGATCCCAAAAGTGAGCTTAATAGCTTAATTTTAAAAATTTTGTTATGGAATTAAATATTCATTATTTTATATGTTATAAAATAGTTTATATTTATTTAGGAAATAAACTAGGTAGACCATTTTTTAAAAAAAATATTAACCTTTACTCAACATTTGATATCATTAGGTATATACTAAATACTATACAATTTATAGCTTATCATACTCTGCAATACTCTGCAATACTCTGTATTTATAAACTATTGATATTTATTATGGTTTTTCAGTGGTTAAGTGATGCTAAAGTAGAGCAAACATTTCAAGTTAAGCAAAACATTTGTAATATAATATGAGTTTTTAGGTGATTATTGAATGCTTTTATCATTGAATTAGCTGTGAGTCTGTATTTATTTAACACTTTTCTGTTAATGCTCAATGAAATCACGTATTTAATGCTTTCATATACAATACACAATAAATGTACAGTATTTTAAAATATTTAAATTTTACTATAGTTTTATTTTGTAGTAAAATATAAGATAACATTTCAACCGTTTTTAGCTCATATTTACATATCTTAAAATAATTTTCGTGTGTTTAAAATGACTTTAAAAATTGTGTTTTAGGCGTTACTCTCAAATTTCGCTCAAAAATTGAATACTTAAAAACTATAAATGTTTTCTACAATATATAAATTATACATATATTGTATATAAAGTAAATGGTATATATATATATAGTTTTACTATATATAATATTACCATGTTGATTTTACATTGATTACCATTGTGATTAGTTATTACATGTGAAGATATAAAAATTGTATATTTAAACGCATTATATAAAAATAGATAAATATGACATATTTAATACAATTTATCCTAGGACATTTAAATAAACGAAATGTAAATATCTCTAACTTATACTGTAGTTACAATTGAATAATAGTAGCAATTTTTTACGTTTTTTGTATAGTTTATGTAAATATTTTAAGTTTGAAATTGTAATTATATATTAACCTAATCGTGTGTCAGTCCTCTTTGTTAAATTAAAGAAAGTAAAAATATGTTATAAAAATAATCTGTAGTTTCAAAATTGATTTTATAACATTATTTTAAATCAGATAATCATCATAAATAACAATAAATTTTGCAGTCATACCTGTCCTCATACTCTCTCTCTCTCTCTCTCTCTCTCTCTCTCTCTCTCTCTCTGTGTGTGTGTGTGTGTGTGTGTGTGTGTGTGTGTGTGTGTGTACAAATTGTATACAACTATATGCTGTATAAAATCTTAATTCATTTCCTTAAAATAAAATATTTTTACCATCAAATCATTATTTTTAAACATAAAATTAATTGAAAATTGTGAATTGAAAAAAGTTAACCTTTGTTACAAATTATTATTAAAAGTATTACTCTATACTTATCATGATGTTTATGTTGAGTATGATATTATAGGTACTCTATGAGTATAATACATATATTAAGTAAATTAAAATAACAAGATTTATGTTCAATGAATATATTAAGGAGTGCAACAAAACTGTTTGAAACGGTTTTTAAAGGAAAAAAGTTTCATAAATAACTTTATAGTAAAGTTAACAACTCATTAGTTATGTGTTAAAAACATACATTTTATATCACTTATAACATTATAAGAGCTCTATTCTCAGTAAAATTAGTACATTATATGTATAGTATGTATACATTAAAAGCTTACTATTGATAAAAATGCTACTGAAAAGCGTTCAGTAATTTTCTAAAAATTTTATTTTCCTTTCCCTATAAAGTTTTGGCTAAAAGTATAGTTTACGGGCCAATGGTTTGTCCGGCCATCCAATGTATGGATAAAGAAGTCTATCAATAGTAAGTTCATTATTGTTAGTGAATTTTTTCTGCATGTTATGAGAAAGAAGAGAGAGAGAGAGAGAGAGAGAGAGAGAGAGAGAGAGAGACTATAACGATATACACATGTATTTACATGTATGGTATATACTGTACATAAGCACATCAAGTAATATATCTTCAATACACACCTTATTATAAGTTAAGACAGTTTGTGGCACTCGTTGTTCAATAAATATATATCTAAGACATTGAATCGTTAGACACAGCGGGCGGTTAACTAAAGGTTGATATACTCCTCGCCTTTGTGTTCAACACTTCACACTAAACACACTATAATTTACTTATGCTATTCATAGTCTATTTAGGAGATATTATAAGCTATACATATATTGTAAATATTCAAATAAGTTAATTAAAATATTTTTCAAAATTATTTTGAAAAACAAGTATATACAGTAATACAGTATGTTATATGCAATAATAAATATTTTGTTATAATAAAATTTGTTAATATGTTTTAATATGTTAACTAATAGCCACACAAACTGTTTGATTAGCGTAAAGTTAGACAAACTTAGACATAAACAGATGTCACTCTTAATTGTGTATTTAGGCAATACTATTGAGTTATCCATAAAAAAGTCCTAAACTAGGATAGGTTGGTATCAATGAATAGAGTGAATGTTGTATTAGTTAAAAGTTTGGATGCAATATATTTTATGTTAACCTTTTCAATAGGTTTGACACAATTGCAATTGCAATCCTAAAAATGTGTGATACGATCGGCCTATGATTGAGATGTAATTCTCTATAAATAAGAGTCGTTTTTAACGGGATAGCAATGAGAGAGTCAATAGGTTTATCCAATGAATAGACCAAATGAACTTCATATTGAAATAGCGAACATCATTATAGTAGACTTATTCAATAATAGAAACCATAGGAGGGGACGGGTAGGGTATTGGCAGCTAAAATGGCACTATTAATGTCATATTGTGTGTTTGGCGTCACTTTTGTCACCATTATAATAAGGTTTCAATATCTTTTAAACAGTAATGCAATATTAGTTTAACTTATATTGTGTATCACTAACACAGAGATAAATACATGTATAAAATGTGTCTCAATTTCATAGCGCCAATCATTGGGACAGCCCTAAGAAAACGAGACCCGAGACACCCGTCACCATCAATAGCTGTCTCCAATCGTATATAATAGTCGGTATAATTCACTATATAATAGTTAGCTATATTCACACAATTTGTTTATGCTATCGCACTGTACATAGTTTTGCAAATATAATATGTGTGTATATATAAGAAAAATGGCTTATTTTCTATACAATTTAAGTACACAATTGCAGTCACTTTATTATTAATGGAGAGCTGTTTTATATGTATATATATGAGAGACAAATATGTTGTATCCGTTTTTCGTCTCTCTCTCTCTCTCTCTCTCTCTCTCTCTCTCTCTCTCTCTCTCTCTCTCTCTCAGCAAATAATTTCAAGTATTGATATCATGAAAACTCTTGTAAATATGTTTCCGCATATATTTTCTCTCCTTTCAATATAGTCATATATAGTACATATACAGTCCATAACAAATCTAAAGAGAGTTTTAACTTTTAATAGACTCACACTTTAGACAACAATAGACCAAAAAGCCAACAGACTATTGTTGGTGAAGAGTATATAAAAAATCGATTTGATTTACCAACTTTTCTTATATACAAAATAAACTCCTATAGATCTATAGAAAACAAACTATATAATATAATATAATATAATACTGTCTATATATGTCTATTGAAATGTGTTATTTTTCAAACCCATAAAGTTAAGGTACAGAAAATTTGTTACAAAAAAAAATTTGTTGAAACAAATTATTTGCTTTTTTCGCTTTTAGATAAACAGCCGAATATTTATTATATAAAAATCTCAACTTTATTACAACTCTTACTTAAATATATTAATATTTTTATATATAAAACCATTAACTAAAACATATTTCATTAACTAAAAAAGCGCTAAACACATCTTATAGTAAAAATTGATATTACCTATAATTGGACAAAGATTTATCTAATTTATATACTCAATGTTGTGGTTATTGCTAATAGTTATAGCTATATATAAATAGTATAGTTATAAAAATGTCAAGTAATTCACAATAAAGTTAATCATAAAATAAAACTCTTGTTTATTGTTATTATAGGATATGCTATACATATATAAGAGTAAATTCCTTCGCATCAAATGATGCCTTCAATAAAGTTAACAAAATATTTATTACCTTTTTTTGTTTGCCCTTTTGATTCAATTTTAATGTTTGCCAAATAATTTTTTATTATCATTATAATTTTATATAATATAAATATTAGTGATTGGTTCAGAAATTAATTGAGAAATTGAAGGATAGTAAAAAATTTTATGTTATATTTATTTATTTTGATATATTTTGTTATTGTTGCTATTCTGGGAAATAAATTTAAACTACAAATATAGTAAACAACTACAATAAAATTTTCAATAATTTTTTTATCAGTAAACACTATGACTTAATCATTTTTGTTGTTGAATCACATGAGATTTTTTTTCTATAGATATTTATATTTATTAATTTTTCATTATTAATAAATTAAAATACTACTGTGTTTTTATTTTTGTTTTGTTTTAATGCAATAATAGTTGATGATTGGAAAGATTTGATATAATCAATAGATAAAATGTTTTGTAATTTGAATTTATACTAAAATAAGCAAAACTTTAAATTTAGTAAAATAATTTAAGTGTTTTACATTTTTTTTATAAATAATTATAGGTATACAAATAAATTTAATTAAAATTTATAATTTCTTATAATTTTTGTATTTTATAAAAAAACAAATGTTTGAATTTAAAATATTATACAATTATATTATAAATAATAATAAACATAACTATTAATTATATGATGATACCATTTTTAAAAATAAATGAGTTTATTAACTATTTTTAAATTATAAATATATTAACAAATAAGCATTCAATTTATGAATATTATTTATTTTAATTTAATTGATATATTATATAACAAAAAGTAAGCTCACTTAAATTACTATTTAATAATATATAATAATATTAAAACAATAATAATTATATAAATAAATTGAAATGTATTTTATACTAAACTATAATTATGAAAAATGAGTTCAAATGAGGACGAGATAGCAAATTATGATAAACTATATTTTGTTATTTAATTTAAAGTTATTATTAATATTAATACTGTTATTACTATATAGTATTGTTCATTGCAATCATTTTTGATTATTATCAACAAGTTATTAAATTGAAAAAATAACAATAATCATTTTCTATTTAATAAATAAAATTTGATTAAATAATTTAGTTTTTAAAAGAGTCATTATATTAATGATGTGTAAAATTGAAGATTAAATAAAAATTGAGTGCTTTTAAATTGAATTGTTATTTTGTGTTATATGTATATCAATTCATTTTACTAGTCATTTAAGTTAAATAAATATTTAAAAACGAGAGTAAAATAAAAATAAGTGAATGCAACTAAACAATTAAATTACATATAAATAATGTTAGTGTTTGACGACCATAAAAACATTATTTTGTTTAATAATAGTTTTTTATAGATATTTTTTCTGTCTGCCTGTTGTTTTGCAAAAATAATTTATGCAAAAAAACTACATCAAAATAAAAACTTAAACTAAAACCTATTACAAGTGCAATAAGTTTAAAGCAAACATTAATTTAAAGTGACGGCAATGTATATATACTGTGATCTCCAACTGTGTCCACAACAAGAATATATATATATATAAGAAGTTTCTTCAGGTTTAATGTTCACCTCTTAAGTGTATCACTGAAAACAACCCAATAGAGAGGTACACACACACACACACACACACACACACACACACACACACACACACACACACACACACACACACACACACATATATATATACACTTACATACATACAAACATAGAGACAATCTTCACTTAACCAAAAAATACTAATACAGTATAGCTAAGGATTAGATGAAACTAAAATACATTATAAGTCAACTGTAAGTAGAAAATACTAAATTGGTTTTATAGCAAATGGCATACACTATATGACAGTAAGACCAGAGAGAGCACCGGTATGTGTCCACACAAATATACATTGTTTGGGCTTTATTTTTCTAAATTCTTATTAAAATGTACAGATTTCCTACCTGGATAAACTGTTATTTTCTACAAAAAAACTAATGCTCATAAATAACATATCATATCTTATTTTGCTACTAAACTATTGTGTTTTGTGATGTTTAAAAAAACGATTTATTTGTATGAATATTTATTATTATTGGTGTGTCTACATTACAATCAATTAATCTAACATTTATTCAATGATTCAAACAACGTTTAGAATATTAGTCATTGTAATAACAATTTATATAATTTATAAAACAAATTAATTATGAGTATTTAGATGAATATTATTTAATAATTAAAACCTCAAATTTTGTTTGGTTATTATATACAATATAAGTAAGCGATTGCCAACAAAGACAACAATCAATTATCTAATATTAAAATTATGATAAATGACTAAATGCACCTTTTAATGCTATTTCCCATTTTGTTTCCCACATTTAAGTTCATAAAACAATTTTATAAAAGTAAAAATAGTTAATGCAATTTAAACATGTTACTTAATTTATATCACTATTAATTTTAGAAGTTATTTATATAATTAAATATAATTCAGAAAACAAAACAAAAATAACAATTTTAATAATAAATTAATCACAACATACGACATGCATTTATAAAACATATATTTTTGAAAAATATATAAAATTAAGTGACAAATTCCATTAAATTGGTGTCACTTCCCTGAGCCCATTGTCACATAAGAGAGAGAGAGAGAGAGAGAGAGAGAGAGAGAGAGAGAGAGARAGAGAGAAAGAGATGGTATATTTAAAATGCATTATTTGTTTCCCACAAACTGTGTTTCTATAGGAAAATGGATGTATCCATCCTGTCCTCAACGCTCATGGGTTTATTATATCAACAATTATATTATATTATGATTAATTATCATTATATGTATAAATAAACGAAACCAATTATTATTATAATATTAAATAAAATAAAGTGTTAAATATTTAATGAGATTCACTCGTATGCTATACTATGCTATGTTGTTGTCCCTCAGGAATCAACTATAAGTTAATTTGACATTTAATTTGTAGAAAATTTCTCGCGCTTTGTATTTTAAACAGCATTTATAGCTTAAATAGTTCACAAATATTATCTAATATATGTGTTTAATGTTTTTATTTTTATTCTGTTTAACTTTGATTATATAATATAATTTTTTTCAACAATTGTTTTTAAAAATAACTAAACGTGTATTCATTTCTCATATTATTGTTAACGCCGTTTAACTAACAGTTAACTCAATTTGTAATTAATTTTAAGTAACTATTTTAAGATCAAATGAGTAGTCCTGAGACCGGACCAGACAATAAAAATGAGTTAAAAACACGAATAATAATATATTTATATATTAAAATTATACTGTACTTTAATTATTTAAATTTTTTAAAATGATATAGTATTTAAAATAAAAATGTTTCACAATTTTGTAAAATTTAAATTTTTGATAATTTAAACATTTTTGTAAAAAATATCAACTCTTCAAAAATCATATATATATATATTTAAAAAAATGTGTTAAATATTAATTATTTATTAAAATCTTAATGTAACATTTTTGTGAATTTAAATTAAACAAAATATTTTTAGTTACTTAACTTAACTAAACTTAAATATTTTCTAAGTATTTCTATAATGAAAACGTATACTAAAAGTATTATTATTATTACTATTGGTATATATTTACAAAAATACAACATATTTTGCATAAGTTGTTGAAACCACAGTTTAATGAGAGAGAAAAACGAGAGATTTGTGTGAATAGCAAACACAGCAAAACACTCCCAGAAATCGTTTAAAACACATTAAACCTAAACATTTGCTTTGGTTTTACATTACTTTTATATTTTCGGTGGACTACCCTTACAAACGAATGGCCTAATGAATGAATAAGTGACTAAAAGAGAGAGAGAGAGAGAGAGAGAGAGAGAGAGAGAGAGAGAATGCGTTGGTGTGTCAACCCATACAAGCCATGCAAACAACTAATTGGGAGTAAGTTTTCTTCGTTAACGTGTTCACTACTAGTAGTGACTTAACTGTTGCTCTCTCTCTCTTTCTTTCTCTATCTCCCTCTCCTCACTAATCGGTATCTCTCATGTGATCACATGTGAGCGCACATGTAGTATGAAGTCAATCACTTTTTTGTATACAACTTTCTTATCAATTACTTGTGCCACAAGTCGTCCGATATCTTAGTTAATGAATACACAGATAATAAATGTCACATTGAATTGAAGTCAACACTCAAACAAACAAAATATGAGATGTTTTTTTGCGTTTTGCAAACAAATTTCTGTCACTTTAAATGACTCGTAAAGCCATTGAAAATATTAGGAGAAAACTCTTATCAAAATGAAAATTAAAAAAAAACTGACTTAATTTCAAGTGATTTTTTCTTCAAAATAAAATCAAAGCACTTGTTTGGTATGACTTAATTGAAGTTTATTAATGCCAAACACAAGCTTATTATCATTTTGATTGTTAATACACTTTATTAAAATACCAGAGATTACTGTAAGATTGAAAATTAACATTTTTGTTTTTTTCTTATATATCATATAATACATTATAATCGGTAATATGAGTTCCCACTAATATGATATAATTAGACAGTTTTGTTAGCAAAAGAAATTAAATCTTTGTTTTTGTGGAAAAAGACTGTTTTGAGATTAGTTAAGCAAAAATTATGCTATAATTTGCGTTTAGAGGCAAACACTAATCCATTTAATAAGTGACAGCACAGACATTACCCTTAAATACTATATACATATGATATACCATAATATAGACAGCAATATAGTTGAAAATATACGTGATTTAAAAGCTGACCGAAAATGCATCGATATATTTGTGTATTTGAGTTACTGTATGAATGCTGTTTGAATGCATCGTTAAAATGCTAATAACAGTACCACCGATGGCATCAATTACTAACCACTCACTCTCTAAGACCCTTTGCTTGTGTCACGTTTTCTCCCATCAAATACCACTTTGTGAATGAGTACTATCTCTCTCTCTCTCTCTCTCTCTCTCTCTCTCTCTCTCTCTCTCTCTCTCTCTCTCTCTCTCTCTCTCTCTCGATACCAGTGCTTTCATACCATTGAGTTTGAGGTCCTTTTCCTTTATTCTCCAATTGACACACAACAGCACTGTGTTTAAGTCAAATGGCACGAAATGTAATGAATTGATAATTTATTAAGTCGTAACCAAACAGCTATTGATAATCACTACTAAGACTCTCTTTCTTTTTTTAAAAAAAAACTTGTTTAGCCTCACCTTTAAAGTAATGCAAATACATATAATAAAATACTGTCTCTTAAGTAAAATTTTTGTTAGTCAACAGTTTTAATAAAAAATATTACATAAAAAACTAAATGAATGAAAAGTATGAAAACATTTTTTTTCATTGTAACAAAAATATTTGAATCAAATATCCGGTCCCTTATCAATGATACGTCCACTTAAAAACTGCTAATTAAATAAATTTTATTTTCAGATTCTTAAATAAACATTTGTTTTATTGTTGTTTTTCATATAACAAAATTTAAAAATAAATACTCTCATTATATATATATATATATATTGGAAGATCTAAATCAGAACAAAATAAATACAAAAAAAAACTTAAGTGAAATTTATATTCAGTTTATTTTTTATATACATTTTAAAATAAATTTTTAAGTTTATAAAATTAATTATATATTTCATTTTAGCTACATATCTAAATGTTCATGATAATTTAATTTTGCATTTATTTTCAAAATATTATCTGAAAAATATTGACAATTAATCACTATATAGTTATCAATTTATTGAAAACCAATGGGACGTATAATTCAATAATGAATTGATGATATGTTTGATTACCAGTTCATCGAAGTCCATATACTTAACACTATTTATTGTAAACAATAAAAAATATTTTCAATATTATATAAAATAAAAAATAAAATATAATTTAACTCTTATACACGTACATAAACACACACATACACACACACACACACATACACATACACACACACACACACACACACACACACACACACACACATACATACATACATACATACATTATCTCGCAATAAAACCATTCCTAGTTTATGTATATTTAATTTAAATATTTTGTTAGCAATTTGATTAACATTTAATTTATAGCGCAAAACTTTTTATCACATTTATAGTGTTGAATAAAATTATTTTACTTTATTGCATACTAAAAAATAACAACAACAAAAATGTTTTATTATTTAGCATATTATTGCATACAAATTTCAAATAACATATTTTATAGATATATGTGTATCGTATATATTTAATTAAAAGAAATTTTTGTGTTTATTTATAGTAAAATTTAAACTTATTTATATATTTAAAACACGTTTAATTATAGAAAAAAATCATTAAAATTTAAAAATAATAGTTTACATTACATTACTAATAATTTAATACAATATTTTTTATTATAGTTCCAATTGATATATAGTAAGTAAAAAACCGTTTTTAATATACTCTATATCAAAATACAATCTGAAAAAAGTTAAATAAAATAATTTTTTAAATAATAATAATTTTAAGTTTAGTAACATTTCATTCATTATAAAAATATTTTCGTTTAATTTATACTTTAAATGTTTTAATTGAGAGAAAGAAAGAAAGAGTGAGAGAGAGAGAGAAAGAGAGAGAAAGAGAGAGAGAGAGAGAGAGAGAGAGAGAGAGAGAGAGAGAGATATCTTTATAGTTATTTTGTATAAGACATTAAAAGTCAAGACATGCCTAACCTATCGACACATGGAGTTTGCAATTAGTTTTGTTGGCAAATGAAGACATAACTTAATATATGATTGGTTTCTATGTATTTTAAAAACTTAAATTAAAGATCAATTATATAATAATTGCTTTAATACTTTGAGACATAACTTATTTTCAAAACAGATAATTAGCTCACAAATTATGTTTACTATTCCTAATATATTAGTTTATATAAATGTGTGTATTTTAAACAAAATGTTTTAATTTTGTGTGTTATTTATGTTTTAACACAAAATTACAAATAAATAACATTTTGTTAGTAATTTTTAGTTAGCTAATATTTAGTAAGTGTACAAAAAACATTAAGTAATATTTTGGATAAAGTTTTAAAGTCTAGTGAGACTTAAAAAACTAATTTAAAAAAAAAATTTTTCAGTTGATTTCCAGTGGCGAGGCTTTACTTTTTGCATCACACAGACTATCTTTAACCACATTTTGTCATTATTTATAGCTTTTTACTGATAGCACATATAGTTTACAACCAAATTTTCAATTGATGACTATATTTTTCAATCTCAATATACTATTAATTTATTTTCTCTCCATCCGAGACATGTATTTTTAATTTTTTATATCTGTTTTAAATGACAATTTCATTGACTACTACTACTTATATCCACTTGTGTGCCAAAAAATCAAGTGTTGTTGGTTTGATAAAATAATTTGTATCAAATAGCCTTGTATTGTAGAGTATAATGTTTATGTATAGTATTATTTTAAATAACAAAAAAATATATTATTAATGTTAAGTGAAAATTTTAATATTAAATAATTAAATAAAATCAATTTTTGTCATACAATTTTGTTATTTTTTACATTTTACATATAAATAATTACATTTGTATATTCATCGCTTAGTTTTAATATAATATATCAATAATTTGAATAACAAAATGTTTGATAAAATTATCAATTTAAAATAGGAGATTAATAATAAAAATTATATTAAATGGATTAAATTAAATTTGATATATGATTTTTTATTTATCAAAACATTAATTGCTATTCAAAACATTAAAACATTTATAACAAAATATATTCTACTGAATATAAAATTTTTATTTTTATTAATGCATTAAATATTCATCTAACTTTAATTTTAAAATAAATGTTAACGTTTATAAATATTTTATCAAAAATATATTTAAATACAAGCATTGATTAATATTTAAATAATATATGTCATAATAATATTTTTATATTTTAAAATTATATAACTTTTGATTACATAAAACAACACAAACTCACATATAATTTATTATTAGATTTTGAAAAGACATATAATAAAAATAATAAGTTTATTAATAATATAAAATCAAATACATTTGTTACATAATTTATATATAGATTTTATTTAAAATTTTTAAAACATTTGGCAAACATTTATTATAACATAAATACAGTGCAAATTGTATGATCGCGTGTCGACTCATTATTATTAGGTATACCCGCTAGTGATATGTGGCATGACTTACCTGTATTTGCAACTGTTATTTAGTATAGGGTTTACTGCTATGGAATTCACATAACAGTATTTGCAGCAAATTATAATTGTTATAAATACTAATATACCTATAATTTATTTTATAAAACATACACTAATATTACTAATAATACTAATAACAATAATAAGCATTATTATAATCTAATTAATTAGATATTCAATAAATATACTAAATTATTTTTTATTATAAAAATGCTATAAATATTATACAGAAATGTTATTATTATATTACTATTATTATGTTTATTCAATAATATTGTATGTTTAATAATAGTTATAATATTATATAATATATTATTTTTATTTTAAAGCAATTAGTATACTACTACAATTAATATTTTAGTGTTTTACCACAATAAAAACAATTAAATATTTTCAAGTAAACAAAATTATTTACCAGTTTTATTGTATAAATTAATATTTGTATTTTTTAAATGAAAAAAAAAACAAATCTTGTGATGAATAATATCTGCTAATTAGTACATCATTACAATTTACAGACCATTAATAACATATATGATGTATAATAAATAAGTCTTAATCTTTAGACAATATATACTAAAAATTAATTGAGTTGTAGTTGTTGTAGTTGTATGTAAATTAAATAACATTTTCATAATATATATAAAACATTTAATTGTTTTTGTTTTGTTAAATATGTTAAACAATTGAATATCTCAAGAATATAAAACATTTGTAATATATTTATGCATATATTATTTATTTGGAAATAAAAATATAACAATAAGTTATAATAATTATTTTTTTATATAATTAATTTACAAAACATTATCAAAACATTTTAACATATTATATATACAATAAAATGATAATTAAACACAGTTGTAATAAATATAATTTTTATTTCTATTATTATTAATAATTAATAACAATTGTTATTCAAATTATATATATATAATATATGTTGACTTTTATCTGGTATATATATATATATATTATCAACATATATGAAAATAATAATAATAATGTGATGTATAAAGTAAATATATTTAAACTGTATATTTTATTGCATTGATAATTATTTAATATTTATTAAATATCAATTAAGGTATTTACCACTAAATATAAAAGAATTAACAAATAAAAATTATAAATAACAACATGATTTATATTGTATCATATTATTCAATTAGCATAACATGAAAAAATTAAAACAACAAAATTGTACAAATATTATAAGATTGTATAGAGTAGGGTGACCATCTATTTTTTTTAAAAAATATTTCTTTATATTACTTAGTATATTAATTTGTCACAATTTTTTGATAAAATAAAATTATATCTTTATATTTATTGTAGCATATTATTATATGTAACATAGTATATTATAAATTTTATAACATTTAAATTATAATTATTTTTTACATAAATATTTAATTTTTTATTAATATATTAATATAATATCCTAAGTTACTAACTTAAATGTATTATAACTTTTATAATTATAAATAATTTAATAAAATACAAGCAATTCAACTGAATTTTAATTATATTTTATTAACAAATATTGTAAAATATGTGTATTTTCTGTATGGATGATCAGTCTAATTGTAAAACAATCTATTAATTACTAAATTATTATAATTACATAATTATTTTATTATTTATTTATTGACTATTTTGAAATTTTTAAAAACAATTATTACAAGTATTAAATGTCTTTAATTTTCTTATACTGTCTTATAAATGAAAATCCAGATGTGTTTTGGTTTTGAAATAATATTATAATTTTGTTGTGTTTTTAATGTTTAGTAAAAAAAACTTTGGGTGTATTTACTAGAAAATCAAGTTTGTATCCAAAAAAGGCAAATCATTCAATTTATTTGTAATAAATTTTTTATATATAATATTATAATGATTTCAAAAATATATTATTCATTTAATTTATAATAATTTTTTCAAAATTGTTATTTTAAACTAAAAATATTAATATCAATGACAATCTGTTACACACAAATAATTATCTACAAAATATACGTTGTAAGCATAACTTTTTAATGTAACGTATTTTTAATTTTATTGAATATATTAATATATGTTTAATTGATTGAAATGTGACAATAGATTTAAATAATCATCAATTATCTACTTATCAAAATTATATAAATCAAAATTTTTTTGAAATGTTAAATAAATATATAAACATAAATATTTTTTTTAAATTGTATAAAATTGAAGGATCTTTCTCTCTCTCTCTCTCTCTCTCTCTTATTCCTTATGAATACAATAAAATTAATAGTTATCTTATATATCAATTTAAAGACTATTTTATTAACTTTTAATCACATAAATATGATACAAATAATCACTTTTGATTAATTACATATTAATCAATATTTTAGGTCATTATATGTATTTAAATATAAAATTATTACATTTGATTGTAGTGCTTTTATTTATTAGTTATAATTATATTAATTATAATTGTATTAATAGTTTATTTTTACTAATTTTATTCTAATATTTTAAATATTAAACTATTAATACAATTAATATATTAACATTAATTAATATCGTGTATTTTTAATAAAATATATATTTATAACCTTCATACACTTGAAGTGTAACTAATTTTAAATTATACTTAATATTAGTATATAAATATATTTCTTGTTTATTTATGTATGCTATAGAGTCATATATTATATCAAAAATATATAATACTTAATAATTATGATTATATTAGTAAACATATAAGTTTTAATCTATCGGTTTGCAAATTGAGTTCAACAAATATATTACTTATAATTTAAACGCTGTTTATATGTTTCAATTACATGATATTTTTAAATAAATGTCTTTTAATATTTTGAAAAAATATTACATCTCTTTAGGCAATTATTAGTCAGTTATTAGTGGCTTAAGTCATACAAGTATTAAATATTTTATACATAAAGTAAAGTATAATATTATATGATATAATGTAAAATATAAATTATACACATTTTAATATATGTCTAATATTCATATTAAAAATGCTAATACTCTAATAGATATTATATTATATTATAAGCATAATTATAATGCTGTATAACATTTGTGTGTTACAAACATTAGGGATATTTGGCGCTTCAAAAACAGACACTTAGCCAGTGATCCATCACTATTACCAACAAATTTAAATAATATTGTTGTTTGGCTTCAATTGCTTTAAACATTATATAGAGATAATTGCAAACAACACATACTACTATTTAGAGACTATATACTATTTAAGTTATCTTATATTTTTATACCACATTCATAAAACAATTGCATTGTGTGTGTGTGTGTGTGTGTGTGTGTGTGTGTGTGTGTGTGTGTGTGTGTGTGTGTGTGTGTGTGTGTGTGTGTTATCTTATTAAATATCATCTTATTTTTTATGTCTATTTATATTTAATATTATAATTATCATATAATATAATCACTTTTTATAAAAATTGCTAACTCATACAAAAATTGAAGACAATAATAACGTGTTATTAAGCCTTTTTATTATAATAAATATATAATTTAAACCATGGCTTATTTGATCGATTAGACATTTATTAAATTTGTGTGTGAGTTAATGTTTGTGTGGATAATAATAATAATGATAATAGTATTAATAATAATATAATAGGAAAGAAAATAAAAAATAATTATAATCGATGAGAAAAATTAAAAAACAAAAAAATTATATATCCCTTTAAACAACTGTTGAATTTTTAATAAGTACATGAATGGCCACATAATTTGCTGATATTTAACAATAAAATCCTTTAAAAAAATATTTTTCAAACATAATTGCCATCAATTAAGAAACTATTACTCAATTCTTTATAATAACTTTTGTCGTTTTATTTTAATATTTGAGTTTTTATATTATTTCTTTCATTATTATAATCAGCAAATCTGTTATTTAAATATTAAATTTAATAAAGCTTTATATACAAGACTATATCTGTTGAGTTTTAAAAAATTAAAATGCAATTAAAACTAATTATAAATATCAAGAAAAACAAAATATAATTACTTTATAAACTTAATGTATATATAAAATTATATGAAAAGTTATATTTTTCAAAATATATTAAAAATTTAATTATGACGATTATTATAAATATAAATTGTCATATTATATACAGTATAACTTAAATAAATAACTTAATGCTAAGTTTTGTTTTTAATTGTTAAATGCATTAATTAAATAATTATAATTATCACTAACTATGATTTTTATTTAAGACTTTTTAAATTACATATAAAATAAATAATAAATCTTGCCTTGAACTTACTTATAGTAATAACAACAACAAAAAATCACCAATATAAAATAACGTTAACAACATATGTACATTAGTTTAATAACTAGATGTATAACATAATCGATAATACTGTACATATAATATTTGTTATATAGAATGTGTTATTAGAAAAATAAACAAACATTTTAAAATTTATTTTTTAAAACAACTAATTATCTCATTAAAAAAATAAAAGTTTAAAAAATATTAAATAAAATTTATTAATAAAATTAATTTAATACACAAAATACTTACAAATAAAAAAATTTTCAAAGATAAAATAAGCCGAAAGTTTTGTTACTAAATATATTTAGCAAAAACATTTATATACTAAACGATAATACTATATAATAAATACTTAATTGAATTTCACTAAAGGCTAAATTATATTTAAGTGATAATTACAACAACTTATATATTTATGTTTAGGATTTGTTAGATGTTTTGGCAGCAAAATTGGTTAAAACGTCGCTTTTAATAAAACAGTGTTTAAAGTGAAACCTTAAATATCATTAATCAATTGCAACTGAAAAATGGCAACAAATAAGACAAGTCTTAAGAGTTTAAGCCATTATAAAGTTTAAATCATTAATTTATCTCTTAATTTATTTTAACATTTTTCGTATAATTTTGTGTTTACTGTTGATTGAAGTCGTTTTTATATTGAATGTCGATAATTATTAATTATATTTTAGATGAAAACTAAAGATATGTCTGTTTCTCTTTATTTGGACAAAACCAGTCTTAATATATTAACAGGTAGTTTATAAAATAACATTTAATTTTAAAAAATAAATACTTCAGATAATTATAAAATAATTTAATAATAAAAAACTAGAGCTAACTTATTTAATAACTTAATTAAGCTAATGATTAATTAAATTAATAAGAGACACATATATTTGTAGAAGTTATAAAGCTAAAACAAAATAAGTAACGCTCAATTAGCTATCACACAAATATATATTTATGAAATAACAAAATTACTTATACTGTAAAATATTTTGTTTATTTTAAAGTATAAATAGTATAATTGCTTTTAAAACACAAATGTAGTATTTTCGGTAATCTTCAAAAAAAATACTAATAGCAAACTACACTATGACTTACACTATATCATAGATAAATTTTGTATATAAATTTTTTACATATTTTTTTGAAATGTTATTTAAGATAAAATTAATTTTTCTTAGAGATATTATGCTTTCAAAAATTTTATAGTTATTTTGTATGTATAAGTTTTTTCACAAAAAAATATAACGCTTTTTGTTTCAGTCAATGTTATGTCATGTTATATGTTATATGTTATGTAGAAGTAACTAAAAAAGCATTTATTGTTTTGGTTGAAAATACTCATAAAATTAATGATTTACTTCTAGTGTTTTATTGTTCAGTTGCTTTTACAACATTGTTTTCTTACACATAAACTATATAAAAATAAATTTGTTGAGTATTTTAACAATATATCTTCTAATATCATATTATTAACTTATCTCCCATAATATGCTACTATTTATACTAAATGAAAAAATTATAAAAACTTTTTACTTCAAGTGAACCCTCCCTTTCACATATATATACAGTATATATATTGAAAACTCAATATGACTTATACAGTATCTCTCTAAATGTTATTAAAAGGAATTTTTTTTGTGTAAATTAATTTTAAGTTTAATTTCTAAAAACATTTCAAGTTTTAATTTATTAGTATTTTTCATTTTATTTTATATGTTTATATATCTCCTCTTTCTATTGCAATAATTAGCCACTATCTCGATCTAACTATCATTCATTCATATTATTTATAACACAAATAAAAATTTGAGTTTTTATTAAAGTGAATCAACAGTATGTGTGCCTTTAGATGATCTAAAGGATACAAAAAGTGTATAGTTGTCGGTGAGGACCAGTGAGTTTGGGTGGGATCGGCTATTGTCTGTCAGTGTGTTGGCTAAAAGTTTTTACAGTAAAGCTTTAGTTATAAAAACCGGAGGCTATGGTTGCGCTCACGTATGTAATGAGGTTCGCCAATCTGTGAATATAATATCCGTAAATTTTTATTAGCGTCAAGTTTTCAAACAGATATTACTGTACTTATATTACTATTACGATCGCAACCATTTTCATCAATGTATACCTAAACAATAAATTGTTTGCATCCAAACAATTAATAATTTATATGCATATAATTTTGAAAAAAATATTAAGTTTACGTGTTATTCATATAAATTTATATTAACAATATATTATGTATTTGTACAAAACAATATTATTAATATTGATAAAAAATATTATTAATATTGATAAAAAATATTATTATTAAATCTAAAAGTAATTATATTGTAAATTAGCATTTCGTCTCTTATTATCTCACTAATAAAATATATTCAAATATTTTAATTAACGCTAAAAATAATGAACTATTAAGACATTAATAAAGTTTATATCTTTAACTAAGAAACCTACAATAATAGTAGTAATAATAGTAAATTCCCATAAAATTTTATTTTAGTTCTCACCCATGCTTTTAATTTATTGAACATTTTTAACTTGAACTGAGAGAGAGAGAGAGAGAGAGAGAGAGAGAGAGAGAGAGAGAGAGATAAAAGAGACTAAAAACTTAATTATCATTATTATTGTTTTCTTCAGAATCATTAAATTTTATAATCATTGTTAGTGTTTCTTGACTTTCTATATCTAAATATTCAGAAAATCATTTAATTAAATATTTTTTGCTTAACTCTATTAACATTAGTTTTTTTGTAAGTGCATAAAACTCAATATCATATGATATGTCTAATATATTAAGTAATTATTTGTTAAACACAATCTCTGTATGTTTTATAAAGTTAAAAAATAAATTTTAATTTAAATTTTTATTATATATCATTTTTTGTTTAATTTAAATATACTGTATATTATATATTTTAATAAATAATATGAGTGCCCACACTTAATAATAAATAGTATATTAAACAAAATACATTATATACTATAATAGAGAGCATAAATGTTAATAAAAACAATTTTTACGGGCGTTTAAAATACAATTACATTATTTAATTTTTGCTTTTATTTTGTTTGTTTGTCTATCATTTGAGGCCTACGTTTGTTGCAAAATAACTTTAGTATCTATTAATTATACACCAAAATAAATTAAATAAAACTATAAAATAGCAAATGAAAGATATATATAAATTAGTTAATTATTTTATTTGTAAATAGATTTGTACATTTTTTTTGAGATATAATATGGGAGTAAATAACTTCAAGTAATTGTATTTAGTTAATGAATTGAATTTAAATTTATATTACATTTTCTCTGTCATATTGTTTGTGATATGAGTTTTGTTTTACTTTTTAGCAAAACTTAATACAAACATAATTAGCACATAAAATGCAATCGAAATTACTGTCTAATGAAACCATAAATTATATTTCAAATTTGTTTTATACTGTATAAAGTATATGTATTTAATATATACATGAAATAAACTGTTGTTATCTCTCCAAAATATAACACACTAAATAACTTGTATACAATAAACATTAGCAGCAATAAAGATATACTTTACTATATATATATATATATGAAACCTGAACACAGGTATTAGCTCTCAATTTATTTATAATATTTAATGAGAAATCTGTCGGCGAAACTGTACTTCCAATAAATATTGTGTGCAAAACATTTTTTGTGCCATTTATCACATCATTATAATTAACTACTACTTCATTCACTCAAAATTTTTTGTTTATACTCTCAGACCATTTAAAAAGTAAATATTTAGCATAAATATATTATCACTAAATGAGAAACGAGATACTTGTGTTTCAATATGAGAGAGAGAGAGAGAGAGAGAGAGAGAGAGAGAGAGACCTATCCTAATATTGGGTTAGGCGGTAATTAAAGCTTAATTTGTTTGACGCCTATCTACACACAGTGTAATAACAATATGGGGTATACCGGGTAAACATGTACTGTATAAGTAAGTCAAATACTGGTATCCAAAATACTAGATAATGCTTTGTTTCATAGTATGAAAGTTATACCAAACAATAAATGCGATTTTCTCATTACTTAATTTATTTAAGCAAAACAATTATTATTATAATTGAATCGCTTATTAGTTTTGCCGAAGATTTTGTTTATAGTGTTTAACTACTCATTTAATGAGACAATCTATTGTTGGTATCTTTCCTAATAGTATTACAGTACTAATGTTGATCTATTAGGACTTAACTGAAAACTCTAATGTCATTACTTTTACTTATTTATTAGTTTTCACTTCTAAAAAAATAATAAAAACCTAATTTTACTCTTAAAAATAAATTGTCTGTCATTTTAGTTAACCTTATATTATTTTAAACACTAGTATTTCAATAGATTTTTATGCCTCTAATTTTGTGGTCCCTCTTTGTTTCACAATAACACATACCTGTGTATGCCATACCTAAGAGGCAAAAAGCACTTATATTTTAATTTATTACTCTTTCTCTGCCCAATATATATACCGTAAATAAATTTGTATATTACTATTTGTATGTAAGTATACAATATTTGTATATAAATATATTATATATATAGTCAAAGCCAATACATAACATAGCATTTAGTTGGTAGTACTGTACCTGTTTTGTTGTTCATCACATTTCCAGTGAAAACATACTATACGTATACACTAATAATAGCCAAATGTTTCATTATTTTGCTGACAGATTGTTAGATGAAATTTAGGTTTATTACCGATGATTACGGCACTCATTAAGCCTTACATTTTCTTAGGTATCAAAATGATGAGCCTTAAGAAAATAGTGGATTCTTATCGGCCAAAAATCTTTAACTTATTTTTTTGTCAAATTTATACACAAAAATACTTGCAATTAAATGTCTCAAATGAATGCCTCGTTTACGTTATACTGGATGTGATAAATAAAAGCCATATTTGTCCAAAAATGGTATTTATTATCAAATTTATTGACTCAAAGAGGCTGTGCCTTATAAACCGTAAATAAGGTAATGGTATTTAAAAATTGATTCATAGATAACAACTCCTTAAAATGCTTATCCTTAAACTATAACTCATAGCATACAGTATAATAATATTTATGATTATGATTTTTAATATTTTTTAGATAATTAATTTGCTATAACTCACTACACCTTAATTTTTCAAATAACAAAATTTTGTATTTGAAATGTGAGTTTTTTAAATATAAAAAGTGTTAATAAAAATTTCAATCTCGATGTGTGTTCTCTATAATGATAATAATAGTAATAAGATTTTTAAACGATTTTGTTTTTTTTAAAGAGTTGTTACATTTTGTCAAAAATATTAGTTTTTGTTTCTTTTGAAAAAAACTTTAGCAATATATATAAGACACACACAAACACACAGACAATGATTGAAAAAAGTTTACTTAAAGGTATTATTATTATACTATCGTGTCTTCAGTTAAATGCATGACTTGTTGTTTCAATCGTTTTACTTGTTGTTAAACATCTTTTTCTCTCCCATTAAATGTTTTTGGCTTTAAATATATGCTTTAAATGATAGTAAAGCTGAGAGAAAAAGTTTTTTATAGTAATATCAACACAGATGTCAAGTCTTCTTATGTGTTTAACTGAGTAACTCATTGACAATACGGCAACAAAAAAGTATTACTAATGTCTCCCTCTTTAAAGACATGAGTTTTTACAAAAATTAATATCTCATTTGTTATTACATTATTTTACTGTTAAGTACCATCAGTACACTATTAAGTATAATTTATGAGAAATTTTGGAAATAGCCATAAATGATATATTTGACAACAATTATGATAATTTCCTATCGTAATTGTTTAATAGATATAAAACTTATAAATTAGTTGCAAACACATATTGCAATTGAAAAAAACAATATAAAATAATATAAAAATAGCCATAAATAATAACAAATAACATTAGACTACTATTTTCCTTTATTAATTAGTCCTAGCAACATATTATTTTATTAGTAATTGTTGTATCATAATTATTAATTTATTATAGATGTAAATTTCATAATTTATTTGTCAATTGATAATAATCATTATAACAAAACAATAAACAGTAATAATTTATTGTAGGCCTTTAATATATATCTATAAACTATAGTTTATTGTAATGTTTTAATTATCGCCAAATTAGTCGTTGTTTAAAATTATTTAATGTTTAAATGCGATATAAATCCTCTAAAAATAAGACTAAAAGAAAACCATAAAAAATATATTTTATTATTATTTTCCTTAATTAGTGCTTCAATTGCACTGATAGTCTTCATATAATTACCATCACTTATGAGAACCCATAAACTAAAGGTAAATATACAATAAAGTAATAAAGTTTATGTAAAATTGAATATATTATTATATGACAACACAATGATATAACGTTTACAATGTTGTATATATTATACATTATATCAGAATATTTACTATTATATAATAATTATTGTCAACATTATTATAGAGTAAAATGTATGACAAACAACATAAAATAAAATCACAAGTGTCTAAAAATATAGCCCCAAATTATTACCACTACAACTATTGTTAATATAAGTATTACTTTTTTGTTATTTTTCATTCAACAACATTTCTAACAAAATTACTACATAATTATAGTCTTAATTTATTTAATGTTTGGTTAAGCTTAGTCTTATTTTTTTGATAGAAAAATAATAACAAGAGTTAAGAAAATTAGTTTTTTACATTATTTATATTATATTTTATTTTTATATGTAATTAGATAAGCGGGTAGTTTGTAGCATATAGGGTGACATTAATGTGACAAAACTTAAAATAAAATAGTATTTAAAAAAAACAATGGATTTTCGTATTTTTTTTGAAACTATTATAAGCAATTAAATAACTAAATCTAAATTTTCTTATTTAATAGCAAAATTATTTAACTTAAATGTCACATCTTATGCTATTTAAAGGTAATTATTATATATCTCAGCTCTACTAACATTAATAAGCGATATAATACATGGATGATAGGTATAAAAGCTCCGGGAGTAGAGACTAGTAGTGTATTTTAATAAATGGGAGACATTCCGGATGCGATAATAATAATGTATATAATAAATGGTGGGATGGCTTATGACGGAAAATGTTGATTATATATATATATATATATATATATATATATATACTATTATATATATATATACCCATATTATTATATACACGTTGTCTAATTAGTGACCGTAATATTAAGCTAGCAATAAAATATTTGCCTTAAATATAAAGTTTTCTTATATATTCATAAAACCATTATTATTTCAACAAAAATATAAATGTAATATTATTAATTAAAATACAATCTAAATTTTTGTTTGTTTCCCTTTAATTAGTTATTTATAATAATTATTTTCATCATTAAATATGAGACACAAAGTAATTAAAAGAATTTATTGATATTACATGTGCTTTAATAATAATAAATTAAAAACTTATTGTAAAAAAATTTCTCACTTTTCTCTTTATATTATAAGTGAAATACACTTAACTCTTTAAGCACTGTTATAATAATAATTATTATATGATTAATATTATGAGAGGGTATTACTGGGCATATTCAAGACAATTATGTGGTGTTTTAAAGTAATTATATTAAATAACATTCATATCTTTTTGAAAATCACATTGTGTTTGGTGTTTAAGCCATTTATTTTGTTTTCATAGACAGTAATCACTTATAAGAAGCGCTGAAAAAACTTTACAAATATTGTTATCGTAAAATAGTAATACAAATATTATTTTGAAAAAAATTCATTTAAAACACACTTTATTACAGTTTGTGTTATGGAAACAAACAAAATTATATACTTTGCTTAATATTATCTAAATATTATCCGTTTATTATATGTTAATATTAGGATATTTATTAATAAGAAACAACACAATTGAGATCAATGAAAACAAAACATAATCTTTGATGAAGTTTTTATGTAAATAAATTGAATTTTTATTATTAAATTTATCATTATTATTATAATAACGATATATAATAACATTACAAACAAATTTAATATATGTAAAAATGGATTTCAAAATTCATTATATATTTATTATAATTTATGTCTTATAATGTAATACTGTAATATAAAAGAATTAATGCATTTATTAATTATAATAATTATTATATAAATATATTGTACATGATAAATAACAAAAAGAAATTTATATCATATTTATAGAAAAATAAAAAATTATTATTTTATTGTTTATATCTCTCTTATTGTTTATTTTAACAAATTTTAGATATTGTGTCACAATTAATATACAATTTTTATTTGTTTCAATATGTTTATTGGCAAAATTTATGAAAACATAAATCAATATAAATAAATTATAAATTAAATTTTTGATATAATAAAAAAATGAAAAATGTTATATCAATAAATATTTGTTTATTTTATACATAAATTTTGGTTGATTTTAATAGCACTTCAAAAATATCAACAAAAAAAATCTCAGTTCAATCATTATTATGACATTTGTATTATTACAAAAAAATCTCAATAATTACTCGGTTTATCAAATGTTTGATAATTACAAGGTATTGATTATATTTTTGTAAATACAAACTGATAATTATAAGAAAATTATTTATGTAAAGATATAACGAATAAACTAATAATTATTGATATTTAATACTATTTGGTATTTGCCGTAACTATGAATTAAATAAATGCATGAAATTTATTTAATATTGACAGTTGTATTACAAGTAATAAATGTAATTAATTTTTGATTACTGAGCAAAAATTTTGTTGTTATGGATAACCATAATTAAAATGCATATATATTTCACAGGCATTTGCTATTTAGTAATGAATTATATACTATAGAATTATATATATATAAACTTTATTGTATACATGTGTGAGATTTATAAATTGTATATTATAAAAAAGTTTATTGCATTACATATATATATATACAATATATTTGTACATTTAATTAAATAATTATAATATTTATGTACATGTAGTTTAGTGTATAAATTATAATAAAAACTTTATTATCTGTAATTATGCAAGAAATATTTAACACTAATAGTGTTATTATTTCATATTTATTATTATTGTATTAATTGTAAATTTATTATTTATAAATATAATGATTGTTATGTGCAATAAAAAATAGGGACTGTCGTGTAAATGGATTGGCATTATTACTATTACTGTATTCAAGTATATTTACATTATAACACTATAATAAACGATTTGTAAAGATTTTTATTATTAACTTTTGCAATAATCTTATTATTTATTAAAAACATTATTTATAGACAAATAAAAATAAATGAAACTTTTTTTGTTGATATAGAATTAAACAATAAATATTTTTTTAAAAATTGTATTAAAATAATAATAATAAATTATCATTATATTAACAATTAGAAAATACCACATATTTTTATGGACTTAAATATCATTTTGTGTGGTATATATATATATAGAAATAAAGCTCACATTTTATTTTGTTTTAAGTATTGTTCCCTTAAATTATTTGTATACCTCTAATAAGTAGATGAAAAATATACAGTAATATATAATATTTGATCAGATTTATCAAAAATATTAGTTTATACGATATAATTTATATTAAATGATTTGCTATTTAAAATAATATTATTTAGCAATTTGATGTGTAATTTAAATTAATGTTTATAATGAGAAAAATAAAATATTTGATTAAACAATTAAAGCGCTAATAATTAGTGGGATCAATATCCTCGTCCTCGTCTTCATCAGTGCTTACCATATCTGAGCCGTCGTGATGTCGATTGTGGCTACCGTTGAATCCATTGCCACCTTTGATGTCTTCCTCGTGTTTCACGCGCTTATGTTTTGTACGTCTATTTTGAAACCACACTTTTATTTGAGTTTCGCTGAGATTCAGATCCCGAGCCAACTGTTTGCGTTCACTGCCGACCACATACTGGTTCTTCTCGAAGACCTCTTCGAGTCGGAGCAGTTGTGACGGTGAGAATGCTGTACGTATGCGCTTAGGCTTACGGAACGGTCCCAACAAAAAGTTTGGTACACCAGAAGCACCGTAACCTAATCATACAAAAGTTTGGTTTTTATATTACTTTAAAGTTACGAAAACTATTACTAATACTATTACTGCCACATCTTATTTAATAATATTTTAACTAAAATGTAATTTTAAAAGTTTTCAATACATACCGCAAACTTGTGGCAGGAATGGGTTGCCGGCAGTAATGAGCCGGTTCTCAAATGGACGGTAATATAATTGGCTACAATAGTACTGACTGTTGGCGTACGGTGACGACTGTAAAAGATGACTACCGGCGCCGTCGACAAATTGACTCATATGATGGTGAGCCGCCAGTGCCGATGGACTGTGTGCTCTGTTAGCTATATTATGTCCGTTATTCATATTTGCTCTCATATTTAATATCTGGTCATATGTTTTACTAATGCTATGATTATTATTATTATTGTTATTATTATTGATAACAATAGGGTTATGAGTAATGACGGCGTTATTGTTTTCGGCTTTTCTGTGACTACTGTATTGATGAGCACCGGGAGGAGTAGTTGCTATCTGTTGACTAGCGAGTCTGCTTTCATTGAGATGATTGGTTGTCATATATGATCCTAAAATACCATTTTTGTTGGCCGCTGATGACGACGACGTCGATGAGGGCGACAATCTGTTATTACTATAGTTTACGTATTGATCGTTAAGTATTTTCAGGCCATTCGCTGGTTGTTTGTCATTACTGGGTGTCGGCGATGGTGTTGTCGAAGATGAAGAAATTAATGTTAACGATTCCAACGCTGTGGACGACTTGCGCGACAACTTTTCGTCTTCAGGGGTCTCAACAATATTATTGTCACTATTAGTGTTGCATTTTTTCTTATCCAAGTTTCCGACCAATGATTCAATAGAGAAGGCGTGATAATTAGGTTTATACATATTTTTCTGTTTTTCAATCGTTTTCGGTACACAAGTCACAGGACTAACCGCTGACCGCTCAGTGTTATTGCCCGACCGGTGCTCAACACGGGCTTCGTTGACAACGCACGGCATCATTACATTGACATCAGTTTTGTCACAAAAGTTTATCAGTAAAACAGGTGTTTATTTGAGTTGAAACAAAGTTTACTCGATATATAAATATAATTTTGCTAATAATTATTATCAAATAAAATGTATTATCATTTCTATGTACTATAAAAGTCTACTAATTATAGCCAATTAATGTAACAATTTGTATATATATATTGTTATTAAGCACAATTGAATTTATGCATATAAGTTACTGTATTGAATTTACAATATTGAATCATACAATACTTATTAATCAACTAATAAAATGCACTTTTGGAGTCTTAAGATTTAATAAATAATATATAGATATTATTCTATATATTGAACAACATATAACTGAACATTAATAATAAATCAACAATTTATATATTAAACAGTTATTTTAAAAACAATTTTTAATTCTTTTCATTGATAGTTTAATTGAATATTATCACTATTATTAATATTTATTTAAAATACAATAAAAAATAAGATCATATGTAATATTCAATATTATTAATTTTTGTTATATAACTTTTTATGTGATAGTTCAATGCCGATAAATATAATAATAATTAATATTGAAGTACTGGTACTACACAGGTATGGACTAAATACTGTATATCCGTTTGTTATGAGAGTCGGAGCACAACTAAACCAAGTTTGTGTTTATACTGTGAAACGTTAGCTCTGGTGGTTAGGACTGACTTACTGTGTGTTATAAGAGGAGAGTCAGTCTCTGACGAAATACTAAACCAATTGAAAGTCCTTCTCTCTCTCTCTCTATCCCTCCCTCTCTCTCTTTTTCTTTCTCTCTCTCTCTCTCTCTCTCTCTCTCTCTCTCTCCCATAGCATTGCACTCGTAGTGCAGGGCATTCAATATTGCACATAATACTGTATTAGAGCAAATGTAACAGCAATTAATTTTGTCATTAATTGATTTTAATAAATATATATATATATCAGTTGTTTTTTAATTACACTAAAAATGTTTTAATATAATTTTCAGATTAAGTTTATATTTGTTATGTTTGTGAAAATGTAATTTTATTCCACTTATTGATACTATTATATACAGTATAAAAGTATTATTTAAAATTTACATAACAATAATTGCATAATTTTTGGTAATAATACTAAGAATAAATGTCAATTTTTTAGATGAGTACAAAATTATATTGATATTGAATTTTTTATATTATATTTTGTAACATTTTTTATTTTATTATTATATTTTAAAATGTCAATGATATGAAATAGTAAGTTCAGTATAATTAGTACATATCATATCAGATTGTAAAGTAATGTGATGTAATTTTTTATATGCTTTAATATATAATGAATTAATTAAAATATTATTTTTTATTTTATATTTTTTTGGCGTAAATTTAAATATTATGCAAATATTATGAATATATAATAAATAACTTAAAATTAATAAAAATATATTTTCAATTTTTAAAGGAAATTCTAATGTTTTGTTGTCTCCTTTTTATTATTAAATGATTATTCAAAACAATGGTTAACTCATCGGAAGTGAGCCATTAAAACAAATAATACTATAATTTAATGAATAGGAAACAGACAGATATGGGATTCAATTATATTGATTGTCACCTTAATTAGTCGGTACCAGAAGCACGTGCTTATGGATCACGGACTCTAAAATTAATGGACAATAACTATCGTAATGAGTAACACACAAAAAAAGAGATTATTATTTTTATTTTTATAAATAATAAGTTATCATTTTAGAGATAGCTATATAATAGAAAGGATATAATAACATAGGAATACCAAACATTGAAGTAAAACAAAAAAATTATGAAATAAAATGTTTGGCAATAATTGTATTCACAGGCATTACAAACAATGACTTGTCTTTAATTGCAACAATAATATGGCCATAAAATGCTATTATGAAAAGTGATACACGTTTTGAATATAAATTAATTTATATAGTTATATATCTCCCCTTAATGTCCCGTACTATCACTAAGTATTATAACAATTCACATCTGTTTTTAGAGATACTGTTTTTTATACCCTCACACCAGTCAAGTAACTATGAGTTTAGCCTAACTGTTGGATATCTCCTCAATGTCTATATATTACATTATATACTATGTTATTACTTATGATGAGCACAGGTAGTAGTCTTTTTTTGAGCGTTTCTTTCAATTCACTTATTCTATAGATATGAATAATTTCAAAACAATTATTATTTCAATATCAATGATAGCTTAAGCTATATCTCAAGCACTTATCAATGCATTAATTGAGTGAATGAGTAATTCATTATAATTATTATTCATAAATGTTTTATCTTAAAATCATTTATATTCATAATATTACTGCTTATATATATATATATATATCTATTTCCTATGACTTTCCTAACAATTATTATAAATCAAATAATTATTGTTGCTATTAAAACAAACACTACTTTTTTCGATAATCAACAGTTAAAAAAAAATTTTATTATTATCATTATTATATGGTTTTTAATTTTTAATGCCTTTCATCATCAGCTATGAGCGGAAGTTATTAATTTTATTATACTATCTTTATTTGAAATTATTTAATTTTTAGTAAAGGTTATAATTAGTTTATAAAGTTATCTAACTTTAAATATCTAAATAATTATTATAGATCTACTGTACTTATCATGTGTTTAACCAATAAAAAAGTTAACACATTAATGAACACATATTGAGATCTATTTTAAAATACTTGTATTTAATTTTAATATTGAATTGTTTAAATAGTAAATCAGATAACACTCTAAAATGCGATTATTGTAAATAAATATTCATATTTTGAAAGACTTATCGCTAAAATAGTGATTTAAAGACTAGTTATTATAATAATTTAAGTTAATGTTATTTTAAGTAAAAATAATTAACTAAACTTTTGATTACTCTAATATCATATAAAGATTTAGCAAAAAATACATTAACAATGAACGGTCGATAAATTTTGAAGTTTTATTAATTTTAAATAATTTTATATAACATTATTGTAATAAATTTGTAATAGACATTAGCCTTAAAATAATATACTGTAATTTTTTATAAATTAGTACAAGGGCTCAATATTAATATATATATTACAATTTAACAATTCAATTAAACAACAAATTTTGTGATAAAATAATTATCACACATTATATTTTGCATACAAGTTATATTTTGTTTTATATTTTACCAAATTATAACTTTTTATTATGTCATATATATATATATATATATATATATAAATATATTTTCAAATTTTAATAATAGTGACAAAATAAAAAATTTTAATCTATTTGTTGTAATATATTATTGTGTGTAATATACAACTATATTAAAAGTAAAAAAATTTAATTATCATATTTAATAATTGCAATAATAATGAAAAAGTATAATAAAAGCAACAGCAAAAATCTTGTCCTTTATTTATATATTATAAAATTTGTATTTATATGAAACTTATTTCAAAACCAAATTAATTTTATACAACAAAAAGATTATAAATTACAAAAACCTTTGCACAAAAACTAAGCAAAAATATTATTTATACATAAATTTATATTAAATATTAAGATAATGCTAATAGTGAACTAATGGCATAAATAATTAGCCTTAAATGAATCATTGTCTCAATTATATATACAAAAATATTTTAGTCCTAAATATTATTACCAACTGATTAATGAGTTATGCGTTTGGGATTTAATCTCTCATAACTTTTTTCAACAGTTTTTTGTGTTAATTTATATTTTGTTAAAATAAAATCTTTGTTTATACGTCAAAATCATCGATCATTGTTAGCCTTAATTTATATCCTATATATAATATTTAATGCATAATAAAGTATATGTATTGTGTACTTACGTTAAAATGTAATCAATAATTCAAAAAATTATATTATTAAATTTCTACGCTAAATATTAGATAATGTTTTGTAAAATATTATGTTTTGATAAATTAATTTAATAAATAATATATTTTTTGTCATTTATATTGTGTGGCAATTATTTATTTTGTATTTGATCATTATATAATAAATTATTAGCTTTATTATAATTAGATAAATACTATTATTACACATTAGTTTAGACTATATATTATAATAATTAACTTAAAAAATATAAATGTCATTAACTAAGTTGTTGCGGCTTTTAGTTCAACAAACCATAAACTTATAGATAATAACAATTATTTTTTGTTGCATTAAATAATTACAAATTCTTGTCGTTTTTTCCCTAAAAAACTAATAATCAAAATAAATTCATATAATCTTTTACATCGTTTTGATATATTTATACAACAAAACAATGTATTGCATAATTTAAAAGCTAATATAACAACAAACAACTAATAATAATAACAAGACATCAACAAAATTAATCGACAAACTAAGTAAACTAATTTGATAAACAATAATAGTTTAGATAAGCTAATACACGTAAATGACAGCTAATGTCAATTGACTTATAAATTATTATTACATTTTAAATATTATTTGCAAATATCATTGAACTTTAATTACCAGACAAATATGTAATATATTTGATAATTATTATTAAAAGTAATTACAATTTTTTTATAACTTTAGTATAACTAATGCATAACTTAAGTATAAAAATTGTATAAGATATAAGTAGGTATTGATATTTAGGACCAAAAAAATAAACAATTTATAAATAGCTATTTGTAATCATTGGTAATCTTATATTAGTGTAATTATTAGCTTCATTAGTCTCTATTTATTTTATATAAATTAAGCAGTTAGCAATTTATTAGTAAGTTACAAATACATTTATGTATTAAAGTTTAAATGATGAAAAAATCAATTAATTGACAAAACAATTTGTATAATGATAAACATTAACAATTTAACTTATATCGACGCTTAAATTGCTTTACAAACGATTAATAATTGAGGCATTTAATGAAAAATTAATTGTTTTTTGTGTTCAATCAAAGTTTACCTCAAATTTGTTTTACTTTATATAAGATATTTTGTTGTTGGAGTGGCCGTTGTCTTAAATGATGAATGATTTATATACTATACTTAAAAACTAACAATACAAACAAACAAACAACAAGGTCATAGCATATGAAACTATCTAATTAAATTTTAAATTTTGGTTTAAATGTTTATACTTTAAATACATTGAAAATATATACATTAGTATATAAATAGGCCAATCAGGTCCATGAAAGTAATAGTAGTTAATACCAGTGCTGACAAATATTGCTCTCTAACTGTCAATCATTTACGATATTAAGAAATAAATGATTTTAAAATAGATAACGTTAAAAGCAACTAATTTATATAATATATTAATAAATTAATATTGTTAATTGTATAAAATAAATTTATATAAGTAAATTTACATTATTACTTTATAATTAATATTTTTCAATAATTTTTTTTATTAAATTTAAATTATTATAAAGTCTTCTTAAAAATATCAATAAAAATACTAATTATATAATATTTATTATAAATAATTCAAATTATAAAAATTATAAATTGGTAATATAAAAACATTTTAATACATTTTTATTAAAGATATTATATTGATAATATTATTTTATAAATACAATAAAAATGCTAAATAATAATAGAAATTTTATTAAATTATATTATATAATAAAAACAAAGCAAAATGTTTTTGCATCAAACGGAAAAATTACAGAAATTGTAAAATTTATTTAATTTATTCATAGTTTATAAAAATATTTCCGATACTTTAATATTGTATACAACAGTATATTTAATATTAGGATTAGTTTCAATTATTATAAAATGTTAAAGTATTGAAAACATTTTTAGAAACTATGAATAAATTAAGTAAAGTTGACTATAAGCTCATAAATTTATAATTGTTTTGTCGCTGTACTACAGTATATATCAATAATAAATACTAAAATATAAAATATTATAGAATTACATAATCTAATGAAATATATTTAACAAATTTTATGTTTTATAGTTGTTTATTTTATTGCAAAATTAAAAAATAATTTCCGATAATAATAAAATTATATATAAATTTATATATAAGAAAGTAATAAAGAAAGTAAATTTAAATTAAAAAATAAATTAAAATATTATTTATTGATACTTTTAATAATTAATTTTGATTAAAATACCTTTTAAATTGACACAAACTAATAGTGCATAAATTTTTTAATAGAAATAAATAATTATTAAAAAATTTTATATACATATTATAACAATTAATTTTATTTTATAATAATACAATTTTATAGATTTAATAACATAACATTTTAACGACAATTTTATAAAAGTTTCTTTAAATTAGCAAATAATAGTTTTTAAAAATATTCATAAAATGTGTATATATTTTTGATAATATTTTTAATATATAATTTAATTATTTATTAATTTTTTGTAATGTTCAAAAATTATTAATGATTTAAATATTTATAATTAAGTTTTATATTTATAAATAAAATAATAAAACCGTGTTCTACAAAAATGAGTATGACATTTTTTTGTTTATTAATTAATACAAAAAATTAATGTAAGATTAATGTTGTAAATATTTATTTTATCGAAAATAATTAAATAAAATTGTATTTAACAATATTTAAATGTAAAATTTTTTATTATAATTATAGTACAGGTTATACATAAAATAAATTAAAAATTCATATAATAAATTAATCTTATTTATTAAATATAAATTACAATTAATTATAAGATACAATTCATACATTTAAAACAATATACAATACTTTGTCATTAAAATATACAATAAACTAAAATTTATACAAACAATTATTATTACATGTTAAACGTTTGGCACATAAAAGGCTAATAATTAAATCAATAAATGTTGATTAAAATAAATTTTTTATTAAAATAATTGCCTTTTTGTTATTATTGTTATTGTTGTATCTTTTTGTTTTGTTGTTTCTTTGCTTATATTTTAAGCAATTTTAATTTTATAAATAATAAATACATTATTTGAATCAATGCTTTATTATTAAGATATATTTATGGAAATTTTATTATATTTATAATTTTGTATATCTTTTATATTTGTTAAATGAATTTACATTTAAAGTGTTGTATATTTTCAAACGCCATATATTAACTATCATTAATAACTAAGTTATGATTATTGTAAATGTCTTTTTTTTGCTAAATTGTTTTTTCAATTATTGAAATTCACATTTATTTAAATGTAAATTAAATGCTTTCATATATATGAAAGAGATACACATATTATTAAAAAGCTAAATAATAGTGGTACTATTGAATTATCTATTTATTTATTTGATTTGCATTTTTAAAATTATAAAGCTTATAAATATTATGGCTTTTATAATACTGTACTATTTGTATATAATTATATTGTAAGTTCATATTGAATAGCACATACAATCACAGTGTTTTAAAAAATAACTTTTTAAAAGCTATTAATAAATATACAGTACTTTTTTCAATTCAATAGACATTATTAACGCCTATTTATGATAAGAAGTTCCCATTATTTTTGCTGTTTTGTATGTTTGGGCCAAACTTTGTGATTACTAGTTTCACATTTTCTATATGTGTTTTATATGATTGTTTGTGTGTTTGTGTGGGCAGTTGTTTAAACCATCAATTTGTTGCTCTCTCTCTCTCTCTCTCTCTCTCTCTCTCTCTCTCTTTGTATGTGTGTATAGCACACTGTGTACAGTGTGCTATACAACGTTAATCATTGACTTATGAGTTACACAAACAATAATTATTGTCTTAAAATTTTTGAAACCCATGTTTTTGTTGTTTAGTCCAAAGATTGGCAGTCAATAAACCAAAACATATTAAGCCTTTTAACAGCACTTTTAACATAAATATAGTCCGTTTAAAAATATTAGAGAAGTCAAGTGTCAGAAAACAAATCTAAAATCTAATTACAAAATACCTGTGGATTCACTAAATTGTATAGATTTTTATCGATAATTGAGAGCTATTTGGGAGGGCATCAAACATAACTAACAGTGCTTCAATATTTGCAAGTAAGTGTGTGTGTGTGTGTGTGTGTGTGTGTGTGTGTGTGTGTGTTAAGGATTGATTAAATTATTTTTTGGTTATATTTTGAAACATTGTGATAGTGATAAAAGATATTTCTTATGTCATATTAAGATTAAGGATAACTATCTCTATCTCTCTCTCTCTCTCTCTCTCTCTCTCTATATATATATATATATGTTTAGCTATACATTGACTGGACATTCATCCAATCATCGGTTGATTATCTGCCTTTCTGTCCGATTTGAGGGCTAAACATAATGATTGATAGCAATTGAATGGTATCGAAGAAAATCATATAATTTGTTTTATAAACAGTTAATCACAGCAAATACCCCGTATGTCAAAATGTATGCGTTTGTGAGCACAGGTATAACATACATAAAATCATTGGGAGGGATCTAAAAACCATCAAAAAATAACACAAATGTATATATATATATATAATGTAAAACACATATAAAACAATATTGTTTTTTTGGTGGTGATCTTCAAACGTGTCTAATGTGGTGTACATATTTAACTAATGTTAAGAAGTATATCACAATCACTATATTACTAATAGTGGCGCCAATTGTCAGCAGGTGTTCCCCGCACTTGTATCGCCCTCGAGAACAGGCATAACATGGAGAGAGAGAGAGAGAGAGAGAGAGAGAGAGAGAGAGAGAGAGAGAGAGAGAGAGAGAGAGAGAGAACCATTTAACAGTGTTTTCAAGTGTTTGTTACAAATCTAAATGTTTAGCCAACTTTCCTTAAGTCCCTTTTTCTTTAAATAATTTTTTTTTTGAAAACTTCTACTACTTATTAATAACAAGACATACGTCAACCTAACCTCTAACCTCTGTCACAAATAAAAGCTTAAACAGAAAATAATTTATGTTTAATTCAATGATCCATTCGGTCAAAAAAATGTGAACAAATCTTAAGTCAATGGTTACCTCCGAAAGGAACGACACACTAACATAAGCTCATAGAGAGACCACCATTGAATAGAAATCGTTAGCTGACCGGCCAAACCAATTGACTGTTACAAACTTCACGGATCTGTGCCTAAAGCTTGCATTACATGAGCGGACAGTTAGCATTTTTTACAATAGTTGTGCACATGTATATATTTGAGTGAGGGAGTAAATGGAGTATCTGTGTGCACTGGTATTATAATAATGTACTATATTTTAGATGGTAATGAACACATATTAAGACAATATTTTAATACTGAAAAAAGAAAAATAGTAAACTAAATGTTTTTCAATGATTTTAAATAGAAAAAAGTGGTAATAATTTTAAGGCCAAAGTATTATAATTTTGTTGAAAAAATTACAATCATTGGTCTAACACTAGTCTATCATTATATTTAATAAACTTTTCTCTCTTCAATTTGAAGGGTAAATACATGTTTTTAAAATACACTTAAATAGGTGTAGTGAAGGAGCATAAAATCATAATAATAATCTCATATATAGTATAATCACGCACTTGTACTCTCACTCACAATAAACCCTTTCCCTATTTTATCCTCCCTGAGCCTCATAAAGTTCATAAGTGTCAGCTTTAATAATAAACTTTAAAAAGTAATTTATATGTTTTAAACAGACATCTGAGGAGTATTTTCTAAATAATTAGTGATTATTTCAATATATGCTATATTGTAGTCATATATATATAATTATAGATTTTTTTGCTTTTTTCTCAATCTTTAATATTTATGTGTATTTCCTTTTGTTGTCAAACCTAAAGTACTATTAATTTTGTTAATTATTTTTCAAAGTATTTTTTTAATAACAAATCCAAATTCTTAGTGTATATTATATACAATATATACCTTTAAATGTTGTTTATTGTATTGTTGTTTTGAATTGTTAATTAGTTTTTTTTTGCAATTAAATTACAGCGCAAAACACTTATATAAACATTTGAGTCGACTATATGTGTGTAACAGATTGTTATACGATTTTCGGGACTCATTTGACACTAATTTACTTTGAAATAAGAGTATTAGTTATTAGTTTTGTAATTCAATTTCACGCTAATTATGCACACATTTTGACTCAAATTATGCTAATTTTTGCTGACACTAAACGCTCGTGTCTTACAATATCACATATGTTTGCTATTTTGTGTATACATTCATAAATAAAAAATTTTAAAAAAACTGAAACATTTTTGAAACAAAAATATAATTCTCAACACTTGATGACTATTTAGTTACTAATGAATTGGAGAGTCAGTCAAACAAAAATATTTAACTTTTGCAACAAAAATGTTAGTAAAGGCAACAATGTGTTTGGTTTACTGTATAAAGTATTTATAATAAATTATCCAAAACGATAAAAATATTTCAAAAATGCATACTTTAGCTTATAATATAAGTTTTTAAATGTGTGTATTTAACAAAATTATTGGGACTCAAATTTCAGTCACAAATTGATCACTAAGTGAATTAAATTGAGTAGTTTTCATTTTTTTCATTTTTTTGTTGTTGTTAAAATCTGGTATTTAATTTTATTTACTAAATATAAAATGCAATTTCTATAAAAATATTTAAAATAAATATATATAAGTAAAAGTTTCATAATAATTAATTAAATTACATGTAGATATCAAGTATTGTATTCATTAACGTGTTTTATAAAATGTTAATAATTAACTAAATACAGTAGTATTTAAAGTGTTTGTGTTGTCACTCATGTCATGCATTGAATGAATATTTAACTAATGAAATGACTGTTTGAGTGGTTTTAACACAATAACACTTAATTTTATAAAACTCAATGACATTTAGGACTGTAAAAGTAGACGATTGTTATAATAATTTTTGTAAGTTGTATCTCATAATTAAAAATAAAAATTTTGGGTCCTAACGTTCATATGAATATCATCTACTAGTATATACTGTAATGTTGTTTAGTATGCATTGCATATAATGAAAAAGAGTTAGTAAATCATCATTTAAACAATTTTTCAATTGTATAATAAACTATCAAACATGCAATTGTATATATTAACTGATGGTCTATAATTCATTAATGGCTGAGTTATAGTACATTATACTGTATTTGCATACATACTGTACTTGTGTTTCATTGGCAAAACTCATGCAATACTTAAAACAGTGATTTGCTTTACAATCATTAACCCAAGTGTTCAACTATTCTCACATTTATATGTAATGTTGTAATTCATTTCTAATGGTATTTACTTGTGTTTCACATAAATATTATTAACTTCACAATAAAGACCAGACTTTCTCTGATAATAATTATTAGATTTAATGAGACAATACAACCGACGTTTTTATAATTTATTTATTTAAAACAAAACTTTATATATATATATATATCATAAATAGTTTAGTAAAGTATTTAATTTATTTGTAAGTTTATACAAATTTAAGCAACTACAGTATAATAAAACAAATAATTACAAAATTTTATGTAATGCTAAATTACTAATGTATTATGAATTTTATTTAAAGAATTATTGTTTATTATTTTTTATTTATGCCATAATATTCAATATTACTAAATAAAATATTTAACAAAAAATATTATTAAGAAAATAAAATAGTATTTTAATAATTCAATAAAAGATAAGAATTTCTTAAATTTATATAATAAGCATTTGTTTAACTCTTCATTACATTAATAATGCTTTTTCATATTCAAACTATAAAATTTAAATTATTATTTAAATAATTAAATAATTATACAACTATTTAATAATTATATATATATTATGTTTGTTAAATTAATTATTAAAATAATTTTATATAATTGTTTGCTATTATTAATTAAAATTATATTAATGGTATAACTTTTCAAAGAAATTACAATTGAAATAAACTTTTAATAGTAAAAATATAAGATATAAAATAATATTGTTTACACAATAAATATATAATTGAATATTAAATAAAATATTTAATGAAATAACAAATTTCTTTAATTATTAAAGATTACATGTCAGGGACGAGTACTAAAGGATAATTATATAGAGATATATGAATTAATGGTTAACTATAATTACAACAAAAATAATTAAAATAAATAAAAATAATTATTATTAGATTTTAAGTAAAGTTGTAACTAATAAAAACAAATTATTTCACAAAAACAAAGGTTGTTGAAAAAATATTGCAAAATGTGTTAATTAAAAAATTACTAGTTTTCTAGATAACTATCGTCTATATAAAAAAATTTAATCTGATGACTGATATGTTAGAAGTTTTTTTTAAAAAAACAAATATAAACAATAATTTTTTAATCATTATTATTAAACGTGTTAAATCAAGTATGTAAAGTGTTAATAATGTTGGTAACGATATCTATATAATGTGCATGATTTTTGTCTAAGTAACAACATAATTAATATAAAAAACTAACTATGCTTAATTAAATATAAAAAATTACAAAACAAATTATATATGAGATATTGCAATCTTAATAAGTAATTAAATTATGAAAAACATTGCTCTTATATTTTTGATGCATCTAATATGCTAATATAAATAACTAAATAATAAAAATTATCAAATTAAATAATTAATATTTATACAGTATTTATATAATAAAGTAAATTATATTTATATATATATCAATAAAAATAAAAATATTAGATTTCTTAAAGTATTTATTATACAACATAATTCAATTCAATTATAAAAATAAATCTGATTTAATGTAATTATTTGAACACAATTTAATATTAAAAACTTTATATTTATAGTCTTTTAATAGATTTTATAAGCAGTATTCTTAGGTATGATTCAAATAATTTATTACAAAATACAATATTAATAGACAGTTTTAATTTAAATTAATTGGCCACAAAAATTAAACTATAATAATGTTTCTATTTTTATATAATTTAATAATTTTTGATTAATTTCTAAACAGTAACTCACGTTTTAAAAGTTTTGCTATTATTATCATAAAAAATTAACATTAATATAATTTACATGTTTATGCTATATGTTTACTTTAATTAAATTATATGTAAACTATTTGTATGCATAATTTTTTTAATTAAAAATAATTTTCCGTATTTTTATACAAGAAAAATGATTTTCAAATTTAAGTTAATTACTAAATGAGGGGAGTGTTTGTAAACGTTTTTAATCATTTTATTAGTCAAACGTTTAATACAAACTTAATAATAGTGTATAATATAGCTATACTTATTTAAAATTGTTCATTGATTTCAACATACCGTAAAGCAATGCCTCAATGTTTATGAAAAATTGATTCATTTATCTTAATTGACTTAATTTGTTGGACAGTATTTAGAAAACGATTGAATTTCTAATAATGCTTTTTACTCAAAATAAGTCACGTTTTTTCGTTTACATAGATTTACGCAAAATATTAATTTTTTATTCAATGCTAAAACAATATAATTAAATAAAAACTTATGTAATAATAATATAGTGTTTATAAAAATATAATATTGATTGGTTGCGTGTAATTTGCCAAAAAAATATATAATAAAATTTGTTTAATATTTAGCACAATTAAAAATTATTAAAAAAATTTTATTTTAAAAACTTACACGACTAAAGTCAATATATAAAAACAAAATATATTTAATATAAAATTTAAATACATAGAATCTATCACTATTACATTGTTTATTTAAATATAATGTAACATATTCCCATTTGCTAAAATTAAATTTTGTTATTACATATTAATGTATTTGTAAAAAATTATTTAAAAATATTAGTTATAAACATTTTCAGATTTACTAAATTAACCGAAAAGTTTTGTCAAAAATAATTTTAAAATGATATATAAAAAATTTTAATATGTTTAATAATAATTGTAAAATATTATAGTAATCATTAAATTTTAGAAAAAATTAAATATATTATATATAGATATTTATTTAAAGATAGTTTTAAAATTGCTCAATTTAATAATGATTTAACTTTTTAATAAAAAAAGTTAGTTTGTAAAACAATAATTAATTAATAATATAAAGGTTATCTAGATGTGTTAATAAATTTTTATAACCTTTAATTTTTAAAATTTTTATAGCTCCCAATTTATATAATAAAGCACTAAATTCCAGTGACTGCACAAAAATAATTAACATTTGTTTAAACTTATACAGTTTAAACTGCATTTAAAAAAGTAAAGCAATTTTCTCATAATAAAATATATGACATTTTTATTGATAATTTTTCCTAACATAACCTTAATTAAAGGCAATTTAAAGGAGATTCATGTGTTTGTGTTGTTGGCTAATGACAGACGTAAACCCCTTTTTAGTCGTTTTATACATCTATTAGTCAAAAGTTAAGAAATACGTGATATGAAGGCGTTTATTATTATTTAAAGTCAATTGTTGGACCAAATATTGCCAAACAATTATTATTTATAATATTATTTAATGTCATAAAAAAATAAACTATTTTATAGCCTATTATCACAATATTGTCTCATTGCTTAATCATATATTTGAATAACTCAATATTAGATAAATTTGCTATTTAATTTGTTTACTAATATACCAATGAAATAAAACAAATAAAATTTTTATTGCAAACTCAATAATAGTAATTCTGTATCAGTAATAAACTATCTATTAATTTGTTAATATATGCTAAAGTCATGCAAACATTGTTCACAATTATAGTCCAAAAAGGATTTATTTTTCTTGTAATTGATGCGTGAAATTCATTGATTAGTTTGCAATTCAAATAACTAAAACAATAATATCATAAATAAATTWAAAAAAAAGTCTATTGGATTGCCTTTTGAATAACATTTTCATTGCAATTAAATTTTTAAAAAATACTAACTTTTAAATGATAATAATACATTGTTTTCGGCAATACAATGTGTGTTATCCAGTTTTAATCTTAATTTAATAATATACTTATAACAAATTGTTTGGTTAATACAGTATATTAAGCACTATATTATTATATTATTATTATTAATATTATAACAATCCATAAAAACAAAACAATTACGGCGCTGTAGTTTTGTATGTGATATAAATTCGTGATTGCAATAAATATATGTGTGTTTGAATTTATGCCGTCAAATGCAATCAAATTATACTAATTTATAACACTTAAATTGTGTAAATCTATATATATATATAGTTTATATAATATGTGATATAATTTGATATTGTTTAGGGGGTCTTTCCTATAGGAATCTTACTTTTATATCAAACAAATTGATGCCATATTTAGATGTTTTTAGTGATAATTTTGTTGGCCATTAAATTATAGCCTTTTAACTAAAGTCTCTCTCTCTCTCTCTCTCTCTCTCTCTCTCTCTCTCTCTCTCTCTCTCTCTCTCTCTCAAAACATTAGATCCTGGATTTTGATTAATAAATATTTTATACACACTTTTCTACAGTTGCATACCATATATATAAATTTATATATAATATATAATCCTATATTATACTCTATACAATACATAATGTAAAATTGTTGCTCTATCGGTGTGATAAATATCAAACTAATAATCATAATTATAATATTACTCCTAAATAGCTAATCATAAGTTTAGCAAATATTTTTACCCTTAAATTAAAGTCAACACTAAAATCACTATGAATTAGAGGCCAAAACAAAAAAAGTAAAAGAAAAACTTTTTAATATTATAATTACAACAATAAAAGTTTAAAATGTTTTTAAACTCTCAACACTTTGAATATAAAAATGGATTTAATTTAATCAAACTTTTTTACATAAAAATTCTTCAAGAGATTAAGTTTTTTAGTATTTAGTTTTTATGCTGTTTTTATGTTAATAATAATAATTTTTTAAGTTATAAATGCAGAGTATTATATATATATATATATATTTATAAAATATCCAATTATTAGCAAAAAATAATTAGTATAGACATAGATATACGCAAACTACATGTCCTCATATTATTTTATTAGACGAATATTTTCTCATTATATATGAATCATATAATATAATAGTTGTTTACCGAGATATTAGACAAAGAGACAACTAATAAGAATAAGTTTTGAAAAAATAAAAATTTTATATTTAAATTATTGTCTTTTAACAAAAAAAAAAGAAATATTTAATAGCACTCTATTTGGACCTTAAATTATTAAATTACATAATAACTAAATCAACGTTAAATTGCCACATAGTCTCTCCCATAAAACAACAGTAAACTATTAGTTAAAATTGTTTTTATTTTTCGAGAGTCTGAAAATTATTACTATAATCATCACTCCGGTATATATCCTATTCCCTATGGGCCGGGAGTGGAGAGACGATTATTTGTATGTGAATAGAGAGAGAGAGAGAGAGAGAGAGAGAGAGAGAGATTCATGTAATGCTATACATCCCGGTGTTGTGCAAGTAATCACAGTTTTTAAATATACTTTTGTCTGTAATTTTAAGTATTACCACAAATAAGACATTTTTGGGGCCAAACGACACTTGAGTTAAAACTGAGACATTAATTGAGTTTTAAAAAATAAGAAAAAAAATTATTTTTTCTTTATTTTGTCATTTCTAGTGTACACACATTTGATTGTATAATTTAAATCTCAGGAATGGCTATTAAGAGATGTCTTAATTTGAGATTAGACTCTGAATTTTATTGCCTAATAAAAGCAATACAAACTAAATGTATTCCTAAAACATATAAATGAAGAGTAATTTGTATTTTTATTATTATTATTATCATTGCTTTTCAATGTATAGTATTATGGCTTTTCAATGGGTATTAAATAGCAAATTCAGAATTAGTTTAAAAACATAAATATGTAAATTATGTGGAAATACTGTACAAAGTATATTGAATAAATACCGGAGCCTTAAGGCGCAACCAATCATTGGCTTAGGCACCGGGCTTTAGGTACCGGGCATTAGGGATCCTTAATAGCCGATAATTTTTATTTTCTCTACTTATATAAGAGATTATGTTTTATGTTTTACGATAAACCCATATCTATGTCTGTCTCTCGCATTATGGGTATATTACACGCATATTTTTAAGCGATTAAATGTTTATAACTTGTATATAATGAGTGAGTGAGAGAGAGAGAGAGAGAGAGAGAGAGAGAGAGATCGGCAATGTGTATGTCTAATAATTTTGTTTATTGGTATTAACAATAACCATTTAATAATAATAATGATACACTGTGTTGTTTTTGCAGACATAAGATTTACAAGTATTTTTTTAATATTAAGTTATTATCAGTTTGTATAATATACAGTATATAATTGTCTAATAGTAGTGTTATATACTCCCGGAGCGGTTATTTTTTATCGGCCGAGCATTTATTCACTAACTTAATGGTCAAACATAACATATATTTTATAAGGAAATAAATTATGTTACATCTCTAATAAAACTAATATCTATTACTAGTTTAGTGAAAAAACTAATTTTCGTGTTATTCACACTTTTATTATAAAAATTTGCCAATAAAAAAGTTTATTTTATTATTATTATACACTACTAATATTTAAATTATTTTTATTATAATCATTATTAGTTTAAATTACTCTTATTTTTAGTAATCAGATAACTTATATTTAGTACATAGTATTTTGATACTATTAGTATTATTACAATGCATACTAATAATTTGCTAACAATTTTGTATAAATAAGATTAATGTTTTGTACATTAAGTGATTCAATCAATAGATTAATTTTATCAATAATAATAATATCAATCTAATAAATGTTTAATATTATAACATTATGTTCAATATATATATATATATATTTAAAATTTTTGGTCAATTTTGTGCTCAATTACAAAGATTTTACTACAAATCCTTTGATATCTGTTTGTAAGTTTGATTTCAGTCTTAGTATTGCTTTTGAATAATATGTAATTTAAATCAAAATAATAGTCAAAAAACAGTTTTATTTCATTTAATGTTTTATTTTGTTGTATTGTATATATTCATAGATAATAAAAATTCAAAATACAAATATTAACAAGTTTTTGTAATTTAGTCAAATATAATGTAATTTATTTTTAAATTTTCATTTTAATTTTTTAAACAACTGAATAATATGTTTACTTAATAAAACCATTTGCTTTTAATTTATAACAAATACGTTTGAAATTTATTGAACATTAGTTTTTTAATAAATTAAATTAAAATCAATGAATCTTTTTTGAAACTAAAATAAATAAAAAATTTTATAGCATATAAAAATTATTTTTAAAATTTATCGTTAATTATAATAATCGTGACTTTTTCTAAAGTCAATGTTTTTTTAAAAAATATATTCACTAAATACAAATCTATTTGCTAAACGTGTTTACATTATAACTCTTTTTCATATAATATTAGATAAAATTTATATACACCAGTATTTTGCACATATTTAGTCTTGATTTATAAAAACAATAATAATTAATTGTTTTTTAATATTGATGAATAGCATCATAATTATGTGAAATTTTGCACAAATTAACATAAAATATTGATTTCATGAATATTCTGATTTATTTTAATTTGTTAATTGAAAAAAAAACATAATAACTATTTATTTGTTAATAAACATTAGTTTAATTTTTTATATTTCAAAATATTTATGTTTCTATGCTGTAGATCTGTTAAACTAATTAAATTAATTTTTATTTCTTCACATTTTTGATACCAAATAAATCGCAAATTTAATTATAACTATTTGTTTGTTATATTTCTTACTTAAAATGTTCATAAATTTGTTTATCGCAAACTTAAATCTTTACAGAAATTTAAAATTTATCAACAATTTTATTAAAGTAAATAATTTATTATTTAGTTCAGTAAATTTAATTTATTTAATATTTATTAATATTAATTTACTTTAAATAAAAACAATACTATTTCAACTTTTTTAATTTTGATAATAATAATAATTTGAATACAAAGAAAATGTCACTAACCGGACACTAACCTAATAAAAATATCTGACTATTGCTTACAACCACTTATTACTAAACTCTAAGTAATTTATATTACATATTGAAGTCAAATAATTATAGCATCCGTTAAGATAATTATTAAATAATTGAAGCAAACTTTAGTTAAGTTAACAAAATAAAACTTAAATCATATGCAATATTAAATGATATTTAGGTAAAGAAAATGTTTCAATGAATTTAATTTACATTTTTTAGATTATTTTAATCTAAGTGTTACCTCACATGGATGTGCAATGCATTAGTAAAATAGTAAATAAAAGTATCATAAAAATTATATAAAATGTGATATAATTATAGTTTAATTGCTATAATATTTGATTAAATCTGAAATTATTATAGAATCATTAAAATCACATTAATTTATATTTTAGATTTTAAAGTTTCTATTTTAACTGTTATAAAATTTTATAAAATTATCGTTTTTAAAATATAAACAATATATTTTAGTACTGTATTAGTAAATATTGATATATATTGTATATATATATATTTTATATATATATATACAGTACATACATTTCTTTAAATGTTATTTAGATTATATGAAGTGTTTTATAAAATTATACTTTAAAATGTCTAATTATAAGTATTATCTCATAGATAATTTACGAAAAATTTATAAAATAACAGTTTAATATTTGTATAAAAATGAAAAAATAAACTTATTAAAATTAGTAAATTATATAAACGCAAAAACATTTAACTAATTTATAACATATATACACTAATTTATACAATACAATTGTACTCTAAATTTATAATACATAATAAAAATATTATTTAATTATTTATTAAAAGTTAAGATTTTTTTTAATATTTACGTTTTAGTATTAAAATTTAATATTGATAAGATCTTTATAAAATTAATATTAAATATAATTCAGATTTATATTAATTTTAATATTTTTTAAACAACAATTATTAAATTAAAACTTACAAAAATAAAAACACAAATAAAAAAATATGAATTAGAATAATAATTATTTATTTTATTAAATTAATAATAAAATAATAATACGCTTCCATATCAGATATTATCAATAAAATGTAAAAATTATAATATTTAAAAATACTAAAAATATTTTTGTCTTAAATTAAGGTGAGTCTATATTAGTAATAATAAAATATTTTTTTGACATTTAAAAAAATACAAAATTAATAATTTAAGTTTGACGCAAAATATTTTAATTTAATATTATATTATTGTTATTTACAATTTGAAATTACGAATAATATGAAAAGTCATCTCAACACTAAAAACAACTAATATTCAAAACATTATACAGTATTTACTTATAGCTATGTTTGAAATTTAATGTGTATTTTAAGGCAAACGCCCACACCTTTAATACTTTAAAATGCGTTACTTATAAGATATTTTAAAAATAATTTTATTGCCGCTAAATAAAGTGTTTTTGTTTAGTGTAAAAATCATAATTTTATTTTTATTATCGTGTTTTTGCTTATTTTGAATAAATTATATATGATATTTTATACTCGCATTTAACTTAAAAATATATAGTATATATATTTCCATAATATTTTTATCATTTTATAATGTTTTAATTTATTTTATATATATGTTTTTATAGCTAAAAAGTAAATTGAAATAAAGGGCGTATAATGTGTTGATAAGAGTAAATCATAAATTTTATAATATTTATAACATTTTATAAATTTAATTGCAAACATTTAAAATATTATCTTTAAATTGCACATTTTATAACAATATTTGAAAACCATTAAAATAAATTTTATATAATTAAATAATTTGCACAAATATTTTTGCTCTCATTTGATTACAATCTAATTGATATTTTTAGCCATCATTGCTATAATGTAACACAATTGCTGTAAATTATATGTATCAGCAATGGATATGATTTATTAGTTAATTGGTTCTCAAATATCAGCACAGGTAGGCATATCATAAATACAGTATAATAATAATATTGATAAATAGTAATAATTATAAATACTTGTTTGTAACTTTAATTGGCCACAAACATAATTAGGTCATTTTGTTTCCTAATTATCTATTAAATTAAGTTATTTTTAAATTTATAAAAGTATATTATAAGTTATGCTAATAAATAAATTATTTATAAGATAAATCTAAAAAATAATAGTTTCCAATATAAATTTCAAACATCTGTTTAGTACAAATGTCAATAATTTGATTTATTAGTTAATAATAAGTTTTTATTGGTAAATGTCATTGTTGAGTAATTTTTTAAAATATATAATAATTAACAAATTTAATAAATTTAAACTAAAAGTATTATATTATTAATCTTTTATCTTAACCAATAATGTAAATAATTTTATGTATACTTAATAATAATATAATAACTAAATCTAAATGGATTTGGTTAAATGATTTAATACAAATAAAATCACATTAAATACAAACAATTGTAACACATTTTTAAAAATTAAATAACTTTGCAATTGAATGTAATTTCCAACAATTTTTGTAAAACAAAATTTGTCATCCAAATTAATAAAATATTTAAAAATTTGTATTGATATAATTTTTAAGTAATGTTGAACATTATCTCAATTAACATAATTTCTCAATTATTTCTATCATATTATCAGATGTGATATAAAGTTATATAATAAATAGCAAATTTGTGAAACTGCTGCTAATACAATATATACTGTACAATACTATACAATTGTTACAGTAAAATGTAATTATGTTTTATATATACAGTATACAAGTGATTGTATTATAATTTACTTGTATAGCAATAGTACTGATTATTTTATCAAAATTATTATCAAACCTTTCATCTCATATATTAATATAAATTATCTTAAAGACCCAAAATATAAATTATAATTTATTTTACTCATGCAATTAAAATAATTTATTATTTTTATTTATTTTATAAAATAAATATATTTATTAAATTCTGTTGAAATTTTAGAATTAAAATAAAAAATAATTTATTTGTTTCACTACAAGACGAGTATTACTGTAAATACCTAATAATAATAATAAGCAGATGTTATGTAATTTATAGCAACAAATAAAAACATATAACATGTAATCCTTAAACTCAATGTCATAAGAGGTTTAAAGCAATTGATAAGTAAGTATGTGATGTTGTTTTTTGGCTCAGGTATGTTTGGATAGACCGACCGATCAACCGACAGGTGCACTAATTTAGATGTCAAAGACTCCCATTTTGTCGTTAATTGCCATAAATTTAATATTTTAGACGAGGATTGAAGCCATAATAATATAATATATTTGTCATATAATACATAAATGTAGTAATTATTTAGGAAATTATAAATATTTAATAACATATTTAGATTATTAGTTGAAATAAAGATATTATACATATTTTTTAATATCATATATATTTATATAATCTCCGATTTATGGCGTGTTCATGACATTTAAATTATAAATGGTATTTTAATTTGCAATATATTGATATATATAAAGCAATAAAATTATCAATAAATGGGCAAAAAATTTTATTTTTACGACTTTTAAATATTAGCTTTTAATATATAAATATTATAATATTTTTATATTTAATTGAGATTTCTTAATATCTCATACTTAAAATGCTTATAAATAAATAAACCGATATAATTACATTATTTGTCTAAAAATATTTTAACTAATATTCAATGTCATATTTTTCTAATAATAATATAAATTACATTATATAATATTATAATAATAATACTAATTTATCATATCTATAAAATAATATCAAATGTTATAAAGTTATTTAATAACATAGATTTTACTAATTCAAATATGCATTATTAATATTAATATTAAATATAATAAATTATTTTACTTTATAATTAAATTTGATTTTAAAAATTATCATCGATTCACACAAAATCACATTGTTTTATAATATTTATGTAATTGACAATTGATTTTATTTAAAAATTGACAAAACTGTAAAAACTATTTTCTAAATAACTAATTACAATAATAAAACAACTTGAATCATTATGATTGCGTTTATTATATAGTTTACTTATTATTTGTTTTAATTAATTTTTTAATATTAAAAAACATTAATTAAAATCAATACAGTAAACTATTATCATTATAATCTACTCAACAATATTAAAATAAGTAATTTAGGTTAAATTTAACAATTTTGAAGTAATTAATTTGTCATTAGTATTAATGAAATATTGATTGCAATGTAAATAAAGTAAATTAATTGACATAATTATTCAATTTAAACAAATTACTTTATAACTATATATGGCATTTAACAAAATTATTAACTAATTAGTATTGAAAAATATAAAACATTAGTAAATTAAAACAATTATTTGTGGCAAATAGTTTATGCAAACATTACTATAAATTATCTTTATTTAACAGTTGACTTGAGTTTTAGTACATATAATAAAAACACAAATTAGTGATAATTTAATTATATTAATAACAATATTATTTATTTTGATTACATATTTTCCTTAACAAATAATAATAATAATTTGATATATATAAAGTATACTATATTGTATATCTTAAAAAGCAATTTTTCTATAAAATTTAATGATTAAAATTTATTTTTAATTACTGTTAACTATTAAGTAAATATAACTGCTTTTTAAAAGCAACTAATTTTAAGCTAATTTTCTTTCTCTAGGCTATTGATTATTTGGCTGAAAATATAGCTTATATTAGAGTCAATTATAGTTAATTGCTTGAAAATAAAACAATAAAAACAATTTACGAATATTTTCTTATTACTATAACTATTGAATAACACTTTAATTACAGGCTATTATTGACAATAAATATGTTTTTTTTAGAAAAATAAACTAAAATGTTTCAATTTTAATAATTATTTAAAAAATCAGTATGTGTGGGGTTAATCTTTATAACAGAAATAATTATTTTTTGCAATAATAATTATCATAAAAATATTTAATGAAAATATAATGTTTATTATACTATTTTGAATAATTAAGCCATTGATCGCATACATCGATAATTGGTTTTTTGTTCAACTCTTTAATTAAGTTAAACTTATTTAATAGATGCCAAACAAAAATAGTTAATATATTTTTATTTTTTGTTTATTTACTTTGTGTTACCAATCAACTAAATTGGTATTTCAATAAATTTAATTTATATTTGGTTAATTAATATTTTATAATATATAATGTTTAATAATAGTAATTATATATTATAGTTAAAAATAAAATGTAATTATCTCTAATATTGCATTAATAACTAATATATATCTAAATTTTTTTATATTATTTAGATCTTAATTAACGCAATATGGATTCATTAATAAAATATTTTAACAATAATTTTATTAACAAATGTATCAAAACAATAAATGATAAATTTTTATCAATGTTTGTAAAGTTGTTAATTAATTAATTTTATATATTAAGCAGTTTACAATAATTATATTAATTATTTTCAATTTAATTTCATATTAAAAGTAATTTCAACTAAATAAAAATTCTAATATATATATAATATTATAGTTAAATTGTAGTAACTATAGTATTAAACTATAGTTAAATTATATATCAATAATATGCTTAACAATAAACATTGATTACATATTATTTGTTTTTAAATTATAAGTAAAAAACAGTTTATTAATACTTTATATTTCTAATTAACAGTAAGTAATACTAAGTATTGATAATAACAATAATAACATTCAATCAAATGTTTAAATAAAGTGATTTATGAGATTGTTATTAAAAAAATTATCTATATTATCTATATATTTATACTGTTTATTATATATATAACAATATACTGTAATATAGCAATTATATTGATCAAATTATCAGATATTATGCACTTAATTGAGTTATTTGTATAAATAACTATAAATGTATATTTAAAAACTTGTTTTGATAGCTAAAATAGATTTTTTTGTGAAAATTATTTGATAGAAATTAAAGTTTAGGTTAAGGCTATTGATATATTAATGTGTTTATTATACATAATTGAATCAAATTACTGTAATTTTATTTAAATAAATTATAAAAGAAAATCAAAATTTTTAAAATATTTACTCTAAAATTAATGTTGAAGTAGTCATTATAATGTGTTTAACCTGAATAGGCATTACTCAAAATTAAATATATACAGTACAATACAATTAATGTATGCATGTATTAAAAATATTATAATAACATTTAATATATGAAAAATTTATATTGCGGTTTTGAATATATAAAATTATTTTGTTTTTTATCGTATAACGTAACTTTTGGTTATTATTTTAATATTAATTTTAAATACAATGTTAACATATAGTGTTATAATAAACTAATACTAATGAATATGATATTTGTTGTAAATAAAAATAAAATTATTGAAGATTATTATTAGTGTTGTTTTTATTTGATTTTTAAGAAATGCATATATAGTACAGTGTTATTAAGTAAAAGATTGTAATGCAAATTACATAATCTGAATTTGTAAATGTTTTTAAATATTTATTTATATTCAAATTATTAATATTGAATATCAAATTTAAAATACTGTAAATCATATATACTGTATGTCTCACGAAATATCATTTAAGTTGATTGTAATCATGATTATAGTCTCTATAAATAAAGACGATTAACACAATTGATATTATATTTATACATTTTGTTATTTAGTATTAAATATATTCAAATCATTAGATATAGATTTAAAATTTTATGAGTATTAGATGCTGTATAAAAAAATTAAAATTCATAATCAAATATTAAAATGTTTTTGAATTCAAATTATTTTACATAATGTAATACTGAGTAACTTTCAAATAATAGTAATTTTATAAATACAAATAAAAACATTCAGATAAGTTTATCATGGTCATATTACAATTATTGTATTTATTGCATAAATTATGAAAACTTTAAAATAGTATTAATAGACTTGAAATTGAATGCATAGACTTAATGATGTTAAATGTCGTATTCAATATTTATAATATATAATTCAATAAATAATTTGTTTAATAACTGATCAAATTTATTATTCAATCAATTTTTCTGCAATTTGTAAATAAATAATATACAGGTATTATAAATATGAAGTTTTAATTAAATTGAAATTACTATTTATTGTTTTTAAAAACAATTATAAAGTTCTATAAATTAAGTTTAACTAAAAATTAAATATTTTTTATTTAAAATATATGAAATACAAATCATTCAATAACTACTGATTAGGATTTGAAAAATACAAAGTTTTGACTTTTGACTTTGTATAATACAGTATAATTTGATTGCATGTAGTATACATTTTTTAAAAACATATATTATATTAAAAAATTAATAACAATATAATTGTTAGAAAATTCATTAATTTTATATTAATATCAGTTTTCTAAGAATAAAAATGAAATAAATTAAGATATTGGATAGAAATTAAATAAAAAAAGTAATATCATATTTATATTATTATGTGTTTATTTTTGCTTATATCAATGATTTTGATTGTAGGTGGCGCTAACTTTTATATTGTATGCCAATATTGGTCATGTATTATACAAAGATTTTGTCTCTGCCAAGATTAGTAATAAGTAATTTATTTCAAGTTATAAATAACTCAAAGAGAAAATAAACAAAAATTAATTAACGAAATAAAGTTATTTTTATTTATTTTTTTTAAAACTCAATAATCTTTTAATGGTTTAGACATTATTTATTTAAAATGAATTTATTGTCACATTTAATGTCAGATCAAGTGATATCATTAGCTCTTAATTGGATAGTCATTGAATGATAAATGTTTTATTATATAAGAGAAGATCACTTTAATTGATATCAAATAATAAAAAATCATAAGATATATACTATATATATATATAATGTTGAATATAGAAATATATAGTCAACATATTTGTGTTTAATTGTAATTTCATATAATGTTGCTGTTATACCACTAATTAAATTAATAATAGTAATTATTATTATATAACTTATATTACATAAAGTATCTCATATTTATGATATTCAAAACATTTTATTTTTATTCATAAAATAACCATTAATCTGCATATTTTTTTAATTACTTATTTTTTTATTAATTAATAATTAATAAAAATATTAAATAATATATATAAATTTATTGGTATTATTAATGGTAAAATATTTTAACTTAAATTGCTAGAAAATTTATCATTTATATTATTATTATTATATTTTACTATACTCTAAAGTATTTTTCATAGTATTTATAAGTATTTGATAAAGTTAATAAAAGCATTGAAATACTAAGTTATATAAAATTATAAATAATAATTATAAATAAAAGAATTCTTTTTAGCATGTTTAAATAAGTAATTATTTTATAATTATTATATTTATTAAAAATATGCAAAATTATGTAAAATTAAATAAAACTTTAATATTATTAGTTTTTATTAATGCTTAAGTGTATTACAATTAAAGATAAATATTGATCATTATTTTAATATTAATTATTAATATCATAGATATTTTTGATTATATGTAATTAGTTTATAAATCATTTTATTTAAATACATTAAATACACAAAATTGCATATAAATTATAATCAAATTAAAATAGAAAAACGTTAATTTGTATCTTACAAATGTCATGGAAATTATTCATGTAATTAACCCAAATAGCAGTTATAATATCATTTAAATTAGCCAGGATAATTACCAATTAATGTTAATATTTGATATTATTTGGTTACTTAATTGGTTTACTTTATAAATTTCATTTCATTGACCATAATATAAATTATACAAATTAATTTTAAAAATCAACTAAAATAGTGTTATTACTAACATTTTCTGAGTACTAAACTAATAATTTTAAGCAAATAAAAATAAAATACACGAATTTATTTTAACTTATTTGTGTAATTGATTAAAAAAATTAATATTTTTAACTTATATTTTGTATATTCGTTAGTATAATTAATTATTATATTATACTAATACTGTACTATTATACTTAATATTAATAATTATTAATATATTTATGTTTAATATTAACTAATAACTAAACTTCAATAAAATTTATTATACATGTATTATATTACTTATTTACAATAAGTAAAATATAATATATGAATAAAGCTATTGTCATATAACAAATAAAATTCAAAAATAATTATAATAAATTATGTCTAATATGTACACAACTACTTGTTTTTTTAAATTAATCAAACAATGTAACGATAAATACTAAATACTTGGGATTAATATTTGATTATTAATATATTGATAAATACTAATTTTATTTTATAAATTAAAAGTTTATAATGGCGTGGTTCACATATTACGTTCGCACTTGAGGGGAGGGGGGTTAGCCAAAGCGAACTTTTGCGAACAAGGGGGAGGGGAGGGTAGAGACTTTAAGAACGTTAGCATTTAGATAATATATTATTTCTTGTGGTGGGGGGGGGGTAGCGGTTAGGGATAAGCGAACGTAATTTTTTAAATGACTACATGCGAACAATTGCGAACATAGGGAGAGAGGGGGTCTAGATTTCTTAAAAAGTGCGAACGTAATATGTGAACCACGCCTAAGTAGTATTATAACTTATACTAATTATAAACTTTTAAACTCAAATGTAAAATGTTATTTTCACGCATATTATAATAATTATCAATTCCTATGTATTAAAGTCTATTATATTTGTTTGATATACAAGTTATGGTTAGGTTTGTGTAGGTTTTAGGTGTTTCGCACTTTTATTTTTATCGATATGTTTTAAGGACCCAAACAAATGTTTTCAGTTAAAAAAACATTGTTCAATGATTGGCCGACAAATTATAATTTAATCGATTATTTTTTTATTAATCAATATGACTATTATGAGGGATAGATATAGAATACAAGTCCGGTATAATCAAGTATATTAAAACATTATTTTTTTTAATTAACAAAATTTAATTATGATAATCACTATATAATATATAAATAAATTGCTTTATAATATATTTAAATTATAATATAATATTTAGTTATTTACTTCCATTCTCTTTGTTTTAGTCTTCAATCGTTTCAATTAACGATTTATAAACTGTTTGATTGAAGTGATGTGTTGTGTAAGTGATGTAATGTTTGAGATCATACACCACTTCATGCAATCATTTCTATAGTATGTGTCCTCAGTTTCACATCCAATATGTGAAGTCAGTCTTAACTGCGATGACCAGTGTATGACATACCTGTCTGAGCGCGATATCAACTCAACGCTGACCACAGTGTCGGCAGTTGTGGTCATTGATTACCGTTTACTAACATTCAATGTAATGGGAGGACAGGTATGGGTTGTGAGAAGTGAAAACATTTTCAAAAATTAAATACTTTAATTTAAATTAAACAAAATTAATGTTTATTCAACAAATTAAAAATCTAAATTATCATTTAAGCAATTAATTAATTTGCTTATTATATGATTTAAAGTTTAAATCAATTTCTAAAAATAAATTTATATAAATTTATTTTAGCACATAATTTGATTATTATAGTTGAAAATAATTGTAATTTTCTTTTATAATTATGTGAATACAATACTTTACTTTATTTAAAAAAATTTTCAAACATTAATATTAATTTATATTATTTAGTGTCTTATATGAACAGACATCTGACGGCTAGTATTATAATTAACTGCAATAATGTATAAAATAATTTTCATTATTTAGTTATAATTTTTTATTTTTTAAATACAGTATCTATTAAAAATAGTTAATAATAATAATAATTAATTAAATACAGTAAATAAATAATGTATGTATTACAAATAAAAAATAAATAAAACTAATATAAAGTTTTATAGACAGCAAATTTGTTAATATTTGTTAGATTAAGAAAATGATGAATATATGATATCTTATAAATTAATCAAATGTTTGAAAAATGTTATAACAATCATAAAGTTATTATTAGCTGTCATTCATCGCGACCGCACTGACCCGCAAAGTGTTCAAATTGTTGATGACATTCACGGGAACAGCACTCCCAGTGTGACCAACACTTAGCCCGAGTAGTCAAACAATTTTTTGTCAACATTTGCCGCTTGTATTCAAAATTATTATTTGATAGCTTAGGTGTTGAACTTTGTAGTGTTTGATTAACTTTTAACGACTTCACAACTAAATTGTTTTTATAATTCATGTGTTGATTATAGAGATTGTCGTCAACTAAATCTGAGTTATGTTTCTGTGAAATGTATTTTTGTACCGAAAGGCCGTCTATTTGTTTGTGACGTCCAATCAATAGTACAAACATTAGTATAAATAATAAGCGTTGAAAACTATGATATAATTGTAATCACATTAAGATTTATAATACATATATTACAAAGTTTAAGTAAAATAATATATTTATAAATATATTACAGTTTAATATAATACTTACATAATTGGCATAATATTTGTTTGAATTAAATAATAAATAAATATTATTATCAAACAAATAGAAAATAAATTTTTGTTTTTTCCCGAAAGTTACAAATTCTTAATTTTTAACAAAATATAATTTCACTTTCACTTCATATGTGTGTTGAAACTCAAGGTTTTAAAACTTAAAGATGAAAATCAAGTTTTTTTCAATGAAGTTGTGATTTATTAGAAGTTTTTGTCAAACAGTAAATCAATTAATTTCTTTCTTCTCTCTCTCTCTCTCTCTCTCTTTTCATTTAACTGTCCCATAATTTCCATTTTGACAATAATAAAGATATATTATCTAAAAATATTTTTTCAATTGAATTGGTAGTAAAAACAACGCACAGTATTATATAAACGAATTATGGATTTAAAAACAAGTATCGAAATATAATGTTAAAATTATTAATAGTAATATATGGCTATGAATTTTAAGTAAATTTTTATATATCTATATACGTGTTGTATACTATATTGCATACTACAGTATATTGTATAATATATTGTATATTAAAGTATTGTCAAAATAATTTAAACTCGTTTTTGCTTTTAAATTATATTAAGATATTGATATATTAATAATATTCTATTTTAGTATATTATATATTAAAGATCTATTAAGATATTAAAGTTTTAATAAGTTTTATGTTTTCGTATTTAAACGTAATTTATAAATTAACTAATAATTTAATTTTGTAAATAATGCCAAAACATGTATTTATATCAAATAAATTTTAATTACGATAAATTGTTTTCATCAGCTTTTCTCTACATTTTTTGGGATATGTAATGCCTATTATGCATATCCTTGTTCTAACATACCTGAGCTGACATTTTTATTATAATTTTTCACAAATTACATATTTTATAGTTAGAAAATAGTTTAAGTTAACTCAATATTTGATTATACTTTTACAGAGAAACTGTATAGAGAAAACTAGTCTAAACTATTTTGAAAATGATTACATTATATATTATTAGGATTTTTGATCTCATAAATACTTGAATTAATTAAAATTTATAAATTATAAAATCTAATGAATTATTTGAAAAGTTTTTATGTTGTAAATAGGATATAACATTATAACGATTAAACAATTTTTAATCTTTAAATAATATCAATTGTTTTCTAGTATTAACTAGACTTTAGATAGCATTAATTAGTAATATTGATAGCAGGCATAGAAAGTGTCGGCTCTTAGAATAATTTTTTAAACTTATTTTATTAAAAAGTTACTCAAAATTAATTAATGATAAAATAGCCATTTTGTACAATAATATATTGCTATTTATTAGGAAACTTTTCAGATTATTCAGTGAATTACTTTTTAAGTTTTAAATCGATAAAGTTGTTGACTGCCATTTTGACTCCTTCGCACATATTTAATTTTTTCGCCATTCAAGAAATTCACATTGATCAAACAAATTTTAGTTTGTTAGAGCAATATGTGGTAAAGATAATGATTCATCAACGGCTTCAATATATCTTATAAATTTGTCAAAATTTTATTATAAAAAAATCATGTCACATTTTCATTAGGTTTATCCATATATAATTGAGTTTTATTATAAAACATTTAATTTAATGATACATATTTTCTGCCAATTAAAACCTTATTTCATTTTATTGTTAAAAAATCAAAGGCCAATATTTCTCTCATTTATTTACATAAAAACCTTCGATATATCTCTACTATATTTTTTAATTTTTTGATTTTAAATTATGATGATTTTTTAAACTTATTTTTGTTTTTCACATCAACTCCTTTTACTTTTAATTTTTTTTCTTATGTCTGATAAGTCATTACATTTAAGACTTTAAGATAGGATCATTAAATGTTTTTAATCCCCATTCTTACATTAATTACAAAATAATATTTAAATTTTCTATCTTATCTTTAATAGATGTCATGTGACGTTAAGTAGTGTAACGGACTCATTTCAATATATATTTTAATTATTCAATTTCACACTTAAAGACTAATAATAAATTTATTATTTTAACAAAAAATAGATAGGTAAATATTGCATGGGGCCACACAGATAAAACGTTACTTTTGAAATTTTTATTTCCGACAGTTTCTTTGCCTGCTATCAATATATATCATATAAGAAATAAAATTTGTTTTACAAATAGTAAATTATTTATATTCAATGTTTATATAAATTATAGAAATAAAAGATTATTTAATTTGTTTTAATTAATTAAATTTTTTAATTAAATTTCTATTTCCTGTTATAAAAATCACTATATTATTGGCTTTCAAGGATTTTAGTAAATTATATCTAAATTAAAATCATCTTAATTTTAGAATTATTTCAATTAATAATTTAAATTATAATTTATCATTTAATTAAATTCATAACATTATAAGTTATTTAACCAGTTTTATCTACTTAATTTTATTTGAGATTTAATTGATTATAAATTTAAGTTTATTTATTAATACTTAAGTTTTTAATTAAAACTAATTTATCTTAATTGTCAATCATATAACACAATTAATATATTGAAAAACGTTTATTATCTATTGCATACTTAATATGATAAAAATATTTTAWTAGTAAAAATAATATTGTTTAGTATTTAATGTATAGTAAATTTTATTAATTATTAATAGTAAGTTTATTACTTATATTTATATTATTCTATGAAAGTTTTGTTTTGTACTAAATATAAAACTAAGTAATATTAAGTTCATAAATAGTTGACATTTTAATTATTAATTTATTTTAACAAAGTATTTAAAATGTTTCATAATATGATTATTTACATATATCATGTAATCATGTACTAAATGCTTATTTATTATAATTACTATTTTATTTTTTATTGCAATTAATTTATTACATAAATAAAAAATAAATGTTACATAAAATACTTGTTTAGAGCCAAAAAAACAGCGCAAAATGCAATGACAAACMTATTGTATATTAAATGACTTTATTATATAATTATAAATTTTAATAATATAAAACAATAATTAAAATGATAATAAATGTATGACTTATAATTGTTATTGTGTTATAATGAAATGATAAATTAATATAATGAGTTACTTTTAATGATAAAACATAAGTATGAGACAATTATCACAATTATTTTTAAAAAATAAATATATTTTTCAACATATAGTATTATTTATTATCTAAATGATTGTCTATTTGTAGCTCTTGACTATCGCACATAACCTGAACACTACTGGGCATCGATAGAACTCTGGAGTCCAGCGATGAGTCCCGGGAATGGGTGGGCAATGATATGGTACCGGATCTGCTCTGGTATTCAACGTATTGTTGCGAATAGATATACGAAATCATGGGATCGTCGATAATGTGCGTCGGCTGAGAACGGCGTCTAATAACACTATAGACGGCAATGAATATGCCGGCACATATACATAGAGAACCGGTAGATACAAAACTGGTGCCGTAAACACTTTTGTCTTTTTCTTTATCATTATCTTTATATGACCAATACATTAACAGTCCAAATGTAATCATTATAAATCCTAATATACATAACAATAATGTTAAGTTTATTATTCTAATATTTCGTCTCGAAATCATATTAACTATTTCTTAAAAATGATCCAGTTCAAATTCATAATTTTATATTATACTTATAATTTGCAGTAAAACATTAATATTAACGATTATTTTAAGTTCTTTTTTTGTTTAAAAATATTTTTTATTATACAAAACAAATTTTGATGAAAATAAAATAATTATTCAAAACTAATGCATATTTTAATAGATGATTGACATAAATTTATGTCTAAAAATATATAATAAATCACTATTTGTATTATTTGTATAAAAGTTAATTTTGTCACATATTTTTTTATAAAAACGTTATAACATTTTTATATTGACATTCATTTATATTAAACAATTTATATAATTATCGCTAATATTTACATTAAAGTAATTATGTACTGAATTTCAAGTTCACTAAAACAGAATAAAATAATATGAAATTAATTTTATTTTTGAGGCCAAATAGTTTCCGTTATATCACAACAACAGCACATATATCTATAATATACAGTATGTATAGTATTTTAACTCTTATAGACAAATGTTAATATATTACATAAGAAACTCTCTTATATTGCAATAGAAAATGTTATTTATTTACGTTTTTATTACATGTTGTATTATATGTAATAAGATATTTTCAAAAATGTTTTTTATTTTCAAATATTGTAAAAAACTTTATACATAAGTGTTGCACACAATTATTATAACATGAGGACAAGCATTACACAGTTATATTCTGGACTAATATTATTTTATATTTTAGTCAGTCATAAATTAATATTATACTTTATGTTAGAAATTAAAATTTTTATTGTTTGTGTGAATCATTAATGTAAATTCAAGTGCTGCCTATGATTAGGAAACGGTATGTGATAACTAAATGTAATTAATTGACGATAATTGTTATGCCGACTACTATTACATAAACGAGTTGCACAATGATTACTATTATTACTATAATATATTACTATAATATATTAATCGATTTTATAAAAGTATTTTTTTAAATTTTATATTGATATAATATTTTATTTATTTTAATATTTATTTCTTATAAATTTATTAATATTTTCAAAGATTAGTATTTTTATCTTTATTTTTTTTAATAATTTAAATAATTTTTAACTAATGTAATTTTAATAAAGTTATATATATATATATATATTTTTTCAATGTCACAATGATTATATAATAAAATCAATGATATCAATCAATTAATTATAATTTATTGTTTATGTTTCTTTTTGCTTAATTTCATTTATTAGTGTCATATAATATAAAAAAGTAAATTAACAACGTTATTAAATAATTTATTGAAAATATGCATAAATTCAAATTATAATTATAATAATAATAATTAAATGTAGAATCTAATGATTTCTAAAATTATATATATAATTATTATTTTTCTCCATAGTTTTATTATCCAAAAGTTCCCTATTTTTGCTGCTCCTGGGAATTCTCAGGGAATTTATTTCCTTGTTCTACAACCTATTGAACTCTAAATAACAAATATTATTATAAGATTTGAATAACAAATGAATTAAACTTTATTTTGAGTGTTATTGTTAATAGTATGATATTACTAAATTTATTGAGTTGAAATTGATTTTTAAATATTTAAATAAAATTTTATGAAAAATATTAAATTTTTGGTACTATATATTGTAAAAATATAATATATATTTTCCTTTCTAACGACGAAGGGATGGAAAATTGGGATTTTATTAGGGAACTTCCCTCCCTTTGAAAGTTGCCCGAACCCTACTTAATTATAATAAATTAATTGCAAATTCAATCATTATCACAAATTTAAACAACTTGAATCATTAATAATAATATAATTTTTATATAAAAAATAGATTTAAGAATAATTATTTTTTTTAATTTTGTTTTGCAGTATTATGAAAACTTATATTACACATAATTAAGTTAATAAAAAATAATTATAAACATTACAATGTATAATGATACTTTATGATAGTTTGATAACTTTTTATGAAATGTTTATATTTTGTTTATATGTTTGTGAAATGTAATTTTAAAAGATAATAAAGTTATCCATAAAAAATGAAGTCCTATTCAAACAATAAATTTGACAAAAAAATAAAGTCCGACATTTCATATCATACTAAGTATTCATTTAAAGAAAGATTTAATTATTATTTTTTTGGTGATATATTAGGAACAGTTAAACAATTAGAAATATTTTCGGCAAAGTTTTATGCTTTAATTGCACCGACATTTGGACAGTATGTGTCACATGAGAAACACCCGTTCCGTACATTTGTCAAGTATTTGCTTGTTATCAATGACTTTCTAGTGGCCTCTCGGTTTGTAATACTGGCCTACATTAACGAGCACTGGCTATTTAGCTTACTGGGCGACTCATTTTATGTGTGGGGATCGAGTAGATATGTGTTTTCAATGTTTTTCAGTCTAAGTTTAGCCGTATTTTTAGGTGACATAACTTTGCTTTATTTTGAATTAAAATATAAATTATATTCACTTGAATTTATACATAATTTACGGTTAACGAGCAAACAAAGTGCATTGAGTCCCAAATATTATAAAAAATTTTGCGCTAAACTAAAGTTATTCAACAAAATCTCTTATCCGTCGCTATTTTCCGCAGCCATAATCCCGGTGTCGGTTCATATGATAGCTTCTGCCTATTGTTATAACTATCACTCAGATGTCAATCATTCAATTATTGCTTACATCATATCAAACACAATGCTAGCCATTTGGTTGACACACGCCGTGGCCTACGGTTATGCCGTCTGTTTTTTATTAAACTATGCGGTAATAACTCATTTGAAATACCAATTTTGTCAACTATGCGATGATATGCGACTAACTATTTATTTGAAAAATGAAAACAAAGTCATCAAACTTATTAAAAAACATCAATCAATATGTTTAGACATTGAAAAGATTAACAATTATATGAAATTTGTTGTATTTATCTGTTATTTTTGTTGTACACCCGGTATGGATATTCTGGGGTTTCTATTGTTTGAACGGGAACTTCATTTTATTATAAGGATCGCATGGGTATCGGCCGGACTATTCCTGTTTTCTATACAATTAGGTATAAACCTGATGTGCGCTTCTCTATCATCGACAGCAATCAAATCAAAGAATATTCTCTATTCATACATCAATCAGAAGTGTCTGTCGCAAAGGTCACGGCTAACGATAAGCATATTTATTGAGCAACTATGCGATAATAATACCGGTATCTATTGTTTAGACATATTTATATGTAATCACTACGAGTTTTATCAATATTTATCGTTTGTTTTTTTCACTTATTTTCTAATTAAAGAGTTTATGTCAGTACTTTAAATACTGTTATATCCATTATCACTTAAATGCCTCTAAATTATAGATATTTTGCTAATATAATAATAAAATTTTAAAATTATATACATATAAACGTATCTTTATATATAATATTATCAAATATATTTAAATTACGGTACAATAAAAATCTCACAAATTATTATTATTTTGTATATTTGATTATAATAAAAATCCAAAAACAAACATTTTCACAATCAAATTGTTTTAATAAGACATTTTTAATATAACAATTGAGATAACATTACAATAAGTTTTGCATTACATTACGGGTACATCTTTTTGTGGCCTTTTGGACGGCGGTATGAGATGAGCCGGTAGTTGAATAGGTAAGTCGTGTCCATCCAATTTCATGGCCATCAAATACATGGCCAGTGCAAATTCATCCGAATCCAATAGAGTATCTTTATCGACATCAGCCAATCGGTAAATCTTATTGAGGACACCATTTGGTAGCTTTGACTTAATCATCTGTGATTTCACTTTATAACTGGTAATCTTGTCGTCAATAGGTCCAAGAGTTGCAAACAATTTGTCATATGATTGCCGATCCTTATCGACAATCCATTGTTTATCCTGAGAGCCGGCTTCGATACCTTCGCTTTTATAATAACCAAACGGAGACTTATTTAACAAATCAAACTTTCCGCCGACAATCTTGAAGACATCATCTGATAGATTCATTTGTTCCGCAATTATCATTGACATGAGTTTTGGCACTTCTTTAGTCATCATTTCATTGATTTGTTCAAATAAAGACCATTTGTATGCTCGAAGACGACTGAAATCGAAAGACTTTAGTTTTGCTTTCATTAACTGAAGATCAGGAAAGTCGCCAATTGGTATGTGATATCTATTCCTAATTTCAATGTAAATTGTATTCAACTTTTGGATGAGTTCACGTTGTTTGGTCTTCTTGTTGATGGTAACGATAGGCATAGACCGGTGCAGTTCACACATAAGCAATGCGTGAACTTTGACCAGTTGTGTCCGTTTGATTAGATCATTCAAAATCCTTAACCGACTGTCTTTCGCCAATGACTTAAAATCGTTGAGCAAATCTTGTTCTTCGGTCTCAAAGAGACGTCTATAATAGTCGTGTTGAAGCGGTTGATCCCAAAATGTACCGATATATACGCGAACTGATTCAGGTGTGCGCATTACTTTGGCCAATGACCACATGAGCGCACCGTATACTCGCATCAATTGTGTCGGTTCAACGGTGTCGGCCTTATTAAGAATAATCCGCATTTTGTCGTCGTGTCCGCGCAGAGCCTCAATGGCACTCTTCATTTCATCAGAAATGTCCAGTTTGTTGGCGTCAAACATCAGTACAATGCGATCAACTCTTTCGGCAAACCATTGGAGGACACCCGTAAAGTCATAGCCTCTATCAGTGCGCTGTTTTTCACCGGACAATATGCCGGGTGTGTCAACAAATGTCAAATTCTTAAGTACTGAACAATCAGTTTCAGAGATTTGCAGTCTATTGAGAAACGGATTACCAAACTTTGCCAATTGTCGAAACTGTCGGTTGGCGTCAATGGCCAATGCATTGCCCGGTATTAAACCTTCCACTGTGTTATACATGACAGAAATAAATCTGTCTGTAGTGGGTTCGGGACCTATTCTTATGCCGGGGTATTCGTTCTCCAGAATATATTTAATAAATGTTGTCTTTCCTGTCGAGTACTGGCCAACCATTAAAATGCTGGGTTTGGCCTCAAAATCGGCCGATTCGAGTGGCGGTGAGTGAAACTCATCGAAGTGGTAGTGCTTCTCCAATGGCAACACTTTTGTTTGGTACAGATGTTTGAGACAATCGATAACATTGCCATCATTTCCGTCACACTTCATAGGACTGCTCTTTTGGTTGGATGTCTGATGACTATCCGTTTTCTGTTGTAACCAACCGACCATTTTTGTTGCAGACGGAAGACAACAGTCCATACACAACAACTACAATCACTTCAATGTAAAAGTAACCACAAACTATGTTTATCACTAAATACAGGCCAAGGATGTAATGTAATGCAAAAACTTTAGGCAATGTTTAACATTAAAAACATAATTTTGTAATAACTTTTTAAACGACAGTTTTAAAAGAAAATAATATTTGAAAAAAATTGTTTCTCGCGTTTTAACACTTTTGTTATCTAATCATTTGCCACTCACTTTGATTTTTATTAGATCATTAAATCAATGTTTCATTCATCCAAATATACAAAAAAATCTGTGAACTAATAAACTTTGATTATATGTACATAAAAATGATTTATTTATCTCTTTTTGTGCAAAATTTACTATAAAAAATATTTGTATTCAAAAGGTTAATATAAATATAAGATTAGACAAACTGCTTAAAACTTACAAAATTAATACTATTTATATATAATAAAGCTATCATTCAAATTGCATGCATAAACACTATAATTATTTATTTATACTGTTATCAAATGTATTTAATATCTCAATATATCGAGAATTTAAGCAAAATAAAAATTATTTAAAATTATTTGTTTAATAACTGAAATATTTTTATTTTAGAAGACTATCTGATAAAATGTCCACTTCTGCACCAAAACCAGAGTCCAAAGATATCCCATTTTCGGCTAATGATTGGTCAGAAATAGAGAGACAGGATTCGGTGCGAGTCATACAATTGGGTTCCCGACCGACCATTTCAGTAAATGATATGAGAGTCCATACAAAGTGTTTCAATATAAAGATCAGAATATTCTGTGCATTGCATCGACCTCTGGGTTATGCAAAACTCTATCACTATGTCATTGTAATCGCAATTTTATTCAGTATTATTGTCTTAAATTTGATGGCACCTGAAGTGGAAAAAAAGAATATATTCATAAACAAAGGACCCACTTATGTCAAAGTTATCATTGATTTCATTATTGCTGGTAATTAATAATTATAATTATCTCATTTAAATCTATTAATTATATGAATATATCTATTAGTCATTTTAATAACTGAACAATTTGTGAGATTGTGGTCGTGTGACTGTATTATTAAATACAAGGGTCTAAAAGGAAAGTTATATTATGTGAAAGATTATCGGTTTTCCCGATTAATTGATGTCTCGGGAATCGTAATATTTTTGGTCTACAGTTACAATAAATTATTTATTCAGAGTCTTGGTTTAGACAGTGTATTACGTCTCATACATTTGACACAACTCTTGCAATTGCACCGCATTTTATATCGTGTACTGAAGTTAATGATTGAGACAATTATATCCCAAAGCCAACAGATCTATATAGTGATGATCTTTGGGTGGATAACATTGACGTTCACAGCTTTTTGTATATATTTGATTGAAAGGGGAGTCAATCGCAAAATCGATACCATTTCCGATAGTTTTTGGCTAACATTTGTAACATTTGCCACAATTGGGTTTGTCATCTGTTTTGTCATTAGATAAACGTTTAATAATTATTATAATTGATAGATATGGAGACTTATCTCCGATAACAGTAATGGGAAAATTGGTTATACTTTTGTTGGGATCATTAGGTGTAGTGTTTTTTGCATTGCCGTCCAATATATTTGGTACGGGATTGGCCCTCAAGATTGAGGAAAACAATAATCGTTCGACAGTACTGTCCATTCCAGCCGTTAAACTCCTGCAGTCTATCATCAGATTTCATACGTGTAACAAACGCTACGATACAGACATCAATTGGACTCAATATATGAAATCAAATGGTCAGCCATTGACACCACAAGACAGAGCTTGCATTAGATTTTTGCGATTATTGATGTATTTAAAAGACAAAAACAGTTTTAAAAGAATAATTGGATTACAAGACGACGTCTTAAAGGAACAAAACACTAAAGAGGTGTCCAATCGGTTGATACATCTCGAGAAGTCTATCAATGTTCTCAACTATCAAATCAATCAACAAAAACAAATCGTTACAAATATCGACAAATTATTAATTAAAATAACAACAAAAATTAATTCAGACCAGAAAACAGACAAATAATTTCATTAATTTATATTTTTAGTATTTATTTATATTTTTTAATTTAATAAAAGAATAATTTTAATATATTTTCACATATTATCACTTTAGAAGTTAATTGTAAATACAGTATTACTTAAATAAAACTATTTTCTAACAGTATTACAGTATTATATTAAACTATAATTAAACTAAAATAATGATATTTGTTATTTTGTGCACACATTGGTTGAACAAACAGTTTTTCTAATTACATGTATTTCTGCATTAAATCGTTTCCAATGATTAAACTGATCCATTTCAACACCAATTGCATTGATGAGACTCATCGATACAATTGTACAAACAATTAGTGAGAAAACTAAAACAATTGTTGAATGCATTTCACTTATAGTAATGTTTTGCATTAGAAGATAATGAAAGAATCCAATGAATGAGATATAGTAGAGGAATGTGAAGAACACCATAAATATCATAAGTCTTTGCCATTCATTTGTCTCCATTAGAAATGTTAAATAACTTTTGGGTCGATGTGTGAACTCTATGCCTTCATATTTGGTTTTACATACATTGCAAGTGTCGCGACCACTCGTTTGCATCCATTCCTTCACACACTGGAAGTGGACGTAAGCACCCGTTCCCTTACACGAGCAACAGGTCATCAAATTTGTCAGCTCATCCTCATCGCGACAAATACTACACATAAAATCATTTTTAATTACTTTTGAATCCATTTTCTTTGAATTTACAATATTTTAAATAATTATATTACTATTCTTTTAACTGAAATTTAATAAATTTAAATAATAGTTCAGTATTTTGTCAAATCTCGAGAAATACAGTCAATTATAAAAAAACTATAAAATAAATAAAATATTAATATTTAGTAAATTAAATAATTTATTAAAATTTTAATGAATGTAAAAGTTTTAAGTATAAGTTTTTAATACAATAAATAGTTAGATAACATTTAGTTTATTATTGTTCTGCAATTATCTCTTAATGACATCGATATTGAAATTAGTGTTTTTCCACTGCAAGTAATCTTTGATACCACGAGTAATGATTAAATAGCTATAAATGGATGAATCGATACCAAAGAATAGACCCATTAGTCTTAACAAATCTGATCCCACATTATATCCTATTTCATCAGTTCTGACAAGTGATTGCTCCAAACATATATAAGACATATAGTATTGAATTCCCAAATAAAAACAATGCGAAACTATTGTCATCTTATTTTGATTGATGTACGACAACAGTCCTTTAGGACGTGCTATTAGATGAATACCAGTGTAACGACTCTTACAAACGAGACAATGGATGCGACCGCTCGATAAAATCCACTGTTTAAGACATTTAAAGTGGACATTAGCTGCCGTTCCCCTACAAAAACATACATTTATTARATTGAAAACAGTGTCCTCTTCTCTGCAAATTTTACAAAATAATTCATTTGAAGACATCGTATACAAYGACTTAAATATTTAAATTATTTATAACTGAATGAGACTTTATATCTATAAATACGAATAAAACGTATTTAATTTTACTCTATTTTACGTATTTTAATCTAAAAATAATTTCAAATAATTATGTATTGTTATTGATTTTTGAGATTGCATTTATTCATACATTTACTTATCATTTAATATCAATGTTAACAATAATATCGATATTAATTAAAATAAACTAATATTGAATTTTATACATAAATACGAGTTATTGTGATATTTTCAGTGAAGAATTGCAATCAATTCATATAAAAATGCATTGAATTTGTTTTTCTCTATAACTATCGCTATACCGGTAGATATAATGGTTTAACTCATTGATTACCCGATTGTTATAAGTAATAATAACATTGCGACAAAAACGATTCAGATATACTGTATATATGAAATAATAATAAATTTTATTTAATTCATTCATAATCTATTAAAAAACCAGTTAAAAATGCTAGAAAGCATTATCTAAAACAAATTTTTATTGCGTAAATGACTTGTTATTATAATATTATAAACTAAATATTTATTCATGATAACCATTAATCCATCTGAGTCACATGACTAAACTATTAAGTGACAATGTTTATAACAAAGTATTTATATTTAAACTATATTTTTGGTGATGCAATACTTCTGATGATTTATGGATATTTATTTACAATTTTATAATAAAATAATTTATAGTTAAAACTTAATAGTATGTTAAACTAAATAGTTAACTGCATTTAGATGTTTAACTTAAATTTTGTTAACTAATACTCATTTTATAAATTTTATCCGTCATTTTCTCTGTTCCTGAAAAAATATCAAAATTTTAATTCTCATTCTTATACCTTACTTTTGATGCTTTATTCAAATCTAAACTTTAAAATTTTTAACTAAATTTTTTTATACTTTGGCCGCCATTTTCTCTATGTTCCCGAAGAGTTATCAAAATTTTAATGCTGATCCCCTATACCTTATTTTCGATTATCTAACCAAATCTGAAATCAGAATTTCAAAATTCGAAGTTTGAAAACCAACACACCACACACACACACATATAGAATCCATAAAACAAATTTGAAAAATTTGTTTGAAAATATAGTTAACTTGAATATCGCTAGAAATATTTTAGCACTGTATACTTAGTTTAACACATGGTTAACAAGATTTTCAATTATAATAAAGAGGGTATTGGGTGGGGTATAAACATTATAATAATTTTTCAAAAAATTTCAAATTTTATGTAGGTCAAGTGAAATTTCCCTATAAATTCCCAAATATTATAGTATTATAAGAATAAATTTTCAAGAAAACACATACATATTTAATAATCATAAATTATTTAAAAATTTTACTTTATTTTTATTAAAAAATCATAGAAATAAATTGTATACTAATGTTTAATTAATGCTTATTTTGAAAATATGTATTGTAATCATATAAAATATTTTCATTTAAATATTAATTKTACATTAAAAAATTTAAGTTTAAGTTTGAATTTAAGAATTTAGTTAAAATAAATTAATAGCAAATAGTAATAATAGAGATATATTTAAGCCCTGAAACCGTTATGTTTATATCCATTAGTAGTACTCGACTGACTATCAAATGATTCGGTCGGACTATAAGGAGAATCGATGCCATTTCCAGCCTTACTATTGTAAGCCATATTGTGATTATTAAATTTGTGATTATCATTAGAGATGAGATGCGATTGTTGGACATCATTGGGATGTAATTTGGACACAGACTGAGCTCCAGATTTATTGTCTTTAGACTTAACATTTTCTTCTGCTTTCAAATCCTTTTTAATATTTTTCGTTTGATTAGACGATTCATGTGCTGACAGCTCTCTAGTGTAAGCCGTGAATTGAAAGTATAGATTGCAAAGAGTAAGCAATATATAAAATATAGCCCGAGTTAAGTCAGTCTTGTAATATTCATTTGAGCCTTAAATTGTTAATAATATATATATATATATATATATATATATATAATACACTTATTATTTAATAAGATTTACATTGAAATTATATCTAATAATACATACGAATTGAGTAAAAGATAACGAGAGCTATCCATACGATAAGGAAAACAATGGTAACATAATTATAGTGATTAATCAAATTAAATATTGCCAACCAAAACACAACAATTGTGATAAACTGGACAATTGCTGTCACAATATTCATTGCAAAAGTCACGTAATCGCTTCCAATGCGATCATTGACTGACCAGTCGATGATCTGAAACAAAGCAACGCCCAGAATRGCTGAACTCGTCATCAAAACCAATGTACGACTCTTTGGGATATCGATTGCCATGTCTTTTGTGGTCAAATAGTTTCAATTATAGGTAAATATTAATTTTTATAATCTAACAAAAATGCAGATAAAGATAAATTAAATTTTTAAATAAACAAAGAATTGAATATTTTAAATATATTTTCACGCGAGACAACAGTCTATTAATTTGAACTATAAATCAATTACAAAATAATTAATTCATTTAAATTTTGTTTTTATACAAATGAGTTATAAATATGAAGTCGTGTCCATTCATATGTGTTTCATTCATGATTTTTATTGTCATCATTACCACAAAAGTTAAGGCATTAGAATTTTGTGATGCATTTAATGATAACAGACAACAAATCAGTTATGGTTTTAGTCACCAAAAGACCCGTTATTTATCAGATTTATATCTATTTATAAATCAAAAGTATTGGTTACTTGAGTTTATTGACAACAATTTAAATGTATATAAAAAGCTGATTATTTATAAAATGGTTAGTCATGAGAGCAAATGGTTAGGTAATGATTATGAGATGGCTTTTAATGTTAAAGACGATGAGGGCGGGTATGTAACCGGTCTGTTGGCTAAAAAAGAAGACTTCATTTATTGGATCAAATTTGATGGCAGCAATGACTTGAGTAACGCTGAAGGAAGGGGTGGCACTGATATAGCATTTAATGGTTACCGTCCTGTTATAGCTTATCTACCGGTTCCTAGAGATGAGAATCTATCGTCAACTATAGTCTGTTTGATTTATCGCACTAACCAAACATCTTCTGGTTTAGGTATTTATTACTATAGGTTTCACTCAAGTCTGTACTCAAGTCTTGATTGGAATCCACAAGATGTTACCAAATGGGTGACGGGATCACAGATTGAGACCAAATATTGGTTGGAAACTCATGTCTCCAAAGTATTGCGATCACTACAACAAACAGCTTTAGATCAATTGAAAAGTCAATTCAAAGTGATTGCCATTTTTGGACAGTTCAGTCAATTGGATTTTAATAATGATGACAACAATGGCTACGGATTTATAATATTATTTTCAGACAAATATCAAATCAAATATTGTTATACTCATGAAAAAGATTTAAGCTATGATTGTTATGACTATAGACTCCGAGTATTGATTGATTGCAATCCTGATGTAAACCATAACGATACCAATGAATCTGATTATTATCGCCAAACAAATGTTATCTACATAAACATTGTCAACAATTTAATCAATTATATAAAATCAAACAAACTTTTTATTATCGTATCAATACTAATAGTTTGTTGTCTTACAATTATTACATTATATTTTATAAGAAATTATTACTAATATTTAAATAAAAATATTTGATATAATTTTTTTTGAAGTTATATAGAAAAGTAGACTGCTTTAAATAATAACTAAATAATAGCTAAATTTAGTAAATTAGGCTCATTTATCATCATCTGTAATATCAGTGTTTGTTTTAAGCTTTAGTTTCATATTCAACTGGTCCTCCAATTGTATGGGAGAATAGGGATATTGAGTGCTTCCGAAAGGACAATCAGTGCCCACTGTTTGGGACATCACTCGTTTGAATTGATTGTCAGAACTTCCTATTGAAAATTGTTTACGACTGTCTTTAATTAAATAAATGGTTATTTATATTTTTAAATCTGTATTTAAATATTTATAAAAAATAATGACTTACTTATTGGTGATTTTGGAGACTTCATAAAACCTATGGTATTGTTGATTGTCTTATTAGATTCAGTATTGTCTTTGAAAGCTTGCTCTGAATGCGCTATTTGTTTGCTTTTGTGTCGACAACAGAGATAAATAATAATGATTACAATTATCATTATTATTAATACACCAGTAATTGAAACCACAATATAGATTGCATACGATTTCATTTCAATTATAAAAGTGTTTTATATATATATTTGTTATACACTTATACTGTAGTCAACTATTTTTTATTCATTAAATATCTGCAAATTCTATGCACATTTGAATTATATAAGTGCATGAAATTAATAATTTAATTTAATAAATACATATGCAATTAACTTTCCTTATATTGAATAGTGTCTTGATTTTTAATATAGTAGTAATTATAATTTACAAAATATAAATAATTTGGAAAAATTTGTATTAACTATAAATTACTTTTTGATTATTTGTAATAATTTAATAACTAATTATAAAGTTTATATATAACGATAACATATGTCAGGTATTATTGGTGACAACCACATTAATAAGTTAATAAAATAGTATTATTGGACAGTTAGACAATAAATGATAGCAATAGTATGACAAATGCTATAAATAACATGTTTTGTGGACTCATGTATTTGCTTACAATAATACACACCAATTGACTGATAGAAAGTGCAATATTGAGGCCACTGGTCATAAAATCGGCCGTTTGTTGATTTATTTCAATACTACATATAATTATAATAAAAATTGTTTTTGTATTTCTAATTTTTAATTTTAATTTTTAGTAGAATAAAATAATTTAATTAAACTTAAACTTATAAACTTAAGAAATTATATTTATTTTAAAAGTAATATTTATTAAATCGTTGGAAAACTACTGTAAATTGTTATAACTTTATAATATTTATATACATTTGATTAGTGTATTGACTAGTGTTAACTGAAACAAAGTGTGTATAATACAAAGCGTATAATACAATGTAAATTACATGACAATTTAGGTTTACAAAAAAAATTTAGCGCCACCTAATTACAAAAATACTAAGATTCTCAAACAAACACATGTTTTGTAATAATAATTATTTTTTTATTTTTAAAAAATTAGAAATTAGCTATTTAATTTAATTCTGGTATTGAAATATATTAATAAAATAATTAATATTAATTTTTAATAGTTTTAGAAAACAACGATTCTAATAACGATATTGAAATTATTTAATAATAATAATAATTTTAATAAAAAAATAAATATTTTATCATTTTAATTGTAATTTTTCTATAATTGTAAAATAGATCTAGTACATTGTATTTTACAAAACCAAAATTGAAAACCTTGTATTTTTCCAACCATAGTATTGACAATATAATTGTTTTTCTAATTAAAACAATTGATTCAATTTGTCTGAACTCTTCCTATAATTAGTTTCAAATGTAATCCTTGTGTTTGTTATCAGTTGTCATTGGATACCAAATATTTATATTATTGAATGACTCAATCATTTAATTCAATCAATTTATTTCGTTATTGAAAAACACATGTATTTTTGATAATATTTTTCTAACAACTAATGACTAAATCAAGTTTTACTTCTTGGGAACCGATCGGGTGATCCATTAGTGACTGACAATGAATACAACTCGTGTACTCAAAGTATACGATCAGTTGGAAGTGATGTTCAAAGATAGAGTCCGTCGAATCAAACCTACTTTTATTCGTCCTATTGATCGACAAGACTATCACCAAACACTTCCCATCATTTACTTCAAGAATTGGACTTATAGTAAGTTTAATATAAAGAAGATAWACAAAAATGAAGACTATTTTGTTGTGATTGGCGCCACAAGAAGTGCACAAAATGTTGATGAATATGTCGATGAAAATGAGGACACAAATGATGAAAATGAATCCGTTGACAGTCTTAAGGACACAAAGAGTATAATAGTTGAGTCGGACATTGAAATAATTGATTTGATTTCAGACTCCGATAATAATAATGATGACAACATTGATCTCTCTGAAGATATTTTCGTAATTAATGAATCAAACAAAAGATGTCTAAATAATAGTAATAATTCAGAACTTGATATTCAAAACAAAATTGTTATGAATGTGTCATCAGATAAAACAAAGAGTCAGGTATTGGACTCATCTATAGATAATAGCGATGAAAGTCGAGTACATAAAGACGATAGTCTGATGGCATCACAATCTGTGACATCGAATACTTCAGCGAATGATATAAGATTACCGAAGAAAAGATGGCGTATGACTCATATAAATGATAATACGATTAATAAAGTTGTAATAAAACAGTCAATTAATGAAGAGCTGATGGTTTCACCTAAAGTTAATATCTGTCCTTTGAATGACCAGATAATAGTAACTGACATACAATTAGACACTTCAAGTGATAAATCATTTGTAACGCCAAAGAAAAGATGGTTAAGAATTAAGTCTAATAAGGAGTCGTTTAATAGCTATGAAAAGATTGGCGATCAGAGTGTTAGCAATCAATTAAACAATGAATCGATTAAAATAAAGTCAAATGATGTGAAAATTAAAGACAATAATCAACTTTTGGCTAAAGAAAAGTCGACAAACAGTTTAACAAAAACATCAAATGAGTTGAACTTTAAGACGACCACAAAGAGAGAGACATTTTGTCGATTTGGTGATGACTTGACTGAACTATTGTTGTCTTATCTATCATTTGAAGATAAATTCAGATACGAATGTGTTTCTAAACACTGGCAAAGACTTATTTTTATCAAACAAAACAATTTATTATTTGACAAAAGTTTTACATACAGTAAGTTAAAGTGGAAATCATTTGAATCAATATTAAACAAGTGTTCAAATGTTACACGAATTGAGTTTACTTACAATGGATTTTATTTAAACAATTCAATGTTTGATTCAATTATTAGAAAATGTCATCACATAAGACATGTAAATATTGTCTATTATAGTAAACTAAAGCCGACAACATTGAGACGATTTTTTCAAAAATATGGCAAACAATTGAAAACTTGTTTATTTTCATTAGATTTTTCTAAAACTATTTTTAAGCAATTAATAATTGGATTGTTTCAGACATTTTGTACAAATTTACGGTCAATTGACTTATTGAAAATATATGATGAAAAATTAACAAAATCAATAGTTAATAATAACATATTATTTTCTAAGATAACCAAAATTTCTATTCATTACATTAATGAGTCCATAGAAATGCTTGAAAGTTTTGTAGCAAATTATTCACAACAAATTAAATTATTTAATGTTAATATTGAAAGAAAATGTACTAAAAGCTCAATTGATATACTAATGAATAGTTTGACAAAAATGTCGGTTTTAATTGATTTAAATTTAAAAGATTGTTATTATTATGAATTTACTAATTATTATAATGTTATCGAAGACAAACATAACGGTGCACTCATACCAAACCATCTAAACATTGTTGGCTTTAAATGTAGTCAACTTACAAAACTAACAGTTAGTTACAATATTGGTTCATCAAAATTGTTGAAAGATATTTTGAAAGCAATTAATATTAATTTTAAGCATTTAAAACAATTACATTTAAATATTAATTGTAATAAAGGAACAGAATTTAACTTTGAATCTTTAAATRGTTTAAAACATTTGACACATTTAACAATTGGTAAAAATAGTATTTTTATCCCAAATTTAAACTATGATTTTTTGTATCTAAATTTTCCAAAACTAATCTATATATCTATACCTGAATTTGATTTATTAGATAAAATGTGTGATAAGTTATTGAAGTTAACAAAATTAAGATATTTATATATTTCGCTTAATTATGGATCAACTAATTATAACTTAAGAAATAATGATATTATATATGATACTATATATGATAAATTTAATAATTTAATACATTTTGAATATTTTATCAGTTATTAAAATTAAAATAAATATCGTAATACTTGTATTAATTTTTTATGCTACTTTTTAATAATAATTATTGCTAAATTTAATGTATTAATTATCTGAATTTCTAAATATAAAGTTATTTATAAAATATTTGTTGTCATTGAAATATGAAATACAGTACATATCATCGGTAATGTGTTTAACTCACGCAATATGGTTTAATGAATTATTGTATAATATTTTTTAAGATTAWTAATATTTAACTTATGGTAATTATTATTTTTTTGATAAATCAACAAATATATTTTTTCTCAATTTTTTTAGAAAAATAGTTATTATATTGAAGAAAATGCTAAAATTTATTTCTTAACTAATTTATGTCTAATTTTCAAATTTATTTAATTTAATTGATTTAATAATGAAAATACTAAATTTTAGAGATCATTACAACAGATTTTTAAATAATATTTATGAGTTGTCATCAATAAAATTGTTGCAAAATTTTTTGTCTAATTGTCACGTATTGATTGCACCGACTTTTAATGATTATCAGAATCGTGTGAACCATAAGAAGCGCAAATATATAGCCATTGGTATCAATATTGTTAACATTGTTGTTATATTGAGATTTGTTATCATTTCATACGTGGATAAGCCATGGATTTGGATCCTATTTGGTGATGCTTTCTATATGTGGGGCAATAATAGATACTTTGCAGCAATGATGGCCTGTTGTGGCTGTGCTGTGGCCACATGTAGTGCTGGTTATATGATATTTGAAGGACAGCATAGACTTTATGCCATTGATTTTGTTAACAAATTGACATCTCAATCAACGAGACCTCATTTGAGTGAAAAATATTATAAAAAATTTTGTTTTAAAGCAAAACTTTATACACAAACATTATATCCATCTTTAATGATATGTGCAATCATACCATCTGTGGCTCATATGATAACATCAGTTATCTGTTATATTAAAACAGATATCAATCACTCAATYATAGCATTTATAATATCTAATACAATGATTATCCTATGGCTTCTCCATGCCGTTGCTCTGGGCTTTGGCGGCTGTTTTCTACTCCATTACCTAATGATAACTCATCTTAAATATCAATTTCTCGAAATCAATGACAAGATTACAGTTGCCATCAATAATAAAAACAGTCAATTATTGCTCAAATATATAGCTAAACACTATTCAATGACAGTATTTGTTAAAAATGCCAATCGATTCATATCTCTATACATAGGATTTTGCTTTTTCTGTTGTACTCCTGGTCTCGATATAATGATCTACCTGTGCTTTAGACCTAATTTGAATTATTTAGTTAGGATTGTCTATATATTAGCATTTACCGGCACTATTACCGTACAGATTGGCATAAACTATATGTGTTCAGCATTTTACTCGTCAGCTCACAAATCATTGTGTGTATTATATCGACATTTTTATATCGATTGTCCGATTTATTATAAATTAAAATTAAGTTCATTTATAGAAGTATTAAATGCAAAATCAATTGGCTTTTATTGTTTTGATTTGTTTATATGTAATAACTATGAATTTTATCAATATTTAGCATATTTTATGTCAACTTATTTTTTGATATTGTCATTTGTAAATTTATTTTAATAAAATTTATGTTTAATGTTTATAACTTATTTCAATAAAATATATAATTATTTTTAGAAACATTAAATTTTTTGACTTAAACAACATCTTAAATGAAATGAACTCAATTAAGTCAATTAACTTAATACAGTATATTTAGTACAATCATTATGATAACAGATTTTTATTTATTATATTATAATATAAACTTTATTTTTCAAAAATATAAAATTATCGATTTTTGTTAAAACTACTATTTTTTATATAAATACATATAAAACAAAAATATGAATACATTATACATTAAATATTTTCGTCATTTTTGTCTAGTCTTGTAATAAATTTTATTTAAACATGAAATAAAAATACAACAATTAATTGAAATATAATAACTAATCGATTGATTAATAGTTTACGTGATTTATAGTATAATATCTTTTTATTTATGATCAAATATAGTTATGAACTTAATATTTTCACAATTAAAATATATAAATATTTTTTTAAATGTTTCAATAATATATTTTTAAAAAAATATTTTTTTTTGTATATGTACTAATATTATGCGACATCGTATGCTTAATTGACAATATAAAATCATTTATAAAACATAGTATATATTGAACTGTATAGTTTATAAACAATTTTGATGAATTGTATGTTAACACGATTAACATTAGAAAATATTTTTAAATATAACTACAATTAATTAAATAAATGACAATAGTTTTGAAAACTTTTGACAAATAAAAAGAAACATTTATATAAAATAAATACTATATCATTGATTGTTTTAGTAACTAAAATATAATTAAGAAAAATATTAATTATCATTTTTATATACTAAGTGTCAAAATTAAAATGCTTGAAATTTTAGCCCAAAATGAATTAAATGTTATTTTCAAAGGAATCCGACATAAAGATAATCCACGAAATAAATTATTTCAAAAAATCGATGATTTAAAAGGATTGTTAGTTTTGGAGTCAATTTTAGTTAAATATAATGTATTGATCGCACCTTCATTTGATGGTTATGTCAATGGAGTCAAACCATTGAAACGRCGAATCATTTCGTATACCATTAATATATTGGATTATCTTATGGTTATTAGGTTTGCTTTGTTGTCTTATATTAACAAACCATGGATTTGGGTTCTGTTGGGKGATTCATACAATATGTGGGGATATAGTAGTGCCATAACAGCACTGTTTGCTTGTTTTGGATGTGCCATAGCTTTGCTCGATAGTATGTATATTATATGTGAAGAAAGACACACTTTATACACAATTCAAGTGATCGACCAAATAATGAAAAAAATGATTGATTTAAATCAAAAATATTATTCAAAGTTTTGTTTTAGAGTAAAGATTTTGACCAAATTTTTGGGACCGTCAGTCATTGGTGCCGGTATTGTGCCCATCATTGGCCATATTATTACATCARTCATTGCATTTTTGCAGCCAAATGTTCAACACTCTATCATTACTATGATTATCTCAAACATATTAATTGCCGTTTGGATAGTGAGAGGAACTGTGATGGGATTGGGAGGTTCGYTAACCATTTATTTTCTCATTCAATATTTTAAGTATCAGTTCCGACAATTAAATGATACTATAAAAATCAGTGCAAATCAATTRTTAAATAACATTTTTATTGAACATATTAAGAAACATCAGTCTATAACAGTTATGATTAATAGATTGAATGGTGTAATCAATTATGTGTTTGGTGTCACCTATTTTACTTGTACTCCTCCCATATGTATTCTGTTTTATTTGAGTTTTAAACATGATTTAAATACAATAATTAGGATCATATATGTGGTGTCAGGCATACAAATAGTGGGCACTATATTTATACTCAACTTTACCGGCTCATCGTTTGCTGCCTTAGTCCACAAACCATTGAAGATAACATACAAATTCATTATAAATAGTAAACCATTTGCAATCAAATGTCTTAAAATAAATTCATTTATTGAGAAACTTAAAGCTAATACAATCGGATTTTATTGTTTTGATTTGTTTTTATTAAATAATTATGAATTTTACAGATATATCTATGTTTGTGTATATACTTATATACTAATTGTTCAAATTATTGATTTTACATAATTGGTGTAAACCTTAAATAATTATTTAGTTGTTTTTCAAGAATTATTATTTGTTTTAAATCAATTTGAATTAATTTAATTCATGATACTATGATATTTTAATAGACAAATATTTTTAAGTAAAAAATTATAATTATTAATTTAATTATTATTAATAATAATAACTTGTAATAGAAATGTAAATAACAATAATAATAATTTAATTTATGAAAAATATTAAACAAGTAATCTATTATTTATAGTGTTGTAGTTAAACAGTTTGCGTCTAAAAAATAGATATAAACCGACACCACATATGATGAAAGACATACCACACGATATCATTATTGTGGACACTGTCCTCTCGTTTCGGGCTATGATTGCGGCCAAACCAAAGGTTAACAACAATATGCCCAGAGATGTGATGAGCACAGACACCTGTTGTGACACAATTTGCGAAAATACACCCATTTTATCATTTTTTATACAAACATTTCATTGAATATTTAAATATAAACAGTTATATTAAATAACTGTATACAAAATAATTTTTGTTATATAATATACTGTATTTTTATATTTTTATATTGCTATATTGTAATTTATTATACTGTATCATAATTTACTTAAACACTCTATGCTATATGTTTACATGTTATTATTTATAGTATAATTAAATATGAATATTATCATTACATTTCAAAAATTTATCAGTAAAGATCTCATGTGCTCACTGTTAATGTATATAAATTTTATATTTTAATAAATATGATAAAATTATTTATTAATTAAGTWAAACTATTTTCATCATTAATCGAAGCTTCAATTTAAAAAATAATAAAATAGTAATAAAATGAATTATATATTATTAAAAGCAAAAAATTTCAAAAATTTGTTAAATAATGGTAATAATATATTATACATTATTTATATAATAATTAATATAATAAGTTAGGATATAATATACAATATATYTGAGAAGTCAACCGATGGCTGTTATTATAAATACTATTATTATTATTATTATTATTACAGTATTACTATTATAGAGTAGATAATAGTCAAGTGTTGCGTTTAATAATATCAACATTTTTCACACTATTAATTACTTTTAATATTTCAATCGTTGCTATAGATTTCAATGCAATTAGTTTTATTTATATAAATTATAATAAAGTCAGACATTAATATTTATATTATTTGCCACATACTCTATATATTTGATTTTGAAAATATCTAACATAACTAAATAATTTGTTGATTAAATTTTACTAAATATTTAAAATTGGTTATCAGTGTCAGTATTAATAAAAATGTTTGACAAAGTGAGGGCCTGGCATATTGGTGTTGTCGCTATCATACTGTTATTAATTACAATTATTTTATTTGTAACGAAAGCAACGGCAGCCGGCATTGTCTTCCTATTGATTTCTATAGCCATCGCTATCTTCGCATTTATCAAGTATTGGAAATATGAAAGACTTTAATAACACATCATTTTATTTGATAATTCCGGTCAACCGTCAGAATATCCATTACAACCATCACTTGATCGACATTTTTGTGTATATTTTATGAACAAATAGATAAAAATTATTATTTTTTGTAGCATAACGTTGTTTTATAACTAATGCTTTTTAAACTATATAAAAATTGTTGTATTAATTTCCTGTTTACACATATAAAAAATTATATAATACTTGAACTTTATATCCGCTATGATTTGTTATTAATGCTTCATAAAGACACAATTTTTTCATATGTTTATGTATTAATGTGTTTATTAAATAATTATTTTATATGATATATTGAAATACTTATTTAACAATTATACTTATTGATGATATGACATATWTATTAATACACAATGATTTATATTAATAGTTACTAAATGTGTTCAAATAGTTACTAAACATCTAAACATACAGTATTTAGCTTAATAGTACTGTACTTATACTATAGTATCTATTTTACACGTAATTACTACTAGTAAATTGCTAATTGTTAATTAAAAGTTAATTATTTATAATTATGATGCATTAAATATATTGTTAAATATATTATTTGTTGAAAACAATTAATTATATAATAAATATTGATTGTAGTTTGACTAAAAAAATTATCAGAAAAAAGTTGTTTAATAATCAGATAATAAATTAATTATACTGTGTATATACCAAAATGTATAAAATATTTTTATATGTTAATAATCTATTAGACGTAAATGTTTTTTATACCTGTTTATCATAATCATAATGATTCATTGACTCTTGAAAATTTTATTATCATACATAACTTCAATAGTCATTACATTCAATATTTTATTTTGTATTTAAAACTATAAAATAATGTCTTAAATGAATATATTTTTTTTAATTAATATTTAAACTAAATGCTATTTTATAAGATGTTTATTTTTTAATATTTATAAACATCTGTAAACTATTATTATTATCTATTATTGCAAATTATATATAAAAAATGGTGTGATATTTTATTAGTATTTTTACTTTACTAAAAATTCTAATGGATAATAATAAAGTAGAAATAATTTAACAATTAAATTAATTTTTATATTGTGTTTTGTCAAATATAAATTACAAAACAAAGTGCAATATTAACTTATATAATATAACCATAGGATGACATTACAGTTAATGTTATGTTATTAGTAGTTATATCTAATCACCACATATTCAGGCGTTTCCAAGACATCCCTTGTTAAGTGATTTTTTAATAACTAAACAATTAATTAATCATTCATTCAGTACTTTATTTACTAAAAAAATAATAATTGTTTCTCAAATTTAAATTATTAGTCATACAATTTATTTAGTTAGTAGACACCAAAAACTATTGTATCATTTATTTTTTGTGTATATATCATATATATATAATATCGTGATATTAATAGTGATTACCTGATGGATACCATCAGAAACATGTGGTACGAACAGGTGAGGGCCTGGCATCTGGGTTTGGCAGCACTAGTAATAATAGTGGTCAGTGGTCTGTGTTTCATTGCATCCAATGCCGCCGGTATTATATTTCTATTGCTGGGACTCATTGTGTTGGCCTTAGCAGTCTATAAGTGGTATTACTTGGAAAGGATACCAACCTATCCTCATATGTCCAACACTACCACCACAACTATTACACAACAACAACATGTATCCACTGTTAACGTGCCTTAAAAATATCGTTTTCGTTATAAAAATGTTTTTTTTAAATTAATATTTAATTTTCTTATTATTTATTAACTGTCAAATAAACATTGAATATTTTGTTATTATTAAAATGTCAATTAATGTTAAAATTTTTTATATTAGTAAATTTTATACTAATTAAGTACAATCTTTACAATCATTATTGTTTTTTTATCAAAATTACTAAAAATCTATTTTAGTTAACTATGAATTGTTAAAATAATAATCTAATTATTAATATATTTATTATTATATAAAAATTATTATACAGTATTAGTTATATGTTATTAGATATATTATATAACATACTGTACATATTTTGTTTATTTTATTTCATAATTTTTATAAAACAAATTAATAATGTTAATAATTGGGTTTAAAATAATTTTATTTGCATTATTTTGGCTAATATGCAGTATATTATGGTTTACTTTTGGTCACTATATTTTGGGCGCATTTTTTGTCGGCATCGCTGTCTCTGCTCTCATGTTTGGTGCCATTAGATTGAAATACGAGACAATATGTATAACAATTGAGAGGTCAAACAATATTGAATTTGACACTATTTTGACACAACAAACATTACTTATAGCAAATCGTTAACAAATTATTTAAAACTATTTTTATATTTTATTTAATTATCCAAAAAATATTATTTTAATATACTGTATATTATATACTAATTTTTATAATTTGAAACTTTTTAAGTTGTGTTTAGAATAGTTTCTAATTTTTAATTATGTATTTAATTTCAATAATATTACATGTTATTCAATAAGAAAATTTTGATATTTAATAATGTCTATAAACCAATGTTATATATTGTATGAATTTTTATTTATAAATAAAATATCTTATGTTTGTTTATTTAATTTGTCAATACTGTATAACCAAGGTAATTTTAGTTAAAATTCAAATAACATCAATACTTTAGATAAATTACAGATTTATTTTCAATCTAGTACATTTGTTAAAATATAAAGTAATTACTATATTGTTAATTGTATAACATTATAATTTAGTATTGTCTGTATTATACTAACTCTTTCAGTATTGCGCACCTGTAGTCAAGCGTCATCAGAGACGGCAACTTTTGTATACATTATGCAACTCATCATAAATATGGTTATCACTAAAAACGATGGTAACACTAAACAAGTYAACACTTAAATAATGTGTTTATTATAATATTAAAGTAAATGAATTAAAAATGTTTATCTCAAATACAAATACATTATAAATGTTTGAATCATAGAAAAAATTGCAAATTTGTATCAGAAATCATAATATAATATATAAGGCGTTATATTAATTAATGCTTAATCAGTAGTGACTCCATATTTTTTATATCATATATGATATATATGTGTATTCAATAAATATATAATTTTTTGTTTTTGTTTGAATTAACAATTTTTTTATATATGTAAATCAATGGCCCCATCATTGCGGGGCTGGCATATCATAGCGGGCGGTCTCATATGGCTAACCAGTTCTATACTAACTTATATGAGTCTTATGACTTCAGTAGTGTTGGGCTCAGTATTCTTGTCATTGGCTGTATTGACCATTGGTTTAGGTATTATTAAAATTGTCAAATTTGAGAGATACGAGGGTCGCAACAAATTAAGCCAAACAACAACAACACCTACGCGTGCAAGTAATGGACAAAACTATAGCTCATTCACCAATGAGGCGGAAATTAATTCAACTGTCGGTAAAAGAGAGGTCGACCCCAACGAAGCCTGGAATAAACGGGTCCAACAACAACACCAACAACAACAATGATTTCTTTTAAAATTATTATTATTTTTTATGTTATTACTCATCAGTATTTATTAATATATGTAAATATTATATGCAATTTGTTGTTTTAATAATTAACTTTAAATTCCTATGATTTATGTTTTTTTAACTATCATTTTGTTTAATAAACTTTCGACTAAATAATTAGTTGAAATAACTGACACCTATTGGTTGAAACTAATATTACTATATTAAAACATTAAAACTTTGGGTTATTTAATTATACCCATATATAACAATAGCCGTATATGTCAACATTACAATTTTTCATTTTTATTATTATTGATACATTATTATCAATAAACTAATCTAATATAATACTTAAATCTAATATAAACCTAACCCTAAATAAAACTAACATTTAAGTGAATCTAATATTAATTTATTTGACTGTTAATACTGTTTACTAATAGACTAAATGTATCTAAACTGTATGTATTGCACTAATATAACAATATAATCTATTGCTGAACCGTATATTAATAACTAGTATAAACAATATGACTTAACTATGATTTATACTAACGGTTAAACTGATTTATATAGTATAATGTCGATCAACCAAAAAGTTTCTATACTTTACATTAAATATTAAAATATTATATAAAAAATAATACATATTATGCGTTGTACTTACTATTTGTCAATAATTTAAATATGAAACTTGTTTACTTTAAATTTTGTTTATATTTTTAAGTGTCAAATTTCAACATGCTAATATTTAGTCTTTATTATACAATTAATTTAATTAACATATTTTATATAAAAAATGTTGGAAATTAAAAATTTTAATGATTTTATTTGTAGTTAAAAAACAAAGAAAGTATATAACTTTCTTTAAACAATCTATAAATAAGATATTTAATACAAAAAAAAATTATAATCAAATGTCTAAAATATTTAATGATATAATTTATCAGTTATTGATTTATATCAATAAAATACACTAATTTATGTAATATACCGGTAATGTAAAAATACTATTAAATAATAAGTTTATCAAATTTAAATCATATATTTACGGTAATATAAAAGTTATGAAATATATAGATAATGGAAAGGCAAACAAATTTCAAAAAATCAATTATAACGATTGCCACTATTTTTGGACCAATTGGTAGACCTACCCCTTCCCATACCAGATCCAGGAGTCGGACTTTGTTTGTTTGTAGTCACCTGATTGTTGACCACATTAGCATACGGTGACCGAGTATTATGTGGAAATAGTTTATAACTATTTAACGGCACACGTGGTATCTCCGAACCCTTAAAGATGGACGACTCGGACTCAATCAAAATGTTTTTCGGTATATGAGTGTCCTTTGGTTTCACTTCGTACTCGGTTTTGAATCCTATTGATAGTATGGCATCGATAAGCAGATATGCCGTCCGTTTTGTGGCAAAAAGGGCGCAATAATTGTTTTCAGTTTCGTCGTGAAATTCACACCTCATGTTAGCCTTATAGTCATATCGGCAACTATTCAGGTCATCAATGAGTAAAGCTTTTGCGCGATTTTGTCGACAACATGTTTTGGTCATCAAAAACAATAGTTCCACGATATCGATGACTACAAAATCACGGCATAGACTACGGGCGCCTGGCTTTTGACCGGCGTTTACCTTATTGTCCATCCATTCAAGTGAACCAATCACTTGAGGCATGTCTTCAACATTGGATCGACTGTCGATAGTTTTACAGAAAACAATTTTGCGGCCTTTTCTGTCCTTAAAACTCGATGCGTCCATAAATAGGTAAATCTCATTAAACAGTTGATGATAATCACCACAAAATTCCGGGACATCTATCGTATTGATGGGTATCTTATGGGTATCTTTGCTGAACTTGTCGGCCGTTCCATAGAAACCTTGCGGATGAGTATTTTGTATGAGTTTGCTGTAGCCGTGTTGGACACCGTCGGTGATCGACATTCTGGTCATTCCTATTTCGTTCGGGTAGTACTTGTCATTAATATCTTTGACCACCACATTGAACGTCACAATCACTATTGTCGACTCATTTGTCTTCTCGGGTGACCATTCGGTCAGTGATTGTTCGATGTCATCGACGGCAGTGTCTTCGCAATCACTATCGCTATAATTATCCATCGATGGTATGCTGTCTGTCATATAAGTGATGGTAAATAAGTTAATCAATTGATTGATACTAACAGTGCTTTCAATACAATCCAATCACTAACTAATAGACCAAACAGTGTGTCAACCAATTGACCTATAGATACAAAAGTCATTCATATATTATGTGACATTAGTTTAACATTTGATTGGTTTAGTGTCTAATAAACCATTAAATGTCATACAATATAATACTAATCACTAAACCAATCAAATGTTAGAAATAATGTCATGTCTTATATGTATTACTTATGCAATGAATTAAATTTAAGATTTGATTAAACTCTAGTCATTGAATAGAAAATGACTGTTAATATTGAATATTATCTCTAAATAGTATTATTGTGTTCATCCATGTTATACACAGTAGAGGTCGCAAACGGTTTTGATTCTTAAAACCGACTGAAACCGGAAACCAAACCGAAAAATTTTAGTGCGTTTTCGTTGTTTTAGTAACGGTTGGGTTTCGGATAACTTTCGGTACTTTGGTTTTAAAACGGTTTCGGTTTTAAATAGAGTTTGGGGTTTAGATTGCTTTTTAAAGTATACGATGTAATACAATATGTATTTAACTTTCAATTATTTAATGTTTGTCACAATATATTTAAACTTAGATATCATTTATAATAATAAATAAATTATATATTGATTGCAGACAATAATAAATTTCAATTTTTAAGTAAAATTTTATATTTTATAACAGTTATAACAGAGACTTACTTTACATTTATCTAAAATAATTAAGTTTTTTTTATAATAAAATATTAATATATTTTGTAACATTAAATGTGAAATCATTCAATTTGTTTGATATATATAATCAATGATATAATGAAAATATATTATTTTTCATTGATTTATCGATCAAATCAATTGATTTGATATTATATTTGAAATATATTTTATAAATGTTTTGTTTGATTGCTTTTAAACAAACAAACAAATTGTATACAAAAAGTATAGACTATTTGATTATAATTTATAAATAATATTAATTAATATTATATAAGAATGAGATAAACAAATATCAAACTAATAGTGAAAATAATATTTAGAAGAGTTTATCGTTCGGTGGTTTCTCTTGTGGTTCAAGTGTTAGCCTTTTAGACACTTTAAACACTTGAGTTCCAACTCTTTTGACTTGAGATGAATCACTCGTATTGTTATTACTGTTAATGTCTTCACTTAAGACTACCTCTTCTGAAGACTCATTGATGTCTTTGTTTTCTTCTTTGGACTTAACTTTATATTCGTCTTTTGTCTGACTCTTATTTGTCGTTGATTTTCGTTTTTCAGTTGGTTTTGTCTTGTCGTCCATCGGTTTGTCTTTTTTGTTGGTCATCACCGATAACTTAGTACTTTGTGTTTTCATCTGACTTTTACGTCTTCTGCGACTAAATATTATGTAACCGATGACACAAATAATGACAGCGACGACAATGAAAACAGCGATTAAAATAATATAAACCCATAAATAGTTTGTCTTTTTTTGTGGCGAAGTCTTCGTTGTATTAGTTTGTTGACTGAAATCAGTCAAGACTTCATCAATAATTATGGCCACAAAAAGTAATAATAATATTATTAAATGCATTACTACTGAAACTAAGAAAATCTGATAAATATTAACAAAAACGGTTTGATTTAGACCAACAAAATTGGTTTAAAAAATAAAAAATAATTAAATAATATGCACTACAATATCACTTATCATAACGTAATTTGAATTAATTTTAATTTTATTTGTACTAAAATAACGTATAATTTGTTGATTTTGGAAATTTTGAATTTTTATTGTTTTTACATAAAATGATTTATTACTAGTTATAGAGTATAATTGAATTTTTCAATTGTCATAAATAAAATAAAAACACGAGATATCAAAAATAGTGACAAATATGAAGATAAAACAAAAATTAAATCAATTTTTTATTTGTTTGACTTTTCAAATCAATAATAATAATAACGTATTTGTGATTTGATTAATGATTTGAATGATGTGTTGTTTGTGTCGATTCTTGTGTTGTTTTAGTTGTTGTAGTAGTGATGAAAAGTTAGGACATAAGCGAAGACATAAAAACTACACAGAATTGGGTCGAACTCGAGTCTCGGGTTTCTCTAATCGGACAACAGTTTCATTTGACAGACAACAGGCTCTTCAGGCGGCTTCCAGTCCATCAAATTTGCCGACCCTTGATCTCACCATTATGTATGACTTGCCCGACAATAAGTACAAGACAGTGGACAATATCATCGATTATCATGGATTTCAACTTTTAAATGAGGAATTAGGAAGGGGTGGCGTAGGTGTTGTCTATAAAGGCCGTAGAAAAATCGACAACTCATTTGTCGCCATTAAAGTGATGGACATAAGCGGTAAATACTATAAGAGCCTTAAAGCGGACGCCAAAAATGAGTTGTTTGTTATGCAGAAGACATCGCATCCGTATATTATTCAGATTTACTCGCATTTTATCGTCCGATACACCATTGAAAACATCACTAAAGTCTATATAATGATGAGATTAGCCGAAAACAAATCGCTGTCTGAATACGTGCGACAACTCACCACAGGTATGGATGAGATCAGAGCTAAGCGCATGTTTGCACAGATCGTTTCGGCGGTCAGTCATATGCATAGCTTCGGTATAGCGCACAGTGACCTCAAAATGGGTAACATATTGTTAGACAAAGACATGAATGTATTGGTATCCGACTTCGGTCTGAGTCGTGTCAACTTTCGCGAGAAGAAAGGCGGTGTTATAATGTCTACAAAATTTATGGGAACCGTACCATATATGGCACCAGAAATATTAAATCTCAAATTGAAACGAAACACACAATACAATCCGTTCATTACAGATGTCTGGGCTCTGGGAATCATACTTTTTATAATAATTAATAGATATTATCCTTTTGGCGGTGAGAACTGTAAGCCCGGGGCCGGCGGTAGACTCGATAAACCAAAACAAGAAAAACAGTGTTTCACAGAAATGATAAAAAAGATGCAGTCGTTTGACAAAAACCCGTCCCAACCATTCAATCGATACATGAAGGCATCCCCAGAGTTTGAAGACATTATTAGACGTCTATTTACATTCAATCCGGACAAACGCATCACTATTAGAGACTTAAGTCGTCACCCGTGGATCAGTCAAGAAATTGATTCAATTAAATTGCAATTTGGACAACAAGTCATCAATAAATATCTTAATTAATTTTTTTTGTTTATCAAAATCAAATGACAAATAAGTGAATTTTAACTTTTAATTTCTATATTGAAATAAACGTTTAATTTTTAAATTAAATTGTATTTTATTGTATATTATATTAACTACTGTTTAATGTTGTCAATGTTTAGATCTATTATATTATATATACAGTATTAGATATAAATATTAAAATGTATTAGTTTAAAGTACAACTTAAGTTTAATAAACAATAAATTAATTTTAATTATTTTATTTATAAATAACTAATAAAAGTAAATCGTGTAAATGTTTTAAATAATAATAATACAGTAAAAAATAAATAATTGATAAAATAAATAGTGATTAACTGTTGTTGAGTTGATGGAAACAGTTGGGCACCCAGGGGTGTTTGCATACATTGTCTATGGAGATCCTAATATCCGAATTGGGTTCCAGTAGTTTTTTCACCAGATCTTTGGCCAATGGACTGAGCTTTTTGTTGACATTGACATTAAACTGATACTTGCGCTTCATTTGGTTGTCGATTACTTTTTGATTGTCTTCGTCACTATTGAACGGGTAGTCGTAGTTTAACATAATGAACAAACAGATACCCAAAGACCACACGTCATACTTGAATGGGTCGTACGGTCGCATCATAAGCACTTCTGGTGCCTCATATGACGGCGTTCCCACATAGGATGTGCTCCGCCGAATGCGTCCAGTCGTGTCTTTTACCACAAATCGACTGAAGCCAAAGTCACACACTTTGGCGTTATAGTGGATATCGAGTAATACGTTGTCCAATTTGAGGTCCCGGTGCGCAATGTTGTGTCGGTGCAGATAGTTGATGGCACTGGCAATCTGAGTGAAGTATACTTTTGACTTCCATTCGCAAAGTGGCGCCATTTTGGTGTCCACTTCATCGCCAATACTTTTGTTGGGCATAAACTCCATAACAATGAAAACCTTATGTTGTGTACGAAACAGATCCTCTACTCGTATGCAGTTTACATGTCTTACATTCTTAATGATAGCCAATTCGCGTTTGAGATCTTCCTCCAGTTGATGATTGTTGCGATCTTTGTCATCGATGTGTACCACTTTGACGGCGTACACAGTCTTGCCTTTCATCGTCTTATAAACGTTTCCCTGACCTCCAGAGTCTAACGGATCAAATTTTGTGAAACCACGCCTACGAAGAATATCCATACCATCGCGATTCTTGTCTTTAGTTGCCATTTAAACAACAAATTCAGTTAAAACTTATTTGTGTTTTTGCTTTTAATTTAAATGTTTTGCTAACTTATTGTTTCCTTGAGATTAATTACAATCATTTTGGAAATTCATTTTCTATTTAAAGATATTGTATTTTTTTTGTATTTTTGTATTTGTTTATAAGTTATCAAAATACAAGTTATAAAATAACGTTAATATTTTAATACTGTAATATCATAGTTAATTAAATTGCAATTTTTGCAAATAAAAATTTATCTTAAATCTTAATTCTCATTTTCTATTTTAGAAAAGTATTGCCAAAATATTCATTTTAATGCATATAATGCGATAAAACTTTAAAAACAATATTATGAATTTTTATATATTTTTTACTTTAATTTTATTTATTTATTATTATTAAATATTTATTACACAATGTTTTACTGATGAAGTATTTTGGAAAATTTAGTTTTAAAAATCTAATTTAATATAATAGTGTCAACTCAATAGTTTTGTTAAAATTTTTTGTCTTTAAGTGATTAACCTTTAAAAGAATTGATTTGTTATAATTTTTTGATATAATGATTTATTAGAAATGATAATTAATTTATAGTTAATTAATACATCACAATACGTGCTTCTGTATGTAAGCTTATGGAGTACAACATCACCAAAAATATAAATAGATTTTTTTTAAATCTATACATTACATTTAAAATAATGAAAAATATTTGTACATAAAAGTAAAGTTTAAAATATTTTAACAATACTAATAATTTTTAAAAAACATTTTACTTCAAGCTATAACATCTATAGTAGATTGACCTCAATAGCACTTTTGGCTGAAATTAAATAGAAATTTACAATTAATAAGTTTATTATCTATAAAATAAAACAATATCTTAACAAACTTAATGTTGATCCGGGTATATACCGGTATAGTATATAATGTATAATCAATAATACGTTAAATAAGTTCAGCTCTTATATTCATAAATGTTTTGTTAAATACATTACCAGTATATCAATTATATTCTAAATAAATCTTAATACAAGTCAAATGATAATAAAATGTGATAACAATTAAGTTAATCAATTTGTGCGATTGCAACACAAACTGATTAGTCAATTAGGTTGTAATAAAACAACACACAAAGTAGTGATCACTTGATAATCAAATTATGTTATATCTAAAGGGGTAAAAGTCAAAATTGTATTTATGATAAGTATTTTTATTTTATATAAAAAACTTTATATATGCTTTCCTGGCAACAGTACTAACAAAATTGAGAATATTTATTATATTTTAAGATTTTAGTACTTAAAGTCTCTATAATCTTATTTTAATTGTTTTGATACGGGTGTACAACATTATTATAAATTATAAGCAAAATTAAATAGACATGTTAGCAAATTTATAATACAATATTATTAAATTGTAAAATTAATAATTTTATTTAAAAAATAATGATATAATTTAGATTATAATTTAAATTAAATTAAGTTTATTTTTATTTAATTAGAAATAACAATATAATAATAATGAAAATAATATTAAAGTAAAATGAGAATAAAATATGAATATTACACAATTGTTTAGTCTGGTATTTTATTTTTGTCACAATTTCACTAATAATAATAAATAAGAGACACGGATATCATATTATGTTTTGACTCATTTATGTTTGATATAACACGATATAAATATGTATCAAATTTAATGGTCACAATCTGTGACAATCTGTGCGCACATCCAGAGTCGGGATCTGTCACTATGGGTACTCTTGAGGCGTCTCATTGATGGTCTGAATGTTTTTTGTGTCCATAATTTGATTTTCACATGAATACTGAAGTAAACCAAAGTCAACATCTTTATAGCTGTTATTACTGTTATTATTATTATTATTAATATTTATATTATTATTATTATTATTATTGAAAGCAAGAGCCGCTTGAATAAGATGAGTGTCGGCGCAGTTAAGTATATCGTTTGTGCTGTAAGTTCGGACATTTTTGAGAAAGACAATCGTCACGACCACCAAAACTACTTCAGCCGCAGCACAGATACAGCCGAGTATTAACAATACGAGTCCCAGTGTTTGAAACGGTGTTTGACTAGAGTCAGACTGTTGTCGATGTGAACTATTATGCGTATCGTTTGCCGGCAGTAATGTTAATAAAGTACCGCCAATAAGGAACAGTAGGGTCAGTATCAAGAGTACGGCAGCGCACCGGCAGCCACGGAATGCCTGTGCCATTTGTTTCTTGATGGGCGACTCATAGCCATCAATGCTGAACAAGTTGTTCATTATTTTTTCAATTAATGTCGATATTATCATTAATAATATTATTTTTATGACTTCAGGTATTGTTGTGTCGAATATATAAATAATCATAAATTCATTTTATAAAAATTATTTCTTGAATGCATTAAATATATTATTATTAAGAGTTATTTTTAAATTATGTAATGATTTATACAATACAAGTAGTTATAATCTAATTTGCTATTAGATTATATAACACACAATACACACGTATAGTCAAGACTATCAACTCATATGAGAGAAACACCAGAATATTGTAAAATAAAATATTATTTGATTACAAAAAAAGATTGATTTAAAGTAAACGTGAATTTAGTCACACATGTGTTGAACCCTTGATATCGGGACTATAAGTCTCTTTCTTTTTATATGATTTCTCAAATGATATTCATTTACACTCAAAGTTAAGATACTGTGTATTGAGTAGAGAATTACATAACATTACAACTCCAAGGATACGACAAAATGCTATCGTATTTTATACAATGATATAATATATATGTATATATTAGACAAGTATATAACAGTATATATAATTTATAATATACTGTATATACTGTAGTCATATAACCAATATAGCATATAAAAAATTATAATAACTTTAATTCACTACAGTTTATTATATAGTATACTTGAGCCAAAAGGGCTCGTATTATGACAGCTCTTGAGCCATAATTTTTTCTGTCAATAGCACCAAACTCACCATGAACATTTATTTATTAATATATAAATTATATATTTGAGTGTAATATACTATGCATACAATTTATCACTAAACACCAGACAACTTATACATACGAGATAACTTAGTTTTACATAATAATATATACAGTATATATGTATATACGATATACTGTAGTATTTTTTCATACAATATTAAATAGCGCTGATATAAAAACTAATATTTTATATAATATTTTATATAATACTTTTAGTAAGTATTTAGTAAAATAAAGTACTTAAGGAATTACTGCATATGTCATATCAAGTGAGAAAAGAGAGGGTATATACAGTATATGTTTGAAAATGAGATCAATTAGCAGATAAGCGTTAGTGTCATCAAACTTTTATTTGAAAAAAGGTTAATTGAAATCAACTTTTTAAATATTTTCCTTTATACAGCTTACATACTTATTTGTTGAGTGATTATTGATTGATTAGTGCAAAAAAAATAATACAATAAAACTACTGTAAAATTGCACAATAATGTAATATAATAGATAATAATTATTTGTTTTGTTTCAATATTAATTTTATTAAATTATTCTAAAAAATATTAATACATTGTTTAAAGCTTTAAGATTACCTATAATTACTAAATAAAGTTCAGTTAAATTATTTTAATATTTTGTAAGCTATTGTAAGTATTTAAAAATTCTAATTTAATATTGTAAGTATTGTAATTTTTAAAATTAATTATTTAATATTTTAAATTGAGTATTTATATATATAATTGTAATAAAAAATCTAATGACTCTTTTAGTCTAATAAATTATTTAAATAATTAATTTACTCAAGTGTTCACTAATCACTTATAAATAAAGTATGACCATTAAATTTGTCTACCAAACCATGTGTAGTAATGTAATTAATAAAACACTCAAATGTAATAAATTAATATTTGTCACAATTAACAGCCCAGACATCTATATATCATTTTACAGTATATAATACAGTCATTCAACAAAAATGTTTAAACTCAAGTACGAACAGTTAACACACTATAATATTAATTAAAATTATTTATGTAATGCACAGAAAATAAGTATTACAAAAATTATTAAAATAAAAATACATTAGAAATTATTTTAATAAATTTTGTTTTTTTTCTATTAAATAAATAATATTTTGCTATAAAATAATTAAAGTAATTTTTATTGTATAAATAATAAGTGATATCTGCTAACTATAGCAATAGACAAATATAACTTAAGATAACTTGATTTATAGAATTAAAATTTATCTGATAATTGAATAAAACTAGAAAATTATGTATTTTATTGCTTTTTTAAAAAAAATATATCTATTATATTCACTATTATCTATTTAAAATTTTAATACATTTACAAATATTTTAAAATTGTCTAATAAATTTCATTAAAATTGATTAAAATACTTGATATAAAGTGTTTAATATAATCGATAGTTAATTTTCAATTTTCTGATAAATCTAAAATAAGAAAGCATTTATTAAATATTGTGTGAATGATTTAGGCGTGGTTCACATATTACGTTCGCACTTTTTAAGAAATCTAGACCCCCTCCCTCCCCTATGTTCGCAATTGTTCGCGTGTAGTCATTTAAAAAAATTACGTTCGCTTATCCCTAACCGCTACCCCCCCCCCCCCCCCATCACAAGAAATAAGATATTATCTAAATGCGAACGTTCTTAAAGTCTCTACCCCTCCCCTCCCCCTCGTTCGCAAAAGTTCGCTTTGGCTAACCCCCCCTCCCCTCAAGTGCGAACGTAATATGTGAACAACGCCTTACTCATTTTTTGCATATAAATTAACTATGAGGTGATTAACTTATTTAAAATAAAACTTATGATTTTAAAACACAGTGTGAGCCCAGACCTTGAAACATATAAATAATTTATTTGTTACATTACTTATTCATTATACTAGAGTTTATTTATTGTACTGTATATACTGTATATATTTACAATAAAATGCTGAAATGGTCACAAAAATTTAATACTGCCTTAACGTAGTTAAAACATTTCAAATACCACTTACAATATAAAGTTTTATCCAAAAGATGAAACGATTAATTAATTGCAATCACTTATCATAGTTAACAACAAAAGCGATAAATTAAATCACATGAGTTTTTGCAGTCATCTCAAAACGTTTAAAAAATAATTGCTTAGCTTTTAATTTTTATTACATTAATATTGATACTATTTTCTAAATCTATAACTATTTTACTATTTTGTGTATTATGTTTGTATATTTAAAATATAAAATATACAATTAATTTTAAAAATATTTGATTATGTAATAATTAAAATCATTGCATTTTATGGAAAATTTTCATAACAAATATTTTTGTTGTTGAAATTTCTATTAATTATTTTTTTAATCTTTTACATATTTAAATATTTTTTTAAATATTGTTAATTTGTTTCTGTCTATAATTATTCTAATTGATTAGTCTTTTAAATTCAAAATTCAAACATTTATTGATTTAAATAATAGAAATTAATTAAATAGAATATATTGAATAACAACTAGTTTTAAATTACTAATATAAAACAAATTTCAAGTATTAAATAGATTCATGAAGTTTTATAAATAATTGCAATATCATACAGACAACACACATATCTATCTTATTTATAAATTGACATTACTCAATATTAGGCTATAATTACATAATATAAAATACAGTATTTTATAATTATATATCATCAGTAAATTAGTAAATATTTTACTGAATTAAGTAATTATATATATATATATAAAGCTAAAAGTAAATTATATAAAAACAATTATGCATTTTAAAAATAAGATGCATGTGGGCTGTATGTACGGTACGATATTAATTCATAAATTATTGATCAACACTTTAAAAATATACAATATTTGCGGTACTTTCTAATACATTACATACTATTTGACTAAAATAAATTTAATAAATTATTATTTATAAATAGCATTATTTTATATATAATTTCCTAAATCTATTATCAATTATGTTTAAAATAAAATTATTCTATATTTATAGCATGTTTAGATTTGTAAAGTAAACATATTTAATTTATTCAATTAATAATAAATTTTTATATATTATTTATTTAAGTATTTAATATATGTATTATAATAATAAAATCAGTTGAATAATGATGAAATAAGATAACGAAAAATTTAATAACATAAAATAATACTTTTTATTTGTACTATATATAACATATAATATAATATATATTGTATAAATAAATACTGTATTCATACATTCCTATAAATTTGATTTATCTAAATTTAGTTAAATAAATTTAAAATATTAACAGATTTTGTATAATACTAATAAACGCATAAAAAATTATATTCAATGTTAGCTAAATTTATTGAGTAAATAAAAAAAGTTTGTAATCAATTAAATAAAAGATTTGATAAAACATTATATAATGTGAATCATATTATGTACAAAGTTTTGATTAATACTGTTATCGGACGTGTTGTCTAAATATATGATATTAAAGTCTAAACAGTTAGGGTATGTCTATGAGATAATGATAGGTATGATATATATAAACTCAGACATCAACCGAAAGTGATAGTATTGATAATTAATAATTTATGACATTTACACTCAAATATAATGGCAAGTGTTATATAAATAACTATTAATAACACACAAAACTGATGTCTTTCACTCTTTGTTATCATCACTTGGCTTATCAATAATGACTTCAATTGGATGATTGACATCATTGACATCGGTTTTGTTGCGATCGACAACACCTGCAATGTCTATGTTATTAATTATGATTTCCTGTAATTCCTCTTCAGATAGTATAGGCGTATCGGATGTCTGAGTTGTTGGATCTTCCATAAGATTCATCCAGTTTTCTTGCGGTGGACTTGTTTTTGTTTTCAGATACATAAGCGACGAATAGAAAAATAATAGGATAGCCAACGCTATCAACACTAATCCCGATATCAATATAACATATCCGAAGGTTAGCGACATTTTGGCGTTGCTTTGGCGCACATCAGACTCGGTCGCAGCTCTCATATAGTTCTCGGCATATGTGGTCACCATAACACCCGACAACACCAAAAACATACCTAAAAACATACTACCGATACAGTATTGACACGAAAGATACACTTTTAGTAAACGAGAGTCTCCTGTTATGAACTGAGTCCGAAATAAACCGTTTCCACTCATTACTTATAAAAATTAATTTACAATTTCTATATAAATAAATATTATATATATATTAAAAATTAATAAAATAATTTTGTTTAATTAAATTATATAAAATTTTATTATTATTAATATTAAATGAATTAAGTTTCCAACACATTTTCGCTGATAAAACTGACAAAATATTTTTGTGTTTGTATTGTAACATCACATTAATGTTGTGTTATTTTGTTGTAATGCAGTGTTTAGTGTTATCCTAAAAATGTTGGCAAAAGTTATATAATTTTATTTGAGTTAAATTATTATTAGTAACACTAGTCTAACATTTTACTCTATAATTAGCCATAATTTTATCAGTAGATATAATAATATAAATATATAATAATTTTATCTATTTGATTTGTATCAATAAATTATTTTGATTATAGCTAATTAGTAATTWGTAATTTTAAATTAATTAAATTATTTTGTTAGTTTAAAATATTTGCTAATCAATGTTATATATAATGAGACATTCCTTGAAGTACTCCATATATATTGCAAATAAACTAAAAATATATTTTATGAGACTGTCTTTTGACTAATATTTGCATAATATAATGAAACGATTCACAGTTTGTATAATATATAGACTAAAATCCTAAAATATCTATTTATGTAAATCCCATACAAACAGAAACTATAAATTTCATCAAAATTTATGATTTTTACTAACAAAAACTATTTAATTATTTTAATGTAATTTTTTGTTTGAAATACTTTATTATTATTATTATTTTACTTATTTATCTGAGAATATCAAGTTATCCTATTTTAAACTTTTTAATCAACAATATTAACCTATGATATTTTATTATTTATGGAAAATAAAATATTAAATACAGTACACAATTTTTTACTATTACTAATACCATTACTATTATTTTTACAGATTAATATAAATTAATTTTATACATGAGTACTATATCACAAAAAAAATAAAAGAATATTATTCCTAAATTGAAACCTTGAGCTCATGAGATGCCATTAAAACTCAATACAAAAGTTTATTTTTGTAATATCGTATAAATATATGTTAAAAATATTTTGATGATTTTACAATACTTAACATTTGTTTTCTAAAATATCTTATAACAATATTTATTTTTTTTAATTAAGTAATGTTAAATATTACATCATTATTATAAAATTTTTACAATAAATTAAATATTATTAATTAATATAAGAAATAAAATTTTTAAGAAAAATAACATATATTGATTTTAATTGATTTAAAATAAATTTTTAAACTCCAATAATTATTGACATAATTTTTAGATTAATCATTATATAAATTAGTAGTTGGAATAAATTTTAAGTTGTTTGATAAATGCAATATTTAAATTTTTTATTTAAAAAAAACATTTTAGTATTATATTAATAGCATTTAAAAATAATTCGCATTGTTTTTTATTATTATTATTTTATTACTATATTTTTAAAAAATAATTTAGTTGAACTAATTTTGATTTATTATCTCAACAACATCTACAACAACTCCTAATACTGTATTACCAAAAATAATAATAATCACAATATCTATTAATAGTAGTACAGGTAATACAAAAAAAATCTAAAAGTCTACTATGAATTTTGACATACATTTTAATTTGTTTTTAATATTTTAATTAAATCATTAATTTATTTAGTGATAGATAAAGTGATTAAATTATTGTATATAAATATTGTTATTATATTTGTTTTCTAAATCACAATAAATCAATATCTATTATATTAAATTATGAGTCAATTGGGTCTAAATATGGTATTGAAAATGTGTTTAATACCAAACGATGCTTTACTGTTGGCCAATACTGTAGTTTAATAAAATTATCTAAAGAGATAATATTTAGGCAAAAAATTAACAAAATTTAAGACCAATTCCAGAAAAATTAATTAAAAAATAATTTAGTAAACAATTTTTGCAAAAACTTTTGTTTCAAAATTTTTGTTTACAATAAATTTATTTTAACATTTTTATTTATAGCTGTTTATATTATTTGCTAAAAATATATACAGTATTTATTATATTTGAATTTATTTTCATTCAACATTGATAATATTATAAATATTTAGTATTAAAGTTATTTAAATTAATAAATCAAAATAATATATGATTGCATTTAAAATGTTTTATATTACAGAATTTTTGAGCTTTTTATGTAAAATAAACAATTATTTGGTATTATTATTATATATTAAGAAATTTGTTTTTAAAAATAGTATTTAAGTTGTATTATATATATATATACTGTATATAATATTATATGTAATACAAAATTGGTATATCTATCCATTAACTTGTTTATCATACAGTAATAACAATAATTTGTTGTAAAAGAAATTATTAAATATGTTTTTTGTGAAATATGTTTAACAATTTTTTTGTAAACTTTTAATTAATTTATATTATGTAACAAATGTTTTTAATTGTATTATTTTATCTATATAAAAATTGGCAAAACATTGCTAAAATATATTTATATAAATAAAAATTGCAAAATAATTTTGTATTATTATTTATAATAATTATTTTCTGTATATAATAACTAAGTTAATAAAACATATTTATATGGATGTAAAAGTTAATTTAGTTTTATTTAATGTTAACTTCACTATTGYCTAATAAGTTTGTATTTTAAACTTTTGTCWRATAAACACAATAAGTTTAAAGTTGTAATAATTAAATTTGATGTTTATAGCAATGCTAAGCACAGTTATGTGCCAGACATCAGCTCCATGTCAATCATGTAATGATGTTGGTCAACCCTGCTTAGTTTATTCAAACACTTGCTCTATTAAAATAATAATTCAATCAATTGAGAAAAAAATAGCGCTAGAGATCCTCATTTTAGTATTATGGGTAATACTAGAGGTCCTGTACTACTACTTGACATTAGTTTACATTTGATATCTATGGTAACTAAATATTTGGTCATTAAAATAAATTGAGTTATCATATTTATTGCTATTAAGCTATTGTGTAAGCAATAAATATGATAACGTAATTTAAGAGTAGTGTAACTGATTTGGGTGAGACTTGTGTCGTATAATATTACTTTGCAATAGTATTGTAGTCGAAGGGGTTGTTGTAAAGGGTTGACCTGTTATCACAAAAATAAACAAATTGCAGATCTTTAGGGAATATGTCAGACATGTAAGCAATGATACTAAATATATTAAAATTTTATTAATTTTCTAATTTTTCTATTTCCCACCGACTCCTTGTAAAACTAAGTGTTTACTTTCCAGTAGTAAATGTAATACCAATCTCCAGGAGCCGACACAATGTGCGCCATWTAGTTGTTGTCGKGCACTACATGTGCTAGAAATAGAAAAACTCAAAGTATTCGTGTCAATCATTAATTGTTCCCTAAKTTATAACTAATAAATATTTAAGATATTATAATATAGACTAACAAAAATAAAACATGAAATTTTAAKTTCGAGTTTGATCTCARACTAAGTTAAATCTCAAGTGTTAGTGACATCAACTTTATTCCTGTAAAGTTAGCCAAACAGCTATTGTTTATATTAATAAACAAAATTAAAAAATTGGTAAAGCCATCAAAAAAACCGGAGACATTGAAGACCTCCATTGATCAAGACCTTCAAATCCTTCAGACCAATTGGATCAATATCCCGACGAAGCTTTCCGAAGGCGGTTTAGAATTACCAATGAGTCATTTCACGAACTCCTTGATATCCTAAAGCCGGATCTGGTCTCCGAYACAATAGSCCAACCCGTTCCTCCCGAAAWAAGCTGCTGCTGGCCCTCCGATTCTATGCCACCGGTTCCATGCAACAGGTAACCGGTGATACAATAGGACTGTCTCAGCCGACGGTCTCGAGGATCGTAACCCGAATTTCCAAATTAATTGGTAGATTGTATAGACGATTCATTAGATTTCCGACGAATGAAAATTCGTCAGAAACTATGAAAGGCTTTTAAAATCTACTCATTGGAGAGCCGACGGCAAAGTCCATTCCYCGGTGTTATCAGMGCCATAGACCACACATGTGAGTCTTTGCGCCTGGTGTGGCAAACAGAGAGGCCTATCGGAACCGTAAAGATCTGCTCACGATCAACATTACTTTTGTTTTTCTCTCTAAATTTGTCAGTATTTGAGAAAAAACAATGATATATCTTTAGCATTTGACGGTATTTTTTGGCCAACACTTGTCATAGCGCGTGATATTAGTCTATTGCGTCCTAAAAATCGAGTTAACCATCCATTTGATGCGCAAAACTTTTGATTCAATTGGTTATCATAAAACTCAATCGCTTTAAATTTGAGTAACTCTGAAGTCACCGCAAGTTTGTTATGTCTTTGATCTGYGAACCAATTCATGAGTTTGTTTTCCATTTCGGGAAATTTCGTGATTCTTGTCTTAAGTTTTCGTCTGCGAAGACGTACACTGACTTCTTTGTTGTTTACAAGTTCACGAAACTCTATTTCTTTACGAAGCCATCTGATTATGTTTTGTCTCGAATTCGTGATCTTTMTTGCAGTTTGTGATACATTTTCGCCATTATTTCGGTGCCAATCAATCGCAGCTAATTTGTCTTCGATGGTAAAACTGTTATATCGTTTATGTTTTTAATAGCATTTGTATTAATAACTTCAGAGACAATTGGTTTATCATTATATGATATAACATCACTTAACACTTTATCATTAGAAGTGTCTTCACTCGAGGATAGACTGATCAAACATTCAGTGGTAGTCATGATTTTCCCACACATATACAGGAAATGGATATTTAGTTTAAAAACTATTGTTTTTCTGTAGTCATTCAGTTTTTAGCTTATTTTACAGTTTTTGGTACATTTTATAATACATTAATATAAAATCATAAAATAGTTTACTGTTTCTTACTTTACTTTAAAAACAGCGTACAATTACCCGGATAATGGTACACCCCTTTTCCTAAATTCAATTAATGATAAATGTATGATTATACTGTGTAAAAGTGTACTTTTTATATACAAATTATTGTTTTTATAAATAAAAATAAAATAATCTGAATATTTAATCTTATTATTAATTAAAATAATTACAATATTTTATAAGTATATGTAAAAACAAATATGAATGACCTTAAATAGTAACACCTGTATAGATAAACAATTGTTGGTTACATAATATTTTAAAAATAATATTTACTTAATTATTAGTAACAATTCAATAATTTTAACTATAGATTTTTTTAAAGATATTTTTTTATAAAATAAAAATACTAAAACTAATAATCTGAAAAAATTACATTTTTTCTTTACTAAAATCTCTTTGTTAACTATTATATTTAATATTAAATAAAATTTTATTGATAATGACAAGTATAATCTACAATTATAAATTATTAATCAAAATTTTTATTTTAAAAAACATTACAACATAATTTATCATTTACTTATAAATAGTATATAAAAATCACATTTTCTTAGTATTATTTATTTAAAATAAAAGTTTAATGACATAAAAATAAGTTAGAAGAGCAGTAAATAATTAAAAAGTCAGATATTAGATATATTTAGTAAATTTTGTTTATATTTATAAATTATTTTTTTCAAATCTATTGTTTATACTAATAATAAACATTTTGTTATTTAAATATAAAATATATAAATAATAAAAATATGATATTGTATTGTATTGTATTGTATTGTATTGTATTGTATTATATTTATGTCGAAACTAGAATTCATATAAAACCTTGAAATGGGTATCAAATAACTGTTATCATGTAATTTAAACTTATTGTGACTTAACGTAAATAAAAACACGAAATTTTGCTAAAAATAGATATATTTATGAAAAATAGTATTTTTATTGTGGAAAATAACAACAAAATTGCAAACGACCTGTCATTTTATTTTTAATAAATGAGTTTATTAGCAATTTATTTTAAAAGTAAGTTTTTATTTTAAAAGTTATTTTATTTTAACAATAGTTTATGAAACAACACATTGTCAAGTCTATAGAAACAAATATAACAATATTAGTTATGATTGCCATAATTACAATATTTTTTGTTTCAATAACATTAAGTAAGTAAAAAATTATTTTATAAATTAGATTAAAATGAATTATTTATAGATAATGGTCAGTCTATTGAGTCGACTGTGCAATTATGTCGCAATGTTAACCAAACGTGTGCCCAAAGTCCACAATACCAGTGCTGTTTAGGTCACCAATTGCTTTGTGTCTATGATATGCCCCAAAAACCCGAGTCTATTGGAGTTTGTTTAAAAACATGTAGTAAAATGGGTGCCATTTGTGGCGGTTTTACGCGTGACCCACAAGTTTGTTGTGAAGGTTTAAAATGTGTTTATACTAATCATGAATTACCTGATTTACCCGGATTATGCCAATTCAATTCAACTATTTTTTAATCAATTATATAATATATTTAAGTATATATTTACAAATTTACAGCTTTTTTAATACAATGTTTTAAAATTAATTAATAATGTTGAATTTTAATATATTGTAAATATAAATATTATATTAATTTATAAATAATTTAATTGATAATTGTTATTTAAATATTGTAATCTTTTTATTACGCCAATTAAATGTTATTGACTTTACTGATTAAATTTTCAATTTTAATATTATTATTATTATTTTTTAAGCTATATTACAAGGGGATGTTAATAATAAAATAAAATACTAAAAATGATATAATTAAATAAATAAATTGTTTGTAAATATTTGTTAATTTGTCTATAAGTTTACTAAACTTGGTTTTGTCCTTTCATAACATATAAATTATTTTTAATATTAATATATCATATTATTATTATTACAGCTTATTCACTGTATATAACTTTCACTATTTATATTAATAGTAAATTACCTGTTTTATATAACAGTTTAAAATAGTCACACCTAACAAACATAAATGACAACTATTACTATTACTATTACAACTATATTAATATTAATTTTAAATCTATAAATAGTTAAAACTTTTATAATAATTGACATTTGTTTTGAAAATGTTGTACATCGTGACTATAGTTTTAATTTTATCAAATTTAAGTCTAAGTTTATCTAAAATACATTACAGTGTAAGCACTGTTAGTCTGAATGCATTTAAGTTAGGAGAAGGTCCGCATTGGGATGATAGTCGTCAGGTGCTATGGTTTGTTGACAGCAATGACTATCAGGTCTGTCAATTGAATGTCAGCACAAAACTGAGTGAATGTCATAAGTTTGACGATTTGATAAGTTTGGTTCATCCATATGATAATGGAGATGACCTATTGGTGACCATACGAAACAAATTGTTACGATTTAACTGGACATCCAAAGAAGGTTATTATGTGGCACAAGTAGCCCCTCAACTCAATGGTAAAGAAAGATTCAATGATGGAAAAGTAGATGCTTTGGGACGGCTATGGATTGGAACAGTATTGGAGGGCAAGAGTGGGGTTATTAAGGGTAAAGGAAACCTTTATAAGTGGGAAAACGGATCGTTTGTTAAGATGTCGGACGGATTTTATCTCACAAATGGCATGACTTGGAGTCCGGACAACAAACAAATGTTTATCAATGACTCTGAGGATCGCAAAGTATATGCATTTGATTTTAACTTAGAATTGGGAACAATATGTATGTAAATCAATGATTATTATACTTTTTGATTAATAATTTTATTATTTTCTTTTAAAAAAAGCAAACAAAACTATTTTAATTGACGGCAATAATAGCACAGATTTGACTGTCAATGATTATCCGGACGGACTAACAATTGATAGATCGGGCTATTTATGGATCGGTTCGTATTCAAACGGTAGAGTATTTCGTGTCGACCCTCAAAATGGAGATGTTGTAGACTCGGTGTCCATTCCCTGTCCATTAACAACAACCCCAGTGTTTGGTGGACTCAATTTTGATGAAATGTTTGTCACAACGGGTTATTTAAACGGCGATTCCGATCAGCGATTAAAATATCCGACCTGTGGTCAAGTGTATCGTATAGTCGCACTCGACTCCAATCAATTTGTCGGCGATATTATGTTTACAATAAAAAATTAATATTTTATTAGTAATTATAAATAATTTAATTTTTATACTAATACTAAAAAAWTGTGATTTGTTTATTTTTCACAAACATTTTGCTATTTAATAATTAGTTAATTAAAAAAAATTAGTAAAATTTAGAATATAATTATTAGATTCTGAAGTAAATGTTTTTATTAATAAATAAAGACAATTGAGTGTCTTATAGGATCATAAGTGGTATATAATTAATATTGTTGTGATATTATGTTATTTAATTGTTTTTGTGTCAATATTATAACTTTTAATGTTTTAATATTGTATTATTATCTTGCAAAATTGAAATTATAAATTATTTAATATTTTTTGCATTTACCGGTAATGTTACAGTAATACAGTAATAACATTAAATACAAATTATATCAAAATTATAGATTTATTCATTATATAGTCACAGTATAGTACAGTAAGTGATAATTTAAATTTTAAATACAAGAAACTACAGGCAAAATATTGTCTAAAGTGTGTTTTCCTCTGATAGATATCGTATAATTCAATTAAATATTGTATTAGATTACATAATATATTCAATATGTATTTAAGTGTTATGTCAATCAATATTTAGCGAATGAATAATAGTGTTTTTCGGCGTTTTTCATTTTCTCAAAAAATACAAAAATTCGGGAAAATCGAGAAAAATAATAGGCGTTAATTATTCAAAATGTTGCCATATTTCTATAAATATTAAATTCCCGACAATTTAATGAATAATAACGTTTCGGGTATAAGAAACATAGCTCTAGTAATAATATATATATATAAAATTATAGATATATATATAGTACAATATATATATAAGTGATAATTTATATATAGAAAGTGTGTATCAATTATATATAAGTTTAATATATATATATAGTATAATATATATATAGTATAATATATATATAGTATAATATATATATAGTATAATATATATATAGTATAATATATATATAGTATAATATAATAATGGGATCTTAGCATAGATTAATAATCTATAAAATTAACTTTTAAGTGTTGTGAGGGTATAAAAGAGTTGGTTAGGAAACAGGGCTTAAATAGTATGAGAATAGACTCTAATATGCATTTAATCTAAAATTATAGCATTAAACACGTGTTATGTTTTATTAAAAAATTAATTTTATAATTAATATTAATTGTGTTAGAAATGCGTAACTCATTTGATGATCGCATATGCGATGACTTGTGTGAAGTGATTGTAAGTTATCTCTCATTTACCGATAAAATACGATTTGAATGCATTTCAAAACAATTCAAACGATGTGTTTATCAAAATCAGTTCAAACTTGTTGTGACGATATCTAACAATGTCTATAATCATGTCTTTAATGGCGGGTTTATGTTACACGCAATAGAGTAAGTAGTTTATAAAATTATTAATAATTATATATATATATAATATTGTCATAAATAGCAACAATAGATTCAAAAAGTGGGAATTAGTATTAACAGATGAAAATGCATTGAAGATATTGTTGATAAAGTGTCGATATTTAAGAGAATTGGTTTTCATTGGATACCCAACTAATAATATGATTAACATTATTGTCAATGAATGTGATTATCTGAAAGCAATTGACATCAATTTTTGTAATATTAATCAACAAACTTATGATAATTTCATGAATAAATTTGGATCAAAAATCCAGAAACACGGATATTATGACAATAAGTATTACGAATCAAATTTCAACGGAAAATATCTGAAATCAATGCCAAATATGAATGAAATAAATTTATTAAATTCTTCATATTTAATAAATTATTTCAATGGACAAGAAATYTATTTCAAACAATTAGAAAAACTAGTGTTTTGGTTATCAGACTGTGATCTCAAAATCATTGAATGCATTATAAATAATAATAAAAATACTCTAAAATGTGTTGATATATATGTCTGGTCTTTCAGTGAGTATTGCATTAAATGGATGTTTGAACAGTTGTTTAAATTAAAAGGATTACAACAATTAAAGTTTGATGGATATAAATCACCCCTTAACTGGTGGTTAACCACTTATACTCATAATAGGATAAACTATTCAATTGATGCTTATTTACAAAGACTGTCCAAAATGTGTCCAAATATCAAATCATTGGAAATACGTTTGCTTTTTCAAGAGTTGTCTTATTGTTTGCCTATATATAAGACAATCAAACACTTCTCACAATTGAAACGATTGACAATTGAGTTATTTAACAGTGGAATGAATGACATTAATAATAATATTTTAAATGACTTAACATTTGATAGCAATTTATTAACACATTTGGCTATAAATATTGAGACAATTGGTTTCAAATTATTTGATAAAATACTCCGACATTTAACACGACTTCAATCACTCTCATTGACTAATATATCGTCAATACATTATTTGTCACAACTATTTAAACTGTCGTCAATTGAAACACTTTTATTGGATTTTAATGAATCACTTCTTTGTCCCGAAGAGATGATATACATTGAAATGAATTATATTAATTGCTTTATATATAATATTATTAATAATAATCGAAAATTTATTTCTTTTCAAATATTTATCAATAGTTTGAAATTTCTAGAAATATAGCAAACTGCAAATAAACTGCTATAAAAATATATATTAAATGTTATATAATAAATACACAATTAAAATCATAAAAATATTAAATTAAAAATCTAAAATAATAATATAAAATTAATTTTAATAGATTATTAAATATTTGACTAAAATTTATTAAAAATATTTGACTAAAATTTATTAAAAATATTTTGTTAATATTTTTGTGTAAATATTTATCTTTTGTAATTTATTAAATAAATAATTTTTAAATAAAATGTATTGTGTTCTGTAATTGATTATAGTTAATTTAAAATTGATAAAATTAACATTATACTGTATAATACCTATGATATAGTTATTTGATTAGTAAAAATCATACCTGAGTAAATACAATATTATTAAATTTATTAGTGCATTATAAAAAATAAATAAAATCAATGTTCAGCCAATCAAATAAATTTCATGATTTAAAATCAAACTAATCTTTTTGACCACAATGTAAACAATTTGTTCAAAAATGTGTTCAACTATTTAATCAATGTTTTACAGCATATTTTGTAAAATTAATTCCGTATTTTACACTTACATTTTTAAAAATTTATTGGTATTTTTAATTTTTTATAATATCACTTGTCATTAAATAAATATAAATAAAATGATATATAAATAAATATCAATTACAATTATTTTATAGTTGTAAAGCTATTTTTATACATCAATTTTTATACAACTAAATTTAATTTAATTAAGATTAATTGTTGAATAAGATATTATAATGAATCTAACAATTTTTTTATATTATAATTTGAACAAATTAAAAGTTTATATTATATTAATAAAATTGTTGCTGATCATTTCTGGTAATTAATTAAACAATTTAAATTTAAATTTAATTAAAGTATTTTCAGATTTGTTAAAATAACTAATGTTATTGTTATTATACTATAGTTAAAAGTGATCGCAAAGAAGATCTAAAATGTGTTAGCGATGGCAGTGCGACACTCAATGGTTTAAATGATCAACAATTGCTTGAATTGGCACAAAATAATCTACAAAAAGGCAATCAATTGGTTAATTATAGAGTCGACGCTGAAAAAGACAACTTTCCCTGTTATTACAAATTTTATGAAAAATATTTGAAACAATTATCAAATATTCTTCAAACTGGTCTCAAGGATAGGTTAGCGAAGGCTAGAAATGCAAAAGAAAAGTCAGCGGCTATTAAAGCAATTGCAGGATTGAGTCAAACAATGATTTGCGATGAAAACTGGAGAGCAAAACATATCAATACACCGGTTAAGTGTAACCAACCAGAAGCTAACGGTGCAAACAATAAAGAATTCAATACATTGTTTGGTGTACTAAAAGGTTCTCTCGGTTTTGGTGTATTCACCCAAAAGATTAAAAATCAGGCAATGGCTGCAATCATTAGTGATGTATAATATATTATATCTAATTTTTATATCATATTTCTATTATACTGTATTAATAATAATTTTATTGTATGTAAATGTTTGAATTATTAGGTAAGAAAACTATATATCAATTTATATGAAGAGGGAAAGGTATGTTGTAGTCGACAGTCTGTGGCTAACAGGTGTCAGTGTTTGAAGAAGTTTGTCATTGAAATACAACGACTTATTTATTTGGGTAGTCTATCAATTCAATTAAAATATATGCAATCATTAACATAATCAATTTATAAACATTTATTAACTATATTTATTAATTGTAATGTTTAAATATTTATTTATATATATAAAAAAAATCTATTTTAACAATTTTATCACATTATTAAAAAATTATGATTTTTAATGTCTAAATTATTTTGCAAATATTTATTACTAATTATCCATTAAATCAAATAAATTAAAAAATCTTTCCAATTCATCGACGAGTATCTTAAGATTAGGACATCTGTCGGACTTTCTCTGTCTGGACACACATGACTTGGCCTCGCCGTACATCTTGCTATAGATCTGTAGATCCTATTATCAAATGAATTATTTGATTTAATTAATATTTAATTGATATTTAATAATATTATCATAATATATATGAATAAATACATAGTTAATGATTCCATCGATAACTTTGTTTTTATTTGAGTCCATAATGCCTCCCAACCACATCCTTCCTCTTAATATATTAAATAATGAGTTGAACTTAGCCTCAACTGATCCCATTTCCTCCATACGAGTGCAATCAATGGAGTCATTGATGTGTTTCAATCGGTGCTCTTCATCGCATTTCATAACCTGAGACATAGCAGCTATGGATGCAATTGCGTCAGACTTTTCATTTTGTGTCGAAGCCTTTGCCAGTCTGTCCTTCAGTTCGTCGGATATCTGTTTGAGAGCATTGCCATACTTTTTGGTGAAATCATAATAACAGTCCAATTTGGTGATCTGATTGCGCTTCTGGATCATATCAATTCCCATCCGAAGGTTACGCTGTGCCGATTCCAGCAACAGTTTGTAGTCTTTACCAGACTTTTCAACCCTGGCCTCCCTGTGCATAGCATCTATACCTTTCTTTACACAGTCCAGATCGGGTTCCTTACCAGTGTTGCTAAAAACTAATCGGTTGGTTTTGATTTTAACACATATTATTACTACAATTGAATGAATAGCTAATATCACTGAATATTAAAAATAATTTATTTTAAAATAATGAATACCTGAACTCACAAATATAGTCGCACACAATACACGATATATTTCGTACATTTTTGACAAAATATAATTAAATAATTTTGATTTTAGTAATATTTAATATTATATTATTTGTACTAAAAATGGTTAAATAACTTTTTCAAAGTATTAATAATAATAATAATTATTATAATTAAAATAAGTATGAATGAACTCAAAAAAGTATCTGGTACACCATAAGTTTCACTATAATAAAATATTGTATACAATATACTAATTATTTTTAAATTTAAATTTAGGTTAAAATCTGTGAAATATTTTATATAAATTTATTTGCAAAAATTTTATAATTTATATTTTTTACAATAATTTAATTTAAATCAATTATTTAAATCTAACTAATCAATCAATAAAAAACAATGCTTTATCATAATTTTTTAATAAATTTTAATAAATATTTTAAATTATAGACTATAAACAAATAATATATTAAATTTAAAATTAATTTGTTTTCTAGTTTTTTATTTATGTTAATTAAATTCAGAATTCTTTGATTGTATTAAACTAATTAATTAAAAGTTAATATAATTTTTTAATAATCAATTATATACTATCTTTTTTTAAAAAAAATAAAATTTATGTTAATTGCTGTATAGATGTAAAGGTGTATATTTGTGTAATAACTGCATAATACGGATTTAAATTGTGTAATAAATAATTTTTAAAACTTAGATTATATTATCTAAACTCTATTATTAGAAATGTAAACAATTTTATGATTACAATATATATTTTACTTAATATTTTGTAAACTTATAATTTTTGATTTCTTTTCTAATGATATCAAATACAAGAGTCTTTCGATTTCTCGGTTTAATAAACTTAATGTTTTAATCGTTTGTTTTTTATCCAATAGATGTATCTCAATGTCCGCCTCTATAAATATTCTCGTATAAAATGCTGTCAGCTATGAGTAAAATGTTTAAAAATTCAATTAATTTAAATAAAAAAAATATAATTAACATTAATTTAGAGACTGTATGGTCTGTTTGTTGTAATGTGTTTGTCTATTAAGTTATATGATATATGTAATAATAGTTTTGGATRTGTTTTATAAAATTAATTTATAATAGTAAAAATGTAAAAACTATATCTAAAAAATATTAGCCCTAAACTAATCTCTAACACATTCAAAATCTACTTATACATAAACTAATTGAATTTCATATCTAAACTTAATAATAAAATATTTTAACAAATTTTATAATAATATACAGTAATAAATACAAATGAATTTATTATTTAATTAAACTTTAATAAAAATGAATTTTAATTCAATAAAATGATTAAAATCTATAAGCCTATGTCAACTATGAAAAATTCTAACCAATACTTATAATTTAAATAAAAATGTTTTTTATTTTTCTGTAAATTTCAGTAAATTTGAATGATATTAAATTACTGTAATTGATTGAAATCATCTTAAATTGAGTTTAATTATTTTGGTTTCTATTTATTATTCATTAATAAATTATAAAAATAATATTTTTGAAATATTCTATAAATACATAAAACTATAATTTTAAATTAATTAATCCATAGATTACTTACTCGGTTATAGAAGTGATACCAAAACCATTGTTTTTGTTGATAATTATTTTKATTAATTTTTGTTAATACTTTGTTCATCTCAAGCATATAAAGTCTAAATGTTTGTTGCAATTCATTTAATGATTGGTCAGTATTGACAATAAAGTAATACATGTTATGAGACCTCCAGTTCTCATCGTAAGCCATAGTTGTCGTTATAGTCGCCAATCTGACTAAAAAGGCTTTCCTTTTCAACGGTTCCTTTAGTTTGGCAAACATTTTCTCAAACTCAATGCGAAACTCCTTATAAAACGCTAATATCTTGCGGTTAAGTCTTGAATACACAATGAGCTCATGTGTTTGATTTAGCCTTTCATTTAAAGCCGAGTCCACTAATTGGATGTCACTCGTGATCCTATCAATCAATTGRGTTTCATTAAGTTTAAACAACTCACTGATGCGCTTCTGGAGATCAGTTGAATCCATAATGAAATCATTATTTACTATATATATAGTATGTTATAAAAAATTAATATATATATATAATGTATCAAAAGTAAATTAATTAATAAAAATGTCATACTTTACCTTTTGATAATTTTATAAATAAAATACAAATAATTATGGATTTTAATATCATTTTTATCTACTTTTAAACAACAACTATTATTTAAATTATTTATATTATTAAATATTTATAAAATCATAAGACGAGTATTTAATACACAAATAATTGCAAAATAATGTACTAATGTGTGTCTGATATATAAAATATTTCTATAATATATTTAATTTTAATTAATATTCTATTATTAGTGAAGGACAGGAAAATTATTGTAAAATAAAAAATGATTATTTTAAATTTTAAATAAAATTCCAYTAATTAATAGTTAGAAAAATTAATTAATTATTAATCTATAATTGTATTTATTATATAAAATAAAATAAAAAAATTACCACCAAAGATTTGCATTGATAATTATTAAAACAAAACTAATGAAAAACAAAATAAATTATATGAATGTAAAATATATTAAAGTACTARTGTATGATTTAYAAATGTTATTAACAATTTTATCATATAATAAATGTTATTCATATAAAAACAATTTTTAAAATATATAATATTAAAATATAATTATTTTGAATTTTTACTTGATTTAAACAAATCTTGTTATTATTACTTTATATTTATTTTATATAAATTTTATTATAAAATATAATAATATTAATGTTTGAATAATAATTTAAGATAATTATATTTAAAATAAAAAACAAAATATTTGTCTTTATTTATATAAAGTTTTAAGAATTGTCAACACATTATGTTAAACATAATATGTTTATAACTAATAATATATTAAAATATATAAAAAATTAATTTAAGACACAAAGTCTGTGCAAAATATTAATTAATTTTTGCCATAATATATTGTTAATACAAAATTATAACTGTCATATAAAAGTATAGTCTTAATGTATTAGAGTATATTTTTTTAAATCTGAAAAAACATTAAAAATTTTTAAGTTTTACTAAAGTATTAACATCACAATAATAGCTAATAAACGAGTTGACGTAAAACCTTAACTAAAATTTTTTTCTATTTCTTATATTTTGTTATTTATATATTAAATGCTTTTTCCAATAAATCAATATCTTATTATTTTCATATACTAAATATAATTTTATATATTTTTTGAGTTAAAAAATTCTAAACATTTATATTTATATTCTGATTTATAATATAAATAATTACAATTAATTAAATAACATCTCATATTAGCAATAAGGCTAATTGTTTAGTAGAAATTATAATTTATAATATAAAAATAATTTGATCATTAATATTTAATGTGATACATAATTAGGGTTATATTACTGTAATAAATCATTTAAATAGTAATGTATAAAATGTCTAAAATAATTAAAATCTAAATTATTAATATTATTATTGATTTGTTTAAAATAATATTTATTAAATTTTATTTTAAATGTCAAATGTTATCTTAAATTATGAATAATTTTAAACCAACTTATCTAAACTTAGCTAAAAACTATTGTCATACTAACAATAAAATTAATTTWTATTTAAAAATATTAATAAAATTTATGTTATATGAATGTAAAATATACTTTAGGATAAATTTTTGAATATAATATTGTTTTTAAAATTGAAATATTTTTTAATTACTAAATAATATTCATAATTAAAAATAAATAAAAATTAACTTAAATTATTAGTTATATATTAAGATTATAAATTGCTTGTTTATAGTTTAATGAAAATATATAAAAAATAAAAATAAAATAAAATTTTATATTTAGTATCTCATAAAACTAAAATGTGTTTATTTTGAGAAATTTTTCATATAATTTATTAAAATTAATATTATGCTATATATTAGATAAAAAGTCATAATTTTTTTGCTGAAATATCTATTTTTTAAAGCATAAGAATTGTGTTTAGAAGAGTAAAACTTCCAAATCATTAATCATTTGAATTGTGACCCAAAAAGCTGATGAACAGTAAATATAAGTGAAATACAATAGAGATTTTTGAAGCGAAATGCATATACAGTACAGTTATATAATGTTATATAGAGTACTGTATTTGATAGACGACTCACTTGTGAGGAAAACACTTTATATGAGAGACCCATTCATTGATGACATACCAGTGCGCATATGCTATGCAATTATCATTAAAGTTTATGACGATAGTTGTGACCATGAATTTGGTCCATATATTCAATCAGAGGGTGTAATAAAAGGATTGAAAGAGAGATAAATTGAATGACTAGTATTGAAAGTTTTTTACAATAATTAATTTAAAAATTAAAATCAATTTTATTATTTATAAATTTACAAACTTCATTTAATAATAAATTAAATAATGTACACTGATATTAAAATATTAAACATTATATAGTCTTATTAATATTATTGCATATATGATAAAGAAAGATATATTAGTTATATTATATAACACTTGCCTGTATAATGAAAAATAAACTTTAAGATAAAATAATTTATTAAATATAATTTAAAATGCAAATATTTTTTTWAAAAAATGAAATTCTATAATATAAAGTTTATTTTTATATTATTATATAAATATATGCTATTAATTTTTAAAAATAAAATATTAGATTGTTATAAATCATTGATGTTTRGCAGTCAACGAAAATTGCTGCAAACAAACTATTTATTAGTTGTGTTACAGAAAATTCATCAAAAATGACTATAAAACTGACCGTTCAATGCCTTACTAATCATTATATATATGAAAACCAATAATTGATTGTTTATTTGTTAGCTTATCCTTGACATTTATCAAATAAAATATAACTTAAAGATTATATTTGACATTAAAGTACATTTCAGTGTAAGTGTTTTATACAAACTTTATATTCAATATATATATATACAGGTATAAACTTWTGATTTATGATTGAATTAAAATATAGCTGTAATTTGGTAATAATCATTATATAATAAAAGATATAGACTTTTAAAAACGTATGAACAACTATTTTACAGTATATAAAATTTTAGATCAATCTAAATATAAATATTTAATGTATTAAATTATTCATTTTAAAATTAAAACTAATAATTAAAATCTATATATTTATTAGAAAATTATAAAAAATAATAAATATTATATAATATTTATCATTATATAAACAGTCTAACAATCTATATATTTAATGAATGACATAATATTATTTCAAACTTTCGTTTAGTTAAGATATTATTGAAAGATGAGACACTCATAACAGTAGTTAATGACATCTCATGAAACACAAAACATTGTACACAACAACAAAACTAATAGMAATTTTGTCTCTTTTTCAACAATTGCTTCATTGGAGACATTATTTTATAAGAGAAGAAAATTATATGATTTCATAACACATATGACAAGCAGTGTCTCCAATATTATATAAAATACTCTCTGAATGTCAATAATTCATATTTTGTTATTATATATTAGTAATGTATATAATGATACAGTATATACTGTAACGTAGATTATATATATATATATATATATAATTATTGAAAAATAATCTAACTAATGTTAATGTTATTATTGTAATATATTTTATATCAATATTATCAAATAAATAAATAAAACTTCATTTTATTATTTGTAATACAATGTATTAGTTGGCAACAATAGTGACAACTACTGAGGTATCATACAGTATATAATGAAAGGGTTTTTTCTTTCTCTTAATCACATCATATGCTTTTAACATCAATGACATTACCATTTAATCATACATTTCCTCAGTAAATGGCTTAACGTATAGTAAATCATACAAATATTAATAACATTTATTTCAATTCAATACATAACTTACTTTCTAAACTAAATATTTCTATTTATGTTTATAAATAATATTATCGTTTATATTGTGTTTTATGTAAATATTATCATTTTTTTTATTATTAATGAAAAGTTTATCATAAACTTTATTTACAGATCTAATATAAACTCGTATAATACATCTTTAATAATTATAGGTTGATTTTTCAAATCAAATGTTAAACAATTGAAACTTTTTACAATAAAAACTACAATTTTGTTGTTAACCACTTGTCACGAGTCATTCATTATATCATTAAATCATTAATAGATTAATAGATATATAAAAAATATTCAATTAAATTAATGACTAATGATATTTAATACAATAGTTGATTGTAAATAGATATCATAGATGATGTACTTTACTATTGTTTATAGTAGTGATAGAGTTATATATTATATGACAAGTAAAATGAAATGCCGACTGAACAGCAAATGCACGTCCGATTCATTTATAAAATAAAATATTTATTTATCTTAAGTAATATAGTATTACACTATTATATACACACTATTTTGTCTGTCTATTTGTATTTACTATAAGCTATCATATCATCTCTTATTTACCTCACAAACACAAATACACACAAAAAACAAAGTAACGACAAAAACTTCTCATATGTTTTATTTGTCGATGAGTTTTGCCATTTCAACCAAACAAACTGTTAATTTTGGTGACCATTAGACTGTATATAATAGTTAGAGTTCGATCAGATTCAGTCTATCGTTTAATTTTCCAGAAATTCTATATTTTTTATATTCCCTGTAAATTCCCAGCTTATCTATTACAACGTGGTATTATATATTGAACACTTATCTACACATTTTAACATAATATTTTAAAAAACATATAATACAGTATGTCTTAATTGTACAGTAATTGTAATTGGTTTTGTTGAGTAATATCAGTGAATTTATTTAATGTTTTTTTTTGTAAAAATATTTCAATGAAATTTTATATAGTATTTTAGTTTTATATTTTTTAATATTATAAAATGTTTTTTTCTAATGGTCTAGAAAGGAAAATAAAAAATTTACATTATATTTTAGAGAAAATTGCAGGAATTCATCGGGAACTTTCCTTTTTTGTAAAGTTTCCTTAACTCTAATAATAGCATACATATTGAGTTAAATTAAGATACAAAATCATTAACAAAAAATACAATTAACTATTTTATATAAATATTTTACGAAAAACTGATAGTATATTAAAAATATGATATGATGTACAATATTAAAACATTAACAAATAAATAAAAACTKGAATAACTCATACAATTTGTGACATATATTTAGCCGATTTTTATCTTTGGCCGTAATAGCAATTTATAATTTTGATTGTGATTGTGATACTTAAACTTAAACCAACTTATTAACAAATAAATTTATAAGTTGTATATATATATGTAAAATATATTGTTGTTTTGTGCATTAATTTTATACATTTACTATATATTTGTAATATAATATTTAGAAATATATTATAATAAACCTAATTATTCACCCACATAAATAATTTACTATACAATTAGACATTTTAACATATAATTAATATATTTTTACCCATTAACCTATTTTTATACCACTTTTAACATCTATATTTGTCACATACCAACAAAACTTTATACATTACCAATTGTAAGGGTCATAATTATACAGTACATTTTGTTAATCTATAGATTTTAAGTTATTTAAAAATAAAATATAAAACAATTGTAAATACATATTAATAGTATTGAGTATTAGTATAAATTACTAATAAGTATTTTTAATCATTAATTTAAATTATTAAATTAAATTTACTGTATATTCTATTTTTTTATACTTAACTTTTATTATACAGTATTTTCTGAAATATTTTTCAAATTATAATGTTTACAATAAATAAATTTAAATACTATATATTTAGAGTCAATTACAAATTATATTTATCATCATTAGTTGTAAAAATTTAATAATAAAAATTTATAAATAAATAGACTGTTAATTACAGTTTGGTTTCGGTTTTAAAACTTTAGTTAGTTTTTGGTGCTTACGGTTTTGATTTATATTGTTAAACATTAAATGAATCAAATACTTTAGTAAATGTAATTACAATTATAAAATTAATTATGAAATTTAATTTTGCTTAAACTTTATAATACAAGACTCACTTAAAAATGCATAAATTGTTAAAATTTGTTTATAATTACAAACCTATAGTGAGTTCACACATTTTAAATTTTATCAAATATTAGTTATTATTTAATGTTGAATTTAATAATGAGTTTATATTGACTGTGATAGCTTTTATTTGTATACAATTTAAAAAAAACAAATAAAACGTTAAACATGTTTTCTATAATTGTAAATAAAAATTAGAACAAAATTATAAATTAAATGTAAACTTTATTTTTCAAAATTTAAAGATTATATTGATTTATCATCACAGTTAATATAAGCTTGTCATCATAATAAAACATTAAGTTAACTAAATTTTTGTTTCAAACTACATTTCATTTATTACTGTTATTAGACTAACATTATTATCATATATACAGTATAGTTAATATATAGTATGAAAAATTTTCAAAATAATTATAATTTACTAAAAATTTAAATACATATTAAAGTTAATTCCCATTTGATTGTATAAAATTCTCATTTATTATATTTGAAAAACTCTTTTTTTCCAACTTTAACGTTTTCACGTAATATTTAGTAAACATTTTTAAAGTCCAAATAATTGCATTTATGAGCAAAATTTCGGATGACAATAATTTAATTAAGCATTTTTGAATATTTAATTTATCACTTAATATAAATGACTGTTCACTAATTAAATGTTTCATTTATCTGCAATTTTTATCATTTTATAAATTTTATTATACAGTATTTGAAATACATTAAAATTATTAGAGATAAAACTCAGGCCATCATTTATTATTAGATTTTATTTGCAAATTTATTTAATATTTATCATATACTGTATAAATATTTGTGAAAATAAGATCTAACAATAAGTTATAGATAATAAATATTTTTAAAATTTTAAATAAATTCTTTTATAATTAAAACTATAGAAACCCTATAATTAAATATCAATATTATAGATCAAGAATTTGTTTTACTATCAAACAAAATGTCAATTTTATGACCAAAATAAAAGAAAAGCAATTTTCCATCAGTTGTTTTCATCATTAATCCACTACTTATTAGTTGATAGAAAATGTGTGTTTGTGTCACACGTTTTCATGTAATCACACCAAACAAACAGCAAAATAATTTGTCGGCTTTTTCTCTCACTTTAGTGTTTTTTAATGACACACACTATAAGTATAATATGCTATTCGACTTCTGTATACAATTCGATACACAATTTGTGTGTCCATACAATCCAAACGCTTAAATCTATTTCATATGTTTGCATCAAATGCAACGACACTTTTCAATAAATGGCTTATAATATTATTTTGTCTTAAATAAAATCAATTGTTAATTAGTAGACTCTTTTTATATACCAACCTATCATTTTAAACATTATAAATAAAACTTTATAACTTATTGAGCATTTTTGTTAAAAGATAAACACAAAGATAAATTCTATTATATTTTTTTATATTCATACATACAATATATTTATTTATAAATATTTATATTTGTATAATATTGTGTATGTGTTAGCTTAGAGAACTACATGTTTAATAAATAAAGTGGCAATTTATACAATGAGAAACGTGAGCTGAGATTTTAATTGCCAAATACTGTATCTTTTATGTATGTTTATTGTGACTATTATAATGATRGTCTACAGTTTATTTTAATAAAATAATAGTAAAAATAATAATAAACTTATCTATGCTCTTGTTTTAAAAGTGCTATTAATCTAGAGTCCAAAAATTTAGGCAAATAAATGCATATTTATTGTTGAACTACACTAGGAATATATGACATGTTTAATGATTATGTATTTTAATGGAGAAAATTGTGATTCACATATAATAAAGCCAATTGAAACATTCAATTATATAAATACAATATACTGTATTAATATACAGACTATGAATATTCTCAAATATATTAAACATTTATATAAACTTTTTTAATATTCTTAATATTCAAATCACAATAATATGATTTGAATATTCCTTTTATTTAATGATAACATTATTTAGATTAACTTATACTACAATATATAACATAATAAAATATAGTATTTATATAGAATATAAAATTTAAGAAAATATTATTTAAAAAATATTTTAGTTGTTTTATACAATAACAAAATAATTACAAAATAAATTGAAAAATAGTTTTTAATTTACATTTAAAGTATATAATAATTGATTTAAAATGATATATGTTGTATATCCAGTTTTATAATAAAATAATTTAATTTAGTAAAAATGAATATAAAAATTATTATTTTACTATATTTAATATTATTATTTAACTTAAATAATAAAAAATATGTTACAGAAAAATGTAAGAGAAATATAAAACTGTATGTCTTGAGGGCTACTATTATGGCATAGTATTGTAATGTATAATAATTTGTTGTCAATTATAGCACATTATTGGCTATCAGTTATAACATTTAATAGCAATGCATAAAAATATTATACAATTCCTGTGCGTCAATCGTATAATGTTTCATAAATTTATGAAAAGATATAATACATATATACTGTTTATAAGAGTACATTGATAGGCAAATCAAAACTTTTAAAAGTGTAGTCAAAACTGCAATTATTTGAGAATCTGTGGGTAAGTGTTTGAGATTCATATAATTTTCTCGATAGTCATAAAAGGCATATCGATTCCGCTATTTGTCTAAACCTAAGAGTTAGTTATATATTATACTTTGGAAACTCATTCTCAAAAGTAATATATGGTATACAACCAGAAACAGTGGCTCAAAGATATTGATTTATTGGAAACAAATATGAACTAAAAGTAAGTATAACGAGAAAGTATGAGAGAGAGAGAGAGAGAGAGAGAGAGAGAGAGAGAGAGAGAGAGAGAGAGAGAGAACTGCCAATAAGATTGCAGTAAAGGCAAGACATAGATAACAACTACAACAACGGATAGAAAAATTATATGTAAAGGAAAAAATTGAGGCAAATCTTAATACTTGTTATAAACAATATTTATGGTTCTCTACCACTCCAGACATTGTCTTCAATTTTTCTTACTATAAATATTATGTTTGTATATTATTATTATTATTATAGATACTGTTTTATTGATTTTCTTGTATAACATTTTATTAAATTTAAAAATATAGACTAAAAAATTGAAACAAATGTTTTCATTTTCTATTTATATTGATTGTTATTTCCATAATAGATAATACCGTAGTAATATATATGTTATAAATACATAGTGTTTTATTATTTTATAAATAAAATCGTAAAACAAAAAAAAAGTTTTATGTATATTTTAATATAATTAATATTTGATTTTTTAAAATTATAGCTTAATTTTATTGACATTAATTCAACAACAGAAACATTATTATTTATTTTAAGTTTAAAAAAATTATCTAATATTTAAAAGGATAAACAGTTTCYTTAATATTTTTATGTAACTTATAGCTAACTTAAAATTATTAACAGCTGATAGAGTTTAAATTTTAAGCAATAAAATTAATAAATATGAATTAACAAATCAAACAATAATAATAATAAAATAAATAATTGTTTAAATATATTTAAATCTCTTATACATTATAAAATATACATTCCTTTATCATATAAAGTWTATCCAAATAATATATTTTTATGTCTAATTTTATAATATTGTCTGTGATATTGTATAAATAGATAAAAAAAATAAATAGTAAAAAGTTGGATAAAAAGACAACTGAAATATTGAATCTAAAACCAAAAGTTAGAGATAAAAGAAATGAATTCACGAATGAATAAAACATTCAATTTTGTTGTCATTCAGTTGTTGTGCTATAAAATGAAACAATGAAACAATCAAATTGTCACTCATCTGTCAGATTTGCTTTCAATACAAATATAATAATACAATATATATTATACAATATATAGATATTTAAAGAAAAATACACAAAACATTTTTAATCTTAAATTTTCTGTTATTAGTTTTTTTTCAGTTGGGTTTTTAGTTGGTTTATTTTTTTATTATTTATTTATTTATTTATTTATATATATATCACAGTAAAAATTATAAATGTATGGAAGAGTTTGTGTGCAATGCCATGAAAAATGTGATACATATATAATTCATGAGACAACCGACAAAAAACTAGAATTTAATTCAATTACAAAAGTGAGAAAAGTGTGAAAAAACTGACAAAATATGAAATATAATAATTTAGTTGACTTATGAAAATAATTTAATTCAATTTTGTTTGTTATTAAAATTTTGCTTATAATACAACAAACTTTGTTAATATTTAAAATTATTTGCAATACAATACTTAACTTATAATAAAATAAATTAAATTTTAATATTATTTAAGTTTATATTTTAAAAGCATTATATATATTAATGTTATAAAATACACTTATGCTCATTAAGACATGTATTAAATTAAACATAAATTAGTTTTATTGAATACACTATTTTTAATATAAAGTAATATAGAGATTACATTTTATATAAAAACGGGTTCATTGTATTAAAGCGCTAATCGATCACATCATAAAAGCTAACATTAGGTGAGCGTATAATATAGACCTAAATATGAGACATAAAAGTTAAATTCAATATATGATAGGATTGTAGTAATCAAACCACTGTATAAATTGAATAACTGAATATTCTTTGAGTTGATTTACATTCAAATTTTGCACATTTTATATTATAAAACTCATTGTAACTCAAAATTTTGATATAAAATTTTTGATGTATTGCATAATGTAGTTAACATAATACAGTGAATATACATTTTATATGGACTAACCATAATTACTCGACTTCATCGATGATAGTTAAACTCATGGATACTGTGGATAATGTTTACCATAAAAAGACATCAATCATAGTCTTGAACCAAATAATAGGTACACTTTTGATGTATAAAATTCAAGATAGCRYCAGTCTCTCTCTCTCTCTCTCTCTCTCTCTTTGATATCATAGTCACTCATTTTTGTGTCGATAAGTTGTGTTTGTTGTATTGAATATCCTTTTATATGTCAGTTCTCTATCTATTGTATTATTCAACGATAATTCTATACCTTTCAGAGCTAACATTTCTCAAAACTGCTTAAATGTGTGCATTGGTATATACAGTATGTGTGTGTGTTTGTCTAACTATAAACATACGGTACAATTTCTTAAGTCAACTTTTATTATTTATCAGTTATGAACAGTAAATATAATTGACAATTATTTAGCTGACAATCATTTTGTGGATCCAAATATATATTTTTCAGTAAAGATGTGAAATATAAAAATTTCTTTTCATATATTTTTTATTTTTCAAAAATCTAATTGAATTTCCTCTATTTTTCTCAGCTTTTAAACAACTCATATGTTTTGTTATCACAATTTGCTTTTTAATATAAGATATTTAATTTTTTGGAAATTTTTTTTATTTATTAATATATATATATATATATATATATATATATATATATATATATATATATACTGTATATATATATATATACTGTATAATATAATATTGCAATATTTGTAATAGTATTTTCTTCTGATTTTTTATAAGCATTTTGTAATAATTTTGTATTATATTGATTTTGTGATTAAAATTAATAAATTGGCAAAAATATAGCAATATTTATAGAAAACGTATTGCATGTCAATATAGAACTAAATTGTATGATAACAATATGTTTTAACTAAATGATTATAACAATTACAATACAGTCTATGTATTTGACGTTAATTTATATACCAATTACAGCATAATTAATCRATTGTAGTTTATGTGTTGTGTTTGATATATTAATTATTAATAAGATTAATGAAATAAACAATAGTGTCTTGTTTTAATGCCAAATACATAGTATAAGTTAAGTTTACACAATATATTTAATAAAATATATAATTTTACAAATGTGTTATATAAATAATAAGCTAAATATAAATACAGTATAATTATCACATATTATATAATATAAAGRGTAAAGCAATAAGTGAAGGGTAAGAGAGTAAATAATCAATATATGATTTTTATACCCGTTTTTACATTCAGTATGCATTCACGGGGTTTGGAAAACTGTGTTCCTCTCTAACAATATATTRGTTATAGYATTGCGTTTAGYACTCTATGACAGTCAGTAGTGYAATGTTAATGAACGGCCAGACATACTGTATATGAAAACAATTGTTTGACAATTCAATATACTGTATATAATATATAGTATTATTCCTATTATTATTAATGATCATAAAACTACAATATGCTTAGTGATCCTCCGGGTTGTAGTAAACAAAGGTCGACAACTTTACCTCTCGGCCACCGGAATCACAAGAGAGTAAGTAAGCCTTCATGAGACTTAAGATCAAAATTTTATAATTTTACTACTCCCCCCTCACCCTYCCCCTGGACTAAATGCAAAATTGAAAATTAAAGTCAGAATAAGTCACAAAATATTGTTATAATTTATTTAAAATTAATTTACAATATAATTTTCAAAATATAAATCTATATTTTAATATAATAAATATTAAATATTATAAATTAGATACCAATCAATGGTTGACACAAATAGTCTGAGTTTTCTATATTTTTGGCGCATATATAGCCCCGACAACAACTAAATGGCGAASAATGTGTTAGATCTTGGAGATTGGGATTACATTTACTATTAAAAAGTAGACACTTAGCAGTACAAGGAGGAGGTGGGGGTGGCTAATGAAAAAAATGAAAAAATTAATAAAATCTAAATATATTTTGCACAATAGCCTACATGTTTAAGACATATTCCCGGAAGATCTGCAACGTGTAGATTCTTGTGATAACAGGTCAACCCTTCACAACAACTCCGTCGACCACATCCTATCCCACGGACCTCACAGGACTTACCTTCAGGTTGACAGTATGGACAGGGATCCTATAAATATTATTATTAAATTTATTATATTTAATATTTTAATATTATATAATTATAATAATTAATTAGTAATATTATACCACACAAGTCCCACCCAAATCAGTTACATTTGGATTTTTCTTAACGCAATTCAATCCAAAACAACATGGATTTCTAGAGCAAGTTCTTGAGTGCACTAAGCAGGGTTGACCAACATCATTACATGATGGACATGGAGCTGATGTCTGGCACATAACTGTGCTCATCATTGCCATAGACATCAAATTTAATAATACAATTTTAAACATATTGTGTTTATCGTACAAAACTTTAAAATACAAACTCAATGACAAAATTTCTTCTAAAATTGAATTAAACTAAAATTATTTTTACTACACTATAAATATGCTTTCTATTCAATTATATAAAAATTAATAGTTATTGTTTTTATAAATTATAAATCGATTTTATAGTACAAAAGTTATTATAAATTGCAAAATAATGATAAGTATAAATTATTACTATTAAATTATTGCTAAATTGTTTTGTAATTTTTAATTATATCGCAATAAAAGTGTAGTAATATAAATAACACTCTATACATAACAACGTTAAGCAATTTTTGATATATATTTACTGACTTATTGTTTAGATTATATAAAGAAACACAAAAATACTATAATATTAATTATTTTAAATGCAATGACGTATTATTTTTATTTACTAGTTTAACTAAACTGTAAATATTTATAGTATTATCAATATTGCAATGAAAATAAATTCAAATATTATAAATAGTGTATATGTTTTTACAAAATTATATAAAACAGCTATAAATATAAATTTGAAACAAAAGTATTTGCAAAAATTGTTTACTAAATTATTTACTAAAAGCTATTTAATTAATTTTCAGGAATCGGTCTTAAATTTTGTTGATTTTTTTGCCTAAATATTATCTCTTTTTATAATATATATATATATATAACTATAAATATTTATACTATAAATTTTTTAGTATTATCAAATGTTACTCTGAACTGTCCACATATACAGTATAATACTGTCCTATCGTTAATATGGGTACTCATCTAACTATTGCTATACACARTATAACCAATAATAGTATAGAGATAAACATATTTTAAGAGTTCTCAAAACCCATGCATTCAATGATTGTAAAAACGGAGGAWACAAATCCTAGATTGAGTGTAGACCTATCAGAGTGGGTATGAATGTGTTATCAMTGGACGGGACAGTATGAGACATATCTTGTGATATATATGTTTATCACTTGCAGTAGTGGTAGTCAAGAGTAAGACTAGAGTAAGACTCTTTAGATGACAGTTTTAATTGATATTTAGATTACTAAACATTTATTATAAATTTTCAATTATTTTTTCATGTTTTATATGTAAAACTATTTATTATTTTTAYATTTTACATTTATTTGATAAAATAATACGGGAATATTAAGAAATTTATTGAAATTAATTTGAAAATATTTTTATTTTCTCTAAAATTTTTATATAACTTATAGATTATTTTTACTTAACTTTTATTTATTATTTGATTTAATATAATGGATATAAAAATAATAATAATTGATATAATTAGTTAATTACAGTTTCATAAAATTTGTTTAAATTATTGACCAAATTTTATGTTTAGTACTTAGTATTAAAACTTTTAGCTCTAATTACTTCCTTATAACGATTCGGTACATTCAGTATAAACAATATTATATAATATATTTACTTTATTCAATAGCTTTATATTATATAAAATGTGTTACTAATAATATCATATTTTGTAAATTACTGTATTTTAACTGTTAAAATACAGTACATGAAAGATGTATAATAGTTTATACTAAAAAATTTATATTGAAATTATCTATAATTAGATTATATGTTATAAATATTTGAAATTACATTTTTATCTTTATGTGTTGTAATTAATTTTAAATTTGTATTTAAACAGAATTTCAATTATTTTGAAATTTGTGTCATATATGATATTAAATATAATTTACATGTAATTCTTAATACATGTATTAATATTCAGAGAAAATTCAATTTAATTTTTCCAATAATTGTAATTTTGATAAAACAAACTGAAATAAGGTATTTTGTATTAATCTTGATAAGCATTAAATAACTTTTTTGACAAATTATTTTATAAATCAAATTTGAATAAATTAAGTACAGAATTTAGTTTAGATTAGTCTAATATAAAACCCATTAAAAGTTTTATTATTTTCATTAATTTATTCAATTTTTGATACTCATATTTTTYCAATTATAGTTTTATTTCTATTAAAATAGTGTAATCTTAATGTAAAATATGTAATATGTAATGGTTTATTGAATAYTACTTAATATAACTTTATATCACTCGAGATCATAGTATACATTATAATTAATTTATAATTTATGTTTTAGCATTAGTTATATAAAATAKTTTTTTARCAATAAAATAGTATATCAATTGATCAGTAGTACAATAAATATAGCTTTCATTTATTATAWTATAATATAATTAATATAATAAATGAATAAATAATATATTTGAATTTAATATAGTRTTCATACAATTATTTTATTGGTTATTTATAATATTTTATTGAAATATGGTTTTATTATGTAGTCTAACAAAACATGTAATATAATTAATTAAAAACTACATTTTTTATTTAAAAAGAGTAATTACTTTGATTGTACTCTTAAACCWCTTTTAAAAAATTGACAAAAATATTTAATAGCATTTTTACTACAGTACAGCAATAACATCACATTTCCCATTAAAAAAGTATTGGAAAAGTCATATTCATTCACATAATACGTTTATCAAATACTTATTAATAGTTATTGATATTATACTATTTATTTATTTATTAATATTTTATATATTTTAAGTTAATGTTAATTAATATATTAAATATGTGTATAACCATTATAACTAGAGTTAGCTTGCGAGGCCTAAACTAGGTTAGACAGTGTGGTAAATACTGATACACTGCCCGTATTTTGTTTATATTTAAATATTTTTTGATATACTTCACAAAACACAGTTTTTAATCAAATTACATTTATTAAACATATAATTTATAATAAAAATTCATATATTATAAAGTATATTCTAAGTAAATATGTTTTTAAATATTGAAACCTATTTATTTATATTACTTTAGTATTGCAAAATACAGTATAATTATATATTAATWMTATTTTATTAAATTCTGTAGTTATATGTTTCACATTTTTGTTAATATGTATATTGATTTATATTATATAATTCCTTTAAAAATAAAAATAATTAATTATATTAAGTGGATATAAAATTTTAATCATTAAATAAGTATAATAAGTATTTTACATTAGTATCAATTATATTTTTAAATTTTATCAAATAATTTATTTATAAAATAATATTACTGTATTTTATCGCAAATAATATCGTTAGTAATGTAATATAGTATTTGCATAATGTATTAGGCGTTGTTAGATTTTTACAAACTCATTACATTTWAATTAATTGATAWAATTATTTGTGATAATAATTTTTCTTAATGAATAATATATTAATTTATAACTAAATACAGTAGTATTTAATAATTATATTTTTGTTAATATGATTAAAACTTAGTGATACTATTTATGATATTTACTACGAGATAGTGTTTTTTATTTATAACAATAATTTGATTTATTTTAAGTTTTTTTATATAATACTTGCACACAAAATGAGAGCCCAAATGACTTTTAATAGTCATAAATTATGTTTTCAACACAAAAGTCATATATACAATATATCTATAAATATATAATAATAATAATATGAATTATTGCTTTATATTTTGTATTTTTTATAACTAAACTTTATAATAAAAACCTTTAATACTAACCTTTCTGATAGAAAACTGCTTATCATAAGCTATTTCTATAATAATATGATGTGATTTTGTTTAAAGCTGATCTATCAACTCATATATTTAAGTAATATATTATTAGATATATTGCCCATTGAAATGAATAAAAGTATATAATATATTACATACGGATTGATCACAAAAAATAAGAAATCTTGAGATTCTTTAAGAGTGAAGAATTTGATTGATTTTTTTGTCTAAAAAATCTATTATTTTTTTATTTAACTATAGAAATAAATGTATGATATCTATTGTATAGTTTTTTATATAGAAGTCATAAAATTAATTATATGTAATCCGCAAAATTTTTTTGAATAAATATATATGACACAMTTTTAACTTGTTTTAAATGTTTATATCAATTTATCAATATATATTTATTATATATAATGAAATTAAATAATTTAATAATATATGATATATCATACTTTACTTTATAAAGTAATTTAAAATTTTAATAATATAAATTATATTGTTTTTGTTTTGTATTACAAAGTATGGTCTACACTGTAGACTCTACAGTATTATACAGTTTATCATATATATTGTATTTATGGCATATGATATTTGGGGTTAAATTTATTAAATTAGACTAAAAATCAATTTTTTTATTCATTTAACTTTATAAGACTGAATGCATTTTTCTTTTGTATGCAACTGTTAAGCAAATATAGACTACAAATAATATGATAAGAAATGTATGCAAAAAATAGTTGTATAGTTGAGTAAAGAATAAAAAACTCAATTCATTCAATACATTGACAAATAGATTATTCAAACAAAATCTCAGTTTCAGATCAATACTGGAATTCTTGATTTGAAATCTCTTATTATACGGTATATCAGATTTCTTAATATAAATTGTGTAATTCATTGTATATTTAAATATTTTTTACATTTTTTATTATATAAATGATCTATTGTTAATAATCTGATTTTCTTTATATTTTTGTTAATACAATTTGAATATATAATTAAAATTTTAAAACATTTAATTAAAGTGATTCAAACCTCATAATAATTAAGTTATATTCAAAATATAATACTATCATAATTTAATTAGTTAATGTTTATAATTATGTTATATTTATATATATTTAATATAATAATTTTTATTTATTTAATATATTATTTTACATGTTTTTGTTATGTTGTGATAATTATATTTATYGAATGATTGTAATGACCTTATACTATAAAATTTTAATATTTAACTAAAATAGTATATTTTAATAAAATTAATAATTTATTATAAAATTTATATGAACTTTATTTAAAATTTTATGCATTCTATAAAACATTAAAAATGAATTCACAATATAAAATATTATTCAAAGTTTTGTTTACAAAGCATATTATATTTACTAAAGAAATAGTTAATATTAAATAATATAGTTTAATATTATATCGTATTACAGATTGAATAAACTTTGTACATAAATTATAATTTAAAATAAAAAAAWATAAATTTAAAAGTTTTGTTCAAATAGATTATTTTCATCAGAAATAAAGATATATTATACAAATACATCTCTAAATTGTATCAATAAATTTTAAAATAGTCAAATATAAAATGTATTTTATTTCTTTCAATCTCTCAATAGTATAAAGAGATKGGCAAATAGAAAGTTTCTTGTAAATTTCCCTGAGAATGATTTTAGAAAAATTTCTATAGAAATTTAACTTTATTGTTATACTTTGTTCACTATCTATAGCTATTGTAATATTATATTAATAAGACATAATACTATAAAATACATATAATATTATACTATAGTACACAATTATGTAAAATTATGTAAAAACCTATATATAAAATAATAATTATTTAATAATAATCAGTTTTGTAAAATTTTATTCATCGTTTTATTATTTATATCATAGTTTAATATAATGAAATTAATTAATTGTTACTTTAATTAATAATTAAAATACTACTAATAATATTTAATTATTATTTGTAAAAACAATGTATTGTAAACAAATATCGAGAGAACAAAATTAACATCTGATCCAATAAACAGAAATTTCTTTTAGAAACTTTCTAGAAATTTCTCTATTTTATAATTTTCTTTTTTTTGCAAACACTAATAGTATAGCTATTCTAACAAAATTGTGTATTCAAAGTATCATTCATTGCATTTATACCAATGATTGTCTCAAAAAATATATACACAAAATATAACAAAAAGAAACAAATCTCTTGAGTTTTATACCCATTTTATATCAGGTTATCATTTTATACTTCTCTCTCTCTCTCTCTCTCTCTCTCTCTCTCTCTCTCTCTCTCTCTCTCTTTCACACACACATACATACACACAAACACATTACACAAATATGATGCAAATTTTTAATACTTGAAAATGGGGTTTTATTGCAATATATATTTTATACAATATATCTAAAAATAAAAAGTTTGAGAAATAAAAAGTAAAATTATATTTTGATATTTTTTCAATTGTTAAACTAAATCAACTCACGTTTGGTACCAAAATCATGTGCTCAGGGATTCAGATCTTAATTGGTTTTGCGACTAAAAGTCTAATCCCCAACATTTTATTTACTCATAAAATTTATTTTATTGTTTTATTTATAATTTAAATAAATRCTATAAATATATACTGGTACTATGTATAATTGTATTATTCAAATTTTTAAATAAGTAAAAATAAAAATATTGAAAAATGTAAATAATATTTAGATACTCTAAATACTTTTAAAAAGTTTTGCAAAAGTTTAAAGTAGTTTCCAAATTAAAGATTGAATATTAGTAAACAGTGTGTTATATATTATTAATAATATATTGGTTTATACTAGAAGTGTAAAATAATATCTTGTTTTTTTTATCAACACGTGACACAACAATAAGGAAATATTAAATTTACATTAAAACATATCACTCTAATTAATAAATATTTATTTTACATTTAAAACTATACATAGAAATTGTAATAATTCTAAATCTAATCTTGATATTTACAATTTATACAATAAATTTTTAAGATTGTTATATAGTATAAAATATATAAATTTATACCGWATACATATATATACAATTTATATATTTTAAGATAACTATAATTTATTTTAAGTTATAGTTATATTGTATTTATATGTTAAGGAAATATCTGATTCATATATTTTATTAATACTAAAGTATTTAAGTACTGTATAAGTGTACTATACTGTACATCTAAATATGTAATTTATACAATAACTCTAGTATGAGATTGTAAAGTAGTTGTCGTACAATACATTGATGATGTTTGTAATCTAAGAGATAATTTGAATGACAATATTAGCATAAACTAGTAATAGTTTGTAATGGTTAAATTAATATTTATTTTTACAAATATTAAAATTAAGAAAATACTATATTTTATTCCTCAAAACCAGGAAAAGACGTGAAAAAACAGGAATTTTAGATAAAAATTAACCACTATTATATACTACTACTACTGTATATATTTTATGCAATATGTTTGACAGCAAATCTCATGAGTCTATAATTTTTACAAGTAATATAAGAAATGCCAAGAAAATATTTTAAATTTAAAAGAAAAAAATGTAAAATTTATATATTTTTATGAAAAATGTTTTAAAGCGAAAGTCATGTATTGGGCATTTGATTTTAAAAAGGTTTTATATATTTAATATGATTTATAAATTACGGTAAAAAAGAGTTTTGCGAATTTTCTGATCACAAATTTAATGCAATCCTATCATATTATATCATAATTTTATGATTTTTTTGTAGTCACATGAGATACAGTATGTTTATATACTCATTGAAATTGTCATATCATATAAATGTGTCAAAAAATTTATACATTACAAACATACCSTAAATTTGTAAATAATGTCTATAAAATTAGATATATGCATAATTTCAAAAATATTTTGTATACATTTTGATTAAATAAATTTATATAAAATTAACATTTTGAGTTTATGTTTTTTACATAATATATTATTTTTAATATTTTTATTTTAAATAATCTTTTATAAACTTAAGACTATTATATACATTAATACTCAATTTTAATGGTAAATATAATTCAATTCCAATATTATAATACATAAACTAAATTTGTTTTTTGTTGATAATATTAAATCAAATAAAATATACAAAAATAACAACCAAAAGAAATATATCGATTATATAATATAATGCTTATGTAATGTTTTTATGATTGCTCTCATAATTATACCGTATATTAAAATTTATGTAATTTAATCACATAGTTGTTGACCACAATAACCACAACAATATATTTTATAAAGACTATACTATACTTGATGAGCACTGGCAGTCAAATCAGATATATCTTAGAGTCAGTCTTTACCATTAGATATGTTTTGCTGTGAGGATTACAAATATTAATAATATATGCTATTATTGTATATTTGTTTAACTAATTCTAATGTTTTKAATTAGTCAATGATTTTTGAAATACAAAATTTATTTACAAAATTATTTTATTAAGTTTTATATTGTTTTCAGAAAACATTATAATAAACTTTTTATCTAAAACTTATAACAATTGAAGACAGTTTTCGGTCACTTTTATCGGAACACTGGACTATTTTCGGTAATTAAGATTAATAAACATTTTTAAAAAATAAGTACAATCTGAGACAATTTTTAATAKTAATAAAAACAAATATATCAATAGATAATACAAATACAATTTAGTTGTCTGCTGTTTCTATTGCATATTAATTGTATTTGTTATCTATTGATATACAATATATTAGCTTTTATTACATAAAAATAAGTGCCAACTACACAAAGCAAACATTTATTTTAAATAATATTTTTTGAAATAATAATTTATATGAAATTTATATTATTTATTTGTCTACTTTCATTAATAAGTTAATATTTTTATATTATTGAGTATGTATTATTGGCATAATTCAAATAATATTAAACAAAATAACAACATTAAATATTATTTACTAAAAGTAATTATCACAATCAAGATAATAGTATTACTAAACTTTATATTCTAATAATTTAGTTTTAGGTTATAATAGTAGATATATATATATATCATATTATAAATACAGAATATATAATACATATTATAAGTTACGAAAAGTGTTTGCCATTGTATTTATTAAAACCAGAGTACAATCAATAGACAAAATCTATAAACACAACATATCATATAATATACATAATATATAATACGTATATTGTATACATAAGAAATGCTTGTAATGTTGTGAAAAGTTTGCACTGGTATTAGTTTGGACGACACAGCAGTTTGTTAACGAATTGTAGGAAAGGATAGACAATTCAAACAAACAAAAAGAAAAGTTAGGTTTTRGTAACAGACCTCAAGTTTAACGAGAGAGCAAACAATTCTCTCATATCTGAGAATCACTTATGAAGTCAACTGATAATAACTTATAATTCCCTCTCTTTCTCTCTCTCTCTCTCTCTCTCTCTCTCTCTCTCTCTCTSTCTCTCTCTCTGTCTCTCTCTCTCTCTCTCTCTCTCTCTCTCTCTCTCTCTCTCTCTCTCTCTCTCTCTCTCTCTCTCTCTCTCTCTSTCTCTGTCTCTCTCATCTCTCATCTCTTACTTTCACCAACTATTTCATTGCCTTTCCTTATATATCTTTTCCCGTATTTGTTTCTTTACTAACACTTGCACTGGTGTTTGCTAACTAACCTTTTGGCTATTTATCTTAAGCGCAATAATGAATAAATAGACAAAAAAAACGTATTTTATTTTAGTTTTACGATCTATTAACTTATTGTAGCGTAAAATATGCAAATATTTTTAATCACTTGTAATAAAGTATAAGTATTGAAAATTAGAAAAGTGTTATAATTAAAATAAGTAAAAATCTTTGCATCTAATGTGATATGTATATCTGATTAATAAATTTTGTACCAATTATTATATTTATTGCCAAAAATATTTCATGTAAAAGTAAAAGCAATACTCATAAAACAGATAATTTGATTATTATCTTTCAAATGAAAAAATTTGATGTAAATTCACTGAAATTGAGAGAACATTAATATGAAAATTATAATTTATATTATATAGAGTAGTAATATATAGTAAAAGTGTGATTACTCTAATATTTATATATATATATATGTAATATTGTGTTAATCACATAGTTGACATTAATAAATATATTAAAATTTTTGTATATGTCGATAGATTAATAAAAATATATATATTGTTAATATAGACTACAACAAATAAAGTATTTTATTGAAACAAATGTACAATAATACTGTATTATAAATTACATTATATTTTAATTAAGTTATTAAATCTGCAATGAATCTTTTGAGTAATTTAATGCATTAATTATTTTTCCTTTAAAATATCAAGCAATGAAAAACACATTACATTTGAATTATCAAAAGAATATTTAAATAAACATCAAATATAAAGATTGAATAAATTAAAATATGAATCATTTTCAAGCAAAATAATTTTGTTTTGATTAAAGCCTTACATTAGAGACTTAATTAGTAAATAATTATGAATAAATTAAATTTCCCATTTAATTACTCTCTATATTATTGCATTAAATAACTATTTTATATACGAAATAATTAAATAAATTAAAAATAAACCCAATATTTGAATGTTGAGTTATTGCACATTGATTACTGGCTATTGATTTATACAATATAATTATGAAATAATAATAAGCGATGAAACCAATATAAAATTTATTAGTGATATTAATATTGATTTTTTAATAAATGATTAAATTCAAGGACTAGTTTTATTCGCTTTTGATTTTTATCGGCAAAAAATTGTATTATTCCTGTATATTATATTCTGTTATAATAACATCGATATCATTACAGTAATAGCATCTGCGCTATATTAGCCAACACACAGAGCTTTCAATGTTTATCCAAATGCAGGCATAACTATGAGACACGTTATGTAAGAGATTATGTTAGGCTTTGCTTTTGAAATATTGGAGAGGAAACGGAGTGAACACACATTACAACAATATATAGCACACATACATACAGTACATATAGTTTATTGTATGGCACTGACAATGAGTTAGATAACATGCGCCCCGGCATTGCCAGTCCTGTGCAGCACTCGGTTATCGATATTATGCCCTTTTTCTACTGGAACTGATGTTCAATAAAACCTTGTGCTGTATGTATATGTGTCTGAAGCTGAGCACTGGCATTGATAGTCACAAACAAACTCATTTTCTCTCTCTCTCTCTCTCTCATAATATGTATACATCTAATGGATGGCTTGCCATCATCGATGTCTTAGACCCGACCCTCTCATCTCTTGGCGCAACATTTCACTTAAAAGGCACACAATTTTGGCCATCAGTTTGCTATGCAATCGGCTGAACGTCGGTTTTCTTGAAAACTGTAAAACATTTGTTTCTTTTTAAAAGTAACAACTCTTTCACTTTGGTTTATCACTATTACTGATCCCATGACTGCTCTACCGATGATTTACTAAACACTATATTCAATAGTCTTTCTACTCTCTAATTGAATATCAATCCTTGAAATTATTCAAACTTTTTTGTTTTTAATGCTCACCCCTTGTCTTCAATCTTTTCAATTTGTGTTAAAAACTGCTTAATTAACAACAAAAATATAATTCATATTTCATCAGTTTTTTGCATTCAACATAAAAATTTGCAAAAAGTTTCAGTTTTCCGATTACATTTAAAATAATCAAAAATTGTGTGCTATTATTGCGTGCATTTCAATATTACTCTACATTTCGGTGAGTTTTTAAATATTTTTCTATATCTAAAAATTTAATTATAAAATAAATATAGTTATAGTATTTATTAAACGAAATTTAATGACATCGTTATTGATAATCTATTTATTTATATACAAGTATAATATTTATTTATGATATAAATTTTAAAAAGTTCAAAATATAATTTATGTGTGTAGTTTACAAATATAATTTAATTTAAAATATATTAAAAATTTAAACCATACACAAAATAATATTTTATTTATTTATACTATACATGAATAATAGAGTAATTGTGTGTAACAGTAATAGCACTCTCTATTTGTTTTGAGTTTTTTTGTGCATCAAATATCAAATGTAATATAAATTGTTTCAAATTATTTGCCTTAATATTTTTGTCAATTTTTCTAAACTTTTACAATAATACAGAAATAAAGAAAATTGAAATAAAAAAATGAGAACTAATTTTCTCTTTTATTTTATTTGTAGATTTAAATTTAAATTCCTTTTTTTCCACGTGTGTACTCAGTTTGCTCTCAGTTTGCTCTCAGTTTGCTCTCTCTCTCTCTCTCTCTCTCTCTCTCTCTCTCTCTCTCTCTCTCTCTTTCTTTCTTTCTTTCTTTCTTTCTTTCTTTCTTTCTACTTCCCATAACAAACATATATATACAATATATAACAAAATCTTAGTCTAAGATCTCTAACACCAGTTCTTGTATTATATTATTTATTGTGTATCAAATCACAGAATATTCTGTGCATAAAAATAGCAATATTTTGTGAATAATCTGAGTCTCTTTTACGCTATGTTCAGTCTCTGGAAATTTAACTAAAAATTTTTTTTGCTAAATATTACACAATATAATAATGTATATGTATATGTATGTATGTATGTGTACATTATGTTTTTAAAAATAAAGATATTAAATATAACAATATCTGACTATAMTACAGTATACGGATATATAGTAAATAATATAATCATAGATATCTAAACCGGAATAAAAATACATAAGGATTGAGAATTTCTACGTTTGAAAACATTATTATTTTATTTTTCACTTTTCACTTCATTAAATCGATTTCTATTTTAGTGTAAAATATAAATTTTAAGATATAATATTTATCCATATATTAGATATATATATATATATATATATATACTGTGTATGCATATACATATGTATGTAAAAATATATCTCAATAAATTTTAGCAAAAATATTTTTCAAGAAAAAAAAGATATAAAGTACATTACCGTTAAAATGCATTTTTAAAATAAAAAGTTTATTTTTATTGTTATTATTATTATTTAGAGTCACACACATAAAAAATTTTAAAGTATTATTTGTACATAAAATGCCATCACTTTTGTCTAATAGTACTTTACATAACAGTCATAACAACAAAAATCATGAAAAACACACACAATGTTTGACTTAAACCCTTATACAGTATATACTGTATATAAGAGTGATGTTTTGCATAACTTATATTTTTATCTATTTTAAAAGTATAGATTTTTGTTTAAATATATAATTTATAATGCTTCGGGTATCTATCTATCTATTTCATGACTTCTACAAAAATATATAAATATATATACAAATATATATATATATATATATATATATATATTATACGCCTGGTATATATATACTAGTATTTATATTATTGATAGAAAGAAATGTGACATTTTATTCACTATTTTGACTATTATTGTCACTGTTTTTTGTTGTAAAAATATGTAAACCGTTGGGCATTTATAATAAATATTACATAACATAAAATTTAATAAATGTTTTAGTGTTGTGAGCAATAAAGTTAACCAAGAATTTAAATATTATATTAACATTTGATATTCATTTTTAAAAATACATTTATATTTTAATATGAAATACAGTTTCATTAAACGGTAAAAGTAATTAGTTAATTAAAGTTAATATTAATTATTAAAGTAATTTTTGTTATTAGACTATAGTCTTATAGTCTTAAACAACTGACTCACAAGTGTTATTGTATTTTAATTAAAATTAGTGCCACTTATACAATGGATACCAAACATTTTTTTAATATAATAATTGCTAAATCAATGTGTAAAAAATTGTATTATTTTTGTGTAGATATTATTAGATTTTGTTTATACACTACTAGTAAAGTACCTTATGTTTCAAGTGTTAGCACCGTTAGGTTGGAAACAATTCTTAATAATAATAGTCTAGAAGTGAACACTCACTCAGTGTGTGTGAGAGAGAAAAATTTGGTTYATGTTTTGAATACTATATATACAAATGCTGTGAAACACATACACTCTTAATGGATGTGTTTTAATAAACTAATTTCAAGTTATGATTTGTTAAATAAAATGCTAAATAAAAAATATATATACTGTATATACCGTGTATGTGTGTGTATGTATGTATGTGTGTGTGTGTGTGTGTGTGTGTGTGTGTGTGTGTGTGTGTGTGTGTGTGTGTGCCACTACTTGTATGTGATATAATACATTTAAACGAAAGTAAATAAAAAAAAGAGATTAAATAATATATTATATCACACTTAAAGTGCTCAATGATCTTCAACTCTTTAATTGACAGTAAAAACACGCAAATATTTAAAATATAATATAGTATTATATATATATATATATAATATATTTTAAGTTATATACTATTAACTCATAAGTACAGTATATAAAATATTTAATATAATTTCTCTATAATAAAAGATATGTATGAAAAAATATCATTTACTCAATCACATACATAGAGGTGACGGCTAAAAATAAATACAATACATTAGCGTATACTGTAGTTTGATAAATACTATAAATCACAACATATAGTATAATACAGTATAGACAAAAAACTAGACAAACAAAAAGGTTATTATAAGATAGATATGAGAGAAAAAAGAGTTTTATTTTTTTTTGTATGACATATAATAGAGAGTAAAATAATGGTTTGAATATAATAGACGAATGAAAAGCGATGCAAAAGTAAATTATTGGTTCAGAAAAAGCTATGAAATGTAAGCACTATTTGCGTGACTCTCACTCACTCTAACCAACACTACATTAAATTCATAAGTTTATACATAGAATGAAAAGACCATACATTTGCCAAAAATCTATATATTTTGTCTTTTATATAAATTATGATATTTTGAAATTTTAATATATATATGGATAGATTACCCTTTATTATAAATAGGAAAAGAAAGAGAGTGAGTGAGTGAGTGAAAGAGAAAGTATGTGTAATAATACAATAAAACAATAGTAATATAAGATTTTATTGAAGTTTATATTTTAATCTTCTTATTGTAGTTTCTGTGGTTAACTCTCTTAGCAAAATTGTTTAGCTATCTGTATAAACACAACACACACACACATATATATATAGTATATAAATAGTAATAATACCCAAAATTGCATATAATCTGTGTTTTTATTTTTATAGCTTTAGTTTTACAATAACATTAGGTTTTATTTTGAATTATTATTATTTTAATAGCTAATTATGAGTGTAATCATTAAGTTTGCTCTAATAAAGCATTACATTTTAAATGCTATACAATCTCTAGTTTGTTACTAATCTTTAGTCTAACAAACAAATAGCGGAATAATTTTTTTAAGTTCTAACCAAATGTCTCTGATTTCTACTAAAATAAATAATATATTTTATTTATTGCATTCAGTTTATATGATTTTGCGGATTTTTATAATAAAATTTATTTAATTATTATAAATTTAATAATGATTTGTTTTTATCAATTTCCATTAGTTATTTTAAAATCAAATATTCTATAAAAATAATAATATAATTAATTATAAACATTTAAATGGTAATAAAAATAATAATGTATTAATTTTTCTTAATTATTACAATATAAGAATGCTTTTATTTTTGCAATACTTTAAGAATTATAAAAAATTAATTTTTAATAATAAAATATATTTTCACTTAAATAGGTTTAATTTCAAATTAAGTTTATTAGTTTAGTATTTTTTCATTTATCGCTAGAATATAATATGTTTTATATAAAGATTAGTAAAAGTTTAGCTAATAAAAATTGTTATAATTTGACATTAGAGAGTAATTAAGGACTAACTTATTAAAAATATATATACATTTACTCCTAAAATGTGGTCATAACATGAAAATGTAGTTAATTTTCTTTTAAAAAATATATTTTGCAAAATTAGACTATAATCGATAACATTGATTATTTAGGTTTGAGTTTTAATATTAATATAAGTATTAAATATTTTTTATAATATGAATAATTAATAAATTGATACATTATTGAAATTAATATAAATGTTAAAAGTTATGTATAATTAAATAACTATATTAAAACATATATATTTTAATAAATAAATAATTTATAAATACTTATATAAAAATAACAATTAAAAATTTCTTTAAGACATAGTTTTAGTTATACCCTGTTTTTTTATAAAGCATTCTCTCAAAGTTTTTGCAAAATTTCTTAATAAAAACACTACTTATACTTGACTTTTAAAGTTAGCAAAAACACAAAACTTAGAGAAAGTAATACTTAATAAAAACCATTTATACATAGTATGAGATAAAGCACATACATTACACATATATTTTTTATTTATAAAAATATTTACAATTTTTGTATTAATATTTTGTGCCAATATAAATATCAAAATCTAAATAATTATAAAATATTAATAATTATAGAATTAATGCTAAAATATATCTTAATGAAAACGATTTTATACTTTACTTCAATAGAAATGCTTGCAGAAAATCTTTATAAAAAATGTATTATATATTTAAGATATTATTTAATGAATAAATATATAACTGATAATATATACTAAAACTAATTAATTATAAGATTTTTTAATTTAATAATTAGCATAATTGTTGTGACTGCACTTAAGATTAACTAAAATATATTGAAAATACTTTAAATTATATTTTTGACTATTTGTTATAACTTTTAAGTTTTTTTTATTGTTTGTTTGATTGTTATTTTTGTTGACTTTTATACTTTGTTTTATACAGATATCTTTATATAGATTTAACTTTATCTGAAAATCCTTTATCGCTTACTTATTGAGAAAATATCTTCAATTGTTGTTTAAAACTTAATTCCTTTTCAAATTTATTTTTACTTTAATACTTATTTTTAAAGATATATATTTAACAACATAACAGTAAAAAGTGAGAAAAACTATATATATATTTAACAAAATATCTGTTTTATTTAAAGATTTTTTATTTTATTCAATTTTTCAGCTGATTTTTGTTTCTCATCTATGCTTAAGATTTTATATTTAGTTATTTTTGACTTTGTTTTATTAAAACTAAAACTACTGTACAGTATATTTCAATTATTTGATGTCTGCATTAAATGTCTTCAACAAATCTTATTGGGTTTTCTTCATATTATTTTTTAATGTTAACTTAAATATCGTATAAGTTATATAGAATATTACATTTTTTACATATTGTATACAATATATTATTTTCACTGTTTTTCTTACTTTTTCTTATTTTTATATATTTTTATACATACGATATATCTAAAAATTTTATTTTCTATATATACTGTATATAGACATATCAATAAAAAATGTATAAACCATTTTATGTCTAAATTCTGTGTTTGATTGTCATGAAATATTTTTTTGCCGTTCAATACTTTTATGTATATATATATATATATATATATATATATACTGTATATATATATGAAAGCGAGTGGATAAAAGATATGGCATCAATTTTTTAGACAAAAAAAACTAAAGAAACCTACTAACCATTTATTTAGACATAAAATATTTTTCTTTTTAATTTTTATAAAGTCATATATATAWATAYATATTTAATTTACAGTATTATTATAATAATATACATTGTTAAAATATTTTTAAAAAGAAATTTATTGTAAATTTTTCATTTTCTCTATTATTCTAACATTTTTTTCATTTCGTTTATTTTATTTTATTAAAAATATTTAGTCTGCAAACGACCGCAAACTTTCGAGACATTTTCATACACGCAATATATTTCACTCTTTATTTGTAAAGTTTATATATAAATAAATATAATATAATGGATTAAAAATACTTTCATATTTTAGCTCATGTTTTATTCATGTTTGACTCTTACAAACAATTCAGTATTATTATGTTAACTAATAAAAAAAATTATTAATATTTGAATTTTTTCGATAAGAACACAAATTATAAAAACTAATTAAATTTAACTTTTTTATCACATAATATTTAAATTGTAAATTGCAATTTATATTATATTTAATAATATAAATAATAAATAATTTAATAATAACAGAATCAATTACCGTTAATAGTAATATAACTCAAGTTTAGTAAAATACAAATCTATGAATTTTGTAAAAATCTATATTAAATTCAATAATTTAAATATCTAACAATTATGAATAAAAAAATAAATTATGTAATTTAATTTATTTGTATATTTAATTGAATGAAATTAAATGATTAATGTATAAAATAATAATTTTGAATTAAATAATATAAAAAAATTAATTAATTCTATATTATTTTGATATATTATATATTAAAATACTATACGTTTGTATTATTTAAAAATTTTGTTGTTATAATTTAATTATTTTGTAATTTGAATCAAACTATATATTAAATATAGTACACATTACATATAACTTTATAACATCACATTACATATCACATAACATAACATTTTTACATTTGAATAATTTTTAGAAAATAGCGATTGAATTGCAAGTGAATGCTATCAAAAAGCTATACACTATTAGAAAGAGAAAGAAATCTACAATATATACGGTATATAATATTCAATGCATTTACTGTATTAACAATATAAATGAACTCAAAATTTTCTTATTGTTTGCTTTCTTGTCCCTTATTGTTCACTATTCAGACCTAAATTTTTTTACTTTATTTTCTGTCCTTCACTTTACTCTCTTTTACGATCTCTCTCTCTCTCTCTCTCTCTCTCTCTCTCTCTCTCTCTCTCTTTCATCTGTATTACATTTTCTTTTAATACACACAATATATGAATAGTGACACAATTTTCTCACTTATTTTTCTTTTGCTTTTATATTTAGTATTTTTCTATTAAATTAAGAGACTTTTAGGAGAGAAAATAAAAATTGTATAAAAATGCTTACACACAGAGTTTTTAACTAAGTGAGCGAACAATGTTTTTTAGCAATATGTGTGTCTCACTAATAGTGTATATATCATAGATTAAGAAAATAAATTTTATTTGTTTTAGTTTCACTTTCTTAGTTTTTACACAATTTTAACATATATAGAGCTAAGATTGAAAATGTAATAATTTTTAAATTACACAGATTTTCTAAAACATAAGTTTCTGTTTATTATATAGAAAAAAAACTTTTTTTTTAGTAAAGTAGTTTAATGTTTTAATAAACACATCAAATACAATAAAATAAAATTGCATTTTTTTAAAAAATGCTTTAAAACAAGAAACTGTTTTTGTTGATTAATCAATAATTTTATACTTATCTTTATTTGTTTATACAACAAATATTAATATAATTAAATAATAAATAAACATTTTTATTTTAATAAAATATAAAATTCAATAATTTACAAAAAAATGCATACACAATATTATATTTGTCTTTATAACTTTTAACTTAACATTTATAATAAAACATGAAATTTAAATATTAAAATAAATGAATTTGATTGATTTTAAATATTAAAAAAAATATTTTAAACAACATATAATAACATTTTCAATTACTATATTTATATTGTAGTAATTTACTTGATGTCATTGTAACATATCATGTGAAATGACCATGGATAAATTAGTGCAATAGACATCATTAGCCTTTAGATAGTTACAGATAGACAATAACAACAATGTATTATCAATTTCTTTATAGACTAATACTGTACTAAAAAACCTTATATTTTACTAAAAGGGAAGCAAAAGTGATACTCATCTCAAAAAATACATTGAATTTTGTTGAGTTGGTATCTAATGTCAAAATCAGCAAATTGTGTGCTGAAAACAATTGAATTGTCTTTTTCATTGTGTGTCTCTTTAAAAAGTCTATCGTTTTTACTGTAAATATACAGTATATACGTTTAGATCATTAACTGTAATGAATTCCTGTATTTTTAGTTTTTATGGACATTTTTACTGGTTATTGTGTGTAAACTCTATATAAGTTTTTTTTAACTTTTACTTTTTTTTGATAAATTTTATTTTTATTATCTTTTAATATAATTGTAATCAACATTTATATTGGTAATGGTAGTATTATTTTAAATTTTTGCTACACTTAAGCCAAAAGTGATATAAATTTGTAAAATACATTTGCAAAGTAAACTGTTCAATGCTTTTAACAAACAAAATCACAAATGTAAGCAAAAATTAGTGAACTAATAGTAAAATCAATTCTCAGTTCAACAAAACAGCATTTTGTGTATAAATTTAAGCGTTTAGTTTTGATTGCAATTTTTAAAAAGTCATTTCAAATGCTTTTTGTTTATTTAAAGTTTTAATTAAATATTCATTTGTAATGGATCTGTGTTTAGCTTTTTACAATATACTGGGAGTAATGTATATAAATTAAATGAGTGAGTGAGTGAGTGAGTGAGTGAGTGAGTGAGTGAGTGAGTGAGTGAGTGAGTGAGTGAGTGAGTGAGTGAGTGAGTGAGTGAGTGAGTGAGTGAGTGAATGAATGAATGAGTGGGTAAAATAAATAAAAAAAGAGAGAAAAATGAGTGATAAATTATTAAAAGTTATATAATATTAATTATTAAATAAAAATATAAGACGTAAACAAATTGCATAAAAATATTTTTAACTTCTAAACAAATTATACTACAGTTGTTAAAAAGCAAACAAAACATATCGGATGAATGAATTAATTTATGCAATTTATTTTAAAATTAGTCTAAAGAACCGCTATTAACATTAATTAAATGTGCAAGGTCAATTTAATTATTTTCAATTGAGAAAATGATATCAATAAATTTTATTTGTCTGTATTAATAAAAAAAATAAAGACTATACATTAACACTTATATTAAATATTATATAAATAATATCTATGTATATAGTATATTACATTATATATAAATATAATTAGATTGCTTTAATTAAGGGACAGTCCTATATTGGATTGTTGTAAATAAATCTAATGTATTTGTGTTTTTCGTCAAAAAAATACTTTTCATTTGTTATTTAGTTATATATAAATAAATATCTGAGACTTATTTACATAATTAGATTTAATGCAATCAATCAAATTACTACTCGATATTTGTGTAAACATCAGAGAGACAGACACTACAATATTCACTGTTATTTGACGTTCAAATTATCTATCAAATGACTGATTGGATTTCAGGTTTTAGTTTAGATTTAGGTTTATTATTCATTTCAACGTTGTGTATGTTTTAGACATGTAAATTAACTTAAATTTAGTTTATAAATTTAACATATTTTGTTTGGCTAACATGTAATCTAACTTAACAAACATTAGGTAAAATGATATTTTTCAAAAAACACATACTATAAGTTAATTTTTAATTCATACCATACATAGTATACCTATTAGAAAAAATAAGTTATACTCTATATTATAATTTATTAAAATGTGATTTTGTTAGATAAAACTTTTGCTTATTATGCTTATCGCAGTAAAATATTTTTCACAATTTATGCTCAAATATCAATGTATATAAGCTATATATTATATAATAGAAATAATGGCTGGTATTAATAAAGTGTGTGATATAAGTAACAAAATAAGTTATTAATAAATATAATACCATAAAACTTAGTATAATAATAATAATAACAAAAGTCACATTATTTTTCATATAGACATAAGCTTTTGATTTATACCGTAAACCTTGATATATATATAAATTAAGATAATTTGATAAACATTGTATAAGTTATATATTGTACATATTGATAATCATATCACATTAACTTAGTAAATATTATAGTAAAAGTTATATACAATAAATATTAACGTGTAATATATACAGTATATACCGTATATAGTAATGTTGGTCCTCACAAATGCTATTTATATGTTTTCATTAGTCAGTGATATCTCAGTTATATAAATGTTTAGTAACTGATAATTATTGGCTATGACTGATATCATTATAGTGTATATACAATATGTCGTTCAACACTATTCAATGTAGTATATAAGTAAAAATTGTTTGTATTGACTAAATTAACGTAAAATTGCTGATATAATAGAAATACAATATAATGAAGTATAAAGGCATAAACTCAATGAATAATTTTAAATACATATATAATTTTGATAAAATTGGACTCTTTTGTGTAGATAATTATGAAAATAAAGTTGTGTACCTGACATACAGTATATAAAATCAATTATTATGGTTGAATTGATTTGAATTAATAAAATAATGACATGTTTTATGCTATTTATGCTAATAAGCATGATAATTTTATAAATCAGTGACCAAAATTTCAATTTTTGTTTATTTAGTGAAGTTAGTTTTGCTATCATATAAATTACATTTTAATAAATTTACTTTTTTCAGTTTTGTTTCTGTTAATAATAAATACTCAAAAATTAAGATTTTATTAATTTCTTTTAACTTTTGTATCAAAAAATATTTAGACACTAATTAAAGAAAGCAATTAATGATATTAATTGATATATGTTTAAATGTGTTTATTATTTTTTAAATATTTTATTTAACAATAGTTTATTTGTAATTATTATTATGTTATAATAAAACTAAATTAAATGCAACTATACAATTTAATTTTTGACAGCATAAATTGTACATATTTTCAAATTGTTTTCCATATATGTAATCATTAGTTAAATAATAATGGATTAAAATTATTGTCTGACTAAATAATTTTTTTAAATATAATACTTTACATTATATTAATAACAAAATAATAGTAAATTTGTTATTAATAGCAAATAAGTGGAAAACATATTTTTAATCCATTTAATCACTAAAATATAATATAAATAAAAAGCAATTTATCATAATAAATATTTGCTTTTTATATACATTGTACATGTATTGTATACAGAGTTTTGAATAAAGATATATTTATTGACATTTACTTTACATTGTTTTGATAATATTGAATGTTTTGCAAATCAATCAAATATTTATTATAAAAGTTTATAGTAAAGACAGTAACTCATTTGTAAATTATATATTTAATTTATATATTGTACAGTATTATAGTGATAACAAGTAATATTAATATATACAAAATTAAGCAAATGTCTATAATAATAATAAAATAGAAAAGCAAAACAAATAAAAAATATATAAATTACATGTGATTTATATCTAAATAAATAAATTTTACTATATTTATTATATATGATACAGTAGTATAGTTTATCTATTTTGAAAATTTATATTTTACCACAAAATATTTTATGAATAATAAATTTTTTAGATCAAAATTTATCCAAAATTTTATTATAAGTAATTTTTAAAGTTATGCTGATGCACACGAAAAAATATTTATTACTATTTTAATATATTTTTATAAATGATAATGTCAAATTAATGTAGAATCAGAAATATTTAAATCAGTAAATATAGAAATTTATAAAATATTATTTAAATTAAATATGAAACTATCATAGATTATTTGATTAAAATTATTCACTATTGCTAATACACTATATTATTATACATTTAATATCTCGTGTATAACATTTGAATGAATCAGTCAATGTCATGCAAAATATATGCTATCTATTTATACATTTATAATGAATGAAATGTTATTATTAATGGGTTATATAAATTATAATATGGATACAAACATAAAATGATTATCCAGTACACTATATATTCTAAACTATATATATATATATTGTTAAAGTGATAATGACTTAACATTTAACGCATGAATAAACATTTAGAGAAATAATTTATATATAGTTTAGAAAAATTTTTGTATAAAAAGAATAATTTCATTTTAAATGTAAATCATTATCAAAAATAAAAATAATTCATTATATGTTTTGTTATATAATTGTATATTCAGAATAAAATCATTGAATTTCTATTTCAATTAAAATAAATATCCATTTTTATACACTTTCTTTTGTAAAGTATAAAGTTTTCTGAAAAATGATTTTATTTTGTTAAATAAAACTAAAAAATAATCTCATTTTTCATTTCTGTTTTCACATAATATACAGTATATACGGTATATATATATATATAATTAATATCAAAAATAGTGTGACTGGTTTTTAATAAGATTCATAAAAAGGTTAAACTATAAAAAAAATTAAAGTTGAAAAATAAATAATTTATTAAAATTCTATTGATACCAAAAAATTTTAGATAATAAATAGATACGCTTTTATGGTTATACAGTAAATATTTTTAGACTAATAAAACTTAATTTAAATAAAAACTTTTATTTAAAACTTACAATTGAAGACAGTTTTAAATAAAAAAAAATGTTTAATATAGAGATGGGCAAATAGAAAGTTTCTAATAAATTTCCCTGAGAAAGTTTCTAGAAAGTTTCTCAGGAATAAATTTCTATAGAAATTTAACTTTTTTGTTATACTATGGGATCCCCATATCTATAGATATTGTAAAACTATAAATATATTAATGAGACATATAATACTATACATATAATATTATACTATATAATGTAGATTACTGTACTTACTTACAAAACTAAATAATTTAATTTTTAATTTTTTTGAGATAATAAACTTGTTAATTCTATAAAACACAAAATACTGTATAAATTTTTATTAAATAAAAATCATTATTACAAAAATCTTATTTATTTAATTGGTAATTTGATAGAAATATTGTAGAAACCAGTTTCACTATTTTTTTTGTATATAATATATACTCTCAATATATATATATATATATATATATATATATATATATATATATATATATATATATATATATATACGGTAGTGTATAAAACCACACTTTCTTTATCTATGTTTGAATATAATGTAAAAACTTGCATAAAAATTCAAGTTTATCTCTCTTAAAGTTATATTATTTATTCATTATACCAACTATTGAATAAAACATACTCGCCTTTTATAAAAATGTTTTGCATATAATATAAAATTTTAAGTTTATGTCGAATATGTTTATACTGTATTACAACTTATTTATATATTGTATATGTAATCTTGAAATATAAAATATTATAACACGTGGAAAACATTTGTGATTATTTAACAGATATTTATTTAAAATACAAAAATTTAATGAAATAAAATATATATAATTTATTTCATTCATTTAGTATATAATCTATTTGTGTGATTTGCCATATATTTATATCTATATAATTATACAAGTTTTCACTTTTTTCACATTTTATATGATAGATATCAGTGATTAATATTAAACAACACAGTGATTCACCCGCTGTGAGGCAAACAATAGGTGCGGAAAAATTATAGTAAAAAAGTGTTTTGAGAGATAACGACATAATATATATTATATTTATATATAATGTGAAAGTGAAGTGAATCGTTATTTTACTGTTATTGAGAACTAAATGTTTTCTCAATATATTTTAATATATATGAAATATGTTAGCTGTTAATAAAAATATGTGCTTATAATATATAAAATAAATTATAAATAGAAAATATAAATAATAAAATACAATTTAGTCAAGAATTGACTAAGTTACATTTAATTTTTTTAAAGATTTAAATAATATATTAAAATTAATTTGTAAAACAGACTGTTTGATTAATAACTTATTTTTTTAAAAACACATTACTATTAGTTGATAAATTAATAAATTATATTACATTTATGTTTTTTATTATACATTAACATACACTTTATCCTACATTTTTAGCGCTAATATTTACGTTTTAATTATAATACAAATATATGATGTCTTCAGACGGCGGAAAAAATGATAATTAGATTTGATTTATGAAATTTTGTGCTAATGTCTGCTCTATTAGTTATGTCATCCGTATATACCATTTGCAGGTATATATATATATATATATATATATATATATATATATATATATATATATATATATATATATAYATATATGAAGATTACAAATTATAAGCCTAACATCAATAAAGCATTTTCTTTGATGCAAACATTTTTTACTTAAAAAATAATAAAATTTAGTTTCCTTTCCATTACTTTATTTCTCTGTTTTAAAAGTTTTTTTGTTTTAAACTAAGTCTATTATATTTATGCAAAAATAAGTTTTTTATGTAGTTTATATATTAAAATAAATAAGTAATGTAGTATCAGTGTTTGAGAGATTACAACTATAATTAATGGTCAAAAAAATTATGGCACAGCAAAAAAAACATTAAATTAAAACATTATAACACTCCATAATGTACATTGAAAATGTTAATGTCACATTAAAACTAAATGTTTTGTAATGGAAAATAATAGTACACAAACAAAATTATTTTTATTAACATATATATAATGTTATTCATGATATTAAATTATATAATGTCAATTAAATGATAAGATTCAAAACATATATATATATATATATATACAAAAACATTGAAATATTTTAGCAAAATTTTATTTTATTAGAAGTAAAGTAATTTAATGTTATAATGATAAGCGTTATTAAAACAATAAATGCCATAAAATGTAATTATAAAAAATCAAACGGCATTGAATTAAATATATTATTAAAATAAATGAACATAAATACAAAAATATACTAAAATGAATTTTTTTTGATGATACTATAATTGCTATTATATGGAGCATAACAATTGTAGAAAACCTATTTATAAATATACAGATTATAAATATTTTTTTATAGCATTCATAAAATACATGAACAATAAATGTTTCTGTAATATGAAATATAAATTTTTGTTATAAATAATTTGATACTCAATTCTATTCATTAATAATCATAGGAAAGGGTGGAGAACACACCCACGTATGTATAGACTGTATTAATATTTGTAATGTATTTTTGGTTTCTTCTGATCAATGATTTTGAAAAACAGTCAAAAACTTTACGTGAAAATATATTTAATATAAATATATCACGATTTTGATCATCGATGAGATATATATTTTAATGTGAATTTTCTCTGGATATGTTTATCATATGCATATGTGCTTTGTATAGCAAATATAACAGTATATATAATATTTATTATTATTATTATTTTATAAATATAAAATATATGTGAATCACACCCAAACATAGAGAAAGAGAAAATTAAACTCTAAACGCTTCGAGAGATTTACTTAATGTACATTATTTTAATCAATTGTGGCCAACATTTTGACATTAAATATATATATGTATATATGGTATATGTAGTGTATAATAAATACAGCATTTTTTACTGTATGACAAAAAAACACAAAATGCGATACTTAATAACCGTCTCTATGGTTGAGTTGACCGACCATTAATTATAGTGTGTATGTGTGGCTGACTGTCCAACACTCATATATATAAAGTACACACCAGTGATGGCAAACCTTAATTGAGTTCGTCGTATGATTACTACTAATGCCTCACACAGTGAAAGAGATCCTCTAATATAAAGATTTCATTTTTTTCTTTGAATTCTTCACTATTTGTATGTGACTTCAAATGTATTTCCTATTTAGTCCGTTAACTCCTATTTATATATATTGTATAACTCTATAGATATTGTGTCCATAGTTTTTGGTCATTACTTACTGTTATACACTTTGCTTTATATTTTGTTTGTTTATTTCTTTTACTCTCTCTTTCTTTCTCTCTCTCTCTCTTTGGAAAATTACTCACTCACTCACTCACTCACTCACTCACTCACTCACTCACTCACTCACTCACTCACTCACTCACTCACTCACTCACTCACTCACTCACTCACTCACTCACTCACTCACTCACTCACTCACTCACTCACTCACTCACTCACTCACTCACTCACTCACTCACTCACTCACTCACTCACTCACTCACTCACTCACTCACTCACTCACTCACTCACTCACTCACTCACTCTTTTTAACATCAATAGTATAGCCAATAATTTTTTATTGCATTACATTTTGAAAACACTTTTATATCTGACAAATGAATCGTTTGGTCACTCAGACAGACAAATGGATATAAGTWTTTGTGTTCAATATATTTTGATTTTCCCGTACTTTTTACTGTTATATATCGTATGTGTTTCTCTTATATATATTTTTTTGTATATATTTATGGTTAGAGAGCACTATATAAACACAAGTATAATGGTATAAGTCTTAAGGCAATTGCATTATATAATGAAATGAGTTATTTATCATTTTGTCTAAATTATTCACATCTATCTATCAATGCCTGTATGTTGTGCTGTCTGTCTATTTCTAATGCCTTCAAACCTCACGTTTTATTGATTTGTGTTGAGATATGTTTTTATAAAACTATAACTCTAAATGTATGCGAATTAATGTCAAATACTGGTACTGATGTTAATCTATAATAAAATAATTACATTAATATCTATCATTATTATAAGCAATTTATAGTTATAATTACAATATAAATATTGATAAAATATTTCGTTTTTATAAAACAAATTTCATTAATAATTGTAGATTTTATTACATTTGGACACATAGTTTAATGATTAAACAAATAATTTTAGATATTTGAGACACAGTTAATGTCTCTAACAAACAACAAAATGTAGACCAAAATTACATTTTATTCAATAAATATTGTTATACTCGAAATAAAGGCAATAATTGAGTCCAAAAATGCTTTAAAAAGTCAACATTTCTGCACTACTTATATGTTATGTTGGAAATAGACTTTCATGTATTGTCTTCACTCATCAATCAATTCAATTCATTGTTTTTTAAAGTATTGAATGCATACAACTGATACAATTAATGTTTTAAATTGATTCATAGATATATAAGTTAAAATTAAATAAGGTAGATAAGTTCACTATATGGAATATATTAAAAAAATTATATAGCTTATTTATATTATAAATGTTAACATTAAACATATTGACCTATCAGACAATTTTTCACAATTGTTTGATTGTATCAAATAATACTTTATATAAATGTGTGATTATATTATAATATAACTTATATAAAGAATTTTATAACCCATTAAATGACTACAAAATTAAAAATAATCTGTATTAATGTAACAGAATTTCATTGAAATACATATATAAAATAATGATATCTAAATTATTTTATTGTTAAGCTAAAAGTAAATACAATGTGATGTTATATTACAAATAAAATAGTAAATCATTTGTAAAAATTTTTATAAAATAAGTAATTTATATTTAAAATTATTTATACTTCATTGTCATATTTTACAAATATATTACAAAAAATGAATTATTGTTTTATTAAACATTAAATAATGATAAATCATAAATATAAATTATAAAAATTATTTTAGAAAGTCGATAATAATAACGTTACTATAAAACACATCAAAAGTGACACACTATGGGATAAATAGCAAAATATAATATTATATTAGATATATTGATTGAAAATGAGAGACTCAATTGCAGAATAATATAATTTATTGTTTTATATATAATATATATCAGTATAGTTGATATAAATTATATATAAATATATATATACTTTTATCTTTTACCATAAATATTGATTAACATTAAAAATATTCACTGTATTATTATTATCACTATCATTATTATTTTTATAAAAAGAATTATTTTCCTTATGTTATTTTATATTACATTTTGTTATTACATTTGGTATATTTTTTGAATAAATTATAAGTGTTTAGAATAATAAACTACAATATTATATTATATTATATTATATTATATTGGTAGATATCAAATTACAGTTGTTTTTTACATTATATGCACTTTATATCTTGAAACAATAGCATATATTATATAAAAATAAATTATTTTTTATTATTATATTTCCAATTGATTATGTAAGTATAGTTATATGTAGAGTAATGTATTATTAAATTTAACAAATCATTATTAATATTTAGAGTTTTTAAATTATAATTATAGTGCAATAGTTATTAAAGTATAATATACTAAATAATAGATAAAACAAATACATACGGTATATACAATAAACAGATAAATCATATTATCAATGAATGTAACATTTATAATGTGAATGTATTAATAAATATTAATATAATAGAAATAATGATTCATTAAAACATTAGGAAACTCTTTATCTAAAACTATTTTATTACATTTCATAATTCATACATTCATATCATGATTTTATTTTATAAAATTGCTTTAGATTTTTAGTAATTAAGTTTATTAAATATTTTTATGATATAATAATATTTAGGAAATATCTACAATTTAATTTAAAATTATGAATTAGTAATTTTTTATTTATTTTATATATTTTGTAATTATTATTATTGATATTATAAAAGATAAATATATTTTTAAAGTTGAGTGTCAATTAAATTATTATGCAGTGTATGTTTATTATATGTTTATCATAAGTTTATTCCTTAAATTATCAATATAAATGAATATTTATTATAATTATTTAGTATAACTTATTTAAGTATTAAAAATAAAATTTTAATTATAATATTATATCTATAATATTACAATAACTATAGATATGGGGAAATCTTAATATATATATTAATAAACGTATTATATATATATTAATAAACAATATAAATGAATATTTATTATAATTATTTAGTATTATATATATACTTAATATATATATATAYTAATAAACGTATTATATATATATWWATAATACGTATTATATATTTTTTATCACAGATATATACATATTAACAATTAAAAAGCATTATCAACTTAATTTCTTCAATAAATTCACAAATAAGGTAAATTACAAATTTTCTCAAATATTTATTTATTTTTTACTAAAAATAAATTATAAAATATATAATTAATTAAAAAAAACTTTATTATTTAACAAATATACTGTATATTAAAACTTATATAAAATAAATTGTATAATCATTAATATACTTTAAATAGACTGAAAAAATTATATTTATAAATTCATTTATGTATAAATTTTAAAAATGTTTACATTTATTGTTAAATAATTAAATATATTATACCAAATTATTTTAAACTAATTAAATTAAAAGATAAAATTCTAGTAGTTGATGATATATAATTATATTCAAATATACTTTATTAATTTAAACATTATTAAATATTTAAACTTATTAAAATTTTTATTGATCATAAAATTTTTAAAAGATAATAAACTAAATATTATTCATAAAAATAATAATAAATATTTTTTATGAAAATATAGAACTTTTAGAATATTTTTCAAGAAATTGTATTTACTTTGTTATGTGTGTTATTTATTTTAATTATAACATAAAATAATATTATTATTATAGTGTATATACAGTACTATTTTTATAAATTATTTTAACTCATTTAATAAACTCAAAACACATAAAAACATTTTTATTTATGCAATATTTTTATTACATAACATTTCCATACATTTTATATTTTATATTTTGTTTTTATGGTTCTCTTGTTATGTCTAATGAAATCTTTTACTTTTTTGTTATTTATTTATTTTAAACAAAGTTAGCATTTGTCTCATGAATAGGAGTGTCAACAAAATATAAGATTCTGATATCTATTTAGAAATACATCTATCATTCAGATAACAACTTTAATCTTAACTTTTATAATGTAATAAATGAAATTTATTTTTGTTTTTATGTTTCTTAGTCTTAAGTTTCTGTTTTGTCTATACTATTGAAAACAAATAAATGATTTTTGTTTGTGTGCAATAAAAGTATTAGTCTTTTGTGTTGAGACAATATATATATATATATTATTTGATTATTAAATGTATGATTCATATTTTTAGTGTAAGTTATATCAGWTATATGAATAGTTTATATTAAATTTTGAGATAATTTATGGTTATATATATATATATATATATATATATATATATATATATATATATATATATATATATATATATATATATATTAGTTTATGTTATATAAAATATATTGATATAATATTTATAATGCAATTTTCTATTATACATACAAATATCTATTTCCCACTTCACCGGTTCTATCGATCACTTGACTTATAGCTTAATAATAAATACACAATATTTATATGCAAAAAGGTCTCAAGTGTTATGTTTTGTATGTTATAGATATTAATTGCATTTATTTTTAGGGTGACATATACCTGATATTGTTAATATATTAATATAATTTATATTTATATAACAGTTAACTTTATAAATATAAATATATACTACATATAASTTATACAGTATATCACATTTTAAATAAATATTACTTAAATTTGTAAAATAACGAAATTAATTWATTAATTATATGCCTTTAAGTAATTTATACAATAATATATATATATATATTAAAAATTAAATAAATAAATTTATAGTGCATGACATCATTTAATGTCATGTCATAGATTTAGATCATTAGTAAAATAAATATTTTAGATTTTATTAAACATATTTCTACAAATTTGGATACCGTTTTCTATTTGATTGCTAAATAAAGTATAATAGTATAACATATGTAATAAAATATAATCAATAATTTACATCATTTATATTTAACAAAAAGATAATAAAATTATGTAATTCTTGTGTTTGTTCTGTTAATTACATAAACAAACTGCACTTCTTTTAGCAAAAAACAGAATATTCTTTATTGTGTTTATGTGACTCTCAAGTGTTTAATTAATAATATAAAGCCGACTGTTATTTCATAAGTCAAATATAAAATATATTTCAATTTATATATATATGTTGAATATTCTAATAAATAACAAAATATATATTTTATATTAATATATTATATTTATCTTCAATACATTTTTATTTTTATTAGGAAATAATATATTTATAACTATTCTCTATTATTGTTAGTTTATTACATATTTAATAAATATGATTTATTTATACAATATTAAAATTATTAATAACAATTTATATTATAAATTATATTAACAATAATATCKTTCGAAAATAGAATTTATATATTTATTTAATAATATTATAAATAAATTAATTATWAGTATTACACTTAATTATTTGGTTATTTGCTGATTTTCAGATTTTATTTTTAAAATGAAACAAAATAAATAAATAATAACTTAGTGTCAAAATCAATTTATTATCAAACATTAAAAATTGAATGTGATATTTAAATAAAGTCATAATTGACTCAAATAAAGTCAACGATCATCAATTTGAGTGCACATATTATTTCCTAGAGTACTACTTGCAGTAATAAACTATTGCTATGATAAAAAAATTTGAGTTTTTATAATAAAGCATAACCACTATATTTTATAAGCTCCGGTGAACTATTATTTTTATATGTGTATGTATTGATATTATAGTACTGTATGTACTGTATATAAACACATATAAAAACTATTTATATGTTTATATAGATTATATCCACTAAACATTTGTAGAAATGAGCCCTAAAATAGTTATACCCGAATATAAAGTAGAATTTATTGTATTCAATATACAGTATATTTTATAATAACTTTATATATACTGTATGTCAAATCACTATCAAAACGGTTGGCACTAAAATATTTACAAAAAGTTTATTATGAAATTGAACTATYTTGATAAAAATATTTTGCAATTACATTTTTTAAAGAAACATATATATACAGTATATATATATATATATATATATATATATATATATATTATATCAATTAAATTTTATGGAAATATTTGATTAAAGTTTTTGGATATTTGTAAGTTCCTAACAATTATTTAATTTATTCATAAACTCCTATTTGAGATATCATTTTTTAAATTTTATTATTATTATTTTAATATAATTAATATATAATATTGCATACAATTTTGAAAAAAATTAGTACAACAATTCATTCAGAGATCAGATAAAAAACATTATCTAAATTTAATAAAATTCATTGTTAATATCAAATTTAATTTATAAATAGCTTATATATAATAGTTTTCAGTGTATAGTACTGTTCGTCCATTTTTTCCATAACTAGTCGAAGAAATTAAGTTAATTATTAAATTTTGTCGAAAATTTTTATTTAGCAATTTCTTTATAAACTTTTAGCAAAATTATTAGTGCCAAACCGTTTTGTAAATAATTTTTATATATAATATTATAAATAAATTCAATTGAATTCAAATACCTTTCATTGATATTGTTAAGTGCTATTTGTGTGTATAAAAATTTCATGCAAACAATTTCGTAAAATATTCAATTTAGAAATTTTTTATACAACTCTATGACAACTATAAATTGTTTTGTAAATAAAAACTTGAATATATTAATAAAATGATTGTTGTTTTATTAAAAATAAATATATATTGTAAATGGAAATAAATACATTTATATRTATAAATAAAATTGCTTTTATGTTATACAGTATTTATATTAAAACTCTTAATAGTTGTAATACATATTTATATGTTATTATATTATATTTGTTTACAATATATATAGTATATATATAATGTATTATTTCAAATATATTTAAATATTGCTGACCTAATCAAACATTTATAGTATTATCAGACCATTTGTCGGTCCAAATAAAAACCATTTGTAGCCAAAACATGTACCAAACATAACAGTATAGACATATAATATATGTCCTCAATTTAAGTTTAAATCTGATGACAAAAAATTATAATAAAACGCAACAAACTATTTGCAAAAATCAAAGTAAATGTTTGTATTTTGATCACGAATTTGGTTTATGGCTCTAATCTATTGTTGGTTTCCTGTGCTCTGGAGATGCCTTCACTGAGCATAACATTACAACAACAACAACAACACCGAAAAACAACAGTAATAACAAAATTGCTAATGAATTTGAGCTCAAATTTCAATTTTATCGCCAAAATCAAACACAACATACCATTTATAGTGATTAATGACAAAAAAAACAGAAACAGCCAAAAAATTCTGCACAAATAAATTGCATTTATAAAGTATAAAACAATAAAATAATAAATTTAGTAATAATAGATTAGTATACTTTAAATATTTTATTTAATATATTATTGCCAACAAAAAATTATTATAAATAAGTGATATAAACTTAAATTATACTTAATATAAAACCATTACATCATTAATTATATTTATTTATCTCACATATACATTGTTTTATATTTAAACTACTAAACATTGTAAAAAGCTTTATTTGGTGTTTATTATACATAACAAATAAATATAATATTTGTATTTGTATTGTACCCTAAATTCTATGTTAAAAAATGATAAACTGATATAACTGTCACTCACTTGACTTGAATACCTATTCCTTCCTTTCAAACTTACCGGTGCTTTACTTTGATGTCTATTATATATCATAATATTTATCCAATATTTGTACGGATATATTGAACAAAATATGCCATTAAAATGTAATTTATAGCTTTGAATACTGGCGTAAAAATATGAAACCAATACTATTGTTAAAATATTGTTTGTAATAAATGTTATTGATAAAATAAATAATAAAATAATATGATATAAAATAAAACTATAGCTTAAAATATATAAAAAGATCTTAAAATTATACTTTTTTATAAAATGATTTATGCAAAACTAATGATAAAATTTTAGTAAACTTTTGTTAATTTAAAATTTTAACATTTTTCAATATCTATTCTTTGTTTGATAGTTTACCATTTAATTATTTATATTTATATATTACTGTATTTTATTTTTTTATAACTTCAATAGTGGATATGTCTTACAATTTGACTAACCAATGAAATAATGGTCATAAATAAAATTATAAGCTATAAATTTATTGTAATTATTATATATTAAATGTTAGTTTTATATTAGTTTAATTAAATTATGATTATAAAAAATATTTTAATATTTATAACATTTAATTGCAATGTTTAAGATAATATACTGTACAGACTGCCTATATCTATATTATAATGTACATAATGTTAGTCATTTATAAAGCTAATTAAACGGACCAATGAAATGACTATTTAATTAATGTTGTGTCCAATACAAGAGTTTCATCATTAATAGTGTCGATGTATTTGTATATAAAGAAATTGTTTTTCATCCAAAATGACAATTAAATAAAACATATAAACAATATAAAGGAACTGAAAGAAAATTTAATTGATTATCGTATTCAATGATTGTATCGTCAAATATAAATTAAAGAGACATAAAAATAAGGCAATACTTGAGATAACAACTCACACACTCATACACACRCACACACACACACACACACACACACACACACACACACACACACACATACATACACACAGATAAACACACACACATACGCTAACACATATCTATTGAACATATATATTGTTTATGTTTTACAAACAATGTCTGTTTGACAGACAGTTAAAGAAGTGACTCTCGAGTGAGTCATTTCTGGACAATTTTTATGGTAAAGACATCGAAGCAGACAATTATTTCTTAATGCATAACATTTCTTTATTTTATGTCTTTAACAATCAATTGATTGTTTTTTGTCAATAGTTTGTGTGTGTATGTCTCAGTCCAATGTTTTTTGGCCTCGGTGGCCGAAAGGCTAAGTTGTTGGCTTTCGAGTACAACAACCCGAGATCGATACCCAGAGGGCTACCTAAGTATGTTGGGATTATTAATGAAAGGAACAGATAATATATGTCCGCATATATAATGCTGTCCTATTGTTAATAGGGGTACTCCTCTAACTATTGCATTAATCGACGGTTATGAGTGCTATACACAGTATAACCAACAATACTAKAGAGAAACAAAGTTCTCAAAACCCCATGCATTCAATAATTGTAAAAACGGAGGATACAAATCCTAAAACAAGTCCAATGTATTCAGCATTATATTATAAATAACAATAAATTTAATTATTATTTATATATGTTAATAAAGATGATAAATCAATAAAATAAAACAATTAAATTTATTTAAATTAAATAGAGTTTACCTAATTTAACAATCATTAAGKGCTTTTAGTTGACATATTTCTAATCGAATTTCTTAATTATACAGTTTATACTTATATTTATATTTATTATATTTAATAATAATAATTAGTTTTTTAATTTAGTTTTCATCATAACTAATATTTTCATTATTTATAAGAATAATTTAATAGTATTTGTATTTATTTTATTTTTAAAAATATTATAATATTTTTGAAATAAAATACTAAAGTACTAATTTATAATAACAACTTTAATAAAACTTAAAAGTAATATTTTCTACAAAATGACTCTTAAAATAATCACTTTTTATTTATATATAAAGTACAATATTGATGACATATACATAAAACATTAATAAGTTTGATATAATAATATATAATAAATTTATTTTGATTTATTATTATAGCAGTGTTTTGTCTGATATTTTCAAACAATAAAATTATTGTTTCGCTCTAATTGGCAAAAATAAATACTATTGTATTGAATATTTTAATAGTTAATTAGTGATATGCTATTAATTAAATATTTTATTATATTGATATCATATATATATTGTTTTATATATATTTAGTGATTAAAATTTTATTAATTAAAAATTGCTATAAATCTTTAAATAAATAAATTACGATAATATAATAAAAAATAATATTGTATACAAATAACAAACATTTACTTTATATTTAAATAATAATAATAATAATAAAATAGATAATTAATAATTTTAATGATATGTTATAAAATAATATATGAATATTAAAATTTATTTCAAAAATAGTTATCTTTAATAAGTACTGCAAAACTTTATTTATAAAATTAAACAATAATACTCTGCATAAAGTTTAATAATAGTTGATCTATAAATTAATTTGAGGCAAAAGTTAATTTTGAATAATAAACAGCAATGTAATGATTTAATGTTGTGTTAAATATGTGATACTATTGAAACAATTTTGTTATCTCTCATCAAATTAATCTTAAGATTAATATTTGGAAAATTTGTTTCACACAATCTATACAATTAAATTTAGTACATTATATAAAATCAATGACAAAATATGTGAGAATGGTTTTTTGGCCATAACTTATATATTCAATTGAAATTTGAAATCCAATTTAATATATTTAACTACATTATGTTATTTTATATTTACAAAATTAATATTTCTCATTATAATTATTTATTAGATAATTTTGAATATTAATTAATTAAGATATTAATTATTGGTTATAATTATAATGAAAAATATTACTTTTGTGAATAACTCAAAAACTATATGAGCTAGCTAATTAAACTAAATTAGTAAAATATTCTATTACTAATATATATTTATTAGAATAAATTATATGATGCTATACAGTGTGGTTTATAAGTTATTTAAAGTTGAAATTTCACTTTTTTATGATCAAGCTTAATTTACTCAAAAACAATTTAATATAATTAGAAATGCTAAAAGACATGTATAATTATTTTTTATTAAGTATTACTTAAAATTAACAGAATTTTAATATCGACTTTAGTTTCTGAGATATCATACCTCCCTGAGCTAATATACCGGTGCCAATATAGAATTGAAATAGTAAACTCATTGTATTGGTGACAGAAACCCATAGTTGCAGTTTAAAAATATTTTTTTAATTCAATTAAATATAGAAGTTATGGCCAAAAAAAACTATTTTCACCTATTTTGATAATGATTTTGTAAAAAAAATTAATTATATGAATTGATGTGTATATATAATAATATATGTCATAAACTATTTTTATGACATATTATTAAATACTGAATTTAATACATGATTTAATTTTTTTCTTTATTAATTTTTAAATAATTAAAATTATTTATAAGTATAATAATAATCTAAATTTATTCATTACACTTAATGATATTTAATTAAAAATTCAGTAAAAATAATAAACAGATAAATCAATGTCTTTGAAATATTGATTATTCATATATCACAATAAAATACAATTTCAGTCAATAATACAGTAAATGTCAGCCAAGCATAAAGTTTTTATACGTTTTCTGATTGTTTAATCACAAACTTTTGTTTTGGTTCTTATACTTAATGTTTGTTATATGATATATAGATTTATTATATATATAAATATATCCATCTATATATCTATATACTGTATCTATATATATGCTTATTTATTTATAGTTAAATTTATGGATTGCCTATTGTTTTTGACGCATTACTACTGAAATCAATATAATGAGAAGAGAGAGAGAGAGAGAGAGAGAGAGAGARAWAAAATAAAAAAAAATTATGAGCGAAGTGTGCCCTTGAAAATGCATTGAAGAGTGTGTCCTAACATTAAATATATGTTCACAACTAAAGTAAATCAGTTGGCATTGATCTCTCGGTCCTCCATATTCGCTCTCTCTCTCTCTCTCTCTCTCTCTCTCTCTCTCTCTCTCTCTCTCTCTCTCTCTCTCTCTCTCTCTCTCTCTCTCTCTCTCTCTCTCTCTCTCTCTCTCTCTCTCTCTCTCTCTCTCTCTCTCTCTCTCTCTCTCTCTCTCTCTCTCTCTCTCTCTCTCTCTCTCTCTCTCTCTCTCTCTCTCTCTCTCTCTCTCTCTCTCTCTCTCTCTCTCTCTCTCTCTCTCTCTCTCTCTCTCTCTCTCTCTCTCTCTCTCTCTCTCTCTCTCTCTCTCTCTCTCTCTCTCTCTCTCTCTCTCTCTCTCTCTCTCTCTCTCTCTCTCTCTCTCTCTCTCTCTCTCTCTCTCTCTCTCTCTCTCTCTCTCTCTCTCTCTCTCTCTCTCTCTCTCTCTCTCTGTCACTCTTTGCCTCTTTTGCCATTCAATTTTGATAATGCATTATAGTATGGGTGGTTGTAGTGTCTAAGTAATCGCACAGCCATTTACGTCATACGTCCCGTCGAGCTTTGATTTGCCGACACTCTGATAGCGTTGTTATTGCATAGTATTGTAGTTTTTTTTGCAAAACTAAATGGCAAACCCCTTAATCATTTGGTCTAATGGCAGACTCTGAGACCCATTTCAATAACCCATCAGTCGTTTACAGATTTGACATTAAAAGTGATAAGAGATCTGTCTTTGAAAAAGAGACACAAAAAAGGAATTCACTTCCGATTTGATGCAAACGTTTCGTTCGGTTTTTGATTTTTATCTAAACATATGAAAAGAGTCAGAAAAATAGTCGTCTTCACAATCTTTTAGTAATACTATCAGTGATGGTATTTATGCAATGGTATGGTATGTATGGTATGGTATGTATGCTAAACATACTTTGCTTTAGACAACGGAATTACAGAATCCGGACACAGAATCAATGTCTTTCAACTAACAGTCACTCAGAGTATAAAACACACTAATATTATACATAAGTCTCTCTACTTTGTGTATATGTATGTCTCTGTTATATATCTATACATTTTTAAATATAAATATCCAATGAGATTAACTGTATGGCCGCATAGCGTCAACTACTAGTGTTGCAAACTATAGACATCAAGCTATACACTCACTCACAAAGTGATTAATGACTGCAATTTGCACTGAATTTTTTCTCAGATTAAAATGAACGACAAAATAAAAACTATAAAATTCAAAGTTTTATATAAAGCACAAGTTTTAAAAACACATTACATTTACTTACAGTATATGTATTAATTGATTGAAAACTTTTAAGTAAAAAATCATTTTTCAGCATTTTTCTAAAGTGTTATTATTTGAAATTGAATGTCAGCTAAAATATAATATATATACAGATATAACAAATTTGACAACTCTTCACTTAATTTAATAATAATAATAATAATAATCTATTAATAACATATAATCTATAAATATTACTATATATGCTATTAGTATTTAACATTTTTATTATATGTCTAATTAATCTAAATATTTTATTTAAAAACTTTTATGAAACATATAAAAACTATTATTGAATTTTATTTTATTAAAATTTAATGGTTAGTTTTTACTTAGTAAACTATATCGTTATTATAATACAATCAATATATAATGGATTTATTTTTGTTGGTTTATATTACAATTTATGAATCTGGTTATTAAATTATGAAAGTTAAAATTAATATTTTATATACAATTTTTAATTAATAATATATTAATTTTATCTTAAACTTGTATAGATAATTTGATATTATTGTATATATATTGTAAAATTAATCAAGGATATTGTTATTTTCTATATCAATCATTTATTTTAACAATTTATTTGTTAAATGATTTTAAAATTTTATTTTATTTTTTTTATTTGTTAATAACATATACTGGTATTAGATTAATGTACAATATATATCTTAAATTTTTTTAATAAAATTCATTATTATTGAAAATGGCTGTAAATTATAAAAGATATTTATTTTTATTTAATTAGTATTTGCATAATGTTTATTAAAATAAATATTTATTTAATACATAAAATAACTTTTTTTATCATCAAATTTCTAAGAGTAAGACTAAATAATAATAATAATATGAATTTCTTAATATATTAATATAAACATTAAGTTTTATGTATACACAGATGAAATGTATTAAAAATTTCTCATATACTTTATATAATAGTATATAAGATAAATATATTTTAATATATTTACAAGTAATAAAAACAAAAATTGAAACAAACCTTGAAAATTATATAAAATAAATTATTGTAATATAACTGTAGTTTTGGTATTTGTCTGTTTTTCTTACTGTATTTAATTATAATTTATAAATTATTAATATATATACATATGTATACTATAAGTATGTGTTTGGACATACTATTGATACTGTAAACTCAGTTTTTATAAACCAAAAATTTGTTTTAACTTAATTAATTATTGTTGTTATAATTGTTAAATAAAATTAACAATTGTTATTAATTAATTAAAAATATTTACAGTAATTTTATAACTTTTATTATTTATTATTAATATATTAATTTTTATTAAAAAAATCAAATATTACATTGTAAAAAATTGAATTTTGAACAGGGTAACTCATTAAATAATATACTGTATATATGATTAAATCATTTATGTCATGTCTATATTACTAATGTTTAGTTTATATTAAAAATGTTTGATTCTTTGTTACAATACTTAGCTGTAGTGTCAGAAAGTGCTATATTAATGGGTAATACTTTTATTGTAAGATAATTAAAGAGCTATTGAATGAAAAATAGATTTTAAGATCTATTTTGAACTGATTTTTTCAAAACATCGATTTACTAATTAATTAGACAATGAGTTAATCAAATCGATTAACAGATAGTCATTGCAATGCAATTGTAATTGCATTGCAATCTAAATGAATTGATAGTCCTTTTAGTAGTTATTACTGTAGAGTATGTAATGTTATACCAATGACTGTATTCATTGACAGAGATGTGACATCTTTTCACTGTTAGCTTAACAATAAAGAAGAAGAGATTCATTCAATGTTTACAATCAATACATACCGACACACGATGTATGGACTCAATTCAATACCATTAGACAAATTTTATATCATCACAAACATTAACACATATCAAATCAATATATTTTTATATAAATGTATAAAAAAAATAGATAGAGAAATAAAGTGAGAGAGAGAGAGAGAGAGAGAAAGAGATGTAACATATATTAAATTATACAAATAATATATGAGTTTTAGTAAATCTATTTGTTATTCAATAAAATGTTGTTTTGCAATATAACATTTACTAATAGAAAAATTTATACTGTTTTTATTTATTATTTTATATATATATAGTGTAATATAGATTCAGTACATAAGCAATAAGATTAATATTAATAAATTCACTTTAGATACATATATGATATACATATAAATGATAGTTTTTAAGTTGAAATGCACTCAAAAAAATGTTGTGATCTTTATATAACATACAATACTTATATTTGAATATAATTTATGACTTATTTTTAGATGTCATACAACTTATATGTCAAGTTATTCAATATCTAGTTATGAAAAAGTCACTGATTTATGATTTCAAGTGCTCGAGCACTGGTTGGCGCCCATAGGAGTTCCTTATATGACTTGACTTATAGTATAAATAATGATAAAATGTTAACATTTTATTCAAAATTAGATGATATTAAAAAATATATGTTATTACAATTTGTTTTAATTTTAATAAAAAGATTTAATGTCTAAAAATATATTGATTTAAAAATCAATTTAATAAATTTATATTGTATATAAATTGATTTAGTTTTGATATAAGTGTATATTGCCTTATGTAATTGATAATATTTATAAAAAGAATTAATTTATAAATATAATATTTATAAATTAAAAATATTATTTAACTGAATCGAAGTAACATTTTATTTAAAAAAATAATTAATTTTTGATTAAAAAATTATTAATACAAACTATTTTATTAATTTATTTTATTTTACTTAATATTTATTTTGAAATATTAAATTTAATAAAAATCAATATGATATTTTATGCATATACATAAATTAAATTATTTATAAATTATTTTCTAATTTATTTAAAATATTGTAATACTATTAATATCTGTTTACAATAACAAACATAGTTTATTTAAAAACCAAAATATAGAAAACATTACTAAAAAATCTAAAAATCATTTATCGATTTATTTTTAAACAAATTAATAACATTTTTTAGCTCCGAGTCTGTAGTAATCTCTGTAATAATTTAGTAAAAATCTATTTTATCGACAGATTTATTAAATATAAGTTTTGGGTTTAGATTCCAAATCTGTTGTAAATACTTAGGGTTTGGTTTCTAAGTTATATACGATTTAGTACAGAGAAAGGCATATAAAAGATAAATTTATGACACATTTTCTGTTTGCAGAAAACTTTTAATACCTGAGCTTTAAGGCTAAGGTTGAACTAAAAAAGGAAATGGCAAAATAGTGATACAAATAACAATAGGAATTCTATATATTTATATAAATATATTTCAATTGATTCTGTTAAATGACCCGGGGCATCAAATTTATCATTGTCACATTTATATAAAAATTTATTTTCCAAATATAATATTTTATAATATATATATATAATTTAAAATTTTTATTTTTAAGATTAAAATAAATATTAATCTCATATTATATAAATATATTTATTGTATTTTATTTTATTAATGTTATTTAAAATATAACGTACAGTGTATGCTAAAAGCATAATTTATGAAAAAGTTAAACAAAACAAAAAATAACTATTAATATTACTTATAATAAACTAATTGTTTTATTTATTAATAAAATAATTTAGATTATTAAATATGAAAAATAGTATTGTTGACTTATGTTAATATTTTTATTTATTTAACTCAATATTATTAATTTATAATTATAAACTAATTAATATTTAAATTCTTAGGTAATAAACAATTTGTTTTAAGTAAATGTCAATACTAAAAATTTAATATTAAATATCCAAAATTTTAAAGATATCTAAAATTAATTTAAAGAATTTTTATAAAATACTATACTTAAGATAATACTGAATATTTAATTAGTGAATCATTTATATAAAAAATTGAATTTAATAAATAAATATTTCTAAAATTATTATAATAAATAACTTAATAAAAATAACTAGAAATTTTTACAATAATTATTGATATAACATTATAGTCACCCTGTACATAAAAATTATATGTTGCAAAATGGTTTTTATTATTATTTACACAAAATTTGAAGATTTATATATGTAAATAAAATGGATATTGTTGTTTGTTAGCTTAAATATTAAATAAAGGTTTAGATATTTAAAATATTGAGTCAAATTAGAATTTATCCTATAATTATAAACAATATAACTTATCAATTTCATTATTGTCAATATAAATATACAATTGTAATTATATGGTATATTTATTTACACACACAAAAAATCCAATATTAACAGTCAGTTCACGGTTTATATTGAGGATTTGAAAAATATATACCAAAAAAATATATAAAAAACATCAAAAACTTTTTTAAGCTTTTCATCGCAAGTTTTGGCACAACATTGAAACCATTTTTCTGTTACAATATTTGCAATCCGTTGTGAATTCAATTTTATCTCTCACTTACAGTTAAAATAAATTCAGTTTCAACTCATATATCAAATATAAACCAAAAGTATTTTTTCATTTTAACTTTGTATATAAATTTAATATAAAATAATAGAGTTTATGAAATAAGTCAATGATTTAATTTGGAAACACGTTTTTCTAACAACGAAATGTTTTACTAAATATAATAAAACACATTTTCAATTAAATATATAACACATTTGTCTATATTGTCGTATTATAAAAATATGATTTATAAATATATAATATTATTATGATTTTATTGTTGATTTTACACAAGACTTATATTAATATAAAAGTTTTTTAAGTTTTTAAATTTAATAACAAACTATTGTTTAAATAGCTTTTAAATGATATAGTGTTAAGTTAATTATATTTTAAAACTCATAAATTTAAATTATTATCAAAACATTAAGTTTATAAATTTTTGAAAATTGTAAATAAAACGACACAAAATATGCCATAAATAATTATGTAAAAAATAGTTTAGTTATTAAATAAAAAAGTGAGAGAAAATTTATTTGCTAACAACATATATTTAGTTTATAAATCGTTTATTTTTATGATTATTATCGGTTATTATGTCAACCAAATTGCAAGTAATAAAATTTAATATTTTCTGCGTGTTTTACATTTGAAAAAACTATAAATTTATAAATTTATGTTATAAATTGGTCAACTAAACACACTAATCTATAATAGCATTATTAACATTACAGTTGTTTAAGCACTTTATTTATTTTAATATTTGCAATTTTTAGGATACTTCATGTCGTTAATAAAAATGTAATTTTTGTAAATATCATAAAATATTAGTTCATAATTTCTAATGTTATATAATATTACTTAATGTGTACTGTTTGCTTTACACCAAACTTATATTGCATACTAATTAGTAAATTAAGCAATTTTCTAAAATTATTAATTTAATAATTTAAGTTATTTAAACTATTACTGAAATTAATGTAATATAAGTGTTTGAATAAAAGTAAGTTAATGCCTTAATACTGTATTTTATAAACAAATAAATATTGCATAATATATATACTGTATATACATTTGCACAACTATCTACTGTATAATAATCTGTAGTATAGATTTTTAGTAATAGACATTAGACAGTATATGATAATTAAGATGCTAATACTGTATACTAATATTGATAAACTTTTTTATGTTGCTATAAAACTTTTTTAAAAAAAACTAAATGTTTAGCTGTTTTATGCTAACATTTTACTGTTTTCCTAATAGACACACATTTATATTAATACAAATGCCATATATTTTTTGCTTGAATTTTATTCACTTTTGGACAACATTTATAGCGATTTATGGCTCCTTTAGGCTTCATTTATTCAAACAATACATTTGTTGGACGCGATTGCAATAATATGATATCCATTGAACTTATTTATGTCGGCAAAGCTTAATGACTAGAAAGGGTATAATGACAGTCATTTGTTTAATCAGTTTGTTATATATGTATAATATATCACAAACACATCAAATTTTTTAAGTTACAAAATGAATGCATAATTTTATAAAACATAATACTAAAAAAGTCTATTTGTTATAAAATGTAATATTGTTATAAAGTTTTTTAGTTGTAATTTGTATAGAAGTAAATTTTATGTAGTTCTATAAGCTTATTAAAATAATTGTAATAATAATAATAATAATAATATAAATAAAAAAATATTCTTTTATTATTAAAACATATTATAGTATACATAATTATTTTGATATTAAAATGCATTTTTACATTATACAGACATTATTTCATTGTATTAAATGCACAATTTGTATATTAACGTAATTTATTATTTTTTTCAAACAAAAACCAGAAGTTTTGTAAGGTTTAAGTTTTGACATAAGCTTTATATTCACTATATTTTTATTATAATCATTTTATTCATATAATATTAGTTATCTGAAAATTGTTACTTTTATAATCATAATAATTACAAAAAGATGATGTAAATTACATTATTCAATATGTTTTAAAACCTAAGAGGATATGTAATTTTTGAATTTTTTCTAAAAAAGTTTTACATAAGATTTATTTTGTGATAGAAATTATTTTTCATTAGTTACATAAATCCTACTTAATTGTGTAAAATAATGTTTAATATTTAATACAGAAATATATTTTTTGTATAAATATTATAGTGTCTAATTTTTTGTTATTTTTTAGAGATTTATAATTAATTGCTAATAAGTACGTGTTTTAATTGAATGTCATTGAAATAAATAATATTATTATAAATATTATTATTATTTTGAATGGTTATTGTATAGTAAATTATTAGTTTAAAAGTAAACATTACATTGAAGTGCTTTACATTCATCTATTTATTTATGATTCTTTGATTACTTGTTTGCATATAACTATCAAATGTATTGTTAAGTGAAGTTAAATCAGAATTGCTTTATTCAATGAAAATCCAAAATATTCTGGTGTTTATTCAACAAAAATACTATTAGTTTATTAAACAATACAAAGCAAATGTTTGATACACTATTTTAAATTTATAATGTTTTTTATATATAATATATATTTATATACAATATACAGTATAATAGAAAATATATTTTAATAGAATTAAAGAGAAAATTTTATTTTTATGTTTACAATGGATTAAATGCATATAAAAACTTTATTGAGTGATACAAACAAATTGTATTATCACTTTTTTTATTCATATTATATTTATATAATATTAAACATGAAAACTTTAATGTCGTTTATTTTTTGGTAAACCTTTATATTTTGGTAAAAATAAAGTTAAGGCATAAATATAAAAAATGTTTTTAATGTATAAAAGTTTAATAATATTTGCATAAATCCTCGGAGGCATTAAAATTTGACAAAACAAWTATCAAAAATAACACATTTTTGTAAAGCAAAAAATATTCAAAAATATTTTATTGAGAATATATATATATTATATATATCTTTAATACAATTAATGTCAATTTAAAACACTTTTTTTTACTTTTTAATCATATGCAAATAATTAAACAAATAAACTAAACTAAAATAATATTATAGTATCAAAAGATATTTTTATTATACGAACAAAATATAAAATTATTTGAATAAAATAATTTTTATGATATAATTTATATCATATAAACTACAATTTATTTTTAATTTAATAAATTGATAATGATTTTTTATATTTGTTAATAAATATTATTAAATATTTGTTAATCTAAATTTGTAATTAAAGTTTTGATCAAAGAGTCAATCAAAAAAAAAAACGCTATAATAGATGGCAAAACTATATTTAAATATATATTGATTTACTATAATAATATAATACATAATATTTATGTGTTTTGTGTTAGCATTTAGTTTATTGTCCTTTAAGTTTATATCCTAATATAATGTATAATATAATGATAGTAAGCTAAAAAATATTTATTATACATTTGTTAAAAATTTAATTTATGACATATATATAAATAATATATATATATATATATATTATAACATCAAAAATTTTTATTAATCTAAATATGTTTTCATTCTCATAATATATATTAACATACAGTAGATATCATACTGTATTTAAAATGTTTGATACTATTGTATAATTATTATTTTTATTTTGTATTTATAGTATTTGCTGAAACAATATTAAAACACAACGATAACAACGATATCATTGGTTTAAAGACATTACAACTGTCCATAACTGGTACTGAAAATATTACTCCATATTAAATATTACTGGAAAAAAATTATTTATATTAGTTTAATATTACATTAAAAAATAATTATGAAATTTAGTGTTAGTTTAAATAATAAAAATAGTTATTTATTTTATAGTACTTGTCATTAAATAAATGTATTTATATTGTGATTGATTATACAGTAGTGATATGTTACGCAAGAAAGCTATATATTATAATATGTAAAGAGTTTTCAATCTTAAGCATTGGGTTCAAAACTCGGTCAGTTATAAGCTATTTTGCTTTAATCAAATATATTAACATTTATTAATTCAATTTAATAGCCGTATTGTTTAGATATGTATTTCAAAATTTCTGACCCAATGTTATACTAATGTATTGTATGAAGTTTGACGACTAAGTTTATAAAGCATTTAAAAAATATTTCTACCAATAATACTATATTTATTAAATATAAACATTTCTTAACAAACAAATTATAAAATATTTATTGAAATTGACATCATTTCATGACAAGTACTTGTGTTGTGCTATTATTAAGATTATGTCAATCATTATTATTAGAATTTATATGTAAAATAATTTTATTTTATTTTTAATTTTAATATTTTTTTATTTAGATTTTATACAAGAAATTTTAAGCATTTAGCATCAATGAAATGTAAGTTATTTTTTATTGTAAAACAAAAATATTTTTGAAAAATACATTTATTTTTATTTTATACTATATTGTTTTAATTTTTGTTGAATATAAATTTTACTAAAAAATATAAATATAATATTATTTCTTAAATTATGTTACTTATAATATACTGTAATATCAAAATGTATACCACAATGATCTTTAAAAATTTATACAAATTGATACCATTGTTGTTGTAAAGACTTTACATTTGATGACCAATGCTATGAACATTGAATGTTAATAAAAAATCAATTGTTTTGCGGTCTAAAGTATAAGTATAACATTGAGAACATAAACAAAATAAACTTTGTTTAAACCATAAGTTATTACTGTTTGTGACATTTTTGCACATACAGTAAAAAATGTAATTTTATACGTTTCACTTTTAAAGTTGATTTTTAAAAAACAAATCAATAAATTGTTTGATGACTCAATCAATTATATATACATATTATAAATATGTCAGCATTTTCTATAAATTAAATAAACTATATTTTTTCTTAAATATAGGAAATAATAGCATTGTCAGAAAAAACATTAATGTTTTTAATTTAAAAATTATTTTTTGAGAATTAAAAAAATCGACAAAATGTTTATGATGATATAACAATTATTAACAAAATATTCTTAATGGTAAATACTGTAAATTATATCAATAATATGTAATTTTATAACAAACTGCTAACTTAACTATAATAATAATTGATTTTAATTTTTCAAAAATTTGTTTTAATCAATAATACAGAAAAGTAGTTTTTCCAAATATATTTTATCAATAAACCTAATGATGTAAACAAGTATTAAAATATTGATAGCATTCATAATTTATTATAATTATTGGGCAGTTTCTATTGATTAATTTTAATAATATACTGTATGTTTTTGATAAATATGATATATTGGCATTTTACAAATAATAAATATTATTAATATTAATGTATTGTAGTTTATTTTTCAGGTTTTATAACAGACAGTATTTGCTCTAAAAAAATGTCATATATTATAATATAGTTTCTACTGTATATTGATTATAAGCAAAATCATTAAAGTAAATCATTGATTTTTTTATCAATATATATATATATATATATATATATATATATATATGTTTGCTGTAACTAATGTTTGCACTGGTAGTCAAATAAGCCAATTATAGGCTAATTCTGAAAACAGAATATTCAGAATATTAGAGTCTCAGTCATATTAGTTTCACTACAATTCACGCTATACTCTCCTAATCTATAATTCTCCGTAGTTTTGGCTATTGTTTTGAACATTTATAATACTGTATTTTATGTAAATAACATTAGTTAAAAATTGTATTGTTTTTTTTGTTTATTAAATGTAAAATTTAAAGAATGTGAAATGTTATACATATACTATTGAATTCAGATATTGTAATTGAAGATAAATGGATAGTAAGTAAAAAAAAGTGCTTTTATATAATTGGCGCAATTGGTTATTGTTGTTGAAGAGCGGTTAGAGGACAGACACAAAAGCATTGGTGCCATCGTGTCGGACGCCAAACAAAATGATAGTACAATCAATCGTAAAGTAAGTGAATTACTTGTGCTAAAGGAAAGGCTGTTATGGGAAACGGACTAAAAAAATATCATTGAATTGAATGCACAGAATCGTTGAAACAACAACTTCTTGTGTACTGTTATTCTGTTACTGTCTCGTGACTGACATTATATTTTATATAATAATAATAATAATAATAATAAAACTGTTATGAGTGGAACTGTTATGATATGCAATCAGTTTTATGTTAATCCTATACTTATATAACTTATTATTTTTATTGTTTGTTACTTTATATGCATAATAAAAAAAGTAAGATAAAATATCTAATTAAATTTATATATAAATGATTTCCTAAACTAATGCGAATTTATTTAGTGGTGATTTATTTCTATAAGTTAAATTGTTTAATATTAAAATATAATAAACATAACTTTAATAATAGTGAACAAAATGTATAAAAAAAAATTATTGTTAACTTTATATTTTGAAACAAAAATTTTCTTTTTTTGGTTTACTATAGATTTTGTTTATCCGACAATATTTGACAGCAAATAAAGCAAATGTTATGTCAAGTCGTCGATTAGACACAGAATTTGATGTATTATTGTCTGACAAACAGTGACTGACATTAAGATATACACACTTTGATAGTACGGTATATAGCGATAGACAATGTTTGTTATGCTCTTAACATTTGTTTGCTTTCAATTAAATAATAGCTATTGTAAGCAAAATTCAATCACTTTTCTTCTCGGTTGACCATCAATTTGACTCAAAACAAACTTATAAACTTTATGTCAATTTGACAAATTCACATTGTTTATTTTTCTATTTTAAGTACATAAGTTTATTATAATTATTATAGGTCTACGAAAAAAAATTTATAAAAAAAATATTTAGTATTTAAAAAAATAATACTAATATTAAAATTTTTATGTATTCTATTTATAGAGACAACATTTGTTTAGTATATATTTTTAGTGATTATTAGAGTATAATTAATTAGAAAATTATATTTTAACGTTTTTATTGTAAAGATTTATATACATTGAATAAAAAAAACTTAACAATAAAATATCTGACATTTGCTAAACTGTTAGCTATTTGTAGCGCAAAACTGTAAGTTTTCAATGTATGTGAGAGAAAACACTTTTTTTCAATGAGTACTTATACCTGATTTGTTGTAATACTTTTCAATTTAGCTCATCTTTTGAGTTGCCATTCAATAGTAAATCTCTTTATTTTTTATCCTCTTTTTGCTATTCAAACACTATTCACGGCATTAATCATATAATTTAGTCGACACTATAATAATAGCAAATAAAAAGCAGAGCCGAGACTTAGGATTTTTAAAGACTCGGTATTTCCACTGATTTCTTGTGCTCTCATTTTTTTCTTTCATGTTATATATATATATATATAGGTATATACTATACTACAGTATATTATATTTATTTTTTATGAGAATAATATCCTTTCATTGGATCTAATAGTGATTAGTTTTTTTATTATGAAAACTTATATACACATTAATAACACAAACAAATTCACTAAAAATGAGTAAAAAAAACGATAGATTAAATATATTGATTGAAAAATAATGAAATGACTATAACTAAACCACCTTTACATTTGTTTTATACAGTTTTAAGTGCACATTAGTACTGTAAATATATTTTGTATGTCTTATAAGTTATAAGAGTTACTGTATTTATATCTTAATATAAAACATTTTTATAAATATTAAGATTCAATGATTAAACTTTATATGTATTTTAAATATTAAATTACATATAAAAAGTTTTATTAAAGATTTTAAGATTAAGAATAAATATGTGTTTATTTTAATTAATAACAATTATATTAAATAAATTGCTTATTGTATTTACAAATAAGTAAAATATAGTAATATTATTTTATATTTTAAGTTTAAATTAATATTTGTTAAATTTAAATGATAGTTTATTATTTATAGTCCTATAAACTATTGATTGATTTATTAGATATTTTTAATTAAATTAAAAACAATCAAACCTTTGACTTCTATTGCAAATATTGTGTACTAATTACAATAATAAACTTGAATTTATTTGTAGAGTAAATCTAAGTAATCAAGTTTGTAAATAATAAAATAATTTTCAATAATATTTAACTTATTTAAATCAACAAAAATATGATAAATAAACAAAACATATTTTATAAACAATGATAAATAAAATGCCATTGAGTTGAATGACACACAATCTTCTCAAGAGATTTCAGAAGTAAAGATCAAAATGAGATCAACTAAAGTGATGATAATCTTGTGATACGACACCCACTCATAGATATCTCTATCAATTGAAGTGTTGTTCACTTGTAGTTTAAAGCAATTTCAATTTTACAAAAATATATATAATATATATATATATATATATAAATATAATATTGAATATTTAATGTTACAAAAAATATGTATAAATCGTATAAAATACTATTCAAAAATTTAATTAAAAATAAATATATTTTTCTTATTTCTTAAAATATTAAATTATTAGATCATAAAAATTGATAATATGAATAATTTGAATTTTTATAATTTTTTCATATACATGTAATCTTTTTTTTTAAATTCATCATATATTTTAATGGTATGTTATCTTCAAAAATATTTTTATGCATTAATTAATGTAAACTTCATGACAGAAATCATATTTAAAAGTGAAATTTGTAGTAATTTGTATGATATGATGTTTAATGTATAATAATTAAGATCATTGTTATAAAAGTAATGTATTATCCTAATACTAAAAGCAAATTGTAATTATTTGTCTATTAAAATATGTCTGTTTCATACTTTATCATATTATTCATATAACTAATAATATTTTATTTTACAAAATGTTTTACGGCTTTTTTATAATATTAGCTTTTATTCATTTTGCACATTCATTATGAAAGTTTTGTTATTATGATAATCATAATAATTACTCAAAACTAATGTAAATCACATAATTTTATGCTTTTAATGCTTAACAAAATATATTTTATGTTATTTCTAACTTTAATGATTTTTTGATTAAAAAACTTTTGTAATTAAAAAAATTGAAAAGATTTTAGATGTCTATAAAAAATTATTAAATTATAAATTATTATTTTTTAAATAGTACATATAATAGCGATTTTGTTTGCATTTTTGACAAATTTCAATTTTTAAATTTTGATATACAGTTTATTTATAGTTTATATGATATGTATACAGTGACATACTATATAGTATAATATCTATATTTAACAAATAAGATTTATATTGTATAAATATTTAGATATTTTTTAATTAAATATTATTTAAATTAATAATATTGTGTTTTTTATTACAGATATTTACACTGAAACTTATTTATCTCTAATATTTAAGTTTTTAAGAAACTGTGAAACTTATTGAAGTCATCGCTAAGAAAATTGAATTTATTAGCAAACTTTATAATAATTAATTTCAATAAAAACTTAGACCGAAAACAACTGTAAAAATTTTAAAATAATGGCTGCATTTATAGCAAAACAAATGGTTGGCAACCAATTGTCAGCCGTCAAAGGTTTGTTATTATATAAAAATATATAATATTTTTACTTATTTTATATAATATTTACACAGAAATGGGTGGCGGAGAGGGGCCCACACCTGAAGAGAAAGAAAAACTTCAACAATTAGAACAGGAAAGACTTGATGCGCTCCGGGAGGCAGAGGAAAGGCGTCAAGAAAAACATAGAAAATTAGAACAAGAGAGGGAAGGGATGAGACAAGGAATCAGAGATAAAGTATTATTTATTTTATCAATAAATTCATTGTTTACTTACCTTTAATTAATTCATTCACTTCAGAAAAAATATTAATTTTTATTTATGATATAATGAATATTTTTTGATTAAATTTAAAGTTAATTGAAGTTAAATTAAAATTAGAAATCTGTTAATATTCTGATTTTTAAAATACTTAATATTAAAATAAATTCAATCAAAGTTATCAGTTATTACAGATTTTTGAGCTCAGATTATAAGATCATTAGGCGTGGTTCACATATTACTTTCGCACTTGAGGGGAGGGGGGGGGTTAGCCAAAGCGAACTTTTGCGAACAATGGGGAGGGGAGGGGTAGAGACATTAAGAACGTTCGCAATTAGATAATATTTTATTTATTGTGATGGTGGACGGGGGTAGCGGTTAGGGACAAGCGAACGTAATTTTTTAAATGACTACATGCGAACACAGGGGAGGGAGGGGGTCTAGATTTCTTAAAAAGTGCGAACGTAATATGTGAACAACGCCTTACTTTATTAGAATAACTAATCAAACATAAGAAGAAACATAGTTTCAAATTTTTAAAATAATAAATAAATTTTTGTTTATTTAATAAAATGCTTAAATTGTTCGGATATTAATATTGTATACTTCGAGTTGTTTAACAATGTGTTCAATAAATAAATAAATTATAATCTTTTATTTATGTGACTAACATAAAGTTTTTCAACATAAATGCATGAAAATAATTGTTGTATTGCTTTAAATGAAAAACTAAATGTCAATATATATACCCAATTAGTATGGCATCAAAAAGAGAGAAGAAAAAGAGGCTGAGCTCAAGAAACAACAAGAAGAGCGTATGGGAGGCGCCGCCGGAGGTATCAACAGATCAAAGAAAACACCCGAAGAAATAGCAGCGGAACAGGCGGCCGCTGACCAGGATGATTTTACTAGTAAGTCTAATTGGGGTTTTTTAAATATATTTATTTCATATTAATCAAAGGCTTGTTTTTTATAATTTTATTTTTTTTGGTCAGATTTTCCTTTAAATTATTTTTAAGATTTTTTTTTTTAAAAAATAAGAATTAAATATAAAAACATATATTTATTAGTATTTTATAATTTGTCTAATTTTATTTAGAACTTAAAAACAGTATCGAAACCCAAGTGAATGATATTAAGGGTCAAATTGAGGAGAAATGTACGATACAGTAGACTGACTGAGATATGTGTGATGGAGGCGCCTCCTAATTACTGAAAATCCTCCTCCATTTTTATTAAGGTCTCTCCATTTGTGTAAAATAAATAACGATTGTTATGTTTTAAAATTAAATATATAAATATATTATACTAGATTTAGACGAATTGAAAAATGTTTAAATTAAAAATGCTAAAAAAATAATTAATAATAATCTATTTAATGGGTTTAAAGTTATTATTATGATTATTATTATTCTCATTAAAAAAGGTTTATTATCTATATTTGTTGTGTAAAATACTATTTATATTAATATCGTATCTATGATATTAATATAATTTATACATATACCTAATTTCTATAGTTATTTGTTTTAACTAAATTAATTCATTTATATATATATATATTTATACATTAATAATTTGTTAAATTGTTATATATAATTACATTGAGTTATAATTATTTGTTGATGGTTTTCTAGTAAAATGATAAAATGATAATTGTTTTTGAAAAACTCAAAGTCATTATAAATTATTGAAAATAAATAAAGTGATAGATTTTCTAAACTACAAAAAATAATTTAACAAAATAAGTTAAAATACTAATAATAATAATGTTTGTGTAATTAATTAATTAATTAAAAAATTGTTTTTATTAGTAATTATATTTTATGTTACAATCATTGTAATGCAATGAATTAAAAACAGGTTTCTAGACAACTGACGGGCCATAAAGTGCTCACAACTTTTATATAAAAATATATATTATATTATATACAATATATAACAACAACTTATAAATACCGATCTAAATCTCAATTACCATTTAATTTAGATATTAGATATCAAATAACCTTTGTATAGAAAATTAACAACAAATATATAAATGTATAGAAATTAAACGTGTTGTATATAATAATATAATTTGTAATGATAAGCAGTTATAATTTTGTAAATAGCAAACATTCAATTTATTTAGCAATTAATTGAGAAAAATGCAAACCATAATTACCATTAAAGTATAAAATATTTAGAATTTACTCATAATCTTACTTGAAATTTGCTCTTTCGGATACAAAATTCATTACTTGCTTGATATTTAAAAAATTAAGCAATTACTAAAATTAGTGATTTTTAGATTAAATTTTTAATTATTTTATTTATCTAAATCTATTAAGTATTTCTCGATAATAAAAATTTTCTTTATTGTATTACTACTATAAATAATACAATACAATATAAATAAATAAATATATATATATAAATATTAATTAATAATAATGGGGTACTAATTGAATCTATAAAATGGTTTTATGAAAACCCCTAAACAGGTAGATCAACAACGAATTGTGTGTAGAGATCTCTATAATTATATCTAAATTTTATTTCTATGAATATATTATTAAAAAATTAAATTTTTCAATTAGTTCAATGACTGCATTTCTATAATGTAAATGCTGTCTAATATTTTTATGATCCCTAATAGAAATAATTTTATCGATAAACTTTTATGGATTAATTCTAAATTATAATTAATTTAATTAAAAGTAAAAACCCATTTTACTTTATTAAAATTATAATTCATTTGTAACTAAATAACATTATTAACTACAATAAATTATATTAATAATTATTGCTATATTGGATACCTAATATAATATATTCTACTCTATTTTTATAAATCCAATATATTGTATATCTATTATTATATAAATAATAAATATATTATTAAAATTGATAACAATTATAACAATTAACAACAAATTAATAATTTAAATTTGTATATATATAAATTATTAAAAATCAATTTAGTTATACCTCATAATAATTGATTACAAAATAGTTATATAATTTATTTACATTATAAATATCTATACTGTATTTAATATTATACCAACTATAACTATTACATGTAATAATATACAAACATGTATATTGAAAATCTACAGATATTTACATATAAATTTTAAAATAAGATATGAAAACTGTTTTTAATTGTTTATTTTATTGAAAAGATTATATTATTGTAATCCTACAAATGTTATTTTATTTATAATTTGATTATTAATAAAGCTCTCTCAATATATATATATATATATATATACTGTATACAAATGTATGTAAATTTGCTTATTTGAATAAATTCAAAGGCAAACAACTGTTTATTTGAGAGAATTAAATATAATGTAATCTAAAATAATTTATATGTAATTAAAATAGTGATGTATGTAAAACAATTATTATAAAAATATATTGTTTATAAATGTTTGAAAACTTAAAACTAAATAATACTGTAAAACAAATTGATAACATTTTTTAGATAAGAAAATAAACCAAATGTTAATTACGATAAAAATATACTTTACTTATGATGAATTAAAAAGACATATTGTATTGTTTTATTAAATTATTTATATAAATGATAATTTGAACATTAATAAGTTAATATAATTGCAACTTTATAGACAAAAAAACATAAAATTATATTATTCTTTAACATATTAAGTTATTACTAGTATAACTAATAATAAATATTGATTTATAATTTTATGTATTAAATACAATGATGTCTATTTTAATTTACAAATAGTATAGCAAAATATTAATATGATATTGTCAATTGTGTCTCAAAAACAAAAAAAATAAGATAATATAAATCTCTAGTGTCTTGGGTGTGATTATACATCAAAAATTAGCCAATTTTGACAAAAACAATTGTTGCCATAAATTAGATAATTATTATTACATTTACGGTATTATTATTATTATTATTATTATTATATTAAACTTAATGTAAATTATCATTAATTGTAACTTTAAATAAGTGCCAGATATTTGGATTTTAATGAAATTAACAATAAAATAAAATTAATTATTTGTAAAAATTAATAAAAATGTGTGTTCATTTTTTATTATTTATTTATATTTTAATATAAATTTTAAAGTATCTATTTTAAAAATATAATATAAAAATAGTATTCTTATTAAACTTACCTGATGAATTTTATTATTTAAAAAAATATTTACTATAATATATACTTAGCAGTTTATTATAAATTTTTATTTTACAGTAAATCTAAAACAATAAACTTTAAATACAGTATTGTATACATGTACTGTATATAAATTTAAATAATTAAAATATCAACATTTTAAATGATAATAAATACTAAACATTATATATTATATTAAAAATACATTAATCGTATCATTTTAATTGTATTATAATTAGTGTTTGGATAATTTTTATTAATATTTATTATTTTATTATTATATAACTAAATATTTATTAATATTTTTGATGTTTTATTTTACAATAATAAAAATCTTAAATTTCAATAGTCTTATCTCAACTTTATAGACATATTATTTAAAGTAAAATTTTAAGTCAATTTAAATCATAAAATAATTAATTAATTAGTCATTTTTGAATCTTTTAAATATACAACAAACTTTCCTAATTATTATTTTATTTATTTGTTTTCATAATAATAATAATACCAAAACACTAATTATAATATTAACATATATTATGACAATGACTTAATAATATTTTATACATATGACTTCATATATAATTTACAACATTTATAACATACAATATACAAAATTAAGTGTAATGTTTACAAAATCTAACAATTTTATAAATTAATAATAAATATTATACACCAATAATATTTTATATGCCAATACATTATAATATAATTAATGTAGTTTTTATCTTAAATTTTATTATTGGATATTTCGTTGTATATCCTGTTTATATTTCATGATTAGATTAAAATTCATGTCTCATATATTATATAAAGATTTTGTAATTTAATTAATATACATAAATAAATTTTCTGATGGTTATTTTTTTAATAAAAAAAATAAAAATTAAGTTTAGACTTATTGAAAGATAAAATTAAACATATAATAAATATTGCAATTTTTTAGTTTATAATTATTTTATAATAATTTACTGTAAATGATATTTAAAAATTTCTGAAACTTTTTGTCTTTTTTAAAATATAATGCTTAGATTGTAAGCAAAACAAAAAATGTTATTATTGCAATAAAGCTATTAATTTAGCAAATTTCATTAATAATAATGATTTTATTTATGTATTTATAATTAATATACAGCAAATATAAGTCAATTAAAATTTATTTTAAATTATTTCGTATGATTTATTTTATAATATTTATTTAGTAAAACTAATTAAAAACTATTAATATATTTCGATTATTAGTATTAGTGCTATACTTTTAAACTAAATTTTATAAAATATGTATAAATAATAATTAGCTAATTATATCTGCATATCGTATCTAAGACTTGTTTTCATATCAATATCTAAACTATCAAATGCTAAAAAACGTTTATTTTTGTATTTTGTACTTATATTTACAAAATAAATCAACTAATCATTTGCAAATGTTAAAATATTAAATAAAATATATTGAGCCTATTATTTATAATCTATAAATAATATAATTATAAAATTAAAACACTGAATATAGTACCAAATTAAATATTAAATAATTCTTTTTAAATTTTATAAAACAATTTACTTATAACAAAAATATTTACTAAATTTTTGAATGTTAATGCATACAATTTTTTAACTATCATTACAGTATAATATCCATAGATTAAATATTTAATTAGATTTGCATATTGTACTGTATATTTTAAAATAATTGAAATAATTTTTTATGTTTTTGCTTTAAAATATTTATGTTATAACATTAAAATATGATATACAGTATAATATATAAATTTAGCAAATTATACATTTATCATAATATTATTTTTCTAAATTGTAATAGACAATTATACTGTATTATCATATAAAACAAACAGATAATTGTAAATATTAGCATAATATCAAAAACATTAGTAAATACATACTTTTTACTAATTAAAAATTTTTGTGATAATATATTATAGTTGTTTAATTAAATAACAATATACATTATATATTTTATATACTGTATATAGAGATATATTACTCGTTATCACATTTAATATGTAATTAAATAAAAACAATAATAGTTTGTACAGTTTGTACAGAACAAACAAAATTTTAATAACAATATTAATATTTAGACGTCAAATAGCATATATTTGTCGTCTAATTATTAATAGAAATATTGCTAATAAATAGCCTAAACATTAGTAATATTATCTTATAATAAAGTAATCATTTTTATAGCACAGGTTAGTTAGTATCTCATATACACTGACATCTCTGTCAAACATATATGAGTTACATATAAACAAATAGATTTACAATATAGTAGTTTATATATGTATTGTATATAATATACATATATATAGACCTATTTTTTGGTGACATATGTCTGATCCCTATTGTATGACACATCTCGACTCAATAGAGTTCTTCAATTCACTGAATCTGTGTTCCAATGAGTTCTTGAATTCTGTTTTGACATTCAAATAATTTTTTTTAAAAAAACAATAAAATTATATTTTCTAAGAATTGCAAATTTAAATATTTTTAATATTAAAATAATAATAATAATAATAATAATAATAATAATAATAATAATAATAATGTTAACTATGTGTTGTTTTTAAAAAATTAAACTATTCAAAAAAAAATCACAATATTCAATAAATACTTGTATTTTGTTTTAGTAACTATGGATTTATGTTAAACTTAAGTTAAATAAAAAAATAGATGTTTTAGTATATAAAAACTCAATAAAATGTAAATTGATTTTTAATATATTTTTTAGTATTTAAAAAAAATCTTTGCAGTCAATTGTTTTTGCCATTTTATATTCAGTTTAAAGATTTTTTAAAAGTTTACAGAAGAGTTTTATAATATATTTTTTAAACATTATTTGACGTTGAAATACAGTATACTATTTGTTTAATTCTTATATTTTTCAATAGAAAGATAAAATTTAAATAAATAAATATTTATTTTATGGGAAAAGTTATTATAAAATAATATACAGTATATTAAAATAAATAAATGTGAAATGCTATTGTAAAATATATATTATTACTATATCAAAAATATTTTTTTTTAAATTTTTATAATAAATATTTTGATTTAATATATGCTTTTTTAAATTTATTTTGAATATCTTGTATTATAAAATAACATAACAAATTTATTTTAATTTATTTTTTAGTTTATTTTACGTATTTAATAAAATAAATTAAATGATATTAAATTTTCTCTTTTTCCAATATCTTTTATATTAATTTTAAATCATACCATTAACTAAATGCTTATTCAGCAAATTGTAAATAATTTTCTTTATTATTATTTAAGAAATAATAATAAAATAAGGAATTTATTTGATTGTCGATTTGAGTCTGAAATCTCAACACAAATCTAATGGCATTAGTTTTTAAATTACAGTGAAATTACAGACATTAATACAATAGATTTATATTATAAAACTATAAATAAGTCTATAGAGGGATGAGTTTTTTAATAGCATTGCTTTCAATTTTATTTGTGACCACAATTATTGCGAAAATAAATTTAAATATTCTAGTATTTAAAATGACAATATAAATAAATTTTAAAATAAAGTTTATTATTATAGCCAAAAGATGATTGTTTGTGATATTATTTGTAAACTATTTGTTTTTATTGTGCAATTTTGTAGAAGTAAAATGTTAAAACTTTATTATCAAATATACATTAAAATTAAAATAAACTAAATTAACTTAACTTAACATGTAATTTAATAATTTACTATTTTTCTATTAGACTACTATAAAACAATATAAAACTTTTAAACAAATTATCTTTGCTTTATTTGATAATCAAATGTAATAAAAAAATTATAAAATAAAATATTTATATTACTAACTGCTAAAGTCGTCGAGATCTGCCTCCTCTGCTTCGGCGGTCATTTCTTCAGGTGTTTTCTTTCTGCGATTGAGTCCACTCTCAGAGCAGACAGAGTCCTGTTTTTTAATGGCATCGATGGACTCCTCTCGACTGATCTGCTCTTTCTTTTTGATGTTATACTGATTGACACATAAATGAAATAAAATTAGTGAACAAAGAGAGTGTGAATTAAAAACAATAACGAAATCTTATCAGTAATTGAGTGAAGCTCTCTCTCTCTCTCTCTCTCTCTCTCTCTCTCTCTCTCTCTCTCTCTCTCTCTCTCTCTCTCTCTCTCTCTCTGCAATACATTATAGTCTTATGGGTTAGACATGTAATTAATGGCACACACCTTATCCCTAATCCCTTTCCTCATCTTTTCTCTCTCCACTTCTATCTTTCTGTGCTTTTCTTTTCTTCTCTCTTCTTGTTCTCTGAAAAATCAATTTTTTGTTTTTTGTTATTATATTTTGTCTTATTTTTATTAATAAATTATTAATAATAGTTAAATAAAATCATAAAATTAAGTAATTAATGTATCCAACTAAATATAAGTTGTTTTAAAATGAAAAATGTATACTTTTATTACAGTAAAATACAAGTATAGTAACTCTTTTATAATAATAGTTGTCTACTTTAGTATTGTTTTGTTTGTTAGAATTTTGTTTGCTATCTAATATTTATGTGATTTATATTTAATTGCATTTAAGGATATTTTAACTAACTATACTAAAAGTCTAAATAGTAGTTAAATGTCTAATGAACACTAAAATAATGGGTATAATGAAAATGATTGAAAAAGTTTAGAAAAACAAATAAAAGAAAAAAATCTTTTATATGTTTCTAATCTTCTATTTTACTCTTAAACTATATTTCTGTTTTATGTAATAATTTATGTGTGGTTTGTACTAATAAATTGGTGTTTTTAACAAAAAAAAGTACAATAATCTTATTATATAAAATTATATATTATAAAAATGTATTATTTTAATATTACGACAACAATTAACCAATTTTTATATAAAAAAATTATAGATATAAATAATATATATATATATATATATATATATATATTGTATTTAATACAATACCGGAGCGCTTCAAGCCTTTCCTGTTCTAACTGAGCTAACCGTTCCTTTTCTTCGGCTGTCATACTTTCTCCGCCACCGATGTCTATAAATAATTTTTTTGGTTATTATTTGTTTGATTATTGCATTTTACAGATTTAGAAATTTATATTTAAAATATAATAACGTTCTCTCTTATTTTTAATCATAAAAATTATTTAATATAAATATTTTTCTCTAATAAAAATCAATTATATTTTATATTGTCAAAAATGATCATTATTAATAATTTGATTGATAACAAATATTGACAAATTTATATATATATGTTATATATAAATTTTTATATAAGATATATATAAATATATAAAAAGTTATCAAAACTAGTAGACTTAATATTTATCTGTAATATGTTTTTACAAAAACTAAAATCATTGCCCCAAAGATATGATAACAAATTGGACAAAATATAGTATCTGACGGCTTATGTTTCAAGTTTTTTGACAGACAAGTCATTGGTGACCAACACTTGGGATATCTATTTTTGTTCATATTTTTGATAATTCTAATAGAAAACTGAGAAAATCCAAAATCCATGTATTGTTTTGAAATCATTTTGTTGACAATTTTTTTTTCAACGAAATTATAAAATATTAGTCAATGATATAAACAATTTTATTCAATTTTATTTTACTGAATATATGAGAATAAACGATATATTTGTTTAGAGGTTACTAAACATGTAACGCATTTTAATCAATGATTTGTTGGTTGCATAATAATGTCAATCAATTGCACACTTGAATCCATTAACTCAATGACTGGTCAATAGATTTGTAACAATCATTTGTATTTAAAGATCGTCGACACAGATGTGTCTGACATTTAATGATTACTTTCTTGTATTATATATATAAATATATATATATATACTGTATATATATTGTTTATATACAGAAAATATATCTTATTCTGTAGACAAAAATATTATAGTAAATAATGTAATTTTCTTTTAATTAAATACAATTATTTTGTTAGTTACAAATAAAAATAATAACTAAATTTTATTATTTTTTAAGTTTTTTTAAATTTTATATATCTAATATACATGTGTACTAACATATAATATTTTCTAATATTTTTTATAAAACTGTCCTTAATAAAAAAATGATTTGATTTAATTATTTTATTAAACTTAATTTGTTATTGTTTTAGTTGTTAAGTTATTGAAGCAATAAAATATCATTTTTTACAAACGTTTTTTTTAAATTTAAAATTTTGAATTTACATTTATATTGATTGCAATTTCCTATTAGTTATGCTTAACATGTGCTGAATATATTATATATCTCATCACAATTTCATTCATGACTTGAATAGTATTTAATTTAGTGTTTGATTGATTGCTATATTCATAAAATATATAAAAAAATATAAGAAGCTATTCAAGAATTTTGCTCACATTTTACACAAAAAGCTATAAAATGGTTGTTTATATTTCTGAAGATCGGCTTTATTACAGACACTTTCATTAAACCATACGATTCCCTGAATACGAGACAATATATATATATCTTTGCAGTTAATATTTATATATTGTAGTAAATCTCACACATTTATTCAATGATTGCCTATTTTATCAAACAATATGACTTTGTAATAATAAGGAAAAGTTATAAATGGTATATTGAAAGACATAACTAAGCGGAAAGTTATGCAAATTATTTGATAACATAAGAAATATTTTCATTTTAATACCAAAGCTATGAGTTTTTGGTAGACAATAGCAACAAAAATCAATAATTTTCTATTACATGATTGTATTTAATAATTATTTAGTTTATTGATATTAATAAACATATTTGACATGACTTTTATTATAAACAAAATGAAATTAGTTTTATGACTTTATTTAATTTGTTGAGAAAATTTTAATTAACTAAAATTTATTAGTGGTTTCTTTAAAAATTTCTTTAATTTTACCAAATATTTTACAATATATGATGCAGTATTATATTATTATTATAAGTATGAAAATCATTTTATTTAAAAATATATTTGATTTTTATATCTCAATAGACTTTTTAAAAGAATTAATGTATAAACAATTTATTTGTTAAGAAATATTATTAAATACTTATAATTAAATTAACTATAACTTCAAAGATAAATATTATTAAAATCTAGATTTTTACTCAAACTTACTGTTTGAATAAAATTTATCCAACTTTATTAACACAAGATCAAAGTCATATAATTATAAATGATTGACAAATTAAAGCACATTTTGACATATCTATGCCAACAATTTAATAGGCCATCCATTTAATGACTGATAAAGAATTTAATATAAGTGTCATATTATTTGAAATATAATCCTTATATATACTATAATATGACTTATATATATAAATATTGTTTAATAGATGACATATATTACTTATATAAGTAATATAAATAGATAATATAAAGATTCCTAGATCATTTAGCCTTTAAGCTTTAACTAGTATATTTATTAAATCATAGGTATGCTATAAACGTTAATAATCATAAATGTCATAATAAAAACGACATCTAATTATTTACACAAAATTTTATTAATAAAATTAATTTGTATAATAAGTAAGTTTGATTATAATCATAAAAATTGTTTTATTCCAAACTAAATTTGGTTTATGACAACATTTTTATAATAACTTATTTTGTTTGTCATGTATAATACAGTATAATATCATATATAAATTATAATAAATTATTACTGTATCTGACTAAAATATTTAAAGCATATTGTTCATTTCAATATAAATTTATATATTGAATATTATATCGATTATTAAATATTATTATTATAATAATAAATTATTGCTTTAGATTTGATAATGTTTTATTTGATTTATGATCTTAATTGAAATTAATATAAATTTATTTAAATCCTATACAAAGTCCAGTTATTTGATTCTCATATATAAATATATTACTATATTTACAGATACTGTTAATTATGTGTTTATTAACAATTTGTAAGATTACGGCCAAAGTGTCTGCCAATTGTACGGTTATGTTGATGTAAAGCCTTAGATATGCCGATCATTATGTTTTGTGCGCTAATAATGCTTTTTTGGACAAATATATTAATCTCATTATATATATACCGGTCTAAGACTTGTATATTTTGTACTTTGTCTTTGTTGTATTAGATCAGACCCGTCATCATCATTGGTATTCAGTTAATCCCACAATAAAATTATAACAAATGATTATATGCTTTAGTATACATCTATAACACTGCAAATCATTAGTTTTGATTATCAGTCTATAACAATGTGTTGAGTGTCAGTTAATGACAATTCAAGTAATATATAAATATAGCAATGTTTTTGGCCATCAGGTTATCAAATGTGTGATTTAGTTTTGTTTTGGCTTATGAATTGCTATTATTAAAGCTAATGTCTAAACATTAATCATTTCTACAGATATATACTTTTGCTAAATTAATCAAATATTATTAAGATATATGAAAATAAGTAAATCCTGACAATATATATAATTTATTTCATTATTTTAGTTTTATAGACAAAATTATTGTGTCTTTTATTTTATATAGTAATTGTATTGAAAGCAATTTACATCACTATTTAATCTGATTATAGATGTGAGAGAGTGTGTGTCACATACATCTCATCTCATTTTATTAGTCAATCCAAAAGGATATTTGTTTTTATTAAACACAAACAACAATCCTAAAGCTCAGAGCACAGGTCTAATGCAATCAGTTATACATATTATTTACTATATATATATATATACAGTATACAGTATATACCATGTTTACAACATATACTATTCAATATATCATATAAAAAAAATTTTAATTAAGTATCAATAAGTTTTTATGAATTGGCGAACTTATTCTAGTAATTAATAAATTGATGTCATATAATGCAATGTTTAGCATCTATTTTAGTTGTAATAAACTATAAATTGTTATATATTGTATTTATTAATTAAACTTAGATTTATATTCTTATATTTATATTGTAAATTTAAACTTACATTTTTCAAGCCTTTTTATTAAAAATACTAAATTATGTTTTTTGGCATAATAAAAAAGCTTAATAAAAATTATTATTATTACATATAAAATTAATTTCAAAAATATTTCTTAAATTTTAAAGTTTTTTATTACATTGTAAAAAGAAATTTAATTAATGAAAAAATGCTTAAAAACTAAAGTTTTTTTCAACAAAACATAAAATCTAATTCATTAGTAACAGATAAGAATTTTTCATTAAAAATAATACAACAAAAAATGACATTCAATTTAAGCCATACAGATATGCACTCATTTATGACTTCAATTGTTACAATAAAAAATACTTTTACTTAAAAAACTAAAGTAAAACTAAATATAATGAGCAGAAAAAAATAAAAAAGACCTATAATTTACTAAAATGAGAACAAATATATTTTATTATTATTATTATTAAAGTAAAAGGTTATTATGATTATTATTATCATTACTATTATTATTATAAAGTTTTAGATAGTTGTATATCATATTACAAAACACATACTTTACATTAATTAAATGAAAGGAACAACGTTTTAAAATTGTCTAGGGGTAGCCAGGGGCAATTTTATTTATAAAATTTAAAGTCCTATATGGAAAAAATATATTTAATTGCTAAAATAAGCAAATGACTTGTATAAAATAATGGCTTGTAATCAATGGTTTGTAAAATTATACAAAATTAATTAAAAATGCAAAACTTTTTTTGACATTTATATTAAATTGTTATTTACTTTAGGCTTTAATGAATTTTGTTATGCAATATTTGATAATTTTTATAATTAAGCCCAAAGTTTTAATATCACTCATTTAAATACTTGGTATATACTGTATAATAATCATTAAAATTATTTAGAAATAAGCTATAAATAAATAGTAAATGTGGGATAATTTTATGATAACTAATTTTATTTGTTACAAAATATTATACAACATTTGTATATTCTTAAAAATATAATAGTATATAAAATATTATGACAAATAAATAAATATTGGTCAAAATCAAGTTTGCAATGTTGTAAATCAATTGAATTACATGACTTTTCACTTTACTACTGATATTACATGTATACTATAAATATTATTTAATTTTTAAAAACAAATTGCATGTACCGGTACATCATATGATTTATTTAAGTAAATGTCGACTAATAAATTATTATAAAATTTTTAAATGATATTCTTATAATACAAAAGATGCTACAAAAGATACTGTATTTCATAATAAAAAACAAAAAAGTGTAACATTATCTCAATTAAAATAAACACAGATCTATAGTTAGATATATAGTCCTTATATTTGTTGTTTATTTTCATCTCTATCACACAAATTGATGTAATATATGTTATGCCTTTAAGTGAGTTGCAGTCAAATAAGTCTATTGGGATGTGTTTCTCATATATACTATATATAGACATTACTATAGACTTGTTATTTGGTAACTAAAATTGTAGACAAAGTTAGTAAAATCTATGAGTGCTTCGCGATTCTGTATGTTATATCCAATAGATAGCCATAAGGCTCAATGAGGGACCTATTAGTAGGGTTACCAAACTCTCTTTACTTATTCACTCAAATATTCAAGATATTAATACAACAAACAAACAAAATATTTAAATTAAATTAATGTATTTTTTATAATTTAGAAGAAAAATTATCCAATATCACCCACTATTTTTAAATAATTAAAATTGCTAAAACTTATTTAAGTCATATTTACAGTAGTTTACCAATTTCTGTATAAATATTCATAATATTATATATATATATAAATTCCTTTTCCAAATAAAACAAATAAAATGTGTCAACCATATCGAAAATAGGGTCTACCAAATAGGCACACACCTAATATACCTATAGATGTATTTTTGTTATATACTATACATTTATATCTCTATGGGTTTCATAACGTGACAAAACAAATGCATTACACAATAAAAGTATGAAATCAATATTGCAATACAATATACTGTACTATACTATAAAAACGCATTTATTATATGAGAGATAATCATTATATTGTATATACGAATAGATCAATAACAATGACCTCATTTCATCAATAATCAACTAATTTGCATAAAACTATAGATTAATTTCAATTATAATTATATAAAGTATATGACAAACCTTTAACGGCCGACAATTGATTTCCAACCATTTGTTTTGCTATAAATGCTGCCATTATTACACTTTTTGTAGTTTTGTATTTTTATTAATTAAATTTATAGAAAAAAATATTTAATTAATTTTGATTATTAAGTCAATTGTATTGATGATGATTTTAGACTTGAAATTTCACATTTATTTGGAAAATTACTTCAATATATTAATTATAAAATCGGATGATATTATCTGCAAAATAATACATAAAATAAATTATTTGTATTCTAAAAGTAATATATAAATAAAAATATATTATTTAATTATTTTTTTCGATAATATATTTACATATTAGTAAAACTACTGTTTGTAAATAATATAATAATTCATGTAATAGTACTTTAGTAGTATTATATGTTAGTGATAGTAAATGTCATTCAACCTAATAATTAAGTACTGTATGATCTAAAGTAAATACTTTATATTTTCTACTAAATTAATTTTATATAATAAATATAACAAACAATTTTTGACAGTTCATATATTATCAATAACTAGGTTTATGAATAAATCATTTTTACCTATATTTTATATTGAAATAATTACAGTTTACTTATATCAGAATTTTGGTTAAAAAAAACAAATATCAAAATATATTTAATAATTCATAAATATTATAATTATTAAATTGTACATATAGTAAAATAATGATTTCTATTACTTATTTTTATCTAAAAATTATAGTAAATCTACAGTATTTTTAATTCATGTTTAATAATGAAAATAATTTATACTTTATATGAATTAAATAATTTAATTAATTGAGAAATAAACTTAGAAATAAATTTTTATATAATTTTAATAATCATTATATTAATATTGTGAAAGTATATTATAAATTATATACAATATAGTAGTACAGTATATAATAAAAATAATAATAAAATAAATATTATTAATAAAAATAATAATAAATACTTTAATATAAATTTATTGTTAAGTTTACTCCATCTATTGGGCAAAATTTTACTAACAATTTTGCTAAACTTATAATATAATATAATAATTATTATTAAAATTTCTATTATATTTTAAAGATTTTAAGTGTAATATAATTTAAATGATAAAAAAAATTATTTTTTTGTTAATAGGTTTAAATCATTTTAGTTAAATAATATTAGTCTATGTCTACAATAAACAATTCTACTTATTTAATTTATGCAAAATAATTTAATATAATTTTTTATTTATTTGTTTTCTAAATAGATTTATTATAATAATAAATACTATTAAAGATTTTAGTATTTTTATATCTAAATATCAATTGATTAGTGATTAGTGATAATTAATTTTTTATTTAATAAACTATTATAATAATTAAAATTAAAACAAATTTTAAGATTTAAATATTAATAACAAATATATATTATTTAGTTACTGAACTGTATAGTAGTTAAGAAAAAATAATTTACAGAGAAAATAACTTTAATTAATTTGTGTTTTATATATTTAGAGATTTATATTATTGTTACAATAGTAATGATTGACTATAAAGAAAAATATATAAAATATCTATTATATTTATTATATATTGTTTTGTGACTGTAAATAATGTTAGTAAAATCAGCAAAATATAAATAAAAACATTAAAAGATTTATATAACTTTATATTTGTTTCAAGGAGTTGTTGGCCACTAAAAGTATAGGCAATCACTTTGTATCTAATGATCATAAGATTTATAGAAATGACAAAATATAACTAAAAAAGAGATCTAAAACTTATGACAAAAACTTCAGATTTAACTACAATTTCTAAAAGATATTTTGTTTCAAAGCAATCATTATATAATAGTATAGTATTTTTAATAATTTCTTTGTTTATATACTGTACTATAAATACATTTACTGTATTACTATTTTATATAAATATCTAAAGAAATAATAATAATGAAATAATCCATAATATATGTATCAAAACTGTTTCATAGATATCGCTATATTTTTCAATATAATGCTTTAATAAATAGTTTTTCTGATATTTAAATCAAACAGAATATTCTGTGTCTGTAATCAAGTGCTGCCGCTTTGAGAGAGACATTGTGACCATTTAATTGATATACATAGAGCACACATGCTCCCTGTGCTCAGCACAGGTATTTTATACAGTCATCAAACATATATACAGTAGTGACGGAACCACTATTTATACACAACATTATAGTCAAGAAAATGCTGAATTTGAAGAGAAAATATTGATATATCTTATAGACAAAAATTCACTGTTAAACTCAACACAAAACATGAGATATATAAATGTATATTAAGTAATAATAAAGAGGTAAATGCCTTATAGATTGATATTATAGCTAAACTAACTGTTTCACAGATTTGACACAACAGAGTACAACAAATTATATTATGTAATACTGTGTTAAATCGCTTTTAGTCATTCAAAATAGATTACTAAATGTTTGACTTTTTTGAATGCATTTAGTCTAACAATATTTAGTACATATTACTAAAACTAACACAAGTATAATAAGTATATATTATTTTTATATTCAAGACTAACATTTTAAAATATATATAAATTTTATACTAAAGTAAATTATTATATCAAAAACCTTTATAATATGGCGATCCAATCGCAAAATTAAAAGAAACAAAATAAATATAATAAGATTTAGTTTATAAGTAGATATAAATTTAAATGGATCAGCAATTAGACTAAATTATTTCATCACTTTTTTGCAAACAATTTTATGTTATTAAATAATTACTATACTTATACTGTATTTTATAAGTAGAGTTAGGTATCTTCGGGAATTCCCTAAACATTATTATATATTAAATCATCGGTAATTTATTATTTATAGAAATATGGTAACATTTTAAATGAAATTATCGTTTATTGTTTTTCCTGATATCTGGTGTTTTTTGAGAAAATCCCGAAAATACCGAAAAACCGTATTTAAGTGTATTTTTCCCGAAATACGCTAAATATTGATTGACATAACATTTAAATACATATTGAATACCATATTATCTCATACAATATTAACTCAATATCAATGAATGGGATGATATTTATTAGAAAAAACACACTTTAAGCAATATTTTGATATAAAAATTGTAGTTTTGTATGTATTGTAAACATATTTACTGTAATAGTGTACTTAATTAATGTATTTTTAACAATGGGTAAAACAAAGTGTAGTTTATATACTAAAACTAAATGCATTTTTATAATCAATTAAAAACTGAAAATAAATTATTTTTAGCAAATATAACTGATTTTATGACATATAAACTTTCATTATTAGTATTATAAGAAAAAACAGTTTAATTTCCCGATGTTGTCATTTTTTACTCCCGATTCCCGACCGATTTTGGCCATTTAAACTCCCGAAGATGCATAACTCTAGTTATAAGCAATAACTGATAACTTAAAGATTAGTAATTTTATTTTGTAAAAACTATTTCTCTTAAACATTGACTGAATATTTAATCTATTATTTTATAATAAAACATTAAATTTAAAAATAAATTTTTAGGATTATATTTTTTGATAAAATTTGTACTTAATGTCAATTACATAGACTTAATGAAAGATCTTAAGAATAAAAGACTAATAACAAGTAAGTGAGTGTATTGTAAGTGATTAGTACTGTAATAAACATTATGTTTAGTAAATGTATACATAGTTTCCAATAATAATATTAATATTACTATATTAACAAATTTTATCAGTAATCTTAGTTAAATAGTGTCGACTAATATAAAAAATTATTTTTATAATATAACAGTGTTTTACAATTATTTATGTCAACATTTTATTTATTAATATAATGTAATTTAAATAATATTACCTAATTATCTATCAATTAAATATCCATATAAGTCATATTAAGTTAAAGAAAATAATATTTTATAAAATTATTTTTTAGAAATTAGAAATAATTGACTAAAAAATGTAAACTCAATATTTTTATTTTGGATTTTCCAGACAAGTACTGGACATTTATCAACTTTATTAACTGTTAATAACTTTACCCTTTATTAAAGTCTATCGCACAAAAAAAATGGATAATCATTGAGTGTTAATTTTTATTATAATACAATAGATTTAAAAATCAATCAAAAAATCAAGTGTTGTACTTAAACTGTATATTGAAATATTTTGCAATAACAAAATTATTAAAATAAAACATAATATATTAAAATAATTTCTCTCTTTCTCTAAAAATAATAAATATAATAATTTCAATAATTTATTTTCTCATTAAATCCATTTTCTATTTTATCATTCATATCATATGATTAGAAATTTATCTGATTTCTTATCAAAAATGTTATAAATGTACAAATTTATACATTGAATGCTTCAAAAACCACTTTTCATACAATCATTCACTTCATAAATAAAATATTTTTACACAAATATGTCCGCATATTATAGAATATACAATACATGTTATATATAATAGTATAGTTATTCTGTACTTATATCTGCAAAATACGGAAATATTGAGTTTTTATGTATTATATTATACTATTATACACCTGAAATATATTGACACATAAATCTGCAATGAATATCATGTTTTTATTATAAATGTTGGCTATATTTTCAAACATTACAAAAAATTACATTAAAGATTGACATTTAAATGAAATTTTAAAATTGAATATTTAATTATTTCTTTTACTAATATATTCTAAAATTGATTTTAATCTTATATTTGTTAAGAATATTCAGTTTATATGTATATTACAGTGTTATTATATATATATATATATATATATATATATATATAGTAAAGTTTATATAGAATTATATTTATGTTTATATTTGCTTAAGATTTTTATTTATTATTTGCTATGGATATATTTTTATGTAAATTTTAATGGCATATATAAATTATATATATTATTTAAAATTTGAGATTTAATATTTGCTTTTAATATAAAAAACTCTATATTATATCTTTGTTATGATTTTGAGATTTAATATATATTATTTATTTTATTTTATAATAATATTTTGTATATATAGCAAATTTAAAGTTATCACATATTTTATAAACATTTATAATTTCATTTTTTATTACATATTTTTTATAATATATCTATTTTAACTTTAATCAACTATTATCATCTATAATGATGGTTTTATCATATATTTAATATTTTTATATAACTTAGGTTAAAGCATATTTAATACAATTTTATATAAAAAATTTTGTTAAAGATATAAAAATAACAAATAAAATAATACATAAAATAATACATTTATTTAACAGCATAAATGATTATTAATTTAAATAAATTTAATAATAAATATCACTAATACAATTATATAATATATTTAAATATTTAAAAAATTAATTTAAAGTTTTAATATTTTTATTTTTTATATTTATTTTATTATACTTTTACTTAAACTTAGTTTACACTTAAACTTTTAATTGTAATTTTTAATAATTATTATTATTATTATAACATAGCTATTAATATCATATTATACTGTAACATCCTTAATAATATATTAAATTAATATATATTTATTGTAATACAAATATTTAATATATTTGCTTATATTATACAATACATATTATGCTATAAACCTTTGTTATATATATATTAGTTTCTATATTGAATATTTTAATACGATTAACAAATTTATTATAACAAATCCTATTGTTTTTGCTAAAATGCACAGCAATTTACAGTAATATTATTATTGTTAATATTGTTATTAGTATTATACCGGTATTTAACAGAATACATGAATTGATAAAAATAACTAAAATAGTTAGAAATGAATATTCAAACAAACTAAACAAATAAATTAAATTAATAAAAATTGTTTTTACAAAATAAACAATTAAATTAATTAACAAATACTATCTAAAATAATCTGTTTACGTGCTTTAATCATCTAAAATATTAATAAAATTTAATTATTAAATACTTTGTTTTGAAAAACTGTTTATTATATAATAATTACTATATTTATTTTGAAATATTTATGAGACTATATTATTTATAGAATATCTAACAAATTGAAAACATGTAAAATAGATAAAATAATATTATCTGTAATTGAAGTTTATTTGATTATAACTTATTGATTTAAGTTTATATTGATATATCAACAATTGTTTATTATAGTTATATAAAATATTGTGTAATTTCTAAAGTAAAGTGAAGTTTAATATTTTAACATATGATTAAACCATTAATTAATATATTGTTATTTATAAAAATATTAAATAAATATACTTTAATTAATTATTATTATTATTGTAGTTATAATTTTTATAATTTTTATTAACTAAATATTAAATTTATAATTCTCATTTTTATTCAATGTTAATAGAATATAATAAATTATTATTAAAAATAAAAACTTATAATATATTTCTCTAAAATATTTTCTATATATACAAAATCTTATTGTATGATATTATTTAAAAATTTTAGAAAAGCTATTTTATTCAATATTAGTTGAATTAAATGATAGAATGTTTTTTGTATATTTAATTTGTAATTTGATTACTTTTACCAAATATAATAGATTTTTGTTGTTTATATTTTTATTCAAATATATATATTTTAATGTAATCACAAAAATACTGAACATATATATATATATATAATATTAATATTTAACAATGATAGTCAAATTTTTAATATAAGTTTACTATTTATATGTATAATTGTATTTCTGAAATATAACTTTATTTTAAAGCATAATAATTAATTTTCTTAACATTCTATATAATATATAGTACAGTATATACTGTTATATATATTAATATTATATAATACTATTATAAAGATGCAAAATATGAATGTTTCATAAATATTATGAATTTTATATATCATGGTTCACATACTGTAATTATAATTAATATTATATTCATAACCAGGGATAAGCAAGGTTTTCGATTTTAGAGGGTTTAGGGTGGGGTCAACTTCTCGAAAAATTTTGTAAAGGGTTGTATACTTTTATTACATTTTTAAACAGAAATTTTTATAAAATCCAAAATTAATGGGGGCCAATGAAAATTCTCTAAAAATTCCTTTAATTTCCGAATATTCCCAATAAATTACAATAATTTTTAAAATATTTTTTATATATAATTAAAACTTTCAATTAAAAGTAAAGTAATTATAAAATTGAAAATATTTTTAAATTTTTAACTAAAATTAAAAAATTATTAATAAAAACTTTATTCTTATAAAGTATATATTATTTTAATAATTTTATTTATCTTAAAATTCTATTTAAATTGCAATATTACTACTGTTTTTTAAAATAGTTAATTTTTAGTTTGTTACGTAAATATTTTAATTAAAATGATGTTATATTTAGATTAATTTTAACTATTTTACTTATTTTTAATCAATAATTACATTCATATAAATTATAAAACAATAACAATTAATAAAATATTATCAATTATAAACTTCTTTTTTCCTCGTTTTTTAAGCCATAATTTTATCATAAAATCCTAAAATCATTTAACCCTCTCTTACCTCTATTTAACCCCAATTCATAACATAATAATATAATTATTATTGCATTTATTATACAATAGTATTAACATTTATTACCAAATATTATATAAAACGCCTACGATTTATCACTAATTTAAATATTGCATATATTTCCATAAAATACTTTTTACTCATAAATGTATATCATGTGAATATAATAAAAATAGTAAAATTTAATAATAATATATTACAATAAATACTGTATAACCATAATTGTATTTTCAAAAATTTTATTATTAAATTTTAACAATTGGTTTAATAAATTTACAATAAAAAACTATCAATAACTGGAAAATACTGAATTGTATAAATGTCTAAATGTAAAATGATAATATTTATAATATTTAAATTATATTTTATTTTTAATAGTTATTTTAATAACATTTATAATTATAAAGACACAAAATGTATTATGTTTTACATTATATTAAGATATATTTATACTTTAAATAGTCTTTAAATTATATAATCGTTTTAATATACCTTTTATTTTTAACAATACTTTATATTTAATTGATGTCTGTTTTACATTTACCTTAACTGTCTGTTAATTCTTATATAATGCATTAAAAATAATAAAAATGATAATACATGTAAAGAATTTCAAGTTTTAAAAATTATAATAATTAAATGATATTATTTTATTTAGGTATTTACATTGTAAAATATTAGTGTATACAAAAAAATCTACATTAAATTTCTAAGTTTAATATATTTTTAATATAATATTATAAAAAAATTAATTAATTTTAATTTAATTTTAAGTAATTTTTATATCAATATTTTATTAGTGTTTTTTATTATTATATTTTGTTGATAACATTAAACTGTATTTTTAGAAAATAATTCAGATTTTATTTTATTACCTTTGGCTATTAAAAAATATTATTTTATGGTTTAGTTATTATAAATTGATTTATAATAAAAAATAAATTGTAAATAAAAATTGTGATTACTTAAAAATTATGTTAAAAATATTTTGGTAAATTTTTAATTAATTATTTTTACAATTGTTTATAATTTTAATAAAAATCAACATAAAAACAATTTTTTATTGATTCGTATACTATTTCTCGATATTGTTGACAAAAAACAAAATGACATTACTTTTTATGTACAAACATTTGGTCACATTATATGAGAAAATCACTTAATGGCTGCACTTGTAGTCCAGAGTTATTATATGTGAATAGTTATACAAAAAATATATATCCGTTTGATATACCGCTCAGATCAACATTTATGTGTAATTCCTATATAAATATTGTACTAAAATATACATCCATTAATTACATTATTTAGATGTAACTCCATGTAATAACTTAGTTTTTATTTGCTATTTTACTTAGTGGTGGCAAATAAAAAAAATGTAAAATAATAGATAAATTTTTAGAAAGTTTCTAACAGAAATTTCTGTCCTTAGAATTCTCATTTTCATTTTTTTCTATTGATATTTGTTATCTTAGATCAAAAAATACATTATAATTAAAAGTAATAATTAAATATTATTTTTAGTATTTTAGTTAATAATTAAAGCGCAAAAATTAATCTATTTATTACATTAAACTAAAAATATTCTTAAATAATGAATAAAAATTTTAAATAACTATAATTATAATTATTTTATATAAGTTATATAGGAATCCCATTTTAATAGTAGTGTAGTCTATAGTATATATGTATTATGTCTCAGAAATATAGTATTACAATAGTTATAAATATCGGGATCTCATAGTATAATAATAAAGTAAAATTTCTATAGAAATTTATTTCTGCTTAATTTACTAGAAATTTTCTTATGGAAATTTATTAGAAATTTCTAGTTGTCCATCTCTAATTTTACTTATAAAAATCTTTTAATAACTTATAAGTAATATTTGATAACTATTTTAAGCATAAGTTTAGGTATATTTGATTATAAGATGTAAGTTTCTAAACACTTACTTTAATTTTGAGTAAAAAATTTTGTTGAAATGTCAAACATTTAATTATAAAGTATATTTCATAACTGTGTTAATTCATTCATAAAAGATGTTAACACCTATTGTATGCAAAAATTTAATTACATTTTCATATCTACACTCCCATAACTGTCTCATTTTTACAATAATACAATATATTTGAGTTTTTTGTCTAAATATTTATTTTAATATTTAATTAAATTATATTTTTCTTTCAAAAAAATAAATAAAATGAAAACAGATTTTGATGAAAAAGCTGTGCTCAAATCAAGGCATAAATAAAAATAGTAAATTCAAACAATGCATTGAATTATTTTCTAAAAATCAGTGAATTGTTTGAATTAAAAACCCTAACTTTAACATAATTCATATCCTATTTTCGTTTTAATAAAACAATACTAAAAAAGATTGCTTTATATAATTTATATATACTGTATGTTATGTTAGATTTCCCTTTGGGTATAACTATATGTGAACTGCATATGAATTGTTGGAATAGAAATACTAAGATATAAAAGCAATACAAAAAATAAGATGTTTTTGTAAAAAGAATTTTAAACAAGTTTTCAGTTTAAGAATTTAAATATAGATTTTCTATAGTAATGGCTATAATAATAATCATATGAATTGTATGGATGAATACAAGTGCTTACCTTATCATAAATTGTGTTTCATTGTTGATATTTTTTTTATTGATGATAATAATAATAATAGCTATATAAATCGTATTGTGGTTAATTTATATAAATAATGTCACTACAGTGTTTATGATACTGTTAAAACATAATGTGATTGATGATCAAAACTAATGATGTTATACATCTACTTAATAAATAAAATATATATTTATATAAATATATATATATATATATATATATATATATATATATATATATATATATATATATTGTTAATATTGATAAATTCTTATGTAAATAAGTGTATCTCGGAGTCAATAATAAATAAAACAATTTACAATAACGTAATGTCTTTTTATGTTTACTAACAATTCAATAATATAAATTATATCAAATAAATTTATATTTTTATTTGTTTGAATTTTTAAAAATTATAATTTTGCTTTATGTTAACTAATTAAAATATTCTAATTAATATTGATCATTAATTGAATAATAACACCAAGTAATATACATGTACAGTTTTAATATATTATAATATATTTTTAGTATTATATTTTATGGCATTTTATTATTACTGTATACTTTAATACAGTATATAAATTTATATCTATATCTATTTAAATTAAAGTATTATGTACCATTTTATAATACAATACTTTTTTACATACAGTATTTAATAAAAACATAACATAACTTTATATTCATGAGATACACTGACTATATGTTTATTTAATATTGAAATAAAAATATTATTTGAAGCGTTAATGAATAATTGGTGTGTTATTATTATATTTTAGCAATTATTAAAATCTAATAAAACTCGAGTGTAATATAAATATATTATAGGCCAATGAAATTTATTTAATATATTTCATGGCATTTATAACATTAAAGTTTAGATTCATTGCTAGAACTGTATTATTTGTATTCTTTATTATATAAAATAAGAAATGAGAGCAAGATATGCATTATTGTTATTTTTGTAATGGATATTATGTATAATATTTTACATACAGAGTATAATAGCGTATTTGAATATAAATATGCTTTCCATTTATGTTATGTAAGCATATAATAGACTGTAATATATTTTACATATTCTGTGTTGTGTTTGAATATACTGTTATGCTATACATCTCTCTCTCTCTCTCTCTCTCTCTCTCTCTCTCTCTCTCTCTCTCTCGCTATTTCTCTCTCTCTCTCTCTCTCTCTCTCTTTCTTTCTTTCTCTTAGTCTGTGTATGTTATCTGTTGGAAATTTATTGCACATGAAATTTATAGAAAACATTTCAAATTATTGTTTTTATAAGCATTAAATTAAATAAATTTTGACCAAACAAAACTAAATTGCTATTTTATAATAAGATAAATAAAGAATCGAATATTTATTATAATTGATTTTGTTGTAAATTTAAAATAAACTACAAATATGAGTAAAATTAAAAGATCTTAAGATAATTAAATTTAGTTTTTGAAATTAAAACCAAAAGTGTTACGATTTAATTAATACATTTCGGTTGGCATCAAACATATTAAATGTTACATACAGTATATGGTTGTATTTGTTGATATTAAAGGTGACATCAAACAAATGTGATAATATAAAAGTAATCAAATATTATATTAAGTTATGTCAATAATGTCTATAATGTCAATAACTTCAGATACATAAGAGAGATCTCATCTAAAATAAGTCACTTAATTAATGTTTTTTTATCAGAAATAAAAACCTCAACTTTCTTCATATTTTATAATATTATAAATTAATTTCTAAAAACATTGTTTGGATTTCATATATTAATAATACTATACAAATAAATATCTTTATTATTTTTTTAATTTAAAATATAAACATTGAGATAAATTTGTTTTAATATTTTTAAAAATTGTGTATTTTATTTTAAAATACTGACACTTTTATTATTAAGTAATAATATAAATAAGTAATAAAATATAAAAATATTAAATGTTTATTTTAATTCATAAAAAGAAATGCTATTCAACTAAATGGTTGAATAAATCTTTATTTGAGTTATTTAGACATTGAATTGTATAAAACAATATTAAACTGTGTGTTTGATAAGTGAAAAGATTTGAGCAAACATTTCATTGAGTCTTAATTACGGTCAGTCTTTTGTAATGCTTTTGATAGAGGCTTTGGTTGATGTTTCAATTGTTTAGATTTATATAAATTACTTTTTACAACATTTTATTTTGCTATAAATTACTTAAAAATTGTTTAAATAATTGCTTTGTGCAAACAACACATTTCTTATTTTAATAAAACAATTATTTTGTGATATTAATCAACATTTTCACAGTTATCTCTGACAATCTTTTTGAATGTATTTTACCATTTATTTACGTTTTCTATATAAATAATAAATGATTTACACATTAATGTAATAAAGAATTAGAAACCACTAATAAAAGTTAATTATAGAAAAACAATGCATTTCTTTATACACAATGGATTTACTATTAAAGCAAAGCATTTTGACTTAAACTTTAACTTAAATATTGAGTTTAATCTGACAAACAAATGGATGTTTTAGTAGTAAACAACTTATGACTAAAAATAATTTCTTAATAAATGTGCGGTCAATCAATAATTTTTTACAACTAATTGAAAAAATAGTTTGAAATTCCTTGTTTTTATTTTTAAAAAAAATCAAATGCCAAAATATCATCACATTTTTAGACAATTTTTTGTTGTGACTTTTAAAAGTGTTATATTGTATAATAATAATAAATCAATGCTTATGTTATCAAACTGTTAGTTCATCCGTGAAAAACAAACTTTTGTGTTAAATCAATACCTTGTGAACAGAGATTTGCGAACAATATTGCAATAATTTAGTGGCAAATAATTTATCAGTTTTTTCGCCAAAATATTTATTTAATCAATTGTTTAATAATATTAATACAGTAGTAAAGTTGATATCTGTGATTAGCACACAAATATATCATATATGTATTAATTATTTTAATTGATTGCTATATTGAACAAATTAAATCTGTAAATAAACTATGATATAGTTATAAATTAAATATAAAAAACAAAATAAAAGTTTGACTATTATTAATATTATTTGGTATCAATTGATAAGATTATTAATATAATACTGTAAATTGATACATTTAAACAACAACAAAAAATGTTTTTAATTTTGGATAATCAATACTAACAATTTCAGTGTTTTGTTTATCAATAGTCAATAAATCTTATTTTTTATTTTTTATTATTAGTATATTTATAAATAAAATTAAGTTGATTGTAAGATAAATGAATTTAGACAATTAAAATCAATTAAGAAAATTGTATTTTTTTAAAAATCAATTTATAACAATTATTTTTGCTATTAAATCCAACAAATTGCATAATACACAAAACACACATAAATTTATATACTGTTCATAAATTGAATAATTAGATGAAAAATAAAGTTTTATATATGAGTGTTACAATAAATTACTATCACATCATACTTTAATAATAATAATAAGATCCGATATACTTTAATAGATTAATAATAATAATAAATAGTAGTATTTTTTTAATAATATGCATATCCATAAAATTATATTATAATAATGCTTGAGTTTCATTGCATAAAATATAATGTTAGAGATATTATAGTAGTTATAAATATTGTATATTTGAGTAATATTCTACTAACAAAATTGTTTAGTAACTAAATATCACATATATTATATTTATAATTAAAAATGTGTGTTTTTATATTAAATAATTTAAATTCAAATGAAATAGAAAATGTTTTATTTATAATTATTTACTAACATTTAAAAATGTTTTATATATTTTTAACATAACTTACTAATAACGGTTTATCATGTGTAGGTGTAATATACATGTATATAATCTAATATTTATGTTATATTTTGATCTAATCTAAATATTTTGATTATTATTAGTTTTATTCAACAAAAAAAAATTAATTCAAATAAATATTCATTATACAATAAGATAACAATAATACTCAAATGTTGTTATAGTAGTAATAAATTTAGCTAGTACATCTAGCAAATGTTATTTTCATGTTTATTATGGATCATAATTTATTAATTAAATTGATAATGAATACTGAGTGCCAAGTGATAAGCACATGGATCTCACGGGATGATCATTACTGGCTTATTAATGTCATTAATGACAGCTAACTAAATGTCATTCACATTGATTTTGGAGTACAATCACTAGTAAGTCAACCGAAATTAAATGGACTTATATTAAGAATTTTAGCCTTAAATGTAAATAAATAGTAATTTATTTATTCATTTACACATATGTTTAATGCATCGGAAAAATTTAGAATTTTATATTAACTAAAAATACAATAAAAAGATTTTTAATTTATGTAATATAATAATATGTTGTTAATAAAAATAGTATGAATTATAAATGTCTATTTATATAATGGATACTATGTACAGTATTATATATAAATATCCATTGAATATTCATTAATTGTAACCTAAGTAATGATAACATACACCCAAAATATAAATGTTAGATTTAAGTCAATAATAAATAACTTTTACTTTAACATGAAAGTGTCGATAATATAATACAAACTGATAGGAATTATATGAATAATGATATACTAGTGCTCAGAGATCAGGAAATGGCACATAACTTATAGTAACGAATGAACTGATGATATGAGAAAAAATCGTTTCTTAGATAATCGGATCCATTATAAAAAATAACTTACATTTACTGCAATTGTATATAGAGTTTGTCAAAAAAAGTAGATTTTGATAAAGTCTTCGGATTAGTCCTCAATAAATACACAGATTTGCGGTAAATTCTTTACTTTTGTGTCTATAGTTTTATAATTTTAAATATAACTTAACAAAAAATGTAATGTAATGTCATAAAATCATAATTTTATGACATTTTTATATATTAATTTTTTAAACATATCTTTTAAATTTAATAAATAATTATAAAGCACATATTTTTAAATAACAGTATTATTTTTTCAATGTATTTTTAAAACACACACACACACACACACACATATATATATATATATATATATAGATTAATTATAATTAGTAATAGCTAAAATGTTCATAAAAATAAATTCAATTAATTGTTTAATAGTTTTTAATCATAAAATAATATGAAAATATATAATATCCAAATAGATAAATTTCATAAATGATTATTACTGTAGTATAGAATTAAATTATGGATAAAACATGTAATATAAACGGCTTTATATTATAGATTACAATGTTTTGCCAATCATTTATTATACAAGTAAATACTTTGGCATTTATTTTACATATTTAAAAACATTTATCTAGAAAATGTCTACAACAGAAAGTTTATACTATTATATGTAAATAATAAAATTATATAATATAATAGATAATGTATTGAATATTTTACATAAATCATATGAAAATTATTACAAACAGTGTTACTATAATATTAACGTTTATTCACAAAAATGAAAAAATAAGATTATATTAATGCAGTAAAAAAAGATAAGTTTTTCTTATTTTTATATTAACAATATATGTGTGTTGTATTATTACAACTTGTATATCACTTAAATTTTTGGTAAAATTTAATGCTTAAGATAATAAATTTTAAAAATTGATATTTATAGCATAGACAACTAATAACATAAATAAATTATTGAATTTTTTAATTTCAAATTTTTTATGTTATTCCACAAACTTGTGTCTAAGTAAGACAATCTAATTAATATTAAATACATTGATAACGCTATTTCGTCCTCAATTGTTACGCTGGAGGACTCATTAGAAGATACCGCCGGTTAGGGATAGAAAAAAATAGACAACACTTACCAATAACCTAACTATCACTGAGACGCTTATGTCGCTTATGTGACTAAATGCTAAATCAAATATTATTTAGAGAGAGAGAGAGAGAGAGAGAGAGAGAGAGAGAGAGAAGCTATGAATATGTATTCAGATAGATATCTAACTTCAAAAATATAAAACATGATTCAATTCTCTATCCGAAAAACAGTAAGTTAGGCAATAATAATATAAATAAAATTGAAATGAATAATTCAATAATTCAATAATTTATAATTATTTTTCTAAAATAATTACTTAAATAATAATAAATAAATGTTAGAATTTAGATATAATCATTATAATAAAAATTTATATAATTTTAGTTTAAGTTATATAATATAGTATTATTTAGTTATTAATAAAATATATTATATAAGGCAAAATTTTTAATATTTTTACTGTATATTCACTTAATATTACATAGATATATTTATCAAGTAATCTTGATATTTTGTATATAATATGATATTTTTAAATATTTTTAAATATTTTAAGTATAATTATTTGTCAAACAACATAAATAAATAATGTATACATATGTATATATACAGTATTACTTCATTTGACAAATTTCTTACATAAATTAAAAGCGTGAGTTATATAAAGTACAGTATTTAGTTAATCAAAATGACATTATCTGTATAATAAATATACTGTTAGTTAATGTTTTAAAAAGATTTAAGAAATTATTTGAATGCATGTTTGCACTGACAATACAATATATAGTAATTCCTAATAAATACAAGCTTTTTTTACCTCCAATTTTTTTATAGAAAATCTTAAATATATTTAATGTATTTTTATGTCATAGCATTACCAAAATTACAAGATATATATACAGTATATATAGTATAGTATATGTTTAGTGCAATAGTATTATACATGAATTATATTTCTTGCAATCGGTTTAGTGTTTTAGTAAATCATTTGCATTCACTTGTATTTCTCTCAACACTTGCTTTTATTGCAATCTTCATTCACATATCAATTGGGAGTTTCTCTGGCAAATCATATGCAATATTAGAGATACAAAAAACTTTTGGTTTTATTATATATAAGTTACTATTTATTTTAACATGAATTTAGCATCAAAATGAATAACATTAATGTATTATATACTGTAGCTTTGACACAAAAATTGGATTTTTATTTCCCAAAATACATTAATAAATTATTAAATATATACAGTTTATATATATATGCGGTATATAATATATATATATATATATATATATATATATATATATATATATATATAAAGAAATATACCGACAAACAAAAAAATTATTATATTTGAAATAACTTTTTGTGGATTTATTTTTCTATATATTGATATTATGTACTTTTCTTTAATTTTAGTAAAAGTTGGATGATATGATGCAAAATTTAATAATAAAAAAATAATAAAAATTGTAATCCTAGTTACAGTATCTGAAAATAACTAAAGATAATATTCACAATAACTATAACAAGTAAAGCGTTTTATAACTAGAATTTAGTTTTATTGGTCGACATTGAAGTGAAAAATGGCTAACAATTGATATTAAAGACTATAAGAAGATTAGATTCAAGAAAATCCTCAAAATAATTGTCACAAAAAACAATGATAACAATAACTTTTGGATTTATATAAAAATGTTCACAAAATAAATTGATAATAAAGCAATTTAAAGATTAAAATTACAAATAGAAATTTTATATTTTCAATAAATGTTGAAAATAATTATAAATTTTTTACAAAATATTAATATATTTATAATTATTATAGTAATTTCTGGACCTGTCATTCATAAGCTTATCATTATTTATATGTTTTATATATTTAGTATATATTAATATATTGAACAATAATTTACAAATATATAAGCTTTAATATTTTTTGAATTCAATCAAAATATCTAATATCAGATAATTTATAAATAAATATTAAATAAATATTAAAATAAATAACAAATTTTACTGAGAATTATACAATGCGAATACATTGTATATCTTATTATAAAATTTATTAATTATATAATTTTAATTATAAAATAAATCAATTAAAGTGTTTATAAAAATTTAAAATTTTTGTATATTTAAATTATACTATAGATTGCTTTTTATTATTTGTTTCTTTCATTAAAAAATATATAAAATAGATAGATATCATTCATTATTTGTATTTATATCAAATGCTGTATATATTTATTGTTTTTAAATATTTAATGTATTTTTTGTTAAATATATTTCTCATTAGTAATATCTAAATAATTCAAGCAAAACAAATAACTAAATTATTTATAGAAATGTTTTTAAATATATATATATAAAGTATAACAAACAAACAAAAATTATCATTAAAAATTAAGACTTAATTTTCTAATTAGTATTTATTTATATTTTTTGTCTAATATTACTTGTCTGTAATTTATTATTATTAGCTGACAATTGAATAAAAATAATTCAAAAATACTCTTTAATGTTATATATTGTTACACTATAGACTAATTTATTATCATTGTAAACCTCGTAAACATTGTAAATGTAACCCAATAGCTATGAATGTATAATATACTAATTATAGTAAAAGTAAATTTTACAGATTTTTTTTTAAATTTAAAAATAATTTTACAATGATATTTTTTCATAAAACTAAACGTTAAAATTTCTATAAATAAATTATTGAATTTTGTAATTTCAATTTTCTCTATGTTAATTTTACCTAATCGGCAAAGTTTTTAAAAACAATAACAATATCATAGAGAAAATAAAATTACAAAATTCAATAATTTATTATTATTTCTCTAAAATAATTACTTAAATAATATCCTATAAATAATTTATTAGAAATAAAATGTATATTTTTACAATACTCTTATCTCATAAACTATAGTATAAAATGATGTTTTGTTTTTATAATAAATTATAGCAATCAATAATAATTAAATGTATTATAAAACAGACAAAAGGTACTTATAATATGCTATACTTAATAACAAAATAACAAAAATAGTTTTTTTATATATTCGAGAGACAATACAAATAAGGGTTATATGTTTTGTTTGAAACTTGACTAAAAATATATAAAGAATATTAAAATTAATCTTTTGCTAAAATTTCAATTTTGCATTAGATTTAAATAAATCGGTGTAAAACAAAAATATCTAATACTTTATCAAAAGTAAATCTTAGTATATCATGAAATATAAGAATTTAGGGAATAGTATTCAATCTGAATGTAAAATAATTTATTGTTTATATATTTTTATCTAAAATTAATGAAAGTGAATTTGTAAAAACACAATACAATTATAAAATAAACTTTAAATATAATAGATATTTTTGATAACATTTATTATTTTAGACCACTGGTGTATGTAATTGTTTGTAAACTATTTTTATATATCAATATAAATTATATTTGCATATTTACAAAAATGTAATATATTTGAATTTTTTAAATATTTTGTTGACTCTGTTATCTTTAAATAAAACTTTCATCTATTTTACACAAAAAAATGAAAATATGATTTGTTTGCAAAAATATGTATTGTAATAAAAAGCATATTTAATATAAACATATTAGAATAATAGATATGTTTTTCAATTTTAATTTAAAAATAGTTTCTACTATTTAAATATTATGTTATTTATTCGATTTATATTAAGTATTTTTTTTGTTATATTAAATAAGATTTTATAAATACTACATGTAATTAACATAATAATACTATAATAACATTAAGTATTAACAATTTGATAGTCATTTCATTTTCTAATATTTATATAATTTAATTAAAATATTTACATTTTTATGAGTATTTATTAAGTAAATTATTATAATAAAGGCTTTTCATTTCATTAAATTGTAATATACTATACAGTATTTTTATAAATTGTGAAGTGTTAAGTATATTTTTTAAACATAATATTAAAATCAATATCAATTATTTAAATATTAATATTTTATGTACTGTAATATTTGGCGTTATCATAATATACAGTACTTTCTAGTAATAAGTGTCACCATTAAATGCTGTTTATAATTAATTTTTTCACATAATAAATTGATTTTTATTTATACAGTATTAAAATTGAAATTATGATAATTTACTGTATTTATTGTATGTAAAATGTATTATTAATTAAAAACTAATAATACAAGTTAATATTTTTTCATAATATCTTATTTAAAAACACAAAATACTGAATATTACTGAGTATTAACAAATCTAAAAAATTATAATTGAAATTTTTTATTTAGCGATTAACTGTTGTTTTTATCACTAGTATATAATAGCACTGATTTGTGTATTGTAATAATAATGTTAATAATACTGTACACCTGATATATAGGTAGAGACCATTAATTATCATTGATATGTAAGTGGTTTTTATTTATGTATGAAAACTCATTTCAATGATTAGTTTTGTGCCGCTGTTGACCCACACTATTGTTATAATTATTTATTAGTTTTAGTGTTTTGTTTTATTTTTGTACTGTTGTGAAGTAGATTATGAAATGAAATGTTAAATAATTTGGTAATATCCTAGTACTACAAATTATACTCAAAACACACATACAATAATAGTTGATAATGACTATTATATTAATAATAATGATAAGTTTAATAATGCAATGAAAACTTGGGAATAGATATAATGATGACTTTTATACGATTCTCTAATTCTGGTAATAAAAACAAAAAACAAACAAACATTTCTCGCATTCTTTTTAATACTCGACTGAAAGCTTAAATGAGTTTTGAGTTGAATGTTGTCAAAGGATAACTAAAATTATGAACAAATAATGACTTTAATAAATATAAAACAGAGAAAAGCAGATATACTGTACAGAGATATACAGAGAGTAGAGAAGACAGACTGATAGACAGACAGAGAGAGAGAGAGAGAGAGAGAGAAAAACAAAAATAATAATTTTTGTGACATTTATATATCGCACAAATTCTTTCTTTAAATAATTTAATTTATATAATACTCAATGTACTATAGAATTATAAAATATAAATAACAATTAATTTAATAAATAATTAATTTTATATGAAATTAAATTTTATTATCTTGTTTTGATATATAGGATTTATATTTATTTTTTTTTAAATTACTGTTACAATTTTAATTTATTTTTGCCTACAAATTAATTTGAAAATTTTTATATAAACAGATATTGTCGGATAAGTATGCTTAAGCAATATACGATATATCATAATTGATATATCTAAATTATTATCAACTATTTTTTATCTCTTAAAACAAAAGTCATTGTTTATGTTTGAAGAATTTGATGAAATTGATAAACAATATTATGTTTTGTTTTGTTATTTTACGTGAATAAAATAAAAATAATATTTGTTAATTTTTACTATATGTAAAGATATATTATTTTACTGTATATATATAAAATACAGTATATATACTGGTATATAATACATATAGTATGATAGTTTCATTAATATGAAAATGCCATAAGTTTTATTATCATGAGATTATATCATTTCTAATATTTCTAATATAAATGTAATATTATGTAACAAAAATACTTTCATAAGAAACTTATTTAAATTAATATAAAGAAAAGTTGTTATTAATACTCACTATCTTTCAAATAATTTATACATTCTATAAATTAAATTTATTACAGTATACTGTATATCAATAAATAATAATGTATAATATTTTAACAAATATTTTTCATATACTTTTATGTTTTAATTATTTATAAATATAACATTCATACATGTACTGTATATAATTTATATTATTCAAATGTATTTTGCATAATTATGCGATTACTAAAAATTAATTTAATCAGACGTATTTTTATCATACTATTATAAATGTTATTTATGTAATTATACATAATATTTAATTATTTAGTTTATATAAGTGTATAATAAATTTTATATTATCAATAACAATATTTTTTATGTTCATTTAGTTTTATTTATTTTTGAAAATATTCTTATAATGCTTTTCGAATAATATATTAAAATAATTATATAATTATATAAATTAATTAATTATAAACTAAATTATAAACATTATTTTTAAAAATAAAAATTACTATTTAAATTTTTTTGTTAGATATAAGTTATAATTAGAATTAAAAAGTTCATAATATTATTGATCCTTGAAGTTGTCAACAAATTTTATATAATAGTAATTTTAATTTTGAAAAAAATTTAATGATCATTATATTCCCGATAGCGTGCTATGTATTTACATAGATATTATTTCATAATAATTTTTTCCATATTATTACTGCAGAATATTTAATTACTAATTATGTTTTAAAAAGTTTTAGACATTATAATTATACTGTTAAAAATGAAAACTGTCATATATTTATAAACTATACATAAAAACAAATGAAAAATTATTAATTTTAATTTTCTAGATTGTCCAGTATTTAATAATGAAACATTAAAATTGATCATTTACACATTACATTATGAAGATATATAAATATATTATCTAATTGAGTCAATTATTTTTAAAAATATAATACTAATCAACTATTTTATTAATATACTGTATATAAACCATTAGATAATTGTATAAATTTATTTATACGGATTTAATCAATAAGTTTAATAGAAAATTACAGTTCATTAATAAAATAATAAACAGGTTTTCTGTTTTGAAATACACTTTCATTAATGGTTTTGTGTCTCTATATTAGTAAATATATGTCATATGAGTTAAGATGCATTCAATGACAACTTACAGACTTTGATATAAACCTAATATAATAATAATTATGACTACAATACACTTATTTTGTCAGTAATATATAATCAAATAAATTAATAAACAAAAATTCAACATTTAATTGAAGATCTCTTATGAAATATGCTATTAACTAATGATAAATAATATAATATAACAAACAAACAAAAAAGTCTTATATTGCAAACACAATACATAATTAAATTTTCTGAAAACTATTATTAATAATAACAAGAAAATATTTATTCATTCATTTAGATATGTATTATATATTTAATATATTAAACATAAACTAATAATCACTAAATATTAATTATAATTATATAATAAAATATTTCTGATTAATTGTTCACAAAATATAATTCAGACTAATTTATATTTTGTCAATTTTATGTATATTTTTTAATATGTAAATTATTTTTACATTTATATATAAATATAAAGTATTTATTATTAATATTATATTATCATTAATTAATTATTCAATAAATTATTTTCTATTCAATAATAATAATAATAATTCCTTTATATGATAAAAATAAAATGTAGTGATCATTAAATGAGCATTTTTGTATGCAATATATAATTTCACCTGGGTCTCAAATAGACTATGCTTAAATAATAAATTACAATAACATGTAATGTGATTACAGGAATCGCCAGTAGGAAGGAAACGGAGTACACAATTGTATATAATATTATATACAATATATATACTGTATCTGAAATCCTAATATATATATATATATATATATATATATATATATATATATATATATATATATATATATATATATATATATATATATATATATATACTGGTCAACAGTCTAATTATATTTATACATTTTTATATATAGTATAATAACAACAACTAACTTACCCTATATTTTTAAACTGAAGAAAGTGAAATTGTTTGAAACAATAAAATCAGTTAAAACGTAAATATATCTTCAAATCATTTTTTGTATTGTTTTTATCAACAAAAAAAATTGTCAATCGATTGATCAGTCGGTCTATTGTTGTATTGATTTTCTTGTTTGTTGTTTTGGCGCCGAAAGCAATGCCAACATTAATATTTCTCATCAAATCTTTAAGTTTATTAAAAATAGATATAATATAATCTAATAATTTTATATGTGTTCAGTATTTTAAAAATATTTTAATAGAATATATTTTTTAAAATTGTAAAAATATATTTATAAATGGATTAAAATAATGAATTTATTATTTAATATAAAGTTAAAATATATTATTGAGATATAATTTATATAAAATTAGTGTGTTTTATTATACTAATTTATAATACAATATTTTGCACAAAATTATAGCATCAATTATTTAAACTAAACACAATTGAAACAAACTTATAATAAACAATGAAATGCAAACACATGTTAAAATAAATTAGTTAATGCAATTTTATTGTTGATATATATAAATATTACGTGGAATAAATGATTTTCATTGATCCAAAAATAAAATGTTATTTTTTATAAATTATTATTTATTTACTGAATTAAAATAAAATAGTTTGTATCTAAACAATAGTTTAAATTATAAAAGGAGTTTTTTAAAATATAAAGTATTATTAAAATTTATGTTTGATATAACAGTCAAACATTAGATAATATTTTTTTGTAATATTATAGTAAAAAATATGAAAAAGGAAAACATAAACATAAAACTTAGTGAATATTCTTTATAACACAAAATTTCTTATTTATTATTAGTTATATTTATATAAATATATATAATATAACAGTAAACATACAAACACTGAGAGTTTAAACATTAAACTGAAGCCACGCTTTTGGCTCCGACTTTATATAAACTATCGATTGGTTGCAGAAAAGGCTTATAACATTTGCACCAAAATATATACAGAAAACACTGAAAAATAAATATAACCGATATATAGACAACAGTTGCCTTTTACTGGTTGTATTTGCAACAGCTTCTGGAGGTCATAGAGCCGGGAGTCGGTCAATGGTTACGCCACTGGTTATCATTATGATGTGTTTGTACCTCAAAGCGTATGCAAGCATTCAAAGTTTTGATAGACTTGCGCTACCTTTTGATGTGACAAACAATTTAATTCAACTTATGTATGCATTTCATTACCTTTTTTTATTTATACAATAAACATATCAATATAAACAATATATAAATTGTATATCTAATGCAAACAATTTAAATTGCAATTAAGTTTAATTTAAAAAGAAATATTTATACGTTATTTTATATAAATAATATTTGAATGGATATTAACAAAATTATACGTTATTAAAATAATTTATTTTAATAATAAATTACATCTTAAATTGGATAATATTTTATAGTTTTTAATTAAAATTAAAATAATTCTAAAATATTAATCAATATATTTCATGATTTACCAATTATTTACATAGTATATCATCAATTTTTAATAGTTAACTTATAAACAATTTTTATTTATATGGCATATTACTTTTATGTATCATTAATAATTTAAACCAAATCAAATATTAGTCTAAACATAAATATATATATATAATCTTATATATAGAATACAGTATTTTATAATGAATTTTATAATATTTATTTACTAACTTACTGTTACTAAGCAATCGGTTTTATTTAGACAAAAAAAATATATACACAAAATACAAAATAATAATAATATTTAAACTCGTCTTTAAGTCAAATAATATACACACAGACCTAATACTTCCGTTTACATTGAAATGAAAACAGTAGCGCATAGTAATCAATGGTTGCGAGAATATCAGGTAAACTATATGGGAATTGCCTAACAAACGGTGCGCTTAAAAACCAATTCAATTTTTTCTTATGTTATTTTAGATTATTTGATAGCCAATATCAATTTGGCTAACATTGCTGCTCTCACTTTTAATATAAGAGTTTAGTTTAAACATTACTATATTTGTTTGCTTAATAAAATCGATTTCAAACTTTTTTATTTGTTGTCATTTCATTGTTTAACTACTATTTAGTATTAGTGTAATAAAATAAGTCGCCAAAAAATTGTCATATTATTGCTTATTGTCAAATAAATGTAAGAATATCTTTTAATAAATATTTTTTTAAGAATAAAAAATTATTATAATAAATTTATTATAAGTTTATTAAATTTTTGTCATTTATTATATTTAATTTAAAATGTTATTTTTACATATTCAAAATAAATAGTTTATATACTATATATATATTTATTAAAATGAAAATTTACAAAAAAACAAATATATTCTAAAATATTCATTAAAATTGAATTTGTTTAAATTGCTATCAAACTATTCGTTTCACTAAATAATTGATTTTTTAATGTTTTTTTTAGGTATTTGCCACTACAATAAACTACAGTTGTATTATAAAATTGCTTTTGAGTTATACCGTATATCTATAATATACCGTATATTATATATCTACACAGCATTTATAATGATTCGCTTTACTTTATACACTAGTAATGGGTATAAATAAATATTTTCAATAAAATGTTATATAATATTAAAATAACAAGTATTGATATATGTTTTGTTATTGCAAGCAAATGATGTTATTGACGTTTTGTTTCAACATTTTTACATAATATTAGTAATACGGGAGAAGTTGCGTGAAAATTACTTTCAAAATTCAATCCATAATAATAATAATAATAACACAAAAGTTTTCAAACAAGTCAAGCGAAGACATTCATTACATTTTGATTGACATCTCATAAGCCAATAGTCATATTTTTTTAAAAAGGAGTTGCGGTTAACAACATAATAATTTGAAAAAAAATTATTAATAATTTGTTGGGACGAGTGGTTTCATGTCTTTTAACTAATCCATTGCTGATTAAGGATGTGTTGTTCCTGTTCTACCTGTGCCTGTTGTACTGTATTTCTGGCATCACTGCTGTTGGCAACGGTAATCATTAATTATAATTGGGGCGAAAGTCTTCAAAATTATTTTAGAGATGCTATCGATAATATAGAGGAAAAAATGAAAATTTAATTTAATTATTTGTAATTATGTAGTAATTGTCGAAAAAATGTTTTTATAGTTTTATTTTAACAATGTGATTTTGTTTATTTATAAATTTTGGATAATATGAAGTATTTATAAGTATAATTATAATTATTATGCAAATATAATCCAATATATTATATGGATTATTATTTACATGTAATTTCTATTAAATTTATAAAAGGTTAGAATAATATTTTTCATTTTTTTGAATTATTTTTTCATATTATCTAAAATTTTTTAATGTTATTTATAAACAATTAATTAAAATGTAAACTAAATTTCTCAAAGTATTAATATAAATATTTTCAAAATTATTATTAGATATTCACAGCTGGATATTGGATAGTAAAGACTAAGCAAACGGAAAATTTTGTTTCACGAGATTTTAGGAAAAAGTTTTTCTCAATGTTTAACTTTTTAGGCACTTATAGCAAGATTTACATAAAAAGATCGATACAAAAGTCAAACTCTGCCCGAAATCGAGTCAAATTGCACTATACTTACGGACAAAAAGAGCCCAGACCTCCAATTAGGGTTAGACCACAGCGACCACAACGACCTCCCGATTGGTAACAAATTATTTGAACAAAATCTACTTTTTTCACATTTATTAGATTTTTTTGATAAATTTTCTAATTATACAGTATTATAATAGTTATAAATAGTATTCTAGTCATTAAAATTTACAAAACATGTTTAAAATTTGAGAAAAGTTTTTTCCTATGAGCTTAATATTACAAATGTTTTCTATAAAAATGTTTTTTATATGTTATATTAGTATAATTATTATATTAATAATTACGATATAATTGTTTCATAATTGTCATTATGATTAATCAACAGTTTATATAACTTCATAATTTTCATTAATTTTTTCTGTATTAATAACTGTAATAGTTGATGCACATTAGCAATTTTTGTATTTTTATACTTTTTAATATATAAATAAAATTTTGACACTTTTTAGAATAATGATGATTATCAGTTTTTTATTAATAAATTACTATTAGTAAATAGTATTAAATTTACAAATTTATAGCTTTTTATTATAAACATAACATTATGATTTAAAAATATTATAATATTCTTTGCTTAGATAAAAATATTATGAAATATTAGTAACAATAACGGAGTTCAATGAACTATCAAAGAAATTGAATATTTAGATTAGTTTATTGTATAGAATAACAACAAAATAATAATACACTAAATATAATAATAAATAAATAATTCATTGAATCATTTATGAAAATAGATTTATAATAATAATGTTATAAAATGCCATTTTCTAGGAAATTCTTAGATTGTTTACTAATAATTTTAATTATTTAGTTTAATTATTTATAGTTATACGTAAAAGTATATTTATTTTTTCGCATGACATTATAAATGTCAAAATTATAAATAATTAATAATGATTTTTATTTATTTTTTACTAAAAATACAGTATTAAATGTGTTTAGAAGAATATTTTGATACATTTAAACAATATATTTATACGTTGTTTACACAAAACAGACTAAACAGTGGTATGATATGTGCTGTCATTAATCAAAGCCGGACTCACATATTATTTAGTGTAAAAATAATTAATGAAAATATTAGTCATTAAAACCCAACTGAAATCAAATATTTAAGAGATTTAATATTTAATACTTTTATTTCTATATAAATGTAATATAACGCCCACATATAAGTTACATTCAGCTTTTTATTTATACTGTAGTTATGTCAACTAAAATATACTACTTTTATTATATTTAATTTTAGTGGTTTTAAAAAATATTTTAGTTTTTTATTATTTTATTGAATTTTGTATAAATATTATATAAAATATAAAAATTAATTAAATATACAATAAAATATAAAGAATTTATTTTATACAGAATAATAGTTATTTTTAATCGTATCCTAATTTAATTTATAACATTACCGGTAAAATAAAATAATTCAATAAATAACATTATATATTATATTCGGTACTGTATATAGATTAAAATATGCAATTATAATAATCGATAATATTAAAAATTGATAATGTTCAACAATAAAATATTTGATTCAATATAAAATTATTTATATTTTTACAAACTTATAAAATGTATAAGATACAATAGCTTTAAATAAGTTTTAATGTAACTTAATTAAATTTGTATGTACAGTACATGCATGTATTTTAAATATATAATATTTAATTATAAATTATATTATATATATAAACCTTTAAGTATTAATTATATTCAATCATATTTTGTTATACAATTTATAGAAAATTTAATTAACATTAGAGTTAGAAATATTATTTTAATTAACATTGATATTAATAAAGTATAGAATATTACATTTTTTATATAATGTATTAAGAAAATTATTTTATAAATACCGTATATTATACGTATATTATATGTGTCAAATCAACTAAATTTGTTTTATACAATAATAAATAAAATTGATTTCTTTCTTAATTAAGAAATGCCTATTATAGTAGTACAGGTAGAAAGAAACCCCATTATTGTGATTTTGTATATGTTATACATGTATATCTTGTGTGATATAAGGCAATAATAATACTGTATATTAGCTGTATATGTTTATATATTGATATATAATATATGGTTATAAATAAACTTATATAAGTATTGTTGTTTTTGTTACCAGTGGTGTATTTTAATAATAGTCGTGTATTACAACATATTTTTCACTATCAGTTATCGATTCTTTTAATGAGTGTAACTATATTTACAAATTTTTACAATACAAACTAATGTTATTTTTATATATTAAATTTGTGTTTCAATAGAAACCGCATAATTTTCAATAATATTTTTAAAAACTGTTTAATGAATATTTTCAATGCAATATTTTCGAACAAATTTTTGTCAAAAATTTCAATTTATTTATAATTAAGAAACTTATTGTTATTCAATTAAAAGTTTAAATTTGATATGTTTTAATCTGTACTTTAATTCTGTATATAATGAGAAAATTTTGCGGAAACTTGCTGTCGTGTATTGTAGTGGTTGTCATATCATTTGCAGCAGTAAGTACTGTACAGTAGGAAAACGTATTATTTTTAATATATTTATTAAAATAACATTTTTTTTAAAAACACAAAAATTCTTAATCAAAGGCTATAGCGATGTCTGCTGTCATATCAAGTGCTAGTAATAAATGGGGAGCGGATGAGGACCGGCAATGTATGTTTGCCATCGCAAATATGGCCATTGCTATCATCAAACGTAACTTTAACCGTCCAGATCTATATATTAGCTCTGATTTTTTTAAAACAGGATAATTATCAATAATAATAAGAGAAAGAAAGAAAGAAAGAGAGAAAGAGAGAGAGAGAGAGAGAGAGAGAGAGAGAGAGAGAGAGAGAGAGAGAGAGAGAGAGAGAGAGTTCAGATTACTGGCAAATGTTTAGACAGTTATTTGCCTGTTTAGCGCACAGTTTCATTTTGATCAAATAAATTGTCAAAATATTTTTTTATGTCTTTATATATATATATAACATTTATCTTTAGATACAGTAAATGTCATAATTTTATTTAGAAATATTATATTTTTTATATTATAGCACAATATTTAACAAATATAATATAAATAAAAATTCATTCATTTTTTTCAGTTTTTTTTTATAAATTTATGATTTTAACTGAAAAATTGACAAGTCTTCTATTATGTAAATATATTCTATTAATATTTTTGATTAATTTAATTTTGAATAATTTGTTACTAATATCAATAATTTATTATATAATGTAGTATATGTTTGAAAAATTGAAATAAAAGTTTTAGTATTAATTTTTCCATAAATTAAATAATAACATTTTGGGATAATATTTTATTTCTTTATACAATTATGGTTTTTTTTGTTTAAAAAATAATTTTTTTAAGATAATTGTATAATATAATAATATAATAAGTATATTAAAATAAAATGCATTTTACTGTTATATTTTAATTAATAATGAAAATAATATTAATATCCTGAAGTAAATTTTATATACATTTACAAAATAATATTTTTGATAAAAAAATGTTAAGTAATAAATATATCATCAATACATTACGGTATATATTTAATATCAAATTAGTTATCTATTTCTTAACTTTATTATATTATTTATTACTCTATTGTAAGTATTAAATACTTTTATACAAATTGAAAATAATAATTATATATTATATTAATTTTAAAAATACAGTATAATATATAAATATATAGTACACTACGGTATATGAGCTTATATTTACATTAAGAATATTCTGTATTTATTTAAATTGTATTACATATGAAAACACCGTTAAAGTAGTCAATGGTATTCCCTTAGTGTACAAAATTTAATGGCATTATATCAATACACTTTTGGCACTATTCTATTATATAGTTTACTTGATATCTATGTTTAAAATGTGATAATAAAAAAGCCCAAATTATCGACTAAATTGAATGTAATGTAGAGCCAAATCCAATGGTTAACTCTTATCTTATATTCACTAATCATTAATTGTCGCAATTGTCGACAATTTATTAACTATTAATAATAGATTATATAACTCTGGTATCAAATGTTTTTATATATTACACTATTATAGTCAATATATATGTGAAAATAATTTAAATATATTTTATGGCAAACATATTGAGAGTAGCTATAAATAGTGTCGACTGTATTGTACTTATGATTAACATTAATGGCGTCTACAGTATAGTACAATCAATGTATGGGATCTGTAGACAAGCGATACATTGATTTCAAGCTATTGTGTTGTATTGGATGTCAACAAACAAATGTTTATAAAACGTCTGTATTATTGGCGAAATACAAACCCAAAAGTCGCGGCTTTTAAGCGATTCATGTGTTTTGTGTAACCGTTGCTCAAGACATCACATCCCAGTGCTATCGTTGTCGGTGTCAGTCTATGTAACCATTGCTTTACTTTTCCTTTACATTGACCAACAAATCCCATAGTTTTTGTTGTGTTTGTATCACTATTGAAGACAACAATGAGTTCCGTCGCCGTCGTTGACCAGATTGACCACAACATCAATGAATTGCCGTTCAAATTGAGGTTCACATCGACCCAGAAGTTGTGTAAAGAGATCCAGAAGATGATCAATGATAGGTACGATATGTACGACAAACTGGTCGATGAATACGAACACATCGGTCAACACAAACAGATACTCGGTTTGTATGACAACTGCTTATCAGTTGTTTGACTTGTTTTGGACATGACTTTGACGACCACTTTGTCTTTTGTTAGCTCACATTAAGATAGATCTCGAGACATGTCACGAATCACTCAAACAATTGAGATCTTTATGTCAGTGTCAGAGTGACGACGACAAGACAGCTCTCAATAAACAGTTGACGGCAAGTGAAGAACAGATCAGCAAATTATTGTTCAAATGTAATACCATTCAAACGGTTAAAATGGTTGACATTGATGTAAAACGTTTGCCATCTAACTGGAGGGCAGCGATGCTTAAGATTGCCAGAGATAAGGCAAAGAAAGCGTTCAATGAGTCGATGGCCGCTATCTCTGAAAATACCGACGGATCGGAAACTACAGATGAAATCAAAGACAATATTAATGGTATTACAATGAAGTTTATATATTTATTTTAATTTATGTTTTTGACATTTATTAGATAATAAAGTGATTGAAATGGATGAGAATATGATTAGCTCCGAAGCAGAAGAGATTAACCATCAATTTGAGATTGATTTGGAGCGCAAAATATATGAAACACAAGTGGATGAACTGATGCAAATGATACAAGGATTGGTTATTAAAATTAAGACTCAAAGAGCACGTATTGATATTAGCAAACAGCTAATCAAAGTGGTTCTCAAATTAAAGCGCGAATACGAAACAGCGAATTCTAAGCTCAAGGAGTCATTGGCCACCTGTCACTGTGCCGAAGCCGGTGCCGATGATGACCAGGAATTTCAAAAAAGAATTGAAGAAAAGAAACAATTAGAGGAAAAGGTAGAAAATGCTAGCAATGACTTGAAATATTGGGAGGAACAGTATGTCTTACTTAAGGAAAGTAAGACAAAGAGTAACGAGAAACCGGAGATTAAAGAGGAAAAAAACGCCAACACTAACAACCAAATGACCACTACTATAGTTGTGGCTAATGAGGAACAGGTTTCTGGTCACACTTATGCATCGACTTCGGGTCAATCGTCGTGTATGTATGCCAGCGGACAGTCAACAACTAACACCACATCCATTCCTCAAGGTTTGTACAATTTATTAATCAATAAGTCAATGATCGCGATTTTAATGATATATTGTATTTACTAATATAACTATTTTAAACAATAATTTTGATGTTATTTATATAAATATGTTTATAAATTAAAATTTCTAAATGCATACTATATATAGAATTATTGATTGTTTGATTGGTTTGTTTAATAGGAACGGCCAATCCTGCGGTTATATATTTTGAGAATCTGGTTGCCCACCAACAACCCACATACATTCCAAATACCAGTGCTATGCATACACCGCATCCTATAACAGTCTACCCGCACACATATACCATTAGCCAAAATCAACATCAAGCTTACACACATCAGGCGCCCGACGGCTCCATACAAGTGTATAGTACTGACATTTCATCTCATCCAGGATATATTGCCTATCAATAAACAATTAATTGAATATTAATTATTTTAATATGCTTGTAATCAATTTAGTTTTTAAATACTTTATATTTGATGTTATGTGAGACTCCAATTATAATAAAATGCTAAAAAATTATTGAATTGTAATATTTTTTACCTGTATTGTGATGACAAAATTAATTACAACAAATAATATCTATAATACAAATCATTTGAATTTTATTATAAGTGATTTAACATATTTAGTTTATGGCTAAAAATGTTAAATAATAATAATGCTAATAACAAAATTAGGCCAATTAATTGTAATAATTATAGTAGCTTTTTATTAGACAATTACTTGAATTACTAAACAATTTTTATTTATTACCGTATTCAATAATATATACTTTTTATCTTAAATAATATAAACTTTATAATTTTAATAATATATAATTTGAACAAGTTGTTTGTTTTTATTTATATAATATTATAATCGATCAATCAATAAAATTAATAATAATATAATACTAATATACAATAATGATTATTATATTGATTATATGCATAACATTAAGTACAGAATTCATTTCTCTTTTGTTTAAAAATATAGACTTTAAAAAATAAATCTCTGAAACTTGAGATACAGTAATTAGTAGTCAAATAAAATTAAAACAATAAAAACATTATAATAGAAAATTGCTTCGCATTTATACAATAATTTGTAATAACAAACACAAAATTCATTTGGAATTTTAATCATATTTTAAACATTAAAAATATTGACTTAATGTTTAGCATAAAACCGATAGACATTATCTAACAATCATTAGAAAAGTCAGTCTTAAATATTTTATATATAATATATTCAAGTGTTTTATCTGTCATTTTATATAACGACTGGACATTCATTGGTCGATCACAACATTATTTTGGTTGTTATCACTGATAGTGCAGTTTCTAAGTAATTGGTCTTAAAGTAAATCATTTACTGAATGGTCTATTCCTGTGAAAAACCTTCAGTTTCTTCAATAGCAAACGTCAACTTTTCAACCAACTGTTCGTATGACTTATACGGCGGTAAATCGAGTCGATTGAAACAGGTATGACTTCGTGGCAACCAATTCTCTTTACCGACTTTTTCAATACAAAATCTTTGCGGACCATTAGAGCCCATCAGTTCGGCAAAACCACCAACTGGTACACGACATGTGCCTACAAGAAAACAATTGTATCAAATATTTCATTATTTCAATGTGATGGACATACCGGTGACAAATTGCAAAAGTCGGGCACGTTTTTCATTATCACAACCGTCGCGTACGAACTGCCAAAACCATATGATTTGTTTAGAGTTTCTCGTGTAGTGTCGATATATTGAGTTTCGCTGCCAGTCCTCGATATCAATCTCTTGCATTCCGCACAACAATAACTCGAGTTCTCGTTCATCAAAATAGTGTAACCATTCAAGTGGTAGCACTTCATTAAAGCCGTCCAAAAATGCTTTAGTTTGTTCTTCTTGACCTTTAATTATAGATTCAGATTGTTTAACAATAATTGAATGTAAAATAAAATAAAAATTAATACAAACCTCTACTGAATCTCCAGTCAGTCATAAGTCTTAAGTACTCATCTTTATTCTGGTCGTCAACCCTTTTGTCGCCCCCATTGGGAACTAATTCATGTGATTGTATTTGTCCTAAAATTTCAAAGTCTACTGAAAAATATAATTCCAAACCACACTCTTCTACTGAATTCTCTCTAAAGATTTGTAGATATAATAGAATAAATGTTTTAGTTTTAAAAAATCACTTTTAATGTCAAAACAAATTACTTAATCCAAAGAAGAGAATTATAAAACTCGGGATCAATTGATTCGATGTCTTTCATAACCAACTTTTTGCCTAACATTCGCTTATAGAATGGTAACGTAAAACCACTATAAATAAACTTTCCATGAAATAGGGCCTAAAATTCAATCAAAAAACAAATTATAATTTTTAAATATTTATATTAAACAATTGATACATAAAAAGTAAAGTATTTTATCTGTAAAATCATTAATTTTGAATTATTGTTTTATAATAAATGTTATTAAAATGTTATTTACCACTATATATATATATATATATAAAGCGACTATATTCAAAGTTTATCATTTAAAATGAGAAATATAATTTTATTGTATTATATAATCTGTATACTATAGTATAGTATTTTACTACATAATATATAATATACCGGTAATATAAATAATATACTGTACTGTATAATATGTTAGATGAAATTGCAGTATCTTTTAAATAAATTTTTACGTTATGGTACCGTAATTAACAAATATTTTTATATGCAGTACTGTACTGTATTTTATCACTAATCTAAGTATAAATATTAATAGATAGTAATAAAACAAAAAATAACTGATATTACTAAAGACAGTATTACTAATAAAATGATGTAAATTCATAAGAAATTAAATAATAATAAAAAACTATTCCGAGAATTATTATTATACGTTAAAAAATTGATTTTAAATATTGATTTTTTATAAAGTATACAAAACTTAAATATAGCTCATAAAACATCAACATTACGATAATGACAGACAAAAAGATATTGAAAAAATATATATATATAAAAATGAGACAAACCATAGCAATGAATCGTCCAATAAATCTAAAATATAGTAAATGATCAGGGTTCACTGATGAGGCCGGATTTATTTGTAATGAGTAATTATTTTTGCCGGCGTATTCAAACAGACAATACATCGGATTTAAAACCTATAGAAAACAAAAAAATAGTTTAAATTTTGCATTTTATTAGACATTGATTTCATTCAATTATTCATTCAATTAATAATTTACTTCATGTGATAATAGGAAAAACCATTCTCTAGCAATACCGCCGTAATCGAGACCCTCTTCACCTCTGAAGGTAATGAATAGTCGTCTCCTGAGTTCGTGTGGTGGGACCCGCATAATGGCATGAAATGAGTCTTCAAATATGTTAGCTCTGGCCACTTGAATTTTGATATGACTGGGTAGAGCGTTGTAGTGACACAAGTATCGAAATTGTGTTAATTTCCACCTAAAAGAGCGCTCATAGGCTGCTGGAACTCCATACTGGCCTTTACCTCCCTTTGGTCCGCGCGGATCATTAAATGTCGTAGTTTTTGTGTTGTGGTCAACAAAATAAGGCGTTCCTTCAGTTGTATACTTCATTTCCCAACCGGCAGGCAATGGGACTTCTGCTGCAAGATTAGGCGTCTCTTTTCCCTGTGTTCGCGGATCTTCCCATTGAGTAGTCTATAGAATAAAATATAATAAATGTTTTACTAAATAATATAATTTTTTTTTTATAAAAACAATTTTATACAAACTTTATTTTTATGATTAACAAAATAAACTCTTCCGCTGGGATCAACTCTTCGCTCCCAACCTTCTGGTAGTTCTGGAAGTGATGTGTCATCTTCTGTTGTACTACTGTTAGCTCCATTGACAACGGCTGACCCGTTATTATTTGAGTGATCATAAAGAAACCTTTGTCCGCACTGTTGCATAATAGAGCCCTGTTGTGACTGCCAGTGCTGAAAATTACGGACGTGCTCTGGTGTTGGCCTCTGCCATGTAGTCGTCCTAATAAAAATCATTTCCGTAATTATTAAAAATCTAATTATTGGTCAATGGGCTAAAGGAAACAAACCTAGTGTTGTGATCGACATAATAAACTCTTCCTCTATTATCTCTTCGCATTTCCCAACCGGGAGGTAATGGTTGTGGCCGTTCCCATGTAGTTGATCTCGAATTATGGTCCACATAATACTTTCTATTAACAAATATCCCATTAATAAGTGAAAAAATATTTATAATAAATATTAAGATACTAACCTTCCATAAGAATCAAATCTGATTTCCCATCCTTGAGGAAGCGGTTCTTCTTCAACGTTTTGTTGAACAGTTGCTGGTGCTGTTGTTGGTATCATAGGTGCACCCACAACAGGTCCGGGAAGATTGGACATTGGTGGTATGGGTGCTGCTGCTGCTGCTGCTGGTGGCGGCGGTGGTGGTGGTGGTAAACGAGCGGGACTAGGCCTGGGAGCAGCCGTTTCTGGCTGTGGTTGAGAAGCAGGGGTTGCAGTATTTGCAACATTATTAACCCTATTGTTAGGATTTGGATCGTTTAGTGACCAACGAGGCAGTGAACTTATAATGCTTGCCATTCCGTTAGTATTGGGCACACCGCCATTGGCCGGCAAATTGTCACTACTTGGCGATGCACTGGTCATATCTTGAGCTGTTACTGTGGACGATGAAGCAGTTGCATCCGATTCAACAATTCGAGGCAGTAGTGGTGTTGATGATGACGAAGGGCTATTGATATCCGCATCACTGTTAGTCGTGGTCCGCACTGATAGCGGCCGATGAGAGTCTTTAGGAGGAAATCTACTCATATCTACTCGGAGTCCATCTAACACTGTATACAAAAAACACGGGTTTCGAGTTGATTTCGGGCCATTAGTGGCCGGCGATTGCAATTGTAGTGGATATGTCAACCGTTCAAACACACCATTATTGCGTTTCAATAGCTCGTAGATATCGATAGTGGCCTCACCTAATAGGGCGTCCCTTTTGATTGAGTTGTGATTAAACACTCGTAAATGAATGAAGGAATAGGCGGAAACACACCTGTTTTTACAACAAACATTAATTAACAATTAATCAATTAATTAACAATTTAACTATCATTTTAAAGTTTTTTGTTAATTATAAAAACAGTTGATTTAATAATTAACAGTAATATCATAAAACATACGTTTCAGTACTGTTACTATTAATTAAATATATACTTATAATTAGTTAACTAATATTTAATCTATTATTTGCCACAAATCATATGATATATGATAACTATAATTCAACAATATTTTTATATAACTGCAATAATTTGCCAATTGTTATCAATTGTCTTAACAGACTATAGGAGTGCCCTAATTATCATCAAAGGAGTGCTACTGTTATATCGTATATCAACTAAACATAACATTTGTTTATTTATAATTGAATGAAATGGTAATCAAATATTATATAAGATATTTGATCACCAATTAGTACATACAATGGAAACACTTCATCCCATTTGGGATTATAAGTGGACTTATTATAGTCAGTCTTGTTTGGTACGCCTCCGTCGACCACAATCTCGACGTACGGGTCCGGCTTAAAGAAGGCTGTAGTGCCCGACAACTTGGCCGACGATACTGTGTGGACAACAAACACATTCATAATAAAAACATGTCATCAGATTAAGTCATTTAATTGAAATACCCGTCAGATTGAAGTCAAACAACAGTTCAGACATTTGTCGTCACATTCATTGAACGCACTGTTGATTACAAGCAATGAGATTGCGATTACTATTTGTTTAATATTATTATTAAGTTATTATAAAACACTATAACATTGATATTAATTTAATATATCGTATCATAAATACTATTTAATATACAATCAATTAAATAATAACAAATATAATCAACAATTTTTTAATGACATTTCTATCAAATTCATAGCTAATAATAATCATTACATTTCAATATTAATTATGAATATGTAATCAATAAATCATATAATACTGTATTTTATAATTAGCACTGTTTTCAGTGACTATTAATAAATGGCAACAATTTTTCTACAATTCATAGACAACACTAACTAACTATAAGTCAAATTAATTGATTATTTAATAACAATATTATGATAGCATTAATGCAATTCAATTGTAATGTATTCAACATAACAGACATATTCTGTACATTAAGTATAGCACTCGTAAACACACACTCTCTATGTATATATACAATAGAGTGTACAATGAGATTACTGTTCCACAGGAATCACTATTTCCCAGAAACAATCAAATCGGTTAATACATATGTTTAGATTCTAAAAGGATTATAAAATAATATAAAATTGTCATCAAAAATACAATTATATAATATGAATGCATAAAAATATACTCAATTACTACAAACTTTTATGTTTAATAATTACAAATATTTTCAAATTAACAGATTCTATAAATTCTAATTCAATTACAGCTATTAATTAATCAATGTTTTAAATACACGTAATTATAAGCTAGTAGTATAAGATAACTTAGTACATGTAGATTATAATTTTAGTCATTTAAAAATGTAAATATTTTTAACTTAAAAACATTACTTTAAATAAATATTAATATATATTAGATTTAATAAGAAGAAAACGGTAGACAATATTACACAACAAAAATAATTGCAGTCTATTGTAGAGTCAGTCTATCATTTCGTGAACATTTATTGCAAAATATACATAAAATCTTATATATCAATAATGTTAGATATTATTATTCCCCTAATTGTTGTATTCTATATAAAATATAATACAAATTTTCTAATATCCTTTATTTATTATAGACGTAATTTATGTCTTTAAAAATTGTTACAAATATTATAGTTTAAATTTAATGAGTGTTGACATTAAACGACGTATTAATACATTTTCATATAACATGTTTTGCGCGCGTAATTCAAAACACATTAACATTTTGGACTTACATTTGATTTTTTAAAAGTTTATTGCAATTCAATTGTTAAAATCCATATAATTATTGGGAATAAATTATATCATATATTAAATAATACAATAATATATAACTTTTAATATGAATATTACAAATAAAAAAATATTTTACTAATATATAAGTAATAAAAATAAATTAAAAGTTTTTAATTAAAATCTTATTAACATTTTTTATATCTGTCCTCTCATAACATCAATCATTCAACAAATATGATGATTGTAACCAAATATAATAAATTACTTAAAAATTCAAGAAATAATTAACATAAAAAACTTTTTTTAGTTATTATAGTTATATTAAAATAAATGATTTATTGAAATTATTTTTTAAGTTAATTAACTATTTTGTGTATAAATTAAGTAATGATTGATAAATGAAACAAAACAATGTTTATGTGTTTTGCATTAATATTGAAAATACTATAAAATGATCACAAATTGTTGACAAATTGATTCATAATATTAATTATTATTATAATAATTAGTCTATTGATTAAAAATATTATCAAATATATGCTAACCTATAGTCCAATCCCAGAGATGGCGTCACAGCTGTCACTCTAATAGTCAACTAAAAGTCTAAACATTTAAAACATTTACTAATATATGAATAGACTGTAAATAGTTGTTTGGTTTGACTGTATGTATAGCGAGTGTCATACTGTATATAAACAAAGCTATCGATGGTATCGATACTATCGAAGTTTGTTAAGTATTGATCGGTTGTCACAATGGACGCCATGAATGCGTCCTCACAGTCGAGTCCGGCCAACAAACGGACAAACATTAACATCAATTACCAGACCAATGGCCAAACACACGACCAACTTAACGATGGACTACCCGCTCAACAACAGACTCAAAGTGGCCCACAATCGTCAGTCAACTCAATGGCACCGCAAGTGGCCAACAATCAGTCACCGGGAGCTCAGCCCACGACCAGTCAACCGACGTACTCCATACCCGGTATTGTCCACTATTTGCAATATGAATGGCAACGGTTTGAACTACAAAGACAACAGTGGGAGGTATGATATGAACCAAACAGTTGTAGACACACCTCAATCACACAAATGTCAACATTGAATGCCATCAATACATTGCATACCAGTGCTCACTATCTGATGACTACATTGATTGATATTTATTGTGATTTTGATGTCATCTTTTTATATGTTTACTATTGTTTTAACCGACTGTCCCTCTGAACAGGTGGAAAGGGCTGAACTACAGGCACGTATAGCACTRCTTCAGGGAGAGAGGAAAGGACAGGAAAATCTGAAGAATGATTTGGTCAGACGTATCAAAATGTTAGAGTACTGTCTGAGACAAGAAAGAGCCAAATATCATAAGTTAAAGTTTGGTTGCGATCCGCCAAATATGACCACAACTAATGATGAACTCAAAGAACTCAATTCAGACTTAGAAGAGTCACTGATGAGCGATTCCGGCGGACAATCGTCGGTCAACTGGAAACAGGTATTTGTTGCATACGTCTTGTTTTGATTATTTATCGGTAACCCTATCGTTCACTTTAACTATTTATCAATTTTTTGTTGTATTTCTCAAATGACATGAATTTAAACAAATTAACACATTTTTGTATTGTATTTTGAATTAATGTCATAATCTTTACTGTAATATAATTACAAAAATTTCATTTATTATTGTATTTAAATGTTTTTATTTTTTTCTTCTTTAAACTTTTTTCTTATTTGTTATTATTTATCATTTAATTTATTCAATGATTTGAAGAAACTTTTATAAATATTTCATGACTTAAAGTCACGCTTCAATCATTTTTTTGACTTTAAAAAATTTGCTAAAATTTATTAACATTTTTTTTTAATATCATTTCTTATATATTCATTAAAAATCTATTAAACATAACCATAAATTGAATATTTATATTTTTTGTTAGAAAAATTAATTAGACATATAATGGTATTAATTTGTTGTTAATTATTTTGTAATTTGTCTAAAAGGGAAGACAATTATTACGGCAGTATTTGCAAGAGATTGGTTATACAGACACCATAATCGATGTCCGATCCAATCGAGTCCGAAGTTTGTTAGGCTTAACATTGAATACCAGTTTAGATGAGTCACAAACCGTCGGTCAGGACACGGGTGATGCCGTTAATAGGAAACTCAATGAGACAACTGTTGACAACTATAAGACACGATTAGGAAGACGAGATCTACGTGAAACTGATCGGTGGAAACCGGAACAAGCAATCGTGGCCGATGCCGAGGCCAGCGTTTTGGCCACTTTTGAATTTCTTAATGAACAGAGAGATGGACGCAATCAAGAAGACAACGAAGAAGAAGAAGAGGAAGAAGAAAGTTGTGAAGATATAGACAACAGTCGAAGTTCAGGTCCTTATGTTATTGATTCTGAAACTGAAGAAGTATTGGCCGAATTTGATTTTTTATCAGCTCATTCCGGTGGTGAACAAAAGGATGGCAGTCCTTGGGGTAGACCAGGTATTGTTGAGACGATTGTTTAATTAATGGTTAATTAAAATTGTTATAAATGTTATGTTTTTATACAAAATTTTAGGTTCTGGTAAGGATGTGGTCGATATAGGAGAGTTGGCAGCACTTACTGTTGCCAATGAATCAGATATGAATGGTTCGACTGTTAACTCACAAATGAATACAGAATTTAGAAAGACATGGAATCCTAAATACATTCTTAAGTAAGACTTATTGATTATATTTGCATTTAATAATAAATTTACTTAAATATCAATAACTTGTTTTGATTATACAACTACAACAACAAGTTTTACTACTGTACCTATATTTTTAGTTTAAAAGTTATTGTTTTTAATAATGATTGATAGCTAAGTTAATTTTTAAAAATAATGTTTAAATTTATTATTAAATATGTTAATTAACGGTAATTATAATTAATGAAAAAATATTAATTTATTTTTTTTATTTTAAAGATCACATTTTGATTGTGTCCGATGTCTCCGATTTCATGCATCCGAACCACTATTGATTACCTGTTCTGAAGATGAGACGATCAAACTATGGAATCTTAACAAAACCCAACAGTCAAATAAAGGTATGTCTTTTTGTTTAATATTTTTTTATTACTATAAAACTTACGGCTAATTTGTTTTTTACTTTTTAAAGGCAAACAACAACAACAGCCCACGGGTCCAACTGGCGGAACAACATTTGATTTAGAACCAGTCTATACATATAGAGGTCACACATCAAGAGTATTATCGTTAGCCGTCAATAATAATACGATATACTCGGGCGCACAAAATGGTCAGCTTATGATTTGGTCAATACCGGCAAATATAGCAAATATAGATCCATATGACGCGTTTGATATGAGCCTTCAAGTATGTCAACTGAATGCTCACGCGAATGCCATTTGGTCTTTGGTGGCCATACCTTCTTCCACATCTCCGACACCTATACTATGTTCGGCAGCTTCTGATCAAACAATAAAGATTTGGGACACATCTCGTGTTCATTGTGCTAAAACCATTACTTTAGAAGGTATTATCAATTGATTTATTAATCAAAACAAAACCAGTATTACTGTATGTAATTATTATTGTGTTTATCTGCAATCAGGGAGCTTAAGGCCAACATGTTTGGCTGCGGTCGCACCACATAATAATAATAGCAACGACATTACATCACCATCACTATTGGCCGCTTCACTCACAGATGGCTCGATCTGTTTATACGATTTGGAGGCCACCAGTGAATCAAAACCAGTGCTCACATTTGAGTCGGGATCTCCGGGAAGAGTTAATGCCATTGCCGTACACCCAACTATGCCCGTTGTTGTCAGTGCTCATGAAGACCGACAGATCAAGTTATGGGACATCAATAGTGGTAAGCATTTGATCACTTATTTTCATGTCATATAAACATTATATAGTAATAAGATTGATGTTATTTAAAATTTTCTATTACACGTACCTATAATTGAACCAAATTTTTATTTACTAATTTATTTTTTATATTTTAAACAATTAATAGGTAAATGTATTCACGCAATGGTTGCCCATTTAGATGAAGTTACATGTCTTGCCTGTGATCCCAATGGACTGTATTTATTAAGTGGAAGTAAGTCAACATTTTTTATATTTAGCTATAAATGATTTCATAAAATTATACTTTAATTTAATCGTCAAATAAAAAACCACAATAAGTTTTAGTAAAAAAATTGCATTACTATTGATATTTAAAATTTCTATTTTTCTATTACCGTAAGTTATTAAGTTATTTCTTTAGTTAATTTTTTTTTTTATTATAACTGTAATACAGTACTTAAAAAATAGTAATAACATAATATTTTTTAAATGACATTATTTCTTATTTAAAATATAAGTTAATTTATATAAAAAAATAATACAATGTATAAATGTTTACACGCATAAGTTTGCGATGTATTTTTTAATTTTATTATTGTAGATTACGTTTTATAGGTTAAATCTAAGCATTTAAATTATAACTAAATTTATATTTTGTTTTTTATTCAATGTTTTTAAACCCTTTAGCTTTAGCATTTAGTTGAATATTTAATTTATTTATAATTTATTACATAATTATGATTTTAGTAAAATACTAATTCTTAATATTAATTTTACAATGGATTTTATAATTTATATTTCTATTATTAAATTTATACGTAATTGAAATGACACATAATTTAAATTTAATTGACTTTAAAGTTGAGTTTAATAATACAATTTATGACTTATAAGCGATTATAAGACTTATTAATAGTTATAGTTTTGAGTTTAAATAATATATTTTAATTGAAAAATATTTTATAAAATAAATATAAATTATTTTTTACAAATATTTAGATATATATATATATATATATTGTTTAGTTTATTACATAAATCAATTTATGGTTAGAACTATTGATAATTTATGACATAAAAAATAACTGCTTTCGATATACATATAGTTTATTAAGAAATTAATATAAATGTTGACAACAATTGCCTTAATAAATGATTAATGATTTGTTTGACAGGTCATGACTGTAGTGTCCGATTGTGGAACTTTGACAGCAGAACCTGTGTTCAGGAGATAACATCACATCGCAAGAAGTTTGACGAAGCGATATTTGATGTGACATTTCATCCGAGTAGGCCTTACTTTGCTTCCGGCGGTGCCGACGCTTTGGCCAAAGTTTTTGTTTGATAACAATTGTCGATCTAATTGTTTACAAGTTATTATTAAATATTATTATGTAATTGTATTATATATTTTCGGCACTATTTGGATAGACATCTCTAACTCACGCTTAGGACAGTTATCCTAATGACCCGAAACCCGATTTTATTGAATATAGTTTTAATTATTTATATTTTTGCAAATTATTTTTCACTTCATTTTCCGCTATAAATGACATAAACACTAATTGTATTTTTATTAATGGTTTGTTTTTCATTATTTTAAAAATTTATATTGATTTAATTATTTTGAATCACTGATGATAACAAAGCAGATAAAAACTATTATTTATTAAAACTATTGATTGCTTTTACGTAATTAATAATTTTATTTCTTTTCTTTTTTTTTGTTTAAATTTAGACGATTTTGTAGGAAAATTTTTTTATGTAAAAGCTTTTATAGTATATTATGATAGACATGTTATATAAAGTAATTTTGCGATCAATTTATATATTTGATATTATGTTTGTATTTTTAATTACATTTTGTGTGTAATTGATGATTGATATTGAATGTCAGAGAGAGAGAGAGAGAGAGAGAGAGAGAGAGAGAGAGAGAGTTTGATACCGTTTTGTAATAAAGTAATTATATATTTTGATTTATAATTATTTAAATATTTTTGTCAAATTTATAGGGAATGAAACTTTTTTTTTTAATTTATAGACAAATAATTATTAATATATTTCATTAATTTTGTTTATGTTATTAAAATCATTATTATAAGAGAATATCATTTATTTTGTAAGAAAACTTTTATATATATACAGTATATATAATTAAGTGAATCGCTGTTTTTGCTGAAAATGATTGTCATTAATACATGTATTTTAGAAAAGATTTTATTCATTTGATTGTGTTTTATGCATAAAGTTATTTATAAATGAATTTTTTGAGATTATATACTCGTTGTTCACCTGTTATACTCTATATTGCAGTCATCGATGATATTATACACTTAATTTTTAATACTATTAATAATAAATCTTAGTTAAATTATTTGTTTATATGTTTATTATTATATTTTATCATTATTGCTGTTTATTTGTGTTGTAATGGGTGAACATGAATATCCGGATACTTTAATAGTTTGACTATTAATATAACAAATTAATTTATGTTAACATATTATAACAAACAACAAAAAAAACATAAAATATTTGTGTCTTTAATATTATTTAATTACATTAATTAAAACAATTTTTTATGTATTTGATTAAAAACGTTTTCTATTTGTAAATTATTATAATCACAAATTAATTTACTTGAAATTATTTCATAAACGAATATTAAGTATCGGATGCAAAATTAATAATAATAATAATAATTTTAAAATTAATATAATTGATTTTGATATGTATGTGAAGTAAAGCATATTAAATTCATAATTGAAACCAATCTAATCACTTGTTTTTTATTATTATTTATTTATTACTTATCTTTAGGTTTGTTTAATTAAATTTCCGTTTAAATTAAATTTATTGCAGTAATAAAATTAATATTTTTCTGTCCATTAGTTGGATATACATAATGTATGTATTTTTAACCAATGTTTCTACGATTGTTTTATAATATCTCTTATTTTAGTAATTTTTTTCCATAAAAAAATATTTTTAGTTTCCTTAATATCTGAAAACATCTCAAAACTGCACAGTTTTGTATTTGTACGGTATATTTATGCTAAAATTTACAATTATTTTAATGACTTTATTATGCAATTTTACGATTAATTGTGTTAGTATTTATTCATTACTAGTATTATTTTTCATTAATTATATTGTATCTAATTTGCAAATTTAGTTTTACTTTATATAACATATATTAAAAATAAATTTTTATTTATGTATATTTCTTATTATATTTTATTTTGTGACTAAATAACAACAAGAAAAGTACTATAAAAATGTTAACCCAATCATTATATCATAAAATATAAAGATTTTTTCATTTAACACATTAACTCATTACACAAAAGATTATCGTCTAATCTTTAGTCGGTTTATCGCAAAATTTTGTAATTGTTTTTTAAATAAAATTGATTATACATTATGTTTACTATAATTTTTTTTGTTAGTTATAAATTAAAATATTTTTCATTTATTTCAATAGATTTTATTTAATAAAAATTAATCAGTTTATATGAGTTAGTATTTCAATAGTTTTACTTATTTTGATGTTTTATTAAAAATTTTATATTAAAATAAATATATATATTTTTATTATATATTTATTGCAAACTGTTTTTAGTTATCTTTATTATTTTATTACAATTTAGCAAATTTTATTGGCATATTTAGTTAGTTTTTAAAATTATATAAATGATAATATAAAAGTGAAACAATTGTACAAAATTTTGCTAATTTATTTATTATGTAATTTAATTAACATTTAAAAAACATTATTATTATAGTGATATTTTTTTGTAATGAAATTTTATAATGAATACTAATAGATAAAATTTATGTAAATATTTGCTATTTTTGTTGAAAAAATATTATATAGGCGGACATCAAATGGCAAATTTTATCAGATAATAGATTGTTAAACGCATGAAACACATATTTGGCAAAAAATATTGTTTGATTTATTTAAAAATTCAGTCTTTATTTAAATGCTTTATTCGTTATATTTTATTTCAAGTTTTTTTTAATACAATTTTTACTCTAAAATAACTTTACTCTCGACTGCACTATAAATAACCGCAACTTTTCCTGATTTTCTTGTTTCGCACACATTTCGACATCAATTCATTGCTTTTATTTATAAATTATATATCAAAATAAAGCTGAAAATTATTATTGTATTAAATACTGTGTATTTATATATATATTTAGTTCAATTATATGGCATAACTGTTAAATGCTTTTTCCAATGGGACACTACATGATAAAAATTACTTTAATATCAAATTTTAATGATTTTTGTATTGAATTAATTGAATTTTATAATCGAGTGATTGTTATAGTAAACTATAACTACAACTTAATTAGTTTATAAGCCTGAAAACTACCAATAATATTAATTTTGAAAATTTAGTGTAACATTTCTAATATATAAACATATGACCGAAAAAAAATTATTTGCTTTAAATTGTCGATTGATTTGTACTTTTTATTTACAAATTGACGGCTCATTTCATTTGATTATAACTTTACAACTATTGTTGTTATTAACTAATAGTTTTTAAAACTTTTTCAAACATTTCTGGCGTTAGATTTCGCAAGTCTTAAGTGCCGTTCAGGTGGTGTTAATTGAAGGCATAGTCTCTCTATTAGGTTATGAAACCCAATACCCAATGAGGCCAACCGTTCACAGGAATTGTCCCGAAATGTGTTACTGTATGGCAATAATTGTTTATATGTCCACAACTATAGTAGTAACAGATCATATAGAGTCTAATATTTAAAATTTCGGAATCAAATGCTAATTTCAATAACAAAAATGCATATCAAATGCTAACCACTGATAGTATCATAAAATTTAGCGTTAATTAAAGGGTTGATCACAAAATTATATATACAAGTATAGAATATATACTGTATATATATTTGATAACTAATCTAAAACATTTTATTAAATGTTAATAACATAATAAGCAAATAATCGATAGCCATATATGTAAGCACTTTTTTGATGATAATTATAGGTGAAAGTGCTATTTGTGACAAATAGTGAGTCCTATAATACTCACTATCTATGGACCAGTTCTGCACTTTATTGACATTATTGTTATCAATACTGGTTTTGAACCCATTATCACTGTTTTCGCTAATTTTATTATTTGTGTCATTCACTTGAATGTTGTCTTCAATGTATTACTGTTTATACAAGTAATCATTTGTCAGTCTATAAGTATATCATAATAATTGTGAAATGAGTGCAAATCCTGGGTTCAAATTACATGTCATTTTATTTGATAACTATTTGAAGGAAACACTGTATTTATAGCTAAGATTATTATTTTACTTATATCCAGCAAATAATACATTGTATTATCAATACTTATAGACAATAAGCTATTGTATATAATATACTCATTTATCAACAATTAATAATATATTTTTAATTCATATTTTTGTTGAGATTAGTTTTGACAAAAAAAGAAATTTCTAAAATAATAGAAAAATTTCTAGAAAGTTTCTGTCTATGGGATCTACATTTTAATTTTGGTCTCTCTATATTAGTTACATTGTGATTACAATTAATAATTAAATACTATTATTATTAAAAAGTAAAAATTAGTCTTTTTAATTAAATTAAACTATAAATATAATTAAATGATCAATAAAATTTTATAAAACTATAATTATAATTATTTTTTTATATAGGGATCCCATTTGAATAGTATATAATATATACTATATATGTACAGTATTGCCTCATTTACACTAATAAGAGATATGGGGATCCCATAGTGTAATAATAAAGTAAAATTTCTATAGAAATTTACTAGAAATTTCGATTTGCCCATCTCTTGTTGAGATATAAATTACATTAACAGTAATTTCTTGAGAAATTAAGTGAACTAAAAAAATATGTGAAAACAAATAAAATATAATTTAATTTAATTAAAAGTCAATCGGGTTTTAAAATTTAAAGAATATTTCTGAAAACAATAAATATATAAAAAATATTAATTAAATTCCAAATTATTTTTTAAATTTTAAATAATTTGAATGGCATGTGAAATAATATATTTAATTCAATGTTATTTGTTCACTGTTTGTTGTTTTTTAATAAAAATTATTTTTTATATTTATGAATTTAAACAAAACTTTGATAATTAAAATACATATTTGATATAATTCGTTATCTATTTGAATATAATAAAATCGTTTATTAAATTATGATTAAAGGACAGACATATCATTTTTTATTTCAATTTTCAATGTTTATTAAAGCATATAAACTTAAAATTAATTTTTAAAATTAAATCAAATAAATTTAGTTTTAGTTATAAATTTTTGATTGATTGACACTTTAATGCTTAATACATTTAGATAAATTTATTTTAAATATACAATTTATTTAACATTAATTGATCTATTATTTCAATAACAAATTTTAAATAACTAAAATTTATTATAAAGATTATTAATAACTCGTAATTAAGAAAGTGATTTGTTGGACATTTAAAATGTTATAAATTTGTACATAAATTTAAAATATATTAATAATAATAATAACTCGATTCCGTTGATTTTAATCTATAATATATTCACATTAAACCTGATTTTTAAATCCCACTTTAATTAGACGTTATTTACAAACTTAGCTATTATTGTATAATACGTTATAACTTATGTTATAAATATATACATTTATATCTATGAGTTTAAGTAAAACATTTTTGAGAACACTCTCTTTCTATTAATACTTTTTCTGTGTTTAAATTTTAAGATTAATTTTTTATCCAAAATTTTAAGCAAAACTTGTTTTAAAATTATTTATATGATATGTGTTGCAAATTTAGTGTACAGAAGTTTACAATTAGTTTCTCTCTCTCTCTCTCTCTCTCTTTCTCTCTCTTTCTCTCTCTYTCTCTCTCTCTCTCTCTCTCTCTCTCTCTCTCTCTCTCTCTCTCACGTATGGACTCAATTGCTTACTGACTCATTGACTCTATTAATAAATGTTATATTAACTATATTTTAGAGGAAATTAATGCAAGAATTGATAGCTTTTATTAAGAAATAAATAATATTTATAAAATCACTTTTAATGAAAATTATAGATTTTACGCCATAAATATGTAACATAAAAGTTAATACATATTAATATAATATTAGTTTAGGGCAAGTTTAGACTTGTTTTGAAATTAAAATCATTGAATAAATTATTATTATATATTTTTTAATTTATTTTGCTCACAATCTCATAGTATTTAATTAAGTATATTTTTGACAATCAAACAAAAATTGTAAACATTGTTTTAAAAATTTTATTCATATATTTTTCAATAACTTTTCGATATATATAAATATTTTCTATAAAAATTTTACAACAAAACTACAAACATTTCGAGAAAAAAGTTTGTTGTATTAAAATTATTATCGTTATTATTAAAACGTTTTAATGTCTATGTATTATATGTGTCTTAACTTATTTATTCCCTTAAATTGATATTAAGTTAAAATTTATACAGTAGCGCATATACTGTATAAAGTACAGTATAACGCAAATAATACGCAAATAATATTAAAAATTAAATATTAATTATAATTAAAAAATATTGTTTAACAACAAAATATGATAATTATTTAAAATATTAAAAATAGACGTGTTATTTTTTTGTTATTTGATAAAATTGTTTGGAAATATTGTAATTAATTATATTTTTACTTTAAAATCTAGTTATTTATAAATGCTTTTGTTGTATACAGATATACCATATATTTAGTTATATATGTGACAATAAACAAAAATAACACAAACATAAAAATACACATATATTTATAAAAAAAATTAAATGCTTATTGTTTTGTAAAATTATATTTTTTAATTTCAAAACTCCAACAGTGTTTACAATTAAAAAAATTTATTTGAGTTCACAATCTTTATCATTAATCAAAACAGTTATATGACTTATTAAATTATTTTTAATATACAGTAAATATTAAAAACAAAACAACAGTAACAGTAAAATATCAAATCTATTACCAGAAAAAAATATTCTATTGTTTAATATATTTAAAGTTTATTTTTATTAAATATATATAGTTTTATAAATAGAAATAACTTATTGTAAAAATAACAAACAAATTCCTTGTTTAAAGCTCTCATATCTATAATATATAGCAAATATTATAAACGATTGTCTATTGAATGGTCCGATAAAAAATGTAGTTATGATTGAATACAACCTTTTAAATAGGGTTAAGATCTCTGTCTTTCATTTGACTAAAACTATTTTGTAAACAATAAACCAATAATAATATTATATAACAATAATTATAGAGGCGTTTAGATAGTTGTCTATCAAATTCAATGAGGTCTTAATTTTATTAAAAATTTAACTGTTTTAAATAATATTATTATTGATTGCAAGTTATTATTTAGTAATTTATTGTTATTAATGTATGATGTGTTTGTTGCGACATCCTATCAACTAATTAAAAATTATAATAAATCTTTTAAAATTTGTTTTTATTTATATTTTTACTTTTTGATATTTGATATTTGGTTTACAATTTTTTGTTATTTTTGGTTTTTATAACTAAATTTAAACTTACCGGTAATTTTTAGGAAATGATAACAAATTATATTTAATTATTATTATTATTATATTTAATAATTAAAATACTAACAACTTGAAAAAATAAAAATAGGTTTTTATAAAAATATTATTTAAAAATACATGATTGAATGTATATTTGTTTTTTTTTAAAAACAATAGTCTATATATGTAATGCGTAATGTATTTGTATAACAATTAATAATTTTTCTGAATATATGACAACTCTATATAAAAATTTTATATAAAAAATATATCAATATAAATAAAATTATTATAAAACCAGTGGTTAATCACTTTTATTTCTAACAGTGCTATTATGCCTTCCTTTATATGCCTGACGGTAAAAGCCGCCAAATAATACTAAAAATAGGAAACCGTTAAATACTGTTAAATAAATAAAGGCTTTGGGGAACTGGCACTGGGGTAGGAATAGGAGGCGCAATGAGTTTAATATAATTAATACAAATTGAATCATCTGAAAGCGCGTCAAATATTTTTTCCACCAAAGATAGGGTTGAATCCTTGGGCCCAACACTGACAGACCGTAATAGGAGTACATAATTGTGTGGACCAATGAGTTTATTAATGGGAAAAAAGCGTTGCTACCCCCGGGCACAAACTTAAAACCGATCCATACCTGTGCCAAATAATATGGGTATTAAGTGCATTGTGTCACTATTGTATTATTAATTATTGGTATTATCAATAAAAACAATTGTTTGTATTGTATGTATGTATGTGTTAATTGTGTTTGTATTTAGTGATGGCAATTACCAATCAAATAAACTTCTAAGGGCTAAGTCAATACACACTACTTATTCAAATATATAAATTATAAATACTGTACTGTATATCGATTGGATTGTATGAATTTTTTTATGTTATAACAAGATTTTAAAAAATAATTAAACAAATATTCAAAAGTTTTAAACAAAAAATCAAAATACATACCAGTAATGGTACCAAAGCGTGATGTATGACATGCAATGTCGACACCTGTGATGTCTTTTTGCGGAGTATGAAGAATACAGTGTCGGCGAACTCAATGAATTTAGTGATAAAGAAAAGCCATCCCAACAACAGTTTCCTCATCTCTCGGGCGTCAGTTTGCGCTGAGTTAACCACTTGACAGCCCCAAGTGTCCAATCCGTAGTTCAATAGGAAAAAACCTATAGTTTTTAATTCAAATGTTAGCAAATAATTCAAAAGTTGTCATAATATTTGACTTATTTAGGGTTTTAATTCATTATTACTACACATGTATTCATTACATAAATCTTTTATTTTCATTTCATTTGATTTACACAATCATTCTTTTATATTCAATGAATTAATAATTGTATTCATTGAGGTTTTAATAAATCTATTTAAAAATAAAATACTATATATTTTTTATAAATATTGTTGCATTTGTTATTTGTTTGTTATTTCATTTTATTTGGTGATAATAACTGATGATTAGCATTTAAAAATTGCTATTAAGATGTTTTGTACGTTATTACAAAATGGGTTATTATTATTATTTTTTTAGTATTTTTTATTTAATTCATCTTTCATTCAATTTTTAATACTATTGCAAACTTTATTTGTATTTATGAATGAATACAGTATTTTGAGCGTCTTTTCAATCTTTTTTTTGTACATTTCTTAGCCTTTTATCTGATAATTACAACTAATATTAAACATATACAATACAGTACAATTCAATAGATTAAACTATAAAAGTATATAAATATTTTTTTTTATTTATTGTTGTATATATTTTCACAGATTTAACAAATAAATTTATAAACTAAAAAATAATATGGAATTATTATGCAACTAATCTGCTAATAAATTTCTCAAAAAACCTCAAAAATATTTATTTACAGATAACTTTCCTTAAAACTATTTTTACAATAAAAATATAAAAAATTAATTTTGTTATTTATATATATATATATTGTCTATTATATTTTATGAGGACAACTTGATATTTGTTTAGAAATATTTTTATATATTTATATAACAAGACAATAGGTTTAAAAAATTTTGGTTTTAGAGATTTCTTAATAATTAATTATAATTTAAAAAATAGCATCAAATTAAACGTTGAACAATAAAAAAAACGAATGATATCTGATTTTAACAAACAATGGTTTATCATAAAAACCCTGTCATAGTATATCAACTATAGCTAAATGTATGGTAATGTTTCGCAAAAAAACGGCAAACATTTATAATAATTTAGGTTTAATATCAAGAATTGCATAATATATTATACATACATAATATATAACTGTTTTACTTTGATTACACTGAGTAGTCAATAAAGTATTCATATTTATACTAACTATTCATAATTGTAATAAATATTATTTGACTAATAATTACTATACTTTTCAAGTGATAGTATACTGACCTTCAATGAACATCCAGGCGGAGAGTATAACCATTGATATATTATATGCCAGTATAGTCTTCTTCAGATCAAATGGTTTTCTCTGAGCCATAAACTCGGGTCCAATAACTTTAATGAAATATAGATACGCACTAATCATGGCCAGCGTAGACCACGGGCCGCCCTCGAAAAATGCATATTTGGCCACTCGGGGGTCACCATTGATTTGCCACACGTCGTGATAATAATAGCGACACGTTTGGACAACAGTAGTCAAAAAGGGTGATACAGCTGATTGCATGTTCACAAATGACATCCTCACTGTTTAGCAAGTGATGGACACAATTGTTGATTAAATGTAATGAAAGGAACCAATAGATTGAAACAAACACCCAAACAGTTGTCCAACTGATAGATGAGGGACAGTATAATTGTATGACAGACAGTCAGAAAGCGCTTGTATATCACATATGAAATTTGTTTAAATGTATTATTTTATGGGAAAGTATTATCCAGATTTGTTGGTATCTTTCCATACGACACTCCACACAACAAATAATATATGATTTTTCAATTTTATATCAGATATTTACTTAAGATTAAACAAAAGTTTAAAATCAAAAACTACTGATCAGTTTAAAATAAAAAGCGATGTTTTTCACAAAGTTTTCTCAACTTTTGTTTTGTCTCAACAAATGATAAAACTTTTACCTTTAACTCTCTCTCTCTCTTTCTCTCTCTGTTTATCTAATACTGATGTGGAGGAACTACTTGTCGTTCACTCACATGCACTCACTCTCTCATACAAACACATACTCATAGCAAAACAACTACCTGTTCATAGACTCACTGACTGAGTGACTCTCTTTTTAGTCGAGTTTCAGCCAAAAAAAAAATGAACCGCAAATCAAATGTTTTAAATAAGTTTCCCTTAAATAGTACTGAGAAATAAATAGAGAGAAACTAAATGAACTTAAATAACACTTGTTTTTTGCTGCACTCAAATGTAGGGCTAAATTAGGAAAATTGAATCAACAAACAAAATTCAACATAATTTAAAAAAATATATATAATAGATATTAAACATGTTTTTAATACCTGAATTTCAAGGCTGTAAATTAGGTGTTGGGACAGTTAGCTCAAAGGTTAGGACTCGGCTTAGAAAGTATTTACTCTTTTTTATAATTGATAACATTTACCATCGCATAGCACTTAGAAATGATTTTTGTTATAAGATCCTTATAACTTATATTGTCCATCACTACTACCAATGTATATGGAGTTAGCATTAAATACAAATATTTGACTATTGAATGCTATATATTTTAATGAAATATTTTGAATCGTTAGTTAATTATTAAGACCTAATGGATATAATATTTGACACTAAATTAGTACAAAGTCTAATGTGTGTAACTCTTTGTATTTATCTCTTTAAGTGGGAAAGTGAGAGATTGAATGAATGAGTGAGTGAGTGCGTATGTGTGTGTAGTGATAGAGAGAGAGAGAGAGAGAGATAGGTCTACCTCTGGGTACTCGATTATTATATACAAACTTTAAATACATAGTCTGTATTACAAACCGGAGCTATTTCTAGTGGTATTGGTGTTCATTTATAAGTGGACGGGAGGTATGACCTAAAATGCTTGCCTTTAGGTATTTTTCTACTTGAAAATTGACCTCAATTTTTCAATTTGTACGGAAAATGTACTTTTCTTTATAATAATTATTTCTAATATTGTAATAAAAATGATAAAACAACAATCAAATTATTATTGGTATAATATCTGTACTATTAATTGTAATATTGTATTACATACTAAATAATAAATGATGTAAACTATAGTAGAATTACATTATGTATTGAATATATAAATAAGTATCAATAACAGGTAATATCTTTATAGAGATTATTAAATCTATCAATTAATTGTATTATTGATTTTAACACTTCTAGTAATTAAAGATTAAATTAAGGATTACAAGTAATAACATTTTATTAATTAATTGTTTAAATCACAAATATATAAACTTTACATCAATAGAAAATATAAAAATTATATAATATTCTATCAAATTAAAGAAAATGTAATTTGTTTTATCAGATAACACAATAAATAGTAAATATTATCGTAATATACTTTATAGTATAAAGTTTATACAGTATTAACTATAAATTTATTATATTTATATTATAATATTACCGTAAATTAAAATAAATAATTGTAAATCAAATAGTTTTTAAAGTTTGTATAAAAATAACATTAGTGTTTATATTCAATAATAATGTATTTATATATTGCAAACATTATATGCATATTATTCAAATAATTGCCGGCAAATAGACTGTTAATTTAATACAATTAATACACTAAACACTTTAATATGAAATAATCAAAATATTCATATATTATAATATATAAAAATATCAAATTATCGGTAATAATAATTTTTAAAAATCAGTGCCGAGTTTTGAAACTCAAAAAGTTAAAATAAAATAAAATAAAAAACTGCAATTAGTAGTCAATTATTGATGTTTTTTAATGGCCTCATCATAAGTTGGTGGCCTTTCATTGCCAAACGCAAAACCGGCCGGTTGTGGAGCCAATGGTGGCGCCGAAGCCGATGCATTGCCATTTTGGTACACTTGATACGGATCACCGGCCAGTGTCTGTCCATAAGCGGGAAACGCCATTTGATTATATGCCGGGCACTGTTGTGGGGCTGTATTGAGTCCAGGATAGGGTGGCGGCGCTTCCATTGTGTATATAAAACCAGCCGGAGGTGGTGTCGAAAATACTTGAGTCGGTAAAGCAAAGCCACAGTTATAGGCCGGTTGATAGACAGACGGCGGTGCCTATCATCACATGAAATACAATTAATTATAAATAAAATGACAGAAATTGCACTCAAAATATCATTTAAATTATTAAATAAAAGTCTAAACAAAACCTCATAGTATTGTCCAGCAGTGGTCGTGTATGGCGGCGGCGGCTGGAAGTGCATGTTTTGGGCCACACTCGAGGCCTGTTTGGCCGCTGAATCCATAGCCTGACCGAACTCAATGGCACCGCCGTGTTTGAAGTGAAGCTTAAACGTCACACCATTCTGGCCATCGATCTGTGACTCGGGTCTGACCTTTCCTTTAATATAATTAGCGCCAAATACCGGCTGTTCGAGTGACAGGTCATATATGGCGTAAAATGGAGCCGAAAATGACCGCATATTTTGATTATTAGAACCACTCGTGAAAACAATCCGATGAGTCGTTAGATAGAGTCGACCGACGGACTGAAGATATTCACATCAATTCATTAATAAATCATTTAATTCATGTCTTATTGGATCCAATTAATGGTGACATTACTTACATTCAATGACTTGTTATCAAACTGAATGTCCACTTTATCGACGTACAGAAGTATGAGTTCACCGGCAAAGAGGACAACACCTCCTGACTGGTGATGACTTGAGTTAAATGTTGCCATCGATGGTATCAATTTTATAAAAGTATTATTATTAATAAAATAGACATTTATGACCAAAAAAATGCAAAATTTATTTATTTTTCATTGAAATCAATTTTGAATATAACAAAAATTCAATCAAAAAAATCTAAACATTTAAAATTTCTGAATTTTTGTTCAATCTTTGATATCATCACCGTATTTCAAAGCCAAACGATGCATTTTTTTTTGCGTTTCGATGATATCGTCTTTGTTGTCCACAATTGATTGAATTTTGTCCTCCACCTGTTGTTTTGCTTGTATAAGATCCACATTAAGTTCAATGTCTTTCTCTTGACAGGCATCGACATGTGATTCGAGTTTTCTGTACCTTCGTCTAGCTTTGGCCAGTCGGATGTCTTCGGCGTCCATCTTTCTGATAATTAGATGTTATTTTTAAAGTCAAAAACTTTAAAAATAAACGGTTTTATAAATCCGTTGATATTTTTTGACTATTTATAGAAAATTACAACAATTAAATTAAGTCATGAAATTAATAATAATTAATTGCATTACAGTTATAAATTTTAGCTTAAAATACTTTGAAACCATTTTCATGAGTTCCATCTGTTTTGTATATCTCTTGAGCTCTTCAGCTGATAATTTGTCTTTGTTTTCATTAAGAAATGTCGGATACTATTTGAAAATATATTTTAATCACTAATTATAAACAAAATCTCAATTATTATCACCTTTTCTGCCAATTCATTGAGTGCCGGATATAATAACTCTTTTGACAACAAGTTTTGCATCATATTAGTCATCAAAGGCATCAAATTAGCAAAATTGTTGGAACCGTTCTCTTCATCGTCGGCTCCAATACCCAGATTAGACCAAATTCTTGCCAATTCTTCTTCTGACAAATTGTTTTCCTCTCCGACCACTGCCTGAGCCTTATCTGAGATAGTCTTCAGTGTCTCCTGTAATGAGTGTTGAAACTCGTCTTCATTACTGGCAGTGGCTGTCAATAAAATCATAAAATTAGTTTATCTTAACATATGATAACCAATTCAAGTGCAAACCCGCTTCGGCGCACGACTTTGTCAGTCGAGACCAATGCTCTTTGAGTTCGGGATCAGAGTTAATGAGCGGCGAAAACATTTCATCAAATTTTGCTAAATCTTCATTGAGTTTATCATCGAAAGGATCACTTCCAACATCCGGAGCACTCAATTCAGGTATAATTTTCTTGTTATTAATCAAATCATCACAAGTGGTCACAGATGTGGTCGCCAAAGCACTTTTCGGATCAGTATTTGTGGGCTTAATATTGAAGTCATTTAAAGCACCTAAAGATAAAAGACATCAATTTATATGAAAATAATGACAACATATATGGTCTCTATTATCAATCAAATTCAATATTATATCAATAGATCCATTAAAATACAAAAAAAATATGTCTTAAAGTGACATAATTTGAGGGAAAACCCCAATAAAAGACATGATATTTAAAACAACAATAATGAAGACAACTCGTCGTCCACTTCGGGATCAATCGGTCGGTCCTTTGATGACTTGTCTTCATTTGTTGTCTTCATTTGTTGTCTTCATTTGTTGACATAATTTGTTTATTCTTCGAGATATCAATGAATATAATAAATACTTTAATAATAGAAACTTTTTGTTTGAATTTTTTGGAACTTTTATAAAGTTTTGTTTGTATTTTAATACTCATAACAAACGTAATTGAGTTAAAAATTGCCGTAAATTATGGTAAATATTAAACTAATTTGAATATAATATTAATAAACTTTATTAATTGAATTAAAATATTTATTTATCTATTATTTGTAATCTATTTATATATTATTTAAAGTTATTTTATTGTAGTTTTATATTTAAAATATCGTAATAAATTATAATATGATATTATATTGAAATTATTAAATATTTAATTAAATATATTTAAACAAATAACTAAATTTTATAAACTTTAAAAACATTTGAATCAAATTTTTTGTTGGAAGTAGTGATGAATTGTTGTAATGAAATAATTGGTGCCGAAGTAGACTTATATTTACGACTTGATATGCTATCAAACTTATTGGTGTCGACCTCTTTCAGTGCTTCCAACTCTTTACTGAACAAACATTTATGGTTTTCTTCGAGTATGTATTCCCAGCTCCGGTACTTCTCCGAGTGCTCCGAGTCATTGGTGTCCGATGTGTTACAACTCGACGATTGTAGACTCATATCCTCTTCACCACTACTGCTGGAACCGCTTGTTATGATATTTCTATTAAACAAAATAAATTACATTCAATCAGTTGAACATTAGTTAACATTTAAATGTTAAGTTATTTCCTATATTTTAAATATTAATTTTGTTATTAGTATTTACAATATATTAGACAATACAAACAATAATTAGATTATAACTTACTGTATATTGTAATTAGTATGCAAAGCATATTGCAATTTAAAAGAAAATTTAAAGTTTAACTAAATTATGAAAAATATTGACAACCTTTTACTACCAAAAATACAATACATTGAATAATGTTTTTTATAAACACATATAAAGCTTACATAACATATTGTGTGTTACTAATTAGCATAGCTTCCGATTATATTATAAATTATATGCCATTGAATTTTCTAATTGTTTGTAAGATATTAAAGTAATACAAATAATTAACAATAGTTTTGCATACAATAGGATATCGACATACGAAACACGGTTTGCTATGAATTGGTAGTCATTCATTACAAATATCATTTTTTCCACTTTAAAAAACACTATTATAATTTGTATTATCTACTGTTTTGTACTATTTCTAAGTTCATAATTATTGTTTTTTATTTATAAAATATCAATAAATTGGTTGTAATAAACACTCAGATAACTGTATTATTCAGTAGCATAAAGGTTAACAAAATAAGTATATAAATTAAATTATGCAAACATAAGGAAATGGTTACTCATTTTAAATTCATTAGTTTTTCTCTGCAAATCATTTGTATTTAAATAATGTTTAATATCGAAGATCTTCACAATCAATAAACAAAAATCTAATAAACAGTTATATAAAAAACAATAATTGCTTTTCGTTAACACATATTGTAATTAAATTTAATATTATTCATGCAAAATGTATTAAATTTAAATCACACAATATTATAATTTTAGTATTATATTTAATTATTCTATTTTCTAAACATAATTAATAAAAAATATTGTTTTAGTAAATGTTTAATATGAAAAAAAAACATTTTTGAAAAACATTTGGCACTAATTATATGATATACTTTAGTTGACTGACCTGTTCTCGTGAATCAATGATTTGCGATGAATAGCCAGCGCGAGAAAGTTGGCTCCAAAACAATGATTATCACAATCATCGCAATTGTTTAGGTAATTGTTTTTGGCATTTATGACTTCTGTATATCGTTTAAGTTTATCTGTTAGTGTCATCAAACTTGCTGTTGAATTATTGGAAGCAAACAACTCTTGGATCATATCTTCCTCCTCGTGATCGACAACACTGATACCCATCAACAGCGCCCACTGATCCCGATTATCGGTTGCCGATAGAGTCAATTCGTGACAAATGGGATCACCAATGAATCCGTTCTCCTGTTGTCTCATTATACTACAGTTCCTTCTGAGTAAAGGCTTGTGATTATGATCTATTGTTGACGGCTTTGAGCACAGGTTTATAATTTTAGGCGAACGGCTATTATTACTATTATTACTTGAATTATTATTATTGCTGTTATTATTACAGCTACTGTTGCTATGATTGCTATTATTAAGATGATTACAATTATTATTATTACAATTTTGATTAAGCGGCACCTGACGCAAACTTATCCATTGACCACAAGTGGCCACTTTGACTGTTACGGGACCACCATCTGTGTTGAGCTTCAGATGGGCTAATATGATGTTAACGTTATTCAAGTTTTCACACTTTCTATCACTTAAAAGCTTAAACATCGATAATATGCTGTTCTTTAAGTAATGGTTTTTAGTTTCAATACAACCTAATTCTTGTTCGAGTATTGAACTGAAATTTGATTTAATAATTGGCGCATATTTTGTGCCATTTATTAGACATAATACCAGCTCTGACTCAGACAACACCTCCACACAGACCGCAGAATTGATGAATGAATTGCTAATAGCTATCTGACAGTGACTGACAGCACTTGTCATGTCTACCAAATGGATGAGACGTTCGTTGACCGGAACTGTTAGATATTGTGATCTATTAATCACATTTCGGGCGTTAAAACCTCCCGAAGCAATCATATCCAAGTGTTTCAATGACGAACAGTTATTGAATAAAATATCCAAATTATTGCCTTAAAGTATAAATTAAATTAATTTAATATTTTATTAGTTATATATTTTTTTTATTGAATAACGTTTTTGAATAAATAAATTAATTTCATAAAACAATTTGCGGTAAAAGTAGATGTTTACTATAATTGGTGTTTAATGACTGTATATTGCATGGGTTATTATTATATTTAATGGCATTATTATGCATTTAATTATATAAATCTAAAAAATATTAAATGATGCCTTTAAGTCAAATAATTGATATCTTTCTAAAACAACATCTAATAAATATTAAAATAGTAAACTAATTGATTATAGATATGATATAAAAAAAGATATTTATGTTATTTGATGGCATTACTAAAATGATTATAATTTAAAAATAATTTCAATTATATGGATATTGAAAATAAATTGCAAACATATTTGGGACACACATTGAGTTTTAAAACAAATAATAACCTAATTTTACAATTAATCCGTAAATCGTGTGATTATTGTCTAAATGAAAACGTATTATATTATTATTATTAGGAAAACTTTGAAGAAATAATTGGTTTCTATTTGATTAAAATATATGAGTGAATGTATTTGAATAGTAACTTATTATTAATTGTTTAACAAAATATAAATAAAATAGTGAATCGGTTTGATACCAGTATTTTGTTTACAATAGTTAATTTGTGTATTCAATTTTACAAAAACTATTTCACAATTTGTTAATAAAAAAAATATTTATAAAAAGCAATAACAACATTATCTATACATTGACATCACGCTTGAATAATATTGATATAAAAATAATAAAATTAATTATTAGTTTCGTTTTATAAATTACTTAAATAATACTAAACGCTCTCTTTCTCATCATTTTAATACAAATTATTGTATTTGAATTGCAACACAAAAGAAGATGTTTTTATTTTATTTTACTATTAATTATTTTTCATATTCACAGATCTCTTATCTATTGAAGTCATAAATATTCAATCATTTCGTATAACATAATAATATAGCAATAAATCACAACTACTTTCTCAAAGATAGACTATAGTTATATACATACAGTTTATGCCGTGAAATAGAGATTTCCAAATCAGATAAGTTTTGGTTTGCATTTTAAATATTTAATAGCTTTGAAGATCTATTCAAAATTTAAATCTTATTCAATAGTAAGTAAAATATTTAAATTGAATTAAACTAAACCATTGATTTGTCTAAAAAAAATGTATTTCCTGTAAGTCGTTAGTCTTTTTTTTCTAAAGCATTCTCTAAACTTAACCTTAACTGAAAAACTTAGACAACAAAATATTTTTGGGCTTTCATTATATTATATCAGATATTTTTAGTATATTTCACGTTTTCTTTCATGAAAATCATGAGAAAAAGGGAGAGAGAAAAGAAATATAATAAAAATATTTTTGTTAGTCAGGAATTTATTTCATAATAAGAGAGAGAGAAAGAAAAAGAGAGAGAAAAGAGAGAGAGAGAGAGAGAGAGAGAGAGAGAGAGAGAGAGAGAGAGCGATTAATAAAGGGAAAGGCATGACAACAAATATGGTTTTTAATAAAATATTTGCAAAATTACTTTTAGGCAAAACCGTATGTTATTGGTTAACCTTAAATAAAACTTATTATATAATATGTAGTAATATATCAACAAAAAAAAAAGATAATTGGCAATTTAATATAACAAAAATTGCATACTACCGGGCATTTTCAATAAATATATAAGTAATTTACAAACATTAATATATTGAGAAAACTGAGTCAAAATTGTTTTATTTACATAAATTATCTAACAATGTGTGTGTGTGTGTCCGACCACTATTTATACAAAACGGTAGCAAAATTATTTATATGAATAGTAGATAATTATCTAAAATGAAAACCATTTTTTAACCAAATTACTTATTAATTTTAATATAACATTTTAAAAATGTTTTAATTGTGTTTTTTGTATAAAATTATGTATTAAATATTTACTTTTAATACTATAAAATGTCTTAAAGTAAAATTTTTCTATTTAATTTTTATGTATTGTTTTATAATAAACGATGATATGATACATAATTGTAGTCGCAATTAAAATATATTAAATTAAATTAAAAACATCATTGTATAATCTAAAATAAAATATCTAAAATAGTTGTTAATACAAGAAACTAGTTTCAAAACATTAGTTTGTATTTTATTACACTATCAATATTTATATTATTATTATACAATTATTCAGTACAACGTTAGTATAACTATGTTTATTATCTATTGGTAATAGACTATAAAATTTATTTAATATTTAACGATTGACTATATTTTTTTAAATGTTAGCCATAATATATTTAGTGGTTTGTTAACCCTTATACAAATGTAGATATAAATTGTATACTTTTATTATTTTATTTTTGCTAATTTTAAAATGCTATCCATTGTGTTATTATCTTGATAATAAATTTAATCACTTTTAGGAAATGTTAAATTTGGAAACATTAATGTTTTGTTTCATTTAATTTAATTATTTAGATTGTTTTCAATACAAATGTCAGATTAAATTTTAATAAAATTGTGTATTTTTATCATACTATCTATAAATGGCTAAAAACAGTAAATTTATAACACATTTTCTAAAAATAGTGTCAATATTTCAATAAAAAATAATTAAATTTTTGTATGCAATTGTATTTTTATCAAATCAAATATATTGATAAATCAACACAAAACTAAAACTAACAATAAATTTCATATATACAGGTAATATAAAAATAAATTTAGTATTTAAAATAACATATAATAAAATTTAATTAAATTAATTAAAATTTTGGTTATTATCGCAAAGGCAATGTTATTAATTAATAAAATACTATTAAATGCAATAAACATAATACCAATTCACATAAAAAATAATTATCTTATATAATAAACATTGAATTAAATATCTAAATAGCAAAACAAGTCATTTTTTAATTATATTATAAAAGTTATTTAGCATGTTGTTAATTTAAAATTTTTAATTAATTTTTTATATATAAAAACTTAATTAAATCTTAAAATAATTTATTTTTCTATAGTTTAAATAATCTGTAAATTATAGGGGTTTCATACTATTATGTTTATTGTATTGATAATTATATCAATTGACGAACAGATCAATTCATATCAAATGTTTAGTTATAATATATTATGTCATAAAAAGGCAATTATTTAGTTATCAATTGAATGAATGAGCTATTGATTCACACACTTATAGTCTGTGTATTTAATGTTTTTTGGCTCAGGTATGTACTGTTCTCATGAGACAAATTTTATGCTAATTTCATGTCGAGTTATATGAAAGAGAGAGAGAGAGAGAGAGAGAGACTTAAAGTATAAAACAAACAGAAGTGGATTGATGTTTACTGTCATTTGTTAGCAATGACTTTATCATAAAAAATATCTTTTTTTATAAAATTATGTTTGAATACTACACTGTATTATACTGTAATATTAAACATTTGTTTCGCAATATAATAGACAAAATAATTGTCGAAAAAATATAACAACAAATCTCTCTATTATAAACTTCTAAGAGTTTAATTGAGTTTTAATTTTTTTCATAAACTTATTTTGATTGTATATTATATAATAAAAAAAATGAATTAAGAAAATTATAAATATACAGTATATACACCAATGAATCATTTATCTGAAAAATATTAATCTTTTGAAATACAATTGTAACTCATTTGTCAAAACATCAAATATAAAAGCAATAAAAATAAACATTAATTTGCAAATCAATTGTTTTATATTTCAATACTTTAACAATTGATAAGTTTAGCAGTGAAGGACATACCTGTTATTAGTTTTTCATCAAAACAATTGTTGCTAATGTCGAGCACCTGTAGGTGTTGGCAACACTTGAACAGTGGTATTGTGGTCATAGAGTTGCTGTGGAGGACAAGTGTGTGAAGACTTGTACAGCCATTAAAGTGACTCAATTGACTCAAATGATTGCCACTTATATTAACATATTTTAATTGACTACCGTTTAAATCAATTTTATTGCACTCATTATTAATAATAATATTAATATGATTTGTATTATTATTGGATAATTCATTAGTTGTTGACTTGAAATCACTATTAACTGACTGATAGCTTAGGTTTAAATCCGTTAGTGAGGGAAATGAGTCTATGATTTTGTTGACCAATGTTTGATTGATTGTCAGCCGATTGAAACTTGCAATCAATTTTGACAATAAATTATTGTTTAAATTATTACCAATTTTCTCCACATTGTTGTGCGATATATTCAATATTAACAAACTGTAGTAATAAAATGTGAAATATATGTTAATTATCAATTTAAATGCAAAATTTATTTGCTATTGTAAAATATCTAATAAAACTTAAAATAAATGAGTTTGTGTTTTAAAAAATAATATATTTTGCATAATATAATGTATTAATGAGTAATAAATTTAACTTAAAATACTTATAATTATTTTATAAAACAATTTAATTTATAAATAAATATTATCATCCAATATAATCTGTATAAAATTTAATTTATATATATATTAAACAATAAATAATTAAAATATTTCTAAAATATATTTTTTGGAATATTTTTTTTATAAATTTTTATATTATACTTGTCGTGGCGTAAAATATGGTATGAATTATAAAAAACAATTGAAATGAATTGCAGTCGATATGTTGAGTGTAAATGAAAAAACTTTATTTAAAACTTTATTATTGAAAATACATTTGATATGAAATATTTGTATTTCATATATGTTATGATGTCTATAAGCATAGACTATGGTATACAATGCCCTCGTATCTATTGTTTGACTTACATTTATATAGGGTTTAAGTATATAATAAAATGTATTGAATGATTGACCACTGGAAGGTCAGTTTGACCCACATTTCAAAGTGTGGTCTTATTTTTAGAAATATGTTTGATATCTGTGTATAAGATATAATTGATATGAATGTATGTGTGTTTGTGTATGTATGTGACCATAGCTTTAATTGATATTTTAAGTTATAAAAAGTGATAAAAGGGGTTCATAGGGTTGTTTGGGAGATACCGACAATAGGTTTCCAGGAATGGTTAGTGGAAAGTATGGGAACATTGATAGGAATTTAGGTATAATTTACTTTTATTAGTTTTTCCCATTAAAATAACTTTTCTATATTTACATCCCTGGGTTTTATGACATGTCTTCGGGTATGTATGGTCTGAGTTTGGATATATGGTATGTGTCGGTACTTTTGCCTTTCTTATCACAATTTAGTACATATGATATATTGGATAATTTCTTTATAACTTTGTATGGCCCACACATTAATGGATCTAACTTTTTACGCGATATCTTATTTTTATAGTCGACTAATACTAGGTCTCCTACATTAAATTCAACTGGATTATGATGTCTATCATAATATGATTTATTCACTGTATGACTATCTAATGAATTTTTAAATGCAATTTTTCGCGCCTGATCTACTGTAATGTCAGATCCATACATGTAGTGGTAAAATGGTTTGACTCCAAATAATAAATAGTTTGGAGTGTATTGTGTGGTTGAATGTACTGTATTGTTGTATTCGTGTGTACAATGGTTTAGCAATTTTGGCCAACAAATTGATTGATTATTATCATTGATTTTACAGCGAAGTCTAGTAACTAATGTTTGGTTTATACGTTCGCATAACCCATTAGATTGCGGGCAATTTGTTGTAATAAACATGATTTTAATGTTGTGTTTTTCAAGAAAATTACAAAATTCATTGCTTTTGATACCTGTGTACCTGTCGGCCAGAATTAGTTTTGGTTTATGTGTTTGACAAACATTTTTGATTAATTGTATAAAATCCTTAGCACTTTGAGTACTGGAAGCGGTAGTCCATAGGAAGCGACTGAAGTTATCAATAGCTACATGAATATACTGTTTCTTTGAGTTATACCCGGCCAGACCACCGACTGTATCAATGGATATGATATCAAACGGTTGCTGTGCCGGACCTATTTGGGATAGTGATCCCAACTTTTGCTTTCTATTAATTTTATTTGTTTGACAAACTAAACATTTAGTTAAATAATCATTGATATGATTGTATATATTTTTGAAATAATATGCGCTACAAATCAATTGTGTCATAGCGTGAGCACCTATATGACCATAATTTTTATGAACAATACTTAATAGTCTAGGGATGAGAGGGTCGGGTATGTATATACGTTTGGTGTCAGCCTTTTGTCTGATTATGATATTGTTTTCAATAATACAATGTTTGGGTAATGTTTTAATGAATTGTTTTTGTGTTTTAACTATTATGTCTGTAGTTATGATATTTATTGGTAATGTTTGACAATTATCTGTTAGCTCTAATATATTGAGAAATTTTGTGGTACAGTATTTATCATTACCTTCGAGTACAGGGTTTCTACTCAATAGGTCTGCACCGATATTAGTTTTACCAGTAATATACCTGACATCAGGATTATACTGTCCTATCCTGAGAGCCCAATTGAACAAACGTGTTGTCGGTTTTTTAATTGAGTTTAACCACTTTAATGGGTTATGGTCTGAGTATACAATCACTTGATTGCCGTAGAGATAATGATGCCAGTAGTCAAGCGCCTGAACTAGTGCTAAACACTCAAGCTCTGAGACATTATAATTTTTCTGATAGTTTAATAACTTACGAGAGAAGTAGCCTATAGGGTGTAGTTTACTGTCACTTTGCATCTGCTTAAGCACGGCTCCGGTACCTATTTTGCTGGCATCTGTATAGAGTATGCACTCTTTATTTGAGTCATATATAGATAAGACTGGTTTGTTTGTTAGGTATGTTTTAACCCAATTGAATGAATTTTCACAATCGGTATCCCATTTAAATTGTGTATCTTTTTTAAGTAGATTATATAATGGGTTTAGTTGTTTGCATGCATTTGGTATGAATTTATAATAGAAATTTATTTTTCCTAAAAATTGTTGCAATTGTTTAACTGTATTTGGCTTAGGGAAACTTTTAATTGCGATAATGTTATCATTTATTGGTGTGTATTTGTTTTTAGTTATGTAATGACCTAAATATTGTACTGTATTTTTTGCAAATTTACATTTTGTTAATTTTAATTTTATGTTTTCGCACTGTAATGCATTTAATGTTTTCTCAATATGTTTTATGTGATCAGTTAATGATTTTGAATGTATTATGATATCATCTAAATAATTATGAGCAAAATTATTTAAATTATGTTTAATTAATATGTTTTGGATAACTCTCTGGAAAATCATAGGGGAGTTCCTGAAGCCGAACGGCATAGTTAACCACTCGTAGTGTTGATTTGTTGTGACAAATGCTGTCTTATGTATATCTTTTTGATCAACTCTTATGTGCCAAAACCCACTAGTTATGTCTAGGGTTGTGAAATACTCACAATCTATTAGTTTGTCTACAATGTCATTGAATAGCGGGAACGGGAAATTGTCGGGAATTGTAATTTTGTTTAGTTTCCTATAGTCTATGGTTAACCGGCTTTTTGTACCCTCGTCTTTTTTGTAAGCGAGAGTTATAGGGAAACTGTATGGACTGACACTTTTCCTAATGAATCCTTTTTCTAGTAATTTATCGATTTGGTCATCGATTACCTGTTGATCCGATGGTGAGCACCGATACGGACGTAAATTTATTGGGACATTGTTTGTGATATTTATTGTGCATTTTTCAGTGTTTATTAACCCGATGTCGAATTTATCAATTGAGAATATGTTTGAATGTTTGGTTAGGATTGCATGCAATTTGTTTTGCTGATCACTGTTTAAATTGTTTGAGATAAGCATCTCATTGGTATTTATGTGACAATTATTGTCAATGCATTGATTTTTTGTATAATTTGATAATATCTCATCTGTTTGTGTGATATTATTGTTTGTGAATGTTTGTATAATCTGATAATTGCTATTCATATGTAAATTGAATTTTTTTATTAAATCTAAACCTAATAGAAAATTATGGTTAGATTTTTGAATGACATATACTGTACATTCATGAGTTAGTGAACCTATGGTTAATGTAATATTTACGAGACATAAACACGAATTTGAATTATTAATAGTTTTGAAATGTGTTGTCTGTTTATTAAATGGTAGTTTAAACTGTTTAACTATTTGATCACTAATGACACTAACATTAGCTCCGGGATCAAAAATGATATGAAATATTTGTTTATTAATAATGGCATAAATTTTGATAAGTTTTTGATGATTAGGTCTCTTATTTAGTTTAAATGTATTGAATTTATGTCATTTTCGGCAGACTCTGTGATGTCATTATTGACTTCAAAATTGTTAATTTTTTTAGCATTAGTTGTCTGTGTTGTGTTAGGTTTGCCTTTGTTTAGACACTCATTAGACCAGTGATACCGGCCTTTAAGTCCCAGTTTCTCACAGATAAAACAAGGGGATAGGGGTTTGCGTTTCGGTTTATCTGATTTTTGGTCATATCTTTGCTTTGCTATTGGTTTGATTGACACAGTATTTGATTTAGCAATTGATTGGAAGCGCTTAAAGTTATTTTCTGCAGTTTTTGCTATTGTATAAAAATCTGCAAATGTTTTTGGTTTCACAGCTGTAAAACATTCAACCATTTTTGGGTGCAAATTATGGATCATTAAGGGAATCATCTGAGACTCAGTTAGTTTTGCCGCTACACCTAATCGTCGCTTAGCTTCAAAGTACTCTTTTATGCCTTGGCTTACATCATATTTTAAGTTTACAAACTCTACAATAGGTTCAATAGATTCAATGCCGAATCTGTACAGTAATTTGTTTTTGATTGATTCAAAACTTTGGTTATCGAAGTTTTCGATATACCAATTGAGAGCATCATCTTCGAGATGATTACCTAATATAATAGCCCTATCACTGTCTGTCCACTTATAATATTTTGCTATCATTTCATAGCGTTTAAACCAATTTTCTATTGAGATTTTATCTCCTAAACCTTTATATACTTGAATCTTAGGCTTACTGTTTGATGGCTTGATATGCGATGAATCGTAAATCTCGGTGTCGGAGCTGTCCTCGATGTCCACCAATTGCGTTGTTGGGTGAGTGTTGTCATTGTTTTGTGGATCATCGTCTTGTGGAGGTCTGTTGGGTGTTGTTGTGTTTGTTTGGCTCATCGGTTGTGTTGTTGTTGGTGTCGGTGCTGTTTGAGTTGACTGTCGAGTGTTTCTCTTCGGTGCCATTCTTCAGGAGTGCGATGATTGCAGCGATTGTTTGCTCGTCGATATGTTTATCACTTTTGTCAATAGCTTTCACTATTTCTTCGGCTGATCTAATAGTTAGGTCGACGGCAACTGTTGGCACAACAAGTTTTTTACCGATTCTGTATAGTCTACTGAATATACCGGCGCTTACAATACAACTTGCAGTTAACAATAATATAAAAACTGATGCACTAATGAAAACTTTTAAATTCATTGATAGGGATTGTGGTCACAATCCTGCCGACTATATGTCGTGGCGTAAAATATGGTATGAATTATAAAAAACAATTGAAATGAATTGCAGTCGATATGTTGAGTGTAAATGAAAAAACTTTATTTAAAACTTTATTATTGAAAATACATTTGATATGAAATATTTGTATTTCATATATGTTATGATGTCTATAAGCATAGACTATGGTATACAATGCCCTCGTATCTATTGTTTGACTTACATTTATATAGGGTTTAAGTATATAATAAAATGTATTGAATGATTGACCACTGGAAGGTCAGTTTGACCCACATTTCAAAGTGTGGTCTTATTTTTAGAAATATGTTTGATATCTGTGTATAAGATATAATTGATATGAATGTATGTGTGTTTGTGTATGTATGTGACCATAGCTTTAATTGATATTTTAAGTTATAAAATGTGATAAAAGGGGTTCATAGGGTTGTTTGGGAGATACCGACAATAGGTTTCCAGGAATGGTTAGTGGAAAGTATGGGAACATTGATAGGAATTTAGGTATAATTTACTTTTATTAGTTTTTCCCATTAAAATAACTTTTCTATATTTACATACCGATATTATCTAATCTTGGTTTTACATTTATACATTTGTTATATTTTGATTTTGTAGTTTTACTGTATTATTATTATGGCATAGTTAATATAATTAACGGTTTCATTAGTGTAATTATCAATTAAATTTTACAACTTTCAAATATTATGTATATCATAATATGTAATACCAACTAAATTAACTTTATATGAAAAGATTTTTATTAAAAACAAGTACTATCGATACAATATTTCCTAATTTGGTTTACTATCATTTAATGTAATCATAATTATCATTTAATGTATGTGTAATTGAATATTTTAATTTTGTTATTATATTTATTTTATTTCCTATATATTCTAAACCTAACATACATTAAATCTATTATTTGTTTTTATATGATATAATGAATTTTCATGTGATTAATCAAAACAAGTTGTAATCGATCTAAATGTCATTAATTAATACTAAATTGAAATATACTTAATAATAAATAAGATCACAAACAAACACAAACCAAATATATAGTATTTTTTAAAACTAAATTACAGTCAAATGATATTTTTTAAATAGACTAATAATGAATAAATTTTAGTTTAAATAAATAAAATTGTTTATTAATGGTTTAGAAGAGTACAGATTACTTACTTTTTTAAGTCATTAATTTCAATAGGAATTGAACTGAGCTGTGAGTTTGATAGATCTAATAGAGTTAGGGCACAAAAATCAGTTTTATCATTTGATATCACTTTTGTTATACAATGATAACCATTTGTCTTAGATGTACCAAATTTATTGATATTTTTATTATGTTTATCACAAATTTTATCATTATTATTTGTATTATTATTATTATTGTTATTAAGAGTAATGTCACCAAATGAGTCCAACTCTAATGAATCCATGGTTAACATAATTACTAATCAATCCAATTATGTATAGTTTTTTTTGTTTACAAATTAAATTTGTGAATTGTGATAAAAAAATAGATGAATGCGGAAAACATTAATTTTTATAAAAATTATGAAAATAAATTTTAATATCACTTTTTCTATTCAAACAAAAATTTGATGAATAGATAAAATTTTATGTTTTCACACAAACACTAACCAAATGTCAAACCAAAACATCAGTTGTTTTACTATGAGATCAGTTGTGTATAAATTTTTGTCTTATGATATAAAAATTTATGTAATAAGTAATTTAGTTTTACAAAAAATAATAAAAACTTAGAAATTATTTGCGGAATTATCACAAGACTTTCCACGATATTTATAATAACGAATTAACAACAAAAAAATTGTACAATATTTCAAAACTTTTACATTTGTCACATGAAAACAATGTATTAATTTTGGGATTTAGAAACAAAAATAATTATCAAATTTCTTTGCGTAGTAAAAAATTTAGCGTAATTTCCAAATTATATTTTACAATTTAACATATTGTAATATTTTTATAGATATATAAATTCATGTTATCTTATTAAATATTTTGAAAAATATATTATTCTTTTTAAAGTTAAAATTAATTTTTTATTATTATAGACAAAACACGTGATTACAGTTTTTTTCAACTGTCAGTAACTATTTAAGCAAACATTTGTATTTTGTTTGTATAAATAAAATATTATATAATAAATTTTATTTCATGTAGTGTGGGTTTATACTAAATCTTATAGATTGTTATATTAATTTATTATAAGTCATGAAAAAATGAATTTTATTATTATCATTACTTATATACTTTTTTAATAACTTTAAACTATTTTACTATACAATTGGTTGCACACAATTGAACACTAAGACAAATATTAACAAATAAATAGCAATTATCTTATATTTAAAATAATAATAACACAAAACAATAATCACTATTTGAAGTAAATCTGTGTTGAATCGGAAAGAGATTTTTTAAGTCAATCATCCTTTACTACAGGAGTTCATGATCTGCACTGAGAGCACATGTAGGTAGCAGTCAATTAATAGCCGTTCAAAACTATTTAAAAACGATAGACTTTTTGCACAAGTTTTTTAAGAGACAGAGAAAAGCTTTTGCGTTGAGCCAAATGTGTGCTTAAAATTAACTGAAATGTTCACTGATTGTGATCATACCATACGATGCGACAGGTGTTTACTGTATGCCAAACATAATACTGCTTGCAATCAGAACTACAATAAGTTAAGAGCGTTTGCTATGCAAGGAATGGCAGGTTTTTCCTCTCTTTCTCTCAGCGCCTGAGCTCCGAGTTCTTGAAATACCACAACTGGTGGCCGTATTTTGTATAATATATCAATGAATGAGAGAAAAACTTGGTTTGTTATACATTGAAATATTGCTTTGAGCTAAGGTTGGGTACAGTTGTAATGTACCGCTTGTTTAGCATAGAGACCAATACTTTAAAGTATTGTTTGATTTATTTAAAGGTATTGTTAAATGACATACAGTATCTCACAGTCATAGCTCAGACCTAAATATTTGGAATTTCAACGGCAATTGCATCATATTATTCTCTCTCTCTCTCTCTCTCTCTCTCTCTCTCTCTCTCTCTCTCTCTCTCTCTCTCTCTCTCTCTCTCTTTAAAAAATAATATAAAAATATTTACGTTGGATTTTCCTGTTTTGACCATATTTTTCGTTCATTTTATTGTTATATAATGCAAAACTATATGTATATTAAAATTATTAACATATTTTGCAAATAATTTCCTTTTAAATTATTTATTTCAGTATTTAAGATATAAATTTAATCATAAAATAATTTAACAAATCCAGTTACAAACAAAGTAACAAATCGAGTTAATAATATTAATTAATGTGAATTATTTTTTTAATAAATAAATTATATAATATAAGTATTAGCAATAAATTATTATTATTTTAAAAAATAATGGTCAATTTTGTCGTTAATTTATTTATTCAATTAAATCAGTTCAATTATTTTTTAGAAAAGACATAATATTAAATTATAATGAAAATACTAATAATATTATTATAAATTAAAACGATTTTTAAAGTTTTTCAATAGTAAATACAAATATAAAAATAATAATAAATGAAATTATTTTTTATGAGAGAAATATTTTTAGTGAAACCCAAATGTGAAAGCAGTTCCGTTTGGTATTCATTTATTGATAGAAATATTAGATAAATAGATATAAATTTTATTTGAAATGTGTTAAGAAACTCAACAAACATTTAGAGAATGTATGTATAAAATGCAATAGTTTAGCTAAATCCTCGTATATTATTATTATTATTATAACAAACCAAACAAAAAACTTATATATAATAGAGTACTGACTCCCAGTCCCCTATTACTAAACACACCACAATTTGGTATATCTTTTTTATGGATCATGACTCTGGGGCCAGTTATACACGGGGAACGTTCCCTTTACATTTTACACATACCTGAACCGACTTTCTAAACAATAAAAAGTATAATATAATAAACAAAATTCAATTTTGCTTCTGTATATCATCACTGTCTATCCCTCCAATAGATTTCATTAAACCATTATTATTATCCTTATTTTATATAATAACTCAAATAAGACGATGATATACTTGAGAAACAAAGATTTGAAATGTTATATACTGTATATAACGTTATATAAAATAAAAGTGAAACCAATTTTCTCTGACAAAACAATATTTCGCTCAATTGTTTTGTCATTTTTTTTTAATTCTAAACTTTATTTAAAGTCATTGTTCCGGAGTTCCTCTACCTGTGCTTTCATAACTGTATTGTCGTCTAAAAATATAAACAAATCATTCAACTATTTATATATTCAAGTCATCCGATTTCAACGGCAAATGTTTTTTTTCTAACAATATTTCTATGAAAACAAAATTTGTTGCTTTCAAAAATAGCAAAATAATAAAAGTCTATCAACATTATAATAAAGATAATAAATTAAACTTTCATTAATTATTTCTTTTATTAATTATTATTTTTTTACCTATATATATGTGTGTGTATAATATTTTTAAAATAAAATAATAATGTGTAATATAAAAACTGATTAATATATAATGAATTGTATTTATAGCTTATCAAAAATATTTATCAGATAATTAGGTGCTAACAATAAAATCTGTATGAAATCATGAAAAATCCTGAACTTATTGTATAAATATTAAATGGCATATCATATGATTTTCAAGCCCTTCACTGGTGGGCCATTCAATTCAAGTCATATTTGACACAATTGTTATATTAAAATAATAATATGTAGGCAAATGTTAAGCACCTTTATGTTAAGGGTTAGGCTATTTTAACAAAGAATAAAAAAAATTTTGAATAGATATCTAAAGTAAGTTTAATATATTATGGTATATATATATATGCTATATATATTACTAAATTCAAAAATATTTTTATCATTATATTTAAAGGTTAATGATAAAAATGCGTTCACCTAATGGTGTAACCCTTATATAATATAAATAAATGTAATGTTTGTGGCAAACGATAAGACAAACATCAATAGGTGGAGATTAGGGCTTTCAATAAAAATATAAAGCATTTACTATTCATTAAATGATAGTCTGATGAAAGCCTATTAATGGAAAATACTTTTTATATAAATATATTTGTTTTTATGTATCTTGAGTTATAAAATGCGGATTTTATTTTATACAATAAAAATAACTGAATTGTGTTTTACAATTTTGTATTAAGTTATAGAATAAATAATAGTTTAAAAGTTTAAAACTATTATTAATTTCAAACAATCAGTGTCTAACTATACATTATATACTTAGAGATGGGCAATTAGAAATTTTCTAATAAATTTGCCTAAGAAAATTTCTAGAAAGTTTCTCAAGGAATAAATTTCTATAAAAATGTTACTTTATCATTATACTATGGGATCCCCATATCTATAGCTATTGTAATAATGTACTGAAATACTCTACACTACTATATTAATGGGATTCTTATTCATAAAATTAATATAATTATCTAATTATAATTTTAGTTTTTGTATAATTTTATTTATAATTGATTTATATTTTTAATTTAATATAATTAAATGAATTATTTTTTTATTTTGAATATTAATTAAAATACTAATAATAAAATTGAGTTCATATTTATAGTTATAATGAATTGTTTCAAAATAACAAATATCGAGACAACAAAATTAATATTTGGATTTCATAGACATAAATTTCTTTTAGGAACTTTCCAGAACTTTCTCTATTATTTTAGAAATTTCTCTTTTTGCCAACTATATATATATATATATACTGCAAGTCATTGAATAGTATTAAATTATTTTATATAAAATTTAAAAAGATATATATTATATATAATTTTATCGTTTTTTGCGTTTTTAGATAAATTTAAGATTCGTAAATTATTTTTTTGTAGAACAAAAATTATAACATTATTTTTTATCGATATTTAAAAAACGTGAATTATATTAAACCTTATTAAATATGAATTAAAAAATGACATTTCTATAAAATTTAATAATAATTTAAATATTAAATTATATTATACAATAAACTATATGTAATAAAAATAAATTTATATAAAGAAAAAATAAATTATGAATTTTGTTATAATATTTTTTTTTAAAATATAATATCTTTATTATGAACAAGTTCCTTTTTTAAATTTTGCATTTGTAACTGTTAGTGTTTATATAATGTAATGTATTAAATTATTAATTGTTTTATTTATTATAAAATATATACTCATTGCTTATACTGTATATTAATTAAATAAAGTTGTTTTTGTAATTTAAATATACTTTATATTCAATTCGTGATAATTTATTTAAATATTTTGTTTATCAACAAAAATCTGCAAAAATATTAAAAATCTTACTTTTCTTTATTAGTTATTTTGCATTATTGAAAACAACAAACAAAATACATGTATGTTTAACATTAGTTTTGTTTTTTCGTTTTCATTAATATTTATTGTTATTAACATTGAGATAATTGAAAATCGTCTCATATTATTTAAATGTTTTTATTTCATTAATATTTTTTTTGAAAAATTATTTAAATCAGTAGCCGACACACATTTGCTAAATTGTATACTAAACACAAACAATAAAAAAAGTCTTTTTATTATTAAAGATTAGATCAAAAAATGAGAGGAAAATTACAGTAAATTCAATGATAATTCCTGTTTATTGAGTTTAAACTACATTACAATATAAAGTAAAGATTTATTTCAGCGTATCTTTTATATGTTAATGTTATACTATACTGTATTGTTATAGTACTCCGTATATTTCGTCATTATATAATATGTATTACATTTATAATACACGTTTTAAATATTATTTTAATGCTTTAATAATATAAACAATATATCGGAGGCTCAACACAAACACATAAAAGAAAAAAAGTTTATCAATCATTCATATGGTATATCTTATCTATTATCTAACCATAAAATAATGTTTAATATGTGGTCTCATCCAAACAAAATAAAAATAATTATGATATTTGATAAACAAATATCTAATGCACGTAATGTTCTCACTCTTCACTATTATATAAGCATAAAGTAATGCTTGAAATATAACAATACAATACTAAATATAGTGTTTATTAATAATAGTTTAATTGTAACAGTAATTGTATGACTGCTGATAACAAAATATTTCTATATAGTTGAACATTTGGAGCAAAATTTTTATTGTTAAATGTATTATAATAATGGATAGAAACTAATTTACATAAAAGAGTTGTTTTAATTAAAAATACGATTAAATTCTGTGTTAATAGGATATTATTTAAATAGACCTCAATTATTATATATTATTATTATAACATAATAATAATAATTATTATTATTATTATTTTGCTGAAAATTATGTATTTTTATGAAGTCTTATTGAAAATAATAGAAATTAACAAAAACTAAAATTGAAACATTTGTTGTAATAGTTAGCTTTGAATGACTTTGGGTTTTTTAATATATAAATTATTATAGTATAATATATAATAAGTTTTATGACACTATTTTCTTATAAATGTAAAAATAAGATATTTTGATGTATACGTACAGTATAACTTTACAGTAAGATTAAAATTATCACAATAAGCACTCAACTTAAGTTAAATAACTGCATATCTAATCACATTGTTATAACTTTTAAGGATATCATTTAATGAACAACTAATGATGTGATATATACTGTATAAACGTATAATAAATTATATAAAAATTTTTAAATTGTTTTGACATAACTGTCCTGATATTTGGTGCACCCCTGAGTCCAGAGTGCAATTAGAGTGCAAATATAAATGTAATATTTAAAAAATATAGATTATATAGTGTTTTAAAAATATGCTATTACTATATTATACATACGGTATATATATATATATATATATATATAGTATTATATGAATTATTATTGACTATTAAATATGTTTGTTCATTGTTTTATAATTTGATTTATAAGCATTTCTAAACTAAATATTACCTATTGATATAAAGTATAACTATGTTGAAGACCTATTTGGTGAACATAGGTATGCCTATCAATAACAGAGCCAAGCAGTAGACGCCGGCAGAGATGGTATGTGTTGTCTGTGTTGTTGTTTGACTGGTGAGAGTCGGCTAATACTTCGCGGATGAAGAAAACGTGACAACCGTTTAGTGATAAAGTCGTTTCATATTATATACCCAATGTTTATAGCAATAATCATGTGAAATGTTGCCATTAAACCAAACAAATGGATTTTTCTATTAAAAAATTGATATAAACATAAAGTGAAAGTAACCCATACTAAAGGAAACTGGTATTTGAGGTAATGGCAGAAATTTAATTATAAATATTTCAATACATTTCCAATTCCTAAATAGGCATACATTTCCCTCTCTGGTGTAATGTCTGTGAAACAATGTGAAGGACTTTTGCAGCAAATCCAAGGACTCGACTACTAATGAGGAGTCAATTTCTAACTGATTTTTTTGCATACAAATTGTTACTGACGTCGATATTCAATGTCTGACTGATTAACAAAACGACTGATCACTTATTTTGTATAACATATGTATTGAATTTATTTTCTTGGTTTAACTAATTAACTGATTGTTTTAATCAATTGTGTGATATGTATATAACAGAAAATAGTATCCCATAAAATGGGAATAAATTAAGTTACGACTATTATGAAATATAATTGTTGTCCAGGTTTTCGTTAACTTATAAAATATATAATATAGTGTGATATGCAAAGTGTGATATAATTTTATTTACTAAATAATGTCCGTAATATCAGTTGGCAAATGTATGACAAGTAGATTGCAATTAGCGGTCAATCGACACAATATATGGTGCAAAACATTGAAACAATTGGATGAAAGCAATCATCACAAACTGACATTCAGGTCATACCATAATTACGGTGACAACAGTAATACCAGTAATACTAGTGATGACAATCACAGCACCGGCAGATCAGCCAAAAAACAAAGACCTGACTCATCGCGTGAGTTGTCATTATTATTATATTATTAAATATTTATTTATTATTCAAATAAGCCATAACTACCTGTTTGTTTGATTCAAGTTATCTCCAACTCATACCTCCCCCAAAGTCAATTAGATCCGTCTATGGGATGCCAAACCTATCTATTAATTTGATTTTATGTTTATTTTACACACTTTATTTGACAACTACTGTAATCTTTAAGAAAAAAAACAATTTTCTCAGACAAACAAACATCAGATTCTCTGTCTTCACTCTCTTTGTATGTCTTAAGTAGTCCTTAAGTGTAACTTAGGTTTAATCTGTGAGAGAATACATCTCAGGTCTCTCTCACTCACTTTCTATCCCTGTCCTCTCTATCTCTATACTTATATTATGTAATGTTTATACCATTTAGCAGAAATGTGTGGGAATTATTAGACTAGTTTTTTAAAGTTTTATATTTAATGATAAACTATTCACTCATTCACTCTCTACTGATTTTTATTAATAAGTGTTTTATACGAATGTTTAGTGTAGTGTATTGTCTCACTGAATGAGTGCCAAAATTGTGGGAAATTACTAATCGTGTGTAACATTGAATTCACTTTTCACATGTTTGGATGACTTGAGTCTCATTTTCTCATCACTTTATAGTTTATTCATATTTTTATGAATTTTTTATTATTATAAAAGAGAGAAACAAAAATATTGTTAATTTAATTATGAAATAACTCTTTTTGTTTTACATTTTGCAATTAAACTTTTATCAAAAACAATTTATTTTTACTTTTTATGTCTCATTATGTAATACAATGTTAATAACCATATCGTATACAAAAATCATTTTTATAATTATATAATTTAAAAAGTAAATTAAATCTCATTTTTTTATTCAACTAGAAATTAAAATGTTTTCTTTAAAAATTTCTCATATATTGTTTCAAATAATTATATCTCTGTTTATAACAAGTAAATCATAGACATCTCTCTGACCCAAAAAAAGTTATTTTTATATTTATACTAATTTAATTATATAATATAATATTTAAAATTTATTTATATTTAGTTATTGTATTAATTTATCTAAATAATTAATTTTTATCTTATAATGTAATATATTGTATATTTGTAAATTTATAACTAAATAAAATATTTTAATAGATTAAAAAAACATTTAAAAGATTAAAAATAATAATCGTATTTAATTTGATTATAAACTTTATTTTGAATTATGCTGAATTGCATAATTCAAACAATTATTTAATTTTAAATTTATCTTTTATTAAAAACTAAATTTAAATAGATATGATTTAATAAATTAATTAAATTATTATTAGAAAAACTATAAATACTTTGCTAGTTTTGTTTTAAATATATTGCATTATTTTCCTATAATGTATTTTTTAATAAAGTAACAAAATAAACTTATAAAAGCAATAAAATTATTATAATGTTATTGTTTCAATAATTGGATTAACTGATAATTTAAACATTAAATATAAATCTATTTTTAGTAAATAAATTTTTTATTTGTATTAAAATTATTAGGTTCTGAGCACTGGTATACCGATTATCCCATATCACTGATAGGCAAACGCCAGTCACCCATTAATATTCAAACAAACAAATGTCTGCTAAATAATAGAGATCTTGAGTTAAAGCCATTAATTATTAAATATCCAAAAGAGTTGACTGATTTGGTCCTAAAGAATCCAAGAGATGACAAATTCTTCGGTTGGAGAGTTGATGTCTTCAATGAAAATGATATTTCAAGTATATATTCAAATGTTTTACAATAAGTGCTTAATTGTATAATTATTGTAATAATTAATACCTGATATAATATTATTACTATATAACTATATAATATTAATTGATTTTGACATATTTGACTTAATTCACTTCTAATTAATTATAAACATTTAAAAACAGTTTTTTGTCTATTTTAATAAACTTTTGTTTTCGTAATAAATTAAATAACTTTAATTAATTAATATATTGTAATTTATTTATATTGAAATGAAAATAGGATTAATTGATTTCTTAACGCTTAACTTAATAGTACAAATAAAATAAAATAATTGTATTATTTGACATTAATTAAGCAATTAATTTTATTTCTGTGACAATTAGTTTTATAAAAGAATTTTATTATATGAAAATAATTTTTTAAATAAAATAGTTGTTTAAAAATAGGGAAACATTATGTTATTAACTAATTATTATTTATTTGATGACAACTAGCACTAAGTGGTGGACCACTTGATCACAACTACCGTTTGGCACAATTTCACTGTCATTGGGGAAAGTCATGCAACTGTGGCTCTGAACACACCATTGATGACAAACAATACTCGGCTGAAGTAAGTCTTTACTAGACTTAGTTTTGGTCTTTAATTTTGACGGCGTTTTTGTTTTAATAACAATACATTTAGTGATTAATAAATCTAAAGTTTGTTTGTTTCCTTCATTGATCACTAACTAAAGTAAAATAAATCTCAATTAATAGTTTTTAAAATAAACATTTTTTATTTTAATTGTATAACACAAATTTATAAACTATAAAATTTTTATTATTAGTAAACTTTTAAGTCTAATAAATATAATATCAATAGATATTTTAAGTTGAATACATGAAAACATATAAAAAGAAATATGAAAAAACAAAATATACTCATAAAACATATATAAATTAATTTATAATTTTTAATAACATTATTATGAAAATATAATTATAAAAAAATCAAATACCGGGTAATTAACTAATAATTTCTATAATTATTAAAAACAGTTGCATTTTGTCTTCTGGAACACCGATTTATATACCAGTCCTCAGGAGGCACTCCATTCACCACATGGTCTGTCAGTTTTAGCCGTATTTCTTGAATCTTGTGATAAACCAAATGAAGAGATGTCAAAATTGACTCAACTTATGCCACAAATTACATATAAGGGTCAGAAGATTGTCGTCAAAGAAGCCATTAATATCTCAAATCTGTTGCCAACTGAGCGCTCGTATTGGACTTACAGCGGGTCTCTGACAACACCACCTCTTTGGGAAACAGTTGAGTGGATTGTCTTCAAACATCCGATCCGTTGTACTCAACAACAGGTAATTCAAAAGTTTTAAAACTAATAAAACAATTATTTAAATATTAACTAATAATAATTGTATAATTGAATAGATCGATACATTTCGACAATTGTCTTATTATTCATTATCTGATGGACAGTCATATGAAGCTAATGGTTATGAATGCAATATTAACGACAATTATCGGACACAACAACCACTAAATGATCGGACAGTTATTTTTGTTAATAAAAGCAAATCAATTAACTAATTAAAAAAACATTAAAAACATTAAAAAAATGTTAAATCAATTTAATAAAATACTATTAAATAAAATGTAATTAAATAAATATATGTATAATAAAATACAATACAATTATTACCATGGATAAATTATTAATATAATATTCATACAGTATAAATGTCTATAAATAGAAAGATTATATTTGATTATGATTGTTCATGTATGACCATGGTCATTTTTAAATTGTAATAGTATTGACAAATTTTAAACTAAAACAAACAATTAATTAATGTTTTTTACTTAAAAGATAATTTGAAAAACATTTAATAATAATAATTGTGTCAAACAATTGATATAATCGATGACCACATTAAAAGTCAATCACTTATCGATTAATTATTTTTAATTAAAATTTTAAACATTAGTTTAGATAAACATTTTTGACGTTATTTTTGTTTAAATGTTTGCATATTATTATTATTACAGACATTAAAGTGATAATTGCGTCAAACAATTGATTGATTGATACCATCGATGGCAACATTTAACTCAAGTCATCACCAGTCAGGAGGTGTTGTCCTCTTTGCCGGTGAACTCATACTTCTGTACGTCGATAAAGTGGACATTCAGTTTGATAACAAGTCATTGAATGTAAGTAATGTCACCATTAATTGGATCCAATAAGACATGAATTAAATGATTTATTAATGAATTGATGTGAATATCTTCAGTCCGTCGGTCGACTCTATCTAACGACTCATCGGATTGTTTTCACGAGTGGTTCTAATAATCAAAATATGCGGTCATTTTCGGCTCCATTTTACGCCATATATGACCTGTCACTCGAACAGCCGGTATTTGGCGCTAATTATATTAAAGGAAAGGTCAGACCCGAGTCACAGATCGATGGCCAGAATGGTGTGACGTTTAAGCTTCACTTCAAACACGGCGGTGCCATTGAGTTCGGTCAGGCTATGGATTCAGCGGCCAAACAGGCCTCGAGTGTGGCCCAAAACATGCACTTCCAGCCGCCGCCGCCATACACGACCACTGCTGGACAATACTATGAGGTTTTGTTTAGACTTTTATTTAATAATTTAAATGATATTTTGAGTGCAATTTCTGTCATTTTATTTATAATTAATTGTATTTCATGTGATGATAGGCACCGCCGTCTGTCTATCAACCGGCCTATAACTGTGGCTTTGCTTTACCGACTCAAGTATTTTCGACACCACCTCCGGCTGGTTTTATATACACAATGGAAGCGCCGCCACCCTATCCTGGACTCAATACAGCCCCACAACAGTGCCCGGCATATAATCAAATGGCGTTTCCCGCTTATGGACAGACACTGGCCGGTGATCCGTATCAAGTGTACCAAAATGGCAATGCATCGGCTTCGGCGCCACCATTGGCTCCACAACCGGCCGGTTTTGCGTTTGGCAATGAAAGGCCACCAACTTATGATGAGGCCATTAAAAAACATCAATAATTGACTACTAATTGCAGTTTTTTATTTTATTTTAACTTTTTGAGTTTCAAAACTCGGCACTGATTTTTAAAAATTATTATTACCGATAATTTGATATTTTTATATATTATAATATATGAATATTTTGATTATCTCATATTAAAGTGTTTAGTGTATTAATTGTATTCAATTAACAGTCTATTTGCCGGCAATTATTTGAATAATATGCATATAATGTTTGAAATATATAAATACAATATTATTGAATATAAACACTAATGTTATTTTTATACAAACTTTAAAAACTATTTGATTTACAATTATTTATTTTAATTTTCGGTAATATTATAATATAAATATAATAAATTTATATTTAATACTGTATAAACTTTATACTATAAAGTATATTACGATAATATTTACTATTTATTGTGTTATCTGATAAAACAAATTACATTTTCTTTAATTTGATAGAGTATTATATAATTTTTATATTTTCTATTGATGTAAAGTTTATATATTTGTGATTTAAACAATTAATTAATAAAATGTTATTACTTGTAATCCTTAATTTAATCTTTAATTACTAGAAGTATTAAATTTAATAATCTCTATAAAGATATTATCTGTTACTGACTTTTATTTATATTGTAGCGGAATAATAATAGATTATTTAAAACAATAGTTTTAAAACTGCATTTAATTATTATATGCTTATATAACTTATATGTTAAATGTTTTGACTACAGTTTATAATGTGTTAAATACATAGTATAACATGGGTTTAGTAGGTAAAATAGAATTTAAAGTTTAAAACAAAACAACTTTTATTAAATTAAATCCAAAAATAGGTAAAATAGAATTTAAAGTTTAAAACAAAACAACTTTTATTAAATTAAATCCAAAAATAGGTAAAATAGAATTTAAAGTTTAAAACAAAACAACTTTTATTAAATTAAATCCAAAAATAGGTAAAATAGAATTTAAAGTTTAAAACAAAACAACTTTTATTAAATTAAATCCAAAAATAGGTAAAATAGAATTTAAAGTTTAAAACAAAACAACTTTTATTAAATTAAATCCAAAAATAGGTAAAATAGAATTTAAAGTTTAAAACAAAACAACTTTTATTAAATTAAATCCAAAAATAGGTAAAATAGAATTTAAAGTTTAAAACAAAACAACTTTTATTAAATTAAATCCAAAAATAGGTAAAATAGAATTTAAAGTTTAAAACAAAACAACTTTTATTAAATTAAATCCAAAAATAGGTAAAATAGAATTTAAAGTTTAAAACAAAACAACTTTTATTAAATTAAATCCAAAAATAGGTAAAATAGAATTTAAAGTTTAAAACAAAACAACTTTTATTAAATTAAATCCAAAAATAGGTAAAATAGAATTTAAAGTTTAAAACAAAACAACTTTTATTAAATTAAATCCAAAAATAGGTAAAATAGAATTTAAAGTTTAAAACAAAACAACTTTTATTAAATTAAATCCAAAAATAGGTAAAATAGAATTTAAAGTTTAAAACAAAACAACTTTTATTAAATTAAATCCAAAAATAGGTAAAATAGAATTTAAAGTTTAAAACAAAACAACTTTTATTAAATTAAATCCAAAAATAGGTAAAATAGAATTTAAAGTTTAAAACAAAACAACTTTTATTAAATTAAATCCAAAAATAGGTAAAATAGAATTTAAAGTTTAAAACAAAACAACTTTTATTAAATTATATCCAAAAATAGGTAAAATAGAATTTAAAGTTTAAAACAAAACAACTTTTATTAAATTAAATCCAAAAATAGGTAAAATAGAATTTAAAATATAAAACAAAACAACTTTTATTAAATTAAATCCAAAAATAGGTAAAATAGAATTTAAAGTTTAAAACAAAACAACTTTTATTAAATTATATCCAAAAATAGGTAAAATAGAATTTAAAGTTTAAAACAAAACAACTTTTATTAAATTAAATCCAAAAATAGGTAAAATAGAATTTAAAACAAAACAACTTTTATTAAATTAAATCCAAAAATTAAAATATAAAACAAAACAACTTTTATTAAATTAAATCCAAAAATAGGTAAAATAGAATTTAAAGTTTAAAACAAAACAACTTTTATTAAATTATATCCAAAAATAGGTAAAATAGAATTTAAAGTTTAAAACAAAACAACTTTTATTAAATTAAAAAATAAAAATAGGTAAAATCGAATTTAAAATTTAAAACAAAACAACTTTTATTAAATTAAATCCAAAAATAGGTAAAATAGAATTTAAAGTTTAAAACAAAACAACTTTTATTAAATTAAAAAATAAAAATAGGTAAAATCGAATTTAAAATTTAAAACAAAACTTTTAATCGAATAAAATCGGCTGATAATCAATGTTAATTAATATTATTGATTATTGGCTAATTTTGGGTTTAAATATTCAAATGTAAAAATCAATAAATTTTTGCTAAATATGTAAAAGTGATAATTAATATTATTGGCTAATTTTGGGTTTAAAGTTTCAAATGTAAAAATTAATAAATATTTATTAAATATGTAAAAGTGATAATTAATATTATTGGCTAATTTTGGGTTTAAATATTCAAATGTAAAAATCAATAAATTTTTGCTAAATATGTAAAAGTGATAATTAATATTATTGGCTAATTTTGGGTTTAAATATTCAAATGTAAAAATCAATAAATTTTTGCTAAATATGTAAAAGTGATAATTAATATTATTGGCTAATTTTGGGTTTAAATATTCAAATGTAAAAATCAATAAATTTTTGTTAAATATGTAAAAGTGATAATTAATATTATTGGCTAATTTTGGGTTTAAATATTCAAATGTAAAAATCAATAAATTTTTGCTAAATATGTAAAAGTGATAATTAATATTATTGGCTAATTTTGGGTTTAAATATTCAAATGTAAAAATCAATAAATTTTTGCTAAATATGTAAAAGTGATAATTAATATTATTGGCTAATTTTGGGTTTAAATATTCAAAAATGTAAAAATCAATAAATTCAAATTTCAATAAATTTTTGCTAAATATGTAAAAGTGATAATTAATATTATTGGCTAATTTTGGGTTTAAATATTCAAATGTAAAAATCAATAAATTTTTGCTAAATATGTAAAAGTGATAATTAATATTATTGGCTAATTTTGGGTTTAAATATTCAAATGTAAAAATCAATAAATTTTTGTAAATATGTAAAAGTGATAATTAATATTATTGGCTAATTTTGGGTTTAAATATTCAAATGTAAAAATCAATAAATTTTTGCTAAATATGTAAAAGTGATAATTAATATTATTGGCTAATTTTGGGTTTAAATATTCAAATGTAAAAATCAATAAATTTTTGCTAAATATGTAAAAGTGATAATTAATATTATTGGCTAATTTTGGGTTTAAATATTCAAATGTAAAAATCAATAAATTTTTGCTAAATATGTAAAAGTGATAATTAATATTATTGGCTAATTTTGGGTTTAAATATTCAAATGTAAAAATCAATAAATTTTATTAAATATGTAAAAGTGATAATTAATATTATTGGCTAATTTTGGGTTTAAATATTCAAATGTAAAAATCAATAAATTTTTGCTAAATATGTAAAAGTGATAATTAATATTATTGGCTAATTTTGGGTTTAAATATTCAAATGTAAAAATCAATAAATTTTTGCTAAATATGTAAAAGTGATAATTAATATTATTGGCTAATTTTGGGTTTAAATTTCAAATGTAAAAATCAATAAATATTTATTAAATATGTAAAAGTGATAATTAATATTATTGGCTAATTTTGGGTTTAAATTTTCAAATGTAAAAATCAATAAATTTTTGCTAAATATGTAAAAGTGATAATTAATATTATTGGCTAATTTTGGGTTTAAATATTCAAATGTAAAAATCAATAAATTTTTGCTAAATATGTAAAAGTGATAATTAATATTATTGGCTAATTTTGGGTTTAAAGTTTCAAATGTAAAAATTAATAAATATTTATTAAATATGTAAAAGTGATAATTAATATTATTGGCTAATTTTGGGTTTAAATATTCAAATGTAAAAATCAATAAATTTTTGCTAAATATGTAAAAGTGATAATTAATATTATTGGCTAATTTTGGGTTTAAATTTCAAATGTAAAAATCAATAAATATTTATTAAATATGTAAAAGTGATAATTAATATTATTGGCTAATTTTGGGTTTAAATATTCAAATGTAAAAATCAATAAATTTTTATTAAATATGTAAAAGTGATAATTAATATTATTGGCTAATTTTGGGTTTAAATTTTCAAATYTAAAAATCAATAAATTTTTGTTAAATATGTAAAAGTGATAATTAATATTATTGGCTAATTTTGGGTTTAAATATTCAAATGTAAAAATCAATAAATTTTTGCTAAATATGTAAAAGTGATAATTAATATTATTGGCTAATTTTGGGTTTAAATTTTCAAAAATTAAAATCAATAAATTTTTGTTAAATATGTAAAAGTGATAATTAATATTATTGGCTAATTTTGGGTTTAAATATTCAAATGTAAAAATCAATAAATTTTTGCTAAATATGTAAAAGTGATAATTAATATTATTGGCTAATTTTGGGTTTAAATTTTCAAAAATTAAAATCAATAAATTTTTGTTAAATATGTAAAAGTGATAATTAATATTATTGGCTAATTTTGGGTTTAAAGTTTCAAATGTAAAAATTAATAAATATTTATTAAATATGTAAAAGTGATAATTAATATTATTGGCTAATTTTGGGTTTAAATATTCAAATGTAAAAATCAATAAATTTTTGCTAAATATGTAAAAGTGATAATTAATATTATTGGCTAATTTTGGGTTTAAATATTCAAATGTAAAAATCAATAAATTTTTGCTAAATATGTAAAAGTGATAATTAATATTATTGGCTAATTTTGGGTTTAAATATTCAAATGTAAAAATCAATAAATATTTATTAAATATGTAAAAGTGATAATTAATATTATTGGCTAATTTTGGGTTTAAATATTCAAATGTAAAAATCAATAAATTTTTGCTAAATATGTAAAAGTGATAATTAATATTATTGGCTAATTTTGGGTTTAAATATTCAAATGTAAAAATCAATAAATTTTTGCTAAATATGTAAAAGTGATAATTAATATTATTGGCTAATTTTGGGTTTAAAGTTTCAAATGTAAAAATTAATAAATATTTATTAAATATGTAAAAGTGATAATTAATATTATTGGCTAATTTTGGGTTTAAATTTTCAAAAATTAAAATCAATAAATTTTTGCTAAATATGTAAAAGTGATAATTAATATTATTGGCTAATTTTGGGTTTAAATATTCAAATGTAAAAATCAATAAATTTTTGCTAAATATGTAAAAGTGATAATTAATATTATTGGCTAATTTTGGGTTTAAAGTTTCAAATGTAAAAATTAATAAATATTTATTAAATATGTAAAAGTGATAATTAATATTATTGGCTAATTTTGGGTTTAAATATTCAAATGTAAAAATCAATAAATTTTTGCTAAATATGTAAAAGTGATAATTAATATTATTGGCTAATTTTGGGTTTAAAGTTTCAAATGTAAAAATTAATAAATATTTATTAAATATGTAAAAGTGATAATTAATATTATTGGCTAATTTTGGGTTTAAATATTCAAATGTAAAAATCAATAAATTTTTATTAAATATGTAAAAGTGATAATTAATATTATTGGCTAATTTTGGGTTTAAATATTCAAATGTAAAAATAATAAATTTTTGTAAATATGTAAAAGTGATAATTAATATTATTGGCTAATTTTGGGTTTAAATATTCAAATGTAAAAATCAATAAATTTTTGCTAAATATGTAAAAGTGATAATTAATATTATTGGCTAATTTTGGGTTTAAATATTCAAATGTAAAAATCAATAAATTTTTGCTAAATATGTAAAAGTGATAATTAATATTATTGGCTAATTTTGGGTTTAAATTTTCAAATGTAAAAATCAATAAATTTTTGTTAAATATGTAAAAGTGATAATTAATATTATTGGCTAATTTTGGGTTTAAATATTCAAATGTAAAAATCAATAAATTTTTGCTAAATATGTAAAAGTGATAATTAATATTATTGGCTAATTTTGGGTTTAAATATTCAAATGTAAAAATCAATAAATTTTTGCTAAATATGTAAAAGTGATAATTAATATTATTGGCTAATTTTGGGTTTAAATTTTCAAATGTAAAAATTAAAATCAATAAATTTTTGCTAAATATGTAAAAGTGATAATTAATATTATTGGCTAATTTTGGGTTTAAATTTCAAATGTAAAAATCAATAAATTTTTATTAAATATGTAAAAGTGATAATTAATATTATTGGCTAATTTTGGGTTTAAATTTCAAATGTAAAAATAATAAATTTTATTAAATATGTAAAAGTGATAATTAATATTATTGGCTAATTTTGGGTTTAAATATTCAAATGTAAAAATCAATAAATTTTTGCTAAATATGTAAAAGTGATAATTAATATTATTGGCTAATTTTGGGTTTAAATATTCAAATGTAAAAATCAATAAATTTTTGCTAAATATGTAAAAGTGATAATTAATATTATTGGCTAATTTTGGGTTTAAATATTCAAATGTAAAAATCAATAAATTTTTGCTAAATATGTAAAAGTGATAATTAATATTATTGGCTAATTTTGGGTTTAAATATTCAAATGTAAAAATCAATAAATATTTATTAAATATGTAAAAGTGATAATTAATATTATTGGCTAATTTTGGGTTTAAATATTCAAATGTAAAAATCAATAAATTTTTGCTAAATATGTAAAAGTGATAATTAATATTATTGGCTAATTTTGGGTTTAAATATTCAAATGTAAAAATCAATAAATTTTTGCTAAATATGTAAAAGTGATAATTAATATTATTGGCTAATTTTGGGTTTAAATTTCAAATGTAAAAATCAATAAATTTTATTAAATATGTAAAAGTGATAATTAATATTATTGGCTAATTTTGGGTTTAAATATTCAAATGTAAAAATCAATAAATTTTTGCTAAATATGTAAAAGTGATAATTAATATTATTGGCTAATTTTGGGTTTAAATATTCAAATGTAAAAATCAATAAATTTTTGCTAAATATGTAAAAGTGATAATTAATATTATTGGCTAATTTTGGGTTTAAAGTTTCAAATGTAAAAATTAATAAATATTTATTAAATATGTAAAAGTGATAATTAATATTATTGGCTAATTTTGGGTTTAAATATTCAAATGTAAAAATCAATAAATTTTTGCTAAATATGTAAAAGTGATAATTAATATTATTGGCTAATTTTGGGTTTAAATTTCAAATGTAAAAATCAATAAATTTTTGTTAAATATGTAAAAGTGATAATTAATATTATTGGCTAATTTTGGGTTTAAATTTCAAATGTAAAAATCAATAAATTTTTGCTAAATATGTAAAAGTGATAATTAATATTATTGGCTAATTTTGGGTTTAAATATTCAAATGTAAAAATCAATAAATTTTTGCTAAATATGTAAAAGTGATAATTAATATTATTGGCTAATTTTGGGTTTAAATATTCAAATGTAAAAATCAATAAATTTTTGCTAAATATGTAAAAGTGATAATTAATATTATTGGCTAATTTTGGGTTTAAATTTCAAATGTAAAAATCAATAAATATTTATTAAATATGTAAAAGTGATAATTAATATTATTGGCTAATTTTGGGTTTAAATATTCAAATGTAAAAATCAATAAATTTTTGCTAAATATGTAAAAGTGATAATTAATATTATTGGCTAATTTTGGGTTTAAATTTCAAATGTAAAAATCAATAAATTTTTGCTAAATATGTAAAAGTGATAATTAATATTATTGGCTAATTTTGGGTTTAAATTTCAAATGTAAAAATCAATAAATTTTTTAAATATGTAAAAGTGATAATTAATATTATTGGCTAATTTTGGGTTTAAATATTCAAATGTAAAAATCAATAAATTTTTGCTAAATATGTAAAAGTGATAATTAATATTATTGGCTAATTTTGGGTTTAAATATTCAAATGTAAAAATCAATAAATTTTTGCTAAATATGTAAAAGTGATAATTAATATTATTGGCTAATTTTGGGTTTAAATATTCAAATGTAAAAATCAATAAATTTTTGCTAAATATGTAAAAGTGATAATTAATATTATTGGCTAATTTTGGGTTTAAATATTCAAATGTAAAAATCAATAAATTTTTGCTAAATATGTAAAATGTAATTAATATTATTGATAATTAATATTATTAAATTTTTGGCTAATTTTGGGTTTAAATTTCAAATGTAAAAATCAATAAATTTTTGCTAAATATGTAAAAGTGATAATTAATATTATTGGCTAATTTTGGGTTTAAATATTCAAATGTAAAAATCAATAAATTTTTGCTAAATATGTAAAAGTGATAATTAATATTATTGGCTAATTTTGGGTTTAAAGTTTCAAATGTAAAAATSAATAAATTTTATGTTAAATATGTAAAAGTGATAATTAATATTATTGGCTAATTTTGGGTTTAAATATTCAAATGTAAAAATCAATAAATTTTTGCTAAATATGTAAAAGTGATAATTAATATTATTGGCTAATTTTGGGTTTAAATTTTCAAAAATTAAAATCAATAAATTTTTGTTAAATATGTAAAAGTGATAATTAATATTATTGGCTAATTTTGGGTTTAAATATTCAAATGTAAAAATCAATAAATTTTTGCTAAATATGTAAAAGTGATAATTAATATTATTGGCTAATTTTGGGTTTAAATATTCAAATGTAAAAATCAATAAATTTTTGCTAAATATGTAAAAGTGATAATTAATATTATTGGCTAATTTTGGGTTTAAATTTTCAAAAATTAAAATCAATAAATTTTTGTTAAATATGTAAAAGTGATAATTAATATTATTGGCTAATTTTGGGTTTAAAGTTTCAAATGTAAAAATTAATAAATATTTATTAAATATGTAAAAGTGATAATTAATATTATTGGCTAATTTTGGGTTTAAATATTCAAATGTAAAAATCAATAAATTTTTGCTAAATATGTAAAAGTGATAATTAATATTATTGGCTAATTTTGGGTTTAAATATTCAAATGTAAAAATCAATAAATTTTTGCTAAATATGTAAAAGTGATAATTAATATTATTGGCTAATTTTGGGTTTAAATATTCAAATGTAAAAATCAATAAATTTTTGCTAAATATGTAAAAGTGATAATTAATATTATTGGCTAATTTTGGGTTTAAATTTTCAAAATATTAAAAATCAATAAATTTTTGCTAAATATGTAAAAGTGATAATTAATATTATTGGCTAATTTTGGGTTTAAATATTCAAATGTAAAAATCAATAAATTTTTGCTAAATATGTAAAAGTGATAATTAATATTATTGGCTAATTTTGGGTTTAAATTTTCAAAAATKTAAAAATCAATAAATTTTTGTTAAATATGTAAAAGTGATAATTAATATTATTGGCTAATTTTGGGTTTAAATATTCAAATGTAAAAATCAATAAATTTTTGCTAAATATGTAAAAGTGATAATTAATATTATTGGCTAATTTTGGGTTTAAAGTTTCAAATGTAAAAATTAATAAATATTTATTAAATATGTAAAAGTGATAATTAATATTATTGGCTAGTTTTGGGTTTAAATTTTCAAAAATTAAAATCAATAAATTTTTGCTAAATATGTAAGTGATAATTAATATTATTGGCTAATTTTGGGTTTAAATATTCAAATGTAAAAATCAATAAATTTTTGCTAAATATGTAAAAGTGATAATTAATATTATTGGCTAATTTTGGGTTTAAATATTCAAATGTAAAAATCAATAAATTTTTGCTAAATATGTAAAAGTGATAATTAATATTATTGGCTAATTTTGGGTTTAAATATTCAAATGTAAAAATCAATAAATTTTTGCTAAATATGTAAAAGTGATAATTAATATTATTGGCTAATTTTGGGTTTAAATTTTCAAAAATTAAAATCAATAAATTTTTGCTAAATATGTAAAAGTGATAATTAATATTATTGGCTAATTTTGGGTTTAAATATTCAAATGTAAAAATCAATAAATTTTTGCTAAATATGTAAAAGTGATAATTAATATTATTGGCTAATTTTGGGTTTAAATATTCAAATTAAAAATCAATAAATTTTTGCTAAATATGTAAAAGTGATAATTAATATTATTGGCTAATTTTGGGTTTAAATTTCAAATGTAAAAATGATAATTAATATTATTGGCAATAAATTTTTGTTAAATATGTAAAAGTGATAATTAATATTATTGGCTAATTTTGGGTTTAAATATTCAAATGTAAAAATCAATAAATTTTTGCTAAATATGTAAAAGTGATAATTAATATTATTGGCTAATTTTGGGTTTAAATATTCAAATGTAAAAATCAATAAATTTTTGCTAAATATGTAAAAGTGATAATTAATATTATTGGCTAATTTTGGGTTTAAAGTTTCAAATGTAAAAATTAATAAATATTTATTAAATATGTAAAAGTGATAATTAATATTATTGGCTAGTTTTGGGTTTAAATTTTCAAAAATTAAAATCAATAAATTTTTGCTAAATATGTAAAAGTGATAATTAATATTATTGGCTAATTTTGGGTTTAAATTTTCAAAAATTAAAATCAATAAATTTTTGTTAAATATGTAAAAGTGATAATTAATATTATTGGCTAGTTTTGGGTTTAAATTTTCAAAAATTAAAATCAATAAATTTTTGTTAAATATGTAAAAGTGATAATTAATATTATTGGCTAATTTTGGGTTTAAATATTCAAATGTAAAAATCAATAAATTTTTGCTAAATATGTAAAAATGATAATTAATATTATTGGCTAATTTTGGGTTTAAATATTCAAATGTAAAAATCAATAAATTTTTGCTAAATGTGTAAAAGTGATAATTAATATTATTGGCTAATTTTGGGTTTAAAGTTTCAAATGTAAAAATTAATAAATATTTATTATATATGTAAAAGTGATAATTAATATTATTGGCTAGTTTTGGGTTTAAATTTTCAAAAATTAAAATCAATAAATTTTTGCTAAATATGTAAAAGTGATAATTAATATTATTGGCTAATTTTGGGTTTAAATATTCAAATGTAAAAATYAATAAATATTTATTAAATATGTAAAAGTGATAATTAATATTATTGGCTAATTTTGGGTTTAAATTTTCAAAAATTAAAATCAATAAATTTTTGCTAAATATGTAAAAGTGATAATTAATATTATTGGCTAATTTTGGGTTTAAATATTCAAATGTAAAAATCAATAAATTTTTGCTAAATATGTAAAAGTGATAATTAATATTATTGGCTAATTTTGGGTTTAAATATTCAAATGTAAAAATCAATAAATTTTTGRTAAATATGTAAAAGTGATAATTAATATTATTGGCTARTTTTGGGTTTAAATTTTCAAAAATTAAAATCAATAAATTTTTGTTAAATATGTAAAAGTGATAATTAATATTATTGGCTAATTTTGGGTTTAAATATTCAAATGTAAAAATCAATAAATTTTTGCTAAATATGTAAAAGTGATAATTAATATTATTGGCTAATTTTGGGTTTAAATATTCAAATGTAAAAATCAATAAATTTTTGTTAAATATGTAAAAGTGATAATTAATATTATTGGCTAATTTTGGGTTTAAATTTTCAAAAATTAAAAATCAATAAATTTTTGTTATATATGTAAAAGTGATAATTAATATTATTGGCTAATTTTGGGTTTAAATATTCAAATGTAAAAATCAATAAATTTTTGCTAAATATGTAAAAATGATAATTAATATTATTGGCTAATTTTGGGTTTAAATATTCAAATGTAAAAATCAATAAATTTTTGCTAAATGTGTAAAAGTGATAATTAATATTATTGGCTAATTTTGGGTTTAAAGTTTCAAATGTAAAAATTAATAAATATTTATTATATATGTAAAAGTGATAATTAATATTATTGGCTAGTTTTGGGTTTAAATTTTCAAAAATTAAAATCAATAAATTTTTGCTAAATATGTAAAAGTGATAATTAATATTATTGGCTAATTTTGGGTTTAAATTTTCAAAAATTAAAATCAATAAATTTTTGTTAAATATGTAATATGTAATGTATGTATAAATTTTTTAAGTTATCTAACCTCACGGAACTGTATGTGTTATGTTGTATAGTTTTTTATATACATCACACTCCTACCTCTCTCTAAAACCTACCGGTTCTCTATAAACAAAATTTTCTATGAAATTGCTTTAAATTTTATTTTATAATTTTTATTTAAAACTCATATTTATTGTGTATTGTATTAAATAATAGCTAAATAAAATACAATATAATTTTACTTATTATTAATAAATTTTATTAATCAAAACTAAAATTTTTATATATTAATAATCTAATGACTAATTTACTAAAAAGATATCCCATTTCTAATAAGCTATTATTTCCTTTATATAATTAATTTATAATAAATTAAATATAAAATTTTAAAAACAAATTACATTATAAAATAAATTAATAGAAAACAACAATAATAAATACAAAATCAATTGTGATATACAATACAATAGTATATAGTGTTTATAATTATTATCGGAGCACTAAAAATCATTTTGAAAACAATATACCGGTATTTGTTTACATTTTATCGGGATTTAGTCTTTTCGTATAATAGACGATACAAATAATTTGTAATGTTTTATCATATAATAAATGATTTATAATTAAGTATTATTATTAACTTTATAGCATCCAATAATTTAACTTAAATATAACATAACTCACAAAAATTATATAATGATGCTTTATAATAAAAATAGTTAAGTATAATATAAATAAATATACCGGGTAACCTAAATGTATATAATTGTATAAACTTTTGAAACAACATTTTATGATAAGATCACTTCAATTAACCAAAGCTCCCAATAAGTACAGTATAATAATCATATGTATTAACAATGCAATTACATTTTGTTTGTAAAATAATTAAAACAATAAACTTTGATTTGTGTGATATATACTGTAGTAAAACATAATTATTTCGATCAAATAAAAAGTTTAAGCGATGTATAAATTATAACATAAATGATAACAGAATTAGATTTTTAAAATAAACACAGAAATTATGCATTTGTTTTAAATACAAAATCTGATCACATTATACAACACTGGCCCGCATTCTGGTCGGCATTTAATCCGGGAATGTTTCCAATGTTAAGGTCTGGAGGCAGACCCGCACCAAAGTCGGGCAAATCACCGATCAGATCACTGGGTGGCGATCCGCAGCTCTGCATCGCTTGCATTACAGTTAAAATACGTTGAAATCTCTCTTTTTTGACGGCTTCGCTGTCTTCAGTTGATTCAGAGTCAAACTCTTCGCAAACTTCTTTCATGAGTTCCATCTGTTTTGTATATCTCTTGAGCTCTTCAGCTGATAATTTGTCTTTGTTTTCATTAAGAAATGTCGGATACTATTTGAAAATATATTTTAATCGCTAATTATAAACAAAATCTCAATTATTATCACCTTTTCTGCCAATTCATTGAGTGCCGGATATAATAACTCTTTTGACAACAAGTTTTGCATCATATTAGTCATCAAAGGCATCAAATTAGCAAAATTGTTGGAACCGTTCTCTTCATCGTCGGCTCCAATACCCAGATTAGACCAAATTCTTGCCAATTCTTCTTCTGACAAATTGTTTTCCTCTCCGACCACTGCCTGAGCCTTATCTGAGATAGTCTTCAGTGTCTCCTGTAATGAGTGTTGAAATTCGTCTTCATTACTGGCAGTGGCTGTCAATAAAATCATAAAATTAGTTTATCTTAACATATGATAACCAATTCAAGTGCAAACCCGCTTCGGCGCACGACTTTGTCAGTCGAGACCAATGCTCTTTGAGTTCGGGATCAGAGTTAATGAGCGGCGAAAACATTTCATCAAATTTTGCTAAATCTTCATTGAGTTTATCATCAAAAGGATCACTTCCAACATCCGGAGCACTCAATTCAGGTATAATTTTCTTGTTATTAATCAAATCATCACAAGTGGTCACAGATGTGGTCGCCGAAGCACTTTTCGGATCAGTATTTGTGGGCTTAATATTGAAGTCATTTAAAGCACCTAAAGATAAAAGACATCAATTTATATGAAAATAATGACAACATATATGGTCTCTATTATCAATCAAATTCAATATTATATCAATAGATCCATTAAAATACCAAAAAATATGTCTTAAAGTGACACCATTTGAGGGAAAACCCCAATAAAAGACATCATATTTAAGACAACACTTACTGTCCAATAATGAGGACAACTCGTCGTCCACTTCGGGATCAATCGATCGGTCTTTCGCTGACTTGTCTTCATTTGTTTCATTTGTTGACATAATTTGTTTATTCTTCGAGATATCAATGAATTCACACTTAAATCACAAATAGTTTAATAATAGAAATAATGTTTTGTTTGATTTCAAACATTCATAACAAACGTAACCATTATTTATGGACTTTAAATGTAAAAACAATTTATTAATAATGATATATTAAATTCATTAAAATATTAACAATCAAATAATTAATTAATAAAAAATATATGTTTTGAAATTTATTTACTTAATATTTATTTGTAATTTAATTAATATTATTGATTTGATGACATTATATGCTTAAATGTTATGCATATATTAACTAATTTAAAGTGTATTTTAAATACAATATTATATAACATCCGTAACGTTATATATGTTAATCAATGTTTATATAGCAATCAATAGAGTGCCACACTTTACACAATAAATATATAAAACTTTTTTTTTATATCACTTTAATTAAGACTGCAATAAAAATTATTCAAATGAAAAGTTATTCAAATTAATTGATATTAGACTAGATTTTGAAATATAAATTTAATTATAAATACATTTTATTACTATTATTGTAAAGTATTTTTTCATTACAATCAAACAAATAAACTAACAAAATATTTTTTATTAATTTAACTACAAATAGATGTTTGATATTAATTTCAATGTGTAATCAAAGTTAATCAACAACAAAAAGTTTATACAAATTAAATTATCTTAATTTAGATTTTTTAAAATAATATTTAATAAATAATAATTATAAATTGTAATATATTTTTAGATAAATTTTATAAATTTTTTTTATTAAAAATTAATAAAAGTCTAAATAAAACTTTTGTTAATATAGACTAATAATAATCAAGTATTTGCACGATTGTTGTGTTAAGAAAACAATTGCAGAACAACTAAATAATAAGTTTTATAACAATAATAATGAAAATAATAATAATAATTGTAATAACTATAAATCATAGATAAATAAATGATAAATAAAAAATTGTGCGCTAATTAATTTTCTTAAATGGTAAGGCAATTATCATCAATAAGTCTAAAAACAAATGGCATTGCAATAAATGGTCACTAATTTCTAATATAAGCAAATTGTGGGCTTTTTTAAGCAAAAAGTCATGTGTTGTTTGCGTGACAATAGCTTTAATACAACTAACAAATAAAAAATCGCTATAAAAATCGTGCGTTTCTTAAATCAAAAACTAATTCAAACAATATTTTTGTTAATCTCTTACTCGATCACAAATATACACATATTTTCTATAAAGTATATAAAACTATTAAATACCATAAATTTTATTATTAAAAAACTTTTTATACAAACATTTATAAGTTTCATATTCAAACATTTATAAACATTATTTACAAACATTTATAAAAAATAATTTTAAAACATAATTTTTCAAAAAAAATAAATAAATTAAATTAACTCATTTATGAAAACAAACCGTTTCAATAAAATTATGTGTAGTTTGTAATTAAACTAAGTTAATGTTAATTTTTTAGTTGTTTTTTAATGAATAATAGACATTAAAATAAATAATTATTCATAAAGACTGGGCACTGGTAGGTCAAGGACAGTAATGTGATTTTATCTAAAAAACTTTATTAAATTATATAAAAATTAATGAATAATTACAATATATAAATGAATTATAAGTATTATTAAGGATAGATATTATTATATAAACAATATATCATATCATATTATATATCAGGGTTGCTAAAGGTTTTCGATTTCAGGGGGGGGTATAGGGGGAGGTAAAATGGCAAAATTTTCGAAAAAGCTTGGGGGGGGGGGGTATAGGGGGGGGGGGTGAACATTTTTTATTGCATTTTTAAACGACAATTTTTGCCAAATTTGAGTAAATTCCCATTAAATTCCCATTAAATTCCCAATAAATTCCCACTAAATTCCCACTAAATTCCCGCTAAATTCCCATTAAATTTTCAATAAATTAACAAATAAAAATATTCTCAACTTAATTTCTCAATACTCAAAATGTTTTCTAAATATTAAAAATTGCATAAATATATATATAACAAATATAATTATAATTATTAAATAAAAATATTATTTAGATTTTAAAAAAAATAGTTATTGATTAAAAATTAATGATATAATACTGTATTTATTAAAACGTTTTAATAATAATAATAATAAAATTGGCAGAAATAATTATTAATTAGTTCTAAATAATTAATTTAATTTAAAAATATATATTTTTTTAGTATTTTATATTGAACCATAACTAACACATTTTAATACTGTATTTATTAAAACGTAATATAAATAATTAGTTCTAAATAATTAATTTAAGAATATTTTTTTACATAGTATTTCATATTGAAAAATAACTAACACATTTTACTATAAAATTTAAAAATATTAAAATATAATAACTTTAAAATTTATGCTAAAAATTTGTTTTCTACTTTTAATAAGAAATAATATATATAAATATTATCATTTATAAAGGCTAAAAAATAAAATAAAATATTTGATTATTTTTTTTGAAAATTGGTGGGAATTTATTAGGGAGCTTTTTTCCTTGTGGAGTGCCCCAACTCTATTTATGTAATATTTAGTTAATATTATTATTATTATTTTTAAAGCACATAACTAACAAATTTTAATATAAAGTTTAAAAATATTAAAATATAATTATTTTAAAATTTATGCTAAAAATCTTAGTTTTCGACTTTTAATAAGAAATAAAATATATATTATCTTTTATAAACAGCTATAAATAAAATAAAATATCATTAATTTTTTTGAAAATTTGGTGGGAATTTATTTTTTAGCTTGTGGAGTGCCCTAACTAGTGTAAATAATGTTAAATTGATGTAATTAAGCATTTTTATCTATTTATTTTCTATACATAAGCTATTAATTTATATTAAAACTAATTTAATATTTATTTTTTTGTTTAATATAAAATTTTACATAATTGAAAAAAATTTTCGGCGCCTTCGGCGCCGAAAATTAGTAGGGGGCCCCTAACTTTCTGGCTTCAGGCCAGGGGGGGAAAAGCCAAAATTTCTCGATCTCAGGGGGGGGGTAAGACGTCTTACCCCCCTACCCCCCCTTTAGCAACCCTGATTATATATATATATGAATAATACTATTGTAAATTTAATAACAATTCAAATAACCACTGATCTTACACTAAATAAATAAACAAATTATAATTATAAATACAATACATTTAGTTTAATTAATATAATATAAGTTTAGTTTATTCAATGATACATTGAATGAATATAAGTTTATTTTTCAAAAGTATCGTAAAAATGAAATTATTTAACTTTTCTAACTCTTTCCCTCTAAAGCCCTCAACATTGTCGATACAATAATCAAAAAATAAATATAAAAGTAATAAATAAATACATTACTATTTAAATATATTTAATTGTCAATGATTTGCAAAATTTGTCACTTAAATAATTATTTATTTACTTAACAAACCGATTGTTATAAAATGCAATTTTAACAAAAAGATTGTTACTGTATGTGTCAACTTTGTTAACATCAATGCGTGCTTTTAGTCATTAATTAAGATACAGACTAAAGACATTTTGAAATAAATATCAAATTAAATAATTTTTTAATAATGTGTTAATTTTTTTGCTCAAAATATATTTTACTCACAATAAGGTGCGTCTATTTTGTAGTAAATATTTTTTTTTTGGAAATTATATATATATATTAAGGGGTTATATCTTGAATCTCCTTTAACCTCCTATATCTGAATACTAATATTTATATTTATAATTACAGAGAGTTTAATATTTTTATAATATTCATGGAGTAATCAATTCAATGGTTTTGATTAAGAAACGCACGATTTTTAAAGGAGAAACACCTGTCTTATAGTTATAGGAAAATCATACCAATCATACCAAACATATGCATATCTGTGTTGTGTTTGTAAGTAATGTTCAAAAAGAGTCGACTCCTAAACAATAGCCAAAACTTGTTCATTGGTTTTCCTCATCACCTGTTCCTCAGTAGCAACAAATGCTTGTCCCGCAATTGTATAGCATAATTAGCGACATTAACGGGTCAATCACTTACAGTGCGCTTATGGTGTTTAAAGTTTGTGAGATTTGTTTGTTGTTATGTAAACATTAAGTTATGGACCGAAGTGGTCGCCAAACATTACCGGTGGTCAGCCGTAAAGGCTTAACACAGGCCAGAAGTGCCAGTGTTTCCTATGATTTAACACCCGAAGGACAAGACATCGCTGAAGCAGACAGAGAATACCAGCGACAACAAGAACTCGGAAGATGTGCTTCAGATCTGGCAATGGAGGCCATGGAGTATAAGTTCTTATCGCGACGTAAACGACTGATGGCTCACAGATTATTGCAGAGCAAAGACAGACCAGAAAGTCCCGAAAGACCGTCAGTGGTTCCGCCTCCTCCACCACCACCACCGCCACCTCCTCCTCCACCGCCACAACATATAACACGCATCGACACTAACGGTAATGTTATGACTATAATAGAAAAACAGGATAAAAAAGATAAGAAATTTGAAGAACAAAGGAGTAAAAAATACGAGGAATGGCTGAAAAAGTTAGATGAGGTCAATGTGATACCTACTTCTGCTAAAGAAAGGGTCAAAAAATTAGAGGAGGAGCTCTTTAGACTCAAAAGAGCCACTGAAGAGACTGATGCCAACACTTTGGCCAAAACTTATAGGCGACGGCTTATGGAAACAGAAATAGAAAGGGATAGAGATATTGATATAATGTCTCCAATCAGTTATAAAGCTAAACCTGACTTACATTATCCATACGCCAAACTGATATCCCGGTCCACTCAAGTGGATCCACGATTGACTAACGATGTTTCGGTTAACACTGAAATTGATTTCAGGTATTTTTATTATAAACTTTTTTTTTGAAAAAAAATCTGTTAGTGATTATTAAAAAATATATAAATCCCAACACAAGTTATCTATTTGTGTGCTGTATATAACTATAAAATGTTTGTTAGAAAAATGTACTGAAATTTTTTATACGAATTAAGATTAATTTTGCTAAAAAGGTTAATGAGTGCTCTGTTGGATAAACTATTGGTTGACAGCGCTTCGGTTGTCGTCCAAACCGATTGGAAAAACGCTGTGACAGACACTCGCGATGTCGGCGTATCCACTGATAAGATGTTTCGCCAACGATTCTCAGCGCTTCCACAGACCAGAACAATGTCCGTACAGACAGAGATGTCGGCACTTAAATATAGAGATAAATCTGTGGCAACTGATCTCGATATTACAGGTTTGTCTATTATATTACATTATTTTCTTTTTAAATTTCAATTAAATTATATATAAATATAATTATAGATAAATTCTATTATTTTTATTTGAAAATATTATACATAATTAGCAATTGATGTTTTATATTTAATACATAATAAAATGTATAAGTATTGAATGCGTTATTCTACTGTATAGAATCTATACAATAGACTAAACTAAATAGATAGACTAAATACATAAATAAATAACTATAAATTTACAATAGTTATTTTATTATTATTTCTAAATGACATTGATGAGTTATAGCTAAAAGATATGACCAATTTACGCATGAAATAATTTTTATGACCAATATTTTATTTGTTGTAATTAAAAAAAAAAAAGTTTTCTATATAAATTAGTTCAATAATGTAATGTATGTTTATTTGATTAATTGAAAAAATATTAGCAATAAAATTTAATTTTACTGTTTTTTTTGTTTGTTTGTTATTATTATATGACAACATAATAAAGTCTCGTGTCATTAAATAGTTTTGGTTCTTACAAATTGAAAATATTTATTTGATTTTAGTTTTTTTTTGTTATGCAACAAATAACATGTTTTGTTATTCAAAACTTTTAATAATAATAAAAAAATAAAATAAAATTAGGTACTGCCAGATGATAAAATGATAATATACAATAAATAATTTATATGTATATAAACTGAAATATGATAAATATATAATTACACATTGTGTATTTTATGTATTGATTGATTTGAAAGCATATTTATTTTGCAGTTCACATACATGCATATAATACATGCAAACATACAGTACATATATGGACAAAATATGTTTTGAGAAATTTAATTTTATTAGTTGTGAAAACAAAACTTTTTATTGCATTGGAAATAATATTCATTTCAAAAAATGAATTGAAATTTTAAACATATTTTTATTACTATTATTTAGTCAGTTTAATACTTAATAATGAATGATAGAACAATGCAATGTTAAATAAAAAAATATATATAAATAATTAAACCTGTTTAACACATTTAAATTTTTAGTGATTTTTTAAATAGATAACAACAATATTGTAAATATTTTTGTTTTACGATATATATGGTGTATATAATTTACTAAACAGTATAGTATTTATATTTAACATTTTTTTCATGACTTTCACCTAAAACTCGAAGTAATAATTATATATTAAACTAATAAATTCAATGAATATTCTGCATAACAATGTTTTTTAAACAATCATTCATTCTGTAGGCCATCGACACAGATATAGGTCAACACTTCGTGAACTGTCAATACCTGTAACCCGGATATCATCGGCGGCTCAGACGGACCTCAAATGGTTCTTCAGAAGAGATGTCGCCTGTGAGGCCAATCTGTCGTCATTCTCGTCCGAATCGGAAGAGTCGGTAGTATCGGCCTATCCTAAAGGATTTCACCCGAAAACAGGTCAACTCATCGATCAGAGTTTACTATCAAATTATTATAAACTTAAAGATCAAAGTGCTGTCAAACAATCCGGTGCTAAACAACAGACACATCGCGAACAACAAACACATCCATCGATGGAACGAATGTATAGATCATTGAAAACCCCGGAACCTATAATAGAAGAATACGGCGCAACAACCACTGCCACCGCAACGTCGTCTTCAGATTCCAACTCTGAGGGCGACTATAGCTGTGAAAATGTTAGAGAAATATATCGGGAAAAGTTTGCCGAATATAAGACACACACAAAACCATTGCAAAAGAGCTATTATCACATGAGATCTGAAGAGAAAAAGTTTAACACAGAGTTCAGTGATAATAAAAAACATACAAAAGATAAGAAACAGTATTTGGAAACAGATCTTCAAAGTTATGATAGAGAACCACAACGACTGGACATTAAACAGAAATCCACTGCCAAAAAGGTTTTAATTTAATCATTTATTTCAAATGTTTATTAATATTTAATTAATAATTAAACCAAATTTATATATTTATATTATCTAAAAATTTATAATTATCTTTTAGCAGAAACCCGAAGTGCATCCAGAAGTGAGTCACAAATCAACGCTTACCACTACTTTGCCACCAAAATCTACGCCTATAGCAAAATCATTGCCAATTATGAGATCAATGGAGACACAAACCAATGGTGAGTTGGTTGTGGCGGAACAATCTGTACCAAAACCAGTGATGAAAGTGACGCCCGGAAAGGATTTGAGAACTGAATCAAAGATTATAATAGATGTGACAAAAGCTAATAAAAAAGAGAGAAGTGAAGTGACATCACTAACCAAACTGGACGACGAGGGCAAGATGTCTCGTACCACACACGTCACCACAAGTCAACACATTCCCGTCAGACCAATGATGGACACTAAGCCTATGCCACGAATTACTGATGGATATCAAAGTATACCATTGAGATCACAATCACCTCAAAGATCTATGCCATCACCCATACGTAAGGCACAATCGGAAATCGATGTAACACCAGCCAGCAATGTGTCTACCCGTCCTGCATCGGCCGATGATTTATCAATGCCACCCATAAGCATAGCGCCACAGATACCGTCTACAATGAGTTTTGGATCGTCCACTCATAGCTTGAAGTCATCACTTAAGACTCCGAGTCCCACATTTCGTCACTACGACACTGAAGATATAACTGTACCAAAGATTGGTCGGGTCAGCATTCAAGACCCATTGCATCTCGTGGTAATCGCACCGCCAGATAATTTTGGTAACAAATCCATGTCTATGAATAGCAACGGTTTGCTTATACCTATAGACAAGTCCCGATGGAAAGAGACTTCCAGTTCAACCATTTGTAATGAGATGACTACCGATGCCTTTAAAGATGAAGATGGTTTGGATAATAGTTTTGAATCTTTAATCATAAAATTAATTTTGTAAAATTTTTTATCGTTGAACTAAATATGAATTTAGGTGTCGTTCAACAGCCTAAAGCAATATCGATGTCCACCGAAACACTGATTGAGAGCAAAGGCGGTGAATCTATGGTAAAGACTCGCTCGAGAACTGCCCGTAAGTATGGCAATGAAGGTCAGGAAAAATCAATAACCAATGAAATGGCATTTAATGGGTCGAAAGGTATGTCATAAAAGTAATTATCACTTTATTTGATGCTATTTTTAATATTATTATAATATAGTTATCATTGTATTGATATAAATATTAATCATTTATAAATATTTGATTAATTTTTATCAAATATAAAGATTACTTGAAAAACAACTTTCCATACATCGATACCAAACCACCAAAAAGATCGTTTTCACCGCCACATCGAACCTCATCATCACCAGTGGTAACATTAGTTGATACTCCGGAGTTTTTGAGTCCCGAACCACCGGAACAGTTGCCGAAAATGATTAGCACAAAGATGTCACGCGTGTCGACACCCGATAGAGAGAAACGAGATCCTTCTCTGGTCACAGATGTCAGTACATCTCGTTATCGACCGGACGAAGAACTAACCAAACGATTGGTGCAAAACACGTCGCGAAGGGCTGCTGTTGTTGAACCGGTTCAACAATACAAGCCAGCCGTCAGTAGCGACACAAACAACACGGCTGTCCCAACAACAGGTCCACCGCCAGCCACTGAAATAATATCACGTATTATTAGGACTTCTGAATTGGATGAAAGTAAAAAGTTTCGCAAATCTAAGACCGTTTTTGAACAAGAATTACAATCAGCTCGCGATGGACCCGGAGGTGGATGTCATATATCGACAAGCATTGCGTTTGATAATCCCGTTCCTCAAAGTAGTGGTGTTATTATCAAAGAAATCAATGAAGATGGAACTTCAAAAGTATTATCACTAATTGTTATCATTAATTAAAAATATCAAATGATTTACCAATATATTTACAGAGCGGATCCACCGATACTTTGGACCGGAGGTCTGGTGTATCCGGAGTTTCGGGAGTATCGGGAGTATCGGGAGTATCGGGAGAGATAATGACTGAAACAAATTTCCAGCGCTTCAAATCACCACAGATCGGACCAAATGTCAGTGAAGAGACCTCTTGGAAGTACTCAATGCAATGCAATTATCTTAACGGCACAAACACTACCTTCCGGTAAGTTGTTTCCAATCCTTGAGCTCATACTATCCTCATATACACACTATCTGTCTATATATCTGTCCTTAAGGTCATCTATTGTTGTCTTTTCTAATTCTGCAGAACAACCATTGATTACAAACGGATTAAATACCCACCGCTGACATCATATGAGACCAGTTTATGACTGATTCTTATTATTTTAGTTTTAATTTTTATGCATTTCATATCATTTATTATTATTTAATAAATATTATACTTTTATAGTATGATATTATAAATATACTCTATGTTATACAACTTGTATTCTAAAAGTTTATTTTATATTTTAATTTGTTGTTTATATAATTCTAATATAAAAAATGTTTAAAATATGATATTATAAAAATTTACAAAAATATATAAATTAAAAATTAATTTGTTATAAACAAACAAAATTATAAACACATTCTTTAAATTATAAAAACTTTATACTATTTCTCGTCTATCTTTTTGTATTGTATTGTCAAATCAATTTTATTAATGTAAACTTATATAAAATAAGTTAATCTAATTTGTCTAAAATTATTACCATAATTGTCTAAATTATTCACATTGTTTTATATTGAACTAAAGTAATTGTATTTTATTTTTTCTACAATTTTATAATAATTTTTAATAAAACCGCTTGTAAACACTATTTTATCAATATAAGTATCTAAACTGATATTTTATTTTTGTGAAAAATATTTATATTGATACTTTAATTATAATTAAAATTTTGAATTTAGTTTATTCTACATAATGCAATGTATAATGAAATACCGTAATCTAAATTTTAGTTATAAAAAATTGGTATTTGGATATAATATTATATAAGTAATGTTCAATTTTTTATATTCCAGTTAATTATACAGTACTACTGAATATTAATGAGATAAATTTATAATAATAAACTATTACATAAATAAATAATTTTAACACAATATTGTAATTTAAATCAATAAAAATAAAATTTAATTACAAAATTGTGTTAAAATTAATAAAAACTCAAGTAATTATTTTTAAATATAAAGATTTTTATTAAAAGCATTTCATTTAAATATCATAACAGATGGATTCAAACTTTAAACATATTGTTATCAATTTTGACAAAAAATAATAATAATGTTATTTTTTTATTATTTCAATAATGAATGAATATCTCATTAGAAATATATATATATAATTTATTAAAATAATATTCAAAGCATATACTTGTTTGATTGATTGATAATTTTATAGAACCGGTAAATCAAATATCAATACTTATAATTATAATTATAAAGACTATTTACATAAATACTATATCAATAATAATAATAATAATAATAATAATTATGGTATATTGTTAATAACAATTAATACATTATTAGATGTTAAAATAGAGGATATTAATACTAAAAAAATATTTTAATAAAAGACCTCATCATTGCTTAGAAATATATAAATATAGAACATTAATATTAATTGAAAAAAATATTAAACTAAATGATTGTCAAACATTGAAAATAGTGATATTAATAATAATAATCTAAAGAAAAATAAAGTTAAGCACAGATTCTCAATAGAAATTCAATAAATTTGTAAATTTTCAATAATTTTTGCGATTAATTAATTAATTAATAGTTCATTAATGGCTTTCTAGGGGTTGACGTTTGAAAAAATAGGAAATTATGTTTGCAATCCATTTGATGGTCGGTGTAGGTCTGTGTTGGTGATGCCTGTGACGAGTGTTTGCCACTACTGGTTACCGACGAACTGTTAGTACACGAAGAGGATAGAGATGAAGATCTCGAGCGAAGGGAATCGCCGTGAGATACACGTCGAGGAAGGGTTCCGTTGCTCTTATAGTTAGGTGTTTGCGGATCTGTGGGTGCAATCAGATGAAAATGTAGACATCAATGATAATTGTAAACATTTCAGAGAAAGTTATACATACCTTGAATGGGTGTCTCGTCATACAGTGAACCGGGAATTCTGTTTTTCAAATACATGGGCGCTCTGGTGGGCGATGGAGATGGGATAGGCATATGATATTCAGCTACCGATTCCCAGACAGCAAAGTCTTGTATGGTTTGTTCCAAATGTTTGGCCCATAACCTAACGTCACTCATTCCGTTGTCATTTAGCATTACATAGCATTTGTCGTCACTACTAATGGTTAGCGCATTTGATCCGCAATTTACTTTAGTCCTGTTAGTAATGGGAATCACGACATCAGCGTCAACTCCATCAAAACGTTTCTTATTTGATCCATAACTCGATGAACTGTTTCTATCGTACTTTTTAGACCACAGTTTCAGTTGGAAGTTCTTGAGTGACGCCCAATATATTGATTCAATCTTTTGTGCTCTTATGGACGCCTCTTTGACTTTCAAGTAACCGGCGATGCGTTCAATATTCTGACAATCGGGTTGTACGGCTAGTCGACAGCAAAAATGGCCAAACAATGGTAACTGCCAGTGCCTGTTCTCCAGATTTTCAATCACCAGATCATGTGTTTTGATGGCATCGGACGCATCTTTAAGACGCAGTGTTGCGGTGGCCACCAAATGAAACTTTGGACCCGTTTCCGAATCCATATCATCTTTGACAGCAGCGGCCAACTTTCGGCCCAATGTTTTCGATACCGAAGTAGAGATTTTTTTAGATAACTTTCTGGGCGTTGAAGCGATGCTAAGATCTTCGTGAAGAACACGCGAATAGACCTCCAGTCGAAACTCGAAATCCGGAGGAATGTTTTGGAAGACACAAATGTCATCAAATTGGATGTCTGTCGTACTTCTGTCCACATTTGTTACCATAATTGTGTCGTATATTTCTGTGCCGATCTTCAGCAGACAAAATACAGCAAACCGTCGATAATCTCCTTTGTTTTTGAAGTGATCCGAGTCTTTCCATATCAATGGCATCCGGATATCTATATAATACAAAAAATATTAATTCATTAACAAAACTATAAAAAAAACTCTTATAATTATTATAATAATTTAATATTAAAATATCTTAATTAATCCTCGTTTAATTACTTAATTTATTTAAAAAATTGTAATTATTTACTATAGGATTTTAATCTAAATAGTGTAATTTTAATGACAAACAAAACAAAACAAAAATAATTAATTATGGCTATAAAAATAGTTGTTAATGAATTTAATTAATGTTTGCAATCTTTATAATTTTAGAATTTATCAAAAATAAAATTTTTAAAATCAAAATTTGAATAATTTTGAATTTGATTTATTTTAATGGCATCACAAACTGCAAGTTGAAAAGCTTGCAAATCAATTATTGTATTTTCAACACTTGCTTATTGTGTGATTTTTTGAATATTTTTTATAATATTACTATTTTACTAATTTGCAATTTCAAACGCATAACATTATGATATTTTAATATACCATATAAATGATAATTTTAAAAAATAGTACATGGATCATTTTTCAATATTTTTCAACAGTGAGACCGTATTCTTAATGGTCTAACCATTATTACCGCACATTTCATTTAAAACTCGACAGAGCTTTTCATTTATGGTTTCCCAATGTTTAGGTATTTCTCTCTATTAATATAATTTGGTTCCCATAGTATACGATAAAAATAAAACAAAACTTAAACCACAAGTTCCTGAATATTTACTCTAAATGTACTTATTTTTTGTTATCTTTATACTGTCGCCCAAAAAAAAACATAATGAATAATAACCTCTACTGTCAACTATTAAACAGAGTTTCCCATAAATAATATCAATTGTCTCAATAAGACAAATGGATATCAAACATAGTGAGAATATTTGTAAAATTCAACACACATTAAGTCAAACAAGTTTTTTGTTATTATGTAACTGAAATTGTGATTTACGTTAAAATGTATGTTGTAGTTAATGATCAATGAATTATTATGAAACTGCCTAACATATATGATATAATATACAGTAAGTTTTAAGAAAAAAAATTCAATAAAATTTTATATAAAAAGAAATATTTTCATAATAAGTATATATAAATTTTTTTATAATCTCACTTTACTCCTCCCAAGTTTTTATTTATCATTTTTTTTGCTATATAAGGAAACAATTTTAATAAGTATTTAATTGATATAAATTACATTCGACAGTATTATCAAACTTGATAATAGAAATTTGATTGACATATATTAGTTCATAAACATAAATAAAATTAAAAATAAATTGTTCATTAATAAGTTAGTTAAATTTTAACGTTACTTTTATGATATACTGTGCTAATAAATATGTAAATAATATCATATAATACCTAATAATAGCAACATTTTATTATGAATAAAACCGGAAAAGTATATAATTGTATATAAAATATAAAAGAAAATCATTGTATTATTCAATCGTTGAAAGGTTCTCTTTATTTCAATCATTTCAAAATCCACATAATATTATATATAATATAATAAATTTGTGGCAAAAACGCTGAAAACGGCATAAAATCAAAATAAATACTATGTTTTATAGTCAACTAAACGCCCGAATAATTTCCTAAACAAATGGACAGTTGATTGTATTATTATCTTATTTTGGGATAAATAAATATAAACTAAATAAGTTATAAAATATTGCTGTCGACTAGACATTTATTATTTAAAAATTAACATATTTTAATGTTTTTGATCTTATATACAATATATTTATAAATCATAAAATGTATATAATTAGTTATTAATGAGTTTATAACACTACTCCTAAAATTTTATTATCTCAATTAAATAAATTGTATTTTTTTAATATAAGTCATTATAGTATAAATAAAATATGATAACAGTCGACCAAACCATTGAATTGTCATTTATAAAATTTGTTACAATCAACTCAACAATCAATAATTTGACGTAAGGGTGGATTTGGCTAATATTAAATGAGAATATATGAATTGGACTCATAAGGTAATATAGTTCACAGATATTATATAAATTTATATATATATATATATATATATATATATATATATATATATATATATATATATATATATAGATGGATAGATATGTTGGTTATATTTGAGAAAAAACTAACAGTGCATTCATTGAAAACAAGAATTTAGACTAATTTAATGCAAATGATAAGTAAGTTAAGAGTCGAAAGTCAAAGCAAATACTCACCAGAAACTGAAACTTTTGCTTTTCCGCCGTCGCCTTTAGGGTTCAAATATTTCCTTAAAGTAAAATAAATGATTAAAATATTTTCATTTAATTTAAATTATTTGTATCAAAAACATTTGTGTATTTCAAAATATGAAAAATGTACAAATCATTGCTCCAATTTTAAAAAGATAAAAAATTGAAGTTTCAATAGCCTGTTATATAATATTGTCATTAATTGCATTTGACATTATGTTTTGATCAAATTGACCAATATTTTACATTTTAGATAAGAATCTAAATTAAAAAAATATTAAAAATTAATAAAACGGCAATTAAAAATAGTTGAATTAATATTTTCTATATTAATAACAAAACTAATAATTAAAAACAATCTAATTTGTAATAATAATAATAATGATTAATTAAAATAAAAATGAAAAGTTGAATTACTAAATATTTAAACGCATACAAATCATAAAAATTATCTAATTTATTATCATAATTAAGGAAAATTGTTTTATATAAATTAGTAAATATTTAAATTATTACATTAGATTTCATAAGATAACAATTTTTTCAAAAACCTATACAATAACAACAAATTCTACCACAAAATTATAAAAATTAATATTCACTATACATATCATGTACTATACAATAACTTATCTTAAATATTTTATAAGTATATAGTATAAGAAATTTTTTATCTATAGATTAAAATAATTATAAATTTGCGTTAAGTTTTAAATAATTTATATACAGTATATATAATCTTTGTGTTGTGCAATATCAATGAATATGTTATTAAAATATCCAAATTGATTGCAATGAATAAATTACCAGTGCTTCATAAGTACAAGTAAATAATATGTTAGTTATATGAGTCTAATAACATATTAAAAGTTAAATAAGCTTTACTTAAATTAAGATAATCATGTGATATAAATCTTTTTTTTTGAACAGCAATTAATGACATTATATTATAAACAGATTATAGTTCACATAGATATTCATGTGATGGCAATGACTAGAAGGGGGTATATATTTGGGTTTTTTTTAATGAGTTTGACTATCAATTTGGACATACATTTTGAGGTCCACTTTGTTTAGCTGTCTTTCGGCGGCTCTTCGGCGCTGAAGTTCACTCATATATGCGATCATCCGTTCATTGGATGTGAGCAAAGATTTGGCCGCTTCTAGGGTTTGGTTGGAGTGTTTACAGGCGGCCAACAATTTGGTGGTTCCCTCTCTCATCTTTATCTCCAAATCAATCTTCTGCTCCAAATCATACTCCTATAGACAGACAAAAAAAACATGTTATATAACTTTAACATAGATTACTATAATTATGATCGATATTTTCAAAAAATACTAATTATGTAAATTAGATTTCAAAAGTATTTTAATTATAATATTATAAATTCATTTAATTTGAAATTTAAATATAAATACTGTAAATTACATTTATAATGATCTATACAAATGAAAAATGTCTCGTTTTATTTTGCATTCAAGGAGAAAAAGTGTTGCAAATTAAGTGCAAAATTATTAATTACAGCCAAACTTATTGATATTGAAATTTTCTTATAATTTTGAATTGTATAGATTGTAATGATAAATTAAAATAACTGGTATTTCAATCATGTTTGCAACTAAATTTAAATATACATGTATTATCTGAAACTTATCACTTAAAAATACTAAATTAAACATTCGTATTAAAAACAATCAATATATACTATAATATGACTTTCATAAATAGATTTAAACTTTTATTTTAATTATCGCCGATATTTTAAATATAATGATAAATAAAAACAAAACACTAATAGTGATCATTAAATAATAATGTTTTATATATTTAATAGTTTAACAAAACATGACTTATTATATGAAGACAGACAACGAACCCTTTAGTTAATGAACTTCACGTTTGAGTTCAAAAACAATGTAATCACCACTTAATTCCCAAAATTCTTAAAATTTATGATTTTATTTAATTATTATAATTATTTTTAATACATATTGTATTTAATTATTATAATATTATATATAGCGAGACCCTCCTCTCTGATAATTGTAGTCTAATAACATAACTAAATACTTAATAATATGATTATATTTTTGTTAACTATTTTTCATAATTATTATTGACCATAATAGTCATTTATAATAATAATAATTATTATTATTTTATAATTAATATACCATACAGGTTAGAAATTTTTTTTAATAACTAAGTATTTAGTATTATATAAATTTTTAAAACTTAAAACTATATCAAATTAATTATAATATTACTAGTAATTAGTTTTCGATAATTTTATTATTTTATCATTAGATTACAAAACTGTAAAATCTCAAATTTAATAATCTTAAATATATAACTATAATTATAAATACAAAATATATGTAATTTGTAAATAAATTGTTTAAATGTATATACTGTACATTACAATACAATATAAGTAGATTTGTAATTTTATTCTCAAAATATATAGATATAATGTTTCAAAAATCATAAGTTAAATAATAATTTATTGAGTAACTGGTTTATTACTTTTATTGCTATAAATAACTTTATATTTAATTAAAAAAAAAATTCAAAATGTTATTAAATATCTTTTTCAATATCATTTCTATATTTATCATAATTTATTTTTAAAAATAACATTTTTAATTTTAAATATCATCATAGATTGTATAAAAACTTTTTTTTAGTAGGCATAACAAATTAATATTAGGGTCACCAACACTTGATGATATAAAATGAAATCAAAGTTAATAATAATGTGAAAGTGTTATTCATTATCATTAAAAATATATGTTGTATTAATCACTTTTTTGTCTAATTTAATTAAAAATATAAATTTAATTTTAGTTAACAAAAAATAAAAAGTAACTCATTTTAATTGAATTCCATTTTATAGTATTAATAAAGTTTCACTTAATTAAAAAAAATGTTAAGTCTAAACATTATTATGATAAAAAAACATGTTTTCATAGGTATTTTTATATAAATAGCTAAAAATTTTAATATAAATCATACCATCAGTTTTTGATGATGAGATTACTGAGTAATTAAAGTTTTCATATAATTTTTAAGATTAAAACCGTAAAAACTTTCATCAAAAATAAAAGATCTAACAAAACAACAACAAACTTATTGAACCAAATCTATGCTCTCATAGATTTAATTAAATTTTGTATATCTATTGCATGAGAAAAATAAATTATATGAATAATAATATGTTTAAAAAAAACAATTTATATCGATAACCAAATAATGTAATAATTTTTTTGTTGCAAATCTTTTCGATAAAACTAATTTATAAATAACAAAATGCTGTTATAATTATTTTCAAATCTATTTTTGTGTAATACAATAGCTGATGGCAAAAGAGTAAATAATATATTTATATTAAATTAGTTAATTGTTAACAAAATTGCTGTATTTAATTCATTCATTCAAAAATGTTATAATTGAATATACAATATAAAGAGTATTTAAATAAATTTTTTTATAAATCAAATTACAAAATGAAACGTTTAAAGAAAGAAAAATTGAGTTCAAATGTCAATGAAAAGCGTTACTAAAAAGTTTTAATTAGTTTAACAAACAAAACATAATATTATTCACTGTATGTGTAAATAATTTGTCTAAAAGCGTGACATTATGGGGTCAAACACACCGGTGGCTAATAATAATGATAGTTAAAACTCAATCAATAATAAAAAAAATGTATTTATAAAATATATAATCATTTCAATAGATATGATATATGTAATCAATTTTTATCAGTCAATTGCTTACCATCTTTTCATACAAAGGTAAGTATAAATTATAAATAAATCAATTATATTGTACTTCCAGTTAAGTCAAACAAACCATTTATTGTCACTTAATAATAAACAAACAATTAATAAACCAAAAATCACATGTTATAACAATACAATTAATATATCAGTGAACCAACACTTTCGCCAAATAATAAATGATATGGGATTATGATTAGTCAATATATTTGTTTGATATGATTGTTATATTTTATTGGACGACAAACTGACAACAAAAATACAATAATATATAATATAATAGATAGCAATGACTGCCGTTTTCGTTGTCATTACATATTGATTGAAACAAATTATCAAAAGTCATTGATATCTTATTATTGGGCTTTTTGTATGTTATATCAAACACAACATTTATACAAACAATTTTGTTATTCACTTATTTCATGAAACACATCATATGAAAGATACGATTATTATAAATTCAAATTTTTCTAATGCTTTCCACACATTAAATGATAAAAAAAATCAAACTTTTCAGTTGATGTCGTTGATGATAATAATAATAATTATAATCAGATGATATTGACAACTCATGTACTGTCATTCACTACAGTTTCTCGCATATGATTTTGAAATTACAGGTGTATAGAGTTGTCTATTGGTATAAATCTATTGATAAACAATTCAATAGTAATGTATTGCTGATAAAACATATACTAATATAAAGTATAATGATTATACAGTATATGCTAACTATTTAGGAACTGGTATATCTGTGATGACTTCCAATACCCAGTTATTGAAACGACAAAATAGTTTTTTTTTCAATTTGAAAAAGACGTTTAATATTTCAATTCATATAACAATTAATAGCTGACAGACAATAGTGGAGTTAATATAACAGATATATAAACATATAATATTATGTTATTACAGATACCGGTATTAATGTGTAAATGAGAAGCACAGGTGTGGGTAATGGGAAGGTTATGCTATCTTTGACTGACTTTCAGATGAAAGGGTTGTGTGAGAAGAGAGAGAGAGAGAGACTCGTGAAGAGAGTAACTGTTAATTACATTAATAATAATAATATCTCTCAACTGATATCCAACTCAATTGATACTAATATATGTGAAGACAAATATCATGACTCAAACCGGATTTCAAACTCATTTTTGTATTTTTCAAATTCAAACATTAACTCAAAATCAAATCAAACTATAAAATCAAAGATGACTTTTCGTTGTTTATTAACTTACTATTAATATCAACAAATCTTTTTTTGCTATTCATAAAACAAAATTAGTTTTGAATTAAATACAATCAAATGTAAAGTAAATGATAAACTTAAATAATAAAATAAAATTTGATTTATAAGCAAAAAATAATAATAAGCGAATGTCGATAAAATTATTATTTATAATAAATTATTGTATTCAAGTAATAAGTCATATGAAAAAATGAGACCAAATATTATTTGTTTGATATCTATTACAGAAATAGGGTTTCTTGTATAACACTCACAGACATTCATTTTTTAAACACATAATGTATTAGTGTTTATAAATATTTAATATATGTATTAATATATACCTGATATACAAACAAACAAAAATATTTACTCTGCATATATATATATATATTAGCAATATTTAGGACTTGAACTTGAAAATCAATAAATCAATTAAAACAATAAAAAATAATAGTATAATAAAAAACACTTTATGTAATAGAAATAACATTATTATAGTAAAAATAAATAAGTATTTCAATACTTTATTATACAATTGTTTTTTCTTTTGATATGTATTTGCTTAAAACAATATGTCATTTAATTGGCATATCGTTTAATAGGCTGTTGTATAGTATAGCTGCCACTTGTTGTTCACGCGATTAATATTTAATACAATTTTAAAGTTAAATATACGAATATCGCGTTAATTACAATAGATTTTATTAAATATAAATATATTATTATGAAATAATATTTTACATTGCAAATTAATATATATATACCTGTATATACTGTAATTAAAATTACATTAAAGGGTTGTATAATTGTTTTATACAATCAATTAAAATTATCTAAATTGTTGTGATACGTGTCGGCGCCAAAGATATTCGGCTAAATGTAGATAAAATCTTGTGGTATACCCCCTCTTAAAAGATTGCGTTTCATAGCTCTCCATTGAGATTCAATGGTCTGTGTGTTTGCACCGGTATGTGAATTGACAAACTAATGATTCACAGTAAAATGGACAAAACCTAAAAATTAAAAAATTAATTAACTTAATAATATGTTTTATCTATCATTTATACCATTGTCTGTTAGTCTATAATATCCAGCCCAACAGTCAGACACAATAGTACCCAATTTTTACATGCTTACGTATCAAAGGTAAAAGAGTGTCGGCATCTCTTTTATTTAGGGGACATATTTCTAAACGAAATCTACCTCCACGTCGACAATTATTATTTGAATCTCAACTAAACCTAAAATCCAATCAACTAGTCGACCTCTATTGTACTTTCTTTTACCAACTTTTGTTTCGTCAATTTCTACGACAACTCCTGAATTAAAAGTATCAAAATATTATCATTATAATTAGGTTTAGGTTGCGGTCGGAACTTTAGGTAACAGAGCAAACACTAATACACTATCAGTTTGGTATTACCATTATAATTAGGTTTAAAAGGTAACAGAGCAAACACTAATACACTATCAGTTTGGTATTTCCATTATAATTAGGTTTAAACTCCAGGTTAGGTAACAGAGCAAACACTAATACACTATGAGTTTGGTATTACCATTATAATTAGGTTTAGGTTGCGGTCGGAACTCCAGGTTAGGTAACAGAGCAAACACTAATACACTATCAGTTTGGTATTACCATTATAATTAGGTTTAGGTTGCGGTCGGAACTCCAGGTTAGGTAACAGAGCAAACACTAATACACTATCAGTTTGGTATTACCATTATAATTAGGTTTAGGTTGCGGTCGGAACTCCAGGTTAGGTAACAGAGCAAACACTAATACACTATCAGTTTGGTATTACCATTATAATTAGGTTTAGGTAACGTGCATAATTAAATATGTATCATATACTAAAGAGATCAACTGATTGATATTTTTCGACCCAATCAAATACCACTTCTCGACAAAAGTTAAGCCAATCACTTATAGTGTTATGAGATGTTGTTTTAGTTAAATCACTTGTTTCTCGTTTAATGTCCTCATATTTTGTTGTGCCGACCGAAAACAGGTACGTCAAGATTATTATGTTTTCAATGCTAAACTTTGATCCAGAAAACCACGTATTATTCAAAGCACTTAGTCTATAATCATGAGGTTGTCCATGCTTTTGGTGGCACCGGTACGATAATTGTTTGACAATTATCTTCTACGAAAATAATTTTTTAATGTATTTTTTTGCAAATTAATTATTTACCATTTCGTTGTCACAAATGGGACACTTTTTAAATAATAAACATTGTTATACACCAGTTAATCATTGTCTCCTGTGAGACAAGTATTAGTCTAAATAATGTCTTTAGATTAATCATTTTGTTCACTAAATTTAAGTCATAGCTTTCAAAAGAAACATAACTTTCAAGAAAAACTTAACAAAGAAAATATTCTCTAATTTACAATAAAATTAATAGTAATTCACGAGACATTCATATATTTATCTTTAAAATTGTATTAAATATTAATCGCGTGAACAACAAGTGGCAGCTATACTATACAATACCCGTTTAATAATATTTGATGTGTAAAATGTTTTAAATAAATTTAAATGCAAAATAAAAAACTAATCCAAATTCAAAGGGTATTATTATTATTATAGATTAGTTTGTGTTAAAAATATAAATAATAAGTTTATAATAATAAGGATTCAAAACAGGACTTTAAACAGTGTGTTGTGTTTGTCGATATCAAGTATTTACTAATAAACTTACAAATAAATACAAAATATAAAAATCTTATTGAAAAAGAAATAACATTTTCAAACAGTTAATAATAAAAATAAATATTAAAAGTTAGGGCTGAGCTACTATTTACTATTACAGTATTAACATACCGGTGCTTATTATTATTATTGTTTTATTCTGAAAAAACTAACTAAAGTACTAATTATATTTAATTATTATTGTATTATTAGTCATCAAAATAAACACTTAAAATATTTAATAAGAAAACTATAAATAACAAATTTATTTATATTTAACATTTAACTGTAAAAATATTTTCATTTACTATATAATTATTAACGACTTTTATGGCGTTAATTATAAAACTAATAATTTTAAAAGTGGGAATATCCTAAGTTATATAACTTATATGAAATCTTAAAGATATCTCAAATAAATTAATCAATAATTATATAATAAATTATAAAATTTATTATTAAATGTTGGAAAAATTTATACTATTTATATCATGATATTTATAGTATAAACATTTTTAAACATGTAGACAATATTACTGAACAAATGTTAATTAATAATGAGATGGAGTTTATTTTAATGGTTTAAATGAATGTATTTTTGAAAATGAAAAAAACACGTAAATCACTCACTTATCACGACATTGTTTACCGCAATTTAAATAATATAATTTGATGTTTTTTAAAAAATGTTATTACAATAATATTAATACAAAATAATGTTTATTTAATATTGTTTGTTTTTTGTAGATAATAATTATTTAGTACAATGAAACTTGTGGTTCAAATTGTTTACTATTTTAATCGATTGCTATTTTGAGTCCCAATTATTAATTAATTAAATTTTCTGGTGAATATCCGCTCCATATTTCTATACAAATATTTTAACTTAATATTTACTTTAGTTTGCAAAATAATAAAATAATAAATAATAAAAAATTATTATTATTATTCAGTATAAAACTATTTCATTTTATAATAACTAAATATTATTGAAATAATTTTAGTTTACATATCGGTCACGTAAGTAACAGAAACATTCATAATGTTTTGATAACAAATAAAAAATATTTATTAATATTTTTACAAAATCATATTAATTAATTCAAATTATTTTGATTATATTTGTATTTATAGAATAAATATATAGCATATGTTTTTTTCAAAACAATTAAATATATTATTTATTTTTACAGCAATTTTTACTATTAGTAGTGAATCTATGAAAAAAATTGTAAATAAAATATAATGTATTAAAAATACTGTATATTATAATTTATATTGAAGGAGACTATATTATATTTTATAGCTAATAATTTAATAGTTAATCTAAACAATAAAAATAGTGACTATAGATTGTTGTATAGAAATAATAATAGATTAATACAATTATCTAAAAATATTTTTTCAAATTTAAAAAAACTAGAATATTTGTTACTCCCATTTATAAAAAAAATTGTTTTTAAAAACAAAAAAAAGCAATAAAAATGCGAAATATATTATTTTCATGAGTGAGATGTAGACGGATATCATCCCACACATGCTATTACTGAAACATATAATAAAAATAAAACCAAGTATTGAGGTCTTAGAAAAAAAAGTCAATGAATGTGATATATGATATCATATGATATGATATACACAGAGCAGTCAAACGTAAACTTAAGGGCCGAACACATGAGCCAAGGGGTCAGAGTTACTATATTTGTATCATTCAATATCATGTCATTAAACAACAGTATAGAGGGTTAAAACTAAAGAAAATTTGTTACTCTTAAGAGTAAAAACAGTAGTCTAGTGGGTGACCACATCCGGTGGGTTTGTCACCACATAACAGACACACACACACACACGTGCACGTGTTGGCCATCAAAAACAATGTCAATGACTGCTATTGTGTAGTCATTTATAATGTTTTGTCTATTTATGGGTGGAATGGCTTTCAAAACAAAATTGATTAAAAACTAAATATAAAGCATAAAAACCAATTATATATAAACTTATATATATATATACAGTATATAATAGATAATATTAGATAAAAAATTCATGAGAAAGTCATTGTCTGATAATTGATGTTATTTTTATATTTATATTCATAAATTCAATTATATTTTCATTTTTTCACACAAATGTTTTGTATTGCATATAAACTTCTTAAGTGTATCAATAATAGTCGAAATATAACTTAATTTTAAACTATTATTGTTAATAATAATAGCAATACAATTGTGTTTCCGACGCTTTTATTTTTTTAAACAATCAAAGCAATCACTCATTTTTAAAATTATTTTTTCTTTAGGATTCGTTTAAATATACTGTAATTATTATAGTATTGCAATATTACTATAATTTATATTGAGATAAATATATTAAATTATATAAAACTATATTATATATACAGTATGATTATTATATTTGTTTATCAAGATTTTTATAAAAATAATTATTAATAGTAGTATTTTTTAAATTATTATGTAAGCTATTTGACTACTTGTCATAAAAGTTGAGGTGTTTGAGTGGGCGATATACCTAAAATAAATTAAATGTTATTACTTAAACAAAACCTTAACAATATTTATGGTAAACTAATAAATAATAAGCTATTATTCAATATTTTTTAATAATTGTGTTTTTGTTTTAAGTCAATATAAAATCTGTTTTAAAAAATATATAATCAATGAATTTAATGAATTATAAATGTGATGATATCATAGATTACTACAACAATCACGTCAACATATAATTAAATCATTAAATTGTAATAAAGATCGACTAAAATAGTTTGAAATTATAAATTTTTAAATAAAACAATAATGTAAATTTGATAATAAAAAATATTTAGTAATAAATTATATACAAATATTTAATATATAAAAACTAATACTAATATTTAAAAAAAAATTAATAAATTATTATTATGAAAAGTTTGCACTCAAATTAACAATAAAAAACACCTGTCATTTTGTTTTTTATAATTTGTTCAAAACAGTAATGTTTTTTCATGTCGTTCATCAAATTATTAAAAGCCACAATTTATTTGCTTATTCCTACTATAAAATCACTTCAAACTATTTAAATGATTTGTTTAAAAAAAAATTAATTCAATAAAAGACGATCTCTCTGTTCACGAGTTTGTGACTATGAATATGATTTAAAAGATTTTCATTGAAAGTGTTTATTTAGTAATAAATTTAAAAAAATATTTTTTATTATTATTTTGTAAAAAGTGAAATCACTTTCCTATTATAATCATATGATGTGGGTTTAAAATACATTCACAAATACTCATATATAGTGATGAGTAGGAAAGTATATGCAAATTAATTACATCATTGACTTTCAAACTATAATTAGTTAATTATTAAATTTATGACCGAAAAAATATGGTATCTGAGCAAAATAAGTCTCATGATTTACACATAATAAACAATACAATTATTTTATAAGACATCTAAAATTATATTGATATTTATTCAAAAATGTTTTACGCCTCAAAAATGTAATACAAAAATGACCTTAACTTAGATATGATGTAAGTTATATACCGTATCATAAGATAATAATCTATTTGTTTAAAAACATTTTTAATAAAAATAATCTATAGTTGAGGATTCACTCCCTAACGGACCTTCAAATTAATGCAAATAAATTAGTTTGATATTGATATTTTTAATTGAGGTGTATTATCTATTTTTTTATAAAATAATTTATATAATAAGTCATTATATATTATATAATTCATTAATTATAAAATACATTGTTATAAATAGGTAAAATGCTTTTATATTTTATGGGTGAAGATATTATTAATTAAAAAATAATATCAAAAAAAATAATACAAACATAAATTATTATGATATTCATCAAAAAATAAAAATAGTTAACTATACAATAATATATTATAACAAATATTGATGCAATTATTAAATAATAATTCATTAGACATTTTGATTGTTGATTATTATATTTCAAATATTTTAATCACTAGTTTCAGCAAATAAGCTGTGAATTGAGGCAAAAATCTTATTTGTTTTTATTTTATCGTTTTATTTTGGGAAATGTCGATACATATTATTATATATTTGGTGAGAAAATTATTTGTGTTTTCCTATTAACCCATCATTTTTGATACCAAATATAGAACACATCCACAAAAAGAAAAGGCTATTATGTAATAAATTTTCAAAAATTGTTATTTTTGTATTTTTAAAAAAAAATTTAAAACAAAACCCATTTTCAATCAGCAGTTAAGATATAATTTATTATTTGTTGCACCAATTCTTAAGAGAAAACTAAACAACTTTTAAAAACATTATATATTTCTTTGGCCTAAATTAATATTACAGTTTGAAAAATACCAATTTGTCGTATTTAAATATTACAGTTTTATGAAATTGTTAATTAGCTATAATATAGAGAGAAAATTGTTGATTTCAAATTTACTATTTATATACATTTTTTGTTGTATACAATTAAATTAGTTAACACTATTTAAAAAAAATAATATACAATATTTTACATTATCTAATATGCAAATTTTGTTAGATATAAGATAACATAAATTCTATCTATAACACAGTATAAAAATTAATGTTTGCAAAATTAAATGTACATTTTAGCAGTTAATTTGTCACGATATTTACATTTAAAGATACTATTAATATATAATATTTATATGAGATATTGTAGTGTAAATACAAATCTATATAAAAATAAGTTATTTTGTAAACTTGGCATTTAATGCATACTAAATAAACTTATTATTCAAGTAAAGATCATTAAAATTGATATTGTACGTGATATGATATGTATACATTTTAAATAATATATTATTTAGAAAATATTATTAGTATTATTAAGTATATAGTATATATTAAGTAATAAATTTAACAGCTTGATTTAAAAAAATAAACAATATTTATTTAAAAATTTGTTTAAAATTGTAATTAAAATTATTGTAAACCCGGTCAAATTCAAAGCATACATATACCAGTATTGCAAAATATGATTGAATTTTTTATTATTGTAAAAATATAATAATAATAAACTGATTATATCTTTATTTTTAAGTTCATGAATCTTAAACATCCGTTTCATTTTTTCATAATAAATATAATAATTATTTTCATTCATAATTGTCTTTATATTGTAGTTTTAATTATTATTAAGATAACTATCAATTGAATGGCAAAGAACTGTCAGTGAAAAGAGCATTAGACCAATACATTTAAATAATTTTGTTTCACATTATTATAATAATTAAATATTATTGACATTTTAAAATATGTTATCTAAAAAAACTTTCATTTTATTCATACATAAAAACTAAAATATACATAAGTGATAAATAAACATATGTTAATATTTCATGCTCTTTATGCTACATGTTATACATATTATGTATAATTTGAAAAAATTAATTTAAACAATTGTTATTTCAAGTTTACATTAGAGTTTTAAAATATCCATAATGTTAACTATCACTAATCGTTAAAAGTATGAGAAAACTACACACACATACAAACACATCATAACCGTCCCAACGGTGCGGAAATAATTGTCAATAATAAACAACAAAACTGCGGGTATGCCTTGAATTTTTATTTTTATAATAATAATAATAATATACTTTTTCACAAACAATAAATCTCAAAACACAACGTTATTTTTAAGTTTGATTAGTCTTCATATAAAATAAGTATACAATACAGTTATAATCATTATTGAAGAAACACATCAAGTATTGGGAGATAGAAATGGATAGACTTTAAAATAAATCTTTTATTTTTCACAATTGATCCGTAACTAATTGTATGTTGTTTTTCATATATATATATATATATATATACAGTATATGAATTATAACAGATAACAAGTTAGAAAGATAGAGATTTTAAATTATAAGTTATTATACATGAGATAAAAGTACATCACTGTATTAATCCAAAAAATAATATTATTGTTACAATATTACAAAATTAATCAGAAAATCTTTTTGAAAAAATTATGTTAGTCTTACTCCAAAAAATCCGTAAATATTATAAAATTGTTTTTTTTGTGAAAAATATTGTTATATTCATTAACAATAAAGTTATGTTTTCAATGGTGTTAATGAACTGAATTGTGTAATACCTGTACTATTATTAATATTATGCTTAGAAAACAATATAATATGATTACAAAATTGATGTAAAAATCAATGCCGGCATTAAAAAAATAAATTTCTATTAATTTAAAATAAAACATTAAATATAAATTTTTATTATATTTATAAAATAGACATTTCTTGATAATAATCTTAATTATTTTTTAATTTTATATACAGAATATACATTCAGTTGAATTTTGTATAAATAAAATATTATTTTCACTTAATTAAATATGTTGTAGCTTTTGTAGTCAATCAAAATAAAATAATATAATTACTAAAATAGAAATGCAATTTATTTTTTCTCTCTGTATTTCTCTTTCACTTGAAATGAAAAGTTAATTACAAATGAGAGACTAAAAAAAAAGTTATTTAACTATTGAATTGCATATATCTTTTGAAAATCTTTTTTCCCTCTTATTCTGAAAGATAAAGAGACAAATTAAATATACAATGAATTTAAAAACAAAAATTATAGTCAATGAGTTCACTCAACACTTGATTCATTATTATTATTATTATTATTATTATTATTATTATTATTATTATTATTATGAATATAAACACAAAAATACTTTATATACTCAACAGTAAAAAATTTAATTTTTGAAACTTCATGTTAAGTTCACTCATAAGTTATATATTTTTTGCAATATATACACTACAGTAAATATATTGTATAATAACTTTTATGTGATGAGAAACCTTGAGATTATGTTAAGACAGATAATCGAGTGCTAAAAACACAATGATATGATAGGGAGAGTAGTTGTAGAGGAGACAGGAGGACAGGGAGTTATAACTTTTCAAACAAACTTAAATGGTTTTGCCATATATCAATATAATACTTTCTTTACTTCAATAGACAATGTGTTATATGTCCCGCAAAAACACATTAAACAAAATAAATAGTAAATTCTGAAAAAAAAACATTTTTTCATTTATTTGACTCTCAATTTCTATTGTTTTTGAGCCTAACCTACAATGTGCCTACAAATTTGAAACAAACAATATGTAACTCAAAAAATCTTTACATAAGTTATTATGTTTTTATTAAAAAAAGTATTATATTTAGTGAGAAGACTGACCCAACCGTGTTTACAAACATCGCAAAAGCGTTAGACCTATTTATTTGAAGTCATCATCGGATGATGGAAAAGGCCATCACTTATGTGAGGCAAATATTAATGGTTAACAGTCAGACACTCTCCCTTACTGTCCCTCTCTTTGAGCAACAGATGAACACAATTTAGGCTCTCTCTCACTAAATATTATTTATATCCCTAAGCTATGAATTTAAGTAAAAACCGTTTTTTGAAAGGAAATACAAGAGGCTGTCTGTCCAATGGTAGACAAAAAGCAGCAGCACTTCAATTATTGTAATTATTAGCCCCTAGTATTAGCCAATAATCATAACCAGGGCTTCAATATATATATAAATATCTTACAGAAATGCCTCTGCAGTTAATTATATGGATATAGACATACATTCAGTACTGTATATATTGTGTGAAATAAAGATTGGGTTTAAAAATACTTTTCAAAAACTAAACCAATGAGTTTGTGTCACACACACTGTATAACCATATTTTTATTTATGAAAAGTTAGCATTATTTAGCACATAATCTCGTGATCTCAAACACTACCTGAGCTACTGATGAGACAATAGTCAAGGACACCATCAATAATAGTGATATCTTTAAGTCAAGATACTGAGAGAATCGGGTATTTGGGATCAATAACAGCTCAAACATATTGTTTGATAAATTTAAATTTTTAAATAAAAATAATGGACACCTGGATATACTTCAATTCAATCTATTTCATGTATTATCAATTAATATAATCTAATATTAATTGAAAAATGTTTTCAAAAAATAAATATATCAATAAAAGGAAAAATAACAATAACTAATACAAAATAGTTATTTTCAGATAATATATTTGATTAAAGTATTAAATTGATTGATTGAAAACAAATAAAAATTGTTTTAAATTGAAATAATACTTTAATCTAAACAACATTTTTTAACTTTATAATTATACTACCATTTCTATCATTTCAATCAATATTCGTGATTGTAATTAAAATAGAGTAAAACAGTAATAATGATTATTTATTAGTGTATAATAGCTTTGAATTACGAGTTAACTAATTATTTTAGTAAATAATAACAAAATAATGTAATTAAGATTTCGTTATATAATAGTTTTTAAAAACAAAATTTACTCCAAAATTAAAATATATGATGCATTTGTCTGATACAAACAAATTTTTTATATGATTTAATTAATTTGATATGTTTTATATATCTTAATAAATTGAATTAAAATATATCAAATAAATTTATTTAAATTAATTAAAATGTTCTAAAAATAGTTATTCATTTTATTATTCAATAGCACTATTAATAAACTTACTTTGATCTAGTATATTAAATAATGTATTAATGCTAAATTAACTAAACTTTTATTAAACTAATATATATAACTTATATATAAAATTTTTAAAAATATAGAAATTTTGCAAAATTTGGTTAATTATACTATGTTGCTAATGAAGGGATAAATTAACTAATTTAAACAATTTAAACAATCAACAATGGCTAATAAATGTGATAATTTTATTTTTTGAATATTATTTTCATAAAATTCATAGATATTGTATTCAATATTTTTTAGCTACTTCTATTAAATTAGATGTATAGTATAATAGCATATACCAAATTGATATTGATCAATTTGCTACATATAAATTAGCAATATGTGTCACAAAATACAGTACAAACAAGATTAACAATAAGTACATTAATTTACAATGGTATTAATTTAATTGACATATATACAATTTGAGATAACTACTAAAAATAACAATATATATCAAGTATAGTTGTAACAAAATAGCAAACAAACAAAAAATAAAAATAGCAAATTTCAAATAAAAATTCTAGACTTATTTGTTCGTATTTTTAATGGTGTATTTGCTTCCAAAGATATACTTAAAAATATAATAGAAATAAAAAACATTTTCAATCGTAAAAAAAGCTTTTTAAATAATCTAAAAAGTACTTTATTGGCTCATAATATGGACGACTATCAACCCAGTGATCTATAAAAACGAGGTCACACACACACACACACACACACACACACACACACATACATACACACATAAACACACACACCATTTATATATATGCTATTATTATGGACTTTTATAACTGTATGATGTAATCTGAAAACAGCAAATCGTGATTAACATAAAACTAAAGCAACACTTTTTACTCGGTTTTTATTGTAGATATTATTATTATTTGCAATATTATATTAACTTCGGTACAGTATTTAATACAATTTGTGGTTCACATTGTGTTTGTGTAAAACATTTAAAAATACGTGTGTTTGTAAATTTGAATATATAGATAGATTTATGATATGATATAACTATATATTATAATATACTGAACATACTACTAATATTCATATTTAAAAATAAAATTGACATTTTCCAGTTAAAATTTGGTTTAATAAAATAATAAGTCTTAAAAAAAGCTATTGATAATAATAATAATAATTTTATATAAAAAATAGTCTGGCATTTATCAAATTAATATAAAAGTTGTGATTATTTTTATGTAAATTTTATATTGATGAAATATGTCTGAATTAAATAAAAATTATATTGTAAAATGTGTTTTAAACAATTTTAAACTGCTCTATTATTTTAATGTTTTGAAGTTTTCAATAGTTTTGAAATTTTATTTAACAAATTTCGTGAATTTCATGTATAATATAGACAATTAAATATTATATCTATTGAAATAACAGTATACTATAAAAATTACAAATCAATCTAATCATTATTTATCAAACAATAAATAACCTATTTTTTAATTTTATGACAAAATACATATATAAATTATATTTAAATATATGCTAAAGTAATCCTTAAAATAATATATAGCCTTATTCAAATATATTATTTTGTGAATAACATTTTTCTAATAAAAAAAATATGAATTCATTATTGAAGACATTTAGAAATATATTCTAAAAATTTCTTTAAAATCTACGCAAGAATTTAAAAATTTCCACTAAAAATATCTATAATTTCCTACAATTTATTTAAATGAGATGAAATAAATTGAATGAATGAATCTTAGTAAATATAAACTTTAATTTAACATTTTCAATGATATTAATCACTTGATATAATAATTTTATTTATAAATACTGCAGTATATATAATATTAGACAAAAATAAAATTATTTTTCTATAAATATCTAAATAATAAATTGTAAAATAAAAATAAGAATTACTACTTTTAATATATATCTATAAATATATTAATATATAATTGAAATACCATTGTTTAGACTATTGTTTTTTATTTAGAAATATATAGTAAAGTGAAAAAATATTAAAAATAATAATAATTTCTGGCTTATTGACCTTAAAAATAAGTTATTTAAATAATCTTAATTACAATTCAAATATCAAAGACTTGCGCCAATGAAGCAACAAAAATAGGTGTAATTTAAATATAATTATTCTCTATTATATGTCTATTGGTATCCAAATGATCCCCAGAAAGCATTGCGTGATTATTATAAAATATTATATATATTATTATCTAAGGACCGGCCCATAAACCCCGGGTCTCTCACATGACAAATATTAAATGATTACATGTTTTCAATTTCACTTTACAATTCAATATTAATTCAATAGTAAAACAACATTTTATTTAAGAAATTATTTTACTATAAATACAGTATAGCATATTCAGTATATTTAACAAATCATATCTTGTATGTGTGTTCATAAAAAATGCTTATAAATTTAGATATAATCAAATGAATTATAAAAATGATAATAATTTTCAATTTATACCATACAGTAGATTATAAAATGTAAGTTATGTGTGGTTTTGGGAGAGTCTAGAAATAGAGGTAAAGAAGCGAAAGTAAACTTTTTATTTTTATTATTCATTCGACAAAAAACTAAAGTCATTGGGCTTAACATAAAAACTAGAAATACTTAATATTATAAACTAATTGGTTTTTTGGGCAAAACTTGATAACAATATAATAATTTTTGATATTGAATTGTATATAAAAAATATTCAATGTTTTTTCTCTACAATATAGTATTCAGTACTTGTCAAGTGTTATTACACTAACACTAATGTTGTTTATTTACAGCAAAAATTAATAAACTTTTTTTGAGTATAACACAGATTTTTCTAAAGATTATAGCTTTTAGACAACAAAAAATTCATTAAACTCTCGTAATACTAAACTATTTAACTTAAAATTAAATTTTTTATTTAAAAAATAGTCGCTGAATGTTAGCACCAAAAAAATCCAGTATTGAATTGAAATATTGTATAAATAATTTAAAAAATGGGTTTTAATACATTTTTAACAAAAACATTTGAGTAAAACTAAGAAAATATTTAATTAACTCTCCAAAATAAAGTACAGTATAAATCATAGTTTATAATATACATTGTATATACAAGTGTTAAAAATATTGACTGTAAATGTAGTGTTAAATAAATATTAATCTTTAATAATTTAATAATCTATAGATAAATGATAGCAAAATGAAAAACTCGAGGAAAGATCCTGTTATCAGTTGGACATGTATTCAAACAATAAAACATATAAAACAAATGATATCAAGTATTTTTAATAACACTTTTTTCCAACAATAAACAGATTATCGAAATAAATGTTTGACTTTTGTAGCTTTTTTTAAGTTAAAATCCAATTTAATTTTTTTATTTCAATTAAATTCAACATTTCTTTAGGTTACAACTATTGAACCAAATATTTTGCGAATAATATGAACACATGTTAATTGAATATGCTTTTAAATATTCATTAATAAATTAATAATATAATAATAATTTCAATAAATTATATTAAATATAACTTACTCTTAAACTTCTAGCTATTTGTCTAATAAAATAGATGTCCAATTCTGGCATTAAATTGTAATTATTATTAGAGGACAGTTTGTTAGATGAGGCGTAACCGTGAGATCTGTTCAACGATTTGGAGGACAGTCTCAACAGTGATCGGGATTTTGTTTGTTGACCACCACTGCTCTTAACATTATTGGCACCCATATTATGATAGCGTCGGATAGTTCAGTATAAATACTTGCAATGATTTATTTATAATTTAAATGAAATAACTGTTTAGTAATGTCCACCAAGTTTCACAAACAAACACTTTTATAGTTAATAAACATTTTTTTAATAAATATATAAAATTTAATTAAATACTTGTTTTCCAGTAAATTGTTTCAAAAGTTATATTTTTATTCAATTCTCACGTTTTGCAAAATATCGACTCATATTATATTGCATAACAATTTACAGTAATATTAATTATTATTAATATACATATTTTCATACAAAATATATATTAGTGAAACAAAATAAGCATACAAGTAATATGAAATTATTCACACAAAAAACTAAATGTAATATACATTTACAATAAAAGTGATCACAAGTGATGTTAGTAGCAATGGATACTTTTAGTATTATTATTATATTATATAAAATGATTATAAAAAATACTTTATTTATATAAATATAAACACAAGTTTGTGCCAAAACAGCACCGAAAATAAAGTTATGTTTGACTGGTTTTTGCTATGGATTTTAGCGCTCAGATACTGATAGTAGAGAAGCCCTGTGCTGTTGTGTGTGTGCTGAGTGAGAGCACCTAATTCTCTGGCACTGGCAGTCAACTTGTTGTTTACTGTGTTGTGCTATCTCTAGAAACAGGACTAAACATGCTGTAGAAGAGTGAGTGCGACTGCCTGTGCACTGCTATCGTTGACTATCGCCAGTAGACTCCCTGTGCAACACATAAACCTGAGGACATACTCTCACACACAAAATATTCACATTTTAAAAAATCTCTTTTTTCTTTCTCCCTATTATTAGTATTACACAAAAAAAAAGTTTTGTCATTTCACTTCAAGGAATAGTTGGATTTTTTCATTTATATACCGTTCCTTATTTACTATTCTATGAAGAAGGGAGAGAGAGAGGAGAGAGACATCACATGAGTAGGATTGTTAGGTAAATTACATACATTACAACCAGCACTGGTATCTAATATTCTCAAAATAACTGTATCACTATTACAATAATCAACTAATACTACAATATTCGTTCGTTATATGCTTTAAAATTGAAATTTTAAAAACTTTATATATATGTTTGAAATCCTAACAACACTGGACTACAGTTTTCAATAGACAATAAAAAGAGAGATTTAACTTTGTTTACAAGTGTTTTAAAAGCCACACTTAAAAATGACTTTCAGCGGGGGTTAAGCTGTCAATTGGCTTCAGACAGTCGTTTTTGAGAGACAAAAGTCTTGACTGACTGACCATTACTACAGGCGAGACATATAATCAATGCTTTTATCAAAGCCTTAGATATATTCACAGTAAATGCTAATACAGTTTACTTGAAATAAGGGGACACAACATCACAGCATTGAATGTGAGATTATAACATATGAATTACAATTTGATGCAAATTTTGTAATATTTACTTTTTATGAATTAATAAATGATAAATTATTATAATATTGTTAGACAATAAAAAAATTAATCGTTTAATATTTTTTTTTTAATTTTTATTAAAAACAGATAGTATTAGGAGATTTTGTGTTAAAAATTGTTGTGTTTATAGAGTAAATGAACTACAAAATGATGAAAAAATAATATATCAAAATATTTTTGATATAAAATTTCATAACTCAATAACATTTACCGTACATTCCGATAGCTATACATATATTAGTATATACTGTATAAGTATAAAGAAGTAAAGATTCAATTGTTTGTGTGTCAACTGTTCCCCTCTTATAACAACAATTGTCTAATCCTTTGCCTTTTATGTTTGAAAATCTTTACGGACCTACTATTCATATCAATCACTGATATGCTATTTGAGGGATAGGGATAAAGTTCACACACATACATACAATACACATGTAATGGTTCATAAAATATTTTATCTTAAAAGACATTCTGTGTGTCTCCCGATTGTTAAAAAATTGTATTCAATTTCTCTCTCTCTCTCTCTCTCTTTCTTTATATTAAATCAAGTGTTAAGGAATCTAATAGCCCATCATTTATATTGATTATTATTGTGAAATAAAATTTAATCGTACAAAAATTTTATAGATAACATTTGATAAACAATATTTCGTTGATATTATTACTATTTTTATACAATTGCTTCACATGTGGTTCATCACACATACAACACACACACACACAACTCAAAGTTATTGTATTGTAAAAATCTATTAATACTTTGGACACAAATAGTAAATCAAGTGTAGTATTGCCGACAATATTTGACATATAATATGTGTTATATTTTTAGTTTTATTCATAATTCATTTGAAACTCTTTATCATTATTAGACTTACTCTGAAACCTCCCTGAGCTGCAAACAGTCAACAAAGTGTTTCTGTTCTGATGTCACCAACAAACTTAGATTTTGCCAAAAAATTATTTCATTTCAATTATATCATATCTAAGAAATTATTTTTATACAATTCAAGGTTATCAATGGTTCATAACTTTTTATATTTATCATTTCTCACCCTCTCATTTTTTTGATAATATTTATCAATATATCTTAAAATTTATATAAATATAAAAAATATATATCAATAAAAGTCATATACAGAATATAATATATACTATATATCATATATATATATATACATCTATATATTAAATTTATATAGACAATTTATCATAAATAATAAATCGTATAATAATTAGATTCGTGTATATATATAATATGGTAAATATAAATATAAGATATATGATATAGTATTATATTGTATATAATAAATTTATTATTAACTGATCGGAAAGTTTAAACTAGTGAAAACCTAATTTAATATTATAAATTTCCAATATATAAATAGTATAATCTTAAAATAAACCCGATATTTAATACTAGTCTATTTAGCACCTGTACTTAAATTTTGAATTCAAGTTATTTTATGGAAAATTTTATTGTTATTTTGAATCATTTTATTGTTAATTCAAAACCTATTAATAAAATAAATACTTTTTGGTAATTTATTGATCAATAAAATATAAGTTTTGTTATAAAAGTGTTTATTAACAATACAAGTTTAGTTGTTATAAAATTGGTTATCCATTTGAATAGTAATTGATAATATATCTGAAAGTTTATTGAAAATGTTTATGAGATACCGTATGAGACAATTTATAACAAAAAATAAAATTATGTCAATTACAACATTACTACTTTATTTCAAGTTATCATAAACACTTAATTAAATATTAATAATTATACAACTATTGATTTTTTTTAATAGCAAATTCACATACAATATCGTTTCGCGATTGTTTAAATAGATGGGAAATATTAAAAAATTAAATTAAAAAATTTTTAAAAATTATATCTATATAATCTATGCGTGAGAATTTTTTTATTAAATTGTCTATTATTTTAAACTAAAAAATATTTTTTAAAAACATTAAATAAAATTGTTTTTGTCAACAAATTGAAGGCTGTGATGAACAATATATACAATATTTCAATCGAGTTTTAGTTTAATGGTTAATCACAGTCTCAATAAATCAATTTTTTTATTTGTTTCAAATAAATTACAATCATTAGTATTTTGCACAAAAAAAATTAATAACGGAAGTGATTATTAAATCACACGAGTAGTGGTATTGGATGACAAACATCATTATCGCTAATGGTTTTAAAAACTATGGGTTAGTGAGATAATCCTCAATTTCCTATTTGTTTTTTTCTCAACAAAACCATCGATAGATATGATTAATGTTACAAAACAAATAAGTTTTTTTAATAAATGTGTTGTAAGTTACAACTTGTAACATAGTTTCTAGAATAAAGTCAAACATAAAAAAATTATTTATAACATTTGAATTTTTAGTGAATGTAACAATAAAATCAACATTATTTTATATTTTTAAATAAATATTTTATATCATTAAAGGTGAATTTTTTTTAACATAAAATGAAATAATATAGATAATATTCATAGTCTATGAAACATATAAAATATGATTTATAAATAAAAATTACATATATTTAAAAGAAAACACTCAATAGTGTCTCGCTTTTAATAAAAATATTTTCAATATTGAAAATGCATTTAATATCTATAATTAAAATGAGTTTTTTGACACTATTTATTTACAAATAATAGGTTATAAAAATCAAGATTCCTTAAAAAATATCATCAAAAAATAAATAGAAATAACAGTTTTTAGCTTATTTTCAATGTCAACCATACTATACACGAGATATCATGTGTTAAATAATTTTATTGTAAAATGTTCAGTACATACATAATAAATACTATTATTATTGCTATTTAAAAAACAATTTTATCTTCAGTTAAATTTGTTGATAATTGTTTTTACAAATGAATAACTGATTATTATTTGAATAAATCACTTGTGATTACATTAATTATATTTAGATTAACAAAAAATATTCATAATATAATTATACAACTTTAGTAGCACAAGTAATTTTTATTTGTTTGTTTGTTTACAAATATTTATATAAATAGTGTTTAGCATGTATTTAAAAAATAATGTTTATATTTTTAAATAAAAACATATTATGATAATTATTAGATTAAATGTAAAAAAATAAGCCAAAAATTATATTTATATAAAATATATTTCTATTGTTTGAGTAAAGTTATAAAACAATTTTGACATTTTAATAATTATATTACATTACAATATTAAGCATTTTTTAAAAAAGCTTAAGGGATAGTTTTTTGCAAATCTCTATTGTATTTTAATAGACTATTTCTTAATATATAAATTGAGACAATTTTTTGAATGAGTGCTCACAAAAATGCTTAAAAACTAATTTAATATTAATATCTTTTCTAAGGTCAACCAAACGACATAAATAAATATTTTAAATATATATATAATATATTATTATAAATAAAGTAATTCCATATATAATATTTATATAATACTTTGTGGTTGTTATCTAATTTATTATATTTTGATAATATTTTTAAAAATGTATTTTTAAAATAATCTGATTTTTATTTATTAATAGTATGAGAATTAAATAATTAAAAAATAAAGTCATTAATTTTAAACAATACTAACCTAATCATAGATTATTGAATAATAATTTATATAAATCTATTATAATATATTAATGAAATTAAATGCTTTTCCAAAAATAATTCAATTAAGAAAAAGTATATATTTTCTAATTATAATACTCTTAAATAGATAACTCTATTATATAACTATTTGTAAATCTTAATTAGTTTGAGCTAAATATCTATATATTGGCAACTTTTAGTTAGTTATTATCACAATAATTTATGCTAAATCTTGTTATTTTAGCTAAAAATAATATTTTTAAAATAAAACTTGATTGTCATGTAATGTTTGAATAAAAAATTGTTGAAAATATGATCACTAATGAAATCCAATAATTTATTCAATTTTTTCAAAATGATTATTAATATGGGATAAATTAATTTTTAATTTGTAAAAAATAGCATATTATATGAAAATATTATCATTAATTATAAAGAATATTAAGGAGTGATATTTTATTAATAATTAATTTATTCATAAACAAGTAGAGTACACAAAAATAACAATTGCTTTCTAAATAAAAATTTAATTTTTCTTAAAATATAAAATTTATACCAAAAAAAAACTTTTATTAAATACTTAAAATAATTTTACTGTAATATAGTATATTATTTTATTTTTAAAAATGTATTAAAATTGCAATAAAATTCATATAAAAACAATGTAATAAATTGAAAATACATTTCAAAAATATTAATTATTTTTTATAACATCGTGAAGTTAACCAGTTTTTTGATAGTAGATTTAAATCTATATTAATTTTTATATACAATTAAAATATTGTCTTACAATTATGTATTTTTGTTGTGGTTGTAAACATGAGATTTAAGATTATTTTTATAAATATATAAATATAAAATATAAAGCAATTGTTTTTAATCTTTACCTTAAACTAAATAATTATATACTGTATCTTCTTGTGGATATAAAAGAAAAAATTGAAAAATAAAATAATTGTTTCATAAAATTACAATATTTTAAAAATCTTAACTTAAAAATGTAATGAAAAATTGCAAAATAAAATATATCTGCATTTTATTCATTTCAAAATATAAAAGCATGTATTATTTACAAACAAAACCTTAAAAATTAAAATTTTTATTACTCTAGAAATTAATTTACTGATTTTACAATAGACTTAATTTTTCATATAGTTATTTTTGATATACAATATAGAGTAATATTCAATAGCTAATTAAACATAAAAAATTAAATAAACTAATAAAAAGATCTCACATATATTTATAGACAATTATTTTTACTAATTTTGTTTAAACTTTTGTTTAAATATAACTTTCATAATAAATTAAATTTTGAAAAATAATATTATATATTGCAGAATAGCTAATTTTGTACAATTGGCAATGCATTTGCTTATCTATATAAAGTTTTCACGATTTAGTAAATCAACAAATATCATTTTTTAAAATTTCATATTTACGGTTTAACCAAATTTTATAACCAATTTTAAAATACAAAACCTAAAACACAGTATTATTTATATTTAGCACAACGTCAATGAAAATTAACGGATTTTTTTGTAAACATTATATTATGTAAATCTTAACTAAACATAGAACTTATGAATAATAGGATAATAATAACATTTGTTGAAGTTATGCCAATTGTGTGCCAATTAAGATTTAAAATAATACGTTAATATAATTATAATTAGATTAATTTTACATTAATTTTCTAAACTAGTATATCAAAAATTTTAGTTTTTATGTCCAGATGATGAAACTATTATAACAAATATTAATATATAATTATTAACATAATTATATATATAATAGTCAATTTGATATTGACAAATCAATCAATTTATTACATTTATATTATTGACAAAAATTATTTATATGATTAAATTTTTAAATTATAGTTTCTAAATCTAATATTATATCACAATATGTTAAAAGCATAGTATATAATTTATATATCAATCAATAAGCTATTAGATCTCAATTTAAATGTTTTGCATAACATTGTCTATTTTAATACATACTGTTTTGTTTGTTATAACAAAACAAAATGCTATAATAAAATCGTGAAGTGCTATCTTTAAAGTTACACTACATTTAAATACAATATTTTTTATACAATACATAAAATGTTAGACTACATAAAACTAATACAATTGTATGAAATTAAACTATTATTTATTTGATAGTTTAGTTCATATTTCAATTTAACGGTTATTAAAAATAGTGTATAAAATATTTTATATGGCTTTCATGTGTTATGAAGCTTTAAATTTAGTTCATTTTTATTAAATGTTATATATTATATATAATATAATAATTCATATAAATTATGCTATTAATATATAATATAATAGATAAGTGAAACTATTCAAGATATATGTATGTAATTTCTAATAATAATACATATAATATACAGTTTWTATATTTTTTTATTGTTTGGTTACAATAATTTTAAATTAAACACGTTTCGAGAGTATGATTTGTTTTTTGTTTATGTATAAAATCGTGATACATATGAAAACTAAGTTTATTTTTAGTTTTATAAAAAATAAGAAAATAATATTTGGGAGGAAAACAAAAGAATTAAAATATAATTAATTTTTTAAAATTAAACCAAATAAAATCATTTTTTTATTATTCTGTACCGTATATAAAGTAATGTATATTTATTTTTATTTAAATTTTTATATATATTTAAATTTTAAATATGTTTATAATTATTATCATAGAATATAAATTTTTTATATTAAGTAAAATTATTTTTTAATATATGGATAATTATAAATATATATATATATATATATATATATTAATAGTAGATATACTTTAGATATAATATTGAGATAATGTTATAATATATGTCTGAACGTTATGTTCATATAAATAGATAAAATCGATATAACAATAATATTCTGTATACCGGTATTAACGCGGAAGTTGTTTAAAAAATACAACAATTATTTATTTTGTCAAAAAATACACTTAAAATGTGTATTTTATGACTTCTGTCAAAACTCATCACATTTGCATATAATTTGCAAAAAAAATCATTAGAAAACAAAACAATAAAAATAATTTTTTTAAAAAGTAAATTTACTTTTATGTGTCCTCTCTATAGTAGTCAACAGGTTTTGTCGCACGACTAGAGATAAAAGCGTTAAAAATATATTAATATAATATAGCAGTGAAAACCATTTATATGGTACACGTGTTTAGACAGTCGTATGAAGTTTACTATCATTACTATGACTGGAGGACAGACAATACCTGTACGACAAATGCTCAGTGATTACAAAGTATTTTGTGAGTACAGGTGACTGACTGTCCCATTGATTTTCCCAGAAAAACCAATAACTAATACTAGTCTACATACAAATAGTCTATTTGAAATAGAAATTGTATAGACAAACAATTAAAATTGATCATGGTAATTCAAGGAAAAATGTTTGCAAATTTAATAAATTTGACAATAGAAACAAATACTGTATAATAAATATAGCATTTATTATTGAGTATATAAATTTATATACAGAATATTTTAAAATTCATTATTCATTTAACAACTTTTATATAAATTGTTTGATTTTTTTCGGATGATTTACGAACAAATTAAAAACAAAAAATAAAATTTAAATTATCACTTCTCTTATGTACCGATAATATTGTATTGTATTAATGTAAGAAATATTTAATGAATAAAAAACAATTTTTCTGTTTGTACTCACATAAAAAAAATTTGCACAATTATGTTGTAAATTATGATATTGAAAGTAATAATATTTAGATTTGTTTGGAAAAAATTAAACTTGCAATTATAATTAAATTGCAAACATTTTAAAAATATTTGTAAGTATCTTTATTTTTTGTGTGCCAAGTATTTAAAATTTTATTACTTATATGTGAATTGAAAGCAAATAAATATTTCATAACTAAATCATAAGGGATGATTCACATATTACGATCTCACTTAGGGGAGGGGTGTCGGTAAATGTGGACTTTTGCGAATAAGGAGGGGAGGGGTAGACTTGTATTTAAATAATTTAAGGGATAATTTTTATCAAAGTAATATGTGAATCACCCCTAATATAGTTTGTTTTCCCTGATATTATTCAAACAAACACAAACTGTTTGAAAATTAATTTAAAATGAATTATTAAATTTACAAATACATCATTATTAACCTTATAATAATGATATTATTATTCAAATCGATGCCATCTCCTGAATATAAATACAATATATAATATTTTCAAATGATATTATATTATATTATATCCTATAAACCACAAGAATATTAGTGTTTAAAACATCAAAAATCAAAAGCATTTGACAAATAAATGAATGAATGCTCTGAAAGACATTTAATTTCTTCCGACTTTGGATTTTGTCAAACATTTATTGTATTCATAAACTTAAATAACTTTGTTATCTATTGTTTTTAAAATAATAATAATATTATTATTATTAAATAATAAAATAAATCATTTAAATAACAATAGATATCTTTCTCCATAAATGAAAGTTATGACTTGATTAGCAAATATGCATAAAATAATAAATGTCTTTTTGTTTATATAAATAATTAAATATTATTACAGTATTATTATTATTATTACAGTATTATTATTATTATTACAGTATTATTATTATTATTACAGTATTATTATTATTATTACAGTATTATTATTATTATTACAGTATTATTATTATTATTACAGTATTATTATTATTATTACAGCAAATATGCATAAAATAATAAATGTCTTTTTGTTTATATAAATAATTAAATATTATTACAGTATTATTATTATTGTTATTACAATTGCATTAATTTCCTAAATGTTTTTTCTTAATATTTGTCAAACTGTTTTGCAAATATTTAAAATATAACAATGTTTTTACAATCAATTTTATAAAATTTAGTTTGAAAAGCAACATAAATTCAATATAAATAAAACTAAGACATATTGATGTCATGTATTATATTTGTGAATATTTTTTTATATATATTGAAAATAAATTCCAAAAATAATTATATTAACAAACAATAAAAACCTCTTTTTCTAATAATGCAAATTTGCATATTATTTTTAGTAACATTGGATTATAAAATAATTTATTATAAAACATTTATAATATATTGTATTTGTATATAAAATTACATTGTTGTCATTTTAATTGTATTTTTTCATAATATCATGTATTTGGAAAAATATCATTGGATTTGCTCTCAATATGACTACATTTAATAAAACTTAATTATTGTATGGTCTGACAAAACAACCATATTTTATATATTTATATATCTTGAAGATATAAAACCCGTATTATATAAACAATAATAAAATTTATTTCAATTCAAATAAATAAATATAATAATAATAATAATGTTATTTTTTGCATTAATATTTCTGACAAAAAAGCACTATTTTTATATATTATATAATATATGTTTGTGTATTGAGGGGATGGCTTACAGGAGGTTTACCACAACATTATATATATATACGGTATAAAAATAATTATTTAGTTATACTTTGACCTCAATTCTAGAGAGAGAGAGAGAGAGAGAGAGAGAGAGAGAGAGAGAGAGAGAGAGAGACGCCTGCAATTAGGACAATGTGTGTGTCTCTCTCTCTCTCTCTCTCTCTCTCTCTCTCTCTCTCTCTCTCTCTCCCAAATCCACTTTTGTTTGCTTGTGATGTATGGCTTTAAATATTAACACCAATACATTTGTAAATTATACTTTTGTATGTCTACTTCAATATAAAAGTATTGAAATACTCTGTGATTATTGTATGAATAATTGTATATATTATTAAAACAATAACAATTATTTAGTTAAATGTATTATTTTAAAATAATAAATTTCATTTCATTTATTTTAAATTTATGAATAAATAAAAATAAAAATTTATAAATAAATATAATAAAATATTTACAAATTTAGAGTTTTCATCTATAATAAATTTTTATTAATTATTTAAAAAATTTTTATAATTAGTAAATAATATTTTATATTGGCTTAAAATCAACTATTTAAATGTATAGTATTATATTTTTAAATTAATTATCTAATTATATAAATAAAATATATTCAGTTAAAAACAAATTATTTTAAATATAATTTATTATACTATTTACCAGATATTTCTAACTATAATAACTCAATTATAATTTATTAGATGAAATATATTTTTTTATAAAATGTTAATTTTATTAATTGATATAATTTTAAATAAATTTTACATTTACTTTATAACTATATAATTTATTAAATAATTTTAGTACTACTGAATCAATTTTAAACAAATAAATTTTTTTAAACATAACAGTAATTTTTAGTTTATATTTACTGCCATCTATTATCTAATATTGCATTTATAAATAGAAAAATCAATTTTACAGTAGTTTAATAAATTTTATTTTTTTAAATCATGAATTTATTTCTAAGAATAAAAAATTAATTTATAATAAAAACTAAATTTTAATTAAGTAATATTTAACTGTTTGATGACAAAACACTTTTTATGGTTTTTTAGTTGTGTCAAAACTAATTTATAATTAGCATTTACTAACTTATTAATTATTTTACTTTGTTTTATAGCTTTAAATAATCTAAATTTTTAGCAATATTTTTATTGCGATTTTAGTTTTTATATATTTATTTGACACTAATTCTTAATATGTTATTATAAATAAAGACAGTAAATTATATTTTATCAAATATTTTTAATCGGATTTTAATTTAAGCACTTAAATTGTTTAATTAATATACTTAATTATTTTATTATTGTTACTTTTTTGAAATAAAATAATATGTTATTTAATAATCGATGCATAATAAGTATTATATGGGTTTAAACTTAACCTTATTATTATTTTTACTATTTTTACAATTAAATTATTTCTAAACATGTGTTTTTAATAAAAACTTATTGCTCTAAATTAGCTATAATTTTTAAGGTGAGTAAACTTTAATTAACTTTTATTTAATTAATTTGATTGGAAAATATTATAGTATTTCTATTAAATTTTATGAATTAAAAGCACAATACATAATAGCAAATTAACATATATCGTATAATAATTAATATTCACATTAATATACTGTATATATTTTATTGTTAGCCCTAAAGTGTGAAATTAAAATCAATTAAATGATTGATCTTAAGCCTAGATATCTACTATATAATTATTAGTATAAATTATCATTAAATTATAATCTACAACACAGCTGATAATATAAACTAAATTTGTCAACATACAATTTTTAAATTATTGTTGCATATATTTTTTATAAAAAAATATTTACATAATTTTTTTATAAGTTTTGTTAGAAATAAAAATTTAGCTAAAAATTATAATACAATATATCATATTATTATTATTAAAATATGAACAAATAGATTATTGTTGTTTAATAAAATTAATGTATTTTTTGTGTTTTTATGTAATTTTCTCTTAAGTAATAATCACTTACTAAAAACATCTTTTTTATTATATAAATAAATAATAATAATATCACAATAAACAAGTAGACATCAATCAAATTCATTACTAAATACTGTAAATATATATATATATATAAATAATTTTATGGGTATGGCAACTCAATTGGTACTAGTTCACTTTGATAGATTGTTATAATATATAGTTAAAATTTTTTATACACTGACACATATAAATGAAATAGAAACTAAAAAAATGTTTTATTTATAAGCAATTTTGTTAACATAAATTATTTACAGTATTGTAATTTAATATATCTAATAAACATTATTACAAATTCAATTATATTGTTATTTGTACAATCAATAAATTAGCAATTAATCCTAGAGCATACCAAATGATATACGTAAAATTATTTCATAAAAAAACAAATAATTTATTAACAAAAAACAAAAAATATGAAAAATTTATTAGAAAATGAGTGAATTTTTAATTTATTTGATTTTTGTTTTCATTTACTATTAACAATATTAACAGAAGATAATCACGATTTTTGATTTAAAAATAATTTTAATATTAAATTTTATTTGTATAGATATTTATTTTTATTATAGAAAAAATATCAAGGTAATTTGTTATTTATATATATCAATTGTTACATATTTTTATTTACTACTTAATTTCTCACGTTATTAATCTTATTTTAAATGGTTTTCTATTTATTAAAAAAATTTATTAAAACAGTTGATTTTTATAAAAATTTTTTTAATAGACCTCTTTATTCAAATCAATACAATCCTAAGGCCACTCCCAAACCATTTGATTATAAATTACCAATTAATTTGTATTTCAAAAAATATAATAATTTATTTCAATATATAATAATTTCGGTAAAACTAAAGAAAAACTATAATCCAATTATTTTTAATATGATTTCAATTCAATGTCTTATTTGAACAAATATTTGTATTATAATTTTAAATGACACTTTGAATAATAATATACTCAAAAGTTATTACACAAATGATATATAAATTGTTACCTTATTATATCGTTATGTCGATTATGTCAATGCATTGTTTAAAAATATTTAAATAAAAATAATAATAAAACAAATCGTGAAAAATGTTATTCACTCTTAAGGCTAAAATCTAAATATTTTTTGCTTATTATTGCAAATGTGATTATTAATTATATTATTTTTCGTATCATAATTATATTATTTATTTAATACTTTATATGAGTATTATAATATTTCTATATACATAAGATTATTACTAATAAAAGTTATTTATTGTATTGAAATTCAATTTAAAATATCAATAAATACAATTTGAATTAAATAGTAATTTTTTTGTTGTGCGAAATATCCATTGTTTTATTTCTTTATACTATTAATTATAAAATAATTTATTATTTGTAGAAAAACTACAAAATAAATGATACTTTCAAATGGTATTATAATTATAACAAAATTTAAATTATAATAAATTAAACAATTATGAGAATACTCTAGATTTAAGAAATGTTTTCAAACAGATTTTTTTCAATCTCATGCAATTGATATAACTTATCGGTTAATTAAATTTCAAATATATTGTTAAAACAATATAATTTTATTTATTAAAATCGATAAAAGAATATAATTTATTAAAATTCTCATACAATTGTTTTTAAAATAATCATTGAGTGTAATAAATAAGGCAAAACTATTTTAATTATTTATTCAATACATATTTTTTTAAAAAATTACTTTATTATTTGTAATATACTACAGTATATTGTATAGTTTACACTTTATATTACCGTAAATGAAAATATATTATTATTTATAAGATTGTATAAATAATGAAAGTTTAAAAAAAACAAACTCATTGATATTCAAATCAGATTATTATATACTCATTAAGTCTATCGCATAGACATGACTATATAATTGTATATTGTTTTTAAATAGTTGGGTAACTTTTAAATCATTAATAATAATTAGTATTTCAAATTTTTTCTTTCAAAACATAAATGATATCTCTGTCAATTGGATAAACAAAAAAATGTTTTCACTTTTATGAACCAAATGATGAGTTAGTTATGTAACCGTTTATTGAAGGAAACCGTTTGTTTAGTTAAAGGGATGGGAGAGACACACCGTTTGCATTCATTTCACAGGTCAGGTGTTTCATAAAAAATAATGACAACTAATTGACAAAAACAATATTTATAATATTTACGGAAAATTAATATATTGTTAAGTATAATTAACTGTGATTTTTTTCAAAGTTTAAAGTGCAATAACATTATCAAACAAAAAGATATTGATTTATATAATAATAGTTTAAATTTATAATTTAAGTTTAAGCGTTAACCGATATTAATGTTTATTATCGTCTATTGTTTCATGAAAAATAGGATGTGCCGTTGAATTAATTAAATATCAAATTTTATTATTAATTTAATGTTTATTATGTTTATGTTATATGATATTTTCAGAGTCATATATGCAATCTCTCAATATATTATTACTATTATTACATTGCTTTCACAATAATTACATTTATTAATAAATTTTTATAAAATATTTACCAAAACAATTATTTTATATCATATGAATGTTACATAAATAGTAATCATATTATAATAACAATGAATAGTATCACTTATGCTATTTTATTAACATTATAACAGTATTAATACAATGACATATCATCTATTTATATATTAAATATTTTATAATAACAGATATTATATTAATAATTAATATCAATTAATTAATAATTAGTTATTCAGGTAATGGTTTATAAACATGGAGTTTGACCACATTTTATATGATATTAATACACATTAATTGATCATTTATATGAAAGCAGTAGTTTATATTTATTATCTTTTGTAACTATATTTTAATGTTTATTGCAATTATTATATATAAATGTAATACACACTATTGATTGTCAATTGATTGTAAATTTACTCATTATTAATGTATTCAATACATATTACTTATATAAATGTAATTATTATAATATTACAAAATCACTGGTAAAACAATGATATAAAACAAAATTATAGTTATACTGTACTATAAATAATATTTTACATTCACTACTACTATCCGGTAAATAATGAATTATAACTTTTATATTATTAAAAAAATACTAGTGATATACTGTATTAAAATAAAACATGTCATAATTATAAGTTCAACAAATTAAATAATAAGATAATGTTTATTATGAAATATAAAATATTTAAATACCATTTGCCTTTTGGTAAATCTAAGGGAAGCCCTAAATTTAGGATTAGATTTGTTGTCCAATTTTCTCAAAAATCTTTCATCAGTATTGCGTAAAGTTATCTGTGATATGAAGCGCCGGGAGGAACGTCTCAATCGGGATGTTCGGGTAGACATTACTTTCCAATTGAATTCAATGTTAGGCCACTAAATAAACTATATCTCAAAAACTTTATGTAAACAAACTAAGAGATCATTTAACTGTTGGGTTCAACTAAAAAATATATWTTAAAAAACCGTTGGCATTGCCTCATCATAGGAGTGGCTATCGTCCAACAAAATAGTACATCCCTGTGCTAAACATACGCTAACCCTAAGGGCAAACTATGTACACTTTCTCCTCTTTGAGAGTCGAGAGTCGGCACAGTCGACCTCTCATCTAAGGACCAATAGTATTGTATTTACAATATTTTTAAATATTTGTTTGTCTAATATTTTTTTACTATTCATATTTACAGTATATTTGTACTAATAAACTATATTATACTGTACTATACTGGACTTTGCACGTGTACTTTGCAATTAATTAAAAAATTATTGTATTTTTATTTAATTTATCAAAAATATGTATAAACATTAGAAACAACCTTGATTAACTAAAACAATTAAATTTTTATATTGCTATTAATTATTTTTGAAAATGTTGTAATCGTATAGAATAATTAATCATAAAATTAATTACTGAAATAAGTGTTTGTTTAAATCAACTATAATAATAATATTATTAATAGCTTGTTGTAAATAAAAATTTAAAGATTAGACAGTATCTCAGCAAAAAAAAGTTATAATATATATACAAACAAATGAAACAATTTGCATATTTTTAGATGATGTTAAGTTAACATTGTTAAACCATAGATTTTTTATAAACATATACACAATCATTATGAATATTTTACTGTAGACTACACTCTATAAACTATAGTACAAACAGGTGTATACCATAATTATTACAAATTATTTATTAATAGTATTCAAAATTAAACATTAGATGATAAGTACTGTTAAAATATATGCCATTTTTGATAATTACTAAACTTTTTTTCATATTATTTCTATAAACAAAAATTTGAAATGTTGTACAGAGATATCATGAGGTAAAATAAATTATGTTTATACAGCAAACTAAATATTTATACAAATATAATAATACTTGTTTATGTTTAATGATTGGGATGATTGAAGATAATATCATTTTGACAAATTGTTTTGATTGCAACATTTTTACTGTACATTAATACAAATATATTACTTTAAATAATTACAGCTAAAATTATATATTAACTAATACTTATATATTTTTTATGAATATACATAAAGTACAATACTATTTATAATTAGTCAACTATACATACCTGTATATACATATTATATTAAATACAATTTTTCTTATATTATTTGAAAATTTGATTCAGATTTTACATTTAACTTTATAATTTACATACTTTATATATATATATATATACATATATGTATTATTGTTGTCCATCTATTGTTTATACACTAAAATAAAAAAGATATATGAATTTTTATACACAATAAATAAATGACCTCGACATTCATTATTATTTATTTATGATAGTTATAACATATATCTTAAGTAAAATATATCTTTCATTTTATGTTATTTAAATAAGAAAATCATTTTCAATTAATTTAACTAATGTTTTACTTATATTAATTATGCAACATGAACCAGATAATAGCATTGATATTTGTTTTTTGAAAATTACAGATATTTTTGTAATAAAAATTGATTATTTTATTATTTACTTTAGCTAAAAAAATTAAATACTAATACTAACTTTTGTAATCAATTAAGATTTTTATTAGTAGAAATTTTATCAAATGTTTTATATAATTCAAAATGTAAAGCATTTATAGAAAAATATTAAAAATAATTTTAAAATTCTTTAATTTGAAGGTTAAGTCCCATAAAACCTGAGCTAAATATAAATAATAATTAACTATAAATTATATAATATGCATATAATCTATTGTATAAAACTGTATAAATAATATAATAACCAATGTTAATAATTTTTATGAAATGCTAACCACTTTTATTAAAATATATTAAAATTATGAGACATTTATGGATTATATATACTTATAGTATATTTAGTATTACAATGCAATAATTGATATTTAATGCTATGTAACTAAATAGGATGTTTTATTATATATAAGATAATATTTAATATTATATACAAAATTACTAACATAATCACACATTGAATTAATTATCCCTTTTTTAGTTAACTATAAATATGCATCAATTTTGTACACACCATAATGTATAACCATATATTATGTTAATAATTTTATTATAGAGAATTTTATGTCATATAAACATATTTGATTATTACAACACATAATATTAGGCGAATCATATTATTGTGAAATTTTTGTCAAACATTTAATAATATTTTTGACAAATTTATTTATAATAAAAAATAGTGAGATCTAACATAAATAATAAACGAAAGTAAATAATATTCTCAATTAAATTTAAAATAAATATTTCTAACAATAGAAAATAAGAATATTTAAGAAATTTTTTTAATGTTTGATATAAATCTACTGAAAAATAATAATAAATTTTATAAATTTATCATATAAAATATTTTTTATAAAAAAAATTATACAAAAACTAACTCAAGGATTGCATATATTATTAGTGTAATATTATATATATATATATATWTATTGCCAAAATTATCACAAATTGCTTTATAAAGTGTTTCATGGCTTTTGTTTTATAGATGCGTTGGTTCATTGGGTGTCATACCTGTTATATAATGACATAACTATCTCTCTCTCTCTCTCTTCTCTCTCTCTCTCTCTCTCTCTCTCTCTCTCTCTCTCTCTCTCTCTCTCTCTCTCTCTCTCTCTMACTCATTCACTTCTCAACAAAAATTATTAAAAAAAGTAACTCATTGCATAAATTGTAATAAAATATTTAATTTTTACAATTATACGATAATAATAGTAAAAATACTATATTTATGTATTTAATATGGTAGTAAACAAAACGTAAAATAAATATAAAAAGGTTTGTCCCAAAAAAGACAAACATAATTGACAAAACTAATAATTTATGTGTTTATTTTTGCTTAATTATCAGCTAATAAAACTGATAAAAAAGCATAACCAGTACTAATAATATAATATATATTAGATTTTTACCCTTAATATTAGCTCATTTTGAATATCTATAATATGCATATAATCATTTAAATGTTAAAATTATATTATTTATTGATTTGGTTTAATTTTAACTTAAAATAATATGTAAAATAATTGCATTTTATTAAGCTTAATATAAATCTTTTAAATATTATTTGTATAGTAAATAGTTTATAATATACAACTATCATGCAAACGTGTCATTTACTTTTTTTTTAAATAATAATAATATCATTTCATTTAGCAATTAGAATAGAAATTTCTAAATTAATAAATCTAACATAAATATTTCATTATATGATTATTGTCAAATAATTTTTACAATTACTATGATAATTACTTAGTATTAAAAATAATTACAACAATTATATAAACATAAAGATATATATGTAAAACATCATTAATCTATAAATTACCTAGTAAGTATCATTTTAAAAAATATATGTTACAGTATATAAAAAGTTTAATAACTTCAAAATATTTTTTTCTTTATATTTGTGACATATAAAAAATTTTTATTGCAAAATAAATATTTTTGTCTCTATTGTTAATGAAATAAATGAAAGAAAACACCTATTTTTTGTTAAAATGTACTTTTAGTACAAACGTAATAATAGTAATAATTTAATTATTGTTATTATTAAACAAAAAAACTAAATATTGTACTTTCTTTATCCATAAAAATTTTATACAATCATCTAAACAGTAAATTAAATTCATTGTTTGACAAATTTAATTTGTTTAAGATGAAAGTGTTTATTTGTTATTTTTAATTATTAATTTATATTTGTATTATTATTTTGAGTAATAATAATAATAATAGACATTATTTCATAACTATTAGTCATATGAGGAAAATTATTATTTAAAATAACAAATTATAAATTATTTTCATTGAATGTATTTAAAACATCTATTGCTAATTATAATTTAATATACATCTTATAATTATATTATATTAATTAATAATGCTAAATAAATTTTAAAATTTTAATAATATAATTGTAATTTCTAATTTATAAAACTATTAAATAATTAATTAAAAATTTCAATATAAAAGATTTAGCTAATCATCATGATTATTGTATTTAAATAGTCAATAAAAGTATTTAAATAATTTATTTAATAACCATGTTTTGAAAAAACATTCAAATATTACATTTTTCATATTTTTTACTATATTAATGATAAAATAGCCTAAAGTATGTTTATTATTTAATACAGACAAAATATATAATAAAATGTTAAAAATTTTTATTTAATCAAAATGACAATTGTATATAATGTTGGCGCCTTTATTTACTTATTTTTAATATTTTTTATTATTATCATCATATAATGTTTATTTTAAAATAAATATACAATTGTATTAGTCATTAGTGTAAGAAATAATTAATTTTAAATTCAAACTTAATATGTTTATGAATTTTATTATACAATATTTTTTTATTCGTAAAAAAGTAAAAGCAAAAGATAATACTAATGTAATTATAGATTACAATTACTAAATAAACAATCGCTTAAAAATTTCATTACCATATCATATACAGTATTACTATTATATATTCATATAATTGTGTGAAATGATTGTGTATTTGGGAAATAACACTCTCCTCTCATAGTTTACTAATTAAGTGAAACACATGTTATAATAGTCTTAATTATAACTTTAATTGCATTAAATGTTTTATATATTCCCATAAATATTAACATTTAATTTTATTCTGTAATTTAAAACTAAACTTTATTTAGCAATTTATTTAAAACACTCACTTTAACTATAATTATTTATGGTATGTTTAATTAATAAGTCAGATTGAGTTACTACTAAATACATGTATATTTAAAAAAAATACAAAATAAGTTTAGAAATAAACATTTAAATAGTCATTTGCAACTTTAAAAATTTATACTTTTATATTATAGATTAATAAATGACATTTTATAGACTATATGTGCTTTTATAGTCTATAATAAAAAAATTTAAAACTGTATTTTATTAATATTTTACTTATCGCGTGCATCATAAAAAACAATAGCTATAGATATACATTGTCTTATCATTTATTTGAAGTGATGATGAGTCACAAAATTGATAGTAAAAATATTGTACAGCCTATACATGTAAAGTCTGTACTAACTTATATAACTACTATAATATTTGCATATTTTATTTTCTAAAAAATAGGTTTTATTATATATCTATATTATTATTTGACATTTATAAGTATTTGATTTTGAATGGTAATAATAATAATGCAAAAGATCACTGATATCCTTAATGATTGTATATTTACAATATAATTAACTTATAAATACTTAATTAATTAAACATACCCGAGTGTCCACAAAACAGAAACACGTTTTTTTCTCCCAAATGGCATAAATATATCGTTGCATTTTTGTTTGTATTAATTATATTATGATAACAATCTCATATAATAATTATAAAAAATAAGTTTTATAAGTCCGAAGTATTAGACAAAACGTTTAAACAAAATGTTATTCAATGTTAATAATGTCTAAAAAACGGATTTGTTTTGTCAATCAATCAACAATTCTATCCGTTTGTGAATACAATAAATGAAAGTTATAATTGAAAATTCTTGAGGAAATTATTTTTTATAAAGTTTTGTATTATTTTTGATATTATTAAAGTTATTATTACTTTTGTTAAATTTTCAATAATAAATGTTATTTTGTAATTAAATTAACAATATATTTTTTACTGTAGTTTACGGGTAAATCCAGTGAAAGACATAGCATATACTGTGTATTAAGTTATAAATTATATCATAACTTATAATATTCACATTATTATAGTAAATGTTATTATTTTATTCAATTACACAATTTAATATTAATAATAATATTGTCTCTAATAATATATGTTGATTTACATAAATAAAAACACTTAATACAATAAAATTATCAAATAAATACTATATATTTAAAAAAATTATTTTCAATAATAATATATTACAAAAACAAATATTAAATAAATTTTAAAGTGAAAGTCTTTTTTTTAATTTAAAACTCACAAAAATATTTAAAAAAGTAATTATAATTAAAAATGTTATAATTTTCACAAAACACGGCAAAATTGTGTTGATTATTGAGATTTGACAACAAAATAAAATAACAAATAAGTTTTCATATGTTGTTTCACAATATAATAATACGGGTTATGCATGTGTTGTGTTGTAGTAATGTTTGTGTTGTTTTGCCGACTAATAGTCATCGACTATACGGCAGTCAAAGAGAGAGTAAGTGAGTGAATGTATGGGTTTATTATGGGTCGTCCCCTTCAAAGCGCATTCAACACATATATACAGTACAATCGCATAACAGTGCTTCACTTACACAGGTTTGCATTAAATGTTAATACATTTAAGTTTATAATTGAAAGATAATACAACTAATAGTATTTTTTCTTTTTTGATAATTATTGTCATCCAAAATACTATCGAAATAACTATATTATTAAAGTTTTTAAAGTGTATATAACCTTTACATGTCATAGCATTAAAACCAACAAAAAAAACTAATAAAGTCAAGAATTTTCATTAAAAAATATTTCTTATGTTTTTACAAAAAGGCTATCAATTAAAAAACATTAAGATTTTTATCAATTAATATTGACATCTAAAGGGTCGACTTATATAATAAAAATTTATAAATTAATTAAAAAGTTAACAAAAATTGATTTTTTTGATGAAAATATTACTTTTTAATGTTTTTAATAATATATTAATCCTTAATGTTTTTTTTGTATATAAAATACTAGAAAAAGTTCACAGTTTTGTTTATAATGAAAGCTTAATGATTTTATATACTTATATAAATCTTTATTGACTTTACTTTTCCTATTTATTACAAAAAAAATAATGAAATAATTTTTTACTGAAAATAAAAAATATTTAATTTAATTATTAAGAAATTATTATGTTATCAATTTATATATTTATAATAAATAACTATGTATATATTCTCAAATAATTAAATAAAACAATTTTTTATTATTATTATAAAATAATAAAAGCCTTTTAATAAACTATATGTTCATTAAAAAGGTGACAAAACTTCCTGAGTTTAATTTAATGACACAATCAGTGAGTCTAAACAAAAGTAAAATTTACGGTAAATTATATGATATGGTTTGATGCAAAAAATATGACAAAAAATTTTTTGGACAAAAATTCTTTTAAAAATTCACAGAAATTTTTGTATGAGATTTGTCTCACAATTTTATATCTAATAAAAACAAAAATGTTTTGTATTCACTTTACTGTATCAAATAAGTATAGATATTATTAAAGATAATAAAACTTATAACATTAGTTATTTGTTGTCAATAATTGTTTAAAAAGTTTGCTAAACATTTTTTTTATAAAACTTTTCGTAAGTTTTTACTGTACAGTATTTATAACTTATCCTAAACTCAAGACAATTGTATTTTAACTCTATTATTGATTAATACTACAGTTGTATGTCATTACAATATATTAAACATATGATTATTAGTTTTAATACTGTACTAACTTATAATACTATATATCAAATGAATATTTATGATTTAGCATACATTTACCAGTTTTTTTTAAATAAATTTATTTGTGTTATTTAATGAAATAATATTTGTCAATGAATATAGTTATAAATTTGTAATAATAGCAACAATAATAGCAGAAAAATATGCTAAAAATTGTTGTTTAGTCTGTTATTTTTTGTTATTATAATAACTGTTTTTTATAAATATACCACACAATTGAAACATATTTCTAGAGTAAGATCGAGGACACAAACAGACCGTTTAATAAACAACAATATATTATACATGTACTGCATATACGATACAATACCATACTTTTGTATAAAACAAATGCATAATTTTAGCGAAATACTCATAGTTTTACTTTTACTATAGATTTACTTTCAATGCAAAAAAACATTTTTTCATTTATGCAATATAAGTTTTTATTGAAAAATAAGTAATAAAAATATTTTCTCGCTATAAAAAATAAATAAAAAAATAAATATTTTAAATATTTTATTCATACTGATTATAAATTATGCATTATTTTTACAAAACTAATTTAATAAAATACAACTCTATAAACTATTATTATTATTATTATTATGTATATTTATTGTTAACATAATATAAACTGTAGAAGTATATACGATCAATAATTCAATATATTTGTTTAATATAAAATTATTATACAATAATTATGATGAACTAATTTTATTGTATTTTATATGTTTATGTTTACTTAAAAAGTATAGAATATAAAGTTTGAGATAAAATACAGTATTTTATATATTTCTAATAATAACAAAAATTCAATAGATTATTGTGACGATCACTGAATCAATATTGCATTACATTAATGTATTACTCTATGTTTGGCTTACAATGAATCACAATTGGTTATTGTTATAAATTATTGATATATAAAAATTATTTTTTTTGAAACTGTGTTTTGAGTTGTACACAAAAAAAAGTTATACCACAAACTATTAATATAACATAACAATACTGATATTATATACAATAAAATAATAAAAGTTTCATTGACTATAAGTTATATTGTATAACTTACCATTATATTTATTTTATATAAAAATAAAAATGTCATTTATTATGTCATATGTCATATAGGCTTTACATATACAGTAAACCCCAGTATCTGAAAGTGGTTTTCACTAAACAAAAAAATAATAATAAGTGAATCACACTAACAATTTTTATACTATATTATGTTTAACATAGAGCTACGCTTGCTATACAATTACATAATATGTAGCTTTGTATTAATAACTTAACTTTTTAACACAAGTAAAACTATTGAAAGATAAAGTCATTGATAATAATAATACAGTAATAATAGACTGTATCGGTGATGGCTTATGGATAGAAATATGGTTTTTATTGTAATTATATTTTAGTGAAACAAGTGGTCCATAATAGACGTGATTTGTCAGGAAATTCTTATGAGAGCCGAAACCCTGTTTGAGGACATGAACTCAACGATACTATCAATAATAATGGCTTTCAAATAATTTACACACAAATTATTTGTTAAAAAAATATTATATATATATATATGATTTTAAGTTATGTTTTGTTTGTATTACTATTTTAAATGTTATTATTTCAAAAAATATATTGTATATACTGATAATACTTATATTTATGTTAATAAACAATTACAGATATAAAATTTAAAAATAGTATATTAATACTTGCTTACTAGTAATTATTAATATATGCTTATTAAAATATATCTATAATGATGAAAATTTAAAAAAATTTTATTAAGTTAATAAGATTGTATTATATTATTTATGTATTTAAATATAAAGACAATAATGATTTCTTATATAGATTTAGGTTTATATGTTGATAGATAATTGAAAAGCTTGTTATCAACAATTATTTATATTATCACTTATCCAATGAAAAACTTTAATATCAATGAAAAGATTTTTATTTTTATCACAAGATTTAATTGATATGAAAAATAATTTTGTTTAAATTAAATCTTGTGATATAAATAAAATTTGTTTGATTTAAATAATAAATTTAAGTTTTTTTAGACAATATAGTTTGTAGCATCTTTTGTATAGCTTTTATATTGATTTTAAATATTCAATATATAAGAAATTCATAATAAATCACATATAAATTGGAAATTTTATTTTTATTAGTTTTTAGTTATGCTATTTTTATATTTTCAAAATACGTTGTTGATTAATTGTGTTTTTCAACTTTTATTTATCTATTGAATTTAAATATCATTAATTGAAATATTTATTATTTTTTATAAAATATTTTTTATAACACTTTATTTTAACATAAAATTAATTTTAAAATATAATAAATAACGATATCAATCATTATGGTAAACAAAAAAATTATTAAAAAATTTATATTAAATTGCAGAAAAATTTAAATAAAAGTGTTTTAGAATCATAATTTAATTAATTTTAAAAATATAAATTGATTAATCAAAATTGTTGTTTTGTAGGGCATGTTAAAAATGTTCGACAATTGTACTATTATTTAAATAAAAAACTATTACCTAATAATGTTGTCTATTGTAATGTTAGTTTTGTAAAATATTTTAGTATCATTTATTTACTAAAGAAAGTTACACTAATTTTTTTATAGTACAATAATTTTATTTTTTTTTTTAAAAGTTAATGCCTTTTACTTGTACTGTATTTATATAATATTGTATTATAAATGGAATACATATCTATTCATTAGCGCCCATATTATAATGTAATCATATTATTAATAATAATAATAATAATGGGAATGATTTTTTTCAAATTAAGGTTGTATAATATTTTTGATATTATTTTTTGTGTAAATAAAAATAAAAATATTTATAATGGTGTACACAAATATTTAGGAGAAAATTGAAATCATAAAAAATATATATAATTATTATGTTTTATGGGTGTCGATGCGCTCATTTAGGTTAACGAAAAAATCGCTACAAATGTTTTGCCATTTCATAAATTTATAATATTATAAAATGTATGTAATAGCAAATAAATATCAATTCATTTGAAAATAAAAATCGGATTAAAAAAATTAAAATCTTTTTATTATATTAAAATAATAGTATGTGTCGCAATCATAGATAAATAAATATATTTGCAAAAAAATGATTGTTAATTTGACGTACATAGCAAATATTTTTATGTTATTATAATTGCATTATTAAAATATGTACTTTTTAAAAAATATATGTGTATATTAATACTGTTCATATATTATATAACAAAAAAATGAATACTTTTTCATTAGTAGATTAAAAACAAATTTGTTATTTAGATCAGAAATGTTTCACACGATTTACAAAATATATACACAGATTAATATTGCTGTGATATAATATCACTGATATTAGTAAATCAAATTCAAGTGCTTTTGTTATTTAAACAAATAAATATAATTTTTTCTATAGTTTTGGACTATAATATACATTTACAGTTAAAATATTTGTTATGTTTGAAGGCAAACATATGTGTTGGGAGAAATGTGTATTGATTTACATTCAAATTGATATTTAGGTTAACAAACAGATTAAATTTATAATGTTTTACAAGTTTACATGAAATCTATAGTGAAAAAAGTTGATGAGAATATAATATGCATTATTGTAAATGATAGGAATGATAGAAATATTGTAATAATGACATTAAAATTGTTTAATTTATTTTTATAAAGTCAATGCTATATATAACACTACGTGTATAATACTATAGTTATCACAAACTTAAAGAAAAAAACAAAAACAAAAATTCATATTATATATAATTATTACAGTTTTATTGGTATATTTTATCATTGTTTTGAAAATTATTCCTATGTAACGATGACTAGTCTGGGTCATCAATATTTTTAAAGTCAAATACAATGTTTTTTATATAAAATATAAATATAAATTTTCTGTATACAAATTATGTTTTAAAATTAGTTCACTATTAATATTTTGTATAATTGTTTTATATGATAGTATCGTATAACTTATATTCCATAAGTATATAAATTATATGAACATTTAATTTGGTTTTAAAATGTTACCAAATAAATGGTAATTGTATTGTTTTACTTAGCAATTATGGTATTAACAGTTACTAATTAACTCCCAAACCTGAACATATAAATGACACCCATATTACATGTAGTAAAACAATATTAAAAGTATATATACAGTACAATACCTAATATACTGTATAACAATTATAATAATAATATAATATTATTATTAATATTATTAATACATAATATTTTAGTAGATAAAGCAATATATTTAATGTCTTATGTATATTAACACATTTTTATTAACTATGTTTAGCATATAAGTTAATTTAAAAATAATAATCATATAATCAATGTTATAAATACAGAGTATATAAACAAATACATTATTATTAATAATATTACATTATTTTAAACCCATACAGAACCCATACCTGTCCTCCCATTACATAGAATGTTATGGAACGGTCATCAATGACCACAACTGCCGACACAGTCGGCGATAAACATTGGGTCGATATCGCGCTCAGACAGGTATGTCATACACTGGTCATCGCAGTTAAGACTGACTTCACATATTGGATGTGAAACTGAGGACACATACTATAGAAATGATTGCATGAAGTGGTGTATGATCTCAAACATTACATCACTTACACAACACATCACTTCAATCAAACATATATTCAATAAAATAGTTTATAAATTGTTTTCTTCATTCTTCTGAGATATAAACTTATTGTTGAAAATTTTATTAATTACATTAGTATATTATATATCTAAATAATTTATTTAACACATTTTACATAAAATTTATATCTATAGTCAAATTTAATTTAATAAAAACACAATTACTATGATGACAGTGATTATTAAGTTATATTACTTATTGTCAATAGCCACCAAATATTAATAGTTTTTAATTTTACTAACTGTATAGTGTTTACAATTAATTTTATTAAAAATTCACACATTTATCGGATTATCATCAACTTGTAGATACATTTATACTATTCTTATATTGAAATAGTTTTACTTTTTTGATAAAGATATTAATATTGTATATTAATCTAAAAAATCCTATTTTATTAATTTTGAATAAATTTTAACTATTAATTATATGAGATAATAAATACATTTTTTTATTTTAATGCTTTACATTAATTTGTAAATATGTTTTTTTATATACAATACTTATAATTTTTAATGCTTTAGTATTAATAAATAATTTAATTGTACTTATATTATATACAAAAACCAATAATTTAAGTTTGTATCAGTATTTACATAACAAAACATTTAATAAATTTAAAATATTTTGTAATTTATTTTATTATATATATATATATATTTACTTAATTAATACATAAAAACATTTTTTCAAATTCTTTTAAATTCCTATAATTTAATTAATAATATCTATATATTATAATAAGTATTCCATTGACATATTAGTACAATATTTGTTATATTATTATATAAATAATAGAATATAAGATCCATAGGAATGGGAATATGAGACGAGAACAGTAGTCTATTTTATTTCTGGACATCGGATCCTTATGATAGTCAACGACACCAAAGAAAAAAATCAATATTTTGTCGACGATTTTACCACATTTGGCAAAATAATTATTGTTACCAAAGTAATGGCCATTTAATATATTTATATTAAGATTTTTTTGAGACTATATATATAAAAATATATAAATTTTATAAAATAGTTAATAAATCTAATAACTTATTTATAAAATTAGTTAAATAAGTTAATTACAATTATTGCTGTTTTAGATGATTTCTTATCATTGATAAAATAGGCCCAAGAGATGGCCAAAGCGTTCTCAAAGAGATACAAAAATACAAAGATTTGACACCAAATCATCCACCAGTGAATTGACATCACATACGACACATTCATCTCATTATTCAGTGATATATCTAATGTTATCAAATTTAACAGCGGAGTCACTATTATTGTTACCTAATATTAAATATTATAATTATTAATACATCTCATGATTCAAATAAATTATTTTGATATAATGTTTTATTTACTCTAGCAGGCCATCCAAGTATAGGTATCCAAAACTAGTGAATATTTAAAATACTAATCTAATAAATATAGTATTATATAATATTAATAATGTGAATACAGTACATACGCAAACAAAGGCAATAATGACCGATAGAAAAGTGGGTGCATAGACACGGATAACATAGTAACTGACCCGACGGACCAATTTAAGTGTTCCTCTCATACAAGAAAAGTTACCAAAATATAAGGTTCTAACACAAGAGTCGGTATTTGTAGATCTGATCCAAAACTTGGGATAATTACTATAATCGGATGCAAAGTCTTCCCATTGCATCACTAACTGAGAAGTGGTTTGTGTAACTAATTTATAAATTATTCCCAATATATATATTTATTTATATATTAAATATTTATTTTAATGCTAACTAAACTTACGGCTAACTGCTTCTAGAGAGCAAAGTTGATAGTCTTGAGGATAGTTAGTTAAATCCATTTTACAAATAAATTTACCACTATATCTAACAGTGTATGTGATATTTTTATCAATGCCTATCATCAGATACTGCATACTGAGCCCAGAATTGACAATAGAGACGGACAATGCGTTTTGAAAATAGATGTCTGGGATCCAGAATTTTGAAATATAACTGCTATCAAGTATTATATTGTCAATTGTGTTATTGTGATCAAGAATATCATTTTGGATCCCTGAGCTCAGGTTTAACCTCTGATCATACCATTTGAGTTTTAATGTTAAATCCAATTGAAAACTCTGTTAAAAAATATATATTTAATTAACAAAATAAGAATTTTTAAATATATTGTCTAATTATAGATACATAAAGATAATAAAACAATAAATAAAAATATGTGTAATAATTTTACTAAAATTTCCTATTATTATTTATATATTAGCAATCAATAAATATTTAATTATAAATATTAAATGACATAATATTTATTAATAAAGATTTAGAAATACCCACCGAATCACTTTCAGTGACTGACAATAAATCATTAACAATGACACTAATGTTGACTTTAGTAACGCCTTTAAAAAGTATGAGAAAATTTATATTGAAATATAAATCAAACATTTATCAAATATTAAAAAATTATGTATAAATTACAATAATTGCTTACCTCTAGGATTTGGTGACTTTTTTGGGTCATAAGTCTTGGGTATGATATCGACAATAGACCAGAGCTGAGCACTGGTATTCATTTGAAGAATTGACGCCACAATACAATGAATTACACAAATGCATAGTTTTCTCGTTTGACTCAAAGAATTAGTCATTTCAATAGTGTTTTAACTTCACATACAATCAGTCCATTAGTTAGTAATATTATATTTATATATTATGATAGAAAATGTAGTCTAGATTTTTAAATTATTATAAATATAGTTTTTGTTTATATATTAATTGAAAATTTGCTGATCATTTGTCTACTAATTAATTACCGTATATTCTATTATAATATTAATTAAAATATCATTTTTTAATATTATATGATCTTAAATCTGTGATAACCCCATAATGTACAATATTAAACCGATAAACTCTCTCTCTCTCTCTCTCTCTCTCTATATATATATATATATATATATATATATATATAGTATATATCAACTGTACTATTTATTATGTTATGGATGACATTATGCATAATTGAGTAAAATTAAAATTTAACAGAAAACAATAATTCTGGATATAAATAAAATAAAAATTATAATAAATAATCAATTGAATTAATATGATTTTTAAAAAGCGTGCAATTTTGCAATCAATATAAACAAACAAATAAATTAAAGTATTTAATCATTATTTTGAATATCAATTTTGTTATTTTTTTTAATTAGTGTTTCTCTGATACTAACATTCTTTTATTTTACACTCAGACTATTCACTAAAACTTTAAAATAAAAGTCTAAATTAAAGACAAGTTGTAATCAAAATTACAAACTTTACTTATTATAATTAAGTTTATATTACTATAAAAACTTTAATTATTTTGCAACAATAACTAATACAAAAATTTTAAGTGTAAATATAAACTTTGGTGATATAAACAAATTAAATGATTAAATTTGAATCAAAATAAATTGAATTAAGAACTTTATGAGTATTTATTTAAAAATTTTATTTTCACTTAAAAAATCACATTTAAGATACAGTATTTAACAATTCATATAGATTTTAAGTTACAATAAATTTTTAGGTAATTTTAAAATGTGCTAAATGAGTTAACAAACATTAGTTTAGATTAATAAAATTTAATTGTTTGACAATTGACAATATGTTTAAAATAAACAAAAACTTTATTTGTTATTATTTAAAATAATTAATTTGTCTGTGAAAGTACTAATTAAATAGACATAAATTAAAAGCAAATTTTGTCAATTATTTATAACTTTCAACTCCATTGAACACAATTGAACTTAGTTTAGGTATTTTTGACAAACGTTTCATTGCTTCGGGTKTAATCATAATGTGATCAATACTTATATATTCAAGTGATGGCAAATTAATATCAATATTATCAAAGAATATGGAATTCAATACAGTATTCGATGAAATGGATAAATGTGTTAATTGTTTCAAACCATTAAATGAATCACTTTYCACACTGTAATCCATATAAAAACGTATCAAAAGTTTCAATTGCTTTATTTGTCTCATAAAATTATTGATTGCTTGTATAATGTGATTCAAGTAATCAATTTGATACAAATGATTGTCATTGAGATCTCCTATAAAAGACGGAGGCATTGCTAATGTTAACCCAAATCTCTTCAATTGTTTACAGTTTTTGCCGATTATCTCTAAATGATTAGCTGTTGTCATACCTAATGTTTGAGTTTGTATGAAATAAGTCATATGAATGTCAATGAGTGAAGATATTTGTGATAATCTATTAATTAATAGATCCAATGCCTGTTCACTACAGTACCACTTAACACATATTTCAATAGATTTGATTTGTTTTTTATAGTTAGCAACAAATAAGTCAAAATTGTCTGCATTTTTATTTGAATAATCAAACTCCAAACGATTCAACTTTTTGAACATCACTTCATTGTTGTTATAGACTTCAGTAATCAATGAAAAGGCATTATTGAAACCTCTTTGGTATTGAATGTCAATAAACTGAATATTTGTACAAAACTTGATATTCTTGGCAATAATTTGTCGTTTATTTTGTCGAAACTTTTCGATGCATTCATAGAAATGCATTGAAATGGTTTTCAGTTGTTTGGCAAACCTTTTAAAGAACTGATCCAACACTTTGTCGCTTATATTACCAAACCTACGGATCTTAATATCAGTCAATCGATGACAATGTCTTATAATAGTCAACAATAGCGAGTCATTCATCGGATTTCTAAAATGCCAGAAACAGATTGTCGTAATATTAGTACACTTTTTGACAATCATTTCCAATGTCTTATCATTCAATTGTTTCAAACGATAATCAAAGTTTGAGTTAAACTCTGTCTGTGTATTGAAGATAACACTTTGCCATTGTTTGCAAACACATTCGCATCTTAACCGGTCTTCGAGTGATAAATAAGATAATAATAGTTGACACAAGTCGTCACCGAAACGATCAAACCGTTGTCGCCAACTGTTTGTATGACTTATTAGACATTTTTTCATTGTTGTTGAAGTCATAATTTGTCGACACTATTGTTATTGTAAAACAAACTGTTATTATAATCACTTAAATCTCTTAAAATCAATGATCACATGTTGTCATTTCAATTTAAACTATTGCTTAACTAATTTATTAATAATAGTTAGTTTGTATTGAACTTTTCATATTTGACTAAATATTATTAAGACATAATATTTATCATTAGTAGTTATTATTGAATTAAGAGCTTATTTGTTGAATTGAAAGTATGACTATTAAATGAAACTAAAATTTAGTAACAAATAAATGATTTAGTATGATATATGATTTATTTGTCTCATAATTAATAGACGAAGTTTTAAATAAAATAAATTGAAATATAAGTATAAACATAAGGAGTACATAACTATAGGCTAAACTCAATACGATATTCATTGTCGTGAAAATAGTATTGAAAAGCAATAAAACAGTCGCCGATCCAAATGTTAACCAAAATGTTAGTAAAAACTTTGACCAATAAGTGATGTTATAGTCATTGATCTCAGAAAACAACTTATCAAATGATTTCATTAAAGTTATTGTTTGCATTGATTTGATATTTTTATTATTTAGTAATTTAATTTTGATATTTAAATAACGACACAAAATGTAAAGATATATGACTTGAAATAATATAATATTCCAGTAATAGTGAGCACATAAACTAAATAATATTGCATTAGGTGTGCCATAGATAACTGTCTCCCATATCGACAGTTTAATTAAATAACTAATTATAATAACAAAATATGAAAATATCACAACAAATATATTATTATTAAATTGAATAAAACGACATATTTTTGCCATTCTGTTAGTTAATTGTGAAATTTGTTGTGTATTATTGAATCCCAGACTATTAAGTGATCGCAAACCAGACATCACTTGAAATACACAAAGAAATGTTGGTTCAGTACCTGATATATAATTATAATAATATATCATTTGCGAAGTAATGACTAAAATTGAAACTAATATTAGATATAAATTATTAAAATAATGAACACCTAAAAAGTAGCCAAAATCACCCAATAATGCAAAAATTAATGTATTTTCTGGATTCAATATTAAGCAAATAATACGGTTTATGAAAAATATTAGGCATATTATAGATAATAATATTGGTTTGTGTAACCAATTTCGGTTATAATTACCGATATTATGTATGTTAAGACCAATTCGGTATAAATGATTTATTGCTGATTTATATACAATATTTTGAGGTAAATATTTTTCTATATTACTGTTCATTTTTGCTTGATCAATTTTTTTGTTGATAATATTCCATAAATTAACAAAATTTCATATATTATAAATTAAATATTAACAAAAATAATGAAATAATTATTATAATTATAAAATATTATTTATTTATTTAATATAAAAGTTCATATGTTGATCATTGCAAAAAATATTATCAATATTAATGTTTCTATTGATTATATATTTTAGGTAAAAATTATTTTAACTATAATAATATTATTACTAAAGTTATAAAAGTATTTGTATTGTTTTGCAATTTTATCAACAATTATTGATAAAAATAAAACAAATTATACTATTGTATTAACATAATGTTTCTATTGACAACAATAAATAATACAATTATTTAGTAAATTACAAAAAAAGTTTTAACAAAACTAAAATACAAAAATAATTTAATGTATTTTTTTATGGCAGAGCACATAGAAATGGTTACGAGTGACTATTGATGTCAATTGTTGTAATCAACAAAAGTTTAATAAAATAAAATTTGTTTAATGAATAATTAAATTTATATTAAAGTTAATAATAAAGTCCAATCTGATAATACAAGTTTTTAGTTAGTAAAACATTTATATTTTGTCCATTTTTATTGATAAACTTACAATAATCTAATTGCTTATTATAATTAAATACTTTTAAATATCTCAACTTATTATGTGATTGCAGTAAATTCATTGTATTTTCTACACATTTTAGTGTTTGAAGTGTTAGATATTGAAGTTTCGGTAGATTTGTATCCATTTCCATGAAGAATGAGTCGGGAAATGTGTGTTTGACTGATATAATAGACAAATGTGTCAATTGTTTCAATTGATTCAAACACTCACTACTCATATCTTCATCAAACTTGAAATCACCTAAAAGTCTAAAACATTTAATATGTTTGAAGTTTTTATTAATTACTGGGAATAATGTTTCGCTTAAATTATCTTCATATTCATCTAATATTAGTGACAATCTCTTAAGTTTAAGACATTTGCTACCAATTTGTGGTAATAATTCAAATAATGAATCGTAAACACAAAACTGATAATCAATTGTAAGATCAACTAATTGTTGCATTTGTGACACACCATTGATTACTGTCCATATATGACTTCCGGCCCCCATCTCAAATGATACTGACATTGATTTCAATTGTTTTCCATAGTTTGCAATAAAACTTTTGAAATTATCGATTGAATCGCAATTGAATGATAGCCCAACTTTATATAACTTTTTAAATATGACATCTTTGGTAATCATTTGCAGATAAATGTCGGCAAAAAATTTGTAATAACAGACAAATGACTTAAGATTTTCACAAAACTTGATATTTTTATCAATCATTTCAAATATATCTAAGTCGTGATATGGCAGACATAACATCTCAATTGTGTGCAAATGTTTGGCATATTTTTCAAACAATTTATTCAATGATTTGGTTTCAATGTTATTATTCAGTTGAATGTATCCAATATTATGACTATATTTAATAATTGTATCACAAATATTGTCCGTTAATTTGAAATTAATATAAAGTTTGTTAATATTTTTACATTTTTTCATTAATGATTCAAATATTATGTCATTAATTAATGAATATTTGTTTCTTTCACTGAATAATAGATCTGTCTGTCGATTGAATATTAATTGTTGCCATTGTTTGCAAACACATTCAAACATTAGTTTGTCTTCAAGTGGTAGATATGATACCAATAGTTCACATAAATCATCGCCGAAACGATTAAATGAATTGTTAGTTATTTTCTGTGCCATTAAATTCAATTATTAGTAACTTAATATCAAAACTTGATATCAAAAATAACTTTAAACATTTGTAATTAATTTTAGTAAATCATTTAAACATTATAACAATTATATTAAATATATTTGTAATATAAGTTAAATTTTATATCATATAAGTTATGATATAACACAACACAATATTCATACTGTAGTATGGATTCCATACCTAATATTAAACACTTCATAGATTGTGAGTCACAATATTATTGCATATTAATTATGCAATTTTCTTATACTAGTATTATATATAGTAAATTATAGTAATAAAAAATATAATATTGATAAATTTGTACAGGTACAGTATAGTAAATTGTATTAAAGTATATTTTTAATGCACTAACACACATAAATAACATTAAATACAGTGTATACGAAATTGTAATTTATATTATAATAGTATAATTATGTAATTTTAAAGAATTTCAATTTTGTAATTAAATATATTAGATTTAATAACTATTTCTATTGAAAAATGATTAACTAACTTATCATTAATTCTAATTACAATAACAATCATCAATCAATAATAATCAATATTTATAAAACATATTTGAAACAAATTATAAGTAAAACGAGCTTTTAATGAATTAATAATAAAATAATGCAAAAATACAACAATATTATTTTAAAAACAAAATATTACAACATTGGTACAACATTTAATAAATACTGTATATGTCAAAAATGGTTTTAAACAAGCTTTATATTTACATATATTTATTTATTGCATAATAAAAATACAATAAAAATTATAACGTATTAAAAATATCAAAATATGTGGACCGATATCTTTGAGTATTCGACAGTATTTGTATATGTGTTTGGCTGGAAAATAAATCATTCAAATTGTTTTCATTAATACCATCGCTATAATTGAGTATTTCAAATATTTTTAAGAGTAGATATTACAATAGATAATGTATTGTATATGATATGATAGTAAAGTATCTGTAATGATATGTATTATCAAACTTTATTGGTATGTATTGTTAATACCAATCGTTTGCATAATCATATCTTTGACCGTAATATTTAATATTCTTGAGTTTTCTAAATTTGGTGTAAACTTCTGTAAAAGTTTTATCATTGAGTTTATCATTGATTTGTTTTTGATAATCAATAAATTGTTGGTTAATCTCATCAGATTCACCGTACAAAGTGATTGTGTGTAGTCTTCGTAAACGTGACAACTCATCCCATATGTCTTTACCAAATACTTGAACATAATAGCCATCGATTGGTAGATATGATTGTTTAATTTGAAGTGTTAGATGTTGTAGTTGTGGAAAATTTATATCAATAGTATCAATATCATAGACACGGATGAAGTAGCCATAGAAAATCAGTGTTAAATGTGTTAATTGTTTTAATTGAGTTAAGAATTTGAAGCCAAAGTTTTGTCCCCAAAAATCAAAACTATTATTACCAACAATTTCAAGACGTTTTAATTGTTTATAGTTTGCATTAAGTGATATCCAAATAGTTTGCATTAGATTTATTTGATAGACACTCAGTCTAAGTGCGAGTCTCTTTAGTTTACGACAATTGACACCAATGTCTCTCAAATGAATTGGCACTAAATCACTAATCAATCGCTTCTTTTTATTATTTACCATAAGATTTGTCTCGTGAACATCAAAGTCTAGATCACTTGGATCATCATTTTCACTATCAACTGAATGGTTAGTATCAATATAATCATCGTAATGATTGTAATAAGTGATCCTTAAGTCAATCAACTCCTCCATCCGTGTCAATACATTTGTTAATATTATAAACGACTGTCTGTTACAAAGCTTATCAATAGTTACATCAATTGATTTCATTTGTTTTGTATAATTTATTGCCAACACTTCAATACTGCTAACGTTATTATCGCTGAAACGAAATGATAATTTAGTCAACTTTTTGAACGCCATTTGGTTGTCATCGGGAGTTCGTGGCAGTGGAAAGCACTTGTTATATGAAAACCAATAGCGATGAGCATTGAAGTAGACATCAACTGACGAGACATTAGTACATAAAATGATATTCTTGTCGATACAGTTCATCAGTTTTTTCAGTCTTTTATTGCTTTTAAACATTGGTTCTTCATATAAATCAAATCTTATTGTTTTCAATTGTTTGGCAAACTTTTGAAAGAAGCGATCAATTGTTGGCAATTCTAACCGATAATTATACTCAAATCTGATGTCTCTTAAGTGTCGGCAGTTTCTTATAATTGAATCTAATATTGAATTATTGATCGGAAAATCATAATTCTTGAACTCAATTCTTGTAATATTAGGACACTTCTTAAATATCGATTCAAATGACTTCCATTTAATTCTCTTGTGTTTGAAATGATTATCAAAAATCATTTCATTTTGTTTACTAAATACTAAACTTTTCCATTGTTTGCAAATGCATTCGTATTTGAATTTATCTTCAAATGACAAATAAGACAATAAGAGTTGCGACAAATCGTCACCAAATCTGGAAAATGAGTCTTTAGTTGAGGGATAAATTGTGCGATCATTTAACGTTTGATTAGATATCACATTTGGATCAGTTGGTGATAATGTATGAGTATTACAATTAATATCATTGGATATGTCAACAGCTAAGCTCTGTTTAATGACTGATTCAATAGTTTCTTCATATCTCTTAACAATATCAGTCATTGAATCACTTAATGTCTCGTTTGGATTACTATAAAGTGATTGAAAATATTTATCCAATTTTAAACGATAATTAATTGCCATAAACTGGTTATCATTTAAAGAGTCATCGATATCATCAACATTTTCATTACTATAATCATCATCTGATGGCTCAACTGTTAATCCCTGATTGATGACCGACTCAATAGTTTCTGCATATCCTTCAGTAATGACAGTAATTGATTCACTCGATGGCTCATTTGGATTACCATTTGGTGATTCATGAGATTCATCTGCAGAGTCATCGACATCAATACCTTCACTATTATTACTATAATCATCATCTGATTGTCCAACAGTTAATCCATGATTGATGACTGACTCAATAGTTTCTGCATATCTATCAGTCAAAGTAGTTGTTTGCTTAACACTAGCGTTGAATGCAATCAATGGATCAGATGTTGGCGATTGTCTTTCAATACCGAAGACATCATAATAGTCTTCATTTTTCTTAATTTTATTTATCAAAAACTTATTGTTTGTAACTTCATTGACAAAAATGGGTGGAAGTGTTTGGTGATAGTCTTGTTTGATGATTGGTCTGACATAAGTTGGATGAACTCTTCGGATACCATTCTTGTAGATCACTTCCGACTGAGTAAACACTTTAATCACTTTTAGCTCATATTTGGCTTTCTTTACATCCATTTATATACCAATTGATTATCAAATCAAATGATGATATTTATGAAGACATTTGTTGTTGTTTTTGATGTAAACTGTGATTAAAATTGAGGTTAAGTTTAGTCATAGAAAACATATGAATGAATAATATGTTTGAAAAATACATAACATATGTTTGCAATCAATCAATGAATTGAATAATTAATTCAAATTAGTTTTATATTAATATTTAAATATTATTTCAATTCGAATACAAAAATATTAACAACAAAAACAAAACAAAACATTACATGTATTCATATATTAAACAGATATTCGATTAATATTTGTATAATAATATCTATAATATATTAGTATCGCCTTTGACTATGACTTGTCTGCATAACAATTATTGATAACTTTAATAGTATTAGATTTAATGGTTAATGCATTTAATACATGATTTATTGTGTAATATTTAAAACATTCGATAAAATATAAATACGTGTTAAAAGAGTGACATGTATTACATTCACATGTTTTATACAGTAATTTAATTTACTGTATATTAATAGTGATGTAATGTTATGTAGATATCAATGCCATCTCTATTAGTACTAACAAACTATTAATATTAATATTAATTAATACATAACCTTATTATTGGGCAAATTATTTTAGCTTTTAAATTACCACTAAATGTACACTATTTACAGTATATACAGTGTATTATCATATAATAAAGTTTACAATAATTTAATAATTATTATTAAAATTACATAACATTTGATGGTTTAAATCTATATTAAATTTATAACTATATATATATTTAGATAAATTAGTTTATGTTAGGTTAAGTCAAGCGGTATAACAATATATGAACTAAAGTAAGAAACATCACAATTATTTAACATTATTATTATTATCAATATATAAATTATAAATAAAAAATTTATTATTATTTATATACACAATATAAAGATTAACGTTTGAATATCTCGCGAAAAAATATTATTTATAAAACAGATTTAATTATAAAAGTCTAGATATTTGACAAATTTATAGATTTTTTAAAACGTATACTCATTTGCAGATACAATATGTTTCGATACAATCTTATGTCAAAGTTATTGAATAACAGGTAAAATATATTTATAAAATTAAGTCATATTTTATTAATAAGTTTGTCATATATATTGTTAAGATATAAGGCGACAATTATATTACCAATTATTTCTGTTTATTGGAGTTATAGTAATAATATAACAATGAATAAGACAATCAAACAATTAATCTGTTTTAATGCAAATAAAAGGAATAATAATAATAATAATAATAATAATAATWAKAATATATATATAATAATAATAATAATAATAGGTATAAATAATTAGACTATAYATATATATATAACTTTTATATTTAAATATTTAATTGTAAATACAATAAGATCTATGAATTTGGCAAACTTTTGGATACATAACAAGTCAAACAATACTGACATTCAATCAAATATTAGCAAACATAAGGAAAGTGTGTTTAGTTTAAGAGTTGCAAAAATGGCTGATTTAAAGGATTATCTTTCGTGGTTTGCTTTGATTGGTATCGATAAATGCGATCACAGACCTGGCGGTGTGGGTACCGGTTGTCTAGTGTTTGGGGGTAACTATACAATAGTAACGGCTGCACATGTTGTTCACGGATGCAAAAAAATACTCTATAAGTTTGCCGATCAAAATGCTTTCAGTAGCGGTAGAGTAGTTTTTGTCGATCCCAGCATTGATTTAGCACTGATTGAAATTGATATTCAAGATTGTTTTGATCAGAAAATCATTGATATCTGTAATGTTGAGCCAGAATTTGGTGATAACATCGTGTCAATGGGTTTTTATAAGAAACAGTTTTTTATTAACACCGGTTTCATCATTTGTCCCAAATCTTCCTATTTTGTCACATATACTAACACTTTATATACAGACATTGGATGGTCTGATATGTATTATTTGATGCACAACTGTGTCTGTGAACATGGATTTTCTGGTGGTCCTGTTTTCAATTATTACCAACAATTAATTGGTAATACATCCTTGAAGCATTTAAATATATATCAGGGTGCAACACCGGCTAGATATTTGTTAGGTAAATCTAAGAAATCATTTTTGTTGACTATTTATCATATTTTTTAAATAAATTATTTTTAAAATAAAGATTTAATTAAAAGAGCTAATGATTATCGGACTAAATATAAGACAAATCAATTATTTGAACGATCGATAATATTAGGAGTCGAGTGGCAGTGGATGAGAGGAATCGGTTATTGTATATTCAATACAATTTTGTCTCCACTTGATTAGTATATACAGTATATATATATATATATATATATATATATATATATATATAAATATTGACCAAATTATAATAATAATATTAATTAAATTAATATAATCTAATTTATTCAAGTGAATGGTTAGATTTTGATCTAATTATAATTAATATCAATGGAGTGCCGATTGAATCATTAGACCAGATCAGCCATGAACTGCATAAGTATATCGACCAAGAGATAGACATAACAGTAAAATACTACAAACAAGAATCAAAGATTAAAACAATTCATGTAAAACCTAAGGATCTGTACGCTGTTTAACAATATTTTATTATTGATTTTATTTTTATTTTAATTATACATTAAATGTATACTCTATTGTATTATTTAAAAATCTATTTTAAATACTAAAATTTCATTATTTGTTGATTAAAACAATTCTATAAAATAAATAGTTTTCATAATAAAAATCATTTAGTTATTAGAAATTCAATATATTTTAATCAATTAATTGATTAATTGATTATTTTCTTCATCACTCAACTTATAACCGATATGTGTATCACATTCTCTGTCAAAGTCATCAAAATTTAAATGTTTTGTTGACTTTAAAAAATCATTTAATGGACAGTCAGTCATATACTGACAATTTGTTAATTTAATATGATATGGTGTGCCCGTAAAACTGTCATTAAAGTAGAAAAGTCTAACAAAATAATCATAATTTGTGGCTTTGGCTGCTTTACCGATGATGACTGATTTGCGGTGCAATTCAAACAAAAAAGATGCGCCAAATGGGGGCAAATTGTGGTCATATATGTCGAGCGCATGAAGTAAAGCAATTATATTGATGTCATGTGTAGAGTAAACGTATAATTTTTTACTATCGTTTAATTTGTTTAAAACGTTCATAATATTTGCGGTCAACTCTTTGATTAAACCTCCGGCTTTAAAACGTTTGAACACTGAACTGTTCCAACCGATAGTATAGGACATAATATGACTTTCCCGCAAACGATTCACAATCGACAACTGTTCCGTTTTTGACCAAATGTGAGACCAATAAAAATCATTAGAGATCTCTATGTCGAGTAAATCGTGAAGACGGTGTGCATCAGCTATTGTGACTATATCTGTGCCGACAATATCACTCAGGTATCGATAAAATTGATTATTTTCTTTCAAAAATTGTTGAACACCTGTTGATTGTAGAACTCGGGACAACTCGAGATCACAAATAGGACAGTGTCTGGAGTTTAGTGTATAATCTTTATTTCGGGGCATAAATGTCTCGACTGTTATCGGCTGCCAAACACTACTTAATTGTTGGCTACCGGTGCTGTCATTCCATTTCCAATTGAAATGTTTCGGTGGATAAGCGCCGGCCAACAAACACGAGACACTTTCCAAACACCGATCGGTTAGTGAACTTCGAGCGTATACTTCGCGCGGAGAATACTGTTCGCCAAAGTAATTGTGATACTCTTGTCGTATGAATTGTCCAAAACTATACATCCGATATCTTCCCAGTGCTGTCAACTCATTGAAACCCATTGGCCAGTATTTGATGCTTTTATAGGGATCGTTAGGTGGAAAATACGATTCGGTGGGCGCTCTGTCTCCATGTCTGTGAACTATTTGCAACAATTTTAAGGTTGAAATGTCGTGATTTGGCCAACCATTTCTTGATTTTGTTGTTAAAATAATTAATAAAATAATTATATAAAAATGTTTCAAATATTTTTTCATAATTTCAAATATCAATTCATATGCTATATATTAATATATGATAATTTCAATTTGTAATTATAATTATTTGTTATTAAAGCAATTTCACGCTCAAGTAATAAATTTATAGTGTTTTTAGTACAACTCTTTTAAAATATGCTATTTTGTTGAAATTTCAGAATATTACTGATTTTTATCACAAAATTATTAAATTAATAAATTTTATTTTGAATCAGTTATATATGATATTTTTAAATAATTTTGTTAAATTATAAATAACATAAAAATATAATGCAAGACACTCTGCTACAGGTCAAACTACAACAGACTAATTTTTTATGACAATGTAAATTTGTAGTCAAGAAATAATAGTTTAATATAAAAAAAGAATCATCAAAATCGGATTGGTACTTTTATTTTTATACCTTGTTAAATTTGTCATAAATCACATTGTATAAAATTGTCTAAAATAAAATTGACGTTATTTATGACTATTATATATTTAGAAGATTAATTTTCAATTATCTTATTATTTCTAAAAACAAAATTTTATTATGCCGACTAGTTTTCGAAATAATCGACTTTCAATATAAATTACACTATTGCAATTTGATATTCTAATTTATATTGAAAGTCGATTATTTCGAAAACTAGTCGACATATTAAAATTTTGTTTTTAGATTTAATGATAACATGAAAATCTTCATTTAATAAGTATATAGTATTTACAAATAACGTCAATTTTATTTTAGACAATTTTATACAATGTGATTTATGACAAATTTAACAAGGTATAAAAATAAAAGTACCAATCCGATTTTGATGATTCTTTTTTTATATTAAACTATTATTTCTTGACTACAAATTTACATTGTCATAAAAAATTAGTCTGTTGTAGTTTGACCTGTAGCAGAGTGTCTTGCGTTGGTCCCGATATTTTGTATATCTGGTCATCCTAGTTTTGTGATTTCGTGTATATTAAGTGTGGTCGATATGATATTCTTAAATGTATTTTACAGAATTAAATTATCTCTAACCGTTTAAAAGTTATTCAAAAAATACGCCGCTCAAGATCGATTGACCGCCTTCTTATATATATATATATACAATACGTTACAATACGTATAATACAATATGAATATAATATAATAATAATAGTAAATATGAAATGATATCTAATACATGTGTAGATATTATGTAAATATTATGTAATTTATGTAAAGAGTGAATATTATGTAAATACTGTATATATTAATAGTATAGTAAATACAAGACATGAGATTCTGTATTGAAATACTAAATAATTAAAATGTTTTCAATATATAATAATGAGTCCAACGATTGTCATCGTAATTGACATCAATGGATAAATGTGTAAAACTATTGAACCATAGGATGAATTGGATACGAAAGGGCAGAGCTTGAAGTTTTTGCAAAACAGTTGATCCACTTTGGGATCTAAAGACTTGCATTTGTTGCCATTGAATGTGTTTCCGTTTTTAGGACACTCTTCCTTTGCTATGTCAAACGTTTTGTTCAAATTGTCATAATTAACATCAGGACAGTCGGGTTTCTAACAATAAAACAATTGTATTGATAAATATTTATAAACTAATAGCAAATATTATAATGTTGTGATTCATATGATTAAACCAAAACCTGTGTTAATTSAACCCAAAACTTACCAAATAGTTTAGTGAACAGTGATGTTGTAGATGAAGACAACAGTCTTGTTGTGATTTATATCCGATGGTTACTGTGTCGTAACCCCACCGCTCTCGTAGGCATTCATTCAAATCACTGATCATTTTATAACATTTGACTAAATCATATCCCCAAACATCTGACCCTATCATACACTGCGATAATAATATCAGAATAATTGTCAACAACTGGTTGTGCATTGTTTCGACAAATCAATCAATTATATGAGTTAAGCAATAATTGTGTCAAATATATGAATAAATTCAACGGAAGTCAGTATTGAATGTCTAGATTTGTAAAAGTATTGTTTAATCACTTTTCGATTTTCAATTCAATTATGTTTTTCTCGTGAATTTTACTTTAAGTTAAAAAATATGTTTTCTGTACAATATTTTACTTGGATTTCTATTTTTATATTACAGTATTAAAATAATAGCTTAAATCGATAGTTTTCATTTGAAGTTCAATTTGTTATTATTTGACAATAATTATTACAATTATCTATACTTTTTTATACAGTACTAAATATGTAATACATACAGGAATAATAATTTAATTTGATATTATAAATATAAAAATGTCATTTAATCCTTTATTAACGATTAATATAAAAAATAATCAATCAAATCATTAGGTATACAATATTAACATAAAAAAATTTTTAAATTTTTTAGTAATTTAAAAAAAACTTATCAGCTATAGTGATTTATTTTATTTTTGTTTKGTTAAACTGCATGAATGACWACATGATTAATAMTATAATTTATATAATTGAAATAAATAATAATATATTGAATGCATTTGTATTGACAAACTACAGTACTATTAGATTAGATTATTGTTATTTATAAAAAATATATCAAATTATAAATATTATTATTTATTGTATTGTTTATACAATACTTTATTTAAAAAATATTATATTTAACGTCTATTTTTATCTAATGATAATGTATATAATTTAACATAACAACATAAACTACCTTTATTTTAATAATCTAACTATATATATACGATACACTAATATAAACGATAAAGAGTGCATTGTTCAATTATTAATTTAATTGAAATGCTTACTTAAAACAAAATTTAATAAATTACTGTATTTTTGGTTAATAATACAAATAATACTTATTATTTAATTTAAAAAGTTTAACTAACTAATAAAGTTTTTTATTTTGTTTTAAAAGTTTATATGTAAATTGAAATAATGTGGGACTGTCAGCCAACAAAACAAAACATTGAATATAATATATTAAAAAATTCATTCAAATTAATTGATAAATATAAATCAACTATTAAAATATCTCCCGATATATATAAACGCTTTAAAGCGGAAAATAAACCAGGAATTATAGCTAGGACATTTTTGGATACAAAACTCAAAAATGATATCAACTGGAATAAAATTTTCGACATTCATCATCCAGGTATTTATTTATTGTACTAAAATAATATAATAATTAAATAAAAAATTTAAAAAATAATTATATTATATAATATTTAATACACAAAAATCATAATTTCCATATTAATTATTTATAGTAGTAATTGATTATTATGATGCTGTCGTCAAAACTGGACTTTTATTAAAACAATGTAAAACAAACCGAAACCTTAGTGCCAGTGATAAGCAAACAGTTGAAGAAATATATGACAATACATACCAACTATTATTAATAAGGTTACGTGAATTACATCCGGTTTACCTTATCTTAGATATATTATGGCTTCAATGGGTGGCCCCACTCTACCATAGTATGCGCTTATGTCTTAACACTATTTACGGTACAGTTGATGGCATACGTTGGACACAACCCGATATTATGAGTGACATGAATCGGGAGTGGCGACTGGTGTCCCGTCACTGGCAGGACATACTATTTCCACAACAAAACAGTTATGTAATATATGCCCGAAAAAAACTTAAAGTGTACTCTTGGCTACACTTTGCTGGCTATAACAATACAAGACTATTGCTAAATGGACTGGTAGTTAGTACAGCATTTATTATATATTGTAGAAAACCGAGTATCAAAAAGTTATTGTTATTCACATATTTAGCTGGATTTTCGCTTTTATAATTAATAATAAAAAACTAATTAATTAATCATTAATCAAAATCACTATTACAAATAATGTTTTAGTTAATTTGTATTTTATCGGTAATTATTTTTTTTATAAATAAACAATGTATAATAAAAACTATTAATACAGTACTTATTTAATAAGATGTTTGACCCAATTTTGATTTATAGCTTTTATTGATAATATAATAATATATTAATTAATAATTGTTTATTGTTTATTTATCAGTAATATTGTACAATAATTAAAAAATGTGTTGCAATTATATCAATTGTTAATATAAAATTATTTATTTCTTATGTAAACATGTACATTAAGATATTTTAAAAATTTATTTTAAATAATTTTCTGATTAAATATTCATGTATCAAATTAGTAATAACAAAAAATAAATAAAAGTTTTAATAAATACTTTGTGTTATAWCTTACTAATAGTATTATACTTATAATTATAATTATTGTTCAATGTGGCTCTCAATTACTAAATTAATTAWTTTAAATTTAATAATCTTTTATAATAAAATTACAATTATTACAATTATTACAATTAATTAATAATGCAATTAATATAGTTTAAATATACTKTATATTGTATATTAATGACATGAAAAAGTGCTGATATAAACTATATTTTGATTAATTTATGAAAAATTAAATATTATTTTGAATAACACTACTAATCCAATTAGTATAATCACTGACACGTGTGTATACACCCGGTGTGTTTGGTTCACCACATCCCAGACCCCACGAGACAACTCCTATAATCATCCAAATTGGTGTTTCATCGTATTTAACCAAAAGAGGACCACCTGAGTCATGTTGACAGGCATCCTTACCTCCCAGTGCTTCACCGCCAGCGCACACCATACCGGGCAGTATGTCGTGCCAGTCCCTCAATGTTTCCATACAATAACTATTATTCCAAACATTAAGAGAGACTTCTAGTAATACTTCACTTTGATTTTCCAGATACTGTGTATGACCCCAACCAACTACTGTTGCCAACTGTCCTTCAAATGTATTATTATTTATAGGCAAACATATTGGCCAAACAGTGCGATCGAATTGAAGTACAGGTGTTTTTAGTTTAATAAGAGCCAGATCATCTTTATCAGTCATATTATTATAACCATGGTGGATTATGTAGTCACTAATATCGTGCATCTGAGTACCCCTTTCCCAATAATTGGATACATTTTTAAATAGATGAGCACCTAGTACAATTTTGATATTGCTGATATTCATATTGATTAAACAATGGGCGGCTGTCAATATGTAACGATCATTAATTAGTGAACCGCCACACCAGGGATATGGATGTGACAAATACATGATTGCTGCCATCCATGGATACGAGTGTTGTATAACTTGATTGCCACCCACTATACACGGATTAATTGATTTGTTTGGATTTAATCTGAATAATGTTCAATAAAAATAATTATTAACAGTAAAATTAATTTCATTTAAAATTACAAAAATAATTCAAACCTTTTCTGTAAATATCCACATTTATTGTATAATTGTTGTGAATAAAAATTGTCCAGGTACTCGTTCATTGTATCAAAGTCACTTTCATTAAAATTGGGAATTTTATCTTGATTATAAAGTTTACAAAAATTTAATTGAAATTCATTATTATAGAAACAAAGTGTTATTATTGCAAATATTATTGCAAAAATAATAACAAACAAAACTATGATTTGTTTATAAAACATTTTCTAAATATTATGATAATTATGATAGAAATCATTAGCATTTTATATAAATAATTAATAATTTTTCACTTAATATTAATAATATAAAAAATATTGAAATTTAATTAATTAATGACAAATTGTTTCCCAATAATTTCAATATTATTGTGTGGGTTAATCTTCATGGACAAATTTAATTACTTTATTTAATTTTTATACTAACTTGTATAATACATATAATATATATATACTATAATATATATTGTTTGATTTATTAAATATTGTTTACTTAAAACACAAAAATATCGATTAATAATAAAATAATCGATTTCAATGATTAATTATTAAATATTACTAAATATAAGTAGTAATAATTTACATTGTATTAAAAATAATAAAAAAATATTTTTTTAATATTAATTATAGATTACATGAATATTTTAATAGTAAATTGTCTAATTTAATATCGTTTTTATTTCGTTAACAAGTTTCAGTAGATTTTATTTTTTCAACATTATTTTTGCAACATTTTCTCCAAATAATTAGAAAAATAATAATTAATAGCTATAAATAAAATAAAATATGAGTTGTTAGTTATAATAATTCATTAAAAATAAAAAAAATAAAAAATATTGTATATACCAATAATAATTGTAATAAACAAACAGGTACAGTTGCCCATCTATAACCAAAATGATCCATGATAAAACCTCCAATTATTGGACCACAAGCAGTACTAATTATTTTATTAATAAAATAAAAGATTAATATAAATATTAATTGAAAATTTGAGTATAAATATATATATTTTTAATAACCCAATAGCTTCAGATGATGCAAACAAACCGGATAATATTGATATTGTTGATTGACTTTTAGGAAATCCATAATTGCTATAAAAAATAACTTTCATTATAAAAATGTTATTGAATTTTCTAAAATTCTTATACATAGTTTCCCGATATCCCTGAACAAAACTGGCCACCAATAGTGAGCCGACACCAAATCCCAGAAAAACTTGTGTCACAATTATAAGCCATAAAACACTGTGTAATATAAAATTTATTTAATTAAAAAAATAATATATTTAGCAATTTTAGTTAATATCATACGGTTTAAATGGTAAAAATGGTACAGGTCCAATTAAAGTATAGCATATCAAACTTGATATGCAACCAAATATACTTATTTTAAAACAATTGTCCATACGTTCAGCCATATTACCCCAAACTTGATTTAATAGTGCATATGTTAGGCCTGATATTAAAAATATTGAACCTTTCAATGATGGCGACAAATTAGACATCTTAAAATAATAAAAATATTATTAATTATTTTATTTGATAATTAATTATTATTTTACTAATTAACTTACTGTTTCTAAATGCAAATCAAGTGTAGTTGTATTAAAGCCAATGAGAGCACCGGCATTAAAGTTTATGAATACATTGAGTACTATTGGAAACTTTGATAACATACTCAAGATATTCGTACTTTCAGTGCTTTCAAATTTTTCTAAAAATAAAAAATAACTAAACTATAGTAATAATTGGTTATTAATTAGTTAATAGATTTTAACTAACTTTGAGCATGTATTGATAGAAATGTTATAATAGCGGCACTATTAAGTAATATTCCCAACAATAGGAATGGTAGACAAAATCCACTACTAAAATGATTGCCTATCTGTAAACATTAATGTATACAAAGTTAATATATTTATTAAATAACAATTATTAGTTTAATACTGTATTAAAAAATTAAAAAAATGTTTAAATACTTCATTTAGTACACCACCCAATGCCGGTCCAGATATCATACCAACGGCGTAACACATTTCAACAGTTGCCTAAACATAAATACATATTAATATTTATAATCAATAATATATTTTTAAAAAATTATTGTTTTTACATATAATCTTGATATATGATTTGGAAATAATAAAAATATAGTATTGTAACATGCGGTAAAATATATGCCCATACCCAATCCCATTAATATACGTAATAGTATGGCACAAATTATAAAAACTATTGGTGTATAACACCATTGCAATAAACTAAACAATATAAATAAAAATTAATAATTTTATTTTTTTAAATCTATTAAAAATTGCATTGACATACCCAAATAAAATATTAGCAATACCAACTAAGCATAAGCAAATAATTAACATTATTTTAATTTTCATCCTGGTTAACTTTGTAAAAGATATTTGTAAATATATTATAAATTAATGTTCAATTAATTATACTCAATTAACTACTTTACCATAGATCCAGCAACAATTGATCCAGGCACAAATCCAAATTCACCCAGACCTATTATGAGACCAATGTATGTTTCCTTAACGCCACGTTTATGTGCCTATAATTTTAGTTAATATATAAACTTAATTTTTATTATAATATTTTAAAATTATAAATCAAACCTCGGATGGAAAGAATGGTCCCTGAATTGAAAAAGCGGTTCCAAAACAAAAGTTACCAAAACTTAGTATTGATATTAAGATTATCTCTCGTCGAGTGAATTCAGTTTTGAACAATAATTTAAATTTTGACCACAAATTCACTGATTCTTTACTGATTTGTTTGACATACATATCAGTGCTTTTGTTATAATTATTTTCATTCATATATTTCTCATTTACTTTAGTAGTGTTCATATCTGAAAATTAATTTAAGAATAATGTTTAATATTTAAATAAATAAAATAAAATTGCATTTTATTTAATATTTTACTTAAAATGGGTCCAAAAATGAGCAAAATGTTCTATAATTGATTTGTATAATAAAAATATACTTAAATCTATTCATCAAAAATAACTAAGTTTTTAATAAAATAAATAACTCAAAATATAAAAATTTTAACAAAATAATGTTTTTATCATTTTTAATACATATATTGAATTGAATTAATTTTCTTTTTAACTTTTATTTATATAGAATTTTAGAAAATTGTTTAAAATACAGTTAATTATTGCACTAAAATTTTGTAACTACTGTATATAACTATAGTACAATTATGTTACAATTATTTTTATAATACTCTAGGTACTGTAAGTACAGTACAATTAAGCAGTTAATTTTGTTTATTATTACTAATAATAATAAATTTTTGTTATCAATAAAATACTCTAATTTATAATATTTTCATTTAAATATAAAGTAGTATTGTTGATAATAGTGTGTTTTATTTTATTATTGTTATTATTATTGTAAAATTATATATATATATATATATATATATATATTGTTTTTTTTGTAAAAATGTAAAAAGTGATTTTAAAACTAGTAAATTAAGGTAGAGTATTTATTGTACTAAAATAAAAAAAAATTTAATCTTGCTGTAGCAGTAATGTAAAATAAATTTTATAAATTATTTATAGTTTCATATTAATTCAATAACTTTATCTTAAGTTTATATAAGTTGATATTTGCATCTTTCAATATTATTAAATTATCTATAAGTTTATACGGCTAATCTATATTATATTATCTAAATCCGTCTAAGCATTAGTACATTGATATCATTAGTATAATTAATAGTTTAATCAATTTGATATTATATAAGGAATCTGTTATACATTTGGATAATAAATGATGTGAATCGAAATTAACTCAATACACTAATATAACATTTAGTTTACATGTGATGTACAGTATTAGTACAAAAGTATAATCAGTTATAAGTTATAACTAATAGTGAATTTCCTTAAAATATTATAATATATAAATTCCCTCAAATTCTTATAATTTATTGTAAATACTATTGTAATATATAATAAAATACCAAATTATAAGTACATTAAAATAATATTATTACTCGTAAATATGAACTTAATCATTTATATATTTAATTGCTTATTTATTATATTGTTAATATAGTCGATACTTTAACCTCAATGATGTGACAATGAAATTTTTATCATTACTTTAAAAAATAATAATTATAAACAAAAGCTATTATTAATATAGAGTATATTTATTTTATTTAAAATTTATTATAAATACAACTTAATAATATAATTAACTAAATACAAAAAGTATAAAGTATTAACTAAATATTTATTTATCTATTAATAATTGTATTTAAGATAAAAATAACTTATTTTAATACAGCTTTAGTTTGTATTTTCAAAAATATTACATAATGTGGTGGTGTTTTAAAATTATAATTTTAGTTCAATAAATAAATATTATTAATTATATTGAAATATATTATTATTGTTGTTGTTTATATTATATTTAATAATCATTTACATACAATCAAGTATTTACAGTCTACATATACATTATTTAATTGTTTAGACGTAATTTTAAACTCTATTATTTTGTTCAACTTTATAATAAATAAACAATTATTATATTACTTTTATTATCTTTATAAAGTATTGACAGTTAGTAATATAGGTGTAATATATAGTAAAAAATATCGAAATACTAAATGTTTTTTATTACAAAATTATTAATACTATATTTAATCAAATTATACTGTATAAAGTGTTTATATCAATTTACACAAAATAAAAAGTATAATAATTATATTATAATAAGCAATCAATTAATTAACAAATAGTTATAAATTTAATACATTTTTTATTTGTATCATATATTTTACTTTCACTACATGTATTACCAATCAAATACCTATAAATCATATTATGAGTCAAAATACTAAAATATATAAATGATAACAGTGTTCATGTATTTATAATATGGCTTTCAAATGAATTATAATTAATAAATTTTCCATTAGTTATAAAATGTATACATTTAGTCAAAAAGTATTTTATTCATAACATTTAACAAAAAAATTTTATTCAATGATTTGTCGTTATCTGAGGACATAATTATAAAAAAGTCTATTACTTACACAATAGACAACATAAGTCCATTCGTATTGATTTATAAAAATAATTAATTAAAAATTAGTAGTTACTAAAATATATTGATAAAATTTATGAATTTTTAAAAATGTTTTACATAAATACACTTCTCATAATTAAACGAAAAATAAATTATTTTATAGATAGTATAATATAACATTGTATAGTATTATTAGATTGTTATTATATATTGTTAATATATTACTAAATAAGGATTATACAGTATATAAATTAGTAATATTATACAATTTAGAGCTTTGAGCGCATTAATGCTAAAAATAGTATATAAGTATTAATTTTTATAAATAGTAATTGCTTTTTATTGTTAATTGCTTTTTGTAATTAAAAATAAAAATGCCATAAATTTTTGTTATAGTTTATCACACACACAACACTGCAAAAAACAGTGTATAAATTAGATTATTTAATATTAAATATTATATTTTTCTTAGAAAAATGAAATAAAAATGAATTCACTGTTTAGTGAAATAATGTTTGTATTTTCATTTGTATTACTTATTATTTTAATAATTATATTCATATCAGTACTATATTTGATGCGATTCTTTGACTTTGCTGGAGATAACCAGTGGCCCAGTAGTCAAATAGATACTGTTAGAAGTGGAGCACCGACACCTATTGCCTACCAGAGCACACATATTATGTTTAAAGGCAATCAATTGTATGCCATCGATATGGAGAGGACTTCGGCCGACATCAGGACATCTTCTGTGTTTAGCAATGATGTCGAAAATGTTTGACTTCATTGCCATCACTCACTTCTGTCTTAAATAATTTAATTTTAATATTTATTTATAAACCAATTTGTAATAAAATACAAAAAGTTTAATAATAATAATAATTACGTTAATATCAATTAATGGTTATTTATTTTTATATCAAAAAATACAAAAATGTAATTTTAAATTGAATGACATATTTATTACATTTATTTATTTGTAAAACATTAAAGATTTACAGAAAAAATGATCAAATATTTGATAATCAATTAAATTTCAAATGATTTCTCTTTAAAATAATATGTGATTCTTCCTGTTTGTGGAACAGATATCTTAATGTGTTTGAGTTTTCTAAACTCTTTCATCAATTCCTCGTCGACGACGGGTATCACATGGAAGAAGTTAGAGCACGGATTAATATCAACAGTCTGTATGTGTGGTAACTTTGACAATGAAACCAATGAGTTGTGAGTAATCATAAATGAAAACAAATCCAAGTGTTGAAGTCGTGGCAAATGGACGGCAATATTGTCATAAAGAGTGGGAACTAATGTCGAGCAACAACAGGTCATTGACAGATGTGTCAATTGCTTCAATCCATTCAATGATTCACTTGTTATGGTATAGTTCTCGGGAAAGCATCCGGTAATTGATAAACGCTTCAATCGTTTCATATTTTCATTGATTGTCTTAAATAAGTTGTTCAACATTTCATTTGGACAATAGTTAATAAAATTTCCTAATTTTATTACAAATTTTTTCAGTTGATCACAGTTTTGACCCAATTGTTTCATGTGATTCGTTACTATAGATAATGGTTGTGTCCATTGCATCTCATAAATGTCATACTCGACATCAAAATCAATTAGTTTTGACATTTGAGACAAACTACTAATGAAGACATCCAACGATCGTTTATTAATTGATTTGATTGTCACGTAAACTGATTTGATTTGTGACTTATAATTGTTAGCAAACATTTCAAACTGATTGACCACTTGATCGGTGTAAACAATAGACAAACGGCTCAACTTTGCAAAACTGACCACTTGTTTGTCTAGTTTGGTGACCGTATCAAACAATATCATATCAAACGGTTGAAAGCGATTGTCAATTGATACCAAATTTGATAAGTCTTTGACATATTTGTTTAAAATGTAATCGTATTTCAATTCATTATTATTATAAACCAAGTCTTGGCTCTCTGTGACCCAAATCAACGCACATTTCTTCAACTGTTTGGCAAACTTTTCAAAGAACAGATCCAATACATTAAAGCTTAGTTTATGAGAGTAAGCGACGATATGAACCAATTGATGACAATGTGTTACCAATGATATTAGCATATCTTCAGTGAGAGGAAAACTCTTTGTAATAATGTCCACATTAGTCAAGAGTGCAAACTTCTTGAGTGTCCAATCAAAGGATAAATTGTCTTTGGTTTTCAGCAATGAATTAACATTTAAGTCATTAATCATTAAATCCTTTTGTGTCTTTGGTATCAATCGTTGCCATTGTTTGGATACACATTCGTAGCGCAACTTGTGGTTAATTGAGAGATAACTGATGACATATTCACACATATCGTCACCGAACCGATCAAATGAATCTCTTGGCAATTGTCTGGTCATTACTTTGGATGTCATCTCTGCTTSTRATCAWCAAAATRGACGACAAATGTGTTTTAAATGCAATCAGTGGTCAAATCAATGTCACAATAGTTGTCATAAATAATGACTGTTTTATTCAATAAACACTTACTTACAGTCAATGTATTGAAAAGTTTAGTCAAAGTAATGAATTACTTAATCATAAAATAAGTAAAAAATTATTTCAAACAATAATATTAATTAACGCAAAATTTTTATTTTACAAAATCCCATACAATTGCTTACATTTAACCCATTTAATCAATTGTCACTAATAATAATAATAAAGTATTTTAATTAAGTATTAACTGAGATATAGTTTAACCATTAATGAGAAGAAACTTTTGGGTATCTCTTCGACGGTGGCGTTGGCGGCGCCGCCGCCGACGGCATTCATATTAGCCATTGTATCGCACTTTTGGTCATAACTTTTAAACAAATCGCAGACATAGTTAATAACATCACCGGAATAGCCATCGATYAGAGACTCTATAGTTTTGGTGGTCATTGCGTCACACATGTGGTCATCGGTGGTCACTTGATTTGTGGCACATTTGCGATACTTATGATAATTGCTAAACAATTAAAAAAACGCAGTTTTTATTACAAATAAAAAGTTTTACACAAAAAAACTCTTGACTTTTACCAACAAATAACAGGCATTTTGGCGTTTTGTGACAACTGATGAATCCCTTGAACTCTATCAATGAATTGTTGCAAACAATTGGTTTGTTTTGCATTCAATTTGTTAAGACATTTGGCACCACTGATGATGAGCTTCTTTGTCCGCCAATTCTTCGAACAGATCCTCTGGTTCTGTGAGACGACACTATTGATTAAAATAGTGACCGTTTGGTGAGCCGATGGCGACAAACACTTCACGGAATGATTTCTAAGACATTTCTCTTCCTTTTTRTAATTACTATAAGAAATCATTTGATTTAAAAAAATTTAATTAATAATACAGTATTTACAGTAAAGCGCTTTTACTTAATTTTTAAAGACATTTATTGTTTAGTGATTTTGATATCATTTGCTAATTATGTTTAAATCAATATTTTTTGTTTAAAAGTTCAATCATTTATTATGATATTTATGTATTTATTATAAGTAATTAATAATCAAATTGTAAATAAACTTAAAATAATAGTAATAGTAAAAAATAAATTTTAGTAATTAGTATTAAAAATTGATTTTGTTTTTAATTAAATGGTTTGATTGTCAGCAGAAACTATTGATCGTCTAATTTCAATAAATGATTTCATCGATGAATCGCTTAAGACAAGTCCCATATCAGCCAAAGCTAATAATATATGATATAAAAACTGAATTATAATTACAAAACATTTTGTTATATATTCCCATAGTTTGGCCAACCATTTGCCGATTTTCTTAAAAGCCAAACTAAACTCATTAAAAGTATTTTCAAAAACATTTTTATCCTTTTTATCTTCACTTTTACTGACTTTAGTCTCATTATTGGTTGTATTAACCGATAGTTTTGATTCTTTCATATTATTGATTATTGGTAAATGTTTTTCATCATTACTGTCAATAATTTTATTATTAATAAAATTAATAATCCAAACATTTTCTAAAGTATCGTTTATAATTACATCTAAAATAACAATAGTTAATAAAAAGTATTTAAAATTTATTGATAATATATCTAATATAGTTGAAATATATATATATATAATATATTCAATTAAATAATTGTAATGTGTATTACCATCAGATTTATCCAAAAATAAATCAGTATCTTCGTMAATTGTTTGACAATTTATAAATATTGCATTAAATAAAATAAAAACTAATATTAATATCATTTTATAAAAGCAATTTAATGTTTGTATAAACTACTTTTGCATTTAAAATTCAAATGTTTATTTATTTTAAAAATTTACACTTTTTCGCGCTCAATAAATAATTAATAAATTTAATATCTATATTAAATAAGAGTTTTTGTATCAGATTTAACAAAACATATAATATTAAACAAATTTTATGTTAATATAAATTATTTAACTAACTATATTTATTTACTAATATCAGATTATTTATAAGTTATGACTATAATTAAGCATTAATAATAAAAATTAAATAATTAATAATTTTTTATTATTTAAGTAACTTTTAAACTTTTGATTCAAAAATACTACACAAAAAACATAATATCATTAATATATTTTTAAAAATAAAATAATAATTTAAATAAACGAATAATAAGACCAATGAATACCTGCAAAACTTATTCAATTCATCGACAGTTTGTGGCATTCGTTGTCTTCCAATTAAAACCATTCTTCGACCGCATTCTTCCACTTCTTGCTCTTCGGCATCACATTCAGGGTTGTTGTCCACGTGATCATTGGCTATCACTTCAATTATTTAAATTAAWATATATATAAAATAAAAATCTAAAGTAATCATATTAATCCAATATATTATTAATATAAATTAGCAAATTTAGTAAAATTAAAATTATCATAATTACCAATTGTATAAAAGGTAATTAAAACTAAAATATTTTTATTCACATAATTAACTAGCAACATTTCTGAGTATTAATTTGATATTTAAAAATTAAAAATTATTTCAATTATATATTAATTTCTTTATAAAAACAGATATTAATTTAAAACTAATGAAATGAGTCACAAAAAATAATACATTGAATATAAATAATTTTTTGTTTTAATAAAACAATACAAATAATAATTACTATTAAATAAATACAATATAAGGGAATTATTATAACATAACATAGAAAGAGAAACAATTGATTTAATGGCTATTTTTAAATATTTCTATTTAAAGGTATTCCGCAACATACCAGTGCTTAATATACATAAGCCAAATGCCAGGTTTATGAATGTATGAGTTGTAAAGCATATTAAACAAGTTATATACTATATTATGTTTTTTCAAATTGCTTTGTTTATATCTGATTATAAATTCAAATAAAAAAAGATAATATTTTTTCTTGTTATTAACTGGCGTTCAGTGATATTAAGAGTTATGATAAAGTAATAGATATTTTTTATATTTATAGTATAATTCATGTTTGAGGCAATGATAATGTTTTACGAGTTTTAGGAAAAACCGTTTAAACTAATTGTAATGATTTAATGTTAAAAATTTAGCAATTTTTAGTATCCAATTTAATGTGCAGTATTGAAAATAAAGTAATAATAATAAAATTAATATTAATAATACTGTATTAGTAATGTTATGGATATAGTCATTACTGATGATTCAATACGGCATTGAAAATATTACTCATCCCAAGGATAGTTAGATTTTTATGATGAACCCGTTATTTGAATAAATTGATTGCATATTAATATATTATTAAATTTATAAATACTATATATCTACATATATGTATGTTAATAATTACAATAAACTTTAATAACACTGTAATGATTTAAAGTTAAAAGCTATCAATTTAAGTAAATTAGACAAAATTATATATTTAAATGTATGATCAATCAATAAACACTAATCGTTTTGATTGTATAAAAAAGTTACAGTATATAAATTGAGTAAATTTGTTAAATAATAGTTATTATTATTTAATACTATAATTGAATTTTTTAATAATTATAAAATTTTCTAAAATGTTATAACCAGGGTTAAAAGTTTAACTTAAAACAATGGGATAACTTATCCCGGATAAGGATAAAGGCATTTTTATATCCTCTTTCTCTGAAAAAAGATTTTCGAATTTACCCCCCCCCCCGCTCACCCCTCCTAGATTATTTGTCAAAATTGAAAACGGCCTAAAAAATAAAGATAAATTGATCCACACTCAAAATTATGATATAAATTGTCATCATTGATGTTATTTTTTAAATATAAATGTGTGTTAACGGTAATAATTACGGTAAATATATATAATATTGTAAAATAGCAATAAAATAGCAAATACTGTAATAACACTATTATTTATAGATTAGTGGTAAAAGAATTTAAAAATATATATTTATGGAAAATCAACAAAATTAAAAGTATATATTATTTTATTATACATATTATAAATTATCTGTAATACATGACAATAACATTTTTATACTTTATTATATGATAACAAATTTTTAATAATCTATTAATATTTCAAAAGCAAATCTATAAAATCAAAAATAATATAAAACAATATTTAATATAACTCTTGAGTTGTWATTATTTGTGGCACTTTTGGATACATACTATCCGTATGAATACCGGTTACCCAATCAGCACAGTCAGCATCAGAGCACCGGAATATCTTAATATATCTTAAACTTGTGACTGCAGTCAGTGATGGCAACAAWTTGTTTGTCAATCGTATATTTTCCACAACAAGACTGCGAAGATTCGGCATATTTACAGCAATATCGGCAAAGAACTCATCTTTAAGAACATCTTTATCCGAAATAATAGCCAATGAAGTCAATTGTGATAAACCATTCAATGAACTTATGGTACAATTCTTTGGCAAATAAAAGTCACCAATAAGTTGAAGTGATTTCAATTGTTTGAAGTATTGATTAATTATAGGAAATATAATATCAAATAATTTTCTTGTTCTTCGTTCACCAGTAAGTGATAGTTTGCGAAGTTTATTGCATTTCAAACCAATTTCTTTCAACATTTGGGCCAATATTTCTAAAAATTCACTCTCAAAGTACTCGTAATTGATCTCCAAATAAGTTAATTCTTGCATTTGTGTCAAACCAGTTGTAAATTCATTGATAACAGTTTCATCACAATTATCATTGATATCTATATAAACTGTAGTGATTTGTGTCTTATATTTGTCGATAAATTCATTAAACAGTGTCACATCTTCATCGGTCAAATCGATGGCAATCTTTTGTAATTTATGAAACATAACATCACTTGTGATGAGTTTAAGGCAGTCATTAGTTTCGCGATTAGATATACAGTCAAAGCTCTTGAGATTTTTGCAAATCTTGATATTCCTGAAGATAGTACCGATCATAGTGTCATCAAAATCAGCAAAGTTTAAGCCAATTGTTTCCAACTTTTTGCCAAACTTTACAAACAACTGATCCAATACAGTGACACTCAATTTGCGACTATACTCAATGGTCAGATGTCTTAATTGATGACAATATTTCATCATTGATTTCAACCGTCTATTACTGGCCGCAAACTCGCGACTTCTGAATTCAACTTTTGTCACATTCGGACACTTCTTGAAAAGTGTGTCAAACAAGTTGTCGGTCATTGATCTTTGCCGACGATAATTGAATTTGTCTAACACTAGTACTGTCTGTGTCTTGAGTGCCAATCGTTGCCATTGTTTGCAAACACATTCATAGTATAGCTTATCCTCTAATGACATGTAAGACAACAACAGTTGACACAAATCATCGCCGAAGCGATCAAACGATTGTCTTCGCTGTGAATCACTTCGCAGACACCGTCTCTTCGCTGCTGTCGATGACATGGATTTTATGGCAAACTATTTGTTAGGATATTATCTGTCAGTAAATAAACAAAACTGAAATAATAGATAATATGAGTAATTAATTCATTTAAATATTAGTTTTTAATTACATTTAAATCAATTGATTTGAGTTTTTCACAAATTTCTTAACAAATTATTATTAATTTCTAAACATTATTATTGACTGCAATGAGTGATACAATGTTTGCWATTGTATTGCTTTAGTAATGCCCTCTCTTTTCAATGATTTTATGTTTTTATTTTATGTCATTWTTTAGTTTTTTTTGTTTAATTTTTCAAATAAAAGTTAATTAGTATAAATTGAAACTGGTATTAATTATAATAATTATGATATAAYTTGTAATATCATATTTTGTTATTTTTTATTTTGTTATGTAAATTATTGATAATGAAAAAAATATTTTTAAAAATTTATTTAATAAAATTATTTAATACATTAATTTTATTTAAACTAATTTATAAAAATATAAATCATTTAGTAGTTTAAAATATCATTTAACAAAGTTTTYAAAAATTATTTTAAAATATATAATTTTGGAAATTTAACAATTGCTTATATTATTGATAAAAAAATTATTAATAATAATTGCAATAATTAAATAATATTTTACACGATATCAGTGATTGATATGTTTGATAGTTTAGGACAATAATAGTCACAAAAATCTTTAAACAAATTATTAGCCGCACTAACAAAACTAATAGTTGGTTTCATTACCAAATTAAAAACTGTGATTTAAAAAAAATTAAATTATAGTAAAATTGTGCATGCTTATTATCAGACCAATTATCATTCAAACTATTATCTCTTAGTTTGTTTATCAACAATCATTGTTATCCACCAATTAAAATATCAGTCCATTTGTCATAATTTTTGAAATATAATTGTTATTAAAATTTAATTTCTTTAATCCGGTTAATCCTTTGAAACATATTTGCTAATAGTTTTAAGTTTTGTATTAACAATAGTAAGACTATATAACTGATAGTTTGTTCTAAAGGCCAGATCCGGGAGCTCTTTGATGGCAATCATTTCAGTGATAATATGATTGTACGAAATCAACCAATTAATTAGTGATAATAAACTTACAGTTGATGTGAAAAGCGGCGAATTTCTCAATTCAAAGTCATGACAACCGATCTTAAGGTTGTTTCCATAAATATCTTTAATATAAAATTAATGTCAACTAATTTCAAATTATTTGCAATTAACAGATATTCAAATGTAAATTTTTCAAAGGTATTAAAATCAAGTTCAAAGATATCTGTATTAACAAAATGATCTGTCGTTTTAAGCTGACATTCATAGCCATGATATAAATCAATTATTAATATTATCACAATTGTTGAATTCAATTGCATATATTTAAAAAAATAAATAAATGATTTGTTAGTTTAATTTTGTGTATTGAAAATGATAGAGACTAAACTGGCTATAATTATTGTAAAATTGCAAAATTTTTGTTAATAAGTATATGTTTATTCAAATCTCTTTATTATTAATTTGTTTGTAAATCAATTAGTTTAAAACTATATTTACATAACAATTTTTTTGCAAAAAAATTAATTGAATGAATGAATGAATTGAATAAAATTAGATATAATTTAATGTAGTATTTTTAACATAATAACAATTAAATATATTATATAAAAGTTAAATTAATATTCTACAAAATAAAAAACAATTTTAGTTATATTAAAAAAATAATTTAATAAATATTGCAAATATAAATGTTAATTAAGTAATTTATTATTTAATTAATATTATTTTCTACAACATTTGCTGGACACATTAAAAATATTTAGTTATATTTAAAATTTATTATTTTTATAATTATCAACATTATAATTACAAAATTCAACTTACATATTTCAAAATAAGTTAAAACATATTAATATTTAACTTATRTAAAATATTTTGAAAAACATATACTATACTTAATAATTTTTATATCATCTTTACAATTAATTGTATATAAAAATTGTGTCATAACAGTTATTTTTATTAATTTAGATTAAAAATATTTTAATTCAAATAATTTACACAACAGTAAATATAAATATCAAACAAAACWTAACATTTAAATAATACTTTACTAAATTGTAAAATAAACTTGTATTTTAATTTTAATACATACATTTTATAATAATTTTAGTAATAAATAATTATTTTTATAAATTTATTTAAAGAATAAATATTTAGTATATACTGTATATAAATATATATATATACAAATACAGTAATAGTTTTCAGTTATTTTATAAAATGGTTTCATTGGTCGAAGTTCGGGGACCGTTGACCGCCGAATACCGGGACGAACAGTCACGATGTGTGACCGAAACGGTATAATTAGAGTATAGAAATAAATCGGTAAATGTTTGTCTAAATTGTTTAGACATTCCGCAATATATGGCAAAATTGATTGGATAGGACAGTATGATAAAGAAATTAGTAAACAATACAGTCGTGTTCAGCGATTCATATTCAGCTATTTCAATGGACAGTGCGTTTTGCATGACATGCAACAGTGTTGTCACAGCTAACGGGATTTCTAGCATCAGGAATACCGTTACAATCACTATCAACATAATGGTAGTTGAGTTGGAGTCCCGTAGTTTAATGCACTCACTCTTGCGGTTTTCGGTAAACAATTTTTCTCGTTTTCGTTGAGATTTACGCAAAGCTTTTAATAATAGTACGTTTAATAGGACTAACAGAGCACAGGGACCGATGTGGACAAACACTATACGAAAACCGTAATAAAGTATATAATATGTGTCTTCACCGATGCTATCCTTTACCTTTGATATTATAAATAAAAAATACTTGTTATAAAATTTTTAGCTTAAATAAGATGCAAAACAAACCCATTTTGCGGTTTCAAACTGACAACCCGTTCGGCGACTATTAATCCAAATAAATTCAATTGCAGTGAACTCCCGGTCCGCAAATCGGGTGCTTTGATGACATAAAGCCATTATAAATATAATAATCATCGCTTTACACACCCGGGGAACTGTACACCACGTGCGGGCTGTTGTTAAATGGCATACATATATGTATCTGAAAATTTAATAAAATCTTAAACTATAACAATTAAATTTAAATACAAATTAAATAGTATACAGTAGATAGATATATATTACTAATTTTTAATTGATGTAAAATTTACTATTTTATTTAAGTAAATAAACTAATATTTCAAATTAGTTAAACTGTAATTATTTTCAAACTACATTGAAAATGACAATACAGTTAACATACTGTATATGTGCTACAAGTTTGACATTGTTTTAAAAATGTGTGAATTATATAAAATAAATGGTATATGCCATCAATATCAATGGTCATCACTGGAACAGATTTGGGTCAATTGGGAAAATACTACTAACTCTATAATATGTACAGTTGTTTTCTAACACATCCCTGTGCTGTCAACATAAAAAATAATAACAATAACACTATAGATGTTTAGTTTGATAGTTTTTTCTTTATGTCTTACATATCTTGTATGTATAAAATTATATGTAATATATAGAAATACATAATATATTATTGAGAACATTGTGTTATTTGAGTGTCATATCTGTTAGTGATGTACTCAACAATATTACTAAAAAAATAAGATGACAACAAAATTTTGTGTCAAACACACATCAAATAAAAAGACTATTTTTATGATTAGCTATTTATTAGACATAAAAATAAAAACTGTGTTATATGATCTGTGTTATCATTTTTTGCTGTTTATTATTATTAATAGTAGAAAAATATATTGGTATTGCATGTAAAGTGTTATTTACTGTATAGTTATCAAAATTATTTACATAATAAAACATTTTAGATGTAATTTTAGGTTAATAAAAAAGCTATAATATAGTATTTACAGTAGTATTATAATATAATATAAAAGTAGTATTTAAAAGATAATTATTTTTATCAATCAGATTATAATCAGAATATATATGAGAATCAAATAACAACATTCCTGTGATTCTTGAAATATACTAAACTAACAAATAATATAATAAAATATAWATTTATAATTTAGATGTCGAAAAATTCCTGATTTAATGACATATACATAATATTAACTTATTTACAGACATATTATATTATTTTATATAAGTTAAARACAGAATATTAATAATAAAAATTTATTATTTATTTTATTTGTATTTAAAAGTATAATTTTATTTATTTAACTTAATATAAAATTTAAATTTGATAGTAATAAATATACTAAATTATGTTAATAATTTTTAATAATATTAAATTAAAATTAAATTAATGGCAAACCTTTGTCCGGCCAACAAAAGTGTGAGCCATATGGACGCCGTGTGAAAAAATGCGGGCAAAACTTCAATCATCAAATGATAGGCATAGCAGGCACTGCACGGGTAGAGTATCTTATTGTGATTACCAAATGTATACATATAGAAATACCACGGTGCCGGGAACAGTAGTGTTAACAGGTCAGCTATAGCCATTGCCAATAGTACTAAATTAGTGGGTGTCCGCATATGACTCTGGGCTAATACTATTACTATTAGAGTGTTGGCAATAATAGTAACGATCAACAAAAACGGCATAATATAACCAAATAAGACAACAGCATATTTGTACGGAACATCACGGGTTATATTCACGAGAAATGGGATTTCATTCCTGTTTGCAGTAGAAAACAAAAATAAATTTCTAAGTTATAATCAAAATTTTAAAAAAATGTTTGAAGTAATTTAACAAAAAAAACTACAATAATATATTAATAATAAATTCTTAACATATTTATGTCTCTCTACTTTAGTAATAACAAGTAAAATATTTACTAATTTTTAAGACATGTTATCGCAAATTATAGAAAATATTTTTATCAATTTTTTTGTAAATAATTATATTAAATATATAATAAAAAGCATAAAACTAACTTTTTTTAAATTAACAACATTAAGATTTTTCACGTATGACAACTTCATAAAATAATTATATTAAAATACTTTTACAAAAAGTTTTATATAGTGTTAAATATTTCTACTATTAGATAAATGAAATTGATAAAGAAAAAGTTTATTAAATATCTCACAAAAACACAATAAAATTTAATTAATTAATTTATTTTATTAATAYAATTATTTATAAATAACTTGTTATACAAATAAATAAATGCCAAAATGTATTTCAATTTAACCATATTGTTGATGTTATATTTGAAAAAAGAGTATATAAAACAAAAGTGACATAAGATTATAATAATGTAAACTAAACCGTGTGTTTCACTTGAATTGTTAGACAATTCATTAAATGACATTTGTCTGCAATGACACCACAAATTCATTACTGAAATTACTGTATATTTTTTGGTATTCATTTAGTGTAAGAAAAGAATAGAAGAAATTTCTTAAAATAAGTTTATACTAAAGCCTTATAGTTATTACTGTTATTATTATTAGTAGTATTTGTTTGTATGACTTCACTATTGTATTACTACACTACTACTACTATTACTATTACTATTACTACTACAATACTAGACAGTAGTATACACTGTAATGATGTAATATGTGGTATGACATGAATTAAAATTTTAAATGTTAGCTGAAGTGGATGTGAAAAATGATTTTATGTTCAAATTGAATATACAATGTTTCTAATGCTTTAATTACACTATTTTATAATGTGATATGTTTTAGGAGAAAACATAGAAAAAGATATAGAGAAAGATAAATTTATTAATAATTAATTATATTATGAGTTGTTTTTATTAAATAAATTAACTTTAATATATAAATTATTTTTATTGCGTTGATGTTGAATTTAATAAATAATTAATTAATAAAAATATATATATATATATATTATTTTATAATTAAACATAATGCAACAAAATGTAAATATTTAAATATTAATTAAATTAATATATAATACTTTTTTTTATTTAAAAATTGTGAAAATATATTTATTTAATTATTAGAAAAAATAGTTTAGCTCATTTATGATTGGCTATAATAAAAAATAATACTATAATAATAATAAATAAAACAAAAATGTTTTGTAGCCAAATATGCGGATCAAATTTGTATTGATTTCAATCTGAATCTTATTTACAGTAATTTACAACATTTTTCTCATATTTTCACAAATCAACCAAAAAAGTTATCTTAGATTCTGGTATTTTACTAATGTTTGCTATGACTATAATTTAATATAATATTCCAAAAATGTTAGAATAAATAATTAGATCCAATAGTTATTTGAATTTTATTTATAATCCGTCATTATTAATGACATACAGTACTAGTACTGTATATCAATAAGAAATTATATTAAGTATTATAAATAATTTAACAATACTTTACATACCATTTAGGCAGAGATGATATATTAGTGGTGCGAAAGGTTTCATTGAAACAAATAGACGATTGGTTGACATTAAACTGATATTCAGTCAAAATAGTCACCGGATTTATGTTGAGTGAGATCTCAGTTGTCGTATAATAGCTATAATCCATGGCTTTAATACACGTTTTTATGTCACAATTTCATATCTCCTTTAATATTGAGTGCAAAATCTTTCAATTGAGTCCAATACAGTAATTATGCCATTTATTACAGAAACTTACTAAAAGAGTTAGTTTAACTAAATTTTAATTAATTTGCAAAATTGTTGCACTCTTTACGTAATTATTATAGCAAAYTATGTTTATAAAAATAAGTTATTTGATTTATAACTTATGATAGTGTAATTATATTAAGTTAAAAAACAAATAATAATTAATCATTTTAAATCATAAATAAACTACAAAATACATTTTGCAAAACTTTTAATAACATTAGTATAAAACTTATTTACTAAAAATACTTAATATTAAAATAAAATAAATATTATTTAAAAATCTTTTGAAAAATCCAACACAAATACAATTAGATTCAATAAATAATGTGAAAAAATAAATTTAGTCAAAAAACTTAATTATAATGACGACAAAAATAAATGTTGTTAAAAAACAATGTTAGCGCCAATAAAGCAATACATATTGTGTTACAACAACTCCCTGTACTCTAACAGTGCAACTGAATGACTGTCTATAACTGTCTGTTCAACAACTGAACACTAACTATGAGAGACAGGAACAGGGAGTTAATGCCCACTCTATTTTCATGCATATATTGATTATATAGACTCTCTCTCTCTCTCTCTCTCTCTCTCTCTCTCTCTCTCTCTCTCTCTCTCTCTCTCTCTCTCTCTCTCTCTCTCTCTCTCTCTCTCTCTCTCTCTCTCTCTCTCTCTCTCTCTCTCTCTCTCTCTCTCTCTCTCTCTCTCTATCCCTCTATTCATCAGAAAAAATAATAAAACATTTCATATGTGACACAATTTATTAAATTATATAATCTCTATATTTTTTTAAGTCAATAGAGTTTCCAAAAATAGTTAAATAAATTTTTACACCGAAAAATCTAGTGAACAACACTTATAAATTAATAACATTTTGATAACACAAATAAATAAAATAAATAGAAAATTACTTTTACCTATAAGTTATCTGTGAAAATAAAAGTTATAAATATTAAATACAACGTAAAGCAGATCTCAAATATAATTTGTTTATTTAGAATAGTTTTCTAATATTGCATACAATTGTTTAACTCTATTGCTTAATGCTTTTGATAACTACTGTACATTACATTATCATTTCATTTATATTTAATGCAATAATGTGTTGAATATATATGAGTATATTATAAAATCTAAATACATAAATAACTTTTGTAACACTTACAGTGTGTTAACAATATAATTATTATGTGAAAAGTTGACTTAATTTAGAAATATATTTAATATACAAAATATTATAATTATATTATATTAAACAATTTGTATACGAAATTAAATTTAGTTATATTTGTTAGTAAACAAAATTTTCAAAATATTTTAGTATTTTTTAAATATTTATTTGATTATTTGAGTAAAATCTGCTTTTGGTATTAAATTTAATTAAATATTTAAAATATTATTAGATAAATATATTACATTTAGATAAATAAAATTATCAAATAAATTATATATTTAAAACCAATAAAAACATGTTTAATCTTATTTATGAAAGATTAAGTTTAGTAATTTTTATAGTAAGTTACAGTATTTTTATCGAATATATACAATATTTATGTTTTTCATGTTTAATTCATTGAGTAACTCATAATCTTTATTGATATATAGTAAAAAATATAAGTGCAAATACAAAATTAAATATACTAATATTTATTTTTTTATCTAATAACCAATTAAATTAACTATATATTTATTTTTCATTTATTTTTTATGGCAAAAAAATCTGAAATAACACTAATTTTGCTGAATGTCTAACAAAAATTATCGGACCGTATAATGTTGGAAAAATAAATAACAGTATTTAGCCACTAATTTAGCTTGGTCATTTTATTTGTTGTGCACTATAACACAATTATTTTATATTATATAATGTAAACTATAAATAAAACATTTGATTTTATTTATTTAAAGTAAAGTTTTGTTAAATAATAACTATAGAATTATGATTACTAAAAATCATTTTATCTAAAAAAATAAATAAAATAATTCCTTAGTTATTATTTAACAAAACATTATTTTCAAAGTTTTATTTATTTATAGTGTAACTAATAATGGTAATTGTGTGATAGTAAACAAACAATAAATGACCAAGTTAATTTAATAACTAAACTACTGTTATTTGTTATTTTTACAACATTATTACAGTCCAACAATTTTTGTTAGACATTCAGCAAATTTTCTGTTATTTTAGATCGTATTATAAATTATAATAAATTTTTAGTTTACATTATTAATAAAAAATTTTGTTTTAAGTTATTTTACACCATAGCGTTTAAAATATTTATTTTTAATATATGGCATATATATACTATGTTACACATTTCAAATATTTTTWAAAAAATAAACTTCTTATATAATATAAAAAATTAACCAAAATTATATTTAAAAATCAATAAAATATTTTCAATATTTTTTAATATTTACGCTTTTGTACACTTATTTACCTGCATTACATTGCATTTATATTAAATGTTTATATTTATTTATTAAATTTAGCATATAAACATATATATTTTTTAAATATTATAGACCATTTAACATTATGTGATGATTTATACCTGTATTTTAAAACTATGAATTAATACATTTTAAGATAATTTTATTAAAAAAAAATTTAATTCAAATTTTTGTTATCTTTGCAAACCATATTAAAACAATGTCGATAAAAATAATATATATTTATTTTTGCAAAAATGCATATTTTTCAAAATTATTAAATAAATCATTTCTATTGCAATATGATATCAAATATATAAACTAAAAAATAATTAATTCCAATGTGTTATTCATATATTATTGACAAAATAGTATGAAATAAATTTAAATAAACGAAATAATATTTGTATATTTAAAAAAAAAATTATTTAATATTTTATTTCATCCAAACAATTTAATTTTCTGTATGTTTATTATCTAATTATTAAATAAAAAATATATTGTAATATCAATTAAAAAAAATAATTTTATCTAGTACGTTTTATTTATAATATGGTTATTTAAAATGTTTGTAAACACAACTATAAATACAGTTCTAATAATTAAAGTTATTAAATATTTTAACAAATTTTTAACCAAATTTTTAAATCAATATTTTTCAATATTTATAAACAATAATATTATTTATTTAATGAGTTATAATGTTTCTAAATATAATACTATCTTTTAGTATAAATTATACATAATATCAAACAACTCTTACATTGAGGTTCAGTCCAAATGTTGTATTAATATTTTAAATATTTTTTTAAAAAATAAACTTCTTATATAATATAAAAAATTAACCACAAATGTATTAGTCACAAACAGGTAAGTACTCTAGAGTTCGGGCAAATTTCACAGAGAGGGAAGTTTCCTAATAAAATATTTTATTTCCCTCCATAGCCAGTTAGAAATGAAAATATATATTATATTTCTAAAATAAATAATACCAAAAATTAATTTTTTCCATAAAATTTCATTGAAATATTTGAAAATAAATTGGAATTCAATGAATTTAGTCATACTATTTAACAATTACACTCAAAATATAGTTTAATTCAACATATGTTATTCAAATCTTATAACAAAATTTGTTATCTATGATTCAATAGATGGTAGCACAAGGAAATAGATTCCCTGGGAATTCCCATTGAGTCGGAAACATAGGAACTTTTGAAAAATAAAACTAGGGATGGAATTTGCCAAAACCCCAATTATAATATAACAATTTAATAAAATACAATTACAGTTTCATTAATTTTATTGTTATTTATTACTCCCTCTCTCTCTCTCTCTCTCTCTCTCTCTCTCTCTCTCTCTTTCATCCATTTATTGAGACCTTTGATATAAATCTGTTCAACAATTTGTCTGTACTTAAGCATTGATTCACAGACTTAACATATGATTTAATAAAATCTTGTTGTATTAAACCAATATTGTTTTAATTAATTATAAATAACTATATAAGTTATTATTGGTTTTATGGGGTCAACAAAATTACTGTATACCCCATACAACATAAACCAATATAATATTAATCCATATAAGTCTTTATTTACAATATTTTTTTGTTTCCTATTAGAAACAATTAAATTGTTGTTCAGATAAAGTACATTACAGTCTATCGATGTTATAGTACTAAAATCAATAGCAATATATTAATATAACTTAATGTACAAAATAATAACATCAATATAATTTAAGTAAAAATAATAATGTAATTATTTATATAATTTTGTTTGCAATTAATTTTTACTTAACAAAACAAATTAATTTATTTATAAACACACTTTTTTAGTATATTAAAAGTCAATAAACAGTCACTACAAACTAAAAACCATAAATAAGAAATTAATTAAAAAGTATAGTTTTGTTGTTTATCATTTAATAATTTTGATAATAGATTAAAATAGTTTATATTTATATTAATATTAATTATCTATATATATATAATAAACATATACTAAACTATAGGCATTATAAAGCAATACATTTTTGGCGTAATGTATAGAAAATTTCTAAAGTAGTTAAACAAATGTGTTATTTCTGAGCAAAAGTTAATAGTCTTTGTTTAAAATAACATAGTATTGTAAGTATCTATAAATGATTTATAATCAATATAATAAAAATTATTATTAAATAATATTGTTTTTAATATATAAATTTGAAAACAATGAAAATTTTATATTAATATCTCTAATTATATATAAAATAATTTTTTAKTTTGATCAAAATCGGGAATAATTTTTTTTAATGCGCTTAACTTCATTAAAATTATTTAGAAAATAAAGTATTTATAATTTCTTATGATTATATTTTTGGTCTTTTATTAATATGTTATTAATAAATTTTTATTAATTTTTAATATTGAGTATATATTAAAAATATTTCATAAAAATTATATTCATTATTAATCATATGATATTAACTTAAATACTTTTCTTACTAATAAATATCAAATTATAGTAGAATAAACTARGTTAATATTTGTATAGTAATAAAATATACTAAAAATATATAAAAAACAAAAAATTAGATTTAATGAAATATAATTGAATTTTGCAAAACTTTGTAATTCAATAACTAAAAAATCAGATTTCATGAGAAAATTTAATACAATTGTTGAAAATATATTTTCATTATATATATAAGAAGGCGGTCAATCGATCTTGAGCGGCGTATTTTTTGAATAACTTTTGAACGGTAAGAGATAATTTAATTCTGTAAAATACATTTAAGAATATCATATCGACCTGACTTAATATACACGAAATCACAAAACTAGGATGACCAGATATACAAAATATCGGGACCAACGAAAGACATATGCTACAGGTCAAACTAAAATTGATAAATTTATTATGATTATGAAAATTTGTAGTCAAGAAATAATAGTTTATATATAAAAAAGAATCGTCAAAATCGGATTGGTAGTTTTGTTTTTATGGCTTATTAAGTTTGTCATAAATCATATTATATAAAATAGTCTAAAATAAAAATGACGTCATTTATGAATATTATATATTTATTAGATGATATTTTCAAATATATTACTAATTCTAAAAACGAAATTTTAATAAATCGACTCGTTTTCGAAATAATCGAATTTCAATATAAATTATAATATCAAATTACAATAATGTGATTTATATTGAAATTCGAATATTTCGAAAACTAGTCGACATATTAAAATTTCGTTTTTAGAATTAGTAATATATTTGAAAATATCATCTAATAAATATATAATATTCATAAATGACGTCATTTTTATTTTAGACTATTTTATATAATATGATTTATGACAAACTTAATAAGCCATAAAAACAAAACTACCAATCCGATTTTGACGATTCTTTTTTATGTTAAACTATTATTTCTTGACTACAAATTTTCATAATCATAATAAATTTATCAATTTTAGTTTGACCTGTAGCATAGTATCAAATTTCGTTGGTCCTAATATTTTGTATATCTGGTCATCCTATATTTTGTGATTTCGTGTATATTAAGTCAGGTCGATATGATATTCTTAAATGTATTTTACAGAATTAAATTATCTCTTACCGTTCAAAAGTTATTCAAAAAATACGCCGCTCAAGATCGATTGACCGCCTTCTTATATAGTAATAAATTTAATAAAACTAAAAAACAAAGAAAAATTTATTCAATTTAAACTAAACCACACAACTAATTGTTAAATGATTATAATAATATAAATATAACATATGTAACACATGTATACATTTTTCTAATTTGAAAATTTTAATTTGAATAAAATTATTTGATTTAATATAATATAATAGTAATTGAATAAAACATGTGTTCACAGTYTAGTATTGATTGTATAAAAACTGAGTRAAAATTTGTAATACAATATAAATATATAATACAAACGCATCTCAAAACAATGATTGCATATTTATTAATAGTCGCGTATATATATAATATCTACAGTTATATTCACAGTTTGTATGTATGTTTGAGATTTACTAACAAATCTAATTTTTGTTTTTTTGCAAAACACATCCTATTTTCCGTAATAAATGTTTTATGCAATTGTCTTGTATTGTAGATCTCATATGTTTTATCACATTACCTAATTTGGAAACACATTTACCATTTAATTGTGTTAACTGTACAAATATATACCTATATGTTTATATATATATATATATATAGGTATAATATTGAATAATATATATAACATTTTTGTTTAAGCAAATGATTTTATTTGATAAAAATTTAAGCTGACATTAATGTCACACAATTATCATTGATTAGAGCATTAAACAAAAGTTGCAAAATAATTAAAAACACGTTTTATTTTTTTTTGTAGAGTAACCAAAAAAACAAAATTTATAAAATAATCAACAAATTTTTGGTAAGTTTCTAAAAAAATTGTCAAAGATCTTGAAATTAACTTTGTTTAAGAAATTAATAAAATTTATTACATTAAATTCAAAATTAATTGATACAATACGTATGAATAAAAGTTCATAAAAACTATAATTAGATAATTGTATTAATTTTATAGTAGTGTAGTCTACTATATGTACAGTATATACAGTATTACGAAAGCTATAATATATATTGATATCCTATAATTATAGATTATATAATGAAATTTTTATAAAAGTTTTTAGAATTTTTTTTAGAAATATATATTAAATTTTTTATTTGTTTAGCTAATATTTTATTTACAACTATGGTTTTCTGGGACATATACATTGGTATAACTACTTTCAATTTATATGGGCACCTGTATGTAGAGATGGGCAAATATAAAGTTTCTAATAAATTTCCGTGAGAAAGTTTCTCAGTAATAAATTTCTATAGAAATTTAACTTTTTTGTTATACTATGGGATCCCCATATCTATAGATATTGTAAAACTATAAATATATTAATGAGACACTACTATACATATAATATTATACTATATAATGTAGATTACTGTATAATACTATTATACAAATGGGATACCTATATAACAAATATCGAGAAAACAAAATTAACCATGGGGATCCCATAAATAGAAATTTCTTTTAGAAACTTTCTAGAAATTTCTCTATTATTTTATAAATTTCTCTTTTTTTGCCAATACTACCTGTATGTAAGCACAGGGATTGGTCAATATCTCAAAAACTGTATAAAGATAATTAAATTTTGTAAAATCAAAATTATATTACTTTAAAAAAATGATTAGATTTGAAATTGAGAATTTGTCAAGATTGAAAATTGTTTGCCATTTTTGAAAATATTTATTAGTTTCTTAAAAAAAATTAATTTCAWATCAAAAATAAATGCAAATTTCAGATCTCATAAAACAAAAATCTCAACGTATTTTGTAATGTTATTAATTTTAATAAATTTAATGGTGAAAATTGAACAAATCATTTGTTTATTAATATTTGTTAGCTAGTTTATTTTTTAAGATATTCAAAATTTAATTTTTTATCATACAAATTATTTTTAGTTATTTACATTAAATTTATTAAATATATGAAATTATCTTTTATAAATTATTAAAATGGAAAAATATTAATTTATGAAAATCCTATAAAATTAATTAGCAAATATTAATAAACAGATGATTTGTTTCATCTAAAGTATTAAATTTATTAAAATTAAAAACAACATAAAATACCTTGACACTTTTAGTTTATGAGATTTTGAAATTTGCATTTTTTAGAAGAAATTTATACTTTTTATTTAAAAATTGCATCAAATTGTTAAACTTAAAAATATTAAAAATGTTATTAAATCAGACAAAGATGTAATTAATGACATAAAAAATATTTGTAAATTTCATTTCATATATACTTAACATTTGACATTTGAATATACAATGCAAACAATTTATTTTTCAATATTATAAGTAAATTACAGTATAATTACAATTAAACTTTCATCTTTCAAAATGATACAATAATTTTATATTTCTACAAAATTGTATATTTTTCTATATATTGACATTATATTAACAAAAATGTAAACAAATATGAGTTAATACAAACAAATATTATTAAGATTTATTAAACGCTATTATAGAGTAATCGTTTCAAGACATTCAATGATTAAACTTAATCTTAATTACTATTTTGATTAATTAAATTACATTAAGTTATTTTAATAATTAATAATTTAAAATTATTTTATTTTAATAAAAAATTATATATTGTTTATAATATTGCATTATTAATAATATGCATAATAATTATTTATATTGAATATTGTATTATAAATGATGATGTTTACAATGATTTGTATGATAAACGTTGTTATATAAATGTGACAGATTATTATTTTTAAATATATAAAATTAATTTATCTAATAATATTGATATATATATATTTGCTATAAAAAATTGTATCAATTCAAGAATTTAATATATCATTTGACTGCAATTTAGCAAAATATTGCAAACTATTACAAATATAATCATTATATTGTGTGTATATATTTAATCCGAGTGTAACTTAAGTCTGTTTGAACTTTAAAAAAGCTTAAAAAATAAAAGACTACCGTAAAATCGTGTTTTTATTCCCATAAGGAATTAAAAAAAAATGAAAAAAAAATTTTTCATATGGGAAAAAACTCGTATTTTTTACCACCCCTGGTAAATTAAACGAGTCTATAGGGAAAAGCAAAATTGGAGGAATAGGGAGCTGTAATGACAGGTATTACCGGTAACTAATATTCAATAAAAACTATTCATTTATATTTTATTTAAAAATAACTATCGGTAGAGTAAATAATCGGTAATCTGGTTGTTGACTGTTGAGAACTGGTACCTGTGTTGTCGGGTAATACATTTGTGTCAAATATCGGTAATCTGATTGATGGCCATAGAGAACTGGTACGGTGTTGTCGGGCAATACATTTGTGACAAATATCGGTAATCTGATTGATGGCCATAGAGAACTTGTACGGTGTTGTCGGGCAATACATTTGTGTCAAATATCGGTAATCTGATTGATGGCCATAGAGAACTGGTACGGTGTTGTCGGGCAATACATTTGTGTCAAATATCGGTAATCTGATTGATGGCCATAGAGAACTGGTACCGGTGTTGTCGGGCAATACATTTGTGTCAAATATCGGTAATCTGATTGATGGCCATAGAGAACTGGTACCGGTGTTGTCGGGCAATACATTTGTGTTAAATTATGGTCATTACGTTGAGCGCTGTTGATCACTGGTACCGGTGTTGTCTGATGACATTTGTGTCAGATATCGGTAATCTGATTGATACCCATTGATTAGTGGTACCGGTGTTGACTGATCAAACATTGGATTCAAATATCGGTAATCTGTTTGTATGTCATTGATCACTGATATCGGTGTTGTCTGAGCAGACATTGGTGTCAAACATCGGTCATCAGGTTCAGCGCTATTGATCACTGGTACCGATTGTGGTTAATAGCCGCCGATTTGTGGCCATTAATTACAAACAATTATCGGTAATTATATGTTTGATAGTTATTAAACGGTTTTTACGGGTATATAAATTAAAAACTTTTTAAAAATAAATGATATATTGATTTGTATTAAAAACACGTTTTTTAAAACATTTATAAAATAATTTACAGTTTTTTTATTACCGTTAGTTATATTAATATAAAAACATATACAGTTAAAATCATAAATCGGTCAATAGATGGCATATTAATATGATTGAAACTTTTTGAGACATCCAAATATAAGGGGTGGGAAATTTTAAAATGTATTAAAATCAGGGGGTGGGAAATTATTTTTAAAAGTTAAAAAACTATTTTTTCATATGGGGAAAAACTCGCATTATTTCCCATGACTCAGACATTTCCATATGGGAATAAAAACACAACTTAACGGTAGTTCTTAAGCAAAAATTCTTGTTTATCGATCACAACAACAACAACAACAACACACATAATATACAGCATATAAAACGTAAAACTGGTATTTGAGTCGATATTTTCAATAAAATATTGTTTTGTATTAGTTTTTTCTTTGCATAGATAATGGTCATTAAAATAAAAGTAATACAAAAAAGTAAATAATATATCTATAATAACATTTGTTTTATATTATAGAAAATAGTTTTTTATATGTTTAAAAGTAAAAGGAATTTTGTATTTGTATTTGTTTTGTTTATTTTAAAAATTTTTAGAAATCAAGGTTATTAAGACATACTATCTTTCTATTAAAATAATCTTATAATTATAATTATTCTATTTTTAATATGAAAATAAATAAATATTATATTAAAATTTTATAGTATTAATGAATAAAGGTTATTTTTTATAATTCAGTAAAGTTTTAAATTATTTTAAATTTTAATATATTTTATATAAATATATTTCATATACTTATATCTAAAAAATAATAATAATCAACATTTGCTATTATATTAAACTATCATATATTATTATTATTAAGTATTAAATATTGTATTTATTTATATATTTAGACTATTTTTAAAATACAAAAAAATGACATTGATATAAAAATAATAAAAATCTGATTTAAAAAGATTGTTTAATAATAAAATATAAATTATATAAACTTTGCAGTTTATCATTTATAATATTAAATTAAATAATTCAAGTGGAAAATTTAATAAAACTTGTAATTTTGTATTRGAAATACTTCAATAATATTTCAATAAATATCTTAACTATAATATTATTAAAATAAAATATATACCGTAATACAAAATCAATATTTAGATAAAAAATCATTATAATTTTATTTTTTAAATTCTATAACATTTTAATAAAATTTATATAAAAACTGMATATAATATTTAATTTATAATATCAAAAAATATAAAAATCACTTAAATATGAAAAATATATATTTTCCTATCAATTCTTTTTATTAATATTAAGTTACAATTGTTATACTTATTTTTATTTATATAAATTATTACTATTGTTAGTAGATATATTTAAAAATATATACTTTAATATTTATTAATTGAATATTTAGGATTTTTCAACAAATAAGTTTTATATTTTATTTTTTCGAAAAATATAATAAACAAAATTTTTCAAAACTAACTAAAAACATAACTATAAAATTTCTACATAAACTTTTTTCTCAAAACTATCATATTTACTAAATTTATTACTAATTTWATAACATTTATTATCAATTAATATTATTGAATATTGTATTAYTAAATATCATTATTTTCATTGCATAACTTTAATTTAAGWTTTTGTTTAAATGCATAAACATTTGTTTTTAATAATGATAATTTTTTATAATCTATTAATACTAAATAAAGTTATAATTATAATCAATTATTGTTAATATTTCAAATGATTGTTTTAAAAGACATAATGCTAATTACAAACATTACAATTAATAAAAATAATATTTAATTATTAAAGTCATTATAATTAAAACTTTATTATATTTTAAAGTAGTTATATTTAAATAGCAAATGTCAATTATATGAAATATTTACGTCATCATTTTTTCATATAAAATACTGTATATGATATCAAACATTTTATTGATTTTACAATAGAGAAAGTATTATGTTTAATATTTTTTATTTTGTTGAATATTGAATATTTAAGAGAGAGAGAGAGAGAGAGAGAGAGAGAGAGAGAGAGAGAGAGAGAGAGAGAGAGAGACTGGAAATAGTAGATATCGTTGGTAGGGTTTCATCAAATTTTCAGTCAAATACATGTATTATGTATTAACAAAAAACTTATGCTATTTTCTATGTTATAATCTATTTGATTATATAAATGCATTTTTTGTTTTTTTCTATAAAAATGAAGTCTCTTTCATGAGTTTATAATAAGAGAAATTTTTTTCAGTTGTTATGTCAGAGAAACTTAAATCTTATTATTAATTAATTAAATATATTTTTAGCTATTATTAGCAAAATATTAAGAAATTTATTTATAAACTAAGTTTTCAAATAGTAAATAACTAATACTATTAATGCAAATGAAATAAACACAATAACTATTGATTTAATTATTTCAAAGTTATATAATCATAAATAAATAAAATAATAATTGCTAAGAAATATGGTATAATGTGTAATAATATACAGTATATCTATTTTAAAATTGACTAATCATTGATTATATTTAMATAATAAATATTTCTTTATGAATAAATTATAAAATTAKAAATATTGTGTATTTTATTTAAAATATTTTAAAATATATTTATTTAAATAAAAATATTTATCAATTWAAAAAAACAAAAAATAAGTTTTAAGARTTTCTAATAAAAATTGCTYTAAAAAGAGATATAACATTATAACATTTATCAATTTTAAATAAAATAAAACCATTTTTTAATTTTTTTAATTCATTATTTTTAAAACATCTTTTAKTACACTTTTAATATTATTTTAATGTATATCTTTTAAAATATTAAAATAAATGAAGTAATTATATTTTTATATAAGAAATAAAGTTACTATTAATATTATAAGYTATTTTTATAATATTTTTTATTTATATTTATTTAATATTTAAAATAACAATAAYTTATTTTKTCATCAGATACTTTATTATTGAAATAAAATAAATTTGAATAATATCACAAAAAGTAATTTAAATTTAAAAAAATTGTAATTTTACTTTTGAGTCAAATAAAAGTAATTATAAAAGAAATTCGCATTTAAATTAAATACAATGATTGCTACAAAAACTCATAACATACTCTATAATATAATCAAATTGGTTTCACACATATTGTAAATAAAGTTAAAATGTTATTTACAATWACTGGTAAATTTTTTTATTGTATAAATAATTATTTTTTAGAGTCTAATTATTTATTAAAAAAATATATGTAAAATATATATTTAAAATTTATAAATTATAAACTATTATATAAATATGATTATTTAAGACAATARGCATCATCTAAATTATTAATATAATCTCAATTTATATAAATTAAATTATTCAATTGTCAAAATTAAATAAATKTTRATATGTTAATAATATAAATATATTCTAAAAATAAAAATTGATATCATAATATATGCACCTATTGCATACATTGATTTAAATAATAATATATTTATCTGAAAGTTATTTACAATTATATTATTTTTATAATATAAATTAAAAAATTGTTATCAAAATATATTATTGAAGTATGTTTTTGAAAAGCATCATAAAATTTATGAAATAAAATATTATATTATTATATAATACATTAAAATCACAAACCATAATGAAAAATGTCAAACAATTTACTGTATAACAGTGTATAACATATCAAATTTATAAAAATTTAGTTTATTTTTGACATAAAATAAATGAAATAAACAAAAATCACGACAAAAAGTATATGAATTATATAATTGTATTATTAATCAATAATACAAAATATTGTACAGTATATATACAAATACCATTAAGAACTATATAATACTGTATATGTAAAATATTTATACAAAAAACATATAATGTAATAAATAGTCAGAAAATATTTAGTAATACCTAAAAATGTATAACAAAATAAAGATTTCTATGAATATTGATACACAATGTGAACAATAGAGACCATACTTTATCAGAATATTTGTAATAAATAAACAAAACAAAAATATTTATATAATTTATCAATTGATAGATATTATAGAATAATYTTTCAATATTTTACTATTATATGATAATAAACACTATAAATGCCAAACAATAGCATAAAATATATTATAAATTAAATATTCTTTTAACTGTTAAATGATTATTATTTAATAAATTGAAAATTATAAATTGTTATATTTTAATAATTATTAGTAACATAGTAATAAAATAGAAATATTATAACAAAATATTAATAACTTATAAGTAGTGTATTGATTAATAATTTTTTATACTCTATTAAATAGTTGTTATAATAGTTGCCAAAAAAGCCAAATAGTTATTGAAATAGTTATTTATTTTCTTATAAATACTTCAGCTGATATATAATTCACTTGTTTTCATCATATTTACAAAAATGATTTATATAAATAAACTAATTATTTCTATTGTTAAAAAGTAATATGAGTTAATAACAGTTTACACATTTTATATAATTTATATAACTATTACTTTTTGTTTTTACAATTTAATGCTTATATTTTTCAAAATCAATGATATAATTATTTATAAGTTTTTATAGTTTCTAACCCAACAAATATTTATTTATAGTTATAATAAAATTTCGGAAATAGCGTCCACTGGTCAACTTCGGTGGACATACAAAGTCCCAGTTATAAGCGTTGAACCGACAAAATAATTTTTTTAGTTGGAAATAAAGACACTACTTATAAGAATCAAAATATTTCTTTTAATATTTTTTTATTATTATAAATATAAATATTAATAAATAAAACTACTAATTATTTAAAAATTTAGTTTACAAGTTTAAATTAACAACTAACTAAATTGAATACAACAAAATATATTAGAAAACTATAATAAAAACTGAATGTTTTAATTAATGTTAATGATATTTGTTAAGATACTGTATATGTGTTAAGTAATACCAATTGTATAATATACTATATATAAATTATAAATTTTTATCTGTAAATATTTATACTAACTTAGTATTAATATATAATACTTTATTAAATATAATAGAAATAGTTTTACAATACAATAATTCAATAAATAAATATTAATACAGTATAATATTGAATATATAATAAAATAGTCAAATCAAATCATAATTTTAATGTGTTAGACAATCCATTAACACATACATTAAACCCACATATAAATAGAGATAATAATAATGACTGCCAACTGTCCAATTTTTGACCGGAATGTATAAAAAATGATGTCCAGGTTATGCTCTTAAAATTTTTTTATCAATAAAATGTTTAGTTTTTCATTTAATTAGAATATTTTGTATTAATTAAAAATACTATTAACTTATTTTACTTTAAAAATTTAAAATAGTATTACTTTTATTTTGTAATATTTTAAACATGTATTTTTCATTTATGTTAAACTTAAATAAAATTATTAGTTTATAAAATTTCAATTAATTTAAAACTTTTTAATATACGTTTCCTAGTTTTATAAAATTGATGTTTCGTTTTTTATATAAAAACTAATCTGACAAACATATGTTTAATAGATTAAATTATAATCGACTTTTTGTATCATTTGATAACATATTACAAATAAGTTATTTATTTGTCAGATGAAAATTTTTGTTGTTTTTTAAATACAACATTCACTGCGACTATTGAATGGCTTTGATATATGACATAAATTAATGATTTACTCGTTTGACATTTGAGTGCATTAACTCCATAGAAATCCAAACAATAATATATGAAAAATAATAATAACTAATATATAAAAATAAAAACATTGAGAAACCGGGATAATTGTTTTGTTCATTATATTAATCGTGTATATCATATATGGACAGTAAGAGTGAATGAGTGAAAGAGATGTATGGCTTTTTAACATAAACTATATGACCACATGTGGAGAATATGGAGTAACTGTAGAGTAAATGATGATTATAGCAATGATTTGGGGGAACGGCAGATGAAATCCGCCATACGATGCCTCAAAATGTCAAATATAATGGTTGTATGAAAAAGAGTAAATGGAAAATGAAATAAAAACAACAAATTATAATCACATAGTATTGCATATATTTTATCGGTCCATATCTTCAGTATATATATACTAATAGTATATATATATATCCCACACAAGCATAGTGTGAATGATATATAGTATATCTTATATACTGTATGTCTATCCTTTCGGTCTCAATAAGTCATACACTGAGACTACTATTTTCCGTTTAAATCAGAGTCCCAATTGAATAACAGTTTTATTGGATCTGATCATCATTTTATGGTTTACTTATTTATTCTACTTTTATATTATTAATATCGATTTATTTAATTTTTATTTATTTGATCTATTAATCTAATTATCTATTATTCAATTATTTTCAAGTGATTATTACTTAGTTATGTCAAAAAAGAAATTTCTATAAAGTTTCTAAAAGAAATTKCTGTCTTTTTAAGGGATATCCTGCTAACTTTGTTTTGCGATATGTGTTATCTGGTTATAATACAGTATAATTACATGCAATAATTAAATAATATATTATTATTAGTATTAAAATTAAAAGTAAAGTAAAAAATTATTTTAYTTAATTAAATTAAACTTAAAATATAATTAAATGATGAATAAAAATTTTGCTAAAACTAATTACTTTATATATAGGAATCACATTTGTATAGTAGAGTAGTATATACACTAATGTATAACACTGTATAGTATATTATACACTATGTRTTATGTCTCACAAATATAGTATTACAATATAGATATATATGATATGGGGATCAAATAGTATACTAATAAAATAAAATGTCCTACGAAATTTATTGTTGAGAAATTTACTAAAAATATTCTCAAAAAAATTATAAGAAATTTATATTTGCCTATCTCAATTATTACTATATAACAAAAGTAAATTTATTTTGTTTTTATATAAAAACTAAATGTTAAAAATTAATTTTTAAAATATTCATTGATAGTAAAAAAAAAGTTTTATAAATACTAAATGAAATTTTATTAAAAATATTTTATATTCTGATGTTGTAATCGTATATATATATTCAAAGCATGTTTTGAAATAGATTTTAAAAAGTTAATTCTTATTGACATAAATTTATTATATAATTTTGAAATTAGTTTAAAAAATAAGTAATATGTATTTAGAAATAAATTATATGAAAATTATTAAATTAATATATTATTTTACTGATTTTTACTGATTTACACACTGAGTATAAATTGAATATATATTGTAAATATGTATTTTATCTATTGGGTTTTTAATAAATATATTTTATATACATTATATAGTTTGTAGCTATTATTAAAAGTTATTTTTAACATTTTCTTAGATAATTAAAGAAAATAAATTGCAATTAAAGATTTATTAATTTATATAACAAAATTGATTATGTTTACTACATTTATTTAGTATAACTCATTTATTATAATAAAAATTTGTTTTTATACTTAATTTATTAATCAATTACAAATAAAATTAGACAAAAATACAAATTGTGGTCTATTTGTTTAATTAAGCAATAAATTGTGTCTAATTAAATAAAATAAAAAATTTTAATGTCAAGCAAATGTCACGATAATGTGTAAATAAGATTATTATATGTATAAAATAATTAATTTTAATAAATCATTAGTTTGGCATATTTATTTATTTTTACTTTTTAAATTTATACTAATATACAAACTCATAGACTTACAAAACACACATTGTATTGCAATTTGTATCCATAAAAAACTATAATATACTGAATATTGCTATTATTATYAACTGCTAAAAAATAAAAAACCATATAAATATTCACTACATAAATATYAAGCAATAAAAAAATACTGTAAGTTGATGGCTTAAAATTCATTATTTTCTAATTTGAAAGCCCATAAAATACATCAACACTTAATACTTTTTATATAAATATAAATATATCAAAAAAATTTATTAAATATAATATGATATAAAAAAAATTGATTATATACTAAATAAGAAAGCCATATAAATACTTGATATTATATTATTTTTATTTTTATTGCTAAATATGTCAAAAAGTGGTTTTGTATATACAGTATATGTTATTAAATAAACATTATACGTAAATATAAATTATATATAGTATATATATATATATTAATATAATTATGATTAGGTAACTGTATTAAACCATTGAGATCACACAAACAAACACATACCCTTACATGAGCTCATCGTACAAATTATGTTATATTTTTTATATTGATTACTAAAAAAACAAATCTTGATGTTTGTGCTTATGATAGTCAATGTCCCGATTATCTAATGTAACAAAAACAGTGCATTTGTTGTTTTAAAAGCACGAAAAACGAGTTCATTTAGTAATTAGCGTTCATATAAATTGCGCGTAAAATTTGTATCTAAATTTAGTTATAAACTTGTGGTTAACTGGAGTACAAAAAAAATGATATACAAATAGAGAGAGAGAGATGAGAGAGAGAGAGGAGAGAGAGAGAGGAGAGAGAGAGAGGAGAGAAATGAACGTCTTTATTAATTATAGTGTAAAGATATTTATTTTTTAGTATTAATTAAAATTTTTTAAATTTAGTTTAAAATGTCATATTAAATATAATATGATTAATAAGTAGTTATTTATGCAAACTTTATTTTTAAAATACTTTTATATAATTAATATCTAACAACTGTTTTAAGTACTATAAAAAATTGTTAATTATATATTTATATATTTAAATTATTATAGTATTTTAAACCTATAAATATTTATTGAAATTAGAATATAAATATAATAATGATATTTAATCTTACCTTTTTTCATGTCATATAAAAAATTGTTTTTCATKAATTTTTTTAATTATTAGTGTATTTTGGTATAATTCTCTACATATAATTACTAACTTTTAAATATAACTTATATGTATTTAGTTGACAAAATAAACAACACAAAAAAGTCACTAAATTAAAAAATAAAGTTTTTTTTTGTGAATAAGCCCTTAATAAATGACTTAACATCTGATGGCAAACAAGTTGTATGTTAAACACTGTTTGCTTTATATAAACGACAATTAAATAGCAACAAAAACTACTGAATACTAAATATATTGCATATGTAATGATTTAGTTGTTTGTGAACCAAAAATAACTAATACTAACTTAATATTRTAACAAACAAATGGCAATATATTGTCGTCTAAATAATAAAAAATTCAGAAAAGTTTAAGATATATACAGTAGATATATATAAATAAATTATATTCATTTGAAAAATTTGCACAAATAAAGATTGACAAGTTTCGGCACTGGCTTTTTAATACTAATATTTTCTATGTATAAGTTTTATTCATGTACTGTATGTGCTTTTAAAACAGCACCCACCTACTAGACATGCGTTTCCCCTTTAATACATTTTATAATAAATTCAATTGTACTTTTTTTATATGTATCTCTCTTTGCCCTTTTAAATAATTGAAAAATTTTCAAAAATATAATTTAACTAATAGTGTATTAAAAAAAAAACATTTATAATATCTTCAATTTGTGTTTATTAATTGTGTGTCTGTGTGAAAATGACACAAATATTTTATTAATTGCAGTCTTTTARTTATGTATACATTARAGAGTATTATAAAAACACATTTTTATTTAACATTGAAAAACAAACAAAAAATTTAGACATTGATATATAATTAATATTAGACTTAATTAATCGAAAGAATTCTACTAATTATCACAATTATCTAAAATTAATTTATAAAAAAATTATTAATACAATTTCTTATATACTAATACATAAAATTTTTAAAAACATTTATTATCAATTTATACAATAAAAAAGATTGATGACATTTATAAGTAGTTATACGGCAATTGTCTTGAACTTTGTATTAAATTAATGACAAAATGCAATTAATTGGTCAGTGCTTGAACTCCATGTGCTATAATAGTAATAATAATAATAATAAAAATGGTCGGGTAATCACCATTTGTATGTCTTTTTATCCTCTCATATGTTTCACTAATAAATAAATGGTTATCATATTTTGTTGGTTAATATCTAAGTAAAAGCATATTTTCCTGTATATAGTTTTCTATTTAGAAAAAGTATTATTATTATTATTAGTATATAAATAAATGTTAGTCCAATATATATATACAATATATATATATATAAGAAATGTTGAGCCAATCATTTGTAATGCGAGCATCAATTGATGCAAAAAACTTTATACTTTAACCAAAAATTGTCTAATCGTTTCATTTGGTACTTATGATTATACATATCTTAATGATTCAATAATTATTTTAAGTGTGAGTTAGAAATTATTTTTACAAAATTGGATACTAGAMATACATTTAAACATTTTTGTTTTAGCATTAAAATTGTTAAACCATTAACTTTGGTTTTTATATATTAAACTGTATTTAGATATCTGTACACAAAATGCTAATAATAATGAATATACAAAGTAACAGCTTGTATACTACATTTAACATATTATAGTCATCATTGTAGTGCTTTATTATTATAATTAATAATAATAATAATAATAATAATAATAATAATAATAATAATAATAATAATAATAATAATAATAACTAGAATTTGTAGTTATTATTAGAAAGCAATTCATTAAAATAACAAATTCCTTAATGATTACAAATAAATCACAATTTATTAGTTTATTATATAAAGCTTAATATAAATTACAATATTCAGTATATTATACAGTTATGTATTTGTAGAGTTGACAATTGTTGCGGTTTAAAACTATTTAATAACTCATGTTTATTATATTTCAAAAATTAAATTAATTTAAACTATATTTAAAATCCAAGGTTTCCAATGTTTCTTCCAATATAAGTTAAAATGTGTTTTAAAATATAGATAATATACCTATTTATGAAATACAACTAAAATTATCATCTTTGTTATTTACATTATGTATATAATAAAATTTATTACAAAAAATATTTATTTATTTTTTGTTAATATTGTTTGTTATATTAAAATGTGAAATAATTTGTTAACTGAATCAATTATGCAATTAATTAAAAATATATAAATAATTTATTAAATATACTTTTATAATTATACTAAATTATTAAATTTTATAAGATAAATTTAATAAATCTTTTTTAAAAATTTAATAAATTTAATAATACTTTAAATTAAAAAATTGTTTATTATATTATTATTAATTATATTTCAGGAATTTATCTTAAATTTTCTAACATTATTTAGATATTTAATATAATAAGTTGTCGACACTAATGATTTATACTGTATTTTGATAACAACATAGAGCTCCTCCTGATTATTGTCAAACATACAGTACTATTGAAATAAAAATAAACATTTAAGCAATTGATTTATTAGTTTGACATTACATTACAAGATTGAGCGGCTCTAACAGTTTAATCATAATTTATTTGTTTGAAAAGTTTATTGTTATAAAGCAAATATAAATTATGAATTTGATTGATTTACAGTCGATTTAATTTATGAAAAATATATCTTTAAGAATATTCAGTATAATATTCTGTACAATCATTACATTTTGTAAAAATAGATGTCAGTCTAGATATTAAACTTATTTATCATTTCATTTGAATAMTTAGTTGAAGCAAATGTAATATTTTAACAAAATATTAATTTAAAATTAATATAAAAAACATTAATACATTAACTAAACTTTTAAATTATTATTAAAATTTGTTATATTATTYTTATTTAAAAATTTTATTTAAATTTTTTATTATTTCTAATTTAACTAAATAYATTAGTTTATTATTTCATCGAAATGTTTATCATTTTTCAAGTTTATTATAATAAAAATAATTTATAAACACAAAATGTTTTTTTTAAAGTATCAATTTTTCAACATTTTAAAAACAAGTTTTATGAATRAATTTTATTAWAATAAAAATCAGTTTAATAAACAATATTTATGTTTTATAWTATATTTGAAAAATTAATTATTTAAAATAGYTTTCAAATAACATRCTTAATTATTTGATTAAAACCTATTATAATTTTTTATTTGAGTAATTTTAATAAAATATAAAGTAACTAAACATTATAAAGTAAACAACCAAAGCCTGTGATAAATCTATAAATATGTTTTTAAAACTTTATAATTATGACTAGTATAACATTAAGTAATGTTATAATTATATCATAATTATTTCTATATTTAAAATAATTAATATAATAACTTCATGTAAAATAATCTTACAGATTATGATCTAAATATTCATTAATCAAATGTAGATACATATATATATTTAAACATAAAATTAACAAAAGAGAGAGAGATTCTTGAATTCAAAAATATCATTAAAAATTCAATAAATATATAATTATCTTGAGTTAAGACTAACTGATTAATAGCATGTTTTCAWATTTAATACTGTATATAACAAAAACACTATATTATGCAACTTAAGTACATATGAATTTAATACAATATATTCATWCATAAAAATTTATTTATTTATAATTAATAACTTAACTTATTGTTGTTTAATTGTTAAATAATTTTTGTTTTATCATTGACATTGTCTTATAATTGATTCATATAATAATATTATAAAAGTAAAATTACTTAATCAACAATAAATAATTAATTATTTAATAAATATATAAAATATTAAATACATTATAAAATTATAAATGTTTATATGATATTTTTACATTTGTACTAAAAGCCTGTTATGATTTGAAAAAATATCTAACATATAAATAAATTTTTGGACATAACACACACACACACACACACACACACACACAAACACACACATTTTTATGCTTTTATCATAAATATATAAATTTTATTTATAAATTGAAGCAATATATTACATTATGTTTGATGTATAATGAAAGCTAATAAAAATTTATGTATAAATATGTGACCAAAGTTTGTCAGYCAAATACATATAAGAACTTTATATCTATATATTAAAACATTTATGGCATTAACAATAAATTGTAGACCAAACCAGTGTTTATAATTTCATATAACAAAAAATAAAAAATAAATAATATTAACACAAACTATAAGGCAAGAAAATACATAATAACAATATAATAAAAATATCATATAAATATCATAACACACACAAACTTTACACATACTGTATATCAAATATTATGCAATAAAATAAAGTAAAATGACATGAAATCAACTTTTTTATTATGACATCAATGAATTTTTATACATAACTTATTTATGTTATAAAATACTATATATTTTTGTTGAAAAAGTCTAACTGTTTATTTTGCACATAAAATTAATCCGTTTATTTGTAATATTACTGATGAAACGGTATGTTATTAGTGTTAATGTATAAGAATTTATAGATAATAATAAATAAATAAATAAAACAAATTTTAACAACAAATCTGTTCAAATATTGTTAATAATATTTAATTCAATAGAATTAATCACATTTACAAATAATGTTTACTACACAGCAGTAAATTATTAAAGATCATACATTCAGTATGTTTTGAATAAAATTGTAATCAGTTTTACTTTAAACAAAATATTCAYATAATGAATAGATAAAAAATAATTATGTAATTTAGTTTTAACAGTGATTTTGTTCATCAATAATATTTTGCACAATAATTTAATTTAAATTTATCATTAAATAACAATACATTTAAAGTATTATTAGTRTTTGTTATTTGTATCTGAATATTATTTGATWAAGTTATATAATTAAAAACTAAATTAACATAGTTTTCAGTTATAAAGGTAAATAAATATACTGTATATAAAATATAATTATTTGTTGCATTAAATGATGTAATCTATGATCTGAATCAATAAAATTGTTATCAAAGTTACGAAAGTAAKAAAGAAAGTTGGCATTTAATTAACAATCAAAATCATTGCTAAATATAATAGACTTAGAGTTAATGATATCAATAAAATATTGATTTAATTTAGAAAACTAATAAWGAATATTAAAAATAAATTAATTTAAGCCAAGAATATTTAAAATAAAGTAATTAATAAGCTATAATAATATTCATTGATTAAAGTAAATTGTAATAAATTCATACTTTAGATTAATTTAAAATTTTGTTAAAAATTCTAATGGTTTAGTCACATAATTAATGTATATACTGTATAACTACAATATTATACTACAATATAAAAGAGTATCAATAATTATTTTAAGATCAAAGACTTAGAAAATGATATTCAATGTATTGTATTGTAGTTTTTATTTTTTTGTTATATAAGTAAAATACTTTAATTTACTTATATATTTTTATTTAATTCTTACAAAATACAAAACATTTTATTATGTGTTTATTGAAAATATTATATATATTATAATTTAATAATATACAAAATAATAATTCTGTAATTTATAATTTATTACAACTTGTAAATAGTATAAATTATAATAGTATTGAATATCATATTTGATATATGATAATCAATATATTGTTAAACATAKTTAAGTATAARATAATAAATAAAAGATAAAATATGACAATATATTATTTTCCGTTTTTTCTGTTGAATTATTTTTAAATATTATAAATATTCTGTAATAATATGCATAAAATTAATTATATCAACTATTATTATAAAAAGCAATGAAAAATTACTAGTTTATTGCCTAATTTATCCATTTTTTAAACTAAAACGATTACTCCTGTTTAACAAACATATTTAAATATTTAATTTCATTTTTTGTCATACATTTTAAACAATAATTAATCATTTAGTTTAGTCGTTGWGTTAACCAAAAAATTCTACAATGAATTATGTGTCCCAAAAGGTTTACTAACAAACAAATTATAAATAAATGAGAGTTAAAATGTTAAATAATAACAAAATCTAATGCAAAACTTTTAGATATTTAATGTAAAATTTGCAAAATATAAAAAAAAACAAAAAAAATATTTTTATTTTTTGAACATTTTATGTGTTTTAGTGATAAAAATATGTTAAAATAATTTTTTCAAGTATTAAAGATTATGTTTTATTTAAAGGTCAAAGTTAATGCTAATATTTTAAAAATTAATCATAATTTACACAAACATATTTTAATATAAATTTTTAAAAATTTATGACAACTTATAATATTATTAATATTAAATATATAATTTATATTAATTATTTTAAACGCATCTTTTTCAACATTTTGTCAAATAAATAATATAACACAAAATGACAATATAAAATTAATCTACATTCATTATAACTAAAATACAAAATAAATAAAATACGTTTAAATTTCTCAAAATAATTGAAAATTTATTACCAATTCATTATTTCTATTGTTCTCTAATGAAACATTAAACAGATTTATTTATTAATTATTTATTACGCTTTTAAAAAATAAATTATAATTTATTAAAATTATTATTATTATAAGCATTAATCTCTATCTYTCTTTCTTTCTTTCTTTATCTTAATAACTTTGATGAGTGAATATCGAATAAATGATAAATAAAAAAGTTTTAGTTATAACTGTCTATCTATTATATTTCAATTTAGATTTTATTTTCATAAACAAGAAATAAATTTTTTAAAATTATTTTAAACACAAATAAAACAAAATTTTTGTCGATTTAATACAAGTTTCGATTTTTATTAGATTCATTTAAATATTTTTTTAATTGTTCAGATTTTGCTGTAGAGTACGCTTGAATACTGCAGACCGAGTTCGATACCAAGTAGGGATTCATATGTTTATTGTGAATTTTACATTTTAGAAAATAAAAAAATTCTTTTRATTGTCCAGATATATAATTAAAAAAAATAATAATTATGACACAATTTAATGTTAACAATTTAATTTATTATGTATTTAATACTATATTTTACAATATAAAATAAAAATATTTAGCAACATTGAATTTTTAAATAAATAATTTCAACATTGAATTATTTTATAAATAATTTCAACATTTAATTATTTTATAAATAATTTCAACATTTAATTATTTTATAAATAAAACATATACAGTAATACCAATATTTTAATTATACAAAATATTTTGTAAACAACTTACACAGATCTTTTGTGATAATTTGTTATCAATTTTTACAATTTATGTAATAATAAATAAAATATGTCACATTTTAAATATAACTTAATTAATCTGAAAATAATTTAATTTATACATTTGTAAATATTATATATAAATAAATAATATTTTATTACAGTTTTTAAAAATGTAAAATTATTCTAAATATTTAATAAATATTAATATTATATTATTAATAATAATTATTTATAATTTAATTTAAATAATAGTTTACTGATTTTAACGTTTGAATGAGTTTTTCTTTTACCTATTTTTACACATAAAATATATTTTTACAAATATATATATATATATAATAATAATAATGTATTTTCATCAAAAAAAAGATAAAAAAAATGTTTAATATAATATGGCTTAGATTTGTTGCTTTTAAAGTCTGATTCTAAATTTTATCACAAATACTTAATATTTGGTTAAATGTTAATTTAATTCAATGTTATAATCAATATTATATTTAATGTTCCATAAAATGTTGTCTCAAAAAATAATCAAAAATTAATTTTTAACAAACCCATAGTAGCCAAAGTAAATTTAATAAAAATTATTTTTAAAAATTTAATAAATTCATATTAAATCCTATAATTTAATACTGGTGAATTTAATAGTTATACTTAAAATGATATCACGGAACTTATATTACATAAACTGGACTTATAAACATTTGATAAAATTAAGCTCTTTATATTAATAAAGCAAAATATTTTAAGTACATAAAAAGTTAAAGATATAATGTTGAAAATTTACATTCAAATAATGTATATTAATAACATATATTAATAATACTAATTTATATTCTGTTAATTACAATTTATGTTAAAAAAATCAGTAATTACTTTCATATCTTAAATCATTAGCATATCTAACCTAATACACCATAATATGTCACCATAAGGTACATAACTTATACAAACAAAAATTAAAAAATTAAAATTGTTTATATTTTTATATTAATTTTTAGTATTCAATACTACAACTTATAAATGTAACATTTTTCTCCAATTTAGTATTTCAATGTTTAAGTTATAACTCTAATTGGTTTTTGCATGAAAATTTTTATATTATAKTTGACATATGAAACTAAAATACAGTATTTATTAACTTTAATTATAAATTATCACATTATACCTATAATCTAATTTTTTTAAAAACTAAATTTGTCATAAAGTGTAATATACTAATATATTATACATCAATGCTGTGTTTCTATAACTATATTTAAATAATATGAAACAATTTACTAAAATAATATACAAAATAGTATTATTGTCAAAGTATAGCACTCGTTAAGTGTAAATCAAATTACTACAATAAAACAGTAGTAGTATATAATAATAATTGCTACCAATAATAATAATTATTATTTTTTTTAACACATTTACAAAACTTAATAATAATATTAATTAAAGTTATATGTTTATATATACTTTATATACTGTATAAGATAATTATGAATAATTATTTTATTTATTTTATAAAATGCTTTCATTTGTCGAATTTCGTGGTCCGTTGACCGCAGAGTATCGGGACGACGACGACAAAAATAAATCGGTAAATGTTTGTCTAAATTGTTTAGACATTCCGCAATATATGGCAAAATTGATTGGATAGGACAGTAGGATAAAGAAATTGGTGAACAATACAGTCGTGTTTAGTGAATCGTATTCAACTATTTCAATGGACAGTGCGTTTTGCATGACATGCAACAGTGTAGCCACAGCTAACGGGATTTCAAGCATCAGGAATACCGTTACAAYCACTATCAACATAATGGTAGTTGAGTTCGAGTCCCGGAGTTTAATGCTTTCACTTTTGCGGTTTTCAGAAAATAATTTCTTCCGTTTTCGTTGCGATCGTTTCAATGCTATTAATAACAGTACGTTTAATAGGACTAACAGAGCACAGGGACCGATGTGGACAAACACTATACGAAAACCGTAATAAAATATATAATACGTGTTTTCACCGATGCTATCTTCTACCTGATATTTTTTAAAAAATAATTAAATTATTTTTTTTACAAAATTTCGATCAACTATTAACTATTTTTCAAAAAACTAACCCATTTTGCTGTTTCAAACTGACAGCCTGTTTGTCGACTATCATTCCAAATGAAATCAATTGCAGTGAACTCCCGGTCCGCAAATCGGGTACTTTGATGACATAAAGCCAATATAAATATAATAATCATTGCTTTACACACCCGACTAACTGTACACCACGTGGGGGCGACTGTCAAATGGCATACATATATGTATCTAAAATTTATTTAATACATAATTGAATCTATATTAGCTCTAATAAACAGTTATTAGAAATAATAATAATAATAATATAGATTATGAAAGTTATTTATATATTATAGTAAAATTATAAATATTAAAATTCTGTGCTTAAAATTATTAAAAACTAAGTTTTAATTTAAATTTTTAAATTCTATATTGATTTAAATTAAAATAATTTCTTCAAATTATCGGAAATCAAAATTTTTCATTGTTGGCTACTAATATGCAAACTTAAAGTTCAGATAAAAATAATTATTTCTATAATAATTTGAATTACAAACCTCTGTCCGGCCAACAAAAGTGTGAGCCATATGGACGCCGTGTGAAAAAATATTGGCAACACTTCAATCATCAAAATGATAGGCATARCAGGCACTGCACGGGTAGAGTATCTTATTGTGATTACCAAATGTATACATATAGAAATACCACGGTGCCGGGAACAGTAGTGTTAACAGGTCAGCTATAGCCATTGCCAATAGTACTAAATTAGTAGGTGTCCGCATATGACTCTGRGCTAATACTATTACTATTAGAGTGTTGGCAATAATAGTAACGATCAACAAAAACGGCATAATATAACCAAATAAGACAACAGCATATTTGTACGGAACATCACGGGTTATATTCACGAGTAACGGGAGTTCATTCCTATATGTATTGAAAACAACAAAAAGCAATTGTATTATTCGTGTTATTTCTTTTTTTTAATAAAATTGATTTTTTTATATTAAATATCAATTATATTTTATTTATAAAAATAGAAATAAACAATATATATATATAATGTYATAAATTAACAAACCATTTAGGCAAATCTGATATATTAGTGATGTGAAGGGTTTCATTGAAATATATGGACGATTGGTTGATATTAAACTGATAGTCAGTTAAAATAGTCGCCGGATTTATGTTGAGTGAGATCTCATTTGTCGTATAATAGCTATAATCCATGACTTTATTAACACGTTTTATAATTTTATCACTTAATTATATTAGCAAATARATGCAAACTTTCAATTTTGATCATCAAACTTGTAGTTATAAWATTAATAAAATGTTGATATAAATTTAATTGTTGATTTGACGCAATTTTATTAATATGTAATATTGTTGTAATCGTTTTTTTAATAATTATAACATTTGTAGCTATAAGACAAATATTTTATAATATTAATAGTTTATAAAATTAGTAATTTATAGTTTAATTTAACAAATATAATTATTAATTAAAAAAATACAATATGTAAATTAAATTTTGTTAAGAAGTTTTAATAAGGAACTAATTGAATAATTATTATAAATACTAGTATAAATATTATAAATAAATACGGTATAAATAAATGATTTTTTATAGAAATTTATTTTAATAAAATTTTTTTAAAAACGATAAAAATCTTTATACATTGTTATGCCAAACGCTATGGTCTAACAGTACAACTGACTGTTCAATAGCTATGATAAACAGGAACTGTAAGATAATGCTCACTATTTTCAGGTATATATATATATATATAAATAGTATAGTATATAATATATATAAATTTGTATAGATTATATAGCTCTCTCTCTCTCTCTCTCTCTMTTAAGATAAATTTATATAAATATTTTATACCAATTTAACTAGTGTTTAAAACTAGGTCCGATATAAAATGATTATTTCCACAATTTACTTTATTTAATAAATGGTTAATATTATTTTTAATCTGAATTATTTTAATATATAATATATAGTAACTGTCATATATGTAATTCCCGATTTTTAAATAAGTACCGATAGTGTATTTGACTTAATACGTATATAATTTTAAACAAAATTTATTTATTCATAATGGCATTAATATTATTATAAAAATGATATTTAGTTCTACAAATACTAAACTTAAAGTACAGTATTATTTTATTTAAATCAAAATATTGATTTATTTATTAAATAAAAAACTTGATATATTAAAATTTTCTGCAATTGAATTTTAATGGTAATGTGATTAAGATTTAAGTTTATAATAAATGTATAAAATATCTAACTTTTTTAATAATAAAATAAAGACAGTATGAATAAAAAAATAAATATTTTTTTGCTAACTTTAAGCGTGTGTTACATTTATTATAGATTTTCTAATGGTTATGAAGAGACTGACAGTTTGGTGTGATTTACGCCATTTTTAGCATTAAATTCAATATTAATAAATGCCATAAAAATCAAATATAGATTTAATGCCAAAACATAAACGTATATAAAGTTAATATAGAGAGCAAAATATTACTTAGAAATCTGGGATTAATAAAACTCTTAGTAATCAAATAATAACTCTCTCTCTCTCTCTCTCTCTCTCTCTCTCTCTCTCTCTAACTATTATTTTTTAAATAAATTTTGATGCACTAATTAATCAAAACGATCATCAATATTATAATTTCATAATACAAAATATTCATAATTAAACAAAAATTTTGACATGTATTATTTAACTAATTATTACAATTTTTTTATTTAGCATTGTTTATTAAGCAAATAAATAATTTAAATAATTAAATAATATATWTATAATATAATCAATGTTTATATCTATTCTAATTATACTTAAAATATTTTATACAATGATTACAATAATTTTGTTATWTGTTTCAAATCAATAATATAAAATTTCATTATTTATTATTGTCATTTGTCAAAAACATATTATAATATATAGTATTTATAGCAATTTATTTAATGCAAAATAACAAAATCAATAGCAATTTTCGAAAATTTATTAAATATAGTTAGAAAACATAGTTTTATTATTATAATATCATAATATATAACTATATTAATATAAATTAGTATAAATAAATCATTTCTGACTGAATATAAAATCATTCAATCTTTAAATCTTTTTAAATAAATAAATTTATAAATGTATAGTCATATCCTAAATAATACGATTCAAAATAAATTTGTAATTTTGTAACGGAAAGTAAACGAAAATTGTTATTAAAATGTTAAATAAAATCACATTGTTATGTATCTTCAAAAATATATCTCAATATATCACTATAATTATATATTATACAGTATAATATTGACAATATTGTATACTTTTAGTGCATAGTATTAATCAATATATTTGAATGGATTGATAAAAATAAAGTATGTTTTTATAATTTCCAAAAATTAGATTTTGTTTTTTTATTGTTTATTACTTTACATTATTGATATTGCAATTCTAGTCAATACTATTGTAATAACTTCAGTAATGTATTTTAACATTATATTAAGCCTTATAATGTATAAATTTTATATATAAGAGATTATATACAAATATATTGGCGATAAAAAAATAAATGTATATAAATAAATAAATTGTATATAAAAATTGAATATAACATTTCAACTTTAGAATAGTTTCGTTATTTTTATCCAATATTTTCAAATAACTATATATAATAAGCGCATCAAAGCCTGTAATAAGTGTTGGCAACAAAAAACAAACAAACTGTGAAAATAAGTTAAATACTATTAATATATACACAACAAAATAGACTTGAAAACAGTTTCAGTGTTTTGTCGATTAACTGTAATACCGGAACCGAAAACTGTTTTTTTTTCTTTATAATTTTTTTTGTATAACAAATACTGATATTATTAGTTATAGCTATTAGATTATTATATCATAATCAAATCAAACACAGATTTAAATTGTTTTATATTTTATACTTAATTTTCTGTATTGGAAAACTAATTTATTATATAAAAATTAAATAATCATTACTTAATAATACTGTATTTTATTTTTTTTGTATAATACAAATAAAATATACTGTATATATATATAATTACATTTAACATATAGAATACAAAAATAAATTATATGTTTTATATTTTAACTGAATAAACCAAATTATTATTAAAGTTTTTATAATAAATATAAATAATTCAATATTCTAAGTATAATAAATAAATATATAGTTATTTTCTTAGTAATCAAAATAATGTAATTTGAATTTTATAAAATTATTTCAAACAAAATAAATGGCTATAATGTTGATTATCAGCTAAGATATCATTTTCGGATTGGTTCTGTAATATCGATTCAATTTAATACTAACACATATTAACTGTTTATTGTTGTTATTATAAATATAGTGCAGTTAAAGTATGTCTATTGAATAAAAATAAATACATCCATTAAATGTTATTTTTAATATTTTTTAGTTTATTCAATAAAATCATGACATTTAACATATGAGTGATAACATTGAGAATATATTTTTTATTATTGTTGTTATGTATGATTGAATTCTAAAGTTTTTAAAATCTTAAACATAACATTAACTATGAAAAAAATATTGAATACAAATTTTTAAAAATAAATAAATTTATAAAAAGTTATATCATATATTTAGATTCTAATGAGAAAACAATTGAATATTTTTTTAGTAATAGAAAATAAGAGAAAGAGAGAGAGAGAGWGAGAGAGAGAGAGAGAGARAGAGAGAGAGAGAGAGAGAGAGAGAGAGARAGATTTATATTTATTTTCTAAGCCAACAATACATAGAAATATAAATATATATTAACGTCAGCAACAATTAAATTGATTTCCAAGTGATTTCATATCATTGATTAAACACTACTATGATATAGATATGTAAGTACTATAATGAGTTTTTGTCGACTTAAATAATTAAATATATACTATATTTTATTATATATATATATATATATATATATTGTTACGCCTATAGTTATATAAATCATACTTAAAAACATTGAACATAAACTAACAATGAAAACATTTCAAACAACAAAAAACACTTTTATTTGTATTTTTTGTCAACACTTTGTATGTTTTGTAATGTTAAGCGTTTTATTTTTTGCGCATTCATTATGTGTTTTAGAGATATATTATACAATAGAGAAAAAGGCATTAATTATTATATAATTTATATAAAAMTCTTTCATTTTTTAAAAACTATTTTATAACTTTATTAACACATTTTACTATACAGAGTATATATATATATATATATATAATTTATCTCTCACTTTCTTCATCCATAGCCTACAGTAATTGAATTTAATTAAATTGTAAAATAAATTACACATATATTAACTGATAGACAGACAAATAAATAAAAAATTATTATTGAATAAATAAATTAAAAAATAATAGACAAATTAGTARTTAATAATATGAAAAATACTTGCGATTAATATAATATTAAACTCCTTCTATAGTATTATTATTATTTCACAATCATTGCAATTATTTTTTAATTAATAACTTGATAAACATATGTTAATTACTTAATTATAGCAATAATAATAATACTAAAAATCGTATATAGTTTATATTTTATGTCTAAAACTATAATATTAAATTAATATATTTACTAAGAATTATTTAAATAAAATATTTTTAATATTTACTTTAAAAATAAATTATTTTATATTTCGTTAAACATAACAAGTAATCAAACTATTATTTGTAAATTTTATTAAAAAGTGAGAAAAAAGAATAAATAAACTTTCAATTGTTGGTATATTTAGAGTAAAATTATATAAAATCATAGCTTTAGTAGTAGTTTAGTACTGATGTCGTGGTAGTACTGAAACATACTTAAGATGTCAATAATAAATCTTGTCTTACAATCCGTTAGCAATGCGCCGATATATTGTATAATATAAGATCACACACACACACACACACACACACACACACACACACACACACACACACACACACACACACACACACACACACACACACACACACACACACACACACACACACACACACACACACACACACACACACACACACACACACACACACACACACACACACACACACACACACACACACACACACACACACACACACACACACACACACACACACACACACACACACACACACACACACACACACACACACACACACACACACACACACACACACACACACACACACACACACACATATATATATATATATATAAATACATACACACACACACACACACTCCACAAGCTAAAAAATAAATTCCCACAAATTTTCAAAAAAACACACACACACACACACACACACATAAATTTTAAAATAATTGTATTTTAATATTTTTAAACTTTATATTAAAATTTGTTAGTTATGTGCTTTAAAAATAATAATAATACACACACACACACACACACACACACACACACACACACTCCCTAATAAATTCACACAATTTTCAAAAAAAATAATCAAATATTTTATTTTATTTTTTAGCCTTTATAAATGATAATATTTATATATATTACACACACACACATATTTTTAAATTTTATAGTAAAATGTGTTAGTTATTTTTCAATATGAAATACTATGTAAAAAAATATTCTTAAATTAATTATTTAGAACTAATTATTTATTTCTGACAATTTTATTATTATTATTATTAAAACGTTTTAATAAAGTATTAAAATGTGTTAGTTATGGTTCACACACAAAATACTAAAAAAATATATATTTTTAAACAAATTAATTATTTAGAACACATTAATAATTATTTCTGCCAATTTTATTATTATTATATATATATATATATATTTATGCAATTTTTAATATTTAGAAAACATTTTGAGTATTGAGAAATTAAGTTGAGAATATTTTTATTTGTTAATTTATTGAAAATTTAATGGGAATTTAGCGGGAATTTAGTGGGAATTTAGTGGGAATTTATTGGGAATTTAATGGGAATTTAATGGGAATTTAATGGGAATTTAATGGGAATTTACTCAAATTTGGCAAAAATTGTCGTTTAAAAATGCAATAAAAAATGTTCACCCCCCCCCCCCCCCCCCCCAAGCTTTTTCGAAAATTTTGCCATTTTACATCCCCCTATACCCCCCCCTGAAATCGAAAACCTTTAGCAACCCTGATATATATATATATATATATATATATATATATATATATATATTCAGACTCTACAAGTTTATGAAAACATGTCTTTATTAGTAATTTGAAGGTATATTTATTTAAAAGCAAATTTCATCGTATAGTCACAAATCTAATGGCAGTTCACTGTTTTGTTATTATTATAATTATATATTCAACTGATTTGAATCTCAATTTATCAGCCAATCAACTGAATAGAGATTTTGCCAGACATTCAAATGAGTCAAACATTTTTCTTGTAAAATATATTTTTGATACATAAATCTGAATAATAAATAAGTGATAAAAGTTTTAACGAATAATTATAACTTATAATCTATAAGTTTAAACATATTAAACAAAAACAAGAAATTATGTTTACATAACACACCATATAATTAATATTTAGTCAATTTCGTGTAGTACTAAAACTTTTTAAGTTATTGAATTTTAAAAATTATATTAAAAAGTATAAAAAGTAYATTTAGCTAATATTAATTAATAAAATCAAATTTAATTTTACTAAAACATTTTTATAATTAATGTTAAAATTCAAAATTTTATTCAATAACATGTCTTTCATTGTATGCACAAAAATATGTTAACGAGTAATAAATTATTTAAACAAACAAAATTACATAATCCCTAATGTTTAATACATTACCATTTTGTATGAACTTATGATTGTGTGTATGTATGTATGTAAGTATGTATTTATATATATATGTGTGTGTGTTGTGGTGTAAATTAATACAGATTACTATTTTTGAACTATAATTTGGTTGAACAGACAAATGGTAAATATAAATCAATGACCCATTAATAAAGTCAAATAATCTATAAGCTATGATATTGATATTGCGTTGTTCACATATTACGTTCGCACTTGAGGGGTGGGGGGGGGTTAGCCAAAGCGAACTTTTGCGAACGAGGGGGAGGGGAGGGGTAGAGACTCTAAGAACGTTCGCATTTAGATAATATCTTATTTCTTGTGGTGGGGGGGGGGGTAGCGGTTAAGGATAAGCGAACGTAATTTTATAAATGACTACATGCGAACAATTGCGAACATAGGGGAGGGAGGGGGTCTAGATTTCTTAAAAAGTGCGAACGTAATATGTGAACCACGCCTATATCAATAGTAAACTACTGTATTTATACGTACATTGCAATAAAATCAGTTATTTAGTTATTATAATATATAGAATATTTAGTAATGATATTCGTTTTTATTTAAAATATTTTTTCATTATATCTATTCAATTTTAAATTTTATCTGATTTAAAAAATAATTTTATTGTTTAACTTTTCATATAATAATAAAAAATAAAATAAATTTTCTTGAAGAAAGTGATATCAAACACAAAAATAATTTACATAAAATTTAAATAGAATTTTTTATTTATAATAAAAATAATAAAAGATTAAATAAAACAAATTCAAAACTAGAATGATTTTCTACCTTTATATCACAATTTGATTTATATTATAATTCAAAATTATTTATCAACTATTGTGTAATAATATTATATGTTAAAATTGTAACATTTACTTTAACAATGAAACAGCAGCACATGTTTATAATACAAAATTTTATTATATGTCTATAAGATTGTTAACATTATAATATAAAAACTTTGGTCATATAGTATTATCTATASTATAATATCTATAGTATAATAGATTCTATAGTATTAAAACAATGATAACTATCGATCATTGAGATGATGGTGTAGTCAWAGTATTTAAATACTTTTTTTATTATAAACATTTGCTTTTTATGTAAATCTTAACCTATATCTATAACTTCTAACTTTATGTATATTATAACATTTACATTAATTATTTATTTAATATGTTTATTAGAAACAGTAAATTATAGGACTTCAACYTAACTGTCCGACATGTCTATAGTAACGGTAAGTCTCCTGAAGTAATAAACGGTTAAATGGCACTCAAGCTAATCACTGGTAAGCTTTGGTAAGTATTTACATAAACACTTAATTAATCAAATAATATCAATTAATTAATTTATAATTACTATATTACGTACAAAGTAGTCAACACTTTATTAAATTATTTGGCAAAACTTAATTAAATTACAATTAATAACAATTGATTAAATTTTAGGAAATTGAATGACATCTAAAAGTCCAATAAATGCAACTKAAATTCAATCGCTTTTTATRGACATTATATCTAAATATTTTTGATTACTCATCAATAAATTGAATACAAATATCAGGCTATAATTTAACGTTGAATTAAAAAACAATTATAAATATATAATATAATTAATTATTTTAAAAATATGTAAATGATATWATAACTGAGTTTATTAAAATATGARCTCAACATAACTTACATAACCATTAATTTATTAGATGACAACATATAAGAGCTTTAAAACCATGACATCAACGCCTCATTTTTCATCGATAACTCAGGCAATGCTTTCATGAAAATTTCAATTTTCACATTTTATTTTTATAAATTGTCAAAATAAACGAAATTGAAATTTTCAGACATTTTTTATTTCAATCAATGCCTCAGTTCTTAAAAAGTAAAACATAAGCATAAATAAAGTAAAAATATTATATATTAAAACTTATAATAAAATTACCAGTATTTAGATAAATGTAAAGTATTTTCGTTCATTTAATATGATGTAAAAACTGATTAATACAAAAATTATATTATTTAATTTAGCAAAATATACAATAATTATTTTAAAAATCTAATCATTGATTACAACAAATGGCTTTTTGCATTAATAATTATTGCATTGTTTTTATTGGGCTTTTTGTGTATTTTTGCTTTGCATGAATATTGTATACAATATTTATAATAACTATAATTTTAAGAGAAGATTTAGAAAAAAATATTTAAAAATATTATTTTTCTTTGAAAACAATGTTTAAAAAACGAAATAAAATAAAATAAATATATTTATGAGATATTATTGGAAATAAAATCATTGTTTACAAACATAATATTTATTAAAAATATTTCTTTGAATACATTTCATGAAATATACTGTATTATATTTACAAATTCAAATTATACATGTATTATAAATACTATAGAAAAATATATAAATAATAAAATGAGATTATACTCTATAATAATATGATAACTATAAAATAAAATATTTATATATATTATTCATTTTCTCAAAATACTAAAAATAAATTTATAGTTAATAATAAAACAAACTATAGTTGAAAAAATAATAATAATAAAAGTGATACATTAAAAAATATTATTACAAATATTAAATAACGATTATTATAAAAACCAATTTAATTGTTATTTCTTTTTAAAAATACATACAAAATTATTTTTTTAATAATTCTGTTTTAAAAACTATTTTAATATATTTAAGTAATTTATAATATAATACTGAAATTTTGGGGATTAAAATTATTTAATTATAATTTTATTTTACATTTATGATTAATCTACCGTTATATTCACAATAATAGTATAATGATTAACCAATATGTTTGTGAGTGCAATCAATTTGATTAAAATATTAATTTAATATAATTATCGGATCAAATAAATCTTTATTTAATAATAAATTATGTACATAACTAAAGTATAAATTAATATTCATAAATGGTTTATAAAAAGTGATTAAATAAAACTGAATTCTATGTTATTATACATTAATTCTACATTAGTTGTATTATACTAATGTAAAATACTTATATTTACTCATTTCTAAATGATTTTATATAACATTTAAAAGATATATTGAATAATCTTTTTATTTACTAAATCTCTAATGTTTTTTAACATGCACATTTTATATATACTATAATTATCATTAATAATTGAGAAATTAATCGTGCCATAAATTATTATCTTTTATTATTTTATTAATATTTGCAAATTATTATAATCTATTGTATGTTCATTATTCACTTATTAATCTAATTATTTAAAAAATACAGATTTTTAATATAAATTTAAATTATTATTTAATTTAAATATAAATACTGTAATTTACATATTACTAACAATACTAAAATAACATTAAGATTTTTTTTGTTAAAAAAATAAAACAAAAAAATTTGATATATAGATCAAACACATAATAAAATGCATGAAATATCAATATGTAAAAAATAATACATTGAAAAATATGTGACATGATACATTATTGGAATAATAAAGTAGTATATATTGAATATATTATATAATATATATATTTTACACATTTTATAAATAGATTGAATGAATGACTGAATGATGGATAATAGTGTGACAAATCAATTGGTTTCCATTACATAACACATATAACACATASACATACATAGCAAACGATATTAGTTATTGAAAAATGTCAGAACATATTTGCTATACTATGCTATGAGTATGTGATATGATATTCAAAATGAATTTTACGCGACAAAAGACAGATACCATTGAGTCGATTATCAGAAAAAGTAAATCTCGTCTCACAAACCAAACAACAAAACAAACAAAAAWTTTTTTTCACAAAATGTGTCAAAAAGTTTTTTGATAGTAACAGAAAAATTTTGATATTATATAAATTTATAATATTATATAGTATGATATATATACCGTATATGGATATAACTTATATATGAAATTTATGTGTAGTTTTTTTGACGAGACTACTAATATGCTATCAATTTTCTCTCAGTTGTCTCATTCAGCAGACTCTCTCTCTCTCTCTCTCTCTCTCTCTCTCTCTCTTTCTTTCTCTCTCTCCCTTTCTTTCTAATGCTTTTTGATTGTAAAAAATAAATAGATTTTTGTCGAAATTTTTTTATTTTAACAAAATAATATCTAGTAAAGTGTATCTCAGTTACTATACTAAATTCAAAAATAAGTTTTTTAACATTTTAGTAAATTTTGAATAAATTTTATTTTAAAAATCTTGAAAAGATTTTTTAGTCTATATATATATATATTTCTATCCTCCGAACAGAAATTGTTTGTTACGCTAGATTTGAGACAAATGTGTGTCACATCTAATGGATATATGTTTTTGGGCGCTGACATCACACATATATTACATAACATCCGGATCGCATTTTTTAGTAAACGATAAATTATATTGATATTTATATAACATGCAATATCTACAACAATCTTAAATATCGGTAATAAATATAATGTGTGTATAATTATGAAAGTGTATACTCAGTGGAAAAAAATAAAAATATTTGTTAGTTTTGTCTTTTTTCTTTATGCAATACAATTAAACAAATGTTTATATTTTTGTTAGACACACGGCATAGCAATTTCAAAAACACATACAAAAAAACATTGCCACACATTAATCTTGTGGTGAAAAAAACAAAGCTTGAAAAACTAAACATTTTTTAAGAATAAAAAATGTTAAATATATAAACACAACAATGTATTTGGTTTACAGTTTAGTAAACTTCAGTTTCAGTGTTCATTGTTTTTTATAAAACAAAAAATAACTGAAATAATATTGAATTTTACTAAAATTGTGTTTAATATTTTATATTTGACTTTTTTTTATAGTAAAACACTATATATGTTATCTTATGCTATAAATTCTAATTATTAATATATTTCCAAATAAAATTATATCTTAACTTTAAAATTAAATTCAATGTTATTGTAAACATTTTTGTAAACAACTATAGATTGATAAGTTTATTATAAACATCGTAATGTTATCCAAATCATTCAATGATTAAATAGTTTATCTTTAATCTAAATATATAAAACTAAAGTTTATAACATATAAATAATTTTGTTTTAAACACATTTAATAATATAAAATTTAGATTTCATCTAAAACCTATATTTTATTAGTGATCTGATCAGGTCAAATTTTATAAGTAAAACAAATTACATTTTTTTGTTACAACAGATACAGTATTATAATGGTATTCAATGAATATTTTTCATCGCTAGTAATCAGTGTAAACAACAGTAAAGTTTATATMAAAATTATTCGGAATTTAATGATAAGAATATTTATATTACTTTTAAAATTAATAGACAATAAATATAAAATATATTTATACTTATGTATTAATAAATAATTATGCTTTTTTAATGTGTAAAGTATAAACACTTTATGTTTGAAAATAACTTTAAAATATCTATATTTCACTAAAATATAGCAATAATTTAATTATCAAATAGACTTAAATTTAGCATTTTTAAAATTTATAGAAAGTATTCACTTTCTATATGTTTATTACTTTTCAAATAACTGCCGACTATTTTATGGGTCAAGTATTGCCTAAAATCTCTATATAAGGGTCAGCACTGACCTTACATTTTATGCTTAGATATACCTGTGCTTCACAACTGCAACATATAAACTAAATTGTAATACAATTTCATATTAAAATAAAATGTTTTAATAAAAATAAAATTAGTTTTTTAATCTATTGGTGCGTCAAATGAGTAAATGCCGTAAAATTCAACTAATGTTTTACAAATGTTAATAACTTACTGTTATGTTATTTATTTATTGTATTTTTGCTTATTTATAACAATTTTTAATTATCCGATTTCGCCAGCTTTTTATATTATATTATTAAATTTTATAATTTATATTCTAAAAAAATTAACTTGGTCACACTATGAATAAACCATATTTTTATGGTTTATTATATTTTGTTTTTTGATCTTTATATTTATGAGTATTGCTACTATTATTATTTTTTCGGATGTTTTTTATTTTTATTTTATTATTATTTACACATTTATTCTGTTATATTTAAGTAATGTTTGAAAAATGTATTGTGATATTTAGTAATGTGATATTATTGTCTATAAAACGGTATTTAATGATATTTAAAGAAAATATATACAATATGTTATTAGAGCGTAAAATGTAAACAAAATTTTGTTGATTTAATATACAATTTCTGCTTTTATTTTATATATATATTAAATTAACATCAAAACATTAAAATTTTTAAATTTACAATTTTTATAACAATATTTTTTGTTAATTTATTTTACAATGTTTTATAACAATATTTTTTGTTAATTTATTTTTTATAGTATTAAATGTTAATCAACTAATACACTATAACAAATATAGAATTTGATATAATAAATTATATAACTATTATTTATTTTTTGAAAAATAACAAAATTGTGTAAAATTGTCATATTTTACTATTTATTATCAAATATATATATATATWTTTTTAATTGCAAATATTAATTAATAATTAACTGCTAATATATATATATATCAGTTAATTATTAATTAATATTTCCAATTAAAACAAATTGTTTATAAGATATGTGTAGTTTTAATTAATCAAGTTGAGAATGCTAGAAAGCATTGCCAAAAACAAAAATTGTTATAAATTAGTCCGTATGACTAATAAAGTAAACCTGTAATTAATATAATGGTTATCACAAATTCATTAGTACTTATGACTAATTTTAATATATTTCTAATACATGTAGCTTATAGCTGATAACAATTAGTCCATTTGAGTCATATTATAATCAAAATTATATATAAAAACATTTATATTGAGTAAACATTAGTACATTTCCAAAATCAATCCGTTAATAATAATAATAATAATTTGTCGTCCGTTTTGACCAATATTTTTTAGATATTTTAAAYTTTAATTCTTTATATGAGTMAAAAAATTGAAAATGTTTATACTTTTGCCGCCATTTTGTCCCTTTTCCTGATGAGATAGGTCATTTTTATTTCTAATCACTTATATATTAATATTGGTATTTTTCATGTTCTAACTGAATCTGAATATTAAAATTTTCAAAATAAAATGCGCAAAACTGACAAAAATACGTATAGATTTCAGTTAACCAACTTTTTCAAAGTTTGTTTGAAAATTTATTTGCAATCACTTTTTAAAACAAACATTTTTTTAGATAATAATTACAAAATTCAAAAATAATTAAAAATAAAAATTCAAACAAAGTTCAGTTAAATTAAAACCTAATGACAAAAGCTAATAATGAATGCATTTATCGGTGTATTTGTTTTACAGACCACTAAAAACTATTTTAAGCTATGATTCCATCAAAAGTTATATTTTGAATTTAAATATTTTTATTATTAAGTTTATGGTTTTGTTTTATGGCATTTAATATCAATAATAGTATTTTATTTGCTTAATACATAACACTCATAATCACTAATATAATAATATAGTACTAGTCATCCTAATATAATTATTATACCGGTTTAATTTTAATAATTAATTAATTTTTGTTCAAAATGCGTAAAATGATTAAAATCATTTAAATATTTTTTTAATTTACTAAATTCCGTGTCACAAAGATAAAAATAAAATTATTTGATGAAAAATATAATACATATAATTTTATAATAAATAAAAAATTTATTGTATTTGATAAAAATTATATATATATTATATATTAATTTAAATACAACAATAAATAAGATTAGCGATAATTTTATAGAGTAGAGTAATAAATTTTTGTATATTTTTGTATATTATACTATGTTAATACATAATTATATCTTAAATATCTATGTTTAGTATAATTATCTAATAATTTATTACTTTAAGAGCTAGCGATTATTATGTATTATAAAATAATTTCACCCATCAATCATTATTATAATGTAATATAGTAATTGTAATACTAAATTGATATATTAATTATATTTATATATTATATTAATAGTCAAGTAATATAAAAAAATAATATATTATCATAATGCAGTATTTGAATATTATAAATGTTGATGAAATTAACAGTTAACATAAATATTAAATAGATTTATTATTATACCAGTAATTATATAAAAACTTATAGATAAAAATATTTTTTAAAGTAATAATAGTTTAACTTAATTTTATATTAATGGATGAACAATATGACTCTTATAACTTTTAAAATAGACTTTCATTAATTTTTTGTGATATTTAATGATTGGTTCCGAGAAAACAAATAATTGTTTTTCAAATAATATAAATACTGAATATACTTATCGTTAGATACACTGTTATATTGTTTAAATAATTTCTGATTAAAACAATGTTTTATCGYTTAAATAAATAAAATAAATTGAAAATATTGGTAAGTCATTGCATTAATATGATAAAGTATTAAAATAAAAACTCAATTATTTATTTATCTAATTTAAATAAAAAACTCATCAAATTTGATATATTATTTCTATTTATGGCAGCATTTTTTAATTAATGAGTTTTAATAATAAATACATTTTTTATTTCTTAAAACGATATATGAAATGTGAGATATAGTGTATGAAAATAATATTTCTATATATATTATATGATRCAAAATAAAAAAAAGTTTGTCAAAGGACTTGTCATATTTAGCAAAATAAAAGTGTAAATAAGTAGTGCTTTATTGACTCCTTTATTAATAGTATATCTAAATTGACTTTTTCACTCACTAACACTAATACAGTATCATAAACTATATATATATATATAWTAAAGTAGTATTGATAATATTAAATGAATCCATGAATTGAATCAAACATTTCTCAATTCGTTTATATAATAATTTTTATTATTTTTTATAACATTTGTATTGAAGTGTGCCGTCGAGTGCTCACTCATTGTATACTTATTTCATATGACATTACTATAACTTAATGACAACCAAAATATATTAATAAATCATATATTAACGATAGATCATAAATTTATATATAATAGTGAAAGTATAGGACATAAATTATAACTATATTGATATTGTTTCGTCAGAAAAAATGTTAATTATTATTATTATTTATTAGATAACTCAATGGGTTAAACTGCTTGACTGATAAATTGTCTATTAATGAAATGCCTGAATACTCAATTTATAGTTTTTATATATATATATATTATATCTATATATATTATCCATATATCTATATATTTTATCTGTATAATAAATTACATTAATCGTTATTACAATAATATCTAGTATRTGATTAATGAGTGCAAATATATTGCTATTATTATTTTAGTTTACATTAATTTAATTTAATTAATGATATTTATCTTAAAAAATAAAAATTTAGCAAACAAATTGATATAATTTAAATTAATTAAGATTTTTAAACAATAATTTATTTTATAATTAAAATTTACAATAAGTAATAAAATATTGACTATTTATTAAGTAACTATTTGAACTTAATCTGATAATATTTTATATTAGATGTCAAGATTACTTTATGTTGGAATATTTTATACAGGTATTAATTTTACATAAAATTTTATCAAAAAATTAAAATAATTATAAATAACTACTTAATATTCATATTAATAATCGTTTATCAACTATTCATTTGGATAACTATTGATTTAATTTATTAGTCACAAATTAAAACGACAGTAATATCAGGCAATAAAGTCATTAAAGCAAAGAAATATTTTTTGTTTTTCTAGTATTTCAGTMTCTCTCTCTCTCTCTCTCTCTCTCTCTCTCTCTCTGACAAAAATAATAAACTAATGTTTCGTAACATTTTGTATTGTTTAGAGTTAACAATTGTTTTGTATAAACTTTTTTTTGTAACTTAGTATATATATATATATATATATATATATAATATAAGTAAATAATCGATGTTTTTTCTATTGGTTTGTATAGATTTTCCCGGAATTTATTCTCAGTGTTCATAACATAAAATAACAGAAAAACAAAACAATATATAAAATAAAAGTAAACTAAAATTACATTTTGTGATTTATTTTTTTCATTTACAAAATAATAATAGTAATCTATTAGAACAACTTAAACTAAAGTTAAACTAAGTTTTTTTAGTTTTGCTTTTTTCGGGTAAAAATATATGTTATTAGTTAACTTTTTTTATACCGATAATTACTTATTAAAAAATTGATTTTCAATTATTAAAATAAATATTATTTTTACTTTTAGTTTTTAAAAAAGATAACGTTTTCATTCGTATAAATAAAATATAAAAAATAAAAATAAATTTTTAGTTTTATTGATATCAAAAAATCATTTTATTTTCTCTCTCTCTCTCTCTCTCTCTTATTTGAAGTACTATATCATATATTGTTATATTTTATATATTGAAAACCATTAACATATAAAAGGGGAAAGTCCTAAAAATACACAACAAATACCTTTTCTTATTGTTGTTTACTGTATTTTGTATGACTTTTATTGAAAAAACAACAACAAATGGTTTGGAAGTTATGTTAGACTGATTGAAAGTTTTCTATAAATATAAAAATGCAATTTCTGTAATAGACATAAAGTTAAACAACAAAAATTAATTATTATTTTGTTTTTACTTTTAGTAGAAATGTTATCTAAGTTTTAATTAAATTAGAAATATTCTATTATTATCATTATGTATATTATATAATTCATGTTTTTTATGTTAGATATTTATTACAACTATTAGTCTTTATTATTTTTATTATTATTATGTTTTTTTTATTATATATTAACCACATTATTTTTTCTGTTTGTTTGTTAATTTATTACAAGCATGAAATTGAAAACATAAAAATCTATATAGAGATATAAATATTGTTATAAATATTAATTTTTAATGTATTTTAGATATATATTTATATTTTATATTGAGCACAATACATTTGCTAAAATTTATTTTTCAATGAAAATAGAATTATATTATTTTTAAAACTATTTAAAATTTTAAATATTTATTATTAATAATTAGATTGTTAAACAATAAATAACATTATTATTTCATTAAATTTATTTATTTGTTTGAAGTATATGGTTATGAAATAAATTTARTCTATCATAAAATCTAATTAAAAATTTCTTTTCTTTTTTTCTTTTATTATTATTAAATGTGGAATTTCTATGAAAATAAATGTAATATTTAAAATTCAAAGCTATTTCAAATGTTATGATTATTTATTGCTTTACATAACAAAAATTTCACATTACATTAAATCCGTTGTAATTGCTTTTTAAAAATTTACTAATAATTCATTTCAAAAATAGTTTTTTGCATTTTTTGGAAATTAGAATTTAATAATTAAAAAATAGATTAAAACAATAGTTTTTTAATATGTGATAATACTTCTCATTTTTTCTAATTTATATTATAAATTCTACATTAACTTTATAAAACTCAAATTGATAAACAAATACCAAATATTTACTAAATAAAGCAAATAGTAAATAAAGAAATCATTGTATTTATTAAGATTTGTATTTCAAAATAATAATATATTTATACTTGTATTTAATATTATGTACGCTATGATTTTTATTCATAAATATTTAACTATTATTTATACAAATCGTATATTATATTTTTTGAATTTATTGATTAATAATAATACGATAGCTAATCGTGATATTTATATTATTATATTACAGTATTTATATTACAATATATTAGAAACACTGTTTGTAAGCAATGAATGACTGTTTAACAGTGCGATTACAACACAATCACTGTCTCATTGTATCAAAACATTTAGTTTGTAATCCCAGACAATAAAATAGTCGGACATAAAAAATACAACTAAAAAACTTACTCATACTTTACTCAACAAATAAAACAATAAAGTAAAGTCACATAAATATTATTATTAATCGACAAACAAATAGAAAAAAATAAATTGTATTTAAAGGATCAATGACTAAGGATTTAGTGAATAAAGATTTAATATAAAAATATAGATTTTATTCAAACAAAATATATTTTTTAAAAAATTYTACAGTATATTACACTATATTTTATAAAGTTTTACAAACTATTATAATATTTAGATAAATTACAAAAAATTATAAATATTAAAAAAAACTATTTTCATCAAATTTAAACTTGGATGACATTAATTTTATAGTTGCAAATACATATGATGACATTTTAACACATTCAAAATTTTCACATTTAGACGTTATCATATAAATTGTCATTAAAATAATAATAATATAAATAACTTATTTAAACTACATTTTATCGGAGTAACAAAAGTTAATGTTTTCATGAAAATAAAAGAAGAAAAAAAGCAAAATAATCTGAAATAAAATCATATTAAGTGATATTATTAACAGTGATTTCCTAAAAACTACTTTTAGTTTTGATACTGAATATAAAAAAATAATAATTTACATTTTCATACATAAATTATTTACAATAAATGAATTTTCTAATATTGAAATATACTGCAATGTAATTTACTACTATATATATAAATTGATATTTACATTAATAGTACTATTTCAACATAATAAATATATAATTTTTTATAAAAGATAATAAAATATTTATAATAATTGAACTTCAGATACAAATATTTTTTAATATAAATATTTGAGATATTTCAAAAATAATTTTTCAATAAATTTTAGAAAAACTGATTTTATAAATTTACATAATTTAAATAAAATTTAACAAAAAAATGTCATATAACAAAAAATAAGCTAAATTTTATAATTAAATTTTTAAGATATAATTTTTATTGATTTTATTTTAGGTTCTATTATAGCATTAATAATAAATTAAAGGGATTTATGATTTAAATAATTCAAAAAGTTTTTTCTTGTTGTCAAACAAATAGGAAATAAATATTTTCTCAAATCTAATTATTTATAAATAACATGACTTCCTATTAATAAAATTGTAATAAAATATAATTTGTTTGACTTGTTTGTGAAAATATCTGTCCGCCTTTGGGTTTTGGTTAATGAGTACATTGAAAGTAACAAAAAAGAAAGAAAGAGAGAGAGAGAGAGACATAAAAAGTAAAAAAGCAAATAAATAAATAATAAATATAATGTTAGACTTTTTTGTCGACATAACTATTATGGCATATCATATAATTTGGGCATTTGGGGTGTGAAAGCAATGATACACTTTTACATTCATAGACACAACAAAATGTATGCCTCATTTGACATTTTTGTTTGCCTACTAGTAGTCAACAATTTAATAATAAATTTATATATTATTTAATGTCCTCAATGTCTGTAACCGATGCCAACACTTCAATTAGCTCATAAACTATCCATAAAAATAACAAAATAAATATTTCTAATTTGTTAGTCAAYTAATTTTTKYTAATATTTTATGATAATATAATTTATATACTGTACTGAAAAAGTTGTTAATATTTTGTTGAARTATATGAAATTAATTATGATTTTTAAAACTATAATAATTAAGTTTAATCAACACTGAAGCAAAATGTGTGAATTTATAGCTAACAAAATATTCMCCAATAATTGAATTTTTCAAATTTAATTTTTGTAATGTTATTATAATTTTCTGTTAATAGTTCATTTATATTTTGATATATTTAAAAATATTGTTTACTATTGTATGATTACAGTATTTACAACACATAATCACAACTTTAAAATATTATTAATAATTAATACAATTATAAAACAAATTTTGTTAATAGYTCAAAATCYAAAATAAGTTAGTTTTAAATCAATAAATAATATGTTATTTTAGAAATAATTATTATGATAATATTATTTACAAAATAATATACCTTGACACTTTCATTTCAGATAAAATTGAAATATTCAAGTATAGCGAAATGTCTCTGTAATGATGTCTATTTTGTTACTGATTTTATATGTCCAACAAATGGATTATTAAAATTATTGTTTGTCATAATATTATATTATTTATAAGATTTTCATTTAATGCTAACACAATATATGGTGTATATAAATTAACTACATTATATAACTGTAAAAGTTAAAGCAAACATATAAAGTAATTATTTGTGTATTTAAATTACTAATGATTTGATAATTTTCTTTATTTTCTAACTATAGGACTATCATATTGTTATAAATGATTATCAAAAGCTTATTATAGGCTAATATAAATTATATTAGAGAAGTGATTAAATTTTCTGAAGTATTTACAATAAACAAACTAATTTATATTTAATTAATTTAATGATACTATATTATTAAAAATTTTCAAATATATAAAAATAGATAAACTATTATTACTTACGTATTATTATTATAATGAATAAAATATATTTTGATAAAAATAAAATAGAAATTATTATTATTTAAAGTCATATTAAGTACAAAATAGATATACAAATCTTAGAGAATTTCTTTTATAAAAACCTTAATGTTTGCTAAAAATTATTTTGTTATCATTTAGTTTACAAAACAATACTTTGCTTTTTGTCAACTTTGTTAACATAATAAAACTATTATTGTTCACAATAAATATTATTTGTAGTTTTAAATATAAAAATTATTATTTATTTTTCATACATATATTAGCAAATGTAATAATACTAGTATATTTTAATTGAATCATAATATTATAAAATGAATTTTTTTATGTAAAATTATTTTAAACAAYAATATTTTGAAAATTATTAAGTAGTATATTAAAAYATAATTATAATTAACAATAAACTTGTTTAGCACAACAATATACAGAATATTATAATACTTGTATTATAGCTAATTGTCATTTTTTTATAGAAAAACATTTTTTTGTATGTTGATCCCATTTTTTTATTAGTTTCACATTTACTAAAAATTCTATATATATCTTTAAACATATAGTTTACGTATAACAAACACATAGACAACAATATCGACTTAAGATTGACTGTCAGTGAGTAATAAAGAGAGACAGAGAGAGAGAGAGAGATGTATTTTTTAAGCCAACTAAACATAGAAATAAAATATAAATATATATTAACGTCAGCAACAATTATATTGATATCCAAGTGATTTCATAACACTGATTGAACACTTCTAGGCTATAGATAGTACTTTAATGAGTTTTTGTAGTTTTATTAAATATATGTGTTGTTACGCATATAAAGTTAGATAAATCAAACTTAATTTAATACATAATACATGCATTAACAATGAAAACAGTTCAACAAAAAACACTATTATTTGTATGTTTGCCAACACTTTGTATGTTTTGTTTTGTAAAGCGTTTTATTTATTTTTTTATGCATTTATTGTGTGTTTAAAGATATAGTAAAGAGATATAGTGTGCAATAGAGATGAAGGCATTAATTATTAGATAATTTATGTGAAAATCTTTTTCTTTATACCATTTTATTACTTTGTTAACACTTTTTACGTTTAGATCAATAAGAGATTAATTATTWTTTTTTATTATTTCTATCTCTTTCTYAAACTTTTGAGTTTAATTAAATTGTAAACAAATTTGATATAAATAATATACACAATGTTAATACAATAATAATTATGTMAATGAAAAAATAATAAATAATAATTAAAAAWTGTTAATACTTGCAATTAATAAATGTTATTTTTATAAAAATAATATTAGTAAATTTATTTCACATCCAATATAATTAATGCATTCATTACTTGTTTAAAGTATAATATTTAATTAATTAATAATAAAACTTAATAAACAAAAAAACTATAATTATCAATAATTTTATTATCACTACAGTTAACAAATCTTCAATATTGTTGTGTTATTTATATTTTTTTAATTAAGTGGACATTTTAAATTATTAAAATTATAATTTTTTTAAAATATAAAACAAAATATTTTTCCAGATTATCTCATTTTCAAATTTCAAAACAAATTTTAAAAATATTTTGTAAAACAAATTTTTTTTTATTTTAAAAAGTTGACAAACTATTATTATTACTCATTGTTTATATAAAAGTGAAAAAAGAGAGTAAATCACTTCAAATGACTCTTTGAGAAAAGTAAGACAACATAATAGCACTGTTAGTAGTTTAGCACTGATGTGATGGTAGTACTGAAACATCCATATGATGTGAATAATAAATCTTATCAGACAAGTCGTTAGCAATGCGCCGATATATAGTATACGATCTCTCTCTCTCTCTCTCTCTCTCTCTCTCTCTCTCTCTCTCTCTCTCTCTCTCTCTCTCTCTCTCTCTCTCTCTCTCTCTCTCTCTCTCTCTCTCTCTCTCTCTCTCTCTMTCTATCTCTTACTAACTCACTTTCTCATACACTCATATATATATACTGTATATACCCTTATATATCACCGACACAAACACATACACACATAAAGTTCTTGTCTATGAAAACATGTATTTGTCAGTAATTTAAAGGTATTTTTATTTTAAACATTCATCGCATTATTATATCCAAAGACTAGTGTTGTTATTATTATTATTATCATATCATCACTGATTTGACTCACAATTTATTAGCCAATAGACTGAATATAATTTTTGCCAAATATTAAAATTTAAATATACTTCATATACGTGTTCATATATATATACTTTTTATATAAATTACTTTTAAAGCTAAATAAATGAGCAAAATTTTTATTGAGTATATATTTTTTAACTAAACAACAAAATTTGTCTAATTTGTAGACAGAATTGAAATTAAGTGTAGACTAGAAAATAATGTTGTCCTCAAAATTATCAAATTTATCTATAAATTAAATTAATATTAATTATGCTTTTAAATCTTAATTAAATTTAATAGAATATTCTAAATTAATAATAAATTGTACAAAAATTTGTTAAAAAATAATAAATTATTTAAAMAAACAGAATTACAGTACATAAACCCTTATATTTAATACATTTCTACTATTGTAACACATTTATGATTGTGTGTGTATGTGTTGTGGTGTAAATTAATACAGATTGCTATTTTTGAATGACATTTTATTTGAGTCGACAAATGTTAAATATAAATCAATGATCCATTAATAAAGTTAAATAATCTATAAGTTATATATAGTATATAATATATATAACAATATAATCAATAATATAAAAATAAGAATCATACAGAATATTCTTTAATAATAATACTCGAGATATTTTTCAATATATTTTAACATAAGTAAAGTTTGTAATATTATTGTTTAAAAAACAAAAATAGAATTTCTTTTAATTTAACAAATACTTATAATCTTACAATAAAAAAATATATTTTATTCAAAAAATCTTATGAAACATACATTGATTCAGACATTTTATTTCTATCAAAATAAATAAAAGCTGTAAATAAAACAAATCCAAAAGTAATTTCCTGTTTTTCTTTTGGTTAGTATTCATTACTTGAATTTTATTATTTCTTCATTGATATGTAGTGTATTGATTAATAATTTTTTATACTCTACTAAATAGTTGTTATAATAGTTGTTAAAAAAAGTCAAATAGTTTTTAAAATAGTTATTTAAACTGTATTAAATAATTGTATATAGTTGCTAAAAAAGCCAAATAGTTATTGAAATAGTTATTTATTTTTTATATATAAATATTTCAACTGATATATAATTCATTTGTTTTCAGCATATTTACAAAAATGATTTATATAAATAAACTAAATATTTCTATTGTTAAAAAAGTAATATGAGTTGATAACAGTTTACACATTTTATATAATTTATATTACTATTACTTTTTGTTTTTACATATATTTGTGCTTAATTTTACAATTTAATCCTTATATTTTTCAAAATAACTGAAATAGTTATTTATAAGTTTTTATAGTTTCTAACCCAACAAATAGTTATTTATAGTTATAATAAAATTTCGGAAATAGCTTCCACTGGTCAAGTTAGGTGGACACACTAAGTCCCAGTTATAAGCGTTGAACCGACAAAATAATTTTTTTAGTTGGAAATCAAGACACTATTGATATGTTAAGACAATTCAAATATGATTATACTATTATCAAAACTATTGCATATACTGAATAAAAAATTGTAAGTTTAATAAATTAACAAAAAATATGTTAGTATTAGTTTATAAGTTATTATAATTATTAATAATAAATACTTTATTTACTCTAAGAATAGTATATTTAATATGATTTAAGTACTATTTCTGAGAAATGTGATCCATGTTTGAGATATCGGTGCCATTAAATCATATTATACTCAAATATAAGATATTGCAAAATATGTTTTGTCCAAAACTATACAACTAAATATTATATGTACATTACATACATTATCAAAGATTTAAAAATATATGTTACATAACCAACAATATGATAGCAAACTCCCTGAGCTCTACAATCATGACATATCATTGCCTCTTATGCTTTTATAGTTATAGCAATGAATTCAACAAAATTTCAATTTTACACATTTTGTCTACTAAATTGAATTTTTTTTTAAATTTTCAAAACCTATTATTTTTCAATCAATGCCTAAGGAGTATCCCATTAATGCAAATAAATATATTGTCCACTAAAACCACCCTTAAGGGTAATCCTCCAAATGTTAAGCAATCCATTTTTCACTTATAATAAAAATTTAAAAAATAAAATGCTTTCTATCGTTCATATCCTAAAAGTTTTATTTATATATTTGAAAAATACTTCATATTCTTATAATAATATTATAGAATCTATAATATAGATGTAATGACACATTATATAAATGTGTTTCATTGAAATCTATTTTGTCAATAAAAAACATTTTTAAAATTATTAATACTTAATATTAAAATAAAATAATATTAAGCTATTAACTAAAAATACACAGTTATTGTTCAATAATATTAATTAAATAAATGATATTTTAATTAATATAACTGTTATTATTTTCATTAACTTAGAAAACATTTTTTTTAAATAATAAATAAATTTAATAATTTAATTTTTTAAAATTGTTTATCAATTTAATTCATAATAATTGAAAAGTTTCGAAAATTAGTCTTTATCACTATAAACAACTCAAAATATTTAATAAAAATAAATATTTTACAATTTATTAAATTAACTATAAAATAGTTATGAAATCTACTTTTAGCAAAGATAAATTTAATGAATATTATATTGATTAAAAATAAAAATGAGTTTTTAACTGTACAAAAATCAATCATAAACATTTTGATATATCCACAGTTTTTATTTGCTATTATATAAAAATCAATGAAATTTATCTTTTAATATATAAATAATATTTCTTTTTTGGTTTATTGTTATTATTTTTTAAATTATAAATAAAAACATAATACAGTATATGATTTGATATAGTAGTATAGCATAAAAACAAATGGCTTTAACAAACAAATAAAAAATATATCATCTCTTTCTCTCTCTCTCTCTCTCTCTCTCTAACTCTATATCTATTTTTTCTTATCTCATTTTTGGTGATAATAAATTTGATTACAAGTAATGATAAATATCTTGTAAAATACAAAATAACACAACAAATGGCTTTTTATACATTGTTATGTGTGAGTGTATATCATTGTAGTTTCACATGAGTATTGTATATACTGTATATAATAAGGAAATCACTGATAGATGATGTAATGGAAAGTTATATATTACACACATATTTGAAAAATGCGTTTAAAACATACAAAAATACTAATAATATATTTTATGAGTTATTTTATTAGAAAGAAAATAATTGTTTAAAAAATATAATATTATATTGAATTAGTCAAAATCATGTTATTTATAATAATAAAGTTTCTTAAATTATTTGTTTTATAAAATAAATCAATTTAAATTATACTATAAAAATAATTATAAATAAATTTGTATAATATAATATATATAAAATTATAATGTAAACTCCAATTCAATTGTATTTTTTTGTAAAATAAAAAAACTATTTTAATGGTTTTGTTTCAATTATTATTTTATAATWTTTCTTCAAAATATTATATATGTTATAATATTAGTTTATTTTTATTTAAGAATGTATTGTTTTATAGCTATTTATGGTTAAATACACAATTACATTTTTATATATTTATTAAACTAAAATAATTACTATATTTTTTAGTTTTTCACAATTAAATTGATTAATATATAGATTTATATTTAATAGACATTAAAAATCATTGTACAGTATTTACTGTAGTAAATAATATTTTGTAATTTTTTTTATTAAAAGTTAAGTTATAAATTAATAATAAATTATATATACATTTTATAAATAATTAATTTATTAATGTGACCATAGTATATTATATAATGTATATTTATTTATAGAAAATATAATATACATTTTGTCATTTATAAGTGACCTTTTATATTATTTTTATGAAAATAAATTATTATAATCCTTTTAGTCAAATAAATTATGGGTTAAAAATAAAACTTTTAATGACTTTTCGCTATTAGTATTACACATAATTATCATAAATAATATGAAACACAAAAGCATTTTATGTATTGTCAAAAAAGTGAATCAAAATTGATTGAGCCAGTACAGTTTATTATTAATCACATTTTTAATGAGCAATTATTATATATTTTTTTATTTTTATACTATTTTAATTTTAAACAATTCATTTGCAAAATAAACTATTACATTTTATCTAAATTAAAACAAATATTATTATAATATTTGATATTATTAAATTACACATTTTTGTGTTTATTTTTATGTAATTTTAATAATGTTGATGCTTTTATTATTTTTGAATTTATTATAATTATAAACTATTATACAAAAATATGTTTGTAAAACAATCTTTAAAAATATATACGGTTATAGAAAACTGTTATATAATTATCTAAATATTTTAACGTAAATATAAAGTAAAATTATTTGAGTGTAAAATGTAAACAAAATATGTTGATTTATAATATGATTTTGTTTTTAGTCTATACTTTAGTTTGACATAAATTAAATTAACATTATTTTATTTTATATTTATTATATGACAAATATTTTGACAGATAATTTATTTGATGTTAATTTTAAAAGTAACTATTGTAGGATAATATAATACTTAAAAACAATTTATTTACAAATTATGTCATAGACTGTATGTTATTATTATAAGTAGTATTATTCTTATTATGACTGATATATAATTTTAAGTAACTTTAAATCTTACTTTAGTTTAATATAAACTTATTTGATTATAATGTCATATTAAAATTATCTTAATTTATTATTTAGCATATATTTATATACTTAGTTAATATGTTTTTATTTATTAGCATTTATTATCATTTTATTAATTATTCAATAAACACTTTACATTGTAATATAATAGATATTTACTTTTTTGTTAATATATTCTACATTCAAAATTGAATTTTAAATTCCGTGTAAGTTTTGTTTACAAAAACTTATATTTTATAATACTATCATTTAATGACTTTATTTACATAGAAATTATTTTGTAAAATAATAGATTTCTTGACTTTTAAGTGTGAAATGAATAAAAAATAAAATAAATATAAAAATCCAAACAAAATAAAAGTGCCGTAAAATTAAAATCTAATGTCAAAAGCTAATAATGATTGYAGACATCAGTGTATTTGTTTTACACAACACTAAAAACTATTTTAAGCTATGATTGCGTCAAAAGTTATATTTTGCATTTAAATATCCTTATTATTGTGTGTATGGCTTAGTATAATGGCATTAAATATCTTTATTGTTAGCATAACGCTATCATTATCAAATATACAGTATTATTAGACATCATATAATAATAATATATTTTTATGTTTATTAATTTTGTCCAAAATTGAAAAACTTATTAAAATCGTCAAAATAATGTGTTTTGTTGTTTTAATAATTAAATCATTCAGGAAAATACATGTTAAATGTTTGAATGAATATTAATTTATACAAAAAAAATTATTATTTAGATGAAAGATTAAATAATTTCAATAATAATGATAATAAACATAAATTAAAATATAAACGATAATTGTAATATTTTTTATACTTAATAATACAATATTTTATATGAATATAATAGTATTGTATTTTTTAATAAATTACAGTATATTAATATATAATAATTTTTTGARTATCTTTAATCAATACTTTAATATTATAATTTATCAAATTTAACTAATAGCGATTGTCTTGTATTWTAAAATAATTTAACCAATCTATTATTGCAAGTAATATACAATATAAAAATGCATTGTATTGTAATAATTATATTTTTATATTTATATACCTTATTCTTTATCATATTGATTATTTATTAATAACACACAAAACATAATCACCATAATTTAGTATATAGTGTTAACGATAATCTAATAAACTCTATATAAATTTATATTTAGTTAATCATAAATGTAAACATAATTTTTAAATAATACTAAAATTATTATTATTATTATAATCATCATCATTATTACTACTATATAATTAAGTATAATAATTAAAGTATTAAATTTTCGATTTGTGGCAAATTTTATTTTAATTAAAAATATATTATATAATTATATAATCAAAATCAAATTATAATAATTATTGTTTAACAAGAAATTATCCATTTAATAATAATATATAGATTTTAATTATATTAACCGTAAATTAACTCCCGTTACACAACAAATAGGTTACAGCTGGCAGTATCTCAATCAGATCCCTGTCTAAACTTTACCCGAACCACAACAATAGACTTAATATATAGTATTAACATAATAATAAAAAAGTTAAAGTTAGTAAATAATATTCATATGTAATATATTATACGCTATGTATCCTTAAGGTATCCATAAATAGATTAGTCTTATCTTTATATAGTTATTGGAGTGGGAATACGGGTAACAAAAATATAAAAATAAATTATTGAAACTATTGGAACCATAAAATATATATTACAATTTAAATCACCAATAATGATGATGTAGTTGTAAGTTATATATATATATATATATATATATTAGATACTTGTATTTTATATTAAAACAATATTTATATAATAAATATTTAACGTTAAACCAGAATAAAACAAAAAATATAGTAAAACTATAATATTATGTTAAATCACAAGAGAGATGCTTAGTTTGTCAACCAATTGTTTTCAATACTAAATCAAATACATAGTTAACAACCAAACAAACCGATCGTTAATCGATGTGATCGCCAATTAAAACGACACTAATATCAGGCAATACAGTCATTAAAACAGAGAAATACTTAATGTTTTCGGTATTATTTGTGTCTTCAATGAAAAAAATACTAAACTAATGTTTCGTTTCATTTGTTATTATTTTGAGTTAACTATTGCTTTGTATAATTTTTTGGTAACATTTTATATATATATATATATATATATATATATATATATATATATGACTTGAAAAGAAAATAATCGATGATTTTTTCTATTAGTTGGCATTGATTTCTAGGGAATTTATTCCCAGTGTGGATAACATAACAAAAACAAAACAAATAATAAAAGTAAAAGTAAACTAAAATTACATTTTGTGATTTATTTTTTTCATTTTAAAAGTAATAAAGGAAATCTATTAAAATCAAGTTAAACTTAAAATTATTTTTTTTTTGGTAAAAAAATGTGATATTATTTAACTTTTTGTGCCGATAAATAGTTCATTAGAAATTAATTTTTCATTATTAAAATAAATATCATTTTTTACGGTAAGTAAGAAAATAACAAATTGTTTTTTCAGTCGTTTCAGCAAAAAATATAGAAAAAACAAAATGAATATATAGTGTCATTGATATCAAAAATCTTTTTAATGCTCTCTCTCTCTCTCTCTCTCTCTCTCTAACTCTCATTTAAATTTTTTTCATTTATTGTTATATTTTTGATACTGAAAAACGTTAACTCTTGATAAGGAAAGGCCTACAAATAAAAAACAAATAACATCTTATTGTTGTTTATGGATATATGATTTTTATTGAAAAAACAAATGGTTTGAAAGTTATGTTAGACTGATTGAAATACGTATATATTTATTTAATAAATACAGTTTATATATACTATACGTAAAACTTAAAATATTGAAAATGAAATATCTTTTATAAAAATAACATCGAAAAACATAACAAAAAATAATTATAATTTTGTTTTTTAGTAGAAATTCTATCAAAGTTTTAATTTAATTAAAAATTTTTATTATTGTATATAAAAAGTAATGCAAAAATCAAAATATTCTTATATTAWAACTTTATTAYAGATATTAGTCTTGTTTGTTATAATAAAAATTGTTATATTTTTAATATTTTATTTATTTTTTTATTTATTAAATTAAAATTGAATAAAACATACAAACTTATTTATATGAAAAAATTTAAATATATTATATTAATTTTGTTACTAAAACTTTATATTACTTTTAAATATTAAATATTATATACTACATACAGAAAGTCACAATTTTAATGTAACATTTTAAACATAATTTAATATAAAAAAATTAATAAATAATAATTATAAAAGTAATTACAATTTTTAAATATCTCATAATTTTAAAAGAAGCCTAAATCGTAATATTTTAATGTAAAAACAATTTTTTTAAAATATCAGTTTTTTGTTCAAAACCATTAACGGATTGATTGAAATGAATGACTGTTTAACAGTGCGATTACAACACAATTACTGTCTTATTGTATCAAAACATTTATTTTGTAATTTTAGACAATAAAATAGTTGGACGAAAAAAACACCGACATTTTGCAAAAATAAAAACATAATATAAAGTCACAAAAAATTATTATTAATCGACAGACAAATAGAAAAGTAAATTGTATTTAAAGAATAACTAAATAGTAATCATAATTATAATAAAAATTCTGTTTAAAATATAAGTTACAGTAAAGCAAAATGAATTAAATTTTATATATAATTATTATTAATAATATAATTTATTAAATAAATAATATTTTACAAAAAATATGACAGTTTTAATGAATTTGATCTAATTTTAAATAATAAATCTATAATTGTTAATAATAATATAAAAATCATATCATTTTTAACATGACAAATTTGTTTATTTCAATTAAAATATTAATAATAACATATAAAGTTTATAAAATATAATATAAACTAAAATAAATATATTATTGTATATCTATATTGTAACTATATTTTATAAAAATTAAAATCTCATACCAATATAAATTGTCACAACTAATTAATTAGTAAAAAAATGATTTTATTTTTTTCAATTAATAAAATTGTAATAATAAATAATTTGTTTTTTTTGTGAAATATATATATACACCTTTAGATTTTTGTTAATGAGTACAATGAAAATAACAAAATGAAAGAGACATAAGACAAATAATAACAAATAAATATTATATATAATAAATAAATATAATGTTAGAAACATTTTGTCGACATAACTGTTATGGCATATCATATCAGTTGGGGTGTGAAAGCAATGAAACACTTTAACATTCATAGATACTTATATACTGTATATCTATACTTATGTTAGACAACAAAAAACAATAACAACAAAATATATGCCTCATTTGAGATTTTTTTGTTTGCCTACTTCTAGTCGACGATTTAGTAATGAATTTCTATATATTTATATATTATATAATTTTATTACATCTATATAATGTCATCATTGCCCAAATATATGTGTGTTGTATAACCGGTGCCAACTGTGCATTTAGGCATAGACAGTGTCCATAAGGATATCAGAGTAAATATCTCTAATTTATAAGTCTAGGGTATGATAGAAATTTTTGTTAGTATTTTATTATAACACATATTCATAGCTACTTATATTTTATATATAAAGGTTTATATATTATAATTTATATATAAGCCTAACAAATGGATCATCAAATTTATGGTTTGTTCTGTTATCACATTATTTATAACATTTTTCATTAATACTAACACAATACGGTATATTAAGTTAATGTATGTATTATTTTATATGCAATATAAAGGTAAAAGTTAATGCAAACATATACAGTACAGTAATTATTTGCATAATTAAATTACTGTTCAAATGATTTGATTATTTCCTTWCTATATCCATAAGGCAATCAAAAATGTTGTGAATAATTAATTTAAAAAAATGTATTATACATAACATACAAATTTGTATAAATATCATACTTTTYAGAGTATTTTAATTTTATTTATATTTTTAAAAATATTTACACAATATTACAATAAACTAGTTAAACATTTAATTGACTTAATATTTATGGTTATGTGCATTATTTTGTTTAATAAATTATTATTATTACAAAAAACCTTTAAATAAATTTAAKTTAAGAAATAGAATAATTATAGTAAAATATTTCTAGAAATATTAAACTAAAATAGTTTTRCAACAAAGAAAATTATATTATTAAACAATTTTGTGTAAAATTTAAAATTTAATTATTTTAAAAATTATACTTGATAAATATATTTTAATTAATCAGTAAAAACAATAAAAAATATAGATTAAAGCTTTTGTCATTAAATAATATTATAAAACAATTATATTTGTCATATGAAAAGCAATTTCATATTTGATGATGTAATAACATTATTGATTTTTCATGAAAATAATAATAAAAATCTTTTGTTACAAAATAATCAAAACGTTTTATAAATAAAAAATATTATTTTAATATTCATTTATTATTTAATAACTATATTATTAACAATATTTTTTAGTGATATTAATCCTAAATACACTTTACTTAATCTACTGTAAAAATAAATTAATGGATTTATTCTAATAAATTTTAAGATATTATAAAAATTTATAAACTTTAAATAATTGTAACGATATCATTGTAAAATATACAGATAATTTAAATATTATAAGTATAATTAATAATTTAAAATACTAATTTTTAAAATTAGTATTAGACATAAAAACAGAGAAAAGAGAGAGAGAGAGAGAGAGAGAGAGAGAGAGAGAGATTTTCTAAGCAAACAACACTTAGAAATATAAATATATATTAACGTCAGCAACAATTAAATTGATTTCCAAGTGATTTCATATCATTGATTAAACACTACTGTGATATAGATATGTAAGTAATATAATGAGTTTTTGTCGACTTAAATAATTAAATAGATATACGATTTGTTTGTTATTTTATTAGATAGCAATTAGATTCGGGTATTTTCTCTGACATGTGATATGTTTCAAAAAATCCATATTATTATTGTTTCAATTAAATTGAAAAATTAAGTTTTATTAAAATATCATTTTATATTTTAAATTTTATAATTTCTAATTTGTGGCTTACAATAGATGTCGAACCGAAACCAAAATATAACTGAAATTCAAAAACCGAATGAAACCGAAATAGTTTTTCATACATAACTTACTTTAAAAAGTGCATCAAATTTGCCTTAATTTTTTTARATGACTGACCCGGGTAGAAAACATTATTTTTATAAATTTTATTCATGGTATTATTTTTATACATAATAATACAATCTAAAACAGAAGTCAAAACTTAATTATTTAAACTTAAAATATTTTATTTTGTAATTGTTATTCATAGTTAACTTGTAATTTTACATTAACAATTAGAGATGGGCAAATAGAAAGTTTCTAATAAATTTCTCTGAGAAAGTTTCTAGAAAATTCTTAGGAATAAATTTCTATAGAAATTTAACTTTATTGTTATGATATGGGGATCCCATAGATAAAAATTTCTTTTAGATACTTTCTAGAAATTTCTCTATTATTTTATAAATTTCKCTTTTTTGCCAACACTACTAACAATACATATCAATAGAGATAATAGAAAAAAATTAACTTTTTWGTGTTTTTATTTCTTATATTTAATGTGTTATCTCATTATTACTTTTAATGAATTATACAGTATATCACTAAAACTTTGTCAACAATAAAAAAAAATGTTTTATTCTTATTAAACTTAATTGAAATTTTGTTTATTTTAATTAATTGTTTGTTAAATCTATTTCAGGATACTATTTTAAAAACAGTATAATATTAAGATAAAACAATAGCAATAATAATTAAATTTTTTATAAATATTTACATTATAATATAATAATTACGTTAAGAAATATATTTATCACTCTCTGAATTATTATTATTAATAAAAACCAGTTAAGAATGCTAGAAAGCATTTTCAGAAAAAAAAACTTGAATAGCATTGAAAACCATTAGTTTGTATAATTATAGCGGCTATATAGTAACATATAATAATTTAAAAACTAGTCAAATATACATAAATTAAATATTGTCATGTATGATATCAAATGATTCAGTATGACAAAATAAACTCAACTTTAGTCATTTACGGCATCAAATGACTTGGTATAACAAAATATACTCAACTATAGTCATGAAGGATATTAAGTGACTCAGTACTACAACAAAATGAACAACTATAATCATACTTTTTAAAAATTAATAATTTTGATTTATAATATCTTATTTTTTATGATCTATGCAATTCTAAACGTTAAAATTTTTACCTAAATTTTTTATACTTTGGCAGCCATTTTCTCTAAGTTCCCGAAAAGATATCAAAATTTTAATGCATATTTTTATGCTTGTTTTTGATGCTTTATTCAAATCAATACTTTAAAAAAATTTTCTTAAAATTTTCTCTACTTTGGCCGCCATTTTCTCTATGTTCCCGAAGAGATATCAAAATTTTCAATACATTATTAGTAGTCCTCTAACAGAATCTGAAGTCAGAATTTCAAAATTCGCAAAAAAATTGCTACATACACACACACAGACAGACACACACACAGACTCAAAAAGCCATTATAGATTTCAGTAAACAAAACTTTTCAAGTTTTTTTTGAAAATTAAAAATTGTTTTCAAAAAATGCAAATACTTATTATACATTTATATTGTATTTTCATAGTTCATGGTATATGTTATGATAAATTTTCATAACAGAATTTTTTAAGCTATTTATATTTAAATATAACAAAACTTGAAACCTATTAAAAATATTTTTATTTAAACATATTTTTATCAGTAAAAAACACTAAAAATGTTTTGTTGTTGTTTTTTGTAAAGTATTTTCAAAGCTTTACATTAAATATTCAAAAGTATTTTTCTTAGTTTTTTATTAAAACATTTTAACTTTCATTTACTCATTATTTGTTTTGAAACTAAACCTTTTGGTTCATATAATTCATTGATAATCTTTGAGCTAACATTTAAACGTAAAGTAAATTACTGGATAAAGTGATTAATTTTGTTTAAAATGAATGGCAAAAAACAAAAATTGAAAATTTAAAATATGTTTTTAAATTATAAATAAGAGTTTATGTTTAAAGATGGGATAATTTCAATAATAAAATAGTAATTTATCATTGCTATTCATAATAATAATATTATTATTATTATTATTAATAATATTAGATATAATAAATATTAATATATTTATGTAAAAATAATTTGACAAAATTGGATAATATATTATTGTGTTCTTTTATCTTTTATTATGTATAGAAAAGTAAATATTTTGCAATATATCATATCATATATCAAATACAATATAATCTCCAAAATTTATATATATGTAATCTATTATAAATTAAACTATTCTATTATTTATAATATAATTACATTGAAAAGTTTGTTTAACATTTATAATAAACTAACAATATTATAAATAATTTATTAATATAAAAAATTATTTACAATATTTATTTTAAATTATAATGTTTATAACTAAAAAATACATAATAAACTAAAATCATTATATCTATTTTTGTATTTATATTTAGATTATTTTAATAATTTTATTTTTTGAAACTTTTAGACAACTATACAGTATTTAGGATTACTGTTGTGAAAAATAAAGAATCAATTTATTTTATTTATGTATTTTAAATACAAGTGTATTAACTTTTTTAACTAAGAATTACCATAGAAAGCAAACAAATGATCATAAATTACAATTTTTCAAAAAAAAAATTAAAACTAACATTAACTTAGTATCAGCTTAACAGTGCTGAGAGACAGTATTTATGATAATTTTTACAATATTGTATAACTTAAGTAATGCAAAAAAAGCTAAAGAGCATTATTATTATTTATAATGCTTAATACAAAATTGATTATCTAAGTATGTTATTTATAATATGATTATTATTGCTATTATTATTATTTAATATGTATGTTATATGAAATATGTAACTGAAATACATAAAATATATTAATGTATAATATTGTACATACCTTAAGGTTGTTATTGATTTAGTAAGCAATGACCAACTGATACAAATGTATAATAATTATTAGAGATGTATCTGAAATTTATATATTATATTTTCTGTTAATAAGTTTTCTTAAAAAATGTAATTATTAATAATTATAATTTTAGTATTGAATTAATAATTTCATTAATAGAAAGAGAGAAAGAAAAGCAAACAAAATATTATTATTATTATGTCATTATAATACAATATTTAAATATAATAAACAGTACCAAAAAAAGTTTTATTAATAGATTTGGTTTTACTTTATTTTTAAGACACGATTAGAGACTAGACAACTAATAATATATATATTATTATTATAAGCAGTAGTTTGTGTGTTTTGAATTGACACAAAACTTATAGAAATATATACAACACTTATATACACATATATACAGTATATTGAGCACCACTTTTGTCTGTAATGTTTTGTGTSTCGATTCCTGTGATGAATACAATGAATACAATTGCTATTTATGTGTTCACACCGTTGATGTTATTTATTTTGTGGAAAAGGGATACCAGAACTTGATTTCAAATGGGTTTCCACAATATAAATGCCATTCAAATGCTTATTATATGAATATATCACACATGCGTTATATACTATACGTATATATTAGTCCATTAGTGTTATCATATTATAACACAATATTCTGTATGTTTGTCAATAAGATTCCTCATTTGATTTTCATAATAATTATTTACTGGAATTATATAATAATTAATATATATATATATATATAATTTATTTAAAAGTTAATTATAATAGTTAGATAATATTTTAAATATTAAAAGATTTTTAAATTAAATTAATAAAAATTGTTGCCTACATAATATTGAAAATCAAATAATAAAGTTATTTCAACAATAACAACAACAAATATTTTACATAAATATTTTTAAGATTACAAATTATAAATATTAAATTATAAAAAATCAGATATTTAATTAAATTTTATATTCTAATTATAAAAATAAAAGCATTATTATTTTATTTTGTAAATTAAATTAAATTATTATTATTATATTAAAACTATAATAATTAATAAAATATAAAATTTTAATAAATATATAAAAAATTAATATATAATATATATAAATAAAATATATTTTTCAATAAGTAATGATATAATCCTTTCGATCGTAATGTCTTGAGTTTCAGACTTTTTTTAGAATAGTTTTGCTTTCGGTGTCTTTTATATTCAATATTAAATAATTATATAAACATAAAAATAAATTGAATAACATTTTATATTTAGTAATAATTTTGTATCATTTTATATATAAGTAGTTATAAAACACACACACACACACACACACATATATATATATATATATATATATATATATATATATATATATATATATATATATATATATATATATATATATATATATATATATATATATATATATATATATATATGATTAAGCCATTAGTGATTTTAAACAAAAATTTCCAATTAATTTAGTGTTTATTATATTGCAATTTAGATAAATGAATAAATATTTTATTATTATATTATATCTATAGCAGTTATTATAGCTAATAGTAGTTTAAGGCATTTGTCTTAATTTAAAATAAATTATTTTTATTATTAGACGTGTAAATTAAGGCAATAATTTTGTGAATCAGTGACTTAAAGCCTATTATACTATATTAATCACTGATTTTTGCAATTAATTAAACGTTGACTTTTGCTAACTTTGCTAACTTTTTATTGATTCAGTTTATAGACTTCATTATTCAATTCAACAAATAATTGATTTTTATGTTAATAAATTTATTTAACTCTATCATTWTGWTGATTTRKTATTTTTATTATATAAAATTATTTTAAAAGATTAATATAATTATATTAAACATAAATTCTTAAATCTTATATAAGGATATGGCTAACAAATTTTGTATAAATTTTTTAAATAAGATTATTTTTAAATATAATATATAGTTTTTATGAATATAAAACCAAATTTTATATTAAAAYTGTTATTTTAAAAATTATTTTAATTAAAATAATGAATTTACAAAAATATTTACACATTTATACTGATTTATAATTTTTATTTATCACTTTATTTATCTTTACTCATCAAAACGTGAAAATTAATCATTAAATAACATACTCTTTATATACTGTAATGTTTATGCAATTGAAAWTTTTTTTATTTAATTATTAATAAATTACGATAAATTGTAGACAAAGTATTATACAGTAATACATTAATACTCATAAAATAAGATTYCCACAAAAATATAGGRAATAAACGGATTAATTTTATGTGCAAAATAAATAGTTAGACTTTTTCATCAAATATATATATATATACAGTATATGATTTAAGTGAATATTTATATATAAGTTTATGTATARAATTTTATTTATGTCAGAATATTAAAGTCGATTTGCTGTCCTTTTTTTACTTTATTTTTGTGTATAATATTGATATAAATTATATATATTTTTATGTGTATATMTTTGTATTATTATATTATTATATTATAATTTTATAATATTGTTATTATGTATTTTTTGCTTTACATTWTGTGTCAATATTATTTTTCATTTTTYTATATGAAATTATAAACATTTTTGGTTTGTATTTTATTTGTTAGTGCCATAAATGCGTTTATACTGAATATATATAATTTTCTATATATTTTCTGACAAATAGTCATATATTTATACATAAATTTTTCTTAGCTCTCATTATACATCAAACATAATGTAATTTATTGCATCTACAATTTTTATAAATAAAATATTTATATTAATCATAAAAGTATAGATATAAAAATTATTATATGTTTGTGTTTGTCCACAGATTTATCTTTTAATGTATATATGGGTCTAACTTATTGTCATCAAATTGTGCTGCAAATGTGACTTTTATTAATTATTGACGTTTGCATTAAACCATAATTATTACATTTGAATGATTGGTATTGCATTTAACAATAAAAACGTTGATATTCTGTAATGTGTATCATATTTTGGTGTCATAAAAGTAAAGAAATACAATTTTATTATATTTTTGCCAAAATTCATATAACTTATAAACCATTTAATATATTAAGTTARTTATGCACTGAACCTAATAGTGTTAATATATATATATGACTATTGATCTCAACTCTCAAGAATGATATATAATTATATATCTATTGAGTTTTAACTGACATTTTTGCGCTCAACAACTCTCTCTCTCTCTCTCTCTCTCTCACTTCTCTCTCTCTCTCTCTCTCACTCACTCACTCACTCACTCACTCACTCACTCACTCACTCACTCACTCACTCACTCACTCACTCACTCACTCACTCACTCACTCACTCACTCACTCACTCACTCACTCACTCACTCACTCACTCACTCACTCACTCACTCACTCACTCACTCACTCACTCACTCACTCACTCACTCACTCACTCACTCACTCACTCACTCACTCACTCACTCACTCACTCACTCACTCACTCACTCACTCACTCACTCACTCACTCACTCACTCACTCACTCACTCACTCACTCACTCACTCACTCAGCCACTCACTCAAAATATTATCAATTAATTAACTTTGTTAGTATTTATTAATCTAAAATTTGATATTTCATTTATAATCTAAAAATGATTTTTTTATGTAATACATATTTAAAAGATAGTGAAAGTAATTAATTAATGCCTATTCAACTAACTAATTAATTTGCCAATTATTTCAAATAAGTTATTCTAATTAATAGTATATTTATTTATAATTTTCTATAATAAATTTTCTATAGTTTACTTTAATAATTTGAGTTCAATAAAAAAAACCTTGAAATACTAATGATATTTGATAGAAAAACTTTAATAATTGAGAGCAAATAATTGCCAACTCATTTRGTCGGCTGTAATAAATAAAATTAACACTGAATTACTTGATAGCCAAACAATTTATACAACCAAATAATGTTTTTGGTATATATATATATATAGTATATAGTATATAGCCATTACAAATAAACTCAGATTTATATTATATAATATAACTTAACACTCAAACAAACATTAAAGATGTGTCACTGAATGTATAAGAGACAAGAATATTGTGTCACAACAAACATAACACACAATATTCARTATAAGTAGAGTATTGGAGTAAAAGTTGATAATAAACTCACAGTTGTTTTATATGTGAAGGATTTGCGCAAATATTGACAAAAATGTTTGTATAATACACACTGTGTTTATGATTTTTTTTGTAAGATTTTTGCGTCTTTATTAGTTATGGTAGTTATTTAATATATACTTTATTATATATATATATATATATTTAATATATAATTTATTATTACATTCTATATTATATATATACATATATTCAATATTACGGTACTATATATTATAATATTATATTATTATATATTATTAATATATACAATATTGTACAATATAGTATATTTAAATGTAGTAATAGATTTAATAAAATATTAAATTTTTTAGATGTTTCAAATCAAAATAGTTATATTATTTTTATTGCGAAATTAACAATTTTTAATTAACAAATATATTCATATAAAATAATTTATTCTATATTATACTTCATTCTAGATTATTATGTATTTAAATGCAGAAATAAATTAGTTAACTAATATAAAAGTGAAACTAATTATAACATTATCTCATTATTAATATAAATTTTATATAAAATATACAATAACTTAATATACAATATAAATACATATTATGCAAATAGAAGTACCCGTACTTAACAAATATTAATAAATATATTTTGTATACAGTATYATATTTTTCGCATATTTATAATGTCTTATTATAATTGTTATGTACAATGACCACAGTATACAATAAATTTTATAATCGTAATAATAATAAAACCATTTTTAAAATAAAATATTTTACATTATATTTCTAAACACAAATATAAATCATATTTAAAAACAATAACGATAATAGTTTTCAGGAAATTACTAACACATTGGAAAACATACATTGAATTCAGGCATAAAAGTTATTAATCATCATTTATGGCTACAATATTATATACCAAATGCTCTTTATTAATGTTAATGATWTTGACCTCAAATTGATACCCATAGCCAACAAAATACTTTTCACTTATGTTTATAAACTATATACTGTATATATATATATTAATACTCTATACTATGATATTACAGTCTATTAGTATATCAATATTTTTGTCTAGATAAGCTTATATATATATATATATATATGTGTGTGTGTGTGTGTATGCGGGTATATAACAGTCTTTATAAAAATAATCCTATTTTGTATGTAAAGTCGAGTACAGTGTATGTTATTATAGTTGAACTTTTAATAAAACCATTGTTTGGTAATTCTATAGTCAATAAATAAATAAAAATTCTGTGAACTGAAGCCAATTTGTCAAAGTTATTATAAAAAGCTATTTTTGCAATAAAATCCGATTTTMATTTATAACTAATATTTTTGCAAACAATTTTTATAATACACTAAATATATACACAATTATATACAAAAAGTTTTAATGATATTTATATAATATTTGCCATAAGATTATTAAAATTTATTTTATTACTGCTAAATCAGGAATATTTTGTCAATTTCACGGAATTRATYTAATCTTTTAATAAGGAAATTAAAATATTGAGTATAAATTGTTATGAAATTAAATTTTTAATAACCACCAATATAAATAAAGTGTTTAGATATGAAAATATTTAATATTTTGTTTTTTATAACAAAATTTTAATTAAATGGAATATTTAAAAAATGATTAATTAAATAATTATTATAAAATATTTTTTTTATAATAATATTTACAATACACMAATTAAATATAATTACATATTTTATAAATTCTTATAAAATTAATTTATTTATATATATTATATTTAGGTTCACAACACAAGTAAGTGTTTAGACGGCTGATGAACCTAAAGACACGTCAACATAGACTTGATGTTGAAAATAAGATTTTTATTTATTGGGTTAACGAAAGACAAATGATAAATACTAGTGAATGTTAAGCGACTATTAATTGCCGCATTGATTACATAACAATTTTGTTGGCAAACTTAATATATAAAAAATTGTTATCTCAAGTAATATTATCAAAATAATCGTTATTGTTTAGTCAGAAAAATTGGGTTCAAGTTATTTATATTAGAAATTTTTTATGGTCTAGCTAAATTATTTAGTCTAATAACATTTTTTCTAATTTAACAATAACTACAGTATTAATCAATTCTTAAATTATCTACTTATTGAATGTTATTTATTTTTTAATAATAAATGATAATTGTTTTTAAAAAATAAATTTGGAAATTTTAATTAGTAAATTAAATTTATTGTTTGATTTGCTGATAAAGCTTATATATATTAACAATTGTTAAAAATATCATGTTTAAATAGTTATATACAGTATATACTGTAATATATACATTATAAACAATTTATAGTCGTGTTTTGTTATAGTTATGCCAAATATTTGTATATTTATTATATATTTGTTATTTAATATAGAATTTGTAAAACAAATATTCAATATACAAAATAATAATATTAAATCTATAGCTTTTACAGATTGTTAAATACTGTATACATTTAAAAAAAACAAATAGTAATATATGAAAAAATAATTATGTTAATTTATTATTTTAAAATAATTGAATTTTGAAAAACTTGTAATTTATAATAATTATAAAATTAAACATAAATATATGAATAATAAATTGAATACATTGACATACAAATGTCACAATAATTAATTATGGATCAACAAATGTGACATGGATGATTATTATGTGATGAGATAAAATGAAAACCAATTAATCAAATTAAACATCAGTATATCATACTATGTTTTTTTCAATAGTTGCCATCAATTATACAGTACAGTGCCATACAATTTACAAGAAATATTTAATCAAAAAATAAAAAACATAAAAAACATAAGAAACTATCAATAATTAAATTATAAATACAAAATTCAATGTTTGCTGTGGCGGCTAATTAAACGCCAAAGGCTTTTGCCTAATACTAACAAAATTTTTATTATAAATTTCTATGTGTTTGTATTGTTATTAATTCTTCAATTATGTCATGTATTGTATACTTTAATTAAGCATTTTGTTTGATTTTTATACTGTATTATGTTTTTACTTAACTATAAAAGTTGCTAACTTTGTGATATTTTAGTATATWCCGGATAGTAATTTAGTTTTTTTATTGTTATTTTTTTATTTTATAAAAATATTAATTAAATTAGTGTTTWTACAGTAATATAATAAAAAAACAAAATACATTATTATATAACTAAATTTTATAAAGACTTATGTTATTTGATTTTAAATAAATAGTATTTTAAATTATAATTTTAATTACTTTAATTACGTAAAATAAATTTTTGTATCATATATCAAAAATGTTAATTAATTTATGATATACATTTACACAGAAAAAATTATAATATTTCATAAATGGCAAGAGATATCATAATATAATAATATAAATAATATTAGATTATATAATATATATAATAAGATACAGACTGTATCATACAGTCATATACATAATACTAATAAATACTGTATATAAAAATAATTTAATGGTAACTTATTTTTGTTTATGCATTTTGTGAAACGTATTATAATAATTTTATTTACACTTTTGTGAATATATTTATATTTTATACATTTTAAAATTTTAAGTGCAGTATTTTAAAGCATTTTAATATATTTAAGTAAACTCAATACACTTTATCCGATTAGTGATACACATTATTATTATTATTATTGAAAATTAAAAAATATCTAAACTTAAGTATTAAATTGAGTTTTAAACTTATTAGATTATATTATTATACATCAATGAGTTTTATCTATTATATATTAAAATTATGTGTTTATTAACTTTAAGTACATTAAGTGTAGAATAATTAATATAAATATAATATAAAATTATACATTTATAATTATAATTATAAAATAATGTGAATACGTGAGTGCTGATTCACAATTACACAAAATAAATGTTTACATTTAATCTCATRTCTCACCAAAAAAATTTATAATAAATTGCTAGTCTTTTAAGTAAACAAATTGATATGATCCCCGTCATTGAAATATATATTATTAATATATACACCAAAAATATTTAGACAAATATTGCTATTATTAAATAGAATAACATTTTTATCAACTGATAGTTTTGACATTGGATTTCAAAGTTTAATGATTTCCACTATATTTTTTGGAAATGCTGTTGATTTTTAATTTTATGCAATTATTGTAATTTTGTAAATAAAAATAATTATAATAATGTATAAATTTGCTTAGTTTTTAAAACAAGTATTTTTTAATTTAATCATTTTATTTATATTCGATTGTTTTTTATTTATCTTCAACATAATAATTATATTATACAAATGTGGATATCATATTCAATAGTAATTTTATTAATAGTGTCGTTGTTTGAGATCCCAGTGTCGACACTTGACTTTTGTGAGACTTATTTAGAAAACGGTCAGCAAATTCACTACGGATTTAGACGACTAAAACTGGATGAAAGGGATTCAGTTTATTACATGTTTATTGGCACCCATTACTGGGACCTGGAGTTTGACAACAATATCGATCACACACTTAAATCGGTTAGTTTGTGGCGCACAGAGAGCAGACAATCTCAGCACTGGTACGGAAGTCATTATTCAATGGCTCTGTGTTTGTGGCGACCAATAGAACAGTACTGTGTTTTTGGACTCATAAATGTAACTAATTTTAAGCTAAGAAATCTAACCGTCCTTTTTTATACAATAAATTGTTTTTATTATTTATTATTGTTTGTTTGATTTTATTTAACAATCAGAGTAATAAAACGCTAATAGACTTCAGGGTACGTGTGCCACATGCACAACATGATCGTAGGGTCAAAGGTTACGACAAGATAGCCGAAACCAGTATCGAGTTTAACGATAATTTTGATCCGTCGATAGTATTTGTGCCAAACGGTGGACAGTTTACAGGAAAATATGCAGTTTTTGTTGAACAAAAAAGTGTCAGTTTTAATCATTTTGTAACAAACACTCGGTTGTATGAGTTTGACGACAATTTTAAGGGCCGTTATGTCGTATGTAACCTAACCTATTGCGATGATATCTATCCAAAAGTACTCACAGAATTAGACCAAAATCTGGTACTGTTGTCTGTTTGGGGTCAGGAAGGGTTGGCTAGAAATAAAAACTTAACACTTGGATATATTAATGGATTAATGTTAGTCTTCAAGTTTGACAAAATTATCAAATATTGTTGGACACCCGACACCAAACTAAGTGATAATGTGAGCCTTTAATACTGTGTTTGTTTGTTTATTAATTATGTAAAACTCATAAATTGATTTTATTTATGTAAAATTTTTAGTGCAAAACTGCAAATTTAAAGACATTGATTGACTGTACCAATACTACAGTCAATATTATAACAACAACACCCGAAACCCAACAACACCAACATATATATATCAACGACACGGACATTGAATTGTTAGAAAACTTTCCTAACTTTTCCGAAGACGTTGTTACCACCGATCCACTAGTAATTAATGATGATATAACTGCCCAACCATTAGGAAGTGATGATAGTTATAATAAACACGACAACACCGTTGCCAGTAAAGCCTGGATTTATGCTATCGTTGGCATCACTGCACTGGTAGTCTCCTTATTAATAGGTGCAGTAATTTATAAGGCCATCAAATACAGTAAGTGTTAACACCCATTGAACGTGAAAATCATAACAAAAATAATAATCATAATCATAAAAAATATAAACCCTATTATAAATCAATTTATAGATTTTCTATTATTGTTTCTATAGTAGGATTTAGTGTATAATTTTTTATTTATTACTATTTATTTTATATATTTTATGTGTTTGTGTTTCCGACTGTTGTTTAATAATCACATAAAAAACAAAACCAATGAAGAAATTAACAAAAACAACGGTGATATCGATCTGGAAGTACTGGAAGATCAACTGTCAGAAGTGGTAGCCGAAGGTCAGACTAATGACAATTGTGCCGAAAATCCCAAATAATAATAATAAATATATTTTGTGACACTTAGAGACTTAGAGACATTAATTTTGTGAATTAAAACTAAAATAACTGTTAATCAATTGTCTCTTGAAGTGCAAATTAATAATAATTTTTACACTTTTTTATAATTTTTTTTATAGAAAAATTTAATAAATGGATTGCAAAGGCGATATATTTTATCCAATTTTCGTTTTAATAAAAAAGTTTTATAATTATAAGTATTTTTAGTATTTAATAAAAAAATAAATAAAAAATATTTAATCTTATTTATTTTAATATATTATAGCAAACAATTTTATAACAAGATAAATAAAACTTTTAGAGAGTTTATCTTTATATTATACAATGTAATATATGTATAAATACACTGTATTATAATTTATATACAGTAGAAATAAGTAATTTTATAATAAAATTATATTATTCACAAAATAGACAAATTTATATATATATATATATATATATATATATATATATATTGCTTAATTTTATCGCTTTTAGTTTAAATAGGATATTATAAAATAAGTTTAATATTAAAAGAATCAATTTAATTTATAATAAAAAACTTTTATGAAAATAGTTAACAATAAAAAATTTATGTCTTATCTTTTATTAAAAATGAAAATATTATATAACATGAATAATTTTATTATAAATGACCTTTATCAGAAATAATAAATTTAATATAAATTAAAAATAATATTTATCTGCCATTTTTATAATGCATTATTTTGACTATATTTTTCAATAAAAAAAATTATACAATGTATATAATTTCAAATGATTCATCAGTATCAATCTTATATACTGTATATATAGTATTAAGATTATTATAAAATATATTATAAAAAAAGTGTTATGCATTGTTGAGTTAACCTTCAAAACTAGTTTTTATCTCTTAATGTAATGTTTGATTGAAACATTCAATGGCTTAAACCAATGGATTGTATACAATGTAATACATTTAGGTTGTATTACACCTAAGACACAAACCAAACCCATGTTTAAGTGTGTGCTATACATAAAGTTTAGTCACTTTCCCTGAAATTTCTTAAATATTATTATTTTCGTAGTGTTTTTCTCGGAAAAAATAATAGCAAACAATATAAATGAATGATTGCATTATTATATCGACAAAACGAGTTATTTATCTATTATATATTTTCTAGACATAAATTTTTAAAATAATATAAATTCAATGCTATCTTAGATTAAGATTTTATAAAAAAAAATTTCCTTTTGATATTAGTTTGTATTTTATTATCACTATATAGTAAAATGGTTAAATTAAAAACAAAAAAAATATTTTTAGGTAAATATTATTAAAATTAAAGAATATTTTGTTTACTAATTATCTACTAATTTACTAATTAATTCTATTTTAAATATAATAGTATTGAACACAATATTATCTTATTTTCAAGAATTTTGTAATTGTGTTCACTTTTGTGATGCATTTGTGAATAACAAGCATAGCATAGGATATGCTATAAAACAAATCAAACTGAGAGCACCTGAATCTATGCCCTATCTGTTCATAGATAGTAACTATTGGGATATAGACTTTACCTACAATCGGGTCAATAGATCAGAGACAATGATGTTAAAGACAGAGAGTCGACACTCCAAATGGTTGAACAATCAATACTCAATGGCTTTTTGCTTGTGGAGACCTTTTCAACAATACTGTGTTTATGGACTTATAAATGTAAGTTAAGGTTTTAATTAAAATATTTTTAAATATTAATATTTTAATATTATATTATATTTGTTTACAGCTAAATAAAACACTAATTGATTTTAAGTTAAGAATAGGTCAGTCTGAAAACGAGTACAAAATTAAAGAATTTCTCACAATTAACAAAACAAATGTAGAATTTGTTAATTTTAAACCATCACTCGCTTATGTACCAAATAGTCAACAATACACTGGAAAGTATGTAATATTTGTTGAACAAATACCTCGTAATCGGATAGGGTTTCACACAAATAGTCGTTTGTATGAATTTGATAACAACTTAAACGGAAGACCACTTAATGAAAGTAAATGGCAACATCTGAAGGGTCTATCCCTCAAACAATTGGATCCAAGTTTGAAAATCTTAACAATAATAGCACAGGAAAGTTGGCTTTCAAAGGGTGATGGCTTCCTTTTGGAGCCAATTGATGGCATAATTATAATATTTCAAATAAATCATATTATTAAATATTGTTGGACTCCTGAACAATATCTAAGTAATAATGTAAGTAATTACTGTCAATAAAAATAATATTTTTTTAGAGAAACTATAAATTGTTTATATTTATTTAGTGTCAACCAAATAATTTAAAACTTTTAATTGACTGCACTGATTATATCACAAACAATGAGTGGAAATTCATTAATTATTTTAAAGTTTGTATAAAATCTATACATAACATGAATCGGGAAACTATATATGGATTGTTGGCATCAATTACCACATTTACCATCGTTTGCCAATTATATTGTTTATATCAATATAAAAACGGTACTATAATTTGAACAATACATTATATTCATTAATTTAATTAATATTTAATTATATATATATTTTTAATATTCATAGATATATCTAAAAATGCCAAAAACATATATACTATTTTTTAATAAATGAAATATTTGGGAAAAATGTATATTATAAGGAATTATGCGCTGAGAAACTATTTTATATACAATATTGTCAAATAATCTGTGATAATAGCCAATGGATGGACACACCCTGGTTTTAATGTCAATGATTGGTTGCTTTTATTAAACCGGATTAAAATTACAGCATTCAATAAATATATATTAATTTTTATATTTCTATGCAATAGACAAAAAAAATAGTTATATAATGTCAGGTATTTTTATCAAATTTCAACACTTATTTTATAATATTATACTAATTTTTATGCTATCAATTTTCACTATACTGTAGACATGGAAAATGTACAATATTAAACTAAATAATTTATTAATTTTATCATTTGTAGCTTATAATAATGCAAATCTCATACAAATTATTTCAATATACCATTTGTTAAATTTTTTTTTAATAATAAAAAGAGTTTGACTATCATGTATTATAGCTAAAGTTTGCTAAATTGATATAATATAATGTTATCATATAATACAATACTATTATTATAAGTAAAATGTTTTATAACTTAATTTATAAAATTCTGATAATAAATAATGTATAATTTCATAATCTTAAATATTCAAAAAAATGAAAATGTTGTAAATGCAAAATTTGTAATATATATCATATATATAAATAACTGAAGTTTTTACGTTTTTAAATAAAATTATAAAATTTATGAATAATATTAATTTTTGTTGATATTGTCAAATATTATATATATTTGTGATTTTATTAGAAAAAACATCATTAATTAATATAAATGATAAATGATTTTAAAATGTTTGAATATTAATCAATTCAAATGAATGCAAATATTTTCTTTAAAATATTAATATAAAACAGTCAATAATTAATAAAAATTTATATGCATTTACCTAATTATAAATATTTTAGAAATTTATTATTTTTGTATATTGATTATCTATTATTTTAGTAAAAAATAAAAATAATGATGCTAATGTTGATAATAATTATTTTTATTATAAATATAAGTTTAATAAAGTTAAATATTTTCTATAATTAAATTTAAATAAATGTTAATTATAACAGATGTGTTTATGTAATAAATTTCAACAAAAATGATTAATTCTGTTTACTCATAATTAATGTATGTTTACATTGGGTATCAATTTAAGTAATTTTAAAGTTTTAATTAACTTTACCAACAAATAGTTTGTAAAACAAATTCAGACTCTCTCTCTCTCTCTCTTTCTCTCTCTCTCTCTCTCTCTCTCTCTCTCTCTCTCTCTCTCTTTCACACACATACACATTAAAGACACCAAAATAAAATGAAACAAAAAATTTCTCATTTGACAACTCAGTTGAGAATTATAACATTAGATTATAAACCAAGCATTTAATGACATTTATTAAGACATTTGTTAAATAGCATTATCCGAGACATTAATTCCTGTGATCACAATTGACATCACACTTAAGTAATCATTTAAAAGGATCTAATTTGTTGATAATTACAGTTATAAAAAATAATTTTTCACAAAATGTGAGATAATTCACAAAAAAATGATTTCAATTGATCTAATTATAAGTTATTTTAACTATTTCCGGCTCTTTATAACTTTAAATTATTTCAAAAATTTTGTAATTAAACTTTAGTTTTAACAATAATAATCGTCTAAATTTAGATTTATTTTATAAACAGAAAATTGTAGTTTAAGTATATTTTATCGTAAAAACATTTTTATAGCAAATAATTTCCAAAAAAAATAATAATAAACTAATTTAAATACAATGAGACAATTATCATTATATTTTGAACAAATACGGGGTTTTTGTCTATTTAAATAAAATAAATTAAACAAATGTTTCAAATAAAAACTATTGACTATTTGAAGCTTATATTATATAAATGTCAAAAATATACAAATAAAATTATTATATATATTATTAATATTAATACTTACATATTTTTGTAAAAATAAAATTATTAAATATCAATATACATATATTATTTAATTGTTCATAAAATAAATTGATAAAAATAATGAGTTTATTAAATGATATTTATATTAAAATTAAATAATTATAGCAAAGTTATGAAATAAAGTTTTTTAAAAGAATCACTTAAAACAATTAAAATCACTAAATAATAAGTAATACTGATTTTATTTTTCAAAAATTAAAAAATTAATAAATAACAAAATATTTTATATAAAACATAATCATTTAAAACACTTGAAAACAATAAAATATATATTTTTTGATGAAAAAAGAGAAAAATCTTGATTTTAAATGAATGTCAGACACGGAATGAGCCGATCATTGGAGGCTTGATTTGGGTGACGATATGTCCACTGTATGCCATGCGCTCATCCATTTACATAACTATCCATTAGTTTTAAGTTTATATATATATTTATATAAGTTTAAGTGAAATAAAGCTATAATTCATTGAATGAATAAAAAAATTTTAAAATTTTACTATTAATTCCAATGCCATTAATCAAATATAGTATACTTATAATATTTTATGAATTTTTCAGTCATATATACAGTGTATACTTATAAACTTTAATTTATATTATTTATTATTCAATAAATGTGTCTTAAAATTCAAAGCCATATGCAGATTTAATTATAAAATTATCGCATAAAAATATAAAACATGTTAAATAGGATTATTTTTACGTATGGTTGAATGAAATTTTAAAATTAATATACAAAATAATAGTAAATTATATAAAAACATTTACTTTTAATAAAACTTTATTATCATTTTTAAAAATCCAAAATACTTTATTTCTTCTTTACTGAAATTTTAGTTTATTTGTTGAGTAAAACTAACTATAAGTGACATAATTCTTACCAAATGAGTGATATCTGATGTATTGGTGGTCTTCTCTCAATAATTGGTATCAATTTTAATGACTCGTATTTTTTCATCGTTGACCATAACGACAGCCGACTCGTTAAGACCGCCACAATATTTACTGCTACTGAACACTGTTAGACATTTGCCTCCCATATGAAAGGCGTAACCATTTGGTATGACTTCGTGGGCGCGGATGACATGACTGAGTTGATTGACGGATAAAAACTTGTCGAGCGCTTCGTCAGAGTAATAGAAAGCTGTTCCTCGTTTAGTGTTCGGTAGGAAACCCGTGAAATTGTTGACACTGTGTCCGTGATGTTGACGTAACACTTCTTGGTAGTCGCGGAACTCCTGACTGGTCACCGGATCGTTCCACAGGATCTGCCACGCAATCTGACTCTCGTTTTCTGGTTCTCGCAGTGGAATCGGTATTGAACTCAATTCATGTAATCTGAGTGCCGATGTGGGTATACCTCCGTGTGCACAGAATATGCTGTCATCAATGACGGCACAGATCGGCATAAAGTCAAAGACTTTATTAAAAGTTTCCCAAAGCTTTTGACCATCGATTGCACCGAACTTTTCGACGCACTCTTTGCTGAATGTAAACGAAGAGTTAACTGATCTCAACTCATGGTTTCCTCGGAGTAGAAAATATTTGTTGGGACACAAAACCTTATGACACAATAGATATGTTATGCATTCAATGCTATAGTCTCCTCTGTCCACGTAATCGCCTAAAAATAAGAAATTGGAGGCAACACATGTCGGTCCCATTTTCCATAGACTGCGCTCGTATATCATGAGGTCGTGTAGATTGCCGTGAATGTCGCCCAACACGAACACTGGTGATGACACATGTATGACACGACTTTCCCTTTGAAATACTGTCACCGCCTCTTCGCACAGTTTTGTCAATTTATCTAAACCTTTGAGTCTTCCTTTTTGATTCGTCCAATTGATAGTATTGTCTCCTGTAGGTCCAGCTCCGGTACGACCAGTTGCGGCCATTCCTCCGCCATTTTGACCAATGTTTTGTCCGCCACCTGTCCTGTCAAAGTTGAATAGCAAACGACTGAATTCCCGCAAAGAATCCAAAATAATGTTAGCATTGGTTTTATCAGTGAAGCACTGGTTGGACATCTTTTTCAGTGTTTTGTTCATACGTTTAATATCCGACTGATTCCTATTTTCTTGCGGCTCAACAATAAACCCACTGATCGATAGGCGCACCGTATGGACAGCTAATGTATAGTTCTTTAGACGACATTTGGGACAACTGCCCACTACTTGTTCCTGTTGTTTAAGTGATGGCGTCTCTTTGAGAGACAACGATTCAAACACTTGTTTGTTGCGAAACTCTTGTAGTGGCGAAATGGACGACCGATACAACTTAGAGGTTCCTCTAATTATTTTCTCTCCGACGGCTTTATAAAACTTTTGTCTTTTGAGACCACCCGACTCGACACCGATTAATTGATACACTTTTTTCAGTTCTTCATCCAATCCTTTTGAATCGGTTTTGTTTTCTGTGAGCCGGATATCAAAAAGCAATTTTATCATCTCTTCGTCAGTCAGACCTTTGGAACAGTTGGTGATCGCATAGTAGAAGTATAAAAAACTGGCTCTAATTTCACCTACTTTTCCTCCATGGATTGCATTCATGTCGAGCGCACACATTCCCAATAGAAGTTCATTGAATGTCACATATGGTTTGTCTCTGGCCATCGACCGAAACAGAGCCCAACTGTCCATTGTATACGACGATTCACTTTTGCCGGGAAGTGACAACTTTGTCATATAGTCTATGAAAGCCTTAAAACCCATTATATTAGACGGCGCGCACTGTTGTAAGTATTGTTCATACAATTTAATTATATCTTTTTCAGTAACGCCGACACATTTGATTAGCTCTTCCTGAGATGTCTGTCCTTTAATCTCTTTTGGCGTATATCTCATGATCTGTTTGAGACTGATTTCGTAAAAATTTTCTTTAATTGGCGATCTGTTCGCTAAGATATCGGCCAATATTGAAGGTTCAGCTCCCCACACATCACAACTGTTTGACACGTTTTGAATTGGCACCCATTGATAGCCGACGGGAGTATCAAAACATTTGGCTGTTTCGGACACGTGTTTCACTTCAGCTTCAAATACAAACAGTTTTACGGATTCATTGTATTGCGGAATAGCAGCCATTGATCCATACATTTGATATCGTTGTTTAATGTCGACACAAGCCTTCAATTTTTTCAAATCATCAGCAATGGGTGCAATCAATTCCTTATAACTGTCACTCCATGTCTGTCCCTTCTTGACCGCTGCCCACGGGAACCATTGACCACATTTCGATGGACTAATTTGTTTCAAAGCCATAGTCATATGTTGGCGACAAATCATTAGAATAGCCACAGTGTTGTGAACGTCCACACCATAACTGATGATAGTTTTACTGTCATCCGCGCCCTCGGGTTGGCTACTATTGGTTGTGGTATACTTTCCACTGGTCTGATCGGTCACTGATATTGTTGATTCAGTTGATGGCTTTCGCGGAGCATTCAAACCGGACTGTCTTTTCTCGTTTCTATCATCTCTGGATTGACTGTCACTACTGTTCTTCATAATTAACTGTTTGATGGATTGATATATTTAGTGGTCTTCACTGTCTGTGATTATAAGGGGAATCACTTGAGTTTTGAGATCAGTTTTCGACTATTTGATAATTTTTCAGTTTAAAAAAACAATTAAAATTTTTAATTTTAAGCTTTTAGATGAATTTTCACGCAACTTAACAATGGATGTAATTAAAAATTATTTGATAATATCATTAGCTCGCAGTACTTTAATTCACACTTTAAAACAATTATTTTTCATTATTATTAAATGTTAAATAAAACAGTTATTTACTGAACCACTAAAACCGTTATAAATATTTTAGAAACTAACAAAATATTATTTTAATTAAAGTCTAATATTATAAGTGTTTGCCTTAAACTGTGTTTTATACTTAGTTTGTCTTTTTTTGGTCATAAATCAAATATTTCAATTGATACCACAAAATAATTTATAAGCACTGGTATGTCGAGACACGAAGCAGTTATAATGGCAGCCGAGGCCAACAAGAAAGCCGAGTCAGGTCACTACTACGCGGCCATTGAACTATACTCGCGGGCCATCGATTTATATCCATTTGATTACCGATTTTATTTGAATCGCGCCTATTGTTATGAAAAGATAGATCTCTTTCATTTGGCGTTTACCGACTCAGAGGAGGCCATCAAACAGCAGCCAAATATCGAGAAGTGTTACTTTCGAAAGGCTCGGGCATTGACTGGACTTCGAGAGTATCAGAGAGCAGAGGAAACATATAAAATGGTATTAAAAACAAACCCCAATTGTCCGGAAACAAGACGAGACTTAATACAAGTTCGTTGTGAAGCACTACAGGATATGGGCTTTGATCGAGAAATGGCCATCAAATCAGCGATGACTTCAGACTCAATTCGTGAAGCCATTGACCAACTACTGGCCACCGCTGCAACTAATGAAGACGTCTATAACAATGCCAATCAATTACCAGTTGATAACTATGTTGACGCAAACACTGCCAATAATAACGGTTACACTTCGGATTTGACCGCCGATGATGACAACAGTGATGACAATAACGACACTTTTCCCAATCTAACGAGTATTGGCGGAGAGGATTTGACCACTCAATATGAACCGGGTTTTCGATATGCAGACAAAGCCCGTAAATGGGCTCAAGTGGTTGAATCGATACCAACACAATCATCGGATATTCCGCCGCAAAAAGCGAAGACAAACTTAGAAATCAACGATTACTTAAAGCCAACGAACCAAATGACAGCTCCGGTGGTCTTGAGATCCGACGATAGACTACATAAGCCGACAAACATTTGGAATTATAACGGACTGAGAGTAGAGAACGTGATCGCAGACTACAAGAAAGCACTTCTCAAGAGATTCAGTGTCTACGGCAAAGTCAAATCACTGGAACCGATGCGCAATTCGCGGACCACTATTTGGGTATACTATGACAATCCTGTGTCGCCCGTGGAGGCCATCGCCGGTTTACAAGGTGTCGCTTTGGCCGACATTTGTTGCTATCAAAGGGGCGAACCGTTGCCAATTCGGCTGTACTTTGCGCCGACCAATGACCAGCCGGAGCTCAAGTTTTGTCGACCGAAACAACCGGCAGATAATAAGGGTGAGTGTTATTACTGGCGGACAACTAACTGTAGTCTCGATGACAAGTGTCAGCTCTTACACATCGACGCCAATAAACACATCGACGCTCAGGTTTGGATGAAAACCAGAGATTCAAAGGCTGTCTAAATAAATGATAAAAAAACAACTATTCCTCAAAACCTAACCGTTTGAAAACTCATTTTATTTTCTCACTAATTAATTGGTTAAACAAAACTAATTCATAATTTTATTATTATTATTATTTTTCTCAATGAATTCATTTATTTATTAATAATTTTTTTTAATTATAAAAATATCATATAATTTATTTTAAGAAAAAAATACCATATTTTATATCTTAACTTTGATATCATATTTTATGTATAAACTTTAATTTTCTTTAAAAAAATATAAATATATGTTTATATAATTATAAAAAAAATATAAATGAATTGAAATTTGTTTTTAATAATTTGTAATATAATTTAGATTTAACTTTAAAAATGTAGTTAATTTGCAAATTATTAATTAATTACATTCACACCTATAGATGGCATAACTATTTAGATCAATACACTAAACAATATCAAACAAACAGTGCTAACTATAGTACTGATAACAGTTGATAGATAACACATTTATCTAACACTCGTTAACAATAATAACAACAACAACAACATGAGTGCCAATAGTTTTGTTGTTATCAATGAAATGTTGATAAAAGTTATTATTTAATGATTTATTTATTAATTACAATAAAAACAAATTGATTGACTAAATGATGCAAACGTTAAGACAACACTTTACACGCGATATTCAGCACACGTGCACTAAAAGTACGTACAAAGTAATGATAGTATAGTTAAGTTTCAAAATGTCGTCCAATCACTTGAATTGATCCAATTGTTTTCAAACCATTATCACCGAAATCGGCGCTAATTTATAAACAAAAAGTATTGAATTAAAAAACTTTTACAACAAATATAACTATTAATTGTTTGGTTGTGACTATCGATTGTGTCGGCAATCGCCGACCGCACGGATAATGAGTCGGCGGACGAAAAAAGAGTGGCAATTAGTGATACGGGTCTACAAACAACTAGAAGTGATCTACAAAAATGGTATCCGACGGGTGACGCCAGTGTTTATACGGCCAGTAAATCATGTCTACTATTCGGGCAAAACGGTACCTAAAATGGTATGCACTGACCAAACGTATTGTAAGTTTATCCGCGAAACACAACAAAAAATCAATGAAGACTATTATGAAGTGTTTGGTATGACTTCTCTTCGGCGACAACTGACAACAACCTGTGAAAAACATGAGACCAGCGATGTTGACTCCGACGGTAATGATGACCACCAACTAGTGATTGAAGACATTAAACCTAATATTAATAATTTGGATAAACAATTGACTTCTGAAAGACAAAACCAGTCCATTGATGAACTAGAAGTCATAGATCTCGTCTCGGATTCCGATGACGACAACGACGAAAGAAATGAAGACAACGGCGATGACAACAGTATTATTTTGGATATACCTGAAGATAATCAAACAATTATTAACAAAAATAGTCGACAAGTTTGCCGATCAAAACCAGTCTCGTCGTCGACAACAACAACGACATCCAACACATCTTCAGTTTCGACCGACAAACGAACGGCCACTAAGAGGAAGGCTTATAATACACATCAATTAGACTCACAATTAGACATCAATTCACATAAAAAGAAGAAAAAGAAACGAAAAAAGAGATACAGTTAGTCATAGTATTGATTATTGTTTAACAAATTGTTTTTTTGTCGATTATATTTGTAATGGTTTTTAATATTATTTTTACAGTATATTCTTATTAATTATATATTTATTAATATTATTGTAGTTTTTAAATCATTAACATTTTTAAGTATATTACCGGTAATATCATATTTTTCATTTTACATTATATCAAAATCATTTTTTTAAAATTAAACCATAAATTAAACCCATGTCTAATTATTTTTATAAAACTATTTATATATATTTGATTTATGGTATGGTATAAATAAAGATAAATTTTAATATGTTATTTTTTGAGTTATAAAATAAGTTAAATTAGTAAAAATATTTAGATTTAATGAATATGCTCATTCATATACAAATAATTGATCCAAATTATAAAATAGTATAAATTAGTTTTAGTATTATTTATGAAATTATATAGTGATTGAATGTAAAAATTAAATTTAACAACTTTTTTTGAGTAATTTTTTAAAGTAATAAAATTTTATTATAAATTAAAAATTTTATGTAACAATTAGTATAAATCACATTACCGGACAAATGGCTGGTCCATCAACTGGTCAGGTAGTATCTGATGAAGAAAGACATCTTCTCAGTCAAAATGGCTATGATATTGGTCCAACACTCGGTTCCGGTAGAATGGGTGTAGTTTACAAGGGTGTGTGTAATGACAGAGCCTATAAATTTTATCCCAATCAAGGTCTGGAACCGGTAGTCAACGCCCGTACTTTTACTGACAACGAAAACAATGTTTATATTGAGAGATCACTTTCTGGCAAACTATGTGCCATAAAGCGTCTCAAAGAGCCGATGTCGCGCTCCGGTATGGATGAGGCACAACATCTGGTGCTATTAAATCATCCAAATATTGTCGAGTTCTACACAACGTTGACTTTGATGGGACACCAGTATATAGTTCTCGAGTATCTCAACGGCGGATCACTGGCAGACTGTTTGCGCGAAATGCAGCGCAAGAATCGCCGGTTTGTCGATTGGCAGGTGAGCTCAATATACCGACAGCTGCTCTTTGGGTTACAGTTTGCTCATCAAAACAATATTATACATAAGGATCTACAGTTTGGTAACATTATGTTTCATATACCAGATTCACGACAACCCGATCGACGAGTGGTCAAACTTGTAGACTTTGGCGCCGCAGAAGAGAGTACAACCAAAACTCGTGGCAGAGGTGTCACCGAAACCAGTGATATCTGGCGTCTGGCGCCAGCATTTCGGGCAATACTTAATCAGTCAATTATTCGTACGCCGGGAACTGAACAACAGCTAAGAACTATTGTGGCAAAAATGGATGAGAAAAGGTATGTAAACATTGAACAAGTGTTGACTGAGTTGCAACCAGTGTTGGATCAAATGCCACCCGAGCCCACACAGGAAACAGGTCTTACCCGTGCAAGTGTTATGGAAAGACTATTATATAGATTTCATAGACAACAACGACAACAAAAATGAATAAATTATTATTATTATTATTATTTAATATATTAATTATGATTATAAGCCGTCCACATCACCACCTTTTCTAAAGTCAGAATTAGCGTAAAACAAATTATTATATCTATTAATAGCCATAACTATAGCACCCCTTTCTTGTCCCAAATCTTCAGTCTTATGACCTAATCTTTTGAGTCCTTCTAAGATATCTTTAGGAAAGTTGCTCTCATAGATGATCTTATTTGGCCATAACTGATGATGAAGTCGTGGCCAATCAATAGCCTGTTTGATTGTTTCATTCATCCACAGATGTCTGATTGCAACGACTGCCACTCCAGTTATTATTTTGGTGCCACCGCTCGCACCGATAATAAGTCGTACGTTACCCGTCGGTTCAACAAATATTGACGGACACATTGAACTGAGAGGACGTTTGTATGGCTGAATAAGGTTGTGGTCAGACGGCGGCACACCATAAGTATTGGTAAAATTGGAGCTGAAATCATCCATTTCGTCGTTTAACACTAAACCGGTCCGTCTGGACAACACTTTACTGCCAAAGCTATCGTAAAAAATAGTTATTAATGAATATCTAATAAATAAAAAAAACTAAATGTTAATCACGTACTACATATTAACAGTGGCCGATATAGCGACCGCATTGCCGTATTTGTCGATAACTGACACGTGAGACGTGCCGTGATCTTCACTCATGAAAATGCGCGGACCGTAATGTTTGGAGTCGTTATATGTTTGGCGATCGTCTATATCATTGTGTACCCGATCGATAAAGTAAGGCGACGACAGGTTATGCATAAAAGCCTCCATATCCTCGAAGTTGTCGTCACCTAAAAACATACGGCACGAAAACGTGTACTTAAATGTTTCCATCAAACGATGGTAAAAAAGTATTGATGTATTTAGCGATTTGAATGCATTGGGATAAAGATCGTCAAAGTTTTCCATAACTTTCATAATAAATGATAATAGGATACCAGTGCCCGGTAATGGCATTGTATGGAGTGTCAGATTTTCTCTCTTGAATTGAGTTTTGATAACATCTTTTGTCGTATCGATTCTGTAATCCCTAAAGTCATCTAATGTTATGATTTCTGAGTGAAACAAATTACATAATTATTATTATTAACTATTAATTAAATTTTTAAAAATGTAATACCATTTTCAGGCCAATCATTTGTGGCATCTTTGATGTCGTCAATGATATCTTGAGCCATACTGTTCTCGTAAAACAGTTTTAATGGATCTCTAGATTTTGCTAACTTTTCCAACGTTTTTGCTAATGTTGTTTGTATTAAAGTTTCATTTTCTTTAATTACTTGACCTGTTTTTTTGTTAAGATATATTTCACTGAATAATATAAAAATGTTTTACAATTATTTAAAACTATTTTTTAATTTAATTATAAGTACTATTTAATTATATATAATTATATATACAGACCCAAAAGCTGTATGATTTTTTATATATCCCTCATTGAGTTTGATAGCGTAAGCCATATGTTCACTAACTTTGAATCCATGTTTGGCATATTTGATGGCACCGACAAATAGCCTATTCCATGATAATCTACCCGATTTTTGATGTAGTTCCCAGTAACCGGCCAATGCTCCTGGCACTGCTATTGATAATGGTCCAGTTTGAGACATTGTCGAGTTTTTATACATGTTTTTGGTGGCAGCTCTGGGAGCTTCCTCTCGAGCATCTATACTATACGATTGCTGTGTGGATCGATTATAAAAGACTATAACTCCTCCGCCTCCCAAACCCATTGATTCGGGAATCACTACACCCATACATAGAGAAACTGCTATTACTATATCAGCAGCCGTACCGTTTAGATCCATAATTTCTCTATAAATTAATTATCTTTAGATTAATTTAGAAATTTTTTGATATTAATTGCATTACTTTCCAACTGAAGCACAATCGGCGGCATCGGTAGAAACGGCCGACTCTTTATAGACACCCAATCGAGACTTTGATATAAATGTGTCGTTAAATTGGTTTGTTTTAGTCAACGAAATCTCAATTTGTGTTATTAATAAATAAATAACTAATAAAATTAGATTTGACATTTTTAATTGTGATATTTAAATTATAATAAATATTAATATAAATATTTTTTATATTAGATACCAAAATTTATGTTAGTTAAAATTATTATTTTATATTAGTTAGGCTTTATATTATTAAAATTGTAACACTGTATTAAAATAAATTAATTAAAAAAGTTTTATAAAATTATTTCAAAAAATAAAACATCTAATTTATAAAGATAGTTAAGTTAAGATAATACAATACATTTGGTATTATTATGAGAAATATTAGATAAAATTTTGAAATAAATAAACAATTTTTGCTGATATGATTAAAACTCAACTAAAAATGGTAAATCATTATTAATTGAAAAACAATTAATTATAGCTTTTATTTTATTTTAATCACATGATTACAGTAAAAATTATGTCAATGTAATTATTTATTATAATAATATAATACAATATAGTATTGAATATACTATATTATAATAATATTAAATTCAACCATGTCATCTTCAAATGTTTCATATTACTAAATTATTTATATTATTTATACATTGTAACTATTAAATATACACATAATAATAACATGATAATCTTAATCTATAAGTAATGGTAACAATAAAATTTATCATTATTTTTATACTAATGTTTGATATTATTGTATTTATAGTCATATTATAAAATTATATTATTAACTATAATTTGCATTCATTTACCAAATATATGATTGAACGGAATGACTGGAAATTATATGAGACACAGTATTAGTCGACTCTTTAATATTTAAGACAATGTCATCGTTGCCAGCATTGAGTGCCACGAGTACTGTCCTGTTGTCAGGTCTGACCAAAGTTACGACAACAAAATTGTCAACTGATTTATCAATTGTATGTTCAATACGTATGGATTCGGGTGATATAAATTTGCTAAAGTGTCCCAAAGCATAAAACGATGGTTGTTTGTATGCCACACCTATTTTGCTGTCTATATTTATAGTGCCTCCATAACCCTGTTTGTCATTCCACCTGGGACCACCATCCATGTCCAATGCCAGGTTCCATTCAACCCAACCGTTCACATAATTATTGAGAGACTATTAAATATAAAGCAAATAAAGATTTAACAATTTTTTTATTACACTAATACCGACTCTAATGATATCATTGGCATATCTTTCTGCGTGATCCCAACGGCCCAAACTCGGACCATCCAAATGACAGGCCTCAGTATTTAGCAAAAAATAATTTTTGCCATATTTTCTATAAAGATCGCCAATGATAAACTCGGGAAAGCCATTCGGGTATTTTAGATTAGCGTACCAATGATATCCTATACCCGAAACATATTTAGCCGCTTTAGTGTCACTCAATATTGTTGATACAAAGTCTTGTATGTGATCGCTGTCGTCGTCGTAAATCATTAATTGAAAACCACTGTCTTTGCCATAACCAGCCGTTTCAAGAGTCGGACCTAAATTAAGTTTTACAAAATCCCTTTCATTTTGTGCCGTTAGGTTTAAACAGTTAAACGGATGCTTAGGGTTAGTTGAGCCCTGAATTGGTTCATTTTCGACTGTAATTCCCCATAAATGAATGTCATGCTCTTTATATGCTTCTAAAAATCTATTTAATTTAATTTTCATCAAAGTTTAAATTAAACAATTAAATTAATTATTTTTTATCACTGTATTTACTTAACAATATATTTGGCAAATGACTGATAGTATTGTCCGCCGACATCACCTCTAAGAGATCCGCTTTCGTTAAACTTATGGTTAGTTTTCATCCAAGAAGGCGGACTCCACGGACTACCAAGCAATTTGAGTTTATATGGACTAACAGATAGGGCTCTCTTAATAAACGGTATCTGAAATAAATAGCAATATTTTAGTATAAAGTGATTGTTATTGAAAAATCCAAACCTTGAATTCAATGTCATCTTTTTGTAGAGCAAAGTGTTTAAGCTCTAGATCTTCGTCGGTGTCATCATAACTATACGGACGATCCGAGTAGTCGGTGCCGGCTATCGGTATGCGACCAATTGAATACTCAATACCATCATCGGAGAAGTAGCTGTCAATTATTAGATTAGCTAATGATTTGTTGACACTTTTAAACAACTGTCCCGTACTGTCAGTAAAGGCTGCACCGAAACCAATGATTGACTGGTATTTAATAGTTTTGTTGATTGTAATGTTAACAGTGTTTAGTGATCCAAACTTAAGGCCAATACTATTAAACTTAAGTTCTGATTGTTTAAACCGATCGCCAATTTTATTACTCTCGAAGACGTTTACAAAACCGTGTTTTGGTGTCTGCAGTGGCGGGAAGTCATCACAATATGTTGAGTTACAGACACATACTGTGTCGGCATTTGGCACCCGCTCTACAATACATTCCCGACGAGCGCTCACAACTAAAATTAAATGAAAAATAAATTAAACATTTATATTAAAAAACAATAATTTTTAATTAAATAAATTACCATAAAATATAATATAGAGATAAATACAAATTAATTGACTAAACATTTTCAAATGTATTAATTTTTTATAATTAAAAATTTTGTATTAAATAAACTCATTAAACAATAGAGAGTTAATTATAAAATCTAAATTTAATCTAAAAATAATAATATGAAATAAATTCATTTATAATTCAATAATTATTTTTTGTATTGTTAATTACTATATAATACAGTCTTTTTGATTATTATTATTATCATTTCATATGATATAAATATTGGAAATTCTCATACTTTGTCAATATATTTATATTATTAATATTATTTAAAAATTGAAAATATATATCTTAGATAAAACTAAATGGGTAATTAAATACAGTATATAAAGTTATATCAAATAATGTAGAATAACCGGACGGAAAATAGTAGTATTTTTAAATAATTTTGAATACAGTACTTAAACTCATTTGTAAAGATTTATTTGTAAATATTAAAAATTTATTATTTACTCAAATTTTTCAAAAAATAATAACTAATAAATAAATTTGTAAGTTAAACTTACGTTTACATTTCTTAATAATTAAGTTAGAGTAAAAATGAGTTAAACTTGCAAATTATTTTTATAATAAGTGATATCAAATTTAAAAATTTTAATAAAATATATTAACAAATGTTTTACAGAATATAATTGTATGCATATATCTAATATAATGTATAATTTGATAAAATTAATTTTATTTCTGTAAATTATTTGTTATTTAGTACAACAGTACCCAAAACATACATACTATAGAAGGAATGGAACAGTTTTTTATGAATCCTAACCGAACCGTAATCGAAGCGAAACTGAAAAATCAGAAAAACTAGAGCCGAAACCGAACCGTAACTAAAATCCACGAACCGAAGGAAACCGAATCGTAATTTAATACATAAATTACGGCACTTTAATTTAAAGTTGATAAAAGGAAACCTTATTTTTATAGAAATATTATTCTATGAAAATATGCTAATAATTAAATTATTAATTAAGTTTTAATTACAATTTTATTTGTTTAATATATAAATATAAATTTTTACTAAAAATATATAAATATCTATATATATATATTATTAAAATTTAATCTAATTATATATAATGTATATTATATAAAGATAAAAATTAAAAAAATAGTAAACTTATATAATAAATAATAATTATAATAATACTAATTAAAGAAAAGGCATATTTAATAATTAATATTATACAGTATTTATTTATTAATATTTTTATATTATATTATTTTAAACTTAAAACGGGTTTAATTTGAAACCATTTTGAATCTAAAATCGTTTTTAAAACAGAAATCAAAACATAGAAACCGCAACCAAATCGGTACTGAAACACACAAACCGAAACACTGGCACTGAAACAATACAAAAACCGTTTCGGTTTTATTCAGTTTTATGAAACCGAACCGTTAGGGTTCATCTCTCTAATACACACTTAATATACTAATAATAATTAAAATAATTATTATTTTAAAGCAATATGGCTTTTATATGATAATACTTTATCTTTAATAAAAAATAAAAAAATATTTAAATAATTATCGTCTCTTATAATGTAAGTTTTATTATTTTATATAACATAATGCTTTTATTATTAAATACATTTAGTATATTGAAATCAATTTGTAAAGTACTCTCAATATAAAAAGTTTTATTTTATTTATTATTAGAAGGTATTTATAATTAATTAATAATAATTTTAATGTAATATCTTTTTCATTTAAATTGACCAGGGTATCGTTAATATAAACTTTTACTAATTACTAAATTTTAATATAACTTATTACTTGTTAACAAATATAATATTTGAAAAAACAAACAATTGTTAATTTTCTATGTAATGATTACCAAAAGTTATAATTATATAACGCTAATGTATAACAAGGGGATTGATTGTTAGTTTGAGAAGTTAGATAAATTGTTAACTCAAACTAAACAATCATTTGCTTATATTTTTAAACATTATATAAATTATTTTATGGTAAAAATTTGATACAAAAAAAATTGTTTGTATTTACTATTAAATCAAATGTTGTATTTATTTAAAAATACTTTTTATTAATTTTTAAGTTAATTAAATTATTATTAAGACCTTCTTTATTAATTGTTTACAATGTTTTTAGAAATTACGAAAAACAAAATTGTTTTTAATTTAATTGACAAAATCCAACCTTATATATATATATATATATATATATATATTTTGATATACTGTACTGTATATCTGTATATACATATATAATATATAGTTTTTGTTGATTTAAGTTAATTTGTTTTTAAATTAAAAGTCAACTTTCATCACTTACTGTACGGTATAATCTAAAATGTATTATTTTTACTACATTTACCTTTTATTTTATTTTTTATTAACTATATTAATGATGATTAGTGTGATGACTGTGTGGTACACTAGTGAATAACTTGCATGCAATCAATTAATCGATAGGAAAAAACATCCAACAAATAACTAATATATATATATYGTATATATAATGCAATGGAAAGCTGAGTAATCAAATTTTGTCAACTAATTGGTACAACTTTGAGGATCACCACCTGCTTGACATCAATGCTATTTATTTTAGAAAAAATTTCCTAAAAAATTCATTTATATTTATTTAGTATTTATTAAATGTCACTAATATTTTTTATTAGAGTTTTTATAATATAGATGTTTAATTAATTATTGACACAAATTAAGGCATATAAAAAAAAGATTAATCCTACACAAAACTTAAATACTACTATTTTCTATTAGTGTAACAGCAACGTGATCTACCTATAAGTTAAGTTGAAGTTAATAACTATTGTTATTTTCATATAAAAAATCGATAAATAGATTAATCAAAATAACTATTTGATATCATTAATGTTGAGTAATAAACTAGAAACTAATATAACCAGCAAATAATGGATAAAATTAAGTGTAGTATAATTAGTTAATACTAATTATCTGAGACAATAAATGAGAACTGATTACCAATGTTGCCAAATGGTCTAAAAATATAATTCAATATTTAATGTATTAATATTAAAATTAATTTATTTATTGAAATAATATATTATTATTATTATATATATAACAGTATATACAGTTGAATATCTGTATATAAACCAGTAGAAGCATAATATCTTTTAGATAGTATACATCCAATAGGTATAATAAAGTTTTTTTTTTTACTAATATTATTAATTGATTTGAAAATATTGAATTAGTAAACCACTAGTGTATAATTGATAGTATTATACAGTATAATATAAATTGCAATATTAGTTTTTCACTCACACACATCACTGGATCCCAATTCAATCAGTGAAAGTGTTTATATTGAAATATAGAAAAAAAAGAAAGAAAGAAAGAGAGAGAGAGAGAGAGAGAGAGAGAGAGAGAGAGAGAGAGAGAGAGAGAGAGATAGAGATAGAGGAGAGAGAGATGGAAAGTAATATAACAGCTCTTATATATCAATAATGTTTTTGCAATACAATGTGAATGCAATATCAATAAAACAGATTGATATTAGATTTCAATGTCTTAACACAAAATCATATGTTGTTTTCATTGACAATATTATTTATTGCTTAATTTAAAGTCAATATTTATTATTATTATTTTAAAAATTATTTAAAAACTAATATACAGATATATAATTAAAATAAATTACAGTATTAAAATTTAAACCTTTATTTCCTAAAATTGATATTTCAATTGAAAACAGCAACAAACTTGAGTATATGATTAAAATTTATCTATTGTGAACTTAAAATAAATTATTTTTTGTCGTTTTATTTATAATTTTAATAATACTAAATATAATTAATGATAGGTTATATTATATAATTTTTACAGTCAATGATTTAATAGTATAAAGTATGCTGTATAGAGTAATATAAAATATTTTATTAAATATAATAATAAAAGTAAGACATTAAGACTCCAGATCTCAGTTAGAGATTTATTATAATAAATGATTTTTTTTGAAAACAAAACGTTTTGAAAATTAAATTAAAAAAAATTATAACACAAATATTATGTTAAAACTTCTGATAATTTATAAAAAATATTGATATTTGAGTATATTTTCATAAATTTTTAGTAAAACAGCACAGTTTGGATATAATATTAATAGTTTTTTTTATTATATTTTAGAGATATTATTAATTTTAATGTATTACTGTATTGCTCTTTAATAAACTTGATCTTTAATGAGTCTTTATACTCTATAATACAGTTACTAAATAATGAAATATTAAGTAAAACACAAATATTATTATTATTATTAATATTTAGTTATAATATTTTCAGATTAAATAAATTTAGACAAAATAATTAGCATATCATTGAATAATTAAATTAATTTTTAGATATATTCATTTACAAAATAACCTTTATTATTAGTAAAATAAATAAATATAATAATTATTCTCATAGATGTTTTTTGTACATTATATTTATTAAAATGAATATTTTTTATCAATGTATTTAAATTATTTATAAAAAATAATCATAATCATAAATAATTAGTTAAATAATCATAAAAATGATCTGTACAATTGGATTAAAAAAATGTTTAAAATTACTTTATTACTAAAACTTTAACTACTTTTACAGATAATTATAGTTTTTAACAATTTAATAGATAATAAATATTATTTTTAATAAAATTACTAAAGTATATTTTAATCTTATGATATTATGACTAACTTATTACGTGTGATAATTGGCTTTAGTTGTTAAACATTAGATAATATTTTCATGTTTTAATGATTATCACTCATTAGATTAAGTTAAAATGTAAATTTATTTACAAAAAATAAATATTAAAAATGTTGGTATTTTTGTTTTATTTTCCATTTTATTCCAACACTTATAAAAATCTGAATCTATTTTATGAGTATAAATGAGACTACAGTAAAATACATGGATTTTTCAAATAAAATATAATAATAGAAATTTAATTTGATTTAATTCAGGGATAAAGTAATGTCACGGTCTACATACGTACATATAATAGTATCTAATATATATATATATATATATATACCTAATAGTTTATATTAGGTTACATGTATTACAAAGGTAAATTTTAGACATGTTACAACACTAATTTTTACTAATATACTATAAGTAGAGTGTTTCCAAAATAAATTTCCAATATTCAAATATGTAATAAAATAAAATGAGCAAAATTATCTATAAGTTTACATGCTAGATATTTAAAATTGTAAAAATAATTTAATTTTCTAAACAATTTTGCGTCACATCAATTAATAATAATTTATTTTATAATCAATAATTTACGGTAATATTAAATATAAATTATTAAATGTGTTTGTATTATTTTTATATTTAATGTCAAATTATTATTTTATGTTTTGGATAGATATACTGTATTATTTATTACGTAATATCTCAGTGTATTAAAATATGGTAATATCTTTTTTAGGATAACTCTAATAATAAAATAATCTATTCAATAGATTAAGATAGAGTATAGCAAATATTATCACTAATTTGATTTATACTGTACTCTAAAATTATTATTAGTTATCATTATTTTCACTACATTGTGATACCTAATCCCAGTGCTTAAACTAGATGTTTACTATTTAATTCAAAAACACATGAACACATACAGTCAATAACATCTAATTTAGTTATAATTTATACAAATTACAAGAAAATTCTCTTATATTTCTACTTTATTATGTGAACTACTAATACAATGCATTACAATAATAATAATAATAACAAGCAATAGTAGAAAGCAGCGCATGTTTATATCAATACTATCGTTAGATGCACCGGTAGTTTTTACACTAGAGATTCAATAGTTTAACAACTATTAGGCAAATACTGTGAGACAAACAAATACACAGACACTGTGTGACAACTCTATCAAGAGATAAGTTATCTCATATGTTATATGAAAAATGTTACAATTTATTCAATTACACAACAAAAACAGATTCATAGGTAAGTCTAAATTCATAATTTTAATTTGTTATTATTATAATATCATATTAAAATACTAACTTTATTTTGTTTATGTGGGAGAGATAGAGAAAGAAAGAAAGAAAGAAAAGAGAGAGAGAGAGAGAGAGAGAGAGAGAGAGAGAGAGAGAGAGAGAGAAGTATAAATTATAATGATTAACAAAAAATATCTATTAATAAGATGTTAATAAAAAAAGACTTATTGTTAGCCATCTATTGAAGGCTTCAATTGCTTCGCCTACTAATCATAACACTTGTGAATGAGTTATTGAAAACTAATTCAAAGGAAATTCATGTATTTTTACTCTTAGAAAACGCTGTTATTTAAAGGCATTGTTATATTACTCATTGATTGTCACGTTTTTTTAGTATTAATTGAAACCGGATTTTAAATATTTTGTTATAACTGATTAAAGAGATATAATTTGTGAGCAATGGTTTGAACAACAAAATCAAAGTTAATATTTTTATGATATAAAAGTAGTTTTTTATTTATTTTTTGGTTTTTTCATTTGTTAATTTATATGAAATTTTTAACGAGTTATAAATATTAAGAATAGAAATGTATTTTATTTATTAACTAACAAATAAAAATCTATTCAAACAATGTATATTAATGTTAGCAAACTTTAATAATTTTTGTCAACAAACTTTTAAATCTAAAAAATAAAAATATCAATACTATAGTCATTGATTAACAATTATGTGCTTTTTGAATATTATATTATATGTAAGATACTAATAATAAATAAATAATATTTAATTTATTAAAACAAATGTTAACGGAATGTATTATATAATTTATTTTTCTATTTAAATTTATTTGGTATACAAATATACTAATAACTTAAGTGAATATAAATTATTTATTGTAATAGTTTAAAGCATACTATATATAATAATAAATATTTATACAAATATACAGATAAAAAATAAATTTGTTTTTATTATAATAATTAATTTATTTGAATGCTTACATTAAAAGTAAATTCAATTGTATTAATTGACATTTAATGTTTAATTCTTGGAATAAAAGAAATTCAATATAAATATAATAAAAAATATTATAAAAATAAAAATACTGATAAAGCAAATAAAAACATTTCATACAGATTTCTATATACAATTGAATTTATATATTTATTATATTACATATATATAAGTGAATTTAAATTAAAAATTAATTTTTTATTTACTATATATATATATAAACCTGTCTCTAAAGTAGTGAGAGTGGTTTTTTAGCAAAAATATTTTGAAGGATATAATATTATGAAGGAATACCTAGGTCAAAATGATTTTTTTGCAACTGGTTTATTACTATTTATATCAATGTAAATATATATTAAGTTTTTATGTATTGTTGCACCGGTATGCAGGCTCAGTGAGGTTCAATATCTCAAAAAACTAAAATAAGTACTTAAATACTAATAAATAACGAAATAAATTAAATAAAATATAATTAGATACGTGTTTCAGAATTTTACTAAAATTATCTAGTTGACTTGCAAAATTAATAAAAACATGATAATTTGTAAATTTCAAAATAAAAAAAAATAAAATGGCTATGATTGTTATGAAAATATCTAATTTATAATAAATCATTTATTAAAAATAATTTTTAGTAAAATAAAATTCTCCATTATATTTTTATAATGTATATTATCTATTGTTTGACCACAACGTAGAGGAGGAATAGGAGGTACCGGTAGTTATGCGTGGGTCGGTATGAGACCTACAACCGATTATAAAACAATAATTAACTCTTTCATAAAAAATTTTGCTAAAAAACTTGTCTCATTACTTATGATAAAGATTTTATATCATTTATATAAAAACTTATATAATATTTCTGTAAAACCGATGTAACAGTGAATTTATTAAATTATTTTATTGAAGTGATTTTGTTTTTATATAAATATTTTTGGCGACAAAATATTGTCAATAAATTAGATTTATATATTTATTTCGACCATCAAATCACATGAAATTCAATACTTGAAAATGTTTTTCAATAATAAAAATAATATTTAAAATCAAAATTTAATTCAATTCTTTATGTTTGTATTCAATTACCTAACTATAGATTTTCAACATAAAAAAAATTAAAATTAATATAAGGTTTGCAGCACTTTTGCTAAATCAAATGTCTAATATTACAAATACGTTAAATGATTAAATTGTTAAACCTTTATATATAAATGAAAAAAATAATACTTTCATTATTTTTATAATTTAAGAATTTTACAAATTATTAATTTGATAAACAATTAAATAAAATGAAAATGTTTAAATAAATATTTACCAATTATATAATAAATAAATTATGTTTCATAAACAATTTTTATTTATCATAAAAATCAACAAAAATAAATTATTATAATTTTGGAATTACAAGAATTTAATTTACAATATTCTTGTTTTTACAAAAATATATAATTTTTTATTGAAATTAATAATATATAAAAAATAAATTTTAAAACTGTTTAATTAAGTAATTAATTTTAATAAAAAAAATTACTATTAGTAGTGTATTATATTATTATTTTCATAAAAATAACATACTATACAATAAATATAATGATTAATAGTTTTGTAAATATTAGGTATCATATTATGTTTACGTAAACTTAATTGTTAGTTTCACATAAAGTTAATAATATACATAACCGGTATTATAATAATATACACATTTTGTATGCATATAATGTTTATTAAATGAGTTTATTGATACAATAGAGTCTATTATTATGATTAAAATTATTGGTTTTATATGATAAAATAATTATCAGTTACCATGGTTATTTAAATAAAGTGTACAGTATATTTATGATTATTTTTTTATCATTTCTAATAATTATTATTATCAGTAAATTCAATATATTTTAATTTTACTTGAAACAAATTAATTTAAACAAATAGTTTAATTAATTAATTTTGTAATAGTAAACTAATATTTATTAAAACCATATTTATTAAATAAAACAATACATATTTAATTTTGTGTGCTATAAATAATATTATACTAAATATTAATAGAAGTAAATAACAATCTAAGTAATAAAAAAAATAAATTGAATATTGTTTGGTTTAAATGTTTACTATGATAGTATAATATACGATTTTTTAATCATTATTAATAATCACATTTTTATTAATTATCTAGATTATAAATTTAAAAAATAAATGTAAAACTAAATAAAATATTTCATGTTTTTTTAAATATTGTTTATTGTTATTGTTTTAAAAATATTTTATTAAAAGTATAAAAGTTTACTTAAACACATTTTACATATATGTACATATTAAATACAAATATGATAATAATATATTTTTTATTTACTAATATGTAGGATAGAAATGTCAATATTTTAAAACTATTTAATAATATTTAATCATTTTAAATTGTTTGCTAAAGCGTATTAAAATAAATTTTTATGCTACGATATCTTTATAAAATTTTTATTATTATTACTATATTTGTTTGTTTATATTGTTTTATTTACCAAATAAAAAATAAAAATAAATTATAGTGAATAACAATTATACTGTTGTTTTGATATGATAGTCATAAATAATAGTAATGTTATAATACAATACATTGTATAATTCATAGATGTTTTATATGATATATGATATATATTTGTTACACAATATACAGTATGTTTATAACCGTAAACTACACACTCATATATTATATTTTTATTATTGTTTTTGTTTATTATACCAATGCAAATATAAAATTAGATAATTAAAATAATAATTATAAATATAAAAAAATTGTTTATGATAAATATGATAAAATTCTATTATATAAAAATGTATAAAATTTATTAATTAACATTATTAGTTGCATCTACTATTATTTTATATATTATATAATTGCATACTAATTTTCAATTAATTGACAAATTAATCATAAATATATCTATTAGTCTAACAAATTGTTGGATTCAATAAAAATAATGATAAAAACAAAAATATCTGATAGATAAACTGTAAATGCAAATAATCATTTAAATATAAGTAATGTCACGCATACAAAAAAATATACTCTATTTAAACTGTAGATAATATCATATTTAAAATACATTCATTGTATTAATATTATACAGTATTTAATTTATATTATGAATTTTAATTATAACATTATGTATTTCATTATATGTTGTTATTACTCAATTATTTTAACAATAGTAAAATCATTATTTCTACTCAATTATAATATTGGCTATAATTGTGACAATTTTACAAAAATAATTATAAAACAATAATTATTTAATGGCTACTTTTTATTGCAAAATTTGTAGAATACTTTGCCAATTAATTAATATTAATATTTAAAATTATGATTAAAATTGTTTTAGCAATTATTAAATACTTATTGTTAACAATTTTTAGTTACTATTATGTGTATAAAATACAATATTGAATACTGTAATCTGACAAAACATATTAAAAAATTCATTGACTATAAGCTAATTGTTGTACTGTTTGGTCATTTGCATAAAATATTAATTTCAATGTTAATACCACTAAATATTTATATCGTTTTTAACGTTTACTTCTAATACAGAATAAATATACACATATTTTATATAATGTAATGTATATTCACATAAAATTATATTTTTATATATTTTATGACAATAAATGAATTTGAATAATAAAATAAAGTTATAATTTAAACTAAGTTTATATTAAGAATATCTTTGTAATCTAAATCAAAAATTAATTGTTTTGAACTTTAAAATTCTAAAACTTTTGATAAAATATATAATAAACTAAAGATAAAATGTTTTGATATTTTAAATTAGTACTTTTGATTAAAAAAATATATAATTATTTTTAGTTACTCTTATAAGTTTTAATGATCTTTATTTAATGATTTATAACTATTGTTTTTATTGTTATAAAAATTATTGTGAAATCTCCTTTTGAAATTTTTATTATTCATACGATACAATATATTAATTTTTTGTATATATTTTAATATTTTAATTTATAAGAATATAGTTAAAGTAAAACTAATATAGAATATATGTTTTTTGTTTAAAATGTCAATAAATATTTTTAAAATGTTAATAGTTTTATTAATCTCATAAATATTACTGTCTAACTGATTAATTTGCAAATAAGTAGTAATCAAAACATTTCTAGTATATAAAAACATTTTTTATGTCAACTTATAATTTACTTTTAAGTGAGAAAACTTTCAAAGATTCTTCATATAAACATAACTCTAAATTTATATACTATTGCAGAGTTAAACTTTTAAATAATGATATAATACTGTATATCATAAAATATTTCATACTAATGATGATACAGCTTGTCTTTTGGGAACGTAGCACAAGGAAAACTAGACGTAATTTATGAAAATAAAAAATTTATTTTTTAAATATAGTCACCTCCTAATTCGATGCATAGCTCCATTCGGGATCTCCACATCTCGAAAGCTTTTTTATAGCGATCTTCAGAAATGGAGTGAAAATACTCCATCACCGCGCAGTCCAACTCTTCCTCTGTCTTAAATGCTTGTCCGCGGAGAAAATGCTTCAGACCACTAAACAACCAAAAGTCACACATTGCAAGGTCGGGGGAATATGGCGGGTGCGGTACAGTCTTGACATTATTTTTGGCCAAAAACTCTTGAGTCAGTTTTGCAGTATGAACTCGGCTGTTGTCGTGGTGCATTCCTTTTTTTGCAGATCCCTCAATGACTTTAGGAAGACATTGTGTGGTGTACCACAAAGCCGTGGCTGTCTTCTGTCCGCATAACTTTACCGCGGCCACCAAACCCGCCGTATTGAAAAATACGGCGTACATAACTTTTCCAATAGTTTTATCACGTTTGACAATATCGGGCGGTACCTCATCTTCAAACACAAATATCTTCGCTTCACGTGACAATTTTGGCTCATAATAGTGAACATATGTTTCATCACCTGTAGTGATCTTATCAATTAAAACATGTCCCTTATTCTTCCACATCTTTAGATTTTCTCGGCAAATGTTCACACGTTGTTGTTTTTGTTCATCTGATAGAAAGTGAGGAACAAACCGACATAAACGCTTCCGTACGCCAATCAAATCAGTGCATATTTTTTGAAGTGTTGTGCGATGAATGCCTGACTTTTCCTCTAACTCACGGTATGTGATCCATGGATCTGCTCTTATTATCTTTTCGACAGCGGCCGCATTTTCAGGGGTCGATACAGTAACTTCCGGACCTTTTCTTTCGCCATCTTTGAGTGACTGTACACCGAGTTTGAAATGTCGGATCCATTTGGTGATTGTACTGTAAGCAGGGCTATTATTGCCCAACCTGTCCACCATCCGACGATGAATTTCGTTCGGGTCTTGTGTGGACAAAAACTCATAATAAATTATGACACGTTTGTGTTCCTCCGATAACTCCATTGGTATCACCGAAAAACTTCCGACCAGACCTCTTTAAATGGTTATATCTTATACACGACTAGAGATAATTAGATGAAAATCGCAGGTTAAGGGTTTGATATGTAAACAATCAAAACCACGTGTCAACCAATTTTTTATATTATACCGTTTAGGTGGCGCTATCTTCCCAAAAGACAAGCTGTAGAAATAGATATTGTATTGTTTCATATATTGATAATAGTTTTTTTTAGTTAAATACTGATATATAAAATATACAATATATTGATATATATATAATATTTGACTAATATATTAATATTTTATGTCCAAATCGATAGGTTGGCTAATTTGCATTAACAATTCACATCACGTGTGAGGCAATTATTATCGACCTCTTGGATAATAATTAACTGAGTGAGTAGTAGTAGTAGTAGTAGTAGTATTACTATCAATAGTAATGGTATTGCATGAGAAAAAATTGTCGAAATTGAATTGATATCATATATTCAGAAACATCATTATACTATATTATACTATATTATACTATATTAGACTAATTTAAATTAATTAAATCATTATTTTTTATTATCTGTGATTGCAATTCCAATGTTGAGTTGAATAGTATATTACAACAACAAAAAATATTATATAATTAACGAGTCATATATTTGCATTTATTTTGTTTATCTTGTTTTTAATAACATTTTATGTCTATAAGACATTTCAGTCATATATAGTATACATATATATATTATATATTGTGTGTATATACTGTATTATAAGTGAGACTACAATCGATGAACAACATGTATGTTTGTGTGTGTGTATGTCTATCTGTCCTTTAACTCAACGTATAGATCATATAAAACTTAATTAGTTTGCTATCAGACCTTCCTCTCTGATATCGACTATTTATTTAATATAAACACTGTATGAATGTGTGTAAATCTAGTTTGACTCTGAATAAGACATGAGAGAGAAAGGGAGAGAGCGAGCGATAAGAGAGAGAGAGAGAGAGAGAGAGAGAGAGAGAGAGAGAGAGAGAGAGACGTAAGAAAGTAACGGTGCCTTAAGTCAGAGTAAAAGTTTAGTTTGATTTTTGGTTAACGAATATACGGTAAGCAAACTGTTTCATTAAAATCAAAGTATTCTATAGTATAACAAAAGTTATATTTAATTGATGTTGAAATCAATTGATTAAATAGTTAACTATTTAAACTATTATTGGATTTGAGTATTTGATTACATAATTAGCGAGTTTTTGAAAATAGATTTATTTATTAAGTTTTGGATTATACAACTAAACAAATACATATTTATTATGTGCTTAAAATTAAAATTTCAATAAACATTACAATTTAGATAATATTAATAAAGATCATATTAGCAAATTTTAAAACTATCACATAATATAGAAATATGTAATAATATAATAATAATATGTGAAATATCTACAAACAAGTCACGTAAAGTTATTACAAGCGCTACAAAATTATTATGGATTCACAAATTATTAATGGATTACATAAAATGCAACAAAAAATTCGCATAAAAATTGTTATTTATACAGAATATTCTGTGTCTGGAAAACAAATTTTTGGATTATATGTTATAAATAATAGTTGTCCATTAAAACTATTACGAAAGTATAAATTATTTTACTATAAATAATTTATTTTAATAAATTAAAACAAATATATCATTAAATAGTTAAGTATCTAATTAATCTCAAAATAGATAATACTTTATTAACAATATAAGTATTTTCAAACATTAAAACTATAGTTTAATTTAAAATAAAGTCATTGAGATTTTGTTAAGCTTATAATTAGAACTAATTAGTTAATATATTTTCGATATCCAAAATTGCTAATAATTAAAAATGGTTATATAATAGATTAATTTAAAATTATATTGAATTATAATTAAATATTTTGTAAATTTTACATCAAGTTTAACTGTAAGTTTTACAATATTATAAAACATCAAAATAATATTTTTTAAAAAATATTGTCATTTGCTTTACATTATGTAAATTAATATACTGATAGTAATGATAAAATATTATAAGTTAGTATTGTATACAGTATTTTACTTAATAAAATTTATGTTATCTAAAAATAAGTTACATAAAAGTCATAACAATATAGTTTTAAAAATAGTTTCGCATTTATGATAAAACAAATTTTTTAACTAATTAGATGAACAAATAAGAGCTTTACTTAAAATAATATATTTTATAATAAATAAGAGTTGAGTTAAGCCTAAAGCTAATGTAACAATTGGTCCCATATTATTCATTAATGTAAACATTATTATTTTAGTTACATATAAATTTTTACTCATAATTAATAATACATATTGTAGTTAATACACTATAGTATACATTATATCTACAATATATAACATATGAAGTATTTGTTTCAACGTTTTTTTTAAAGAGTTAGTAATAATTAAACTATTTATGTCTAATAAATTATTTTCTTTGTATTTAATATTTGATAATATCACATAAAAACTTTTTATATGATAAAATTTATTTATCAATTATCATCAATTATATATAATTGACTTAATATATTATCAATATCTAGAAAATCTAATAATAAAATTATGGGTGTGTATATTAGAATTTAGGTATTGTATAAAAATTATTTATTATGATTAATAAATTTAATCATCAGTGTTTCAAATAGTTTATACGATTATAAATTACTATATAATCTATTATTAAATATCAAATAAAATATCAAATAAATTGGTATTATTTATACTGTATATATATATTTGATTAAATTTTCGTATAATACTATTTAAATATATTCCCAAATGTAATACATTGTATTGATATTTGTTGTTTTATACCAATTTCTATCTAATAAAAACATGTGGTTTTTTATTTATACTTTTTTCACTAATAAATAATTTATTAAAATTGAAACGAAAGTATTGTTTTTAGTAAATCATGTTTATTGCATCAAATATATTGTGATAAAATTGTGTTATTTCAAATGTTATCCATTTAGTAATTACCATAACTTTATATATTATATTTCAGTAGACAAAAATTGATATTTAAATTTAGGTCAAACTTTGAAATTTAATATCAATTTTGCAAACATTTGCTATTAAATATTAGTTAATCAGTCAGTCATTGTGATTATGTGAGAAAGTTAGTGTGTATATGAAAATTAAAAAGAAACTGAGTTAGAAATTATTATAATAATTAATAAATAAACCAAAAAATAATTTATAGTTTATACTTATTTATACTTAAATTATCTATTTAATATATGTATACTTATATATTTCATTAACATAATATTATATTACATTAATCAATATTTTGTTAATTAACAATTTATTTTATACGATACAATTTTTAGCATTGGTTTAAATTATTTATAATATACTGTAATATGAGTAGAGTTGTGTAAATAGAAATTTATAGTAAATTTCTCAATAATAAATTTCTTTAGAAATTTTACTTTCTTATTATAAAGTTACTACTTAAAAATTTACTATAGGATTCACATATATGTAGCCATTGTAATACTAATATAACAATACATGAATTATATACAAATTGGATCCCTATATAAAAAATTATAGTTTTGTAAAATTTTATTAATTATTTAATTGTTTTTAGTTTAATATAATAAAAAAAGATTAATTTTTTACATTAATTATTAATTAAAATACTAATAATAATAATATTTAACTATTATTTGTAATCAAAATGTATTGGTAAAAGATAACTAATAATGATAAAACAAAATTAACATTAACATGAAGATCAAATAGACAGAAATTTTCTTTTAGAAACTTTCTAAAAATTTGTCTATTATTTTAGAAATTTCTCTTTTTTGCCATTTACTAAATATGAGTTATATATATATATATTGATCTCAAATATAACCTTGTCCCATGAGCCTCTAAGCAATTTTTATAAAAAAATACTTTTTATAAAAAAGATATAATAAAAAATATAAAATATATTTACCATAAAAGGAACTATTAATTGACAATCTTGTAAAACATATTTCAGTGAAATTTATGATTGATTATTATATGCATTAAAGTGGTCTAACATTATTATTCAATGCAATAAACTTATTACAAACATTTTTTTACAAAAAAGCAAACTCTCATTAGGTATATATTAAAACATTTTTAGCACATATGTTGTGTGTGTTTAACGAGTCAAATGTCGTCTGAAGAAAGACATCAATAATATATTGCAAACCAAAGAAATATTAATTTATTATACTTTATATTTAAGTATTTATATACAAAAAGTATTTATAGTTAAAGACATAAATAGTTGATTTAATATATGAATGGTAATCAACTAATGATATGGATATTTAATATTATTTATATATAAAGATCATATTAATAGAGTTTATGATTTCTGTATTAATTATATGTGTATTAAATATATTATACATATTCTTAAATAAAAATATAATATTATAGTAAAATTTATTATTTATTTAATAATAAAATAAGAACAAAAATTATTATTATGATATTTCAATTATGATAGCTTATAATAATTATATAATAAAAATTATTATAATAAATTAGTTTCTAATTTATATTGAGAAAAATAAAAATAATATCATTATATTATCTATACATTTTAAATAAAATTAATTAACATAATAAATTATATTTAAAAACTCTATACAACATTTAATAGTTAAGTACAGTATATACAGTAAAATACATAAATTTATACAATAATTTGTATTATATGCAAATTTATGAAGCGTTAAATGTGTGTTAAAAATTTATGATACAATACATTGTTCAAATGTGTGTATATATATATATATATTTTTATATTACTTTTAAAATGTTTTAGAAAAAAAAATTTATCCAATATTATTAAATAATTTTCTTGGTGTACAATATTTACATAAATGAAATGCTTATAAACTATTACTACAATAAATGTGTTTAACCCAAGGCATGTAACCCAATATCTTTTTTTGGTTATTTTAAAATCAATTTCTTATTAATAACATAATAGATATTATGTTATTTTATCTTTTTTATGTTTCCTTAAAAAAATCATGAATTGAAAATAAGATTAATAAAAAAATAATTTATTAAAATTTATATGATTTTAAATTTTTAAATAAAATTATACATTATATCATTGTTCATATTGAGATCAAATTACAGTTTGTAATTTAAAAAATAAATAATAATCTTAATATAATATTTTCTACAAAAAAATTGACAACAACTACAACTTAATATTTAAGAAAATATTATTATTTGCTTGTTTTTAAAAAATTTAAATTTAATATTAGATTTTTAGATACAGTATATGTTATATTTTACAGTATAAACATTATATAATATATGATACATTTTTTTATATATAATATTCTGTAAGTATTGTAATATTAAAGTCATTGAAAATCAAAGCAGAATTCTAGAAATCCTTGTAAAATATACTTAAGATTAATAGATGGCATTAACTGTAAAAGTATTATAAATACTTATGATTTATACTTACAGTTATTTTATGATTTGCTTTTTTAGATAGAAAATAAATCAATTTGAGATCAATAAATACTGTAAATAATAAAATATATGTAATAATAAATTTAGTTAATTTTAGTCAAAAAAAGATTGTATTTTTAAAAATTATATCACATATTGTTTTTTGTAATTTTAATTTTAGTTTATTTTTTGTGTAAAATTTAATGTTTAGTATCATTTGAGAATTGAATATAAATTAATGTTTAGTGTCAATCATTGTTTAAAAATCAAACATTGAAACTAATGTTAACTATTTTTTACAATCAAAGTTTGTTACTATTAAAAACATTTGATTAAATAAATTATTTATATATGTAAATAAAAAGCTTGATATAAAATATTTTTATTAAAAATACACTAATTTGTTTTGTTTTAGTTTTTTAAGTATTTAATTTTATTATTTTAGCTTTTGAATAATTTATAAACAAAAGTTCTTTATATAATTTTTATTATACTCAACTTAAATATGTAACATTTATTAATATATAAATTTTAACTTAATATAAATAAAAATTCAAATTTATGTAAAGTAATAAATTTTATCTAAATATAGTAAAACATTATATTTATGATAGATATTTTCAGTATTATGAAATTTATATATTTTTTCTATATATAAAATTTAGTTTTTAAAATTCAAAATTAACTTTAATGATAATACATTTTATTGCAAATGATAAATCAATTTTTTCTTTATACTTTTAATGAATTTCAATAAAATATATGATATATTATCAAATGTCTAAAAGTATTATTAGCATATAATTTAAGACAGATTATAACATAAATTTTTTTATTTAGTAAAATATAGATTAGTTAAAATTTATTGTCATTTTTTATTTTCATTAATATCAATAAATAGAAATTGGTACTAGATCAATTTAGTTGTATTAAATACTTTAATGGATTAGACAACACAAAACAAACATTATTAATTGAAACAATACAATACAATACAATACAAATCAAATAAACTAAATCACACATATACTGTATTATGAAATAAAACAAATAAAATCATATTTTCTGTCATTAAACTTTATTATTGTTTTGTTTAATATATTATTAGTTTTTATTATATTGTATTATTTGTTGAACAAAAATCATTACAACACAAGTGTATTGATATTGAAAATGTTGTAATCATAATAATAGCGATTAAAGTAAAATGATTTATTTGTTAATAATAATATTATACAGTATATARACTCTATATTATTGACATTATGTACTGTACATTACGTCTATCATATAATACTTTAATGTTATGTTATAATTATTAAAATATTTAAAAGATATAGAAATTGATAATTTAATTTAACAAAATTTTTAAATTATATAATAATAATAATAATAATAATAATAAATCGTTAATGGCACCTCATTCAGTTATTAAAACTGGTATTCATTGAAGGCCCGATATATTACTAATATATTACCGATATATTATTTATATTTATTATAAGCTGTATAAAACTTTATGTTATAATATAATAAAATGTATTTTAGTATTCACTCATATCATACAATAATCACTATACAATTATCAATATATATTATCAATTTTGTATCTAAATTAACTACAATTTCTGTTATCAATAATTATATAGATATTTATTTTTTTATTATTGGACATAAATTACACATTTTTTATATATTTAATCCAATTTCCTTAAATTGAGAAAACGTCTATAAAAATCACAACTTTAATATATATCTATCTTTTATACTTTAGTATTAAATTCATTTTTCAATATTTATATATCATATCATATATTATTTCCGGACATAAAATATCGATTGCCTTTAAAATATATAAATCAATAATTATATAATTATTAGATTTATTACTATTACTATTATGAATAATATTTGATATTTTAAAATTTAAAATTTATATTTTGTTAAGACAAAAATTGTTATATASAAAATAGTATAATAATTCTTCATATTTATTTTAAAAAATCACAAACACTTTAATTGATCATTTTATTTAACACCACTATTACTACCTATTATATAACCACTACGTCTATTACTACTACACTACTCTACTTGAATAACAGTAACAATACATTAATGACATTAATTTAATTTATGATATAATATAAACTCTTAACTCTATTTTTAGCCATAAATCTTATTAATGGAATTTTTTGTTGATATATACTATATGAGTATCTACTGTGTGTGTGTATATATATATATATGTATGTGTGTGTGTGTGTGTGTGTGTGTGTGTGTGTGTGTGTGTGTGTGTGTGTGTGTGTGTGTGTGTGTGTGTGTGTGTGTGTGTGTGTGTGTGTGTGTGTGTGTGTGTGTGTGTGTGTGTGTGTGTGTGTGTGTGTGTGTGTGTGTGTGTGTGTGTGTGTGTGATGTATGTGTAAAAAACAAAACAGAAATAGTCACCKCACTTGACTTATTCGTGAAACCGCACAAAAAACAAAATATTGAATTGTATTATATTTTTAATAATAATAAATCACCATGGTCATTTTGATTGATTTTGACCATTAATACCTGTCCATAAGATTTTTAAAATTTATAAAAATATTTTAGGATATATTTTCCGATTCATTACGTTAAAGATATTTTTTTATAAAATTGGATTTTATATTAAATTTTATGATATTTTTAAACAAAATTTTATTATTAATAAATTTCATTTAAAATAATTACAAGTATTGTGTAAATAATATTAAAAATACTAATAAATAAAAATAATATTAATTTTTACATAAATAATAAATCTAATCAAGTAGACATTTTAACAATTATATGACTACAGGGCATTGAATAATATAATATACATATATAATAAAATTACTAAATTTTTTTTTATTAAATTAATGATTAAATATCTTATTTGAAATTTGATTCCTTTATTATATATATTTATATATGCGTGTATCTGTAGATGCATTATATGAATTTAGTTATACAAATATATAGTACTGTATGTACTGTACATATGGTTGACAGGTCTCTTAAAGTATTATACAGGAGATTAAACATTTCAATGCCCTGTTATGTCGGACAAGTAAAATACCAGATTTGTTACTATATTTTATCCAAATTTACTGTACTATTATAACTATAAGCTCAAAATCAATTATTTATTTAGAATAGTAGTTCTATATAAATATAAATTTTATTTATAAACTTTAGAAATAAAATTTACTTATTATAAAGTATTAATTTATTACATTTAATATTATGTTAGTTTCAAAATATATGATTAATAATATACTAATATTAATACTATGCGTAGTACCATAGGGCGGAATAAAAGCAATATAAAGGTACTTTTAGACAAAATTTTATCAAATAAAATATCACACAAAAAATCATAAAAATTTTAGATTTAAATATAAGTATTTAGAAAAGGCTGCAAAAAATTACATAAAAATATACTATCAGTCACATGATATTTGCATTAAAATTTTATATTGATTTGTGTAGTAAAAAATTAATGAAATTAGATTATCTTTATGTAGTCTTATTTTATGATTATAAGTAAATGTATTTAACACATATAGGTGTTAATTTCGGCCTATAATGCGTGTAATGTCTGACAATACATGGTCTGACACAACAACTCAGGTAATTGTGTTTGAATGCCTGATTCTCCGCCACGTTATGTCTCATCTGACAGCAGTAACTGTTTTATACATTTTGTTACTAATGTATATTTTATGGAAAATAAGCTTATTATATAAAGTAAGTTAAAATATGCATCAAATATATTGTATATTATTATATAAGTACCATATTTTCTTCCATATAATAATAATAATAATAATATATTTGTGTCACATATAAGACAGTGTCTCAAATGTATATATCATTCTTCAAGGATTTTTATCAAATGCCAAAAATATATCGAACTATAAATAAAAATACATTTTTATTTTTATATAATTAAATTATATTATTTATACAAAATGTAATGTAAAATTTCAATTAACATAACATTTTTTATTTAATTAAAAATTACTTTTGTTTGAAATGATTTTATCTTGAATTTAATTTATATTATTATACTCAAAAAAATAAAAATAAATATTAACTCAAAATTATTTGCACATTTTTATTGTATGACATTTTTGTTAAAATTTAATTTTGTAGTCAAATAAATTATATATAATTAAATAATATTTTATTTTTTGATCACTGTTTATAAATTTTTTTTGTCAAAATAAATATTTGATATAATTTTAAATATATATATACAGTATATGAATGTAATTATATTTATATTATTTGCATTATAAGGAAATCATTTGGGCAATGTTTGACGACATTTATTAAATAAATATTAATAATCATAATAAATATCAATATTTTTTGTTTAATGTTTGAAATAATTTTTTGATTTTTATGCTTATATTTAACATATTTTTATTTACTTATTAGAAATTTTGATATTAAAGTGTTTTATATTAAAGACTGACTATATTTTTAAATATTTTTTTATGTTGTTATCATATAATTTATTTTTTTAAATATATAATTTTATTAATATAATAATATCGATGTATTACTCAAAAGACATAAATAATAAAAACTATATATTATTTATAATATTCAATAGTATACCGGTATAATTAACTATCAAGTTTTTCATATGTTTATAAATATTTTTAATTTAATATTATAATGAATTATAATGAAAATATTAAAATAAAATATGGTGCAATTACAATTAAATATTGATTATACTGTAATATAATAAATAATGATAGTTAAATTATGTTAATATTGTTGTGATATTGTTTTTATGTTATATTTATTAAGATTTTATGTTGTTTTATATTTAATGGCTAATGTCTATCAAATAGATTTATATTATACGGTAAATAAAATATTGGTTTACAACAAAAATAAAACAGCTTTTATAAGCAATTTGTTATGTATATATATGATAGAGAGAGAGAGAGAGAGAGAGAGAGAGAGAGAGAGAGAGAGAGAGAGAGAGAGAGAGAGAGAGAGAGAGAGAGAGAATATTATATCATAGTAAATATTTGAGTATTGTTTTTATATATAAAATTGCTTTTTGTTTGATTTTTTGTTTTAATAATGTATTGGTTTATACAATTGTTTCTTATCATTATAACTTATAAGTTACATATTATAGTTTATGGTATATTTTTGCTATCATTGCTTTATTTATAAATACAAAGTTTTTTGTGCATTTATTTTTGTTTTGATGTAATATAAAGTTCGTAACTATTTTTATGACAATATTTTATTACTATACTTTTTAATGTAAATATAATACCAATGGATTTTCTTATAAAATAAACATAATTTTGTTATACAAATATATGGGATGAAAATCTTAAGATAATATTTCTTAATAAATTTTGTTTTATCTTAATTCTCAAATGACAAAATGTAAAAAAAATATAAATTGGTTTAATTTATCATTCATTAGTATTACACAAGTATTATTATGAAAAATATTTGCATAAAAGTAACATGCTAAATTAATTTATTTTATGTTTAGTTTACTCAGCAAATTAAGCAAAAAATGTTAATTTTGTTAAAAGTTATATATCTGAATAGATTTTACTTAGATATTATAGATAATAAGTATAAATACAATTAATAATTAGAAGTTATTCAGAAGTTATACAATCAAACAAAATAAACTTAGCTCTAAATAAATTTAAATGAATTTAATTTTCAGTTTTTAATGAAGTTATTATTTTTTTAAATATATTTAATATTATATTATTATATCATAGTATTTATAAATAAAATATAAAATAATTCAAAAATCATTAGAAATATAAATTAATGACAAAAAATATTTTAATTAACGTTCATTATTATTAATAATGGTTTTATGTAATGATTTTAACGCTAAAAATGTGTCATATATTAACATTTTGTTTATTTAACCACTTATACTGTATGTGGTTAATGAATAAAAATATAAATGGTATAAAAATACATTAGACATCAAACATATTGGTAATACGATATTTGTTTTAAATATTACTTATAGAATATATTTAATAGTATTGTTTTGTATTATAATATAAGTTATAGTATAAAAAATCTAAAATTGAAAATTTCTATTAAGCTTTTCTAGAAAATTTTCTCAGAAATATTATTTTTTTATTAAAATTAGTATTTATAATATAAATATGAATCAAAGTTAATTTTAATAATTAAATTATTATTAATAATAATTATTTATACATTTACAGCAATTTCTAAAATAAATACAGTAATTTGACATAAGTAGTGAAAATTAACAATAATTTATTTAATACAAAATAATATAAATCTTTTAAACAATAATAATAATTTATTATTTGTATTATTACTTTATATAAAATATTTTTTGTTAAATTCACAATTTGACAAATTTTATAGTATTATATTATATTTAGCTGAGAATATCATTAATTTAGAAATTTTCTATAAATTTCCTTTATTTTAGAAATTATGTTCAACTCTCATCTATATATAAATTATCACTGTTAGTGGAAAGTCATGTGTAAAACGTGATTGAATTAACATTACATATTCATATGCCATCAAAAAAAATAAAATATTAATATATGAAATGTGTAATTATTATATTAATATTATTGAAAAAACTGCAATAAAAAATTGTTTTAAGCAAAATAATAATAAAAATAATCGGATATTTTGCATTTCATACAATAGTTATTCAATAGTGAAAACTCGGTAACCTTTTAAAAACAAAACTGTTTGCAAAAAATAGATTTAGTATTTGTTATTCAAAACGAGACACTTATTTGACACAACACTTCATGTGAATGAAAGTACACCGAAAGCAAAATAATGAGTATAATAACAATAAATAAAACTCAAAATATGAAAATAAGATAAAAATAACAAAAAATAATAATAATAACAAAAAAATTGAATTTCCATTATTGAAATTAATAATAAATAAGTGGTTTTACAAATAGCTATAATTTTTTGATCCAATTTATCATAAAAATAATTATAATGTAATTTCAGGTATTCTCGGAAAGTCTATAATTATAATTTTTATTTCTATAACAAACTGTAGACTATTGTTATAATATTTTTTTTTACAAAATTTTAATTTCATATTTCATACTACAATTATATTATTGTAATTACTAATATTAAATAATAAGTTTTTATATTATATTATTAAGTTTTATGTTGTCTTCAAAACACATTATAATAAAAAAAAATTATTTAAAACTTACAAATGAAGACAGTTTTCGGTGACAATATGTGGGAACACTCGTATGTTTTGGATCTGAATCCGAGACCATTATCAACACCGACTCTCATATCACTACTGTATTATTGTTAGAGTAACAGTGATATCAGTTTTTTGATCACTTTTGAACCAATGGATGGAAGAGATATAGACAATAATATATAATATTATAGTATTATAATTAAAATATGAGAATATTTGTAAAACAATATATTGAATTTAAAATAAAATAATAATTAAAAATAAACATATTTTTAAAAATTTTCTATTGCAGTTACATTAAATAAATATTATTTATTTGCAATAAATATACTATATATATATACAGTATATTGTATTAATATTAAGATCTCAGATAGAGATATAAATATTTAAAATATGTTTAACAATAATACAGTAGTGATGTGAGAGTCGGTGTTAATAATGGTCTCGGATTCAGATCCAAAACATACGAATGTTCCGCAAAGTCTGACATATTGTCACCGAAAACTGTCTTCATTTGTAAGTTTTAAATAAAAAGTTTATTATTTTTTATATTTTTCTATATAATGCATATTAAATTTTATCACTTTAAAAACTACAAGTACTATATTACATAAATCTGATATTAATTCATGTGCTTATAATTGAATTATTCTTATTATTATTTAAAATACAAAAAACATTAGTAACAAAATATCACATACTATATACTGTATATTCAGTTGTTTAATGTTTGACTTGTACTTCAAGTGTTTTATTTTGAAAAATATTTATATTGAAATAAAATAAAATATGATTATTTATAATAACTTAATTTTTAAGTAAACTAAACTAATTAATGATTAGAAATCAATAACCCAATTATAATAAAATAGAAATCTTTAAAAATAAATAAAGACAAAAATTGTTTACTTTAGTTTAAATTATATTTAAAATAATATATTTTTTATAACTACGAAGAAAACTTCCCAATGGATTCATTCATTTAATGAAAACTGTATTTTTAAAAGTTTTTTTGCACCAAATGAAAAGCTAATGTAATGTAAATCCCGTTTTCTTTGAGCTGATTTCCGATCCTATTTTATATGTGAACAAAAATTTTGAAAAAACAATTTCAAGCTATTATTTATGTATTTTTAACAAACTAGTTATTGTCTGAAATAGATATAATTTTCCAAATAATTAATATTTGGAGAATAATTTTTTTTGATTTGATATATTGTACTGTATTTTACTCTAATTATATTTTAAGGGTTTTTAGAAATAAAAATTATTATTATTATCTATAACATATGTTCATTTATTAGATTGATATTTATATACTTATAAATTAATTATAATTTTATTATACATGACTACTAATTATTTTAGTTTACTCAATTAAAAATTTTTATTAATAATAAATAGAGTTAAAACTTAAAAATAAACTTATATAATTATAATAGTCTACAAATATGTGTGTAAAATATGTTTTATTAATTTACTAATGTATAATTGCCACTTATTTTTAATATAAGTATAAATAAATTAAGATAAAACAAACATATAAAATATATACAGTATAAATAAACAAAAATAATAATTAAATTAATATTAAAAAGTATTTTATAAGCATTTTGATTAAACAATTTTATTTAAATAATTATTTTGTTAAAAATTTATTTAATAAAAGAAAAATCATTAAATGTATATAATATACAAAATGTCAAACAATAAACATTTACTATATATCTATGTATTTGAATAAATATAAATTTATTTAATTAGTTCAAGTTTTCTGCTATTAAGAGCTGAAAAATATTATTTGTGCTAAATTTTAATTAAATTAAATTATTTTTTTCAAGCAGGCAATTATTGTGGCGGACATACAATTTATTTGGACAGTTAATTGTGTAGTTTTGCTTAAATATAACACACAAACACAGAAAATGTTTGCCAAAAATTTAATTAAACAAAAGTTTCTATTAATTTATATACAAAACTCAAGAGTCTTCTAAAATAAAATACTGAAATAATCTTATTATATATAATACTTTATTATGCAATTACAGTGATTATTACACAAATATATTTATTTATTAGATATTTACTATATATTACATTATGTCTAGAATTTTATTTGATATTTCTAAATGCTTATTGAAAACATAAGTGAAAAGATATGTAATCATTATATTTTTAAAACAGTAAATGTTTTTAATCAATTAATTATTTTTAATTATCTGTGTTACGTATTACTGTGCAAAAGTTAACTAAAATAATTATAAATTTTCAATACATAAAAGTTTAATATAAAAATAATTTTCTCTTTAGATATTTAAAATAAATATAGACTTTATTTATTATTTATATTTCTAGTTTGTTGTGTAATTCAATATTTACTTTACTATACATTAGGCAAAGTAATACAATAGTCTCAGTCGGGACTAAAACAACGGTGTTTACCACATCATTGACCCCTACTATACGTGGCTTAACTCAATTAAAACATTTTAACAATTGATGTAATCTAAGTCTATTGTAGATATTTACAGTATTTATAAACAACAACATTATATAAAAACTAATGTGTAAATAAATTAATTGATATAAAAATAGTTTGATCATTAATGTTGATACAAAACTTAGTTTTAATTTACAAAATAATAGACAAGAAATAATTAAATTAAAGCTTTTTTTGTTTGATAAATGTGTACTTAATTGGTGTAATTGCAATTACTTTTACATTTTAGGTTAATTCACTTGTGTTTAATTTGTTTTAATTATTGAGGTTTGATTTAAAATCAATTTTTTATGTTTATTGAAAACAAAAGTAACTTTTGATAAACAATAACAATAATTCAAATAAAATAAATATATTATATATTATTCTTAAGGGAGATATTATGAATGAGATATACGTGTAATGTTAACCACAAACAAAACATTCACTAATAAATGTATGGGTTATACAAAATGTTTGAGTGTCTGACCTGTCAATACATATTTGCTTTGTTTGTATGTATGCCTCTCTCTGTGGTCATACATAACCGCTGTCTATGTCTCCCTTTTCTAAGAGTTTCTGTCCTCCCCCTCACTCACCCACTCATACACTCATTATTCTTGTGTTATATACTATAGAGAATGAGTCCAACAAAAGAAAATACAATTTTTCGCTTCAATTCATGTTTTGTTCTTAAATTTCTCTTTCTTTTCTGTTATCCATTTGAACTGATATAAGAACTGATAAGAGATAGACAAAGAAATGTAKATATATATATATATATATATACTGTATATATGTATGTATGTATGTGTGTGTGAGAGAGAGAGAGAAAGAGATGGTAAGTGAGTGAGAAATAGTGAGAGAGAGAGAGAGAAAAAAGAACTTTTATTTTTGTTTTTTATACAACAATTTACTGCTTTTACCACTGGTTTGTGTCATAAGTATTGATGGTGTTGTTGTATTTTTTGGTCAGTAATATGGACTCACATTTGATGCCAAATGAAATATATGTCATTGTTTTCAGTGATAAAATAATCAGACATTTCAAACACACTATGAAAATAAAAATAAAATTTAGAGATAATAGTAAAGTGTAATTAGGAAAGAGAGAGAGAGAGAGAGAGAGAGAGAGAGAGAGAGAGAGAGAGAGAGAGTTGGAGTTCAAATGAGTAATTCCTTAACTGTCTGCACACTTATCCCAACGACACTCACACTACTGGCTAGAAGTAAGTCCTTCATTGAGTTTGTGCAACAATTTTTCAAAAACACACATTTTGTTTGCCGACACTAACACTTTAGACATCAATTGGTTTTATCTAATAGTTTGAATATATAGTACAGTATATAGTATATACTGTAGTTGTGTTTTGAAAGATAGAGAGAGAGAGAGAGAGAGAGAGAGTCATCAACCAATTCATTATATATATATAAATAAATTTACATCACTTGATATATGAAAGACTTTCTCAATTAAACAACTTTTTCTCAATATTTTATAGTTTATAAATTTCTTGTTTTTAACTTATATAGAAAAAAGCTAATAATTTATTTATTTTTGCTTTTAAATTAAATGACATCCTATAACATCTATAAAAAATATTATTAATAAAATTAAGTTTTTAATAAATTATAATCTATAAATTAAATGACAATATTGTAATTATTTTTGTGACTCAACTAAAATAAATGGTCTATTTTTGTTGTTGTTTTTCACTCACACTTTTCATCTAATATTTTGTACATTAAAAGGTATGAATAAAATTAATACTCTATATTGACATTAATTACATGTTTTGCTGTCTTTATTTGACACAATAATATATTGTGTGTACCCCTCAGCAAAGAAAAAATTAACTATACTATAGTTTGTAGCCAATAGTGTAACAAATTGTATAGTATTATATGAAATTATTGTTACACTATTTGGTATAATTAGAAACCCTAAATATATAGATAATTAGTTATTGATTTTATTATATTTTATATCATATAATAGCTTACAAATACTGGTTCTTTAATTATGTAAAAACTGCAAAAAAAACATTATTTTATTATTTGTTTTCAAAAGCACTGGCGATTAATTATTTAACTGCTATTTTACTTAATGGTTATTAATAAAAGCAATATTATTGACATAAAAATAGCAAAAAATTAATAATTTTAAGCAAAATAAAAAAATATAATTTAGAACTTGTGTTTATAATTTATTTTTGACTAAATTTTACCATTAAATTTTATAGAAATATATTTTTAAATTAATATTTTTTAGTTATATTTAAATTTTTATTTTGTTTATTTTATGAATAATAAATTAAATATATTAAAAAATTGATTTATTAAAAATATTAGTGAATAGTTATATGACATGAAAATCTTGAGAGAGATTAACGATCTTAAGACCAGACATACATTATATAAGTAATAATAATAATAATACTATAGAAATACTTATTAATTTTTAAATCAGTGCAATATAGTAGTATTATTTAACAAAATCAATAAATTATTTTTTTATTTCTCAATAGAAAGTATATTAATGTTAGATTATTTATATAAACATTATATAAATATATGTGTTTATTATTAAAACTGATTCACTATATTATTTGGTCAATAAAATAAATATTACAGTATATCTGTTAATACTGAGAAAAAAGTTATTCAACTTTTAATACTCTTATTATTATAAATTATAAGTATGTCTTATAAAGGATTATTTGATAATTTGGTCAGTCATTGGTCGCTACTTTATATGCAATATCTACAGTATATTTAAAGCACATGTTTTTTTATCCATACAAGTAATAAAATTTTTTTTTATTAAATACTTAGTATACATCCATCAAATATGAAGTGCAGTTTATTATAAACATAAATTTTTATTTAGTATAAATCTAGTAATATATTTATTTCTAGTTATATATATACTGTATATATAGACCATAAGTTGTTTTTATATTTCACATGATTTATATTAAAAAGTTTGTGAATTTTGCACTTATATGAATCAAAACTGGCTAACAGTCTATGTCAAGATATATGACCTAACATTTTATAATATATAGTATAACAAAAAAATCAGAATTTTTAGATAAAATTTTTTTGTTTGTTTTTATTATTTGCCAAAAAAATATTAACCTTTTATGCACTACAAACAAACTAAACTTTACATCTATTACTATGTATTATATATATATATATGTACAGTATAAATTTTATGTAAAAATAATAATAATAAATACATTGTCTTTATATAAAATAGATTTCATAATGTATTTTCATGCGACACTAATATTAATCAAATATGATGTCTATTATTAATCAAGTGACACAAAATTAAATCTTATTTTATATACAGTATGTATAATAATAATGACTATATATATAATAGTTGTGTCGTGTAATAACATTGAACATCATTTTGAAAGTTAAGTGTCAGTCTAACTGAACCGTAATATTTGAAATATAAAAAATATTTTTGTGCTATAAATTAAATTTTTAATGACATGACATTTATTGTAAATACAAAATGTTTGAAAATTATTTGTTTTTTTACTTATAAAATGAAATTGCAATATTAATATATATTAAAAGTTAACTAAATTTCTATACTAAAAATTTAACAAAATCAAATTTTATTATTTAGATAAATCAAAGTTTGAAATAATTTTCAAATTAAATTTAAATTAAATATTAATTTGATAAAAAAAAATAGTTGTAATCATAGTATTAGAAATAATATTAATAATAATAGATAGAGGGGATAACCCTAATAGTAATTAAAAAAATTATTTTCTCTTCTACTAGATTTTCACTGATTTAAATTATAGTTTACATTTTTGCCAAAATATAAATTGTTATAGTTTGTAATGTACTTTAATATAAATAATTATTACTTACTATAATTTTTAAAATTAAAAAATATATACAGTATATAAAATACTCACCAAGTTCACTATTGTTGTACATTATTTGCATGTTTATATTTTTAATTAAATTATGCCGTGAAGTACTCTTTAAGGGAGTTTTTACTATTATATTATATATTATAATATCTAATAGTATTATATTAAAGTAACAATGAGTTTAAAGTTTAAACTAGACGTGTTGAGCACATGTAGTGTACATATCTAATGTAATTAAGCTAATATAAGAGGAAAATATACTTAAGATATTTAAAATTTTATAATTAAAAATAATATTTTTTTAAACTGCAACGATTTTTTACATACTTTAGTTTAACTAAATATCAAAATAATTTAATAAAAATATTTTTCATTGATTTTTTTATAAATGTGTTTTTTAATAATAATTTTTATATTTATTAAATTGAAAAAATATATAGTTTTATATAAAACAAAGACATAATAATCACAAAAAAATATTTTAAAAACTAAATCTCATCTCATTATATAATAGATATATAGCAAAAGCAAAATAATAAAAATATTATATTTATAGCAAACATCTATTATATATCTATTGAATTATATAATTTAAGACTCGCAGTAAAATTATTTATTATAATGATGTTAATTAATATTTTTTTATTGCTGTCATAACGCTATTTATAATGAACTGTCAAATAATGAGACAATAGTTGTAGTAATGATTTACATAGTTTTGTTTTATATGTTTATTAGACGACTACCTAATCCAGACATAATAAAAATTTTAATTAATGTTTTATATTGAATTTGGCTTATATTGAATAAAATAGATTTTTAAATAACTAAATCCTAGATATAAAATCGAAATTTCCATTTTAAAGACAACTTACAGATTATCATAGAATTGTTAAATTTAATATAATTTACTGTACTATTAATATATATAAAAGCAAAAAACAATACATTTATATATTAGTATTATTACATAAATTTAAGTATACTTGAAATACAATATATAACAAAATAAATTTTTAGATCAATTACTGTTTTAAGAGATTTTAAACAATTATAAAACTTTATTTCAAATATACATAAAATAGATGTATTTTATACAGTATACTGTATTATAAGTATATATTTTATATTGTATTGTACAGTATATTATACTAATTGTATATTATAAATATGATGTATATGTAAATATATAATTAATGTTTTTGAATTGTTTAAAATCTTATAAATTTGACTAATTGGTTTACAAACGTATATTGTTATTAATAATTTGTTTTGTAGATTAAATATATTGTATTTTTAAGTTTATATTATTTGTGAGATTTACTTATTAGTGAGATATTTAAATATGTGTGTATAATAACAAATGTGTTATTATATACCTTAAATATATGTTAATTAATATACAGTATTTAAATGTCATTGAGCCTTATTGTTGCAAAGTAACATCAAAAAGCTATTATTTGTATGATTTGTTAGAAAATCTTTTTTAAGTTATATTATATAATTTATTATATTTTTATGTAAATTTTAATTTCAAGTAAAAACTTAATTTATTACTACTAGTTTATATTTTTTTTAAAAATATTTAATCACAGAAAATTTCTCATTAAATATATATCGATAAAAATCGTTATTTTTTAACACTGAAATTTCTATTGTTATCACATATAATATTTATTAAATAATATTATATAAATAGTTACTGATCATTTTTTATTAAATCTGTAAAAAAATACTTTTATTGCAAATATTTATTACTATAGTTGTACACTTCATATATACTTTTAAGCTTTTTTCTGGTATAAAATTTATATTTATGATATAGTTTTATATGAGTTCTATGATATATTATATGATAATCATAATACTAATGTATTATATTTTTTATTTATAATAAAATTATTGCTATTTTTATTGTTATTTATATTAAATTTATAATGTAATTTTTATTTTTGTAAACATATAAAAAACACATACGCTTTTTAAGGTTTAACAATAATCGTTATATTATATGATTTCAATTTACTGATTTTATACTTATATTTTATGTTAACACAAGCACTCACACACACAACAAAAGACAATAACAATAGTTTTTGACTTAAATCATATTATTTCATACATTTATTTATTACAATAACATACAGTACTGAATAATACAATAACAATAATTATGATTTTACTGTAAATAGTATTATCTATGTATAAAAACAGTCATTAAGTGTCAATCAAAAATGAGTGATCACTTTAATAAAGTTTTTATTAAAACACATATTATTATTATTTTTTATATTAGAGTTATGTTTTAGTATAAGAATATTAGCTTTTATATAATTTACTTCTATGTTGTCATTTGGTCACATTTTTTATATTTATTTATATTTATTATACGTATTATAATATACTAAATAAATTCATATAAATATTTTTTTTATAATGTTGTTTGTTTTATTATTATTTTTGTAGTGTTCATAATAATATTATTATTATGTAAATCTGGGTTTTCAACTTATTGTAAACTTTGAATAATTTGTATATAATTTAAAATTTTATGTTTAATTATTATAATTATTTACATTATGTATAAAATATTTAAGTTATTAATAACATTTCGAATAGAAAAAAATATATAAAATAAAATACTCTATTTATTTGAAGTCAAGTGTATCTAATTTTATACAGTATTTTCAAAATATAACAATAAATAAATAAAATAATAATTGATTGAAGTATTAACAAATTATAAATAAAAATAATATTGGTAATACTTTTTAGTAATAAATATAAAATATGTTATATTAAGTATAAAATTAATATTTACAATTAACAAATTTAAAAAGATAATTAGTTTATTTTTAAAAATCTAGATTAATCTAATAAATATCTAAAATTACTATCAATTTTTTGTAATATATTTACTTAAATTTTTATTTAATAATAGATAATATTATTTCTATGAATTTACTAAAATTTGATTGGTAATTCAATGATATTGAGAAATGTAAATTTTAAAAATATTCATTTGAATCAAATATACAAAAATTTTAAATCATTTTTCAAAAATCAGTAAACATTTTTTGGTTGTGTTTGTGTGAAAAGTTTTTTGTATTTTATAAATAATTTTTTTCGTGTGATTTATAGATTTGTGTTCATTTGAGTGCAAAATTGTTGACAAAATGCAAAGTCTAGTCTCAATAACATTGAATTGAATGTCGAGAGTGATGTCAATGTGATTGTGTGATTGACTTTCACATGAATGGCATCGATATGTGATGTGCTTTCGATTGCATCCTATTTACCACTATTTGCAGTATTTTTCTTTATTAACGAAATCTATTCCTTAATAAACATATAAATAGAAAATATCCGTAAAAATTCATTCAAATGATGAGATATATATAACAATAAAAATTACATTTGATTTGTCAAAACAATTACATTAAACATTATTCTTGTTATTCATTAATTGAAAATATATATGGTTTATATATTTTTATGTTTAGTGTTATATACTTTATATATATATATATATATATATATATATATATATATATATTTATATAACTTTAATTTGTTGGAGAATTAGCTGACTGTATAATATAATTATCCATTAAAAGCTAAATACATCTATGAATAGATGTGTTCCCATAGGGGAAAGGGATGTTTCTAATGTACCGACTTATCCATGGAAACTGAATTCACGTGAACTGAGATTAAGACATTGTTTTTTAAATAACAAAAGTATTAATATTTTTTTTATTGATAATTTATAAAATTTAAAAACATTTATTATTATTATTCTATAAAATTTTTAATATATATATATATATAATAAGTAAATCTTTATTCATAATCTGTAATATTTTACATTTAAAACTATTAAATTATTTATTTGTTTATTCAAGTATTATTCAAGATTTTAGTTTATATTATACTAAATAATGTATAAAACAGAAATCAATATATATATATATATTATAAATATTATTAAAAAATGATGAAATAGATTCTACAATAAATCAATAGTTTAAAACAAATGTTTATTTAAAAATTGATGAAACAATTAATTAGAGTCAATTACATTCACTAATCTATAGATTCTATACAACATTAGATTAAAAATTAAATTATATTTTTTATTAAATCAGTGAATATTGATAATTATAGTATTTATCTTTAATAAACTACTTGTGAATAGTGTTTGCATTGCTTGAATAGTTGATATATTTTAATATATTATGTTTATTGCGTTAAATATTTGTTAAATTATTCCCATCACATATATATCACATATTTTTATATTACTTTAAAAAACAAGTTTAATATTATATAGCATTGTAATGCAAATAATGTATACTTCACTTAAAGTATCTTTTAAATTACAATGTTTTTTAAAACTTTTATTATTTATTTACTTTTTTCTTACATTATAACAACATATTTTGCAATTTAAATGCTATAAAGTATGCTATACTTTGTTGTGTGTTGTAATATATTTGTATAAATAAATTATAAATACCGTACAGTATAATAGTAATGATATAAACACTTTTCTTGGATTATCATAAATATCTAAATATTATATTTAATATTTTATATGCAATATCTATAACTAAAAACAAATGTTTTTATATTTATATTTTTCATAGAAAAAAGTAATATCTTATTTATGTATCATATCCTTCAAACAATATGATTATTAGTTTTGAAAAATATTATTATATTATTTGTATAAATAAATTCTTTAATAAAAATAAAATAAATAATGAATATTATTTTAATAAAATAAATTATATTTGAATCAAATAAATCAGTTTTAATTAGTATCTCATTAAGTAATTGCTTGTATAAATTAAAAACCATTACTTGTTAACTTGATATTAATTAAATAAATACTGTATTAAATGCTAATTATATTTTTACAAATAATTTAATCTTATATTAATTCTATTTATAATTATCGTAATCACTTTTTAGTAGAAATTAAGCATTTTTAATTAACAAATTTACATAAATTATATATATATATATTAAAAATATAATACAATTTATTATAATGACTGTCTATTAAGATAAATGAATCTATAATATTAATCTTAAATTTTAGGCATTATTCGTATGAATTTAATAAATATCAAAATAACTTGTATTGTGTAATAAAGACTAAGATTTAATTATTAATATATTTATTGATGAATAAATCACATTTGATATAACAATAAAAATTTATATTAAAATTCGTTTGTCTAATAGAGAGTTAAATAGCGACGGCGGAGATGCTATTAATTACAATTATCTGGTCAACAATAAATTTGATTTAAAAGTAACCAATGGCAATGTTATAGATAATTTTAAACTGGATAAAATTGTAATTGGTCATTTTTTAATTAATTGTATGATTGGCCAGATAATTGCAGTCAACTATCATTTATCTGGCTTATTTAATTAAAATTAATTAAAAAATGACCAATTATAATTTTATCCATTTAAAAATTATAGCATCGCCGCCACCGCTGTTTAAGACTCTCTCTCTCTCTCTCTCTCTCTCTCTCTCTCTCTCTCTCTCTCTCTTTGTCTAATTGTCTAATTGATATATTACTAAACAAAAATAACATTTTATTTATTAAACAAAAATTTATATTTAATGAATTTCTAGATACAATAAAATTAAGTTGTATTTTGAAGCTGCAATATAAATTTGATATATTTTGATGCAAATGTTAAACTAATAATTACTATTTTAATATAACAATATATATATAATAAAATTTAAATAAATTATACAATATTTTATAATATGGCTAAATAAAATTATTATATATTCGTCAAATTTTGCGCAATACTAATAATTAACAAGCATTTATTAAAATATTATAATTTTAAACAAATTTTATTTTATTTAGACATTTATTAAAAATTGGAAAATTTTTAACATATTGTAGTTAGATGTGTGTTTAAATGTTAACGTTTATTAAATATTTATTAGAAATAATATATTGTAAATAATTATATTTTGAATTGTTTGAAAAATTACGTGAATATTACAACTCATTTATTATTTGATTTTTTTAAATACTATATTAAACAGTAAAATGTTAGTTATTATTATTATAGTAAAATATGCATCAAAAATATAGAACCAATGTTATCAATTTTTACTTAATAGACATTTTTTTGAAAATAAAAAAATAATAATAAAATTTACACGTTTTGCACACATCTATTATATTTAATAATTTTGTGTGTATGTATGATGATACATTATTTTTAAGTATTATTAGTTGAGTCTATAATATTACATTAAGAGAAAAAAATTGAGTTTATTGTCACGTTTTATAGTTTTATTACAAAAATGACACATTTTGACAATTTTTGGCCAACATTTGTCGTATTTATAAATTATTAATCCTTTTTTCACTTTTTCTTTCTATTGTCTTTTATAACTTGAGTTTTACAGTATTTTTATAATATTGTAATTATTAGAGTAATTATTGCATATATTGTATATACAGTATATACTTTAAATAATATACTATAATTTAAATATTGTACTATATTTAAATTAAAGTATCATATTAGGAGAAAATATTTGGATATTTTATAAATTTTCACACAAATTAATATATTTAAAAAAATTAAACATATATATATACAGTAATTGTTATAAATATTAACACAATATATGTTTATGTATTATACAACTTAAATGTGATTTTAGAAATTGTAAAAATTTGTTTTTTAGTATAATTTACAATACACTTAATACGTAAACAATACTCAACTCTTAAAACTCAATTTGTATAATATATAGTGGAATAATAATTTACATTAGTTTTACTATAATTTTAGTATAATTGTCAAAATATTAAAATCTTTATAAAAATTAAAGCTTATTATAAATGTGTGATATATTATAAATGTATTATAAAATATGTAATATAATTTATTTTACAATATAATTTATACTATATTTTATTAAATGGTATTATTGTGAATACCGTATTATTATTGTCAATAAGATTCATAAAAAATATTATTAGTATATTTACAACTCAATGGTTAGCAAAATCTATTCATTGTATTGAATTTAATCACTAAGTGTTTCATTAAGACTAATACAAAAACAGTTATTTATTTTTCTTTTTATTTTAAATCTTTTATATGAATGAATGACTATTAGTATGAATGAAATGAATGAATGCCGAAAAAAACTTTATTGAAGTCAATACAGAAAAAACTATTATATTGTATATAAGATTTTCATTAAATGATACTAAAGTTTAAACAAAATAGTAACTAAATAAATATATTTAAAATATACACTAAAATGTAGATACAATTTAAATTATAAAGATAGGCGTAAATAACATATATATATGTGTATACTATATATATATACTGTATATATATATATATTTATATATAAGTTTAGAAAACTTTATATTGATTTTTCACTTCAATTCAGATGTAAATAATTTATATTTCGAATATTTTTTGTAAAAATCTATTTTTTTATTTATCTAGTATTGCATATATAAAATCTTGTGATGTGTCACAAAGTTAAACAAATATGTACTAACTTTATAAACACAATTTATTTTTATAAAAAAGTATTAGAATTTTATTGATTTATTTTCCTATCGTAATAAAGTTGGACACAAATGTTGGTAGTATTTAAAGTAGTAGTAATAGTAGTAGTAGTAGTTGTTGTAGTAGTAATATTAATATTAGTTGTTATTGTAAACCAAATTGACTGTCTATATTATAAAAGCATATTATATAACACTTTGTTATTTTATCTGCAATTTTTAACAAATGCAAGTAAAGTGTCTATAAAGTTGAGTGTCAAATGTTTGAATTTATTTCAAGTAAATTGTCTTTTGTTATATTTTTAAAAAAATAAATTTTTTATAAAGTATAAATATTAAAAATATTTTAATATTTTTTTTAAACTAATGTCAAATAATTGAACTAAAATAATAATAATAATTTTTTAATTTACTTTCTATTTATATATAAATTTATGTATTCTATGTTTATTATTTTTTTATAAAATATAAATTTTTATTTAAAAAAATTAATTATTATAAAATATAAAGTTTTAATAAATTTGTTATTCGTAATATCAGTGTTTAGTTTTTAGAAATAAGGTTTATATTTACTTATAGTTTATTAAAATACTAAATAACATATAATACATAACATAACAAGAAAAACATACTAATCATATATTTATAGATCAATAATTTATTTAGATATTTAATGTTTATTTCTTAAATAAATATTATTCATTATTTTTTGTTTTATATATTTTTATCTTATTTAGATTAAATATCTCTTAGGTTTTTTAAATTTTAAAAGGTTTGCGACCAAAATACTAATATATAAGTAGATTATTGTTATTAGAAATATTGAAAGAATTTTATTTTTTATTAATAAGCTTTAAATAAAAGTTTTAAAATCAGTATTAGATCTTATTTTTGTAAAACATTTTTCTATAAACTTATTATTACAAAAAAAAGTAAATATGTCATCATAAAATTTTACTTTTATAACCAATTTGAAGCTAATTTTAAAAATAAATTACAAATTTTTATTTAATAATATTTTTTTTTAATAATTAAATTTTACTAATTTAACAACTGTATAATTAAACTCTAAAATTACATTAACTTGTATTAACTATATTATGCATATAATAATTTGTTTGTTTCTAAAGTTACATTATTATTAGTACTATTATTATTATTTATTTGATTTTAATTATAAATATTTTATGCAAATATCCATATGTCATGCAAGCTATAGATTATAATAAATATCATATAATATGAGTTATTATTACTATAGTTTATGACATAACTTGTGACTCACAAACACTACATAAATACTCAAAAGCTTAATGTTTGTATAGTTTTAGTAAATATAAACTTTCAAGAGATAGTCACTACACGACACTAATAACATTAATTAAGTTATATTGTATTTACGCAACATTTTTATGCAAACACAATGCAAAATAGTTAACCCAAATATTATTTAGTCAATAAAATATGTAATTTTTGACTAAACTATTGAATACTTTTAAATTTTATGTTATTTTTGTGTACAAAATTATGATATATTATAACAATAGAAATAACAAATGTTAGTGAATACTAACGATTAGAAAATTATGTGTTTGTGAGATATTATAGCAATTAGTTGTATGCTCTCTCTCTCTCTCTCTCTCTCTCTCTCTCTCTCTCTCTCTCTCTCTCTCTCTCTCTCTCTCTCTCTCTTATCTATCTGTCTCTCTATCTATTTATATCTCACGTTTACATTACTTAGAAACGTGTTGTGAAAATAATGTGTTTATTATGTGTTTTGTTGGCATACTATTTACTATTTCTCTGTTATTGAGATCATTACTGATAAGTTGGTGTCTGTCATACAAATAGCATATTCTTTGACATTCATTGTAGTCATTAGAGAATATTCTTACAAAATTTTTTTCACTTATAAATGATTTGACATTAGATTATCTTTTGAAGATATTTATAAAAAAAACTCAACAAATTTTATTTAATAGATAGTAAATATCTTTATTGTAAAAAATCTAAAATTCTAAGTTTTGTATTTATTATTATTATTTATTATTATAAACATTTTAAATATAATATAAAAAAGTTATTATAATAGTAATAGAAATATTTCTAGATTTAATCAAATGTATTTATTTAAGATTTATAATGTCAATGTATATCTGTACTACTTTTATCATAAAAAAACATTTGATACTATTATTAATTATATCAAATAAATATTTAACAATTATCCATAGTTAATTAAAATTTATTTTATTTATCTTATTATAATAACTTTTACTATATTTTGTTATCATCACATATTAGGTTATAATTTTGTTTTTCATAATACCTGGTATATAATTTAGTTTTAATGATGCATAATCATTTATTTACATGGTAACAAATAATTTATAATATATTAACATAATAACAAATAAAATAATCAATGCCACACCAAATAATTTATTAATATTTACATATATAATTAAAATTTTTATTCTATAATATTTGTTTGACAATAAAATTATAGTTAAGTTTAATAAAATAATACAATTATTTAAAACACATGAGTTATTTCTTTAATGTATCAAAAATGCAAAAAAATATATTTTAATTTTTAATGTAATGTCTTTTATATTTAAAAGTTTATATTTTATAGATATACCTTAGCACTAAAAAACCGGATAATTTTATTTTAAAACCTTTTAAGTACAGGAAAAACTCATTGTTAAAATATTGAATTTATGTCTAAAAATTTAAAATTTTAAGTAAATTCTATAAATTTATAGATTACTATAAATGCTTTTATTATTAGAAAGTGTTTGACTATTTACTAAATATAAAACATTTATATTATTTCTGTCAATATACTGTAAATGGGTTTTAATAAATAATATTGATTTTGAAAAATGGTTGACACAGGCTTTTCTAAATAAAAAAAGGTATTTATATATGATTTTTTGTCATAATATAATAATACTACTGTATATTATTAATAATGAAATAACTCAATATAGTTATGTACAGTACTAACATTGATGTTATCATGTTTTTAAAACTATTGAATATACTGATATAATGTTAAATTATTACATGATTATTATTATCTAAATTAAAAAGAATATTTAAAAGTTTTATATAATTTTTATTTAACAAAAAGATACAATTATTCTAAAATACTAAGCTATCAATTAAAACATTTTAAGAATAAAATATGCAAAATATATATTATTCAAAATAAATACGGTATATTATTTCTATTGTATTATTACCATAACATTTTTTAACATAAAAATAATTTCATTAATAAAAAATATGTTTTTAACTTAATATTTAATAACTTTATTGTTATAAAAACCAGTTTTAACCATTTCGATAACAGTTAAAGAATAAAAAATAAAATTCAAATGTGAATTACTTGTTAGAAAATTCACAAATAATAATAGCGATAACATAATACTTTTATGTAAGTTTTTATCCCATTTAATATATCACTCTATATTATACTAATAGTCTTAAATATTATTTTGATCAAAAAGGTGATTTAAAATTCAAGTTTGTATGGAAAAAATTTTATATTACATTTTTATATTACATATAAAAAAAGTCGAATTAATTTTAGTCTAAAAATCACTTTTTGCAGAAAATGTTATACATATAGAAAATTATATTCATTTTTTATTGTTTCTTATTAAATCTCTGCTCTCTTTCTATACACACTATATATACAGTATTGTATTTATCAAAAGCCAAATGCCACACAACCTATAGTATCACATAATAATGTTTTTAACATTTTTATCAGTAATAATATATTGCTATATGTTTTTATTTTTGTTGTATTTTGTATTTATATACAGATATCAAACAATTTTTTATATATTTTTGGCATAAAACAAAAAGTTTTGTTTTCGAAACAAGAAACACATACATTGCTGTTGAAAGAAAAAAACTGTGAAAATAAAGCTTTTAAAAAAGGTTTTCCCTTATCGGCTAAAGAGAGAGAGAGAGAGAGAGAGAGAGAGAGAGAGAGAGAGAAAGAGAGAGAGAGAAAGAGAGAGAGAGAGAGAGAGAGAGAGAGAGAGAAAGAAAGAAAGAGAGAGAGAGAAAGAAAGAGAGTGGACACGACTACACAAAAAATACTCGACGTTCAAGACATTGATAAAATATTTTGAATATATGTGACATAATGGATGTTAAAGCAACTCAAGAGACCATTTATGTGGACAATGGTCGCTACTATAATGTCAAAACATTAAACAATATGACGACGACTACGATACAGTCAACTGTCGACACAATCATTAGATACGGTTCCTCTCATATGAACGACTCTCATACGGCAGTCAATATTGTAGACGATATTGAGGTATAAATCATTTTTCTATGTTTTAATGGTTTATTGTTTTTATTATCCGTTATGTCTATTGTCACACATTTTCTCGATAAAACACATTAACGATATTTGATGTTATTATTATTATTATTATGTTTCTTATTTTTTATTTTTATTATTAAAAAAATAATTTATGTTCAATATAGCCAAAAAACAATTATCCTAATTATTATAATAACTGTATAAAACATTTTATGATTATAATTACAAGAGTATTGCAATTTTATGCTTGAAATAAATTTATTTTCTTATACTATTGTATTGCACTAAAATAATTATTTTACTGTCAGCTTCAAAAAATAACATTATATAATATTTAATATATAAAATAAAATATATAAATTTATATACACTATAAAAATGCAATAATATTCACAGTACTAAAAATGCACATGTATATAAAAAGTAATTATACATATTATATAAGCACATATTAGTATAATTTATTGTTATTTATACTAATGTCAAATATGATATGTCAAATGTAGATACAGGTGCCATTTAATCTACTTAACGTAACGGGTGATATGCCACTGGAGTACGCACTGGTAATGTTCGGCTACATAATGCCGTTCCTGTTGGTCATAACGATTGTGGCCAACATATTGATAGTGTTGGTGTTGTCGCGCCGTCACATGAGAACACCGACTAATATTCTTTTACTATCGATGGCTGTGGCAGACTTATTGACCCTACTGTTCCCGGCACCATGGTACTTTTATATGTACACATTGAGCAACCACTGGAAGTTACTGTACCCGACATACGCGTGTTATGCCTACTATTATATGATAGAAGTAATTCCCATGTTTTTCCACACGGCATCCATTTGGTTCACCTTATTGTTAGCCTGTCAGAGGTATACAGCATATTAGTTAATAGATATCTGTAATCACTTAACTTAACTCACTTAACTATTTTCCTATTATTATAATTTAGATATATTTATATATGTCATCCCTGTGCGGCCCGTAACTGGTGTACAACACCACGAGTCATACGAGCCATTTGTGCCATATATTTGTTGGCATTTCTCCATCAAATCACCAGATTTTTTGATCGACAATACAATTCCGTGACCTTTATTCTGGACGACAAAGAAGTGACGGGATGTCAGATCAGTTCGAGTCCGTGGGTGGAGAACATTGAAGACTATTACTATACCTCGTACTACACGTTCCGTATAATCTTCGTACACATTGGTCCGTGCGCTGCACTCGTCGTCTTCAATGTCCTACTATTCATAGCATTGCGCAAAGCGGCCAATAATCGCAACAAACTATTGGGTAAAAGTGCGCCAACCAGTAGTGATAACCGAAAGATCCGAGACTCCAACTCGACAACCATAATGTTGATAGTAGTGGTGTCCGTGTTTTTGGTGGTCGAAATCCCGTTGGCCATCACAACACTGTTACATGTCATGCAAAACGCATTGGACTTAGAGATAGTCAGCTACAAGATATTGAACACAACTATTGTGTTCAGCAACTTCGTGATCATACTGTCCTATCCGGTCAACTTTGCCATCTATTGTGGAATGAGTCGACTCTTTCGTGAGACATTCCGTGACCTCTTTCATTTGGGATCAACTGATCGCACTCAATGGTCCACCAAATATACTACTTATGTGAACGGCGACGGTGAGACCAAACTGGTTGCCGGAAGTCGCCGATATTCAGTGGCCACTAATGGATTGAATAATATTATTATTAAAAATGATAACAACAATTGCACTAAAAATAATCCATTAGAGACAATGTTATAAAATATTTTTATAAACTAACAACAATTAATTATAATACAATTTATAACTTATGGCTAACTAAATATTTTGTATGTAAATAAAAAAATTGTAAATATAAGTAATTTATTTTAAAATAAGTGATATATTTAACTATTGTTTTGTATTAATATAATTTTAAATAAGTTATTTAAATTATTAAACAAAATATAAATCTAAAACTCATTAATTTGTATTAAGCTTTATTATAATAATAGCTTATAAATGGTAATCAAGTGTCAAATATAAATTTTAAAAAATATTTTTCAAATAAATTATTACAGTACATCTCTATATTTATTTAAATAATTATGTAATATACTTATGTAAAATTATAATCTAATATAATTATAAATTTATTTATCTAAATGTTTGTAATTATACTGTATTTTGTAAGTATAAACTTTATAAATAAAAAATAATATATTTTTTAAATACCGTAATTGTAATACGGATTATATAAATTGCATAATTTTTTATAATACAATTAATTAGTAATTAGAAATAAAAAGTAAATATTTTTTATTAATAAAATTAAAAATATAGATCAACTAATAATAAATTTTTTCAATTAACAAATCATAAATAGTAATAATAATAATTTGGTTTTTATATATATATTTGAGCCGTTAGTGCGAGTAATGGCCAATAAATTGATCGGTAATCTCATATCTTTCTTCGGTCTCTCATAGACTGTTTTCTGGCCAATAATCTATTGGCGCTTATAATCCGATCGCCGATATTGTTATGGATACCTACGGTTACCACACTATTGTTGGTAAACTCTTTAAGTTTATGAAGAAGTGTCCGCATTGCTGTCAAATGCAGATCCAGAAGATGTATCTCTCTTTCCGATTGTTCAATATATAGGTCAACCAAATCTAGCTTTTCATCTAATCGTTTAATAGTTGACTTCAGATTAGCCATAGCTTTAGTGTCATTCATCGACCGACACTTATGTCCGGCAATAGCCGTACGCAATGATCGCAACTGTCGGGCGAAAAGCGATTCAATCGACCGCTGTTTGCGAACCGAGTCCTCTAAGGACTTCATCTGATACATCGTGTCATTCATTTGTTTACCGATTTGAATGAACAATCCGTAGAAAGCGACTAAATCTTTCAGTAATCGGTCGCCAATAGGTGTCTCGGGAATCGAGTCCAGCAATCGGTCAAACCATTCCCGATGATGAGGACTTGCATCCGATGATGAAGAAGTGTCCGAATCGTCGCCGACCGATGAATTGACTTCACCGCTCTGGACAGTGTCCATAACTTGCGTTGACTTTACGCACATCTTATGGTTCGGCGTTAATGACCGATGTTTTGTAACAGACATCCGATAACACCTAATGTCCGCAACAATTGGCCGACAATTGAATTATTGAGAGACAAACCAAATGATTAAACATTTGTATCAATCATTTGGACAGTAAGTCATGTGTCGTATAAATTGTCGCCAAATATAACGTTACTTAATATTAACATAATTTGCAAAACCTTTTCCTAAAAATGTTTTTTTTATGTAATATAATTAGAGTTCGGATAAAATTACAAATGAGAGAATTCCCTAATAAAATATCTCTAATTTTTCCGGAAAATATTTTATTTCCCTTTTTTAATCATTAGAAAGGAAAATATGTCTAAATTATTGCAATAAATAGTACCAAAACTTAAATATTAAAAATAAAATTTCAGTGAAATATTTTTTTAAAAATCAATTTGAAATCAATAAATTTAATCATACTATTTAAGAATACCATTTAAAATAGAGTTTAATATAACAATTATTTTGTAAACTTTATAATTAAATTTGTTGTTTAGGGTTCAATAGTTGTGTTAACACAAAGAAATGGATTCCTAGGAATTCCCAGAGAGCAGGGAAAATAGGGTACTTATGGAGAATAAAATGGGGAAAAATTGCCGAAAACACTAAATGTATTTTTACTTTGAATTATTTAACTCTAAAAAACTTTACTTTCATTTAATTCGTAACATTGTTTGTGAATCAAATGTTATAAATCTTTTGACACATGAGTTGACAAATCTATTGAAACAAATGACAAAATAAAAAGTTTTGTTTTTTTGAATTAATTTTTTTTGTCGTCAATTGTTTAGTCTCTTCACAACTATTGTTAGGATCAGCTGTTGTTCAGATGTGATGTCTGTATCGTCGACGACAACAACAATCAAACGAATTCGCGCCAAACTCTTTGAGACATCGGATACGTCACCCAATCCTCAACAATGGGTTCACATTGAAGCCACTGATGTTGACGGCAGCGGCGGATCCGGTGATGGACATCAAACGATTGTAACCATTGCTGATCTCAAAAGATATTTAGTTCATTATATGGACATCAAGACTCCGACCGTCGATGACATGTATCTCGTGCTTAACAATGCACTACTAAAAGATAAATCAAAGATCAAAGTCATCAATAATGATGAACTGATAATCATTTGCGATAAAACTTTATACCCGATAGACAACTGTCCACTTCTGGCCTATTGGCCTACCAATAGGTTCTGACATTTATATTTAGTTTAATATAAAACATTTAATTTTATATATTTTATTGTTTTTGTCTGTAGATATTATTGGCCCGATTTGTCGCCAATTCATACGGCTGTCGACGACGCGGCTATAGACGAGATTACGGCCACAAACGGACACATAATTGTTTCGACCGAACGGTTAGACATTTTGTTTGCCTTTATATATATACAATTTGTTTGCAATTTAGCCACCGATCGGTTAACATTGACAACGATTCAGTCATTAAACAGGAACTACTATCGCGTGAACGGTCCAGACGTGTGTCAAAGAGACCCAAACGATACACTGACGAGTTGTTTGACAACAATAACAACAACAATAAAAAACAATAATTTTATTTCATTTTATGTTTTTTTTAAAAATTGATTTTAGTATTTTGTAAAATAATTATAATACTGTACTTTGATTCACTTATCTAATCATTTACTATATAATCATTATTTCAATTTTTAAAATTTTAATTATGATATATTGTCTATAAATTGTTTTCGATATGATTGAAGATATATTATTGGATATAATCGATATATTACTATTAGTAATCTATTTGTTACTACAATTTGTTTCACTTAAAAATATGTTATCAATGATATTTTATATTTGTATTTGTATTATGCCTTCATATATAGTTAGCTTGTTTTTTTACTAGTGTTGTAAAATAATTTTCTATCAATGTTTTTAATTAAAAAATTAATTTCCAGTACTTTAATTATAATGTAATTTTGTAATATTTAGTTAAATAAAAACTAATTGTAATGCAATAAATATTTTTAAATATATTGTTTAGTAATACTATTTAAATATTGATCCAAAATCAAGGAATGTTTTCACTTTTTTGCCATCGATTTGAACGATCAATCAGTGAAGTCAATCGGAGTCTTGTCATTGATGTTAAGTGAGTCCAACTGTTTTCGAGATATCTGTCGATTGAATTGTTTGATTGACTGTTGAATTAAAAGGCTTTTCGATTGTTTCAATTAGTCGAAAGACAATAAATGTCTGCAATATATGTTGAATCAAATGTTAATGGTTTTGACGAATCAACGGTTCCTGTAATTTGGACCCATTTGTGACAAATGCTTTTCCAATGGATCTCCTTTTTGCCCAACAGTTTCCATACATGACATGGAAAGTGTGGAAAAGTTTATTATCAAACTTGTTTTATTTTTTATTTTTATTTTTTTTTATTTAATTGGCCATCAAGTAATCTATTTTTATAAATTATGTTTATATCTCAAAATAAAAATATAAAAAATTTGCAAATAATTGTAATTTTCTTCGAAAAACTATGAAATTAATAAACTGTATGTATATTTAAATCAATGAATATAACAGCACTTATTGCTTAAAGTTTTTATTAATAATTTGTTTAACATTTGGATTCTTCGGTTAGTTTTATTACTATTTGTCTCTATTTTTCAAATAACTGTTACATTAATCAAAATTATTTTTATTTTTATTTTTTCTTTATATTATTATTATTACTATATTTTTATTTATCATATTTAATGCTTCATCTGTTAATAAAGTAGATAACAAATTACATAAATTATTAAATAGACAGACATTTCTAAAATTAGTAAAATAATAATAAGAAATAAAATATTATTTAGTTTTTAGTTCTTATATGTATTTTTGTTTTTAACACATTATAACAAAACAAAAATATAATTATGAAATATTATGCAATTAATTGTGTAATTATTTGCGTGCTATCTGTTTAGTTAATTATTAGAGCATTTATTTCACATATAACTTATATTTTTAGTGATTAAAGATATTAACAAAATAATTAGATATATAAGCAATTGATTGAAAACTGATTATTATGGCAAAAGTTTTAGTCACATAAACACATATAACAACATATTTTAAAAGGTAGTCAAATATTATCAAATATAAGCACATATTTTGCAAATAACTATAATATAATGGAAAATAATAGTTAAAATACATTTTTCTTATGTTTATTTAGTATATGTATTATTGTTTTCAATATTTTAAAATAAATAACAAGCATTTTATTTTTATGCAATGTATTATACATTATTACTATTTCATAATTTCAGACAAATACTGTATCATAATATTTATGTTTTCTAAAATTCTACTAATTTCTAATGTCTACTAAAAGAAAATAAGATTTAAAGATTTATTTGTATTGATTTTAATTTATACTGAATTTAAAAGTTGTATAATTTTAATTTATGAGAATTTAAGTATTGATAAGAAAAAAAAATATTAATTTATCATTAATTGTAACACAATTTTTAAATTGTTATTAAATATAACCACATATTTTGACTATTTTAACAAAATATAATCACATATTTTCATGCTTTTAAGCAAATATTTCATTCAATAAAACACTAATTTTAGTCACATATATCTAAAGTTACTATTAATTATCAATATAATAATTAATAATAATAATTGCATTTTTCAAGTTTATCAATTTTAAACATACCTAACATTTAGTCGTTTTATATTTATAATATTAATGTAAAACATATAAATATAATTTATTCGATGTTCATTAAAACACTATTTAAAAAAATCAATTAAAATTTAAATGTTTTATTTTTAACTTAAAAATATGTCTCTGAAATTTTAAATTGAGACAATTAATTATTATGTAATTTATTTTAATTATTATCTTAATTTTAATTAGTGTAGTAATACTGTTATAATATGTGGTTGTAATAAAATATTGATAGTATGGTAATAATAGTATATCTAATAAATTTTTAATAAAGCTATAATATTATAATATTAGTATATATACTGTATTTATATCAATATTACAAATAAATTATTTAAATTATTTTCTATTTGATAAAAATAATCAATAAAGTAATTTACAAATTTTGTCTTCAAATTGATTCCAATAAACAATTTTTTATTAAAATTATTTATATTAAAAATTTATTTAAATTACTTTTATTTATAACTTAAAGAATTAAATTTTATAATCTATAATAAAACTGTACAATAATTTACTAATTATAATACTAATTGGTTTTATAGTTATAATATTAATGGACATAATTCCAGAGCGTGGGCTTCAATGAGTTAATACTACCACATGGATGGGCACAGTTGTAGTCAGGATAACAATGACTCGTAAATATTGAATTTGTACACTCAATAAACTGGCCATCATTTGGCTCACCTCTTGTAGTAAAGCACCGGTAGTTTAGTATACGTCCAAACTCTTGAAATCGCGGATCACTTACATTAAGTGCACAATAAGTAAAACAGAGATTATTTCTGCATAACTCATAGTCATCTGTTTGTAACTCATAGGGAGCTAAGCGTTGAACTAATTATAATAAAAATAAATTTGATAAAAAAAATTATTTTAAATATTTTCTGCTTAATAATATGAAAAAATATATTATAAAAATTACTTGACTTACTCGTATAATTAATAAAACTTGAATTTAATATAGATGTACTTTGGTTTATAAATATCAATAATATTACTATATTTTGCCTAAACTTAATTATTGATGTCATTTTGTTTGAAAATAATTTAATAGTAAAAAAATGTTTATTAAAAAAATTTTTCATAATAAATTTTTATTTTTTATTTTATTAAAGAATGTACAGTAAATAATTTAAACAAAATTAGTTATAATTTATTTATAATATAAAAATAACAAATTGTGTTAGCATATGTATTTTGTTATTCTAGATTAAATAATTAAAATGTTTTTTATTTGTAATTTGTAAATTATTTTGTACGTTTATTTAAAATATTTTATATATTATATATAATTATACTAGTTTGTTAAGTTATCAATTATACTAGTTTAAATTGGTAGTCATAAAATAACATTTTTCAATTGATAATAAATTTATATTTTGTATTATTATAATTGTTATTATTTTTAATATTACTAAAGTAAACAAAACACTTATTATTAATTAAACTTATTTAAAATTGAAAATTATTTACAAACTATTTTGAAATCAAATTTTAACTATCAATTAACCATCAATTTTGATATCAATGACACCATTACTTGTTTCATGTCTGATGGCTTCCATTCCATGATTGATGACATCCCTACTATCCCTATCATTATCGTGATGGTCATTATACTGCCAGGCAAGGGCACCGTTGTATCCGCTAAAATAGTAATGTTTGTACACCTGTGCCGAGTCCGACACACACGATCTCTTGGTTGAGAACTCGCCTACAATTAGCGGCTTCTCCAGACCATATTGTTGGGCTGTCCTTTTGATCGGGTGTTCTGATCCACACTCATAGGAATGAATTTGATAGAAATCTAACGTTCCGTTTGCTTTACCACCGGCTCTGACCATACACTCGTTGTCATATAAATTGAAACAATCGGTGCATTGTTTAGTACATGTCTTGGGATTCCATGTGCCAACAGTTACCAGTGATTTCGGGTCATAGGTATGGATGGCTGCTGTCAACCAATTGAAAAATCGCAATACTCTGTAAAATAGTAACACAATTAACATAAATTTATTAAAATAATGTACATTAAAATAAAAATACTGTAATAATAATATAATGTATTAGTTATTATAAGTTTAGAAACTTTATAAATATTTTTTATTATTATTTGTATATAGAATATGACATGTATTACCTCTTAATAGGATGTTTCAACTCGAAACCCATGTTTTTATTGCTTCTTTGCCACCGATATATATCAAAACAGGTATGTTTGTCACTGTCCGGGTGCCAGATATCCATTCCTCCTTCCGGTTCATTCATCAGTTCCCAAGCAAACAGTGCTTTCTTACCTATTAAAATATAAATAAAATTAAGTGCATAAATATTTGTCCACAAAATTAAACAGAAAATAAAATTAATTTTTAAAAAATATTATAATATAAACATATTATTATAATTGCTATTAATTATCTAATTATTTAATATAAATATTAGTAAACATACCTTTAACTCCTTCAACCATTGGTTTCAATGCTTTTTCAATATATGATTGTATTTTAGATTCATCAGTAATAAATCCATCATCAGTTTTAAATATTGAAGCTATTTATGCAAAATAGTTATTTAAAATACAGTTATATATATATATTTAAAACCGTGTTTAATACAAACTGCAAAATATGGTGAACATAATAAAGACATTATGTTTGGCCGCGTCGTCCAACAGTGCCTGCATTTCTTTAATCAAATCGTTTTGGCTATCAGTGCCAACAACATAGCCTTTTGAGTCAAACTTAGGCGATACTGATCCCCAAAAGTGTAGCCAAACCCGGGCCACATTCCCTCCGTGAGCTTTAATACCGGCCAACCATTCGTTCATTTTGTCCCTGTGCTGCCAATACTTGCCATTACCCCAGTCTGAGCCCAACTCATTCCAAGCTATGTTAGCGCCGGACAAGAATACCTTTTTGCCCTCAAAATAAAACTCTTTACCCTTAACTTCCAGATAAGCATTGGATGGTTGGCATAAATATCCAATCATAAGTGTAATAACTATTTCTTTTATCATTTTTAACTATTATAGTATTTATTAATTAATGTATTATTTAAAAAATAATAATTTTTATTTATTAATATTTTAGTGTAGATTCTCACACTTTATATACTATTATTTTATCTGAAATATTATACCTTATATTACAAATAATAATAATTGATAAAATTAAATATAATCGTTTTTTTAAACATTATCTAAATACATGAGATAAAACTACATTTTGTGCCGGTTTGCTATCTATTCAATAACACTTAAGTTACACACAAACAGTACATTAATGTATCGATTATTTTATTTCAAGGTATTGTACAGTACTATCGCAATTATTATTGTAAATATAAGTTATATTAAGTTATAATATGAACAATTTTCTGATATTAATAGGAAAAATCATATTGATATAACTTAATTATTAATATTTTTATTGTTTAATACAATTAAATAATTATATTATAGCTTATATTTTGCAATATTTATATTTATTAATAAAATCCTTAAATAATTATGATAAAAATAATGTATAATGTTAAAGGATAATATTATATTTATAAATACTTTTTATTAGATTATTAATACTAATGATAATATTTAATAAAATCATATTTATTTAAATTGATCCTCGTCAATTTGTTGTCCACTGTAACCAAACTGAAATGAATCGGTGGCTGAATGTGGTGTTTCCACCCGTTTCTTGAATAGCCGTCCAAATGACTCACAATATGTAATGCATTTAAGATGTGAAAGACACAGGTTTTTGGCGTTATATGGATTACAGTTGTGAGTGAGGGGTCGGGTTAGACACCAACCGGCTTTGTACAGACCTTTCCCATTCTCTACAGTCGAGTCTATTCATTAATTTACATTTAATAGCAATTAATTTTTAAAATTTATGTTATTTTAAAGTAAAATAGTTTATATGTCTATTACTTCCACTATAATTGCATGATTTCCAACAACCCTGCGATGAACATCCGGCATATAATTTCAATAATATTTGATCACATTTTATACTAATAATGACAAAACTTAAAAATAATAGATAATAATATAATAGCAAAGTTTTACTAATATTTTTTAACATAGTTTTTATTTTCTCTTTATTTTATTTGTTTAAAAACATATATTAATTTATAATATTATAACCTAATTAAACATAATTTATTAAATATATAAAATACATTTGTTCTAGTTTTATAAATACAACTACAATATTTGACTTAAACAATATGTGAATACAAACATTTTAGAAAATATATTAATTTTATATTTATAATGTAATTAACTTATAAAATTAAATTTGTAAAATATATTTATTAATAATTATATCATTTTGTAACATTACTAATACATAATTAAATTTATTTTAATATTTATTTATTTACTGAAAATACATTTATATAAATTATCTAATAATATTAATGTGATTAATTTAACATTAAATCCAATATAGATAGTCATAAAACATCATTAATTAATAATCATTAGTTAATTAATTAATTTTCTTCAACTGTTTGGGTATTCAAAGTATTTGGTTGATTAGGTTGACCATTACTGACCATATTTGGCTTATACATCATAGACTCCATATTTTGTTTGTGTGCCATCGGATCATTCATATGAAATCTGGGAAACGGTATGCGATGACACTCAATGTCGCGCAAAATCTTGAATCGTTTGACGGATTCATTGAGCAAAAATGTCTGGTCATACATCTGGATCTCATTCAACGTCAACAAGTCATCAATATTGCAACGATCGACGGGAACTATAGATTGCAATTGTTGGACACGAAGTGTCGGATTATCCGCCAGTATTTTCTTGATCTTTGATAATATATAATTTGGTTGAGCGTTGAGCGCCATTAGGACCTGTTTGGCCGTATCGACCGTCTCATTCATGAAAGCCTCGTCTGATATAATTTGCGGCGAGTGTTGAAAAACAAATCCAGTCCAGTGTCTCATCAAATCGTGCATTTGATTGTGTTGGGCATACTTAAGCACTTCCAGATAGTTATCCATTGTTATGGTCTGACCGAACATAAGCTCTACCAGTTTCATGAGTCCATCGACATTAAACTTGCGAGCAATCTTGTAGACATCACGTGCCAACTCATACCGATTTTCACTTTCATCTAACTTTAGCTGTTCTGTGTAAAGATAATGAAGTAATACCTTAAACACATTGTCTTCGTAACCCATGTCCTGTAAGTTGTGTTGATTTTTATTAGGAGTCTCTTTGAAGAACTGGTCAAAAGTTGAACTCTTGGCCGCCAAAACAAACTTATGTGCCGGCAGTTTAGTACCATTTATGCCAACAAATGTGACATCACTTTGATCTTCGCTGAGATAATATTTTTCAAGACCCGGGAAAGCGTTAGATGTTTGAGGCGTTAGGGCTGACCTCTTAAATACCGATCCTGTGATATAAGAAAAAAATGTTCAGCAATTAGTTATCTCATCACTTAATTATCTCTAACCCATTGAATGAGGATCACATGGCGGCACCATCTGCTGTCTCATTATTGGCTGAACTACCGGTCCATCGTTTTGTAATTGTGTCCATGAGTTGACCTGTCGTTTGACGTGATGTATAAATGGATCCGATTGTAAACCATTGCATACAGTGATTGCTGTAAAACTAAAAATAATGATTAATTTAGTAATCGCTAACATTTCTGATTGAACTACAAATTCAATTCTATGAAAGCTATGCTAACTTATGAATACTATATTAGAGTTAAACGAAATTTACTATTGTTTTGTAGGAATAATTTATTCAATTTATATACCATAAAGAGTTTGACTGAATATTTTGTAGATGTTGTCACAATTGTTTATATAATCAAATTTAATAAATATAGTTAAACTATTTTTTATAAACACCGGATAAAACGTCTATTAAGATCAGCTCAAAGTACATGAAATTAAGTTTTGTAATTATTATTAAATCACTCAAATTTCACAAACCTATCATAAAATATTTGACAAAATATTTAGTGCTATTTGAAACTTATGGATGTTTATAAGTTTAAAAATAAAACTATAATTGTGAGAACATTTTTTGAATTTTTTTCTAATTAGTTTAGTCTAAATATATTTAGTTTATTTTTAAGAGGATATATCATATATTTACAATATAACAGTTGTTTTCTTAGAATTTGTGATAAAATAGTTAATATTTTATTTAATGAAATAATAATCATATGTAAAATTATTTTTTAATATTAAATATAGTAGTATATAATTATAATAAATAAATAAATTGATATAAAGTACAATATTTCGCATCTGAGCACTGCATTATACTTTTCTAATCTATTATATAATACATTTAAAGAGCCTATATTTTACTATTATTTTATATACTTTAATACTAACAAAATAATATATATAATGTATATATAAAAATATTATGCAATCTAATTTAGATAATTATTAGAAATTAGCAAATAAGTTTTATCAATATTGTCAATTATTGTCTGATTTAATAATTATTTTATTTTTTTCATAGATCTCAAACAACTCAGAAAACTATAAGCAAATAGTAGTTTAATTAATTCATTTGTAATCTATGATAACAATACACAATATACTATATATATATTTTTAGAAACTTTTTAGTTACAATGACTATTTGAATGTTAAAGTATTTTTTAACAATTTTAAAAAAGTAAGTAAATATTATTACGCAATTGAGATAAAAAAAATATTGTTTAGGCTAAATTATTTTTTAATATTTAGATTGTTCATTTAAATGCTAGAGTCGTCGCACAAATAAATATTATATAATAAGATAAATTTGATCTATATTTAATTTTTAACATTATTATTATTGGTAAAAGCATATAATATATAATATTTAAGTTATAAAATATACTATTATTTATAATATTTATTAACAATTAACAAAGAATTTTATAATTTCTAAAAAATAATATATTTATATAAACATATTAATAAAATTTTATGATTAATTAAAAAACACAATTTATTCTAAGATAACGATAAATATAGAAATGAAGTTTAATTTAGTGATGAAAATTTGTAAAAATACTTAACTCATTACTCATTAAATTTTAACTACGGCATCAATTTACTTGTTCATTATAATTATTTTATTGTAATATTAAACAATTTAAAAAACAATTTAGTCATCAACATTTTTAAATATTTAAATAATTACAGAAAAGATTTATATCTAAAAACTAAATTTTATGACATAAAAACAATTTATCAATAATTATTATGATATTAATCTCTCTCTCTCTCTCTCTCTCTCTCTATCTATCTATCTATCTATCTATCTATCTATCTATCTATCTATCTATCTATCTATCTATCTATCTATCTATCTATCTATCTATCTATCTATCTATCTATCTATCTATCTATCTATCTATCTATCTATCTATCTATCTATCTATCTATCTATCTATCTATCTATCTATCTATCTATCTATCTATCTATCTATCTATCTATCTATCTATCTATCTATCTATCTATCTATCTATCTATCTATCTATCTATCTATCTATCTATCTATCTATCTATCTATCTATCTATCTATCTATCTATCTATCTATCTATCTATCTATCTATCTATCTATCTATCTATCTATCTATCTATCTATCTATCTATCTATCTATCTATCTATCTATCTATCTATCTATCTATCTATCTATCTATCTATCTATCTATCTATCTATCTATCTATCTATCTATCTATCTATCTATCTATCTATCTATCTATCTATCTATCTATCTATCTATCTATCTATCTATCTATCTATCTATCTATCTATCTATCTATCTATCTATCTATCTATCTATCTATCTATCTATCTATCTATCTATCTATCTATCTATCTATCTATCTATCTATCTCTACAAGAAGTACTCAAAGACTGATGAAAAAATAAAGACAATTGATGTTCAAATAAAATCATATAATAACTGTCCACTATTTAGGCAAAAAAAACTCATATAATTGTATAAAATTTTTTATTTATAAAACAATGTCATGCATTAATTACTGCATATCTTATTACAGTATTATACATATACAAATGTATATATTAATAATTATTATAATTATTATAAGTTTTATAATTAAATTTATTCAGCATAAATAGTATTATATAGATATAAAATATGTTTGAAACATGTTTAAAAAATAATTTGTTAAATTCATTTGACAATAATAATTATAATATTTATTTAATATAAAAATATATCATTAAAATAAATAAGTATATTAAAGTTTATTATCTCATTAAATAAAATCGATTTTATGATATTTATAAATAATAGAATAATTATTTAAAAAAGGTCTAAATTGTGATGTGATGATCAAGTTTTTAAAAAAATATTTCTACAATTTTTATGCACACATTTGTTACTTTAACAAATTTTATAAATAAAATTAGTAATATTTAAAGATAATTTTTAAACTTTATTAAAATTTATTTAACTAATAATTATCTAATTCAAGTCTAATTTTAGTTAAAACTAGTTATATAGTGGTAACTTATGGTAAGATATGGTAAACAGTTGTTTATAATTATGAGTTGGCACTCATGATGACTCTGTTGATTATTATTTAAGACTAATGTCACCATAGAAATGATCATTAAATTTTCAGCAAAAACAATATAAAATTAAAAAAAATGATAACTTTTTTGATAATTGTTTTTATAATAACTTTATTTACATTTACATTATACAGTATTGTTATATTATATGATAATAACATTTTTTTATTTTAATGACAATTTTGAAATTAATAGTTTTTTTCAAGTATACAAATATAGCTTTAAATGAATTTATTGCAAAACAATATCGATAGCAATTATGTTTTGAAAATTGCTTTTTTGAAGTTCAATATTTAAGTTAATGTGTTTGAGTTGAAAACATTTTAGTTGTTTGAATGACTTTCACGACTGAAGATAACTCGCCAGCGATGGAAAACAACAGCTATAATGCAATCGCTCAGAGAAAGCAAAGACGAGATATTATTCACACAAAAATTAAGGTTTTAATAAACAAATTTAATTATTTATTATTATTATTATTTAAAAAATAAAAATATACTTAAAAACTTTATATAAATATTTTCATTTTGACAGTTGATGTGTATGATTGAGAGGATGGGAGAGAAAAAGGTTGGCTTCTCGTGTTGGAAGTTATTTACAATCAATTACTTCCGATGCTATGAAGTATTATATTTATATATTTTTTGAATATTGTATTTACTATTAAAAAATTAATTACAAAATTATTGTTTTGTTTATATAATTTATAGATTATCTCATTGTTGGCCCTATTGTTCCTCAAAATCATTGAATTGTCCCGAAATTAAATGAATCGACAATATTATGGGATTCAATAGATTTCTATTATTGCATTTTACTGTAATAACTATTGTTAGCTATTTGTTGCAAATGTTAGCTTAAATATATTTATTTAGTGATAAGTAGTTAAATATAAGTTATTATTTTTGATTAATTAAATATTGCTCAAATAATAAACTAAATTGTTACCTGTATTAATTATTTAAAGATTTATTTTAATTAAAAAAATAAATTTGTTAAATGCATGAAAGACTGTCATTTTTATTAATCTAAAATAAAATTTATATATAATCTAAGTATAGATTCTTTATATTTAATTATATTATAAATAATTTTACGTAAAATCATTATAATATAATTGACAGATTGTACATGATAAGATAATATTAGGCTAAATACTAGTTATTAATAGTTATAAACATATATTTTAAATTTTATTTATTTATTTACAAAATTAATGCAAATATTATTTATTCAAGTTTACTAATATTTATTAATTTTTTGTTATGAAAATTATCAATTTATTAATTATTTAATACAAAAATATAAAAAATTTCAAAATAAAATTATTGTAATATTGAAAACAAAAATTTTGGAAAATTTCATCTCTAATTTATTTTTATAAATATTTAATCTTTTCAATATGATAATATCAAGATAATTTCCACACATTTTATTAAAATTTTTGAAAACATACACATATGCTGTATGTTATAATTGTATTTTTAATTTTTTAAATTTAATTAATTAAATTTTTATTAATTTAACGGGAAAATTGAATAAATTTAATTTGGAAACTTCCCTTCCATTAGAAATTATGTCAATTTCTATTAATATTATTATATTTAATATTTATTTGATGTAACTGTCAGTACAGTTGAGACTAATTTGACGATCAATGAGACATCAAGGGATCAAACAATCACTTTAAACGACGGTTTGTATTAATTATAATATATTAATGAATTTATTTTACCGTAAGAAACAAATTATTGATTACCTGATAATTATTGACTCTTTAATAGATCTCATCCAACAAATCAAGACATTAATGTCCGGTTTTGATCTACCGGTGGACAACATTCCCGATTGGGCTCACAATATGCCCGAAGACATAATGAAGTCATTTCTTAAACGAAATACTGAAGACGGGGACAAAAAATGATTGTTTGATTGGGTTTTATGAAAATATTGTCTTTTATTTATATTATTATTATTTTGTGAATTATTGTAAAATATATTTAAATTTTTGTTAGATTTTTATTAGTAATATATTATTGTTTTGTTAATTGTTTACTATTGATAATATATAAAATATATATTTTTAAAGTTATTCTTATCATTATTCTATTAAATTAGATATATAAAAATTAATAATATTTATTATAATTGAATGAACCTGGATAAAATTAAAACAAATATAAACTGTATTTGATTAACTTTATTTAAATCAAATAACTATATATTTTTAAATAAAAATATTATTATTGATATCTCTTATTTTCAATCATTGAATTCTATTAAATCATTATTTTACTTATACTTACCGGTAATAACTTTGTTATAATATTATAACTTATAATTTCTAATAATATTAAAATTTTAAAATTTAATTTTTAAGATATCGGCAATAATCTCATGAAAAAAAATTTGTAATTTATTTATTTCATTTATCTGTAATATTATTTCAGTTTGTGATTTGTTTCTAAAATAGTATTTTGGTTAAACTTATAAATTATATCCAATATTAATAATATGATTTATATTTACTACTAAAAGAGTAAATTAATTTTTACTGTTTAGCTAAATTAACGGCACTTGTATTTATTAGTATATAATTGCAAAAATTATTAGGGTATATTCTTAATATGCTATATTCAGTAATACTGAAAATATATAATGAAAACTATTTAATATTAAATTATCATGTACATAAATTTATATTTTAAATTACTGCAATAGTTTATTTAATATAAACTTTGAACAATTGATAATTATTTAAAGATTATTTTATTCATTATTAATTTATTTATGAATCATATGGTATGAAATATTGCAGAAAAAATATACTGTATAAGTTTATATGTCTAAAATTATATAAAAATAAATAATACATTACAGGTATATTGTATATTTACGTGATTGTGTGAAATAAGACTATTATTTGTAAAATAAATAACGATTAATTTAAATATTGAAAATTATATGCTATTTATAAGAAATTATGTATTATTTATTAGAAAATACTTATTAGTTATTGTGTAAAATACAGAATATCTAAGAATTTTTAATATGTATAATAATTTTACATATAATGTTATACATATGTAACAGAACATTATAAAAATGAAAAGATATAATACTATAAATATAAAAGTTAAACCCAAAAACACTAAATATAATCCAAACAAGTTATTACCAAAATATGTTGTCTATAAGCCAATTGTCAATTACTTGGTTAATGTTTGCCTAATATGGATGACAACTATAAAATAAATTTGTTTTATAGTCTATTAGTAATTAAGATATTATTGTTAATAAAATTTATTAAACGATTGACGTGTCTATCGATTAATGGAAACAATAAGTTTGAACTGTTGGGTGATTTGCATCAATGACTTATCAATCAATTTTCTATTATAACTATCGACTGGATGTTAGACCAACTTTTCTTTGAGAGTTTCAAATGATATCCGATTTGTTTACACCAAATAAGTGTGGATTTTACAGATTATAATGATATTTGTAAATTAATCAAACGTATGTAATATATGTGTATTATTGTAGAAATAAATAACAAATATGTGATACCAATGTTTGGATGGATTGTTACTTTGATGCCATATATTATTCATTTCCAGTTAATCTATGGCACATTTAATAGTTTAATATCTATGTATTGAATTCATTATAACTGGAATATTATTATTTATCAAATCATATATTCATTTAATTAGTTAGTTATAATTAGTTTTATTTATGTCATTATTTAAGTTTCAAGTTTAAGACAATTTAAGCAAAATTCAAGACATTGAAAGCAAACAAACAACGAAAAGTTATAGGAATTAGAAATACAATAAAATCAATGAACAAATTGTTTAACGCTCTGAAGTCATTCAAATTTAGCTATTTTTACCTTAAGTGACCAGATTGTTATGGCGCGTGTTATTAAATTAATTTTAGACCAATCAGAATTTAATCTATTATTAAGTTTTCAACGGTTTTAGAATAATTACAAATATTTTAACATATACTAGCTAAACCTATAAATGTATGATTATATCGTATAATGGTAATATTTACTGAAGAAGTTGAGGAATAGGTCATATTATCGTATAATGGTAATATTTACTGAAGAAGTTGAGGAATAGGTCATATTATCATATAATGGTAATATTTACTGAAGAAGTTGAGGAATAGGTCATATTATCATATAATGGTAATATTTACTGAAGAAGTTGAGGAATAGGTCATATTATCATATAATGGTAATATTTACTGAAGAAGTTGAGGAATAGGTCATATTATCATATAATGGTAATATTTACTGAAGAAGTTGAGGAATAGGTCATATTATCATATAATGGTAATATTTACTGAAGAAGTTGAGAAATAGGTCATATTATCATATAATGGTAATATTTACTGAAGAAGTTGAGGAATAGGTCATATTATCATATAATGGTAATATTTACTGAAGAAGTTGAGGAATAGGTCATATTATCATATAATGGTAATATTTACTGAAGAAGTTGAGGAATAGGTCATATTATCATATAATGGTAATATTTACTGAAGAAGTTGAGGAATAGGTCATATTATCATATAATGGTAATATTTACTGAAGAAGTTGAGGAATAGGTCATATTATCATATAATGGTAATATTTACTGAAGAAGTTGAGGAATAGGTCATATTATCATATAATGGTAATATTTACTGAAGAAGTTGAGGAATAGGTCATATTATCATATAATGGTAATATTTACTGAAGAAGTTGAGGAATAGGTCATATTATCATATAATGGTAATATTTACTGAAGAAGTTGAGGAATAGGTCATATTATCATATAATGGTAATATTTACTGAAGAAGTTGAGAAATAGGTCATATTATCATATAATGGTAATATTTACTGAAGAAGTTGAGGAATAGGTCATATTATCATATAATGGTAATATTTACTGAAGAAGTTGAGGAATAGGTCATATTATCATATAATGGTAATATTTACTGAAGAAGTTGAGGAATAGGTCATATTATCATATAATGGTAATATTTACTGAAGAAGTTGAGGAATAGGTCATATTATCATATAATGGTAATATTTACTGAAGAAGTTGAGGAATAGGTCATATTATCATATAATGGTAATATTTACTGAAGAAGTTGAGGAATAGGTCATATTATCATATAATGGTAATATTTACTGAAGAAGTTGAGGAATAGGTCATATTATCATATAATGGTAATATTTACTGAAGAAGTTGAGGAATAGGTCATATTATCATATAATGGTAATATTTACTGAAGAAGTTGAGGAATAGGTCATATTATCATATAATGGTAATATTTACTGAAGAAGTTGAGGAATAGGTCATATTATCATATAATGGTAATATTTACTGAAGAAGTTGAGGAATAGGTCATATTATCATATAATGGTAATATTTACTGAAGAAGTTGAGGAATATGTCAAATATTTCATTTATTTTTCAGTCATTTTTACCATTAGATGATAATTGGATCTAATTATCACAATCTTCAGTTATTTTTACCATTAGATGATAATTGGATCTAATTATCACTATCTTCAGTCATTTTTACCATTAGATGATAATTGGATCTAATTATCACAGTCTTCAGCCATTTTTACCATTAGATGATAATTGGATCTAATTATCACAATCTTCAGCCATTTTTACCATTAGATGATAATTGGATCTAATTATCACAATCTTCAGCCATTTTTACCATTAGATGATAATTGGATCTAATTATCACAATCTTCAGCCATTTTTACCATTAGATGATAATTGGATCTAATTATCACAATCTTCAGCCATTTTTACCATTAGATGATAATTGGATCTAATTATCACAATCTTCAGCCATTTTTACCATTAGATGATAATTGGATCTAATTATCACAATCTTCAGCCATTTTTACCATTAGATGATAATTGGATCTAATTATCACTATCTTCAACTATTTTTACCATTAGATGATAAAAACCACTATATGTGAGCATCACTTATTATAAGACATACATAAATTTAATTCTTAATAACTTAAAGATAAAATTAAAATTCAATAATATTTAATTTTTTGTTCGATTCATTTTGATTGGTCAATTGGCTCTGTGCCAATGGCACTGTTTTGTCACCAAAGGAAAACGTCGATTTGTGCCGATGGCACACGTTTGTTGTCAGCGCGTTAATGAATTGAAACAATTTATAGAATATAACTTTTTTGTCAAAATTTTTGCTTATATTTTGGTAGACATTCAGTACTTGAATCTAACTATTAGTCAATAACTGGATGTATGTGTCTATGAATATGACACTAACTTTTATCGATAATTATGTTAACATCTTATATATTCTACTTATTTTGTTAATCATATTCACAGTGTCGTCGGTGATCGCAAATGTCAACAATTCATATAAATTATTAAATAAATATTATGTTTTAAAATGTAATTTTAATGTAAATGTTAATTAAAATAAGTATTTTATACAATTCTATAAATTATTTGAGTTAATTGTTTGTAATTTTAACCCTTTGTATAACTCAATTAATGGTTTTAATCGAGAGGGTTAGCAGAAAAACAATTGGTTTTTTTGTGTTGGAAATTGTTTACAATTAATTATGAAGTGAGTTAATAGTTATTTATTTATAATACAGTACAGGTATATATATATATATATTGTAATTTTATTTTTAAAAAGTTTATTTGTAAACTATTTTACATATAATTGATTAATTTACAGATAATTGCTTTGTTGATATCACTGTTAACATAATGTTAGTGACAAGTAATTACTTATGATTACAAAATTTAAGCAATTTACAATTTATTATTACAGTATATTTTATTGCATTATTTTTGTTAATATTTTATTTACTACACTATTTTTATGTGCATTATTTTAAAATAAAATTACGTATTTGGGTGTAATTAGGATTAGAGGACTGTTATAAAATATCTACTGTAGAGATGATTTTAAAAATTTTATTGAAATCAAAATGAAAAAACATTGAGACAGTTGTAAACTTTATGCATAACAACCCTAATTATAATTATCATTTAATTATGTAATTAATTTTATGCTCTATACTTGATTTATTCTTCTATAATAATTTATAGAAATCATATTATAATATATTTTTTAATTTTGTCAAAATAAATAAATAAAATATTTATGTGGAATATTCATCTACGATGTAATCAATTAAACTAAAACTATGTCTAACTAAAAATATAAAATATTTGTTTATTTATAATTTTATTTAAATATTTATATATACATTATTTAGTATATGTTTAGTACATGTAGTATTATATATCCATACATATATAAAAATGACAAAAATAATATTATTAAGAATATTTGAGGTAATATTATAAATATTTAAAAAATAATTTATGATTTAATTGCATGAAACTGTCATCTTTATTAACTTAAAATAAAATTTATACTTTAGATTCTGTACATTTAATTTTATTAGCAATCAGCTAATGTAGAATCAATATAATATAACTTACAGTATATAACTGTATATAATGTTTTATAATTATTGTTTTACTTTATACAATATTCAGATTAATTACTGTATTATTTATGGCTATAAATAATAAATAATTTTACAAAATTAATTCTACTATTGAAGTAAATGTACTGTATTTGAGTTGAAAACTAGTATTTGTTTGACTGACTTTACAACTGAAAATTATTTGCCATCGATGGACAACAACAGCTATAATGCTCAGAGAAAATCAAAACGAGATATTATTCACACAAAAATTAAGGTTTTATTAGTATTTTTTAAATATACTTAAAAATGTATTTAAATAACTTTATTTTGACAGTTGATGTGTATGATTGAAAGGATGGGAGAGAAAAATGTTGGCTTTTCGTGTTGGAAGTTGTTTACAATCAATTACTTCCGATGCTATGAAGTATTAGTATTTTTTTTAATTTTTGAATATTATATTTACTATTAAAAATTAATCACAAAATTATTGTTTTGTTTATATAAATAGATTATCTCATTGTTAGCCGTATTGTTTCTCAAAATTATTGAATTGTCCCAAAATAATTGAAACAAATATTATTAAATAGATTTTTTTTTTTTGTTAATTTCATGAAACTGTTATTTTATATATTTTGTTTGTTTGTCATATTCACTGTGTCGTCGGTCACAGAAGATGTTAACAAATCATATAAATTATTAAATAAATTTTATGTTTCAAAATGTAATTTTATTAACAGTTACGACAAAATAAAAGAAAGCATTATTAGATAATATGTTTTTTAATTTAAATATTGCTATTTATCTGTTAATTGTGTTAATCGAGAGGATTGTCAAACAAAAAAATTGGATTTTTTTGTTGGAAATTGTTTACAATTATTTATTTTCCATACTATGAAGTTAGTTAACATTTGATTATTTATAATGCAATTATTTCTAACATTTTACTATACAAGTGGACGATAAAAAAAACAACTTTTTGCTAATTTTTGAATTATCTCCTCTATCTAATACACATTATTTATCATTTCTCTTATTAAAATTTTTAAATAAATAAATAATATAATAAACAATTTTAGTTTATTTATTAATTAGAATTGAGAGTTGTATATTCAATAAATTTTATTTGATAATTGCTTTATTTTAAAATTTATAATTTTAAATGTAAATTATTAAGTATTGTAAAATTTAAACTTTTAACAATTTATTATTAAAAATTTCAATAAATAAAAAAATCAATATCATAGTAGCATTAATATTATTTTGTAATCAATGAACAGTGTATTTAAAGCAAATTCAAACAAATGAATGTCTAACAAGGTGGTGACTGATCCGCAGACCTTTCGCAGACCCCATTTATCTCGAGAACCGATGGTCTGACGACAAAATGATCAAAAGTAATCTTGTAGATATTAGTAAAACTAAGTTGCACATTATGGTCCCGATCGGATCGGATCACCCGTTCCCGATATATAGCCGAAAAACGGGTTATTTTTAACAAATTTTCTCTGCAGACCTATTATTTCGGTAACCGATAATTGGACAACAAAATGGCCAACATATATTTTGTAGATATTAGTAAAACTAAGTTGCACATTATGGTCCCGATCGGATCGGATCACCCGTTCCCGATATATAGCCGAAAAACGGGTTATTTTTAACAAATTTTCTCTGCAGACCTATTATTTCGGTAACCGATAATTGGACAACAAAATGGCCAACATATATTTTGTAGATATTAGTAAAACTAAGTTGCACATTATGGTCCCGATCGGATCGGATCACCCGTTCCCGATATATAGCCGAAAAACGGGTTATTTTTAACAAATTTTCTCTGCAGACCTATTATTTCGGTAACCGATAATTGGACAACAAAATGGCCAACATATATTTTGTAGATATTAGTAAAACTAAGTTGCACATTATGGTCCCGATCGGATCGGATCACCCGTTCCCGATATATAGCCGAAAAACGGGTTATTTTTAACAAATTTTCTCTGCAGACCTATTATTTCGGTAACCGATAATTGGACAACAAAATGGCCAACATATATTTTGTAGATATTAGTAAAACTAAGTTGCACATCATAGTCCCGGTCGGATCGGTTAACCCGTTCCCAAGATATACCCGAAAAACTGGTTTTTTTAAACAAATTAAGTCCGCAGACCCCTATTATTTCGGCAATCGATGAATGGACAACAAAATAACCAACAGTAGACTTGTAGATTTTTAAAATATAAACTTGCACATCTTTGTCCCGGCCGTATCGGTAATCCTGTTCCCGAGATATACCCGAAAAACCGGGGTTTTTTAAAACATTTTTCGGGTATATCTCGGAAACGTGTAGACAGATCCGACCGGAACTAATACGTGCAACTTTAAATTTTTATTTTTTACATGTTTACTGTTGGCCATTTTGTTGTAAAATGACAGGTTCCCGAAATAATAGGGGTCTGCGGTCTTAATTTGTTTAAAAAACCCGTTTTTCGGGTATAACTCGAGAACGGGTAGTCGGATCCGACCAAAGTCAACATGTGCAACTTTATATTGTTAATATGTACAAGTTATCTATTGGTCATTTTTTTGTCCAGTCATTGGTTCCTGAAATAATAGGGGTCTGCGGACATAGCTTATATAAATATATATTTTAATATATTAAAAACTTAATCGGATATATCTCGGAAACGGCTATAGCTATCAGACCGAAACTAATACGAGCAACTTTATTTAATTATTTTCTACATTTTTACTATTAGTCATTTTTTTGTATAGTCATTGGTTCCCGAAATAATAGGGGTCTGCGGACATAATTTGTTAAAAATAACCCGTTTTTCGGGTATATCTCGAGAACGGGACAACTGATCCGGTCGGGACCATGATGTGCAACTTAGTTTTACTAATATCTACAAATCATGTGTTGACCATTTTGTTGTCCTGTTATCGGTTCTCGAAATAATAGGGGTCTGCAGAAAAAATTTGTTAAAAATAACCTGTTTTTCGGCTATATATCGGGAACGGGTGATCCGATCCGATCGGGACCATAATGTGCAACTTAGTTTTACTAATATCTACAAGATTACTTTTGATCATTTTGTCGTCAGACCATCGGTTCTCGAGATAAATGGGGTCTGCGAAAGGTCTGCGGATCAGTCACCACCGTCTAACAACTCTACTTATGATTATAAGTTGAATTTGTAAATATTTTGATATTATATAACTAAATATTTTTTGCTAATCATATTAAAATTCATTTTAAATTGTTTTCATTTGCAATATTCACGATATCATCGGTTAACACAAGACTCAACAAATAATATAAAATGTAGATTTTGTGTGTTTTTAAACAATAATGTTATTTAAAGAAATAACAAATAAATCATAAATTATAAAATATTTATTTTATATTATTATACTGTAGATATTCATGTCTAAAATAAATAAAAAAATATATAATTTATTATATTAATTATTTTTAAAATTATCAACAATTTATAACTAATCATAAATAAATTGATCATTATACTGTAATTAGTACTAATCAACATTATTTTCAAATTAAACTATTTTTGGTATTAAATATTAGGTTTTTTTTCCTTTAGAAGAGACCAATATTTATTATAGAAATTATTAAAATATTAAAAATTCTTAATATGTATTTATCTAATTATATGAATAATTATCATTAAAATTATAAATAACATCATTTATAATATTTAAATTATTTTATATAATAAAAATAATCTGTCATAAATAACATTATTTTTAGAACATTATTGTAAAAGCATTCAAAATTATATCTAATGTCTAGAACTATAAATTTTTAGAATACAATAATAAAGAAATTATAATAATTTTAATGACTAATATTGTAATTAAACAAAAAAAGTTATTTAGATAATTATATTTATAATTATGATTTATATGTTGTTAAAGTGCATTAATAAATTATTAATACTTTATAAAATTTTATTCTTGTTTTAAAGAATTATAATTAAAAGTTTTGTTTACAATATTTCTAGAAAATTTATATAAATAAATTATAATTAAATATATATATATACCGTTAGTATTATTAGTATACTTAATATATATATATATAAATTATACAAAAATATATAATAAAAATTTTTGTAATAGTAAATTTTGTCATCTGATAATTAATTATATTATTTTTTTAATCTCTCTCTCTCTCTCTCTCTCTCTCTCTCTCTCTCTCTCTCTTACAGAGAGCATTCCAAAGCACAGATACAAACATACTTATAATCATTTTTATTTTTGTAAATTCAAAACTCAATTTTTTATATTTTATTTTATTTTTAAACTTTTCCAGAAATTTGCTAAACAACTTTCAACTATTGAAAATCTCAACTCAAAAAATTCTAAATTAATATGAGAATTTACAAGTACATACAGATTTTTTTTATAAATTGCTTAATTTTTATTTTTATTTTAGTATATAAATAATGTAAAATAATCGTGTTCATAGTTGAATAATATTTCTTAATAATAAAACATATAAAATAATATTTTTATTTTTGTTTATTGCTTACAATATTGTTTACACTAATCATTAATTTTAAGTTTACAATAATTATAATATTGCATATTTTAATATAAAAATTATATACATTGTTTATTATTTACATTATTTAATTTTATATGTTAATAAATAAATATAATTTAGTAAAATATAATAATAATTGAAAAATGATTAAAAAAAAATTACCGAAATTTCGAAAAAATTCGACCAAAATTATTAATACAAATGAGATTCTTCCACAACATATTGTCTATAAGCCGGCTGTCCATCAATTATATAGAGTTGGCTTATGTTTGCATAGTGTGGATGAAAACTATAAGAGAAAATGGTTTAACCATCCCTTGCTATTATTATTAATATTTTTAATTTTTGTATTTCAGCGAATTGTTTGCTTAAACATTGATCTAAAAAATAAGTTAACATTTGCACTGTTGGGTGACTTCGGCTACTTTTTAGGCATTCGTACATTAAATGACACGTTTTTTGTGTTGGTTTCTGTCATACCGTTTGCATCGCAAGTTGTATATTATTATAACTATCGTAAAGACAATAAACCAACTTTTCTTCGAGTATTTGAAATGATTTCAGGTTTGATAAAACCCAGTAGTGTTGGACTAAATGATTACAACGAGGTTTGCAAACTAATAAAACAAATGCGATTATTATGCGCTTTTGCTAAAGTGAACAACCAGTTTATGGTACATAACTGTGCTTGCTTCATTATTGTAATCACCTATCCTGTAAACCTGGATCTAATTGATGCTTTAATTTATGGTATACCTAATATCTTATTGTTCATGTATTGGATCTATAGCTACTGGAATGTCTTATTGTATCAGATTATATACTTTTATATATTATGCCAGTATTTGAAATACAAAATTAAGACAATTTGTCGAAAATTTTCGACTTTAAAACGAAGTCAAATTCAATCGTCACGTATTAATCATTCAATCAATTTAATGGTCAATTTGTACACAGAATTGAATGAATATAACACAACTTATTGGTCGAAATTTTTGTTTTTCTTTTGGATGACTCTTAGCTCAGCGACTGTACTATTCCTCTATAACTCAGTATTCACTTCAATGGATATATTGCCGCGAATTATCTATAATTATATAAACATTTTATTAACAGTACTTTTCTTGTTTGTCATATTCACGGCATCGTCGGTCACTGCAGTGGCCAACAAATCATATAAAATATTGAATCAGTTTGTAATTACAAACTCAAATTTTTTGAACGTCAATGATAAAATTAAAGTTTGTAATTTATTTAAATTTATAAATATACGTATATATTAATTTTTATTTTATTAATATTTAAATACAATTAAGTTATTGACATTAATTGAGAGGACAGCCAAATGTAAAGTTGGATTTTCCTGTTGGGCAATGTTTACTATAAATAATTTTAGATGTTATGAAGTAAGTAATCTTTAGTTAGTATTAAAATATATTTATTATATTTAAAAATTTGTTTTTGTTTGTTGTTTCTATAGATTATTGCACTTTTGGCTTCATTGTTATTAAAATTAATCAGCCTTGATAATTAATTAATTTAATTATAAATTAATAAAGTTTAATTTATAACTAAATATGCATAACTTATATTAGTATCTGATAGATAATATTTACTCAAATAATATTTATAATTATCAAATTATTTTATTTAATGCAACTATTATGTAATATTAGTACTAATCAGTTAATCGTGTTAATCGAGACAATTGTCAAACAAACAAAATTATTTTTTAATGTTGGAAATTGTTTACAATTAATTATTTTTGATTTTATGAAATGATTTAATATTTAAGTATTTATAATAAGATATCATAAAATATTGTAAAAATTTTATTTTTCAAGTTTATATCCAAATCATTTAACATATAATTATTTAATATCACTTTTACTTAAGGTAATTAGCATTAATTATAAAATTATAATCTTTTAACAATTTCATATTTCAATAATGATATTATTCTGTTAACATTTTATTTGATTCACTATTTTTATGTAAATTATTTAAAAATAAACTGAAATAAAATATACATAAATTTATGTGTTTATTGTTAGAAGACTGTTATAAAAACTAGTTTATAAACTTAAGACAGTTTATTGAAATCAAAATCGGAAAACATTTCAACAAATAGTATAAAATATTGATTTTATTTATATTTTTAGCAAATAATTAAGAAAAATAAAATAATTAAGACTACAATATAAAGTATTTCTATATACTGTAGGCTATATTATAAAATATTTATATGATACACAATTTAAAATAAAAAAAAACAAATTTCTATAAAATTCATATAAATACGTAATAAATGTTTTTATAAATTATACTGATTTAAATAATCAAATAATGTTATATATATTTCATTAACTAATATCTAATTAAGCTTATCTATTAGAAAAACAAAATTATAATAATTATCAATTAATTAACTGAATTTTTTAAAACATTTATTCTAACAAAAGCTGATTTGTGTATCACTTTAATTAAATGTTTTATATTAATAAATTAAATATTTAACAAAATATGTACTTAATATCTACTTAAGTACATATAATTATTTTTAAAATTTAATGTATTATATTTACTGTAATTTATGTAAATAAAAATATTTTTTACAATATCTGTACAATCAAAACACAAACACAAACAAAACATCTTTTTCTGTAAAATTCTAAAAACAAACTTTTAATAAAAAAATTTATTTATTTAACTGCAAAATATTAAAGTTCTATTTTTAATTAACATATATATATATATTATTTTTTTAATTTTATTTATATTATTTATAACTTATAATATTATAAATTAGTACTATTAATTGATTTTATGACTTTAAGATTATTATATAACTACTATCATATATCATATAATATTCTTAATTATCAAATTATATTATTAGAAAGTAATTAATTTGTCTTAACTATTATAGAATTATTTTTTAACTTTATTTTATAAATTGTAAATAATAATAAAATAATTTAATATAAATAATCATTAAAACAATTGTCATTGAACATTTTGCTAATTTATAATACCTGTAGATACATTATATTTTTAATTGTTTACTTACTATAATATTAATGTAGAAGCTATTTAAACATACTGTACTTATATACTATCAATAATATACTTATTGTTCTAAAGTTTTATTATTTGTGATATAAAATTAATTACATTTATATATAAGTGATAAAATTACTTAAAACACAAATTTTAATTTAGTTATTAGAATACAGATGACTTAATAAGATTTATAAATTGTATATATAAATTATAATACAGAATTATTAAAAATATTTAATATAATAAAAATAAATAAATAGTAAAAATATGGAGACTTTAGATTTAACAAAACCATTGCCAAAAAACATTGCCTACCGATCAGCGGCTCTTTATTTCTATAAAACTGGTATATTATTACATAAAAATCCGTTTATTGCTATCAAAATCAAACTAATTTATCATCCGTTGCTTCAGTTTATAACTTTTGTATGCTATTTAATGATGCGTATAATATGTTTGTTTGCAAATACCAACTATTATATCATATTTGCATTGTTTGGTGATTTTGGCTACTTTTTGGGTATCCGTACCATAAACGGCATATTCTTAACATTGCTATCTTCATTGTCAACCAGTTTACAATTGGTATACTATTATAATTATAAATTAGATATAAAACCGACATTCCTTCAGGTATTTGAAGTTATGTCAGGTTTTGTTGCACCCGTAGAGGTCGGTCTTAGCAATCAATTAGAGATCCGCTCTCTTATCACAAAAATGGTATTCATGTGTCGCTTAGTTAAAGCAAATAATAACTGTGTGATTCTCATTTGTGCCTTTTTCTGTGTACTAATACCTGAATCACTTAAACTATCACTGATTGAGACCATATTGTATGCAATTCCCAGTGCTTTGTATTTCACATATTGGGGACACATATTCTGGAACTTAATATTTTATAAAATGGTATACTTTTACATACTATGTCTATATCTTAAACTAAAGGTCCGGCGCCAACACTCTAACATATTGTTGAAATTCAAACGATACACAAATCATTTTGTGATAAATATGATTAAAACATTTAATTCACTTTATAGTGAAATAGATAACTATAATACTACTTATTGGTCAAAGTATTTGTTACTAATTTGGTTGACATTTGGATCGGCATCAGTATTGCTGTTGTTTAACGCCATATTCATACCAATGAATATTTTAATCAAATTTGTCTACATTTATGTAATGCTATTGTTTTGGCAGATATTTTTGTTTGTCATATTTACCGCATCGTCGGTCAACTCGGAGGCTAACAAATCGTACAAAATTTTGAATCGTTTTTATGTGAGAAATGCAAATCATTTGATAATTCGAAAAAAAATAAAAGTATATATAATTTAATTGTAATTAAAATAATAAAAATAATGTATTTATTAATATTATTAATTATAATTTTATGTCTAATTAGATAAATATATTAATTGAAAGAATGGCTGAACAAAGTGTGGGATTTTCGTGTTGGAAATTATTTACAATTAATTATTTCAGATGTTATGAAGTATACAATTATTTATTAAAATTAATTATAAGATATTTTACATCCAATACTTTAACATTTAATTTATTATTATTTTTCAGATACTATCTCTTTTAACAGTACTATTGTTAAAGACTTTTGATTTAAAATTTAATAAACAGTAATTTAAAATAAATAATTTAACTATTTATACAAAAGCAATGTTTTATATACAAATTATGGTATGTTAACTAATAAACCTAATAAATTAAATTTTTATAATAACTTAATAATATAATTATATAATACAGTCATTGATTTTTTTTGCATTGTATTAAAAAATATGTAATTTGAGGTGTATTTTCATTTTTGTATTATTTATAAGTATTAATTAAACACTTAATATTATTTTTATTTAGTCAATTTTTGATGTCATTTTAAATTTTTATTTTACAATTTTGTCATTTACTGATTGTTCATTTATTTATTTATTGGATAATTAAAGTGTTTTATATTTTAATATTTTCAAAAAAAAAACTTGAAAAGTTTTGTTTACTGAAATCTATAATGGCTTTTTGAGTCTGTGTGTGTGTCTGTCTGTGTGTAGCATTTCATTTTGCGAATTTTGAAATTCTGACTTCAGATTCGGTTAGAGGACTACTAATAATGTATTGAAAAGTTGCATTAAAATTTTGATATCTCTTCGGGAACATAGACAAAATGGCGGCCAAAGTAAAAAAAAATTTTAAGAAAATTTTTTTTAAGTATAGATTTGAATAAAGTGTCAAAAACAAGCATAAAAATATGCATTAAAATTTTGATATCTCATCGGGAACATAAAGAAAATGGCGGCCAAAGTAAAAAAAAATTAGGTAAAAACGTTTAGTTAATTGTAAAGAGCATCAAAAATATGATATAATACATCAGCATATTTTTTTTAAAATGGCGGCAAAAGTATAAGAAATTTTTAGAATTTTTTTTTAAATTATAGATTTTAATAAAGCATCAGAAACAAGAATAAAAAATATGCATTAAAATTTTTATATCTACGGGAACAAAGAATAAGTATAAGCGGCAAAAGTATAATTATAGATGATTATTTTGTTATACTAAATCATTTTATAACACACATGAGTAGTTGTTTATTTTGTCATACCGAGTCATTTGATACCCCACATGACTATAGTTGAGTTTATTTTGTCATGCCGAGTCAATTAATACTCTACATGACTAAAGTTGTGTTCATTTTGTCATATTGAGTCATTTGATAACTTGCATGACTAAAATTGAGAATATTTTGTCATACTGAATCATTTGATATCATACATGACAATATTTATATTATGTATATTTGACCAGTTTTTAAATTTTTATATGTTACTATATAGCCGCTATAATTATACAAACTAATGGTTTTCAATGCTATTCAAGTTTTTTTTCTGAAAATGCTTTCTAGTTTTTATCTGTGATTTACATGATTGATAACATTTAATTTATTGCATTATATTTATAGGCATTATTTAAAAATAAACTCAAATAAAAGATTGGTCAATACAAAACTAAACAAATTATAAAAATGATAAAAATTATTATTATTTATATTATTTAATTTATGTTATATAATAATATTTACAAATAAAACTAAAATGTTATTTGTAAATGTAAAAAACATTCAAAATTATATTTATAATAAAAATTATTATAATTTATATGTTATAGAAAAACATTTATAATACTTATAATAATAAATAGCTTACATGATTAAGCAATGTTATCGATTTTAGAAGGGGTATAGAGAGGGTTAAATGTCAAAAATCTTGGGGTATGGGTATAGACTATTATTTCATATTTAAACTGCAATTTTTCATAAAATCAAACGCATGGGTAAAATGAAAATTTTGTTATAATAAATTTAATTATCTTAAAAACATATTTTATTTTTATACATATCATATTGTTAATCATTAGTGTTTTGAATTCAAAAATAGTTTAAATTTATTGAATATCTGTTTAAACTGATCATCAATAGATAGCAATATGTTATATTAATGAATGTAATTTGAATATTTGTATTACTCTACACTGTAGACTCTACAGTGTAGAGTAATACAGATATTCAAATTACATTCATTAGAGTCTACAGTAAACTTAAATAAAATTTAAATTAAGAATTATTATTTTTTTTAATTTATATAAAACTTTAATAATTTTCTGTTATTCATGAAATATACAAACATATTCTAAGCAAACTTCGAAACATGTTTTTATGAAATCTATGTGTGTGTGTGTCTGTCTGTGTGCATAAGTGTGAATTTACGTAAGAGTTCAGACAAAACAATTTGATCATCAAATTTTGGTATTTTTTCTAGACTTTAGTTTGGGTAATGCTATTTTTTAACATTTTCAACTTTGTCAAACACATTTCTTTTTTTAAAAATTTAACATTTTACTCATCGATTTTATACATTGTATTAGAATAGTTAAACTAAATTTAAAATGTATTAGTAATATATTAATATATATATACAGTATTGTCATAAATGTCACAATATACACTGTATACAGCATAATATAATCTATCATATATTCATATATTCAATAAATTTTGTTTTTTATGACATATAATGGTTTGAATTTTCAATTCCTAATCTTATATACAAAATATAAATTATAATATATTTAATAGTTTAACAATCAAAAGATAAAAATAAATTAAATTATAATTTTCTCAAAATAAAGATATATGAGATATTAAATAATACAAATGATAATTGTTATTATTATTATATTATTATTATACAAATATTTTACTAAAATTATTAACTTTAATACTCGTAATTTTATTTAAATAAGAAAACTAATAATAATAATAATAATAATAATAATAAAAAGACTTTAATATTAATACATTACAAAATATTATTTCTACAAATATATGAAAAATATAATTAATTTTGATATCAATGAAATAATTAATAAAACTATAATTACACTTATGTAAATATTTGTTTCATTTCATAATTGTTTTATTGTTTCCGAATTAAAAAACAGTTATTTAATAATAATATAACAATAATAATAAAAATATCAATTATTTGCTAAATAATTTTCAATAGAATTATAAGAAAAAAATGTTAGTAACTTAACAAAAATATTATCAAAATACTGTAGTTTCATATTAAATAAATGATAGTAAATACATTTAACCATGGTACTAGACCATGGTAAAGTATTACCTCAAAATGTTATCTATAAGCCAGCTGTCTATCACTTATACAGAATTGGCTTATGTTTGCATAATATGGATGACAACTATCAGAGAAATTGGTTTTACAATCCATTAATGTTGTTATCTATATATTTAATTTTATTATTTCAGCGAACAGTTTGTTTGTTTTTAAGTCTCGATAATAAATTACTATTTGCACTGTTGGGTGATTTCGGTTACTTTTTAGGCATCCGTACCTTAAACAACATTTTTTTCATATTGATCTCAAGTATAGCCATTTTATCACAAGCTCTCTATTATTATAACTATCGACTGGACATTAAGCCGACATTTCTTCAATTGTTTCAAATGATGTCAGGTTTGATAAGACCTAATAGTATAGGTCTTAAAGATTATAATTTAATTTTAAAATTAATTAAACAAATGAGAGTTTTGTGCTCTTTTGCAGAAATAAATAATAAATTTTTAATTCAAAATTGTGGATTCTTTATTATTTTGGTCAGTTATGCCATTAGTCTCAATCCTATCGATGCACTTATTTATGGCATTCCTAATGTTGTATTATTCATGATTTGGTGCCATCACTACTGGAATGTCATACTATTTCAAATCATTTACTTTTATCTTATATGTTATTATTTAAGATATAAATTTAAAGCAAATTATCATAAGTTAATAGTTTTAAAGAGTCGTCGACAGCAACAACAACAACAACAACATATCCAACTTATTCAACATATAATCAAATCCATGGATAATCTCTATAAAGAATTGAATGAATACAACACAACCTATTGGTCAAAGTTTTTGCTATTCTTTTGGGTGACAATGAGTTCGGCGACAATACTCTTCCTCTACAATTCAATCTTCGTGTCGATGGATATCGTATCGACTATTATCTATAATTATGTCAACATTTTATTTATAGCTATCTTTTTGTTTGTCATATTTACTGCATCGTCGGTTAATTCAGAGGCCAACAAATTGTATGAAATGATGAATCGTTTTGTTGTTTTAAATAAAGATGTTATTAGTATTAGTGATACAATTAAAGTTTGTTTTTTATTAGATTATGTATAAAGTATTTAATTAATTAATTATCTTTTTATTTCAGTTACTAATGTTAATTGAGAGGACAGCTAAACGTAATGTTGGTTTTTCGTGTTGGAAATTGTTTACTATTAATAATTTTCGCTGTTATGAAGTAAGTATCAGTTTTTTGTTAAACAAATCATTTTTCAATTTTTAATTTATTTTATTAACAGATTTTATCACTCTTGTCGATGTTATTGCTTAAAATCATTAATCTTGAAAATTAGTAGTAGTAGTGRTAGTACTATAGTCATCGGATATATTATATGTCATATAATATATAATATCATTTTCTGCTATTTGCTTAACATTTATTTTATTAATATTCAAAAACTATATTTATGTATATTTTCTGTAACTTTTTATGTTATAGATAATTGTTATTTTTATAAGTTATAAATATACTTATTAATTATATGGTACAATGTACAGTATTAATAAAACTGTATATTTTTATTATTTATCTTTTTTAATTTTTATTTATTTTTAATAGTTTGCGTTTATGAGTGTAATTTTAATAATATATTATATATTAAATATATATACAGTATATATTGAATTATCTGATATAAGATATTTTAAATGTACAAATATGCTTATTATGTGTTTTGCTTATTTTATTTAAACAAATAAAACTATTGTATTATATTATTAAAAAATACATTACATTATTTACTTTATATAAAAAATAAACTGTTTATGTATATAATGGATGATAAAATTGAACATTATCAGTTGCATAATACTTTTATAACTAAATATAAATTAACCTCAAATTTATGATTGAGATATATTTGAATATATCTATCTAAACATGATTTATAATATCATAAAGTCTATCATAAGTTGCTATACCAGGCTTTTTAAATAAAATTTAATACACATTAGAGAATTAATTGTATACTTAATAGTGGTTTCCATAGAAATCTATTTAAATAATAATAATATTGTCTGTAAACACACATTTAGTTTATGTCATGAATGTTTCACTCCATCATTAAATTCAATACATATTTCATTTATCATTTATATATAGTATTTATATTGCATAAAATGTTTTGACAATATATTCAATACATGATTCATATAAGTGACTGGTGGAGAGCACCGGTAGTATAGCGCTGTATTAAACGGTACTTTAGTTTATTTTGCAACTCTAATGATTCATAAATTTTTTGAGACAAAACATATCGACATAGAGTCCACACCCAATGTATTGGACAACAATTTTACACCTGAATTGTAAAAGACATTAAAGTGCAATATTTTATGCAATATATTGTGTTGTTTAATAAATGTATTAAATACTGTATATGTTTTAATATTTAATTTAAATTCCAGATTTTGTGTAATATTAAAGTTTTGTATTGTATAATTAGATATTAGCATGCTGATTTTTTTTATAATAAAGTATATAATATTTATCAAACATTTATAATATAATTATATATATTTTTTTAATTACTAAAACTATTGAATATAACATTTTTCTATGTTGTAGTTAAAATTATACAGCATATAATAAATATCACATTAGCATAAAACTAATTTACATTTCCTATTTTCTATGATAAGCATTTGTGACAATTTACATACACATCAAATAAATTCATTGCGATTACATTTGTTGCAAAAATAATGACACCTAATATTCAGGTAATTTCTCAACTTTTACTTTAATTTTAACAGTAATAATACAGTATTAACTTGTATTATTAATATGAAAGAATTTATTATATTATAGCTAATTATTTACATTTAAGTTTATTGTAATAAAAGTACAGTATTACTCTAAATATATAAATATAAAATATTATAAAATTTTCTATTTATTGCAAATAAACTTTAAAGATAATTTCAAATATTACTATATTATTATATTTTTAAATACATATTTTTTATTTTCTAAATATTTATTATCATTTTGAATTTAAACTGTAATATATTTACTATATTTAAATGTTTAATATACAGAGTAAATATAATATTTTATATAAATTATAAGATATATATATATATTACAAAACTATTTAATTACATATGATTCATATTTTTATAAAACAAGTCAATAGCCTACATATAATTATAAGTTAAAATTATATTCACAGGTTGTTGTTTGTGATGTTTATGTTATTATTTGTTATGTATTACTTGTTTTTTATATCAATCGTTATTTTTATGTATTAAGTTAATGTTTTTTAGTGAAATACACAACAATTGACTAATGATTGTAATACTGTAAAAATTAATGTATTTTCCTATCGCACAGGTGTTGTGTTAGATAATTGCCATAAATTTTTGAATTTATTTTGGTATTTAATAAAAAAATATTATTAGAAATATATTTTTAAATATTATAATTTAAATAAAATATCAATCTGTATACAAATATGTAATTTTCTATTAAATAAATATATTATGAATTTATATTCAAACTTTTATTTATATCGTTTGTCGTGAGTTTTATTTAATATATTTTATCAGAAATTATTAATAAGTGGAAAATGTTCAAAAAATCAATATATTACAGTGTATTATACGTTTAATTTTTAATTTTAACTGGAATTTAAAAAATGTTGTGTGATTTCTAGAGTTACAATACTATACTTATGAAAACATTTATTTAAATAACATATTTGATAGAAGTCTATGTTTATAAAAAAAATCAATTTGAAGTTAGGTATAAACAGGTATATATTTATAGTAAATTACATTAAATAAATTTGTTGATACTTTTTTAATTATTCAATAGATGGAATAGATGTCTAGTTTATTTTGTGGGCACATTAAATAAACAATTTATTAGATTATTTAATCAAATATTTATAAATTATAATACTGTATATTTGGACTAAACTTTAATTTTTAAATGTTCACTCAAATTGATAGTTTTTTTTTGTGAAATTTTTAATTTAATAATTCATTGTTCAATTAGAAATTCATTACTAGAAAAAAGATGTTTATAATAAATAATAAATTATCAATTAATAAAATAGAAATATCTTTTAAATAGTAAATGTCACAGTATTTAAATATTATTTAGATAAATAAATTTATATACTTTATAGTTATATATTGACTATTTGGCATTTGAAATGTCAAACATAAATGTTGACAAACAGTAGACCCATAAGTATAGTACAGTAGTGCACACATACATAGATAGTGTGTTTATATCTGAATTACTCTACAAAAACTTATTGATTTGGGCAATGGCTAAGAAATTTTTCGTTTCTATATAATGTGTATACATTTTATAACACACAATCTCCATGTGCCCAATACTACTGCTACTATTCCCTTAAAATATTATAAGCATAATATAGTTTAAGAGTTACACATGTAGTCTTTCTCTCTCCCATTCTCTCTAATTCTCTCTCTCTCTCTCTCTTTCTTTCTCTCTCTCTCTCTCTATCTCTCTCTCTCTCTCTCTCTYTCTCTCTCTCTCTCTCTCTCTCTCTCTCTCTCTCTCTCTCTCTCTCTCTCTCTCTCTCTCTCTCTCTCTCTCTCTTACATTTAACATTTATATATCGACTTAAATTCAATAGCAATACTCAGCATATTGTTTAATAGTTATATCATATATGATATATTCTGTACGATAACATCGGTTTTCCGAGTTATCAGTGCGATTGCTCTCAAACACTGAGCACTTGCCAGCACTCGGAGTATAACCTACCGATTCTGTCAGTGTATTTGACATTAAGTAATAACAATTGTGTAGTCAATCGCTTCAATTTAAAAAAATACCGGTCAGTATATTTATTATTATTATTATAAAGATAGATATAATCTATATATATATTGCCTAAAGCTATATTGTATGATACAATTTAATTGTTTTCTTTAATATATAGATATTAAGTAAAAATTATTATTTTTTCTAAATTCAAAAATGATATTTTACTTGATATCTTTTATATTATACATTATATTAAATTTATAAATATAAACATATATAATTTACAATTATTTGTAAATGTTTTTAATGTATACAATTAATGTTTAATTGTGTATATTATATACTCTGTAATAATTATAATATTTTAATTTTTAAAATGATTTTTAATAATTAATGATTTTGATATTAAATTATTATAGATTTTAGATGACATAACTAATTAAAATAATTAGTTAATTAACTGATTTTAAAATAAATTATTATTTAAAATACAAAGTTATATTAGTTTAAATTTTTTTAATGCTAATAACTAAAATATATAAATATTTTCTTATAAAAATAATAATTTGTTTATATTGTTTATAAATATACATAATATAAAAATTATAAATAATTATTAAATAACAAATTTTATATATATTTATAATTATTTATTTTATTTAAATAGAAAAACAATTTATTATGAAAATATTTTTGTATTTTTATTATTTAAAAAATAATATTTTCTTAACTAACAAAAACATTAAAGAAACACCTCTTACGCATAATTTATTTTTATAAATGGATTATATTTTTTGTATACTATTTCTAAAAATCAATAAATTGTTTGAAAACTATTTATTAAAAAAAATTATACAATATTCATAAAATTTTATTTATAAATTTTGTAAAATTGTTATTTTAATATTGCTTAAAAATAATTATATATAAAAGTATTTTTTTAATTATAAAAAATTGATTAATATCTATAATAATTTTAATTATTATTAAATTCAAGCACACGTTTATGGCATTACAATGTAAAACATATATTCAATAACAACTAACTGCTTAATATATATTTTTAAAACTAATTTATTGATTCAATTGAGTTGTTTATTCGTGTTTAAGAGACTATAATAATTAATTAATTGCTCTAAACATATCATTTAAAATTAATTTTACACACATAATGATAACACATAGATATATGAATATAAATGCTATGACTGTCTATGCATTAATTTTTTTATATACCTTACAGTAATAATACTGTACATTAAAACTTTTTTAACTATCATTTATTGAATTTAATCTATAATTTTTTATGTATAACTTAATACAATGCATCCATATTTTAATGCTTATTAATGATAATAATAATAATACTAATATTATTAATAACTTGCGTAAACATTATTTATAATATTTTGTTCATTTGTTTAAATTGAGCAAAATTTTGACATATATTTTATTAAAATAACTTAATATAGAAAAATATATTCTTGTCAATTCAATTTTTTTTAAATACATTAATTTAATGCTAAAGCATTTTTTAAATAAATTTTTAAAAAATTCTATTTTCATAACTTATTGAACTTAAAGTTATTTTGCAATACAAAATTGATTGATAGTAATTTATGGGTCAATTAGCAGTTTAAAAAATACATTAATTATTAAATATAATTTTAATGGTATTTATAATTTACTGTTAATATTGTACTAATTACTAATATGATGTATTATAATTTGATCTTAAAATATACCATATATTTAAAAAATTGTGGTTTTCTAATAAATAAAATTTTATTTATATACTATAAAAATACGTTAAGACTTTTATGTTTTGATATTAAAATTTTAGAATAAATATAATATTTTATATAAAACTAATTAAATATTTAAAACATTATTTGAAATATATATTATATTACAATAAAGATATATATATATATATAAATAAGCAAATAGAAAATTATCTATAAAACTACAAATTTTTTCAGTAGTAAATTTGATTAAAAAAACTAATTTATTACTAGACTATAATATGGGTTCTCTATATTTTTTCAATTACAATATTATAATTAAAATTTCTATTAATATTGTAAATAATATACTATAAATTCATTATGAACATTATAATATACTCCATGTTTGCAATATATTAAAATATTAATATAAAAGATATTAATAATAATGTAAGTTTTATGACAACAAAAATTGATGTATATTTCTCTATAGATAAGGTAAAAATGTAAAATTATAAATAAAAGACAAACGTAGAAAATATATGAGAAAATGTGAGAAAACGTATTGATTTTAACAACTTTTTATAGTAATATAATAATAATAAATATTAATCAGTATTATTAAAGATAGTCTATTACAGGAAAACAAATTAAGAAAATAAATAAAATTAATAGATTTTTTCAGAAATTTTCAAGAAAGTTGTCTTTTTACCAAATCTTATAAATGATAAAATAATATTATAAAACAAATTATACAATACTATAATTATTATCATACAAAGATAGAAAACAAAATAAAAAAGTATGACATAATTATAATAATAATGACTATTTTTATGTTGTCCTTTTCATATATATATATATCAATAGTACACATATTTATTTATTATATAAATATGTTAATGTATAAAATATAATTTTTATTTCAGTATAAATTTAATTACTTATGAATATTTAAATCATTAAAATATACTACTGCATCTCTATTATAATAGATTATATTATTTATATATTATACAAGATAAACATTTTATTTATATGACAATTTAAAACTTATTTTTATTTAATTTAACAACAATTTTTATATAATAAAAATAAGTACAGTATTATAAAACAGTAAGCATAAAGGTTGTATATATTTTTTTGAGTAAGAAAACAAAAGAAAAGTTTATTTACAAATCAATAAAATAAAAATAAAATTTAATTTTTTTTATCTAATATAAAATATCATCATTATATTTATAACTGAAAATATATTATGGCATTGCTAAATATTTATATGAAAAATTAATCAAATGAATTTGAATTAAATATAGCATTTTATTTCATAAAATTATAAATAAAGATCCAAAAACGTGCCGATAGTTATCGGTCAGCAATCCCTAATCGAGCACCCGATGATTTTAGGACAGTATCGGGATTACCAAAAATGGCCAAAAAACAAAACAACAGCAAAATGGATGACCTCAAGCAGGAAGTCAGCATGGTTAGTTAGTTTGTTTGTTTGTTATACATTAGTTTGATTTTTACTTTTTTTCATTAATTATTATGTTTTCAATAAATCTTTTAAATCAATCTATTATAACTAGGATAGTATTTTTGCAATATTATAATATAAAACAAGTAATTTTTAAAAATTAAAAGTGTATTTTTGAATATGTACTTTAAGTATAAGTAATTGAAAATATTTTTAACAAATTATTATTACAAAAATATTAATTTGTATGAATAGGATGAACACCAGATCAGTATTGAAGAGCTTTGTACGCGAATCCGCACCAGTGTTAAGACAGTAAGTATTGATTGATTATATTGTTTACTATTAAATATAAACTATTATAACATTTTTCATATGCAAAGTATATAATCTTATATATATTTATTGATTTATTAATATATATTTTTCATAATTATTTGTGATTTAGGGTTTGACCCCAGAGAAGGCCAAGGAGTACTTGGCCCGCGACGGTCCTAACGCACTGACCCCTCCCAAGACAACTCCCGAATGGATCAAGTTTTGTAAGAACCTGTTCGGCGGATTTGCTATGCTTTTATGGATCGGCGGTGTATTGTGTTTTGTGGCCTACTCTATACAAGCCGGCACTTTTGAAGAGCCTCCCGATGACAATGTATTGCCAAAAATAATAATAATAATAGATTATTCAGTTTTTTTGGAAAAATAATTATTGTTTTTTTGTGTATAAAATTAGTTATATTTAGGTGTAGTATTGGTGGCAGTGGTAGTGGTGACGGGTGTGTTTTCCTACTATCAGGAGGCAAAGAGCTCCAAAATTATGGAGTCATTCAAAAATATGGTGCCACAGGTATGCAATCAGATACTTCAAACAATACTATTAATTTAGAAATAATATTCAATTTTAATCTATTATTAATTATTTCTGCTATAAATATGTTTATTATTGAATAGTATGCAACTGTCATAAGGGGTGGTCAGAAGTATACGTTTCCGGCCGAAGAACTGGTTGTCGGCGATTTAGTTGAAGTCAAAGGCGGTGATAGAATACCGGCTGATTTGCGTGTAATTATGGCTCAGGGATGCAAAGTCGACAACTCGTGTTTGACTGGAGAGTCTGAGGCACAGTCGCGGTCAGCCGATAATTCAAGTGACAATCCATTGGAGTCCAAGAATTTAGCCTTTTTCTCAACCAATTGTGTGGAAGGAACGGCCCGCGGGATTGTCATCAATACCGGCGATCGCACTATTATGGGTCGTATAGCAAATCTAGCGTCGGGTTTGGAAATGGGCGAAACTCCGATTGCCCGAGAGATTGAACATTTCATTCATATTATTACAGGAGTGGCCGTGTTTTTAGGCATCACTTTCTTTGTAGTGGCATTTGTGTTAGGCTATCATTGGTTGGATGCCGTTATCTTTTTAATTGGTATTATTGTAGCCAATGTTCCCGAAGGATTGTTAGCAACAGTTACCGTATGTCTGACACTAACAGCCAAACGTATGGCCAGTAAAAACTGTTTAGTAAAAAATTTGGAAGCCGTCGAAACTTTGGGCTCGACATCGACGATATGTTCAGACAAAACGGGAACTTTGACACAAAACCGGATGACTGTCGCCCACATGTGGTTCGACAATCAGATTATTGAGGCCGACACTACCGAAGACCAAAGTGGTGCTCAGTTTAATAAGTCATCTCCCGGTTGGACAGCATTAGCAAGAAATGCGTGTCTGTGTTCGCGAGCCGAGTTCAAAGCTGCCCAGGAATCGGTGCCAATTCTTAAGAGAGATGTAGCCGGAGATGCCTCGGAGTCGGCCATTTTGAAGTGTATGGAACTGTCGGTCGGGAATGTTATGCAATTTAGAGCTAGAAATCGAAAAGTATGTGAACTGCCATTCAATTCAACGAATAAATTTCACGTCACTATTCATGAGACTGAAGACGACGATCCGTCGTATTTATTGTGTATGAAAGGAGCGCCCGAAAGGATACTCGAAAGGAGTTCAACCATTAATATCAATGGCAAAGAACTGCCATTAGATCAGGACATGAAAGACGCCTTCAATACGGCATACCTTGAGTTGGGTGGACTCGGCGAACGGGTTATTGGATTTTGTGAACAACGATTGAATCCCGAAAAATACCCGCAAGGATTCCCATTTGATTCCGACGAATGCAACTTTCCTCTCAGTGGTATGAAATTTATTGGACTCGTTTCGATGATTGATCCGCCCAGAGCTGCTGTTCCCGACGCAGTAGCCAAGTGCCGCAGCGCCGGTATTAAAGTAATTATGGTTACCGGCGATCATCCCATTACGGCTAAAGCTATCGCACGTTCCGTTGGTATTATATCTGAAGGCAACGAAACGGTTGAAGATATTGCAAATAGACTTAACATTCCCATTGAAGACGTAGATCCGCGAATGGCCAAAGCAGCGGTCATTCACGGCCAAAATCTGCGGGAATTAAGCTCAGAACAGTTAGACGACTTACTACGAAATCATCCGGAGATTGTGTTCGCCCGGACGTCACCGCAACAGAAGCTAATCATTGTTGAAGGCTGTCAAAGACAGGGAGCTATCGTTGCCGTAACTGGTGATGGCGTCAATGACTCACCGGCGCTCAAAAAGGCAGACATTGGAGTGGCGATGGGTATCGCCGGTTCCGATGTATCTAAACAGGCGGCAGATATGATACTATTGGACGACAACTTTGCTTCGATAGTAACCGGTGTTGAAGAGGGACGACTCATATTTGATAACTTAAAGAAGTCTATCGCATACACACTCACGAGTAACATACCAGAGATTTCGCCATTTCTTTTGTTTATATTGGCTGATGTGCCGCTACCGTTGGGAACGGTTACTATTTTGTGTATCGATTTGGGCACCGATATGGTTCCGGCCATTTCGTTAGCTTATGAAAAACCCGAAAGCGATATAATGAAACGCAAACCGCGAGACCCGAAAACCGATAAACTGGTTAACGAACGGCTCATATCGATAGCGTACGGTCAGATCGGTATGATGCAGGCGGCCGCCGGCTTCTTCACCTATTTTGTTATATTGGGTGAAAATGGTTTCCTCTTCGACACACTTCTGGGCATCAGAAAGGATTGGGACTCGAAAGCCATCAATGATGTGACCGATTCGTACGGACAGGAGTGGACATACAAACAACGCAAAACACTTGAGTTCACATGTCATACGGCTTTTTTCGTGGCCATTGTTGTTGTCCAATGGGCTGATCTAATCATCTGCAAGACCCGTCGCAACTCAATCATACACCAGGGGATGACTAATCACATCCTTAACTTTGGTCTCTGTTTTGAGACAGCAATGGCTGCTTTCATGTGCTACTGTCCCGGACTGGATAAGGGCTTACGTATGTATCCTCTGAAGCTTCGTTGGTGGGTTCCGGCGATGCCTTTCTCAGTCTTAATCTTCTTGTACGACGAAATCCGTAGATTTATCTTACGGCGCAATCCGGGCGGTTGGGTTGAAATGGAAACATACTATTGAGAGCTTCACTAATATATATATAGTATTTATATATAGTATTGAAATTTTACAATATTATTGTCTGTCCAATCATTTAGTGAAACATTTTAATAATTATTTACCACTTATTTTGCTATTTTATAATATATTATATTATATTATAATATATAATACAGTTATTGAAAAATAGTATATTTAAATTGCATCATAATTTTTTTAGTCACAATTTATGTTTCTATAATTATTATTATTTTATAGTTTATAGTTTTAAAATTATTATATAATCAAGTTTAAAAAAACATTGATTGTTTTAATTATTGTACTTTTGAAAATTGATAAATTTTATTATATTTTATATATCATATATGTATTTATCACAAAAAAACAACTTAATTAAAGTATATAAAATATTTTATTTTAATTAAATAAATTACAAAAACAATGAATGCATATAACGATACAAATTTTTGCTCACATTTTTGTCAATTTTTGTCCACACATTTGTCCACATAATAAATAGTTAACAAAAAAAATGCAGACATACTAAAAGTTATAATAAATTAAGTAAACATATTTACAAATTATTATTATTATTATGATTTTACATGTATTAACATTCATTAATAACTATAATATATTCATTGATTAGTTATAAGTAGATAATTAGTAATGAGTGATATAACAATTTTTAATTGATAAACATAAACATTGAATTTGAAAAAACAATTGTATTTAAAAAAACATTTGTGATGTTTGCTAACCGTCTCATTAAATCTCTGCCATAAAATTATATACAAATATTATATTTTAATTTAAAGTAATAGTTGGTTCAGTTGTAGTAATGGTTGGTTCATTAAATTGATTATTAAAATTATAGGTTAATAATCAATTAAAATTAGTTGGATCAGTTGAAGTAAAATAGTTGTATATTAATGGTTAAGTAAATCATAATTAGTTATAGTAGTCATCGTCGGACTAGTGGTTGTATCGGTTGTTATTATAGTCTCTTCAGTAGTACTAATACTGGTAGGTATTGTTGTAGTAATAGTTGGATCAGTTGAAGTAATAGTTGGTTCAGTTGTAGTAATGGTTGGTTCAGTTGTAGTAATTTTGGTTGTTGTAGTCAAATGTTGGTTTGACGTTGTAGTAATGGTTGGTTCGGTTGTAGTATAGTATAGTAGTCATACTGTTGTAGGACTAGTGGTTGTATCGTTGTAAAAATAGTTATTATAATAGTTGGTTCAGTTGTAGTAATGGTTGGTAGTAGTTATAATTGTGGTTGTATCGGTTGTAGTAATAGTTGGTACTATGGTTGTATCGGTTGTTATTATAGTTGGTTCAGTTGTAGTAATAGTGGTAGGTTTGTTGTAGTAATAGTTGGATCAGTTGAAGTAATAGTTGGTTCAGTTGTAGTAATGGTTGGTTCAGTTGTAGTAATGGTTGGTTCGGTTGTAGTTATAGTAGTCATCGTCGGACTAGTGGTTGTATCGGTTGTTATTATAGTCTCTTCAGTAGTACTAATACTGGTAGGTATTGTTGTAGTAATAGTTGGATCAGTTGAAGTAATAGTTGGTTCAGTTGGTTCAGTTGTAGTAATGGTTGGTTCGGTTGTAGTAATAGTTGGTTCAGTTGTAGTAATGGTTGGTTCGGTTGTAGTTATAGTAGTCATCGTCGGACTAGTGGTTGTATCGGTTGTTATTATAGTCTCTTCAGTAGTACTAATACTGGTAGGTATTGTTGTAGTAATAGTTGGATCAGTTGAAGTAATAGTTGGTTCAGTTGTAGTAATGGTTGGTTCAGTTGTAGTAATGGTTGGTTCAGTTGTAGTAATRGTTGGTTCAGTTGTAGTAATGGTAGTTATAGTAGTCATCGTCGGACTAGTGGTTGTATCGGTTGTTATTATAGTCTCTTCAGTAGTACTAATACTGGTAGGTATTGTTGTAGTAATAGTTGGATCAGTTGAAGTAATAGTTGGTTCAGTTGTAGTAATGGTTGGTTCGGTTGTAGTAATAGTTGGTTCAGTTGTAGTAATGGTTGGTTCGGTTGTAGTTATAGTAGTCATCGTCGGACTAGTGGTTGTATCGGTTGTTATTATAGTCTCTTCAGTAGTACTAATACTGGTAGGTATTGTTGTAGTAATAGTTGGATCAGTTGAAGTAATAGTTGGTTCAGTTGTAGTAATGGTTGGTTCAGTTGTAGTAATGGTTGGTTCGGTTGTAGTTATAGTTGTTCATTGTCGTTCTAGTGGTTGTAGTTATAGTAGTCATCGTCGGACTTGGTTGTATTATTATAGTCTCTTCAGTAGTACTAATACTGGTAGGTATTGTTGTAGTAATAGTTGGATCAGTTGAAGTAATAGTTGGTTCAGTTGTAGTAATGGTTGGTTCAGTTGTAGTAATGGTTGGTTCGGTTGTAGTTATAGTAGTCATCGTCGGACTAGTGGTTGTATCGGTTGTTATTATAGTCTCTTCAGTAGTACTAATACTGGTAGGTATTGTTGTAGTAATAGTTGGATCAGTTGAAGTAATAGTTGGTTCAGTTGTAGTAATGGTTGGTTCGGTTGTAGTTATAGTAGTCATCGTCGGACTAGTGGTTGTATCGGTTGTTATTATAGTCTCTTCAGTAGTACTAATACTGGTAGGTATTGTTGTAGTAATAGTTGGATCAGTTGAAGTAATAGTTGGTTCAGTTGTAGTAATGGTTGGTTCATTTTTTGTTGGTTCAGTAATAGTTGGTTCAGTTGTAGTAATGGTTGGTTCGGTTGTTAGTTATTATTAGTAGTAATTAACTAATTCAATCGTCGGACTAGTTTGTAATTTATTATCATAATATCGGTAATTTTATTAATAGTCTGGTTCAGTTGTATAATATTTATTACAGGTATAATGTTGTAGTAATAGTTGGATCAGTTGTAGTAATGGTTGGTTCGGTTGTAGTTATAGTAGTCATCGTCGGACTAGTGGTTGTATTGGTTGTTATTATAGTCTCTTCAGTAGTACTAATACTGGTTTATTGTTGTAGTAATAGTTGGATCAGTTGAATAATAGTTGGTTCAGTTATAATAGTAATTATTGTAGTAATGGTTGGTTCGGTTGTAGTTATAGTAGTCATCGTCGGACTAGTGGTTGTATCGGTTGTTATTATAGTCTCTTCAGTAGTACTAATACTGGTAGGTATTGTTGTAGTAATAGTTGGATCAGTTGAAGTAATAGTTGGTACATTTGCCATTTTAGTTTAATAATAAAATTGGTTCAGTTGTAGTAATGGTTGGTTCGGTTGTAGTTATAGTAGTCATCGTCGGATTTTCTAAAAATGGTTGTATTATATTAATATAAGTATTTGTTTTATCTGTTAGGTATGATCTGTGACCAGACCTGTAAAAAAGGTTGTTTTTGTAGGCCTGGCTTTTATAGAGACGACAAACTTAAGAGTCGATGCGTTCGCTCATATGATTGCTCTACACTTAAGCGAAAATATATAATTAAAGGCTCGCTCTTAAAGAATATATGCGCCGACAATGAGGAGTACCGGTGCGGCTCTAATTGTGGCCAAACTTGCGCTGATATCAATCGGTCAGTTATTTGTGACAATACATGTGAAACGGATTGTTATTGTAGAGAAGGTTATTATAGAGATAACGGTGCAAAAGGACAGTGTGTTAAGGAAAAGCTATGCAAACATAAGTCACAGAAAAAACGATCAAAAATGAATGATTTTGTTTATTGGTTTAAAAAACATTTTCCTAAAAAATCTGATTAATTCCTAAAGTTATTAAATATTATATTTTATATATTTAACTCATGAAATATTAAAAATAATGATTTATATATCAACTTTATATATTATGATGTTTTGACGCAAAATTGATAATATTAAATATTTTATATATTAATTATATTAAACAGGATTTATTTTAACAATATGTAATAAAACAATATAATTATTAATTAAATTATACAAAATGTTATTTTATTTTCAATGGAAAACTATTTAATATTAATGTTTCTTTTAGACACATTTTAACATTAAATTTAATATAATTGAATAATAAACCAGTTGAGAATGCTAGAAAGCATTGCATATAAACAAACTTTAATAGCGTAAATTACTTCTTATACATATTATAATACTCCACATAAGAATTACTAAAATTTTATTGTCTGTATCTATGGTTATAACATCAAAGATATTTAATAGAAAAACACATTTCTTATAAATATAAATAAAATATTCATTGTTGAGAATCACTAGTCTATATGAGTCAATAATATAATTTAAATATGAGTTTATTTATATTTAGTCATATTATTTACATATTATACCAATTATACCACAAATGCATTACTAAATATATTATACATAAATCAAAATTTTAGAAAATAAATCAATCATCTTTCGAATATTTTTATTGCAAAATTGGGGAAATACTTCTTAAGACTATCCTATTCTACATTTTAAAACTATGAATTCAAAGTATTCTTATTTTTAATATTTTGGTCGACATTTTGTTGATGACTCTGAAGAAGCAATTTTTAATACTGATCGCATATACCTTTAATTTTAACCGAATCTTAAATCAGAATTTCAAAATTCCGAAAATGAAATGTTACACACAGACACACAGACACACAGACACACAGACACACAGACACACAGACACACAGACACACAGACACACAGACACACAGACACACAGACACACAGACACACAGACACACAGACACACAGACACACAGACACACAGACACACAGACACACAGACACACAGACACACAGACACACAGACACACACACACAGACACACAGACACACAGACACACAGACACACAGACACACAGACACACAGACACACAGACACACAGACACACAGACACACAGACACACAGACACACAGACACACAGACACACAGACACACAGACACACAGACACACAGACACACAGACACACAGACACACAGACACACAGACACACAGACACACAGACACACAGACACACAGACACACAGACACACAGACACACAGACACACAGACTCACAGACACTTTCAATGTAATAAACTATACAATTAATTTTATTATTTTTTAAATAACAATATTAATGTTTTTATTTATACATACTGTATATCATATTCAACAACAGCTGGTTTTCCATAAAAACGTCTTTTTAATATAATCTTAGATTATTTAAAAGTAAATAATATTATACTACATATTGTGCATTATGTAAAAGTAGTTTATATTAATTTATATAATTATAATTTATAATCTTTATATCCTAAGACCGGATTTCGCGCCAAAATAAAAATTTTATTTAATAAAACAAATATCAATAGGTGTGAAAATCCTGTGACTGTACTTTATATCTATCAATTTTGTTATCTATTTAATTTAGTACTGTATGTCTAGAGTCTAGACATAATAATTTATTAATATTTTAATTAAAACAGCTATAGACTATAACTTAGTGTTCATTTAGGATTTTATTTAGTATTTTATTTATTACATATAACTAAAAATTATATTAAATAATTAATATAAGTTATATTTATTATAAAATGTTTTTATATTAAATTACATGGATTTAATTTTGAAAAAATATTAAGAAATAAAATAAAAAACTTCAATTAAATACTATTTTTTCTAATTTGTTTGGTTTGATACTTAAATTGTTTATATTGATGTAAAGTAAACATATTAAAATAATTACTATGATAATTACTAATAATAAAATAAAGTATGCTAATTAGTATGATTTATTAATTTATGCAAAATTTTTAATACATATGTAGTCTAAAATCAATTAAACAATTTGATAATAAACTAATGCAACAAAAAATATTATATTATTATCTGTTATATTTGAGTATGGATTCATTTGATGCAAATCAAGTTTTACCAGATTATCTTATAATAAAATCAGTAAACAATTTATTATACAATTTAGGTATTATTTATGAATATGAAAAGTTTAAGTCAAAGAGATCACTCATTCATCGACCGGTGTTTATATTAATTGTAAATATATTGCAATTGATTAAGTCATCAATTAATCTCTATGTTGGCGACTATCGGTTATCGATATATTTGGGTGATTGGTCCACATTATTAAATGTTAGATTACATATAAATATCGTGTTTTTATATGTTGGCATATTATCTTTGTGGTCACAATTATTGTGGTATAGAAATTACCGAAAACATATTGATCCCACATTTTTGGACGTATTTAACATGATGTCTGGTCAGGTATCGCCTAACAGTGTCGGACTGACTGATAAAACTGATATAATAAAACTTATTAACAAAACAAAGTTAATGATAACATTTGTCACTACAAATAACAGCAGAATACTGCCCATAGCCTCACTAGTCATACATTTCGTACCGTTTCTCACAATGACATCACTGGCCGATACACTGTTGTTTTGTATACCAAATTATATACATTTTACTTTATTTGCATACCATGTTTTCAACACAATACTAATACACGGAGTATTTTTTCATGTGATCTGTGATCACATTAAATTGAAAATTAAAAAATTAAATCAAAACTGTTTGACACAGATTAAGATGAAATCACGTATCAATTGTTTGCAGATAATCAATGAATTGAATAAACAGTACGCTTTGATAACCGATTATAATACTAGTTTTTGGTGCAATTATTTTCTAATAATTTGGTTATGTTTGGGCTCTCTCTCTGTATTCATATTGTATACAATATTTTTTAGTGCAAATTATTGGTTATTTCTGTTAATATATATTTATGCTTTTCTCACATTTTTCTTCATCTTCTTATTTATGATATTTACCGCCAGTTCGGTCAATACGACAGCTAACAAGTCATATAAGATATTAAATTCTGTAATATTAGCTAATATTAGACACAAAATATTATCAAAACTACCTAAAAATCGTTATAAAAATGAATTAATAGCCAACTTAATGGTAATTATGTTTAATTAGTAGTAATTAATTGTTTTTATACTTAATATTATTTTTAATTTAATTTCATCTATTAATAGCTAATGTCTTTTATTGAGAGACTAAGTTTACAGTCAATTGGTTTCTATTGTTGGAAACTTTTTATAATAAACTACTTTCGCTGTTATGAAGTAATTGTTTATATTTTTTGAAATAATAAGATAAATAAAATATTTTATAATATGAATTATTTTGTTACAGATTTTATCATTATTGTCATTAATGTTTCTCAAGGTCGTGGAAACATCAACAACAAAAATAAATTAGATAATTGAAAACTTATTATTATTATTATCACTTTTTTTTATAGTTTTATTATTATTTCTATTACTAAAACATTATTCATGTAATAATTAGTTAGAAATTTATAAATAGTTAATGTATTTACTTTATTAATATAATTTGGTTTTCACTATAATATAATAATAAAACGATTAGTTTTATCAATATTGCACACACATTATTTTTTGTTTAATAAACAAGTTTATTTATTTGTATTATTAATGTACTGATAAGCTAATTAATTGATATAAATATATTGTATTAATTGTATATTTTTAAAATTTTTAAATAAATCTATTTAATTAAAGATATGTAACGGCGCTATCGATATTATATATTTATATATTAATATAAATTTCATTTAGATATTTTATATTTATACTGTAAAGGATACATATAATTCATAATTACTACTATAATATTTTATAATTAAAAAATTATTTTAATTAAAATAAAAATTTTATAAATAAATTACATATTAAAATATAAACACAATCATAATATTTCTTTGTAAATAAATATAAAAATTCTTATTATAATAAATTATTAATATAAAAATTTAGTTATTTAAAATCTTATTTGACAATTATATTTATTTTTAAATATAATATAATTTGCATCATACGGTATTAATAGTTAGTTATTGTAAAGTTTTCATAAAATATTAATTTTAAAATTATTATTTAGTAACTTATTACTAAAATGGATGCTAAATTAAAAATCAGACATTTGCATTAAAACTTAAAGACATCTGATATTGCAATATACTATACTATACTATATTATTAGATATTTATATAATATAATAATAAATAAATTAATAATTAATGAGTAGATTCTCATTTAGTTGTCATCAAAAATATAATGAAATATTTATATTTCACTTTAATTTCTAATTTATTGATAGTATTGACATTAAATTATGTATTAACCGGTAAGTTATTACTCAAGTCTTTATTTTAATTGATGATCCATTGAATAACCATTTAGACGACATAACAACCCTTAACGACGACATACCAAAAACAACAGCAAAACCGAGTGGTTCGGGTGGGTCTCGAAAATGTGGTCTTTTCGAGAAATTTAAGAAATGTGGATGTGATTGTCGGGAACTCTGCCAAAATAGACATAACATCAGTTCATGTCCTCCAATAGCAAAGTCATATAAGTGTTTTTGTATCAACGGTTTCTTTAGGTATATCCCATACTAATAATAATACATCAATAAACAAATATTTACCGGTAATTGTAATTATATATTAGAAAAGACGGAAAGTGTGTACCGGAAGATCAATGCGATGGTTTGCATCAAAAAGGTTTAACCGATTTTGCAGATAATGCTGCTCTCGATAGATCCAAAAACACTACATGTACTGCCGTTAACCAAGAGTTCAACGATTGCGGCAGTAAATGTATGGAATCGTGCGATGCAATGGACAGTCCTACACTCTGTGTCACGTTTGGACCAAATAGATGTGATGCTCCGGGATGTTACTGTAAGGAAGGGTACTATAAAAATGAAAACAATACATGTGTTTCAGAGGAAAAGTGTAAGTCATATTAAATAATTGACAAATTTTTAAAAACTTATTAATCATTTATTTTGATCACACAAAAGGTGAACATGACTTAGATCTCGACACAAGACCACCGTTTTTGACAACAGAATTTACAACAGAAATGAGTACTGAATCGGGCGCTCCTATTGACAGAACACCAGATACAACAACACTGTCCGAAAATGAAGAAGCGGCGGCTAAAGAAAGAGAGAAAACAGATACATCACCACTAGTGGTGACGACACCGACTCATTGTTCAGATAATGAGGTCTACAGTGAATGCGGTAATCGCTGTATGGAATCGTTGGAAAATAAAAACAACAACTCTAAGTGTGACATCAAGTGGTGCGACATCGGGTGCTTTTGTAAGCCTAACTTTTTTCGCAATGAAGAGGGTCTGTGCGTAGAAGAAAAGCCGACTGAGAAAGACGATGACGACGACGATGATGATGACAAAGATGATGATTATGATGGCAATTGTGAAGCGACTACACCGACAACTGAGACCTGTGAAGTCGATACACCAACGCCTGAGAGCTGTGAAGTTGAATCGTTTGGTCTACCAATTGGTACTATATGTCCACAAAATGAAATGTACAAAGAGTGCGGAAGTAAATGTATGGAAAAGATTGAGACTTTAACAGAACAGTTAGGTTGTGACAACTCGTGTGAGAGCGGGTGCTTCTGCGAGTCCGGACTCTATCGAAATCGTAATGGATTCTGTGTTCAACCCCCACCTCTCTGTCCACATAACGAAAAATACTCCGATTGTGGCAATAGATGTATGGAGTCTATACAGAATATCTACGTTAAAAAACGTTGCAATCAAGATAAGTGTGATATCGGGTGCTTCTGTATTCCTGGATATTTTCGTGACGTCGACGGCAAATGTATTGAAAAGCCGCGCATCTGTCCAACTGGTGAGGCATACAGTGATTGTGGTAACAGATGTTTGGAATTATTAAAAAATAAATTATTGAATAAACGCAAAATTTGCAATAATAAACACTGCGATGTCGGCTGTTTTTGTCTGCCGGACAAATTCAGAAACAATCTGCAGGAGTGTGTAGAGCCTCCACCTCCATGTGCTGATGATGAAGAATACGTTGAGTGTAGCAACAGATGTATTGAGTCAATACAAGACATAAAACATTCAAAAGCTTGTCCACGAAATTGTGAACCGGGATGTTATTGCAAGCGTGGAATGTATAGAACAGAAGTGGGTGTGTGTCGGCCCAGATGTCCAATGGGTGAGATGTATAGCGATTGTGGCAATCGATGTATGGAATCAATCAAAAACTTTTATAACCCAAACCAATGCGATAAAAGTCACTGCGATTCGGGATGTTTTTGTGAACCGGACTCTTTCAGAACATCAGTGGGTCAATGCATTAAACCTCCGCGACCTCAATGTGGCGAAAATGAAGAGTTCGAAGCTTGTGGTAATCGGTGTGTCGAGTCTATGGCCACAATTGACAATCCAGATGTCTGTGAGTCAGGCAAACATAAATGCGAATCGGGATGTTTCTGTAAAGATGGATATTTTAGGGATAACAGCGGGATATGTCTTATTCCGCAAAAGTGTGCGGACAAACCTAAGTGTCCTCTAAATGAAATGTACAGCGATTGTGGTAATCGATGTATGGAATCGTTGGAAAACAAGAGAAACGATGTTGAGTGTGACCAAAGTCTATGTGACGTCGGATGCTTTTGTTTGCCGCCGATGTTTAGAAATAATGAAGGATTATGTGTTGAAATTCAAGCGCCAACTGAAAAACCTCAAGAATGTAAACTTGACGAAGAAATGACTGAATGCGGCAATCGATGTCTGGAAGCGTTGGAAAATAAAGAACAGCAATGGGTTTGTCCTCTAGACCTCTGCGAGTTTGGATGCTTTTGCAAGAATGGTCTCTATCGTAACAAAAAAGGCAAATGTGTGCCACATATCTGTCCCGAAGAGGAACATGTCTGCAAATCGGGAGAAAAGTGGAGTCAATGTGACAGTCGGTGTCGAGAAATGTGTGTCAACCGGGAACAGTCATATGTGTGTGATCTCAATCGGTGCGATGTCGGGTGCTTTTGTGAAGAAGGCCTCTATAGAGACGATGAAGGTTTCTGTGTTCCGGCGCACGCCTGTGAAGCCACCACCGACTGTCCGCCGGCGGCCAAACCCATATGTCCTAACAGTGAAGTATACAGAGAATGTGCGAATCGTTGTCCCGAATACTGTGTCAATAGTGAAGATCCAAACGTATGTCCGCCCAATGAATGTGAATCCGGATGTTTCTGTAAGAGAGGCACCTTTAGGAACGACAGGGGTGTTTGCGTACCACAGAGTCAGTGCTTTAAATCAGTGCTCACTCCTAAACCTCAGCTGATTTGTGGTCGAAACGAAATTTACAAGAGTTGCGCCGTTCGTTGTGTAGAGTACTGTCCCGGACAGCTACCCGAAAATGAAAAGTGCTCCGGAAGTGCTTCGTGTGAGTTCGGGTGCTTCTGTGACAAAGGATTCAAAAGAAACAGTGAAGACGAGTGTGTCCCTGAAAATCAATGTCAAAAACCAACCGAAAGTGATCACAATTCGCCGATTACCGAACCAACTCAGGACACAACTGTCAGTGAAAAACACGACCAGTACTGCGGCCAAAAAAATGAAGAGTTTAATGAGTGCGGCACTGAATGTGGCAAAACTTGCGCTGACTATCAGTCAGCCGACAAATGCGATGAAAATCTATGTAAACCCGGATGTTTCTGTCATAAAGGTATGTCTAACTGTATAACAGTTAAGGTATATGCGATCATAGGAATTGACTACAGTTTCCTAATACTCTATGTTTAATCACATTAATTAATATACAATATTACAACTATTATTAGTATTAGTTTTAAAATTTTAATTCATAATTTAATTTACTTTACAAATAAAGTAATAAATACTTACAATGATATAGTGATAATACAATACAATATAATTATATTTGAATATATTTTTTTGTGTCTATAATTCATAGATTTTGTCTCAATATTCATTATCTCATTTATAATCATAACGTATAAACATTTATAACATGGGTTCAATATGTATTTATTAAATATACTGTATTTTACTATAGTAATCATTAGAGTTTAATGTTTAATGTATAATATTTATTCAGTATATTCATAATATAATATTATTAATAGTAAAACCTTAGCAACAAAACTTGCATTATTATTTTTTAAAAACCTTAATATTTAAGTATAATAATTTGCTAATAATTTGTTAACTATTTATAAATAGATAGTTACCTATTAATAAATAGTTTCAAAACATATAGTACTTTAATCATCATTTTTATTTGATAATAGACTTCAATCCTTTGGCTGAATAGTTATAGTGGGAAAGGGAAAGACATTTATATTGAAAAAACATATTATTATTATTATTATATAAATTATATTCTCTATTTGATAGGTTATGTACGATCTGTTAACGGGATGTGTGTATTGCCAGAGGATTGTAAGTCAAGCCAATCGGCTGATGGGTCCTAAACATCGCAGTTATAGCAAAACTAACTATCGGTTCTCATCATTAAATGGATCGACAATGGGGTTCACATCCAGTTTTTTATAGTCACATCTCTAAATATTTATCCTTCAAACTCATAGAAATTATTTAATAAATTATATAATAAATAATTTAATTCTAATTAATTTTTTTTATTTTACTAATAAAAACATTACTATTAATTAAGTTAAATTAAATTAAATTAAATTAAGTTATTACAGTTATTTATATAAAGTTAAATATGTAATAATAAAAACAACATAAAAACAATTTAAAAAAATTAATTTTCATTTAAATTGTGAATATTATTGTTTTCCAAGGATTTTATAGAAATACAGATCATATTTGTGTGAATCTGTCTGATTGTCTGTCAAAGCTATCAACAATAAAAACCACTGGAAATACCGAAATTACCGAAATGACTACAGAGTCGGATAAGAAGTCGACTACTGTATCGGTGACTGACAAACCTGAAGTAAATTGTGGATTAAATCAATATTACAATACTTGTGGATCGCAGTGTAGTGAGTCATGCAAATTATTTGCCAACGGGATAGACAAACCTACGTGCGGTCCTGAGTGCACACCGGGATGTTATTGCAATAAAGGCTTATTTAGGAATAGTTACGGCGCGTGTGTCCCAAAGGATCAATGTCAGTGCAAATCAATGACCTCATGTGACGGACCCAATGAAATGTTTTTCTGGTGTTATCACGAGTGCGGCCGTACGTGTGCTGATTACATGCACTCAGATATCAACGCCAACTGTCCTGATAAGTGTTCCAGAGGTTGCTTTTGTAAAGATGGTATGGTTTTAGTAAAAATAACAACAAATTTGTAATAACATTAATAACAGTTATTGTCAATAGGTTTTGTGCGCAACAAATACGGTATGTGTTTGCCAACCGATGACTGTAATATGACGGTTCAGATGAAATGCGGATCAAATGAGATTCATATGGATTGTGGATCCGATTGCGGACGACATTGTCACGAGAGGTCCAAATCGGGTAAAGATTTAGAGTGTTTTTCATGTAAAATGGGCTGTTATTGCGCTGAAGGCTACTATCGATCGGATAGTGGGCAATGTGTTACCGAAGCTGAGTGTCCACTAAGTGTTGTTCAGAAACCAAACAAAAAGTGTAGTTCTAACGAAATATATACCGATTGTGGCAACTTTTGTGACCAGTTGTGCACAGTTCTCAATAAAGATAAATTGCAACTTAATTGTAGCCTTACATGCGCTCCGGGATGTATTTGTCGCGATGGTTATAAACGAAACAAACTTCTTACATGTGTTGCTGAGGATGACTGTCGCGCGTGCGATGAAAACGAAGAATTTTCAAAATGTGGCACTGATTGTGGTCATCACTGCAATGATCTTCTCAAAGATAACATTCCCTGTCCATTGGTTTGCAATATCGGTTGCTTTTGCAATAGTGGTTACTATCGAAACAAAAAGGGAAAGTGTGTGACAAAGAGTACATGCGATACGGATCCCATTCTGTGCAATACTAACGAAGAATATTTATATTGTGGCAATCATTGTGGCGAAACCTGTGAAGACTTGCGAAATCCGATACACTGTCCAAAAGTGTGTGAAAAGGGATGTTTCTGTAAACATGGATACTATAGAGATATCGATGGCAATTGTTTGACCAAAGATCAGTGCGATTTGGAACAGAATCAAGAAATCGATGATCAGATTAATTGTAAGACAAATGAAGAGTATCGCAAGTGTGGCAATAAATGTCTTGAGTTGTGTGAAGATAGTATGCATTGTACTAATGAATGCCAAAAAGGTTGCTTCTGTAGTGTTGGTAGGTCTGTAACAAACAATTTAATAGATATATAATTAAATAAATTTTATCTATAAATTTATAATAAAAATATAGGATATCTGAGACACAAGTCTGGCCATTGTGTACCTGAAGACAAATGCAATGTTGTCAACGAATGTCTTGAGTGTGACGCCAATGAATACTATACGAGTTGTGGCAGTGATTGCGGTAAACATTGTTACGAACTGAAGACAGTTGTCGCGGACACCAATAGGACGACTGAGTGTACAAAAAGTTGTAAAAAAGGCTGTTTCTGTAAACACGGGTTCCGGAGGAATGGATTTGGAAAATGTGTAACAATTAATAATTGTGTCATTGATAACAAATTTTAATAAATTATTAATTGATTCAATTCAAAATAATTAGTTTTAGATTTTTATTCCTAGATGTGTGTATCAACTATTATATGTTATTAAATTGTCAAAACGTTATATATGTAGTAAATTAAATCAAATGATTTAATTATTATAAATATATAACAAAATTAATTTACATAATTTTATTTTTTTAAAATCAATATGACTGCAAATATGCATTACACATGCATTAAACATGTATATACTGTACTCATTTATGTAATATGAAATAATTATGTAAATATAAGTTAGTATCGGACGATAACTAAATAAATAATGAAAAACATTATTATTATTATATTAGTTTGTTTTATATTAGTTATACAAATTAGACAAATCATTAGCAGTAAGTGTTTTTTGTGTATACAATTAATATATAAAATATTAGATATTAATTGATTTGATTTGTGTATAATTTTGATTTGTTTATCTAGTATGCGATACATTTCGCAATACAGAGTTTACATACGTTGGATCAGATTGTGGCCGTATGTGCGGTGATCTTCAGAAAAAGTATGACATAAATCAGTTGATTCACGCAAATCCATTTTGCGAAGAAGCCCACTCCTCTATTGGATGCTTCTGTATTAAAGGCTATTATCGTAACTGGGCTTTTGATTGTGTCCGACCCCATGAATGCCATAATAAGGCTAAATCAGACAAAAATGATCCGAAAAAGAATTGCGACAAAGAAAATGAAAGATACCAGAAATGTGGTAATCATTGTACAGAAATGTGCAAAAATATTGGCAAAACTCATAAATGCAAACAAACGTATGTCTAATACTGTATTTAATATAAATATATTTTTTATTTAAAAAATTGTATAAATTCAAACATGTCTATCTGTTTGCATATAACATTTATAATATATCAAAAAATTATAAATTTTTAATAAGTCTAATACATTTTTTTGGTGTTTTATTTGAAAGTTGTAAGCATGGTTGTTTTTGTGAGAAGGATTATTATAGGAATAGTAAAGGTTAGACAATTTAAGACATTTTTATTTTTTACTAATAATAATAATTGTAATTATATAGGAAATTGTGTTCTTAAATATGAGTGTCGAGAGGATAGTAATGTCAACACTAAACCCAATCGTAAACCAAATAAAGATAAACATAATAAAAATAAACCGAATAAAGATAATGAAAGTAATGAAAGTAATGAAAGTAATGAAAGTAATGATGAACCAAATGACAGCACCAAAGATCCAAATGACAGCACCAAAGATCCAAATGACAGCACCAAAGATCCAAATAACAGCACCAAAGACCCTAATGACAGCACCAAAGACCCAAACGAGAGCAGTAAAGATCCAGATGACACCACTAAAGACCCAAATGACAGCACCAAAGACCCGAATGATAGCACCAAAGACCCGAATGATAGCACCAAAGACCCAAATGACAGCACCAAAGACCCGAATGATAGCACCAAAGACCCAAATGACAGCACCAAAGACCCGAATGATAGCACCAAAGACCCAAATGACAGCACCAAAGACCCGAATGATAGCACCAAAGACCCAAATGTTAGTACTGATGATCCGAATGGAGGTACTGATGATCCGGGCAAAGAGTCAACGACAGAACCAACAGGTAATACAATTGAAACAATGATTATATGTGAAGCAGTTTAAACACAACCCCAAAATCTATAGCTAATTCAAAAAAATGTGGACTCAATGAACACTACGATCGTTGTGGATCTCATTGTCGTAAATCGTGTCAACAATTTGCCGATAATTCAACAAAAACCAAGTCATGTCCGGCTTCTGAATGCAAACCCGGCTGTTATTGCGACGATGGACTCTACAAGAATAGTGACGGTATTTGTTTACCGAAAGATCAGGTATTATACACATTATTAGTGATCAGTTATCTCAAACATTATGTCTTAATCATTACATTTCATTTGCTATTTCAGTGCATTTGTCCCAATTTGAAGCCTAAAAAATGTAAGAATCCTAACGAACGATATTTTTTCTGTTATAATGAGTGCGGCAGACGGTGTCCGTCAGCTTCAGACAAATCAAACACCAAATGTAATGACAAGTGTTCGCGCGGTTGTCTCTGTGCCGATGGTTTGTAATGATTTTTATCGATTAAAATAATCATTTTGTAATCATTTTGTAATCATTTTATCTCTTAATTTTTTTTAATTAATATTAGAGTTCTTTAGGGATGACAACGGAGAATGTGTTAAACCAGAAGATTGTGGTCAAAGCGTATACAAGAAGTGTTTTAAGAAAAATGAAATATATCACAAATGCGGTTCAGACTGTGGACATCGGTGTTTGGATCTAATTAAAGACAGTAAAATCAAGTGTAATGCCAATGAATGCCAGTCCGGATGCTTCTGTAAAAAGGATTATTATCGCAACACAAAAGGAGACTGTGTTCGCAAACACAACTGTGACTTCAGACTCATTGGTATGACTAAGAGTAGATCTGAATGCGATACTGAAAGTGAAGAATATACCCAATGCGGTAATTTTTGCGATGAAAATTGTCCCAAAATTAAGATATTTGGTCGACAAGATGGCTGTCCTTACACTTGCAATAAGGGATGTGTGTGTCGTAAGGGTTATAAGAGAACTACAGAAGGAAAGTGTGTTAAAGAGAGTATGTGTTACGACAAAAGTGTTTGCACCTTAAATGAGGTGTACTCTGAGTGTAGCAGCAACTGTGGCCGTCGGTGTAATGATCTGATTCCCGGCAAAAATATCAGATGTCCTCTGGTATGTGAGTCCGGCTGTTTCTGTGAAAAGAGTTTGTATAGATTGAAAAACAACACATGCGTTACCAGAAACAAGTGCGACACCGATCCCATTGATTGTCACGATAACGAAGAGTACAAGACATGCGGTTCGCAGTGCGGCGAGACGTGCGAAGACCTCAAGAATCCCGTCACGTGTCCCGAAGTATGCGAAAAAGGGTGCTTTTGTTTGGAAAGTTTTTACAGAGATTTAAGTGGAATGTGTGTCAAGAAAGAAGAATGTGAACTCCAGTCCACAACAACACCGGCGCCCATATGTGGACCAAATGAAGACTATAAAGAATGCGGTAATAAATGCCAGGAATCGTGTGAAGACAGAACTGACTGTAAAAATGATTGCGAAACGGGATGTTTCTGCAAACCAGGTATGATATGTGTTATAAAACACAACATTTCTATATAATAACTGTATTTTTTTAATAACTTTATCGAATCTGTTTAAATAACAAATTTGTTTTATACAATATGAGTAAATTTATGATAATATTATAATAATTTTTATAAAAATTACATTAATTTCATTTACTATTTAATAAATTCCTAAGTATTGTACACAACTCTTAATTGTTGTACAAAACATAATTTACTCATTTTAATATCAGTTATTTCTGTACTTATCTCTAAAAAATTGCATTAAAATATCATTAATTATTTTCTAATTAAATATATTTATTTATCTAATTTATATTTACTGTATATAAGATTTTTTGAGGAACCGTTTGGGCAATTGTGTGGAAAATACGAAATGTAATGATGCTCTACAATGCATTGAATGTCCTGAAAATGAATACTATACTCACTGTGGCGATGATTGCGGACAGTTATGCACAGACATAGACAAATCACGTGACTGTGGCGCCTGTAGGCACGGGTGCTTCTGTAAGTTTGGATATCTAAGGGATCAGTTCGGCAAATGTGTTACCAGAAATCGGTGTTTTGAACAAACTCGCAAAACTAATAAAACATTTATTAGACATTCAATATAATAAATTAACATGATAATTTAATAAAATCACTATTTAAATTGTTAAGTATCAAAATTATTTTAAATGTGATTTTTAAAAAAAAAATGATATTGTTATTATAATTGTAATAATTTTTATTAATTTGCATTGTATTAAATTATTTTAATAATTAGAAAACATTAATTAATAATTAATAATTGTATAACAGATAACTAATTGTTATTTAATCAAAATTATATATTTATGTTTTGATTAATATATGTGTATAAAAACAGTAAAATATAAAAATTTATATAGTATTTAATAACACTATGGTATTTGGAATTTTGTTTTTATGTAATACTTAATTATAATATGTAGGGTTCGGGCAAATTCCTTCCATTCTATATTTTCCCTATGAATTCACATGAAATATATTTCCATTTGGTAATACCTAAACCACAGATTTTATTATAATTTTTTTTAAAAAACACATGTTATGTCTAAATGTATATTAACTGATATTGTCAAACATTATCATTAAATTAACTGAATTCATGTTTATTTTTAAATATTTTTTTGCAAATATTGGAGTTTTTGGTAATATTTATTATAATAATATAATATATATATATATATATATATATATATATATATATAAAACCTTTCTTAAGATGAAGGGAAGTCCTTTCTATTTTTTGGGAAAATTAGAGGGAATTTCTTTGGAGTTATTAAACTCTAATAATATATAAAATTACTATTATAACTATACAGTAATCAATTTAAATAAAATGGTTGTTATATAAATATAATGTTTTGCTATAATTAATATAAATATAAGTGTTATTTAGTGTAAATATTTGAAATAAAAAATGAATTTTTTATATTCATTTATATTGACATCGATTTTGGAGATAACCGGCATATACTCACGTAATTATATATATATATAAATTAGATAAAAAAATTGATACACAAAACTAATAACTTGCTTTCCATACAACCCGTATCTAAAAAACCCCATTAATAATGACATTACAAGAATGTACGGTCTTCAGGAACACTGAGTTTCAAGTCATGGGTCAGGACTGTAAATGTTCTGATTATAAGAAACATGGGGTGGGCTGGAGGTGTCCTATCGGTACAACAACGGGCTGTTTCTGTAAAAGCGGATATTTCAGGAGCTGGTCGTGGGATTGTATTCGTGGCAGTCAGTGCTTCGGTGGAGAAACGGACGATCAGGAGAAGCCTAAGAAACGAAAGGGTGGAAAAAGTAGTAAAAGAAAGTGTCAGAAGAATGAGGTTTGGGCTGATTGTGGCAACCGTTGCACAGAACTGTGTCGTAATGCCGGCAAAAACAACTGTCCACAGAATAAGTCAGTTTTATTCTTTCTCTGCTTCTCTCTCTCTCTCTCTCTCTCTCTCTCTCTCTCTCTCTCTCTCTCTCTCTCTCTCTCTCTCTCTCTCTCTCTCTCTCTCTCTCTCTGTTTCGTTTGTCTAATTCTTGTCACTTAATATATTTAATTGAGAATAAAGTGAATGAAAGGGAATGAGATTTTCATTAAAATACGTTTTGCTAATAATGTGTTTTATAGTTATATTTAGTTAGACATTCAGTAATAATAATAGTAAATTAGTAGATAAAATAGTAAATAAAATTAATTAGTATACAAATTATTTAAATTGAATGCATTAATGTTGTCATTGATTTTAGATGTGAACAGACATGTGTTTGTAAAGACAGCTATTTCAGAGATGAAGAGGGAGATTGTGTGCCATTTAGCAAATGTGGTGTCAAATTTCCGGCCACTACTCCGTCGACAATCAAAGATTGTCCGGTCGGTGAAAAGTATCGCAAATGTGATCGTCGATGTGCTGAAAATTGTCACAAATCAGAGTCATCGACATCCAAGTGTGAGAAAGAAAAATGTGTTTCCGGATGTTTCTGCAAAAATGGATACAAACGCAACTCAAAAGGCACATGTGTTCCGTCGGTAAGTACCTGTCTATCGGTAAAGTTTATGTAATATCTATACTAACTGTTTGAATGTATAGAAAGAGTGCCGGACTGTGGGTGGCACCTGTACCAAACATGAAAGCTTTCAGATCTGTGGCAATCCTTGTGTAGACCTATGTATACCACCAAGAGGTTAGTTGTTGTTTAGTAATTTTAATGATCTATAATTTAAATCATATCATCTATCTATCAGAGTGTCCGGTCGTATGTAAGCCGGGCTGCTATTGTAAGTCCGGTTACTTTCGGAACACTGAAAACAAAAAATGTGTGGTCGATAACAAAGAGAACTGGTCAAAGATCGGCAAATTAATAACCAAAAAACTTGGTCGACAGTGTCCAGAAATACCGAAATCTGCAACACCGAAACCGCGGACCAAAGATCAGTGCAGTAAAAATGAATACTACAAACAATGTGGTACCAAATGTGGTGAGAGTTGTGCCGCACAGAAGATGGAGGGGGGATATGTCTGTCCGCGAAGAAAAATATGTGTCAGGTATGCAATTAAAACTCAATTAATATATTATTGCAAAACATAACAGTAGTCTTCAAATGATTAAGAAAAGTGTTGTGTCTGTGAAACTAGAGGCTGTTTCTGTAATCCGGGTTATTATCGTAATACAAAGGGAAAGTGCGTACCGGAGGCGGAATGCGATGAAAAAAAACCTAAAAAGTCGCCGAAAAAGTGTAAAAAGACTGAAGAGTACAAAGAGTGTGGCAATCCTTGTGTTGAACTCTGCAATCCTCCCACTGTTTGGATATTTTTAACCATATTTTTCTTTTTTAAAATAAAATTTCGGGTATTTTTTCAATTGAATTGTTTATATAATTAACAGATCTGTCCGTATGAATGTGAATCGGGATGTTATTGTAAGAAAGAATATTATCGAAATAAAAAAGGGAAATGTGTGCCATTAAACAGTATGTAATACCAATTCATTGTTAAGAGATATGTTAATCAAAATTTTAAAATTATTAATTGATTGGGTTTTTTCATATGAATATAGAGTGTCCCGAATTGGATGAACCCGAAAGTGATGGCCCGAAGACGTGTCCGGCTAAACAAAAATATTCCGAATGTCGCAAAAACTGTATACAACATTGTTATGAATTGACCGAAAAGATGGTATGTCCCCGAAGAAAAGTTTGCCTCAATGGCTGCTTTTGCGAAGATGGAGAGCTCAAGTCATCAACCGGTTTATGTTTGCCGGCTAACAAGTGTCCAAAACCAACAGATCCCGTCAAACCAAACTCCAAGAAACCAAATGATGGCGACGATCCTATTAAAAGTTGTTCCAAAAATGAAGAATACTTTGCATGCGGTGACTATTGTATTGAATTGTGTGATCCGCCGGCAAAGTGTCCGCGAAAGTGTAAAAAAGGTTGTTTCTGTTCCCGAGGATTCTTGAGAAATAAAAAGGGAAAATGTATTCCCGAAAATGTAAGACTTGATTAGTTGATTAGTTATTATTAATTTTTTAAGTACCAGTATTTACTTATTGACAATTGGATAGAAATGTCCGAATAAGTTATCGGAACCGAAAAACAAAGAACCAAAAGAATGCAAAAAAGAAAATGAAGTATTCATGAAATGTGGCTCTTCTTGTGGAGAGAAGTGCTCGGATCAGGCGGAACACGTCATGTGTCCGATGAGAGAGAAATGTGAAGTCGGATGTTTCTGTAGGGGAGGTTTCTTTAGAAATGACAAAAACAAATGCGTCCCAATCGGTAAATGTACGCCAAAAGTGCCAAAATGGTCGCCTAAATCTACAACACCGAAGAATGATGACGACGATGACAAATGTCCGGCCAATGAACACTTCAACGACTGTGGAGACCATTGCATTGAATTATGCCAACCACCAGATTCATGTGAAAACCAATGCGGTTAGTCGTCAGACAACAACATAATTAACATTTAATAGTTATTATCAAAAAAAACATTATAGTAATTATCTGAAGTTATTTTCAGAAAAAGGATGTTTTTGTGACACTGGCTTCTATAGGGCAAAGGCCAAGGGTCCATGTATACCAGAAAAGGTTTATTTCATTATTATTATCATACCGGTGCCCAGAAAAAATCTAGTTATTATAGTAGTATTACATGTTTACAATAGAAATGTCCCAATTCTGATGAACCACCCGAAGATGATGGTCCGGTAATCAAATTTAAAATTAAATTCAAGTGTGAAGACGGGGAGATCTATAAAGAGTGCGGCACCCGATGCGGTGAACCGTGTAATAATCTATTCAAATCGGTTACCTGTCCTAAAAAGGGATTGTGTGTTAGTCAGCATTGTTTTAATAAATTATTATAATAACATTTTTCTCACCAAAAAATTATAATTAGATTAATCTTTTTAAATACCCTTTTTTAGGTAACCGGTTGTTATTGTAAAATAGGAATGCATCGAAATAATAAAGGTAACAAAAAAACAAACTACCAGTTCTTTTAAAACCAGTGTTAAACGCTTATCTGTTTTTTAAATCTAGGTAAATGTGTACTTCCCAGTCAATGTCCCGATGATAGGCCGCCGCCATCAGTTGAGCCCAAATGTAGCGATAATGAGGTGTTTAATAAATGCGGTGATAGGTGTAAACAGTCATGTGATCATCAAACACTAAAGACTACTTGTCCACCAAATAAATGCAGTGCCGGCTGTTTCTGTGTCGACGGCTATTTCAAAGATTCGTTTGGCAATTGTGTTAAGTTAGAGGACTGTCCGAAACCGTTTGATTTTGGCAAACCATTTAAAATTACTTGCGATAATAATGAGATATTCACTGATTGCGGCAAACGATGCGGTCAAACATGTCGTGAATTGAATGAAAAGGTTGAGTGCAATAAGATCAGGTCATGTGTAGCCGGGTGCTTTTGTAAAAAGGGTCTCATACGTAACAACGATGGAAAGTGTATCCAACCAACGGTATGGTATAGTATTAATGAAAACTTGTGTTTTTTTATGTCAAACACAATATTTCACAATTGTTTTTAAACTAAAAACAAACTTATATTAAAATATTGTTGATTTTTGTTGTTATTATTATAGGATTGTCCTAAACCTAAAACAAATTCAAAAATGACACCAAAATGTGAAGATAATGAAGAGTATTCAAAATGCAATACTCGATGCGCTCAGGGATGTGACGATATTGGCAGAAAAGTTGACTGTCCTAAAGATTCACATTGTGTAAGTGGTTGCTTCTGTAAAGAGGGATACTTTCGCAATGAACAGGGTTAGATTAGTTATCATAGTTATCATATGTGTAGATTTCAGTATATATATATATTTCTAACATATTTATTTTAATGCCCCGTTTGTTAGGTGATTGTGTGCCAGAATCTGATTGTCCCGTTGTTGGACCACCAGAAGGTCTACCAAGAAAAATAGATTGTGGATCTAATGAACAATATAATGAATGCGGCACTCGTTGTGGACAGGGATGCGAGGACTTGGGTCGTGGTGTTACTTGTCCTCAACGAAGAATTTGTAAGATTCATGTCCACAATATTCTCTAAAAAATCATAATTACGTACATTTTTTACAAAAAATCAAGGCATTAGTGGATGTTTTTGTACAAATGGGTTCTTTAGGTCAGTCCTATATAATACCAGTAATTTAATATAATATAAAATAATAATAATTTAACATTTTAGAGATGACGAAGGAAACTGTGTACCAATGCTTGACTGTCCAAACATATCGCCAGTGAAACGTCCGCCGCCCACGTGTGACGCTAATGAACAGTACAGAGAATGCGGTCAAAGATGCGGACAGTCGTGTGACGACAATCTTGATAAATGTCCCAAAAAGTAATTTATATATTAAAAAATTGTATTTAACTTAAAACAATATCTAATACATGACACTGTTTGCAGACAGGCGTGTGTTTCGGGTTGTTTCTGTACGGGAAACTATAGACGTGACCAAAATGGTGTCTGTGTTAAAGGTAAGTCATGCGACCAATTAGTGAACCATCAATTGATTCATCTAATATTTCTATAGAGTGTCCTAAACGGCCATCCACCGAACTCGATCCCGCTTCGGTAAAATGTGGTAAAAATGAGCATTACTCTGAGTGCGGCACCCGATGTGGTCAGGGATGCGAGGACTTATCCCATGCAATTGAATGTCCTAAAAACCGTATGTGTGCATCGGGTTGTTTCTGTGATCACGGCTACTATAGAAATGAATTGGGCGATTGTGTGCCGGAGTCCAAGTGTCCATCAGTTCCCGTTAATCAAAAGCCTCAGTCGTGCGGTGAAAATGAGGTGTTCACCGATTGTGGCACTCATTGTGGCGAAACTTGCGATGAGATCGGGACATGGGTTAAGTGTCCGCGAAAGAGGATGTGTATCGCCGGGTGCTTCTGTCGGACCGGTTTTTTTAGAGATGTCAACGATGATTGTGTACCACAAAGACAGTGCTCGGAAAAGAAAGACAAGAAGAAAATGAAAGAGAAGACAACAAGAAAACCAGAAAAAGACGACGAAGACTATAAAGTCGACGATAATGATGGCCAACAAACGCCAAGTGATGACATATCAGAAGAACCGGAAACAGAAGAAAACACAACAGAAGGGCCAGAAAACACAACAGAAGCGCCAGAAGAAAATGATGACTCTTCTGATAACATAAAAAAAGGAGAATCGACTACAAAAGCTGCCGGAGATTCAACCAATAGTGACGACACTCCGACCGACAATAAATCAGGAAAATCCACACCAAAGACCACAGATGCTAACGATAGTGGCGATGACGCGGCCGACTCTACGACGACCGAAGGAAATGATTCAACCGATGCGAACGATACCAAAAAACCCGGAAAATCAAAACAAGATATAGTTGAAGGAGATATTGAATCAGAAGAATAATGAGGGATAGGTATGCCTTGAGATAACTGTGACATCAATAATGAGATAAAGGATTTTATGACATATTTTTAATAAAAAACAAAAATTATTTATGATATCATATAAATTAATAATAATAATAATAATAATAAACACTTAATAATATATATTATTTGATAAATTTGTTAAATGTTAACATAAAAACAAATTTTTTGTTAACTTTAATTTGAAATTAAAAAAAAAATAAATCAATTTTTAAAGTCTGACAGTTCAACAATTCGATAAATTTATCTAATAAGTTAAGCCAACAGTTGTTGTAAAATATTGTTTTCTAAATAACAGCAGATTTCCAAACATTTATTATTAAATTAATTAAAATTACTAATTATTAATACTGTAATATGTATACAGTATAGTATTAGTGACATCTACTTTATATAAATATTTGTTTAAGTTTATAATGAATGACCTAGTTAATTGGTTTGCTGGGTTTAAAATTAATTGTTGGTAGCAATGAAACACTATTTTTGATGTCATATTTAAACAAATTGTGTCGATTTCTTAGCATAAGTGGTTGTCCACTAACCGATCGCAGTGCCGCTGAATCTACCACTGACTGACACTTGCCGTCGAGACACTGATTGTTTTGGTCACATCGGGTCCCGTCCAGAGCCGCAAAGCCGCGAATTGTAAAAAAATTGTTTCGACATTCAAGCCGTTCACAAATATCCTGTTTTTAGACATTTTGAATTAATTGATAAAAATACCCAATTATTATAATTAATTATATTTCATAATACATCAAATTTGTTGATAAATGTGGGCCCATATGCTAGTCGGCACTGTTGGTCAGCTGTCAACTCACGTCCCGGATTGTTATATTTTTCTGAATGTATATCTAAGTCTTCGCTTATTGACTTAACATCAGTACACAAACACTTGATTTGGCAATCATTGTCTAAAGAACTGATATAAAGTACAATATATATAACATTTTTTTATGGTAACTGAGCTCTGAATTAATATTTTCATAAATGTAATAATCAATTACTTTTCTTTTAATTCCAACAAATACTGTCGCATCGATTTTAGACTACATTCGGACCACTTATTGCTGACCACATCGATCATATGCGGCGACATTATATACTCTGTGCCATCACACGACTCGGTGCCTGACTCCCGGTCCCCATCGTGTTCGGCACCGATACTAATTAGTTTTGTAAGTGATCAAAATAACAAAATAAAATAAAAACGTTTTAAATGCAATATAAATCTATTGACCTGTGGCCAAATTCATGGACCAATACATGAGCCGATCTGAAGCTGTGTCTGGCCTCGACTATAATGCACGCGGAGTCATGACTGCACATCCCTTTGACATAAGCCAGTCCTTTAATTCTTGTATTGATTATACCATTTTTATACCACCAAAGTTTGTTGCTGTAAGTAATATAGTGAGAAAACGCAAATTTTTCAATGTTATAATATTTTATAGTTTTAGTTTTAAAGTAAAATACAGACAAATACCCAGTGAATAAAATGTTGACATCAACTGTCACATTGATATTATTATTGTTTGTATAATCACAAAAGTTATCCAAATAATAGCTAATATCCCAGTGATGTGTGTCATAATAGGGCGCCACAGCAAACCAAACAATTGTAAAGTCTATTAATATATTTTTGACTATCTCTGGCACTGACATCCGTTTCTTGAGGTAAGCTATATGTATGGCTACAAACTGTTTAACACTATCGATGTCATTATCAAACTTGTGTCTAACGAGCATCTGATCCACATATACAGCCACTTTAACCAATGTCCGGCCAAAGAAAACATTTGGTTCATCCGATAGTGACTCAAATAATTGTACCGAATTTTGTTTCTCTGATATAATTTTTTTTTTAATTTTAATTTTTGTATGTATAACATATATTATGACATAATTATGAAAATACTTTTATAGATATTGGCACAAAAATCATAGCCATCATCGTTGGCGTCAATTTGTTTGATTTCATATGTGCTTATATCCCGCTTATGTCGTCTTAAGTTTCTGTTAGATAAATACCTGGGTTTCAGCTTTGGTATCAATGAATAAGTTATGCCATTTATTTCGAGAAAACATGTCTATGAAAAGTAAAATTAGTAATATTTTTATTTTAATTAATTAATTAAAAGATTACAATTTGTTTGGATTCTGTACTCATGGATACTATAGCTGTACCAATAAATTGATTGTTATAAGCAATATGTCCATCATATATGCCTTTTGTATTTAAAATTTTAATATATTTATACCGATCACTATTGTTTGAATTAAGTATCAATTGATAAATAATATTTGTATCACAACTTAAAAGCTCAATATATAAATTATTTACAAAATTAACATAATAACAATTAACTTGTTGATAAATTGAAATGTTGATAAAATTTAGTATGGTGATATTTTAAAAATACTGTCGATAAAATTATTAGTATTAGTATTATTACATTCATTGTAAACTTTTATTAATTGATAAAATTTGAAACTTATTTATACGATATAAATTAAGCATAACTAAATTATGTTTATATTAATAATATATTATTGAAAATAATTTACAATTGACTTATTGAATATCATACCGTATTTTGATAACATTGATATCACATAAAAATATTTAATTACAATATTTATTATTTTTATTTAAGAATTTATAATTTTTACTTAAAAAATCGTATATTTAAATATTTAATTAATCACCAAGCTGTAATTATATAAAAATTATTTTATTAATTCAAGTAATTTAATAAATACAGTCAAAATTATTCCCAATAACTAGAAAAAAAATATTTAAAATAAATAAAAATAAATTAAATGTCAAATAATAGAAAAACGCTAAATTATAAATACCTGATTAACACGAATACTATTTATGAGAAATATATTCCAACAATAAAATCCAATACTATAATGACCACACTTTTCAGTGAAATTCATTAACTATAGAAATTAATTAGTTTAAAAAATATATATATATAGTAAAATTACAAAAGTAACTAAAATTAAAATATATTACTTTAAATTTAATCCATAGACTTTGATCTTTATTGATAAAATATAATCTATGCATTAATTTGTATGTTTTGTTAGCCTCGTTGTGGACATTAGTGGCCGACAGTATCAATAGCCATAAATAGGCGATTCCGATGATAAAAATGATGCCAAACATGATATTAACAGTTAGACCAAGATTTCCGTAAATAATTTGCAACAAAAATCCCGATAAAACCGATGACATTGCTATCCAATTGAAGAATATATATTTCGACCAAAAGTTATTAATCTCTTGAAAATCTCTGTGACTTTTCTGTAGACATGAGAGTAATTTTGTCAAATAAATCTTAAAGTAGACATCATTTTTATTCATTAACTTTCTATTTTTGGCTAAATAATTAAAACTTTTGTTTAATTGTTTGAATTCAATTTTGCAATCATAAGACAATATAATAAAGTATAACATTTGAAATAAATACATTCCCGGATCATACAATCCGTAAAACAGGTATACCGTACTCCATGGCAGACCATAAACAACTAATTGTTGTATTGTACAGCTCATGGCTAACGATACAAAGCACAGGGATGCAAATCCAATAGGAAACATAATGTGAGTGATAACTTCAAATGTGTTAAATATAAACTTTGATAATCTGTCCAAAACTATAAAATCATTTTTGTGTTTGCCGTTATCTTTTAAGTTCAATGTTTGCCAATATTGATACCGATGCTGAAGATAGTAATAATAGTGCAACAAATGCGTACCAATTGGTAATATAAACGTAAAGATCATTAATAAGTTAAATTGAGTCTTAAGTTTCCATTTGAATGCATAATCGCCGACTAATAATGAAAACCAGTCCTTATTGATGATCATCGACAAGAAGTCTTTGACAACTATAACAATATTGACTGTAAATATTAATTTGGGATTAAATATCAGTTTTCGCTTTTTATAGCTATCATCTCTGATAAATGAAATGCCAAAACTATACAATAATTTCTTTAAATATTTCAAATTAGTTTCTGTGTATAATTTGATTCGACTTTTATTTATCAACATTTTATATTAATATTAAACTATTAGATTTATAAATAWAACTATTTTTTTATCATAAACATTATCTATTATAACAAATTTCTATTTATGAATTGCATATTTTACACTTAAACTTACTTTTATTTTTAACTTTTACTTAAAGCATTTTTATGTACTTGTATTTTGTATACTTGTTTTATATTATAGGTAAAATGATTTATATTTCACATTTAAACCGTATATTAAGTTAAATTATTGGCTTTGTTATAAATTATGTTATACCATTAATAATAATAATGAYAATAATTTTATTTTAAATAAAACTGTTTCATAAGCATAATATTACTGTTTTTTGTTGTTTGTTGAGAATTAAAATACTAATAAAACACATCATTAACTTTTATTAATAAAAGATATAAAAAAAATTAATTATTGATAATGTTATTTATTATAATTAATTTATTTAAATTATAATAAATTATTAATTACTATAAGTATAGCAAAAATAATACAAATTTTTATACATTATGTATTTTTTATATTAATGTTTTATTATAATACATTGAATATAACATTTATAAAACTTTTATAGTAAAACATTTACAATATTATCACAGTATTTAATTTTTAATTTCATAAGCTTATTGTTATTATTAATAATCAATATAGAGAAAAAATTAAAGTAAATACATCATAATATTTTTATATAATTAAATATTGAAAGATAAATAGTTATTTTTAAATTTAATTTATGTTAATATCAACATAAATTTATACTATATATAAATACAAGTAAATTAATTAATATATTTTGATAACGATTTGCATTTTATAAATATTTATTATTTAAATTATTTTATGGCATATTAATATAATTTATATATTATTACTTATTATATTATATAAATTATATATACTGTATATATTGTATATATATTTAAACTCAATCTAATTATTTATATAAMATTTTAAATTTAAAAAATAATATTATAAATATCTTATTTAATTAAAACTAGTATTAAATAACAAATTAAAAATCATATAAAATGGCCTTTATTTATAAAAAAAATATTAATTTAATTTATATATATATATATATATATATATGGAAAATAAATATTGTAAATAAACAATAACTATTATATTGTTAAACAAACAAAATGATAAAATTATTGCAATTATTATTATTCATATTATATTTTAATATGATTAATATGATTGATACAATTTCCCGTAAGTTACAAAAAAATAATAATACATTGAATTATAATTTTTAATTTTTATATACATATTATAAGTGTGTAATGAACCCAACACTGAGTGGAAAGTTAGAGGAACCAATTGCGGTAGATTTTGCGCTGACCTACAAACAGATAAGGTTATTGAATGTCCGGAATGGCGTAACACAATTGGCTGCTTCTGTAAGGAAGGCTACTATCGAAACAAAGACTTAAAGTGTGTGAACCCGGATGAGTGCGGACAGGGTTTGAAGGGTCAGTCTAATGTTGTGCCCGTAAAACAAGATGATTCCAATGCTACCAATTCTCGCATACCAACCAACAATCCCGAGATTGTTTGTCCYGTTAATGAAATATACGACAACTGTTCCAGCAGATGCCTTGAACATTGCGACAGACAGAAAGATCCGATCGCCTGTCCTATTAAGTGCGATGAGGGCTGCTTTTGTAAGGGATCACGACTCAGGAGTAGAGAAGGAAAGTGTGTTCTTATGCAAGAATGTGAAGGATATGATAGTAAAGACAAATGGGTTGATGACATCAAAAAACAAAAACAATGTCCATTTGGTGAGGTATTTGAAGAGTGCTCCGATCGATGCAAAGAGATGTGTCCATCGGTTAAGGATTCGTTTGGTCGGGTGTTGTCGTGTACTCGTTGTGAACCGGGATGTTTCTGTATTGATGGATATATGCGCACTAAAGATGGCAATTGTGTTGACCATCGAAAATGTGAACGAAAAGGTGTTGTCTATAAAGTTATTTCCAGTATTCTTAATGTTATTTTACCGAAATGGTCGCAATAATATAATTATTAATAATTTGATAAAATGTGATAAAAATATTGTATAATTTATATAAAATATTTATAAATTAATAATAACAACATTGACTATAAAAAATTATTATTATTATTTTTATAACTTATGTAAATCATTTTGTTGAAACTGTTATAATTAACTATTATTTAAATTATAAAACATTTTTCTTAATAAAATAGTTATCAAATTGATTATATGAATATGAAACTAAAATATCTTCAATTTTCAAATAGTCTCTATCATAGTTTATTTTCATATAATGTAATAAATTTACATTTATATTATTAGTATCACTTATATAATTATTATATTTATCATTTACACAATACAAATGTTGTCTAATTTTTATTAAATGATGTAATCCATGAAATTTTTTACTGAACATTTTTTCATAAACTTGTAGATTTTAGTTATAAATTACAGTACATACGTTTTATTTTATCAATCAATAAAATATTTTAATCAATAAAATATTTTAATAAAAAAATATTTTTATGAAACTGCCAATAATTATTAACTAATATCTCTAACTAATAGTTTTATGTAGTATTAAAGTTGTCATAAAATAAATGTTAATAATCTTAATATAATATTTCTACTTTTGACAATCAAAGTGTTAGAAGTATAGTAGTTACTAAAGTAGTTAATATTTAATATAAAATAGTATAAAATAATTTATATATAATAGACTGTTTGACTTATAGACTAGTTATTTGACTGCTATTATTAATAGTGCAGTGAATAAAAATTTATTGGAATTAAATATTAGAGTCAAATACATAATATTTAAGTTATTGACAATGATTTTAACAATTCATTTATTGTATTAAAGTATTTAATGATTTTGCTAAATATTAGATCAAATCTTAAACTAAACAACAACATTGAGCATACATTTAACAATAATTATAAATATTATTATATATAAATTACAATATTATAAATTATTAATAAATATTATTATTTTTCCATTACTATAATACAATTATAAATAATAAATAAATAAATTATTATAATAATGATATTTAAAAAAAATAAAAATTTACAGAATTATTATACTTAACCTTTAAATCATCTTATTATTATTATTATTAATTATGATATAAATATATATATAATTTTTTCTAATAAAACCTGTAGTAATAAACTTCGTAGACATTTTTAAGGAAAATATAATATATATGATATTAATATGCAATTAAATAATGATGATATTAATAAATAATAATTTTAATAAACCAGAAATATTTCTAAAATAAGAAAAAAAATTAATAAACACGAGAAACCAGTATAGCATTGAAACTTGTCTTCAGATTAATGTCCGGTTTAATTAAAATATTGTACTGAATATGCTTTATATATATATTTATATATATATATATACGGTGTTAGATAACACTTTTTCAAGTTCATAGTAACAACTGAGCAATCGGTTAATAACTTATAATTTTAAGGGAAAAATAACTATAAATTATAGCTTAAAATGTTATTATTAATTACATTGCTATTGTTTGTGACATTAATATTACAATCACAATGCGCTGAAATACCTTGCAATCAACAGTCTATTGACAAACTCGATGATAATGTATTAAAATTGACAACATTTGGTGATCCCAACAGAAATTTGCCCAATGAAAAGGATGTTATGGCTCATTGCCAGTAAGTTTTCAATTTTATTACATTAATAATTAGTTAATAATTATTAATTAGATAATAATAAAATAATACATATCTATTATCATGAATATATTATTTAAAAAATTATTTAACATTAGAAAAAATAATTATAATTCCGTATTTATATGAACAATATTATAATATATACAGTGTATAGTAAATACTTCAAAAAAATTCTGTAAATTATTAAATAACTAAAGCATACAATGATAGTAATTTATTTACAGTTTATTGAATTAAATTAATAAAGTTTAAAATCTACATTTTGTTATTAGTGTATTAAAATACATTATACTTTATTTAATATATAACAATTATATTACTATTAATATTTTTAAAATGTTATATTTAAAAATAATCTAATTGTATTTATAGCAAATTCTAACTTATGATATACAATTGAATTTATTATAATTTTGATTACTAAAAATATATTTTTTAATAATTATTAATTTATTTACAATAACAGAGCCGACAGTGTTATGATATCTTGGGGTAAAAACTACACTAAAACCTGTCTCATCAACAGAAAAGAGGAGATGAGTCATCACGTAACCAATCTATTGATGTTTTCAATGAAAAAGGTTATGAATAAGAGATGTCGATCCGAGACATCCCGTGCCGTGTTTATCAAAGCAGGAAAGTGTGCCAACTCTTTGAAAGACGACACTATTAAGTGCTGGAATAAGTATATTATTGATACACAACAAGTGAATAAAGCAAAGGGAACTATCATCAAAAATGATAAGCACTTATTGCCATTGATTTGCTGGTATGATAGAGGGCATACCTGTCCTATTTAACAAAGAATTTTTTTTTGAGATTTATGCTTTTATTTTTGTAATGATTTTTAATAATTTTATCTTTATATCTGAAAATAAATATTAATAGTGCATACCATCGATTTCACGACTGTTCAGTGGATGCCTGGTCTAAATCCAACGGTGCTGAACCATGCAATAGTAAATCAGTGAGAGAGCTGGAGGGCTATGTCAACGATTCAATGTACGATATCATACAATATCTTTGCGGCGATTATCAAGAAAATAGCGATAGATGTGATAATCTTATCAATCGATACAAAGAGGTGTTCACTACAGTTAGGATCAATAAGATAGCAAAGTCACCGTTGAGCGCATCCAATGAGATATTTAACTTTTTGCCACCGGTTTAAATCCTGTCCCTCTATTTGAATGCTATGAATGACTTATTTATGTTTATTTAATCTAATTTATAGACATATTTATTAATAACAAAATATTTTTTCAATGCATTTATATATAATTTAATTAATTCAATCTCGAAATTCATATTTATCGGTATACTATGAATATTTTATATGATATTTTTAAAAACTTTATATAAATACTTTTATTAATTTATTAATAAATTAATATAAATAAATTATTTATTATTCCATCAATATAAACAATTATGATTAAAAAAAATATTTTTGAAGTTTATTAAACAACAAGCATTAAAAATAATATAATTTATATTTATTCAGTGACTATTATTATAATTAATGTCTAAATAATTTATAATTAAATAATTATTTTTTAATTAAAAAATTTTAAAAATTAGATTTAAACAAGTAATAAAAGTTTAAATTCATTTTCATAAATAATATTTAATTACGATTTACTATAGTATTTTAATATTGATGTTTGAAAATAATATTTATAAATTCTATAAATAACAAACATTTATCAATACTATGTAAATATTTTTTATTAATTAATACTTTATCTTAAAGAAGACAATAATTAATGTTTTTAATTTTTTACAAATTTGATTGAATTTAATTTCAAATAATAATAATAAATGCCAAATTGAAAATAAAAGTAATATATATATAAACATAAAATATTTAAATATTCATATGAACTCATAACTCCAGATTTGTTTGACACACATTTGAGTTCAAGTTTACGTTAAGCTCCCGGCGCTCATCATAATTGTATAGATTGTAAAGCCAACAGTTCCCAGATTTACTGTTTTATATGATAGCAATAATCATTAGGTTAGGAGACGATAGGGAAGCAATAAATCAGGCCATTCTTATACAGTATTATTTGGTCATTAAATTAATATTATAATTAAATCTATAAATTCATTATTAATATTAATATTACTAATTGTATTGTTTCAGAAAAACAATTCAAAATATAATTTCAAAATATAGTTTATAAAATTTATTTTTAATCAAATAATTATAAATTACAATAATAAAACTTTAAAATAAATTTTTACAAATTTTTAATCTGTAATTGTACAATATATTGAACATAGCTTAAATTAATTTATTATGTAATATATTATGTATTTTTATACAATGTATAATAATACAAAATTAAATTAAACAATATTTTTTAATTGACTATAAAATAGCAAATATATCAAATACTTTAACATATTTTTATAATATAACAAAATATATATTTAATTATTTAGTAAATATTTGAACTAATAAATTATGATAGCTTTAAAAAATGCATTAATAACTTTAATAAAAAATAATAAAATATCAATGATAAAGTTACATAAATTATATAATATTATATCAAATTTTAATCAAATTCAAATTGTATAATTTATATATTTTTTATAAATAATTTTAATAAATTATATATCAATATACATACTGTACTAAATCAATATAACAAAAAAWTTACCGGAAAATATGTTATGATATATACACAAAAAAAAACAATACATGAGATATTTAAATTAGTAAAATTATATTTTAATAAAAAACTATYAAACTTTTAATTAAAACATAAGCCAACAAATCCATAGGTTATAAGGTTATTGAAATTATTTTTTAAAAACAATTATTATGCCTTAAAGTTAAAATACAATTTGTGTTAATTTGTATTTCAGGTTTAAGTTTCACATATAATGAGATAATAGAAATGCTAAGTTTAATGATTTGGTTTCATTATATATCTCAAACATACACACAAACACACATCACGTTATAAGATTTAATTGTGACCTTAAAAACAATATCAATAAAAATGATAATGTTTTGAAAAAAACAAATTATTTAAATGAAAGTAAATTAAATCACAGATTGTTCATTAAAATAATAATTTTACTATTGAGTCTCAATTTGAGAAGAGAGAGAGAGAGAGAGAGAGAGAGAGAGAGAGAGAGAGAGCAAAAAACGAGTTTAGAGTTCAATTAAAAATTACAGGAAATGCAATCAAACTCACAAATTGAGATAAACCTAACAAATTGTTTTTATATAAATCTATTACTTTGTGTGATAAATGGATTAAATCTTAAACAAAACAATATCTATGTTTTTAATGTTTTACTCAAAATTACTTTTATCGATATTAAGATAATCATAGAGATAACTAATTATATGTAATTTTAAACTGTAAACCTAATAGCAAAAGTTGTTGTAATATATAGGATATTACATTAAATAGTATATTAGTATTGTAATACATAAGTTAGTATACAGTCTAATACTACAATATTATTAATAGTAATTCACAATAACAAGATTTATTTTAAATTAAAAATTTATTTATTTATAAACCTATTGTCAAATTAGTATTTTTTATAAAAATATTATTTATTTTATTTATTCTTAATACTATATAAAACATAATATTGACATAAAATTTTATAAATCTTTTAAAATTAATTTTATTTTTGTCATATAATTGTTTTTAATTAATTAGTATATAATTCTTTAATTTATATTATTCTTAATTTTAAGTTTATTTCCGACAACTGATTTGATTAACATATATGATATTGATTATTAGTAATAATATTTATTTTATGTCACACTAATCTAGGGTGACTATTTATTTTAACTAGATCAATTATATTATTTAAATAAAATAAAATATTTAGATTAYTAAATATCAAAATTAAATATATTCAATAATTAAAGTAAATAATTTTAAAATTTAATTATATTAATATAATATTATATTCTGTTTATACAATTATTTGTTGATTAATTTTATTATTTATTTATAATTTATTATCGATTTTTCATAAGTTAATATATTAGTGAAAAAGTGATTACAAGTTATTACGAATTAATATATATATAAACATTATATATATACATGTTATATTTGATGTTTTATTTCAATATCAACGTTTATATAATATCATAATTAGCAGTCTATTTGATCTATTGTTAAAAGTTACGCTTAATTTATTTTTACTTTTATAATATACTTCATTAAGTTTATTAAACCAATTTTAAAAATAATTCAACTTTAAAGTGTTTTGTGTGTCTATTTAAGCAAAATTTACATTTTTTAGTTTTTAAATCATTTCCTATATTTTTATTATAATATTTATTGATTATAGCAATAAACTAATAACTAAACTAATTATTCAATTGTTACAGTAAAATTATTATCATAGATGACAAATTAACCTAAATATATGTTAAATAATTAGTCTGATTGTATTACAATAAATCTTAGTTAACGTATCAAAGTTAACATATGATTTGCTTATAATAGTATATATTACAAATTAAATTGTTTGTCTATTTTTTTATCTGTAAAATACAAAATAATTATCCGACAATAGTATATAATTAAAATATATTATTAAACCCTGAAAAATATTCAATAATTAAAGATAACATCTATTTTACATTGTTTACAACTAATTATAGATAACAACAATAAAATTAACTATTATCTTATAGTTTCTATATTTAAAATAGTATATGCATTTTTCAAAATATATTTAATTAATATTAGAAAAATTAATTAGTTTTTTAAATTTAATTTTAAATTTATTAATATTTAATAATTTTTTCTGTAATTTTAAATCATTTAAACTATACAACTTAAATTTTTTAAAGTGCTATCAAACAAATGTTTGCAATCTAGTTGTCAATGAGAGCCACCGATCCAATAGATTTTTCCTCTTAAGTGTTGACCCCTAAACACGGAAACTACTAATGACTGCCCAAAAAACTGAAAGTCAAACACATGTGACTGACTGTGTGTGTGTGTGTGTGTATGTGTGTGTGTGTATTACCTATAACTTTTTAATACATATTTGCAAAGTTTCATACTATGGCACATAATATTTGCATTTCACTAGATTTTATGATTATTACACCTAAGTGTTGGTGCGTTGCATAGTTATAGAAGAGAGAGAGAGAGAGAGAGAGAGAGAGAGRGAGAGGGAGGCAATTATTTATTTTTTTGAGGTTTACTTTACTTTTATTTTTCTTGTTTATTATGATGTTTTTTACAGTAAAAAAATTAAAAATTTAGAAATAAAAAATTTTAACTTTTACCTAATTTTATTGTTCATTGGCAGCAACTACTACAACAACAACAACATTAATAATAATAATAACATCGATTACAAAATTTAATTTACTAACTATTGAGTTGTATGCGTTAAATAAAATTGTAAAACCCTTGTTGTTAATGTAGTAGAAAGTTAACTAACAATTTATTTTTAAAAAATTTTATGACAATAGACAGCTATTCATCTAAATTTTATTAAATTAACAAAGTTTTCTCATTATTATTATTATTATTGTCAAAAATGTTTACATATTCGTGATAAATTTATCATTGCTATTTTTTATTGTTAATGTTGGCCACAATACAATTAATTATGTTTTTATGATTAAATATTGTGATTGTACTGTATATTAAAAAAATATATTTATTTTTTATTATTTATCGTAAGTTTAGTTATTTATAATAATAATTTATATATGATTTTTGTTGTTTGTTTTTCCCCTACTATTTGCAAATCGTTAACAAAATCAACTTTATTTTAAAATATAATAATTATAATATTTACAAAATAAAAAAATAAATATTCGCTATCATAATAATTATTTCATTGAATTTATTTAAGAAAAAAAGTTTTACATAAAAGATGAAAACTTTATTTGAAATTAGAGATACAATAACTAAATTTTTCAATCCAGACGGCCAAACAATTGAAATATTAATGGCTATTAATAAGTAAGTATAAATCATTACTAATATTATTATATTTTAAAATTGTATTTTTATAAATAATAAATTATATAATTATATATATAATATTGTATTAAAGTTTATAACTTTGTAATTTAAGTTATTAAATATTTTACATTTTAAAATCAATGTTATATACAGTATTGATAATAACATTAACATTGAAATTAAAATAATATATAAATACCAAAATTTTTATATAAAAATAACTTTTTTCGCTTTCACTCTATTTCTCTCTCATTATGTTTAATATTTGATACCAAATTTATTAACATAAAATTTTGTTTTTTGTTTCAATTAACCTACAATAGTAAAAGTTGTACGTCTAATTGCATGAATAATTATTGAACAGTTATTATATAACACAAACATACGGTATGTATTAGTAATACTTGTTTTCAAAAAAAGTATATGATTTAAATTACTAATTATTAACCGGAGGGCTAATGTTTTTATATGTTTGCATGTGTTTTATATTATGTAAAGCCAATTGGATTTGTATGTATAAGTATGATAGTGAATAGAGTTGTGCCCATTAAATTGGGTGATAATCTAGTTCATGACAAAAAAGGCAGAATACCGGAGACCCCGACTCTCTCTCTCTCCTCCCTTTCCCTTCAATTTTCATAATACTGACTCTCACTTTCTACTTTCGCCTTTTCTCTCTCTCTCTCTCTCTCTCTCTCTCTCTCTCTCTCTCTCTCTCTCTCTCTCTCTCTCTCTCTCTCTCTCTCTCTAAGTTGATATACATGTTGAACTGTATCTCTTCCCGAAAACAAACAAAATAAGTCTCACATTTTGTGTTCCCAAATACCAAAAATTGTTATTCAATAAACTTTATCCAAACATAATGCATTTACACCCATATTAAATATGACTTCCCTTAACGGTCAGTCAGTCATTTATCTAAAGTCAGTCGCAACCTCTGCAGCGAGTGTTTGAGTGATACCACTCAGACTAAACACTATCTAAATATTTTTTGACTATTTTATATTTTCTCAATGACTAAAATCTTATAGTTTAAGATAGCCATAGCATAAGATCATAAAAACTTTTTATGAAATATCATCACCACCCCATCAATTCATGTCCACTTAATTTATTTATTTAAAAAATAATAATAATATTTTATTGTATTTAATTAATTAATTTATAATTTAATAATCATAAGGTAAGTATCACTACTTGTGATTGTTTTATGTTTGTTTGTCTAATTGTCTCTATCACTGCCCCCTAATTGCTAACTAAACTCCAATTGCTAACAATGTGTAAACAATTGTTAGCTGTTATGCTAACTATGCTTCACTGGGTTTGAAAATCGTAATTATAATTTGTTTGTTTTGTGTTTTATCAAATTGTTTTTATGTGTGTTATCAAAATTTTACACTAAATTTATTATTATTATTATTTTATTTATCGATTGTCCCTTTCTATTGATTGTTTTAAAAAATATTTATATTTTTTTCTAAATTTATTCCGTATTTGATAATAAATAATAAGTAGTAATAATCATAAAAAGGCTTTTAATCTTATTGTGTAAGTAATACTAAGTGTTTTTACAACATTTTTCACAAATAAATAATTGGTGTCAAAAACTTGCTAATTATAAACTTTTTTCTAGTTGTTTATAAAACTTTTTATTTTATTTTTAATTATGATTTATGTCATAATTTTTAAACAGGGCTATGGCTCCCAACACTATGTCGAAGGATTGCATTGAAAGCAATGTCCACACACTTAATGGCAAATCCGAAGCCAACAAACCAGTGGACAGACCGTACAAAGTGGAGTTAGTTTGGCGTAATGTCATACTAATGGCATTGCTTCATATGGCAGCACTTTATGGTATCAATATTGCCATTTTTAAAGCCAAATTGACAACTATTGTGTTTGTCCACTGCATTGCCATAATGTCTTCAATGGGTGTTCAGGTAAGTCATTAATATCACGCATTATAATTTGATTAACAAAATTATTTTTTATAAACTTTCACTATTTTTTAATCTTTTTATAAAAATATTATTATGTTTTTAAATTCTTACTATACTATATAGTATATACATTATTACAGTATTCTAGTATACTATTCAATATATTATATAATTAGTCAACTATTAGATTATTTAATATATTTATAGGCCGGTGCTCACCGTCTGTGGTCGCATCGGGCATACAAAGCAAAACTGCCTTTACGTTTAATTCTGGCCTATTTCCACATTATGGCCTTTCAAAATGACATATATGAATGGTGTCGCGACCATCGGGTGCACCACAAGTATACGGAAACTAATGCCGATCCGCATAACGCTAAACGCGGTTTCTTTTTCTCGCACGTGGGCTGGCTATTGGTTAAGAAACATCCGGACATAAAAAATAGAGGCAAAAATGTAGACCTAAGCGACTTAATGGCAGATCCAGTTGTCAGATTTCAGCGCAAATTTTACATACCATTACTGTTGCTCATATGGGGTGTCATACCAACGGTAATTCCACACATGTTATGGTCGGAAAGTCTGTGGAACTCCTGGTTTGTGTGTGTAATGTTCCGACATTGTCTCACTCTTAACCTAACCTGGTTAGTCAACAGTGCTGCCCATATGTGGGGCAGTCGACCCTATGACAAAAACATTGAGGCCCGAGAGGCAACCGTACGCCATCTGCTTATGGGCGAAGGCTTTCATAACTATCATCACACGTAAGAAATTTATGAAAATTTCATAATAGTTTCTAAATTGTGAAAAATAGTATTGAATATTAAATTAAATTATTAGTTTAAGATTTCTAGATTAATATTACTAGTATTAAAATTGATATTAGATTTCCGTGGGACTACTCGGCCTCAGAATTGGGTGCTTTCGATGTGTTCAATCCGGCCACAGCTTTCATCGACTTTTTTGCAATGATTGGTTGGGCTTACGATAGGAAAGTGGTTTCCAGAGAAGTGATTGAACGCAAACAACAACGAAGTGCTAAACTCGAAGACAAACGTGAAATCCGAGGTTTGGTTCATTCAATGTACGAATGGGTCGGCGGTGTTGCCGTCTTTTGTATACCATTACTGATTGTCCATATCTTCAAATTGGTTTACACATAAATATGACATTTCTTAGTTATTTACAATAATTGTTAATATGTTTACAATTTTTACAATATTTAATTGAAATTAAAAATATGTCTTTTTCTATAATAATTATTATCACTAATATTTTAAAACATGAAAACTAATAATCTATTTAAACATGTTTTGGATTATTTAATATGAGATTATTATTGACAACTATTATGTTTAAATCTATTTTCAATCAATATATTTAATATTTATAATTAGATATTACTTTTTTTAGTGAGTCACTTTGTTATTATTGAAAATATATTTATTAATTAAGACAGGTACCAACTTTTATAGGCAATACTCATTTATACTAAATATTAATATAACTTTATAATGATATACTTACAAACATTTTTGTTGTTAAACTTTTATAAACATCATATTTTAAAATTACTCAACATTAATAAAAAACAATATAACACATACATGCAATAAATGTTTTTATTATAAAACATAACTAATTATTATGTGAACTATTTTGTTTTATAAATTTATAAATATTTTTTTAAGTTAATTAAGTTAATAAAATAAAAATTTATAGATATATATTAATTTTATAAAATAAAAAAATTTAACATAAATATAAAATATAAACAATATATAATGTATTGTTTATTAAAATACGATATTATAAATACTGGTATTAATATTTTTTATTTTTATAATATATACTAAATTAATAAAAATAAATAATATTGTATTTTTGGTTATTTACATAATTTGTTTAGTAAGCAATAAGTTATTATATTATATAAATATTAGCATTACTATTTAATTTAATTTACAGCTTATATACTATAGACTATAGCTATTACTAAAATAATTTGAAAATTATACAATAATAACTAAATAAATAATATACCGGTAATAATAAATAAACCAAATATTAATTTCAAAAAATATGTTGATATTTAATTAGCAGATAATCGTTTAAATTCTTAATAAATATATTTTGTCATATTATAAAAATAGATATTTTATAGTTATATTAATGCTAATCATTTTTTTAATTATTATTAAATAAATTTCATTAATTTAATTGTTAGTCGTCAACATAAATTATATAGCATTAATAAATTATAGTTAATTGCTAATGAATTAATTAACATTACTTTTTTGATAATATTTAAATAAGAAGATTACTTTAAGTGCATAACAAAATAATTAGCTAATTAAACATATAAAACAAATAGTTAAATAAAATTTAACTAATAATTTAACAAAAGCTAGATTTTCTTCAAAGAATACATAATAAATCATTTAACAAAATACCGATTTTATAGTGTAATATCAATAATGTCTTTAAAAAATCTGTTTATAAATATAACGATGCAAATGATGGTAACAATTAGGTGCCAACAATCAGATGATTTCACTTCTAACTCCTGAGAGCTTGCAATCTCTGTTGCATTTCGCTGATATCGTCGTCATCATCGGCCAATGGGGATACAGATGATGCCTGGACTTTGGTAGATGGCTCTCCAATTGTAGGTAATGTGTCGGATACAGCAGCAGGTGCTCCACCCAACTGACCCGCTGTCAAATCCCACAACACTTTGTCCACTTCTTTTTGTGCCTCCTCTTCAAGGTTGTCGTCTCTCTCTAACTGGTCATCGAGTGTCTCTTCTAACATCTCTTCAATAATGCCTGCTTTCATCATTTCACGCGACATCTCTTGCATGACATGTGATATTTCCTGAACTCTTACCAATTGTTGCATCGATTTCATGACTGCTCCCGACTTTTCCATGGCGTTGGCCACTCGTAATGTCGACAACTGTTGTGTCATATTCATCATCACTGAGTTTAGCTGTGCTTTCGATGTGTGAATGCGATTGATCTGTAGATTAATTGGCAGACATAGGATAGGATATATCATATGATTAAAAAAAGACAAATACCGGTAATCGGAAATTTATTCATAATGAAAAAGATCACAATTGGATCCAATAAAAGACAGTGAGAATGAATGAATTGACATTAATTACCGCTTTTCTCGAGTTGACAATCTCTTTGGCCAATACTAGACACACGTCTTTGTCACCCCTTTTGGCCGCTTTCTTGAGCTCGAGTTTGACCTTTTCTTCTTCCCGCTGTATTCCCCGTATCTGTCGGTCTAATAGGAACTGTTGTTTACGTAACTTCGATGTCCACTCGCGTACCTAACCATCAATTATTAATAATAATTATAATAATTAGTATTATTTCTTTTGCAAACACAATACCTGTTCTTTCGGTGACTTTGACGGGTCTTTGCCGAACAAACCCATCACTTGTCATATAATTTACAGTCAATTATAATAACAATTAAATAACAATTTATAGTCTATTGTTGTCGTTGTTATTGATATCAGTTGTGATGACCATTGGGTTTGTTATGACAATCAGTTTGAGTCAAATATAAACAATAAATGAACCGTCAATTCATTAAATGTTTTCATAAATGGCTTTAAATATACTGTATATTACTTTACATAACATTGTATTGCATTCACTCATTCAACATAACATATGAGTCATTATACTAAATGTTAAGGACGTATAACTAATTACACTATTATATAGAACAAACAAATAACTATTTTATGTTTTGACAAATTGTAATATACATTGTTATGCTTTAACTCAAACCAATAGTATTAGAGTAGTCCTTGAAGTTTATATTATTATTTTATAGTGCTCTTAGCAACCAATTGATGGCAATACAACTATGGTATTGTACTGTATATACAGTAGTCAATTGTACATGTATAATTGTATAATTAAATTATATATTTATATTATTATTAGACTGTATAGTGATTTGATTATTATATAATTTAATAAATGATTTTACATAATAAATTGCTTCATTTGATAAACTGGTTTATATATATATATATATATGTATATATATTTAACAATATATTATATTTATTAWATYYGAGACAATTATTTAACATATAGTAGTAATAGTATGAAAAACCAAATTGTTAATTATGTAAATTACTTATAATATTTAATTTTTATATAACTTTATATAATATGAAAGCATTTCGATGACATTAATATAGCTTTATATGGGCATTAAACTAATGAAATATTCATGATAAATTATTTAGTTTTTTTGTGTGTAGATTATTGTGATTTTTAATCAATATGATAATAAAGAAAAAGTTTTGATAATAATGCAAATTTTTGTTTTTTAAATTAAGTTAATTATTAAAATRTAATTATTAGCCAAAAATAATAAAATTCCTTAATAAACTAAACTGATTAAAAAAAATTATAATAGTATTTGATATTATTTAAAAATTATTTTGATAGAAATTAATCACATTTTTCTAAAATGTTATACTTTTGTTATAAATTGTATTAATTATTTAATTAACAATTTGGCAATAATTACATTATATATACAGTTTAGTATATTATGAATAGTATGTATTATGCAAACTATGATACTTTATAATATATTTTATAATTTAATACAATATAATAGAATCCGAAAAGTGATTTTATTAATCATATAAATCATTAAAATTAATGTATAATGAATTAATTTTATTGTGTTTTGTGCCAAAATTATTTTTTTAATGTAATTAATTTTTTGTGAAACTTGATTTTAAATTTAAAATATAACATTGTAAATAAAAATAATTATAAATTTTATTTTTTAAAATTAATAATTGGTGTTGATATGTATTTATAAACTAATGGGTTTGAAATATGTGATTATATTATACAAAATATAAAATATTTGTTTTTTTTTGTCTACAATCAATGCAATTATATAATATTAAATTTTATTGTCAGATAAACCTAATTTATTATAAAAATTTTATTTTAAAAATAATTATAATATAATTGCAAGTTATTTTAAATATTTAAAAGAAAAATAAATTAGAGAGTATTATTTGACAATATTTTATTAATATTTTGATAAATACAAACAATATATGAGGGACAACTCATTTTTAAAAATAAAAACATTTAATAATATATTTAAAACAATATGAATACAAGTAATTAAAAATGTTGGTTAAAAATTTCCACACTATTGTAATAATGAAAACAAAAAAAAAAMAAAAAAAAATTAAAAAAAAACAGAATCCACATTGAATAAATAATTAATTTTTAAAAATAATACAATAATTTAAAAATATATAATAAATAATACAATAGTGATATGCTTGTGTATTATATGTTGTAAATTTTTTATGAATATAATATATAGTCAACCAAAGTTGAAAATAAATAATTTAAAAAAATTAATATCATTTATACGGCATTTTAACAAAATTATTAAATAATAGCTATGAATTTCACTGCCATATAAAGATAAAAAGGTTAAGTGAGTGATGTTTTGTTTGACAGTTGACTTTAGGCTAACATACAAATCATAGCATAAAATTAATGCCAATTATATGCAGATTACAAAAATGTCAAATCTGTACATTTGAATTACAYACACATTGCTATTATGTACTCTACAATAGCACTGATACTGTATTTATTAAAAATAATTAATAAAAATATGACACTATATTTTTTGACATAAACATTGTTAAAATGTTGTCAAAATTAATAATGAGATGTTTATAATTGAAACAATTTATGATCATAGAAATTGAATTTGTATTTAGTCTATTAATATGAGTGAGTGAGTGAGTGAGTGAGTGAGTGAGTGAGTGAGTGAGTGAGTGAGTGAGTGAGTGAGTGAGTGAGTGAGTGAGTGAGTGAGTGAGTGAGTGAGTGAGTGAGTGAGTGAGTGAGAGAGAGAGAGAGAGAGAGAGAGAGAGAGAGAGAGAGAGAGTAGCCTCTTATCTTTCAAATTTAATTAGATATTTAAAAAATAGTAAAAAACCAATTTTGATGAAACTTTTATTTTTAAAAGTTTAGTATTAACTCATTTGATTGTCACAAAGTATGTGTTCATTGAATTACAACTCTCTTATTATGTTAATTCAAGTGTTGTGACGAAACGGGTATGAATTTTGCTAAAACTTTATTATTAAATTAAATTAAAAGCATAAAACAAGTTTAGTATATGTTGTAGTTATTGTAAGTTTATAATTTTGCAAAAATATTATTATAATATTAAAATATTCTTATTTAAATWTTTTGTTATTACCTAAACTTAATTATGTGATGTAAATTAATTATTTTATTTTTAAATATTAATATTTTAATTTGTAAAATTTCTATATAAAATTAAAAATGACATATCATGATCTTTGTAAAATCAGTGCCATATTGTAATTGTAAAAAATATAAATTGCAAATCGTGATTTAATAAAATTAAAATTACTATTAATAATTATAATAACTAATTAAAAATAACTAATATTTAAATGTTTGTTAATATTATTGTTTTATTAATATAGTTTATGATTTTTATAATATTAAATAAAAATATATTATTTTGTTTAATATTTATAAAAAACTGATAATTTAAACATAATAAAATAATAATATAATTTTGTGCCACTGTTTTGATGATAAGTTTGTTTTATAATTATAATAAATGTCATATTAATAGCAATTTTTATCAGTAAAAATAATAACACAATAAAACTATAATTTTAAAAATTATATTATATTAATACTTGATAATAAGTCCAATATAAATATATAATAAAATATATTTAAATTATATTATTTAGTTTAATTTTTTTATTAATAGATGTTTAGTGTATTAAATATCTATAATTATAATAAAATAATTAATTAATTGATTTTTAATTTTATCAAATAATAGTTTGATCAACTAATTTAATCATCATATAATAATTTTATTTGAATTTATAAAAAATAATTTAATTTAATTACTGCTAACTAATTAAAATAAAAAGTTATTAGTATTCTAGTGATATTGAATTATATATGAAAGCATTTTTTATAAGCACTAACTAATTAATGACTACTGAGTAATAGTTTTATAAACATAATGTATTTTTTGTACATTTAATATATTATTAAAATTTTATGTATAAAACTAATYCACAATTAAAGTTGACTTTGAAAATTATAGAAATGAAAATTAATTTTATATATAATTAGGTAAATACATAACAATTAAAAAAGACTAAAAACCACTAATTTAATTGTATGTCCTTTATTTTTACTATATTTTTCATACAATTGAAAGTTTTGTTTTCTATAATGTTATCTCTAAACAAACTTTGTGCTCATCTTTTCGTTGTTAAACTAAAAGTACAATTAAAGTGAAATTATTTTTTAATACTAAATGCACTCATTATTTGGTAGATTAATAAAAAATAATTGTTTTATATTGTAATTATAATAACAATTTCGTTTAACGGCTTTTGAAGTAAATATAATACTAAAATTGTATACTTAAAAATTAAAYATTATCATTTTTTTAATAGATTGGGGCAATAAATTGTGATTAAAAATACTGAAATATTTTAATTGTATTAATAGATATACATAATAAAACCAGGAGTARAATTGWCTGTCAAAATTGTAAGAACASACACACACACACACACACACACACACACACACACACACACACACACACACACACACACACACACACACACACACACACACACACACACACATACATACATACACACACTTACATACAAATGCACATACATTATGATACATAGCATAGAGGGATTGGGATGTCATGGAGAGTAGTCTGAAAGTGCTGTAAAACTCAACACTCCGGTACAGTTTGGCCTAAATTTCTTATAGAGTAATAGTGCTTAATATACAGTACTTTCGCATATTGATAGCATACTGTATATAATGTACAATAAATCTCATCAAATATTTGTTAAATAATATCATTAATAATATAATAATTAATGAAAAAGACAATATTAATAATATTATAGTTATAAAATGTTTATTGTGTCAGTAAAAAATTAAATGTAAATTATAAAAATGTGATTATAAAAATGATAATTAATAAATAAAATGTGAGACAATTATATGCCTCTTGATATGGCATAAACTTTTTAAAAAATATATATAAATTTGTCATTTTTGTAAAAAATTAATTTTCATCGATGACTTTTAATTTTTAGAATACATTGATAACAATTATTGTTTTTTTGTGAACAATATGTACAACAATATGTATTTTACTTAAAACTATGTCTTAAACTAACATCTTATTAATAAACTAACTGTGCTTTTCATGATAGCACTAAAAAAAGTTGTGTGATTTTTATTACAGTGAAATTATATAATTATCAAAGATTATATTAGTTTATATTAGTTTATACCTGTATAGATAAATATATTTATCTTGTAAATTTATTTAGGTAAAATTTTTTATATATAAAAAATTGTGATTTTTGCAAATATAGTCATTATTACTATTATTGTTTTTTAAAAAAATTAATAATTAATTATTGTTTATATAATTTTTAAGTGTACTACATAAAGTTGTTATTAATAATTTTATAKTATTTTTTAAATATATATATAATTATCAAGTTTAATGTATATAAATAATATTATATTTTATTTAATGTAATTTATTATAATATCACATTTAAAATAACATCAATTTTTCATTATTAAACACAACAAAACCGCCAAAGTTTACAATTATTCCAATTAAGCTAATGTTATGTAAATAGACATTTAAAATTAAGCATACATATACCGTATATATATATATATATTTTTGTATAAACAAAAAGTGCTAAAGATTATAATTTATAGATTATTTATGTGGTTTTATATGCCACACATACGTCCCAATAAATTATAAAAATGGGAAAATTAAAATCAAGCAAAAAGTGTACCATTTGTTATATAATAACAATTATAATATTGTTGGCCCTAACCATTGGATTTTTTGTCGCTTTTTTAGTTGAAAGAAATAAAACTAAAAACGATGACAATGGTATGTAATACTATTTATTTTAAAAAAAATTAATTAYTAYAAAAATTAAGATTTATTGTTATATATTATTTATTTATAAATTTAATTTTTCTATAGTTTTTTATATTGAAACWAATATCTTTTATGTTGATCGATTTATTATTTATGTTTGCAAATTTTATAAATTTTGTACATAAAAATTACAATTTTAAATATTTAAAAAAATTTATTTTATGTTTGTTTTAATTTTTGTATGTTTACTATTGCTTTAACTTTTGTATGTTTTTTGTGGTGAATCATATCAGTGTTTAATGTAATCGTTACCACCAAACCTAAACTATCGACATCAACAGGTACTGTCACCAACATATTTAGCACATAATCATATTTTTTTATTTAAAAAATCTCTTAATCTCATTTATAAAAACAAAATGATAATTATGTTTTATGAAATTATTTTCATATTGAGTACAAACAATGAAAWATATATATATATATTTCCAAAATTATACTTACGGTAAAACTTTTTTATTATATATGTTACACATATAAGTGCTACATAAGTCCATATACATCATACATAATAATTAGTATATAATTTGTTTTCTAAACAATTATATAATAGAGTCGAGTGTAGAGACTACCACACCATCGCCCACATCAACGCCCACACCAACTGATGATCCAAACCTATTGTTGCCAAATGCAGTAAAACCAACACATTATGAGTTGATGGTAGAGCCCGACCACGAGCCGGACCGGTTCAATGGCACAGTTAGCATCTCATTGAAGGTCGATGTGGCCACCAATGTCATTAAAATACACTCCTATAAGTTAGAGGTTAAAGTTGATAAACTAGTCGACAGTAATAACGATCAACTAACTGTTAAGAGTGTAGTTTACGATGAGAATAGACAGTATCATACCATTCAATTGGACAGACAACTGGCCAAAGATGGTCAATATATCATTACGATGTCATTTAGCGGTTCACTCGTCGGAAAGTTAATTGGATTTCATAAAAGCAATTACACCGATAGTAATAACCAAAAAAGGTGAACATCATATATACTATAATACATAGCATTATACTGTACTGTACTTACAATTTGTTTTATTAGTAAATAATTAAATTATGTTAGGCTATAGCTAATTATCTAAGCTAATTGATTAAGTGGATTATTTAATTTACAGCAAACAAACGCTTGTTATATTTAATAAACTAATTACTTGCTATTCCAATAATTTTTTTGCAGTATAACAAACATTATAACTATTTAATTAAATTTATTTAATATAAGAATATTCTTATAATATAATTAACACAATGTAATTAATATTATATAATGTTATGTAATAACCTATTTAGTGTAAAATGAAATTATTTTAAGATTTATATTCATCTAYATAAATTGTATTTATTAATTTTACAAGTTTTATATATGTTTTATAGACAATTTTACGCTACAAAATTTGAGCCCACCTATGCTAGACAGGCGTTTCCCTGTTTTGATGAACCAAACTTTAAGGCCACTTATAGTATATCAATAATACATGACAAAAAAYTAACTGCTATATCCAATGGTCAGCAAATTGATAAGTTATCCTATGAYAGCAACAAATATAAAACAGTATTCAACAAAACTGTCAAAATGTCCACTTATTTGGTGGCCTATGTTATCAGTGACTTTRAACACACTAAAAGTTCAACACAAAGAGGCAAACAGGTTAACAATTAATAATTAGATATTATTATTATTATTATTATTATTATTATTAGTTTAAAAGTTAGATAATAATACTATATTACTGTTAGAAATTAATTACTAAAAATATTTTTGTTATTTATTAATTACTTTTAGGTTCGTGTATTTAGCCAACCTGAACAATTAGAAAACACCAAATATGCCCTGGATACTGCTATAAATATACTTGAATACTATGAAAAATATTTTCAAATTGACTATCCTATGGAAAAATTAGGTAATAAAGACTATAAATTTGAAATAAAAACATTTGACACTTTATTTAATATTTTTAATAAATAATAATTTTTTAATAAATAGATTTAGTAGCACTGCCAGTGTTTGTATCGGGTGCTATGGAAAATTGGGGTATTATTACATTTAGAGAGGACAGGTTGCTTTATGACACAACTAAGTCCAGCACTCAGGATCAAAAAAGTGTGGCCGCAGTTATAGGACACGAATTGGCACATATGGTGTGATATTTTTATTTTAAAATTATTTACTATTAGTTTTTATAAACAAATAAGATTTTGATTTATAATATAATTATATATAAATATAAATATTATTAGTGGTTCGGAAACTTAGTGACAATGAAATGGTGGGATGACTTGTGGCTTAACGAGGGTTTTGCTTCATATATTGAATATCGAGGAGTCAATGATACTCATCCCGATTGGCATATAAATGATTTTTTCTGACCGATGATCTGCACGGAGTTATGCGAACCGATGCACTGGACAGCTCTCATCCCATCATACAGTCGGTGACAAATCCCGATCAAATTACAGAGATATTTGACTCCATTAGTTATAATAAGGGATCAGCTGTTCTGAGAATGCTTGAGCACTCTATAGGTACCGATACCTTTAGGGAAGGTGTGATTGAATATATTAAATTRAATATTTATGATAATGCAAAAACACAAAACTTATGGGATGCCATACAAACAGTGGTCGATAAGGTTTTTGATCAAATTTTTTTAATATTCAATAGTTATAAACTAATATATAATAATATTTTTGCAGAAACCAGGACTCATCACAAGTGTAACCGATTTTATGAATAAGTGGACAACAGTTAAAGGATATCCAGTGATTAACGTTAAGAGACTATCACCAAACCTACTGGAGCTCAAACAACAAACATTTCTGTTAGACTCAAACAAACAAAAACTTAAGATTAAAGACGAATCAAATCCGTGGCAAATATATGTAACATACAGTTCAGGTGATGGCATAAGCAGTTCGTTACTAATGAAACAAAATGAACAAAATATAACATTGGATAGAGAGATATCAATTGAATCGTGGATTAAATTAAATGATCAACAATATGGTTACTATATTGTTAATTATGATGAAAGAGATTGGAAAATGTTGGCCACATTATTGAAGAACAATCGCGAGGCACTGTCGCCAACAAATCGGGCAAACCTTATATTTGATGCCTCAATGCTTGCCGAAAGCGGRATCATTACTTATGATTTGTTTCTCGAKTTGATTAGCTATATACGCAATGAGGACAGTCTGATCCCATGGACGGTCGCAAACTCGGCGCTCAGCCGATTAAAAAGCAAACTGAGCTCAACTGTCGGCGGATTATCGATAAAACAATATATGAAGGAATCCACTGAAAAAATATACTCATCGCTCGGTTGGCAATCAAATGTTAGAAATARTGAACAAAATTTTCAACAAAAGTAAGTTATAGTTATTAATATAATATTAAGTTATTGTTATTTTATCTAATTATTAAATTAGTTATTTAGATAATATATTTTATGCGGAATTTACTAAATTTTTTTATGTCAATTAAAATTAATTAATTCCTTTGGATTGTTATAAGTTAGAAAATATATGAAATAAATYATTTATACCAATGAATGTACAATATTACATAATATAAGTAATTATATGATTCAAATTATTAAGTCATATKATAATTGCTATTATTATTGCTGTTATAATGATAAGTCATATTTGCTATTATTTTCTTATTTATATTATATATATATAYSTAGACAATAATACAATAACAGTAGAAATTAGTTTAATTATTATCTTGAAAAATCTAGTTTCAGTAATTTATAATTAAATATATATATGTSTAAATWTAKATATGTCAAAAAATGCACATTAAATTTAATGTTTTTATTAATATTTTTATATACAGTAGATTAATATTGAATTATTAATTGACATAATATTTTTAATTTGAACACTATATTAGCCTATTRTATATGTGATTAATAACATTAATTTTATTTTTAAAAATTAAAAATTAATAATTGCAAATGTAATTAATTTAATAGATTATTGAGACGTCAGATAATATCGTTGTCGTGTATTAGCGGTAATCAGGAATGTCTTGCAGAGGCTTCGAACCTCTTTCACGACTTTTTAAATAATGGCCAACAAATTGCTGCCGATATTCGTGAATACGGCTATAAGTATGGTTTGCAGCAAAGCAACAATCATGAAGACTGGGATCAGGTGTTTAGCTTATGGCGAACAGAGACCATTGCCAGCGAACGAAGCAAACTGTTGAGTGCACTGACAAATGTCCAAAACGGACAGTCACTTTCTAAGCTGATTGCGTACAGCAATGATTCATCCAATGATCAGGATTTCTTCGCTATTCAACAAAGTATTGCCGCCAATAGTGTTGGCCAACAATTGGTCTGGAATTATATGAGAGAGAACTGGGAGTATTTGGTGTCCAGGTTTAAGCTTAACGATCGTCGACTCGGAACATACATATTGTCGGTATGCAGTGGTTTCAGTACTCAGATTCAGTTACAAGAAATGTATGACTTTTTTGCTAAATATCCYGACGCCGGCGCCACACAAAAAGCCAGAGAACAGTCTATCGAAAGAGTTAAAAATAATTTAGATTGGCTTAAGACATATGAAAGTCATTTAGTTGAATGTATCGACAATAGTACACAATTAGCTAATCCGTGGCTTAACTGGAGATTAGATGATAAGGTGGTGCCTTCTGCTTATAAACTAAACTGGGACATAGATCTTATTAGCGACACATTCAGTGGCACTGTCCAGATAGTGGTCGACGTCAACAAATCAATCAACAAATTTATATTGCACTCAAAAGGACTGAATATTACAAAATCTGAAGTATATACCGGTGCTGTTAGTGGGGTCACATCAAAAAGTAATCAATTAAATAAAAATAGCATTTCGTTTGAATACAAACCCAATGACTTCTGGATCATACCTATCGATTCAACGAGAAGACCGGGTGTCTATAGTCTACTACTAGAGTTCAAAGGTAATCTAAGCACTGGACTATACGGACTTTACAAGAGTTTGTATACTGACACTACTAATCAGCAAAAGAAATTGGCCACAACTCAGTTCCAGTCGACATACGCTCGACAGGCGTTCCCCTGTTTTGATGAACCACAATTCAAATCAACATTTGAGATAACAGTAAATCACAATAAAAACTACATGGCCCTGTCTAATATGCCCGGCCAAACCACTATTAATGGCGATAAAGCTGTGACCAAATTTGATAAATCGGTAAAAATGGTCACTTATTTAGTTGCACTGGTAGTCAGCGAGTTTGAATGCATTACAAGCAATAGTGACATTCGTGTTCAGGTATGCGGTGCACCGGGAAATAAGGATAAACTTGATTACGCAAAAATTAAAACACCAGAAATTTTGAAATTTTATGAAAAACAATACTTTGATATACAATACCCTTTACCTAAACTGGACAATATAGCTATACCAGATTTTAGTGCCGGTGCTATGGAAAACTGGGGATTAGTCACTTATAGAGAGGTTTATCTGTTTTATGATGAAAAAGAGTCGACAACTAAAGATCAGATGAGAATTTGTATGATTATTGCTCACGAATTGGCACATATGGTAAGCAAATCATTGATAATTTTGTTTTTAAAAACTAAATAATAATAAATTTATAAATATAGTTATTATAATATAACCCTAAACATAGAAATATAGTTAATAGCAAAATTATTTTTAAAATATTAAAAATAAATAATAAAAATATGTTTTGATAGCTAACTTTGGTTTTTAAAAATGTTACATAAATTTATACTATAATTATTAAAATAAAAATGTATTTTTATATTTAAAAAATATCAAGTGGTTCGGTAATCTGGTGACCACTAAATGGTGGGATGACTTGTGGCTCAATGAAGGTTTCGCAACGTTTATGTCTTATAAAGCCGTGGGTCAGGTCGAGAAAGACTGGCATTATGTAAGATATTAATTGTTTTTATTGTTTTATCAATTTATTTATCAACTAATGTTCAAATACAGGACGATATCTTTGTATTGGATGAGTTGGCTCGAGTTTTTGAGGCCGACTCCACTCCTAATACTCATCCAATACTGGCATCCGTACAAAATGCCGACGATATCTCATCTGTATTTGATGCCATCACTTATGGAAAGGTATGTCTAAATTTTAAATACCGTATAATTTTATTTTATGTCACTTTTCTAATAATAAAATTTGTTTTTTTATATAAACTTTTAAAGGGAGCTTCAATCTTAAGAATGTTAGAGTCGGCCTTAGGTGAGGACTACTTCCGCTCCGGTATTAAAAACTATCTGATCAAATACAAATATACCAATACACTTACTGGTGAACTGTGGGAGGAATTGACAGCTGCAAATCCAGAGGTAAATTAGATAACTTTATTAAACAGAAAATTTAATCAATTTTTCAATTTTTAGAAACGAAATGTTTCCCAAATAATGGACACTTGGGTCACAAGAAAAGGCTATCCAGTGGTAACCATCTCTCGCGATAATACTTCAGCCAAAAAGATCAAAATAAAACAAGAATTGTTTCTCAAAGACACAAAAGAGTCAAAAACAGAGTAATTGTTTTTTTGTGGTTTATTTTCAAAACATATTGTTTACACTATACTGTATTTGAATTACAGTTATGTCTGGAAGATCCCAATTACATATAAGGCACCGGCAGATAAAAATGTTTATAACGAGTGGTTAGAGGACAAGGAACGGTCACTTGAGCTTAAAACTAGTGCCAAGTTTATCAAGTTTAATGTCGACCAAACAGGTCTTTATATAGTTAACTATCCGAGCGATGACTGGAAAAACTGGGCCAAAGAGTTATCTACAGAAACAAGTGATGTCCGCAAAAAGTTGTCATCAGTGGACAAATCGGAACTAATCAACGATGCATTCTATTTGGCTCGTAGTGGACGTCTTGACTATAATATAGCACTGGATTTGTCTAAATTTCTTAAATACGAGACATCACTGATTCCGTGGACAACAGCTCAGACAATGTTTGCGTACATCAAGACATTGATCTATACGGACACAGAGATTGCATTCAATTATTATATAAATGATTTAATTGGCAAACACTACAAGGATTTTGGTTGGGATGACTCGGTAGGTGATGCACAGACACGCAGATTAAGGACAGTTGTAATAGACATGGCTTGTGGCTATCAATTGGCCGATTGCCTTAAGACTGCATCTGAAAAGTTTGCCGGTTGGCTATTGGATCAGCCAATTGAACCAAACCTTTTGTCTCTGGTTTTAAAGTACGGTATCAGACAAAGCACTGATAAAAGTAATTTTGATTTTTTGAAGAACAAATATATGACCAGTAAGTCACCTCAAGAGAGACTACTTTATCTACAGGGGCTGACATCAACAGTTGACATCCAACTTATTAAACAGTAAAACCATATAATTGTTATAATTTGCTTATATTTATAGTACATAATTGTTGTCAATGTTTTATACAGACTATTGGACAGTGCATTGGATGAGACTTTTGTTCGTAAACACGACTTCTTCACATTCCTTACTAATATAGCACTTAACAGTCGTACCGGTTGTCTAATGGTTTGGGATTACTTCAGAGATAAATACCAGGAAATTGAGAAACGGTACGTAGATTTGGATTATTTGAATAATTAATTAATATATTTTAAAACAATTAATTTTGTTCATAGATTCACAATAAATAACTCAAATCTTGGACGCATTGTCTATACAATAAGCACTCAATTCACAGAACAGCACCAAAAGGAACAGGTGTTGGAACTGTTCAAACAGTATCCCAACTCAGGTGCCGGCAAACTGGACAGAGAAAAAGCATTAGAAGTTTTGGATACTAATATTAAATGGATAGATAGTTATAAAGACATTGTCACTGAATGGTTGACTAACTTTTGTCCCAAAGAAGTTTGTCCGTGGATTGTGTTTCGTTTAAATAGAGATGTCGTTCCCAAACACTATTATCTTAACTTACAAGTGGACACCGAAACCAATGTTTTCAATGGAAGCGTTAATATTGATGTAGATATCAAAAACAACAAAGAAATTGAGTATTTCATTGTTCACGCGGCGAATATACTCAATATTACGGCAACTCATGTCAACACAATTGACGCCAAAAAACAGTAAACTCAATGGACTGGACATAAAACAGACATTTCGATACTCTCCGCTCCAGTTCTTTGTCATCCAATTAAAACAGAAGTCTAGAGAAGCTAAATATCAGTTGACATTTGAGTACAATTCAAACCTCGAATTGGGCGGACTTTCCGGACTTTACCGAAGTTTTTACGAATCAGACGGCAAAACCATAGGTATTGCCGCCTCGCAGTTCCAGTCGACTTCGGCCAGAAAGGCATTCCCATCATTTGACGAACCGTCGTTTAGGCCTACGTTTGACATAACAATCATTCATCAAAACTTCAACAATGTAACCATCACTAATATGCCTATAAAAGATACTCCAAAAGTCGACTATCCCATGTCTGGCTGGACAACAACAGTATATGATAGAACTAAACCAATGGTCACCTATTTAGTGGCCATTTTGGTCAGTAATTTTGCATGTGAGAAAGCAAATCCAGTTCCTCCTTTGAACTACACTATCCGTGTTTGCTCTACTCCTCCAAAGTCATACAAACTGGACTATGCATTGAAAACAACACCTGAAATATTCAAATCTTTTGAAAAATTGTTGGAATTTCCTTATCAATTGCCAAAATCCGATTTGGTAGCCATACCTCACTTTGCTGCCGGAGCTATGGAAAACTGGGGACTCGTTAAGTTTAGAGAGAGCGCACTATTGTGGACAAAGGATGAGGATACCAGTGCCAGTCAAATGGGTGTCGCGTCTATCATTGCACACGAATTGGCACATATGGTATAAATTATCTAATTTTCTATTTGTTTTAATTACTAAATATAACATTTTATTAGTGGTTTGGAAATATGCTAACCTGTGAATTTTGGGGCGACCTATGGCTTAATGAAGGTTTCGCATCATATATGGAATGGCCGTCCACTGCATACGCTGAACCTAAATGGCATTACGTATGTATTATCATTAATGTATAAATTAAATAATTTAATGTCTTTTTTGTGTATATGCTTATACACTCTATTAGAATGATTTATTTGTAAGCACTGATATGGTGGGTGCAATTGCTGCCGATGTCACAGAATCTTCGGCACCCATAGTACGCAAAATAGACAAACCGGCAGATATGTCGTATTCGAGTGCTATTGTCTATAATAAGGTATTTAGTAAAAAAGATTTTTGTTTTTTACATTTAATAGCCTTAATACTATTATTTTAGGGCTCATGTATAATACGGATGATGGAGTTTGCTATGGAAGAGAAAAACTTTTGGAAAGGCATTCAAAAATATCTAACCGATTATCAATATTCAACTGTAGTCACTGATAACTTATGGACGGCATTGAATACCACATTTCCAGATGTAATTATAATTAAAGACAATTTGATTTTAGATAATAAATATATTATTATTTCTATTAATATATATATAAAAGAATTTAGATGTTAAAAGTATACATGAATTGATGGGTAATTGGGTACAAAAAGCAGGCTTTCCATACATTAATATCACTCGACCTGATCCTCAGAGACCAAATGTAATTGAAATAAAACAACAACGCTTTCTTGCAAATGGACAAAAACCTAAAGAAGAGTACAGAAAGATTTATTTGAAAATATAATATTATATAAAATTATTTTACAATTATTTTTGTTTTTAATATTCATTGAAATTTAGTACAATATGGTCAATACCAGTGTCCTATTATGCAAATATGACTGAAAAAGTATCAAAATTATTTGTTTTCAAAGATAAAGTGCACGAACAGCCCATTACAATAGAAATGCCTGACCTATCAGTGGATAATCTGATTAAGTTTAATGTTGATAATACCGGGTTTTATTTTGTCAATTATCCGATTGATGATTGGACCAAATGGATCAATGCATTAACCAAAAATACCAACAACATTATTAACAAACTAACACCTAATGATAGGGCCGGTTTTATTTTGGATGTATTTTATTTGGCCAGGGCTAATTTTATACCACTACTTAAAGCACTGGATCTGACTAAATATCTTCTGAATGAACCGCATTGGAGTCCGTGGTCTGTGTTTAACACTATGTTTAGCGCCGAAAATGCAATCAACAGACTGTCTATGAGTCCATATAAGGAAAGCATGAATTTGTATTTGAATCGTTTAACGAGCAAACAGTACGATAGATTGGGATGGGATGACAGTAATGGGGAAATGCCTGACAAACGATTGAGAGCATTGATAGTTGATTTGAGTTGTCGTAATGATAACCAAAAATGTCTTTTGGATGCTTATAGAGAGTTCAGTAAATGGAAGAATGCCAACAATACCATTAAACTGTCACCTAATCTGAGATCATCTGTACTCAAGTATGGTATCAGACAAAGTGATAATTCATCAGATTTTGAATTTGTTTTCAATAAATATATCGAAACTAAGGATGACATGAAATCAGTATATTTATCGGCACTCACACAGTCTAAGGATAAAATTTTATTGAAAGGGTCGGCAATATTTTGAATCATTTTTTAAAAGAAAAATTATGGTTTAATTTGATTTAATTTTTTTTGTTCAATTTAAAAATAGATTGATTGACACAGCACTGGATGATCGTAAAGTACCGGTTTCCGATTTTGCCAGTTTATTGGAGAATATGGCGTCAAATACTGAAGGACTTCCAGTTGTTTGGGATTTTTTTCAAACAAATTATGCAATGCTTAGCAGAAAATTATCAGAGAGTCAGCTCATTAGTCTATTTAGAAGTATATGCGATAAGTTCGGTGATATATCGCATAGGAGTGAGGTATGTATGCTCTATAAATAAACCTAACTGTCCATAAATTAATGAGAGTTTATGTATAGATCGAAAACTTATTGAAACAATATCCAAACATCGGTCTGTCCAACAATTCACGCGAGAGCGGTCTTAATCTGATCCGACAAAATCACGAATGGATTTCCCAAAACAGTGATACCATTGGCCAGTGGTTGGCCTCTAATGCGGTCAGTTTTGATTACTAAAATTATTAAAATACTGATTTTTTACATCAATTAATCTATTGATTAGTGTGGAGACATTGTCTGTCCGTGGAGTGAATTCCGACTCAATCCAAAAGTAAAACCACTTAACTATGAGCTCAACATTCAGATCAATGTTACCACTAATATCTACAAAGGAATCGTTACCATTGATGTCGAAACGGAAGTTCCCGTTTTATATTTCATATTACACGCATCGTCTATATTGAATGTAACCAATAGTAAGGCATTTGCTGTTAGCCAAAGCAAAACTTCTAGATTGCAAAAGGAGTTAAATATAGTAAAGACTTTCCAATACACACCCAATGACTTTTGGATCATTCAATTGGATAAAGAAACAGAAAAAGGCATTTATCGATTACAATACCAATATGAAGGTAATCTATTATTGGGTGGACTGTCCGGACTCTACCGAAGCAAATATATCAACAAAAACAATGAAACTGTTGGTCTGGCGTCCACTCAGTTTGAGTTTACTGACGCCCGAAAGGCGTTCCCTTGTTTTGATGAACCATCGTTTAAGTCGACATTTGAGATCACTATTATTCACGATAAACATATGTCGACCACACTGTCAAATATGCCGGGAAAGAGTAGCGAAGCTGATGAAAACGGTTGGGTGACCACTAAATTTGAAAAAACACCGGTTCCAATGGTAACATATCTTGTCGCTATGACTGTCAGTGACTTTGTGTGCTCTAATGATGACAAACATATACCCAAAGTGGGTATCTGTGCGGCACATGTTTGGGAGCATAAGCATGAGTTTGCTATGAAATCAACGAAAGATTGTATAACATATTTGGCCAAAGAGTACACAAACATATCGTATCCATTGCCTAAAGTCGATATGATAGCCATTCCTGACTTCTATTACGGAGCGATGGAAAACTGGGGTTTAGTGACATTTCGCGAGACTGGACTTCTCTGGGATATAAATGAGGACACGTCGGCAACTAAGATGTCGATTCTTGCAGTTATTGGTCACGAATTGGCACACTTTGTTAGTTATTAATTAAATTAAAAATAATTGTTGAAAAAAATATTAAATTTCCATCACTTGATGTTTCAGTGGTTCGGTAATCTAGTGACCTGTCAGTGGTGGTCACACTTTTGGCTCAATGAAGGTTTCGCTACATTTTTTGAGTACAAAGCAGTTATCAGTAGTCAACCCGATTGGGGATATGTATGTCTATTTGGAAACTTTTGGGCGTTTTATTTCAATTTTTTTAAACAATAATTGTTTTGTTAAACATTATAATAAATAGGCCGATCTTTTTGTGATGAGAGACTTGACCGCTGCTGTAAAAGCTGATTCATCGGAAACATCGCATCCATTAGTCCGTACAGTGGACAGTGCTCACGATGTTCAGGCCTACAGTAGTCTAATTGTTTACTCTAAGGTTGTTTTCATCTAATTTATTAATTTAAACCAAATGTTTATCTTTATTAACAATTAATGTGTGTGTGTTTTAGGGATCAACAGTGGTTCGTATGTTAGAATCAGTTATGGGTGAAACAAATTTCAAGGCTGGTATCAGAAACTACTTAAACAACAATAGTTATGGCAATGTTATCACCGAAAACCTGTTGGATGCTCTCAAACCATCATTTCCGTCGGTTTGTATCACATTATTTATATTTTATGATTATCTGTATATTTATTTTAATAATATAATAATGTGTTTTAAAGGAACTATCGGTTGACATTCACACATTTATGGATGTTTGGACAACAAAAGCTGGCTTTCCATATATTAATGTTACCCGCGTTGATAACAACAAGTTTAAGATATCACAACAAAGATTTCTAATTAACGGCAAAACACCAGAAAATGAGTAGGTTTTTTGAAAATACAAACTTTATTATTATTATTATTACTAAAAATTGTTTTTTAAATAATTGATTAAATGATATTAATTATGTTTGAATTAGCACTGTMTGGAATATACCTCTAACTTATTATAAATCATTTGCCGATAAAACATCGAAACTTTACTTTATAACTAAAAAAGATGACGAAATAACTGTTGAATTGGACGATAGTGTCAAAGATTTAATCAAATTTAATGTCGACTATAAAGGCATGTATTTTGTAAATTATCCGCCAGAAGATTGGGATAAATGGATTGAAGCACTCGATAATAATGAAAACAATTTAGTGGATAAGCTAACACCAGGCGATAGAGCAAATCTATTGTTGGACGCCAACTACCTGTCCAGAGCTAACATAATCTCTATTGTTCGTAATCTACAATTGGCTAAATATTTGAAACATGAGAAACACTTGACTCCCTGGACTATAGCATTGGATGCATTAAACAATATTAAAAAATATATGTTAACAACTATTGATTATCGACAAAAATTTATTGATTATCTAAAAGAATTGGCAAAAAATATTTATAATGAACTGGAATGGGATGACAATAAAGGAACGGATACTGAAAAAAGATTGAGAGCCACAATCATTGACTTTGTTTGCGGTCTCTATGATGACAATTGTCTGACTTCGGCGCTCAAAGAGTTCACAAAATGGAAGAACGGTTTGGTAGACATTTTGAGACCTAATCTCAAGACTTCTATATTGAGATACGCTATGAGAAAGAGCACCGATAGATCCGATTGGGATTTTCTATGGTCTAAATATATCAACACTAATAGACCGGTTATTGAAAAACAGACTTATCTGAATGCACTAACCTTTACAACCAATCCAATGCTTATTAATACGTAAGATATACAGTAGTTATATATATATACCTAATGTAATAATATTTACTTATCTTTACGTATGACAGACTTTTGCAACGAGCTGTCGACTCGACCGATATTAAGACATCGGACATACCGACACTAATAGGTAATTTAGGGGCCAATTGGGATGCCTTACAGATTACTTGGGAGTTCTTCAAACAAAATCATAAAAAGTTTGCCTCAAAGTTGTCGACCATTCAAATGGGAGTTGTATTGAACAACATTTGTCAACAATTTGCAAATACAACGAAAAAACAAGAGGTATTGTTTACAATATTTTTATTATATGAATAAATATATTAAATAATATTTTTACCGTTAATTATAGGTCGAGAACTTCTTTAGTAGTGAGCAATCACTTGTCGGAACCTCTTTTGACAAAAATCGGGCCTTGAATTCAATTCAATCAAATATTGATTGGCTTTCGGCTAATAAACAAAAAATTGCAAACTTTTTAGAAGTAATTTTTCACAATTTTATTTTAATATATTTTTTTAAACAAAATAAACTAATTTTTCATTAATTGATTGATCTATTAGTGTGGACTTGAATCGTGTCTGTGGACTACATACAGACTTAACGAAAAAATAGTACCCAAAAGCTATGACTTATGGTTTGACATCGATTTGATTAACAGTCAATTCACGGGAACGGCAACTATTGATGTGGACGCTCAGGAAGATGTCAACTATTTTATAGTACACGCGTCTAAGGAATTGAATATCACATCACAAAAGGTTTTACTCAATGGTGTGGTTCAAGAAATTGATAAAACTTTCCGTTACCTGCCGTACGAGTTCTTTGTCATACAAATGAAGACAAAACTAAATCCTGATACATATCAGCTATCATTTCAGTTCAACTCAAAGTTGAACGAAAATATGGACGGACTTTACCGAAGCCAGTATTATAAAGATGAAAAACCGATACCACTGGCAGCCACACAATTTCAGGCCACAAGTGCCAGAAAGGCGTTCCCTAGTTTTGATGAGCCTTCGTTTAAGTCGACATTCAAAATAAAGATAACATCGGATAAAAATATGAAGACAACAATATCTAATGAGGCACAAGATGGAGATGCGGTTATTGAAGGTGATAAACAAACAATTAAATATAAAGAAACGCCTGAAATGGTTACCTACTTGGCTGCACTGGTAGTCAGTGATTTTGAATGTCTTGAAGACAATAACAATTCTTATCCCGTATACGTATGTGCTTCTCCTGTTGAGAAAGATTTGGGAAAATTGGACTTTTCATTGAAAGAAGCACCTCAAGTGCTCAAGTATTTTGAGACCTATCTTGATTCAGCCTATCAATTATCAAAAGCACATTTTATAGCCATACCTGACTTTTCTGCCGGTGCTATGGAAAACTGGGGTCTAATAACTTTCCGCGAGACAGCTATGCTCTGGAGCCCAACTGAGTCAACTTCGACCAATAAAATGAGTGTTTTGGCGACCATTACACACGAAATTGTTCATATGGTAAGACAGTATCTTAAAATAATAACTAATATCTAATTATATAAAAATCAAAATATATTAAAATTGTATTTAATTAGTGGTTCGGTAACCTATTGACCTGCAAGTGGTGGTCTGACCTATGGCTTAACGAAGCTTTTGCTTCATATTTGGAGTATACAGCCATCAATAAGCTTAAACAGGATTGGAGTTATGTAATGATATATTTAATAAATTAAATTTGCAATAATTTAGTCACATTTATGTCTCTTTTTTAAAGAATGACTTATTCCTAATGACCGATACATTGCCGGCTCTATCGGCTGATTCGTCGGCCACTTCTCATCCAATTGTCAGACCTGTAAATTCACCGGAAGAGAGGGCTTATACCAGTGCTATAGTCTATAATAAAGTATTATATTTTCATAAAATAATAAAACAATTACCGATAATTTTTATTTGATTTAATTTATGTTTTATAGGGAGCTTCAGTTTTGCGAATGCTTGAATCGGTAATGGAAAGTATCAATTGGGAGACAGCTTTGAAGTCATATCTCAAAAAATATGAACACAAAACTGTTGAGACTAAAAATCTTTGGGATGAACTGCAAACTAAGTTTCCTACTAATGTAAACAAATAACATTAATCTCATAAATTTTATTTAACAAATATTCAATATATACCGACAATTACTTATTCAAATAGTATAAGATAACTGTTGCCGACCTAATGGACTCGTGGACAACCAAATCTGGGTTTCCCTACATAAATGTTACCCATTCTGACGATAATTTGATACCAAATAAATTGCATATAATTCAAGACAGGTTTTTGGCAAATGGACAGAAATCAGATGACGAGTATTGACTTTAATTAATCTAATTATTTTGCAATTTATTTATTTATTTATTAACATTAATAACAGCATTGTATGGACTATCCCTTTCACATACTATTCACAATTATCTACAAACAAGCGAACAATTGAATTAATTGAAGACAAAGAATTAGATATCGAGATATCATTAGAGACGGCCACTGATGGTCTGTTGAAAATCAACACCAATAGCGACGGATATTATTTTGTAAATTACCCGCAAAGCGATTGGCAAAAGTGGATCAAAGCGTTGACCGAAAATCAACACAATGTTACCAATACGTTGACCCCCAGTGATCGGGCAAATTTCATAATAGACTCATTATATTTATCGAGAGCCGGACTGTTAACCTATTTAACACCATTAGAGTTATCCAAATACCTTAAACAGGAGACACACTTAACTCCGTGGAGTGTAGCCATCAGTTTATTTTCACCGATTACAAGATATCTATCATCAACTGATAGTAAACAAGACTGGCAAAACTATTTGGTTGATTTGGCTAAACCTACTTATGATAGATTGGGATGGTTGGACACGGGTACTCATGTGGAAAAAAGATTGCGCTCCAGTATTATTGAGTTTATCTGTGCCAACAATTATTATGACTGTCTCACCAATGCTCGACTTGAGTACTATAAGTGGACAGTCGACGACAAAAGCGTACCGCCAAACATACTGTCCCCATCACTCAAGTATGCCATCAGAAATGGTGTTGATTTAGACTGGGAAGAGATGTGGAAAACATATAAAAAAGACTTCAACAGTATTAAAACTTCAATACTTGAATGCACTGGCATTTACCTCAAACGCTGAACTAATAAAAAAGTTTGTTAAAAATAACTAACTTTTTCAATAATTTTGATTTATATTTATACGGCATTAACCGGTAATATATCTATTATTAGACTTTTAGAGTTATCAATGGACGACAAAAACGTACGCAAACAAGACTACCTCTCAGTATTGAATTATGTGATCACAAATCCCGATGGTTTGCAAGTGATGTGGGATTACTACCGAACCAATTATTCACAACTAACCAAACGTCTTAGTGCTGCTCAATTGGGAACCGTTTTAAACAATATGTGCATCTATTTTAACGATGACGTCCGCAAACAAGAGGTTAGCCAATAACTAATTCAAAACTTTTTTAAATTTAGGGTAATTGCATGTTTGTGTATGTTTCAGGTCCGAGACTTTTTGGCCAATAATGCCGACGTAACGGTCACCCAAAAAGAAAGACAGCGAGCCTTAGAGACAATTGATTCAAATATCAATTGGATTCAGAAAAATTTGAAAACAGTAGGTGAATGGCTTGAAAAACAAACGGTATGATAACCTTAATAAAAATATATATAATATTAATATTGAAAATTATTTTAATTTTCATTTATGTATTTATATTTTGTAATAGATTTTACGTAAAGGAACTCAATATATAAATATTTGGTCAAAACATAAGAGCAAATCATTATAAAGATTAAGAAAAATAATAATTTTTAAATATTCATTTGAAATCATAATATAATGCATACATATTTAATATAAACATTAATTCAGAAAATTCTTTTTATCAATTACTTAGCAATTTATAAATTTGATAATATATTGTACATTAAATTATATATTATTAATAATAACAGAATATTTAATATTATTGTATTTATAGAGAATATATATATATATATAATATTAGAATTTTAACTTACCCAAAAATTGCTATTAAATTAAAAAATATAATTATTACATAGTATTGGATGAGTAGCGGTAATTGTTTTAGAATTTTATAAATAAAATAACATTAACTCTCAAGCCCTGTAGGCCAACATACACTCACCCGAAACGTTTAACATACTGGTAATTTACATACTGTTCCCATAATTAACATAAATATATTTTGTATTAAATTGTTGGTCCAAGAGATTTAAGAGTACTGGTGGTAAAATTATTGGCTAAAATGTAAGCATTTTAAAATAATTAAATCAATTGGTATTAATTTACTAAAAAATCATGTCATAAATTATTTATTTACAAATTTAAATTTATGACTAAAATTTAGTATAAAAAAACGTTAGACATACCGTAATCACAATTGAAGTCTATATTGAATTAGAAAATGACTATTTGTAATTACTATATAAACTATTGTATTATATAACAGTGCCAATAGTGCAAATAGCAAATATAAAATTTATTAAAATTTCTACATTTTTAAAAAGTATATAAAATAATAAATTTAAATAAAATTAAATAAAAACAAACAATTAATAAAAAGCAATAATTAAATATTAAAAATCAGGATCTGGTGGCAGATTTAGAGTACATTCTGTCGATTTCAATGCTATAAAAGTGATAAATCTGTTTTCGTTTCAGTTTGAGAGCAGCCGTCACGAGTCCGCTGTCAGGAATCCATTCTTCGGCGCAAAGTTTAAGTTTCATCGGTATCTCATATTTTGTAAGACCCGCGCGTTCACCGGTAGATTGTAATGAGGACAACACACTCTCAACAATATCCGTATCTCGACATAAGTCAACAAACGACATGTCATTAGGTTTTTGCAACTTTTTAGCTAAACGTTGTATACGTTTACGATTGGGTACTACTAATGCCATAACATGCGAGTGACGGGAAGAGGCGAAAATGCAGATATTGTCGACAAACGAACACGACTTGAGTTCAGTTTCAATCTTAACATTAATAAAACAATAAATATAAAGTATATTTCAATTAAAATAATAGACATACCTTTCCCAGAGACACATATTCTCCCTGTTGTAATTTAATAAGACCTTCCATGCGGTCAATGATTAATATGTTACCATCGGATTGTATTTCGCCGATATCTCCCGTATGCATCCATCGAATGCCGTCTTTCTCAAAAAATGTCTTTGCCGTCAACTCTGGTTTCTTGTAGTAGCCGTCAGTTACCGAATTGCCGCCAATAAGCAATTCTCCTCTCGGGTTCGGTTCATCAGTCACACGATAGTTACCTTCGGCCCAATCAACCAGTTTAATATACATTCCTTCAAGTGGTGGACCAACAGTTCCAGTACTTAAATCCATTGGATCCATAAGTGTGGCCGAAGCAGCTGTTTCAGTCAAACCGTAGCCTTGGAGTACAATCACGTTAAGACAAGCACGTATAAAGTCATGCGTTTCAGGTGCTAACGGGGCGGAGCCAATGGCTACAAGACGTACATTTCCTCCTAATATTTGACGGATTTGTCGACAAACAAAATGATCAATAAGTGGCTATTAAAAAAAAGATAAAATTAAGTGTTACTTAACTTAAATATTTTAAACATTAAAAAAATGGTCTTACAGTTTGAAATCCTTTTTGAGTCCAATATAACTTATATTGAATAATAAAATCAAATATCGCCCGAACTAACCGTCCTTTTGAGTTTATTTCGTCGGCAATTTCTTTGCGTATTCGCTCTAAAACAAGAGGTACGGCACAGACAATGGTTGGTCTCAACAAAGTACTGTCACCTTTAACTCCATTCATAAGTCCCGTCGACTTATCAGTCAGTGTGAGTGTAGTGGCGTATCCGACGGACATACCAATAGTAATAAACGCCACTTCGGCTATCAGTTCTAATACGTGGGCCAGCGGTAAGAATGCACAATAAACGTCATCAGAGGCTAATATGCTGTAAATACTATAAAATGAACGGACGGCGTGAACAATATTTTTGTGGGAAATTATCACAGCTTTCGGGACACCCGTTGAACCCGAAGTATACATAAGAACTGCAGGCGATTCAGGTTTCGGTGATTCAAAAGGTTGGGTATTAGTTGATGACTTTCCGAGAGATTCAACGCTTGAAAATGGCTCAAAACGGATGCGTTGGCGTAGAGTTTCAGGAAATAATGTATTGATTGGCGGCGGCCTTAAGCCTTCAAAGTATATAACAGTGTTCAAGTGTGGCACACGATCGGCAATTAAGGCCAAATTTGGCAACAATTCATCGGATGTGATCACATGTGTCACTTCAGTCTCATTAAGTCCATGAACTATACCGTCGATGCCAAGGGTTGAGTATAGTGTGGCCAGTGTTGCGCCCAATCGGAACAGCGCCTGACATGTGACCATCCATTCTAGTCGTGTTTCGGCAAAAAGTATTACACGTTGATTATGTCGGACTCCCAGAGACTGCAAACCGCGTGCAACGGCCTGAACGCGGGCATCGATTTCATCGTAGGTATAGAACCTGTAATCGGAAAGTTGTAATTTGCGGAACGGCTTTGCAACTCCTTTCTGTGGCACCAATTGGTCGGCTAATATCTGGCGACAGCCGAAACACTGGCGATCTTTAAAGACACTGACGGCCCGCGAAAATAACTGATCTAATGTGTGACAATCGTAGGCATAGTGATCGTTCGGCAAATCACTGCCAATTGCGCGAATCCACGGACCACTCGGCTGTTGCCGGTCAATCAATCGGGCCTTCGGTCGAGAACTTAGCTGTAGTCGATTCCACGGCCGGTGCAGCGCGAGATACACGGGATATGTTATGATGTCATACGCGAGGACGGCCTACGAGACAAACAAACTTTCATTTTTTATTGCAAACTCGGTTTCGGGTCGTATCAGACAACTATCACTTCACTACTGACCCCTTTCAGTGTCCCCAACGGCAGTCCTACTGATAGATCGGCCCACGCTTTGGCCAACAGTTTGCGTGACATGAGGTCAGGTGAAGGTCGAAACACGTGTCGTGTGTTGTGTTTACTTATGATATGTTATGTTATGTTTGGCGCCTCTCGTGTCAAAACTATCAGTGCTATTATGAGAGAGTCATCACTAATGTATGTCCAAACATATGGACTCTAATATTGAATGTATTTGAATAATACAGTACACAAACAAATATATTTATAAAAAAGGTCACAATCAATACATTTTACAATCAATGAGTTACGCCCTTTTATCTGTCGACAAAGTGTAACAATTTTTACTTTAAAAAGTGGACGTCCTTTAAGTAAAGTCTATCTACAGTATACATAGTATTTCATACAGTAAGACATAGATTGGGGATATTTATGAGGAAAACACATTAAATATAAAATAATAATAATTAATTAATTTTCACAATATTCACAATTTTTGCCAATTTTTTTATTCAAAATTATTTTTTATTATAAATAATATTAATATAATTTATTTTATATATTCATAATAATAATGTTTTTATTATGAAAAAGCAAAATCGTATATAATATACTATATATCATAAAATTATGAATTAACAATAAATATGAATTAATTTATAAATTATAAKATAATAAAAACTTTAACGTCTGTGTATTATTAATACGATATTTTATTTAAATTTAAATATTATATTTCAATATAAAAATAATATATTTGGTAATTTTATACCAATTGCAAAACATTTAAKACTTTCATCATAATTAAGTTTTTATATTTTAAACCATATTTTAATTTTTATATTTATATTAAATTATATATCACAAGTTAGTTATTATAGTAYTACTAGTAGTWATAGTTTTAAAAGATACTGTACATACAGTAAACATATTAATTATTATTAAAAACAAATATTTAAATTATATGAAATGTTATTAAGTTTATTTTTATGAATAGTTATTATATAGATAATTAKATTTTTATCATATTTTACATACTATTTTTTGAAAAAACTATTTAGCATTGAATTTTTTTGCAACTATTAGTTGCAATTATTTTTAACTTTTAYAAATTGTTTTTTACTGCTTTTCTTATTTTGTTTTATTTAGTTTTAGAGACAACCTTGTTAAATTTATCAATTTAAATCAATGCATTACAATAAAAGCTGTTTATTTGAGTTTGAAAAAAATTGTTGATAAAAATATCCTCATATACTGTAGTTCATTGGTTTGATCGGTCAATTCAAAAGTTTTAGTCAATGTTTAAGTTAATGATGTTTTTTTGATAAGTGTTCATTACTTCATCTCATWTTTAAAAATGTTTTGCTAAATAGGTTTTATTGAAATTTSTAGAAAAATACTKTATAATTGAAAAATACTTATATTTGATATTTATTTAAATAATAATATTAGTCTTAAAWTTACATTAAATTAAMGATAAWATTTACTGGATGCATTTATATTTTATGGCTTAATTTTATAAAACAAAAAGAAAATAATGTTATTTTTATTACAAATTTAATATGATTTCTAAAAAATTAATTATATAATGGTTTTAATGATGAAAACTATTTAAAATGACAATTAATATAGCTATAGCCAGTGCTGCATAATGTACATGTGCTGTATGTGCCCGTCCAAAATCAAACCAATGCGGATGATCGCCGTGTCTGTGATGATGTCGATGATGTCGTCCTCCCTTTCCGTGATGTTCATCAACTTTGCCTTCTTCTCGATTGCTATTTTCATCGCTAGTTTCGTGTTCTTCTCTTTCATGATCTTCAAGTCTGGCGCTGACAACCTTGGGATTCACTTCAACAACATTAGTCTTTTCGACACATTTGTCGGACTTCCAGTACTTTTCCTTCAATGCCTCCAATTTGCCAGACTTTTGCATCTCTCTAATGGCATCATTGATAGCATTTCTTTGCGATAAACCTCTTCTCATAGCTATTGCGTACTCAAACTGAAAGTTTTGGCGCCTGTCGTCGATAACCGTGAGGTCACACTCTCGTTGTGCGATATACTCGTTGAATGTCGACTCTGTTATGAATGCGTAACGACTGGTTTTGGTCCGTTGTATACCCTCTTTCTCTCCSGAMACAAATGTCGATGGATTGGCGTCCATATAGTTATACATTTTGGTAATCACAGGACTGCTGTGAAAAAGCGGTAAATTTGCTCCTAATTTCTTGACTCCGTAGTCAACGAAGGACTGGTCGGCCAGATCTTTGAACGACGACATACTTCCCACCAGATCTTTACGGATGAGTGCACTTAAGCCGAACTTAAGGAACGGGTGACTAAACTCTACGTATCGGTCTCTTGTTCGCAGTCTTGTGATGTCTCCGATGGCAAAGTCSGCCTCCTTTACGATCATATATAAAGATATTCATTGTTTTATTGTTTGTTTTAATATTAAATATAAAAATATTATTTTTCAAAAAATATAATAAACAATGAGTTATTTTTCACAATTAGTTACTAAACTATTTACAGTGTTTTCTATAGATTTTTACTATAAATGGTTTGTTTAGTTATTATTTAAATAGTTTATAATTATTTTATTGTTATTATGTTTTTAATATTTCATAATTACTGTATTATATTTCCTATGAATTGAATATCAAATACAATAATAAATAGAAATTATTTGTTTGATTTGTATTTTTTTAAATATTTTTTTTGAATAAATAAATAACTAAATAAAGGAAACATGAGTTATGATAGGAGTATAATAAATAAATATATATATTATATATGTATTGATTCTTAAATATTATAGTTTAATAATRAATGAAATCCAGTTTAACAAAAAAAATCATGAATTTATTTAACTTATTATATAAATAGTGTTTATTAAAACCATATTTGGTTGGGATGTGAGCACTAACTAGAAATTAAGGTCATGTTATTAGAAAATTATTTTTATGTGGGATAACCAACACCTGTATTATGAACCACACAATTATCTTGAATGCAAAAAACAAGTTAAACACTTCAACACTACTATAGTTACTAATCGTTGACATTATRCTGACATAGCATTTATAATTTGATAATTTTATTTTTTTAATTTCATTTTTCTTTGTTTAATACTAATTATTAAAAATKATAAAATTTGTTTTGTCATAATTTCATTGGTTATCATTTATTATTATTATTATTATAAGTATAATAATAATTACAAATATTTTGTTATTTTAATAATTACTCTTCATAATTTCATTGTATACATTTGATTTGCATTTTCATTATTATTATTATTATAAGTATAATAATAATTACAAATATTTTGTTATTTTAATAAATTGATACGTGAATTCAAAAGGTGACAGTAGTCACTTGAAAACAACCCTATTGAGGAACGGCCTGTTTCGGAGAATACCCCAGATAACATGAATCAATCAATTTTTGTTGTATAATTTAAAACAAAAATTATGCTATAATAACAATTACCTTATATAAATTTATAGCATATTATAAATTATAATATGAYTAAACAAATYGTTTTATATACTCTAGAAAAAAATTAGTACAACTATTTAAATGTTACATACATTATGATAGATCTGACCGATAACACCAGTTATAGAGCCATTGATAGACCAGCCCCCGTAGTCCGTCTCATTTGATAGTTTCAATGTATATGTTAAATGAGCTAACCGTGCCACCTCGTTTAGTATATCGACTACAAATCCCTCAAACTGGCCGTTTTCCAGTTGGTTAGCATAGGGCCAATTCTATATAAATCATTTTATCATTAGCATTTWTTCMTTCAATATAGTTTACAAATAATTTAATGTTGAATTTTTTAAAAAGTCARCAATTATTTTTATTTCAACTATAAATAACATTACTAATTGTGGATTTTATTATTATTAAAACTATATATCGTGTAATTTATAATTTCAAGCATTCAATGAAATTGATGTTTAAATTGAAGGTCCCGATACTCACCTACTCATTCATATTGTTGTATGATTTATGAAAGTGATAAGCAATTATATACAAGATATTGTAATTTAATAGATAATTAAATATAAAAAATAGATCTAATATAGACATGAGATTTATGTAAATTATTTTTTTTATTAATTTCATTTATAAAATATCTTTATCAGATATTTTTTAAGTATTTTAACATATTAATATATAATTTTTATTAATATTAAAATAATTACTAGTAATACTGTATTACTGTAATAAATTATATAGATAACATAATAAAATATATGTAATACTAATTATAAAAATATTGAATTAATAGCTGATAAAAAATTTGCTTTATACAACATTTTCTATCAACAATTGTTTCATAATATTATTTTCAATTTATCACTATTTATAAAATATAAATTTTATCAAATAAGTTTTAAGATAAKAATAATTGTTTAATAAATTAAAATGTCAAATGTAGTATTAAATAGTATAAAAGATTGTAATTTTATTTTTAAACATTTAATAAATTTGMTTTATTAAAGTCATACCCTTATTGTGAATCCATGTAAAGCTTCAGCGGACAGATATCTTACATAACAGAATATACACAAAATTAATTGAAAATAATATTTAATTACAGAAAWTTTTAACTTCATTATAATATTATACACGAATATACAATAAATACAGAGAATATGTAAAATAAAACAATAGTTATTTAAATTAATTTGTAAATTATTTAATTAAATCACAATTTTTTGTTCACATAATCACAGAGTCAACTGACTGATTGCTGGCTCAGGTAAATAAAGTTTAAATAAAAACTACTACAAAATATGCTGACAAATAAACCAAAAAYTTATATACACAAAGAGTAATAATAGTAAACATCACTAAATAAAACAATATATACAGAATTCATTGATTATAAGTAGGCGACGACTCTCTATTACCTTGAATTTTATTTTAAATTTTTTGTTTGAAATAAATTATATTAATAAAAATATACAATATATATATATATATATATATATATACTATAAATAAGCTTAAGATTCAGACAAATATGTTTGTTAACCTGTAATATTTATAATAAATTGTCAATTAAATATTTTTAAAAACAATTTTTCACATTATAAATGATGAGATTAATTACCGTAAAGTCAATGTTATAAAAATTGAAGTTTATCAAAACATTATTTTATTTATCGTACAAAAAAATGATTAAATTCATTATTTTATGGATATTTTTTTATAACAATTAGTTTAAAAACTTAGGGTTTTTGTGTGCCAATAAATTTCATAATTATTTTATTGATTTAATATTATAGTTAAATCATTTTATCTATTAGAGATGGGCAAATAGAAATTTCTAATAAATTTCTCTAAGAAAATTTCTCAGTAATAAAATTTTATAAATATTTTACTTAATTATTATACATTGGGATCCCCATATTTATAKATATTGTAATAGTTAATAGACACTACATTATTATACAAATGGGATCCCTATATATATATATATATATATATAATAAGATAATTATCAAATTATACTTACTTTTTTGTAAAATTTTATTTATAATTTAAGTATAYTTTTAATACATTAATTCTAATACTAACAATAGTGCTTAATTATTATTTATAATTATAATGTATTTTTAAAAGATATGAAATATTTAGAAAAAATTAACATAATTTTGGAAACTTTCTAGAATTGAAACCAACACTACATACAAATAATAAAAGAGTTATTTACTTATACTTTAAAATCAGTTAGAAATTAAATATTCTTGTGATTAAAATTGATTGTATTGTATGATAAAACTAAAAGACAATTACTATTATCAATTTTTCAACAATTTGTTATTTTACCATGTTGCAAAGTTCAGTTATTAAAATTAAGTACAGTATGTTAAATACAAGTAAACATTCTCTAATTTATAACTTATAAACATTGTCTTCTATTTACTGATACTAAACTATATTTAATTTTATATTATAATTATTTAAATAATACTAATAATTGATTAATAATTATTTATATTATGTGATATATRCAAATGATTTGTTTTAAAAACTATAAATAATTTTTGTTATATAAATAAATTTACTATACAATAGGTTAGACTATGAGATATAAATAATAATAATAATATTATTATATTATCAGTTAGCTTAAAGTTGTGTTTGTCATAAAAAGCAACTAATGTCAATTGTCAATATATTTGTTCAAAATTTTCCATTTATAAATTGATCATGTACGTTTTAGATATGGAATAATTAAGCATGATTTAATGTACTCTATACCAKTATTATACTGTATAAGTATTTATTTTAAAATGTATAATACTTTAAAAGTTATATTMGTTTTTTATGATTTATATCCAGATTAAAAAAACAATTTAAAATTTCCATTTTCTAGTACATTGTCTAATCATTTTTGATAATACAAATAAAATATTATTTTTGATCATTTTGTTTTATAATTATTTTTACTTAATGTTAGATATTAATAGTTATATATATATTATATATCGATATTAATATAATATAACATTATAAATATAGTTAATACAATAATTTTCACCATTCATATAGATGTATGTATTATAGGCTATAATTTTTAGCATTAATTATGTTCAACTTTTCACAATAAAAATAAAAATTATTATTCTTATTATTTAATAATTATAGTAATTTATTAACTTCACTAAAGTTTGTTTTAAAATTATTTTTATTTTTAAACTAATAGTTACAGATTAATGAAAGGTAATAATAATAATAAATATACAGTAAAACAAGTAATCGTGTAAATACATAAAAAATAAACAAATTACATTACATTATATATATATATATGACTTAGACAAGTGGTTTTATTTAAAGTGATTGACGGGATGCCATTCCGGGCACTGTCCCGATTTGTTGGGGTTGGGCTGGCATTCATTATATCCATTGAGTTCAACCTTTTTCGATGGCATACAACATTCGGCCGGATTGTCTTTATCGGTGTGTTTACAGTCGGGATTACCGCCACAGAATCTCGGCGGCTCTTTTTCGGCCACAACTATGGCCACCACAACCAAAACCAAAAGACTCAGTGCTAATACTGACTTCATGTCTATATTCAATACAATAATACAAAATTTATAATAAAATAACTGAAAAAAAWTTTAATGACTAGTAGTTTACTTACTCTTTAGTTACAGTTGTAGTTAACAACAATACACTGAAGACTATATGAAAAATTATGAGAGATTTTATATATAAACCTAATTTTGCAATTCAAGGCTYTATTTGAAATTTCTAATCAATAATTAACTTATTTTTTCTAAACATATCAATTGTATTAAATAATTGTATTATTAATTTCAAGAGGTTTATTCATTATTAAGGATATGATTAAAAGTGATAGCCAATAAAATTCATTGTAATTTTTCATATGCGATAACACATTGTTAACTTAATTTTTTTATATAAACTTTCATATATTGTAGTATACAGTCATTTTATATAATAATATTAAACAATTCAAATAAAATATTTARCGATTTAATCGACAAATATACTTATTTAATAAATATTTTTTTGTAATTTTTTTATGTTTCAAACTAATTGCTTATCAATTTGATTGAACTTATCATTAATAGGTTTGAGAATAAAACTTGACATATAGTTCTGGGAAAATCTATTGTATAACTAAAATCWWTTCCAAATAAAATACAAAAAMACTTTTAAAAATTATTTGACAATAATTTTTGACATATCTTAATGAATATTATTGACATAATAATGATTAGTAGAAATTCATAATAAATTTTCTTTTGTAATAAACTCTAACAATTATGATATCAATTTTTGAGCGTTTAGTAAGTTTTAATGATATGTGAGTTCAAACATAAACATATCCGTGTTGTTGTTTTGATAATTTTTTTAAAAGTTAAATCTATGTTTATTTCTAACATAAWATGTATAATATGAAAACATATTTTTTTGTAAAATTTATTTATTAAACATATTTTTATTGAGAGAAAATATTTTACAGGTAAGGCATTATATTATTTAATAAAAAATAAAAATGTTTTTATTGCTTTTAAAATGAATTTTATTTGCATCTTATTTATTATTTATTCATCAATTTATAAAAGTATTTAGATATAGATTTAATTAAGAAATTTATATAATAAATAAATAAATAAATATATTTTTWWATTTRTTTAGATGACTGTAAAATCAGTGATGTTATTGAGTGGACACCGCAYTCACAAAGTCTGAATTAWTAGTAATTTTTATAATTATAAAAATCTGAATTAATTTTCAATCAATAGCTACAAACACTAGTCAATGGTTTWCTCTGAGCTGTAAATCTCMTATAATTAGCAGAATTGAGTTCAATGAATATAATCTTCAATTTCCGCAGTTGTGTTCATACAGTAGGACTTACTCGCAAAGGCTTACCTATAATGTATACTTAGCCAACAGGCCGTCCTCACCGGTGTCGACAGTAGTTAACAAATTTCATATCAATGAGTCTCGATGTAATGGTATATTTATTATTATTTTTAAAAAATATAATCWATAATAATAATTTAATTGATATGATTTAATTTTATATTATAATAACTATTAATTATAGGAGATCTGGAGTCAGTAKCCGTTGGTATTATTGAAAAATGCARTTACAAACAGTTGRTTGGTCTGTCATTTTTGGAGCTCACCGATAGTCACAATCAGTATTCACACAAATGCTGTTCTTTGACTGGTTTTACACAACAAGTCGGACCAAAAACTATGATATTTTCCAAAATTGATCCAAAATTACTGAACAAACTATTTTTTGCTAATAATACTGACCAATTGATGGMYATATTTAATAATAAATCTCATACAGTGTGCACAGCGATCTCGTATTTTACGTATTCTCCGGGACTAATGGACAGTCATCTAATTACKGAACAGTATTCACCACTTAAAGCCCGTAAATTTAGTAAGTCTTTACTTATATCATAAGTTATATRTTAAGTCTAAAACACTATTACAGTATATTATAAAATAATTTTATTGTTGTAAAGCAATTAAAAAGTCGTTTACTGAAAGTCTCAAAGAGTGTGAATTTTTATCAGCAAAAGTCATCAGAATTATAGACAAACGCACAGTTATGACACAGGAATCGTGTAATTCAATGTACATTAAGGATCAGTTTGAAGAGCAAACCATTAATTTTATTGTCTACACGACTACCAATGTGTCACATGAAGTGACTGTTCAAACACTTTACGAAAAGATCAGTCGARTTATGGGTATAACTAAATATTATAAGTTTTATRACAAAAAAAACTTTTAAAAAATTATTTATATTTYCTATAAMTTATAGGCAGTTCTACTGAAACATTGATCGGTATAGTGACTAAAGGACCGACCAATTTGTTAGGTGCCGCATATCTAAGTTTGGCCAGTCTACCTAATCTCAATAAATATGACTGTCTCAGTGAATCGGGTGTCAGTAAAGTGTTTGGAACCACTGAAAGAATATTTGCTAATCTGGACGTTCAGAATCTAATRAATCTSTTAGACTTGGATGAGATCATTGAACAAATTCGTGGCACAAGAATAGTCGATTGTTTGGGTTCAATAGCTGTCACATATATGCCGGGACTCGTATCTAATCAATYGGATATTAAAACAAATCTTTATTTAACTTAAATTAATTTTATTAAAATTTTACTATAAAATATTTTTAATGTTATTTTCTGATTTTTAATGTTATAAGCTTTAGTATTACAGTATACGGTATATTATTATTAACTAGGTTAAATAAGTACATTAAAAAAATATTAAAAATTTTAATTGCATATATAATGCAAGTGATAMTAATAATAATATAATGTTTTTATAATAAAATGTTAAATATACTGTTTTTAGACTAATCAAATAAAATTTACTAAAACAAGAAAATACTAAAAAAAATCATTAATAGTATTATTGCAGATAATTTACAACACATTTGCACTCGAGTTCATAGACTTTTACAATATAACACAAATARTTACATTTTAAAATACATTAAGCCATTTTGAATTTGATAATAACTAATAGATTTATATTTTTAAATATTTATATATCTGTATTAAAATAAATGATTAATCATACAATGAGTTTAACAAGTATTGTATTCAGTATTTTATTATTTGTCAGTTCAGGTATATCTACATATAAATTGCTTTTAATTATTTTTWAAAATAAAATTCTRTATAATTATAGTTCATCTATCAWTACAATCGTTTCAAACTTTAAAGTTGGCAAATAGTGGTTTAAATAAAGATTTTATTGCCAGCTATACATTTGATGATCTTAAAGGTAGGATTTTTTTATTAATGCAATATTTTATTTATGTATTATTKAAATTATGTTTTTTATCATTTAATGTTAATTTAAATTTAAGATACAAATAGGACTGAAAGAGATCTATTAATATGCGATTCCGGTAAAAATGGACAGATTTTGAAGTTAGAGATCGAGACCGACAGCTCAGAGTATCCCAGACTTTGCGACACAAATAGGACTTTACAACAGTTTAGGATATCGGTTAACATTACGGTTAGAGGCAAGAGATGGCCGGTTAGCACAATACTAAATGTACATTATTTTCAAGAAACACGGGTTAATGGTATTGCAAAAACATAAAATATTATTTATAGAAATAATACCTTATTATCTAAATGAAAAGGTAGTGCAAAGGTTAAAGGAATAGGTTATGTTGAAAGTGGTGCCGAACCCCTATTGGAAACATCTTTCTATGTGGTCTATGATGTGCCAAATCTGAATCCATTTTCCTGTTTCTCAATTGAAGGTCTGACCAGACAATCGGGTGTCGGAGAGATTATATTTGCCAATATAGACAATCGACGACTCAATAGTTTAATTGATAAGTATACTAATGATCAGTTAGTGGCTATGTTTCGGCGCTATAACGTTGCCGACTGTATTGGATCAACAGTACTCAGTTACACACCGGGACTCATCAATGAACACATACTCGAYGAATACTATCCCATATCTAATACATTAAAAAGAGGTACTAATTATTTATTTGTAGMAACACTTGAATAATATTACAAAATTTTAAAACAATTAAAAAATAACAAACATTTCAGATACAACAGAAACTATTGGACAGTTTTTAGACGAGTGCGAAGCGTTGCCATCAAATGTTGTCCGCATTGAGGAGACGGCCCGATATCAGACWCTTGACTCKTGCGATGCCATCGATCTCTTTGAYAGATACGAGAACGATATCAATGAGTTTGCCGTCTATATTGGCAACAATGCCAATCCTAACAGGACTCAGGCAAAGATCCTGTACTCTAATGGCTTTAGAAATAAAGGTTTTTGAAAAATTTAAATTATTATCAAATAATTTAATAATATTGTAAAATATTGATMATTGTATTGCTATTTAGGMAGTTTTTATGGCATAGCTATCGGCATAATAATAAAAGGTCCGTTAGGACTGTTAGGTGATGCTTATTTGGAAATACTAGACTTACCCAACTTTAATCCGTACGCTTGCGATTCAGAACCGGGAGTCACACAACTGGTCGGTTCAACTGAGAAAATCATTGCCAATCTTGATGTTCAAAATTTGCTATCAATTATGGATTTGGATTCAATTGTAACAAAAATCAGAAGTAACCGTCTGGTYGACTGTTTGGGTGGCGCGACTGTGTTGTACAGTCCGGGACTGGTGTCCAGTGATGTACAAARCGGTGAAATACATGCCGCTGTTAAGCCACAAGAGACCACATCAAAACCTAAACTAAAAAACTATTTCAAATATGACAACAAAAGAAAAATATTTGTCGATAAACTGGGTTAACAATTAATATAATTATTATTAATATATAAATTACATAGAAATAAATAAAATWATTTATTTAATACTTGAATTTTGTGTATTTAAAAAATATATTTATTTTTATGAGCAAATCTCTATTAACTGTAATTGAGTTTATGWGGCAGAAAATTATTTTTTTTTGTAAAAACTAGTTTCTTGAGCATTTACACAAAAAAATTATGTCAATTGTGTAATTTTTTAATGATTAAAATTATGTTAAYAAAATAACAGAATTTTTTTTAACATAAAATAATATGATAGATACTTTAAAAATCACTAAATAAAAATARTTTTTCAATTATGAAAACAAAATTATTAGTTTGTATACTTTTTAGTTCACTTTACCTGGATTATGGTGCCAGTGAATTAGATGACAAATATCTACCTGATAATTTTAATGAAAAATAYTATTATCAACATAGAGGTATATTATTATATAATTATTAATGATAATATTTAATCAATAAAAATATGTATTTTTTGYAYAGCATGTCACACAAATTTCTCTGAGACTCTAATCTGTAATCACGATTGTAAGGCCCGGTTAATWAAATTACAGTTAGACTATAGAAATATACCAAATCCTAAGCTATGCGACTATCAGCGCAATTACTCAGCAAATCTGATCTATGGTATCACCACTAAGTATAGTTGGGGTCCCATTACGACAATATTAAGTCATTCATTTATTAATGAAACGAGAAAAAATGGTAACACCATTGATATTTGACTATTACAGGTAATTGTYAAATRTTTTTATTAATTTTTTATTATTATTATGAATAGGAAATCTGTATCGCATATCAATCGGTTATGTCGATGACAACAGTTGTGAGACAATTAGAGGCAAAACATTTTTGGCTGTTTCGGAAATACCTAATTTAGACGACGAAATTTGCTGTACTGTAGACGGATTGAAACGACAAACTGGTGTATCRGAGATCATATTTTCAACAATTGATAAGCAATCGCTTCAATTATTATGGACAACACAAACGAAAAGTCAATTRATTGAATTGTTTAAAAATACATCGTTAGGTGTGTGCTCTGGATGTGCAAAGTATCATTACGAGCCGGGACTTATGGAAGAAAAAGCATTACATGAAAATTTTCCGATACCTGAGCCCGAAACTACCAGAGGTATAKACWAAGTAATTGTTGATCATATATATATACCCTACTAATTGATGATTTGTAACATTAGAAACTCAATATTATTCTGAATATACGGTCAACGAATGTGAGTCCAAACTCGTGGCTCATATACTGTCCATCAAAGAGATAATGAATGGTAGACTTAAAGACTCGTGCGATGCCATACAATGTCAACACATATCCAGTSACGACAACGTTATTGTTAAGCTCCACATTGAAATGTTGGGTTTAAATAATACAAAAGTAGTGTCTGATGTTGAAGTCAAATTAATCTATTTTAAAAGCAATAGAAATAATGGTAATAAAAAATAATTCATAATTAATTACATCAAAATAATTWTATTCTGCTTTTATTTAATAATAATTATTTTCAGGATCKTATACTTCAACAACAATTGGTTATGTAACAGATGGGCCAAAAAGATTATTGGGAACGGCATATCTTGAATTTATGGATTTGCCAAATCCGGATCCCAGTGCCTGTGCCTGTGATACAGGAATCACCAAATTATCAGGAAGTGTCCAAAAACTGTTCGCTAGAGTCGACGTTCAAAATCTATTRTCAAGTGTCAACTTAAAAGATGTTATCAAACAGATCCGTATTAATAAAATTGCTGATTGTATTGGTTGTGTAACAGTTGCTTATAGACCGGGTCTGGTTTCTAGTCATCTAATCGCTCACAGACCTAGTATTGTCAAAGAGGATGAACAAGCAATGGATGTAATCACTGAAATGTCTTTAGAAACCAATCAAACACCTAATGAACAAACAMTAACTCAATCATCAAACATTGAAACTAATTAATTATTTTAAAAAAAATAAAATTAATAAATTTACTTAATAAAGTTTATAATTGCTAAAATTTATTTAACTGAATATATATTAYTTATACAGTATAATTTAATATTTTAAATAAACTCATATCAATGCACAATATTATCAATAAATATAATAAAAATATGACAGATAAAATATTATTATRTAATGCTTAAAAATAATAGTTTTAAAAATATAAGTAATTAAATACTGTATAAAGTTATTTAAACAACATATGGTGAACAATAATTGCTTTSRTTTAAATGTTGCATAAATGTTAGRTAACTGTYCTCTGATACCGTCACAGCTTGTGTTATATCCACATCYAAATCGTTAATGAATCTATGCCAGGCCCGTCTACCCTCAGCAGTATCTATAAAACGYTTAGCAATTGGCATTGATTTACAAACATTAGCACATTTGTCGACATCGGGGAATAAGTAGTCGAAAAAYRTAACCTCATTGGGATATAAAGCAAACTTTGGAAAGTATTTTTCAAATATTTTGTCCGGTAGTGAWKTCTTGAGTCGTTTGATAGCTTCGGGAACCGTTGGTTTGACTCCTTTAATCAAATCATTGATGGGTCGGACAAAGCGATCGTGAATATAGCAAAGTTCACCAAATCCTATCTGAAATGTCTCTTTTATAGAGGTATTGGTGAAATCGGTTAACATATCTGTCTCAATGTTGGCAATCACTGTCCTATTYAATTGAGAGTCATATTTGATGCCCAATCCATAGTTTTCTGGCACAAGATTAAGATCATCAGATAATTGCCAGCTCAGTAYAGACATATCGGCAGTCGTTGCGTGATATAAGTAAAAGATCGGATCGTTTGTGGCATAAATCCGACTGAAGTCACCATTAAAGCCCCCGACATAAAGATGTCCTTTGAAGTGAGCGTTGTAAGCGACGTCTAATGCAAATTGTGACCACAGTTTTGAGTAAATTGGATTCATTTTATGAATAAAATCTCCCAAATTMAATAAAATACGGCTCACAGTRTCCAACTGTGTATAACTGGCCAACATTTTCAATCCAATTATAAAGGTTGGTCCATCAAAACCACGTTGAATGACAGTACTGATCCATTCGGGTGAYTCCCAAACTGGTATAAACTTATCGTCTATCCATTGACGTCGTAAACAATGTGGTTCGGGATGTTTAACCATCTGTYCAGCAAACGGTCCGTCCSGTACACAGTAATCGTTTTGTGCATTACCTGCGCGACCAAAATAGTCCCAAATAATACTTAGGTGTGGTTCGGCATAATCGGTAAAGTAGTTCCAATAGGGTAGAGTCACACTGGGATCCAAACGCATCATCTCTTTTTCCATTTCATTGATAAACCATCGATGCCAAGGCAAACCTTCACCATATTTGTGCACTTGTGGCCAACTTTTCAGATGAAATGCTGTCATATAATCCATAAAACCGGTCCCATAAAGACGTTTAAACATTTCAATCAGTTTCTGGACTTCTACTTTTGACATACATTTAATGTCTTTACGTACGTGTAATCGTTTGCACGGTTGTCTTATTGGTCYCGTTTTAGCAAATCTTTTAATTAAATATTGTCTAACATTTTCGATCTCTTGTTCGGTAAACTCGGACTCATGAGTGCACTGTCGGTAAATCTGTTCGGAACAATGTCTGCCATTTATATTAATGTTTTGGTWATGAAATGGTTGTTGTTTTTGGGACAAACAGTTGTGTATTTGAATAAATAAAAACAATATTAAAACTAATTGAATAACAAAACTCATTATGAACTAAGAATAATAAAGATAATTATAAACAAAATGTTTAAAAAGCTTAAAATAATTATTTTTATATGATTATAATAAATTATTTAAATTTTATATTATTTAATAAAACCTTTTAAGTAAACTTATAATTGATAAATAATTATAATTTTTCAAAGATTACTAATATTAATCTATAAATAATAGTAGTATAGTGACTTAAACAGCATAGACAAATAAAAACAGAGTATTCATAGCCTAGGGTTTGGTGTATATTAGCAAAATCCTAGGCTATGAATACTGTGCAGGAATGGGGTCATAAACGTTAGATTTAGGGGGGTAAAAAAGGGTTAGATTTTCGGTAGGGGAGGGAAATTTTAGTAAATAGTTTAGGGTAATAAAAGTAAGGGGAGAGGGTAATAAAGGGTTTATACAGTATAACACACACACATACATACATAAAACAAAACAACTTACAAACAAAACAACTTACAAACAAAACAAATACATACAACATATACAACATATACAACATATACAACATATACAACATATACAACATATACAACATATACAACATATACAACACATACAACATATACAACACATACAACATATACAACACATACAACATATACAACACATATACAACACATACAACATATACAACACATATACAATAAAAACAAAAGATATACAAAACATACACAACACATATGTAGCACAACACACACACACACACATACAAACACATACAAACACATACAAACACATACAAACACATGCATACACATACAAACACATACAAACACATACAAACACATACACACACATACAAACACATACAAACACATACAAACACATACATACACATACAAACACATACATACACATACAAACACATACACACACATACAAACACAAATAAGTATAGTTTTAAACAAAAATATCTCCCAATAAATAATTTGCAGTATTTTTCCCAAACAACATAAATAAAAATAAATTAATATATATATATATATATATATAATTAAATAAATGAAATTAAATAAATAAAATCAAATAAATAAAATTATAAATAAAATTATAAATAAATTATTAATAAAATAAAAAAAATATTATTTAAATTAAAAACTAAATTTTTAATAAAAAATAAAAATAAAAACTGTTAGGATAAAAAAAATCCTATTTGAGGTGTTTATATAGGAAAGTGCTATAAAATTTATTAGCGCTTTTCATACTTTAAACACCTCACTCTTGGTCGTTGCTCACCGGCAGGACAAAAACTAAAAATGCGGAAGACACCCAAAAAAAGTCGAGCTAAGCACTCGACAGAAAAATAAAATGCATACCCAGTCGATGCTCACCGGCAAGACATTAAAATAAAAATGCGGAAGACAGATAAGAGTGAGGGGGTGAAACTCGCGTTTTGTTTTATTTTTATTAAATAAAAAAATTATACATATATTTAATATATTTTTTTAAAAACTAAAATTATAATAATCCCATCAATAATATCATTCCCTGACCGCATACATACATGGCCAACGATAGACAAAATGTTAGCATAAATAGAAAATACAATCGTTAATTTTGAAAACAATATAAATTACTTAATTAAACATATACTAAACATTTAATGTGTCTGTACTTTAAATCAACATTTAATTAAGTTTTATCATAAGACAGCTGATGCTATATATATGCTACTAATGATTTTAAAAATATTAGTATTAAAACTAGTGGTAATGATTATATATGAGTACATCACTAACTAACTGACAATAACAGTAAAATAATTGTCACTAATATTTTTTAAATTTATAATGATTTTAAATATATTTTGTTGTTGTATTGTATTTATCATATTAAATATATAATAAATATATTTTTCTCTGAAAAAATAATAACTGATATAACCTTTAGCGCCACCAAACGTGTCAAAAACATACATTGAATTTTAATTTATTATTTTAAAGCATATTTTAATTTTTTATAGGGTATATATATATATATATATATATATATTTATATATATATAGTATTTTATATAGTAGACTATATATATTATTATTATATATTAATTAATATATTTCTTTATTATAATTTTAAAATATAATATAATATTCAATATTAATATGTTGTTGTAATTTGCAAGCTTAAAGACAAAATTTTTATATTTGTTGTATTGAAATTATAGTACTACGACACCAATAAATTAAATAAATACAATGTATTTTTTAAAAAAATGTTTATTGAAATGAAAAATAAAATAAAAAATACAAATTAAATATATTGATTAATTAAAATTTAAAAAATAATATAAAAATTAATGAAAATAGGGCTCAATTTGCTGAGCTCTTTGCAGTACTATAAAATTACCACAAGATGAAACACTTGTAGAAAAACAATAATTACCAATAATAGGAATGTTATTTAAAGTATTAAAGGTGTGGTATCCCATTGGCTTCAGATCAATAGGTCCATTATTGTCAAAATGAATACTCGGCGTTCCATTGGAACCATTGATGCCATCAGTTGATTCGTAGCCAGAATCAATTGATTGTTGTTGATGTTGTTGATCACCAAAAATGCTGTCTTCTAGTGGTTCCAGTGGTTCAAAAGGTGGTGGCGGAGGATAGTCAGTAATTGGCGTTGACGATAGTGGCGAAAATTCTTGTCCAGAATATGAGCCGTACATCGGGTCCTTGTCTTCATCAAGGTCGTAATACGATGTTGATGGCGACGGTTGAGGCAAATACGGATCAGGTTGTTGTTCACGAATAGTTTCGAGCATTGAGTTGGCCGTTTGCAGCATATTGTTTAGTTGATTGAGGCATTGGACCGTAAAATTTTCCGAACCCCACTGCTCATCCTCTTCCTCCAACAAATCATTGGCATCAGATTTAATAGTCAAGTCCATTGGTTCTGTAATTTAAATAAAATAAAAAAACATTAGTAATTATTAATACAATTATAAAATATTTAAAACTTACCATTATTTATATCTGTGTTGTCATCAAAGCTGTCGTCAATGAATGGGATGCATTCAGTTCTTAAATGTTTCATAATTTTAAAATTAACAATTACAGCAACAGCAACAAATAAATAAAAGTGATGTGATCTATGAGACGACTGGAAAGCAACTGTTAACGTGTTATTTGTTTACAGCCGTTATATAGAAAATTTTTACACTATTAATGCTACAGCTAGTATATTTAGTATTAGCTTTTGTTTTATTGTAGTTGAAATACTTTTAGTTGTTTTTATGATTGTAAAGATGCTTGTACTATTAATGCTACAGTTAGTATATTTAGTATTAGCTTTTGTTTTATTATAGTTGAAATACTTTTAGTTATTTTTATGATTGTAAAGATGCTTGTACTATTAATGCTACAGTTAGTATATTTAGTATTAGCTTTTGTTTTATTATAGTTAAAATACTTTTAGTTATTTTTATTATTGTAGAGATGTTTGTACTATTAATGGTACAGTTAGTATATTTAGTATTAGCTTTTGTTTTATTATTGTAGAGATGTTTATACTATTAATGCTACAGTTAGTATATTTAGTATTAGCATTTGTTTTATTATAGTTGAAATACTTTTAGTTATTTTTATGATTGTAAAGATGTTTATACTATTGATGCTACAGTTAGTATACTTAGTATTAGCTTTTGTTTTATTATAGTTAAAATACTTTTAGTTATTTTTATGATTGTAGAGATATTTGTACTAATAATGTTACAGTTAGTATATTTAGTATTAGCTTTTGTTTTATTGTAGTTGAAATACTTTTAGTTATTTTTATGATTGTAAGAAATGTTTGATATTAATACTAAATGTACGGTTTGTCTTAACTTTAGTTTTATGATTGTAAAAAATGTTTGCGTTAGTAGTATTATTAGAATTGTTAGTCTTAGTCTTAGTTTTATGATTTTAGAAAAAGTTTTAAATTATTGATACTACTAGTACGGTTAATGTTAGCTTTATTTTTATTTTAGTTGAAGTGTTTTGAGTTATATTTATGGTTGTAGAAAAAATGTTTATACTATTAATGTTAGTGTTAGTGTTAGTTTTATTATTCTAGTAAAAATTGTTAGTTTAAATTATGTTAAGCAAAAAGTTTATTTTATTATAGTTAAAATTTATTATAGAAAAGTGTAAGCTTAATGTTAGCTTTAGTTATATAGTGTATGTTTAAGTTATTTTTATTGTTAAGTTTTAAATTCTTTTAAGTAAAATTCTAGTGAAAAAATCTGTTATATTTTTGTCATATAATAAATTTAAAAATAATAAACCAAAGATCTGAAGCGGTATATTTTTGTTAAATTTGTATAAATAGAGAGACTGTTCAACATTTATTTTCATTCTGTTTTGAGAAGTCAACTCAAACGTTATGCTTTAATTTTAAAGTATTTTTATAAAATAAAAATTGCTTATTTTTATAGTGTCGCTGTTCAACTCAACCGTCCACTGTTGTATCATCTGTTACTTGAAATCGCTGGCCATCCATCTGAAATTTCATCTGACGCTTTAAGTTCAATACTCAACGACGACTTGGGCAACATACTCTGGGATTTTGCTCGTCTGAGAGGTGATCAACAACGAGAGTTTACCATTGAAGAAGCTCGTACAGTCATCCTTGGCCATATGTCCCATCAAAATGGTTTCGATGTTGTTGGCTACCAAACCGTACCTGGAGACGATCCACGTCTTAACAGAAGACGTACAGGTGGACCAGCAAATGAGCCGGAAGAGCTTAGAAGCCCCCCCCAAATTGGCCGAGAGCGAATCATTGGCAATACATTGTTAGCATCTAAACTTGAGTGTTCTATATGCTCATATATGATTGTACAGCCAGTACAGGTATTTTTTAATATAAAAAATTAAATATTTTATTTAATTGAAACTTAAATTGAAAAAATTATTTTATTAATATTAGCTTAAACCTTGTGGCCATTTGTTTTGTTTGACTTGCTTAAACAATTGGATACGTAGCAAAAGTGTTGGTCTGGAAATACCTGTTGAAGTCAGTTGTCCTCTCTGTCGGACTAATTTTAACATCTGGACAGACAAAATATTCTCATATTTATGGAATGAAATTCTTGGTTCGTTTGAAGTTAAATGCATTAACACAGAAAATGGCTGCGATCACAAAGCATCAATACTTGACATTACAAATCACGAGACAAACTGCCCCCTCGAAACTGGTTCTTATGTGACATGTAATCTTTGTATGGAAGATTACTTGGCTGAAGAAAAGAGCTTACACAACTGCATCACAGAGTTGTCAACTGTGACATATTCCTTAGAGGTATTATATTTTATTTTAATATGACATATTATTGATTAATTACTAATAATTTTTATTTTAATAGAAAAAGTTGGTCAAACAAAATGAAATGTTACTTAATACTCTTCGACGCATAACATTATTGACTGAAGGAATGCAAAAAGTATTGCGGTCTCATCTTGGCCTTCAAAATCGCGTTGTTATTTTAGAAAAAGTAATCGCAGGGACAAAACGCTCTGCAGACGAAATCAGCGAAACCGAAAATCAAGCAAATAAACGAATTGATTCTGGCACTCAGACAGGAGACATTGAGAAAGTCGAACTAAACATCGAAATTGCTACAACTGATGACGAAAACGATTTAGAAGTGCTTAATTAATCTATATTTTATTAACAATTTAAAATCATATTTAATCTATTGATTATAATTATTTTTAACCACTATTATTATATATTTTTTACACATTATACAATCATTAATTTAATTAATTTTTATAATTACACTTTATTATTTTTACAATTATTATATATATTTTAAACATTTGATACTTATTTTATAAACTTTAAATATATTTTTATTATATAAATACTATTTTAATAAAATTTTAGTATTTAATCATTTAATAATTATTTTAAAAAAATTTAATTGTAACTTTTTTTTAAAAAATAAATAAATTTATTTAAAAAAAACATTGTGTTCTATTATATTTATTTTATCTTTTATAAATTATTAACTAATTTAATTATGAATAACCAACTTTGGCGGGAAAATTTAATTATTAGATCGGTTTTAAATGGTATTTTAAATGAAATTACTACTAATCAATCTGGACAAGGTAGTAGTAGTAGTAATAGTGATAATAATAATAATAATAATCAAGTGATATTTGAATGGCAACGTATTTCACAATCAAGTGTTCGTCAAAGTATTAGGTTTAGAAGAACTGAGAAATCGTATCAATACAACATTAAACATAATTTTGGTACATTTGAAGATTTATTTCAAATAGAAAATAATATTGATAATTTTTATGAATTATTTATCAACGAACAACTTCAGTCAGCCGGAGATAGCGATGTTTTCAGTGTTAATATTGAACATTCAGCTCTTACGCGCCATTTGTTTATACCGCCAACAAGTAAGTTAAATTTTAATAAACAGGCCTTATTTAATGCCATATTTGAGGTATCCCAAAGTAATACAACATTTTTATTAGACGGGAAAATAAAATTAACTATTAACATTACAAAAGCTATTAATGGAAGAGGTAGATGCGTAGCACCTATTACAATAAGTAATAAAGAAATCCGTGATAAAAATGTATTTTTAATTAAAAATAATGATAACTTCTGTGCTTTACATGCAATAATAGTGTGTATTAATAAATTTAAATCTAAAGAAAATAAATATAATTGGCAATGTATTCAAAGAGATACTAATAAAGAACGAACAGCTCAAGTGATTAATTTAGTTAAATTATGTAATTTTGAAAATAAAACTTGTATTACACTAAATGACTTTCCATTAATTCAAAGTAAAATTAATTATCAGATTATTGTTATTGATGATAAAATCAGAAATAATAGATTGTTTGTAGGTGATAACATAAATTTACCTAAAATATATTTACGCTACAAAGAAACAGAAACTATAAAACATTTTGATTCCATATTGCATATAAAATCGTATATGGGCTGCCATTATTATTGTGAGTATTGTCATAAAGCTTATTCTCATCCATATACACATATTTGTAATAACATATGTGATTTGTGTTTTTCATTTCCTAAATGTAGACTATTAGAAAAGATTAATTGTAATAAATGTAATATAAATTTTAATAATAATAAATGTTTTGAAAATCATATAACAGGTAAGAATCCTGTTTGTAGGAACATTAAAAAATGTTTAAAGTGTTTAGTGACTTATAATGGATTAAAACATTTATGCGATAGTCATAAATGCAAAGTTTGTAATGAAATATTTAAATTGGAAAATCATTATTGTTATTTAAAAACAGAAAATTTAAATAAAATTAAAGAATCAGATAAAAAAAACAAAATAATAGTTGCATTTGATATCGAATGTCAACAAAACAAATTTAATGACTTATTTGAACATAAACCTGACTTATTAATTTCAAACACTGTGTGTGATATATGTTGGAACGAATCAACTCAAAATAAAACAATTATTTGTGATGTTTGTGGTGTTTTTAATAACGTGTTTTTTGGTTTAAATTGCATAGAAGAATTTGGAAATTATTTATATTCTAAGTTAGCTTTAAATGCTGAAATAAATAAGTGTTATATTTATGTATTTGCACACAACGCTAAAGGTTATGATAATCATTTCGTCTTAAATGATTTATTTAAACGAAATTTTATCAATCCAACTGTAATTATGAATGGAAATAAAATTTTAAAAGCAGAAGTCGGAAATATAAAATTCCTAGATTCATTACTGTTGTTTCAACAACCTTTGTCAACATTACCAAAAGCGTTCGGATTTGAAAATATAGTTGTTAAAGGCTTTTTTCCACATAATTTCCATACAAATAATAACATTAATTATGTAGGAAAGCTACCAGATAAAATCTATTTTGGTAATGATTATATGAAACCAACACAATTAAATGAGTTTAACAAATGGTATGACGAGTCTCTTCGATTATTTAATATAAATAACAATTACAATTTAAAATATGAATTAATTAAATACTGTAACAATGATGTATTAATATTATTAAAATGTCTGCAAGCCTTTCGTCAAACTTTTAAAAATATTACAAATATTGACCCAATCACCAGATGTTTTACATTAGCATCAATTGGATTAGAGTTTTTTAAAAGTACTATTTTACCTAAAAATACTATTGGTGTTACGCCTATTAAAGGTTATCGGAAAGGAACTTTTTCAAAGATAGCTAATGCATGGTTAGACTATCAGCAGTTTATTAATAAAATTAGTTTAGATAGAGAAATTAAAATAAATAACTATTATGTAGATGGATTTAATAAGAAAAGTAATACTATATACGAATACAACGGTTGTTATTTTCATTGTCATACTTGTATTTTTAAAGATAAAAGAGATGACAAATGCATAAAAACAAATAATGAAAATGTATTATGTAGTCCTAATGAAATTTATAATAAAACTTTAGAGAGAAAAATTGAATTAAATTTAAAAAGAAAATTTAATTTTATAGAAGAATGGGACTGTACACTGGTTAAAAAAAGAAAAGTGGATAAAACAATGGATAAATATATAGAAAAACGTATAAAATATTATAGAAAGCAAAATCTTTATGGCGGTGTTAATATAAGAGAAAGTTTTTGTGGTGGTAGAACAAATAACATTAAATTTTATTGTGATGTAACTAATGATATTAATTCTAAAATTCTATATTATGACTTCCGGTCACTATATCCCAGTGTTTTAAAATACAAATATTTCCCTGTAGGACATCCAATTGTTATATCAGAAAATTTTGATTATACATTAAAGTCATATTTTGGGTTTGTTAAATGTATTGTAGAAGCACCAACAGATTTACGTATGCCAGTCTTGCCTATGAAAATTAATAATAAATTAATATTTCCTTTATGCTTTTTGTGTGCTAAAGAAAAAAATAGTTTAAATTGTACTCATAAATTAGAAGAAAGATATCTAATCAATACATGGTCTACAATAGAATTAAATTATGCAATAAGTTTAGGTTATAAAATTATTGATATTATAGAAGTTTATAATTATGAGAAAAAAACAGATAAAATTTTTTCAAAATATATAAACTTATTTTTAAAATTAAAACAACAATCTGATGGTTGGCCATCATGGATCCAGAACGAAAATGATAAATTAAAATATATCGATAATTTTTTTAAAAATGAAAACATTAAATTAGATTATAATGATATTAAAAAAAATTCTGCATTACGTTTCATAGCAAAATTATTTTTAAATACTTTATGGGGAAAATTAGCTCAAAGATCTAATTTAACTCAAACAACAATATGTACAGAATATCATCAATATTGGGAGTTAGTAAATGATAGAACAAAGAGAATTAAAGGAGAGTTACTTATTAATGAAAATTGTTTAATTGTTACTTGGGAATATATTGACGATGAAATGGGAAATGTTGGCAATACTAGTTTGGCAACGGCCGCTTTTGTGACATCTTATGCTAGAATTGAATTAATGAAATTGATTGATCAAATAGAAGTTATTCCCGGTAGGTTATTATATATGGATACAGATTCTGTTATTTTTAAATACACAGAAGGTGAACCTAAACCTAATACATCTGATTATTTAGGAGGATTGGCAGACGAAATACTAAAAGATTATGGTGATAAAGCAATATGTACTAAGTTTGTTAGTTTAGGTCCTAAGGTTTACGCCATGGAAATCTGGAAAAATAGTAATGAAATCAATCCTATTGTGCCTATTAAAGTTAAAGGAATAACATTAACAGAAAAAGCTTTAGAACTTATAACAATAGAAGAAATGATTAATATGGCAAATAATTATATTAATAATAACGACTCACTAAAATTAATACCGCAAATGTTAATTAGATCTAATAAAAAACATGAAGTTTATACTAAATACTATGATAAACTGTTTCGTGTTATGTCAGATAAACGAAAAATAGATGGAAATGATACTCTTCCATATGGTTATATAAAATAAATATCAGTATTAGATTTGTAATCAAACATGGAAGTTGTAGAAGAAAAACATTTAAAATTTAAACATCCTTTTACTTGTTTATCTGCAGGTCCATCAGGCTCTGGTAAAACATATTTAATAAGAGATTTGTTGAGATTTCATAAATTAACTATTAACAATTTGAATAAAATTGTGATAAATGTTGCATGGTGTTATGGTATTTGGCAAAATCTTTACGATGAGTCAGTAGAAAATGTTAATTTTAAATATATTGAAGGAATACCTGATACAGAAGACCTAGAAAATATAGACATTATAATAATTGATGATTTAATGACTGAAATTAAAAACAGTAAAATTATTATTGACTTATTTACTAAAGGATCTCATCATAATAAACAAAGTGTAATAATATTAACACAAAATTTATATAATAAAGGACCAATAGTACGTGATTTAAATTTAAATTCACATTATATAATAATATTTAAAAGTCCAAGAGATAAAATGCAAATAATGGCGTTAGCAAAGCAAGTGTACCCAACAAATTTTAAGTATTTTATGTCTGCATATGAATTGTCGACAGCTAGAGCACATGGTTATTTAGTATTAGACCTCAAACAAGATACACCTGATAAAATTAGGCTAAAATCTGATATTATTCCAACAAAAGAAAATAATTATAAAATTAATATTACTGGATTTATACCAAAATAATGTCTAATAATTTAAGAAAATGTATGAAAACTATGCATCTTTATTGCAACGCAAACTGTGGTAAAATTAAAAAATCTATTTTAACAGAAATGTCTAAAAATGATAACTACTTTAAAGCCATGCAAGAAATTATTTTCAACTTATCTAAAAATAATATAAAGATGACACCACAATCACAGAAAAAAATTAAAAAATATAAACCATTACTTAAAAAAATAATTACTAATCCAAAAACCAAAAAAAAGCGATCAAAATTAATAAATCAAAGTGGAGGCTGGTTACCTATATTAATCCCATTTGTTGCTTCTGTTATATCAGATCTAGTAAGTGGATAAAATGAGTTATGCTAAAAAAATAAAATTAGTTCCTTCAGGTCAGAATCAAAGTGGTGGTGCTATAGAAAATAGTCCAGAATCTGGTTCATTAATAGCAAATGTAGAAGAAAATTCTAATAAAAAGTCTAAAAATACTTTTTATGATAAAATTCAAAGATTTTTAAAAATAATATTAAAACTAGCTAATAATCTTGGTTATGATAGTGATTTACGTATTAAATTAAACAATGGCAAATATTTGGATAAATCAAATATTGTTGATTTACTCTCTCATGCTATGTCAGTTGGTAAAGTATTGTATGGAGAAAATGAATTCATTGAATTATTAGCTAATAGTAATGTAAATCCTGATTTAGTTATAAATGAAAATGTCAAGTTAAAGTTATCTCAATATTTAAATAAACCAAAACAAAATTTCCCAGAATCTAATGTTAAGACGTTAAAGCGAAAATATAGTGATGAAGATAGTAATAATAGTAAAAAACGTAAACTTTATGATATAAATGATAATAACATGGACTCTGAAACTTCAATGCCTAACCTTAAAAGGAAGCGTGAGATGGAGGCATATGAAATGGATAAATGGCGATTAAAACAAGAAAATTATAATAAAAAACGAAGACATGAATCTGATGATGAAGAAGAAGAGAATAAAAATAATAGCGATTCAGAAATTGATGAAACGTTAATAGACAGTAGTCGATGGGAAATTCCAAATGGATAATATTTTAAATAAAATATATTATAATCCAAAAAGTGCTGGATCTTTCTCAAGTGCACAAAAATTATATATAGAAGCTATAAAACAAGATCCTAATATAACCCTAAGTAATGTTAAAAAATGGTTAAATAATCAATTAGTATATTCTCTTCATAAACAAGTCGTTAAAAAGTTCAAAAGAAATCCTGTAATATCAGAAAATATAAATGAAAATTTTCAAGCAGATTTGGTTGATATGAAAGAATTTTCTAAATTAAACAATAATTATACTTATATTTTAACAGTTATTGATGTCTTTTCGAAAAAAGCCTGGGGAATACCTTTAAAAAATAAATCTGGTGATGCAATTGTCAATGCAATGAAAATAATATTTAAATCAAATACTCCATATAAACTACAAACAGATAAAGGCAAGGAGTTCGAAAATTCGTTGTTTAAAAAATTAATGAAAGAATATCAGATCAATCATTTTGTAAGTGAAAATCCTGCCATTAAATGTTCTGTTATTGAAAGGTTTAATAAAACATTAAAAAATAAAATGTTTAAGTATTTTACTAGCATTGGAAAAAGAAAATACATCGATGTATTACAGTCTATAATAAATTCATATAATAATACATATCATAGATCAATAAATATGACACCAAATAATGTAAATGAAAACAATTTTAAAGAAGTTTTCAAAAATTTATATGGTGTTAATACGAAAAGAGAATTATTGAAAAAATTTAAAAAACCAAAATTAAAAATAGATGACAATGTACGTCTTAAATACGATTCTAAACCACTAGATCGCGGTTATTATCCAAATTGGACAGATAAAATTTATAAAATAAATAACATAACTTTAAATAAAATAAAGCCATTATATAAAGTCACTGATGTAGACGGGACATTATTAAAAAGAAGATTTTACCCTGAAGAAGTTCAAAAAACAAATAATCTGTATAGAGTTGAAAAAATTTTAAAAGAAAAATCAGTAAATAAAATAAAATATTATTTTGTTAAATGGTTAAATCATAATTCTAAATATAATAGTTGGATTAAAGCATCTGATATATTTCAAGTTAATAATGGATAAAATTTCAATTAAATCTAACGATTTTACTCGACCAGATGTCGTTCTATTTACAGTACAAATAATTAGTTTGTTTATCGTTATTTGTGTAAGTTTAACAAATCTAACTTACGAATGGGGTAATCAAAATTTGTGGACAGTTATTCTCACAGGTTCATTAGGATATATAATGCCAAATCCAAAAATAAAAACATTAAATGAAAATAAAATTGATATAAAACCAACAAATTTATAAATATGAAAACATTCATCTTGTTGATAGTCATTATCATTTGTGTTCTAATAGTAGTTTACTTTAAACAAAACAAAATCATAAATAAGTGCGCTGGAGGAATTATAATTCCTGGAAATTCTACAGAATATATTGATTTTTTACCTAATATTATAAATGGCACAAGAAGAATTTTATATAACATTACCAAGTAATGTTAGAAACATTGGTGAAAATGAAAATACAATGTCAGATTTTACTACATTTTTAAAAGATACTCAAACTTTTAAAAAAGAAGAAAAATGGAAAGTTTCTATAGCTGAAATAAGTTATACAAAATCTTGGTATAATAGTTCACAAAATATGGAAGTCAAATTATGCAACGAAAAAGGTGTTATTATATCTGTTAATGAAATATTTAAAACTTTGAAACAAAATATGAATCAAATCAAAGAAATAAAATATAATACTACAATAGGTGAATTCGATGCAGTTGATGAACCTAAAATATTAATTCATAAAGGATACTATGAAAACCCTGAACTATTTATAAATGAAATAAATAAGCAAATGCATAATGCGTTGCATAATGTAGCTTTGACATATCCATATATAAAGTTTAATGAATACACTCAAAGAGTTGAAATTAAATCTGGTATATTGTATACATTAAGAAAAGATACGCAAAGAGAATATTTACAATATTTCCCTGTATTTGGCAAAGAAATAGAAGATATACTTGGATTAACATATAATGATGACAGTATGGGAGAGATATCTTTTCATAAGTACTTATGTAATCATGATAATATTTTTTTTAATTCTAATTATATACACTGTTTAGAAAACATTGTTACTAATGATGAATATCCTTACAAAAAGTATAAAGCACATAGATGTGTTCAGCTTAATGCTGGACTTCATTCGTTATTTGTGTATTGTGATATTGTTGACCATAATTTAGTTGGTGACGCGTCTGCGCAATTGTTACGAGTGGTAGAAATACCTCACAGTTATAAATTTGGTGAACAAATTAATATAATTTACAACAGTTTACATTTTGTACCGTTAGTAAATAACACTTTTAAAGAAATTAGAATTAACATTAAGGAAGATACAGGTAAAGATTTTCCTTTTGAATTTGGTAGAGTTATAATCAAACTTTGTTTTAAAAAATATGGATAATCCATACATTCTTTATTATACAAATCAAGCCGGTAGTGGTTTAAGTGGATTTGAAGGATATCAATATCAAAGAGGTCATGGATTTTTTGGAGATCTATGGAATAAAGCTATTAAGCCTTTAGGAAGATATTTAGGAAAGCACCTACTTGGTATAGGAGCTGATGTTGGTAGAGACGTAATTGAAGGTAAAAGCTTTGGAGAGTCAGCTAAAAAAAGATTCTTAGAAACTGGTGCTACTATATTAACCGATGGTGCTGAAAAAGCTAGATCATATGCACAGGCTGGTTCAGGTAGACGTAGACGCAGACGTAGACGACCAAAGAAAAAAATAGAAGTTAAAAAAGTTAAAACTAAAAGACGAAAAAACACTAGAAAAGTAAAAGGTAGGAAAAGAAAATCAGTTAAAAAACGACATTCAAAGAAGAAAGATCAACTTTTTAATTTTTAAATTATGGCTGCAATTCATAAATTATCCAGTGTAACAGCATTGAGTGAATTTGATATATTTGGAGTTCCTCCAACTCAAAATACTATAGAAAAAGATATTTTGACAGAACATAGACCAGCATCAGCAATTGATTCTAAAGCTTATATTGAATTTAATTTATCAACTGGAATTGACGAATATCTTAGACTAGATAAAACATATTTATATATTAAACTACAGATTAATATTGAAAAAGTTTTAAAAGCAACTGTTGTTGCTGCTGATTGGGAAAAAGTTTCACCAGTTAATAATTTATTTAATTCTTTATTTAAACAAGTAAATTTGATGATTGGAGATAGAATTGTAACATTATCTCATCAAACGTATCCTTATAAATCCGATTTAGAAATAAAATTAGGAAAAAATAAAGAAGCAAAAGATTCGTATTTATCATCAATTTTATGGATAGAAGATAATTTGGACGACTTAGAAGGAATTAACTTAAATAGAACTAGTTACATTAAACCATTAACAGGTGAACCTGATTTATCAAAAGGTCGAGAATTAGATTTAATTGGCAAGTTACATATTCCTATGTTTGAACAAGGCAAAGCATTACTAGGAGGGTGTAATATTTCGTTAAAATTAATCCCCAATTCCCCATCATTCTATATGATGTGTGACAGTAGTGTTAGAATATCTAATGTTGAATTTAAAGATGCTTCTTTATACATTCATCGGTCAAAAATTAACCCAGCCGTCGTCGAAGGTCATAAGATGGCATTATTAAAACCAGCAAATGTAAGATATCCAATTAGAGAAAGTTTTGTTGTTCCTATTACAATAAATAAAGGAACTATGGATACTATCATTGATAATGTACACAATGGCCAATTACCTAGAAGAGCATTCGTTACAATGGTTGATCATAGTGCATTTAATGGCTCTGAAATAAAAAATCCTTATAATTATAAAAACTACAATCTAAATTATCTGGCGTTCTATTTAAACGGTATACAGTATCCAGAAAAAGCTTTTACTCCTGATTTTGACAAAAATCTTTATGTACGGGAATATATAAGTTTATTTGAAGCAACCAATCAGGACAATATTGACAGTTGTATAACCTTAAAAAGACAAGACTTTCCAAAAGGAAACAATATATTTGCTGTTAATTTTAACCCAGATTTATCTTCAGGTTGCTGTGCAACAGGTTATGTTAATCCAATTAAACACGGTAATCTAAGATTACAACTAAGATTCAAAGAACCTTTAGCAAACGCTATAACGGTTTTAGTATATTTGGATTATGACGCATTACTTGAGATCGATTACGATAGAAACCCTATTTATACGTTCAATTAATGGATACTCTAACAATAAACAAACTATTAAAAACATTTAGTTGTTTTAAAGGAGTCTATAGTTCAGACAATATACCTAAGTTTGACAAATTACCTATAAACATTATTGTTAACACTGATCCATCTTATAAACCAGGAGAACATTGGGTAGCAATTTCAATAAACAAAGATGGTTATGGAGAATATTTTGACTCATTTGGATTACCTCCGCTAAAAGAAGATATATTTAACTATTTAGAAACTAAATGCAGACTTGGTTGGACATACAATAAAGTAACATTACAAAATATTAAATCTACTACATGTGGACATTATTGTGTTTTGTATATAATTTATCGTTGTCAAAATCTATCAACTCGCGCATACATTTCAAAATTTAGTAGAAACACTTTAGCAAACGATAAACTTATGAGAGAAATATTCAACAACTTTTCGTTAGCTAAGAAAGATTAACTAAAATGGATTCGGATAAAATTAGAAAAATCTGTGCAATTGTTGATATGCAAGGTTTTATGATTAGAAGTAATTTTTATCCTAGAGAACTTGCAATTGTTAATCATAAAATAAAGACCTCTTATGAAATTGAATGCAATATACAAAAACAAGAAAAAAAGAAATTTTGGAAATCATTACTTTATCAAACAAAAAATATTCATGGAATTACACTAAATAACAGTTTACCACAGTATTATTACCGAACAATAAAATATGACAATTTGGAGAAATTTCTAAAATCAACATACTTTTATTTAAAAACAGATGACAAACCATATTTAGGTGTAAAGAATCCTCAACTATTATATATTTTAGAGAATTTAGAAATTCCCTGTGTTGACCTATCTCCTGATGATTCATCTCAAGAAATATGTCCGCCGTTACATTTATTCGATAAATTAATAACATCAAATCAATATTGTTATTTACATGGATTTATAAATAAAGATAAAAGTTCAAAATTAATGAGATGTGCTTTAAGAAAAAGTTGTTTTATTTGGGATTATTTACAACAAAAAATTTTAGCTGAAAATTTATTGCATATGACTTTACTAGATGACAAATGTAAAACAACAAAAAAAGTTTCATTTGCGTCTGCTCATACTTTATTATAAATACAAAACATTACAAACAAATTGTCTTTATTTTAACTTTAGACTAACTAACAACCACACATAAACATTATTTGCAATGGATAAACAAATTTTTGAAACTATTTTCTCAGCAAATTTGTCAGAATCTGACAAATATGCTAAAAAAGTTTTGAGTTTAAAACGTAAGATAAGTGATCCTGAATTTCTTTTGGTCGACATTAGAGGTTCATATAAAAATCTACCAGCAAGACAAGGCATTTGTTTAACTGCTTTTGAATTTGATTGGCTAGCACGGTCATTGGCATTTTCAGGACAAATTAACGACACTGATAATCGTATACTTAAGAGTAAAAAATCGGCACGTGAGCTAATTATAAAACAATCTTCATCTACAAACAACTTTGTTATAATGCAAAACGTTAATGACCAAGGAAGACATATTACTTTACACAAACATGAAATAACTGTTTTGCTGGAAAAATATGGTTGTTTTTTTGATTTAATTGAAAAAATGGAATCTGGAGAAAACGATAATCATCTCTGCAACGATCACAAAGTTGGACATTGTGCACCCTTTGAAGTTTCGAAACAACCTAATTAATAATTATTTTTTTAATAATATTTAAACATTTTATTTTTAATTATAATTTTATAATCTATATATATTTTTTAATATTTTTTTTATTTTTAATTTTAATATGTAATCATTTTTTTATTTTAATCAATAAAATATTTTTTTGTAAAAAAAATCAGTTAGAGGATGTGTTATGTTATGTAATTTAGGTAATTAATACATTGTATTAATTGCGATTTTACAAAACATTTCTCATTGTTTAACTTCATCAGTTATCACATTTTCAGTAACTACCAATGAAATCTTCATAACTTTTACCACTCTAAAACCTTTAAAATTTTCCCTCCCCCTGAAAACTAAATCTCCCCTCCCAAAAAACAACTGTTTTATAACCTTGAACAGTTTTTCTAACTTCGAGTTTTACTAATACTAGCCAAACCTTAGGCTATGAATGCTGCTCAGTGAATGGCTATTGATCGTCTTCGTTCACTACTACTAATAATATATTGTTTAGGCCTGTAATTAGTAATATCAGTAATATTATAGACTATAAGTAACTTCTATCATAGTATTACATTGCATTATAAAATACAGTATTACTAAACCATTAATATTTAAACTATATATTTTATAAATTACAAAAGTTTAATTAATTTAAATAGATCTGTTAGCAATATTGAAATGTTATTGACATTATAAATTAACATTTATATTATTTATTAAAAAAGATTTAAGTTTAAGTATTTATTTTAAAAAACTCACAAAATAAATTATTAATTAATTAATTATTCAAAACAATAGTTTAGAAARTTTAGAAATATTATGATTTTATGATTGAGTATATATTTCCAAAAAAATTCCAAAACTATTTTTTAATTTGTATATATATTGACTAATAATTTATTAAAATTCAAATTAATAATATTGAGTTTTATTATAATTTATAATGATATACTGTAAACTTTTATAATACTACAGATTATAAATGATAAATAATTTATTTTAATTTCCATACAAAAACTGACTAAACAATTACAGATATTTTTAATTTTTATAATTTTAGATTTTAACGACAGAACAACTCTGAGATTTACAGTCATTTAATAGGTTAATAAATATACTTAACTATCGCAAGTCATGACTATTATACAGAAACCATCGCTGAAGGAACCGACCGACGATGAAAAAGAGGCTATCATTCAAATGAGAGATGCATTTCAATCAGAAGTTACCGAAAACCCAGATTTGTATTACAAGAAAGATGTGGAGCGGGTGCTRACCAACGACTGGGAAGTACATCGGTATCTGTTGGCAGCCGACGGCAACATMAGTGCTGGACTGACYCGATTGACTAATTCAATGAAATGGCGCAAACAGTGGTCGGTATGGGATATGTGCGAACAGGACTTTCCGCGAGAGTTCTATCAAATGCTACGCTTYGGTCGGGCGGACAACGGATCCGTTTTGGTGATAAGCAGAGCGCAGTTTTATATACCTATCGATGAATGGCGAGAGTTGTTCAAAAAGTTTTACATATTTGTCTTGGAATCGTTGGACAGACAAAACACTGGCGATGGCGTAACAATACTATTTGATTTGCGTGACTGCGGTATCTGTAATGTCGATCTCGATTTCATCTGGTTTTTGAAACCCATTCAAAGCAAATACTATCCAATGCTATTGAAACTACAGCTTAACTGTGACATACCGTGGGTACTGAACTCCATTTCCCAACTCATACTATCACTAATGCCCGAAAAGACGCGCAAAATCATGCTTTTTGTCAAACGAGAAGAACTACAACAGTATATTAGACCAGAGTATATACCGGTTTATTTAGGCGGCACTGGAAGTGATAATACATCGTGGAAACCGGACAACTGCTTGACCGCCGAGGAAATGGTCACTCAGAGACCCGAAATAACTGATAAAAGTTTGGCTAAACTCTTAAAACATATAAATCCTTTGATTAAATTATGCGATCCATAGTTTACATATTGAACAAYATTTTAAGCGCAYTGTTATTACTTTTATGTTTTTATATTTATTCAATAGTTTACAATTTTATTATATTTTAATGAAAACCAAATTAAGCATTACATATGTTTTSTATAAAWTTGAARTTACTTATTTATTAATTTTTAAATTTGTTTAATAGTTAGTCAATAACTGAAATCATGTAACATTACTGTAYAGTATAATCACAATGTTTTTATGTATAAATTGTTTAATAATAACAATATTTTTAAAAATCTGTTCATAAGTACATATATATATAAAATAGATATTAAGAAATAAAAATTTATTATACAATTCGAAAAATCAAATTATTCGATAACATTTAAAAATTGACTGAAAATTTTGCAATWAATTTCCAAACATTAGTTATGATGTTATGATARTATTTTGCTARCATTTAATAAATCTGTTATTTTAATAKTTCACAYATATTTTCAAAAAAATCTAATTTCTGATAAGTAATCATTTGTTTATTATAAAAGCTGATTATTAGAAAAATCATTTAAAACTATCAATACTTTAAAGATTAATYTTTATTAAAATRTGATTACGATWACTATAATTAAAAAYCATATCAYGTACTGTACTTACTATATTGATATATYAATATTTTAAATTAGAAATTAGTAAAAAAACTTTTAAATTTGTATTATTTAAAAAATCTAATACTATTGATAATAACAATGGGATCATCACCTGAAACCGTACTCTTGGAAAACTCTTCATTTCATAACCCAGTGCTTAATGTTAGCGATGCTAACAAAAAACAATYGGTAGGTTYTGTAATAAAATTATAAAAACAAAAAATATGTATAATTTTTATTTTATTTGTGCCAACAATAAGGTCAATGCTATAGTTAGTGAATATATATTATCAATAACTAAAGTTAAACGACTTAAACAAATGTTTGCTGAAGAAATGAAATTGGGATTACAGTCTAAACCTTTGCGTAAGTCATGCTTTTATATGATCAACACTTTTGTTACCACCGATTGGATCGACGGTACAGAATGTGGCGATTATCTGGCCATTGATATCGGTGGCAGTAAYTGTCGTGTTGTGCTCTGTCGGCTAAAACCCGATAGTGAACCGGAATTTCGGATTCAACACTACGGGCTAACTATAGCACAAAGACAGGGATCCAGAGCTGAAAAAGTAGGCATAATTATATAATTTTAKTGTCTAAATTGTTTTTGTATATAGTTTTTCGATCTATTGGCTCAATATATTGGCGACTTCATCGGCAAACAAACAGATTTAAGTGACAAACGTCTACCACTGGGCTTCACATTTAGCTTTGGTTTTGATCAGTTGGCTATTGATAAGTCTGTAATACTGCARTGGGGTATACAAACCAACTTTCCTGATGCTAATGGTAARTGCGCCGTACAGTTGCTAAGAGATGCTATTGCYCGACAATGTCTTAATGTGGATGTTGTGTCCATTTCCAATGACATCACTACTACACTCATGTATGGAATGTTTTTAAAAACTGATACATACGTCAGCTATATATTGGGCTCAGGGATGAATGCCGCTTATATAGAAAGAGTGGATTGCATGGAAAAGTTAGATCCGATTAAAGCGTTTGGAAGAAAGTTAGACGAAGTAATAGTTAACATTGAGGCCGGTTTTATGGGCGATGACGGCGCCATTGATTTTGTTAAAAGTCGTTGGGATTTAGCCATAGACGAGGAATCTATGATACCTCATAGTCTTGGGTTAGATTTTTTAATTTATTGTATAATAATTAAAATAATTAGATTATATAAAATTATAGATTTGAGAAACTAATCGGCGGTTTTTTCATCGGAGAGCTTGTCCGCCGTACTCTCGTAACTTTGGCTAAAAATAATGTGTTTATTGGCGGACACATTACCGACTGTCTCAGTGAAAAGTTTACAATTAAAGGTCCGGATGTGTCGGCTATTGAAACAGAAAACTTATCTAAAGATTCAGTAATTAAAATACTTCAGCGATTAGGCTATAATTCGTCAGAAATAACCACAGATGACATTGAAATTGTTAGATATGTTTCAGCTTTAATCAGTGTCCGTAACGCACAGTTAATCGCTTCGAGTATAATATCATTTTTATTACTTTAATAATAATTATATATTGAATTAAATAAATTGTTTTACAGCTATTGCAGCAATTGTTGAACGCATAGACAAACCACTGATAAGAGTAGCATTTGATGGTTCTCTCTATAAATATCACCCAAAACTTCATACATTGATCACCGATTTTATCGCTCAATTAGTTCCCATTAACAAAAGGGTTGAGTTATTTTTGGCCGATGATGGCAGTGGTAAAGGTGGAGCTCTGGTGGCAGCTATGGCGGCAAAAACTAAACAATTTGTTTAGTTAACCATTTAGTAAATATTAACAAAAATTAGCTCAATTTATAAATAAAATGATAGACTAATTTTCAAATTAAATAAACTTTATTACTATAATATTAATAATAAAATAATAATTATGTTAAATCTAGTAATGTTTTAAATAATTATAGTAATTATTATTGATTACATTTAAATGGTATAATTTATAAAATTTATATATAAGACTTTTCAATCAAATGTCTAAACGATAAATAAAAAAATAAATGAATTAAATGAAAACAAGTTTAGATAACATTAAACTCAATCTAAAAAATAAATAAACTGAAAAATTTTGTAAATTAATTAATAAAAATAAAATTTGAGACAATGAATGATAGACACAAATAGTGCAATCAATTTGATGAATAAGTTGTCTCTTTGGTTAACTGCTGATTGAATGCCATTTTTTGTTGAATTTGTTATTATCAACGGTGTAGTCGTAGTGACCGATGTATTGACCGATGCATTCATTACGACTTCAGTCGCAACGGAATCTGATTTTGATGGCAATGCCGTTGACTCAACAGATTGTGTCGAGACTTGAGCTGAAGGCAATAGATCATTGACATTACCACCATCAGGATTAGCTCTCATTTCTGTTTTTGGGACATTTGATTTAGAATCCGATGGATTTGTTAATGAATTTTCTTTAGGAGGCGGTATTTGTCCTTTGATTGGTATAATGCTATTATCGCAGGGCAACCATTGTTGACATATAGGATCATTGATGACTTTGATGGCCACCTCTTGGCATTGTTTGAGCAAAATGTTTTTCATGACGCACTTGGATCTAACCACTGGTTGATAGTTATCCCGAATTAATGACTGATAGTCTTCTGGTACTTCACAAAGGGCTGCACTCTGATCAGTAAAATCAAGTGATTATAAAAAATAATGTATGAAAACAATGAATTCAAAAGACAGTAATCCTTGACTAACCACTTTGTTGTCAATACACACGCTATCCATAGAYGAACAACAGTCGATCAAATTGGTGTCCTTTGAGCTAACTGTCCAGCTTTCAGTCGAACACTTTTTCAGTTTCTCTTTAATTTTGATGGTCTCGTCATTGCATTTTGGGTTCCACTCGCCATCGCACACAACTGTCCTTATTATCAAAGCATATAACAACCAAACTAGTGTTACAACCGATAACATCGACATTATCTTTGGCTGAACAGTAACTTTACAGATTTGRTAAATTTATTCAAAAAATAATCGTTAAAACATATCCTTTAAAATATATTGGAAAATAAATTTTTCATTTATAAGATCTCAATCTTATAGTTTTATGTCTCGCGTAAAGTCTATTAAATCTCAATAAATAATTTATTCAATAACTAGTTAGATCCATGTAATAAAATGTGTATCAATAGTTAACACGTGCAACAATACTCTCTCTCTCTCTCTCTCTCTCTCTCTCTCTCTCTCTCTCTCTCTCTCTCTCTCTCTTTACTAAAYAATGCWTTCACGCGCTATATAATATACAGTGTATTATAAAAAGTATATTTTATTAAATTATTTTTTATTTAATAAATTAAAATTATTAATAATCGCGCGACACATTAAAAGTAATTGTTTGAGTCACAGATATTTGACACAAACATTTCCAAATTATATAGTAGTATAGATATTTATATTTCTCTCTCTCTCTCTCTCTCTTAACTAAAAATTTTTAAAAATTCATTAAACAATGTTTTGCTCGCAATGCTATTATATTTGTAATACAGTAAATAAAYATACTGTAATATTTTTTTAAGTTATTACTAATAATAATAATTATTAATCGCTTTAAAAAGTATAATTATCAGATTCAGTGAATACTTTATTTTTAATAAATGTAGGAATAGGGKTGAGAATCAGTTATAATAATTGCTGTTTATTAAGCAAATTCTGTACATTATTTTATGTAATTTATATTAATTTTACAATATTTTTATTAGTTATAATAGTTTCTAACGTTTGATATTTTAATACTTTGTGATTAATTTAAGAATTACATGACAAAAAAATATTATAAAAAATATACTCTATACTGATAAACAATCATAAAAATTTAGTAAATTGAAACTGAATATAATGGTGTTATTTAAGTTGTTTATCAAATTGAATTCATATTATAATTATAGAAATATTAATGGCTGTTCTTTACTATAGCTGCCACTTGTTGTTCACGCGATTAATATTTAATACAATTTTAATGATAAATATACTAATGTCGCGTGAATTACAATTAATTTTTATTGTAAATAAATGTTAAATTAAAAAAATAAAATTTTCTACATAACAAATAAGTTATTAAATTAATTAACAACTTTAGGTTAGGTTAAGTTAACATTTTTGTAATACCATTATAATTAGCTTAAGGTTGAGAGGCGAACACCAGGTTATGTAATGGGACAAACACTAATACTTTTTAATAATTTATAATACCATAATACCAATACAGACATAACTTTCAATACAGACATATGATAGAAAACATTCTCTAATATAATGTATAATAAATTAATTGTAATTCACGCGACATTAGTATATTTATCGTTAAAATTGTATTAAATATTAATCGCGTGAACAACAAGTGGCAGCTATAGTAAAGAACCACCATATTAATAGCTATTCAACATATTTTGGTTGAGTCTTACTAACAAATCATTAATTAATATCTTAGTTTCTAACATTTATTCAACATTTAAATAACAACTATTACTATTCACCATATGTTGTTTAATTAATATTACATATCATATGTCACAATAATCATAATATGTACATTAATATACATGATTACACCTGCAAATTAAAATTTAATTAAATAAATATTAAAAAAAATAATTTTATTGATATTTTTAAAACTAAACCGTACACCATTGCATAACGTATACTAAATTGATATTACCAGTCGATATCATACACTTATTAAAGCATTGAATCTAACTATTATAGTTATTTATAATTATAATTTTAAACTTTATTAGTAATTTAGATATACATTACATATACATAATAATAAAAAATAATAATTATTGATAAAAAATATATTTCATTTTTAAAAACAATTTGATTTCGAAATTTAATAAATTGAAATTTATGAAATGGTATTATTTAAATTGTTTATTATAGATATTAATTTTAATGTCTATTCAACCGGATTTGGTATCATTTTGATTATTTTGCGATCAAATCCATTGAATTTTAATTATAATCTGAAATCKCTTTCTTTTTCTCATTTTTTCGATTATTCTTAACTTTCTGTTAGGAATTTATCGTCCATTGACTTCTATCATCAAATTTATGAAATTTATGAAATTTATCAGTTTTTTTAGTCACTTTTTTCTGATGGTTATCGTTGTCGTAGTCATCAAATTTAAACAATTTCTTTCAGTTATTTCCAATATTTTAATGATCTGTCAAATCCTTTGGATTTTATTTTATCTTTAAATTAAGTCTTTGTTTTCCTCATTAACACCTTTACAACAACTATTGTCAATATATTTATAAATAATTAAATATCCAAATCTTCTGCAAAAATATCTGAAATATCAATATAATGTCACAAATTATTTTAAATTGTCACTTAAGTTCAAAATTGTTTTATAGCATAAATTTTTGTAACACATTACATATTATTGTGTTAATATTTAAAAAATCAATACATATTTGACAAATAATATTTGTTAATCAATTCGTGAATTAAATTATTAGATATTAGATATACTCATTTAAAAATGATCTCTACGGTATTGTGTATTTTTAAAAATTGATCAATTATTATTTGAATTAAACAATAATTTTTATCTTAAATATATTTGTTATTTGGATTTTTGTTGTTGATAATAATTAAAGTATTTTTATAATAATTTATTTGTCAACAAAAAAATTAATTAAACAGTAGAACATATAAAACAATTTTGTATTTATCGGTTAAATATAGTTTAAATTTGTTTTTTGTTTTATTAAATTATTATAGATTTAGATTTATCCAATTTTGTATATGATTTACTACTGACCCTAAATCCTAACGACTCCATTGACTCAAGATTTTGGACGTTCAGGGGTTCCGTTTTTGGCATACCTGTGCTCTTCAATGCCTTTAAATTTTCTTTTCTTTCATAATATTCTTTTAATTTTCTTTTTTCTCTGTGTTTACGGCGTTCATCAAAACCTTTTGCATTAATTAAATTTTTAAATATAAAAGAATTCAATTAAACTTATATTAAATTATATAAATATTATTAATTGTTTTATAATACCAGTGCTCGTAGACTGTTGATCCTGAATCCCGTTTTCAATATATTCACCAGACTTTTCTAATTCAATTAATTTTGAATTTTCAATTGGTTTTGTTTTATCAGTTGAATTAAAATTTCCATTCATCTGATTGTTATTAGGTTTGTATTCATTTAACTTATTTTGTTTATTGCAACCTATTTTTATAAATGTAAAATAAAATAATAAATATTTTTTAAATAAATAACAAAAAAATAATATTTTTTTAAAGATTACCTAAATGATTGACATTTTTTGCTTTACTCTTTCTATTGTAGACCATAAAAGCCAATACTATAAGTAAGGCAATGATTATTATGACAATAAATACTAGAATCACAATAAGGGACAGTAGGCTTCCCGGTGATGACGTTTGGAAATTGCAATCAATTAATTTTTTCAAAATACACTTTAAAAGCAAATGAAATGATAAATGTTTTTTTTTAAATTATACATTAATTAAAAATATATCATTTATTACATTTTTGTAACAATTATAACAATATTTGAGTTGTTTGTGTGTGCGAAACACGCATACAATACCAATATTTGACTCTTCATATATTGCAATCAAATTGATATCATTTGACAATTGATTTATGAGAGACTGTTGTTTTTGTTTGCTATCTTTGTCGACATCGGAAGTCATGGTTAAACTATTATTTGAATATTCAATTTCGTATTGAAACACATTTCTTGTAATCAATCCAATTGTCTTATTGTATAATTGTCTGATAATATAGACTAATGGTTTGTCTAATTGTTTCGGTACTGTATAGGCTATGAATGAAACATTATTGTCAAAGTTGTCAAATATGGTCAGTTCAGGGATAGGTTGGTCTAACATTAGAGTTGTCATTGACTTCATAATACTACTACTATTATACTCAGATATAAATGCATTGGTGTTATTAAACTGCAAATGAGATTTTAAAAATAAATTGGATTTGAAACTTATTTATATAAAACTCAAATCTTGTACTGTATATATTATAACTGTATTATTCATAAAACATAAAATACTAACCTTCATAAATATGTAGTAAAATGTGTTATTATTTTGTTTAAAAGTATAGCCCATTTGAAAGTCATTATCAATAGTACCATATGATGGGTCATCCAGTGATAGTTTAGTGTCACTATAATCCAAAAGCCAATAATGTTTGTCCACAACTATGAGCCACATCTCAGATGAGTTAAGTGTATTGAGCCGTTGGACACCAAATACCGCATTTGTCTCAACTAACAGTTGATTACAAAAATTGATATCATTTATTGCCATCACTGGTAGGATATTCTGTAGTAAAACAATAACTACTGCTATGTTTTGATTGATCATAAAAGGCATTATTTTAACAAAAAAATCTATTAATTAAAACTTTAAGCTATTGTTTTAAAACCAAACATATGATGATAAAAATTATAACTAAAAAAACTTTTGATATTGAATTTCAGGTTTAATAGATTCACATTTATTCAGTAGAAAAAATACTATAAACAAAAATATTGAATTTATTGCATTTTTATAATTATAGATTGTAATTAAAGCTTATAGTAAATAATTATAAATTTTTTGAAATAATCACGTACTGTATTTTATTACTTGATTTATTAAAAAACATCCAATTGTTATAATAAATACATCAAAGTTACAAATAATGAAAAGTGTTTTTACTACTAATAACTTATTACAATTAATATGTCTAAAAAATATATCGATATATTTTTTAATTATCATAAAATTAACAGCATAGGAGTAATTATAACTTATAATTATAAATTATCTGACTATTAATTAAATATTAATACAAATAATTTATACTATAAATATTTTTAAATAATATTTTTTTTATTAATAACTATAAATTTTATAATTGTTGAAATACTGYACACTTTACATTWTAAATATTGGTGATATTCAATATTTCAATATTTAAAAAAAACTATAATGRTTATAAATAAAAATAATTAAATAATTAATTAAACAACATATGGTGAACAGTAATTGCTTTCATTTAAATGTTGCATAAATGTTAGATAATTGTCTTCCGATGTCTTTATTGCGTGTGTTATATCCAAATTCAATGCATTTTTGAATAGATCCCACACTCGTCTACCTTCAGGTGTATCGACAAAACGTTTAGCGATTGGCATTGGCTTACAAACATTGGCACAATTGTCTACATCAGGGAATAGGTAGTCGAAAAACGTAACCTCATTGGGATATAAAGCAAACTTTGGAAAGTATTTTTCAAATAATTTGTCCGGTAGTGATGTCTTGAGTCGTTTGATAGCTTCGGGAACCGTTGGTTTGACTCCTTTAATCAAATGATTGATGGGTCGGACAAAGTGGTCGTGAATATAACATAATTCGCCAAATCCTATCTGAAATGTCTCTTTTATTGAGGTATTGGTGAAATCGGTTAACATATCTGTTTCCAAATTAGTTAATACTGTCTTATTTAGATTAGAGTTATATTTGAGACCCAATCCATAATTTTCTGGCACAAGATTAAGATCTTCAGACAATTGCCAGCTCAGTACTACTAAATCTGCTCCCATCGCATGATATAAGTAAAAGATGGGATCGTTAGTAGCATACGGCATACTGAAGTCACCATTAAAGCCTCCGGCATACAGATGTCCTTTAAAGTGAGCGCTGTAGGCGACGTCAAGTCCTAATTGAGACCACATTTTAGAGTAATGTGGATTCATTTTATTATTAAATGCATTTATTTCTTTTGAAATACGGGTGCCATCATCTGATTGTGCGTAACTCATCAAAGATTTCAATCTCATCGAAACGGACTGTTTATCAAAACCACGTTCAATGACAGTACTGATCCATTCGGGTGACTCCCAAGCCTGCATGAACTTGTCATCTATCCATTGACGTCGTAAACAATGTGGTTCGGGATGTTTAACWATYTGTCCAGCAAACGGTCCGTCCGGTACACAGTAATCGTTTTGTGCATTACCTGCGCGACCAAAATAGTCCCAAATAATACTTAGGTGTGGTTCGGCATAATCGGTAAAGTARTTCCAATAGGGTAGAGTCACACTGGGATCCAAACGCATCATCTCTTTTTCCATTTCATTGATAAACCATCGATGCCAAGGCAAACCTTCACCATATTTGTGCACTTGTGGCCAACTTTTCAGATGAAATGCTGTCATGTAATCCATAAAACCGGTCGCATAAAGACGTTTAAACATTTCAATCAGTTTCTGGACTTCTACTTTTGACATACATTTAATGTCTTTACGTACGTGTAATCGTTTGCACGGTTGTCTTATTGGTCCCGTTTTAGCAAATCTTTTAATTAAATATTGTCTAACATTTTCGATCTCTTGTTCGGTAAACTCGGACTCATGAGTGCACTGTCGGTAAATCTGTTCRGAAAARTGTTCGCTATTAATATCTATGTTTTTATCTGATGTTTGTTGCGTTTGTGATAAACTAATTTGTATTTGTATTAATATAGTTAAAATAAAAACTATTTTAAAATACAATTCATTATTAAGTAATAAATTAGATCTAAATAAAATATTCAATTCAATAAAATATGGATTCAAAATTATTGTATTAAAAAACTATATATATATTATTTATATCAATATATTACAGTAATTAAAAAATATAGCATTTATTAAAGACAATTTCATTAAAAAGTAATTATTTTTAAAATCTGTGTAATTATTAATTAATATATAAATTGCGTTTCAATTGCTTAATACCGACAGGTTTTTCTTCAATAACTTTTGATAGGATTGAGATATTTTACTAAAAGTTATTGAAGAAAAACCTGTCTATCTTAAGCAATTGAAACGCAATGTAGTTGTTTTAATTATAATCATAAATACAAATTATAATTTACTAAAGTTTCTATTATTTAATAGATCCCACACTCATCTACCTTAAGCCGAATCGATAAAACGATTAGGAATTGGCATTGGTTTACAAACATTGGCACAATTGTCTACAATAGGGAACAGACAGTCGAAAAACGTTATCTCATTTGAATATAAAGCAAATTTTTGAAAGTATTTTTCAAATACTTTCTCTTGTAATAAACTCTTGAGTCTTTTGATAGCTTCGGGAACAGTTGGTTTGACTCCTTTAATCAAATCATTGATAGAGTCAACTGTTAGAGTCCCTGAACACCATATTGTTGAGTACTTTTATAAAAAGTATACAAAGTTCATAAAAATTTTAAAAATTAAAATTTCTTTAAATTAATACTTTAAATAAATTTTAAGACCCTTTTAGTACATATTATAGCATATTTTCTAAATATTTGAGTACTAAAATAAAAAAAACTGAGTTTCTCGGATCATATCAAACTGTATTACAAATGTTACATTTATTTATACATATATATAGTGCAGTAAATTAAAAAGTATTTAATTTGAAATAGTATTAATTAAAAATATATCGCTTTATTTTAGGCAAAAAAAAAGTTTGGTCACTATTTTGTTGATTTAGGTTTTATAGGTTTTGGTACATTTTGTTTGTATAGATGAACATATGGTTGGTTTCCCTGAAGCATATAATTACAGGACATATACATAAACTTATTGGTATTGTTGAATGTCTTGGCACAGCCAACATGTATACTAGTTTTCCACACAACTTGTGTAAAGTGATAGACGGGTTTGATTTCTCTACCTTTTCTCTGTTTAGTTGAATTATAGTCATAATCAACGATTTCATTATACCAGGCGTCCACTTGATAATTGCATTTCAATTTTCGCACCTCTTGTTCGGACCAAGTATTGGACTTACCGATAGACAACAGATTTTCACCGTAAGGATGCCATTTGGGATGTACTAAACGCCCGGTGCTCTTCAGCACATTCACTCTATACCACGCGTAGTCTATCAGCTGATTGTCAAATATAAAACATATAATTAATAATAAACTTAATTAAAGTTGTATTCAGATTACGTGTTGTGTGAGAGTCATGTTTGGTACGCCGTGTAGTGCACGCCATTTGTTATGAACGGCTACACAATCACGACTAAAATCAGTCATATTTGTCGGTGCCTTCGGATACGGATGACTACCCTTCGGTACACCACCTTTAGGCACGTCGTCGTCATTTGCGTTGATTGTTGTCAGCTCTCGGCTTATAAGTAATAATACAATCAACAAACATATCACATAATGTCTTATAATTTGCATTATATTTAATTAAAGTTAAATAAGTTAAATAAAACTAATAAAAAATTTTAAATGATAAAATGCAATAAATAAAACGTATTACAATATGGGAAATTTAATAAAATAAAACAAGTTTTGATACTGTACTGTGAAAATGCAAATTATATATTTTTGTGTAAGTAATAAACAATTAGTCATAATTTTTCTGAAGTTTATTTAATATTTATTTTATCAGTAATATTATCAATAGATATATACATTACTGTTATTGTGAATAACTTATTGAACTTATTGCTAAAACAATTAGTGACAAATACTACATTTATGTTTTGTCAAAAATTCAATATATGTTTATATAATATAAAATTGACTAAAAAATTAATTTTAATTTATCGAAAATATCTGTATAAGTTTAGTAAACTATTAAAATCATTTAACACACTAACAAAGATGTCTATTTAATTAATAAATTTTTAATTTATGCTAATTACCGTAATTTACTAGTAATAATATAGTATTACTTTTTACATTACTGTATAAAGGTTTATCAATTTTCATATTAATAGTGTACTTGTATAATAAATTTATTACTACAATATAAATAAATTGTAATATTTTGTTGGCTTTAAGCAAATTATACAGTATATGATATTTTTATGCTATAACTAATAAGACAAACATTAATCTTATGATTATAAGACCGGATTTTATTTCGCGCACAAATAAAAATTTAATTAAAAAGACATCACATAATAAGTATGATTTATAGAAAAAGATTTATAATTATTCCAATAAAAAAACTTCAAAAAAATAATTTAAAACAGCTTAATAAATTATTTTTGATATTAATTTTTAAATACAGTAGTTATTTACAATGTATTACAAACTATGATAAAAAATTAGACAATGTTTTAATGTTTTACATTTATATATACAAATGTACTAATACTTTGCTGAAGAAAAGTTATGATAAATAAAACAACAGTTAGATTACTAATAAATATAAACCTGTAATACAGTTAGATTTCATATACATTTAAAATTAAATTAAAAATAATATAGCGATTTATAGATTAATACAATTTTGGTACATTTTCTTTGTATAATCCGATAACATTACCGGGCGGGTCATACTGGCATATAACATACATAGTATGTGTTTTATCGCTGAATGATTTGGCACAACCTATAGTACCGGTGCGCTTCCAAACGACTTGAGTGAAATGGCCGGAAGTGCCTTTAGTGCCCGGCTTTTGTTTTCCTCTGTCGAAGTCATACAAGTCTATCTCGTCATACCAGAGCTTGACCGGCCAATTGCAGTCCAACGCAACCATCTGTTCCCGTGTGCCGGAAGATGACGACCGTTTGAATAGGTTTTCGCCGTACGGATTGCTGTCAATGTGGTTGAAGTCATTGGTTTTGGCCATATCTATGGCCCGACTCTGAGCGTACTCTACCAACTGTCATATTGTATAAAATTGTTATTTTTGTAAATATATTTTTTTACAATTTTATACTTTTTGTGAAACAGTCAGATACTGAGTTCGGTGTTTATATCGATAGTGATTGTGACTTACGGCACATTGACGGCTAAATTGATCCGGTGATACTGCCATTAAGTGATAAAAGTGTCTTAAATTTAATATTTAAAAAAAAAAATGATTTTCAACTTACTAATAAATATAACAACTATTGACACCAAAACTATAATAATAGCCATAACTATAACTATAAGAATTATATTGAAATGTGATTTGAAATCCATATTTACAGAAATTTAAAATTATTCAATATTTTACAGTAAATTATTTTATGTAAATATTTTTCTATTAATCTTAATAATTATGTAATCAGATTAATATATTTTTTTACAGTTAACATTTATTGTTTTGTCAATGTTGTAGTTTATATCTTAATTTAAAACTTATATTAAATTACGCGCGTAATTCATATTCTTATAGTTTGGAAAAACGTTTAATGAGTTTTATTTAGATATTTACAGTTTAATAAAGACTTTGAGCTCCGGGATGTCATATTGTTAAACAAATTATTGCATCTATTGTTGAGTTTAATTGGTTAAAGCGATCGACTTTTAAGTTAATACAATTTGTATTTACATTTCGACATATAATCATTATAGTGAATATATATACTACGAAATTATATATATATTATAATTTAGAAATAGTATAAAAAATAATTATTAATTTATAATACAGTAGTTTAATAAATATAAGTAAAGTTGCAATACTTTATATCTATACAGACTTTATTAATATAATTACTATAATACATGAAATACAAAATATATTGTAAATGATTCATATCGTTGACAATTATATCTTTTTATATGATTTATACTTATTACTGCTTATGTACTTAAAAATATGAAAATATTTCATAATTAAAACAAACATTAAAAATATTAATTACAAGAACTAAATAAACTTTGTTTTTTTAAAAACTAACTTTTCGTTAAACTGATAATAATGTGATGTAAATATTATAGTTATATTTACAGTACTGTACATTATGTATGTTATAGACAAAAAATAAGATATTTAAACATAAAATATATTCAAGGATTTTTATTTACATTAAATTTATTATATGATATTTTGCTTAACCTTTTTAAAGTAAACCGACTTTTCGTTGAGAATATGTTTTTTTGTTTTCATTGCAAAGTCACACAAATATCTCAAAAATACATAATTTTTATTTTCAATGAATCCATTCATTCATTTTTCAAACTTATTTTTTCATATAATATTTATTCATTTTTCTAGTGATTAATCTTAATATCTTTCAAATTAATATATTAACAAAACTTCTAAAATTGTGTGTTTATATATTCATTTTTTTCATGCATAATATATATAAAAATTATGAAACTAAAAACGTATTGTACACTAATTATATTTATATTATTTAATTGTCATTCAATTTTGACAATAAGACTTCGTGGTGTAACTCTTGAAGTAATAAAATAATTAAATTTGTWTTTAATATTTGTATAAATGTTTAATTATTTAATTACATATAAATTTAATAATATTTCTAATCATCATTTCGTTAACAAACTATTAGGTTATACCCTATGTTTATGTCCGTAACAATGAGTTTCATGGATATTGTGTCGATGTTATGAATGAGATCTCAAAGATTGCTGGTTTCAACTATAGCTTATATGTGGTTCCCGATGGACATCACGGGTCAGTATCGCCGGTCGGTGCCATCAATGGCATAATCGGCGAGATTTTTAATAAGGCAAGTGTGCAGTAATTGATATTAATTTATTGATATTATGTTTTTAAAGTTATTATATATTGTCTACATTAGGCGGCAGACTTTGGTTTGGCTGACCTGACAACCAGTGATAACCGTAAACGATATGTTGACTTCAGTCGACCCATAATGAACTTAAGTGTGTCGGCATTGATCCACACGACAAATGCTGAACGAGTGGACCGTTTTCGTGATTTGTCAAAACAAACCCGAATAATGTACGGCACGGTTAGGTCGGGCCGTTTGCGTGACAAGTTTGCTGACGCTCGGGACAGTTACTTCAAAAAGATGTACGACGTTATGAAAGTTCACAATACGTTTGTGGCCAACGCTAGCGCTGGTATCCGATTGGCCAAAATCGACACATTCGCCTACATATCGGAGTCGGCAAACAACGAGTTTATTGCGGCCAATGATTGCGATTTAGTTAGCATTAAAAGCTATAGCGACTACTTTAAGCTCAATTACGCCATAGCACTGCCYAAAGGATCGCCTTATTTATCAAAAATCAATTATGCGATACAAGTGCTCGAAACGGAAGGACTGTTCAACAAATTAAAAGCTAAATACTGGAGAACTCAATGCAATTTGTCTACCGGTAGTTACTATCTGTCGGTACAGACAAATGTCTTACTATTTATTATGATATTATTGTCTCTAATATATTCAAAACATTGAATTCAATTTAATTTATTGTTTTTTTTTTGATAAGTTTAACGTTTTGTTTTATTTTTCTAATATATGGATAATTGTACTTAAATTTGAGAACAATTTTTTGAAAATTACATATCATTTATAAAAAAAATTGAGACTAAAATAGTGTGAAATAATTATATTTACGGTGAAAAATCAGTTAAGATTGTTATGTTAAATATAAAATAATTTTAATTAAAAATAAAAAGCAATCAAATATACTAATTAAATAAAAATTAGTGTCTATTTTCAAAAATAATTATTGAAACAAATTATTTGTTTTAAATTTATGAATAATAAAAAGTTAATGACTTATAAGTATTATACTAATGATTAAAACAAATACTTTTAAGAAATAATGAAATTTTTTGGTTAAGTTTTTTGTCTTAATTCTTGAATCGTATGTTTCATTAGTTTAATAATCTCTTCTTTGTTATCAATTATCTGCTTTTCCTTTGATAACAATTCATTTCTTTGTAATTCAATTGTTGACTCGTTTTCAAAGATTTTCTTATCTTTTGATAATAATTGTTGATTTTGTATCAAAATCTTTGATTCCTTTTCTTTCAATTCGTCAAACAATTCATCTAAAGATGTCTTTAATAGTCGAATCTCTTTGTCAGCCGATTCTAATCTATCATTCAATTGTGTCAATTGTGAGGACAGTTGTATTTTATCAAATAATGTTTTATTTATCCTAATTCTGTCTTTATTATGRATAATGTTATGAACTAAACTTAAACTATAAGTRCAAATATTAGGRAYWATATAATCATATYTTTTCGTATGAATTAACAAATTTTCGCAAATTTTAATAATATAACTTTCGTAASCACTAAGAAAAATAGCATTTGWTAAGAAACTTAATAAACTATTCATTAAAGGCTTTATATTTAAGCCAAAAATCAAATCTGAAACAAAATTGAAAATTAAAAAAAATATGTACAATAAGTAAATATAAATACAGTTTTATACATTGAGAAGTTGATTGAGACAATTGAAGAGTCGTTGTATTTGATAGACTGACCGCACTTTGGTTTGCAGTGATCGWCACATTTGACAAATCTGTGCTTTTGGTTACTTCAATACTGACCGTCACATTAGACAACAAACCAATCAATGAAATAAAAATACAAATCATAAGATAGAAACACATTTTGACAATAATTAATAATATTTTAATRTTTTCACAAAATTATAATATTATTAATATTTCAGATATTATTATTATATGATTGATATAATTTAGAAAATATTCAAAATATTAATATGTTTCACAAAAATGTTTTAAATAAATTAAATTTAAAATCATTAAAAGTAATGATATATTGTATTTTAATTACTATTTATAAGTATTTTATTGAAAAATTAAAGTCAAGTTAACTGAACATAATGTTTAATTTAAACTAAATTTTACARAACTTAAAAATTCAAAAACATTGAACTAATAATCTAATAAACTTTTTGTATTGTATTATACCATTGTATTTGAATTGTGGTATATATTATAGTATTAAATCATAAATGTTTGTAATTAATATTAATAATTTAAAATTTGATTTAATATTAATATAATTATTAATAATTTCTCACATAATAATCATTATATCAAAAATATTTTAATTAAAAAAACACTGAATATCAATAATAATATTTTCATTATTTATTTTTGATCAATACTTACTCATCATTTTGAATGTTAGTTTTRATTAATTTATTAAACGTGTTGTTCACAGAATATTCATTAAAATTGTTGTAAWGTTTAGTTAAAGTTTGATTGGTTTGAATCAAATTTAAAGTATAATCTATTTCTTTATCTATAATATGTTTAAATTATTAAATTAAAATATCTTTTTTAATTATTATGATATATAATAACATACCAAAAGGTTTTGTATAAATATTTGTAAAAATAAAGGMATTGATGAAAATTATAATATTTAATTTAAWCATAATTTTAAGTAGTAAAAGATAATTAAAAAAAATATTCACTTTATTAAAATTAAATTTCAATAACGTTGTAATATAATTGTTAATTAATATTTTAAGTATTAATTTAATTATATARAGTAAAAGTTAATATCATAACAATCAAATTATAAATATAATTTAATTAATATTTTCATTTTCGTAATTATAATTATTATTTTTTTAAATGAATCACTTTTATACTTAGTATTAGCACTTATGTTCATTTAGTCACTGATATGTTAACTCTCTATTTAGTTATTGATGTTTTACATTAATTTTTCAATAAGATTATTGTAACTAATAGTAGTGCAAATAAACTAGCATAAATTTATTAGTATATTATATTTACAGGTATGTTATTATAAATAAATAAAACTATATAATTATAATTTATAAATATAACTAAAGTGCAATTTGTTTAGTATACAGTATAATCTCTCTYTCTCTCTCTCTCTCTCTCTCTCTCTCTCTCTCTCTCTCTCTCTCTCTCTCTCTCTCTCTCTCTSTCTGTCATTATATTTAAGGATAAATTAAATCCGATTTATTCTTTAAAAAAATACAGATCACATATCCGGTTGATTAGAAAAATTATAAATTACAATACATGTGATGAAATGAAAATTCCCGCATGAAAATCATAAAAATATGAAAAATTAACATTTTCATATGGTAAAATCTCGCATTTTTATCAGCCCTGGTAAATTAAATAAGGGTGTGGGAAAAATAAAAAATGGTGAATATAATGACCGATATTTAACAGTAATCTATTTAAAACRGTATATTTAAAACWATTACCGGTAATTAATTAGTTATAACTGCGTTTATAGTGAATMACWTATTTGTATATATTTACAGTATTTTTATTTTATAAAAATCTGTAAATAGATAACATATTYAAAAGGTTTGGAACGATTAAAAACGTCTAAATACAAGGGGTGGTAAAACTTGAAAATGTATAAAACAGGGGRKAAATTAAAATTTAAAGTCACAAATATTTTTTAATATGRCTAAAAATTTCATTATTAATCATGACTTACATATCWCATATGGGGAATTAATCGACAATTAACGGTAAACTTAMTATTTTTACATTAATTATATAAAAGAGTGGACAGATGTAGAGTTTTGAYTAATAAATTGTTAACTTTGTTTTGRGTTATTAATTGTTTCATAATTATTGATATATATTTTGCAAAAAAATCTGAAAATGATATATTTATATAATATATTATAATAAATCATTTTTCACTACTCAATAATACTGTATTACTGGTATATAAAGATCAATTTTTTTAAAAAATCTAACAATTGAAAGCAACCAATATACTTTTTAAAGTTACTTTTCATAAATATTTTAGTAATTTCAATTAAAATTTCAATAATTTATTTAGACAGTTTTAATATTAATATTAATAATTAAATATAATAATAATTAATTTTAGTTAAAAAACTATCTATCAWAAATGTTATTATAAATATTATAAMTTAATATTATTTGCTAAATTAAAATATTTTAATATACAAAAAAATAAGTTTAATAATAGCTTGTATTTTTATATAACTGTATTACTATAATATTTTACTTAAAAGTCCAATTTTAAAATATTTATTTTCTAGATATTATATAGAAATTATACATTTTCATAAATGCATTATTAACCTTTGATATTGAATTTTTGAATTTTATAGTTTATTTTTAGTATCTACAGTACAATTGAATATAAATACTGTCATAAGTTTATGAATTTTGCAATCAATGGTTTGCAGAGACTGATWACTACACTATATAAAACACGTGGAATCTCATCAACAATAGGACAYATAAATTAAAGTTTTAACAATAGGAACTCTCATAATTAATTTATATGAATTTGATGGGAAACTATAGTTTTTAAGAGAGAGAGAGAGAGAGAGAGAGAGAGAGAGAGCACATGGGACATAGGGAGGACTGATATACAATAGGGATATCTAAATTGCTTTCACATAGCATTYATATTTAATAGAGTATCATATATTGCTAATACATTTCCTACCATTTACACTGTCTACTTTATCTATACTATAATATATGAACAAATATGTAATAATATATAACTTTTATACACAAAATTAAATTCATTTAAAGTTAAAAAAAATGTTTTATAATAATAATATATAGAATCGATATATATATATATGAATATTAAAGATTAAAATGAGTTGATACGTCTGTTTATACATATTTACAAATTTACATAAAATTCTAAAAATGACTAAAATTTAAATTAATATTATTTAAAAATTGGAAACACTTTAATAAGTTATTATTAATAACAAATTTTTTAATTTCTTATAATAATATAAATTTASACTATAATAATGTATATGTTGCAAATTAATATAAATTTTTTAAAAAACTGATAATAAATTTCAAGGATATATTTTACTGATCTATTAAACTATGGGAATGTTGTATTCAATTTTGATCGCCATTTCTATCAATTATATAAATAATATTTACCACAAAATATCTCTATCTTTATGTTTAAAGTCTTGTATACAACTAATGTCAGTCATCATAACTCATGTCACAGTTAAGTCTAACCGTCCACTAAAATCCGGTATTTCTATTGTTGTCAATATGTTTTGCTAAAAGCTATTAATTTTTTTGCCTAAACTACTGTACAGTAATAGTACAGACATTATTTTGTGGTAAGTATTCAATTATTTGTACATTGGATTCAAAACGCTATTTATTTATATATTTTATTAATCATTTCGTATTCAATACAAAGAGAAGTTATTATTATTATTACAGTACTTACGAAAAAAAGTGATTTTTCAGTTTCTATTACTATTTCACTAAATATATCACATTTTTATATAAAATATTTTACTTATATCTTAATAATTTTTTTCAAAACACATATCAATAATAAATGGTAATTATGTGTTCATTCAAGTGTCAAAAATTAGTGTTATAAATAATGTTTAAATATTGTTGTTTAGTAAATCCTAACACATGTGATCTATGGGTGAGGACAGTTATATGAGGGATAGACAGCTAAACACGGAAAACGTGTGATACTGAGTGGAAAAAGCATATTTCAAGTGGTTATGTAATTATTAGGCACACGTATAAATGATTACCACTTCTCTATCTTACTGTCATCTATAATGAAATATATATCATATTATGGTTTGGGGAGAGAGAGAGACAACCCTACTTAGTATTACTACAAATGTATTTTCACTGACAAATACAGTGCCAATGACTAACAGTGAATACACCGAAAATAAATGTTATATAATAAGAGAGTGGAACCCATAGCCAGTGGGAACAGAGCAGGCGTTATATGGCATCAGATTTTTTCTCTCTTTCCTCTCTATTCTTGTCAATACCCAAACTATTATATACTTCGCTGAAAAGGACACATCATTTTATGTTATTTCGCTAACACACACACACATACATACACTCACTCACTCAATACAAGCAAAGGGAGAAACACAATCTCCCATTCCCTGCACTTCATTCAACTTATCAAAACAGCCTCCCTATGTAATAAATCGCACAATCTCTCTCTCTCTYTCTCTTTACCTCCCGTTCCCATTTGTTTCTATCCCCAGTACTCTTAGTTAGTCTCAGCCACTGTCACACAACCACTGCTGCAATACTCTACTACTGTTCATCAACTCTATTGTTGACTCTCCTCTCGCTCTCTAACTCACTCTTTATCTCTTTCTATCCATCTCTCTCTCTCTCTCTCTCTCTCTCTCTCTCTCTCTCTCTCTCTCTCTCTCTCTCTTCTTTCTGTTTCGGTTAACTATACCCTCTACTCATTGAAAAACATATACTCACCCAAAAAGCTAACGGAATATACAGTATAACAGTTGTGAGAATCAGTTGTATTTTGCATACAATACCTAATATCTCACATAAAATAGATCCCAAAATTTTTCTCATACAAGAAATCCATATTTTTATCTCATTTGTTATTTTTTTATTGTATCTACAATTAAGCTATTGGTAAACATTAATTATTTTAAATTGTTAATACATCGATCAACTCATTACTACATAAGCAAAAATGTATGCCAATAATTGTATTATCAGTACTGCTATAATATTGACCACAATTGTAATGTGTGTCCAAACGTTAGACAACGATGGAAAACCTTTAAGAGGTGTGACTATTGTGGTATGTATTTCATTGTTAATTAACTGATTCAATATAATTAATCTTTTATTATTTATTTGGTGTAATCTAACATAACTAATATATATATATATATACAGTATATACTACTACCTGTGTACAGTATGCTATATAATGCAGTATTGTTTACAATTTCAAGCTCTGTTAGCTTATATGCTTTACTAACATAATACTGTATATCAAATGTTAACATGATCAGTTAAATAAATCATATATTGTTACTAAACAAATATTATATAATAATACTATTTTTTCTATGATAATATATTACTATATTATACATAAACTTTATTTGAATTATATCATATTGTATTATTATTATTATTATTATTATTAATATGTAAAAATTCTAAATATAATAATAGATATTTTTTAAAATTATTATTATTTAAGATAAAATTAAAATAAATCTCAAATTTCATATAAATGTTTAAAGAATATTATAGATAAAAAAAATATAATTTTGAGTCTAATAATGTACATTCTATGATAATTAATAATTTTTAACAAAATATAATTAGAAAAATAAAAAATATTACGAAATTCAATAAATAATATATATTTCTATTAAACAAAAAATTTTATAAATAGCATAAAATAAATATTTATATTTATTTATTTATTATAATCGATAAATGTTAGGATAAAAACAAATCAACTAACATAACCATTAAATATAGTTATAAAATAAATATAATATTTTCAAATAAATATGTTATTACTATACATATAGCAAATAATCAAAATAGTCTATTATCTTGAATGACATATTAAGCTTTCATTGTTATTATATTTTTATTTACATTTTTAACATAATATCAAATATATTAATTAATTTTACTTTAATTTGTAAAAAGCTTTATATTAAAAAATATAAGTTATTTATTATAAATAAAAGTTAGTTGAAAATATTTAATAAATATTAAAAAGTATAATTGAAATATTATTACACATATTATTAAAATATTGATATTTCTTAAATACAACATAAATCAATTATTAATTATTTATAAAATTAGATTTTTTATAGAACTAAATGCTTTATAAAAATGTATAAATAAATATCAAAAACATTTGAATAAAATTAATTACATTTTTTTGTTAGTAAAGTTTTTTTAAATTCTATATATTCTATAGTTTAGTATATTTTATAATACAATATTATAAATGTATAAAATATCGATTGAAACAAGTATTCTTTGCGTTTCAAAAATAATGAAATTTTACTTTGTTTTTGTGAGATCTATGTAATGATTAAAATTTTATTTTTTTTGTAATTCAACAGTTACATTATTGAATTTTAACTATGTTATTAAACATTTAAAATAAAGTTATTAATAAAGTCGTTACATAGCTTAAAGTCACATGACATCATTTTCACATATGCTCAAAAATACCTATATCATTGATTAAATAATGCAATAATGGAGGCCAAAAATCTTAGTAAGGCTTCTTATGAAAAACTAAATGTAAGCATTAATTTGACGAATAAAAAATGATGGAAAGAAGTAGAGGTTAATGTAAAAGACAGAAAATAGTCTGAAAAACTACCTAATTTTAATACTAAAATTTTGAAGGATTTAGTGAAGTTATATCCAGACTTTTGATGATAAAAGATGAGAAAGATATTGGGTATTGATTTATGAACTATTATAAGACATTTGGACTCAATTCGCTGAAGATATGTGCCATTAATTTAAGTACTAAATAATTTCACTTCTTAACTATAGGCCACTTAAGTGAAAATAAACCAAAATTTTTTATACAATTGAATTATAATAAATTTATAGGATTTATTAAAACCATTGATGAATCATTATATTCACCATATATTGCTTTGTCAGATTACTATTTATTTGAATAAATAAAAGACTTCTTTGATAGTGAAAAAATTAAAAATCTGGAAGGATTCAAAAAATCTTTTTCGGTTCAAAATCAGATGAAATGGTTTACCAAAAATAATCAAAATTTGACCAGTGATTAAAGAGATGTTATAGAATTAAATGACAATTTTACAATTTATTAAATTTCATTAACTTTTTCAATAAAATGAATTTAAACACTTTTATTTTACACGCAAAGAATACTTGTTTCCATTAATATATGGAATAGTATAGATTCATAAAAATAAAATACAAAAGTTTTATCAACATTAAATATACAGTTTATTTTGTTGAAATGTTATTTATATGAAATGTTTTAAAAATAAATATTTTCAAAAAAAACTTTATCTAATTAAAACTAAATTATTTTACATTTTATCATTTTTATTAAATAAAAAAATAAAAGTATTTTAAGTAATCTTTCAAAACATAAAAAAGAAACAAAATATCWATAAAATRARAAAATTTTGGTGTTATTTACTTAWTTTTTTTTAAATCCTTGACTTAATATTGTGTAAAATAAAACTAAGTAAAATTTATTTAAATAAATCTCTATTATTGCTTATTCTTATAATCTTTATTTGATTAAAATATTTTATATACTTTTTACGTAATTAAAAATATATATATTTCTTYTCTAATATGTTTTGCATATTTGTATACAGTATAATAAAAATTATAATATTATTTGATTTGATAAGTAATATTGTAAAATTATATACTATACATACTTTAAGTAAATCTAATCAACAATAATGCTTCAAATCATATAAAAATTTAATGACTATTCTTATAACAAAATATATTTATTAAGTCATTTAAATGTATAAAATTCATAAATCAATTTTGAAGGCCTAACCTATTGATGAWTTACAAGTAGAGGCCCAGTATTTCCTTTATTTTGTGTATCAAAATTGTAAGAAACAATTTTTATAGTTAAACTTTTGAAACATATTAAATAATTAAAACAAAATTATATATTYATTTAAAGCAATATTGTATTTGATATGTAATATTTAATTAAAATATAATTAATTTTATTATTTTGTAAYTAATAACATAMCAAKAAATAATAATAATWAATATATMRATAAAACATTATGTAAATTATATTCAAATTATATATTAATTTGATTAGGGTCACTTTGTTGAATTGAATTAAATAGAATTAATAAAATATAATAMTAATAAAAAACTATTTTACAWTAAATAAGTAGACAAATATTGAATTATAATTCTTGTTACAAACTGTATATATATTTAAAAATTTGTAAATTATAAAATYWGTTTKTTAAGCAAAACTGATAAATAAATACAAAATAATATAATTGAAATAATTTGTARAAGTTTTAGTGAAAATATTAATTTTAGCTATAATAACTAATTTAATTACTGTTTTTATAATAATGATTTTATAATAATGATTTTATATAATTATACATTTGTTAATACAATTTTGGTTTAGGCGTCGTAATATTTTTAGCACTTTTTAACAAATCTAGAAATGTTCGCAATGTTCGCATGTAGTCATTTAAAAAAATAATAATGATTTTATATAATTATAAATTTGTTAATACAATTTTGGTTTATAGAGATTTGAACCAAATGTTTTACCCATAAATAGATGGGTAACTATTTGTTGGGTWCTAATGTAYTGAAAATTCATTAATTACTAAATATATTAAATATATMTCTGAATAATAGTTAATAAAATTATTGCTTATGTTATAATGTTTCTAAATTTAAATTTGTACTTTACATATACAGTTAGTAATACTCCTAACATTTTTAASATTACTCTAAACAAGTATTATTAACTAATAAAAATAAATAATGTTTATRCAGTCATATGAATGCCATTATTTTTAGCATTTTTTAAACTCAAATTTGTTACATCACTTCATCAATATTTTATCACTTTTGAAAACATATGGTTTGTTTGAGATTGCATTTTTGATTAGACAAATGTAATTATCTAAAAATCATTGGGTTTTACTATTTTTATTATTTTGACATTTTCTGTACAAATTATATCTACATTTATAGTTAATTATAATTTACATACACATACACATGCAAATACACATACACATACACATACACATACACATACACATACACATACACATACACATACACATACACATACACATACACATACACATACACATACACATACACATACACATACACATACACATACATACACATACACATACACATACACATACACATACACATACACATACACATACACATACACATACACATACACATACACATACACATACACATACACATACACATACACATACACATACACATACACATACACATACACATACACATACACATACACATACACATACACATACACATACACATACACATACACATACACATACACATACACATACACATACACATACACATACACATACACATACACATACACATACACATACACATACACATACACATACACATACACATACACATACACATACACATACACATACACATACACATACACATAATATATATATAAGTTACAAAATTTAATCTTTCATGCTGTGTACGGAAATATATTTCAATTTATACAAATAGTAATATTAATTAATAGACAAATTAGATTTAGCATGACTATTTTTTATACATCAATAAAGATTTATAGATATCTTTATGTATAGACATTCAAAAATAACAAATATAAAAATTTATATACAGWATAATCATTTACTTTATTTGAAATATTAATTATTTTGAATTCAAAATAKTTTTCAGAGTTTAAATTATTTAATAACTTAAAGAATCKGTTAGTTTAGTTGAAATAATTATTGTATAATCACTACACAAATAYATGTATCTCYATTATTTAAGTACAGGTTTATTATAATGACTATATATTTATTGATTATTGTATTATTTAGGGATTTATTGTATATCATCAGTCATAATAAATGTAATACATAAACATTAAATCACTTTTAATATAATAAATTAATGTATATCAGTATAAAACATTGACAAATATTGGACTATTTTAATACAAATATTATTTATGTCATATCATACAAGTTAATAATATATAGTACATTTAGATTATATTCAATGTTAAAGTTAAGGTATATAACATTGTTTGGGTAATATTTTAATAGTAGAAAAATATAGTATATAGGATCTACTAAAAGATCGGCAAAACTAATCCAAAACTAATTACAAAAAGCACGCAAATMACTGTTTTTATTGATAATTCAATGTACTACATAAAATACAGTATATTTGCTTACATATAATACAGTACATATATACAGTATATTTTTAAAAATTAAATTTAATAATAGATGCCGTCATTATTTATACTAATAATGTAATTATAAATAATTATYAAAATTAATTTTCCTTTTAAATGTAATTTATTTTATAGTAATAATAAATTAATTAGTAAATAGTATTMAATAAGTTGTATTACTGTAAGTWAATATATTTTATAGAAAATAAAATTATTATTTTTTTTATAATACAATAGAGTCCACCGTTTGTAATGAAAAGTCGGGACAACCAGTTTGAGGGCTTTACTATCGACTTATTGAAAGAAATTGCAAAGATTTTAAAGTTTGAATACACTCTCTATCCKTCACCCGACGATCGTTACGGCGCTACCGATAGTAAAGGCAAACCGTCCGGAATGATACAGGAGTTGTTTATGAGGGTTTGTACACATCWATTATATTAATAWTTTAATTAATAATTTAATTTCATATATTTTATTTTTAAAAAAATTTATATTTAAATATACAATTAAATTATAGAGAGCTGAGTTTGCAATCGCCGATCTAACCATTGGTGAGATCAGACAACGTTATATTGATTATAGCGAACCGTTTCTCGATTTGGATTTAAGTATTTTGATTAATAAGAAAAATATCGGTAATATTACATCGTTTGAGGATTTGGCTAATCAAACACGTATTAGATATGGCACTATAAGAGAGGGCGAGACATACCGKTCAATGAGTATGTCGAGCGACCCGACAATTATCCGCATCAATAACTATATATACAGTAATGCCTTCAATTTGGTTAACTCTAGAGAGGAAGGCGTCCAAAATACACTCAATACTGAATATGCATTCATTCAGGTATACAATGATAATTAAAATATTTTAAAATATWAATTATTTATTATAAATTAGATATATAAATAAAGTTTCCATAATTTATCAAATATTCTAATTATATAAATTTATGATTTTTATTTTTGTTTGTTTATTATAGGAATCGGTAGCTAATGAGTACGCGGCCGATCAAAATTGTGAGCTAACCATCATTCACGACAAGAAAAACTATTATTCTCGACAATACGCTATTGGACTGCAAAAAGGATCGCCATTTAAGCCAGAGTTTGATCGCGCCATCAAACAACTCAAAAGTGACGGAACGGTAGACAAACTAAAGAGACGGTATTGGAAGACAAAGTGTTTGTCGGGTGCCGTCACCGCCAAACTGGATATTATTACTACAATAAGTCTGATTGCGTCGGCACTCATATCATATATTTTATTTAATTGAAATATATTTATATTTATTTTTAATTTTCGTTTATTGAGTTTAATTCTCGATTATATTTTTATTGAAATGTTTTCTTAATTTTTCTATTTGTATTTTTGTTTAATATCATAGAAGCAAATTTACAAACTTATATAAATAATTTTATAAACTATAATTATGTTTACATAAACATTCAACTGATATTATAAAATATAAAATTTATGTCTAAACTTGTGAACTAATGAATATAATACTCTTTAATGTTTAATATCTTTTTTATTTTATTTCAAACATTTCTGTTTCAATTTTGAGTGATGTTTACAATTAATTTTTTCAGAATATTTAGTTATATTTTTAATTATTATAATTCTCACAAATATAGATAATATAAATATTTTTGTTTTAAATTTATGATATTTTTAAGTTTAATTGTTTTTAATAGTGTGTAACAAATTTATAAAACAACTTAATAACAACACTATATATAAATTAATAGATGACTGAAACTATATAAAAGTTGAGCATGCTAATTGAGTGAATCAATATAATATTGATAATGTTGGCAATTAAGTGACAGTTTAATGGTATATTGAAAAATTAATCTTAATTATAGCTGGTAAAATAGCCAATGCTATTAAATATTTTAATTATTTTTTTAATAACTTTACACAAATATTTATAACTTAAAATAATAAGTTATAATTGCTATTATTTACCATACATTGCCATACAAACCGTAAAATACCTTACAATTTATACAAAATATTTTTATTGTATTAAATTAATTATTTAATATAAATATATATAAATACCATTGTGTCACAAATGTATATTTATCATAATAATCTATTTAAAATAATATAAATATAATGAAGATGTACTGATGATAAAAAATTTAAAAWATATATATTTMTATATATTATATATTATACAATCAATAAAATTGCCAGATTTGCTATAAATTAAGACCAATTTTGTAGTTAATAACATTAAAAATAATATTAATAATWGAAATTTGAAAACATTATTGTAATATAAAAACATTTGAAAAATTTGTCAATAAAAATCTAGCATTATTATTCGCTCAACATAATTTGCAAATACAACATTCAATATATATAAACAATATTTTAGACAAATATCAATAAATATAAATTTATTAATGTATAACACATCGTAYTGTATATTCATTCAATTATTGTTAAACTGTTAGTTAAGACATAATATATTTTTACAAATAACAAAATACTATAAAAGATATGAGTTATGCTATGCCTAATAATATWTAATATCTAAATATAGAGAAATTTWTACAATAAAAAAATATTTATTAATTAATTCTCTATTTCCAAGACAAACAATATAAATATAAAATTAATAAATAATATAATGATAGAAATAAAAATATGAAGTTTATGATTGATGAACAAATTACATGCATAATTGTTATACAAATTGTATCTAATAATTGTGAGTATGATATACTGATAGTAATATATATATATATATATTAAATATAAAATTGTCAAATTTAATTAGATTGAATATGTACTGTATGTTTACTATGTGATTGTATCAGATATGATAAAATAAAAAACTATTCAAGTTTTTTATAATTTTTCTATTGATATTTATGGCAATATATAATTTATGTCTCTTAAATAATATGGATCTCCCGGTGCTCTATCAGCGTGTGGATAGTAATTGGAATCGACAATCGTTAAGAGAGCCCACTCATTGCACACACTATAACATTAAACCAAAAATAGATTTATTAATCAAAAACATGAGTATAATTAAGGTTCAAACAAACTATTATTTTCAAAAAGATCTAAATTTTTTATAAACTAATTCTTAGTGAATCTATTAAACATTTATTTGTATTTTGATTGTAAACTAATAAAACTTTGTAATCAACTCTTTCCGTATACCCGACACATTAGTAATCATATGATTGACTTCAATGTAAAATAAGTTGATATAACAGTATCATTCATAAGGACTAAACTAATGCATCAAATATAATAAAATATCATTGAATAACACATTTGCACTCAAACACTGTTCAAAATGTTTTGAACAATTTTTCAACCAATTGGATAAATATGTGTAATATTTAATTAATTACTTTATATTAATTGATTTATTTGATCAAAACAATTAATTAACTAAATATATARTATATTAATATAGCAGTTATTGTTATTAAGTATCAATAAAAACTACTAAATTATATTAAGTACAGTATATTTAAATATTACTTAATTTATACTAAARGTAAAAATAATAAATCAAGAAAAATGTGTTTTTGATGACAAATTTTGTAATAAATATGCTTAATAATAAAATTATATTTTATATAAATACCGAATAATTTTTTAAAAAGTATACAATAATTTTGTTTAATATATTGTTTAAAGAAATTTAAATTGTATTAAAACAATATTTTACTAAAAATGATTCAAATTCTTGTATTAAGTCTATTCATATGTTTGGGTAATTATTTTTTATTTGATAAAATTATATACAAAATAATTTTAACATTAATTTAATATTTTTTATTTGATTGTCAGTCACAGCCAATCTGTCGGAAGACAAAGAGTTCATACAATGCGCTAAACAAAGAGTTAAAGAACTGACGAATTTGTCTGAAGATCAACTGTTTGCACGAACTCAACAAAATCTTGTCGATGCCTCAGAAATGGTAGCAAAACGAGCCTCAGCTGCCAAAGCACAGGGATTAGTTTGTTACGACATTTTTAACAATGATTACGGAAAGGGAGTTATGGCTATTATGGGACCAACTGGTGAACTAAAGGTGTTAAACACTACTCAAAACCAAAAGGTAAAATCGTCGGCAATTAAAGAGATCGCAACAATGACTGAGTATATAATGTGTGACGAGGCTTATCGGGCAAAACATATCAACGATGAGATTGAATGCAATTTGCTTGAAAAAGGCGGGTTAGCTCTGACCGAGTTCAGTGCCAGCCTTCCCATCATTGAATCTGTTATGGGTGTCGGTGGTTGTCTATTGAAAGGTGCTTCACCACCCATGGCATCGGTTATTACACAGGTATTATACTGTTCAGTATATATCATGTATTTAAAATAGACTAATTATTTTTTAAAATGTATTTTTTTGTAGATGAAGAATCTTTACGGAGAGTTATATTCTGCTGGCAAACAGTGTTCCCAAAGTCAGGATCTGCCGGATGACCAACACTGCCGTAATCTTAAGATGTTTACCCTTGAATTGCGTCGATTGGGAAAATTGGGTTCATTGGTGGGCGCATCTAAAATACCAACTCTTTTCTAAATATAAAACACTTATCAATAATACTGTATAATTAAATGTAGTTTAATTGTGTCTTCAAATAAATATTTTTAGCATATTTTTATTATATATTTTTAAAAATAAGATGTATTTTATTAATATATGATGTTTTAAAATAAATCATAATAATTAAGTAGAAATCATTATTATTATTTTTAGAAAACATTTTTAGATATTTAATATATTTTTAATAATTAATAATCTATAAATTATATAATCCAATAAATGCAACATTTTTATATTTAACAAATAATTATTAAGTAACTTTTTATACAGTATATCTAAATATCAATAAGTTAATTAGAAAAATATTTATACAATTATAGTTATTGTTAAATATAATTTATAAAATTATGATTAAATTGATGTATTTATTAGTTAACCATCCCTCGTAATAGCTAACAATTATCAGATTTAATAGTTTAACATTACATTAAACTGCACAATATTATAGTATTATATATTAATGTCTGTAATACAATAAAATCTACTTTAAGTGATTAAAAAGTTATTTTTATTATTATAATTGTTGTCAGAATAGTGTTTCATAAATTTTATTAATTGCTTTATTCAAAATCAATTCAAAATAAATTTTAGATAAATTAAAAAATTATTAAGTTTAAATGAAATTAAAATCAATTACAAATATTAAAATAAATTAAGGCTTAATATGTGGTGTGGGATGTGTTTTCTGTAGGGGTATCTCGCCTTTCATCATACGGTTGCCGTCGCCGACAAGTCTCAGATAGAAATCGGATGACACGCGCACACCRTCGGCGTCGAGGGTCAAAAAGTACTGATCCCTCGGAATGTCGTTATTGGTTTCGGCCGCCTTGGCTATGGCTGATCCCTCATCGTACTCGTCAAACATGGCTATGTAGACATTTTTTATGCCCAACTCACGTATATTGACAAACTGTTGCCACATGAAGTCTCCGTGCAGACGGGGGTCCTCATTTCGTGGGGGGCGCATCCAATTTGACCAGGCAAATCCAGGGTATAGTACCGGTTGATAATCTAATTTTTCAAATATATCAATTTCATAATTATTATAATAAATCACAAAACAATAATACTATTTATACTCTATATGTAGAAAATTTCTATTTTTAAATTATCAAATACTCTAAATTATAATTATATACCAATATTATGTTGGCTAAGAAATTCGTGGTCGTCCTTCAAAATTGGTTGATATGACTGTGCGTCCAGTGGTGTCTGCATACTACCGACAGCCCAGGGCTGTAACATATTGAGTTGAAGAAAGACTTCCCTATATTTTTGGTCATTGCGCCAATCGCGCGGTACACCACCGATCACATAATATCCCTGTTGTTTGAACGTATTAATCACCCGAATCATACCAGCGATGTCTTGGGGACGGTCGCCAAAACCGAGTCCCCAAATACAGAGTACAGGTTTACCATTTTGATGGGCGTAGGCCTTGGAGTCGAACAAACCCAAAGGTTTCAGATTGTTTTGCAAGTCTTCGGGTATTTCATCGGCAAACTTATCCCAACCGCTAATATCCCACATAATGTAAAACTTGCGATTATGGTTCTCAGCGCTGGTCATCACTTTTTTGGCGATACCGTTCAATTGCTTTCTAATTAATGTCACAATTATTTTTTTATATAATATTACTAATTATTGTAAAATACATTAAATATAATTTTTTTGTTCAGTTTATTTTATAAATGTTTTACCCATAAACAGGATCTCGTTTGACGCCTCCCGCAAACCTTTGAAGAGCCGCGCAATCGATGTTATTCTCTTTCATCCATCGATAATGTGTGTCTACTGTCTGGTCGTCCCACGAACTAAACAGTTTTGCCGGTTGTCCGTTGCCCAGTGCCTGATACCCGGTTTGATATGTATGGGTATACTCACTAACATCAGGCCATATCTCGAATTTTTGATGACCCGGATAGGGAKGATCACTGTTATCCACCCAATGAAACCATCGGTTCATTGGTGAACCGTCATTTTTTGCGGAAAACCAGCCCTGATAGCCAACAACAAGCTTTCCAACCACATCGCCAACTGGACTGTCTGCCGAAATAGCCGTCACACATAATACACCGATTAATAAAARTTTCATTTTTATTACAGTATTTTCTAATCAATTATTTTTCATTTGGTATAATTTTATTTTCTTTAATATAATTTTCTATAAGATGTCTATTTATATATAGTGTGTATGCAAACTAATTAATCCAAGTGCTTATGAACTTTTTGAAAAACAATTAATTAATTTTTAATAAGTAARTCATAAATTAGTTATTTGTTGTAATTAGTTGTAAGTAATAGTTGCTAAGGGGTCGTACTTAAAGGATTTTAAYAACATATAAGATTATTTAATAKATTTTATTTARACTCTAACACATGTTTAAAGAACAGACGTCCTTTAAGTTCTTTACTAACATTTTATTTTTTAATTTAAAACTCTACTTTTTTATATCAGTTTTTAATAATTAATAATTAATTGATAATGATAATAAAAAAAAATTATTATTGTATTTTTTATAAATTAAACAAATAYATTTGATAGTATAATTTATCATTTCTACAACATGTGAATTTAAAGTTTTTGTTTAACTGCATATTTCCATAAAAAATTACAAATTTAACCAAAAAAATMATAACTTGAAATAATCATATWAGATATATATATATATATATTGTCAATAATATTATTTATTWTCCAYAATCAACCAAGTTAATATTAAATAGGTTATTAGTCTAGCTGCTATAAGTACAAATATATAAGTTAACTTGGCAATTTATCAAAAATTGTARTAAACAATAGAGTCTAGTATTTTATTTTGGCTCATCTACTCAATAATGTTGGCGAGACTACTAATAGTGAATTTTTAACAAAATTTATTGATATATTATATAATTTTAAATCATAAGACACACTGACATAAGATATCTATTTRTAAAAAATARTAGTTATAATTAAACCCATCTTTTTATTTAAAGTCATAAATTTTTCAGACTATTAAATATAAATAATTTTATATATGAGATTTGTAAAAATATTACAATTTTTAGTTGAATTATTTATATAAAAATTTTAAATTATAGACACTAATAATAATAAATTGTATATTGCAATTAACATAAAATTGTTATTATATATACATTAATTATTTAGTTACTTAATTGGGCGTCACATGCAATAGTGTGCAAAAATACATTTATATAATTGAAGTATTTAAATGAATTTAAATTTTCATTTGAAACAATTTTTTTGTTTAATATATTTGATAATAAATCACAAAACATGTTATTCACATAATAATACAAATTCTATAAATAACATACAAATGTTGTGACAGAATCTGTGCAAAGGATTTGATGAGAGAAAGAAAAATAATCTGTTAATAGCTTTTGGAAGAAACAGTCATTTAGTGTTCAAACACCAGTACTTTAACACCAAATAACACTTATAATTGCAATCAATAGTAACCACAAAATGCCAAGAGTTTTAGGCTTCAATAACCGGCCGTCTGTTCCTCATATGATAACAGCGGAAACGTTTGACCAGCAATCGGTTCAACGGTCACTCAACTCGCGGTATAAGAAAGTGTTCGGCAAAAAGGGTGCGACCATACAGTTGGCCGTCAACTTTGATCTGTTGTGTCCCGAACATCAAAACAACTTCAACTGTCAAATCATGCGACTGTCCATAAATGGTATACTAATGGATGGTATGACCATTGACTACAATGGTCTGACCTGTTATGATGCATATGTACCACATAAGAGAAAAATTCGTGTACACGCATGAAATACAGTATTATTCARTTAATAACCATAATATGCTGTCTCTAATGATTTTGTGTGCAATTTAATAAACTGTGTAAAAATTATTGTTTAAAAAAATTGAAACAATTTGTGATAAATATTGTAATAATGTTTTATTAAACTTTAAAATGCAAAACAATGTGTTTGCTTTACTATAGTTTACAAAAACAAACAATAATTTAATTATTTATAAAATTTTGTTTATTGTTATTAAAGTTTAWTCAAAGTTGTATAATATGTAAACTATTTAGTGCTGAGATAAACATAGTTTGCTTTAATTTTTTTGATGTGATTTCTATGTAAATTATGCTATAAATAGGACATYCACTAAATATACTGTTTATTTGTTGAACAACATATTAAGGGCAAGTATTAAAATAACATTAAAGTCATATCAAACACAAGATCATTGAATAATAATATTGCTTTTTTTATTTTTTCAATGATATAATTAGGTTCAATCAAATTAAACTATGTTTATGAAAAAATCAATCATGTATTATTTATTTGTATATTAAATTATCAATAATTTTTGTTAATTTATGTATTGATAACAATATATAATTTTATATTTTTTTAGTAATTGTGTTTATATTTATTAGGCTATCAATCAATACTATGATATAAATACTTATTTTTTAAAATTATGATACAGTATTAATRTTATAAATTATAATATTTTGTAAATAAATTATAACTTAATTACAAAATGCTTCAATTTAGAATACAAAAAAATTAAAAAATAATTTATATTTACAAATTATTATTATTATTATTATATTGCTAAATTTGTGCAACTTAAATGAAATAAATAAATAAATAGTTATAAAATAAAATAATTATTAATTAAATTATATAAAAATATTTTATTATTATTATTATCGATAATAAACTTATTAACTGTAGTTCAGTATAATATGAAAAAATGATAACTAATCCAAATAAATGATTGGATTAACACTACTAACAATGACTACCGATTCATTGAAGATTCCGACGGCGCCGACGAGCGATGCCATCGTTGGGTTTCCAAACATAACAGTCCTTCTGTAGTACACACCTGTGATTATGACTGTCTCTAACGTATCCTTCGTTACAGAAGCAGCCGCGCAGACAAATGGTTGGACAGAATTGGCGTTTAGTTTCATCGAAACATTTTCGTGAACATTCATTACCGCATTGACTGAATGTCTCATTACCGCCGCAAACCTCAACTAATTATTAGACAATTATATAAATAATAGGTAAACAAATTGAATAATAATAATATGAGTTTTACCATAATTGGCAAACTTTTCGCACTGTCCAGTACTCGGATTTCGGGTAAAACCAGTATTACAAACACATGCGGGAACTGCCGGTTCATCCAGACATTTAGGACGTGGATTGGTTGCTGATCTGACACAGGGAGCACCCTGTTCATCCCAGTATTCATTGGATCCACATTTTTGCGCTTAATTTTTATGAAAACAAACTGTAGTCATGAGTTTWGCAAAATTAAAAATATTTGACAATATTTACGGCATTTATCAATGGGTACACACGTGCCATTGAGGGACATATCTCTTACAAAACCATAGTTACAAAAGCAGCCTCTTTTGCAGTGATAATTATTGTTACAATGCGGYGGTGTATTGCGATAGTTGGAACAGGTAGGCTCACAGTTAGTACCGCAATCACGRAAGTGCTCGTTTGATGCACACTCTATAATATATATTTATATATTAAATGGTCAGTTATCATGGCAAATATTTTTTTAATAAATATGATATGACAAACTTGGACATTTATCTTTGGGAATACACGACCACTTTTGATGTTCCTTCACGTAGCCGGGCCTACACTCACAGCCCCGATAACAGTAGTGGTGGTCACGACAGGGGAGTCGGTCGGGTTCCTCACAACTTGCCGGACATGTATTGCTACAGTTGTGCTCGATTTCGGTGAAGGTATTACAGTTTAGATCAGCAAACATTGGGCGCTCTGTACGAAATGGACGATTAGTATGAGGTATGGGTGGTCGTGGAAATCTAGTAGGTCTCAGATGTTTAGGAATRGGAGGTCTAGTGCGAGGTGGAGGCCTAATTTTCATAATATTCAATTGACTATCACTATTATATGTTAATCCTATATTAATTATTATGATAAATACCAAAGCTAAATGTAATTTCATTATCATTATATTATATTATACCCTATAGTATATTAAATAAATTTTAAATTGTAAAATATTAAATATTAATAAAAATGTGTTTGATAATTTTATTAAAATCATTTTCTCAATTAATTAAATGCTAAATGTTAAAATATATTTAATATTAAATAAAATAAAATATRTTTATATATAATTTATTGGTAAATAAATAAATTTTTGTAATTAAAAGTAATAATAATAGTTTGGTGTCAGATGTCATACCATCGATGATGACCTTGTGTTCAGTTGACGTATCGTTTGAATCACTTCCTACTATATCATCACTACTGTCCTCTATCTCCAGTTCATTATTACATTGAATAAATAGCACATTATTAGTCAATAAAATAATTGACAGTAAAAACAATAATAAATTAATTAAATTAAAATTTATTTGTTGTTGTTTTGACATAATTTCAGTTCACTTAATCGGATGACAATACTATTGTATTAAATTTAATACAGTATTTTGTATTATTGTTAATATTATATTAAGTACTGATATATATATATTAACTTTATACAATTTTTAAATATAATTTTTAACACTTATATTTGAAGCAAAAAACTTGTTTGATGCCAAAAAAAAATAGTTGCAAACTAACATAACACTAAATATATATGATTATGAAAACGATATTAATATTAACAGTAATTATTACTTTGATGTAAAAAGTTTTGCATATTTTAAACAGTTATTTAAAATTATATTTTATAATTTACTATTAAATAAAATGAATTATCAATGTACCATGAACAATTATTAAATAAACGATAAATATTTCGTAGTAATTTTATAATTTAATTGACATTGATATAAATTTAATGATAATATTGATTATATTTTTTTTTATAAACTTTGCAAACTATTTATAAGACACAAAATATTTTTGATAAATACTTTAGTTTCTTAATTTACAGTAAAGTATTACTTGAAATCCATGTTTAACGAGGAAATCATAAATAATTTTTTCACTGATTTTACTGATAATTATTAAGTTTGGATTTCAACAAAAAAAAGTACATTAACTAAAACTACTAATAATAYAATAATAATAAAAAAATAACTGTTTTCACTCATTTGAAAAGTTGCTATTTATTGAAATTATAMAAAAAATACTGTATTTTTTACGTAAAACTAGTTGTCGTCTCCCGTTGTGTGTAATAAAAGTCAGTTGTCAGACAAGTCARTGTTTTTTTTTGCAAAAAAAWTCATTGAATGTCTTATTAAATGTTTGAAGAGATTTGCATCACAACTAAAACATAACAGTTATATAGTATAGACATTGAATTTTTCAATTGAGATATTATTACTGTAGTTTCAAATGATATAACTCGTTAAACCAGTCCTAATAATAACTGTTTAAAACTTTCACAATTAATAATTTTTATTTATGAAAAAAGTAAACACTAGTTTATATACATATTATACATAATTTTRTAAATGTGTAGACTATGATTACATAATAATGCAACGAAAACTAATTTTAATAATTTTTGTTTGTTTGTCATTTCAAGGTTGAGTATAATTACATAATACAGTACTAAACAATAATACTGTATAGACTTAATTCATTTTTATCCATAAAATATATATAAATTGTTAATCAATAAACTRAATCTTATTTATGATTTTTTAAAAATAAAAAAATTTAAATGGATTTTATTTTACACTTGAGAATAAATATAATAAAATATTATAATTATCACATTAAATATGATTTAGAAATTTTTATAAAAATATTTATCTGATTTCTTTGAGTATAAAATATCTTTCCCTAAACTGTCGTTTTGGTAATTGTTTTTCATCTTTTTCGTTGTCTTCTTCGGTCTTAATTTCGTTTGTTTGCATTTTTCCTCCACCATTAGCACCGGYACTTCCGCCACCGCCACCGCCTTTATCGGTGTTGTTATCTTTATTATAGTTAACTGTATCTCTATTAGCCAACCAATCGTTTTTAATATCAAACAAACTTTCGTCRTCTGAAGACAAATATGTCTTATCGGATGTGTTGTCATCACTTGATTGTGAGCCATGTATTGCCACCAAACCTTTAGCTTTGGCGCAAATATGTCTTTCTTTATCGATTGTCAAAAATTCATCACAATCTGGACAGAAATCATAGTTTGGTAATCGAGGTGACTGTTCAGGTGCTTCGGGCATATCCATGGTATTGKGTGGGGGYAATGATTCTGTAAATAWATATTATACAAGTATTTATAGTCTGTTTWTAAAATTAAAATTTATTTGTTGTTTACCAATATTTTCAAATTTCCATTTGTTAGCATTTATGGACATTTCCTCATTGGGAAAGGTATTGTCAGGTAATGTTTGTTCTGACCGTTTGTTTAAGAGAGTCCGTCTTTCATCTCGACGTTGTTTATCCTTTTCATAAACATTTCTCAAATCTCTATATAAACCAATAAAGGGAACGACAAGCCATCCCCGACCCGATCGTTTGGGACCTCCTTTGACATTAATAGCCCACTCTGTCGATGTCTTCCAGTATTGAAAGCCGATGAGTGTAACGATATGAACAATGAATAGCGACAGCCATAGACTGGTAATTATGTCGAATTGAAATGATATGAATTCCTCAATACGATGGGCACAACCCMTAGAGTTGATTGAATGAACTCTAAGACCTTTGATATCATCGTTTAGACAAAAATCCAAATATTTGAATTTACAACAACTGAATGGCACAGTATTAATGGTTTTGGTTGTCATAATCTTTGCCCAATCCTTATAATCATGAGCTCCACAGCATTGATATGATAGCTGTAGTTCATCAAAGATATCTTTGTCGATCAAATCGGTAAAATAAGCGTCCATTTTAACCAACAATCCTTTGGCAAACTCGTAAAACATTGTATTACTAAAATACATGGTATAGATAAGCATTGCCGGTATTATAACCAACGATGAGAGCAGGTATGTATAGAGAAGACTATGAAAGTATGATTTTTTAACTAATTTCTTTAYCCTTTCATCGGATCTGTGAGAACAGGCATTCAATAATAATTTATCAAACATTGATTTAAACTGTATTTTCTAAGACATACCGAGAGATGTTTAGTACAATACAAAGACACGTTTGTATAAAACTGATAATCAGTACAACTAATATATTGATTATAGTGAATGTGCCAAATGATAGATTAGAAAATAAATGTGATTTTGTATTGAAATAAAAGAATACATATATATTGATAGATAAAAGTGTGGTCACAGATATACCCGACACTAGATTTCCKATCAATAAAATAAAGAGTAATATTTTACGGTAAAAGGCATTCAATTTGCAAATCAATATTTGACCCATTATTCAATTAAAATAATGATAATRTTTACTGAAGTTYTCAAAAGTGCATTAAATACTATATATTTTTAGTTAATATTTAGATAAAAAATGAATTATTTAAATTTTTAATTAAGTTTATGAAAAAATTGTTGAATTACGAGAAAAACAATTATTTATTTTTGTTGAAAAAGTTGTGTTTAATTACAACAATTAAAAACATTTAAGCTATAAATGGCAATAAATTCCTGTGTAGTTATGAATTCAAATATCATATATCAGTCATTAAAATTATTTACTTAATTAAATTCATGCTTTTAACAATATTTTTTTAATTAGTATTGAATTTGAATTTAAAATAAAATTAATTACATAATATTTCTTAATATTTTAGTTATCAAACAATAGATAAGTCTTTGAATTGCAAAAACATCATCCAATTGTCATAATATAAGACATGGCTGTCATTCAGGAGGTGAAAGAGTTGCCGAAAAACGAGACCGTATTGAGGAAATGGGTTTATTATGATCTGATAGTATGTATGGCCACTGCCATAGCTGTAATCATATGGTATAGCATACGATATAACAAAGCTCACGATGACGACAGCTATTCCACTCCGATGTCTATCCTTCATATTATCGGATATGTGGCCTACGCTGTGGTTACCGGTATCGCTATGTACGGCACTCACTCTCAAAACAAGAAGTTCTTGTGGTGGTTTGTCATCGGCTGTCTGGCCGTTATAGTCGGCGAAATCGTCTGCTTCTTCATCAATATTGTCATCAGTAGTGAGTGAAAGTGCACTAAAAAAGACAATTACCCAACAATTTTGGATATAATATTACATATAATTTATAACTTTATATAATTACTGTTTTATAGGAGAATCACATAAATATGGTATTATAGTGTACGTCCTGAAGGTATTGGTTCTGCTGGTTGTCATTGTGTCGGCTATTTTGGTCTATTTGTTGATACGATTTATCCAAAAGTCGGTTCCGTCTGACATCGAAAAAGCCGATAACATTAAACCATCGGCAGCCGCTACTGCGGCCAATCAACCACCGATATCTGCTAAGGCTGACAAACCACCCGCTGCTCCCACCGCCGCCACCAACAAACAAAAAGCTGGAAAGGCATAGACGTTATCGGCATAACTTTCTAATGTCTTACTAATGCTATTATTATTTCTATTATTTATTTTCYAATGACTATATATTATATTAATTTATCTAATTTATTGCTAAATTGTATTTATTTGYTATTGTGTTTTCATTTCTATTTAGAGATGGACAAATAGAAAGTTTCTAATAAATTTCCCTGAGAAAGTTTCTAGAAACTTTCTCAGGAATAAATTTCTATAGAAATTTAACTTTATTATTATACTATGGGATCCCCATATCTATAGATATTATACAAAATGGGATATATATATATATATATATATATATATATATATAAATATAATTATTTAATAATAATCAGTTTTGTAAAATTTTATTCATCATTCTAATATACAGTATATAGTTTAATATAATTAAATAATTAAATTTTTTACTTTAATTAATAATTAAAATACTAATACTTATATTTATATTTAATTATTACTTGTAAAAACAATGTAAAAACAAGTTAACAAATATCGAGAAAACAAAATTAACCATGGTGATCCCATAGATAGAAATTTCTTTTAGAAACTTTCTAGAAATTTCCCTATTATTTTATAAATTTCTCTTTTTTGCCAACACTATTTCTATTACAATAATCTGTAAAATTATGTGTTTTTCATTTTAGATGTTTGACTTATTAAACATTAAGTATATATTTTAATATCATATTACTTAACAATTAATAATTAACTTATTATCTTTTAAATAATTGTTGTCACTATATGTTAAAATCTATTTAATTAATAGTTTGTCTTATCAACTCATGAGTGTTACATTTAATTTTAATTATTAATTAAATTTTATACTACAAATTATTTATTTATTTAAGATTAATACTATTTATAAAGTTTTAAAATTTTATATAATTAGTTAATATTAATTAGCTATAGTTTTAACAATCCAATCAATATGTTTAGCAATCGGCACCCAAATGGCTCCCTTAACATCAGCCACACAAAGCTTGTCTCCTCCATATGAACCCAAATATATACCAATTAATACACCACGGGTTTGGTAATAGTTATCAGTAAACTGTACTAAACCAGCCCCGACATCACCCTATATTTGAATATTAAATATTACATTAAAATTAAACCATTAAAACATTATATATTTATATATATTTATAGCTAACTTCACAGCCGAAGGGTTGTAGAACTGATGGTTTTATACACAATAAGTTTTTGGACATATTATATATGGATTAATAATAAATTCATTGGTCTGTAGTGACTGAGCCAATTGAGTTGTATATGTTTTGTCACCGGTTTCCTTATTAACATGTTTTGTAGTGAAAATCTCACCCCAACCGGCCATTGTTGTCAGCTCTAGTTCCTCATTAAACACCGTATGATTGGATGGTAAACATATGGTATTTATCATAATTGGATAATTAAATCCTTTATAAGTATTGATCTCAATCTTGTCCGGCAATCTATAAAGTGCTATATCGTTGCCATCAAAATCAATAAATGGATTATACTTTGGGTGTCGCCATATGTGATGCAATTGCACCCGTAATCTCATGCCTTTCTCGCGGCTCTGACTGTCGCCTATAAACACATGTACTCTCGGAAATCGATTACTACCGTATTGACCAAAACTGTTTGAATTAATTGTCTAAATTATTATCGAAATCAATATTAAAATTAATGTTTTTGTATATATTTACGCAAAGTTACACCGGGCGGCTGTCATAACCCATTTTCTACTAATTAAAACACCGGTACAATAGGAGGCTTTTAACGTCAATTGACCATCATATTTAATGAGTACAGTCCAGGGAGACTCTCCCCGATCAACACTATTACCTTTGAATATTCTCGGATCAGTTAGATTCCAGTTTATATTTCCAAAGGCATCAACATATGGATAGGGCGATACCTTATTTTTGTAGCACTTTTGTTTGGGTATTATATCAATGCGATACATACCGTACTGATATCCGCAAAATATATTACTCACACCCGGATAGTAACCTATTTCCACAAATATACCAACGATTGTTGTTGTTGTCAATAATCTAATCAATACTAATCGATACAATAAATTCATTTTGAAAGTTCAATCTAAATGGTTAAAAAACTTTAATATTTCAAGTAAATCAATGCTAGTGTATAACCCCTTTGTCTGTACTTAATACACATACAATGTAGTATTAAATGAATATAACAGCCGTATAAATAATAATAATAATTTAGTTTCAAATAATATGAGTAAAATAATATAATTTAATACTACGGTATATGATTAAAATATTACCGTAAATCTCGAGATTATAAGCATTTTTAAATTAACTGACACTAACTTATTAGTAAATTAGTTACAGTTATAAAATTAACAAAAATATAACTTAATTAATAATTTATTATTATATATTTTACATATATTGAATATACAGTATTACATTGTATTACAATATTGTGTATTATACATTACCGGTACTATTTATACAGTAGATTACAAACTACATGATGTTATTATAATAGTTTCTGATAACTCAAATAACATTATTGATTATGTCATTAATTTATTTATATTTAATTAATTTATTTGGCAAGTTAAACAAAGTTAAATAAAATTAAATAATAAATGAGTTTAATTTGAAATTTAATTTTAAAAATAATTTATAGTTTTAATTGAATGTCGTTTTCACGCCAAAGTTGGCGACTATTGGTCAATACATTCGGACAAATGTGGTCTCAATGAATCGTCAAACAACGTGACCGTCGTATCAAATCGTATAATCGATGGACAGTCAACACGTTTGGGTGAATTTCCATGGATAGTGTCCGTACAGATTCGCAGACAAAGTGGCGATGAATTTATAGACTCCTATTGTGCCGGTGCTCTTATAAACACTAAATGGGTGCTCACAGTAGCTACTTGTCTACAAAATATAGAGTATAACATAACCAGTGCTACTATTGTATATTAATATAACATTCAAAGTACATTCAAATAATTTGTTTTATGTTTATAGTTTAACTATTGATGTCATACAAATGTTTATTGGATCAAATCATCGACAATTAGGCGACACGTATTACGCGCAAAACATCACAATCTATAATAATAAAAACAATACCAGAATGTTGGACAATGATATAGCAATTATCAAACTGTCCCATAAGTTTGCACCGTTAGTATTCAACGACAAAAATCGATACTATTTTAAAGTTAACACAATATGTTTGCCTAAAGCAAATATAACAAATGTTAACCGGGAACCGGCTATTTTTAGTGGTTGGGGTGCAATCGTTAAAGAGGGCACAAACATGACGGATAACTTAAAGAAAGCCGAGTATCTCATTGATAATAATTACAAACAGTGTAATAATAATAATATTTGTGTTAATGAAAATTGGTATATACCTTGTTTTGTAAGTACTATATATTTTGAGTGTTTAACAAATAAAATTTAGACATTTTTTCTCTAAATTAATTTTAAATCTATTGTAAAACTCTTATTAAACACAGGGAGACAGTGGTTCGCCGTTAATACAATATGACGGCGAAAGGGCAGTACTGATAGGGCTGTTCTCTCATTCGGTGCCGACAAACACCGGTAACTCTACAATTGATAATCAATGTCATCCCGGGTGGCAATACTTTACACGTGTATCATATTATGTCGATTGGATTATTGATACAATCAATACTATTGAATATCACGATAATGAGGAACTGTCTAATAAAAAGTTGACTCAACAGAGACCAAATGTTTTATTAGTTATTGTCATTTTCCTAATAATTGTCTCATTATCGCTGATAGCTGTGATACTTGCCATCAAATGTAAGTTACAAAACTATTTTAAAACTTGACATTATTTTTATGAAAACATTTTTGTTTTTTTCAAATAGTTAAAAGTGATTCAGAACGTGAATAATGTGAATAATTTTTTTTATTAATTTTACAGATAAATTATGTGATACCAATAGTTTTATAAAATATTTTTAGATTAATATAAGATTTAATGTTAATTACTTAAATAGTAAGAGATGATTTTAATATAAAAATTTTTGTTGTTTAAAAATAATATTTTGTTAATTTTTTAATCTATTAAAAATTTGATACATTTTTCTAAATAAACAATTTTTTATGATTTAAAAAAATATCTTTTAGGTTAATAAATGATTTACAAAAATACAAAATATTTTTTTGTCATTGAATTTATTATAAACATTAAAAGTTTTTGTATATATTTATAAAAAAATAGATAAAAACAAATATAATATTACCAGGGTTATCTATCTATATATTGGCGTAAAATAATTTTATAAATAATTTTTAAGTATAAATTATTCCAATTGTCAAGTTCAAAATTTTAGTACAAATATTTATATAATAATTAATTTCTAATTAAATACATTGTTTGTTTAAAAACCTATAATTAATAAATATTTATTTAATTTGAAAAATTGTACAAGTAATTATTTTATTTATACATATATTTTTATATTTGTAATGAAAAAATTTAATTTAATTTAATACAAGTACTTCATTACATTTGAAATCTCAAAATTTTTAGTATACCATAATCTTAAAATAAATGTTATCATAAATAAATATTTTGAAATGTTTTAAAAATATTGTTTCGTGACTAATATGGCCTCATATTGATTATTATAATATTAAATATAAATAAAACATTAACTTTTATTACATTAAATGTTATATTATTAAAACAAATCAATTAATAACTAAATTAAATTATAAATATTTATCAATATGTTTATAAGTAATAAAGTTTGCATAAATATAATTTACCAATATCATTTATCAATTGAAAAATAACAACAAAAAATAAATTATATTGATTTCTTATTTTAGAATTAATATAATATTTTTAAATCATTACCGGTTAAAATGTTATTCATATTGTATATGAGATTAATTTATGAATATATTAATGAAATAAAACATTTAAAATCAATTAATAATTAAATACTTATATAAACTAAAATAAAAAGACATAAAATATTATAAATGATTTCACGTTTTTCAAGTAAACTATTAAAAAAGTAAATAATAAACATTTAATACCGAGAAAAACCATTTTTTTCTTATCAGTCAAATTAAATCAATCGATAAAAATAATCGATGTCTGGATTTTTAATTAAATTTTCTGAATTTCAAACGTATTATAACTGCTTTTCAGAAATCCGTTCCTCTTTTGCAACGGCGCTGACTGAGTACTGTTGACTTTGTCGGCTATCAGATCCTCATCATTGCCAATATGGTTGTCCTGTATATCTCTGGACTCAAGTTTTCGGTAACCGTTTCGAAATTTTTTCGGTGATTTTGTTAATTCCGGTGCAGTTGTTATGATAGGTGACGGAGGTTTTGGAGAGGGGTTTTGGGCAGTGATTTCATTGGACACTGGAATGTAGTAGTCGTCGGTCTTGTTTCTCAAACTCAGATAACAGTTGATGCATAATATGGCGAAACCGATAAATAGTAACAAAAATATGAGACAATATTTAGAGAAGAGTAGACTTTCGTCCAAATGATAGGAATATAAATTGTTTGGACAATAGTTTTTCGACTCTGTTTTGATGGATGAGTCGCCAACATAACTGTCCACTTCTGGACTTTTATTATTATTATTATTACTTTCGGTGTCACGAAACCCAAGTTTGGCGCACATGCGGTCAATAATGCGGACAAACATTAGTCGAGCGTAGACTTGACTGTTATAAGTGGCGATACTATAGTTACGGTCAGTTTCGGTCAACTCAATCAACTCAGTTATATTGAACTCAACTCTGGCCTCTTTGTAGATATTGCTGTACACTTCGTAGTGACCAAACCTACGATGTACTGAACAGTTGTCCGGCGGTGTCGGCGCCACAAACTCTATGGTATATTTAGTACTCTTGCCGTTGACACAGTTGACATCAAACTGAAGTACATCGTGTTGGACATAATGTGTGACCATTGCCTGCTCAATGCCAACGTTAATGTGCCGAATCATAGTGGACGTACCATTTGGACACTCCCGATGGGCTGTCCATTTCCATGTCTTATCACTGTTTGAGCCGGTAATATCAAAATAGTCGGTATTACGTATACTCCTAATTAAGTGACCGCTATTGCCATTAATGGCCAGACAACAAACACCGCGATTGACACTAATTAAGTACATTAACAGACAAAACAGTTTTATATGAAACAAATTATTTAGTTTTGACATTTTGTTTGACACACTTTTAAAAGTCGGGGAAATTATTAATGATTTTATTAGTTCATTGAGTTGTTATTTAAAAAAAAGTTATGAAAAATATTTTACTGTTTTATGATGTGTTTCACACAATTTAGTTATAACTTATTACTGTACCTCTATTTTATCAATTAATTGTATAAGCAATTGTCATTTATACGTTTAATAAAAATATTTTTTAAAAATATTTATAAACAATAAAATATGCAGTTTTTGCATATTACAAATTGGTTAACAATGTTGCCAACAATTTAAATTAAATTATTAAATAAATGCAAGTTATTTTGTTTTTGCAAAACAAATACAAAAAAAAAATTAATATTTTTTATTATTAAGATACTTATGAATCATAATTTACTGTTTATAACTGTAAGCATTACTTTATTTCTCCTAAATATATTCAATATTGTTATTATATATTGTTTCTTATATTTTGAATTATTTAAACAAATAATATATATAATCAACATATGCTTGGAGACACTTCACCAGTTTTTATCAAATTTTTATAACACATTTTATATAAACAATGATTGACTTCACAAAAAATAAAGCTAACTGTTATGCATTGATTATAATACTGAATATACTGTATATGTATCATACATTTAATAATATCAATAAATACGATAAAAATAATTTTGTCTCTAAATTTTTATTTGATGTTTATATAGTTTGCCCAAAAACTTTTCCGTCGTTTTGATAAATAATATATAATTTATATTTGCAGTTAATTTCAGTATATTATATACAAACAGTCATCACATGATGTCATCAATAAATTTGTTGTTTAGACTAATTATTTTATAATGTTTTTTTTAATTAATAATTTATTATATTTTGTTATTGTTATTGTATGTTTGCTACTAATATTTAATATGCATGAAACTTGAATTGAAGTCCAATTGAGCCTATGTTATAATAAAAACTGTGACAATTAATAAAATATAACATATAAATAGACTGACCACCCAATTTATTAGTAAACCTGTATAATAGTATGAAATTATTATTTTCACCTGTATTTTCCTGTATATTAAATATTATATTCCTGTATGTTAACCTGTACTTAAATAACTATATATTCGTATATATTTATAATATAAATTAAGAAAAATTTAATTTAGATACTATAATTATATAAAAAGTTGAAATTATTTTATATTGAACATAAACAATTTTACAAATATTTATAAATTTTTTATATTTAAAAAAAATATTTGAAATATTTAAACTGTATATTAAAAATACAAGCAATTTTTTACTAACAAAACTTAATTCATAGTTATTTTATACTTTTATTAATCAATTAGTTTTACATATTTTAAAACTGTATATTTTATTATACAGGTTAGCCCTTTCCTGTCACCTGTATTAGACCCTTGATTCCTGTATAATACAGGCGGCACCTGTATGGGTGGTCAGTCTACATATAAATAATAATTAACACACTTATTTAATTATTTTTATACTTGTAAATTACTATATTATTATATTAATATTATACTGTATATATATATATATGATATTTGATAATACAAATTTTTGCGGCAATCCTTGTAAAATCAAATATTTTTATATAAAAATAATTAATTTTTTAATAAATAAATTAAACAAATACCAAATACATGTAATTTACGGATATTATATCAAGTATTTAAAAATTTGAAATATTTTTTGTAACATTAAAAAATTATCTAAACATTATAATATTTAAATTTAAATTGCACTATAGTTGCGTATTTTTACACCAATTGAATATAGAAGTCTAGCAATTGATAAAATTTTTAATTAAATATCTATAAAATTAAAAAATTAACATTTGATCAACAATTTAATTAGCTATAATTTATATTTGCTAATATAGTTTTTATATTTTGCCAGTTTTTATACGGTGTTTAGATTAACTATGTTTATAAATTGTGAAATGTTCAAGATAATAATAATTAGTAAATTAGTATATATCTAGAATAATCATATTTCTAATATAATGACAACAATTTGACGTCAATTGGTCGTAACCTTACTATAAATAAACTTGATTATTATTATTATTATATAAATAATCAATTAAATAATATAAAAAATTTATTTTTAAATAATAACAAAATAATATTTTCAGTATAATTAAAAAGTTACTAATGTTATTAAACTGCAAATATAAACTTTTATATTGATTTATAAAGCYTTTTAWTATTATTTTTAATAAACAGTGCATATTATACTCTAATATATTGTAATATTCACATGTCATACACATGATATAAATTTACATATATAAATGCCTGTAAATTATTATAGCTTTAAGTACTAATGTTATTTTTATTTAATAATGGTTAAAATATACATATTTAATAAAATTATAATTTTACTATAGGTATTTACTATAATATTACTTATAATACTCAACTTATAATATAATGTTCAAAAATGCAATATATATAACAATAATTTATAAAACATTTCACTTGACAAGCAATAATTTCCATTAATGACTAATTAAATAATAGTATTAATAAGCATAATATATTAATTACAATATATTATATTCAATAAAGATACTATTAATAATAATAATAATACAAATTTTAATAATTTATTCTAATTAGCAATTTTAAAAATCATTATAGTATTCAAAACTATATATTTTAGAAATCTAACAATTATATAATCATAATGATAGCATGTGATAATAATAAATTAAAATTTGTTAATAATTATAATTAACATTCAATAAATACCAAAATATAACTATTTATTATTATTACTATTATGCTAAACTTTTCTTAAATTGCCATTTTATAAAAGTTATAAAAAAGTAAAAGCTTTTAAAATTATATTGATATTTCAAAAATATACCAAGATAAAACWTTTGTACTATTGTTTTCACTGTTTGTGTATTGTGCGTTGTTTTATACTAAATATAATTATAAAATATTAAAGTTATAACTATACTTAATATAAACTACTTTAAGTCTCTTAAGTTTATAAAGTCTACATACAGTATAAAAATTACTTAAAATCTAAAATACATGATCAAACATAATCTAATGATTTTTTGTAATTTTCTTTAATATAATTAAATTTTTAGATAATAATAATTTACTTATCTAATGTTAACAATACTGTAAATAAAATTATTAACTAATATTTTTCTGAATTAAATATATAAAACTATTTTTAAATATATTTATAAATTATAGAATCTATAGATTTTGAAGTAAAGTCAACAAATTATTTTAGATTGTGCTAGTATAGATGTCACTATATTTTATATTAATTTTTGTAATATTTCTAAATACTACTGTATATTTAAATATMTATATAATTTATTTAATAAAATATTTTAATTTTATTACAAAAGAAATAGTTTGAAACTGTTTTATATGGAATATATGATTAAATATTTATTAATATTACTTAATTACTAATATGTATGATATAATTAAATTCTATATATTTTAGCTAAATTTAATATATAAGTTGTTCAATATCTAATTATTACTTACCGTAATTTAAATTGTTAATTTTATTCTAAAAATTAAATTAAGTGTGACATCAATTTTTATAACTTGTATTTTATATGTTAAGATTTTTTAATAAATATGATAATATTAAATTAGAAAAAATTAATACAGTTTGTATACAAATTATATAATAATCTAAAAATTAATAAGTAATTAACCTGTAAAAATTATATAAAATCATAAATAATCAAAATTTTGGTGTTTTTAAAATTGCTATATCAAATAATATAACACTAATTTATTTAAAATCAATTATGTAAAATATTATAAAATTTAATTAAATTGATCAACAAAAAGTAATTTATTTAATAAAAAGTAATTAAATTACATTAAATATATTTTTGAATATAAAAACTAATTTGTCATGTATTCAATAATACTCATTAATATATTTAATGCATTTTAAAAATATGTGTCACTTAATAAAAATCGATTTTAATTAGTTAATTTAATTAACCTCAAAAATAACATAAAATGATTTAAACTTTTCTTTTACAAAATTTATTTTTTAAACTAATAATTTAATTAATTAACATTATATAATAATTTATAATAATATACTTTTAATAGAAAATAATATTCTTATTTGTCATACAAAAAAAAGTTAGATAAATAGTTAATATAWAATGACTTTAATAATAGATATCTTATATATAATTTATTTTTAATAAAATAGATAAGAAATCATAAGAAAGTTTAATCATTTGGTGAAATTTTTATTTGTTTTTAATAATCTTATTAATAGCTCATTAAACGATTATTGCAGCAAAAATAAACATAATTTTTTAATGTTTGGTTATTACCCTAATTAAAAATACTGTATAACTTGTAATCAATATTATTTATATAATCTGTAATCAATATTCTAATTACTAATTATAATAGTTGAAAAATATAGTATTTATAAATAAACAATAAATATAATTGTTTTATTATTTACATTATTACTAACATTTTGAAATTGATATGCATTTAAACTTAACTATCAATATTAATGGACTCTGATGATAAAGTTTTTAATTAGATTTGCAAAACAATTGTCAAATTATACTTTACACTAAGTTTGCACTAACAACTAACTTAAACAAATATTGTTTTATTAATAATTACTAATGTAATTAAGATAATAAGTTAAAAATGTAAATTAAATATATAAATTTAAAAGTATTATCTTTAAAWATATATATATATATTTTAAATAAAGTACTAAACATAGTACACGATTTAAAATAATACTGTACATTGTAGATGTATATTAATTAACTTATAATTTAGTTTTATTTATATTTCCAGTATTGATTCAATAGTTATATTAAAAGTTGAAATTAAATTAATTTAATAAATATTATTAAAAATTTATAGTATGTACTAGAATTATTTAATTAAATGATAATTACTATTTTAAAARCTTAACATTGTATTTATTTTAAATAAAAAGTACAAAAATAATTCATTTGAACTATTTGTACTATTATAATATTTTATTGCATTAATTTTTTAATATAAAAAATATTAGAATAAAAATTTCATAAAATATAATGGAATTAGTAAAATATTAATAAATCATATACTTATATAAACTAATTAACATTATTATTATTAGTTTGTAAATTATAAAAATATAAAGAATTAAATTTGCATTTATCAAATAAATTTAAACATTTTCAAAAAATATATCAAATATAAACTAAGTCTGAAAATTTGAATTAATAATTTTCTGTGTAATTGCAAAAACAAATGAAATATATTTATTTATAAATTAAAATCAATTAAAGAGAAAATTAATTGCTGTTAAATATGCTCTAATGTTATGTATAATATTGAATGCCCTTTACTACTGGTGCACAAAGTAAAGGGAGAGACATACAGTTGGATAGCTTATGAATGTTAGCAAACTATATAAATTAAACATTGGGTGAGTGAGTGAGTGAGTGAGAGAAAGAAAGAAAGAAAGAAAGAAAGAGAGAGAGAGAGAGAGAGAGAGAGAGAGAGAGAGAGAGAGAGAGAGAGAAATAAAACTTTCAATTGCTATAGTATTTCGTCAGTGACTGACTCTCCTCTAACACACAGTAAGTCCTAACCACCAGAGCTAACGTTTCACAGTATAAACATAAACTTGGTTTAGTTGTGCTCCGACTCTAATAACTAACGGATGTACAGTATTTAGTCCATACCTGTGTAGTACCAGTACTTCAATATTACTAATAATAATTATTATTTTATTTATCGGCATTAAATTGCTTTCACATGAAAGATATATAAAACTTTTTAATATTGATAATATGATATATAATCTTTTTTTATTCGTATTTTAAATAAATATTAATATATTAATACAATAATATCAAGTGTTAAACATTCGTTAAAAAATAAAACCGTTTTCAATAACTGTTTAATAAATAATTTGTTGATTTATTAATTAATATTCATTCATGTTTTAAATACTATAAAATTATTAACTATTCAATAATTAAAGTTCAATATATACTATTTACGTATATTTATAATATTTTTGATCGTAATGCTCTAGGTGCATTTTATTAATTGTCAAGTATTAGTATAATATTTAGCAACATTGTCAAGGTAATTTGAAAACATAAAATAATATATATTCATAATTTCAATTGTGCTTAATAACAACTTATGATATAAATTGTTACATTGATTTACTAAATTAAAAGGACTTACTTAATACACAAAAGTGACATGGTACATTTTATTTGACTATAATAATTATTATTAGTATTAGTACTGTATTAACAAAACTTATAGATTGTGTAAAAATCATTTTTCGATAAACTGTTATCTGATTTCTCTGACAAACAAAAACACTTTGTTTTGCTGATAAACTTTTGCGACAAAACTGATGTCTATGTAATGATGCCGTGCGTTGCCAACGAAGCTTGCGATGAGCACCGGACGGTCAGCAACAACAATGACAGACCATCGGTCAGTCCCGTGACTTGTCTCCCGAAGACCACTGAAAAGCAGAAAAACATATATAAACCTAAATATCACGCCTTCTCTATTGAATCTCTGGTCGGAAACTTGGATAAGAATAAGGCCAACAATAGTGAGAACACATCCGATGGTGAGTCCCATGAAGACGACAAGTTGTCGCGAAAGTCGTCCACAGCATCGGAATCATTGACATTAATATCCACTTCTTCGGCAACACCATCGCGAACACCGACACCCAGTAATGAAAAGCAATCGGCGAATGGCCTCAAAATACTTAAAGACAACAAACACCACAATAATAATATTAATGACAAAAATTTCATGATTGACGACCAATATTTAAACTACAGTATTAACAGATTGTCGCCCTCATCGATAGCTGCCAACAAAAATGGTATTTTAAGATCATATATGACAACCAATCATCTCAATGAAAACAGACTCACTAGTCAGCAACAGATAGAAACTATTACTACTACTCCCGGTGCTCATCAATACAGTAGTCACAAAAAAACCGATAACAATAACGGAGCCGTCATTAATCATAACTCTATTGCCATCAATAATAATAATCACAGCAATAGTAAAACATATGATCACATATTGAATATGAGAGTCAATATGAATAACGGCCACAATATAGCTAACAGAGCACACAGTCCATCGGCACTGACAGCTCATCATCATATGAGTCGATTTGTCGGCGGAGCCGGTAGTCATCCCATACAATCATCACCGTATGTCAGTAATCAGTACTATTGTAACCAATTGTATTGCCGTCCATTTGAGGACCGGCTTATCGGAGCCGGCAATCCATTTATACCACAAGTTTGCGGTATGTTTTTAAATATGTTTTTATATCTATCATTAAATTTTAAATAAAAATTTATAATTATTTGTTTTTAGTTATAATTAAATTAGTTAATACAATAATTAAATTTGACTATTAATATAATTATGTTTTGTTGCGAAATATTATCAATAATTTGCTACAAACGTATGGTTTTTTATTTTCCATTTATTTTTATATTTTTAATTAAATTTATCTATTATTAATTGTACCAGTGTACATATACTTTACATGCATAATCAATGTGAAATATTATTATTTATAAATATATATTGCACTTGAATTTGTGCAATTTTTTCCCATAAAATACAAATATAATTTATTATTAAAACCCATTTAAAATTGAAATTTTAGTTTATATGTCTCATATTATTATTGTTATTAATTATATATTGTATATTATAATGAAACGTATTTTAATTATTTTGTTATTATTATTATTATTACCTTTAAAAAGGTTATTATTTGCAAGGATTATTATTGAAAATTGAATGTGTAATTTGAGCTAGCACAAAAAATGTTATAATTACATTTATTACATTAAATAATAAAACTGTTATATAGTATATATTATATTATTATTATGAAAAAATGTTTAAAAATGTTGTTATTTATTATTATACCCGAAAGACTTTGTGTGAAAATTTGCTAAATTTAAATGCAATAAAAATTTAATTACATAATAAAATTATATTATTATTGTTGTTGTAGTAGTAGTAATAATAGTTTGTAAAAAAGTCATAATTGTCATAATATTTGTTTGCCCACACATTTTTGCATATTATTGATATTATAATGAGGTTTTAGTAATGATATATTATTATTATTACTATTATTGCTGTTATTATGTGATCTACTAGTTATGAGGAAATGTTAATAATATATTATTTAAAATTACCAAGTTAGGTTTATAAAATWATTTTATATTTTGATAAAATAAATTGAGTTAAAGTATAATAATATACTTTAATTGCATTTAATAATATTAAATCAAATATAAGTAAAAATTTATAATTTAAATGTTATATTGCAAATGAAAATATATATTTATTTAATTGAATTATGAATTTGTTTTTTCTAAGTGTAATATATATTTTTTACATATTTATCACATCAATCTTAAAATAATATTTAATCATAATTTTTTTGTATAAATGTTTAATATATAAAAAAATATTTATATTTCCTTTTTAAAGTGAAAATAAATTGTCATAAAAATAAATGACAATCAGCTTATAGTCGTTTTGTTAATTAAAAATTATTTATTTAATAGCTTTTAAAAATTTATATATAATATAATTAACGATTATTTAGTCATTAATCAGCATTTAATATTTACTTAAATATATATACATATACTGTATTTATAAGCATACTGTAAATGCTATTTATAYGGTCAATACAATGGACATTTAATATATAAATACATATATTAAGTACATTAAAACCTAAAATTGATWTATTACAACAAAAAGTAAAAACAATATTTTAAATTTGATCATAATAAATGATTAGATTGTAAATTAGCTTAATAACAACAACAAAAATAGTAATAGTGTATAAATACCTAATATCTAATTAATTTTAGATCTACTGTCTATCACTTAACTAATTATAAAATATATATCCATAAAATTCAAGGTCTCATTAAAATTGTGAGTCTCTCTCTCTCTCTCTCTAACCTCGAAAGGAGTAAGTAATTAATTAATTTTTATTAACCGACAAATTAATAGATAATACAGCAAATTATTGACGTAATTTTGATTACATGGTAATAATTTTGGTTTAAATTTAGAAATTAACATTTCAAAAATAATTTTTAATTTTGATGATAAACATCACATAATTTTATTTAATTGCTATTTTAATAATCATTTATTTATGGAATTTTTTTTATACGATTATATTATACTTTATTTGGCAACTATAATGAACTCAATTTTGTGAAGCAAATGTGATAATTGAAATATTTAACAAAACACATTTAGATATTAAAGATTGTATTTTACATAAATATACAGTATTTTTTCCTATCAAATGTAATAAATACAGTATTTATATACATAAAACATTAAATAAATTTGATAATTCAATATAAAATGTAATAGTAATGTAATTTTTCAAAGTAATATATTTAATTTTTAACAAAATTTTTATCTTTTTTCTTTTTAAATAATACATTACCTAACTAATTAATTTTACGAAAATATTACTAATTTATGGAAACTGCTAAAATAGGAAATATCTTTAATTATTTTGATTATAATATTATGTTTGATGTATAATCGCTTTTAACAAGCAATTTAATTTATCATTTGCATTAAAATTGTCTTTTACAATATAAAGTTATTTTTATATTTATATTACTCTAAATCAATAATAAAATAACTTTTACTAATATATATATATAATAATGAATTACTAAATGAGTATTATTATTTTAATTATATTGAATTTATTATTATAAAAACTAATTGCAGTAAAATTACTTTTTATTATATTATATATTATTATTTATATATATATATTGATAAATGTACATATTATATAAATTTCTAATATATTATTAATATAATTGCAATAATTTTACACATCATATTAAATATCACTGCTTAGGTACACATTAACCAAATAATAATTATTTTGCTAAGAGTACTATTTTTGTGTTTAAAAAAACGATATCGTATAAATTATTTTATATACTTATTATAATACAACTATGTTATATCAATAATATTGAATTGCAAACAAAATATAATATTATATACACACACTAATCATTAAAGTGAATATTGAATAAACAAATAAATGTCTAATTATATGTACATTTAATGTGTGTATGTGTATGTGTATGTGTATGTGTATGTGTATGTGTATGTGTATGTGTATGTGTATGTGTATGTGTATGTGTATGTGTATGTGTATGTGTATGTGTATGTGTATGTGTATGTGTATGTGTATGTGTATGTGTATGTGTATGTGTATGTGTATGTGTATGTGTATGTGTATGTGTATGTGTATGTGTATGTGTATGTGTATGTGTATGTGTATGTGTATGTGTATGTGTATGTGTATGTGTATGTGTATGTGTATGTGTATGTGTATGTGTATGTGTATGTGTATGTGTATGTGTATGTGTATGTGTATGTGTATGATTGAATAAATGTTGGCAAAAGCGGAGCAAAAAATTAATTAATTGAATAATTATTTAATGTGCAGATCATTTCACAAATTAATTACATTTCCTAATTTAGATTAATAAATGTACTGAATATACTGTGTATATATATATATATATATATATATATATATATTGTTTTATAAAATAAGCATTAATATAATTATTTTAATAGTCGTAATAATTACTCAATTGCAATAACTAATTAAAAACATTGACATCCAGGTGTTTGACTATTATGGGCTATTAAAATGACAATTGATTGTATAAAAATTGAAACAATAAAACTATTTTTAAGAGTATTTAAGATAAATGACTTATTGACTGGAGTTTAGTGCGAATAATTTAAAAATAATTAAAAAATTCACACAAATTATAAATTTAAAATTCAGACACAAAAATAAAGAAAATTAAAAATTAATTAACTTTTGGCATTTTTATTAATATAGATAATAGTTAAAAATACATTTTTATGTACTGTTAATAGTCTCTTCAAAATACAATTGATTGATAAGTTTGTCACGAAATGTTTAAATCATTCATCAAATGATTGTCACACATTAAATAATATTAAACAAAATATAATTGCCATCAATAATACAATTAATTGAGAAAATTAGTTATTAGTATTGTTGTTGTTGTTGTTGTACTTATAATAGCGATTATAATTGATGTGTATTGTCATCGTCTAAATGGATGATATTTTGCGATCATTACTGTTATACAGTATTACTYATACAACACACACACACACACATATATATCAGGGTTAAGTAAGGGGGGGGGGGGTAGGGGGGTAAGGCCAAAATACCCCCCCCTAAGATCGAGAATTTGGGATTTTACCCCCCCAGACTTTTTGACCAAATTGAAAAAATTGTTGCTTAAAAACGAGGAGAAATGACCCCCCCCTAAAATTTCGGCGCCGAAGGCGCCGAAATTTTTTTAAGTTTTTAAAAATTTTAATTAAAACTATTTTAGTATGTGTTTTTGTTTTTAAAATTTATATAAATCTAATTATTGATTATAAATAAGTAAAAAAGTTAAAATAACGTCATCAAAAAAACATAATTTTAATTAAAATATTAAACTAAAAAATTAAAAATTACATATTTGTTGAAAAGAATAATCATATTACATTATAAATAGAAGTTTGAGATAGTTTAAGAAGTTAATAAAACAATAAATACATATATTATAGTTTTTAAATTTTATATAAGAATTTTGAAAATATTTTCAATTTTATAATTAATATAGATAAAACTTTAACGAAAATTGAGTTAAGTAATTAGTATTCAGTCAGTATTTGTATAAAAATAACATATACCTATAACTATAAACATTAAATATTTAAAAAATTAATTATTTTAAAATTTAAAAATTACTAAAATACTAAAAAAACTCATTAATACTTTTATCAACTATTTTAATCTAAAATACACATTATTTTATTATTCGTTAAAATTTAAGTTTTTATTAATTTTTAAAATTTTTTTTAAAAATTATTTATTTTTTGTTAAAATTTAAGTTTTTATTAAGTTTTTTATTAATTTTTAATTTTTTTTAATATTTTTGGAAATTTTACCTATTTTCCTGGGAACTTATACGGGAACTTATGGGAATTTTCCTTAATTTACATGGGAATATTCGGGACACACCCTTGATTTTGGATTTTTGAAAAAATTGCCGTTTAAAAATGCAATAAAAATCTTACCCCACCCAATACCCCCCCCCCCCCCCCAAGATTTTTCGAGAATTTTGCAAATTTTACCCCGGTCTACCCCCCTAAAATCCAAAACCTTGCTTAACCCTTATATATATATATATATACTGTACATACATTAAATAGTTTCAATTATAATTAGCAAAAAATAAATAATTATACTATATGTGTGGTGTTACATAATTAACTAGTACAATTTAACTAGAAAATTGTTCAAATTATATAGTAATTAGACATACAGTTCAGGTAATACAATATAATTATTGATTGATTCAGGAAATTTATTAGTAAGCAAATGATTCACTAATTTTTAATAATATAATGATTTAAAGATGAGTTACTCTAAATACTTAGAAATATCTAATTAAATAAATTATTTATGAAACAAATTTTTATTCATTTATTTATAAAATACATAATTGATTTGAAAAGTGTTGTAATTTAGTATAAAATTCAAATCTGACTTTTATTGTTATCATATTTCATATATTGTTTTATGTTTGTATGAATCACTCAAAACTATTTTATCAATCAATTAATCACTAAATAATTACATTTCACTCCCAAATCTACTATCTATAAACACATCGAAACGTATAATATATAAATATATATATATTTAACTCTTTAAATTTATTAAACTAAYATTCAATTCAAGGGCTTTTCAAATAACATTATTATTATATTAGAAAAATAATTTTTTGACGAATTWTTTAAWAAAAACATAAAAACATATTATTTTAATTGAATTTTTTTWAATTTAATTTATCGATAACAAAATTTATGTAATAATTAAGCAACAAATCAAAATTAATTAATCACTATTATTATTATTATTATTATTTTTACTAAAATGGTTTGTTTGCCAAATAATATTTACTATATGTTTACTGTCACACTCTATTACATATTGTTTGAATACCGTATTACTTATAATTACTTTTATACATAATTTTTAATGATTACTCATGATTTTGGAAACACATTATTATTTTTATTTTTTTAAAGTGTCATTGAATTTGAAATTATTATCTAATTATTAAGTGTTTATTATTCATAATTATATAATGTATATTACAAATTGAATGATGAAATTGCTAATTAGTAGTTTTTATGTTTTGTTTAAATATAGCACCTATTTATTGTTAAATATTATAAATTATATATAATTTTAAAAAGACTAGACATTTAATAATAGGTAATTAAAGTGTTTATAAATTTAACAATAAAGGATATTACTTTGTAAAATTAAATAAAACTTTTAATAATAAAATTTACCATTAATATGAAATGTTTTTTTGTGTTTATAATATGCAAATGTAAATTGAATTAATATTTTAAAAACAAAAAATACTATTTTTATAGAATTATTTTCCCTCTAAAATAGTATTAATTTAATTAATGATGTTTCCATAAACATTATTATCAATTGCCAAATACATAAAGAAAATTGCATCGTAAACATGCAATCACACTATATATTAACTGTAAATTATCTATAATATTTATTTTTATGTTCAAAAAATATTTTTTATATGCTAATAATAATATGATTCATTTAAAAATATATATATAAAATAAAGGTTTGCTTTTTCTAAACAAAATGACACCAATTTGTTAATATTAACAAAAATATTTTCATTGGAAAAAGTTTTTTGAATGCACCGATTATTTCGATGTCATTTATCATAACTTATTAATATTTAGCTCTATTAATAAACTGCAAAACAGTTAATTAATTAATTTTTAATGCAACCTTCAAGTGTGTGTGTGTGTGTGTGTGTGTAACAGTGGGAAACAAACATATTTCAGTGCATTTTAGTAATTGCATAAATTTGGGAAATTGTATAATATAATTAGAATTGTAAATTGATTATTGATTAAAATTATGTATTTATTTATTTATATTTATTGCAAATAATTTTTATTGATTAATATAAACATTTTAAGTTATCTCATAATTATTATTTATAATATGCTATAAAAACCCAACCTTATTATAATTTGTTATATTTGAATTTTGGGATTAAAATTAACAAAAACTACAGTATATAAAACAATTGATTTTTTATATAAACGATATAATATTTATATTAAGCACTTTTTATTTTTATTAATTCAATTGTTATTCATGAATGGTTTCTCTAATAAAAACATGTTTTATGAAAATCAATTAAAACAAATAACAAAAAAATGAATATATTTTAATTAATCATATTTTCTATAAAAGACTTTACAAACAATTTATCATACAAAATAATAATAATATATTAATAATAAAAATAATAATATATTAATAAAAATAATAATATATTAATAAAAATAATAATAGTAATAACCTAAATATGAAACAATTCTTAATTTATATAAAATTGTTGAAAATTAGTGAAGGTTTTACAACAATTTATTGCAATATATATTTGAATGTGTTATCTTTAATAATGATATTTATTTTATAGTTACATTTTTATATTTAAATTAAAATTATAATTTATAAAAATATAAGTAAATATCAATATTTATATTTTGGTTTTCAAATTTATATATTGTTTAGTGTTTATACTACATATAAAATTACATATACGGTATACAATAATTAAAAATGTTGTTTAAAGTGTTAAAATTGTTTTCACACATATGAGTGATAAGTAATGCAATAATTGATTATATGCTTAAATAGCGTCTAATAATAATTATGATAACAACTAATTGTTGATAAATTATTACATATTATAAATATATATTATATGCAATCTACATAATAACTACATAATAACTACAGAATTATAATTTATATACAAAATTCATAAATAAAACATTGGTAATTAAATAAATATGATATAAAAATAATTATAATGAATAAGTAAATAGCAAACTCATTAAATAAATTATAATCAATAGCCAATTATAACAAAAATTGTTAAACTATTAATGAAAACTAACATAAAAATATTACCAAACAATAATAAATTATTGTCATATTGGCACTGATGTGTAAAAATTGCTATTCTTAAAAATACAACTATATATTAAAAAATTTTGAAAAATAAAAGTTATGTGAAATATAAAATTTCAATTAATAGTGTTAGAAAAAAATTAAAAGAGGAAACGATTTAAAAATATAAGCAATTTATGTGAAGTGTTTGTTAGATTAAACATCAATAAAAGCAATTTTATTTTATTTATTTTTATTTTGTTAAATTAAAAACAGCTTTAAAATAATTTACTATTATAACAAATTATTAATTTAAAAAGTTTTTTGATTTATTACTACATTAATTAATATGCAAAACAGTGTAGATTATCGTTAAGTAATTAATTGAAATTATTTTTATATTTGTGTTTCGTTAAAACATATCATAAATCTAAATATTTGAAACATTATATTGCATTGAAGTTATATTTATGTTATATTATTTACCTATTCATATAATTTTTAAATAATCTAAATCTATTATATTTATGGGTTTTATTTAATTATTCAAAGACCATATAATATGGTTTAAATAAAAAAAATATTTAATTAATGTAAAGCATGCTACTGAGGTTATTATTTAGCAATATTATTTTTTTAATTTGCAAAATTTACATTAATTCACATTTTGAATATTAAATTAATTAAATAATTTTCTTATAATCTACATTTTYAGTATATTTTTATATATAAGTTTAATAAAAAAATATAGATTTTAGTTGTGCCTATAAAATTTTATTGCAATTTGTGTTTTTCATATAAATTTGTAATTAAATATTATTTTACTTATCGGTTATAGAGTATATGTATGTATGTGTGTGTTGTGTGTGTGTGTGTGTGTGTGTGTGTGTGTTTCAAATGTAAATATTTGCATAATATATTAAATTATATATTATAGTATATTTTACATGAGAACTGATAAATTTACAGCAATTGTTTGGATTCATTAGCATTTAATTATTGTTATCAATAAACTGTTTACTATGTTTATCAATTGAAKTATAGTTATTTGAATTATAAAATAACTATTAAAGTTTAATGTATATATTAATTGTTTATTAATGAGATATTAATATGTAGTATAGACTATATATAGTATTGTATTACTGTACTACTTATTTTACTATAGTTTTGTAATATAATGATGTTAAAAAATTTTGTTTAAAATTATAGTTTTATTTGAGTTTAATTTTCAATTTTCTAATAATTATAAATGTTATTTTTAGATATTTTAGATATTAGATTCTTACTATATAGTTATGTGACATGTTTTATGTAATACATAATTTGATATATACAACATATGAGGTATTATTAAATCATGTTTTTCAATATTTAATTATACTTAACAATATTTGTGTTATTTTTCAAATAGAAATTTATTTGCCATTAAATCTATCACATGATAAATGTTAATTAGTCTTTATATAATTACGTTAGTGTTGATAAAATAATATTTATCGACCAAATATAAATTATTATGTATACATTAGATTAGAGTTTATGTYATAATAAAAATCTAATTATGACAAAAATTTAATTATAATTTTAAAACTAAAATATCTACTCTATAAGATATTATAATTATATCAAATTTAATAAAAATATTTTACATTAAAAATTATAATTATTTAAATATTAACATATTTCTAATCATATGGGAATATATTATTAAAAATAATRTCGACTAATATATCTAAATAGTATATCTCAATAAAACTGTACATTTAGTATACAAATAATTAACATTTATAGTATGTGAGTTTGTTATTATATAATGTATGATATATACTGTACATATACTAACAGTAGGTACTAATGAATTTATAATGTGATAAAATATTACACACAAACGCACACAACATATAATTTTATTAACATATTTTTTGCTTGTCTTACATTTTGATCAACAAAAAGCTAAAAGCATTTTTTGATATATAATTTTTAATACATCTACCATTAGATTCACTCTTACCTTAAAATCTCTCTCTCTCTCTCTCTCTCTCTCTCTCTCTCTCTCTCTCTCTCTCTCTCTCTCTCTCTCCTGAATACCTCTATAACTATATAAACATATATTTAATATTAAATTATATCTTAATAGCGGATAGAGACACAYATATATGTATTATTTAGATAAAATAACTATTAATTTTCAATTAGTCACTACAAAAAAATAAATAATATTGTATAAGTAATAGATATATACAGTAATAGTTTTTTGGTAAAACAACTATTTTACAGTAATTGTATATAATAAATAAATATAATTTTTTAAATATATTWTTAAAATTACTATATAAWAGATTTTTAGGTAATTTTAAAAAATATATTTTACTATTTAAATAATGTTATAATATTTTGATTGAATATCTGTGTTAATAAAATTAATGATTAAAGTRTGTGATAAGCACCTAGTGTGTACAATATTATATATTTTAAATATAATGGTATACAACATAAATATATAACAGGTTTTTTTGAAAAATATTAATTAAAATAATAAGTTTACTATTTTTATATTTAAAAATAATTATGGTTGTTAAACATTATCAAGGTCATCAATCAATTAATTAAATAGAAAACGCTTAATTAATTCATCACTATTTCAAAACCGATAAAACTTATATTTAATTTATAAATCAATAAAATAAATTATTGATATTTTTATAATAGAACATAATTTTTTTATTTATTTAATTAATGAAATAAAAAAACTGAAAAATTAAAATTTATTACATGCAGTTTGAATATAAATTATATTTTAAAATACTAAATATTTTTTGATAAAATGTTTAATATGCATAATGAAATTTTTATGTATTATACATTAAAATAATATTTATTCAAAAACTATATATATCTTATCATAGATAATTAAAATTAATTATATATTGATTACAAATGTATTTGTAAATTATTATCAGCATTTATATCRTTTACTTAAATTTTAATGATACTTTTTGAATTAATTGATCAAATATTGAATAATAAATGTTTACAACAGGTTTAAWTATTTTTTCTCAAAATAAAATTTTGGCAATAGTAATGATTTAGTATCACTAATTAATTAGTTTACATTTTGAAGTATTTATCAGTTTTATTTTTTTATTGACACTGTATGTTGTATGTTATTACATGATTTCCAACTTATTTTTAATTTAACAGTATTGGCAATACTGTATTGCTAACCAAAATATTATAATGCAAATATATTATATTTAAATTAATTACAGTAATATTTTAMAAATAAATAAAGTTTGTTTAAGATATGATAAGCGCAGTTAAAAACTAATTATTAATCTAATTTTATATAATAATAATAAATAATATGAATTTTTTATTATTATATTTCAATCAACAGATTATAAGATATTATCGGAAAAAAGTCCAGATCTGTGTTGTCAGCCGTCGGCCACAACGGCTGCAGCGGTGTTTGGCAACGGYTACCGCAAACCCAAGCGTATCCGTACGGCCTTCAGTCCGGGACAGTTGTTACGACTCGAAGAGATATTCGAGAAGAACCGGTATGTCGTCGGTTGTGAACGAAAACAGTTGGCCAGAGATTTGAAACTCAGTGAGACTCAGATAAAGGTTTGGTTTCAAAATAGACGAACTAAACATAAACGAGAAAAACATCAACAAAATGGTCCGAAAAGGACGGCCGGAGCCAACATCGCTGCCTTCATGAATGGTCACTATATCGGCGGAACGTCGGCTCTACATCTGACTAGTGGTCATCTGAGTGGTCATCACAGTCGGGACAGCAATAGTAGTGATGTAGACGACGACGAAAGTATGGATGAAGAGTATATCCGAAAATATTGATGTTTTCAATGKATAACATGTTTTCAATTTATATAAATATCTAATTTTTGCTAATATTTTAAAACACAATATTTAAATATTTAATTTTAAAGAAATATGTTTACGACTCATATTATTAATAAGATATTAAATAATGTGAAGTTTTTAAGTTTATTTTTATATACAGTACTATTATTATCATTAATTATGTATTTTTAATTATATAATATATTTATTTTTATAACTAATATAACTAAGTTTAAGTTTAAATTTACATACTGTATAACATTTAATAATGTAAATAATAAAATATTTTTAAAAATAATTATAATTGTGATAGATTTTGTTAAAGATTGTGTGAATAAATACAGTAAGTTTTACTTCAATCTAAGTATCAAAATCATTAAAAAAAATCAAAACATTTTTCAATTATTTAATTAAATATATATAAATATATAGCAATAAATTAACTATTAAATAAATGTTATTATTTATGAGAAAAACTTGTAAAKTAGTTTCGCAATAAGTTGTWATCTTTATTATTTATAACTAAGCTTTTTATTAAATTTTATTTTAATAATTTAACTCATTAATATTTATTACAGAATAATATAATTATTAATAAAAAAATAAAGAAATTTATAGATTTTATTTTATTAACCAATTTTTATATAAATATTTTATTRTAATTACAATTTATGTTTTATAATTTATTAAAATAATAGCCTCTAAAATATTGGTTTTTGTGTCATTATATASTTTATATATTGTCATATAATAGTTGTTAAATTAACTTATCGTATATTTTTATCAATTATTTATAAAATAAAAATATTTATTAGAGGAAAATTATTAATTAAATATCTATTTAATAACAACTATTCAAATCATTTAARTGATAAATCTATATTATAATTTTTTCAATAATGTAATTATATAAWATAATTTATTAAATATTTGATAAACAATTAAATGTTTACTAAAACACTTATTAATTATATAATTTAGGTCATTATTATAGGAAAAATTATATTAATAAATAAATTGAAAATCTTTATAATTATTTTTAAAAACAAYATATATTTAATTAKCAAAATTGCTAATTACATTAAAATTTATTATTGATTATTGTTTTAGAGCAAAAAACARTACTATTTAACAATTAGTTTAATTAATATAAATCAATAAAAACAATTTATTACTGTACAACAATCAATTTATAATTGTCTCTAATATTGATGAATATAATTATTATTATTATTAAACATTAAAATTAGCATTATTATACTAAAACCTAATATCATTTTTTAAAGTACAGTAGACATCCAATTGAAAATTATTTATACARACTAACACTATTGTTATTAAATCAAATCACATATTATTTATTTCAATTTATTTAATTATCAAATAAATGGTTTTATCTAAATTAATGTTTTTAAACAAATATTTTAATTAGATTTACAAATATTTTAATTAGATGATTTAATAAATATGATATTAAATGAATAATATTAGAAACATCTCTCATTAAAAAATTATCCAAATAGCTTAATTTAAATTTTATAAATATTAAATAATAAGATTTATTTATACTATAAATTTATAATAAAAAATGATTTACTTATCTAAATTTATTATATTTCATAACTTACTAATAATAACTAATCTAATGTTTTACATGTATAATGTTTATTTAAAAAGATTTTTTTTTATTAAAAACAAATAATTTAATTAAAACTAAAATATAATATTTTTTAAAATTGGTCAAATAATAAAAAGATTTAAACAATAATTCACTATAAAATTGTTTGCTTCAGTAATTTTGTAAAATATGATTAAGTAAACTAATTATATTAAAAATAAWGATTAACATTTTTTTATTATTTAATTATAAAATACAACAACAAAAAGTGAAAGTTTTGTATTAATATGATAATCAAAACACTATAATTGTGTATAAATTTTGAAATTTTATTCATTAAAGCATTTTCTTATGTGAATTGGAGTGAATTTTATGACAAAAAGTAATGTTATTTTGAATACAAATTTTCACATATTATAACCTAAATGCAGCAATTATGATACATAATTTTAAATTAGTAATAATTATAAATCATGCAATTTATCTCCACATACACAGCAAAATATTAATTTATATATAATTATATCCTTTTGTATTATAAAGATAGTGTTTGTCAAATATTGAGACACAAAATTTATGATAGCATAAAAAATAATCATATAACTAACTTGTACAACAAAAATGGGAAAATTTCAATTTTAAAACAATACTAATTTATTATATAACCAAAAAAATAATATGTAACTATAGCTAACCCTGAAAGTGATGGTTGTATGCACTTTGGGTATTAATATATATTTATTTTGTATTTTACTAGTATTTTAATTTGTTTTATTGCAATATTTTTTATATAATAAAAATAAACTTTTTTTTTTTCAAATAAAACGTGTGTTATTTAATGTTCCCAAACCTTGAATTAAATATGGATAACAAGTTTTAATTACTATAATATATTTAACATATTTTTTATTTTTATTATTTGTTTTTAAATACCTGGCTATCCAATTATTTTATTAATCTTAAACATTATTCACTTAGTTTGTATAAACTGTATAATAAGATAAAATATTTTTACAAATAATTTTTCCATTATATCTTTATGTAATAAAATGTTTCAAATGTTTTATAAAATTCAATATAAATTACTAATAATTTATCAAAAAAATATTTGTTTAATTTTTTGTCTCATTTGTAACGTTAATAATAGATTTTTTGAGTAATAATATCAAAACATTTATTAGATAAAACACATATCGTTTACAATATCTGTTAAACAGTTTATTACAATCTTGTAATTTTGGCCAAACCTATATTGGGTTTATATAACTATTATTGTATTACATAAAAATATAATCAATTTCAAAACATTTATCACTAACAGGTGTGCAATTCATAATCATTTAATATACAGATATAATGAATGTAATTAATAGTAATAAAAGTAAATTACTTTAATTATGTTTATAACATTTTTAAAAACTTTAGTAATTAGCAACTGATTGTTTCATTGAGTTATATGTTATGAAATTTATATATTACTGATAATTCTGTACTAAACGGTACTAAAAGTTTATATAGGAATTCCCCGTTTTATATATTATCTCTAATACAATAGTGATATTAATAGTTATAACTTTAACACTAATTACAAATAATATTTGAAAATTGATCATAAAAATAATTTCAATAATTTAAAATTCCTTTTACTTAATTAAAAAAAATTTGAATATTTAGTTCAATGCTGAATAGATATACAACTTTATAAAATAAAATTTATAATATTTCTTTAAATATGTACCAATTGTAATGATGACACCAATATATAATATAATTTGATATTTAATACATAGAAARTATTGAGGAAAATATGAAATTAATTTTGTTTAAACATTATTGTTTAGTGTTAGAAATATGATCTTGAAACAATTAGATTATTCTAATTTATAAAGTTATACTTTATTATCTAATGGTTAGAATTTTTTCCAAAGTATAGATATTAAATAAAAATTTTAATATATTTTTAAAAATTATTATCAATATCTTAATACATTCAAATAAATATTTCTCTAATTTAAAATTTTACAGTTTTTTTAATTATTAATAATCATTTGCTAAATACTTTCTTTATATAATAAATATTTTTTAAAAAACTATTTAATATAATTGAGAGAGAGAGAGAGAGAGAGAGAAAKAGAGAGAGAGAGAGAGAGAGAGAGAGAGAGAGAGAGAGAGAGAGAGAGAAAGAGAGARAGAGAAAGAGAGAGTTGAAATTAATAATGCTTTGTTTAAAACATTAATTTTCAAATGGTATTAGGGGCTGTTCACATATTATGTTCGCACTTTTAAGAAATCTAGACCCCTCCCTCCCCTATGTTCGCAATTGTTTTCATGTAATCATTTTAAAAAATTACCCATTTAAAAATTCACTCCCCTCCCCATCGTTTGCAAAAGTTCGCTTTGGCCGACTCTCCCTCCCCTCAAGTGCGAACGTAATATGTGAATCACCCCTTATCAAGTTAAATTAGTTTTATGACTAAATTGTTTGCATAAATAAATTAAGCGAAAATACACATACATATAATTTTAAGCTATTATAATAAATAATATTAATGAAGACTTTAAGGCAGATAACATTATCATTATTATAGAGAAAATCTTAAAAGAAAAACTATTTAATAATTTAAGCGAATAAGCCCTTAGAGGACATAAAACTGGGAGAGATATGAAAATAATAAAACAAAAATAAAACAAAAGCAAAAATTTATTAATAATTTTTGTATAACATTTTCTGAAGGGCAGACACAATATCATCAAACAATTTTTATATTACATTAATATATTATCACAAAATATTTAATTAGAAATTTACTAATAAAGAGACTCGTTTTAGTAATTAGCTCTCTCTCTCTCTCTCTCTCTCTCTCTCTCTCTCTCTCTCTTAAAATTAATATCTTTTTTACTAAGAAAGTGGATAAACAATAAAAATAAAAAAATATTTGAAGTTTATTATAATTAAAGTGGTTTTGTGTGAAAATACAATTTAAATTGTATAATAGCTTTAAAATATATATACTGTAATATAAATAGTTATAAAATTTATCCATTAATTTTCAATAGGGACAGCATGTCAAATACAAAATTAATATACACTTTTGTTTTCATAGATAAACTAATTTATTTAATAAATTCTTAATCATATAGTAGTAGTTGATATAAATTTATTTTTGTTTAAATATAAGGAATATATATAGTATTAAATAACACATTAATTTTATCATAATACTGTATATAATTTATATATAGATTTATATTTAAATATCCTATAATCTATAGCACTACTAACAATAATTTGCTTAAATCCATGATTTTAAATCAATAAATCGTGATTTAAAAAAATAAATACTATTTATCATAATAAATATTTTCAATAATTATTGAATGTAATGACAGTTAAAGATTTTGAAATTATTTAAATAAAAGTGAATATTCATGTATTGATTTTTATTGACTAATAAATGACTGATGTATCTGATATTCGTCTTAAAATAATTTAGTTTTTTATTTTATTTAAATTTCTAATAAATATAKATTTTTAATACTTCATTATTTAAATCAAGCAATAAACGTTTGCAATCAAATCAATATAATGTAGTAATAATTATAGTATATAGTGTATATATATATTTATATTTATATATAATTTATTGATTAATATTTAGATTAAAATAATCTTTTATTGATAATAAGTAAAAAATTACTGAATATGTATTTATACAATTTATTTGCAATAACTTTATTTATTTATTTAGCATTTTTATTCAATAAAATTATTTTTAAAGAATTTTAAAGAAACTATTAAAAAAATGCTTATTCAACATTAAATGGTACATTCATATTGTGATATTGTATGATACAGTATATTCAAACACATATGTTTAACACTTATAGTGAATCACATTCAATGATATTTTCAAATATAAGTTATCRTTAGTATTGAAAATGTTATTTATAATAATAATTATCTAAATGAAGTGTACGGCAAAAATATGACACCAAATACCAGCTAAAAGTCTTTAAAGTCATAATTATATATAAAAAAAATTCTAAGAAATACTAAATTACTTCAAATGTTTAACTGAAACTACGTTTTAAATAACATTTAAGACTATTTAGTTAATTAAAAATTACTTTTAGATTAATTAGAGGACAAAAAAAGTTAATTAATGCCAGTCAGTAGTATATTATTATACAAAAAATAATAATAGTTTAATATAAAAATAATAATTGCAAACAAATTGTGACCAACAATTTTTTCCCATTCGGTGTCAATTGTATGCATTATTTTAATATATCATACATTAAACTAATAATTAAAATTAATAAATGGACATTACATTTATCAATTTTTTATATTTTATTATTTATACGATATTTAGTGATTTTTTTCGACAAAAAATGCAAACCGGGTATTTTTTTAAATCCTTGACTATGATAAATATAAATATTTATTGTCTATTAAGTCATTTATAAAAACTAACATTATTTTTATGACAACTATAACCATAAAAAATTAATAAAATATCATTTTAAAAAATACACTTAAATATTATTTGTAATAATTAAATTGCTTAAAAAAGTTAATTATTTACTCATTTAATTAATGGTCATTAAATGTGTCATATATTTTAAGTGAGAGGAACGACACTTAGAGTTCTTAAGAAAATGAAAGTTAAAAGTCTCTACAAAACTAGCCGTTTATATGATATTATATAAGGCTTCCACTTACCGACTCTCTCTCTCTCTCTCTCTCTCTCTCTCTCTCTCTCTCTCTCTCTCTCACTCACTCACTCACTCACTCACTCACTCACTCACTCACTSACTCACTCACTCACACAAACACATTGCATATTTAGCTTTTAGCACTCAGTTTTTCAAATGAAAAACATAGTAATAAATCGTTTTCTACTAATATTTACAAATGTTATATCCGTTTTACCAGTAATTAAGTTCATAACTTCATCTCTATGTTAATTAGTTTTTAGCAAATATTTTTGTTTGAAAAAAACTTATACATGTAATATAAAGATTTAAATGCTGTATTATAATCATAATAATGAATARTACTTATTTTTTGCTCAAATAAGTTGTTTGCATAAAATTCACTAGTTGTGTATTATTATTATTATTACTAAAATTAAATATAAATATATATCTATTAATGAAATCTTTAAAAATAAATAAAAATATTTAATTTTGGGCACAAAAATGTCTTTATTATCATCGACGTTATGGCTAAATTAGTTTCTATGCAATAAACATTAATTTTAATAGTAATTGTATCCTAAAATGCAAAATAATGATAATAATAATATAGCTAATAATAAATATTTAAATGAAAATGCCATAAACATAATGAATATAAACTTATAAATTGTATAAACTTTTATATTATTAGAATATGACTTATTATAATTGTATAATCTTAATATTAATAACTAATTAAGTTATTTAATATTTAATGAGTTTTAAGCGCATCAACAAAAATAGTTATTTACTAATTAATGAAAATGCAATTTAAACTATATTATTATTAAACATAATTATTACATTACTATTAAATATTTTATTATGCAAAAACTTTATTCATTATTACAATTTATTTATACTGTAATTATTTTAATTATTATTGCCATTAATTATAGATTAGCATAAAAATTGCTTATGTTAACTCATTTTAAGCATTATAAGACTTAAAAACTTGCAAAAAATATTTTTGTATTAACTGTGTGTTTATTTTTATTATTTTGTTTTGATTTTGTTTTTATTTATATTTATATTTATACAGTATATTTGCAAAATTTCTAATTTAATAATCACATTATTTTAATCGTTATTATAGTTATTATAATAGTTTGCTCACACATATAATGAGTTGAAAAAACAACAATAAAAACAAACAAAAATCAAAATTAACTCCAATATTACAACACTCGCACATTCATTGCAATCTCATTCAAGATTTAATTTATTAGTCTAACGTTCATTAAAATTATACAATTATAATTGTGAGCACTTAAATAAATTTTGTATAGTATTTACACTATTATTCAATGAAAAATAATAATAATAACAATAATAATAATGCATTTATATAAACAAAACAAAATCATTAGAATATTCTGAAAATAATTAATTTTTGTCTTATTTTAAAAGTAATATTTAGTTGTAAACCCATATGATTACCAATCATTAGACACAGACACATACACACAGCCGCACACACACACACACACACAGCACACACACACACACACACACACACACATACATAAACACACACCTTATATAATAACATTTATAAAATACATTAATTGTTTATACTTTTAGACTAAAAGATTATTTGACATCTAATTATAAATGCAATTAATGTTTACCCATGATAATGYTATATTATACTAAATTATTATATTAAATGTTATTTGGGAACCATATTTAGCAATTTGAGAAAACAAATGTTAATTACGTAGACATTTGAATTAAAAATAAAAATAACATGCTAATTTGGGTGTGTATATGTATGTATATACATAATATATTTAAATGTATATAAATTAATGTATATATTTAAAAATATAAATAATTAGATTTCTAAAAAATGCCCAAGATAACTACTTTTATATTTAACATTAATTTTTAATGAAATGCAAACTAACTTATTTTAACATATTAGTTAATTGTTGTTATTTTATATATTTTTAAAAAATAAATTTTAAAAGTGTAAATCATTGTCATAATATATAAATTGCACTGTACAGTATTATGTACATAAGATAATTAGACATTACATACATAAAAGATATTTAAGCTTTTTATAAATTTATAAACAAGGTTAAGTAATTAAAAATATAAGCTTAACTGACCAATTGTTTTAATTTATGTGCGAAAATAAATGGGTTTTTATATAACAAACATGAATTTTAAAGCACTAATTATTAAAGATTTTTTATATTGAAGTTTATTAGTCATAAAGTAATGTTTTTAAAAAACTAATAAAATGTAATTATTTTTTTTAAATACAATTTTTGGCGTATGTTTACCATAAAATAATATGTTTTTAATAATTTTACTATTCATATTATTTTAATTTTCTGTAATTAAATTATATTTAAGTAATTTAATAATTATAAGATTTATAATTTTAATGTTTACTGTGATATATTATGAGAATTTCATTATAGCATTTAAAATAAGATAAAAATATTATATTATTTTTTAAATTAATTAATAAAAGAATTAATGTTTTTGAGTTTAAAACTATCAATATTTAAAATGTATAATATATTAGCTAATAATTAATTAATTAATTATGTTTGTTTTGTGTTGTTTATGTTAATGTATTTTTATTATAAAATTACATTCTAATAAAAGCACATASWGTTTTTTTGCGAGATAAATAAATTACAGTACATAAACAGGATAGTATATTATTTATTTTGAAACCCCTGTGTAAATTGACTAGTTTTAACATGGGTTAGTTGACAATAAATTCACCAGGCTAAACTAAACATAAAATTTTCAGAAAACTTTATTTTTGCAACTGAAATGTGCGACTTCATTAAAATGTTATGTTTTTGTTACAGAAAACATTATGATATATTAAAAACCAATATATATATATAGTATTATTATGAACCATATCTATAACATGATATATCAATTTTTTTATTGTTTAATATATATATATATAAATATTATTAATTGCAGAATTATTTTACTGAAAAAATCCATTATTGAAATAAAAATAGTGTTAAAATAATGTTGATAATAAATAAAAATTTGTAAAATAATAAAGAAATTTCTATAAAGTTTTTAAAGGAAATTTCTGTCTATGTGATCCCTATGTTAATTTTGTTGTCTCATTTTGTGTCATTGTTAAGTACAGTTAAACTTAATATATAGTTTATTATTTTTGTTAAAAATATTAAATATTTATATAATAATATTTTTAATTTAGTGCATTTTGAAATTAAGCATAAAATTTTTTCCATAAATTTTAACAAGGAAAATTAAATTTATTAATGTTAAATTATTTTTTAAAATTTAATTGTAGTATTTAATTCTTATTTAATAATAAAATATTTATTAAATTAATTTATAAAAAGATTATTTATTGTTTACTAAAAAATATCAATATCAGATTAATTGTTTAATAAAAAAATATTTATTACAAAAAGTACTAACTATCCAAATACACTTTTAAAATAATTTAATTATTAATATATTTGTTTTTTAAAAAACTTTTAGTACATTTACAAATTACAATTACAAATTAAAATCAAGTGCAGAGACAATAAATAAATTAGGTTTTATACTCTTAATATAATTTTAATTTATTTGCCCGTTAATTAACATTAATTAGTTTTTTTAAATATTATAAATAAAAAACTAATATAAATAATTTATGTATTAGAAATTAGCGATCACTATTTAAATAAGTAATTTTTATTAGTAAACATTATACTAATATGCTAATAAAATTTATTTTATATTTTATTTTAATATGATTTATGCAAAATAAAAAATAATAATTCATAATATATTTTAAAATAAAACATAACTTTATTTTAAGAACACTAATTTATATATTTTTAAAATTAATAATATTTTTTCGACTATAGTAATTACAAGAGGATAACTATTTGAAAAACAAAATCAAATTTGCATTAATAAGATAATTGTCAATAAATTACAATTTATATAATATTCTTTATATAAATTTATATTATAGTTAGTTATTGTTATATAATACAAAAAACACAAGTGATCTCTTAATTTCATATCTTATTAAAAAAACTCATTTTATTTTTAATTATTTATTTAATTTATGATTTTGTTAGTTAATAATACATAAAATTTTGTTTGTTTGTCATGTGGTAATGGCTCAATATAATATTCATGCATTTTATATAAATTGCTTTATTTGGCAAAAGTAATTTAAATATTTTGTTTATAATCAATAAAACTCAAATTGAAGATTAAAGGGGGAAATGTATGCAAACAGGGATTGTAAATGACTTCAAATAACAAACAAACAAAAAAGATAATTAGCTAATAATTCATGTAATCTTTCTCTTAGTTTTAAAAATAGCATACAATTATTATAAGTGGATATTTTTATAATGGCGTTATGCAATAAAGAGTTTTTACAAAAAAAAGTTAGGAAATTAATTTGAGAAATTTAATCTGATTTCAAATAGATTACTTAAAATTTATAAATTAAGATAATTAATAAATAATATTTTAAAATACTAAATCATAATTTGCAAATTATTTAATTATTATATATTATTATACTGTATAAATATTTGTTATACATATTTCAATTATAAGTGACCTAGTAAATTTTTTTTTAAAAGTTAATACTATTTAATTTTTATGTTTAATTTTAACTAAAATGTAAATTTTGATATTATTTTTTAATAATTTTTATAGTTTGTCTACAAATAGATAATTATTTATTATAATTTTAACTATTATGTCTATTTTGTTTTTAAAAAACCTTTATTGATTTTATAGTAATTATTCAATATATGTTATAATCAATATCAAACAAAAAATTCACTAACATATAATTAGCTATAATAAAATTTAATATATAAATATTTATTGCTAGATTATTATTTTTGCATAATTAAGCTATTAAACTAATATGTTTATGTCATGTTTAATGATATAGTCAATCCTTATTATTGATTATTAAATAGGTGCATTTTCTAACCAAAAAACTATCTTATATCTTATATCTAAATTTAATGACAACAAAAATAAATAAAACATAAAAATTTTTAATAATCAAAAGTGTTTTAAAAATAGTTTTATGATAATTAATATTGTTATGATTATACTAGAATAGCAATAAAAAGTTTACATAATTAAGTTATTAGTTAATTAATATATACTGAACATAAACTAATGCTTCATTAAACAATAATGCTATTTTTTAATAATAATATATATWTTTAATAATTATCTAACATTTAATTGATAAAATTAACAAAAATAGCTAGCATTGATAAAACTAATATTTTATTTTATCTACTGTTTTATGTAAATGTTAATATAAGTTATAATATATCAATATATCGATTGTTTTAATTAAATTTATTTGTTACAAACAATAGACATAGGTTAATCTTACAAATTATAAGTACAATAATCAAAACTAAAGTACCTGAGCAAAAACATTAAATATCAATACATACTCATAATAAAAATTGATTATTAAATCAATTTTTATATTTAATAATATTATGTTAAATATAAATAATCTATAAGTAAAATACATTAATAGTTAATATCGTTAAATTTGTGTCACTATAAGACGTTATGTTTAATTTATTTTATATTTCAACCCCTTTCCCAAAAATTTGTAAATACTAAATACTAATCCATTTATTAAACATAAATTATATCTAAATTTAATTGATCCCACTTTTCCTCAATATGTATAAACTTGTTATTTGGATGACTCATTATAAATTATATATTGACATTGAAAAATTGCATATGTATTCAAATTATAAAAATAATTACTTAAAAAAACTCATAATTATTTTCCAATAACATTTGTTACTTGTTTTAATAACATTTAAATTGATTATACGATAAAATGATAACAATTAATAACAACTACAGTATATTATTAATGCTAATACTTTTGTACATTTACTTTATATGCAATAGAAATGTTAATAAACAATTTATATGACTAGAAAAATCATTAAAAAAATTATAGCTAAGTTTAATAACTATTATTGTAATGTTGTCTAAAATGTTAATAATAAATATTATAATAAATAAAATAAAATGTATGAAATCTTTTCAATTAAATTTAATTATTATGTTTACTTCAATAATTTAATTTATTATTCATTAGTTAATTTACAAAATATAAATTGCTGAAAATTTAGAAAAATACATTTATTATATTTTTGTAACTAAACAAATAAAATTTAAAGATGCTAAAATAAAAATTATCAAATTGAAATGAAATAATTTATAAAACTATKAAACAGAAAATATTATGTTAWTTTTTTTGATACAATAAATTAATAAAATTTAATTATTTAATAATAGTTTTTAAAAATAATCTAAACATTTTAAATTGTTGACTCATAGATCATACTACTGTATTTAAACAATATAATATTAAATAATACAACAACAAAAACAATATTATGACTTTTTAATTAAATCACGTCTCAAAATTTATATTTGTTAAATTCATTATAACTAATTTTAATAAAACATTGAAAAAATAAAATTTTAATTAATAATATTTGTAATATAAGAGTCAAAATTAGTCAATAGTTAAATATTGTATAAATTCRATATTTATTGAGTTAAATAGGCAAACTAAACTGTACAGTATAAATATCAATTTGATAAAAATATTTAAACTTTTAACATAAGATAAGAGTCATACAAATAGTTATATTTGATTATTAATTGATAGCAATGTTTGACTATAATATAGTCACTATATTAATATATATCAAAGTTTATTCAAATGATTAAGAATAGTGATACTAATCTTTTAAATTAAATACAGAGTTTAATTAAAAGGTTTCAAAAATGCAAATAAATATAAGATATATTGAATAAATTAGTTTTAAAAAACAGCTGAAAATGTTAAATATTAAAAATTTTCTTTTATTATGATAATTTATAATAATAATAATAATTTATTAACATTTAGAATTTTTTTATATTGTTTGTGTGTTTTTTGGACAAATAATTAATATATTATTTTAATAATTATACTATAAATTAAATATTTCACTAAATTATTCAGTAATGTTTAAGCAAATATGGGATCAGACATTAGTTACCTTTACGGATGATAATCAACAACAAAGACAACAATCATCGGATAAAAAGGCCGATCGACGCAAACGTAAACGATATCAGCCGTCACTGAAAACTCTGTTCAAAGATCTATCATTGAGTTCAAAGTCTAACTACAATAACAACAACAACACCGGTATTACTGATGACAATCGGAAGCCAGTGTTACACTCATTGATTGATCAGAAAAAAAGGATTATCTATAATCAGTTGCTTACCATTGATTGTCGACAAGTGAACACACAATTGATTGTCAACTCGGATGTGGGCATCAAAACCAAGTTCATCATCACTGGCAAAGAGGTACACAAAATATGGGCTATTATTCAATCACCCAGTGGTTACAGATATGACACAAATAGCCAGTTGTATGAAAGTGTGGGCAATAGAATCATAGTACGGGTGCCGAATGCCGAACCCGGAATCTGGACGATTAAATTTCAGGCACCGGAAGCACTATTTTCCAAACAAATAATACTACCGATTGAGATGCGAGTTACTAGTCATCTAAGATTTATGATGACACCGATGATGTCGTGGTCATCGTCTACATTGRACTCAACCATGTTTTGGCAAAACAAAGATAACTATAGCAAACCTAATGGATTGGTTAAGCAGACAAAGAAAATGGATTTTAACTTTTCATTTACTCCAGAAGTACTTCCAGAGTCTAAGAGTTGGCTAGTCTTCAATAATAATGAAAATAAAAGACTAATGTCAGTACAGTTAGCAATTAATACTGATGTTATTCATAATGAGATAAAAATCAATTTATTGTCTTTTTATGATATGATAGCCAAATGGATAACAGACAACAATTGGTCAAAATATAATCAATTGTCCGCCGAAGATAAGAAATGCATATTAAAGACCATTAAAGATTGCACTCAATTTATTGCCACCGATGACCACTGCAAGACTTACCATCAAATTAATGAATATCAAAACCAATTGACACAAGTTTTACACAAACTTTCGGTTATTTGATTTGACATTTAATTTAGTAATTAAACATATTTTTTAATTAAAATAGTATTTATAAGTTTATTTTTACATATATTTTTGATAATTTACATATCATTGAAATATTTCATTTATATTTATTGAATGACCATTTATATTTTTATGAATAATTCAATAAAAATATTTTTAATCAGTTTTAAAAAGTTATATTAATATATACTAAATTATTAAATGGTACATGGTAAATTATTAATTATTATTGTTGTTTTATTGAGTACATTAGTGTCATCTATTGAATTACAAGAAAACAATTTAGATTATCAAAAATATCGTATATGTTATGTACTTTTACTGTATATATAATTTTAACATTACCCGTAAGTATTATAAAATATGATTTATAATTTAATATCTGTTTATATAGTTTTAATATATTTAGAAAATATGATAAATAGATTATAATTTTTAATAAAATTAGTTTATTTGTTATTAGTATAAAATGTTAAACTTTATTAATTGATTACAATTTTCTATATAATTTTATTTGTAACTTACTAAATAACTAAATTAACTAAATCAAATAAAAATTATAAGTAAATTAGATTAAATATATCTATATATTTATTTTTGATAATTGTATATTTATTTGTATTTTAATTGTAAATTTATTTTATTTATTACTATTTCATCGATTATAAAAATTATAATAATAACTTTAAATCAATATGTTTATAAATTGTTAACAGTACTATAAATAACATCTATAATATTATATATATAAATAACTAAAAAATATATATAAATAAACTGAATATTAAAACTATTATTAAATTATATATAGTATTATATTTTATATTTATTTTACTAATCGATAGGTATTGATAACGTCGTGACCACAAAAACCAAAGTCAACTATAAATTTCAATACAAAATAAATGTACGCAAACTCAACAATTGTCTTGTATTTTGTTTAAATAATAATAATAACAATAATATCCATGTTTTTATGGTTATTGCTGATAATAATATCTTTTTAATTGGTCAATATATATATATTAATGTTGGCAATAAATATTTATTGTCTAAATTATAATTAATTTGTATAAATCAATGCTAAATAATATGACAATATATTTAATATATTATAATAATTGAAAATAATTTGCCAATTTTCAAGAATATTCTGTATAAAAGAAGTGTATATTAAAATTAAAGAAAATAATGTGTAAAACATTTCACAAATATTTCTTGATAACCACCACAAGCTTCGGTATGTGTGGTGGACTATACCTGTTATGTCTGACCAAATGGTTGTGGCCGTACCCCATAAGAGACTATACTAACGGATCGTGGGATTGGAGAGATGTTCCACTGTATACTGGATTAACTGGTAAAACATCATTTTTACAGTATATAATGATTATATTTTTTTTTTAACTATAAAATATATTTAAATTTAAATTATTTGCATATAGCTATAATATTTAAATAGATATTTTTAATACATATAAGTACTTTAATTAATTAATAACAATCTATTTGATAATTTTAATAATTTAWTTTGTATTATTAATTTTTAATAGACAACATATTAATTTAATATTTATTATTTATAATAGTAATTGTTGCCAACATAACAATCTTTTATAAAAAAGATACTATTAATAATACAATTGTTTTCTGTATCATTCTCTAAGTCATTATTTTTAATAAATAATATTTATTTACTATTATTATTATTATTATTATTATTACTATTACTATACGAATTAATTTAGTATAAATTATTTATTAAAAAATACACTATAATACAGTGGTATATAATTATTTACTCAATAGTTTTTATTACACAATACATTTAGTAATAGTTTTATTAACTAAAATAATAAATAAATGCATTTAATTGATATAACTTGAAATTAATGTAATTTGTATTTGAATAAAATTTGTAGGTTTTATAATATTTTCACCTGGTATATTTATTGTAATACGTGCCAAACCCAAAGAGCTAACCTATTACGGCATATTCATGATTATACCGTTTATTTTGAGCATAATATGTTTGATTTTGCAAATATTGCAAAAAGACTTTTGGTTTGACCCGACGGACTGGTATCTCATTGGTGTGGCCTTAGGACTGTTGGCTGTCATTGTTAACCTATTTTTGTTTGTACACGAAATCAAAACGTACGGTCARTACAATCAGCAACTCATCTCTAATACAAAAAATAAAAATGAAGACACAGTTTGAGTAATGAATATCTAATATATTCTAAAAAAAGAGTTTGTATTATATTATTGAACAAATGAATTGCATTATCAGTAGATATTTGTATTGTTTATTATTATATCAGAAAATAAGTCATTAATTGAATTGAATAACTGATTGAAAACCAAAATGAATGAAAAATATAAATGTAAATATTTGTTTTTTCCATTTTGACATTTTATCTCATTTATTACTAGTATATCGTAAATATATATCTTATTTATAAAATATATATTGTCTGTAATTTTGTTTTTTACAAATATWTATATATATCAATATATACGTATTTATGATAGTTGAATGCAATAAAAAAAACATTACTGTTAGGATATCAATAATTGATTTTTTGATATGTAATTCAAACATAAATCGTTTAGTTTTCAAGAAATATTTTGTATTAGATATGCAAAGAAAAAACTAATTTATATCATCAAAAAATCAATTGTTAAAAAATGCATATAATGCACATATCAATTTTTTATTTAATAAATATTCAAATGCAAGAAAAAACATATTAAATATATAATTTTTATGTCAACATTTGGTGAAAAATGCAAAAAAAATATTATTACTATTACTACTACTAATACTACTACTACTACTACTACTACTACTACTACTACTACTACTACTACTACTACTACTATTATTACTACTACTATTACTACTACTACTACTACTACTACTACTACTACTACTATTACAATTATTATTATATATTTGTAATGTGTTAAAATGTTTATTGCTTAAATCAATAATCTAGAAACAAAATCTATATAAATATTGTGCAATTGATGGCAATGTTGTCTAAACAGTTGGATATAAGAGCACCGGAACCCATCAGATCCGCTAACAAAGTGCACTCCAATTGTGTAATGAGTGACTGCCATACCATACAATTAGATATACAACGACCCGTTATAATGAACATAAAAATCAATTACCATTTATAACAGTTATAAACAGTAATGTATAGGAAAGAGTACACATCAAATGTTTGCATCATATAATAAATACAAAAGTATTAATATATTTTATATAATAATAATAATAATAATGAATTCATAGCATACGGTATATATTCTGTATTTATATATAATTTACGCTTATATTGATAATAATTTTTGCATGAATTTTGACAATTTTTTTATTAATATTTTATTTTTTAAAGAAATATCGTCTATTAAATAAAATATTACTAGACTTTATTGAAATAAATTTTAATATTTAATATTTATTTTGTTATAAGTCATTGATTTTATAATATACAGTATATGTATAAACCATTTGGTATTAAACCCTATGTTTGTTATTTATATATTAAATATATATTCCATACAAATATAAATTTGTTAACTCATGAATCGAGAATCGCTATTAAAAATGCAATTACAATAACTGTGAATAAAATAACTGTATTCCGAATCATTTAGTTTAATGAATATTCTCTTAACATTGTTATTGTATTTATCATTATAAAAGCAAAAATAAGTCATGTTTTCACTAATATAATACAACATTTTGTATATATTATGCTATAAAATATATGTACAACAATAACAATTAAATCAATGATATAAACAACACATCASTAGCAATAATAAAAGAGGAGAAAAATATAATAAAATACCAATATTTTTGCTATTTTATCATAAGTTAATTGATTTTTTAATGTATAAATATATAAAATTATTAATCTATTATTTATAAAATATTAAATGAGAATCATAAAAATTATTTTCACTTATTTGTATAYTAATTTTTTTCAGAAAATTTAAACATAAAATGAGTTTCACATAAAATTATATTAACAAAATATTTTCTTACATAACATTTGCTTTATTTAATACAACATATTTTTTCATCAACAAATTGATTTAATTAGCTGTGAAGTCTATCAATATATACCCGCATTTTTGAAAAAAATATCAATAGTTTGAATAATAGTAATGCATACATAAAGCCTACAGTTTACAGCCTAGAGTAAAGGCATACATATATATAATACATACATATTATATATATAATATTAATAATATTATATATATTATATACAGTAGTTGTGGAATAAGTGTATGGACTGTAGAGATGGGCAAATAGAAAGTTTCTAATAAATTTCCCTGAGAAAGTTTCTAGAAAGTTTCTCAGGAATAAATTTCTATAGAAATTTAACTTTTTTGTTATACTATGGGATCCCCATATCTATAGATATTGTAAAACTATAAATATATTAATGAGACAATACTACTATACATATAATATTATATATATAATACTGTATAATACTATATTATACAAATGTGATACCTATATAAATAATTATAATTATTTAATAATAATCAGTTTTGTAAAATTTTATTCACCATTTTATTGTATCATAGTTTAATATAATTAAATAAATAAATTTTTTTACTTTAATTAATAATTAAAATACTAATACTAATATTTAAATATTACTTATAAAAACAATGTTAAAGATAACAAATATCGAGAAAACAAAATTAACCATGGGGATCCCATAAATAGAAATTTCTTTTAGAAACTTTCTAGAAATTTCTCTATTATTTTATAAATTTCTCTTTTTTGCCAACACTAATGGACTGTGAGTTGCCTGTACTCAAAGTACTTGACTTTGTAAGTGTTATATATTTTATCATTTTAACAAAAAATAAAAAATGACAGCACTGGTAGCTTRTTGTTTAAGGGAAAGCAATTATAGAGATAATTATCATTACTATGATAACAAAGTTTTTTCCACTATATTTGTTGCCTTCAGAAATGTTTTTATTATATTTATTATTATTTTGAGTTTCACTTTTTTTTGGTGAAAGTTTTATTTTGTTGTTATTTTGAGATTAAYTTTTTTGATTTCTCGATTTTTTTTCAAAAGCAAATAGCTTATATTAATAATAATTTTATTGCAATGAAAACATGATATAAAATTAATGTTTGCCTTACWTTGTTTGATATAATATAATAATTTTATTACACAAAAGCTATAATACAAAACTAATATTCATATTATTATTATTGTAACTGTTGTAATAGATAAATGTTATAATCTATATTAAAATTGYTGATAATAACTTTTGAAAATAACAATAACAATTGTGATTGCAATTATATCATTATCACTCATACATTCGCTATTATATAAATTTATTACATATGGAAATAATAAAAATTTATATTTAAATAAATTATTTACATAATCATTTGTATACACAAACTGTTTCAAATTTTTTTTTGTATCAAAAAGTTCATTATATTTGCATTCAACTRTATGCACACAAATTCAAGTGCTACAGTAAATCATTTTTTTGAATTATAATAATACAAATGCACTTTAATTTACATTTTGTAATAATTTACTATATTTTTCTTTATACATTTTTGYTGCACTCAATTTTAAGATTATTTTCTTCAAAAAAAAAACTATATTTAGTTTACATCATTTATATAAATGTGAAATAACTATTATATATAAATAAATTGTCATGATAACAAAATGACAAATGTAAATTTTGTCACAGAAAAAAAAACAATTTTTTATTATCTTAAAATTACTTATTGTATTACACACGTTACTGGTGTTGTATAAAACTAATGTTCACCAACTTTAGGTTTTTTTCAAAAAAAAAATTGTCTACAATTTTGTTACGCTTTAATCTATCAATAATTGTGTGAAAAATTATACGGAAATGCAGTGCAAAAAATAAAAAAGAGAGGATAACAAAAATTTTTAGTGACCTATTTTGGGTGTGTATTACACTAAAAACAACAATATATCCACCAAAAACTACAAAAATAATAATACTGAATCTTAAAATCATTTATTAATATATATATATAATATATAAATAATAATAATAATAAAGTAGTTTATAATACTGTACAATATTCAAGTGTGTAATAATGTAATGTATTTTTCTGAAACAAAAGTACTCAACAGACTAATCTCCGGCTTTATAATCATAATAAAAATAACATAATAATAATAATAATAATAATAATAATAATAATATATATATATATATTTTTTCATTATTATTATTATTATAAGATTTAATAAAATGAAAGGTTTCTTAATTTTTGGGTTTTATTTCTCTTTTCCCTTAAAATCTATATTAAAAAGCTTTTCAATAATATGAAAATGATTTTTTTTTGTATAAAAGCGATGGAATTATAATTTGATTTTTGGATATCAAGTCAAAGAATATTCTTTAATAATCATAAAATGTTTAGACTATTTGTTTAGTATAAAGCAATTAATATATTAAAAACCGAAATATATATATACGTATGAATAAAATGCAGATTACTTTATATAATGCAGTATATTTGTAGATAATTTATATATACAGTCAACAATAAAAATAAGGTTAAGAAAATATTTGAGTTGAATCTAATAAAAAACTAATTTAATATAAATTTTCACATTTGATAAATTCATGACATATCAAATGGCTTATATTACTTATGAACACATTCAGCATTTAATGTTAACATTTAATAAATCACTATTATTTTAATATTAACAATACTATATGATATTCATTGTAATGATAAATAATCATAATAACAATKAATTTTTATTAATTAATAATATAATAATAATTATATAATCTAATATTTTACTTATATTTTAATTAATTTAAAAATAAAAATATTCAATATAAATATAATTATTTATTTTAATGCAATAAAAATTTATTTCTAATAGTAAATAAAATATTTTATTTTCTGATTATAAAATTATATATCTATTAAAAAAATTAAATATATATAATGTTCAAAATAATAATATAAATACTATATCTATATGAAATACTACTGATATATATATATAAAGTTATATAATAAATTCAATATATTATATAAACTTTTATATTATATAATGGTTAATATATTTTCCATTAGATAATATTGATTTTCTGCCAAACAGTACATAATATATACTGTATATGTTATTTAATTTTGAGTCTACCGGTCAGCATAAAAACCATGGATCAGGTATATCCTTGCCCTAAGCTAAACACATATAGACTATAAGCAAAATTTGTGTTTAAATAAATATATTTTAATATTTTATCTTATTGATTGACTATAAATATTTTATTATAATAGATTARCTGTATATTTWAAAACAATGAAAACATTTTCATAATGTAAATAAGTAGTTTTTTGCAATAAATTTAATAAAATTGTTGGTAAATGTAATTAGGTCATCAATTTGAAAAAAWTCACTTAATTTTATTAAAGTAATAGGATTTAAATTGAAAATTTTGAGGAATATAATGATTTACATTATTTATTTAATACAAAAAAGTGTAATCTGTTTATTGAAATCTTTGAAATCCAATATCCTGTAAAAAACAACAAAAAGGTGTTTAATTTAAATATATTGAATATATTATATATACACACAAATATATATATATATAGTATATTTTTATTATATTTGTAGTTAGATCTATGGGGAAAACAACATATGCACCAGTTTCCCACCAACTTTCCCAAAGTTATATAAGTAAAATAAATTGTTTATTTTGTATCACAATATGTAGTAACTCTCTCTCTCTCTCTCTTTCTTTCTCTGTCTGTCTTTTCTTGTCGTTTAAAAGGGTTTACCGATAAATATCCACAATATGTAGAAAACACATAAAAATCAATTTCAAACACACGGACGATGTACTGAAATTTTTTTGTTGTATAAAATATGTATATTTCTTGGAAACACCTCTACAGTTATATATAATATATTAATATATAAATACTGTATATATCTATTTCAAACCAAAATGTATACTTTAGTATAAAAATATATCTAATTTGTAGACTTTGTACAACATTTGCAGTGAATATAAATTATTTATTCTCTATGTCTAAGTATCACTCTTTTCTTAAACTATCAGTCTCTCTCTCTCTCTCTCTCTCTCTCTCTCTCTTCTCTCTTCTCTCTTTCTCTCTTTCTTTCTCTCTCTYTCTCTCTCACCCACTMACTCACCCTATAATAACACATCCATAAGCAGTCAAATGCACTTTAATACTCCTTTCCTTATAGTTTTGAGAGCTTCGAGAGATTTTCCAGGAGATGCTCATTCATATATCCATATATGAGACATACATTGTATAAAATTTTGTAATAATATTAATAATGCGTTCAATTCTTTGAATATTTATCCATAACTTATTCAACGATTTTTCAAATGAAAAACAGTTAGATTTAAATATAGGAACAAAAATGTTTTTAGTGATATAGCAAAACAAATATTAATATATATATATAATATAAATACAAAATCTTATGTGAATATGTGAACAATCAACACATGTTATACAATACATGCATTGTATTTGTTTTAGATATGGTCACTAAAGATTCAATGGATTATTTATTTTTTGTTTCTAACAAATTCTAATTTATTAATTTAGCATGTTCGTTTTTATAGAAATTTATACATAATGTTTTCATATTTATAATTATATAGTAATAAGTCATACCATAATATATTTTGTATTTTTAAAAATACTTGAATTCATTTGTTAGTAGTATACTAATGTAAACTATTCAGTGTATAGTATAAAACATTTAAAATAAGCAAAACTTATTTTTCATAAAAATATTATTTGAACTGAAAAGAGATTCGTAAATACTTTTTGAATCATTGAACTTATTTTTATAGAAACATAATATAAAATATGTGATATTTTATAGTTTCAAAAAACGTTTCACGTTTCGGCATTTTATTTACAGTATAATATTGAATGCCCGGAATCGGCTCACATGTAAAATTTGAAGTTATATAAATTTTTATATTGCTTATTTTATTTTTGCTGTTCAAAGTCAATACATAGATTTTATCAATAAAAGAATTTTATATATAGTATATTAAATATATACAATATATATATATCATATTTCAGTTTAACACTTAGTTTGTAATATTGAGAGTCAATTGTAAGCTAGACTTTTGTATATTAGCATTGATATGTTAGTCCTGTATATAAATTTATATATAGAATAGAAGTATATATATATATATATATAGTATATATATAGTATTTGATTTTCAGCGTTGAAAGACTATTACATAAAAATTTGCAGAATATTCTTGACATTATAGAGTTTGCTCTAATATATTGATCTCAGAGAATGAAACAACACTACTATTCAATGGCGCGCACAATATATTTGTTGGTTGTGCTATAAATATAAGGGACAGTTAGCTTTACACACACATGTACTCTACTGTACATTCATTCATACATACATACAGTAAAATGCTGTCTCCACTAATAGCAACTAAAATATTGGCCGATTCTGGCATCAGATTCTGTTTGTATGTGTATTTCATTGCTAAGTGAAGTCTCTCTTTCTCTCTCTATATTAACACAATTGCCACTCATTCTCTCTCTCTCTCTCTCTCTCTCTCTCTCTCTCTCTCTCTCTCTCTCTCTCTCTCTCTCTCTCTCTATGTCTCTCTCCACTGACAACACCAAAAATAACATCAACATAACCGCCACAACAATCAAAACATCAATAACTCCAAACAACAACAATACCAACAATCTAAACAAAAATATAGACTTTTATATATATATAAAGTATATAAAAAATAAGTGACGGTTTTTTATGCTGTATGTTAACTAACTTTTTTCATTGGGTGTTATAATTCATAATATTTCCGAGTTTTCTAAAACATTGTTGTGTTTGAGTGTGTTTTTATATAAGATATATGATATTTATATCATATTTTAGAATAGGTTAATAAAATTTTGAAACTATTTAAATATAAAAAATCATACTATCATAGTATGTAATATCATCAAAACAAAGTATGACAAAAGTTATTTACGAGTCAATTGTTATCATATTTACYTCAAGCATCATATTTGGCTCAACACTGGCATCGGTACTAATATTATTGTTGAAACCCAATAGCGTCCAATTGTTTGGTATGGAGTCCAGTATAATCATTTCGGTAATTATTGTTTTATTTAAATTTATATATTTTTCCTTAAATAAACAAACAATTTATTTAAATTTTTTACAAATATCTCTTACATGTATGCATAATAATACTTATAATATCAATTTAATAGCAGTTAGTAATACAGTTTTTAGTATAATACAGTAGTAGTCAAACTCAAACACCATATATTATGTACGAAACATTATAATACTGTTTATAATGTCTTTTTAAACTTAATGACACTTAGATATTATCGATCAGATTTTATGCCATTAAAAAAGAAAGTCTTATAAAATTTTTAAAGAGAAAGAGAGAGAGAGAGAGAGAGAGAGAGAGAGAGAGAGAGAGAGAGAGAGAGAGAGAGAGAGAGAGACTGCTGTGTCATTTAAAAAGTTGATAATTTTTCATATTTTCATTGATTATGTCATTAATTATAATTAAAGATTTCTAGAGTACGAAAAAATAGCAAAACTAATTGTTAATTAATATACAAATTTAGAAAAAAATTATTATTCAATTCACAAATTAATTAACTTGTTTTTAAAAAAATAAATGAGTTTTATTTTATATATTGTTACATATATTTATATATACAGTCTATACTGTATAATTCAAATTATTATATATTTAGTTTAGTTAATTACATTTGATAGCTATCTACATAAGTCTGGCAATAAATTATTTTTCCGACAGATATAAATTATTATTATTATTCATAGTAATAATGAAAATACAGCAATAATGTTGTTTCTATGCAAATGTTTGCAGGAATTTAAATACTATTTACATTTTACTGCAAATAAATAGATAAATTTTAGTAATAATAGTTATATTCAAACTATTCAAAGCTTTTAAAAACTTTTAATTTTATTTCAATATTACATATATTAGTTTAAATATCATATATACCGTATATATATCGTCATCACATGGCTTTAGGAGAGGAAAAGTGTTTAACTTTTTTATTATACCAATTGAGCCAATGATAAGTACAAACCATTTATATAATATTCACTGTTAGACATATAACACACATTTGCTATCATCTCTTTATATAATAATAACGAGTGATACGATACATACGCGTGTGTTTGTCTACTTTACTTTTCCACAGTATATACAATATATGTTTCCTACTGTATATTAAAGTGTTAGTCCCAGTGCTACAAGAGTTAAGGGATGTATTACTGTAGAAGCAGCAGCACTGGTATCCAAAAAAAAAGACTTGACTCTCAAACATATACACAGACATTCATACAATCATCATCTCTCTCCAGGGATTAAAATATAGCCGACAAATATTTATTGCAAAACACAAAAGTGCTTTCAAAGGCAGCCAAGTGTTGTGAAGTGTAGGTCTGAGCCCTTCAGTATAATAGCACCGGAGCATTGAATTATTAACACATGAAAATAAAAAATATGTGTTGTTTGAGAAAAATATTAGACAATTGAATGGAAGGATTAGAGATTAGAGATAACTTTCCTTTATTTAATATCATAGCATTACTTTTCTCATCACACAATAGTGTGGTATTAAATCACAAAAAGGATTTTTTTTGCTTTGATTAATACCAAAGAGTTAGGATTCAGCAAAAAATAGATGAGAAAAAACATATACAAAATATTTGTTACAAATTCATAGATAATTTACAGTCAATTGTTGGCAATTTATTATCCATTTTTATCAGATTTTTATTTTTCTCATTAAATCTCTGTCCCAATCCTTACATACAGTTATGTGTCTTAAATGTCATAGTGTTTAGCATAGGACTGGTCGGCACAATAGCCGAGTCGTTTCGGGCGCTAAACATCTACTCATGTTTGGTCATAATATTTCCGTTCGGTTTACTATTAATTCAGATGACTATCCGTATCAGCCGAAAGTCGTTCGACTCCATTGACCAGCTGTTGGTCGGTTCTTTGGTAATACTATTTATGCAGATAATTGTGGCCTATCTACTGGCCCGTGAAATTAGACAATTGACAATTTTGAATCGGGGTATTAACTATAAAATGTGTGAGCACTTGGAGGATGGCAGTGATGTCCAACTGTGCGATTCTGTACAGCAACAGCCCACATATGAGGAGTTCATACCAATGGAGAACACATAGACTTTTAGGGACTAACTTATTATATCTATTGGCATACGATGATGGCATCTGTGTTTGATGGGTATTTAACTGAGGGTCGGCCTATAAGTGTGAAGATAATTGGGTGGACACAACCAAAAGACATTATATGAGTGCTGAGAGATTGTGTGATAAGTGTATTGAAGTGTTGGCTAACATCACACACACATACACACAGTACTCACGTATTTGGTTAATATATACTATATCTATACTAGAGTTTATATCACGGGTATGAGTGAGGCCAATAAAAAAAACTCCCTGTCCTTATATCATACAAAAATACACACAAATTCTGTACATTCACTTACACACTCTATGTAACAATCGATAGCTCGATAAAGACATTTATCTATAAGAAACTAATGATTTATCACTAGAGAGATGAAGTGATGACAATTTTTTGATTACTTGTTTATATCTTTATTTACTATATATGTCTATATCTTTGTCTCTTTATCTATCAAACACACACATACAAATACACACACACACATATATATATATATATACACACACATAWACACATACACTTCCAACTTATATATCTTTATAACTCATATTTTTTAAGTTAATATCTGTATAAATATCTATWTCTTTATATATATATATATATATAATGACAACTAATATAAGTAGTTTTTATCTGTATTATATTATCTATGGTCTAAAATTTTTTCACCGAAACTTTTTTTTTGATAATACTTATTATTAGAAAAAATAAGTCAAAAAAAAGTATGAGAAATCTATTACATAGAATGATATGAAATGAATCGAAATTTTTTATTATGATTTTTACTATTATTATTATTTGTATTATTGGTAGGAGTAGTATCACAGTAGTAGAATTGGTAGTATACTGTATAATACAACAGTAGACGTATAGTTGATATTATCGTCTAACATATTGATTGATGATTAATGACTGGCATTTTTCTGCTAAATTGCATCAAAAAACAACTTTTACACCGAAAAGCGCTTTAAATGCCTAAACACTTTCATTTATATTTAAATTACAGCACTATTTTCATTATCTATAGTTAACAACAAAAATATTAACTTTTGCTTAACTTTTTTTCTTATTTTATTTTGTTGAGCTAAATAATATATATTTGTAGAGCCAATGATTTATTGGTTACTTTAAGCTTTATATTTCTCGCCACAATTTATTGAGATTTATATGTTTAAGGTTTTTATACAATTTATAATATTAACACAAAAAGATATAAGCATATTATAAGAAAAATAATATGTATATTTAAATAGAAACTAAAAAAATTATTTAATAAAAGCTACTTATATTTTAATATTTTTAAAAATAAATGCTCATAAATATAATATCATTTTAATTATTAGATAAAAATTTTAATTTACTTTTTTTTAATTGTTTACTTAAATATTTTTCAATTTATTTTATTATATTCTTTGTTTTTGTAATAACAAATTAAATTAATGGTTACATGGATTATATATATATATATTAGAATTAAATTTTATTACAAAAATAAAGTTTTTACTAATGTTACAATTGATTTTTAAAATTTTAACCAAAATATACATGATATTGGTTTTTATATAAAATGTACCTTATATTCAACATAATAGAAATATCTATTTATTTAATGTCGAAATGTATGTATTGACTCCAAAGTTACATTATGTACATAAATTGTGAAGTATTATATAAATATCGTACTATATAAGTGAAAAAATCCAAATTTGTATATAAGATTATAGTTAGGAATAGGAATTGAATTTACAATAAACATATACAGAATATTCTTGAGTCTAATATTACATATTTTTATGGTTCACATAAATGAGACAAAAAATATATCCATTATATACATATATAATATACAGTAAATTTATATATTGTAACATAACATTTGTTTATGCAATTGGATTTTGTATTATTATAAACATTATGTATTTATAAAAATTGTTTTAGTTGTTATTGTAAAATGTATAATATAACTTGTGTATAAATGTTTAAAACTTTTAAATTGTTTGTGACATTAATTGACAAAACTATTTATTTAAATGTTACGCACGTTTGTTAAATTTATTATTTTACACTGTGATGTATGTATATATTTATAGATATATAACTATATATTTTTATTATATTTGTATAATGCAGTATATTGTTAGATTTTGCTGTAAACATATAGTAAAAATAATTAAATTAAAATGTTATTATAATAAAATAATCTATCTGAAAAAATAAATAAAATATTAAAATTAATTTTACAAATGTATCAATTAGTATAAATTTATATAAATTAAACAAATTAACATCATTATGAGTTTAACATAAATATGAACAACTATAAAATATTTTTTATTAAAATTAATAATTGTTAAATTTAAGATAAACAGAAAATAATAATAATAATAATAAATAACAAACAATAGATATAAGAAACATATTAATTATTTTATGAATAATATAAAAATATATTATTGCAAAAAATGATAATTGTTTAAAACATTCCATAATTAATATAATCATTATTAAGCAAAATATATATACATTTTAGTATATGATATTTTACTCTATAATTCAAATAAATTTAATTAAATTGATTTGACAAAATATTTATCGACAAAAAATCTATTGATGAATTACATCCATTTTACAGTACATTTAGTTTTTAGTTTAATTATATGAAACATTTACTCAAAAGTAATACAAGAGTTATCATTTTTATTGTTTTTATATTAACATTCAATTACCAAAGTATTACTTTATAATTTTTTAATGATTACAACAGAAACGATAAAATTTAATATATTATAATAATATAATAATAATAATATATAAAATCTATATATTTACTGTATATATTAAAATGTATTATTTATACTTAAATCCAAATCTGATCTATCAATTAATGATTAATATTGCAATATTATTATCATATCTTCATGTCATGATTATAATTTATTATCGCAATAACATTTCATATATAATTTTAATTGTCATATATGTACAGTATATTCTATGTATATGAATTTCTATTTAATATTTTCTATCTTATTTTGTTTGCAGTAAATAATTATAATAATTTTAGGAATGTTGTATAAAAATTAATTTTATTATAACAGAAATATAGTGACTATTTGAACACAAAAAACAAATATAATAGATAAAACATTATTATTATTATTATATATTGTATATTAATAAATTAAACAAATAAAATATTAGTACTTAAACAGAAAAAAATAAAACATTTGTTAAAATCAATTTATATATATATWTATATTTAAAATCCGATCATTAATGCGACCATTAAAAATGCAAATAAGTTGATCAACATTTGAGAGCATATATGGACAGTTGGGGCCGAATTTTGTTTGGTAGTCGTCTCATTRGAGGCCGGACTTTCCGTCGGGATGATAGTGTCGGTAGTGCTATTGTTGGCCGATGTGGTCACGGAAGTGGCATTACTAATGTTGGTTGTGGTGCTGTTGGTAATGGCGCTGATAATGGTAGTGGTGTTGACTGTGTTGACAGTGTCCGTCTCATTAGTCATAGGATATAATGTCGTCCATTCTGGTGGTGCCGTAAATCCGTTACTTCCAAACACTAATTAATTATTTTAATTTTAAAAATTATAAACAAAAATATTTAATTACAAAATTAATATAAATTACTTACTATCAATATTTTGTGCCGAAATGCAYACAACAGTTAATGAAAAAGCAAATACAATAGAGGACAACATTTTATTCATAATATCGATGATAATAATGATATGCAAATAATGACCAGAAAAATATAATTTTTTTAATTAAAAATATTTTTGTACTCAAATTTACTATTGATAGACAATGTTTTGCTTTCAACGACTATTTTGTAACTAATTATAAAATATGTAAAATATCAATGTTGTCTAGCAAAAAAAAAAATAGAGGGACAAACCAATTGTTTAAATAATCATTATATTAATAACTTTTAACAAATATATTAGATTAGATATGACAAACAGTCCGGTATATTATAGGGATAGTTTGTATGACACACACAAACGAGATAATAAAATGTTAGTCATATATAAATAATTTAATAGATTTTATGTTTATAACACTTAAGTACAGTATAGTAAGGCACACACAAACAGTAAGATTATTATTATTATTCAACGCTAAAAGTTTGTCCTGTTTTTATTAAAGTTTATACAGTATTTAACTGCGGTATTATATTAAACTTTAAGTATACAAAATATCAATATGTTATATATACAATAGTAGATGGATATAAAATTTTGTGTATTTTTCTCACACACACTGTGCAAATGATCCGGTTTATAAGTGATATATTAATATGTTGTAACTTTTATTTTATTTAGCAATATATATATATATATATGAGCAATGAGTTTGTAGAAAAAAATAAAACTATTAAATTAAAAGCCAATAGAGTATTAGATGCCAGCATTATATTTAACACAAGAATATTCTCTGTAATAGTTTGTTTTAATTTACTTCTACATTGAATCTATCGTTGTGTTACTGTAATAGTAGTAGTAATAATAATAGGTTATTATTATTATTATTATTAGTTAATAATATGATCAATTGTTATTAATGAATCATATATTTTTTTGGTTATACACAACATTTCAATGGCATTGGCAAACTTTAATATTCAATTATTAATTACTCATTTGTTTGCTTAATCATAATTAATGCATAAACGCATTGCTTGCTCAACAACTTTACTATAAATTAACTATTAAATACAGTATATAATAAAAATATGTTTTATTTTACATACTTATACGGTAAATACATGTGAATGTAGATATTAAATTGACTATGGTGTATTAATTATGATTGATATTTTATTACTTTTAGTTTTATAAGGTATTTAGTTTCAATTATGAAAAAATATTTTACAATATTAATTTTACAGTAAATAAAAATGAATTGTATTTTCTAAAAATAAAAATAATTTATCTAAATAGCAAATAGTTTTTAATTTTTAAAATTAACAGATGAAAATTATAGATAATRATATAATTATTATTATTATWTTGTAAACTATCTAATGTTAATGTTAATTATTTTAAGTGTTAACATTAAAGTTTCTATTATAATAAATAATTTGTTTGATTACATGAATGTTAAGAAATTGATTAACTCATGATTTTTTATATACTAAGTAAAAATAGTATAACAATTAATATATTAATAATGTTTTTTATAGTAAATATTTAAATAATAGTTTTGCTTATACCTAAAATTATTTGAATATATTATGTTAAAAATACCGTATAGTATATACTCTAGTGTAGATTATTAATTTCTCAATTTTTAACATAAATTTTAAAAATATAGTATACTATACATTACAAATACCGTATAATACAAATATTATGTTTACAAATTTTATTAAAAGTTTTTAATTAAATATTTAATAATATATAATATATAAATACTATAGTTATAGTATAAATTTGAAATTGCTTAAAATTATCTCAAATTTATGTTGACAATAGATTTGATATTTTATTTTTATTAATTTCTATTAAAATAAATAATATAATATTTTTATTGTTGAATTAATCAATTTCAAAATAAATAAGTAATTTCTTATAAAATGTCAAATAAGCATAATTTTTATTTTATATAAATAAGAAACTAAAAACAAGTGATTGCATTATTCGTAGAAATTTATTAATTGAAAATATAAAATACCGTAAAGTATTTTTTTAATATTAAACAATTGATCTTATTTATGATTATAATTATTTAAAATACAGAACAAACTCTTATCTATTGATTTATATATTTACTAATTAAGATTTTATAACATATTTCTATCACCAAAATTATTATCGACACAATATATATAATAAATAGCAAATARAAAATTGATTTGAATTTTGACAAATCAATTGCTGAAATATCATATTTTTTAGCCGATATATCATCAATAAGACCTGCTTTTAGGGCATAATTGTTGGTTATTGTAGTATTGATAATCCATTTGTCCAAAATACCACTTTCGGTTAATCTAGAAATTCTATTATTATAATATAAAGTCAAATATTTATTATAATAATTAGTTAAACTAAATAGATTAAAATAAGTTAAACAAAATTAAAAATATCAATACATACACAACATTTATCATGAAATTAACAATTGGTTTGTTGTTTTTGGACAGTGGCAGAAAAAATGGCATTATAAACTCATTTGACCTGGATCGATGCAAATTAGTATAGTTGACAAGTTTAGTATTATAGTAATAGTCGATAAACGGTTGGTCACTGACCAGTGCGTAAACACCGTTATTGATGCCATCAAATGTTAGTCTTTCCCAATTTTCTTTACCTGAATTGATCCACTTTTCTGTTTGACATCTATTCTGAAACATATGATAATACTGACCACTCGGATCTTTAATATATTCCAGTGATAATTCGTCTTCAAATATACCAAACAGTATATCACTGTTGGCTAAGTCATCAATGGTGTCGATAACCGAATATTTTTGATAAAAAAACAAATAAGTCAACAGATATGTCGAATAGTTAATTGCAATTATCATTGAACCCAATGTCCAGATTAACATAAGACATGATTGTTTTGAATATTTTTTCAGATATTGTGATGACTGACCAAATACTTGACTAAAATATGTTATAAATATTTTATCGTTTGGCTTAATCTTATAAGTAATGATTGAAATGATTGCAAATAAGCTAATATAAACAAACCAACAATTATTGTCTAATATAAGAAGCAAATGTAATAATGATTCTATCGGTTGTTTAGCCGATAATATGCTTAGCAATGGAATTGAACTAATAGATTGTGATAACTGTGCAAATTGTTGACCATTTTCAAGATATCCTGTTATAGGTGTCATTGGTATTAATGCCAAATGAATTTGATTATTATTAAACAACTGATAATGTTGATCCAGATTTTCAAAATTACTTATTACATATAACAAACTAAGTTATTATACATATATAAAACTAATCAATCATTTTGTTTACATAATATTATATATTGTTTTTATATACTTAGCATTTAATTTGTTGGCCATTTCGTAGGCCATTCCCAGAAATGGACCGCAAATTTGTTGTGAACCAGAATCTTGATTAACATCAATGAATGGCTGCCAAAATTCAGCCGAAAACTTGAGATTAAAATCTCGCTTATAATTAACCAATGATTTTGGTATTTTTGGATCAAATACACTACAAAATTTGTCTATCATTTTTATAAATTTTAGAAAATAAAATTATACTTCTATTATAATAGATTTCAATAACTTAAATACTAGTATAAAATCAATAATACTGCATAATTATTAAATATTCTAATATTTATTTATTRAAAGAAATAATATAATAATTATAAAATGTTAAATATTTTWTTAATATATTTATAATAATTGAATAGAAAAAGATTTTAATTAATTTTCTTATATCAATWTATATGTATTAAGTCAGGGTTAAGCAAGGTTTTGGATTTTAATAAAATTTGCAAAATTCTCGAAAAATCTTGGGGGGGGTATTGGGTGGGGTAAGATTTTTATTGCATTTTTAAACGGCAATTTTTTCAAAAATCCAAAATCAAGGGGGGGGGGGGGGGGTCAAGAGAAAATTCCCTAAAAATTCCTTAAGTTCCCGAATATTCCCATGTAAATTCGATAAAATTCCCATAAGTTCCCGTATAAATTCCCAGGAAAATAGGTAAAATTTCCAAAAATATATAAAAAACTTAAAAATTAACAAAAACTTAAATTTTAACAAAAAAATAAATATTTTTTGAAAAAAAATTAAAAAATTAATAAAAACTAAAATTTTTACAAAAAAGTTATTTTTGATTTTAAAATATTTGATAAAAGCATTTATGATACACAATGAGTATTTTTTGTATTTTAATAATTTTTAACTTTTAACAATTAATTTTTTAAATAATACTTAATGTTTATAGTTTATTATATATTTTTATTTTTAATACAAATACTGACTGAATACTACTTATTTAACTCAATTTTCGTTAAAGTTTTAGTTATATTAAGTATAAAATTGAAAATATTTTTAAATTTAAATTTAAAAATTATTAATAAAAAACTTATAATATAAGTATTTATTGTTTTATTAACTTCTAAACTATCTTAAACTTATATTTAAATTGTAATATGATTACTCTTTTCAATAAATAGGTAATTTTTAATTTTTTAGATTATTTTAATTAAAATAATGTTATTTTTGGATGAGTTTTAACGTTATTTTAACTATTTTTAATCAATAATTAGATTCTTATAATTATTAAAAACATAAAAACACTTAATAAAATAGTATCATAAAATTAAAATTTTTATAAATCTCAAAAAAATTTTCGTACGGCGCCGAAATTTTAGGGGGGGGGGGTCATTTCTCATAAGCGACAATTTTTCCAATAAAAAGTCAATCCAAATTTCTCGAGCTTAATACCTTATAGTTAAGTATAAAGTAAATGTATCATTAAAATAAATAGTAATATAWAATTTRGTTTTTATTTTAATGTATTATATTMTACAATATTAATACATAGTTCAATATTAACTACRGTATTAAATGACATTTACACTACTATTTAATTTGAATGTTTAATATATTATATTATGTTTTCTTTAGAACATTAAATAATGTTTTTTATTTATTTATTTAGTACTAAGATATATATATATATAGTAGTTTAAATAATACATATAATAATAAGTTAGAGAAATAGAAAACTATTTTAAACAACAAAAACAATTTCGATCCCCAATTGAAGACATCCCCTATCGAGTCCAACATTACAGAGTCTACTGTAATACAGACAGTATTTTTCCACACCCTTAGGTTGTTTGTTGAATGAGATTGTTTGGGTCAGTCATATTTTATGACCGGCTCATCATATTAGGCAAGACATGGTTTAATCTCATGAAATAATACAAATAAGTTACACTTTTAGGCATTAGGAATTGAGCATGGTGTTTATAAATTATAACTTAGCAATCATTGGTGTTAAACAATAATTTACATATACTTTAGACTTAAAATACCAACAACAACAACAAAATAAATAATATTTTATATACAGTAAATCAATTGTAATTAATATACAGTATTAATAAACTAATAAAAATATATGTTTAGAAATCATTTGAATTTTATGAATAAAACTTTTCTTATGTTGTTTTTAAATAATAAAATTATATTATTTAAATACAATGCAATCTTTTTAACTATTTATATTTTGTCAGACTTTTAAATAAAATCAGATAAAAAAAATTGTCTGCAAATTAAAAAAACTTGTTTAACAACTTTCATTATGTTAGCACTCGGATAAACACATAATTACTGCGGTATTATTGCCCGCGGCTTAACAGCCTTTAAGATCATGTGCACGTGCTTTACGCGTGAAATAACATACAAAAATTGGTTAACCTAGACACTATTGTTTATTTATTTTTTATAAAATGTTTTAACATGAGAAAAATCAGCTAAAATATTAAAAAATAATGTTAATTGTTATTTAAATTGATTTTTTTAATTTTAAAGTAATAAATTAGTAAATATTATATAATATTTTTTATTCATGATATATTCATTTTTAAATTATAAATTTCTAAATCAATAGTTTTTATTATAATTTATTTATATTTGTCAAAACTTTTATTAAAAATTCCCTATAATATTAACATAATAGTTTAAAGACATAAAAAAACAATATCAATGAATTTTCATGTGATTATCTGCTGATAACCATTTGAAAGTCATGTATATTATATGATATTTATGTGATTATGTAATAAATTGAATAATATTTATGAATGTCATATATTAATAATATTATGAAAGTTTCTGATACTAATTGTGTCGACTGATCCAATAGTAGTTATTTTTATCAATGATTCATATATTGCTTGTAATGGGAATAACATTGGGTATAATACTCAAAAAGGTAAGAAATATACATAATTTGTGTAACAATTAATTTTAAATATTTAAATATTAAAAACCCTTTATAAATTTCTTGTATTTTTATATAAATGCTTTTAATTATAAGGAAAATATCATTTTGTGAAATGGTTTTATTATTAAATACTATAATTAATAAATTCAAACGTAAATTTATTTTTATGTATATTGTACTTTATAATGTATTTATAAATTTTAGTTTTTGTACTATATTTTTGATGATTGATGTGTTTTAATCATTAAAATATAGCATTTTTTAAGTCATATAATTGAAAATATAATTAAATTCATAAACTGTAATAAACATTTTTTTATTTCAATACTTTATTTAAGTATTGATTTTAAAAAATATTATATTATTTGTTATGATTAAATAATATACAGTATATGTAATGAAATATTATTATCGTAAATAATAATTTTATAAATATATGTATTCTTTTGAAGATTATAAAATTAAATAGGTTATATAAAAAATATTCTTTTAAAAGTTATTAATTATTTTTTTGCATTTAATTATTTGAAAAAATTTATTTAGATATAAATAATATTTAAAATAATTTTATTGATTGTTTAGTTATTTTTAAACATTTTTATTGTTAAACATTGAATTGATGGCATTTATTGATATATTAATATAAATATATATATATATACTTTATAAATCAATAGTTTATTATACCTGATGTGTCTTAATACAATTTTAAAATTTAATTGAACTAATCATTAAAATGACCTTCATCCATTTAAAATGTTTAATACAAGGATTGTTTGTAATAATAAAAAAAATATTATTACTAAACTTACTCTATGTTATCCAATGTCGTGAACTATATTTTTAATTTAATCAAATTTTAAGGTACATAATAATCAATGGTTAATAAATATTAATAATTATAGTAAATAATTATTAAATGGACATTTGTACAGTAACTATAAAGAATATTTTACTATTTTTGTTAATTTTGTTATTATTACAAGTAATCATTATAAATAYATTGCAGTATTTATATTATAATAATTAATATGAAAATTTAATTTTTAAAAAAAATATTTGTAAAGAATGTTTAATAAATAATTATAAATAAACTAAACTTCTTTACTTGAAAATGTATTTTATAAAAATTATATAATTTTTAAAATAAGTATTATATTTATTTCTTACAAAGAAAATATTTAATAAATAATATAAATGAATATACAGTATTTGATATAATAAAAAAATTAGTTTTTAAAAAGTTATCAGATTTTTAAAATATGTCAAATGTGTTATACTTTAGCATCCTTTGTTTGACCGATACTTTAATCTATCAATTATTTTTACATAAAATTATTGTATCAATATATTATTTTTTTTGTAATTTATTAAAATTTAATCAATAATAAACACTTATTAGTATTCAATGTCATAACAGAAAAATTGGCACTAATTTCAATTTTGATTATATAAATATCGATTATCTGAATCTCATATATATATATAAATTAAATACATTATGTATTAATATAATAATATTTATATATAAATATAATTCATTATATAATATAATATATATTATTGTTTCTTATCATAGAAATGTCGTTCACCTCATCATTGATTATAGCCTTCACTAATATATTATATTTTGAAAAATATGTTATCCATCTTATGTTTTTATATAGTTATCGTTAATGAATAATTACATATAAATGAATATCTTATATAACTGTTTGTTAACACAAAACTATTTTTTATAACAAACAAAAACAGTTTTATGGGAAAAAATATTTTAACCACAAACTTAGATAATAGTGTTTTATATGAACATTATATGAATGATATTCACTAAAATCACATAATTTATAAATTGTATACTTAAATAACATACAGATAAATAACTAAATAAATTACTGAACTTTATTAATCTAAACTTTGCTATTCATAATAGTGAACATCTTATAGTAGTATAAATTTCTTTACTGTCAAAAAATGTTTCACAAAAATTTCCTTAATTTTTACACATTTTTATTCTTATTTTTATTTTCCTCTAAAAACACTCATATAAATCATTATCTATAATGGTAAAATATTAAAATTAAATGCACCTTTTTATGCATGTTTAATTATATATAAATATATATATATATATATTTAAGTTTACAAAAACAACAATAAAAAATACATTAATATATTGAATATATAACTTACTGTAACTAACATTATTTTTAATTAACAATAATGTCTATAACAATTATTTTTGTTTACTATTTATTTGACTAATATTTGTTTACTGTTTTTTCTAATAAATACACAAATTTATCGTTTTCCTTGATATGTAAAAAATATAACTAACATTGAAATAATATATTAAAATATTATTACTGTAGGTTAAAACTTTTGTGTACTAATATTAATTATAAACAATATATGCATTGAATTATATCTATGATTGAGAAGGAGAGCTGAAAGTTGTTTTCAAGACATTGAAGAGAAAGAGAGAGAGAGAGAGAGAGAGAGAGAGAGAGAGAGAGAGAGAGAGAGAGAGAGAGAGAGAGAGAGAGAGAGAGAGAGAGAGAGAGAGAGAGAGAGAGAGAGAGAGAGAGAGAGAGAGAGAGAGAGAGAGAGAGAGARAGAGAGAGAGAGAGAAATGTTTACACATTTAAATGAATGTATAGTTTGTCTCATTGGGTGACAGGAGTGGGCATTCCGTCTCTCCCTTGTCTTTCGCTCCCCTTTTAATAGACTATTAGCTTTGGTATGTTTAACATACTATACTATGATATGTTATTAAGGGAGTCAAGTGTTGTTGTTTTGGGATATTTTTGACTTTTTAATGTATGTCTCACTCTATTTCTCACTATTACTTTCACATCCAGTGATATGCCATTCATTAAAAGATATTTTTTGTGGTCATTGTTTTTGGTGCAGACAATAGTTATTAAATTGTTGATCGCATTATTAATACAATTGAATAGTGCATCAAAAATAGTTATCAATAGTAAAAGTATTATCAGTTTATTCTCATTTAGAGCTAACTATTTGAAGCGTTCATCCAAAATGGCCCAGGTAAACTAATTTTTAATATCATATCAATGTATCAATAATTTATCATGTTAAAAATAATATTTAAAAAAAACTAAATTAAAATTACAACTTATTATATATTAAGTTAAATACGGTAGTAACCAATAATCATAATAAAATAAATAAAATTTATATACTATGATATTAATTTTTATCAATGGTGCATTATCTAATACGGTAAAATATTTTTTGTATGTTTGTGCCAACTAAATTTGTTATCATTTTTGTATTTTTATACTATTGATAATTAAGTTGTGATTTGAATTTTTCAATTACTTTGTAACAAAAATTTTATCACTAACTTGTTGTCAATACCTGTATTTTAAAATTATTTTCTAAAAGAAATATATTTTTTTATTTAATAATATTTTATATTTTATAATAATCCAGAATATGAAAGCTGTAATTATAAACAATAATTAAATAATATATATTATATGTAGTATATCTGAAATTAACTATTATTAGAAACAATAGATGGCAATTATTGTAAACAATTTATTTAAAGTTGACAAATCAACTTTGTTTAAATCATTTTCAATTTTAATGAAAATTTTAGACAATTATCCTTGATAATATAATTGAATATATTATATTTTATATTGTATTATGCAATATACTATATATAGTTATATTCTAATGAATTTAAAGTATATTACATAACTATCAGTCTAATTATGATACTAAAAATAAGTAATTTATAATAACAAAATAAATTTATAGTAACAGAATAAATTTATTTAAATCATAATAAATTATTTTGCAATATTTCATTTGTTTCCTTAAAATAATCCAAATATTTTTTTTTACAAATAACTATTAAAATATTAATAACCATTTGGCATATAATAGTAAAATTTACTCAATAATAACCCTATGTTCATATCAGTGTTGATTTGTACCGATATATACCTTATATACTGTAGTTCATCAATAGTCAGTCATCAATCATCGGTACAAATTGTAGAGATTATTGTATACATCATAACCAATTAAAATTTATAGATACAAAAATTACAATTTATAGTTGTATTAAAGGTATTTATTCAAAATTTTATATATTTTTATAACTATCATATTAAAAATTATTTTAGATATACTTTGTATTTTGATCAAAAAAATATAGTGATCTAATGTAATAATTATATCTTTAATAATTAAGTTTTTATAATTTTTTAAAGTTATTTGTAATATAATTTCGAAAAATACATTTAAAGTATAATATGATTACAAAAAAATATATTCTATTTTATAGTGTATTATACATAAAAAAATTCTAAATCTTATATATTGTATATAAATTATCGTAATATTATTAACAAAAGTTTGTATTGATTAGCTAATAGTCAATGATTAATCATATTTTATTATAATATTTTTATAAACAATATTATTAACACAATAAAAAAATTAAAAATAATAACTAAACTGTTGATAAAATTGATTGATTTCAAATATATACTTTCTAATACACTTATTATTTAAATAATTGATATTGGTAATACAGTATAAACATTATTTGATAAAAAATATTAACATAGAAAATTTCTTATTTAAAAAAATTATCCAATAAAAGTTGATATTTTTATTATGTAAATTTATAATAATAGGTGGTGTAACAAAAAATGTATTTTTAACATTTTATACCTGTATTAATATTTTTAGACCGTATTAAATAATTTTTAGTTAATTGACAATTATTTTTCTATAAATTAGCATTAATTATAAATATAATACTTTGCTTTTATAAATAATTTGTTTCATATTCATATTCAAATTTTATTTTAAATTACAACTTCAATAAAGTCTTTTTTAATGAAAATTATTTAATTATCTTAATATTTATATTTCTAACTTATAATAAATTAATTAAATAAAAAAGTGTCTGCAAAAGTGAAACTTTTTTAATTTATTTAATAATGCAAAACACATACACGGTTTCTATATGTATACAATAACATCGTTTAACCTGGACACTATTATATAAATTATGGATATGTTGTTTTTGATTGATATAAATTTTATATACACTAATAATACAGTATATTGAGTAAAAAATTAACAATGAAATAAAATGTTTTTTTTATTTTTCAAAGCAGACAAACATTACAAAGTTTAGTGATATTTAATTTGATTTTATGGACTTTACAGTTACATTAGTAAATATGATATCATTTTTATTTTTAATGATGTGACTGTCAATAGATTTTATTATACAGTATTTTATATTTATTTAATTTTGTCGCAATTTAATTAAGATTTCCCTATAAAATTAACATTATTGACGAAAACTCATACATAATATCCATGAATTTTCATGTGATTAATTGATGATATTTATCACTTTAAAGTCATGTACATTTATATGTAATGATATTAAATGATTAATTTAATATTTTAAATTTTATACTTATAAATGTAATAAGTTAATAATATTTATAATTAATATAATGAAATTTACTGATACTGTTTTTGGGGATACAACTAATAGTATTAAACAATGTTATTAGCAATGTTTCATACTTGTTGGGAATTTATGGGATTAACAATGGGATTAATATTTAAAAAGGTAAAAACAAATAATTTTTTTATTATTATAAAATTCATATACGGTAATTTTCTTCTATTAAATCTATTGATTAAGTTTAAGTTATACGTATAATTTTTTTTAAAAGTAATAATAAGTTTTATTTTACAATATATATAATTTATWTATATATATATACAGTACTTTATTATTTTTATAATATATTATAATGAAAATAGTATAATTGAAAATAATATAATTATATATTTTTATYGTTTAATTAATGAAGTATTAGTCATTTTTTAATTAATAATTTTGWTAAATAAATCATTTCTTTTTAAATAATTTAAATATAAGCTATTATTTTCAAGTGTATATGCATTTATATATAAATTAAACTTTACATAAAACATTTAACATAATTCCTAAATAATATTATAATTTTTATTGAATTTTAATATCAATCGTTTATCCATGATCAAATATTGAAATATGTTTTGAATTAATAGCAATATATAATAAGTTACAAAATATGTATATAAATTAATATGTACGTGAATTTATTTAGAAATAATCAATTAATATGACCTTCATCATCTATTTAAATGTTTAATGCAAGGATTGTTTATAATCATATAAAATATTTTTTTCCCTAATATTATTTGATTTATTCCAATGTCTTGGTCTATATTTTTATTTTATTTAATCAAATATATATATATATATATATATATAGTTACACAATAATCATTGACTAATTAAAGTTATTACTGTATGTTGTGTCTATATATATATATAGTATATTTAGAAAAATTATTATTTAAATATAATTAGAAATGTACAGGTATACTATTTTTTGTTAGTAAGCTATTTGAACATTGAACATACAGTTATAATAAACAATATTCTGTAAGACATTTGTTAATTTTAATTACTAAATGAATTACTAAATGTATAAATTAAATTTTTAAAGTACTTATCTGATAATATTATAGTTAACATGAAAATTTGTTTACAATAATAATAATAATATAATGAATCTTTTTCTACTAATTTGATAAGTGATTAGTGACTAACTCTAGAGATTTACACTTAATCTATTTGTATAAAAATAATTTTTATAATTTATATTTAATAATAAAATCATATTTGCAATGTTTTACAAATGAGAGCTTAATATACTCAAAAATAATAATTTTTATTTAATATAATTCAAAATAAACTAAAAATAATTAAAATATGTTGCACTTTGGCATCACTTTTATTTGACCGATACCTTAATCTATTAACTATTTTATATAAGCATTATTATGTTTTCTTTATATTTTTTGTTGTTTAAAAAAATTTGATCAATAATAAGCATTTATTATTAGTATTCAATGTCATCAAAGAAAAAAGTTGGCACTAATTTCAATTTTGATTATATAAATATTTTTGAATCTCTCTTAATCTTACATAATATATTTATAAATCATTTTTATTATGTATGTATATATACTGTATAATTATGTATCATAGAAATGTCGTTCAACTCATAATTAATGACAACCTTCACTATTATTTTTAAAAATATTGAACAGTAATATAAATACAGTGTATATATATATATGATATATATATACACACATTATATTATACAATCCCTCTAATGTTTTATTTAGTAATCATTGATCAATAAATTCATGGAAATAATATACGATATATTGTTTTATAATTTATAACTTTATTTTTTTGGTACTTATTATGAGTCAAACTGATTGTTAATATGAAATTATATTTTTTTCCTCACAAAAAAACAGTTTTATGGGAAATATTTTAACAGTAAATTTATATAATATATTTCATATATAAATATTATTGGAATATTAATATAAACTAATAGAGTAAATATAGGGTAAATCTATAACTAAATAAAATATTATATTTTTATTAAATATTTGTAAACTATAAACTTTGCTATTTATAGAAACATTTTTTTACAAATACACAAAAAGTAGATTTGTTTTCTATGAATAGAAATGTTTTTGATAAAAATCAAAGTTTTAGAGAAAATAAAAATTAATGTTTAATTATAAAGTGTTTGAATATGTATTGATGGGATACACATGTTTAATAGTACAGTATTATCAATATTAATAATAGCACTAATATAGTAATACTGTATTAATGACTATTAATATTACTATAGATAATGGTCTACAAAAATATATAAACTTTGAACTCTAATTATAAACACTATTAATAATTGATTATAATTTTTAAGTCGTTTATATAGTAATTTGAATGACCATAAAAGGTGCCAATATTTATATTAAAATATAGACAACAATTTAGACCCATATTTCATATGAATAAATAATTTCACGTGCTTATTTCAATTTAATTTAGTGTAATATCACGTGCAATGAAAATATATTTAATTTCTAAATTATAATCCAATGTTTGAAAATGTTATTTATTTTAAAATCACGTTTACAGTGTACCTGATTTTATTATCGATTTATATTTGATTTAGGATTTTTTTTCTTTGAAATCTAAAATTTTTATATTTTTAATAATAATTAATTAATATTTTTTTTGTCACACAAATTGAATTTCAAATTTTATATAATTATTATACAGTAATAGTTTAGTTAATCCTTTACCTACAAAACGTTACACTATTATCATATAATTTCGATCCCATTATATAAATACTAATGTAAATGTAATGTAAATGTAATGTAAATGTAATGTTTGCACTGATTTACTCTCACTTATAACAGTATATATGAATGATTGATACTTTAGATTATTATATGACTATTTTGAACATTGAAATCAAATAATCAATTACTAGTGTTGCCACATAATCTAGAGGAATAACTTTGAGATAGATTATATGTAAATTAATATACTGTAAATTTATATTGGCAGTTTTAAATGAAAATGTTTGTTTTTATAATTAACATTTTTTACATGTAAAAATATGAAAATAAATATTTTTTGTGTCAAATTATATAAAAATATTATTAAGKTGAGCAATAAATATAAATAATCAATGTATATTTTATTTMATCAATATAGAATTATAATTATTTTGTAATAAGTTTGTTTTTACGTTTATTATTACAATCTGKCAATTATATATATATATATATATATATAACATATAATTTTTATAATTAAATAAATACTATTATCAACAACAAATAACCGGTTAATATTGGTACATGTGGTAACCATTGATGTATTAAAGCAATTTGATTGGCTGTTTGTTGTGCAGACACACACACATAATGTTGTCTAATGTTGACACTGTTTGTGACCATATTTTCGGCAAATAATAAAATCATATAATTATTATTGTAATGAAACTAAATAGACATCAATTGCAGGTCAATGAACACCTGATTGGTACCCGATTGGCACCATTCAAGTCCAGTGCCAACTATTTTGACCCGAAGTTGCCACGAGAGCGGCCAGTGGTCAACACTACGTGTGCCAAATGTACGGCAATTAAGTCCAACAAATTATTATTGAATTTTAATTACCGGTAATTGAAATGTCATTTATTTATCATATGATTAATGTATAGATTGTATAATAATTGACAATAATTTAGATATTATTATACAAATAGTCATCAATTTATTTATAACTAATTGAATGTTAAAACTTTGATTGAATTGAATTAACTATTAATTGTTTTTATCAATTGTTTCATTCAGTAATCGTAATCTAATTTCCCGATCATTTTATTACGCCTCGTATGTAATGTCACGGAAAGTGGACTCTCATTATCCAGAAGTGGCCGGCAAAGTGATCCGTAGCGGTAAAGTACAGACTGCTATCAAAGAGTCGGCTATTGAAGAGTTCAATCAATTACGAGAAGATGAAGCAGGTATTGGTGTGATTAACATCTCTTAACTATTTTTATTTTKAAACGTCTAATGATTTCTATATATCATAGGTCTTGTCGAAGAAGAAGAGCTTAAAACTATTGAACGRAAACAGAGATCGCGTGCAATAGAAATACTTCAGCGAATGAAGTCATGTATYTCATCATCGCTTCTCCGTATCGCTGGTTGGGTGCTCTATAAACTACTGTCCAAAATGTTAACCACAATTCAGTTTCATGAAGGTATTAACTGATCTATTTATTTGTTATTTGATTGATTTGCCAAATGGATCAACATTTAGGTCAAATTGAACGCATCCGCCGCTGCCGTACCTCATCAGCCAATATACCCATCGTTTATCTGCCACTCCATCGGTCACATCTTGACTACATTTTAGTGTCATTTATACTATATATGAATAATATTAAGCCTCCGTTGGTCGCCGCCGGTGATAACCTACTCATACCATTTTTTGGTAATCTAATGCGCGGTTTGGGCGCATTCTTCATCAAGCGTCGACTTGACCACAGCGATGGTAAAAGRGATCACCTCTACAGAGCTGTTCTCCAGACTTATATTAATGAGAACTTGAAATCTGGTAACTCATTGGAGTTTTTCATTGAAGGCGGCCGTTCGCGCACTGGTAAAGTCTTGACTCCTAAGTCAGGCTTACTATCCGTTATCGTTGACTCTGTACTCGATGGTATGTTTGTATGGTATATGTTTGATAAAAAAAGATAATTAATGATTTGCAAATAACAGGTTCACTGCAAGATGTATTCATAGTTCCTATAGCCATATCCTATGAGAAGCTCATGGATGGCACGTTTGTTGCCGAACAACTCGGCAAACCAAAAACACCCGAAAGCTTTACGTTAGCCGCCCGATCCATTTGGTCGACACTTCATACGAAGTTCGGCTCAGTTCGGGTCGACTTTTGTAATCCTTTTTCACTTAAAGATTACTTACATAACTCCTCCTTTAATACAGTCAAAAGTAATAACATATTAAATAAACAACACAATCATCAGGGATTACATTGTGTTGCTTGTAATGGTAATTAAATGAATTTATTTTTTTTAATCAATTTAARACATTTAATGACACTTTGATTGTTGTTAATTAGGTAATACTCAGCAACTGTCGGCTTTTGAGTCTATCTATGGACTTGACGTCATTGCATCTGAAGATAAACGCCACACAATCGAGAAGTTGGCTCAACATGTAGTTTACGATGCGTTCAATGCATTAACATTGATGTCCACCCAAATGGTAGCCTTCCTATTGCTGACTAAACACCGTAAGGGAGCAACACTTCATCAATTAGCTCAAAGTCTCAATTGGTTTCGCGAAGAATGCAATAGACGAAATCGTGACGTTTGTGTTACCGGTGACTCGTTGGACGTCATCCGAAATGCTTGTCTATTATTGGGCAAAGATCTGGTGTCCATCGAAAAGGTATCAATGGCCTGGTCTTCGTCAGACRGTTTGGGAGGACCGCTGACAGAGAACAACAATGTGAAGATAGTGTTCCTCAAACCATCAGTTAAATTGCCGCACGTACTCGAGCTTCAGTATTACGCCAACTCTTGTATATCACTTTTCCAATTGGATTCAGTTATAGGTCAGCTATCAAATTGTTGTCAATACTAATATTTACTAAATTTAATTATCTAATGATTTTTTAATATTAAAATAATTATATAGTCAATGCAATGTTTGCATTAATTAACAATCAATTGGATGGACTGTCTGCATGTGGGGATAACATGGAAAGTCATCTGTGCATTGATTATAACGATTTGATAGACAAATCTATACAACTTTGCGATATACTTCATAACGACTTTCTATTAGCACCGGTATGTCGATTGGGTTTATTATGATTTTGTTTTATTTTAAAATTATTACTTTACAATAGCCCTGTGTCAACATTCGCGACAAAGTTACCGATACGGTTGAAAACATGATAATGTTTGGTATACTTACCGAAGCCCACAAAGATGTGGTGGCSGACTATCAACTCAAACAGCGATTCCGTCATTTCGAGTTTGATGATGACGGAGAAGAGGACGGCTATATTGGCGGACATAGGAATGGCTTTAATATTAAGCGTCGAGAGCTTAGAATTGTGTTGACTGATGAAAACAAAGAGTCATTATTGTTTTACCGATCAGTGTTGGCCGCTTATATTGAATCCTATTGGGTGGCCGCTTCTACATTACCCAAACTAATCGGCAGCGAAGCTATTGATGAGGAAACGTTTTTTAATCAAATGATTGATATTGCAAAAGAAAAGCAACAAAAAGGACTGTTATTTCACGGTAACTATATTTTATAATAATCTATTTGAAATAAATTGTTAATTTAATTAAACATTATTTTTGTTTTCTTTTATACAGAGGAGTGTATAGCTCTCGATCCCTTCAAAAATGCTGTCAAACTATTTGAAAGTTGGAATCTATTGATTATTGAAACGATAAACGGTGTCCGACACCTACGGCTCAGGCCTGAGTTTAATAGTGTACAGGAGCTCAATGATGTTATACTCAGGATTGAAGACTTCAAAATATAGTCATCCAAAAATGGGAACTCATATTTTCAAACAACAATCTCTATAATGAACTAAAGATTTTATCTCTCGTTACATAATTTATGATATTTGTGTTATTTAAAAATATATATTAAATATAAATGATTTTTGGTAAATATGTATTTACATAAATCATTACTTTAATAACCAATTGACACAATAAGTCATGAATTATTTTATTAAAACTTACGTTAGAATTTTAGCAAAATTTTTTTTACGAGTCAGACCATTGACTTTAAAAAATTAGTGATTGAACTGTGGTATGAGTAATATTATTGTTTTATTTTTAAAAACAAATTAATATTAATATAGTTTTTAATTTCTTCTTACAATTTTATAAAGAGAAATATTGATAGAGATTTGAATATAAAATTTTAAATACTTATTTATAATCTCATGATGTACTGTATATTCTCAACTATTTACTCTACAAACTTGTAATCGTTAATAACTTTTTTTCAATTTATAAGTTTATCAATGTTATCACAAGARAGAGAGAGAGATAGACAACTAAATTAGGTTAACTCCTATTTCTGGACTAATATCATAAACTGAGGAACGGGTAGATTTGAGAAAACGGAGTTTTATATAGACTGAATTGAAAACGGTTTTCTAGTAATACCTATATTAGTGAGTTTCATAACAATATGTGCTCAAAAAACCTTTAAAAATTAATTAAAATAATTGATTTAAAGTGGTTTTATTGTAATTAATATTATTTTGTATAGTATTTTCATTATATTATTTATAATGATACGGTTTTGTTATTTTTAATTGATGAATGCGATGAATATAGTAAAATATATATTATATAGTTTAAATATAAATATATTTTATTGAAACATAACAAATAATCTCATTTTTTATTAAAATATTGTTCAATATTTTTGTGAATAATTATATATTTTTATTTTATATATATATAATGTTATATATTAATGTATATGAATCAAGTACTGTATTTTAAATAATTTTTAAAAAAAATTATTATGGTCAATAAATTTATTTTATTGGTAATATTTTATCTAAGTTATAAATTTTAATATAGAAAGATAATTAATATATTTTATTATTGAAAAATAATAAAAATTAACTTTAATTTAATAACTGAATATATATTAATTTAATTTACTTAAAATATGATTCTATGAAAATAAATGCTTATTAATCAATATTAATTTTAATCATATTATTAAATATATTTATAATTAGTTTATTAATAGTTTTTTCAATTAATTTATCAAAAAAATGTTTAGCAATAAATTTGATAAAACAAAATAAATTATTAAACATTAGTAAATGAGACTACAAAGCAAATGTTTATTTCATAAACTTAAATTAGATCATCAAATAAATTGATTTTAATGAATTTAAAATTAGATAAATATGTAGTACATTATGGCATATGTTTATAATTATTATTTTTTAATACATTAATTATCAAAATAAACTAACCAAGGTTGTCTAGACAATTTTGGATGCACTCAAATCAGATATTTGTCATACATTAATAATATATTACTTTTATTTTAAAAATATATAGAAAAACTTAAGATAAGTAATTATTGATTTTGAGTAATAGTTAATAATTAATWAATAAAAATTATTAGTTATATGTTTAAAAAATAAATAACAAAAAATACAAAAAAGGCACCGCCGAGATTCGAACTCGGGATCTCCTGTTTACTAGACAGGCGCTTTAACCAACTAAGCCACGGCGCCTCACATTTACCCTACATATAGATTAACCTATACTAGCATTAGTATTGTTGTACTATTTAGTAGTTTTGATAATACTGTAACAATCAATGCACTGCAATATTATTGTATATTAATGKTTAACTCAATAATATAGTGTTTACCGGTAAATGTGTATATAATGTTYATTTACTGCCATCTATTATCAATTGTGAAATGTTATTACTATATTATATTTATTATTAGGAAATTCCTAATAGGAATCCTAATTTAGGATTTTCAATACAATATATTTATTTTGAAAAGTTGTATATAYACTGTATATTATACAGTATTCAATACTATACTGTAATTATTACAATATTATAAATTATTATAACTATTTTATTTATATAAAATGGTTAAAACTAACTTTAATTTCTCTAATTGATTATGATTTTTCAATTTATAATAATTTATAGACAATTCAAAATTTAGTAAAAATATAGATTTTATTTATAACATGTAATTTAAAATAGATTATAGTTTATTATAATTATCTTTTAAAAATTGTTTTTAATTATTTATTAATTAACTAATTATAAGTTATTTTATAATTATATAAAAAATAATGAGTAATTACTTAATTAAAACTTATATTTAAAAATTAAACAAAATATCATTAATATACAATTAAATCAAAAAATTACATTAAAAATCACTAATCAAATGATAATCCTTTCAATACTCAATGGTAACGGTTTTGGTCTTCAGATATTCGTTGAGCGCCTCCTGACCCAAGTCTTTRCCGAAACCCGATTGTTTGAAACCGCCGAAAGGCGCGGCMACATCGGTCTTGTTGTAACAGTTAACAAAACACGTGCCGGCATTGATCTTCTCGGTCACGTACAGTGCTTTGGAGATGTCGCGCGTGAAGACACCCGAAGCTAATCCAAATTCGGTATTATTGGCCCGACGAAGGACATCGTCGACATCGCCATTTGGGAACTTACTGATGATCATAATCGGTCCGAACGACTCTTCCCGTGCAATGTACATATTGTCGGTGACCTCCGTAAATATGGTCGGCATAAAGTAGAGACCCGGTCTGTCCACTTGTCGGCCACCGTAGACAAGTCGTGCGCCATCTTTAACTCCTATCTGTGCGTATTCAACAAGTTTTTCGAGATGCGACCTATGATTTTGAGGACCGTGCGATGTGGACCTGTCTAAAGGATTGCCAATCTTTATTTTACGGGTTTCCTCGACAACCCTTCGGACAAACTCGTCGTGAATGGACTCCTCGACAAACAATCGACCGGCAGCTATACAGTTCTCACCTAATGGACAGAAAGCCATGATATAGTCTGTATGGCAATAAAATCTTTATAGAAAACAAACCTTTATTGAAGAATACGCCAGACATGGCCTGACGTACAGCGCGTTCGAGATCTGCGTCGTTGAAGATAATAAGCGGCGATTTTCCGCCCAATTCTAGTGACACACGTTTCATGTTTGACTCGGCACAGGATCTCATAATTTGTTGTCCAATCGGTGTTGAACCAGTAAAACCCAGTTTACGTATCAATGGATGATCGGCTATGGCCTGACCGCACACCGAACCAGAACCGGGAAGTATATTAATAACACCGGGAGGAAAACCGGCGTAAACCGATAACTCAGCCAATTTGAGTGCAGTTAGTGGTGAGACCTTAAAAATTTTCAACAAACCTATTATTATTAATGCATTAAAAAGTCAGACACAGTTACGCCTACCTGTGCTGGTTTTAAAACAACAGTATTACCGGCTGCCAGACATGCGGCCATTTTCCATGAGACCATCATTAACGGGTAATTCCAAGGTGTGATTATACCGCACACCCCTATTGGCTCCTTTTTAGTAAATGACAGATTTCTATTGGGTCGGGCGTTGTTGATGGGTATGGTTGAGCCCTGAATTTTGTCGCACCAACCGGCAAAGTACCTCCACGTGTCGATCGACATTCCGATATGTGTTTTGATGGCCAACGTATAGACAGCTCCCGAATCAATGGATTCAATTGTGGCCAACTCTTCCTTGTGTTGCTCCATAAGATCGGCCAATCGGAACATTAGTTTACCGCGATCTCTGGCATTCATTTGTGCCCAATCGCCCGACTCGAATGCCATGGCGGCCGCAGCGACAGCTTTGTCTACATCCTCGCGAGTGGCGCTCTGGACCTCACAAATGATTGATTCGTCGTTTGGATTAATTGTTTTTAAAACTTTTTGCGGATTTGACGAATCGATGAACTGATTGTTTATAAAGAGTTGATTAGCAAACCTGACGGTTCGCTTATTTACGTTCAACTCGACCGGTGTAAACACTAACTGTTGGCCACTGGAGCCGCCGCGCGACTTGAGAACAACCAATTTGGAGAATTCATCAAAAGTTGTGGCCATATAGACGTCTTCATTGGCCAGTTCGACGCCGGCCATCGATTCGATCTCTTTGATCTCCTCGACCAGTCTCGTCACGTCCATAGAACCGGCGCCCGATTTGAAGAAATCTGTGGCCAATTCAATCTCTAAGTTTAATATAGACTCCCAAATGGATTTAATTTGATCTACAATTGCTTGTTCATCAGCTGATAGATCACCAATGTCTGATTGGACATCACTCTGKCCATAATTGGCCGCTGCAATCATTTTCCCGTTTTCCAGAACCAGTTTTTTTACATTAACGGGCTGTCCGTCCCGTCCGAACAGTAGTAAACCCTCGTTGTGCACCAGTGCTGGTCGTTCAGCACCTGTAATATTTTTATTATATAATATAAATTTACATTAATATTACCGGTAGTATAAAATTATTATTAATAACTGTTTGAAAAGCTAATACCTGGCACTTGAACTTCAAGTCCATCTTTGGGAATATCCTTTTTCCAGCGTTGAGAGCCATACAGTTTGACCTCTTGGCCATCAAGTGTGACCCAAGCACCGGGCACTTTGTCGCAGCCGCGGATGAAGTCGTGCAACTGTTGTCCAGTTAATTCACTAATTTTGATTATAGACGACTCTTTCTTGTTAAGCATTGGTTCATAGGAGGCGCCCTCCTCGGACTGGGTAACTCGTGGAGCCTTTCCAACGGCAATCAAGTTAACGGCTTCGGCCATCGCTTTAATACCTTCCGGGAATAGGAATCTGTTATATAACGACTCAACCGTCTCATTGTCGTCCAGTTCCACCTGACGTTGCAATAGTATGGGACCGGTATCTAACCCATCGTCGGCCCAGAAAATTGAGAAACCGCCTAAAAATTGTTGTGTAAATTGTTTTTTATTTATTTAATTAGTATTTTTGTTTTATATTTCTTATGATCAACACGTGATAGAAGGGTTGTTTGTGTGGACTATAAATAGAAATTTATAGCAAAATAAATAAACTATAAATAAATTAATTATCAATATATTTCGCAATTAAATATGTTTATAAATAAATAATTTAGAATTAAAAAAAATAAATTATTAAAATAAAAATATTTGTATCATGGATTGTTATTTCATATTACTATATACCAAACTATACCTGCTATATAGCAATTAACTTCAAAAATAGTTATATCTATTGATTATCTCATAGATAAAAAAATTTAGCACTAATATTTGTGGTTTATATTCAATGACAAAATTATAATTAAGTGTCTTTTAATACGGTAAATTAATTAAATTATTATTATTTTATTATGTTATGTTTACTACTTTACAATTTACATCATAATTAAAATATGTTTGAAAAGTTAAGAAAAATTAATATAAAGTAAATCTTATATTTTATTTATAAAGAAAATTTTATATATATTTTATATAGAATAATTACTGTATTTTAAAAATAAAAAATACAGCATTTAATTTATTATTATTATTATTATTTTTAAAACTATGATTTTAACCTAAAGATGTTTTATTTTGCTGTATGATTGCCAGTAATTTCTATACCAGTTTTGGCCATAAACTTGTTTTGGGCCATAAATTCCTTATATTTATTTTATATAAGGAATAGTTGTTATTTATTAAGAGCACAACTATTATAAGTAAACAAAATTTTCATCGATTCGACTCTCACTCCTAATCTAAGGATAAATATATATTATATTATTGTATATCCAACTAAACAAACCCCTTATCCTTAAAACTCTGGTAACAAAATAAATATTTTTCCGATATTAATATATTGTCATTCAATTTTGTTTCTATAGTTAAAAGTCAATTTAAATGAATATATTTCACAATTAGTAAACTATTTTGTTGTTGAAACAAATAGTAAGTTTTTAATATCCGTTCAAAAATGTTAAGCTATTAATATATTAGCGCCAAATAATTTTGTATATAAAAAAGTGTTTTCCCTTATTATARACGTCRATTTTTTAGTGTTAATGAAATAATATAATAATTTTTGTATTGTATTATCGACTATATTTAGTAACGTTAAAAATTAAGTGACTATTTGTTTTGTTATTTTTATATAAAAGACACATTTTATAATAATAATAATTTCTAATATAAAATTCTGTATTTAATTAAATTAAATATTGTGAAAAAATAGTTTAATGTTAGTGTTTGTGGTTATTTAAACCAAAAAAAGTGTCATTCATTGAAAAGTCATTGTTAAGTAAACCTCAAACTTGAAAATTTTGTTTAAATCTCTATAAAAAACAAGTAAACAATTTTGATGTCAAAACTATGAACAAAATTATAGTTTTGTTGCTTATCATAGCATTTATCATATTATGTATGCCATCACTATATGAATCAAAAAGTAAGTCAGTGTATATAAATTTTTTGTTATTAATAATGATTTTTGTTATTATCAAATCACCTAAATACCAATACACGTTTTGGCGATTTATGTTATTTWTATTTTCGATGAATAAATTATGTGTTATATTTAATATTAATTATTTTTATTATTATTTATAAATAGAGAGCATAAAGGAGTGCAAAGGGGGCCGAGAGTTCTGGGGCTGTGAGTCGCCCACTAAAGAGTGTCAGAGATTATGCGAAAATAAACACTTAAGAAGGTATGACTTGATTTTTGTTGTTAAATAACCCAAATATATATATAATAAATGAGTTTTAATTTTTTTTTAAGTTCATTTTAAGTTCATATTTAGTATTTAATGTGTGATATTGCAATTTTTTCTGCTCATAGTATAATATTTCACAATTGATGTTAAAATATTAGTAAAATTTTATCAACAATTCTAATATCAATTTCATCATTACACAAAATAATAAAAATTTTCCAAAATAGCCCTGATAGTTTTCTCTAATCAATTTTATCAAATTGTTTTTTTACTAATAGGTCAAAAGCCAAGGCCTGCAATAAGACATGTCATTTATCATGTATTTGTGTGCCGGGCTTTCTAAGGGAGGGCGAGAATGGCGAGTGTGTCCCGGAGTCCGAGTGCTCTAATTTCTAATAAAAATGTATTTTTTGGGACATTTATTGTTAATTAATAACATATTTTTTAGTATTTTATAATAGATAATATATACTGTTCTAAAAATATATATATTAAAAATTAAATTTCTGTAATATACAACTTTTATTTTGTAACTTAATTAATTAGCAACATAATAATTTGTCGATTTTTATTTTCAAGCAATTTTTTTTAATTAGGATTTCCTATTATAAAAAGATATCCTATTTATTATTATAAAATAATAACTATATATATATATATATATATATATACCTCGCTTAAACTTTGTTGATAAATAACTTATAAATAAAATAATACTTTTTCAAATTAATATAAGTTTTCTTGTGTTATTAAAACTAAATAAGTTATCGGATAGTAAATTTAATTTTTAAAAATTAAAATACAATATTTTTGCCAAACCTTGTTTAGTACTTAGGAACTATAAAAATGACTATATTTTAAATTGTATGTACTGTATTGTACTGTAGTATACAATTTGTATATCATTATTCAATATTTTTTTTGATAAAATAAATTATACATTTGAGTTCATATCACATATCAATAGATAAAACACATTATGATTTATCAAAAATACATATAAATTTTTGTACTCAAATTGTTTTTCTAACTCTCCATTCATGGGATGTTCACATGATTGCTTTTACTTAATAATAAATACTTATTTACAGTAATGATAATATAAATAACTGATTTTCAAATAAACACCTATTTTTGAAAATAATTTAAAAAACTATTTCCTTAGAAATATGCAATTAATATACTTCATAATAAAATTAGATAATATAAAAAGTGTACATATAAATATGAAATCAATAGATTTTTAATACTATATTTTCAATAATAATTTGTATAATAAATTCAAAAAAATATTTACCTAATTTATCGCCACTGATGAGTGTCCAGTTAATACTAGCAGCACCTCTATGTTTAGGCAACAGAGATGGGTGATAGCAAATGGATTGATGTTTGGGATAATTGATGACCTCCATGGGTATGAATTGGGAACAGTATGGTAGCACATTTAGCTCAGCACCCACCGATTTATACTGTTCCAGTACTTTGGGCAATGGTTGTCCTATGATTTACAAAAAAATATATTATTAAGTATTCTCTAATTGTTTTCAGACATACCTTTTGATCGCCAATTTTTAAACTTAAATACCGGCACTCCATCACTGGCCGCTACCGATGCCAACGGGTCTTCTCTGTTGTTGACATCGGGAATAGTAAATACACCGACAACTTGATGGCCATTCTGTTGCAATAATTGATACACAGAGCTGGCAAACACCGACTGTCCAATTATGGCAATCTTCATATTAGATTGGTTTCTGGTTGTCACAAATGATACAGTTTTTGAAATAATTTTATTTTTCAGCGATAAAAACTTTAGTAACATTCATATAGTTTGCTATTGATATTTATATACTTTTAAATTTGAAATATTTTTAAAGTAAACATTTTTTCCGTTTGGTTACTGATAAGGGACAGTAGGTATGGATTTGTATATTCAATTAATGTTTATAATATTATATATTTATATATATATATATGACACAACACCACTGATAAAATGTGTTTCATTTCAATATGAAAATTATATATAAAATATAATATATATATATATATGTTTCTAATATTGTAAATGAATTTAATTGTTAATTAATTGGTAWWTTCTGATAAATTCATAAAATAAGTGATCAAATATAGYTATATAGTTTGCAAATTATTACTGTAAATTATATGTCGATCTATTGGACACTTTTACACTCAATACTTATAATGTTATATAATATCTTAGATGTTTGTTAATAATTTTGAAATCAAAACTGTTTATAAATGTTATATAATATCTTAAAAAGTACTAAATTAGTACTGGAGTGAAATTTCTCGTTTTTTGACCAAAAATAAATTCAATAAAATAAAAAAGTAAAATCTTTTTTTATTAATTTACTTGATTTCTTGATTTTTGGTATTATTTAGTCTATCTTATAATATACTATAAGTCTGTAACTGTATGTATAAATATGATATAAGTTTATTTGGTTCAAAATACAGGTCCTTATGTGAGGTGATAGCAAATACTGTATTTGAAAAGTTAATGAACTATTTTGAGAACAGTCTATAATATCATTTAAAGTACTGACAATTTTGTACAGTATTAGTTTAAGTTTTAAACGATAAAATTGATAAAACAAGTATACCTTTATTAAAACAATTAATTAATTAATTATTTTCAATTAAMTTAATAATAACAATTAATTTAGTTAAAAACAGAAACCTAACAATAAATTKTTGTTATTATAGTTATATATAGATAATAAAATAATAAAAAGATAATATAGACATTACATATAGATAAGAATATATTGTAAGGTTTCAATTGTTTAGTAGTTAGCATATTAAACGTTTAAATAATTTAATAAATGATTTATTATTATCGAAAAAGAATATATTGATAATAATAAATATGTAATTTTACTATTAATGTACTAAAAAAATAATTTTATTAACCTGAATATTTGTAAATTTTTCAATTTTTGTCCAAAATACTTAACCACTATTTGGATAATGTCCAGCAAAACTTGAACACAATTTAATGACTGTTAATTTAAATAAAAATATTTTATATAAACATTATTAATTTAATTTATTACAATGATACTGTACTTAATATGTAAATAGTTTACTAATTAATTTTTTAAATAACCTTCTTATTATTAGACTTTATAATACAAATTCAAATTATAAATAATACATTAATTATTAAGTATCTGTATATTAATTTAATATTATTAAATCTTTAAGTGTAAATAATAAAAATTGTATTACTGTAGCACATAAAACATTGCATTGTTAATAAATTAATAATAATAATTTTCCAATAAAACATACTTATATCTATTTTTCAACTAATTGTATTGTAAAATTTTAATTACTAAAATTTATATTAAACTTTAAACTAAACTAATCTAATGTATTTAATTATATGCATAGAATTGTCAAACGAGTTTAAATAAMAACAATTATTTGTTAWGTAAATCACAACTTAACTCAAAGTAAAAAGTAATTTCCCAGAAAATAKATAAAATAATATAATTTGACCATGGATGAGTATATAAAATATCTAGAAATTTATTCAAAAAAATGTTGCTTTAAAAATAATACTAATATATTTGTAGACATTTATAGTAAGTATTGACATCTAAAAAAATAAAGCCATTCAACACTAATTAATTATAAATTTASACACTTATAGTATATGTATAAGTATTATATATGCAAGATTGAACCGGTTTATTTGGCAATAGTGATAAAAATATTATTTTTAAAAAAAAGATAATATACAGTAAATGAAAGATCTATTTAAATGATAGCAAGACATACATATACTAGTGACTGATATTTTAATATAAAAGTCATAATAATTGGAAATTTTTTTGATAAATATTGTAAAATGTGAAATCAATAAAGTAAATGATTTTATAAATAATTTTTCCAGCTATAAGTTAGCGGTAAAAAAGAGTTATCATCAGAAATGGGTAAATAGAAATTTCTAATAAATTTCCCAAAGAATATTTCTAGAAGGTTTCTCAAAAATAAATTTCTGTATTGTAGTGTAATACTGAAATATAGATAAATAATTTAAACAACACTATTATACAAATGGGATCTATATATTTAAAATTATTATACTAAAATAATTTTATTATAATTAGTTATAAAATTTATTCATAATTTTATTATTATTTATTAATTCAATAATTCTGTTATTTTGAACAGTAATTAAAATATTTCTAATAATATTTAGCTATTATTAATAATTATAATATACTTTTACAATATAACAAAAAATGATTAAAAACAAAATAAACATGGGTATCCAATTTTTTTAAAGAAAATTTCTAGTAATTTCTCAATTATTTTAGAAATTTCTCTTTTTTCAACTCTAGTTGTTATCAATAAACAAAATAAATCATTCAATTATACATATGCTCCACAAAACGTACATTAATAATAAAGATAATATTATATATTATAAAATTAATATTTTWAWAAAAAATTATTAAAAGTTAAATGTTTTATTTTTAACATATATTTTTTGATAACTTAATTTATATGTTTATCAATTGTAAATTAAATAATCTAATATTGATATATAAATATTTAATTAGATATTTCAGTAGAACATCTTAAGGCATAAATTCAATAATTTTTTTATAAATTAATATTAATAATAATTAAGATGTTTATTCATATAGTGGCCAATAAACTATATAATAATATAACAATGAATACTAAATAATGATTGCATATACTGTAGTTAAATACTGGGCGTTTGACATTTATAACATTGTATACATTATATATATGATAATATTGTATTATATGGTATATTATATTTATATTGTTGTTAGAAAGGATGGCTTTTAACGTGTCGTTGCTTTCATACAAATGTCAAATCTTAGGTTAACTAATAAAAGAAAAAAAATTGAAACAATTGTTTAATAAAAACTGCGTGTTCTTTGTCTACAAAAAATTGTATTTTATAATAAAATTATTGTCATAAAATATTTTATTATAACTAAGATATTGATATCATTTAATTTATAAAATATTAAATTAGTTAAATTATTATATAACTAATATTTCTATTTATAATWCTCTATAAACTGTTATCTAATATTATTAATTCTAAATTAAATATGAGTTTAAATACTATTTTATAGTAAAATATTATCAATAAAAAGATAATATATTYGTTTGGAAATTATTRTGAAATATTAACTTATTTCACACATAATAATMATTTTTAATGTAATATGAGTTTATCATTTATATGTCAAATATATATCAAAATCTTTGCTAAAAATAGTCTCAAAAATATAATTATAAATATATAATATCATATTTATTWTATAATTTTAAAAAATAATTTATACAATATTAATTAGACATAATTCAAACAAAAGTTAAACTTAAAAATATTTAATTATTTATATACAGTAAATAATAAGTTATATATAATAGTATAGATATATATTTAGTAAATAAATTATAGAAATATTTTTATATTTAAAAWCTTTAAAATAGTTTTGTAAATATATTAAGGATTAATAGTATAAATATGTGTGACATCAGGATTAGAGCCGKTAGTAGTAGTTGTTGTCATACGAGTCAATGTATTGGTTAGCGCCGGGTGTCCGACAAAAATCATATTGTCTTTTAACAAGTGGTGTGTGTTTGACAAGTCTAGTGATGAAACTCTAATAGTTTCCAAATGATTAGTCATTACAGGGATGTGACTGAAGCCCAATACTTCGGAATTGGTATTGTCTGTTGAAGTTTTGGATGACCGGCTATTGTGTCCACCGRACCGTTATCATTGACTACACCAGCATTGTTACTATTGTTACTATTGCTACTATTACTACTACCACTGTTACAACTATTATAAGCAATGGTATCRTTAGTCTCGGAAATAGTACTGTAGTGACCAAAGTCTTTCAGATATTTCTGTTCTCGTAACAGACGGTCCTTATGTTTTTGRATTAAATCAATTTTGGCGTAAAGTCCTATTGGTGGCTGTTTTTGCGCTGATGTGGACGGTTGGGTCAATGGACAGGTGTTTTGTTGACTTTGTTTCTTTTCATTAATAACKGCCAACTCGGCTGCAATCAGTGCCGCTCTTCGTATCTTTTCTTCTGTTTCTTCTAATAATAACAAATATTTAGAAATTATTTGTTTTATACAAATTTATCTGWCTTTTTGAAAATGACAGCAAAAAARYCATACCTGTMATAGGATTGGATGAAAAGTTGGCGATCTCTTCGTAAACGTTTTCCAATTTATTTGACATAGATTTGGCCGACGATTGAGTGGTCGCACCGACAATGRCCTGAGATTTGACTGACGAATTGGCCTGAACTCTGAAAGGCTTGCGAAACGGTATGTTTGTTGACCGAAGCGCCTCAATGGCCCACGAGGTTCGGCCGCTGCAGTTCAATGATGGCKGTCTTGTTGACCATTTTAGTTGCAATATATTTCTATACAATATATTATTATTATTTTTATTATAATTTTATTATTAAGTTATGTTTTTTATAAAAATAAATATATTTACTAATTCTACCTTTTAAATAGCAGTGTAATAAGTATTAGTAGTATCAATAGGACGACCACTATTACCGAACTTAATATAATAGATATACTAATATCCGATTTTTTGTCGACCATTTTATCGGATAGAGTAGCCGTATAAAAGTTAACTGTCAATTAAAAAATTATAATTAGATTTTCTAGTATTTTTGGTTTGAAATGTCTTTTGAATACCTCTATCATAAATACATGTAGATTCGAGTCCAGTCCACGAGCCGTCATCCGCGCACCGTATGATTAGACTCAACCGTTTGCCATTAAAGCACATRAGTTCGGCCATWGMTGTGAATCTGGTCGACCCGTTTAACAGTTTGAAACGACCGCCTAAATAATCACTGTTATCGTTAGGCAGACCACAATCAACAGCTTTAATATGAGACAATAAAATTAGTTATTTTTTAAAAATAATAATATTTTATTTCATTGAAAAACATATTTAACTAAAATAACACTTACGATGACATTCGGGTTGTTGGCCAGTCCAGGTACCGTTTTCTTCACAATATTGTGTGTCATTTCCACCCACCAAACTATATCCCGGTGCGCACGAGTAGAATATTTTGCTGCCCAGTGCCGGAATCTCATTGTTGGCCTGACCAACAATCCTAAARTGACCATTTTCAACTGCCAATGGYCGCGAACAATGTATTGGTCTACATATAGGCTGACTCTCAGTCCACTGTCCACTCTTCATACAAGTTCTTATTTTTGATCCGTCCAGTCTATAGCCAGGATGACAGTCATATGTAACTGTATGTCCAGGTGTGTCGTGAGTATACGAGTTGGCCGGCTCTTCTGGTTGTCCACATTCATAGTAATCTATTGACAAATAATTTAGTTGACAATTGTTTTATAAAAATAAAATATTATTTGTTATAATTTTTTAGATCAAACCTTTGAGAACAAASACCTCGACTTCGCAAAGACCGAAATACTCTAAATTATGTGAATTGTCTTCAATGTGTAACAATGAACCGGTTATGCCTTTGATGTTACCGCAGCCCAAAATCATGGCCTGAGATGAGAAGATTCCCCGAAATGAGGCGCACTTATGGTATTTAGTGACCGAATCTTTTACTTCAATCACATAAATAGTGAAGTGATGTTCTGAACCTTTATTTATGTGCAAATAAATCAATAAAAATCTAGTTATTATTTTTTATAGTAATAACTAACTGGCAAACGGAACAGTTATGGACACCGATAGGACAGTCTGTGTAAAACCCATATCCATTCGCCACCACCGAGGCTTACGGCGGTTACTGTAAAAACAAGTCTTTTTGTTGCCATCATTGGCCAAATCGGGCGGATATTGGGAAAGGGATTCCGATGAGGACGTGTAGTGCGATAATGAAGATAATGTTGTATCTGTTGTTTATGTAATTGATATTTAATTTTTAAATATAAGATTATTTAAAATTATTGTCAATGATATTACAAATAATATAATATTTATTAATTTTGTGCACAACTTTATAAATATGTAAATTCAGTTATTTTAGTTTTATTTATAAAATTAYATTAATATCGGTACAAATAAATGATTACAGATATAATTAACAAAAGTACTATATTTTAACTGAAAAATATTTTAAAATAAGAATAACTGTAATAATAATAAAAATAATAACTATTTTTTTATAAAATTATATTCTAAAATAAATATCTAAAATTATTTCAAGCAAATAATTTTGATAACATATCATTTAATTATAATTAACTCTTAAATGTTTACAAAATAAGTTTACGGATCAAAARCATTTGTTTGATAGTTTAATATAATAGTAGTGTTTAACAGTATTTTAAAAATGCTAATTACTTTTATAATTATATATAAAATTAAAAAAAATATTTGTAAACATTTATTTACCGCAAACTGGTATATTTCCTGTCCACGTGCCATTAGGAAGACATCTCCTAACTATTGTGCCAATCATGTAATAGCCGCTATTGCACGTGTATGTCACTGATTCGCCCTCATTATAGCTGTGACCCTCTTGTATGACACGACCGTATGCCGGCCGACCGGGAAGTCCACACTGTATGGCTAATAATAATTAAATATTTATWTATAKTTTTAAATAGTTTTATTTGTATTTTTATATAAAATATGAATAAAATCTCAATTAWTCTATTGTGTTATYATTATTTAGTATGCAAATATGCTAATAAAAAWWTATAAAAATGTTTGTTAAATAAAGTAATAAATAATATTACTAACAYTACAATAAAATGTTATATAGTTAATAAATATAACAAATAAAAGCACTGTATTTTAAAATATATGTAAAAATTAATAACTACTGGCTTACCATTGATAACACATATCGATGACAATGACACCACAAAACACAAYAACAAATACATTGCAATAACTTTTTTTTAAATGTAGAACTCGTTTRCATCAATCAKTAACTAATTTTTGGGACAATAATGTTAAAAATAAAAACTATTTTATTATTATTTATATAATAATTGACAAAAATTAGTGTTTTGCATAATAATTACAAWAGTGTTTTCACTATTTATTTTGCATAAAATTATGAAAAATATTGTAAATATTTAATTTATATATAATCAAAACAATTAATAAACATAAATATTAAATAATTTATTTAGTTTAATATAGCACTTGTATTATTTGTATTAATAAACAGTATTTTCTTAAAATCAAATAAATTAATTTTTATAAAAACTAATCGCTTTAAAGTTAGAAACAATATTAAAAGTATAWAATAATTTTGTAAGTGTTTAAAGTTATGAAAAWTATTTATAATATGATAAATAGAATCTTATATTGTATTACAAGTTTCTATTTTTAGAGTCCTATAAATGATAAATGGCATACATTTTTATATAATATTATAAATACCTGTTTTATAAGTCCTACAAACTAATGAATACAATGTTTCTTGTGATGGCATTATAGTTGAAAAAAATATGTGATATTAAATGTTATATAAAAAACACTTAATTTATTTATTAAATGAGATTATAATATGATATAAACTTTTTTTCATATCACATCACTGTAGCAAATGTGTTTAACATTAACATCAATTGATGCGTTAAATTTTAAATATAAAAATAATTTTTAGTCACATTTTGWATCATTAAACAAATATTGTATATATAGTATGCATATTATTCGCATATCATATTTCATTATCCAATGCACATCAATACTTATCAAAAATTACAAAAATTAAGACATACAGCACTAAAAATGGGTATTTTTAATTCAAAATTAATAAATTATACAATAGTTGTAACACTTTTATATGTAAATAAAATAAATAAATATAGTATACACATTATATTTCAAAATAAATATAAAGTTTAAACATTACACTAACACAAATACACTATTTTTTTGCTTAACTTTTTAGTCTATTAGACTAAAAGCACAGTTAGMTATTAATGCATTTGTTTATGAGGTTGTGAACGGATGGAGTGAACATACAGTGTATAATACAGATGTTTCTATCGGAAGCCAACCTATTGAGGGCCAGTTGTGTTGTGAATCATCTAACTTATGCGTACAATCACTGCATAGTTATGGACTAATAAGATGCCAATTCATAGGACAGGAGGAAAGGCTGTGGTCTTCAAGTAGTTGTTTAGCTTCTGTACGATTGTGAAGCAACTCATATACACCGGGAAGTGCGGTCAACCGTTTACTTTATGCTCCTTCACTCACACTCACCCACTCTATTCATAACAATTCAATAGCTGGAGAAGCACAGGTAGGAAATGCATTATGATTTCAGGCACTATTGTCAATGAGTGGCACAAACAGTTGTGTATATGTTTAGCAGCACTGGAGGTATTACTGGTGTCATGAATAGACAGAAGGTTTGACTCTAAAATCGCCACAAAATTGTTTATAATATTTGATTTTATAATATTAGAGATTTTCTTGTGTCTTATTGAGAGAAAGTAAAAACTTTTGTATATTAAAAAACACAATAATTTTTGTTTATAATTATCTACACTTTTTTACTATACTTTTTGCGCTCAAAAGATAAGTTATTATATTTGTAGTATTATTATTCAAAAAATGTTTGAAACAATTACTACCATTGAAATATTATATTAGATATAAAATATATGTCTATTGTTACACATTATATTTGAATATAAATAATGCTTTTAAATATAAACTATTAATGTTTTAACAATTTATTTGCATAACAATTATTTTAGTGACTGTGTGTCATAAATATTATCAAAAAAGATACTTTAGATTCAAATCTAAATAGCTTACTATTATTACTAGTAAATAACCACAAAAACTGCATAATTAACAATACATTAGTTACGCAATATTTTAGTTTTTATGATTTTAAAAATAATTAAGTTAATAACTGTTTTAACACCTATTTTGAACTACATATCTAATACTGTACACAAAATGATTCAATTGTTATAAATTATGATKAAGTATAATAAATAGTAAACATAGACKCATAGTATTTGTCAATAGTATTAAATCAATTAATGACTTTTTAGTTATGCYTAATTTAAATCATATATATTATCGGGATTAAAAAATRACAAAATCGGGATATAAATCGGGAAATTAAATTTTGTTTTTTCTTATAGTACTAATAATAAATAGTTTATGTCACAAAATYGGTTATATTTATAATTTATTTTAAGTTTTTAATTGATTAAATGATTATAAAATGCATTTAGTTTTTATTTATAAACTATACTTTTTAGTAAACTACAATTGTAAACAAAAAATACATTAATTAATTCAAGTATTACAGTAAATATTTTTACAATACATACAAAACTAAAGTTTTTCTTCTGATACTTATCTTCTCATTCATTGAGTTAATATTGTATTAGTTGTATCGCTAATATTGTAATCAATATATATTTAAGTGTTATATCAATCAATATTTAGCGAATTTCGGGAAAAACACACTTAAATAGTGTTTTTCGGGATTTTGTCAAAAAACACCAAAAATTGGTTTTAATTTMATTCAAAATGGTTGCCATATTTCTATAAATATTAAATTCCAGACAATTTAATAAATAATAAAGTTTCGGGAATTCCCGAAGAAACATAGMTTTAGTTATAATTYAATAGATATAAKYAAACATAAATACTAATTGCTGGTCAACTTAATGGTTAAGTTAACTTAATTATTAATAAAGAAAAAATAATCAAATATTAGGCCACAAACTATTGTTTTTTTTAAAATTGTAATTTAATTAAATAATATTTAATTATACTGTAGTAATAATGATAATAAAATGTATATTTAATAAGTCAAAAAAGCATAAATAAAGTAACAAAAATATTTTGCATTAAAAAATCCTCATTAAATTTACAATCAATTAATCAAATTTACATTTAATTAGTTTTCACAAAACGGTTCGTCTTTAGATACTTGAAGATAGTGTACTCCACGACCAGGTTTTGTAATACTATAGAAACCCATACGAGAATCACCCCTTTTATTACATTTCTTGTGAATGAATTCCTCCCAATTGGGGCACTTGTATGCCGTACACTGGTATTGATCAGCATTGCTAAGCGAGGAGTCGTAATATAGTATAGCCGAGAGATGATTACACCATATATCTGATTGATCTTTACATCGGGGCTGATGTTTACCATTATGTGGATAGAAGTCGATGTGTCCAATGGGTTGAGTGAAACCAAACTCACCCTTTTTCGTATCTTTGCCGGCACTCGTGTGAATAACATCAACAAAATCTGCGTCATCTTTGGTTAGATGAGAACCGGGAAAGCCTTCAAAAAATGGTTGTGCCGGATCGAGGCCTAWTAGACAAAAAAACACATATAATTTTTTCTATACAGACATTAATACAACTACTAACCRGAAATGCGACCATAAGTCCACTGGTATTTTGATTTTGAGTTTTTGCCGGCAAATCCCGAGATTTGTGCCCCTAAACTAAAACCAATCAAATGGACATTTTTCGGTTCAAGTCCTAGTGATTTGATTAGACTATTAACAAAGTAAGTCACTTGATGTCCGACTAGTTGAGTATTGGCTGCCGCCTGTGGGAAATTGGGCGGTTGGGCACCATTTCCCCAGTCAACTATGATTACTGTACCAATTTGTCCGTATTTGAGAAGTGAATCTTTAAGATGAACCAATTCTTTTGTTTTACCCGTATTGTTATAGCCATGAATGACAAAAACCAGAGGTTTTTCAATATTAATAATATCCTGATCTTCCGATAAATCCGGAGTTACCTCCTGTTCCTCTTCAGGTGATTCGGATGTATAGGCTATGAATTTAATGTCGATTTTGTCGCGAGATTCAGGCAATAATTTTGTTTGTTTTAAAGGACCGGTTGTAGTAAAGCATCCGATGTCATCATAACATACTTTCGTTGAATTAATTATATTAATCAATGTTATACTAAATAATATTGTTATAATAATTTTCGGTGACAACATTTTCATAGATATTTTAGTATTTGTGATGTGTATCAATACAATCACAATTATTAAGTAAAATTTTTATAATTATTATATCAAGTTTTATAGTAATTTTATTCAACAAAAACAACAAAAAAATAAGTAATATATCATTTTAATTGCTTAATTAATTTGCTAACATTTGTTTTACTAATATAAGTTAATATACTGTATAATATAATAGACAATTCGAAAATATTTCATAATTATTAATGATATTTATTTTATTTTTAAGTATTAATATAATATTGAAACGGTTGAATATTACGGATAAAGTGACAGTATTTGGTCAATGAGTGGCTAACACTTCAGAAACGATATCCTGGTGTTTATGGTTAAGGTGTCGTTGAGTAACAACTATTTGGTCAGGAGATGACAGGTGTTGTGACGGCTATTATTGACAACCGTATTGTGCAATACCAACGGTGTAGTGCCTAATGTTTTATTTATGTTTATTATATGTTTAGATACTTACGATAGTCTACTATGCATTAAAATTGTGTTAAATATTAATATAAATATATAAAGTATTAATATATAAACTCATATTTGATTATTTATTCAAGTCGTTAATGTATTTTCCTTGAAAAGTTAATTATTATTTATTTTATCAATATTTATACTATACTTAAAGCATATAAACAACAAAGAGATTTTTAATTTTATTTTTTACATATATTTAAATTACACTTTTAAATTATAAAATTATATTTTAATCATTTTATTAATTCATCAAAATTGTATTTTCTATGAAAATGTTCACTATTTATTGATAAAAAAATGTGGTTATACATACTAAGCGTAAAATGTTTAAACATGAATTTAATTAAACATTAAAAGTTTAAATAACAATAGGTTTTCCGTTTCAATATAATATAATAAAATACTATATTATGATTATTATATTGCATAAAATGATTTCTATACAATAGTAAAGCAATCAATTATTAAATGCTTGTGATTAACGTTAAACAGATTTTAAAAATTTATTTTCATTTACTTAATAATTAGTACTAAATAAAAGATAGTAAAATTGACACTGGATTTATAAAATTAATTACACTATAATAAAATTTATGCTTTAATTAAATGATTAATAATATTTTACATTAAAAAACGAGATAATGTAAACAATATTAAAATTAAATATAATATATACTAGATTGTTTTTTAATAATAACAGCAAATTCAAGTAATTTAATTTAAACAAATAATATAAAAATTAGTTTTTAATATAGTTTTTTAGTATTTAGTAAATTTTGGACAAATATTTTATATAGTTTATTAATAAAACTAAAATTTAGTTTATAATATTAAAATTACTTTTTATATATATTACTTAATTTTTTATTGTTATAAAAAATTAAGTTAATAGTTATATAAATAAATTTTGTGCTAAATATATAGTTTTTTAATTTAACTTTTTTAATTTAATTTTATATTATTGTATATTTAATCAAAAAGATTTTTTAATCAAAATAAAAAACAATTTTAAATCTAAACTGAACTAAAATTAGAAAATAATTAATTATTGTAACTCAATATATAAAAATAAAATGAATTTACTATAATCTAAAAAACAAATTTAATTTATTAATTAATTAATACTAATAAATAATTTTATTATATATTTTTTTAAACATTCAAATTAAAATAAATAAATACATACTATTACTTAAATTAAAATTTTAAATACTATAAAAATATATTTTAAATAATTATATTGTTTAATTAACTACCACTATTTTTTCTAGTATAACTTATATTATAGTCTCAAAAGTGTTTCATAATTATTAATGATGACTTATTATAATTTTTAGCAATAATAGATATAATCAATATCAAAACATGAATCATATATTTTAGTAAAAATTAAAATAAAAATCATTGATAATTATGAAACACTTAATATGTGAAACTATCCAATACAAGTATATTATTTACAATATTAACTTATATTCATAAACCAAGTATTAGCAAATTAAATAAGCAATTAAGATTACATATTACTAATTTTATAGCTTTATTAATAAAATAATTTAGATAAAACTTTTTTATAATAATTTTATAGATTTTAGTTTATAATTTGTAGTTGTAATTATGCAGATCATAAAAATTGTAATATCTATGAAAAAATCTTTAAAATTATTATAAAACCAGTTGAAAATGCTAGAAAGCATTATCGAAAACAAATTTGAATTTTATGAATTTATCCAAATACTCGATAAAAACCCCACTTATGAATTAATAACATTATAGTGGGGTAAAATTCAGAGTAGGAGCTGTGTATACCCCCTCTATTGGATTTAGTTTAACTAAAACTACACACTGTGTATGTTATACACTCTATAATATACAGTACATTATAACATATACATGTATATATAGAAAGCAAGCAATAGTAGTCAAGTAATAGTAAATTAGTGTTACCTAACGTTACCTAACCTGGTGTACGCCCCGCAACCTAACCTAAATTTTAATGGTATTACACCATAATTAATAATTTCTAAATAATTACTTATATACACAATCAATAAACTATTAAGTGCTTATTATTGACCAATTAGTGTTTTCACTTAACTGTATGCTATACTGTGGTTGTACTGTATATTTGTATCAATGTGTAGCTTTAGTAGTGCTAAAACATTAGTTACGTTGTAATCTAATAGAGGGTGCAATCACAGCTCCTACTTTAAATTATATCCTTATAGTGAATAAAAATAATATATACTGTATATATGAAATATTAATTGTTTAAACTGTATATATTTATCTCAATAACTAACTCAATATTAGCACTACTGTATTGATCTCATCTATCATCTGAAAAGTCCGCTAAAGACCTATTGTGTCATCTCTATAGTTAAATATCGGATGACTCTCTCTCTCTCTTTCTCTCTTTCTCTCTCTCTCTCTCTCTCTCTCTCTCTTTCTCTCTCTCGTTCTCTCTTTTTTTCTTTCTTTCTTTCTTTCTTTCTTTCTCTCTCTCTCTCTCTCTCTCTCTCTCTCTCTCTCTCTCTCTCTCTCTCTCTCTCTCTCTCTCTCTCTCTCTGTACACCTTATAGTTTAACTAAATCATTATTGTCTTAATTGATTCAAATTAAACCACTCAAACCATAACAACTATGTGTATTCACACAATCCCTATCTACACACTTTTTAAGAAATAAAAAATTATTATAGTTTTATATAATTTTAATTTTTAGAAATAATATATTAAAATATAAAGTATAGAATACATGACTCTTTATGAAATGATTATTTAATAAAAAATATTTGTAATATATGTAAAGTATAAGTGCTTTATACTTAAATAACTTTATTTAGTATAACTAAATTTTAACCAAAACACTAATTTAATTATTGAATTATTATAAGTCATAGCACTGACCATAAATGTCATGCCTTGATATGCCTGTGCTTAACGACTGCAACTATTAAACTAATATTGTATTAAAAAATTCAGATTAAATAAAATAATTAAATGACTAATAATTTTTACATTTTTAAAAACTAAACAAATTACAATAACCAATATTAAAGTTAAATATAATTTATCGTTTTATAATAACTGATAAATATTTTAAACATAAATAATATTAAATATTAGTTTTTATGTATTTTTTATTATTTAGTAACCATTTTGAAGGACAAATATTTTTGCAGCTTTTGAATAAAATTTTTAAAAGTTTATAAAATTTAAATGATTTAAATTAAATATCACCTAATTTTTTGTTATAGTAATAAAAATATAGTATTTGTCAATATAACAAAATTTTGTGCTTCAATATACAGTATAGTATTTTTTGTATTAATTTTCTACTAATATTATTGTATTTTTTATCAAATTAATTTCAACTTCAAATAAATAATTTTCAATTTAAACTGAACTAAAACTGGCAAATATTGTAACTAAATATAAAAAAATAAAATAACAAACACATCAAAGATTTAGATTTTAATATAATTTTATTAATTAATAAATGTTTATAAAAATATTGTTGTAAATATGCAAATAAATAAATAAATACTATTAACCAAATTAAAATTGAAACTAAACTACTATATAAAAATTATACTGTTTAATTAGCTATCACTACTGCAAATCATTATAATTTTTAATTTGCCAACACTTGTTTACATCGTATAACTTATATTTTAAAAAGTTAATATACAGTACATTATAAAGTAAAAGAGTAGTAAGTGTTTCATAATTATTAATGATGACTTTTTTTTAATTTTTAGCAATAATATATGATTATAAAATAAAGCAATAAAATATTGCATAAAATAAATGAATTTCTCAATTATTTTGTAAAAAAATATTTTTTATTATATGATATACAATATCATTGTATAATCAATTAATTATTAAATGCTTTCGATAAACTGACTTTTTCAAAAAATTTTAAAAACTCAAACTAGTATTGAATAAATGATAATCAATAAAGTTGATAAATAAATTAGAAAATTAATATTTTTTAGAAAATTAAAGCTTAAATTTTTGAACCTAGCAATGTTTATAATTTTTAAAACAAAATCACGTAAATCAAGTTGCAAACATGAAACAGTAAATACTGTAAACAATATTAAATTAAAATATATACTGGATCGTTTTTAAAATAACTGAAAATTCTAAACAATTAAATTAAAACATATAATATATTTGTATTTATTCACTTATTTATTATTCGGTAAGCAGTTTGAAGGACAAATATTTTGAAAAGTTTTTGAATAATAGTTTTAAAATAATTTTAATTAAATATAACTTAATTTTTTGTTGCAATAATACTAAAAAATCTTATCATACAGTATAACTAAATTAGAGAGAGAGAGAGAGAGAGAGAGAGAGAGAGAGAGAGAGAGAGAGAGAGAGAGAGAGAGAGAGAGAGAGAGAGAGAGAGAGAGTTTAATAATAAAAATGGCCCCAACAATTTTTTTTTATAATATTTATTTTTATAATAGAGATTTTATTATGTCTTATTAAAAGAAAGTAAAAACTTTTCTATATTAATAAACATTATAATTTTGCTTATAATTATGCAAAAATGTGCTATAATAATATGAATTTTTTAATTATTTTTTATTACATAATCAAAATGTCATAATTTAATAGTAAATTAGTTTTTACAAAACGGATAATTTTGTGATACTTGAAGATAGTATACTCCACGACCAGGTTTTGTAATGCTGTAGAAACCCATACGCGAGGCATCCTTTTTATTGCATTTATTTTTGATGAGTTCATCCCAATTGTTGCACTTGTATGCCGTACACTGGCATTGATCAACACCGCTAAGCGATGCTTCGTAATAAAATATGGATGAGTAGTGATTACACGTGGGATCTAATTGTAGGGCACAGCGTGGCTGATGTTTACCATTGTTAGGATAAAAGTCAATGTCTCCAATCGGTCCAATAAAACCCAGTTCACCCACTGCCTCAAAATGGCCGGAACTCGTGTGAATAACATCAACAAATATAGCGTCATCTTTGGTTAGATGAGAACCGGGATAGCCTTCAAATTTTGGTTGTGCCGGATCGAGGCCTAGTAGTAAAAAACATATAATTGTCTCTATACAGACATACAATACATATTAATACTAACCAGAAATGCGACCGAAAGTCCAATTGTATTGTGATTTTGAGTATTTGGCGGCATATCCTGAGACGTGTGCACCCAAACTGAAACCAATCAGATGAACAGTTTGAGGGTCAAGTCCTCGTGACTTACGTAATGTTTCAACAAAGTAAGCCACTTGGCGTCCGACCACTTGAGTATTAGTGGCCGCTTTGTCGTATGTGATCAGTTCGGCCCCTTTTTCCCAGTCAACCATTACAACTGTTTCAATTTGACCGAAAAATTGAAGCGAGTCTTTAAGCTGAACCAATTCCTTAGACCTACCGCTGTTGCCATAGCCGTGAATAACAAAAACAATTGGTTTATCAACATTGATAACATTCAGACTGTCCAATGAATACGGATCGACCTCCAGTCCAACTTGTGGTGTCTGACTCGTGTAGGCATAGAATTTAGTGTTGATATAGTTAGGAGAGGCCGGCAATAATCCCGTTTGTTTCATAGGACCGTCTTTACTAAAGCATCCGATGTTGTCATAGCATACTTGCATTGAATTATTAATTAATGTTAAACTCGACAATATTGTTATAATAATTTTCGGGGACATTAACAACATTTTCATAATTATTATATATTTTTTAGTACAACTATTATTAACTAAGATCTTTAAAATTATTATAAAAAAGTTTTATCTAATGTTAATTTGTGAACACTTGTTTCACTTATATTAAGTTAATATAAATATAATAGATAGTTATAAAGTGTTTCATAATAATTATTATTAATGATATTTCTATAAATTGTTAGCAATAATACCAGCGTTGCAAAATATTTTCGATCTCAAGGGGGTATAGGGGAAGTAAAATGGCAAAAATATCGAAAAATCTTGGAGGGGGGTAATGAAGGCAATTAGAATGAAGGAATTAAACGACAATTTTTACCATATTTTAGTAAATTCCCAATAAACTTCCTAAAAATTTCCCATAAATTTTCCAAGAGAAAATATTCCTAACTTAATATTCTCTCAAACAAATATTTATTTTTACAAAAGTTAAGAAAATAAAGATAGTTTTGCATTAAAAAACATAAAAGTTAAAAACTACTTTAATAATTATTTGTTTTTAACTTTTAAAAGTATAATAATTAATTAAATAAATTATATAAATTTAGTACTCAAAAATACAATGTTTGTAATTTAAAAATTAATTATATTGTATTAATTTTTAAGTTTTAAAAAATAATAGTAGTTATTATTATATTATATATTATATATTATTATTATCGATATTATTATAAATATATAATAACAGACTAATAACAATTGTCAAAAATAATTATTAATATAAATAAATAATTTGGGATATCTTTATGTACATTAGTATTTTATATTGAACATTAATAATCACATTTTATTATAAAGTTTGAAAAATACACAATTATTAAGTAAGACCCAAATTATTATGATCTCAGGGGTAAAATGGCTTACCCCCTACCCCATCCATTTCGAAACCCTGATTACTACATATATGATAATAAAATAAAGCTATTATATTGCATAAAATAAATGCTAGATAATTTCGCAATTATTTTATAAAATAAAATATTTTTATATTAGTTAATCAATTAATTATTAAATTCATATGATAAATGTCTAACAGCTTATATTTTTTAAAATTTAATAAAATTTAGATTTATGGCCATTAGATAAATAGTAAGAAATAATTTATACTAAATTTAATTAACAACGAATTTATCAAATTACTTATATTTTTGAAACATTTAGGWTTAAATGAAATAACTAATAATTTTGTAAACTTTTTAAACAAAAAAAAACTTTAAACAATATTGAACTTACATATATACTGAATCGTTTTATATAATAACAACAAATGCAAATATTTTAATTTTAAAATAAATAATATTGAATAAAATTTTATAATTGTATTTATTAATCATTTGAAGGCAGATATGAATCGAATATCATTTGAATAAAACATTAAAATTCAGTTTATAATATTAAAATTTTATTTACTTTATATTTATATATTTTCTACATTTATGTTATTATATAAAATTAACTTAATTAACTTGTCATATAAAAAATTTTTGTTTTCAAAAAATATATACATATATATATATTATACTATAGTTTATCACACAATATAGCTTTAAAATCTTAAATTACAAAATAATCTTGTATTATACGGCATAATATTTATATGAATTAATAAATTAAGATTTGATGAGTTTTCTATATTTATATATTTAATGTTATTGATAAAAATTTTATGATTGAATATTAATATAATGTTTTATTTTTATTTTAATGTTTGGCTATAGTTTCAAAAATCCAATCTATATGTTTAGCTACCGGTACCCAAATGGCTCCTTTAACACCAGCCAYACAATGATTGTCTCCTCCATATGARCCCAAATATATACCAATCAATACACCACGAGTTTGATATTTATCTGTGAACTGCACTAAACCTGCACCGACATCACCCTATTTATAGATAATACATAAAAATTATGACATATATTATATATATGACTGACTTGACATCCAAAAGGTCGAAGAAATGATGGTCGCGAACACAATAGGTTTTGAGGACAATCACTGTTTGGACTAATAATAAACTCATTGGTCTGTAGTGACTGAGCCAATTGAGTTGTATATGTTTTGTCACCGGTTTCCTTATTAACATGTTTTGTAGTGAAAATCTCACCCCAACCGGCCATTGTTGCTAACTCTAGCTTCTCATTAAATACTATATGATTGGATGGTAAGCATACAGTATTTATCATAATTGGATAATAAAAACCTTGTCGTGGATCAATCCATCCGTAAAAAATCTCCTCTAATTTATACAATGCTATATCATTGACATTAAAGTCGTAATGTGTCTGAAACTTCTGGTGTCGATACACATTATGCCGACTAATCTTTAGTGCCCTACCTTTCATTCGGTTCTGACTATCGCCTATAAAGACACGTATTTCTGGAAATCGGGTGTCATTTATGTCACTGTTATTTAAAATGCAATTATTAGAAATATGAAATTTATTAGAAACTAAAATATACCCAAAGTTGCACCGGGCGGCAGTCAATATCCATTGTCTATCTATCAAAACTCCTGTACAATAAATGGCAACATTTTGTGTGGAACCATAATATTTAATGAGTACAGTCCAGGGAGATTCGCCCGGTTCAACACCAGTACCTTTAAATATTCTTGGCTCAGTTAGTTTCCAATGTCTATTGCCAAACGCGTCAACATATGGATAGTGCGATATCTTATTTTTAAAACATTTTTGTTGTGGTTTTATATTAAGCCGATATAAACCGTACTGATAGCCGCAAAATTCACTAAAACTTTGATTGAAATTTATGTTTACAAATATAGCTCCTGTAGTTTCTGTCAATATTGTAATAAATAATAATTGGTATAACAATTTCATTGTATAATTTCACTATAACTCTCAAAATTCTGTATGTTTTATTAAATTAATGTTTGAAAAAATATTGTAATACAAAGTCTATGGATAAATCTCGAAATTGTATTGAAGTAATGTTTCAAAAATTATAATCAATACATTTAAATTTCATGCGATAAACAATAACATACAGTAATTTGGATTATAATTTTTTAGTCAAACATTTCAAAATTTTCATATGTATAGTGAAACACTTTATATTTTATTATACTTTAATTACAAATTTTTAAATAAAGACAATGTTTAAACTCATAGGTATTCTATCATTTCTATAATTGAATTTGAATAGTAAATAATGATTTATATTTATCGTCTTTTATATCAGTTATTATATTCACGGGATATATAAATATAATGTCAGTGTTGGCGTCCAATAAATTTTGTGATCAATTAATGTCTGCCAACCGCACCAATACATTTGGTATAAAACAGGTGTCGACCACAAATAAATCGGAAATTTTGTATATATTTGTCAATGGTTTTCGGTGGCAATTAAAATTTGATACAATTAGTAAAAGACTTTTGATGTTAGATAACTATACAACTGTTCACTTGAATGACAATTATATTATTGGGATTTCATTACAAGACTATAGTTACGCCTTTATAAATGTATGTAAAAATAAAATATTTTCTAATATAAAATTACTATTACTTTAATATTAAATGTTTTGTGAAATTTTTTATAATAGAAAAGCTTTAAATATATCGATTATTATAATGTAACAAACGATTTGTTTGATTTTGTTGAACAAAAACTTAATTATTTAGCTGACAAATGGTGGTATATATTGCAAACTAATTATTCATATTTGATTTATAATATAAAGGATCAAAATAACTTCAATAATTCAATTAATTTTGTTGTTCAACAATACAACATAAATGACAATCAATACAAACGATATGTTTATTCGTATGAAAACAAGACAGACATGATTTTGACACAAAATCCTACTTTTAATAATACAATTCAAAGCTTAACCACAGATATCTCATTGTTTGCATTGTATGTACAACAAGACAGACAACAAAATGATGGTATTTTAGCCATATTTGAAGTGAATAATCAACTAAAGTACTGTTGGACCCAATGGTTAGATATGTCAATGTCGACAACGGTATAACCTATCAAAAATATACTGTATTATCAAATGAATTAGCTTTAATCAGTTAATTTTCTCGACATTATTAACTATAGTGTAAATATAATTTGAAAACATTAATTGATTGTCAGACAACAACATCATTTACATATTTAGTGACTTTAATTGTTTTTATAATAATTGTTATTATAGCAATTATTATTATTATTATATTAATTGGCATTTGGTTATACCAAAAAACAAGTGAATCATCCGGTAATCAAATTATATTTTAGTTTATTTTGTAATTTAAAATATTATCCTTTTTTCACTTACAATAAATAGGTTTCAGTTTAAATCGTAAAGCTATTGAAAAAAAGAAATTGGATTTATATTTTGATAGAAAAGAAAACTATTTACCATTTATTAACAAAAATTAAAATATTCATTTGTAATATAGTATTAACATATTAAGTATTGTTTCACACTATTACCGGTACTATAAGTTTATATAAGTAATATTTTTGCTAACAATTTTTATTTATTTTGTAAGTATAAAAAAATAAAAATCTTTAAAAATATAATAGACTATAAAATGATTATCTAAAATATTATATTATATTTTATTATTATTCAATTTACCGGTAATTTAAATTTCTCTAACAATATCTAAAATCCAATCAATATGTTTGGCCACAATAGTCTACATCAGTGATCAAAATTAAGTGTTATCATGATAACTTTGTGATACTTAAATAACATAACTAATTTAACAAATATTTAATAGTAATTTTCATAATTTATAACAAACAATGAGTAAGTTAAACAAACACTTACTCATTTAATATGTACTAGGTTATTTGTACAATTTTGTTTTATAAAGTTTAATTTTGATCACTGGTCTACATATTGTAAAATATGAACTGTTTGTCTAAAACAATTTGCTTGTGGACTGATTGTTACGTTAGTTATACCATAATTGAAACCGCACTGAAAATCGATAATACCCGGATAAAAGATTAAGTTGACTAATAAGCAAACAATGTCTGATATCAAACAAATCAATAAAATAGACTTTAAAATCATATTTTATGATAATTTATTTTTTATAGTCTGTGTTTTAAATATCTCGAGTAATGAAAATAATTTTTTATCAATTTGCTAACATTTTAAAAATCGCTCTATTTTTTTATTATTTAACTAAAATATTATAAATTTTATATAAAATCTATTTAATATTATCGATAATTAGATAAATTTAACTAATAATTTGAAATAATTATACAAAAAATAATAATATTGAATATTTTGAATACTATGAAAATAAAAGCATTAGTTTTTTTTATTTCACAAATTGTAAGAAATAATGAGTTAAATTCTGGACCGAACTGATCGCTCAACTGATCGCTCAACTGATCGCTCAACTGATCTCTTGGGCGACAATTTATTTGACGACTGACGAGAAGGTTTGGATACACTTTCAGTTTTGATATCTGTATTATATATAAAAGTTATTATTAAATTTTAGGATTCATTATTTTTTAATAATTGATAATAATATGCAACATATCATACATCTAAAGACAATGAAAGTCAAGGCAGAGATCAGTACTAATATCAGAAGAATGACGATTAATATCCAAAGAAAACTAAGACTTGAATTGATTTTTTGTGATTTAACTCTCTTTGGAAACGGATTATCGTAAATGTCATTTGCATTGCACGGTATATATTGGTTGCATTGATCGGATTGGGTAGCATTGGGTAAGACCTGTTTATAGCACTTATCATATCCTGTATTAGACAACTTATCGCATAAACCATTGTCCAAAACACGTCTAATTTCATACTGAATGGTAGAATAAAAGTCTTTGTCGGGAATATCGCAACGAATAAGTGCCTGAAAATAATGAACAAAAGTTTTTGGTGTGAAAAACAATAAAATGGTTATCCATTGAATACCGTACCTCACGAATCAAAATGCATTTAGTTTCGACTGATTTGCAACATTCAATGGACGGGTTATTATCAATGTTAGACCATCGAAGTGATGTACAATCCAAGACATTGCCTACAAATTCATAGACATTGATATCACAGTTAATGGGTTCCAAGCGGTCGAAACCAAAGGCTGTTTTTTCATCACTCTCTGACATCACTTGTCTACTGATGATAATCGTAACAAATGTCACAATTATAAGACTCATTAGTGACAAAATAAACATATTATGACTACAAGTAATACAAATGGTTTGTTGTTTGTCTTAAATAAACCGTTAGTTTGATATAACAATACAAATTCAATTGACTTTATTCTTTGAACGTTCATTAAAATTATTGTTGTCTTGAATACAGTTTTTATACATTAGTTTATTGTATCGAAACGAGAATTTGTTTTATTTTAATTACTAGTTTAGCTATTTTTTATGTTTAAATTTGTTTGGTGTTTGATTTGTTAATATCATACCTGTAGTAAAGTTCTCTATAGTTAATTAATATTAAGTTTGGTTTTATTTATTAATATTTCTATTATTTGTTAATTTGTTTGATATAATACAATAACATAATTATTAGTTTAAATATCTAAAGTACATTATGATATATTTTATAATATACCAGATATTAATTATCAAATAACTTGTTAATCTAAAGTAAACCAATAGTGCATATGTTTTTTATGTGAAATTTTGCATTTACTTTATTATAGTTAAAAAGATTATTGCATAAACTAAAACTTAACATACAGTACAGTACAATAATATAATTATAATTTATTGTTAACAAATATTCATTGATATATTGACAAAAAATTTATCTAATTTTTTATACACTAATATTTAAAAAATAACGATTATGTAATAGATGGGAAAATATATAAAGTTTATTATCCAGTTATTTATTTAATAAACACTTGTAAACTATAAAATATATCTTGAGTTTAATTGAGATAATACAAGTACAGTAAATATAAGTGATATTATTTTGTATAAATACTTTTAACTATTTTTGTTTCCATAAGTATAAAGTTAAACACTGTTTTACTAAAGTATTAAACAGTTATACAACTGATTGAACAGAAAAAATATTACACTAAAAGTATTATTTTTGATTATTATGTTAAAATGATTTTACAAATTATATTTTATTTATTAATAACATTAACAGGTAGTCCATTGAATATCAACTTTAATAAATTGTTTTTTTTAGTTTATTATTTTTATTAAAAAATTATTATAACTACTGGTATTCAGTTTCCAGGGCTCGTCGAGAGTGTATTGTAGAGCGGGTGCCAAATGCCGATACAGTGTGTGTCTGTAACGCAACATATTGTGATGACTTCCCGTCTCTTCAGACACCGAAATCAGGATTCGTAAACGTCTTCGAGAGTAATAAAGTCGGCGATCGGTTTAAACAAACACAACTCAAATTTAATAGCAATGGTCTTAAGTTTGGATCACTAAAGGCTGTTAACATTACAATCAACAAAACTATTAAATACCAGTCCATTAATGGGTTCGGTGCGGCTTTTACTGACTCAACGGGACAAATGTTAAAGAGTGTCAACGAATCGTTAGCTAATCTATTAATCGATAGTTATTTTTCTAAAGATGGTATCGAGTATTCAATGGGACGCATACCGATAGCCGGCACTGATTTTTCTGACCGTCCGTATAGTTATGACGATAACGATGGAGATCTGGATCTCAAACATTTTGCACTTCAAAGAGAAGATCTCGAGTGGAAAGTAAAATAATATAAAATATCAATTTGTTTGCCATAATATTTCAATAAGTTTGTTGTAAATGTTTTCATATATTTCAAAGATCCCATACATTAAAAAAGCGCTTTCTGTTAGTCCACATAAAGTCAAATTGTTTGGCAGTCCATGGAGTCCGCCCTCTTGGATGAAAACTAACCATAAATTCAATGAAAGCGGTGCCATAAGGGGTGATATCGGCGGTCAATACTATCAAAGTTGGGCCAACTATTTTGTTAAGTAAGTTGTCATATGAAATGTTTGCCAATTGAGTTATAATTAAAATTATTTATTAATTAAAACATTTTTAAAAAAATAGATTTTTGAATGCATACAAATCTCACGGTATTAGTCTATGGGGTGTGACCGTTGAAAACGAGCCAATTCAGGGCCAGAATCCTCATTACACGTTCAACTGTTTGAATCTAACAGCGCCGATGGAAAGGGATTTTGTAAAACTCAATTTAGGACCAACACTTGAAAAAGCTGGTTATGGAAAGGCCAGTGGTTTTAATTTGATGGTTTACGATGACAATACTGATCGCATTAAAGACTATTTGGTGCCTATATTATCGGACAAAGAAACGGCTAAATATGTTTCGGGTATCGCCTATCACTGGTATGCAAATCATCCGATGGGAGGCTTACCTGACGGTCTTCTAACTGAATTGCATAATACTTATACAAATCATTTCTTGTTGAACACTGAGGCCTGTCATCTGGACGGACCTAATTTGGGTCGATGGGATCATGCAGAAAAATACGCCTACGATATCATCCGAGCACTTAACAACTATGTGACCGGTTGGGTTGAATGGAATATGGCATTGGACATGGATGCGGGACCAAGGTGGAATGATAAACAAGGATTTGGAGGAACTGTAAATATTGATCCGAAAAAAGGGTTGGCCTACAAACAACCATCATTTTACGCAATCGGACACTTTAGTAAATTTGTATCACCCGAATCCATACGCATTGATTATAAAATTGATAAACCTATTGATGGCTTATCTGTGGTAACTTTGGTCAGACCTGACAACCAAAAAGTACTAATAGTTCTCAATGCCGGCAATGAAGACATTGTTTTAAACATTAAAGAGTCGGCTAATGTTGTGTCACATAAAATAGTGGGTCATTCAATTCAATCATATATTTGGTAAACAAATGTAAAACAAWAATAAATATAGATATATATATAATAAATATCACAATTAAATTGCATGCAATTCATTTTACAAWATATTTATTTATAGATATATTTTATTATAAAATATATATTATTTATATATTTATAAATTATTTTGCTTAAATATAAAATTACTAATCAAATTGTTTGATTGTATTAATTATCCAATTGGTATGCTTAGCCACTGATAAAAATAATGCTCCACTAATATGTGAATTACACTGTTTATCTGAACTATTATGTAAAAGTCGTCCCAAATAAATGCCAACTAATACAGCTCGTGAACGATACGAATCGATATATTGAACTAAACCGGCACCAGAATCACCCTAAAACAGTACAAAATATTATTAACAAATCCAAGTTTAATCAATTAGTATATTAAATACTGACACCACAACCCCTGGCTCTCAGAGTCTGTGATTTAAATAATGAGCACAAAAACGGTTGACAATTATGATCCAACAAAAAGTCTCCGATTTGTAAGGTTTGTGGTGTTAATGTAATTTCGCGGGAAGTGTATGTATTGCCCCAACCAAACATTGTTGCAAACTGTTTGTTTGTATTATAGTGGGTTTCATTGGTTGGTAAACATACTGTATTAACCATTGTATCAAATGTTGTATCAGTATTTAAGATGTTATTTAATGGTAAATCTATGTCATTATTTAACTTATATAATGCAATATCGTATTGTCTGAATTTATTTTTTTGAACGATGGGTGTCTATAGATTTTATCAATTGATACTAAATGAATAGTTCTGTCCTCCCTGTGCTCACCATTGCCGACAAATACACGAATTCTCGGATAAACAGGTTTATTACCGGTTCTGAAAAGTCAATATTGCACTATTAGTTTTAACTAAAATTTATTTTGGCTTAAATCTAGTTTATAGACAGTCAGTTAAAAAAAACTATTTATACTGTTATACATATAATATGATAATTTTATTACTTAATTATTACTTAGTTAGGTTAGTTTGTTGTGAGTGAGAGGGTAGGAAGTGTTTGGGTAAGTGATTATGGGTTTGGGTAAAATAATTTTTCTACTGACTGTCTATAATCTAGATTTGTTATAATTAGTTGTAACACACACACACACACACACACACACACACACACACACACACACACACATACCCAGAATTGCAATGTGCGGCCGTTATGATCCACCGTTTGTTGATAATACTACCGGTGCAAAATGAAAAAAGATTAGTATTAAATAGATTGTCATATTTAATGAACACAGTCCAGGGTGACTCTCCCGGCTCAACATTACGACCGCCATATATCCTATAATCGGTGGATAAGTTTGGTTTAAAATACTTGACACCAAACGAGTCAACTATCTGTATGTCTTTTACGTCGTGATTAAAACATCTGAGCTGTGGTTTCAATGTTATCTGTTGTACACCATATGTATAGCCACAGTAATCAGTGGTAACACCCGGATAATCGCCTATTTTTACAAACATTGATTTTACAACATATATAGACATTGATAAACATACATAAATTGACACATAATTTATATAACATTTTAGCATTTTTTCCGTTGGTTTTATAAAATTAATTAAAATTGTTTTTGAAAATGAAAAATGAAAAATGAAAATCAAATCAGTTAACAATGTGAGTCCTTATAAAATACATTTATACCATATTTTTAGTAATATATATTATATATACACATTATTATACATGAGAGTTATCATAATAAGAAAATGCAAACTAAAATTAAAATCATTAAATTAGTTTTATTATTAATATGACAATATACAGTAAATGTATAAAATTTTGTTTGTAAATAACTAAATAGTAAAGTTTTTACTGTAATTACAAAAAAATATAATTACAATAAAATTTGATGCATTAAATGATAATAACAATGAGATGCCATCAATAGTTCAATCAATTTGATGCCTAAGCTTTGGTTAATGACAGATGAAATACCATTTAGTGTTGAGTTTTCTGGATGTACTGTCATTGATGTAACAGTGATATGATTGCCTGTAGATATTGGAGTCGAGTTGTTTGATGGTCTCTTGTTGACTGTAGTAGTGTTAGCAGTATTATCGACATTGCTTTCGGTATCCATCTGACCATCGGCGGGAAGATTGGGTGTTGTATGAGTTGGTATAATCTTAGGGGTAACTCCTTTGACAGGGATGTCATCCGGTTGACATGGCAACCATTGATCACAGACGGCATCCTTCATAGTTTTAGTTTTCAATTCGCGACAAATTTTAATTAATATGTTGTGAACAACACATTCAGTTATAAGCATATTATGAATCTTTTCCTTAATTATTGGGGCATAATCTGTAGGAATGTCCTCACACATGGCTAAAGTCTATTTAAGTGATAATAGATCTGTTAATTATCTAAAATTTTGTTTAACAAATAGTAATTAATACCACTTTGTTGTCAATACACAAGTTTTCAAGTTTCAAACAACAGTTATCCACACTAACGTCACCTGAACTACCTGTCCATCGATCAACTGAACAATTCTTTAATTTAGATTTCAAAGACATAGCATTTCCATCGCATACGGGWTTCCAGAGACTCTCATTTGTCGTTGTTGTTGTTATCGTTATTTGCGACACGACTGTCCCAATTGATGTAAATGCATACAACAACACAAGTGTGACACAAATAAATTGTGGCACTGTTTTGATTGATGTGATAATGTACCACATATTGGCCCACAACTGTCCAATATATTTGTTTAAATAATTTTGGATATTTTGTACTCTAGTTTTCATATAAAATAGATTTAATGGTATTTAAATATGGGCTTCGTTTTGATATTGTATGCGCGTGCAGTACAACAGTGTATTAWATTCATTGATTATATTAAATGCGCGTGAAATAACTTAAATTTATTTATTTATTTTAAGTTATAGACTAATATCTATCATATTTTAGTTTAGTCACCTATATATATATATATATATATAGTATATATTATTCCATCCATACCTTGACTTATCCCTCACAAACCAATCCACGCCACACACAAACCACTTCCTAACCTCACACCCCACCCCCACCACCACCTAAACTAAACCAAATAGGGATATTACAAGGCATTTAGTGCACTATAAAAACGAACCCCATATTCAGGAGATGATCCGATTTAATTTACTTTATTTTATTGACGCGCGACCTAATCTAAACTCACATCAAATATAAAGCGAGACAACAAAAGCAATATTAAAATAAAAACTTATAAAACAAAGTTATCTTCCTTTCAAACTTATAAGTTATAACTTTTAATATCTATCAATAAATCAAAAAAAGTACACAACTTTTACATTATAAAATTGTTAAAAATCATATCATATGAATTATAATAATTACAATAATTATAAATGTTTTTAAAACTTACAATATATATATATATATATATATATATATATATTTATACACAAAACTTATTGTCAAATTACATAATGTCTATTTAACTGCTGTACAATAAAATATAAATTTAATAGTTATATAAGATATAATTTATATAAAATGTATGTTTGAAAATACTATTATACAATATTAATATAAAATTGCAGATTTTAGTTATGAATTTCTTGTAAATATATTTTGTGATTAATCAATTTATTTTGAAAATTAAAATTGTTTATTCTTAAAACTTTGAAATTAATATTCATTTATAAATATTTTGAATAATATAAAAATATTGTTTTTATATACATTTCAGTAACTAATTATTAAATTGACTTTTATAAAATGTTATTGAATTATAACAAATAAATAGCACAAATTATTAACTATTATCTTCAATCGTTTCAATAATCCAATCGATATGTTTTACAACTGACACCCAAAATAAACCCACAATTGATTCATTACAATAGTGTGAACCGGAATGACCGACATATACCCCAATGAGTATAGCACGGGTTCGGTGCCAATCAGTATATTGAACTAAACCGGCACCTGAGTCACCCTATGTTAATAATAATAATATATTTAAACATTATTTTTAATTAATTTGAAATACAAACCGCACAGCCTCTGGTTTTCATAGGGTGTGGCGATTGTAAGCTAAATTGTGTACATAAAAACATGTTTCTACAGTAACGGTTTGACTCGAGTAGAAATTGGCCACTTTGTAGTATATGTGGACTATGTCCCGGTGCATCTATATGTCCCCAACCAAACATTGTTGCAAACTGTCTCTCACTATTAAACTCGGGATCCCATTCATGTGGCAAACAAACAGTATTAACCAAATTTTCAATCATTTTAAACGATTGGCGAATTGATCGATTGATGCGATCACTTATATCATAATTAAGTTTATATAATGCAATATCGTATACACTTAATCTATTTCTTAACCTATATTTTGGGTGTCGGTATATCTGATCGCTAAATACCCGAACAATAGTACCTCTACGATGACTATTGCCGACAAACACACGAATTCTTGTAAAAATATTTTGATTGTGAGAAGACTTTCTGAAAAATATACTCAATATTTATGTTTATGTTTAGTATTAATTAATTAAATAACTAAATAGTTAAAAACAAGTAATAAAACTATAGACTTACCTATAGTTACAATGTGCRGCAGTTATTATCCATTGTTTATTAATTATAGTACCGGTGCAACTCATTTGCCTCCAAGCATCAAAATCATCATAGATAATGGAAACCGTCCATGGTGATTCACCATATTCAACATCCTGTCCCATATGTATCCGATTTTCAGACAACCCAAATGGTTTATAATACTTTATATTACCGATCACATCGACAAACGGTATGACGGGAACAGTATGTTTGAAACATACCTGTTTTGGTCTAATCGATATACTTCTTATACTAAAACTATGTCCACAATTATCATCAGTAATGTTTGGATAGTGACCAATGGTTACAAATGTCGCACAAATATCTAAATTTAAATTATTTCAAAACTAAATATTAATATAAAAATAAATTATATAATTTGAAATGTTTACAATTATGTTTGTAACTTATATTGAAAAATAAATATATGGTAATTTGAATTATTAAAATAAGATACGATATCATTATAAGATTTGCCAATTAAACAATTTATTATTTAGTATCAAATCATTTAGTGTTACTTATAAATAAATTAAAATAGTTTTGTTGGTTTGTAACTTAACAATGATTTTCAATGGGTCACGAGATTTAAGTGTTTTGAAAAATACATTTAAGTTTTTTTTTAAATTATTTGTCTCGAAATTAATTTTAAAAGCTATATAATAAACAATAAAACATTGAACTAAACTAATCAATATAACCTCACATCACACCTCCCACTCTTCATATTAAAAACCCAAACAAACCACTTCTTACTTCACCCGAGACTTTAATATTTGCAAAAACAAAACAATTTATAAATAATTATTTTCTCATTTTTTCGGCCTATGTTTATATCAACATCTTTGTTATTCACTAATAATATGTTAACAAAAATATTTGAACAATTGCTTGTATTATCTGTGCTTTTATCAGTAATTACGGCAATATTTGTAAAAATGGGTGACTATCCCGGTATCACTGACACTGAATATTGTGGTATAAGTCACAGTCCGGTTGTTGTGTCAATTACACCAAAGTCTAAGTGTTATAAACATGAAGTACCGCTTATTAAGTTTGTAGATATGATCGGTAATCGACATTTTAAGCCATCACCTCTACAAACACCATCACAAAGCAGAATATACAATGGACGTAATAGTGAAATAGGTGAATCACCATGGACAGTTATGATTAAATATAACCAGTTTCCAACAAACAATTATATGCGCTGTACAGGTGTGCTAATACATCCCCAATGGATTTTAACGGCCGCTCATTGTAATTATAAGTGAGTATTATATAAGTAGAAAATTATTTAGACATGTATTATATCAACAGTTGGTTTTACCTACAAATGTATATAATTACTCAATAGAAAAGACTCGGATCATAATCACAATTCTATGTCACATATTCGAGCATTCATTGGTGATAACCAGCACCGGGAGGGCGGTCTGATTTCATCGATCAAAGAGAAAAATGTGCACAGACATCCCAATTATTTATCTAATGGTGACCCAGAGTCAGATATAGCTCTATATAAACTGGACACAGGTATGAACGCCTTAATACATGTATCGCTGAAAGAGTCAATGCAAAGGCTGAAGATTGGCACCGTTTGTTTGCCAACAAACGACACTGTTATCAATAAAGACCGACAAAATGCAACTATGTTTGGATGGGGACCTAAATACAGGAAACGAATAGTTACTAGTGATATACATACTGTTAAATTTGATATCAAAGAGTCAATGCAACTACAAAGTGGTGACTTTGTTTTGGACGCATACCCTAATTGTGACAAATTTTTGTGTACTCGATATGAATTACATCCGGAAGCTATGCGAGTCAGTGGATGTATGGTAAGGCATACATTAGTACAGTATTAGCATTATTATTGGAAAATAACTCTTTTATTATTGATATAATTAGGGCGATGAAGGGGCAGGTCTTGTCCACTACAACGACACTTACCGAACCAAAGCTGTATTGATTGGCATATTTGTTGGTTCATCTAATAGTGAATCCGATAAGTTTTTTGGTGTCAATTGTAACGAACAGGTTAAACGACTGTTTTGGGTATCAGTGCCCAAACATATTAAATGGATTATTAACACAATTAAAGACTATCCTTTAAATTGTTAAAATTTGGTTCATTTTATTTTTAAATACAATATAATTGTTTTATTTAATCTATATTCTTATTAATTTATATCAAAACCAATATTTAAAATGTTAATTAAAATAAATAACTAAATGTGTTGTTATATAAGTTTTGAGTTGTTTCTAAAACATTTTTTTTGTTATAACAGTTTGAATACAGTAATACAATTTATTATTTTTTATTTATTTAATCTTATTTTTGTTAATGTTATAAACCTTTATTTTATAATCTATAAGTATTTAAACTCTATTGATATAAATAGTAGTGATAATGTTATTTAATAAATGTCAATAATWTATAATTTTCAAGCATATATAATCTTTAATCTTATCAATTATATTTTAACTAAATCTAGCTTGTTACAATTTCATTTTAAGTTATTGAGAAAACTGGTATTCAAACATATTGTATTTTTAAATAGTTTTATAATTATTATTTGAATGTTATTAATGTAAAAAATATTAATTATAAAAGTGTGATATATTTTGCTAAAAGTTTGATTAATGAAAAAATAAATAAATAATTTTTAAAAAATTACATTATTATAAAAATGTTTGAAAATATACGACAAAAATTAAGTACAATTTTAATTATAATATTTGCAATATTAGGTTTAATTACTAACACTGTGTTTGTTGTTTTTGCATCAATTTATAAAAATGTTCACTGTTTGCCATTTGCATTATTTTCAAGTAAGTAATAATATAAATGACAAAATTAAACTAATAAACAATTATTTTATATTTAATATACAAAAATTTACAATTAATTATCAGAATAATTTTATGTAAACTAATAAACTATTTATATAAAATATATACTGTTATTAAACATTGGTTTAATTTCAATTGAAAACATTTAGTGTTATTATCCTGTTTGGTAATCTACRTATATTATTTTGAATATCGTGATACAATGTGGGATAAAATTAATAAATTATATTTAACAATAACCATAATTGTGTCAATATTTTTGTTGGTTTTTATCATATTTTTTCTAATCGCTTATTTATCTTTAGCCATCAGATATATGAATGGTTTGTTGTTATCTAAAAATATAATTACTAATTAATTTTATTAATTTTAAAAATTTATTTATCAATTATGAAATATAGTTTACGACTTTTCAGTGGTTAACACCAAGGCTTCCGATAATATGATATATGAAAGAAATAACTATTGGCCAGTTGTTACGTGTTTGCTATTTATATTTATTTGGATTATATTAATAATCGATATCTCAAGAAAACAATGTCTTAGATTACCGGTCAGTGATAAACATAATAAATCTATGGGTGCCGATAGAAATCTGTCAATTGTTAGCTATTACGAGGGATAGTTAACTAATAAATACATCAATTTAATGTAATTTTATAAATTATATTTAACAATAACTATAATTGTATAAATATTTTTCTAATTAACTTATTGCTATTTCAGATATATTGTATAAAAAGTTACTTAATAATTATTTGTTAAATATTAAAATGTTGCATTTATTGGATTATATAATTTAATTATTATTAATTATTATTATAATTAGATTATTAATTATTAAAAATATATTAAATATCTAAAAATGTTTTCTAAAAATAATATTAATGATTTCTACTTAATTATTATGATTTATTTTAAAACATCATATATTAATAAAATACATCTTATTTTTAAATGCTAAAAATATTTATTTGAAAACACATTTAAAATACATTTAATTATACAATAATATTGATAAGTGTTTTATATTTAGAAAAGAGTTGGTATTTTAGATGCGCCCACCAATGAACCCAATTTTCCCAATCGACGCAATTCAAGGGTAAACATCTTAAGATTACGGCAGTGTTGGTCATCCGGCAGATCCTGACTTTGGGAACACTGTTTGCCAGAAGAATATAACTCTCCGTAAAGATTCTTCATCTACAAAAAAAAAAATACATTTTAAAAAATAATTAGTCTATTTTAAATACATGATATATACTGTATAATACCTGTGTAATAACCGATGCCATGGGTGGTGAAGCACCCTTCAATAGGCAGCCACCGGCACCCATAACGGTTTCAATGATGGGAAGGCTGACACTGAACTCGGTCAGAGCTAACCCGTTTTTTTCAAGCAAATTGCATTCAACCTCATCATTGATATGCTTTGCCCGATAAGCCTCGTCACACATTATATACTCAGTCATTGTTGCGATCTCTTTAATTGCCGACGTTTTTACCTTTTGGTTTTGAGTAGTGTTTAATACCTTTAGTTCACCAGTTGGTCCCATAATAGCCATAACTCCCTTTCCGTAATCATTATTAAAAGTGTCGTAACAAACTAATCCCTGTGCTTTGGCAGCTGAGGCTCGTTTTGCTACCATTTCTGAGGCATCGACAAGATTTTGTTGAGTTCGTGCAAACAGTTGATCTTCAGACAAATTCGTCAGTTCTTTAACTCTTTGTTTAGCGCATTGTATGAACTCTTTGTCTTCCGACAGATTGGCTGTGACTGACAATCAAATAAAAAATATTAAATTAATGTTAAAATTATTTTGTATATAATTTTATCAAATAAAAAATAATTACCCAAACATATGAATAGACTTAATACAAGAATTTGAATCATTTTCAGTAAAATATTGTTTTTATAAACACTTTTAATTGTTTTAAACAATATATTAAACAAAATTATTCTATACTATCTGAAAAATAGTCAGTATTTATATAAAAAAATAATTTTATTATTGAACATATTTATTACAAAATTTGCTGTCAAAGAAACATATTTTCTAGATTTATTACTTTAAATTTTTATATAAATTATGCAATATTTAAATATACTTACTATAGTAAACTTCACAATATTTATTTATAATTAATAATAATAAATGTTGTATTATTATACTACATACTGTATTTATATAATTAATTGTTTTGACCAAATAAATCAATGAAAGTATTCTTTACCGGTAATTAAATATTACACATATTTGTACAATTAATTGATTATTTCTTTAACCATATTAAACATGTGTTATTCAACGAAATTTTTTATTTCTTGTATTTTGTATTTGTTTAAATCAYTATATTATTACTTTGGCTTAATTTWTAAATAATAATAATTTTAAAACTTCTAATAWATRTTTTATTAATTTTTTAATTAGATTAAGATATAATTAGATAAATAATTAATGCTAGAAAMATTTTGTGGRAACATATAATCAATACTCTAATCGAAAATTCAAATAAATTTTATTTAAATAAATTTTTAATATATTAATTATATGACAAAAATTTATAATTAGAATTATTAAAWGTAAATATTATTATTTATAATTTTAAACTAATATATAAAATAATAAACTGTAATTTATAATTATTTATAATATACTTCAAATTATTTAATATATTTAATATTAYATATCATTATCAACATCAATATTATATTGAGATCTATTATTACTTTTCAATAGTTGTAAAATATTTTCATATAAATGATTATTTTCTAACTGTGCTTTAAGCACCTGATTCAACATAATTGACATATCATTTAACTTATTGTCTACTTTAGACATCCTATAGTTCAAAGCCAATCTGGACTCGTTGTATGTCTTTAACGACTTTTGTGTAATGGACTCAACGGYCGTGATTTTTGTGGTAATTTGTTTGACTTTGATTAGCATCTCGTGGTGACCATTGGTGTACTGTTCCAACACATCCTTCACATCGTATGGCTTTAAGGCCTGTGAGAAGTGCTTCTGTGCGACAAAATATTTGCACCGAAGTATAAATCGGAAACAAATCTTTTCAATTTCATTCAACTCCTTCTGAYGYTTCTTTGTCGGCAAATTTGCGCCGATATGTATGGCTCCAACATTTGTCGSATTTTTGTAAAAATAATATAACCGCCAACAAGATTGTATGAGCTCAGCCCAGTATTAATAYWGTAKTAATAWTGATAAACATTATTGTATAATAAAATTATATTTTTATGTTTCATACGCTGGTATTTTACGTTTGCATTGCTGTCTCACTCGTTGCTGTTCCTGAACCTAATGTACAGTAATAATATAGTTAACAAATTAATAAAAAAAAATTAATTATACATATAAATAATATTATTATCTTTTTATTATCTAATAARAAATAAATTACTAATTTAGTATTAAACAAAAAACAGTARTAAATTTTAAATAAAATAGTAATACTTTAAAAATATATAATTAATAAATTAATTATTATTTATATATTTACATATTAGCTATTAAAATAGTTTAATTATAAGTTTAATATAAAAATAAATAGTTTTAAATYAATAAATTWATRTTATTTAGCTTATGAAAATTAATCARTTGAAATAGTTAGTAGCATTTAAATTGAAAAATAATRTTTACATATTATTACTTTTAAAGTAATTTATGAAAATACCTTTAATGCCAATCCCGTACCTAATATACCGGCGGGTAATGCAAAWACTGCTACACCGATAATGGAGCAAATGCTGGCCAATACCTTTCCCTGAGCTGTAATCGGATATATATCTCCATAACCTATGATAATATTRAAAAARTAGTCAGATTTTATTTTTTTTTTAAATTTGAAATTAAATAAWTTTGTTACCAATAGTGCAAAGTGTTACAACTGAATACCACAATCCTTGGCCTAAATTATTAAACAATGGATTGTAATCTTTTTCCACAAAATATATGAGAAATGATGTGATAAATAATGCTAAAAATGAACAATAAGTAGCTGTAAACAAATTAATTKATTAWTTAATTAATTAATTTTAATATTTAGTCAATTTTTGAATGCAATGTATTTACTAATATAAAGGTGCTCTCTTTGTGACCAAATAACTGATGCCATTACACGCCATGGTCTGAACTGATGCTCCAGACGTATCAATTTGAATGACTGAAAAAACCGAATCCCTTTAAGGGATGGCGTCATATAACCTTCTTTTACATTGAAGCCAACGATAAGAGCCGATGATATGATTACCAAWAGGTCGAGTATACGGAAAGGGTTGATTAGAAARCGTATCTTTCCTCKGAGTCCTCTATAATGAGATATACAATCTGATGCCCAAAAGTGAAGCAARTATTCAATAGATAATATAATCAACAATAGGATGTCCACACCAAACAATATTTGATTTAATATAAATGGTAACTCTAAATTTTAATCATTCAMTTTAGTTATACAGTAAAAAAAAGTTTATATWATGTTTGACTTACCATCAAATGTACAAAGTATTGTTAACAATAAACATAACATAACCAACAATGAAATAATTATATGATATCCTCKACTGACATGTCCTTTAGGGTCGTGAATAAATCTATAGACTTTTGTCTTATATTTCAACCATTTATATGATGTGTGCGATACAGATATTGTCCGTTTTTGGTCSGATTTKATTTGTTTAKTAAGTATCAGTCCTTTTCGTTTGAATGATAAATAATTATTTAAAGCTTCAATCATTGTCTGGTAATACGATAAGGAATGTTGTTTATTAATAGACTCACCATTATTTTTGGTACCATCACCACCACTACTACTACTACTGAGTGAACTTTGAGCACCGGACGATTCTACATCGGCATCAATATGACAATAATGTTTATTTTGTATATTCATTAGTAAATACTTTTGTATAATTTATTATCARTTGACATATAATCAATGTTAATAAAATATTWATTTTTTAATTTATTTCATMTTTTTYAGTTTAATATAGAAATTCAATTTTATTGTTATTTCTTAACATTAAAAACACATTAATTCCTTTTAAAAACAATAAATAAAAATAAATAATTTAAATKTAATTTTAAATTATAATTARATGATGACATTAACACAKCTTTTCACAAATTTTATAAAAATAGTATATTACTAAAAATCTTAATCAAATTAATATAACATTAGTTTATAATTTTAAGGGTAAAAATGTAATTTAAGTATACCTGTATACTGTATACATAATTATATATTTATATATAATTTTCTTAATTATTTATTAGTTTAATTAGATTTTTAAATAAAATAGTCTKTTTTCTTGATAATTTAAATATAAGTTTAAATAAGTAATACATGTACAAACTGTTAATAATCACAAAAAAGTTAYTTTAATTATATTTTTTATTATTGTTATTTACAAATTATACATTAAATTATAATTATAATCTGTATAATTTCTTAAATGTCTGTTTGCAAACATTGAATTAGTTATTTGTTAAAAAATTAAATCATTATCTTTATAATGTTGTCAAAAACTGCCAAAACTAATCTTTAATTTATACTTTATTTTTTACATAATGGGAAATGATGTGCAAATATTTTGTTAGTTTTATTATWGTTGAATATATGATACAGTATAATTATAATTTAATACAATAGTAAACTAATATAGTATTTAACAACTAYTTGCAGTTAGTATTATTTATAGCTATCATAAATGATTAAAATTATTAGAAAATAATTTATCTTTTTATTATAGTATACCAATAAAATTATTATTAGTATACTTTACTAAATAAATACAATTAATTCAGTGAATGATTAAAATATTAGTATTTATATATTTAGRGATTTGGAAAAGTCTTGATTTAAATATATTTATTGCAAGGATTTTCAGATATTATTATTAATACAGTATTTACTGTATTATATAATGTATGTATTGTATTAAAAAAACATAGGAAAAGCCGCTATTATAAATTGTTGCCAATTCATTATGACTAATGAATGATAATATTTTTAAGTATAAAAGACAAATTAATAAATTAATAAATTAAYTATTAATATATAAAATACTGTAATAGTTTAGGCGTTGATTTGCATTTTAAAAAAGTGGTGAAAAGTATTAAWTATTAGAATTTACTGTATTTCTAACAAATAATTGTTTTTATTTTGTTATTTAATATAATATAATTAATATTTAGTCACAAAATAATATTTTTTTTTAAATTTTAATGTTTGAATACATTAACCTAAACTAACGCTAATTCTGAATGATATACTCAAAGTGTTGTTCCCACTCCTCGTTAGTGGTAATGATAAAGAGTAYCCACAAGACAATAGTAGCCACCAGTGTTTCCAAAGCAATGGCCCACTTATACACCATAAAGTCGGTACGCGTCAGAAATGTACGCATCTTTTGCACGTGAAGTTGATTGTAGCGCACGAGATATCTATTGTAGTGATTGATGTCTAATCGATACAACATAAACAGCAACGACATGAGTAGCAGTGACACGACTACAGTACATATAAACTGTGGCAACACTTTGTCTGAGGCCCGGCTGACAAACTGCCAAAAGAAAACCTTTTTCTTAATTATAGTGTTTTTGTAGTATGCCTTACATACGGGACACAATAAATTGTCRCTTGACTCTAGCCATTGCAATAGACACTGTCGGTGAACATACTTTAGACTACCTGAGCAATTGCATGGACTGATTAACTCGTTTTGATCAGTCGACTCCTCTTTACARATACGACATTCTTTAGTTATATTCATTGATAATTTGGAAAWTTTAATCTCTTTYTCTCTTAATTTTTAAGTTTTTATTTTTGTCTGTAAATATATTGTTGTATTTCACGGAATATTATTTTTTTAATCAAAAGAAATAAGAAAATAGTTTTTTTTTTACTAATTATGGTTACAATATTACCAAAGTATTACCAAATATTTGTATTTAATTAATAGTTTTTTAGCTAATTATATATTTTTTATGAATTAATTTAATCGATTTGTTTATTTATTATTTATCATTAAATACATAACAATTTTAATAAATCGTTTAAAATAGTCATAAATTTATTTATAATTGTTATCAGTATTTRTGATAYMATAAATTTATATATGAATAAAGTTTTGTGTATTAAAATAATTAAAAATTACCACAAGTTTGAAACAAATGTAACTTTTAATGTATTTATTTATTTTAAAMCGGTAATGTTTATTTAAATTGGMAAAATATTTTTATATTTAATATTAATRAATTGWTTTTAATCTTAAACAAAAAATATAWACAGTAAGCTCAGTGATACCAATAATAAACAAAATATGTTTTTGTGAAACTTCATATTTTCAAGGTTTCTATTGACAATTAATTAACGATACGTATAGTATTTAATTTTAAATATCTTTTTTAAAATTAAGACTTTCTATTTTATTATAATTGTTTTATTTAAATAATTATATTTATTTTAACTTTATTAGAAATTATTCTATTTTCAGATACTATTAATAATTTAATAAATTAATAAAAGTTATTTTTAAATGCTAAAAATATTTATTTGAAAACACAATTAAACTATATTTAATTATATTACAATAATATTGATAAGTGTTTTATATTTAGAAAAGAGTTGGTATTTTAGATGCGCCCACCAATGAACCCAATTTTCCCAATCGACGCAATTCAAGGGTAAACATCTTAAGATTACGGCAGTGTTGGTCAGCCGGAAGATCCTGACTTTGGGAACACTGTTTGCCAGCAGAATATAATTCTCCGTAAAGATTCTTCATCTACAAAAAAATACATTTTAAAAAATAATTAGTCTATTTTAAATTACATGATATATACTGTATAATACCTGTGTAATAACCGATGCCATGGGTGGTGAAGCACCCTTCAATAGGCAGCCACCGGCACCCATAACGGTTTCAATGATCGGAAGGCTGACACTGAACTCAGTCAGAGCTAACCCCCTTTTTTCAAGCAAATTGCATTCAACCTCATCGTTGATATGTTTTGCCCGATAAGCCTCGTCACACATTATATACTCAGTCATTGTTGCGATCTCTTTAATTGCCGACGATTTTACCTTTTGGTTTTGAGTAGTGTTCAACACCTTTAGTTCACCAGTTGGTCCCATAATAGCCATAACTCCCTTTCCGTAATCATTGTTAAAAATGTCGTAACAAACTAATCCCTGTGCTTTGGCAGCTGAGGCTCGTTTTGCTACCATTTCTGAGGCATCGACAAGATTTTGTTGAGTTCGTGCAAACAGTTGATCTTCAGACAAATTCGTCAGTTCTTTAACTCTTTGTTTAGCGCATTGTATGAACTCTTTGTCTTCCGACAGATTGGCTGTGACTGACAATCAAATAAAAAAATATTAAATTAATGTTAAAATTATTTTGTATATAATTTTGCAAATAAAAWATAATTACCCAAACATATGAATARACTTAATACAAGAATTTGAATCATTTTYAGTAAAATATTGTTTTTATAAACAGTTTTATTTGTTTTAAACAATATATTAAACTAAATTATTGTATTCTATCTGAAAAAATATTCAGTATTTATATAAAAAAATAATTTTATTATTGAGCATATTTATTACAAAATTTGTTATTAAAAACACATTTTCTTGGTTTATTATTTTTACTTTTAATATAAATTGAGTAATATTTAGATATACTTACTATAGTAAACTTCACAGTATTTATTTATAATTAATAATAATAAATGTTGTATTATTATACTACCTGTATTTAGACAATTAATTGTTTTGACCAAATAAATCAATGAAAATATTATTTACCGGTAATTAATTAAATATTAAACATATTTATACAATTAATTTATCATTTCTTTAATCATTTTGAACAGTGTTTGAGTGCAAATGTGTTATTCATTTCTATTTTTATTCTATGCATTAGTTTTGTATATTATTTAATCCCTATATTATTATTTTGACTTAATTTTAAAAATACTAATAATCTAAAAAAATATCTTAATGTCAAAGAAATTTTAAAATTGATAATTAAATTTGTAACAGAATTGTTATATGTAACCCATCGGGGGTTTAATAGTTTAAAGCATTATTAAAACAATACATTTAATTAAAAAAAATTTTTTACAATAATACTAATATTATTTTAATTCACACCATCCCAACCCCAACTCCATACCACTTTTTGCTATCACACACCCACTCACCCATTAAAGACCTGTCAAAGTCTTTACGTGCAATTTTATTTCACGTGCAAATACAGTAGTTTACATTTAATACAGTGTTGTAATGCACGCGCAAGCAATAAAAAAAACGAAACCCTCTCTAAGGTAAGCGTTGCCACTATTTGTTGTGATTTTGTTGAACTGTATAACAATGAGTGAACCGGAAAAAACAGCTTTTATAATATTCGGTGTTTTTGCAGTCATTGCTATACTTATGATTGTCATTAGTAAATGTATTTGTTTTGTAATCATATGGTATGCAATGAGTGGCGGACTCTTACCGATAACCGGTCCCAATCACTATCCACACGCTGGAAGAGTACCGGGAGATCCGTATTATTCAAGAGGCGTTTATCCCATACAACCGGCAAAGTATGGACAACAGCCGTCTTCTCTTAAGTCAAATCAAGTTTTAGTTTAATACAAAAATTAGTAAATAAAATGTTATTCAAATTTAATTATAGTGACAGTTGTTATTAGCTAAACAATGTATTGTAAATTTAAATTGTTTTCTATATTAAACTTTACGATTCATTGTAACTGAAAATTAAAGTCAATTATAAATAAATATGAATTAAACTTATTATGATTTTAAAGTTTTTTATTTTTATTAATTTGATTTCATTGGTTTACTTGATATTTGTCGATTGGGATCCCAATAATGGTGTCAGTGATCGTAATTGTGGATTAAGATATGTTCCGACAATTGTAACTCTAAACTATCCAAACAAATGTTTTAAGAGTAAAATACTGAAACAATTGAATATTGATGACATATTTGGCAACTTTCATGTGTCTAACCATCAAAATTATACGGATAACAGGGTATACCGGGGACATGATGTTCAATATGGTGAAACACCCTGGACTGTCTATATAAAAAGTTATTCATTTTGGAGTTTCCAATATAATTATTGTACCGGMGTTTTGCTAAATAARCGCTGGATATTGACAGCAGGCCATTGTAACTATAAGTAAAATAATTTTCAAACATTATATTTTATAAATTTATTTATAATAAAATTTATTATTTGTGTTTTTTTCAATTCAAAGTAATGAAACCAAACAAATTAGACACAAATGGAGTCGTATAATGGGTGGAAACAATCGTAATATACAGGAAATGGTTTATTGGAAAGACATATATTTGCACCCAAACTTCACATTAGATTACTATAAATCATGGGAAGCAGACATTGCATTATATAAATTACAAAACGATTTAAATATAAATGATTATATCAATGGTATTCACTATGAGATAAACAGTGTATGTTTACCAACAGGTAATCGACAGTTCAATAAATTTGGTGAAGACGTCACAATTTTCGGTTGGGGTAAGACATCAAATACTAATACAATTCCTATATTACAAAAGGGACAATTAATATTAGCACCAAAAAAATGGTGCTCTGATAGTCAAATGCTATGCTCTAGTAATAGGTTTGTTCCCTTAGATACGCGATTATGTGATGTAAGTTTATTTAGTTTTCAACAAAAAAAATATTTTTATTATTTTAATAGATTTACATAACTTTTTTAGGGTGACTCAGGTGCTGGTATTGTGCAATATGTGGACGATTTACGGACGCGAGCTATAGTCGCTGGTATACTATCCTCTACTAACAGTTTATATTGTGATAATACCGTTAAKAGTATGACTTTTGTGTCGATTCCCAAACATATCAATTGGATTTTACAGACTATTCAAAATAATACTAAATAATCTATTTTAAATAAATATATATATTTACAACATTTTCTAATAACTTTACTGTAAATTAATTAAAAATATTTTTTTAAATGAGTTTACTATWTGTATAACAACTAACTATCAATAAATAAATAAAATTCAAAKCATAATCTATTTTCACTGATTTTTACTGATWATTACGAAAATTGTTGTTTTAAAGTTTGTATACCAAATGGTATATTTCATATATGAGACAAAAGTATAACAGTATTCAATATATTTTACAACAATCATTAATTTTTTTTGAAAATCTATTTAAACTAAAATTTTAATGTTAAACACTCGGAACCAATTAAACAAMATAAATGGCATGGGGAGGTCAATTACCAAACATGGGGGACACAGGAGCTCAAAGATCAGGTTCAAGAACTGTAGAAGTTAAAGATGAAGAAAACRARACATTACCAACATTGAGATTAAGAGGTAGACCACAACAACGGACTTATGCACAAGTAGTTGCCGGTGTACCAGCTTATGGTAATATCAGTAGMGGTTACGGTAGTCAACAAAGTGTAAAACAAAGTGGGAGCACTGTGCGACCTAAAAGACGGGCCCCACCACCTCCATCACAGCCACCTTCATTTTCATACAGTCAAAATAGAGAGCCYGGAGTKCAAGCTTATGGCACAATTGGTGGCGGTCCCAGTAATCAACAAAGTTCTCCCACAATGCGACCTAAAAGACGGGCCCCACCACCTCCACCACAGTCTCCTTCATTTTCTGACACTCAAAATATAGAGCCTGGAGTGCAAAGACCTGCTCCAAGTCCAACACTACCGCCTCCACGAAGACGTCCACCGCTTTCCAGAAATGTTGGCATTGATTCTCAAGAAATACAGAATTTAATTCGAAATCAATGGCGAAATGTTGAACGACCGAAAAATATGTGGGAATACCGACCGCGAACCCGATCTGAAGACTCGGAAGACATTGAAGTACCATTGGTTGAGTTGAGGTATAGATTAAAGAAGCAATTAGATGATGAACAAAATCGCGGCGGCGGAAGTCTTATCAAAAAAAGTAACCGAAATGTTCTGGAAATCGGTAGGACTTTCTCTAGACAGGCGCCGTCAGATAGTATTCGAGATAAAGGTTTTCTAGAACATCAGCGCCGGTGGTATCCAACAAGACATCCAACTCCCGGATCCGATGCCACAAAAATGTCTAAAAATAAGTTTGGTCCGCAGGGAAACTTGCAATTTATACCGCRACCACCCGATCGTAACATACAAAGAACACGTAGTGAATCTATGGATCGAGAGAAGTCCTGGAGAGAACTGTTACCCAATCGAAGTGATCGACAAACTCGACAAAYACACCAAAAATCTTTGTATATGTCTCGGGAACAGCAGACAAGTCGGACAAATGAATTACTGCAAAGAAGAAGACAAAACATTGTGACCGGTTTGCCTCGAAATCGCGATATGTATATGACTAACACACAAATGCCACCCATACGGGGTATGTTTCCTCAGGACATTAATACAATAGACGAAATGCCCGGCTATGAGCCCACTGGTGTTGGTCCATATCAGCCGATCAACATTCCTGGCTATGATATATCACGAACTGATATTCAGCCACAAACACAGTCTTCTGCTTTTCAACRACAACAGAGCGCTGACAGCGGACAGTCTGATCTGGAAAATTGGAATCAAGAGATGATCAGGAAATGGAAAGAACAACAAAAGAAACCCAAATCGGATAGAGAGAGATGGGAGGAATGGGAGGGATAATAATGTATAAAAATGACTGAAATGGTGGACCATTAGCTTATAAGGAGTTACATAGTGGCAGCACAAAAGGGTTAGTTATTTATGTCACTAAAGTAAATGTATTAAAGTAATGACAGTATAGTTCACTTTTTTAATCAATACAACTAATGAAAGTTTATTTGTGWTAATTTAATTACATTACATTATAATCATAGGTCCAAAAATTAGCAAAATTATTGACTCAGATCAGTATAAAAAAAGTGTGGATTTAATGTGTGAAATGTTTTTTTTKAAAAATAAATATCATTTATTTTATGATCGTATAATATATCGTAAATTATAAGATAACTAATATATACTATTTATTGGTGTTTAAAATTTTTATTTATAGCCCCGTAAGGTTGATGTGTGTATATTAGCTTTTAATAAAATGTACAAAAAAATGCTATAATAATTATATATTTTTTGTTATTTTTCCAATTGTTGTACGTTATAATTTTTATTAAAAATTAATTATTGTTTTTTACAAAAATAATTTTAGACTAAAAAAAGGAGTCGAGAGTTATAGAAAAGTTTGACAAGAAATGGCATCTGGACGTCATCCATACAGAGGTAGATCTACAACTGTGGTAACTGRTGATAATAGACACCCAACTTTGAGAATAAGTAGCTCAACGCAGAGAGCAACAGGTGGTTCAGCAAGTGGACCAACAGGTGGTCCAAGTGGCGGCCATCAGGTTATCCACGGACTCAGTCCACTAGTAGACGTCTTACATATCCACCACAACTTCCACGTAGAGGTGTTGGCATTGATTCACCAGAAGTTAGAAATTATGTGAACTATCAGTGGAGAAGCGGTTATCCAGAAACAGGCAATTTATGGCAATTCCGACCGCGTACTCGATCTGAGGATTCGGAAGACATTGAGATGCCGTTGGCTGAGCTYAGACTGCGATTGATGGTACAGAAGGCAGAGGAACAACAACGTGGTAATCGAACTCTTCGGCAACAAAGCGATTATAATGTACGGGAAATTCATCGAGAAATGGCACCGAAATCCCGGCGACAATTTGTTAGGGAAATTGGTTTAGAGGAAAGAGACGGAAGATGGCATACACCACCAGAACTACGTCCGGTACCATTTTCTGGTGCCCAGGGATCGCGTGACTATCTATTCACACCGCAAGTAGGCTTTCAACCGCCCGAACCGAATCCTCCCGATGCTAACACTCAAAGAATACGAAACGAATCTGATATTCGAGACGAGGCCTGGAGTGAACTGTTCCCCAATTCGTCTGATCTGCGAAACCGACGGACGCATCAAAGTTCGACTTATATGTCGAGAGAACAACTACTGAGTCGAGTAAGAGATTCGATGAGAAGAAGGAGGCAAAGTATCGGAACAGGTGAACCACTAACACGTGATACATATATGACTAACCCTCAGATGCCAACTGCAGTAGGTATGCAACAGCCGTTTCTTCCGCCTATTGTTGAGATGCCAGCCTATGAACCGCAATCCAATGCTCCGCATCGACCAATCGATATTCCCGGCTTTGATATATCAAGAACACCATCGGCAGCAACTGTACGTCAACAACAACAACGAGGACAGTCTGATTTGGATCAATGGAAGGCCGATATGGAAAGGAATTGGAGTCAATACAGGAAATAGAAACAACAATCCGGAGGACAACAACACAACAAAAGGGTGAATCAATTATTGTAAAGATAACAGTATTTAATATTTTTTAGTAGTTTTATTTGTAAAAATAATATCAAAAAAGTAAATTTCCTTTAATTCAATATTAGTCATTAATTTTTATTTATTTATTAGATGTTAGAAAAATTATTATTTTATTTGAATTTTATATAAATTAATTTAAATCATAATTTTTTTGCTAAGTTTTAAATTTTTCAACAAATTTAACAATACTCTAAACAATGCTTTATTTTTCACAATTTTAAATTATTTGATTTTCCAAATTGTGTGAAGTGTTTACATCAATGGCAACTGGAGGTCACTCTGGCAGAGGAGGTAGTGGTGGATATGGTAGGACTTCAACAGAAGACGAAAAATCTAAGAAAACATTTGCAGAAAAACTTAGATTATTTGGTGGAGTGAGACAACAAACTGATGACACAACCGGATCATCAACTGGTGAAACTAGTGGTGCTGACAGTGGTTTCGGTAATCAGAATACTGAACAAGAGTCCAGCGTAAGACCAAAACCACGACATAACAAAAGACCTGCACCTCCGCCGCCACGGCGTACAACACTTCCATCCGGTGTAACCATTAACTCGCCAGAAGTGGTAGACCTAATTCGTGATCGATGGAAAGGTGTGGATCAACCAAAAAATTTGTGGCAATTCCGTCCGCGAACCAAATCGAATGACTCGGAGGACATCGAGACACCGTTGGCTGAGCTTAGGTATAGACTAAAGAAGGAGATCGACAATGAAAGACAACAACACAGTCGCCAAAGTTTAAGTAACAGAAGTAATCGAAACTTTTTATCAATTCAACAGACATTTATGAATCAATCGCCTAACGATGTACTCAGTGATAGACATTATTCAAGTCAGGGCCGTTGGTTTCCAAGACGTCGACCAGTTCCAGGTTCTGGTGTGACCGATACTCCTCAGCATATATTTGGTTCGCAGAAGAGACAACCAATTTATACCAAACCCTCCCGATCCTTATTGGCGAAAAGTGAGACAAAGATCGGGAAWAAGAGATCAACAGTGGAGAGAGCTATTCCCAAACCGAGAACATCGCAGAGCTCGGCGCACATACCAGACATCACAGTATGAGGTAAGAGATCAACAATTAAGTCGAATCAAACATTTGATGAGTAAAAGGAGAGATAGTATCCGAAGAGGTTTACCCCGGACTAAGGATATGTATATGACTAATCCTCAGTTACCTCCATCTGGATATAGTCTTCCACCAAGACTTCCCATAATTCCCGAATCATCATCAGAGAGTCAGTATATGCCCTATAGTAGCCAAACTAATTATCCAATTAGTTATCCTTCCCGGTAGAGATAGTAACACCGTTTATGGTAATACCAGTGCTAATATAAACATTTCAGATATGGAAAAATATTGGAATCAGAATCAGGAAATGGATCCAGACTCSGAATGGGAAGATGACTAACAATTAGGAGTTAAGTTTTTAGATAAGATATCTATTARTTAAAATTTAAAWGTTAAAAAATTCATTATATATATATATATGGTTTAATGATATAACAAATTACTAAATGCTTTACATTTTGACTAAACTTAGTTTCACAAACGTTTTAATGTATTTTACATATATTAAAAATGGACGAGACATAGAATTTTTGTTATTAAAACCAATAGTTTATATCTATTGTATGYTTTTAGGTTAGGTTGGGTGAGTTAGGAAGGAGTATGTGGAAGGGGAAAGGGAGGGGAGGGTAGTAATATAGCTTTTAATTAACTGCATACTATTTTAATAGCTATTAAAACCATGAATAAACTGATGCGATACAGATACTATTTTRTTCATAAAATTTATTTTAAAATTTAAATATAATTTCAAGTTATAAAATAGTATGAAAAAACAATTGATAATTTATTGTAGTATTAATCCACAAAAAAAGWTAAAACATTATTTCAAARAKTACAACAAGTTTTTAGATAAAGTCAAACATCGATCGGCTAAATATATCAAACAAATCGATTCGTTTTATATATTTTTTTATTATTGTTGTTTTCAATGAAAATATAAAAAAATATATAAATAAATTTCATAAGAGTTTAAGTATTACAATACAATATCAGGARAACTCAAAGGAAAATTATGGGTAAAAAAAGCAGATCCGGCCGATCCCGTGGATCACAATACTCRCAAAGAAGTTCATTGCAGGTTAGRGGACAACAAAGGACTGGTAGGGCAACCCCGCCATCCGGTACCAGACCACTGGRCTCACGCACTGCTTCTATTGGAAGTGAAGCCGGGGCTGGTTTGCCAGTCTCTTCGGAAACTTCGCTGAGAAGACAACAACTACAGCAACAGATTATGGAATCACAAAACTTGTCCAAAAGAATATCGACGTCATCTTCGGTCAGAACAATGAAGACAATGTCTGGATCAGGTYACTCATCCTCTAGTGACCAACCGTCGCAAAATGTCATCGAAGATCTTGACAAACTGCGAGATATTGGCTTCAATATAGACTATCCAAACGGATTATTAGGAGAAGGATATTATGGACAAGTCTATAGAGGAACGTACGGTCCACAGGCCGAAGGTATACAAGGATTGCCAGCCAATCGAAGATTTGCTGTTAAAATCATTGATTTTGGCGACAAATCAGACGACGACACACTYATGGCCAGAGAGACGTTTGAAACGGAAAARTATATCCTCACAGAAGTGAATCATCCGAATGTAGTTGTCGTCCGTATGGCCATCAATATGGGTACAGTCAGACCATTCCCTTTTAGAACCAACAAAAATGCCGAGTATTTATCACCCGAACGGGTCTATCTGTTCATGGATTTTGCTGATAGGGGTGATCTGCAAACATTCATTGACAATCACTGGCAAACTATGACATCTCATTTGAGAATGAATTGGATTATTGAGCTATTTTCAGGTATGCTATATTTGCACAACAATAACATCATTCATGGAGATATACATTGTGGTAATGTATTATTGTATACCTCTGGTAGCACTATAGTCGCCAAATGGACTGACTTCGGACTGGGATATGTGGCACCCAATCGTCAGTATCGTTTTCGGGCTGATGTGACCCAAGATATTAATCGTTTGATTAAAAAAGATGTCGAGAGTATGGGACGGGTGTTTGGTGTCATACTGGATGGCCGATGGAATACTCAAGAGTCACCACAAGAAAAACAAATACTCGACACAATGAAACAGATGAGGTATGATATGAGTACAGCACCGGATATTACCAGTCTTTATAAAAAATACAAACATGTATTGGCAGAGGAATTGACTTTCCAAGAGGACTACTTCGCATAAATAAGTATATAATTTAAGTAGTATTAAAAAATAAAGATATTGTATTAATAGTAAATATTAGTTGATTTTATTATTTATTACAAAGACTTTATTATACTTTTTTAAAACACTTGTTTATTAGACTTAATTTTACAGTTAATACTATTATMTATTATTTTTAAACAAACAAAATACTKAATATACATTTTAGATCAATACAGGTATTAGTATTGTTGTGTTTTTTATTTTAAAAATAAAATTTAAGTGAATATTTTTATTTAAAAAAGAGTAATTGAGAACTAAAATCCTTCTAACATCAGAGCATCAGARATGGGAAGAAAAAGAAGATCCGGTCGATCCCGTGGATCACAATACTCGCAAAGAGGTAGTAACTCATATGGATATACTGGYCAACAATCATCTACTAGTAGACAATACCCTCTATCAGGTCAGCGACAACGGGGAGCTTCTGTTAGAAGCGAAGCCGGAGCTGGTTTACCCGTTTCGGATATCACTTCAGAGAGAAGACAACGCCTTCAACAGCAGATACAAGAAGTGCCACATATTACTAAAGGAATAACACAATTACCGAAGTACCGCACATTATCGACAGCTTCGTCTGCTTCTGCAGGTTCAGCCAAGACATGGTATAACATATCCAGCGGATCGTCCGGTACTGACCAGCCGTCGCAAAATATCATCGAAGATCTTGATAAACTGCGAGACATTGGCTTCAATATAGATTATCCAAACGGATTATTGGGTGAAGGATACTTTGGACAAGTCTATAGAGGAACGTACGGTCCACAGGCCGAAGGAATACAAGGATTGCCAGCCGATCGAAGATTCGCCGTTAAGATCATTGATTTCGGCGATAAATCAGACGACGACACACTCAAAGCCAGAGAAACGTTTGAAACGGAAAAGTATATCCTCACAGAAGTGAATCATCCGAATGTAGTTGTCGTCCGTATGGCCATCAATATGGGTACAGTCAGATCATTCCCTTTTAGAGCCAATAAAGGAGCCGAGTATTTATCACCCGAACGGGTCTATCTGTTCATGGATTTTGCTGATAAGGGTGATCTTCAAACATTCGTTGACAATCACTGGCAAACTATGACACCTAATCTGAGAATCAATTGGATTATTGAACTATTTTCAGGTATGTTATATTTGCACAGTAATGACATCATCCATGGTGACATACATTGTGGTAATGTATTATTGTATAGCTCAGGTGGTACTATAGCAACCAAATGGACTGACTTCGGACTGGGATATGTRGCTCGTAATCGACAGTATCGGTTCCGGGCAGATATAACCCAAGATATTAGACAATTGATGAAAAACGATGTCGAAAACATGGGACGGGTGATTGGTATCATACTGGATGGCCGTTGGAATAGTCGAGAGTCACCACAAGAAACACAAATACTGGACACTATGAAGCAGATGAGGCACGACATGAACTATGAACCGGATCTCAGAAATCTTTTTGAAAAATACAAACATGTGTTGGCAGAAGAGCTAACTTTCCAAGAGGACTACTATTGAGAAATGTGGTCAACATTGCTAACTAAATAAAGATCAGATATTTTATATAAATTGTATTAATTATTTATTTCTTGTTTCAAAGTCATTCTAATAGAGAAAACAATTTTTTTATCGATATAATAATTTTGTGAATTATTATACGTTTCATAACTTATTCAATATAAGATATATACTAATTAATTAAAATTATTCAATAATTTAAATACATTTTTAAATATAATTTTAAAACTAATAAATGTGTTCATTAAAAAAATAGTTTGTTATTCATACAGTAAAGTTAATCATTGATTGTCACTTATTTTTACATACATTTTAACATAATAAAAAAATCAAGTAATTATTGTTTGTAATAAATCATGGACTTAAATTTATATTATAGACAGCMAGTAAAAAGTATTGTCTTTTATACAATAAAATGTTAATTTTATTATTTAAATATTAATCATGAATAATGAGTATAATTTTACCATAAATATAATTTAAATAGAAAGGTATATTTTTTAAAAAAGACACTTTATTACCAATTAAATCAATAAAATTAATCAATTACATATGTGATTATATAAAAATATAATAAATTTTATAAAAATTCATATATATAAAAATATACTTTATAAAAAATAGTATAAATCTTATAAAGAAATGCCATATTATCAATATATTTAATTTTATATATAAAAAATTTGCTATCAAATTAATTTACGCGTACAAACGCGTCAACACACACGTGCACAAGATAACAGATCTGATGCACACTTAAATTTGATGCCTATATATATATATATACAATATAAATGTGTATAACTGTCCTTAAATTACTAATTATTTTTTAGAAAGATATTGATTGATAGCAYCCGACAACCTCTCGACGGCATTCAACGAATGGATGTCTTCACCCGTGCCCTCAACGGTCTCAAAGTTAAGTTTTCCTTCCAATCCCTGAATTAAAAATATATTTTAAAATTGAAAACAGATCTTAATATTTATACAAATATTATGATAAATATTTTAGTCAATTACATACCGAATCGGGCAGAAAATAAGCGTTTCTTATCTTATCGCTGACCACTTCGTCAGCATTTTCTTCAGTAAAATCAAATGGTTTTAATATCAACAGCTTTCCAGTCATTTTCAAGAACTTGGATCCGATGTTATATTTAAGTTTCTTTTGTTTATTCTTCATATTAACCCGATATGTTGTGAACAGTTTTGCGCGTTTGAATGAATTCATCAAAATCTCATCCAAGTCTCGACTCACAAGACTTTTACCRCAAAACTCTTTTAATTCGGACGCCATTTTGTCCAACTTAGAGGGTATGTCTGGTTTAGTGTCAACATCACGCTTGAACTTAGCCTTAATAACGACAGGCATGTCTTTTGTGATAAACTTCAACATCAATTCAATTAAATAATCATTTGTTATCTCTTCATCCAATTTGATTTCCGAAAGCATATCAATGATAACACATTTACCTATCGGTGCTTTCTTTAACATTTTCATAGCAATGAGTGCACCATAAAAGTGGCCCAAAATATCATAATCTCCTTTAGGCTCCAAAACCTTCATCAAATTAGTATAGTATCTACTGATCTCTTTAAGTGAACCCATTTTCTCCATCTCTTTAACCCAATTGAGACCAATGACTGGTCTGTCAATCTTTTCTGCCAAACCTTCGAGCGATGCAAATATGCCCTCCAGTGGTGGCAAAAAGTAAATGGGTTTACCAGTGGTTACACTGTTTAACTTGACGTAAGCGTCGGCGGGGATCACAAACTTAACTTTGCATAGTTTTGTTCGACAATTCTTGATCTCTTCAGCAAAAGTCTTCATTTCATCTACCTTTCCCTTTTCAAACTCCTTCATCATTCCTATTGTAATATTCTTGATATCACTTAATGATACTTTAATGTCGTAATCTCTTTCTAATCCCTGTTGTAGTTCCACTGCAAACATAGACTCCATACCGATCTCACCCAATGTCAAGTGATCGGGTGTAGTCTTAGGGTCGATACCCAGCGCCTGCCAGATCTGGTGCACAATTTTGGCCTCTTTGGTTCCGGCCATTGTTGAACGTTCGGCTCTAACCTAAAATTATAGATAATTAACTCAGAGATGAGTATTAACTATAAAATGAAATTTTAATTCATAATCACTTACAACACACGAAACAACTGCATGTGACGTCTGAAGGAATTTATCCAAAATTTCCAGACAAGAGTTGATTCTCTGTTTGACGATTCCCGACAACGAACTATTTATTTGAGTGTCTGTCATAACTCCTACATCACCAATAGGTCCCCATTGTATAGCCAGACCGTGAAGACCATCGCGACGTCTTTGTTCGCAAATGCGTTCGCATATAGAATTGGCGTAACCATAGTTGGCCTGACCGGCGTTACCTTTACCACAACTGACAGATGAGAAGACCACAAAATAGTCTAAATTGAGTTTCATATCTCTCGACATGCGATCAAAGTTGACAAAACTGGTACTCTTCGAGTCGATTGTTTCCTGGAATTTGTCGAATGTATGGTTTTCGACGAGACAATCGTTAAGAAGAACAGACAAATGGAAAATACCGCCAATTGGTCCCAATTGCTCGGCTTCGGTGAATAGAGCTCGGGTACCATTCATGGTGTTAGTATCGTGAGTGGAGACAACGATTCGTGGCTTAAACATTGCAAACTTGATGCCCAATGACTCCAAGCGATCCAAAATAAACTTTTGGTATTTATTACGGACACCAAATCGTGAGGTGAGCACAAAATTACGAGCGCCGAGGAATATCATCCAATGAAGCATTTCCAGACCGAAACCGCCTAAACCACCGGTTATTATATAAACTTTGTGGCCGTCAAAGTAAGTCTTCGATGTGGCCATCAGTGTCAGAGTTGGATTAAATTCCATGTGTTTGCCCTTAACTTCTTCCTCTTCTCTAACTTTGATGATAATCTTTCCCATGTGTTTACCGGTTGTCATATATCGGAAAGCTTTCTCCGCTTCTTCGGCTTTGAAAACAGTTCTATTGATTGGTTTAATCATACCATTGGTTGAGTTTGCGTGCATCCAATCGAAGAACTGTTGGGCAAAGCCGGGCACCAAAAACAGTCGTCTGTCGACTGACACACCAATGAACGAGATGTCCCTCAAGAATGAAAACATTCCCAACTGTTTGTTCATTTGGAGATCATATTTGCCGATCTCAACAAAACGACCGCAATCGGCAATACACTCGTAACTGGCGTCCAGTTTATCGCCGGCCAGTGAATTAAGTACCAAATCTACACCTTTTCCTTTAGTCAGAGACTTAATTTTGAACTTAAATTGAGTGTCTCGGGAGCTAAATATGCGTTCCTCTGGAATACCATATTCAGACATTAAAAACTTTTTCTTATCTTCGGTACCGACTGTCACATAGATATCTGCTTTATAGTACTGGCAGACAATGATAGCTGCCTGACCCACACCACCAGCAGCTGAATGAATAAGTATACTCTCATCTAATAAAAACAAATTATAAATAATTAATATAACAATTTGAGAAACAGTTATAAAATTAATACATTTCTTCAATTGGGCCCTTTCGATGAGTCCATACCATACGGTACTATATGTACTCAATATAGTAATCGCGTCATCCATTGACCAGTGATCAGGTATGGGCGATATGAAGTCCTCAATAGCGTCCACATATGTGGCAAAACATCGGCTTAAATCAAAGCCGCAAACACGGGTGCCGTCATCAGTGCGACGACCGGCAAACTCAAAGCCCAACAAACAGTCTGTAAAAAGACTTTGAGGACCCGAAACAATACGACCTATTAATAAGTTAATACAAAAATTAATTAATAGTTTTCAGATCCCTATTGTCATTTGAATCATACCTGTAGCCAACATAACGTCCCTAAAGTTGAGACCTGAGCTATAAATATTACATCTGATTTGTTGACACTTTCGGTTATTGATGTCATAATAGGTCTCTTTGGGGACCAAATTCTTAGAGTCGAACCATTGAAGACTTCCGAGATCCCTGTTTTGTCCGATATTCAAGAAATAGTCGTTAGTCTCCACCTTATCATAGTCGCGGGCGAGTGTCAAGTGTCTAAATGTACCCAATTGGCCGTCTTTGAGCACATTTACCACAACATCGTTGGTAAGTATCTCATGGAAAGGCGAGGCCTTGAAATCAATCGGTAACTTCAACTGATTGTCAAAGTCGTAAATAAGTCGAATACTGTCACCACCCGGTTCCAGACGCAGACAATTGACGAGACCAACGATACCATTGTATGCGGTATTACTGGCGATAAGCCATAGATGCTGGTCATCCTTCTCATCGTCGCGTTTGAGCAGAAGTCTCTGTTTGACACTTTCAAACCAATCACTGTGTTTATCGTTAATCTCAAAAACGTTTCTATTTTCGGGAATTGTCGTCAGTTTGGTCACAATACGGCGGAATAGTACGGCCATCGAACCAATATCGTCGGTTTTGCGACCGATGACTACAAAACCGATTTTTTCTGCGGCGGCCATAAAGTTGGCGATGCGCTGTTCCAGTTGTGCATTTGTGAGGCCACCCGTATTGGTCAGACTGTTAAGCGCCAGTTCGGGTTCCGTATACTTGTAACGGAAAACCGATAGCAAGAATCCTTTGCATACGACTGCATCATAGATGTCTTGAACAAAACCTTCAAGATTTAGATCCCATAGATCTGAAGAGTCGTAATGTACGACCAGATTAGGTAGTGTCACATCTGATGGGAAACTTGTCTTCTTGTAATCCCATTCATTGATTTTGAATGCCTTTTGGCTGTATGTGTCGGGTAATGTGGCCGTCGACTTGACCGCAACATTATAGCTGACATCAATTGGGTAGATATGACACGAAGCCAAGTGATTGTCCACTTCTTCGGCTAACAAGCCGTTCGTTAAATTGATTTCCAATACTTTAATCTCTTTTTTGGGAACATTACACTCACTAACAATGTCTAAAAGAGATCGTATTAAATGTTCATTTCGTGAGACTTGATTTATGACATCGAGTGACAGGTCGTACTCCGGTTTATTCTTGAGTTCCGACAAATACTTGCGAACGGAATCCATCTGAAAATCATTTTTTGGATTTTGATTCTCATCGCTTGTGTGTTTCACCAAATCACTGATAGTCTTAAGCAATACGTAGTTGTCTTTCATATCTTTAAGATAGTTGGTAATCAAATCCTCATCTTTCTGGTTCTGTACGTACGGACTGTCCGTTTTGAACAAGTGTTGAGCTTTTGCAGTCATTGTTGAACATACCTATTGATTATTTAAAAAAAATGGTTATATTGTCAATAAAATTATACAATAAGTCATTAAAACCATACCTTCAGATATTCATTAATAAGTGTTTTGTCGCATTCCTCGATGGCATCGCTTTGATTATTAGGAATGAATTGATACGACTCGAGCTTCAAGTCGGCTACATTGGTCTTCCTCGGTATAGGCAATGCCATTAAGTCTTCCACTTCAATACCGGGCGCAACAATCATACGAGAATTCATGTCCACGTGAAACGGCAGAAGAGACTTATATATATAGAAGTCTTGTCCGATAAGTTCTTCAATGTTGTCGATATTGTTGGCGTCAAGAATTTCTTCGACGTCTTCATTTTGTTTTTGCAAAACATCGTCAAACGCTTTTTCTTCGTCCAACTCAAGTCTTTCATCAGACATCTTATAATTGGCTACCGCTTCGTACAGCACTTTGGGATCGCAGCGCAACTGTTTGATCATCACCGGTACCATCATCTTACGGAAAGGCATGGCGGCTGCCATTGTCTGGAGCAGTGAATCCATGAGTGTTACCCAATTGCCCTCCCAGAGTACCTGTCCGTGTAATATCTCAAAGTTATTAGTCTTAATAGACTTCAAGCCTTGGAATTTAGGTCCGTAATCATAGCCGAGAATATGCAGGTCTTTGTAGATGTCTTTGCCCTCTAAGACCACTTCATAGTCGCCTTTGACGTCCTGTTCGAGCAAAACGTTTTGTACGCTTAGTGTGTAGTCGTCGGGCGTACGGATTCGGCCCAAACACGTGACGTTACCGTTCTCTAAGATCACGAATTCGCCTAAAAAACATCAAAACCACAAATATTATCATCTCTTCTTCATTCTCATTGTTATCTAAAAGTTTATATAATAGTTACCCGAATTTTGAAAGTACCGAACTTTCATTCGTGTGACGTCCGTCTCCGACAAGAACACTGGACGCCTGAACTGGACGTCCTCGAAGACTACGGGTATTTGATTCCAGATCTTGCCATGAAAGGCGGCCATTTGGCGCCAGGCCAACATCATGTAACCGGTGGCCGGGAATATCATATTTCCGTCAATACTATGGTCCGGATAAAATGATTTGATAGAGCGCTGCAAATCGATCACTTCATTCATGTCCGAAGCCGTGGCCCGAAAGTGATAGTCGGGAAACTTGCGTACAAAGTATGTTTGTTTGTGATCCCATTGTAGGAGCGAACTAACAGATTGAGTTCCTCTGGCCACTGGCCACTCAACTTTCGGGTAAAGATTTTCGATACTCGGATTGAGGCCGAGTTCATATAGTTTGGCCAATGAAGTCAAATACATTTCCAAATTGGTTTCATTCGCGTCTTTCTTGATGAGCGCCAAACAGGTCGCGCCCTCAAGAGTTTGTGTAATTATCTTCGAGAACAGTGCGTGCGGTCCGATCTCAATCACTATGGCGTCTGTTTGTAAATTCTTTAGCTTATTGTAGAAATATACGGGACTAATGAGGTTATGGACAAAATACTCGGCTGATGCGTAACGCAATGCATCCTCGCATTCAGTGTCCAACAGTGCCGTCGAAATCCATTTTCTCGATCTAAGTCGCGGTTCCGGCAAATATTTCTTGATTTCATCGGTCATTCTCTTAGCCGATGTTATCAGATATTCGCTGTGATAGGGAATGTCGTGACTCTGCAGTTCCCTAACAAATACACCCTTTTTGTTGAGCCCTTCAATCAGTTTTTTCATTTCGTCGTACAAACCTTTTAACAACAAAAAAACAGATGTAAAACAACATTAAATTTAATTATCTGAACTAAAATAGCTATAAAATAGACTATAATTACCAGACATGACAACAGTGTCTTTTGCATTATTGCAGACAACACTAACACCATTTGGACATATCTTTTTCGCTTCATTCCAAGACATACCGACCACAGCCATCAAACCTTTCGGTATCTTTTTGTCGCTTTCAGTGACCACACCTCTAATATATGTGACCATAAGTGCCTCGCTTGCAGTCAAACAGCCGTCCGCATAAGCGCAGGCAATCTCGCCAAACGAGTGGCCAATAATACCGTCGGGCACAACGCCCAGTGAGGTCATCAGATCAAACAGTGCTAACTCGATGGCAGTTGTGGCGCAAAACTTGTTAGTCATTGTTAGCATCGATGACGAGTCGTCAGACAGAAGCAAATATTTGAGGTCAATATCAAAGGGTTTGAGTATTTCGTGGAACTCATCGATTCGTTCGGCAAACAGTTTGATGGGCATCAATGCCCGCGCCATTCCCGCCCATTGGCCGCCGAGACCGGGGAACAGAAACCAAACGGGTCGTTGGGTTTTCAACGCCAACAGTGATGACTGCTTTTTGTACTCATAATGTTTCTCATTGTTATCGCCCTTCACTTCCTTTATTATTATTGAACCTATAATTATGATTACAAAATATAAACAAATTTTTAAAAATTTATTTATTTTTTAATTACTTTTTTTAAATAAATAATTTATTTTTTTATTCATATCCAACTGTGCGATCTAAATAATAGGTGAAAACGTATTGCACAGTATGTTTAACTAACTGTCTTTTTTTGTTATTGTAAGTGTCAAGGAAAATATTTGTTGTCATTAATACTTTGATTTATATTTATTTCAAAGTTAATATTTTTTCTTTGTTTTTTTTTTGATTGATTAATGATATGACAAAAATTTATTTTAAAAATGACCATTTAGTTAGTCATTTATATTGTGTTAAATATTATTTTTTAAAATAAATTTAAACATTTTGTTTTATATAATGTCTTAGTTTGTCAATACAAAACAAACAAAATACTTATGTAATAATTATATAAAATATTATTATAAATTATATAACTGTTATCATAAATTATAAATTTGCTTATATTAAAACTGTGTGTCACAAAAAAGTGATATATTATTAACGGTTTAATTAGTTATTTAAACCGCAAACAAAAACTAATAACTAAATATTAAAATTCATTTATTTTGTTATCAATATCATTATTTATATTTAAGTGTCAATTATATGCAAAAAAATAATAAATAAAATCAAAACAGAAGAAAGTTATATTTATTTTTGCCCATTATATTAATTTTTAATATATTTATTCAATTATAATCCCTAAATATTAAAATTTTTGTTCATTTTTAAATTATTTGTTTTCCCATTTAATTTTCAATCAAAATTCAATGACTGTTTTATGTTTAAATTTTTAATTTAACTACAATTAAGTTATTGTTTTGCTTTTTAAAAACACATTATAACTTAATTATGAATTAAATATCAATATAATATAATTTTTATAAAATATATATGTGTTTAAATTAAAAACTAGTTTTTTAATAATTATAATGTAAATGTGTTTTTATTACACAAAAATATCATATTTTTTACTAAATTTCATTACTGTTTTTCCAATTTACTTTAACATAAAAATGTAAATTTAATTTTCATATCTTTCAATTTTTTGACTTAAAGACAAACATTTTAAGTAAATCTTTAGTCGTTTGGGTTTATCAATACATTTCTACTCTCTTTCATTCTCTCTCTCTCTCTCTCTCTCTCTCTCTCTCTCTCACACACACACACACACACACACACACACACACACACACACACACACACACACACACACACACACACACTCACTCACTGTTGATAAGTTTCATCCCTATCCCTCTATTACTCACAAATACTCCACAATATTGCTGTTAGTGTAAAAGATAACCCAATTGTATACATAAATGTCAAATACTATATATTCAWTACTACAAACTGAAAACCACTTTAGAAATTGAATTTCTCTGTATATATATTCATATAATTAACACACTTTTGATATGAGAAAAAACACAAATCTTTGTCATTTTAAGTACTAAATAATAGTGTGAATGAAAATAACACTAAAATATATTAAAATGTTATTTTTGTAGAAAATAATATATTTTTTCAATTAAAAAAAATATATATATTCATAATGCTTATACTTAGTTAATATAATCAGTAACACAATTGCATGCAATTGATAAGTGATGACAAGCAAGTGATAACAGACCTCTATAGGGAAGTCCGGCTGAGTTTAATGACGGCTTAGTTTTCATTGTGTCGGCAATGAGTGCTAAAAAATCGCGGGTTATTTTGTGCGGATTCTTCTCAAAGAAGTCAAACATTTGGTTTAGCGACTCCTGAGTTCGGGCGCAAACATTGACAATACGGGGAATGATATCCGCAATCTTGAGACTGTCCTCATCAAGTAATTTATAGTTGGGTTCAAGCAATGCATGTGCGTTAACACCACCCACACCAAAGTTATTAACACCAGCGATGCCTGGATTAACATAAATTAAATTAAAATATGGACTTATAGTACTTTAATGGGTCACAACTGGCATACCGGGAGTATATTTAAGATTATCTCCATTTACGGGCACCAATGGCGGACAAAAATCTTTAATATTTTGCTTAATATTATTTAGATGAAGACATGAAGGAATACATTCTTTTTCATAGGCGAGCAATAGTTTTACAATAGATGACACACCGGAGGCGCCCTCCGCGTGACCGATGTTACTCTTTAACAGACCAATAGGTAGAGTTCCCTGACGTTTAGGTTTACCACAGTAGGCATTGTAAATGGCTCGGGCTTCTTGTGGATCACCGACCTATAGGACATAAATATTAATTTTAGTAATATTTATTGAATTGGTTTAAGAGTTTATGGTTTTTAATACAAACCTTAGTACCGGTGGCGTGAGCTTCAAAATAATTAATATCCAATGGATCAATGTTTGCCTCTTTGTAGACCTGAATCATGAGCTCCTCCTGACTCTCGGAGGACGGGAAGAACATTCCCATACGTTTGTTGCCATCAATGTTGACACCACTGTTCAAGACAGTGGCGTATATACGTTTTGAATCAGATTTTCGTTGCAGAAAAAGACACGAAACACACTCTCCTCTGGCAAAGCCATCGGCGGTTTCGTCCCATACTTTTGGTATGCCGTCCTTCGAGTTGAGTCGAGTCGACTGAAAAATATGGTTTGTGAAGGGCTGCAGATCTATATTAGTTCCGCCAACTATTGCCTGACGACACTTGCCTTTCAATGATAAGTAACGGGTAATAAATGATTAACTATTTATAAAATACACAATTGCAGGCTACATACCTAATCGCAAGTCATTCATAGCCACATTGAAAGCCACCATTGATGAGGAACAGGCTGTGTCTATGACCAGTGAGGGTCCTTTAAAGTCGAGTACAAATGAGACCCGATTGGCATACAGGCACTTGGAGTTTCCCGGAACCCACAACAATATCTCGGCCATTGAGTTTTGTGAGTCGGGCTGTGTCTCCTCTGGGATACCGTCGGGCATACCAAAAGATGAGTACCCAATATAGACACCGGTGTCGGAGCCCCGAAGTGTCTGAGGATTTATACCTATAGAAATCAGAGCACATATTGAATATAATAAATTGTAATCAATGTCTGACTAAGTTGTTTGTGAGCCATACCTGCGTCAACAATAGCCTCATATGTGGTCTCCAATAGGATCCTTGACTGCGGGTCTATTGTGTCGCCCATTGTGTTCATAATACCGAAGAAAATGCCATCAAATTTGTCAATTTCTTTGAGTTTTCCCATTCGGCCACACATTCCATATAAATCTATGTTTTATGAAATAATAATTAAAATTATGAAAATTAAATCTAAATATATTATTAATTTCAATAAACAGAATAGAAATAAATATTTTTTAAAATTTAATTAATATTAAGATTTAAATTATAGATAATAATAATAATAATAATCAATTGGACAGTCGTTGTTGGCGCCGCCCGACGACTACCGATGACCCCATCGACGGACCGAAATTCCAAGAGATAAGATTTGACAACAAAAATATACATCTTGAAGATTCAGCCCTTCGATGACAAAGGCCTCACGTTTTTACAATATATGGGCGCCAACTCATCCACACCACACACCTCCACCTCCATCACCACAATAACTCTTATTTTAAAAATTAGTTTTTAGTAAAAGTTTGGTTTTTATAAGTTGTATTAGTTTTACTGTTTTTTTCTTAAGAGTTTACAACAATTATTATATTTTCTATCCAATAGCTATGCAGTGAAGTCTAGTTTTCTGATATTTAAAAGTTAAAAAGTTTTAGTATTGTATTAATTATATGAAAATTGTTGAATTAAAATATAATTAAACTTAGTTATTTATTAATTAATTAATTGAATTAATTAGATTATTTGATATTATATAAACTATAATTAATTTAAATTATAAACTATTATATGATAACTGTTATACTGTATAAATAAATATATATTAATAGATATAAGATATTATAAACTGACCTGGATTCCAGCGTCGGTTATCCAGTGTAATCATATCCACTTTGTTATATAGATTTTCGGCAAATTCATCGGTCGAGTCGGACTCAGGGAACCGGCCGGACATACCACTGATCACTATGTCTTCGTCGACACATTTGAAGTGCTGAAGATGTTTGGCCGACATCTTGACTTCACTGTCAGTGTCGGTCACAAACTCAAAAAAAAACTTTTTAATAAATTATTATTATATATCAGAATTAATATAAGTATTAACTTTAAATATTTATTATTATTAAAATTATTAATTAACTCTACTTTTAACGCTTGTTAATAAACAATATTAATTTTTTAAATATAATTACAATTATTAACACAAAATCATATCATTATTATCCATCAATGAGTAATTAATTGATTTTATCATAAATAAATTTTATGATCAACTCATTTGAATAATTTATTTTTTAAAATAAATAAAGAAAAAAGTTTATGGATGTTGGGTCCAAAAACTTTTCTCTTTTATCGGACACTTATATGGCTACTAATCAATAGATATCACTATAAATTAAACTAAAAAAAATAAAATAAATATTATTTTGTTTGCGATGATAAAGTGATAATTTAGTGAAAAAATTTAAAAAGTGAGCCCAAACTCTACATGTTTTCACTATTTATATATAACCTCAAAGTCAAATGAAAAAGGTAATATTTGTGGGGGTCTCACAAAAAAAAAAAATGAAAGTAATATTATATAAAAAGGGGGCACAGGTATAGTATGTTTGGGGACAGGACTTAACGATAGGGACAGTATCAGACACTCAGGGGGAAGGCGTATCACTTTCACTAGTTATTTGTAAAACTATTACATAAAAACCAGAATTTTTTCTATAAAGCAAAGTTACACATATAATGTAACATTTATTGAATTTTAAAGTAAATTGTATTAAGATTTTTATTAATATTGGTAATCCCTCCCATTAGTATTTACGTATAAAAAATGATTGCATATTATAATTAAACTTTTTTTGGGGATTAACATTTTTTTCAAAAGTTATTAATTTTTATAAAAATTATATTTTATTTTTATATATAACATACTGATTTTACGATAATATTAATTAAGATGATTTAAAATTTTAGTTTTATATGATATATTGATTTAAATCTAATTAAATTGTTTATAAAAAAAACTAAATTTATTAGTTTTGCCGGTAATGACATTGTTTTAAAAATAATAATTAGAAATATAACATTAAGTACAAAATTTGTCAATGAAATTTATATTTATAATTATTTTTTGAATTAACACTTTTGTCAATGATCATTAATTAAACTTTTATATATTGTTTGCTAATAAATTAAATTAAATATAATTTATTAGCTAAAATTTACATTTTTTAATTAAAGTAATATATTTATATACTGTATAAAAACTATACAAAACACTGTATATTAAATATACCAAACATACAAAATTATTGCAAAATTATATAATACAATATAAAACAGTAGTTTCGTTATTGGATTGCGTGTCTCTATTAGTCTAAATGTAAACAATTATATAACTTGTGATACATCTTAATAATAATATACTTTAAGATTGATATTATCCTTATAATACTTTAGGACTTATAGATAGATAGAAAGATAGAGATAAAGAAAAACAAATTTGCTATTTGAATGCATTTTTATAATTSTATGTCACATTAGTCTCTCTCTCTCTCTCTCTCTCTCTCTCTCTCACACACACACACACACACACACACACACACAYACTCACTCATTCACTTAGAAATTAAATAATTTAATTTTCAAAATTAATTGCTCTCAAAATTTGCAATTTATTTAAATAATAGTATTCAAAAATTAATTTAAATAATTTCTATGGGAAAATTTATTTTAGCACTACTTTATAATGTACAGTATTTAAAATTTTTAGTAAAAATCTACAATTTCRGTAATTTTTTATATGTTTTGTTTGTTTATTTGTCTCAATAACACTTATGATTATAAAGTGAATTTTTATTTTTATCATTATTTGTTTTATTAATTTTTTTCAGTGCTGTGCAAGTGATAGATGTATTAGATTTTTAAATAATTAAAAACAGAAAATATATTCAATATATTATAAATTAACGAGATTTGGGTTGTTTTAAGCTATCAGGTAATTGTAATTCATATGTGTTGAAACTCATTCTTCAAATATATAGCAAAAAAATGTAGTTTTTATGGCAAAATTAATTTACAGATTATATATATATAGTATATATTATAAAGTATATATACAGCACTATTGTTTAGCATTTTGTAAGTCCATTATAAATACAATGCTATTTTTTTCAGGCAGTAATTAAAAATCACTATGGGTTTGATTAAAACAAAACAATGGAAATCTATTGATTAACATCTTAGATAACCATCAAATTGTTTGCATTTATGTATGTGGTGTAAGAGAGAGAGAGAGAGAGAGAGAGAGAGAGAGAGAGAGAGAGAGAGAGAGAGAGAGAGAGAGAGAGAGAGAGAGAGAGAGAGAGAGAGATGTTTTATATAGTATTTTATAACTAATGTTATAATCCCTGATCTATTTGTTGTCCAACAGTTTCTCTATTTTTAAAAGAGTCTGTCAATGAAATTAAATATCTATTATATGTAATAAACAGTATTTATTAAATTATAAGCTTTAAGTAAATTTATGATAAGTTAAATAAGTTTTAATATCAAATTATTTTTTAGTTGTTTTTTCAAATATTATAAGTAAATGTTTTTTTTGAACATCTATAAAGTGYGATATACACCAACAATAAGCAAAATTTTGCTACTTATGGAGTTATACTGTATTTTTTGAACAGTTATGTAGTGTGTGTTTGTGTGATGATCTGATAATAGTATAGTTTAGTGGGAAACTTGACCTAATATTTAGCACAGGACTAAAATAAGAGAGTGAAAGTGTGTTTGTTATACATTTTGTTTCATAAAATTTATATAATACTGTATAATATTGCCACAAGCATTGTATTTACTAATGTTTGTATGTAGTACTGTATATACCCTACAATAATTGTATTGCGTGTGTATCCGTATGTTAAATGTTGATTGAAAATCAAGTTTTTATAATGCAAATAAAATGCTTATCTAATAAATTATATTATAAATAACACCTCAAGCGCATTAAAAACCAGAGAGAGAAGAGAGAGAGAGAGAGAGAGAGAGAGAGAGAGAGAGAGAGAGAGAGAGAGAGAGAGAGAGAGAGAGAGAGAGAGAGAGAGAGAGAGAGAGAGAGAGAAGAGAGAGAGAGAGCAATTTTTTCAGAGAGAGAGAGAGAGAGAGAGAGAGAGAGAGAGAGAGAGAAAGAAAGAGAGAGAGAAAAAAAAAGAAAGAGAGAGAGAGAAAGAAAGAGAGAGAGAGAGCAATTTTTTCAAAACGGTATATAATATTTGTGGATTAAATCTGATTATAAAATATTACATTAATTATTGAAATCAATATATTAATCAATTACTTGATTATAAAAGTTATGATTCCCATGATTTTTCATGGCTTATTGTATTTTAGTTATTAAAATTGTAGCATTTATTTCAATTTACAAACTTAGTTATTTTAATTTTAAATATTTAATCTTATTTACATTGTAAAGGTATGCATTTATCTTTTTAAATTTATGTATTTGTATGTATGTATGTATGTGTGTGTATGTGTGTGTATGTGTGTGTATGTGTGTGTATGTGTGTGTATGTGTGTGTATGTGTGTGTATGTGTGTGTATGTGTGTGTATGTGTGTGTATGTGTGTGTATGTGTGTGTATGTGTGTGTATGTGTGTGTATGTGTGTGTATGTGTGTGTATGTGTGTGTATGTGTGTGTATGTGTGTGTATGTGTGTGTATGTGTGTGTATGTGTGTGTATGTGTGTGTATGTGTGTGTATGTGTGTGTATGTGTGTGTATGTGTGTGTGTGTGTATGTGTGTGTATGTGTGTGTATGTGTGTGTATGTGTGTGTATGTGTGTGTATGTGTGTGTATGTGTGTGTATGTGTGTGTGTGTGTGTATGTGTGTGTGTGTGTGTGTATGTGTGTGTATGTGTGTGTATGTGTGTGTATGTGTGTGTATGTGTGTGTATGTGTGTGTTTCAAAGATAAAGAGAGAGAGAGAGAGTTAATTTTTTAAATTTAGAGAAATATCGTAGCAATAGATTTAATACATTTTTATACTGTATACATGTAAGTTAAAATTTGATATAATTTATCAGGAAAATAAAAACAAAAAAATTAATGAATTATTTCTCTCGAAATCATTAATATTTTATTTATTGTTATCTTTTCTTAAAATCATTAGAAAAAATGTTATTTTTTTTGCAAATTTTTTAGTTTTAAAACAAATTACAGTATATGTAATAATTATATTTTTATATACTATGCAGTATATCAAACATACAGTAAATGCAACATTTGTCGTGCATTTGACTGACAACTGGTAATAGTTGTGACAAACGTCATGTCAGCTACTGGTGCGACCATTTCATTCAAAATATAGTATAATCTCATTGCGATTGAGAGATGAGATATGAATTACTTATAATTAATGAAGACCTTATTTTTATTATATATATATTATTATTATTATTGCAAAACCAGAAAATTGTATGAAATTTGTATAAATATTGTAATAACTTTTTTTTAAATAATTGGATACTCATGAATATTTCTATTATATAATAATTAGGATATTTTTATAAGTTTTATAAGTGGTATATACTAGACATCTCTCAAAATCTTTCATAAATAATTTTTCTCACATTAGGAAACCATTCAAAAATCTAGATTTTTTAGATGTCATATTATATTTAGTAAAAATGATATTAATGACAAATAATATGATAAACTTATTATAATACCTATTATTTTAGATTTTGATAACTTAATATAAATATTATAATTTTAATTATCTTATTTAAATTATTATCTATTTGTTTGTCAAATTTATATACATATATGTATAATAGTAGTTTTAAAATTGTCAGTAAATATTGGGTCAATAGTAAAAAATATAGATAATATAAAGTAAACAATGTAAATTTTAAACTTATTTTTTAATAAAAAATATTTTATACTCGAATTTATTATTAATATATTATAATTAAATAATAAGTATTGACTTAATAAAACAATACTAAAATATTATTAAATTTATGAGTTTACATAATTATGAAATTAATATGTTAATTGTGTTTTTAATGTGAATATTTATAATTAATTATCAATTTTCAAAACAATTCAAATTTATAAAATTATAATATATTATAATGGAGTACACAAAAGGACTGTATTTATAATGTTAAAGGAAATAATAGTAAATTTATTTTTCTAAACTTAAAAATTTGATCAGTAAAACGATTTATGACTTTGTTTTGTAAATAAAAAATTTTGGAAATAATTAAAAGTAAATGTATTTTGCATTTAAAGTAAAAAGTAATAATAACATATATGTTATGATATATATATATATATATATATATTTGTATGTACAGTATATGTTTGCATTTATAAWATATATATAAGTTGTGAACAAATGAATGAATGAATAAATGAATGAACAGAAAATGTGTGTCAAAATCATATGATTTATTTCGGTAGAGATACCGATTCCAAGGGCAGGCCAGTAGGTATTAGTATCATAAGGTATATATAGCTAATGTAATGTATCATATATATAGTGGTGGTGTTTATTTGGTGGCAGTTTTAAAATGTAACTGTAAGTGACAATTCTGGTTCATGTTTTCAAAATAAAATTGATTATACAGTATTTGCTTTAATATTTGTAATTTTATTTATTATTATATAATATTTATACCATAGGTTTTGTGTATCATAGTGAGTGTGTGTATGTATGTATGTATGTATGTATGTATGTATGTATGTATGTATGTATGTATGTATGTATGTATGTATGTATGTATGTATGTATGTATGTATGTATGTATGTATGTATGTATGTATGTGTATGTGTGTGTGTGTGTGTGTGTATGTATGTATGTATGTATGTGTGTATGTATGTATGTATGTATGTATGTATGTATGTATGTGTGTGTGTGTGTGTGTGTGTGTGTGTGTGTGTGTGTGTGTGTGTGTGTGTGTGTGTGTGTGTGTGTGTGTGTGTGTGTGTGTGTGTGTGTGTGTGTGTGTGTGTGTGTGTGTGTGTGTGTAACAGGGAGGGAGAGAATTTACTAGTGTTGCAATGATAGACACTAATACATTCAACAAAATACCATAGAGAAAAAAGTAATACATTTTAGTATACCTGTAGATTAACAATTAGATAATCAACAAACAAAATATATTTTTTAAAATAAAGCTAAACTCATTATATTTTGCGAGGCATTCAATTAAACGCAGATTTTTATATAGATATAGATTACATGAAATGTAGGAGAGAGTTGTGTTAATGTATAAAGTATTTAGGGGGAGAAAAATATGTTGTGAATAGTTGTGTGCCTAACAAATATAATATTTGGCAATAGATGATTTAATAATTTAACAGTAAACAAATGTTGAACATAACATAGAAAAAWAAATTTACAAATTTTTATATAAAAAATGTTTTAAACTATATAAYAAAAAATTTTCAATCTAACATTACATAGCTTATAAGTTTACATATATAACATTTACCTATTTAATAAAACTGTTTATATTAATAATTTTTGTTTATTTTTCAATTATTTTTCTATTATTATTATGTATTATTAATAATAATTCAAATTCCAATAATAATTAAGGTCATTAAACATTGAGTTTTTTGTTTACAATTTTTAAAAAATGTGTTTTTATATTTTGCAGAAAAATATTACAAAGTGATTTTTCTGTGACTACTGTTAGCAATAATATTGCTACAAAAAAACAACAAATTTTGATAGTATTTTAGATTTATTTTAGATAACATAAAATATATACAGAATATATATATAWATACGTTACAAAACAKATTTTCACATGACTTTAATATAATACTCTAAATGCATKTTTTTATGAAATCATTTAACAAAATATTTATGATATTTATATWATATTTTTTATATACAATACAATGATTATTATAATTATTATAGTATAATGATGTTTACTATTTTGATATTAATTTATATATAATGCGATTTCCACATTATTTCATTTGATAGTTRKTATTTATATTTAAACACTAATGTTGGAAAGTATTTAATAGAAAACTACATATTTATAATATTTGTGATTTCGACCCACTAATGTCAACCAAATAAGTCCATATTTATAACATTATCTTAAAAGTTTATCAATATATATATATATATCTTATGTCTATATTATAGATTTTATAACGACATTTGTTATATTATTTTTGCAGAAAATAAAATAAATATTACTAATTCGTTGACTAATAAATAAAATTTTACTYATATTATAACTAATCAATAAATTTATATTAAAATTATGAATATGAAAGTGATATCAATATAATTGATGAATACATAGACAAATTTAAATGTCAAATTTATTGTTATATACTTTTTATATTAAAAAAATAGATGTATTAAACTATAGTATATTAATGAAGATTGAGGGGAAATACCAAATAGTTTTTTAAATCATTTATCAGTTGACTGTATGTTATCCGATGTCTGTATGATTAGTGTTACCTGTGTTTCCAAGTATTCAAACACATCCTATTGATAATCTACACACAGTATTAGCACTCATGATATATATATATATATATATATATATAATAGTATGAAATTTGTTGGCATTCCCTCATCCCATCCATTACCAGTTCATACTAGTATATTGTGGAGTAGAGAAGTTACACTATAGTACTGTCGTACTACATAGCGTATCCTATGTTTAGAGTTTGGGAAAYTTCCCAAAGAAGAAAAGTTCCCGAATAAATTCCTTTCGATTTTATTGGAAAATATTTAATTTGACTTCCTTAGCCCTTTAGATAGAAAAATTAATTTTATAATATTATAATAAAAATTTTTAGTTAAGGTTCTTATAGGTGGTGCCACTTGAAAATTGATTTTCTGGGAATTCCCAGGGAGCAGTCAAATATGGAATTTTTGGAATATAAAAAACCAGGGATGAAATTTGCACGAACCCTATGTATGTTACACTAACTTTAGGAAATACATACTATTATTATTGTCAATACATTAAGTTATCATTTAAGTAATGAATTAAAATTATTTCTCAATAGTGTATAGTTGTCTGGGTATACAATCTATATTAATCTTGATTTTGAATTGAAAATATTTATATAATTTGAATTTGGTACACGTTTTAATTAACTAATTTAAATGTAGAACAAATATATTAATATTGAAATTTAAAATTAGCATTAAACTTATGCTGCATATGATTACAGTATAAGTACATGTATATTAAAGTATTAAATATTAATAAGAAAGTAATATTATATTATGGATTATATTTATAGAAACAAAAAAATTAATTATAAACTTATAATTAATAAAATTAAAATTTATCACAAAAATGACGTGGAACATGTTTTAGAAATTTAAAAAATTGTAAATGCATATATTTAAAAATCTATAATTTAAATAACATTTTTAAAAGTATTAGTTTTAGTTTATAAATAAACATAGATCAAATAAATTTTTCTATTAAACTTTATTAACATATTATAAAGTTAAATTATAGTAATATTAACTTTAAAACTTTTATAAAATATTCAATAAATGATTAAAATAATATTGATAATTTTACTATTGCTGTTTATAATACTGTATAAAGGTTCAAATAATTAATTTTCTAACATAGGGTTACTACTACTACTAACATAATATTAATATTTTTAATATACATTAAAAATAAATTAAAACTGTTCAAAAGTATGTTTTAAACAATTAAGACATATACGGTAATTATTAGCCGCATATTTAATAATACAATTTGCGAAATAATACATTTAATATATTTTATATTCAGGATATTTTTCAAACTTATATAAAAATTACATGACTTGTATTACAATTTGCACACACATACACATTGTAAATAATTGATATTCATTATAGGATAATTTCCAATTGGTAAATTAGTAATAACAAAAACCCCCTGAGCAATTGATGAGTTGTATTATATGATAAACTAAATATTTAATGGATTTTATTGCAATAAATTGATTGGATTAATATAAGAGTAGATAATAATGTAGACATAATTTAATATATCGGATATTAAGTAAATTATTTTTAGTAATACTTTTCTGTATCAATATATATATCTAAAATTAAATTGTGAAAAATTGTGGAATAAAAATTAAATTAATTAAAATATTTGYYTTAAATAAAAAATACATTACTTGCGAAATATATTTATATAGAGATATACAGAAAGTTATATCATTTATTCAGTGCCATAATTATCAGTTCTCAATCTATTATAAAAATGCGGTATTATTTATTTGAAGTGACCTTGTTTAAGCAATTACAATCTATAATCTATTAAATAAAATAAAATATATAAACTAAATGCTTATGAGTATTATTTAAACCTAAGGCTAATATAAATTTGTGGTCTCTCTCTCTCTCTCTCTCTCTCTCTCTCTCTCTCTCTCCGCACTCATTCACTGTCCAATAAATATAACGGTTGTTGTTATTTAATATTAATATCAATTTACTGTAGTATTATATTGTTATTTGTGATATAGCTATTAATAAATAAATATACACTTATGTAATAAATTAGCATTTTATTTAACTTAAATGTTGTTGTTTTTTGTATAAACATTATATATATCATTAATGATAAATTTATATACAGTATAATACTGTACTAATAAATTATTCAAATATTACTAATAACTATATTTAAAAAATAACAACTATATTATAATATAAATTTTTATATTAGTAATAATGTATTTTTCTTTATTCAAATAACAATAATAATTTGTACATATAGCCCATAAACATTACCTTGCAACATATCATTAATTTATGTTTAAATAATAATTAAAATAATAGACTAAATTAGCAATTAGGCAACAATGCTTGTAAGCAACACTAATTTTCATCATAAAACTTATAGCAAACATAAAATTAATCCACAATTAATATTAAATTATTGATTTAGGTGTTAGATAAAAATCACAATTAATTTTTTGCGGACATTCCCTTGATTTGGTATTTATGTAATATTAGTTTTAATATATTAGAGTTTTATATACCTTAGTATTATATAAAAAAATGTTTAAATTGATTTATTTTTATGATATTAATTTTTTCAAAATAATTAGATATTGTTGATAATATCAAATATTGATATACAATATAAAATTATAGTTTGGAATTATATAATTTATTTTGCCATTTAAGTGCATTATAACTATTTCTAATGTTTTAATTTATATAGTATATGAACGTTTAATAATAATAATTGTATCAATAATATTATTATTATTTATTAAGTTTAATTAGAATCAAATCATTAATTTTTTTTATAAATTTGAAACTAAATGTAAATAAAAATTATTAAATGATAAATTTACACAAAAGTAAATAATGAATTTTTCATTTACCTAACTATTACTATCACTCTAATAATGAAACATTAATTATTATTTTTATTATTTGATTCAAAATATTTATAAATAATGACTTTAATTTTGATGTAAAAAATGATTGATATGTTATAGTTTATCATCACTCGTGTTAATATAGGAAGTCTACAAAAAAAACTATAAACTTTAGGTCATTTTAAATTAAATTACACATTCAATGACTATTTAATTATTATTTTATCAAATATAGGCTATAGGTTAGACAGTAGACATTTCTAAATGAAAATTGTAGACATTTAGGCTAACTGTGTGTTGTGATGAAGAGGGAAAGTCTATTCAATAATTAGCATATAAAATATGATTTACCATATAATGTCAAGGGTGAACATAAATGGCTGTCCCGGAGGCCATGGCCTATGAAATCATATAAATTATATATTTATTTTTTTCAAATGGCATTATTTGGATCATCGATAGTCTAATTATTTTATTTATTTATTATTATAGCGTTGATGAAAAAAACATTTAAATTATATATTATGAGTATAATACAGTAAATATTTACTRTATATTAATAGTAATTTTCTATTAAATAATTATATATAATTACATTTTTAAAAATTATATTTTATATAATTACAATCATCTTCAAACATATCAAATCATATACAGTACAGTATGATCAATCATATGATCCAATTTTTTTAATTGGCACACACCTAACTTATTATTTATCTCTCTCTCTCTCTCTCTCTCTCTCTCTCTCTCTCTCTCTCTCTCTGTGTGTGTGTGTGTGTGTGTGTGTGTGTGTGTGTGTGTGTGTGTGTGTGTGTGTGTGTGTGTGTGTGTGTGTGTGTGTGTGTGTGTGTGTGTGTGTGTGTGTGTGTGTGTGTGTGTGTGTGTGTGTGTGTGTGTGTGTGTGTGTGTGTGTGTGTGTGTGTGTGTGTGTGTGTGTGTGTGTGTGTGTGTGTGTGTGTGTGTGTGTGTGTGTGTGTGTGTGTGTGTGTGTGTGTGTGTGTGTGTGTGTGTGTGTGTGTGTGTGTGTGTGTGTGTGTGTGTGTGTGTGTGTGTGTGTGTGTGTGTGTGTGTGTGTGTGTAAATCATGCATTGTGTGTGTGTGTGTGTGTGTGTGTGTGTGTAATTATTATAAATTATTAGAAAACCAAAATCATAAGATATTAATTGTAAAATTTACAGTTATTTGTGCTTAAACTCAATTATTAAATAAAATAAATTAGTCAAACCACGCAACCTTTACTTAACTAATATTTCATTAACTAATAACTACAATATTTTTTTACAATTATTTACTAATTATTATTACTATAATTTATACGAAGAATAGATTTTTGATAAGTATTTAAAATATTCAAAAATAATGAAAAAATTATTTTTTAAATATTACAAAAAAAATCGTGACTATTAACTATTAATAAGCATATTATTTACTATTTATTATATATTTTTATAAATATTAATAGATATAAAAAATATTTTTTTTAAACAAAAATAAAGCAGTTTATAATCTATTATWTATATTTTTTAATTGGCTACTAAAATATTTTTATGCTTAATTTAAAATATTATTAATTTAAACTATAGACAATTTTTTATGTGTGTTTTAAAAAGACTCATTATTAATAATATACTTTTTATTAAAAACTATTTAAAAATACAGTACAAAAAAACAAATTATTACAATAATTCTAATACTTTTATTTATTAAATGTATGTTTAGGTATAATATTATACAGATATAATTTATTTTATGAATTATAATCAATAAACTCAAAACCATTAGTACAAAAAACAAATGGGACACAATTTTTTAAATAAATGTTTTGCTGTTTTTTCAAACATGTATTGTATAAATTTTTAATATACTTATTCAACTATTTTAAAATGCATAATACAATATTTTAACATTAAATTTATTTCATTATTGTTTTAAACTCAAATATATAAAGAGAGAAAGAGAGAGAAAGAAAAAATATTATAAATTGAATTTACATAATGTTTGCAAACAATTTGTAATTATGATATCAAAAAATTAGTTATTAATATTTGTGATACTTTTTAATAATTTTTAAAAAATAAATAAATATAATTTAAATTACTATCACATATGCTTTGATTTACATATTTATAAACTATAAATCACATATTTAACTACTTGTGGGAAACAATAATTTTTATATTCTTTAATACAATGTGTTATATATATACGAATTTAAATTATTTTTAATAATAATATAATTTAACAAATTATTCATTATAAATAAAAAAGTAATTTTAGTTAAGTCATAATTTATTCATAATTAATCACTAAAAGTGAGAATTAAATTCAGTGCCCATTCATTTAATGTAAAAATTGTAAATCAATTTTTATTTTTCAAAAAATAAAAATATATTTATTTATTTGTTTAATACCTGACAATAAGCTTTAGAACATCTGTTAAGTGTCATTTAGTGTACATTTAAAGATTAAATAAAATATTATTTAAATAAATTATTTAAAATATTTGTGTTATTATTTAAGTTTTGTATTTCAACTTATGTTATTAATTTAAGTTGTATAGCAATACAAAAATTTTATTTATATTATAGAAATTTAAGCATGTATATTAAATAGAAATCTTTATAAAAATTATATATTTATATTGTTATAAATAAAGTTATTATCATTATTGTTGTGCATGTTTTTAAATTAAACTATTGTATTATATTAATGTAAATGGTAAATTTTATCAAAAAGTTGAAATTACATTTTTACATTAGGAAAATAAATTTTTGTTTTTTAGATGCGACACAATATACGGTATTTTTTATATGTAAATATTACGTTAATCTTTAATACAACATTACTATCACTTTAAATATAATAGCTGTGTTGTATTTATATGTAAATTAAAATTTATAATATTAATAAAATAATTTTGTATAAATCAATATTTAAATTATATTTAAATAAATAGTTAGTTTAGTATTGCATTTATAAGTATTAGTGTTCATATAAATTCAGTTATATAATAGAATTCAATATTTGTTAATTATTAAGTTTATTAAATTAACTATTTTATTAAAAATTATAAATATATTTTTTTATATTATATGCTATCTAAACTTATCAATAATTTAAAAATATCTAAAACATTTAGTTATCTAATAAGCATTTTTTAATTGCTTTAAATGCTTAACAATTTGTTTTTCCATTAATTTAAAATTATAAACACATAAATCAAACTATTTCTAAATAACTACTCTTTAGTTACCGGTATTATATTAAACTATTATATATATTTATAATGCTTACAAAGTCATTTAATTAATAATTTTCAATAAATTTATGTAATTAACAATTTATTAGTTATATATCATTTCTTTTTTAATTTTATTATAATTATATTATGATTTTTTAAAAATATTTAAATAAAATAAAAATCTAATATTATCTATTTAAATATTAAAATTTATCAAATCTATATAAATGATCAATTAATAAACAAAAATAATTAATATTATTATAAAATTACAGAAAAATATTGTCATAGTTTTACGCTGAAGTTCCCGAGTTCAAGTCACTATGATTACGGGCTATTTATTGTTAAAAATATGATCACTTTATTTTAATTGTTTATTAATTAAGTTATTATTAATTTGTTGTACTATAACTCCAATATATTAAAATCATATATTTAATTAAAATGTATAGAATTTTATATACTTTAACTATACTGAATAATAAAGTAAAATTTGCATTTCATGATTTTGATAATCATTTTCATTAATCATTTAAAATATATAATTATAGGGTATTTGTTGTAAAATATAATTAATTATTTCATTTTGAAAAAAGTCTATGATTATTCAATTTTTATTTGGTCACTATGAATATAGTAAAAAATGTTGTGATTGTTATTATAAAGTATAAGTCTAATGCCTGAGTGTGTAAAAAACATCAAATGATTAAACGATAGATAAGCAAAAAAAATAAAAGGCATTTATAAACACAAAAAAACAGTTAAACTCATGAGATTAGACACCAAATGAACTGAATTCCTATCGTTTACATTATAAAGTAAAGGCAAATGTTATTTATTTTTTTGCCAATAATTATCTAAAATATTTAATTCAAGTGTAATATTTAGATAATGTTTTTTGGACTTTAATCACATTAAATAATCATTGATGTAGTAGTAGTTGAATGTAGTTTAAGTTCACGGGAGTGAAAGTTAAGATCACAGTATAATGTTATATAATATGTTAATTAATGTTTAATAGTTTTTAACAATAATTTAATAATACCTGTATTTCATGTGATGATATATGAGAAGCTCATTGAGAGTATTACAGTAGTGTACAGTATATGATCTTTTAATTATATGTTTATTGATGACATTCATTGTATGGCACAGCTATACTATGAACACAAAGTTCATAGTTTATATAGCTTTTGGTTAATTTACAGTACAGTATGTTATTACTAATTGAGTTTAATTATTATTTAATAAATTATATCATATTAACTGTAATATGATTGAAATTTATTAACATCTCATCATATTTTATGATAATAAAAATTAATAATAAGTGTCGTTATTTGACATAATAAGTACATATAATTTTCAAAAAAAACTTGAAAAGTTTTGTTTACTGAAATCTATAATGGCTTTTTGAGTCTGTCTGTCTGTCTGTCTGTCTGTAGCATTTTTTTTGCGAATTTTGAAATTCTGATTTCAGATTCGGTTAGAGGACTACTAATAATGAATTGAAAAGTTGCATCAAAATTTTGATATCTCTTCGGGAACATAAAAAAAATGGCGGCCAAAATTAAGAAATTTTTAAGAAATTTTTTTTAGGTATAGATTTGTATAAAGCATCAAAAACAAGCATAAGAAATATGCATTAAAATTTTGATATCTCTTCGGGAACAGAAAAAATGGCGGATTTGAGAAATATTTTCATGAAATCACCTTTATTTTTACTGTTTTAGATACAAATATTGACTTATATAATAAACTGAGCATATTGTATAAAAATATTGCGTCAACATTAATATTGAGTCAACATTAATATTGCATCAATATTTGATAAATATAAATAAAGTGAAAATATTATTTAACGTCTCAGTTCTAGTAGAGCCATCGAATAGACAACATGTAAGTAAATTAATAATTAAATTATATATTTAAATTATATTTATAATTATTTAATAAAATTTATTTTTATTTTCTGTTTGTTATTTTAATAACTACGTCAACATTAATATTGCGTCATTATTTAATATTGTGTCAACATTATTATTGCGTCAACATTTAATATTGCGTCACTAATAAATATTGCGTCATTATTTAATATTGAGTCAACATTATTAATGCGTCACTATTTAATATTGCGTCAACATTTAATATTGCGTCACTATTTAATATTGCGTCAACATTTAATATTGCGTCAACATTTAATATTGCGTCACTATTTAATATTGCGTCAACATTTAATATTGCGTCACTATTTAATATTGCGTCAACATTTAATATTGCGTCAACATTTAATATTGCGTCATTATTTAATATTGCGTCATTATTTAATATTGAATCAACATTATTATTGCGTCACTATTTAATATTGCGTCAACATTTAATATTGCATCAACATTTAATATTGCGTTACATTTAATATTGCATCACTATTTAATATTGAGTCAACATTATTATTGCGTCACTATTTAATATTGCGTCAATATTTAATATTGCGTCACTATTTAATATTGCGTCATTATTTAATATTGCGTCATTATTTAATATTGAAGAAACATTATTATTGCGTCACTATTTAATATTGCGTCAACATTTAATATTGCGTCAACATTTAATATTGCGTCATTATTTAATATTGCGTCATTATTTAATATTGAATCAACATTATTATTGCGTCACTATTTAATATTGCGTCAACATTTAATATTGCATCAACATTTAATATTGCGTTACATTTAATATTGCATCACTATTTAATATTGAGTCAACATTATTATTGCGTCACTATTTAATATTGCGTCAATATTTAATATTGCGTCACTATTTAATATTGCGTCATTATTTAATATTGCGTCATTATTTAATATTGAAGCAACATTATTATTGCGTCACTATTTAATATTGCGTCAACATTTAATATTGCGTCAACATTTAATATTGCGTCAACATTTAATATTGCGTCATTATTTAATATTGAATCAACATTATTATTGCGTCACTATTCAATATTGCGTCAACATTTAATATTGCGTTACATTTAATATTGCATCACTATTTAATATTGAGTCAACATTATTATTGCGTCACTATTTAATATTGCGTCAATATTTAATATTGCGTCACTATTTAATATTGCGTCATTATTTAATATTGCGTCATTATTTAATATTGAAGCAACATTATTATTGCGTCACTATTTAATATTGAGTCAACATTATTATTGCGTCACTATTTAATATTGCGTCAACATTTAATATTGCGTAATTATTTAATATTTTGTCAACATTTAATATTGCGTCAACATTTAATATTGTGTCAACATTTAATATTATAAATAAAGAGAAATTATTATTTCAAGTCTCATTTCGAGTTGAGCCGTCAAAGAGACAACATGTAAGTCTTACTTATTTTATTATTACACTTAATAATTAATATTATATTTAAAATAATTATTAAAAATTACTATTATTTGTTATTTCATTAAACTGATAATAGTGTCAACATTAATATTGCCTCAACATTAATATTGCGTCAACATTAATATTGCGTCAACATTAATATTGGATCATTGTATAATATTGAATCAACATTAATATTGCGTCTACATTAATATTGGATCATTGTATAATATTGAATCAACATTCAATATTATTATAAATAAAGTGAAATTATTATTTCAAGTTTCATTTCGAGTTGAGCCGTCAAAGAGACAACATGTAAGTCTTACTTATTTTAATTATTAAAAATTACTTTTATTTGTTATTTCATTAAACTGATGTGTCAACATTAATATTGCGTCAACTTTAATATTGCATCAACATTAATATTGCGTCAACATTAATATTGGATCATTGTTTAATATTGCATCAACATTCAATATTATTATAAATAAAGTGAAATTATTATTTCAAGTCTCAGTTCGAGTTGTGCCGTCAAAGAGACAACATGTAAGTCTTTCTTATTTTAATATTACAGTTAATAATTAATATTATACTTAAAATAATTATTAAAAATTACTTTTATTTGTTATTTCATTAAACTGATAATAGTGTCAACATTAATATTGCGTCAACATTAATATTGGATCATTGTATAATATTGAATCAACATTAATATTGCGTCTACATTAATATTGGATCATTGTATAATATTGAATCAACATTCAATATTATTATAAATAAAGTGAAATTATTATTTCAAGTCTCATTTCGAGTTGAGCCGTCAAAGAGACAACATGTAAGTCTTACTTAATTTAATATTACAGTTAATAATTAATATTATACTTAAAATAATTATTAAAAATTACTTTTATTTGTTATTTCATTAAACTGATAAGTGTCAACATTAATATTGCGTCAACATTAATATTGCATCAACATTAATATTGCGTCAACATTTAATATTGCGTCAAAGTTTAATATTGTATCAACATTTACTATTGTGTCAACAGTTAATATTGTGTCAACATTTAATATTGCGTCAACATTTAATATTATAAATAAAGAGAAATTATTATTTCAAGTCTCAGTTCGAGTTGTGCCGTCAAAGAGACAACATGTAAGTCTTTCTTATTTTAATATTACAGTTAATAATTAATATTATACTTAAAATAATTATTAAAAATTACTTTTATTTGTTATTTCATTAAACTGATAATAGTGTCAACATTAATATTGCGTCAACATTAATATTGGATCATTGTATAATATTGAATCAACATTAATATTGCGTTTACATTAATATTGGATCATTGTATAATATTGAATCAACATTCAATATTATTATAAATAAAGTGAAATTATTATTTCAAGTCTCATTTCGAGTTGAGCCGTCAAAGAGACAACATGTAAGTCTTACTTATTTTAATATTACAGTTAATAATTAATATTATACTTAAAATAATTATCAAAAATTACTTTTATTTGTTATTTCATTAAACTGATAAGTGTCAACATTAATATTGCGTCAACATTAATATTGCATCAACATTAATATTGCGTCAACATTTAATATTGCGTCAACGTTTAATATTGTATCAACATTTACTATTGTGTCAACATTTAATATTGTGTCAACATTTAATATTGCGTCAACATTTAATATTATAAATAAAGAGAAATTATTATTTCAAGTCTCATTTCGAGTTGAGCCGTCAAAGAGACAACATGTAAGTCTTACTTATTTTATTATTACACTTAATAATTAATATTATATTTAAAATAATTATTAAAAATTACTATTATTTGTTATTTCATTAAACTGATAATAGTGTCAACATTAATATTGCGTCAACATTAATATTGGATCATTGTATAATATTGAATCAACATTAATATTGCGTTTACATTAATATTGGATCATTGTATAATATTGAATCAACATTCAATATTATTATAAATAAAGTGAAATTATTATTTCAAGTCTCATTTCGAGTTGAGCCGTCAAAGAGACAACATGTAAGTCTTACTTATTTTAATATTACAGTTAATAATTAATATTATACTTAAAATAATTATCAAAAATTACTTTTATTTGTTATTTCATTAAACTGATAAGTGTCAACATTAATATTGCGTCAACATTAATATTGCATCAACATTAATATTGCGTCAACATTTAATATTGCGTCAACGTTTAATATTGTATCAACATTTACTATTGTGTCAACATTTAATATTGTGTCAACATTTAATATTGCGTCAACATTTAATATTATAAATAAAGAGAAATTATTATTTCAAGTCTCATTTCGAGTTGAGCCGTCAAAGAGACAACATGTAAGTCTTACTTATTTTATTATTACACTTAATAATTAATATTATATTTAAAATAATTATTAAAAATTACTATTATTTGTTATTTCATTAAACTGATAATAGTGTCAACATTAATATTGCGTCAACATTAATATTGGATCATTGTATAATATTGAATCAACATTAATATTGCGTCTACATTAATATTGGATCATTGTATAATATTGAATCAACATTCAATATTATTATAAATAAAGTGAAATTATTATTTCAAGTCTCATTTCGAGTTGAGCCGTCAAAGAGACAACATGTAAGTCTTACTTATTTTAATATTACAGTTAATAATTAATATTATATTTAAAATAATTATTAAAAATTACTTTTATTTGTTATTTCACTAAACTGATGTGTCAACATTAATATTGCGTCAACTTTAATATTGCATCAACATTAATATTGCGTCAACATTAATATTGGATCATTGTTTAATATTGCATCAACATTCAATATTATTATAAATAAAGTGAAATTATTATTTCAAGTCTCAGTTCGAGTTGAGCCGTCAAAGAGAAAACATGTAAGTAAAGCTTATTTTATTATTAGTGTTAATAATTAATATTATATTTAAAATAATTATTATCTGCTATTTGTTTTATTTATTTGTTTATTAATTATTGCGAAAATAATAATATTGCGTCACTAATTTATAGTGGGTTTACATTAATATTGCGTCAACATTAATATTGCGTCTCTATTTAATGTTGCGACAATATTAATATTAACATTTAATATTATCTATAAAGTTATTTTGACTTTTTCTTATACATAATATATTTATTTTATATTAAAATATTTAAAGTTAATTACAAATAAATATTTTAGTAGATTCAAAATCATGTCTGATTCTGAAAACGAAGATTACTTAGATTCGAAAAAGCGAAAAAAATCAGCTGATAGACAGAGAATAGCTGATAAAAGACTTAAAGATAAAGAATCACGTGATCGTGAAAAAGAAGCCGACAAACAAAGAAAAGCTGATAAACGTCTAAAAGATAAAGAATCACGTGATCGTGAAAAAGAAGCCGACAAACAAAGAAAAGCTGATAAACGTCTCAAAGATAAAGAATCACGTGATCGTGAAAAAGAAGCCGACAAACAAAGAAAAGCTGATAAACGTCTAAAAGATAAAGAATCACGTGATCGTGAAAAAGAAGCCGACAAACAAAGAAAAGCTGATAAACGTCTCAAAGATAAAGAATCACGTGATCGTGAAAAAGAAGCCGAAAAACATAGAAAAGCTGAAAAACGTTTCAAAGATAAAGAATTTCGTGATCGTGAAAAAGTAGCCGACAAACATAGAAAAGCTGATAAACGACTTCAAAATAAAAAGACACGTGATCTTGAAAAAGAAGTCAAAAAACTAATTAAAGTAAAAAATCAAAATAATTCTAATTTTAAGAAATTTGAAGATGCAAAGCTATTAGGTCCTACTGAAATCTGTTCGTGTTGTGGATGTTTATGGTTTATCACACAAATTCGTTCTTTCAACATAGTTAACTTCACAAAATTGAATGACAATGAGAAAGCACAAATCGATTTCTTTAATTTAAAAGAAAATTGTCATTTTTGCAATACATGTTATCAAGATATATTAAAGTCTAAAATTCCTCGATTATCTTTATCTCATGGACTGATGTTTCCAGAAATACCAGAATGTCTTAATAGTCTCAATGATTTAGAAGAAAGAATGGTGTCCGCAAGAATAATATTTGAAACAATATTACATTTACCAAAAGGTGGACAGTATAAAATGAAAGGAAATGTAGTTAACGTTCCAGTAGATCCAAATGCAATGCTTCCATTATTACCAAGAATTGACGATGAATTGCACATTATAAGAGTACAATTAAAAAGACGTATTAATGATCCACCTCGATTGGATAACAAAGACTTGTATAAAACTGTTAGACCACACGAATTAAAGCAAGCACTTAATTTTTTAATTAAACAAAGTGCCTATATAAATGCTGGTGTTAAACTAAAACATGACTGGTATAAACGATTTCCCAAAGAGTTTTCTCAAATAAATGAATCAGAAGAAGATAAACTAACTAATAATATTATTAATGATGACGATGATATTGTTGGATGTTTAGATACACTTTTGGATAGTGATGATCCACAAGTTGGAGTAGCATATGCTCCTGGAGAAGGAAAAAAGCCTTTAAATATTTTGATTGACATTAATGCTGCATCGTTGGCTTTTCCTAAGCTTTTTGCTGGCCAAGAGCGTCCGTTAATTACTAAAACTATGAAATTTTCAGTAGCAGATTACGCAAAATCAGAATTAAGAAGACATGATCGCCGTTGTGCTGAAAATATTCCTTATCTTTTTTTTACATTTAAACGAAAGCAATGGAATGAGGCTATAAGTGCTACAAATATTTTTAAAAGAAAAATAAAAGGACAAGCGGAATGGTCAGTTAATGATGCGTTGGACAGCACAAAAGTTAATAAAGCTATTGCATCAGACAAGGCATTTAAAAGCATGTCCAAACTTAGGACAAGTCCTTCTTATTGGGAACAAAAGCGTGACGAAACCATAGCAATGATAAGGCAACTTGGATTGCCAACTTTATTTTTCACTTTATCCGCAGCCGAATCATCTTGGGATGAACTACTTGTAATTTTAAGTAAAGTTTTAAATAATATGTCAATAACATTAGAAGAAGCAAATAATCTTCAAAGAGACGAAAAGTTATCATTAATAAGACGTGATCCTGTGACGTCAAGCAGATATTTTGAACACAGATATCGAAATTTTTTCAATCTAATTATAAAACCTGGAGTAGCATTTGGAAATAAACGTGTTATCGAAAGTTATTATAGAGTTGAATTTCAACATAGAGGTTCGCCGCATATACACGGTCTTCTTTGGCTATCTGATGCACCAAAATATGACAAAAATAATGATAAAAGCAATGATGATGTTATTAATTTTATTGATGAAATCACATCAACATCTACAACAGCTTATTACGAAACGGATGATGAAGAAGATACACAATGCGTTGATGAGGATACAACAAATCTCATTAATACGGTGCAAATACATCGACATAAAGATAATTGTCTTAAAGTAAAGAACACGTGTCGTTATCGATTTCCTATGCCGCCAATGGATGAAACAAAAATATTAAAACCATTGGATGAAAATGTTTTAGATAAAGACCAAAAAAAACATAAAGACAACTGTAGTTCTATTCAAAAATTAATACAATCATTTGATGAAAAAGAAAACAAAAATATAATTAACTATATGTCTTTTGACGATTTTCTTAAAATGACCAAATTGTCATATACCGATTACATTGATGCCATCAGATCTTCAATCAAACGCGAAGAAATATTTTTAAAACGTTTACCTAATGCAGTCAATATCAACGCATATAATCAAATTTGGCTTAAATTATGGAGGGCTAATATAGATATACAATATTGTCTACATCCATATGCTTGTGTTAAATATTTATGTGCCTATATAAGTAAATCTATGCGTGGGATGTCGTTGTTATTAAAGCAAGCATCAGAAGAAGCAAAGAAAGGTAATAAAACAATTCAAGAACAAGTACGACATTTAGCCAACACTTTAGTTAATGGAACAGAAATATCAGCTCAAGAAGCGGTATATCACGCTTTAAGTATGGATATTTCTCGAATGTCAAGAGTAACAATGTTTATAAATAATGGCCCACCAAATGAAAGATTTCAAATGTTGAAATCCCGTAAAGATTTAGAAGAACTGCCAGGTGACTCAAAAGATATATCAATTAAGGGTCTTTTAGATCATTATATGGCGAGACCAGTGATAATTGATATAGTTAATAATTTGTGTTTAGCTGAATTTGCTGCGTCATATAATTATTGCAAATCAATATCTTCTAAATTACTCGAATCAAATAAAATTGACTTTGACTTCGACGATGAAGAAACTAACGATGAAAGCGATATAAAAACTTCATTACCAAACATTATAATTCTTCAAAATAATATGGGATTTATGAAAAAAAGACAAAAAATGAAAATCATTCGCTACAAAAAATATAATAAACAAAATGATTCGAATAATTATTATCGTTCAATGGTAATGTTGTTTTTTCCTTGGATTGATGAAGAAAAAGATCTTAAAGATGACAAATGCAAAGATTTATATGAATCTAATATCGATACAATTAAAGCAAATTTGAAACTATTTGATCCACAATTATTAGAAACTGAATTATTTAACGCCATTAATGCTAATGATAAAGAAAACGATGCAAACGATATAAATGAAAATTCTAATGATGAAATTTCAAAAGATCATGAAATTTTAAATATTAGATCACCTATTGCTAATATTTTTGATGAAACAGACGAATCAAAAGAAAGCACATCCAAATCTTATATTGATAAAATCACTGTTCCAAAAATAATAGATGAAGATGAGTATAGAAAAATGATGAGATCATTAAATATTGAGCAACGCAACATTACAATGGATATTCTACATCGATTTAAAACAGGCAAAACGCCATTTAATATAATATTAATGGGATCTGCTGGTGTTGGTAAAAGTCATGTGCTTAAATGCATTTATCAGTCAATAATTCGCTTTATAAACACAATACAAGGAACAGATTTGGATTCAATCAAAATATTGATAACTGCATACACGGGAAAAGCAGCATGGAATGTTGATGGAATAACATTACATGCAGCATTAGCTTTTCCACATCAGCAAATATCTGGTGGAAATTTGAATAAATTGTCTGCCGATACTTCAAATACAATGCGCTGTAAATTAAAAGATTTAAAACTATTAGTTATAGACGAAATAAGTCTTTGCAGTAATAAAATATTTAACTGGATCGACAAAAGACTAAAAGAAATATTTCAAAATACTTTACCATTCGGTGGAATTTCCATACTATTAATTGGAGATCTTCATCAAGCAAAACCAGTTGGTGGTGGATGGCCATTTAAAGAAGCAAAAGATGGATATAACGCTATAATCGGTCCTTATTTATGGAGAAAATTCAAATCATATGAATTATCAATAGTGATGAGACAAAAAAATGACATTTATTTTGTTGATTGTTTGAATAGACTTGCAAATGCTGCATTAATTGAAAATGACATTAAATTACTTAAGTCTCGATTTAATGTGGACGATTCTTGCAAAAATAAATCAGTTTGTCTATATTATACTAATAATGAAGTTGCATTGCATAATACAAAAGCGATCGAAGATAAAGTGGGTGAATTACTTAGTAATAAAGCTATTGATGACATAAGAGGATACCGGGATATAAATGAGAGACAAAAAATTATTGACAAAATTGAAAAATTGACATATCAGGATACAAATGGCTTAATGAACAATATAAGTTTCAAAATAGGATTAAAATACATGATTACATGTAATGTTGATGTCTCTGATGGTTTATTTAATGGTGCATTTGGGACATTAATGAGAATTGATAAAGACAAATATACATCAAATATCAATACAATATGGTTACAATTTCCTAAAAATTCTGGATTAGAAATTCGCCGAAAGTACATGGAATATATTAAACAAAATTTTATTCCAAACAATTGGACACCAATAGAACCAATAAAAAAAGATTTCCAAATGGGTGGCTTTCTTAATGTTCACGTAACACGTTTACAATTTCCACTTGTGTGTTGTGAATCCATGACAATACATAAAAGTCAAGGATCAACATTTGAACAAGTTATTGTTAATTTAACAAAACATTTACCTCGAGAGTTAATTTATACAGCATGTTCTCGAGTTACATCAATTAATGGATTATACCTGGATGGAGATTTTAAATTAATTGAAAATCTAAAGCCAAGACAAAGTGATATGGAAATTTTCAATGAAATACAAAGATTACAATCAGAAGCAAGACTTCAAATGATAATTAAACCTTTAGAATGCTCAATACGAAAAGATTATGCTATTACTTATTTAAATGTTCAGTCAATCAGAAAAAACATTTTAGATTTACAATATGATGACAACATATTGGCATCTGATTTGTTAATTTTAGTGGAGACACGGTCAAAATGTCAATACAACTTATTACCTAATATTGGACAAATGTCAGCAATAAGTCATGTTTACTCTGAAAATTCTACAATTGCAATTGGAGGCGTTGCAATATATGCTAAAAACTCTAACAACGTATCAGCTATATGCTCATTAATTGATAGCAATGAAAAATCTAATTGGCATTATGAAATCTCTTGTGTCAAATTTAATAATATTGCAGTTGTTGGAGTTTATTTATCATCTCGTCTTCCATTTGATACACTCAAAAGTTTACTAAACAACATTGAAAATAAGACATCTAATTTTGTTCATATAATACTATGTGGCGATTTCAATATAGATTACTGTTCGAAAAACGGACAGACATTACTTAATTTAACTATGAAAACATTTAATTTGAGATCATTAATACCAGAAAATGTCTTTACAACTAATTATCGAAGTCAAATTGATTATATTTTTACAAATAATTGGAATGATAAAATTTATCAATATGACTTTTATGGTAGCTATCATATACCATTTTGGATTGATGTTTCCATTGACGTATCTATAACTGACATAAGTTCTCAATCAAGTGACTCATCAACTAAACAAGAAAATGATTTGATAAAGCCATTAGCAAAACAAAGCAAAATTTCTGAAACAATGTCAGAAATTCTTTTAGATGACATTAAAGAGTCTTCAGTTACAATTACAAAACTATCTCAAGAAACAATTCAAGATTATTTGAAAGTGAAAGATTCAAAAGTATCTGCTAAAAAGTTATCACAAGAAGATATAGAAAAGTACACGCAATTACAAGATCATCAAATTTCAAATATTTGGCTTTCAAAGACATACAACAATTATCTACATGAAGATCTTATAACAAGTGATTTACGATTACTTGATGGATCAGAAAACAATGGATGGCTAAACGATTCTCTAATTACAAATGGAATGGCTGTTATTTTTAACAATCAAGCTAATAATAATAACTTACTTAATTTTCAAACTTCTTATCGTTTTCAACAAAATTATCCATATTTAAAACCTAAGTATTATTTCACTAATGTTGGACAAGAATTACACCAGATTGTTAACACTGGTAACCATTGGATTTACATCAATGTTCAATATACATCATCAACAACAATTACATGTAATGTTTATGATTCGGTTAACACATTAACTGTTAGCGAATTAATTGTACGCGTCGCAAGTGCACATATAAGACAACTCGACATAACACCTCAATTAAAATATCAATTTTGGCGAGTAACAAAACAGCCAAATTCTAATGATTGTGGTGTTTATGCTTTAATGAATATGGCATTAAATATTTCTGGTATTAATCCAAGTTCAATAAGACAAACTGAAAATAGTTTCAATTTGCGTCAAAGATTACAAAGATGGTATGAATCTGGACAAATTTCATTGCCAATTACTCGAAATACCGAAGCAAAATCCAAATACATAACAATACCAACTCTACATTGTTTGTGTTCGAAAACATTTAATAATAATATGATTCGCTGTACACAATGTGGTGAAAGATTTCATCAAAATTGTCAGCAGGATAATAACACAACACAAAGCAATTTTGTTTGCACAAAATGTGTTGAACCAAATCAAGATATTTACGATGTATTGTAAATCATAAATCTATATATAACTATTATATCCTTTTTTAAATATACTTTTGTATTTAATATTTGATGTTTAAAATAAAATTAAAATTTTATATAAATGTGGTTTATTTTTTATAAATGACAATTAATTTGCGAACATAATATTTTATACCGTCAAGTTTTTTTTCTGATAATGCTTTCTAGCATTCTTAACTGGTTTTAGCTTAAAAGCATCAATACACTAATGTATATTTTTTTTTAAAAAGTTATAAACATAAATTTATATACAGTATATTTTTGCAGACAAAACTTATTTTAATAATATAATAAAAAACAACTAAATTTTAATATTATTAATTTGTTTTGATTTTATGTAATAAAATAAAATTACATTGTTCTTTATTAATAATTATCAATAAAAGTGTCAGTGACACTTATTGTAATTATATAAATATTGAATATAAAGAAAGCTATAAATAATAATAAAAACTAATGTAAAATTATTTAAAGCAATGTGTAATTATATAATTATCAGTTTTTAATTATTAGTTTTTTAAAACAGTTTTATGTTGTTTTTGTTTGATTTAAATATTTTGATATCAGTTATTAAATCAAATTTTACAATCTAAKATTTGAGTAGTATATTAATATTATTAGTTTTTAAACAAGAAAACTATTTTTTTTAAATTTATCAATAAATAAAATAAAATAAACTTGTTATTTTTATTGAATATTTAAATAGATAATCAAAATAAATGTTTGAATAATAATAATAAATAATATTCAAAAAAAACTTGAAAAGTTTTGTTTTCTGAAATCTATACGAGCCTTTTTTGTGTGTGTGTGTGTAGCATTTTTTTTGCGAATTTTGAAATTCTGACTTCAGATTCGGTTAGAGGACTACTAATAATGTATTGAAAAGTTGCATTAAAATTTTGATATCTCTTCGGGAACATATAGAAAATGGCGGCCAAAGTAAAGAAAATTTTAAGAAAAAATATTTTAAGTATAAATTTGAATAGAGCATCAAAAGCAAGCATAAAAATATGCATTAAAATTTTGATATCTCTTCGGGAACATAGAGAAAATGGCGGCCAAAATAAAAAAAAATTTAGGTAAAATTTTTAACGTTTAGAATTGTATAGAGCATCAAAAATAAGATATAATAAATTAAAATTATTTTTTTTATTTTTTTAAAAATGGCGGCCAAAGTAAAAAAATTTAGGTAAAAATTTTAACGTTTAGAATTGTATAGAGCATCAAAAATAAGATATAATAAATTAAAATTATTTTTTTAAAAAAAATGGTGACAAATGTATAAAAAATTAAGGTAAATTTTAGCGCTTAGAATTGTATATAGTATTAAAAATAAGATATAATAGATTAAAATTATATTAATTTTTAAAAAAATGGCAGCAAAAGTATGATTTTAACTGTTTATTTTGTTATACTAAATCATTTAATACCAAACATGATTATATTTGTTTATTTCATTATATTAATCATCTGATACCCTACATGACTATAGTTGTTTTGTTTGTCATTCCGAGTCATTAGATACCCTACATGACTATGGTTGTTTATTTTGTCATACCGAATCATTTGATACCATACATGACTATAGTTGTTTATTTTGTCATACCGAATCATTTGATACCATACATGACTATGGTTGTTTATTTTGTCATACCGAATCATTTGATACCATACATGACTATAGTTGAGTTTATTTTGTCATTCCGAGTCATTTGATGCCCTACATGACTATAGTTGAGTTTTGTTTGTCATTCCGAGTCATTTGATACCCTACATGACTATGGTTGAGTTTATTTTGTCATACCGAGTCATTTGATACCCTGCATGACTATAGTTGAGTTTTGTTTGTCATTCCGAGTCATTTGATATCCTACATGACTATGGTTGTTTATTTTGTCATACCGAATCATTTGATACCATACATGACTATAGTTGAGTTTATTTTGTCATTCCGAGTCATTTGATGCCCTACATGACTATAGTTGAGTTTTGTTTGTCATTCCGAGTCATTTGATACCCTACATGACTATGGTTGAGTTTATTTTGTCATACCGAATCATTTGATACCATACATGACTATAGTTGAGTTTATTTTGTCATTCCGAGTCATTTGATGCCCTACATGACTATAGTTGAGTTTTGTTTGTCATTCCGAGTCATTTGATACCCTACATGACTATGGTTGAGTTTATTTTGTCATACCGAGTCATTTGATACCCTGCATGACTATAGTTGAGTTTATTTTGTCATTCCGAGTCATTTGATGCCCTACATGACTATAGTTGAGTTTTGTTTGTCATACCGAATCATTTGATACCATACATGACTATGGTTGTTTATTTTGTCATACCGAATCATTTGATACCATACATGACTATAGTTGAGTTTATTTTGTCATACCGAATCATTTGATACCATACATGATTATAGTTGAGTTTATTTTGTCATTCCGAGTCATTTGATACCCTACATGACTATGGTTGAGTTTATTTTGTCATACCGAGTCATTAGATAACCTACATAACATTATTTAAATTATGTATATTTTACCAGTTTTTTATTTTTGTTACTATATAAATTAATACTATATAATTATACAAACTATTTGGTTTCAACATATTTATGATATTCAAGTTTTTTTTTCTAATAATGCTTTCTAGCATTCTTAACTGGTTTATTTTGTTTATTATTTTTAACCATTAATGAGTTCATATAATTATAGTTATTCACTAAATTTACATTATTACTATTTTGATTTGTTTATAAAATATTGTAAATTACCTTGTAAAATATCATTTATTTGTTTTATTAAGGTCTAGATAATAATTATAGTAATAAATATATTGTTAACATCAATTAATCCCTATTGAATTATTATTATAGATTATATAAAAAATATTGTATATATTATTACCTTGCACATTATTTATTTATTTATTTAATATTTGTTTTTTATCACTAAATATACATTATTATAATACTGTAAATGTAGTGTATATGTCATTGTCAAATAATTTATATAATTGCAATTAAATGCTAATTAGAAAGTGTCACAATTGACTAATCATTATTTATTGATAAATAAACAACAACAACAAAAATAAATATAATTTAACAAATTAATTTATTATACTAATAAATTAATATACAAATTTCTCAATAATCAATATACATTTTTTTTAAAAATATTATCTGCAACAAAAATATACACTTAATAATTACATATAATTAGCATAAATACTGTATTGAATAGTGTGACCAATGTCTAGGGCCATATCACGCTGAAAGCACCGGTTCTCGTTTGATCACCGAAGTTAAGCAGCCGAGAGCCCGGTTAGTACTTGGGAGGGACACCACCTGGGAATACCGGGTGTCCTAGACACTTTTTGTTGTTTTATAATTTTTAAAGTACTAACCGGGCTCTCGGCTGCTTAACTTCGGTGATCAAACGAGAACCGGTGCTTTCAGCGTGATATGGCCCTAGACATTGGTCACAGTAGTCTATGACTATTTATGACAAACACTATAAACTAGAAATTTAGCCAAAAATAAGTATAATATACTTAACAATTTGAAATACAATACAAATAAAAATTATTATAACTATAGTATTGTTTGTCAGCTAAGGAAATATTGTAGGTTTCAAAAAAAAAAATTATCAATTGATTGGGACATTCATCACATACTTAAAAAGGAAATGTATGTAAATGTGTGTTGTGTTGATGTTATAAACTTATGATAATTGCATCGGACTATTGGTTGTGTGTATCAAATAAATCATACATTTATCGCATATTTATATTACAGAAATCAATACAAAACAAACAAAAACTTTTATAACAAAAAACTTTTACCAAAAAAAATCATTTAAAAAAAGTTGACGTAATTTATGACAAATACATCTATTGTTTTATTATACAACAATCGACTCGTGCGTATGTTTTGTGACCAACAATCTGGTCGGCGGTCACTTCGGTAATTGTTTTCTCATAAAGCTATGACTAACTTATTGGTGACCACTTCGGCTAATTGTATGGACAACTGGTTTGATCTGTCCTAACAGTGTTAATAATATCGACACACAGTGTGTATGTGTTTGTGAAGTATCGATAGTATCGGTAATCGGAGTCAACACTAACGCCATCGACAGCAATGTCGGCGACAATACTGTGAAACACACAACAAATATACGGGTCTTTTATATATCTATAGCGGTAGTGACCACCGAAAGTGGACACTAGGCTGACATATACTGTCTGTGTGTTTATGTATGCCAACAGTTTGTCTCATCTGATCCTCAGATCGCTGTAATCTTAACGGACAATAGCTGTCAACCGTCAGTGACGACATCGGCAACTGTCACCCGCGCGACACGTGTCATACCATTTTGCACGCACTCGGCTGTGTTGTGGACATATAATTGCATTTTGTTTAATCTGGTGTTGACCTATTGGTAATGGCAGTGGTCCAGTGTGTGGTTGATATTTCGCCGAAAATGGGTTTACCGCACGCATCAAACGACTGGCCCACTAATGGTGGCGATGACAGCGGCGGTGGCGTCAGTGGTGGCGCCGGTATTGTCTCTGTCAACAATTTGAATGCATTGGCGGGAGTAGGTCTGGCCAATCTCGGCAACACCTGTTACCAAAATTGTGTGTTTCAGTGTCTGCTAAACGACAAACACTTTGTTTCACAGTTGTCGCCGAAATCGACTTCAACGGACACTAATCATAAGGTTACAAATGGTATCACTGATGACACTGACGAAGATTCAATCGCCAATCAGTTCCTGCATTTACTTCAGTCGTATCGGTCGCAAACGTGTGGCGCTATTCGTCCCGAAGGCATACGCGACTCTATGTTTAAAAGACATGTGACTTTGGCCGACGGCCGACAACATGACGCCCAAGAGTTTTTAGCACTACTGTTGGACGCTCTGAATGAACAATTAAATTGTTATAATCATTTGATAGCAGACATTCAGCCGCCGATTAAAAAACAAAAAGTGTGCGACACTACAGACGGAGTGTCGCCACCCGTGTCGTCATCATTAACTAACTCTTCTTGTGTTGTGGACGTCTTTCAGGGCCAACTCTGTTCCCGTGTTGTTTGTGATGTCTGTCACAATACGAGTCAAACGTTTGAGGCCTTCATGTATTTGGCGCTTCCGTTACCCGTTGTCTTACAAAAGCAACTGGTGGTTACATTTACACCACTGACTGGTCCATCCACTCGACTGCTCATTACTGTCGACAACAAATACGATTCGTGCGTACAAATGAAGACCAAAGTCCGACAAAAACTTTTGCTCGACTCTATTAGCGACGATCAACTGGTAATAGCCGAGGCCAGCGGTTATCATGTGACCAGAATTATCGACGATTCGGAAGACGTTCTCACATTCAATGAAAGTCAATCTGAGATCCATATCTTTCAACTAAACGAGTCCATCACTAATATGTCCGATTGTATCGAAACTGATACTTGTGTTATCTGTAAGTTTTATTGTCTGCAATTCTTTTAAGACGTTTCTTCTAAGTTGTCTTCTATTGTCATCAATAGGTTTAGAAGATAAGCCCATTCGTTGTTTGCTAAGACACCCGGGATATTGTGCTGCACTTATATGCGAGTCATGTCTTGAACATACAATTAAATACTATACCGAAGATTGTCCCCAAAAAGTATTTTCCTGTTTCTCCTGTCATATGGATGTCAGCAAAAATCAGTTCACCGAATGCCAGCCAATGGTTGAGAGGTATGTATCCTATGAGTTGTTGTTAAGATGTTATCATCGATTTATTTATTTATTTATTGTATAAAAATAGATGTTTTTGTATACCTCTAATATTTCGCTCCGATTCTCAACTTGTGTTTGGTATCCGACTCTTGAGAGTCACCCAACAAATGGATGCAAACGCATTGTACTCATTGGTCGACTCTCGAGTATTTAATCCGGAATACACGTATCGACTATTATTTACCGAACGTAACGGAATCGGTATAACATTTTTTATATACAAAAAAATGTTTAATTTTATTCTAACATACGTTACCTTAATTCTTGAGGTTGTTGTCGATGTGCGTGGGGTTCAGATTGTGAGGGTTGTGAAGTGAGTCGCGACGGTTTCATATACTTGTCTGAAGCCGACACCCTATGTGTATGTTTGGAGCCAATGATACCATTAGTACCATCGATGGAGATCACAAAAGATGAGTCGCTTAAAGAGCTGATTGTCGAAGAGTCAAAGAAACTGAATCTCGAAGACTGTTTGAAGGCATTTATTGCCAACGAATGTCTCAACGATTTAGATGATAATCTATGGTTTTGTAATAAGTGTGAAACACTGAGACCGGCCACCAAATCGTTACACATCATGTCTTCCCCGAAGACACTAATTGTTTATTTGAAACGTTTCTTGTTTGTTGCTAATACCTGTCACAAACTGTCCGAAAATGTCGACTTTCCCATCGATAAAGTTTTGGATATGAGTGAACTGGTATTAAACAATAAAAAGCCTTTACTTTACCGGCTTTCGGCAATTGTTTGTCATACGGGTACCGCACAGACTGGCCATTACACGGCTTACGTTCGCGACGAGACCAACGATCGATGGCTACACTATAACGACGATTTGGTCACTTGTGAAGAACCAGTCGATAGTGACTATAGGGCTTACATATTATTTTACAATCGTATTGAAGAGGAACAGTCACTTGTTATTAATGACAATAACAAGAAATAGTATTTAAAACAATACGACAAAACCAAAAACAGTTATCAATTTAATATTACACTACCTTTCCTTCCCATCCAATCGCTTCTCAATCACTCATTAATCAAATGTCACAATTACTGTACTATTATTAAACAAACAAAAAACAAGTTTTATTTTTTTCAATTTTGATTTTTTATATGATGTATATTGTATTTGTATAATACAGTAGTACTTTGTTTTTTGTTTCTCATATCATTGGGTTTGTAATATCTGTTAGTTATTATTGTAATTGTTTTAATTTAAACAAATATTTAAAACATTTGAAAATGTCATCAATTATTTTTATGATAATAATTGATATAAACATAACCATATATCTCTTTTATCAATGCTAAGCTAATGAACAGTTATTTTATGCATGTTATTAAATACTGTATTTTAAATATTGAATAAATTAGCCAAGAATATATATACTGTATACCGGTATATATATATATATATAWATCTCTTTAAAAACTGTATTATCAAATTGTTTGAATAATTAACAAAGTGATTGTTTTTTAAATAAGTTATTATTATGTGGAGAATATCAACATATGTTGCTCTCAATTGATACAATGTTTTATTGATAATTAATAGTTATATATATATATAATTTAACTAAATTATAAAAATCATTTACTAACTATAAAATTGTCATTTGTTTTTTATGCATAACTATTAAAATTAAACTTAAAAATTTAATTATAATAATGAATAAATTAATTGAATTTTGTATTATTTATTGTTTTTGATTTTGCAATTATCGTCTCATCCGACATATCGGTGGACATGTGTGTCAAAAATCCTATCATCGGATTGGCTAAAGATTTTATAAATGACCAAAATTACGGTAAAACTAGCGAAGTGTACACTTTTGTAGTGGTCTATCATTCTTGACATAAATAAAACAAATGTTAAGCATTTTTATTGATCACCGAATCCATAGTATCGGCAAAAGTGGTCAACAAACGGGTCGATTCAATAGTTGTGGAAAAATCTAGTCATTTGCAATACAGACAATAAAACTATAATTTATTTGTTATTAATATGGATAAATGTTCTGGATAATTTACAATAATAATAATAATAATAATAGTAAATGTAATTTGTTAGAAATATTGTATAAACTTGAAAAATGACATTGCTAATTAGTAGTTACTAACAAAAATTTCAATAAAAGCACCTTGCTCATTTAAAATATCTCATTAAAATAATTAAAGAATTTGAACAAATCATCAATTATTATAATATMTACTCTTTTATAACATTCAAATATGTATCAAATTATCTGTTTTTCTAATATAAGTAATAAGTTATTATTAGTGCTGTAATAACAGTCAAACATTTAAAACTTTTAATTTAAAACTTTTGTCTATTATTTAAATAACATTTTATTAATATTATTAATACAAAACACATTTTCATAAACAATGTTATTTATTTCATCGACAAAAATATCCCCCATTTGTTTAATATTAAAGTTTTGATTATTTATTGTATTAATACTGTATTGTTGTTATCATAGCTTAAGCCTTATATTATAAACTACTGTAATATAACTTTGTTTATGAATAGTCTGTAAAAATACTGATTCATTGAATGAGTGCAATGACTGACTGATTGAATGTTTGTTTGATTTTTTGAGCAAAAAATGTTTACAAATTGAATGTCAAACACAACACAAACAGTCAAACAATAAGTTTTATTATAGTATTAGTTGTGTTGTCAATGATATCATTGTTTTRGACAYACATTAMGATTGTCTTTCAGTTTATAACAAAACAARTTATATMTATATTATAGATATGAGTGAAGACTTTGATGACAATAGCGGTGATCATTTGAACGGCAAAGAAGTATTRGTCGGAAACAATAACAACTGTATTGTCAGCGGCGGTGGTGTCGGCGGCAAYGGAAAAGATGTGGACAAAGACGACAGGGATATGGATGTGGAGGATATGGGGGGMGTCGGCAATGGGGGCGACTTATTAACTCAAGACGTGGACTCACGCGACGGCCAACCGAAGGACAGACAGGAGAAGACGTTTGTGTTGAAGAAGTGGAACTGTTGTGCGATGTGGTCGTGGGATTGCGAGTGCGACACATGTGCCATATGTCGTGTCCAAGTGATGGACGCATGTCTTCGCTGCCAATCAGACAACCGTTCCGACGACTGTGTTGTCGTTTGGGGCGAATGTAACCACTCTTTYCACAACTGCTGTATGTCTTTATGGGTTCAACAGAACAATAGGTGTCCACTCTGTCAACAGGACTGGATTGTACAGCGAATCGGCAAATGATATACCAATCAAACACATAATGATTGATCGGATTGTTATTTATTATGACTAATATATCCATAAAATCATATTTTTCTTACTATTATTTGTTAATTAATTGAAATATAAGACTATATCTAAGCGATTGATGACATTTATAGTCAAATTGTATCCATATTTTATTATTATATATCATAGATATCTAACATTTATTGGAAAATGTCTGAAAAAATCATATTAATAACAATTATTTAAATAATTTATTAATAATAAAAAATAGTGCTTAAATAAATGTTTTAATAATTAAATAAACATTAACATTATCAAATAAAATTAATACAATCATAATTTTATTTGTAATAAATGCTATTTCAAATAACTTTCCCAAATTCAGTTTAATACAGTTTCAATAACAGTTAAACAATTTACAGTTTAATACAATAAAATTCGCTAATTTTCGGCTTTGATTAATACTAAAAATACCTTATAGTTTGTATATCGGTATAAATTTATAAAGATTTTAGTGTTAAATAAATATAATTGTCGCCATAATAACCAAACAAATACAATACTGATTGTATGATTTTGACAATTGGTGAAAAAAGTTAATTGTTTAATAAATATTTTATTTAATCACATTTTACACGTGAACTATATTAAGAGACTATATAAAAATATATAATATGACAAATATTATTCAATATTAATTATGTAATTATTTTAAGATATTATTTTTTATTATTATTATTTCGTATAATAGTAATAGTATTCAATAGATTTTCTCATTATTGGAATAATACGGAAATGTATGGATAAATAATGAAGTTTAACGATAGCAATAAATGACACAATTTTTTATACTTAAAATTTACTTTATTTTACGTATAATCCTATATTTATTCTCAGAAATAATATTATTTTTTTATTGATAAACAAAAACTTTTATTTTCTGGTTTATACATTGCCTTAAAGCTATTATCTGAACTAAACATTATTAATATTCAAATCATGGCTTTTATTATTAAGACAACTAGTTATTCAGTGCCTATGCTTTGAGGTAATGTGTTAGTTATGTGGATATTACTTATCATTATATTTTTAAAAAATACTTATATATTATATTATAATATAATTGATTTATAATTAATAAAAGCTTACAAAAAAATATTTTACAGTTTAAATTATTATAATATTATAAATTTAAATAATTATGGTTTTATAAATAATGTATAATAACAAGTGTGATTGCATAGTTTTTTGTGGATAAAGTAATTACTTTTTTGTTCAATTAAACAATATTTTAATATTTTTTGGGTTTTTATAAAATTCTAAGTTAATAATCAATATTATCTTTATCAATCAATAATATCTAAATTTGGCATTTTTTAATAATTTGATTTTTATAAATTTTTAGAAACATGTTTATTAAATACTAATATATAATAAATGAATATTAATTAATTAAAATTATATTTTATAATATAAATATAAGACTTTTGTCTTTTTATATATTCAGAAAATTATGAATTTATTAAACATCTTTATTATTTGTTTATATGAATATATAAATATACTAAATAATTAATGTTAATGGTAATTATGTTTTACATTATTTTTTTGAGTATTTAATTGCTTTGTGAAATAAATCAATAAAAACAACAATATCATATTAATAGGAAGCAATTATATCTATGATTTATATTATTATCAATAATATTTGTCAATTAATTATAAATGTTAAAGCAAATGCTACTAAATTTTATAATCATATATTGGTTAAGCAAAAAATAAATAACTTAAAGTTATATAATCAGATATAGACATAAATGTATAACAAAATTATTTGAAATACAATTTATAATAAATTGAGGTTATCTTAATTAATTAAACTTATATATTGTATAATAGTATTATAAGTGATACGGTATATATTTGTGTGTTAGCCGTCTAGTGATACTTTATGTACAACATAACAACATAAATAGGATTATAATTATATAATTAATTTGAATTATAAACAAAAATTACAATTAAAACTAAATTTATATAGGGATAGAAAAGATCAATTATGTATAGTACACATTGCTATTAGTTATTTTTCTAATTTATACTATTTTTATAAATTTGTGAATAATTAAATTAGAAACATTAATTTTTTATTTAATATTTATGCGTTAAATATCATACTAAATATTTACATACTAATTAATATAATGATTAAAAATAACCACTAGCTCTTAAACTCAATTAATAAATTTAGTAATAATTAGATTTAAAATATCAATATTACAATCAATTAATAAATAAATAAGATAAAAAATTTTAATTCAAAAATTGTAAAATGCAAAATTATTTTTAACATAATTTGCTAAATAAGTACATACTAACTAAGTACAGAGGGACTCATAACTTTATTTTTTCTATTATTATAAATAAAAAATTATCATTTTATCATAAAATAATAGTATTAGGCGTTGTTCACATATTACGTTCGCAGTTTTTAAAAAATCTAGACCCCCTCCCCCCCTATGTTCGCAATTGTTCGCATGTAATGATATTTAAAAATTACGTTCGCATGTCCTTAACCCCCCACCATTTAAATAAATATTTTATAAAATTATTTTCACTTTTAAAATAATCAAATAATAAAATAAATTAATATTATTCAAAAGTAATATATTTATTCAAAATTAGTTATTAAACCGTTTATCAAAGGATTAAGTTTACTCAAAATTAATCCCTTAAATTCATTCATTATTTAAATGCGAACGTTCTTATAGACTTTACCCCCTCCCCCTCGTTCGCAAAAGTTCGCTTTGGCAGACCCCCCTCCCCTCAAGTGCGAACGTAATATGTGAACAACGCCTTATTCCTTTTATAGATAAAGCTTAAAAACTTAATGTCTAAATAAACCGGTAATTAAAAATGTTAAAAATCAAAATATGATAATATAACAAAACAAAATACAGTATATCTAGAAAATAAATTAAATATTTAATAGATAATATGTACTTCTCAATATAATATTTATTAATTTGATATTAATTTGATATTAATTTGATATTAATTTGATATTAATTTGATATTAATTTGATATTAATTTGATATTAATTTGATATTAATTTGATATTAATTTAATATTAATTTGATATTAATTTGATATTAATTTAATATTAATTTGATATTAATTATAATTGTATACAATAATTATTACTAATTTTTTAATTATTATATGCAAAATATATTAATTTATAAGTATAAATTTAACAAGTAAATATATATATAGCATTATTATACAAAAAATTACTATGGATAACTTTCAATTATTATATTTAAATAATAAACTAGAAAATAATTATTTACTAAATTTATTTTATTTGTAGATATTATCAATTTATTTTTAAAATATAATTTACAAACAAAAATATAATTAATTTAATATTATTTTTTGTTAAGTTTTTCAATTGACTTCATTTCTTCGTCAGTCAATTTAAAACCAAAAACATTGATATTTTCCTTAATATACTTATCAGTCTTTGAGTTGGGAATAACGATAACATTCCTCTGGATCTCAAACCGAAGAGCCACTTGAGCGGTGGACACATTATGTTTGGCAGCAATTTCGACCATCTTTTTGTCTTTGAGTAGACCCGGATAAGTAGGTCCACCCAATGGTGACCACGCAGTTATAGCTATCTTATGTTTTTTGGCGAAGTCCAACATTGTGTGCTGATTTTGGTACGGATTGCATATGATTTGGTTGACGACCGGTACAACACCTTTAGCCATCACTTGGTTGAGCTGATGTTCATCAAAATTGGATACACCTATGGCTCGGGTGAGGTTCTGCTTCAAAACTTCAATCATACCCTCCCACGTCTCGACCCAATTCTCGTGCGGATAGTGTATGAGATAGAGATCCAGATATTTAACGCCTAAATTAGCCAACGATTCTTTGATGCCTTTGTGTACTTTACTGCGCGAGTGATAGTCGTTCTCCAATTTACTTGTGATAAACAGGTCCTCTCTTTTGATTTTATTTTCGTACTCTTTGAGCACTTTTCCAATGATATGCTCAGACTGTCCATAGTTTAATGAAGTATCGATGTGACGGTAGCCGGCGATAAGTGCGTCCCTAACCGACTGTTCAGTCACATGTCCGGCGCCATAGCCAACGATCGGCATCTTTACGCCATTATTTAGCGTAACTGTCGGCACATCTATTGCCATAAGTGTGCTGAAAGCACAGGTAAGGGTTAGGACTACTGATACGAGCATTGTATTTGAAACTAATTAACAGTTATATAATTATATGAAACTATGAATATTTTTATTGAAAGTCTTTTTCTTTTATAGACTATTATTATAAGTAAAAAATTTTGTTATAAGAGATAAAGAAAAATGTACATAAAAATAATAATGTGATAAAATATGATTAATTATTTGTATATTATTTAATCAATAATACTTGAGAAATATTGGTTAATATACTGTATATTTAATAAACAATGTGTAATATTGACATAAATTTGTAATAATACTAATGATAAAAATAGTTATTATTTAATTATATTTATAAGATATAAAATATTTTTATATATGATGATAATTTACAATTATATTTAGAAATATTTCATTGAAAAATGTAATAATTTAATTACTAATTAGCTTTAAATTGAAATATTTCACTTTCTCAAAATTTTATATTATCTTTCAATAACTACGGATCTATTTATGGGTCAACCCTTTGACTCTAATTACTATATTTACAGCACATATCAAATATTGACAACAATTTTCATACAATTAATATATGTTTGTGATTTACGACTACAACAAACTATACTAAAAATTGTATTGCAATTTCATTTTTAAATAATATAATTATTATAATAATACAATAAATTTTTATGTATTGATGATTCTACAAAAATATTCATTAAAAGTTCATCAAATGTTTTGGTTATTTAGTAATAAAAAAATATTATTATAATTATCAATTTATTATAAATTTATTCTTTACTTTTTATATAATATTAAATATAATTAAATAATTTACAGAATATATTTGATGTGGTATTAAACAAATTCAATTGACTGAAATGGCTAAGAGATTAGCTATAAATTTATATTAAACTTAAAAATTTCTTAGTCTTTTCCGTCCAAAGAACAAGTTTATCGTAAAATTAAAAAATTATTATTTCTGTTAAAATAAATAAAATATTTTATAATACCAATAGTGATTTTAAATTTTTTTGAGACACTTGTATTTATAACGGATTTTTAGACATCATTTAATTGACACTATTAAATGATAGGTATCTGTAAAATAAAAAAAATTTTTAATACATTTCAATTAAATACAGTATTTTACTAATAAAATAATTATAATAAATATTGTTTAATATTTATTTTGCATATTGAATATAAAATTTTTAGTTAATATTAAAATTAGGAAAATTTTAACACTTTAACAAACAAATTAATTTTCATATTTATAATTTAGTAATAAATAAAATTATTATTTGTGTATTAATAATATGTCAATGATAATAAAAAAATCCATGTTAATTTATCATAATTATTCACATAGTCTATCAATATTTAAAAATATTTTTGATACCAATATCATGAAGAGTGTCAGTTATTTTATAATACATATTGTTATAAGTAGTCAGTGCCATTGCAATGATATACTGATTAATGTTTTAAAGCTATAATTATTTCAATACAAAAGTGATTTTTGTTTGTGTTTAAATTTACTAAAGTGAATTTAACACAACGCTTAGTTTTATTTTTATTTAATTAATTATATTTGCAAACCAATGTTTGCTTAATACTAAAATCTAGAATTCACTTTTAAAAATGTATTTAAGTGTTTTACAGAAAAGTGAATAGTAAACACCTACTTTTAAGCAAAGTTTTGTTTTATTTTTATTTAGTATTTCACTGTTAAAATAATGCATTGAAATGTTATACAGAACAGTGAGTAGTAAACTCCTACTTTTAAGCAAAGTTTTATTTTATTTTTACTCTGTATTTCACAGTTAAAATAATGTATTGAAATGTTATACAGAAAAATGAATAGTTTACGCCCAGGGATTAAAGCTGACTCAATACGACCTGATTATTTCTCACGTACACTTTAGTATAAATAGAGGTGTCTTTCAGACACCAAAGTGGGTTCTCTTCTGAGATCAGTTCTCAGTTCTCTTCGGAGATCTCTTCGGAGTTTCTCTGGGAGTACTACAATGTATAACTGTTTATAAGATGAAATAAAAGTATTTGCATATTACTTTGTGTGTATTACTTACTCGTCGCGGCTGGTGGTCTTGGATTGCGTCATGGATTACACTATCGATGTTATACTGATGAAAGCTGACCGCAAGAAAGATTACATCATGGATAACATTATCGATTGAGTCATGGAAGTACACCATGGATTACGTCATGGATGGTATTATGGATCACATATGGCTTCACTACAGGCCCATTGGTCCTACAGGCTCAACAGTCCTATAGGATACAGTTAACATAAAGGATAGCAATCGAACGCCGCGTCGATGGGAGTCGTCCACTTATTACGTAAGCGAATACTATATAGAAGGGAACTCCGGTACTGTGTCCGCTACACGGTAGGATCTGACTGGTCCGACCAAAGACAAGTGTTGACACGTGATGACGTTGAGTAAACCTTATCATTGAGTAACCTATTATAAGCTATGCAAAAGTAAGCGCTATGATAGGTTAACTCAGATATAGTAATAAGTCACAAGACAAACTGGTCAACTGTTATACTGACCACCTGGTCCACTGACCAAGGTCGAAGGTCGAAGGTCAGAGGTCAGAGGTCAGAGGTCAGAGGTCAGAGGTCAGAGGTCAGAGGTCAGAGGTCAGAGGTCAGAGGTCAGAGGTCAAGGTCACATGTCCAAGGTCAAGGTCACTCGTCCAAGGTCAAGGTCACACGTCCAAGGTCAAGGTCACATGTCCAAGGTCAAGGTCACCTATACAAGGTCAAGGTCATCGAGATCTGGAAATCGGGTTTTATGTACTGATACCAATGGTACTTGTTGGAGACCAGTATGACAAGTAGTTATGGAGATATCAAGGAAAACATGTTTACTAAACAGACCTTAAAACTAGACTTTGTACCAATCAGTTGGATATCCGTACGGTAGTATTATACGGATAGTTTATGCAAGAAACAGCATAAACTAAAACAGTCGGTCGACTAAATACACAAATCAACACATATAGCTTTGTACACAACCAGTGATAGGAGATCCGCTCGCTCCTTAAGCCACATACCGTTACAGTTAATAATGCTGGTACGTGCAGGGCAAAGTAAGGGCTTAATCTTTAAGTAATAGTAGGGTTTACATCACGGGTTAGTGGACACTCATAGTGTTCACATATAAAATAGACCCGTGATAACCCCACTTCCCTTGCATTTGGTGGCAGCGTTGGAGGATTTCGAATACCCAAAAGAAACAATACGTATATACCAAATGTCCCTTACATTTGGTTTCAGCGATGGTGGGATGCGATATTCCACAAAAAAAACACAACACGCTTAACCACATGTTCCTTACACTTGGTTACATCGTTGGAGGATACGAAATCCTAAAAGAAACAAAATACGTTTTAACCTAATGTTGCTTACATTTGGTGGAAGCAGTGGAGGATGCAAATTTCCACAAAATACAAATTTATGGATTCACCGATATGTTATACAAACTACTGAAATGAACTAACCAAATATCCGAATAATACGTAATTACTAGAGACGTATAAACCAAAAGTCACTCGCATTTGGTGACAGTACTAAAGAATTTGAATAAAAGAGATTAACATAACCAGACTGGCGCTGAGTCCGAGCCATATGGCTTTGGGCGTAGCTGGTATATACATACATTGAACTTCAACCTTTCGTCGTGGATCGAATATACTGATTAAAGCACATTGGTAATTTTTAAACCGTTTACATAATTTGGTTAAATCAGTATAGCTATACATTTGGTATATCGGTTATACATTCACGTATGTTATCGGACACATAGTTTATGACAAAACGCTAGTCTATGGGACGTGAGGCATAGTTCTATTGCACTCCCAAAATACAAAGCAAAGTAATCATAAACTATAGAACTCTATTGTAGTGGCCGATAGCGCTGTGTATACATGTATCACTGCTTATATTCAATACATTATACTGAACTGATAAACCATTTTATGTACTCAACGCTCATTTAAACGCATGAGCATCAAGATGAAGCCAACACCTAACAACCACACTACGTTAAAACATAAGTAATTATTTTAATAATGGCTGACAATAACGATACCATACAACTTGTCATGAGAATAGTAAATGTAAACACGAATGCTACGAAGCCATCTACTGGTACATCAAAGCAAACTACATTTCACGTACTAGTTAATTTGGACCTGCTCTTATTTGGACTTGATGTTGGTATACGACTTGGTTTAACTGTAAACTTCAGCAGTCGTAACGTTACCGCTCGCATTATGTAAACATAGACGTGTTTTCACACAGCACGACACAGACATTTGAAGAATTCTAGTTGTTAAGCACAAGATTATTACGGTTTCGCAATTTGACTCAGTCCTTACCGCCGACATTAAAATGAATACGACGTCATTGTAAAAATGATTCGAGAGAAGGCAAAGGACGTAAAATTAAGAATAGCCAATATGCTTTCCTGGTTATTATGGTATCATAGAAAGACGGTGGAGAACAATTAAGCATAAATTATAGAAGACAACGATATTGCTATAGATGACAAATTGCGGATGACGAATCACTGAAGTGTTAGACCGCCTTAAGGCGCTCGTTATTTTAAAACACTTGATGTGACTTGGGGTTACTGGCATATCGAAATGGTTCAGACAACAGATTTTGGCACACATGAAAACCATAATGAATATCTGCTGACATATTAGATACTAAGATACGTGAAGAAAAACTAACATTAAAGAAAAAAGCTAAACATTATACAGCATTAACAAAGAAAGGTATTACATTTCTTTGGGGATCAAAACACGAAAAAACATTCAAAATACAATGAATGGGATTCAAAAGAGAAATAAAAGAAGTTTCATCAGACGAGATTTAATAGAAGAAGATAATCATGATTATTAGGAGATTTTAAAAGACAAATCCTAGAAGACTAACATGACAATGAGTAATCCGGAACTCAATTAGGATTTAGAAAGAGATAAAATTAAAGAATTTTTGAACTCACTGTGTAGTCAATCATAAGTTATTAAATAACTGAGTCATGTCAGTTAAATGAAGAAATGCTGCAGCTGATTGATACCATTAATTTATTTGAAATAATCGAAGTAGATAATTTGGGCCGTCGCTTCGAAATGGAATTTCAAAAATGAAAATTGATTGACCTAATTTATAAAAATGAAGACATAGTGAGAAAGCGTACAAACCTATTATAGAAAATGGTTTGTTGATGAAGTTCTGACGTGATATGGCGCCATAACGATAATACAGTTGGTCAGATACTTCATTGAAGATTTCATAAGAAATCTTAGATCCTCCATTTGCATACACCATATAATCAACAGTAAAATAAATTTGCGGAGAAAATTTGAAACTGTACATCGCAATTTTATCGATATATGGATGTGAAGACTAGTACCAATAAACGTATTTTTATAAAGTCCGCGTGTATTTGCTTTTGGTATTATTATTTGGAGGATGGAAGAGATTTGGTTCAAAGAAAAATAATGAATGCGTTTAACGATGATAAATCCCGTTATAGCGCTGACATCGCGATGTTACACACAAGGAGTAGATTTGGTGTCTCTACACAATCCTTCGGAGTAAGGTCTTAGTACCTATTTATGGAACCAATTGATAGGCCCATACATGATTAAGAAGCGGCAAATTTGTACACGACTGAGATGACAATTAAGAAAAAATTTAATTGTGTCGATCGACGAGTTTTACAATGCAATTACAAATAATTGAGAAGAATAGATCGCCGATAGAGGCAATTCAATGAGACTTAAATTTAATTTGACATTGACAACTTGAAGATGACAATTATGAATATAATTGTGTCGATCGACGAGACTTAAAATGGAATAGCAAAACATTAAGAAGAAAAGATCGCCGATAGAGGCAATTCAATGAGATATAGATTTCACATGACTTAGAAACCATGATGATGATAAATAAGAAAATTAATTAATTATGTCACTCGACGTGCTTTGCAATGAAATTACAGTACATTAAGATGAATAGAACGCCGATAGAGGCAATTCAATGAGATATAATGGGAATAAACAAGTGATCACTATTTAGAATTCTAAGTTATATAAGATGAGTAAAAAAGATTTTAATAAATGAATTTGTTATAGGAATCATAAGTTAAAGAATTCGTACATTAGAACATTTATAGGCCTATTAAAATGTATAATCGTACGCAATTTAAACCATTTGATTTGTTAAAACTATAACGTCATTAGTAAAATTTATATTTAGATTTTTAATAATTAAATTTAAAGATAGAGAAAGAGATAATTGTTAACATTAGTTGTTAATTAATAAATGTTATAAAGAAATAATAAATAATAATGGTCAACCAAACGACAACCTTGGCAGATATGGGTCAAGAATCAAGCACAAGAAGCCAACGGTTAATTAAAAATCGTATTACAGATGATTTCTGTTATTTGGCTAAACCATTTAAAGCAAATGAAATGAAAAGTTGGATAATCCAAGTATACATGTTAATTGAAACTTAAAAATTAATTAATTTCGTAAAATAAGTGGATAAAGATTTTATAATTATAATAAATTCTGAAAAATAAACTGGTGAATATGTAATAATCGATGACTTGAAGATGACTGCAATATTGTTTCAAGACATTCGCAATCGAAAGAAATTGGTATTAAATACCGAATATAGAGTCGATTTATTATGGATAACGATACGAAGACCACTACAAAATAATTTATCAACATAGTCCACTTTTATAAACTGATTGAAGCATAATTTAAGGAATCCTATGAAAAACAAGTTTATTATAAATAAGAAAAAACAAGATGACATTGGTGAATTTATCAAATATAGTTGGTTTATTATAAAATGAATAAACCGATACGAAGCTGAGTAAGAAATCGAATATTATATTGGTTGATAATGGGTATGAAGATGTTGACTAGAAATTACAAATAAAATGAATAATGAAAAAGACGATAACAAACAAACGGACAGATTGTACGTCATTAATTAAAATAGCTTAAATTTATTTATGTAATGCTTGAAATTTTGAAATTTGTAATTAGTTTATAAAAATTAATTGTAAACTATTGTGTACATGAGGGGTAGTTATGAACCAGACGTAATTTCTTAATTACGCATCTGAGGACAGATGCAGACTTGAAGGGGCGGAAGTGTTATAAGTAGTCAGTGCCATTGCAATGATATACTGATTAATGTTTTAAAGCTATAATTATTTCAATACAAAAGTGATTTTTGTTTGTGTTTAAATTTACTAAAGTGAATTTAACACAACGCTTAGTTTTATTTTTATTTAATTAATTATATTTGCAAACCAATGTTTGCTTAATACTAAAATCTAGAATTCACTTTTAAAAATGTATTTAAGTGTTTTACAGAAAAGTGAATAGTAAACACCTACTTTTAAGCAAAGTTTTGTTTTATTTTTATTTAGTATTTCACTGTTAAAATAATGCATTGAAATGTTATACAGAACAGTGAGTAGTAAACTCCTACTTTTAAGCAAAGTTTTATTTTATTTTTACTCTGTATTTCACAGTTAAAATAATGTATTGAAATGTTATACAGAAAAATGAATAGTTTACGCCCAGGGATTAAAGCTGACTCAATACGACCTGATTATTTCTCACGTACACTTTAGTATAAATAGAGGTGTCTTTCAGACACCAAAGTGGGTTCTCTTCTGAGATCAGTTCTCAGTTCTCTTCGGAGATCTCTTCGGAGTTTCTCTGGGAGTACTACAATGTATAACTGTTTATAAGATGAAATAAAAGTATTTGCATATTACTTTGTGTGTATTACTTACTCGTCGCGGCTGGTGGTCTTGGATTGCGTCATGGATTACACTATCGATGTTATACTGATGAAAGCTGACCGCAAGAAAGATTACATCATGGATAACATTATCGATTGAGTCATGGAAGTACACCATGGATTACGTCATGGATGGTATTATGGATCACATATGGCTTCACTACAGGCCCATTGGTCCTACAGGCTCAACAGTCCTATAGGATACAGTTAACATAAAGGATAGCAATCGAACGCCGCGTCGATGGGAGTCGTCCACTTATTACGTAAGCGAATACTATATAGAAGGGAACTCCGGTACTGTGTCCGCTACACGGTAGGATCTGACTGGTCCGACCAAAGACAAGTGTTGACACGTGATGACGTTGAGTAAACCTTATCATTGAGTAACCTATTATAAGCTATGCAAAAGTAAGCGCTATGATAGGTTAACTCAGATATAGTAATAAGTCACAAGACAAACTGGTCAACTGTTATACTGACCACCTGGTCCACTGACCAAGGTCGAAGGTCGAAGGTCAGAGGTCAGAGGTCAGAGGTCAGAGGTCAGAGGTCAGAGGTCAGAGGTCAGAGGTCAGAGGTCAGAGGTCAGAGGTCAAGGTCACATGTCCAAGGTCAAGGTCACTCGTCCAAGGTCAAGGTCACACGTCCAAGGTCAAGGTCACATGTCCAAGGTCAAGGTCACCTATACAAGGTCAAGGTCATCGAGATCTGGAAATCGGGTTTTATGTACTGATACCAATGGTACTTGTTGGAGACCAGTATGACAAGTAGTTATGGAGATATCAAGGAAAACATGTTTACTAAACAGACCTTAAAACTAGACTTTGTACCAATCAGTTGGATATCCGTACGGTAGTATTATACGGATAGTTTATGCAAGAAACAGCATAAACTAAAACAGTCGGTCGACTAAATACACAAATCAACACATATAGCTTTGTACACAACCAGTGATAGGAGATCCGCTCGCTCCTTAAGCCACATACCGTTACAGTTAATAATGCTGGTACGTGCAGGGCAAAGTAAGGGCTTAATCTTTAAGTAATAGTAGGGTTTACATCACGGGTTAGTGGACACTCATAGTGTTCACATATAAAATAGACCCGTGATAACCCCACTTCCCTTGCAATATATTTTTAATATTTTATAAATAACAGTAATTATATGAATTTATTTATTTAAATACTGTTTGTATTGTAATAACGTATGTAAAGTACAGTATATGATGTTATAATAAAATATTTTGTTTTTATAATACTATTAATTGCCTAAAGCGTTAATTATATTTATATAAAATTGTTTAAGTTTTTATATTTAAATTAAACCTTCAATTTATTTTTCATTACATAAGCATATAAATTTATAAATTACAATAAGATAGATATCAGATTAAAAAAAGTAAATAAAATTCATCAATATAAAAAACATTTGTATATATATATGCAATTTTTATTTGAATATTAAATTAATATTTTCATTAAGAAATACTTGATTCATAAGATTTACAAACAAATTTAATCAGTAAAAATAAGTTTTAATGTATAGTAATTAGTTACAAAATAAAAATTTTTATGATTATTTTATTGAATGTTAATATAAATCACTGTTTTATCTTATTTGTATAACTACGGCAATAATAAAAAATTATAATTATGATATTTAAATATAAAAATAAAATTTAATTACCACTTAATCATATTTGCATACAAACAAATTGACACTGATTGATACTGTATATTTTGAGTAATACAAATTATGTAAAAAATAGAAAGATTTTAATTATATGATATCTTGCATTTTTAATGTGTTTATTAAACACTGTTTATTAATCTAAATAATGTTTTTAAAAAACAATTTAAAATATTTGTAAAAATATTAATTAATATTAAATTGATAATAAGTTTTAAAAAATAAGATTTAATAATCAATGAAAAAATGATGATTTAAATTCTCTCAGTATTATTATCCGTATCATTAAAACCTGATCCCATTGTTATGACAGCAACCGGTTCGGGTATTTTGCCGTCAGGAAAATACTTGTCAATAATGGGTTTCAACTTATTGATCATCTCTTTCTTTCTGGACTTTAAATAGTACAGCTCTGCATCGTTATTATTGTCCAACCATTTGGCCACTTCCTCCAGAGCCATGTCCACTATCTGTCTGTCCTCTTGACTGATGATTGCACCTAACTTTTCGGTCGGACTGAACACTTTGCGTGCATTATAGACATAGTATTCGAGATCATTGTAGGCTTCGACTCGTTCTTTGGCTTTACGGTCGACTGCTTTCTCTTTGATAGCTTCCCKTAGCTTTTGGTCAATTTCATCGGGTGTAAGACGAGTGTTATCATTATTAATGACTATATGTTTCTTTTTATGAGTGTCCTCATCTTCGGCGGTAACTTTGAGTATACCATTAGCATCGATCTCGAAAGTGACCTTAATTTTCGGTACATCTCGAGGTGCAGGAGGTATGCCATCCAACTGAAATTGACCCAACAGATGGTTATCCTTAGTAAGTGGTCGTTCCCCTTCATAGACTTTTATTAACACATTTTTCTGGTTGTCCTCAGCTGTAGTATAGGTTTTGGACACTTTGTGTGGCAATACATTATTTCTTGGTATAAGTTTACTCATTTCGCCTCCTTTTGTCTCAATGCCGAGAGTAAGTGGATTCACGTCCAGCAAAAGCATGTCTTTGATGTCACCCGTAAGAGTTCCCGCGTGAATGGACGCACCCATAGCGACGGCCTCATCGGGATTGACGCGTTGCAGCGGTTCTTTGCCATTGAAAAATTCAGTGACCAATTGTTGAATTTTCGGTATACGAGTGGAACCGCCAATCAATAAAATATCGTCCACTTTATCCTTTGAAACGCCCGCGTCGTTCAAAGCGTTCTTTAATGGCTTAAGTGTCGACCGAAACAAATCCATATTCAACTCTTCAAACTTGGCCCGAGTCAGCACATCCTGGAAATCTTCGCCATCGATGAGTGCCTCCACTTCAAGCTGTGTCTTATGGTTGGCACTAAGCAAACGCTTAGCTCTTTCTACTTCTCGTCGCAACTTTTGAAGACTTCTCTTATATCGTGCAATGTTTTTGCCCGTCTTTTTGCGATAAACTTCGACAAAATAGTCGACAACTCGCTGATTAAAATCTTCGCCGCCTAAATGTGTGTCACCGTTAGTGGCCAACACTTCGACAACTCCCTGATCTATCTGAAGCACCGATACGTCAAAAGTGCCGCCACCCAAATCAAACACCACTATTGTCCTCTCGTAGCCCTTTCTCTCGAATCCATAGGCAATGGCAGCCGCTGTCGGTTCGTTGACAATACGTAATACTTGGAGACCAGCTATGGCACCGGCGTCTTTAGTGGCTTGTCGTTGGGCGTCATTAAAATAGGCCGGAACTGTGATGACAGCGTGTGTAACACTGGAGCCCAAATAGGCTTCAGCTGTTTCCTTCATATACAACAACACCATTGCACTGATCTCTTGCGGTGAATAATCTTTGAGTCCGTTTTTAGTCTTTACTCTTATATAGGGTCTGTCATTGTTGTCAATCACTGTATAGTCAAAAGACACGAATATAATATAATATGTCATATAATTAATAAAAAAATAAATAAATCTTCAGATTTCATATTATTATTAACAACAAAAAATTACCTCTAAATGGATAGTATTTTATGTCCGATTGAACCATAGGATCAGTCCATTCGCGGCCAATCAAACGTTTGACATCGAAAACAGTGTTTTCAGAGTTTGAGGTCAACTGGTTTTTTGCCGCATCGCCCACAAGTCGGCGACCATCGGAGGTAAAGGCGGCGTACGAGGGAGTGATGCGATTGCCCTGGTCATTTGGGATTATCTCTATACGACTATTCACAAACACACCCACACATGAATAGGTGGTTCCCAAGTCTATACCAATAACTATACCGACGTCTCGTTTCTTAGCGGAACAATGATTATCATTGCACTGACCACTGATGACACTTACATATATTATTGTCAAATATGTCAACGAAACTACTAATTGATTTATTAATAGCATATTTATAGTTATTTATATAATACAATAATATTAATGATAACCATTAATATAACAGTAGTGTATAAAACAGTACTTTTGTCAATTTATTAATTGTTTTTTAGTATAATATTATTTTTATTTATAGTTAATTATTATATTATATAAAATAGTAAATTTATCAATAGGATAAAGAAAATATAATTATTAGTAAATTTATATTAAATAATATAAATAATAATAATTATACTAAATATACAGTAGACAGTGTGATATGGTTACTAACTGTATATTAAATAACTGTAAATTATTACAATTATTTTTTAAATAACAACCGACACATTTAATTCAAAGAAAAACATAGTGTTTATAGTTTTATTATTATTGATGCAATGTATAGATTGATAACAAATATTTATATAGTATTATATTTTATATTATATATTATTATTATTATTAACTAAATTTATATTAATACACCACAATATTAATATTTTATAGTAATAAATTATATTATTACTAATAATATATGTAATTTAATTATTAATTTAATTTTTTTAATTAATATAAAATTGTCTAAATTAAGTTATGATTATAATGTTTATGTATCAATAATATATAGTGATAGAGACTTAAACAGCGATGCTTTTAATTTCAATTATCTGGTCAACAATAAGCTGGATTTAAAAGTGACCAAGGGCAATGTTGTAGATAATTTTAAATTGGATAAGATTGTAATTGGTCATTTTTTAATTAATTATATTATTGGGCAGATAATTGCAGTCGACTATCATTTTTACAATTTTTTAAAGTCGACTGTATATTATATAGCCAATGATGCAATTAATTAAAAAATGACCAATTACAAACTTATCCAGTTTAAATTGATCTACAACATTGTCCTTGGTCACTTTTAAATCCAGCGTATTGTTGACCAGATAATTGAAATTAAAAGCATCGCCGCTGTCGTCGTCGGCGCCGATGTTTAAGACTCTCACATATATAGTATTGTCATATTAATAATGTTTAACTGATTCATACATACAATTTATGATTACAAGTTAGTAATTAATACTATAATAATAGGCTATATCTTACAATCAGACCGCATCAGACTCCCGACTCATAATGTTTTGTGAATATCTATTAAACTATATTTTTAATATAAAAATGACCACAAGTGGCAAAGTTATAGATAATTTTAGACTCAATATATTTATAATTAATTATTTTTTATTTACTCTTATGATTGGCCAGATAATTGCATCAGACCTCTTTTAACAGGTCTGATGCAATTATCTGGCCAATCATAAGAGTAAATAAAAAATAATTAATTATAAATATATCCAGTCTAAAATTATCTATAACTTTGCCACTTGTGGTCATTTTTATATTAAAAATATAGTTTAATAGATATTCACAAAACATTATGAGTCGGGAGTCTGATGCTGGTCTGATTTTAAGATAGAGCCATAATAATATCATAATATATGTGATATTATCAAATTATTTCATATAAACATTGCAATATTGTAAGTTACAATTATTGTAACTTAATATAATCTTACAATGTATACTATAAGTATATTCTAATAAAAAAATTAATAATATAATTTGATTATATACAGTAATACTATGATAAATTTATTAGTAGTATTTGCAGTACAGTATTAAATATACCTGTATAAGTTATTATACACCATTTTAAGTAAATATAATAATTATGTGAAAAATAGAGTTATATATTGTAATTCATAGTACAGTATAAAATAAATAAATTAAAAAATATTGTAGTTTAATATTATTATTTTTATTAAAATATAATTTTAATCAAGATATAGTAAACAAAATCAACTACATTATTTAAAAATATTTTAATAAAATAGCATGTTTTAAAATATATGTATATATCGGAAATAGAAAAATAATTGTATATAAAATATATATAAAAATAACAAAAAATATGAACATAAATGATATGATAAATGATTAAACTATAAAAGATTATATTATAATAATAAAAAATATATTAATATAAATGTATATAAAGATATAATATATCAAACAATTAATTATTGAATTAATCTAATCTTCTTAATAGTGGTGAGCATTGACATCATCTACTTCTTAGACATGTATTTATTGACGGAATCGGCAATCTTTTCAAACGTCTTGTCGGTCTCAAAGTCTTTAGCACCGGCTTCGACGGTCTCGAAGTTGAGCTTTCCTTCCATACCCTAAGTCAATGATAGACACCCAACAAATTATTTGGTAAGTCATATATACAGTGTGTATATAATCAAAAACATTATATAATTATAAGTAAAACATACCTTTTCGGGCAAGAAGTAGGCGTTTTTGATTTTTTCACTGATTTCTTCGGGAATCATTTCACTGGAAAAGTCGTACGGTTTGATGACGAGAACCTTACCATTAAATTTCATATACTTGGATAACACATCMATTTTCATCTTTTTGTATTTGTTTTTCATATTCAACCGATGAGTTGTGAACAGTTTTGCCCGTTTGAAACTATTGGTCAAAATGTCGTCCAAATCTTTGCCGCTCAACGACTTACCGCAGAACTCTTTAAGTTCGGCCGATATCTTCTCAAGTTTTGACTGTACATCAGTTTTAGTAGATATGTCTCGTTTGAGTTTGGCTTTCATTACATACGGCATGTCTTTTGTGATAATCGTTATAATAGTTTCCATCAAATAGTCATCAGTTATCATTTCTTCGTCGATGGTAACCTCTGAAAGCATATCAATAATGATAGCTTTGCCTACCGGTGCTTTCTTCAACATTTTCATGGCCAACAGTGCGCCGTAAAAGTGTCCCAATATATCATAGTCTCCTTTCGGCTCCAGAACTTTCATCAGATTAACGTAATAACGGTTAATCTCTTTAATCGTTTTGAGGCCTTCCATCTCTTTGATCCAATTAAGACCAATGACTGGACGTTCGAGCTTCTGAGCCAAACCTTCAAGAGAGGCGAATATGCCTTCCAATGGCGGCAAAAAGTAAATGGGTTTACCAGTGGTCACACTGTTCAGTCTGGTATATGGCTCGTTGGGTATAACAAACTTGACTTTACACAGTTTGGCTCTACAAGTCTTAATTTCATCAGCGAACTGTTTCATCTCTTCTACCTTTCCTTTCTCGAAGTCCTTCATCATACCAATGGTGATGTTTTTTATGTCATTCAACGTTACTTTAATGTTATATTCTCTTTCCAATCCCTGTTGCAGTTCCACTGCAAACATAGACTCCATACCGATCTCACCTAAAGTCAAGTGATTGGGTGTTGTCTTGGGATCGATACCCAGTGCCACCCAAACCTGATTCACAAGTTTGGACTCTTTAGTACCGCTCGTGATTTCACGCTTAGCTCTCATCTAAGTTAATGTTAATTCATGATTATATTGTAAGTCAATATTAATATTAAATTTTGTTTATATCTATAGACATACCAGACATGAGACAACAGCGCTGTCCGCTTGCAATAATTTATCCATTATTTCTAAACAAGAATTGATTCTCTGTTTCACAATAGCAGCCAAAGCTGTATTGATATCAGACTCAGCCAACACTCCGACATCACCGATAGGTCCCCATTGAATGGCCAGACCGTGTAGTCCATCTCTGCGTCGGGACTCACATATGCGCTCACAAACAGAATTGGCAAATCCATAATTAGATTGTCCGGCATTTCCTTTACCACAAGCGACGGACGAAAAGACAACAAAATAGTCTAAATCTATACTCAATTCACGTGTAATGCGATCCAAGTTCTCGAAGGTCTTAGTCTTAGAATCAATAGTTTCCTGAAATTTATCAAAAGTATGATTTTCAAGGAGACAGTCGTTGAGTACGAGAGCCAAATGGAAAACACCACCAATTGGTCCCATTTTCTGTGCTTCTCTTAATAAATCTTTAGTGCCCTCCGATGTGAACGAGTTATGTGTAGAAACAGATATCTGAGTTTCATAAAACTTGAATTTACTTCCCATAGAACCCAATCGTTCAACAATAAACTTTTGGTAATTATTTTTGATGCCATAACGAGATGTGACCACAAATTTTCGGGCGCCGAGGAATATCATCCAATGAACAAACTCAAGTCCAAAACCACCCAAACCTCCAGTAATAATATAAGTCTTATTCGGATTAAAATACGTCTTTTTGGTGACCATTATCTTCTTGGACGGCGTCAAAGCTGTTTTCGCCACTCGCATGTCCTCTTCGTCACGCATTTTGATAATCAATTTTCCGATGTGTTTGCCAGTAGTCATGAATCTGAAGGCTTTTTCCGCCTCGTCGGGCGTAAAGATATTTTTGGTGATCGGTCTAATCATACCGTTCTTACAGTTCGCGTGCATCCAATCAAAGAACTTCTTCGTCCATCCAGAGTTGAGGTATAGTTTTTGGTCGACCGACACACCGATGAATGAGATGTCTCTCAAAAACGAGAACATTCCCAACTGTTTATTCATTTGAAGATCATATTTGCCGATCTCAACAAAGCGACCGCAATCGGCAACACATTCATAACTGGCGTCTAGTTTATCGCCAGACAGTGAGTTCAGTACCAGATTAACTCCCTTTCCTTTAGTAATAGATTTTATTCTGTACTTGAATTGAGTGCTTCTGGAGTTCAATATTCTGTCTTCAGGAATATTAAACCTATCCATCAAAAATTTTTTCTTCTCATCCGTACCGACCGTCACAAAGATATCGCAGCCGTAGTACTGGCATATACTGATGGCTGCCTGACCCACACCACCGGCTCCCGAGTGTATCAAAATTGATTCACCTGTTTGTTTGAATTTTATTAATTATTTATATTTATTTATTTTTATAGTTAACAAAACATACCTTTCTCCATATGCGCTCTTTCGATGAGTCCATACCATACGGTACTATAGGTACTCAATACTGTGACTCCGTCCTCCATCGACCAGTTATCCGGGATGTGAGTAATTAAATTTTCGCTGGCAGTAAGCGATGTGGCAAAACATCGGCTAACATCAAAGCCAAAAATCCGCTCTCCTGTGTCCACCCGACGGCCAGCAAACTCGAAACCCATTAAACAATCGGTGAACAACATCTGCGGACCGGCAGCGATACGACCTATCATTATTAGACAACCAATTTTTTTAGACCCCATTTATCAGTAATTTTATTAACAGCTAACAACATACCTGTTGCAGTCATAACATCTCTAAAGTTAATACCAGAGCAATAGACATTGCAGGGTACCATTGCTACCGGATTGTTCGTGAAGTCATAGCACTTGTCGGCTTTTACCAGATTTTTGAGATCAAACCATTGAAGAGAAGCCAAATCACGGGTATGACCGCAATTCAAGTAGTAGTCATCCGATTCCTTCTTGTCGTAGTCCTTAGTCAATGTTAAGTGTCGGTAAGAACCGATCTTTCCGTTTTTCAACACATTAATCGGTAAATCATTAGACAATATATCGGAGAACGGCTTCTCCTTAAAGTTGACCGATTTGGCCAAATTGTCGTAATCAAAGACACACCGGAGTGCCTCACCTCCCGGTTCCAGACGAAGACAATTAACGAGACCAACGATTCCGTTCTTTTGTGAATCGTTGGCAATGAGCCACAGATTTTCTGCAGTTTCGTCGTTTTCCTTGATTTCGATGATCTTTTCTTTTAGTGTCTCAAACCAGGTCTCAGTGTTTGTTGTATTGATTTCAATAATATTCTTTTTATTCGGTAATTTCGGCTCCGAAAACAACTTACGAAACAATATAGCCATCGATCCAATGGTATCAGTTTTGCGGCCAATTATGTTGAAGCCAACCGATTGGGCCATTTTGACGAAATCGGCGATACGTCGCTCCAAATCACTATTTGTCAAATGTTTTTTGCCGTTCATCTGATTCAATGCCAACTCTGGTTCAGTAAACTGATACCTGAATACTGTCAATAAGAAACCTTTATCTGATATTACGTCGTAAATCTCTTGTAACTGGTTTTCAGTATTAATATCCCACAAATCGGTGGTGTCTTTAATGACAACAAAGTTTACAGAAGATATTTCGGACGGAAAGACACTGCTCTTAGGATTCCATTCAATGAATTTAATTGATTGATTCTTGAGATCTTCATTCAACATATCGACAGACTTGACAGCTACAGTATAATTGACATCAATTGGATAGATATGAGCGGTTCCCAACTGGTTGTCCACTTCTTTAGCTAACAAGTTGTTCGTCAAATTCATCTCTAAAACTTTGATCGCTTTTTTTGGTACAATCGATTCGTTTACAATATCAACAAGTGATCGGATCAGGTGTTCATTTCTGGATACGTCGTTAATGATGTCCAGAGACAAGTCGTACTCTGGATTAGTCTGCAATTCGGTCAACAATTTATTGGTATTAATGTTACGATTTTCATCGACACATCCCTTGTATAATTCATTCAGAAGTTTAAGCAGAATATGATTGTCTTTGATGTTAACCAAATACTTTMTGACCAACTGGTCATTGATATCGGACTTCAATGTTTGATCATTTGATTCGATCAGTTCCTTGATTTTGTTGGCTAACGAAGAGCACACTTTAACGTACTCTCTAATAGCCTGTTTGTCGGACTCACTGATGGCTATACTATCATCATTGGACACAAACTGATAGGACTCTAACTTCAAGTCTTGTACATTAGTCTTGCGTGGAATGGGGAAAGCCATGAGATCTTCTATTTCCACGCCGTAGGTGACAATCATTCGTGAGTTCATGTCTACATAAAATGGCAAAACAGACGGATACACGTGAAACTCTTTGCCAAACAATTCCTCTATGTATTCGACACTATTTGTGGATAGTATGCCTTCGACTTCGGCTTCATCCCTACTGCCAGAATCTTTGTCCATATAGGCATCGATTCTGTCTTCGGATACTTTTTCCTCCAGTTTTTTCGCTTCTGCCGTTTTGTTTTTGGCGATTCCTTCGTAGAGTACTTTGGGATCGCAACGCATGGATCGGATCATTACCGGTACCATCATCTTTCTGAACGGCATAGCGGCAGCCATTGTTTGTAACAATGAATCCATGAATGTGATCCAATTGCCGTCCCAATTGATCTCTCCGTACAAAGTCTCGAAATTATTTGTCTTAACCGAATCGATTCGTCTGAATTTCGGGCCATAATCGTAGCCTAAAATCTTAAGATCCTTATAGATGTCCTGTGAGGTGAGGTTCACTTCAAAATCTTTGGTTCTCATATCTTCGGCTTCGATTAATACGTTTTGTATGCTTAGTGAATACTCATCGGTGGTACGGACTTTACCCACACAGCAGACATTTCCGGCCTCCATAATAGCAAACTCGCCCGACGTTTCAATGTATTTGCACTTTATTTTGGTTATATCGCTGTCTGATAGAAAAATCGGTCGTCTAAATTGGACGTCCTCGAAGATTACCGGTATTTGATTCCAAATGCGTCCATAAGAGGCGGCCATACGACGCCAGGCAAGCATGAGATATCCAGTGGCCGGATAGAGAACATTACCGTCTATGCAGTGCTCCGGTAGGAAAGCTTTAATACTATGGGCTGGATTATATACCTCATTCAAGTCAGCCGATGTCGGCCTGAAGTAGTTGTCGGGATATGCCCGAACAGGAAGATTATGATTGTGATCCCATTTCATTAATGAACTTAACGATTGAGTGTTTCGGGCCACTGGCCATTGGACTTTGGGGTACAGATTTTCGGTCGTTGGATTCAAGCCTAACTCGTATAGTTTGGCCACTGAGCTCAACAACATATCCAAATTGGTTTCGTTTGAATCTTTTTTGATAAGCGATACATAAGTGCCCGACTCAAGTGTCTCTTTGACCACTTTGGAGAATAGGCCGTGCGGTCCAATCTCAAGAACCAATGCATCGGACGGGATGTGCTTAAACTTGTTATAGAAATATACGGGACTAATGAGATTGTGTACAAAATACTCAGCCGATGCACTCTTGAGGACGTCGTCAACGTCTCCGTCGATAAGTGCCGTTGAAATCCATTTCTTGGATCGCGCTATTGGATTGGGAATCACTTTCTGTAATTCTTCTGTCAACTTCTTGGCCGATGTAATGAGATATTCGCTATGATATGGGATGTCATGACTTTGCAATTCACGTACAAATACTCCTTTTTTATTCAAATCTTCAATCATTTGTTTGGTTTCAATGTATAAACCTTTGAATATAAAAAGTTAATAATACTGTAGTTATTGTTTATAATTTAATTCAACGATCAAATACCTGACACAACAACCGTGTCTTTTCCGTTATTACAGACAACTGTTGTTCCTTTTGGACACAATTTCTTTGCCTCATTCCATGAGAGTCCCACCACAGCCATCAACCCTTTGGGTATTTTTCTGTCACTTTCTGTCACAACTCCTCTATAGTATGTTACAAGAAGTGCCTCTTTAGCAGTCAGTGCTCCGTCAGCATAGGCAGCGGCTATTTCACCGAATGAGTGTCCAATAATACCGTCGGGTGTTATACCCAAAGCATTAATTACATCAAACAATGCAATCTCTATAGCAGTTGTGGCACAGAATTTATTGGTCATTGAGTTCATAGAGTTCTTGTCGTCAGATAATAGCAAATGTTTTAAGTCAATGTCATAGGGTTTGAGTATTTCATGGCATTCCTCTATTTTATGGGCAAATATCTTGATCGGCATCAATGCCTTAGCCATTCCTACCCATTGTCCTCCCAGTCCGGGAAACAGAAAATATACTGGTCTCTGGCACTTAAGTGTAAACATAGAGGATGACTTCTTGTATTCATATTTATCACCATCGGTTTGTTTAATAATAATTGAACCTAATTAACAAAACACAGACAATAATATAAATTGTAATTTTGATGGTTAATCCATATATTATGCAAACCTCTGTAAGGCATTCCACTAGAATTGATTGTCGGCTCCAAACGCATAGTGTCGGCCACCAGTGCGAGGAAATCTCGAGTGACTTTCTGTGGATTGTCTTCAATCCATTTGAAGAACTCAGTCAATGCTGACTCAGTTCGGGCGCATACGTTAACAATGCGCGGAATAACATCAGCAATCTTGAGACTGTCCTCATCGACCAACTTGTAATTGGGCTCAAGTAATACATGTGCGTTAACACCGCCCACACCGAAGTTATTGACACCAGCGATGCCTACAAAAACACATATTTTTATATTTTATCACAATTTCTACAAAATATATTTAATACAAACCGGGTGTATATTTGGTATTTTCTTTAATCGGCACCAGAGGAGGACAAAACTCTTTGATATTGGCCTTAACATTATTCAGATGAAGACACGGAGGAATCATTTCATTTTCGTAGACAATCAACAACTTGGCCACAGACGACAAACCTGAGGCGGCCTCTGCGTGACCGATGTTACTCTTCAACAGACCAATGGGAAGCGTTCCCTCGCGTTTAGGTTTTCCACAGTAAGCATTGTAAATGGCTTTAGCCTCTTGTGGATCACCGACCTATCAATTAATTCAATCAATTAGTAAAATAAATTGTTTGATAATAGTTTGCTATTTATGTTTTAAAGTAATCACTGGATCATACCTTAGTGCCGGTGGCGTGAGCTTCAAAATAGGTGACTTTAAGAGGATCTACATTTACCTCCTCATAGACTTTAATCATCAGTTCTTCTTGGCTCTCGGCTGATGGATAGAACATACCCATCCGTTTGTTACCATCAATGTTGACACCACTGTTCAATACAGTGGAGTATATGCGCTTAGCATCGGATTTACGCTGTAATAATATGGAGCAAACAGTCTCTCCTCTTACAAAACCATCGGCCGATTCGTCCCATACTTTTGGTATACCATCGCAAGCGTTCAAACGGGTTGCCTGAAAGATCTGATTGGAAAATGGCTGCAAAGCCACTTGAGTTCCCGCAACAATAGCCTGTCGACACTTGCCTATAAATAATCAAATATAGATTTACCATTTTTAACCCATTTATTATAATTTAATATATAGCACATACCTAATCTCATGTCGTTCATAGCCGTATTGAATGCCACTAAACTCGATGAACAGGCCGTGTCGATGATCATCGACGGACCTTTGAAATCAAACACAAACGACACCCGATTGGCGTACAGACACTTTTGAGAGCCGGGCAGCCATAGGAGTGTGTCTGTCATAATTGATTGCGAGTCCGGCTGAACACTCTCGGGTAGGCCGTCAGGCATACCAAACGATGAGAAGCCAAGATAGACACCGGTGTCTGAGCCACGAAGTGACTGTGGATTCAAACCTATAAATTTATGACAAAAAAGCCATTAAATATTTTTTATTGTTAGTTCAACTAATGTTATTAACAGTTTCACATACCAGCATCAATAATGGCCTCATAGGTGGTCTCCAGAACCATTCGCGAGTGCGGATCGGTATTATCGGCCATAGTTTGGGTGATACCAAAAAACAGACCATCAAATTTGTCGGCATTTTTCAATTTACCCATTCGGGGGTTCATACCAAACAAATCTTTTAACATAATAATTAAGATTACAATTGAAATACATTTTGTCGGTTAGAGTTAGTTAGTTATTGATGAAAAAATTTGTTTTAAAAAAAGTTTTTTTATTTAATTATAATATCGTTGTATTATAGCGACCATCTTAGGACTGGAATGGCTAAGAGATATCTTTAAACAAAAACTATTTTCAAGTAATAGCTTCTCAATCATTACAGCCCATAGAAAGTGCTCAATGAGTTTGTGCACAGGTTTATCATTTCTTGCATACCTTTACATTGCTTAACATATATTTCTATACATAGTATCTAATTATTATACAATACTTTTATATACATTTATATACTTTTGTATACTTTTATATACATTTATATACTTTTATATACTTTTATACGAAATGCATTAAATATATTTAACTAATTTTTAATAAAATTAATAAATATTATCTCAAACCTTGTGGCCAACGGCGGTCATCTGCTGTAATCATATCGACTCCATTGTATAGATTCTGTGCAAACTCATCGGTGGAGTCGGCCTCTGGAAATCGGCCACCGATACCACTGATGACAATATCTTCGGACATAATTTTGGCCATAATTCAGGTAATTGGTTGTCGTCTTTGGTATTATCGAATTAATTTAAATATAAAAGTCACACAATTATTAAATAAGTAGCAATCAATTTATTTTTATAATCACAAACACTTGATAAGACACAAAATATTTTTTAAAAATATTAGTATTATTATTATAAAACTTTTATTCGAAAAATTAAATGATTGACAAAACTTTTTTTTTGTAAGATATTAAATACAATATTAAAATCTTTCTTTCACTATCACTACAAATTTATATATAAATAAATTATCAAATATTATTATAAAAAGTAGTGACGGTATTGGATAAACTGATTACCAGAATCGCCCGGTGCTCTCAGAGTCTGGCACAAGAATTTTCCACACCTTGTGATTGATTAAAGCTTATATACCTTTCCCTAACACACACTCTCTCTCTCTCTTACTTTACTGGATGTTTTAAAACTTTAAAAAACTGATAAACAAATTATTGCAAAAGTTTTGCAACTAATGAGTTAGAAAGAAAAATAAAAATAATGGATTTATATAAACTTATTATTATTAATAATAATAATATGTTGTTTACGATAAATAAAAATAAGCAATTAATAAAATAATCAAATAGCAAGAAACAAAATATTATTATACTCGATATAGCTAATCAATGATTTAAATGATAGACAATATTGAATAATAATAATAATACTTTGTATTTCATGAGAAAACACTGAAAAAATTGTTGGGATTTCCAGTGAATAAAATTATATTCTGCAATATATATAAATCAATGCTATACTAATAATACTAATAATAGTGATAACTTTCTCTTTTAATATATAATATTTTAATCATTATTTAAATTAAATCATATTTTCAATAAAAAAAATAATTTTTCGAATGATTTTTTAATTTAATGAAAGAGTGAGAGAAACAAATGGTTGTGAATGTGTGAGAGAATCTCGAAAAAAGAGATTCATTGAAAAAATTGATGACTTTTTATACACTTTTATTATTCAGTATATATCTATGCATTGTATAGTATAGTATAGTATAGTATAGTATACGTGAATCTAATAGCGGTCAGGATTAAGGTTAACTCGTTTTTAACAATTAATGTTTCATATAATATAACTTATTCAGTGTATATGTATGTGTTATTTTAACGGGAGGGCTGTCTAAAAAGCTATATGGGTTGTGCACTGGATTACTAAATCAAATAAAAGCGATAGCAATAAGAAATAGTCAATTATAGAGAAATTTTAACTCTCTCTCTCTCTCTCTCTCTCTCTCTCTCTCTCTCTCTCTCTCTCTCACTCACTCACTCTCTCTCTCTCTCWCTCACTCTCTCACTCACTCACTCACTCACTCACTCACTCACTCACTCACATACACTAATTTACTCAATAATCGTTTACAAAATTATTTATTCGTTGGACTAAACGATTCAAATGTCACAATATTATGAATATTGTAATTGTCTTAGTATTTCCTGATACTATGGGACCCAAAATATAATCATAAAAATATTTTATAAAATTTGAATATTAACATTAAAACACATTAGTATAACATAAATATTTTTATTGCTTTTTTCATTTTTGCTTTTTCTTCGAAATTTCAGTTTTCTTTGTTTTTGTTATGTCAATGAAACACTTTTTTTTTGTTATTTTTGTGGATGTGTTTGCCTATAACTATTGCCATTTAGCATTAATGGCAATATAACAAGTTTTTTGGCAATCATTATATGTAGTTTAGTATTATTATTATTATTATAGCCTAAAATTCAAGTTTTTTTTTACTAACGATTCTCTCACTTAATAGTAATCATTTATATATGTAGATATATTAGCTTAATAATGTTGTTATATTGTATGTATGGGACAGTTGGCTATGATGAGAGGGGAAAAAATATGTAGTATATCTGTACCAGTATGCCCTGGCTTATGATATATCATTAATTGTGCACGATTCAAGTAAATTATAGATATAATTATTTTTATTTTTCTAAAAAATCAAATTCACTTCATATTAAAAATAGTAGATATTATATAATAAAACAATAAACTAAATACTATTAATTGTTGTCAACTATTTCGAAATAGTTAACTAACAAAAGTCTTAGTTATGCCTTTATTATTATTATTATTATTATTATTATTATTACGACTAATACTAAATTTACTACTACTAGTACCTGTAACTGTATGCTTATCGTAAATACAGTTTAAATTGTTTGTTAATTATACCGTATCTTTAGGTATATATACAGTATAAAAAATGTCAATTGATTTTTTATTGTTTTTTTCAAAAAAAATTTATTACATTATCGTATAATAATTTTTATTAATTCACTTTGTTTTTTATTTAGGTTTATTAGCAACAACAACAACAATCTCTTAATTGTATTAAATTATAATTACACTAATYTGCATTTTAGATTATTTTCAACATTTTAAAGGACAACTAAGTTTATAATTATTAGAGAGAGAGAGAGAGAGAGAGAGAGAGAGAGAGAGAGAGAGATTCAGTTTTAAGGGTCATTATAAATGGTATACTAWATTATAATAGTTTATTTATTAATTTTTGAAACATTTTTTATATTGTATTATTAAATGATTAAATTTTTGTTATTGTTTAATCGCAACGTTTGTTTTCTAATTTAATATGAATTTTTAAATACCTTAAAAATAATTTGAAATATATACACGTAAAATAAATGAAATGTTTTTTAGAGAAAATCAACTAACAATTATTATATGATAATATAATTTTCAATAATACTGTATATTATATGAGTACTGAGTCTAAACTATTTACGAGTATTATTACTATGGATGTGCCATAAAAGGCTAAATTATGTGAAAATTTATTTTATTCTCAATTTTGTTTTGTTTTTAATATTTTGGATTGTATTCAATTGAAATAATAATAATAATAATTAATACAAAAAATATTTAACTAAATACAGTGAACTGGATTCAAATATACAGAAAAAATATAATAATTTTAAAACACACACCAATTTGTAAATAATTTATTATTTATATACTTATATTATTTAAAAAATACTCTCACCCTATCATAAATAATAATATTTTATTTTTTAAAGTATGATTTACATTAATTATTATACCTGGACCATCAATTAACATTCCATAGGGTTATAAATATTATAATCTGATTAAAATTAATTTTTACTAATAAACTATTATTATTATTATTACTACTACTACTACTACTACTACTACTACTACTACTACTACTACTACTACTACTACTACTACTACTGTACTACTACTAATAATAATACTCAAATAATTTATATCATGTATTTTATTGAATATATCAATATATAAAAAAAATATTATTTATTTTCTATCTTGTAATTTACTGTTATCATATATGATATAATTTATATGTTATTTTATACTTTATTTATGCTTCAATATTATTAATATTCATATAATCTACATAATATTCTGATTGTCAATTAAGATAATAAATATGTATAATCATAATTGTTAAATATGAATAAAAGTTATGGTATTATATTGATATAATATTTTATAATTTAAATATTTGGCTAACTGTATAATAATAATAATAATAATTATTATTATTATTATTAATGCAATAAGCATTTTACTGTATTAATAAAGGTATTCTTACTTTTTTGTGTAAAATTCAATTTCTATTTAAAGTAACTATAAATGTCATAATTAAAGATTGTAATACTAATATTAATTATTTTTCTTATTATAATTTATTAGAAAGTTAAAATGGTGTATATAAATTAAAACAGTAAAAAATTATAGACCTTCAAAACTTTTGTTTTATATAATTTTTAAAATTAATTATTCATTGCGATATTTGTACACATATAGAGATTTTTATTATCATTTTGTGACAATTTAATTGTTATCTTGTTATCACCTCATATGGCAACTTGTATTTTCATAAAAAAACAAAATATTATATGTATTGTGTGGTTACATAATCACACTAATAAGTTATATAAAAAACAAAAATTGCTAAAACAAGTTATGACAATTGATATAAATAAAAAAATTGTACTTTTTATACAGTATATGCGTTGACAATTTTTATATTTTTTTTAATTTATCACATTTTAAATAATTTTACTAAACATCGATATATTGACAGCGTGTTGATTAAAATTATAATAATAAATATTATATAAAAATAATTTTTATTTTTATGCAAAATAAAAAAAAATTGATGAATATATTTTGTTATATAAAAATTTATGTTTGTTTAGAGCTAACAAAAAATAAATACTGTATTAAATAAATGATATTATCAAACAAAGTAAACAATGAAAATTTAGACATACTTTAATGTTTTGGTATATTTTTAAAAAATATTAATCGTTTTTTAAATAATTAAAAAACAATCAGGAATTCAATGATTATGTTAATTTGCATTAAAAATTATTTTTTAAAAATATTGGTTAAATATTGCATTAATTAAAACGAGACATTGGATTTTTAATACAAGAAAAAAATAATAAATAATAATAACTATACTATTTTTCAATTTTAACAATAATTATGATAACTCCATGTGAGGTATAATTTTTTAATAATAATGATTGAACACTATATTAAATTGTTAAATATAATTATAACAATAAATGTTTATACAATCCTCTATATAAACACATATATGATAATAACAATTTAGAAAATTATAATGATTACAGTAAATTAAGTTAACAAAATATAGCCAATAGGTATAATTAACCAGGGTAATTGACACATGTAATAATATAAACGAATGTATAATGTTAGTAATAACTATTTGTTATCTAATAATTATATCAATACAAACAAACAAACACATTCACACACATACACACACAGATACATATATACATACATACATTACATACATATTGTATATAAATACACATATATGCATAGCTAAATACATATCTGAATTTAATTTGTTGTATTTAAAAACTATATAACTGTGTGTATTGAGAAAAAATTAGAAACCGTATAATTATTTCGTTTAAACGATTTATTCATTATTTATCTTTTTTTGTATGTCAATTGTAACAAAAAAAATTAATAATAAACAAGAATTTATAATTTACAAAATTTGCAATCCTCTGAGAAATTTAGTAATGTTTTACTTTAAAAAAATGCAAATATAATTTTTTTATAAATTTAATTAGACTAACATATATTTATTTATCAGTATTAAGCAATAATCTTGTTAAGACAGGTCAATATGCATTAATCAAATATTTTTGCTAATTAAAAAATCATATTAAAATACTAATGGAATAATTTGATAAATGTTCATTATTATAATAATTGTTATTATATCTAAATTATTGATAAACTATATTAAGTTAATTTTTATTTTAAAAGATTATGTGAATTAAAAAAAATTCGCATTTTTATTTTGTTTATTTAGTTAAATGTTATTTACTTTATTTTTTATTCATTCAATTTGATTAAATGTTAGGTCAATCTCCTACCAGTGGCCATCACTTAACTCAAATAAATTCAATATTTTTTTAATGTACTCTATTTTTTTATTAATAATTAAAACCTAAAAATTAATAAAACTTGAAAACCTCACACATTCTTAACAATATAACAACAACATTATGATAATAATAATAATAATGTTAACATTTTGTGACCTATAATGCAATGCAAACAAAACACAATATATTTTTTTATTCAAAATAAACTTTGAAAGTATTTGGTGTATAAAAACATATACATTATATTTATTTTTTATTATTTCATTTATTTATTTAAATTAAACAAATTTATCATATGATATAAAAATTTTTAATTAATAACKATATTATTAYTTTTGTTAACAAATTATTGTAAAGATATAATTTAATTTTTTAATTTTTAATAGTTTTATTTTTGCATCTAATAAATAATTTTTAAAGCAAAAACTTATATAATATACACTATAAGCATAATATAATAATAAATTATTTAAAATCTATCGCTTATTTAAATAAAATATGTGCACAAATGTCAATACACCTAAACTTATATAATCATAATTATTATTATTGCCGCATATCATTGAATACTTAATTAGCTAGTGTTTTGAAATAATTTTTATGTTGGTTGATATTTACAAATATATAGAAACATAAAAATTTTAAATGAAAAAATCGTTTCATATTATTTTAAAATCAATTTTATTGCTTATTATTTATTGATATCATCGTATTATTAACAGTATTTTTGTTGTTGCTGTTGTAAAATAAACAATTTTATGTCAAACAAGAAAATGAACAAAAAAAAAGTTTATAATTCATAAAATAATATTAATTATATTATAAAAAACAAAATATAATCGTGAATATTATGACAATTAAACTTATAGAGTATTATAAATTATATGCAAATAATTGTTATATATTCAAGTGAAAGTAAGTTATGTAAAGTAAGTAATAAAGTAAATATTGTGAATAATATATAWAATCAAACCATAAATATCAATATTATTATTTTATAAAAATAATTATTGTAATTATATATTTTATTTTTTCTATTAGGAATATTATTGAATGATCAGTTTTAAAAAAATTAACAATTATAGATAATATATTTTGATAAAATTAATATTATAAAAACACTTAAAGTTTGCATAATTACTTCAATTTTAGTATTAATTGAACAAATAAGATTTAAATAAATAAATTATTATTTTAAGGGCATACGTGTGCACAAAATTTTTAATGATTATATTAGTTTGTTATTCAAAATATAAAAAAATTCCAATAACTGACTTATTATAACAAACAATTTAATGATTGTATTTTGCACTCAGAAATATAGCCAAACAAATTAAATTTAATGGAAATTTTAGCATCAATTGAAAATTTCATACAAAATATTTTTTTTAATTTTTAGTTATTTCACTATTAAACAATAATTTATTATATTAATTAGAATGATATTTTTTTATATTTAAAGTTTTGCAAATAATTTACAATTTATAGATATAGACTATTTATACTTATAAGTTTTTACAATAATATATATATATAATGTATTTATAAATAAAATATACCTGGATAATTAATTGATGTCACTGATTAATCGATTGTTGCAAAATCTTCTTGTGTACTTTACCAATTATAAACAATATAAATTAAAATATTAACTTGATAACTTATAAAAACACAATTATATTGCACAATTAATAATTAAGCTCAATGTTTACTAATAGTTACTTAAATTTATAATGAATTAATTTTTAATATATTATAAATTGAAAGTAACAAAATAAACAATATTGACTTTCACTTAAATACTGACAAAAATTATTATGACTATAAAAGTCTAATATTGTTATTGTTATATATTTTTATAATATCTATTTAATTGTTGCAAAAAACAGTAAGTAGTCTTCAAATATAGTTAACAAGTGGTGTTCCCATTGAATGACTTTCAATTAAAAATTAAGTTAAAAACGAAAGATTCAAATATATGTTAAAATATTTTTCAAATTTATATATATATATCTTTAGGATAGAAAAATAAAACTTTTGTTTTTACGCAAAAAACTATATTTTCTAATGTCATAAATATTTTCCGATTGATTAAATAAATGGAAATTTCTAATTTTATTTTTATTGAGATTTCTATAACATTTCTATGCTTATTTTAAATAAATTAACATTTTAATTTTATTTTATGCATAAATATTAACATTATAATTTATAAACATTGATATATTTTTAATGTAAAAAAAGTAATAACAAAACCAATCAAATTATTTATTAAGAAATCCTTATATAAATTGGGTAATTACAGCATTTGTTGCAAAATAACAATAAATTTACTGTTTTTTTCTAAATATGTTAAACTGCTATTAATACATAGTGTATATGTATTATAGTTGCGTACAGTACAGTGTATGCAAATAAGCAAATTATTATCTGATCCATTCATGCTTTACATATTTATTATTTATATTAATACTACTATACAAAGTTAAAAAGCATATATTGAATATAGTATTAGATATATATATCTATTGTATATTATATGATACAATAAAATTGTTATTGTATTGTATGGATGATATAAGTTTTTCTTTTAAAAAAATTGAATAAAACACAATATATGCAATACTGTGATTGCCTGAAGTCGTGTCGCGTAAAATAACTATATTTGTTTGGGTCATTAATTAAGTCAATTTATGTTTGTTTTAATTAATAGGTTGTTAATTACTTATGAAATATTTATTTAGGAAATAAAAAATAGCATATGATTTATAGTCATTGCTATGTATTTAATAATCTAATTCGTTAAATAATTTTAATCACTTAATTAAACACTTTAACAAATCAATATGTATAATACATATAGATCACATTTAAAGTATTTTTTTAATTAGTTTTTAATTTCTTTTAACATATTTAAAAAAAATTACATAAATAATAAAATGACATATTCAATATATATATATATTATAATGTGCGGTTAAAATTTTCATTTTTAAAAAACATTTATATTTTACGACATTTAATTTCAATAAATTTTACATGCAAAAAAAATAAATAAAAATAATATTGATTATTAACATATTTGGCAATATTTATTGAAAAATTATTTACATAATTCAAATTAAAATAGGATTTTTCTATTTCTTACAATATCTTAATGAAATATATATATTTTGCACCATTTAATAATGTTTTTGTAGCAAATTTTACAAAAAAAATTATCGATATCATAATTGTAATAAATCAATAACAAATATTATTGAAAAACATTAATACTAGTAATTACAAACATCAAAATCATAATTATTATATTTTATAGAAGACAAAATCAAAAAAAAAGTTTATAAAACAGTTTAATTTAATGATTTAATCAATAGCTGGCAAATTAAAATCGTGATTTTCGTTTACACTTTTTTWTATATATATATTAATATTTTAAACTGACTAAAACAATATTGACGTAAATAATGTTCAATGACATTTAAGTAGCGGTATAATTATAAACAGTTTTTTATAGTACAGGTATATAATTATTAATGTAATGGTGACCAAACTGACCGGCTTTGACAGTGTAATACAGGATTAGTAGTATTTTTATTAGTTTTGAATTGAAGTAATTATTAATTTGTTAACTAAAAACATTGACAAATAATAATTGTTAAATCATTAAACAGTGTTTAATTAAAAACTTAAATCTTCTATTTATATGCAAAATTATATTTAACTAAATTATAAGTTATAATTATTAAAAAGATTTATAGATAAATATAATAAATAACATTATTTTTGTAAAATAATAGATTTATCCTRKATTATAATCAATATTGTATCAATTGTTTCTATAATAATGAGTAAACTTATTAAAAATGTACTGTATAATATTATTGTGTATATATTACTGTATAAAATAGATAAAAAGTTTTTGGTTACTATATTTATATATGATATATATAAACATTTATTTATTTTTTTGAAAATTTTCTATTAATAAACTCAAAAATATTACAATAACATGCAATTATATTACATCACAGCACAGGTAGGTGCCTTGTTTTAATACAAAAATTTTATTATTTTATTTAATACGAAAAAAATTGTTTGTTCTGTATAATTTAAACACTATCTGATTGATGTCATATTTAATTGGCTTTTAAAAAAATCAATATAATTATTACTATTGAATACTCGCAATAAAATATCCAGATTTTCCCAAATCTAATTAGTAAATAAATTTAAATAATAATTTATTATATTTATTTTGTATGGTTAATATACTGTACAGTATTATGTAGTGTTATTTTAATGTTTAAAAGTTATATCTAAAATTATAATATTAATAGTTTTATTCATTAATTTTTATTAAACAAAGTTTAAAATACTATGTTTATTAAAATAATCATGATTAAATAACAATATACAGTATATACTTTATTTTTATATTGAATGTAACTGTCAAATTGATAGCTAATTTTAAATTTTATATTATAAAATTTGTTATTTTACATATTGTATCTCTACTAAACTGTCCAATAATTGATTGAAAGATAGATAAATACTATATAATGAAAATTAATAATAATAATAATAAGTCTATAAAAGCTGTAAAATATTATACTTTACAATACATATTATATTATGTAATATTGTATAACAATATAATAATAATTTTGTTGTCATTTAGTTTAACAGATACTTGTTTTTTAATTAGTGTGTGTCCTCTATAGTAATGTAATCACATACAGCTATTGTATTTATTAGGTGTCTATATGTGGATATCCTCGATATGACAAAGTTTATGAATTAATACAAAATATATAAACCTGGAAGCTATATGTTTAAAACATTTTATTAAAAAAAATAATTATAATAGTATTGTATTTAGTTTTTAAAATATTGAATTTATTGTTTTTCTTGTTATGTCATTATTTATTTTTGTGTCTTTATATGTGTTTAATGATGTGTTTATAATTTATTCAAAAATACACACAAACTTTTAGTGAAAATATCTTATTCATGTCTATATGAAAATAAAGTAATAATAATTTAATGTAAATTATTACTTAATAACTTATTTGTGGAAAAATGTATTATTATAAATATACTTAAAAACAAATATATTAGAAACCAATTGTAAATTTTTGTTTTTGTTATTAAGTAAAAATTTATTAATTAAAATATTGCGATAATTATTTAATTGTTTACTTTTAATTTTAGTTACATAAATCAACCATAATTATAATATTCTTAATTAAAAATTAATAGTTTTAATATTGAAATATATAGTAATAATTATTAATTAAATATAAAATTAAAAAATCAATAATTTATTCATAACTTTAATTTTATTGTATGTAAGCATTGATAAAAGTTATCAAAACATGTTATTTGAATTTAATCTGTAAAAATACCTGTATAAATTATATTAATAGATTTTCATTATATGCAAATTAATTGTTTAAAAATAGATTTAAAAATTATTTTATTAATTGAGAAATTAATTTCAACTACATTTATTAAATAGCTAACGATTAATTTATTTTATTATTATTTTTTATGTGTCTAGGATTGTAGACAAAATAACCCGATTTATAATAAAAAGCATTATTAATCATTATTGTTATTTTAAAAATATAATTAGTGTCACAATAAAGATATAAAAATAATTAAAAATAAGATAAAAAAATATATTAAAAAAGTGTTATCATTAAAAATAATTCGCATTTTATTTCATTATTTATAAATTATCAATAAATATATTTATATTTATATATTCAACTTTTTWAAATTATTTTTTTAAATTATTACTATACATTCTGATATATTTTGTTTAAATTAAATATTTTATTAAAGAATTTACTTAAAATTAATATAAATAATAAACGAAGATTAAGTTAATCAACACATATTGACTTTAATATGAAAGTTATTGCAATAAATAATTCATTAAGAAAATTAATATAAAAAAATATTTTACACATAGATTGTGTACATTAGTTAGTTATACATAACAATGTTATGATGCTTTATTACCTACATTTAGGAAATACATATAATAGTATCTATCGTATAATATTACAATAAATAGTTTATATTGCCTCACAAACAGTACTTAAACACATTATATTAAATTAATACAATAATATTACATTGTATTTGTCAGTGTATACCTTGGCACGTTTGGCTATTATAATGCTTCCCCAATAATATCATTATTTTTTTGCTTAATTGTAAATCAAATCATGAAAGTCATAATTTTTAAAAATGCTAATAATTTAAAAAAAATATTTTAACGTTCTATCATTTTATAAACAAAGTTATGAAAAATTATCTAGTTATTTTTTAAAATAAATTTTTATAGTAGAGATTTAAAATATAATAAAAAATTATGCCTTTGTTATTTCAATATTTTAGATAAATAAACTAATTTATTTAATAAAATAATTTTATATAATACTTACCTGTTTTTGACATACATGTATAACAAATAAATCAATAAAAATATTGAAAAAAAGTTTAGATTATAACTAATTAATCTATATTTTTAATAAGAGAACAATAAAATTCTAAATTATTTATTAAAAAAATAATCTGTGAAATAATAATAATAATGTTGTTTTTAAATATTATTGTTAAATTTTGAAATAGTGATTTTCACAAATAATTATTAATTAATTTAAGCATTTGTTACAATGTAACCTAAACACTATAATCATATAATTATTTGTCTAGTTGTCTAATTAATTATTAAATTAGATAATTGCATAATATTTGTAGTTTTTATTTTGTTAATTTAGATAAATCAATGTGAGTACAGCTTTAAATTAATATGTAATTATTTCAAAAATTGATTAAAATTTAATAAACTTAAATATTTATTTTAATCGTATTTAAAATGTCACATTTAAGAGATTAAAATTTTTAAAACTAGTTTTATTTATTTGTTTTACCATTTAATTAATTTTGTGATATAATTTTAATTAAGAATATAATATGAATACTTGTAATTTAGTTGTTTTAAATATTTTTCTATTATTTTAAGTTTATAAATGTATTACATTAAGCTAAATAAAATTTACTTATAACATATAATTGTTTATAATTAAAATATTTTTATTGTTTATAATTAAAATAATTATATTGTTATTTACACTTTTAATAAAATAATTAATCAGAAATACAAAATATAAACTTATTATATTAAATGAATATATGAAAAACATTTATTTGTATAATATGTTGAACAAAATTATATTACTGTAAATTATAATTTCCGCTTTAGTTACAGTTTTTACACAAATTATTAAACCAAAACACTAAAAAATTAATCGTATTTTTAACATAGAGTTTAATTAGGTTTTAATTTTTGATACAATTATTGTATTGATATTATATGATACAATAGTTAATTTGTTATATAGTGGTGAATCATAAACATATCAATGTATGTATAATACAGTGTATAATATATTATTAAATATATAATATGGTCAGTGCTTTCACTTATTATAAAAGTTAGAGTCAGTGTTGACATATAAATAGGGGGATAGATATTTGACAGATAATAACTTTATTAATAATATTTATTACTTATTAATAAATAAAAAGAAAGTAAAATATTTACTATAATTGTAGAAATGGACAAATAGAAATTTTTAGTAAATTTTTTAAAAATAAATATCATAAAATATTACTTTATTATTATACTCTAGAATCTATATACTGTATATAGGATCCACATATCTATAGCTATTGTAAATTTTATTACTGTTTGTGAAACACTACACTACTATACAAATGGGATCTTCATATTATATTTATTGAATATATAAAAATATAATTATAATTTATAATCTTATAAACATTTTATTCATTATTTAATAATATTTTTAGTTTAATGTAATTAAATTAATTTTTGTATTTTAATTATTAATATTTAATTATTACTTGTAATCATAATGTACAGTATTTTTATAAGATAACAAATATGAAAAAAACTAAATTAATATGTGAGTCAAATAAACAGAAATATTTTTATAATCTCTAAAAATTTGACTATTATTTAACAAATTTATCTTTTTTTGCTAAACTATACCGGTAACAATTGACTTAATTATTTTAACTTTATTTAAGCTTATGTTAATAAAATCTTGGTTTATATTTTATTAAATATTTCTATTTTTAAGTTATTTTTAATTAAAAAAACTAAATTGACAATTGAATTAATTAAGAATTACCTTTCATTAAATTCAATCAATTTTCAATATAAATAAATATTTATAATAGAAATATAATAGTTTATTTATATAGCTTAAATTTTAATATATCAAAGTTACTTTTATAGTCAATAATACAAACACTTTTGATTGAATTTTTATAATTATAAATAAAAAACCATAAAAACTAAATTTACTAAACATAAAAAAATTCAATTTATATTTTATTACAAATATTTATTTTATTGTTCCAGTTTAATAACAACATTAAACTCAATATTTGAAAATGTATGTATATTTTTTTATTATTCACAAATTTTTGTTTCATAAACAAATTCATATTTATAAAAAACTATTAATTTATTATAAAATGAACATAATTTTTAAATATTATATTATTGAATATTGCAATTTTTTACTGTATTTGCATTTTGATAATTTAATTTACTAAAAATTCAATTTTTTTTAAAATAAATTCTTTATTTAAAAATCATAAATTATCAATAAAACATTTTTAATAATACTTTATTCATGATAAAAAATGTAATTAATTTGAATTTAATGATTTTTTAGTACAATTTTAGTACAGTTTTAGTACAACAATAGTAGATTTTAAAGTACAATTATGGACATTACAGGCAATTAAAGTATTTCTCAAATGTAGTGGACTAACAAATTATTGTTTTTTATAAAAAACTAATGATATTACTTATTTTATAAACTATTAATTGAAAATAAATTATTATTTTGTTGTTGTTATATTACTATTGTTTAGTTCATCTATAATACTATATAATAATGTTCATAAAAGTAATTATAATAATCATACAAACAAACAAAAATTGTTATTAAGCCGTCAAAAGGACTCGACTTTAGCTATAAATCGACAAAAAATATAAGTTTTTTCTCTATCAAATAAAACTACAATATTTATTGTATTTATTTAAAATGACAATTTGTGTCAAGTTTTGCATTTAATTTTCCCCAAAATCAATGGTAATCAAATCATCAAACAAAATATCATCATTTGTTTTAAGTAATAGAAGGACAGATAGATTATTGTTATAAAAATAGTTTAAATTAATTTTTGTTTTGTTTTAACATAAATATTATATATTTTTATGTCCTACTAACAAAATTTTTACAAAATTATATAATACTAAAACAAAAGCATATACATTACATAAAATAATTTTTATATTGAATAAAAGATATTTAATTGTTTTTTAAAAAAAGTTTATTTTATTTCCAAATAAATCTATAATGCTTAACCAACAATTACATAGGTGATTATATATAAAAATAATAACAATTTATATAAAAAATAATACTTGTATAAATCATAATTGCGAATAATATAAAAAGTAATATATATATATAWWWATTAAAATATAGATATATTAGATATATTTAATTTTTATAATATATTAAAATTATATAAAATCTATCAAAAAAAATAGTAACCAAATTAGGACGTGCACACGTGCTCACTGGCGCCAACTAACGGTGCACGTGCTAATAGATACTGAATCATACAACATAATTGTGCAAACATTCATATATTATATACTGTATATTCAGTATAAAACTATAAATTTTACTTATATTTATTTAAAAAAAATTATTAATTATTTCTTAGAGAGGTATTTATTGATAGCACCGGACAGCCTCTCGATGGCGTTCAGTGACTCTATGTCTTCACCCGCGCCCTCAACGGTCTCGAAGTTGAGCTTTCCTTCCAATCCCTATATATTTATATAAAAAAAATTATCATTTATTTTATCAAAAGTTTTAATTAAAAAAAGTAGAATATTGTCACTAATCGTCTAATTTTTAGTGAATTACATACCGATTCGGGCAGGAAATAGGCGTTCCTTATCTTATCGCTGACAATGTCCGCTGAATTATCTTCCGTAAAGTCAAAAGGCTTCAAAACCAATAGCTTTCCAGTCATTGTCAAGAACTTGGATCCGATGTTATACTTGAGTTTCTTTTGTTTGTTCTTCATATGTATACGATATGTTGTGAACAGTTTTGCGCGTTTGAATGAATTCATCAAAATCTCATCCAAGTCTCGACTCACAAGACTTTTACCGCAAAACTCTTTTAATTCAGACGCCATTTTGTCCAACTTTGTCGCCACATCCGACTTAGAGTCTACATCACGCTTGACCTTAGCCTTGACAACTGCAGGCATGTCTTTTGTGATAAACTTCAACATCAATTCAATTAAGTAGTCATTGGTAAGCATGTCTTCATCCAATTTGATTTCCGAAAGCATATCAATGATAACACATTTACCTATCGGTGCTTTCTTTAACATTTTTACAGCAATGAGTGCACCGTAAAAGTGGCCCAAAATATCATAATCTCCTTTAGGCTCCAAGACTTTCATCAGATTAGTATAGTAACTACTGATCTCTTTAAGATTACCCATTTTCTCCATCTCTTTAACCCAATTAAGACCAATGACTGGTCTATCAATCTTATCGGCCAAACCTTCGAGCGATGCAAATATGCCCTCCAGTGGTGGCAAAAAGTAAATGGGTTTACCAGTGGTTACACTGTTTAGTCTGACGTGAGAGTCGGCGGGAATGACAAACTTAACTTTGCAGAGCTTAGCCCTACAGTTCTTGATCTCATCGGCAAAAGACTTCATTTCGTCTACCTTTCCGTTTTCAAAGTCTTTCATCATTCCGATAGTGATATTCTTGATGTCAACTAATGTCACTTTAATATCATATTCTCTCTCCAATCCCTGTTGCAGTTCAACCGCAAACATAGACTCCATACCGATCTCACCTAATGTCAAATGATTGGGTGTAATCTTGGGATCGATACCCAGTGCCACCCAAACTTGGTTCACAAGTTTAGACTCTTTGGTTCCCGACATCAGTTCTCGTTTAGCTCTCACCTAAAAATTAGTTATATTTTTATTATTTAAAAATATATATAATATATAATTAAACTTACAATACAAGAAACCACAGCGTTATCTGTTTGAAGTAATTTATCCATAATTTCTAAACAAGAAGTAACTCTTTGTTTAACGACAGCAGCTAAAGCTGTATTGATATCAGACTCAGCCAACACTCCGACATCACCGATAGGTCCCCATTGAATGGCCAATCCGTGCAATCCATCCCTACGTCGAGACTCACATATGCGTTCACATACAGAGTTGGCGTATCCATAGTTGGATTGTCCGGCATTTCCTTTACCACAAGCGACGGATGAGAAGACAACAAAATAGTCTAAATCTATACTCAATTCACGTGTAATGCGATCCAAGTTCTCAAAAGCCATAGTCTTAGAATCAATAGTCTCTTGAAATTTATTAAAAGTATGGTTTTCAATGAGACAGTCGTTGAGTACGAGAGCCAAATGGAAAACACCACCAATTGGTCCCAATTTCTGTGCTTCGCTTAACAACTGTTTAGTGCCTTCGCTAGTATTGGTGTCATGAGTTGAGACTACAATTTTTGAATCAAATTGTTTCAATTTGCCTCCCAATGCCTTCAACCGATCCAAAACAAATTTCTGATAATCAGTTCTAACGCCCTTTCTTGATGTGAGCACAAACCTACGGGCGCCCATAAACAACATCCAGTGGATAAACTCCATACCAAACCCACCCAAACCTCCTGTAATGATATATGTCTTGTTAGGGTTGAAATAAGTCTTTCTGGTGACCATTAACTTCTTGGACGGATTGAAACCCGTTTTGGCCACTTTGGCCTCTTCCTCATCTCTCATACGAATTACAATCTTTCCGATATGTTTACCGGTAGTCATGTATCTGAAAGCCTTCTCAATCTCTTCGGCCTCAAAGACATTCTTATTGATCGGACGTATCATACCGTTAGTAGCGTTTTCGTGCATCCAATCAAAGAACTTCTTAGTGAATCCTCTTTTAAGATAAAGTTTTTGGTCGACCGACACACCAATGAACGAAATGTCTCTCAAGAAGGCAAACATTCCCAACTGTTTGTTCATTTGTAGGTCATATTTGCCGATCTCAACAAAGCGACCGCAATCGGCAACACATTCATAACTGGCGTCCAGTTTATCGCCGGACAGTGAGTTGAGAACCATATCGACGCCCTTTCCTTTAGTTATCTCTTTAATTCTATACTTGAATTGAGTATTTCTTGAGCTAAATATCCTGTCTTCAGGTATCTTATAATTTTCAATCAAGAATTTGCGCTTATCTTCGGTACCGACGGTCACAAAGATATCGCAGCCGTAGTACTGGCAGATACTGATGGCTGCCTGACCCACACCACCGGCGCCCGAATGTATCAAAATTGATTCACCTATTATTTAATAACACAATATCTAAGTTATTAAAAAGTTATAAAAATAAGTAATGATTTGCAATACCTTTAACCATATGTGCCCTTTCAATTAGTCCATACCATACGGTACTATAAGTGGACAGTATGGTGACGGCATCTTCCATCGACCAGTTATCCGGTACGGGTGATACTAAATCTGAGTTCACATCAATAGACGTGGCATAGCATCTGCTCATATCGAAACCACAGACCCGCTCTCCGGTATCAATACGACGTCCGGCAAACTCGAAACCGATGAGACAATCGGTGAATAGCATCTGAGGACCCGAAGCGATACGGCCTGAGATGAAATGGAAAATATGTTTTAAATTGTAACATAATTAACAATATCCTTAAATATCATACCTGTGGCAAACATGACATCTCTGAAGTTCATACCGGCACAGTATATATTGCACGGTATCTTATTTGCCGGCAAATTGATAAAGTCATAACTTTCTTCAGCCGACACCAGATTCTTGAGGTCATACCATTGCAATGAAGCCAAATCGCGATTGTGGCCAACATTGAGGAAGTATTCCGTCGACTCTTTTTTGTCATAATCTTTAGTCAGAGTGTAGTGTCTGTAAGTACCGATCTTTCCGTTTTTCAACACATTTATTGGCAGATCGTTAGACAATATATCAGAGAATGGCTTCTCCTTAAAGTTGACCGATTTGGCCAAATTGTCGTAATCGAAGACACATCGGATTGTCTCACCTCCCGGTTCCAGACGTAAGCAATTAACGAGACCAACGATTCCGTTCTTTTGTGAGTCGTTGGCAATGAGCCACAGATTTTCTTCTATTTCGTCGTTTTCTTTCATTTCGACGATCTTTTCTTTGACTTTTTCAAACCATTTCTCAGTGTTTGTTGTATTGATTTCAATAATATTATCTTTTTTCGGTAGTTTTGGCTCAGAAAATAGTTTTCTGAACAATATGGCCACTGTTCCGATGGTATCGGATTTACGGCTAATCATATTAAAGCCAACTGATTGCGCGGTTTTTACAAAATTAACGATACGTTTCTCTAAATCGCTATTTTTCAAGTTCTTCTTTCCGTTCATCTGATTCAATGCTAACTCTGGTTCAGTTAACTGATATCTAAAGACACTTAAGAGAAATCCTTTGTCAGATAAGACATCGTACATGTCTTGCAATTGATTTTCTGTGTCCACTTCCCACATATCAAACGAGTCTCTCATAACCACAAAATTAGTTGAAGTAATATCTGTTGGAAAGACATTCTTCTTGTGGTTCCATTCAATCAGTTTAAACGACTGCTTCTTAAATGACTCATCAACCGAGTCGACCGACTTCACGGCAATAGTATAGTTAACATCAATGGGATAGATGTGTGATGTGGCCAACTGGTTGTCTACTTCTTCAGCCAACAAACCGTTTGTCAAATTGATTTCAACGACTTTGATCTCCTTCTTCGGTATAATACTTTCGCTGACAATGTCGACAAAGGCGCGAATCATGTGTTCATTTTTGGTCACTTCATTGATTATATCCTTTGATAAATCGTACTCCGGTTTGGTCTGCATTTCGCTCAACACTTCATTGGTATCGAAATTGCGGTTCTCATCCAAACTTCCCTTATATAAGTCGTTTAGCATTTTAAGCAACACGTGATTGTCTTTTGGTTCGGACAGGTATTTGTTCACCAAATCATCGGTGATATTGTGGTTCACTTTATTGTCATTTGATTCAACCATTTCGGTAATTTTGTTAGCCATGGATGAACACACCTATTAATATAATAAACAAATATGTAATAAAAGGCTTCATTAGATTTGTTATTATATGCGGCAAACCTTTATGTACTCTTTAACAGATTGTCTATTGGCCTCTTCGATGGCAATGCTGTCTTCATTGGGCACAAACTGATAGGACTCGAGTTTCAAGTCCTGAACGTTTGACTTTCTGGGTATTGGAAAAGCCATGAGATCTTCGATTTCCACACCATATGTGACAATCATACGAGAGTTCATATTAACAAAGTATGGCAAAATTGATGGATAAACGTGAAACTCTTTGCCAAAAAGTTCTTCAATATAGTCGACACTATTGGTGGACAAAATGCCTTCTACTTCTTCCTCGACTTCAACATTCTTGCCATCGACTGACATGATTTGGTCGATCTTATCGTCATTCATATGTTCGTCATAGATCTGTTCGCCTTTATATTCGGCTCTCTTGTTGGCGGCGATACCCTCATAAAGGGCTTTGGGGTCGCACCGCAACGACTTGATCATCACCGGTACCATCAACTTTCTGAACGACATCGAAGCGGCCATTGTTTGAAGCAGCGAATCCATAAATGTAATCCAATTGCCGTCCCAATGGATCTCTCCATACAAATGCTCAAAGTTGTTGGTCTTCATGGTGTGAATCTTCCGGAATTTCGGTCCGTAATCGTAGCCAAGGATTTTCAAATCCTTGTAGAGATCAGCAGAGGTAAGATTGACCTCGAAGTCCTTCGATCGGAGTTCTTCGGCTTCAATCATCACATTTTGCAACGACAGCGCGTATTCGTCAGTCGTGCGGACTTTGCCCACACACGTGACGTTTCCGCTCTCAAGTATAGCAAACTCACCTAAAAAGATATAATCACCGAATCAGTCAAATTGTCAATTAAAACAYACAATTTATAACTAAAACATTACCCGAAACGTCATGATATTTGACTTTAATTCTGGTGATATCAGTGTCCGACAAGAAAATTGGTCGCCGGAACTGAACGTCTTCAAAAATAACCGGCAATTGATTCCACAGTTTGCCGTACTGTGCGGCCATACGACGCCACGCAAGCATTAGATAACCAGTGGCCGGATATAAGACATTACCGTCGACGCAATGCTCCGGCATAAAGGCTTTCATACTTTGACTTGGATTATACGTTTCGTTCATATCGGACGCGTAGGCGCGGAAAAAGTTATCGGGAAATTTGCGGACAGTGTTGGTGGTCTCGTGATCCCATTTCATTAGCGAACTAACCGATTGGGTACTTCGGGAAACTGGCCACTCTACCTTCGGATACAGGTTTTCGATTAGCGGATTCAAACCGATTTCATACAGTTTGGCCACAGAGCTCAACAACATTTCCAGATTAGTATCGTTAGAGTCCTTCTTAATCATCGACACATAAGTGCCGGACTCGAGTGTCTCTTTGACTACTTTACTGAACAGACCGTGCGGTCCGATCTCCAGAATAATTGAATCGCTCGGCAAGTATTTGAATTTGTTATAGAAATATACGGGACTAATGAGGTTATGCACGAAATACTCGGCTGACGCTGACTTGAGCTGGTCATCCACATCGGTCTCCAACAGTGCTGTCGAAATCCATTTCTTGGATCGAGGTTTAGGATTGGGAACCACTTTCTTTAGTTCTTCTGTCAACTTCTTGGCCGATGTAATGAGATATTCGCTATGATATGGGATGTCATGACTTTGCAGTTCACGAACAAACACTCCCTTCTTATTCAATTCTTCAACCATTTGTTTAGTCTCATTGTATAAACCTTTTTTGGAAAATACAAATATAATTATTAAATGACAATAATTATGATTATAATTATAGAAATACCTGACACGACAACTGTGTCTTTGCCATTATTACAGACAGGATTTGTACCCTTTGGACACAATTTCTTCGCCTCATTCCACGAGACGCCCATCACAGCCATCAATCCTTTTGGTATTTTTTTGTCACTTTCTGTAACAACTCCTCTATAATATGTCACCAAAAGTGCCTCTTTAGCAGTGAGTGCTCCGTCAGCATAGGCAGCGGCTATTTCACCGAATGAGTGACCAATTATTCCGTCGGGTRTTATACCCAACGAGTGAATCACATCACATAACGCTATCTCTATAGCAGTTGTGGCACAGAATTTGTTAGTCATTGAAGACATGGAATTCTTGTCGTCAGATAATAAAAGATGTTTTAAGTCAATGTTATGGGGTTTTAGTATTTCATGGCATTCATCAATACGATCGGCAAATATCTTGATTGGCATCAATGCCTTAGCCATTCCTACCCATTGTCCTCCCAGTCCGGGGAATAGGAAATAAATTGGTCGCTTATTCTTCAATGTATACATTGCTGAAGACTTTTTGTACTCATATTGGTTATCATTTGTTTGTTTTATGATAATTGAGCCTTTATTTTAAAAACAATTATTTTTTATTATTTTATTATAATTTTCAATTAAGTTATCAAATAATAATAATAGACAAACCTCTGTAAGGCATTCCGCTTGAATTCAAAGAGGGCTCAATTCTCATTGTTTCCGCTATCAGTGCCAAAAAATCTTGAGTGACTTTCTGTGGATTGTCTTCAATCCATTTGAAGAAATCATTTAATGCCGGTTCAGTTCTGCAGCAGATATTAACAATTCTAGGAATAGTGTCCGCAATTTTCAGACTATCCTTATCCGACACTTTATAGTTGGGTTCAAGTAATACGTGTGCGTTTACWCCGCCAACACCAAAGTTGTTAACACCAGCGATGCCTACAAAAAAAACAAACAATAAAATTAGAGATATATAAAACATTTTTGTATTTTTCAAACAAATGTGTAATTAATGTAAATGTAATGTACAAACCGGGTGCATATTTGGTATTTTCAACAATAGGTGAAAGAGGTGGACAAAACTCTTTGATATTGCCCTTAATATTATTTAAATGAAGATTTCTGGGAATCATTTCATTTTCATAGGCCAACAACACTTTGGTTACCGAAGAGACACCAGAGGCGCCCTCGGCGTGACCGATGTTACTCTTTAATAGGCCAATAGGCAGAGTTCCCTGACGTTTGGGTTTACCGCAGTAGGCATTGTAAATAGCTTTAGCTTCTTGAGGATCACCGACCTATCAATCAAATAATAATTGATTATTAGATACAATCAATAATTTAGTTTTCATAGCTTTTGATAAACCTTAGTGCCGGTGGCGTGAGCTTCAAAATAGTTGACATCTCTGGGATCGACATTAGCCTCTTTGTAAACCTGGATCATGAGCTCCTCCTGACTTTCGGCAGACGGAAAGAACATACCCATCCGTTTATTGCCGTCAATATTAACRCCACTGTTCAATACAGTGGCGTAAACTCGTTTCGCATCGGACCGTCGTTGCAATAAAAAACAACTAATGGTCTCTCCTCTGACAAACCCGTCGGCCGACTCATCCCATACTTTGGGTATACCGTCGATGGCATTCAAACGGGTCGACTGGAAAATTTGATTGGAGAACGGCTGCAAACATACTTGAGTGCCGCCAACTATGGCCTGTCGGCATTTGCCTTAAATTAAATAAAACAATATTATATTATATTATTAGTATTTTTACTCAAAATATTTGTGTTATACCAAGTCTTAGATCATTCATAGCCGTATTGAATGCCACTAAACTCGATGAACAGGCCGTATCGATGATCATCGACGGACCCTTAAAGTCAAACACAAATGATATGCGATTGGCGTACAAACACTTTTGAGAGCCGGGAAGCCATAGCAGTGTGTCTGTCATATGAGTCTGTGAGTCCGGCTGTACGTCTTCGGGCAGACCGTCGGGCATTCCGAACGACGAAAAGCCAATGTAAACACCGGTATCTGATCCGCGCAACGATTGCGGGTTTATACCTATGGATTACACGCAAACAAAACATATTAATCAAACTCTATGTATGACTTGTCGTATCGTCAAAGATATGTCATACCAGCGTCAATGATGGACTCGTAAGTGGTCTCCAACACAATACGTGACTGCGGGTCAATCACGTCGGCCATTGTGTTCATAATACCGAAGAAAAGACCATCAAATTTGTCAATATCTTTGAGTTTACCCATACGTGGATTCATACAAAATAAATCTATAGAAAAAATAATAATAATTATAATAATTAAAAGTATACTAATTATTATTATCATTATTAATATCTTTCTCGTCGTTATTTTTTTCTACAAAACTTCAATCAATCAAATTTAATAGTAATAAAACATTTATTATCTATTATTTCAATCAAAATTAAGCAAAAATAAAATCAGTTTGCTTTTGGCATAACATTAGCAATTGTTATCAAAGAGTTTTTTAATACAGTTTTGTATATATAATCAAACTTTTAGTTACTTAAAAACTTTAAACTTTGTTTACTAGTTTAATGTGTTAATAGTTTTTTGACATTTAATATGTAATGAATAGATAAGTCACAAATATTTGGGAGAAAGTAATTAAAATAAAAAAAATTCAGATAATTTTTTKTGTGTGTAATTAAACTTTATATCTTGTTTTTTAATAAATAACATTGATTTAAAAATTATGTATTACAGTAAATATTATTGAATTTTATAATAGTTAATCAATTAAACTAATTAGTTTAAATGTTATTTGATATTATTAAAATTTATATATAAACTAAATATAACTATAATAATTAGTTAATATAAAAATTGCAGATTTATTAATTTAATATAAATATTTAAAGTTCATTATAGAAAAAATGTTAAAAGCRAAGAAAAAATTAAGTCAAACCTGTAGGCCATCTCCTATTATCGGCGGTAATCATATCGACACCATTATATAGATTACTTGCAAACTCATCGGTGGAGTCGGATTCTGGGAATCGGCCGGCCATACCACTGATCACTATGTCCTCGTCCACCAAAGTGGCGGCCAAACGGTTGGGCCGCGGCTGACCTGATGATGAAGACATTATGTTTGGTCGATGGGTTGGTCGCGGGTATGGATTATCTTTATTATAAAAGCAGTCACTTATCAACACACTGTTGACTGCTTTATTGAATATTAAAAGTTTTTCTTTAAACAATAACTATAAACTATCAACTCTTGATCCACCAAACGTTGACAATAAAATTAAATACAAATTAAAAAACAATACAGAATTTTCTTTTCGGTTCAAATTTTTTTGTTGGTTATAATGTTTTCGGGTTTTAATAATCAAAAGTCCTTTTTTCACTCTCTCTTTCTTTCTCTTATCACTTGATTTATTAAAGAGATTAATGGAGAGTAAAAAATTAAAAGATGACTTTCACTAGTAGTGGATGACTACTTCACTAGCGATCTAAACACCAGTGGAGTAAAAGAAAAACTGTTAGATAACTGAGCGCTGGGAGCTCATATTTATAGGTTAAGGTATGCCATGTGAGTACTCAAACTTTTATAGAAAAGAGAAAGTAAGTGAAAGATCATAATAATTAACAAAAAAGCTTTTCACTATAACTTTAATCCCTTTTTCTAGGGAAAGGTAGAGAGAGAGAGAGAGAGAGAGAGAGAGAGAGAGAGAGAGAGAGAGAGAGAGAGAGAGAGAGAGAGAGAGAGAGAGAGAGAGAGAGAGAGAGAGTTTAAAGTAAGTGTTTAAAAGGGATAGTACTGAATATTGCTGTTATGCTATGTATTGGAAAAACTCGTTTTTGTCATACAAATTATACGGATAGTCTTACAACTATCCTATTATCACTTTTATGTATATTATATGATACACAAGTGTACACAAAAATTAATAGGTTGTTAACTATAACCGTATGTGTGTTTGTATTTCATTACAACTGAGAAATCTATATTATTTAAAACACATACAAATTAATTGTAACAATTTTATAGTGCCTTAAGTAGTGTACACTTGTTATTTAATATATAGATCTCTCTCTCTCTCTCTCTCTCTCTCTCTCTCACACACACACACACACACACACACACACACACACAAACACAGAAACTACAAATTTGATTAATTTTAATTTTTATGAGACAATTATTTTTATATATAAAAATTTGATATATATATAATTTTCATGTTGACATGAATTTAATTATCKACTAAATTATATTAAAAAATAATTTATTGGGCAAGCTTGATTAAATATTATTAAAATTATTTATATAAAAATCTTTWAAAAATATTTGAGTCCAATTAAACTTTGAAATCCTGATTTGAAAATAAAAATATTTAAAAAATATATATATATAACACTAAATTAATCATAAATATATTAAGTGGTATATCTTTATATATAATATAAGAAAATTTAGATTATTTTTACAAAAAAAATATTTTATATTAAATAATTTATTATCTTAAATTTATCTCTTATTTGTGATTAATTTTTAGATAGTTTTWTAAAAAATATTTTTTTTAATATGTATGATTATTTAAATAATGTATTMATATATTATCATCGTTTATAATTGTGTAATTAGAGTTAAATTGCAAATGAACTCATATTTAAAAATATTTAATTAACAAATGTTATTATGAAAAATGTGTGAATTAKTTGACCACAAAACATWTTTATTTTATCAGCAAAATTATTAATCAATGTTACAAAATATTTWCATAATTTAAACAAACATTTGAAGTGTGAAATGTATTAAATTAGTTTTTTAAAAGAATGTATTGTTATATAATATATCTAAAAACTTTCATTTATATGTTTACTATATTGTAAATTAAAATTAAAAAATTATAATGCTATCACATGTTTGAATCATATCTTAATCAAGATTATTATGACAGTGATAGATAAACTCCGACACAAAAATGATACACAAATAAAAATATATATATATTTAAGTACTTAAAATACCGGAAAATAAATRCTATTAGAAAGTGATATCAATTCTAAAGTTAATCGTTGAAAATGTTTCGGTTTCAATAATTATATTAATTTTTCAAAACACTTTTGATTATATAATTATTATTATTATATAAATTTAGATTTGTTATCATTTAGAGAGTACTCTATTTAATGTACTSRATGTAAATATTATTTAGTGATATAGTTTATCATATTTTATTGTTTTGTATAATTTATTTTAAAAACTTTACTAATWACAAATATTTTAGCAAATGATAATACATTATACTGTATTTAATGGATGACATAATCAATGATTATTTTTTTATATTTTGAAATAACAGTTTGATAATCAATTACAGGTATATATTKTTTATTCGAATGAATTTAATCAACAAATTATTTTTTAATTTTATTTTTATTTATAAAATTATTATCCAATAAATATGTCAATTAATTGTCATTTAAAATTACTCAATCATATTTCATTGAAATRTAATATTTATTTTACAAACATGTAATTACCATTTATATTATTATTTTTATTTCTATTATTATTTAATACTATTTTTATCGTATAGATAACACTAGAAAAAATCATATTTATGGYACAGTATAGTGCCATTTAAGGGCAATTTAAGCCAAATTTCCAATGACCATGATCAAATTATAAGTCATAATTGTATTGTTAAATAATAATAAAAAAAATAATATTGACGTATTTTGAAAAATGTTTTCCATAACAAATAAATCTATTTTTATAAAAGATTTTAAGTTACTAAAAATAGTAACAAAAAATATAAATTTTTTATACTTAAAATTACAAAGTCGGGCAAAATTATTAGACGTTTGAGATTATAATTATTAGTATTAGTAACAATAGGTATGCGGTTATGTTCAGGGACATTTGTCATTGTGTATCATAGATAATAGATAAAGAGTAATATTATTATAATATATATATATATATATACTGTCAAATCAATTATGGAAATATTTTAAACATACGTAGACTATCAAAATTGTAAATTTCAAAATATGTAATTTTAGCAAGTACACAATTATGATAATTTATTTATCTATTTTAATATTTATAGTGCACAAAAATTATACTGTTTAAACTAAAAATACCTAGTGTACTTTTTTATTATACAATAAGTACTTTTGAAACATTTTAGACAAATTTTTGATGTCATCACAAAAATTGTATAGACCTTAAAAAGTACAGTATTAGCATATATTATTGTACATAATTTATTAAATTTATTATTAATTATATGACGGATTATATTGTAAAAAAGATTTCAAAAGTTATAAATGATATGAGTTTGTGTGTGTAAATTAAATAATAATAAAAATAATATACAATGCAATTAAGTACAGTAAATAATGAATATTGATATGAAAATAATTGCTATGCAATCAATAATATAAAATAAATTAAAAATTCAATTACAATAAAATTATTTCAAAAATATATTTTTTATTTATTATAAAAAATTACTAAAAATTTGTTCAATAAATCTTATTTTGTTGTTTCAAACATAATGACAATAAGTATTATATAAAAATATTTGCAATTAATAAAATATGCTTACCTTTTTATTATTTAGAAAAATTTACAAAAAAATGTTGATTAACATTAAAAAACATTAAAAATAATAAAAATAGTAAAGTTAACAAAATTTATTATTTACAAATATTAATATAACTCTAAAACCCATAACATATAATAATTTAATTTTAATAACAATTTAAAAACAATATCTGTTATAACTATACACTTGTTTCATATTTTACTAATAATAATTAGTTTACAAAATTTTACAAAATTTCGTGAAAAGATTTCAACCATTTAGAGGTATTTTTCTTGTTTTATATAAAATAATATTGTGTTTTATTAGATTACATCGCTTGGAATTAATTAAAAAAATTTGTTTTATTTTATTTTCTTTAATAAAAAACACTTATTTATATGTACTCTAAAATGAATCCGTTTTTTGACCCAGATTAAATTATATGTGTCTATGTATTAATATTTAAAATTTAAATTTAAAATTTTTGTTAATATTGAATTATAAAAAATAGCAAAAATAGAAATATTATTATATCTTTCTTAAATTTTTAGATGTATATTAAAATTTTTAAGTTAATAAATTCTATTAAATAAAATATCAATTTTAATAATTGAATAATTATAAAATTTTCTTTAAAAAATAATAAATAMAAATATAAATAAAAAAAACTATAATACACAATGATTAAATTTACAAGTATTTATTATACTAAAAAATTCACAATTTTAATTTATCAAATTATTATTACTTTATTTATAACAATTAATATTTATCATATAATTTTATAATGAAGTTGCTTTTTTATTCAATATATATATATATTTAAAATTTCTAATATTAATAGTTATTAATAATAAGTTTATTTTGTCAAATATGATGTGAATGTAATTCACCATTTATTACAAATGTGTGATTTAAAAACAATAATTTTTATACTTTATATTGATTTATAATTTATAATTCAAGTATAAATAATTTATCAATATTAGATTTTTTAATATTTAAATATATAAAATAAATTGAACAAAATATTTATTTACTAAACAAGTTAATTATCTTAACAATAATCTTAATTTGATCAATGAAATAATAAAAATATTTAAAATGTTTTTGAATGACTAACTGTTGCTAAAATATATACATATATATAATATGTAAAATTAATAACTGTTATCAAAATGTTTTGTATAATATTTTAATATTATGATCTGAAAAGTTCATCGCTTATAACAAAAATTAAACCAAAAAGTGATTTATTATTTAAATAAAATGTGTACTCTGTTTATAGTTTTTAATAATTATAAATATATTTTATAAGGAAAATTTTATCATTTTCTTTTTTAAATTGTTTATATTAATATTATAATATAAGTAAACAAAAAATTGTTTGAATAAATAATTGTTACTTATTATAATGAAGTATATTTGAATAAAATATATTTAAAATTATTGGCATATTAATTTTTAATGTAATTTATATTTTTTTATAATGCTATGTTTGTGTATTCATTATAAATTCACTAAATCAATATTTAAAAATATGTTTATTTTATATCTGTATATATAGTATATTGTTTTAGTATTTTCAATAGATATTTTTTTTATTATATGAGTTTAAATATGATAAAAATAAATAACAATTTAATTATTAATTAGTTTTAGTTATGATATAAAATAATTTTATTTTTATTTATGACATGAATTATACAATAATAATTAAAATAGTATTAAATTGGTGTATGTACTGTACAATCACCAATGCAAATACAAAAAATACCCATTAAAAAAATAAATCGTCATATTTAATATTAATTCAATAGTTTTATTTTATAAAATTTACACTACTGAGTATGTTAATAATATATATACTTTATATTATATTATTATATTACTGTATATTGAGTATAATATAATTAAAATATCATATTTATATGTTATAATTCATATTTATGGAAATACCATAATATAGAAATAATATATAAATTTAATTACAATAAATGGATATTCCATTAATAGATTAATAAATAAAAATTTCTTCGAATAAGAAATGGAGTCATTTCTATGTAATAAATTTAAAAATATATATATAACTGAAAAATATTTGAAAAACTTTATTAGATATTTTGTTGTAATTGCTCATCAAAAAAACAGCATTAATTTAGTATTGTAATTACAATGTATCATATAACTTTATAATAAGTAAAAAAATTCATTACAAGATAATAAAAAATATTTGAAACTATTAACTATAAAAATGAATACAGTATCTACTTTTTGAAAAGCAATTAAAAGCGTTTAATTTAATAAAATATTTTTAATATTTTTTGTAATAAAATTCATAAGAGAAAACATTTTATATACTATAAAGCATTTATAAGATAATTTTTATAAATTATGTTTATAAAACACACAATTTATTTAATCAATTAACAAATTTGTGTTTAAAAATATAAGCTATCAATAATGTTTTATGCTAAATTAAATTTGTTGAAAAAATCATCTGACATTTAACATAACAATATATAGAAAGATGAATCTATTGAATATTTATTTTGAATATTTAAAGTTGAAAAAAATTGAAATATTTTTTTTATTGTTATAAATTATTTACATATATAAACAATATTTTGTATCAAATTACATGAAAAAATTAATAATTTATTAATTCAAAATTTATTTCAAAGTTAAAGCTTTCAATCCTTTTTAGTGATATTTATGAGGATGTATTAGATGTAAAAAAAGAGGCACTGAATGATTGATTTGATTATTATATATTTAAATATAATGATAATGACTTTTGCCGTGTTATTTGACCCATTGTTAGTGAAAGTGAGACCTATTTTTTCTTTGTTGTTATAATAAATTTTAATAAAATATTTGTATTCATTGATGAGGGGTTTTCAATAACTGTGAAAAATTGGCAATTCCTATATTGCAACACAACTACAGTATAAATTATGACAACAGTATAATAGTAGTATTATAGCACTGGTAGTGTTTATTACCTTAAACTATAGGTGCGCTTAGAGCGCTCTTTAGGTCACAACAAATCTCTAGTATTATTATTAATAATAATATAGTGTTATATAATCATATTTATATATAACAAATAATTTATATTATTATATTGTTTAGTAGTGTGTGTGTTGTATGTGTGATATTGTCGATAATTATTAATTTGCATTAAGATTCACTCTATAATGTAAAAAAATATCAAATGTTATTAATTATATGCAAAATGTGTGGCCTAACAGCAATTTAAATTATATTATTATTATATTTATAAAAAAATATTAGCATTGCGTGTGCATAAAACTTAATTTAAATTTTACAATATATATTGATTAATAAATTTTTTATTGATTATATTAATTACTATCATAACAAAAGTGTGATATTATATTATAAAACATTTAATATTTTGTATTATTATTTTTTATGTAAATAACGGGTCAACTATTCGATATATTAGTTAAAATATATTATAAGTAGTAAAATGTATAAATTGTATTACATATTGAAATTTATATTACTATCCTCTATATAATATTTCATAATCAATAATAAGCTTTTTTACATATTAAAAATTTTTGAGATTTTCTCTCAAAAAAATTATTATTTTTTCATTAATTTGTAAGACTTGCTGTAAAATACAGTAATTTTATTTATGTTTGTCATTGAACTCAATCATAAAGTTTGTGAGTTTTGCTATTAAAGCAAATCAAATGAGAATTTAATCAATAATTTCAGATTACATAGAAATATATTGATATAAATTATAATCAAAAAATTCATTTAATAAGATTAGAACATAAATTATCAATTAATTATTATTATTATTGTTTTTAATAATACAATTGTTTTTTAGAAAAAATAATATAAATGAAATAAARCTTCAGAAATCAATGAGCAATTAATTTTTTAATTTTATTAAATTTTAATTAAAATTTATCATAAAAATTTTCAATACTAATATATTAATTATTATTTAGTATATTTATAAATATTATTTTTAATAAAAATTGGTTGTGGTAATAAATAAAAAATCAATTTTAATTAAAGAGCAAAAATTATTATTTATAAATGATTACTTAGATATTATAGCTGATAATAATTACAAGTTTTATATTTATTATGTGATATAACAACTGCTAATAACAAAAATAGTATATTAATCAGTAACACATTTAATACATTATTTAAATAAAACAAATTAATAATTAATTAATAATAAAAATTATCATTTTTAAAATAAATTATTAAATATCAAGTGATGATTAGTTTTTGTTAGTCAAATGAGATTTATAGCTTTTTTACTATTTTTTGTTTTTAATGATACTAATCTATATCTTTTATTATGATATTGACTAAATTTTAACTAAAAAACAAATTGTCAATTAAATTTAAATATAATTTTAAATGATATCATAATATTGTACTGTAATACTGTATACATTTTGTTATATGAAATATTCAAAAATATTTTATTATTGAATAAAATATAATGAATTTGACTTAATATAAGAAATTTTCAGTTATCATCATTTTGTAAATTTACAATCAAATAATTCCAAATAGACTTTAAATTAATTACAGAAAAACAATGAATAAATTTTAAAAATTATATCTCAATAAATAAAAACTATATTATTTATTAAATATCATTAAATTATTGATTGATCCTATACTAAGATAAATACAAAAAAAAATTCAAAGTCAAGGCTAACTTATGTGTGTTAATAAAATAATTTTAATTATAAAAAATAAGTAAATATCATTGTATAACATATACATATACTTTTATACATTTGTACATCTATACTTTAATATACTGTATTATCTACTACTCTGTATATTACAGTATATGTTTAATATTAAATAAATTTGTTTGATTTTTCTATATTATTGTTATTATAATTATTCAAAATTCTACACATCAGTCAATTTATTATTCATAATCTATAATAATAAAATGATATAATATTTTTAAAAAATATTATTTAAATAAATCAATTCATAATTTTTTATTTATAAAATAAATGTTAATAAATACCGGTAATATATTACAGATAAAGTTTTTATAACTTAACCAATGAGGTACTAAAACATATACAAAATAGGGTTTATTATAGCCCGAGTCTATTTAATAACAAATATACTTTATATTTAAAAATGTTTTATTTAAAACTAATCTTCATAATCTAAAAATATAAATTTTAAATTTAGAAATATTTTAATTGTTAAATTTATTTGTATTATTAAATATAACAATTATTAATTTAAATTTAAGTTTGCATTAAAATAATTAGTTAATATTATTTTATAAAATAAAGTTTAATTTTAAAAACAAATAAATTTTATTCATATAATAGAAAAATACATTGTGTTTTACTATATTCAATAAGCAATAATATTATATTACCACTTATAATGTATCGTAACATTTTTTATTTWTAAAAAAAAATGATGAAGTGTTGTGCAAACTTATCATAAAACCAAAATTAAAACAAATTTAATAGTATTTAAATCATTTTAGTAAATAATATATATAGATATATTACTKTATATTTTTTATTGTTAATTGTATATTTACGACATAAAGCATATATCATAATAAATTGAATAAACTTTGAAATGTAAGTTTTTACTTAATGTTTTATTATCAATATTATTAGTACATATTTTAGATTTATTATTAGATTAAATAAATATACTGTATATAACTAAAAATTAATTTTCATTATGTTTGTGTAAATTATTTGAATAAATAAGAATTTAGACATATGATAAATGCCTGGTTTAAATTGATTAAAAATTTATTCAATTATTTTAAAATATAAAACAACACACAATTTAAATTCATGAATAAATTAAAATTATTAATATATGATAAATAATTAAAATTATTGCATTCATATTGTAATAATTATAATTTTTGAGTAGATATTATTTAAATTATAAAATATATTATTAATATTAATAAAATATAAATAATTTACAGTATATCCTATATTATTGCATTATTTAATAGTAAAAATAAATAGAATCTATAAATATTATATATATATTTATATTAGTGAACCATTTGAATAGTTAATTATATTATTAAATATTAGATTTCTAGATAGATTAAAAAAAATCATTATTCTAATATTATAATATACCGTAAATATTTCATTATATTTTATAAATACATTTATAAAATTAGTCAAATAATACTTAGTATATTGTAGATTATAAACTTTGTTTAAAAAAACATTACAAACATTTCCTATGAGTGATAATTATAATTTATATTTAGATATTGTAATGTATCTAACTTTTTTGATCAGTGAAATTAAGTAAATATTTTTTTAAAAAATAATTTTATTAATTTTCTGTGTGATAACAATTTTTTTATCGAAATATACGTTTAAAATAATATATATATATGAAAATACTAAATAAATAATTTGAATTTTTCTATTACATTTGTCCGTGACTTTTCCATATAATTGCCAATTGATAGACCAATTAATATGTAGATGTTTTCTATATAGGATAATATTAATTTTATTTTAATAAATTGCTACTTGAACTCAATAAAATTTTAATATTTGCGCATAAAAATTTATTAATATAATTTGCCTATAATTTGATTGATAGGTTCAGGTGACATTAGGTTGGGTATGTTTATATATATATACAAACACTGTATCTAACTTTCCTTAATATTATTTATCTTTTAAAAAATGATCATATGCAAATTATGAAATGTTAATTAGAACATAATGTATGAATAGTATAAATATAATACTATATTATTTAATTGTATGCATAAATAGTTTTAATAAAATCCATAGTAAATAATACAATAGAGAAAAAAATCAAACTATAAGTTATAAAATAAAATTAAATAATTCAATAGCGCCTAAAGTTATGATTTAATATCAACTACCAGTGTTTGCCATGTATTGATAGTAACATATTTTAAAAATAATATAAAACATCCGGTAAAATATAGGGTGTGGACTACCCCTAATCACACGAGGGTATACCTAACCCTATAAACTGGACTACATTTTTTTAAATATGATCAAACAAATAATATAAAATAAAACTTCAATTCAAAATCAAAATCCATATTATTATATAAGTTTTATTGTGTAAATAAAAATCCCTTAAAGGCTATAACTGTTAGTTTTAGTTGTGTTTGCATTAAATGCTTATTGATATTAATATTTACAATATAAGAAAGCCATTTAAATTTCAATAAGTTTATTGTATTATTTTTGTGTTTTAATTTAATTTTTTTATTTTACTTTTAATTTTAATTTTGTAAATAATAAATATTTACTATTTTGTATTAATGTACTAACCATAGRGAGAATTCATTCATTCATTTTATATGTACTTTTATTAATATTTATTGTTTTATTTAATGTAATTTTTATTATTTATAAAATTAATTAATATAGAAATAGTCAATGCAATCAATGCAAATATATAAAAATAAAATGATTAATACACTATTTTATAGGGGTCAATACTAAATGTCAATAAATGTTTAACATATTAATTAAAAAGTTAATTTCTTCAATTAATTATCTTATATATACAATATCTATACAATATTAATCTAAAATGAATAACTATTATGTAAATATATAATAATAAAAATATAATTATATATATAAATATAATTATAATCGACTAAAATATTAATTTAAATATCAAATGACATATCGTGCAAAATTGATAATTATTATAATTATTATAATGTCAATAATTTCGTAATTTGTAAATTTCTAATTATATTGACGCAAGTGTTTTATAAATGTCTGTATTGAATGACAAATAAAATAATGTATTTTAGATTTTATCTCAACTGTATAATAGAAATGTCAAAAAATAAGTAAATATTATTTTTGTTTGAATTAAATAAAATATTACTAATTAACATAAAAAATATTTACTACTGTTGTATTAAATTACTGACTTATTGTTCAGTAAAAAGTAATTTTCAATTAAATCATAACATTTAAGTCAAAACATTAGATAAAATATGATAAAACATTTTATTATGATTATATAATAAAGGGTCTGTCTATTATACAGTTATTTTTTGCTTTTTTATTAATTCTAATAAATAGTTTGATAAATCAATTCAATTTTTCTTGTAATTTTGATAGATATTAATTTGATTATTATTATGCGGCTATTATATTAAAAATGATAAATTGTTATTTTTATTAAAAAATAAAATAATATTATATGATTTTACAACCCCTTTACCAAATAAATTGTAAACATCATACAAATGTTAGTTTTAATTTTATAGCTTTTATAGTAATGTTAATTCAGTTATCTTATTTTATTATATTATATCTATATTATATTAACAAAATTTATAAGTCTTTAATTGTTAATGTTTTTAACAATTGCATTACTTTACCTAAAACTGTATTTATAAGTAATTCAATATATTTAGTAAACAAAAATTACAATATGTATTTATAAATTTCAATATTTTGTTTAACTCTAAATTATTATTTTAATTTTGTAATTCATGCAATTTATATCATTTAAGGAAAATATTAGTAAAAATACTTTATAATCTCGATATATAATATTTTTATATTGATCATATTTTTTGTATTTAAATAATTTATGAATTAATATTATACAAAAATTAAGATAAAGTTACAAAATTAATGCTAATTATGTGTTTTATTATTTTTTTATTTATTTTATTAAAAATGTTAAACATTTAAATAGAGATATCAAAAACATTGTTAAAAAATACAATTTATTATATTTATATATRCATTATATTCTAAACTACTTTAAGTACATTATTATAATAATAGAAATATTTTGTTTGAATTTAAGTGTATCTCTAACTGTCTCTCAATAGTTGTAGAAAAGTCGGTCAAAGGGCTGATTGAAAAAAAAATTGGTGTTAAAGTCAAGTCCTCAATAATCTCATCGCTTTTAAAGTCCATAGAGTAGAGAAGCCTATTATTAAATGATCAAAAAATTGAAATTTATATCATTTTTTTGCTGTTTAATCATATGATTGATTATAATATAGTAAAATATACAAATATTTATGTTGAAACATATCAAAAAATTTGTTGAGAAAATGTTGAAATTATATAAAAAAACTAAGAAAATGTTATATTTTGTGTAATTTTATTTGAAGTTTCGATTGATAACTCATTATAAAATTATTATTATTAATGAATTTACATTTAATTGTTTAGTAGTGTATTGCATATATTCATTGATATATAAATTATATAYTAATATATTGTATATAATGTACAAACATTTTATTATATTGAGTATATAAAGCTTTCTAACTTCAATTGTAAAAGCAATTAACTAATTTCATAATTGTTTTATAATTTATAGCAATTTTTTGTTATAGGGTTATTATTGTTATTATTATTTTACAAAATTAAATCATTTTTATTATTAATTGCTTATATTTTTAAGGATTTATCTTAAAACCTAGTAATTAATAATAAGATTAAGAAAACAAATAATTATAAAAATAATCATATTTTGAAATATTTTGTAAATAATAATATTGATTTAGCACTTAAAAGCACAAAATATGGCAATTAATACAATATTAATAATATTTTATAATAAATTTTAAAAATATAGTTAATGCCATATTAATTAGCATAACTTAAATTTAATTTAGATAATTTCATATATTTTGCATATTATGATACAATACCTTATTGCCAATAATTAATTGATTGTAATCTAATCATTAGATGTTAATGAAACATAACTGATATTATCATTATTTTAGATCTATTTTATTGTTGTTTTAAAAACTATTGTTAAGTATTTATATTTTTTACAGTCTATCATAATATTATTAAGGGAAGTTATAAATTAAAAATGTATTATTAAAATGATTTATCTATTACTTAATAAATAATAAAATTATAATAATTTTATTTAATTATCTTAATTTGCCATTAATACAATTAATAAACTTGTTATTAACATATAGTTTAGAATTAATATACTGTAGAATTATACAAATATAATAAAAATAAATAATACTGTATGGTACTGTAAAATTATATAAAAATATAAATAAAATATAAATAAAATATATTAAATAGATTTTTATATAACAAGTAATAAATATCTATACATACAAATAAAAATTGCTAAAATATAATTATACAAATTATGTAGTTTGTGGTGAGTAGCACTGCAATATCAATATTATAATTGTAAAAATAAGAAATAACAATTAAATTATTTTAATCAAATATCATAGTTTTAAATTAATTAAGTTTTTGTTTAAGTAGAGTTAAAGATACAAATAAAATATTTATATCTAATAAAACAGTATATGAATTAATTTAAACTAATTGTAACTAAATAGGTTAACAATTGCTTAAGATAGTACATTATACTAATTTAATAATTAAAATGTATTTATCTTGTTTTATAATACTAAAAATATATATTATTATAATATAGCAAACAAATAAATATATATTAGCAAAAAAAATACAATTGTTTTTTTTTGCAATAATATTAATAAAATAATGAACAGCATATTTAATTTGCAATTTATTTATTAAGTTTTAAAAATTACATGATTTTTAATTAACTTTTAAATAAAAATTTCATTATATAATAAATTGTATTTATGAAACAATTTAAAATACAAATATTTAAAACTAAAATAATTGTAAATTAAATTATAGTAAAATTTACGCTATATATTATAGATAAATTTTCGAACTATTATAACAAATATTAAATATAACATATTTTTCTTTTATTATATAAATTATTTATTAATAATATCAAAAAAATTTAATGATTCTAGTAATACATATTCTATATATTAAATCATTAATAATAAATAAATTTAATCTAAATTTGATTGATTTATAATAATAATAATATAAAAATTATATTATATACAAATACATCTATATTTGATTTTAATCAAATTTGTTATATTTTAGATAATTTTATTTCATTTAACCCTTTTATGTGTTAATAATTTCATAAGCAATTGCTTTTTTATATTTATATAATATAATATCATAATTTTAATATTAAAAATTAATTGAAACATTTAAAAAATTATATTATTTATTTTTAATAATGTACAATTAAATATTTTTAGAATTATTATTTTATATAATGTAATAAAAAAATATAAATTATAAATACAAATATTGACAAAATAATAAAAAATACAAATTATATAAATTATTAAATATAATATAAAACATTGTTTAAAAATTGATAAATAATTATTTAGTTATCATTGTTTGTCATCTTAACAGATACAATATAATTGTGAAATTATACAATATATTTACAATTGTAATATACAAATAATATTAATAAAATAATAATATTTTCTAATAATCTCATCAAGATATATTAATATTTCATGCTTAACTATATCTACTGCAATGTACAGTATACTGAAATTATAGATAAATTTAAAACTTTAAACCAAAATTATCAAACAAACAAAAAATGACTAAAATTTTGTATTGATAAAGATCTCAATAGTAACTAACATAAAATATTTTTGTATAATTATTAGTATATTGACCAAAACATAAATTGATCAATGATAGTAGTACAATGGCATTTACTAAAAAAAGTCAACTAACCCATGGGTGCTCATTAGCCCCCCTTTCCTAAAGGCACTGTTCTTAAACTGTCAATTTCTAATTAATATAAATACAAGCTATTGTAATAAACATAAATGGAAAAATTTATACAAAATAAAAATCATAAATTTAAATATATATTGTATAACAATATTAATAATAATAATAACGATTAATGAATAAAGTTTAGTTACGGTAAATATGTTTAAAGGCAACCATTTTATCAATGAAAATCCAATATATTTAATTAATTGCTATTATATTTAATAATTTAAAGCAAATGTATTGATGAATATACAGTACAGTGCAGTGACAGTGCAACTGGTTTTTTATTTACACGCAATCTTTTAGTTACATTTAAATCATTAAACAAAAGAAAATCAAAACAAATCAGGTTTTACACTGTTGTCGATGTTTTTGTTTTCTAGTTATATCATAAAATGTATAATATTTTTATAGTTATTACACACACACACACACACACACACACACACACACACACACACACACACACACACACACACACACACACACACACACACACACACACACCGGTACCTAAAGTTGTTTTACATACTGTACTTATATACCAAAACCAGATTTGTTGGGGATTTTTACAAAAGTTATATTGCATTACATGAAGTCATACACCAATTGAGTCAAAAATTATTTTAATTTATCCTTTTTTGTTGCAATTCTTACATATATTTCAGTCATCTGTATATCAAAAATAAAGTCTAACTCTTTTCTATTTTCAATAAAAACTGTTTTTTCTTCATTTCTATCTTTGAAGTATTTAAAAATATTAAATGATTATATTATGATACGATAGTATAATATAATATAATATCTATAATACAGTGATATTTTCCCCACTTTTTTCATAAGCATTTGTATTAAAAACTAGCAAATCATAAGAGGGAAAGTCAGTCTGTTATCGATGGAAAGGGAGATATCACTCACTTTCAAATACCCATACCATTAGACTCAGTCACCATTCCAGTGGTAAATGACTCATAGACCACCTCCCTGTTCCCTATTGCCTATTCCCTCCTAAATTGTTTAGATATCATCTATTCTGAAGGTAAACACAAACAACAAATATATAAGTTTTTTTTTCAATGAAAATCATCTCTCAGACCAAAAACTATAATCATTAATGTAATATTACTTTTCAATACTTTTAATTTAATATAATTTATGCTGTAATTATATATTTGAATAATTGAAAAAAATGAAATTATTATTATTGAAAATTAGATATTAAATAAGTAGATCTGAAAATTATATTATTGTTGACACCAATTATTCTCAAATTTAAATTATAGTCAAATTATTCATTAAATTAATTTTTTCATATAACTTAATAGATAATTATTGTTATTTTCCGTTAAATTGTTTAATAATATCTTAAATAAATAATAATTACTCTAGATGACTTATTAAAATAGATAGTTTTATAAAATTAGTAAAAAAAAAATATTTTTTTTATTGGTTATGTATTGAATGAGTGATTTTCACTGTCAAATTTGAATTTTGAATATTTTCTTTTTAATATAATTGTTAAATCAAAATAATAATTATATCTTAAACAACAGTCAATTGAAAATAAATTTTCTCACAACAACTAAATCTATATAATTAACGTCTTATGTATTTTATCTGTTTTATTATAAACACGTCAAACAAATATGAAAAAATATGTTGAAATATCAAAATCTTTTAAAGTTTTTATTGCATTTGTGTTTGAAATATAAGTGAAATAAATATTATTTTTTTCTTTAATTTTGTGTTTTTTATTTTTTTAAAAATAATAATCTAATAATAATAATTTTAGGCAATTATGTCCATTAATAACATGGCATTCATCTCAACATCTCCCGGTGCTACTGAACAAAACGATTTAAATAATATAAATTTTATTAATAATGACTTAAACAATATGTCTAATGATAACTATAATAATAATAATAAACCAAAACTTGCAGTAAATGTACGAAATGTTGTTTTCGGTTACAATAAGACCAATACTGTACTCAAGAGTATCAATCTTAAAGTGAGAGAAGGTATGTATAGTTATTGATATTTATTTTGATTTATATGTCTTTAATAGACAATTAAATGAGAGTTAACTACAAAATGATATTCAATTTTTTAGTTTATTTTTCTTCTGGTTTTTTGTTTCATAAATAACACTACTTTAACTATCATTGATATCAAACACACACATACTTTCACTGCATAGTAATCTATAACATGTTTTTGCTGATCCAGCAAACAGCCAGCCCTTTGCCCCAAATATTAATGGTCTATCTCACTGTCAGTATTACAGTAAAAAAATATGTGTTATTTATCCTAAAAAGTAGATTTTTTCCAAACATTTAGCTTTTGGGCAAATGAATGGACCCTTTAAAGCGAGAGAAGATAATATCGCCAACAGCTATAGTGTGCTTATACTGTACAACCAAATACAGTAAATGTATCGATATATATATATACTGCTATTATACAGTATATATGGATATATAATATATATATCGTATATACTGTATATAAGATTTTTTTAATTCCTATAGTTTTAGGGCTGTCGTTAAAATTAATATTAATTCAGTCGCTTTATGTCTATCTAACATTTGTTTTGCATTAAATATTATTCATTATTATTAAGTTATTATGATTTGTTCGCTTATTTAATCAAACATTTAATTTATGTATTTTTTATAAAGAAAACTATCGTTTTTTCAGAAAAGACACCAACATTTTTGTTATATATTTTTAAACACTGAGTGAATGAGTGTGTGTGTGTGTGTGTGTGTGTGTGTGAGAGAGAGAGAGAGARAGAGAGAAAAAAGGAGATCTAATATTTAGGTCACTATTAAATATTCAATTCACATGACATTTGCCAGAAATTTTGAGCAAACAAAGTGAAAATTACTCTTATTTTTCTTATATAACAAATTGTATACTATTAGTAAAATGAATATAATATAATATAATAATTTTTTTAATTTGATAGTACTTTATTATTATTATTATTATTACTGATATAAATCTGGTAAAATAAAAAAATATTGTAATACACTTATAGAGCAACACCAGATTTACACACATTAAAGTGTCCTAAATTATGATTATTATAGATTTGAGGGACTTTTTTAAAAATATATATAATCATAAGTATTTGAAAAATAAAAATATAATTTAGATGAGAATAAATACTATATAAAAATTTGAAACCATAAAAATACTGAATTTTATTTTCTTTTATATAAATAGTTATTTTATTTTATTATTAACTGATTAATATGCACACAGAATAACGTAGATTAATAGTTTTTGATGACTAATAATCTGATAAAAATCTAATGTTTTGTTATTCAAGTAAMATTTTGTTTTTAATAATATTAAAAATAATTTTATAATAAATTAAGGTATTTTTAAAATAAATACAAAAATGAAAAATCATTTTATAATACTAATTGAATAATGTATTTAAATAAAACATTTTAAAACGTTTATTCTCTTTATCTCATATTTTCARCATTTTTAATATAAAAACTATGAGTTGATATGAAATCATTTAATAATGTGTTAATATATTTAATAAATAATAAATATTTAATATACTTATAATTTTGCAAATAAAATTGTAAGTTAGATATATTTTTAATTTTTTAATATTACATTTTGTGTAAATATCTGRRATTCAAGATCTTGTTATATAATATACCACTATTTCAATACATGTTTTTTTTATAAATCATTTACTTTAAAGTGAATATTATTAAATAATAATATAATAAAATTAATAAAGATAATAGTAATCATGATTTTTATAAAATAAAATAGCAATAAAATTGATTTATTTCACATGTTTTAGACATATTTCCCAATTAAAATGCGTCAGTTTATTAGAAAAATATTATAATAAATTTTGCTATAATTTATGATATCATTTTTTTGGGGTAATAATACCAAATTTTTACAATGATGTTTTTGGCTCAAATGCCTGGGGCTAATTGTTGAGGTAGCCTTCAATGCTATAGATTATTATTTATATTTTAATTTTATATCAAATTATAATTAAAAGTATTTTTGTTTTGTATTTTATTAATAATATAACAAAATAATATATCAATACATATATTTAAGATCTAATATTATAAGACCTAAAATAATATTTTAAAACTTTTTTTTATTTCCATTTCTMTCTATATATATATATATATATATATAATATATAATATATATTTAGGCAATATTTTTGCACTATTGGGTGCTAATGGCTGTGGAAAAACAACACTTTTAAAGTTAATGTTGGGACGACTCCGACCTACAAGCGGTCGAGTATTAGTATTTGGCGCTAAACCCAACAGCAAGTATTGCAACATCCCTGGCCCCGGTGTAGGTTATATGCCACAGGAGATTGCATTGTTCCCCGAGTTTACCATACGTGAGATTCTAACATATTTTGCACTTTTGTATCACATGGACTCGGGTGAGGCCAAGGCTGAGATTGAAAAACTAATTGCATTACTGAATCTACCGGTAAGGGAACGATTGATCGGTCAATTAAGTGGTGGTCAACAACGACTGGCCTCTATTGCTGTCACAATGATTCATAAACCAAAAGTGATTATTTTGGATGAGCCTACTGTTGGTGTCGACTCATTACTTAGGTGTCGTATTTGGAAATATTTGGAAAATATATGCTATAAACAAGGTATGGTATGTTTGGACAGTAGTATAAATTAGTTATAAATTAAATTAAATATAAGATAAACAATAAGTGAATAATGAACTAAATATGACCCATAATACTGTATTCACTATTTACAGTATTTATTATATTTACATTTTTAATTATACAGTCATTTATACCATATATTTAATATTAAGATTAGTTTTTTATAAATCGGTAAACAAACACACACTCACTGAAACATATTACACACACACACACACACACACACACACACACACACACGATATTATACGCACGAAACAAATAAATGTAATAAATATTTTAATATTATTTATTATACATGCAAAAAATAATTTAAAAATTTTATACCGTTATTTTTCATCATAGTAATAAAAGTGCCATAGGATTATGTTTATTGTGTGAATTTAATATAAAATATATTTTTGTTTATAATTTTTATTTTGATATTATAAAAAGAAAAAAACCAAAGTATAGCAAAAATAAATTTAATAAAATTTAATATATTTAATATAAATATTATATTGTGTTAATATATTATCATATATTAATATAAAACATAGTTTTGTGGAATAATTTCGGTACATTGATAATCAAATTATAATTTTACASAAAAAAAACAATTTCTGAATAACTTGTTTTGTTATTCTTTTTATTTATTAGATTTTTTTGTAAAAATATTAAATTATTATAATTATGATTAAATTTTGTTTCAAAATTCAAGGTATTTGTCAAAAAAATGTTATATAATCGCCCAAAAAATAACTAAAATACTATAATGTATTATTAATGAAAATTTCCGCTAGTTTTTAAACTATTAATATTTAATGAAAGATATTTTGAAAATATTGAGATTTTATCACAAAAAAAATAAATATTAAACAATATTTTATGTGTAATATTATTAGTGATTATATTGATCACACAATTAGTGTCAATAGTATCACTTAAATGTGAGACCTAATTTAGTATGCTTTATATACGGTATCTACAGTAGTAATAAATCTTATTAAACAAAATACATGTTTTAGTTAAAATAAAATATTATTTAAAATAAAGTCAATTGTTTCGCAAAACAAATTTGTTTATTATTACTGTAATTACATTTTACGGTACATAAAATTATTAATAATTTTAGATTAGACACGAAAGTTATATTAATATCATATCAATTATATTAATGTTAAGTTATTATTTCGCAAAAACAAAAAATAAAATTTAGGCAATACTGTAATCATAACAACACACTATATAGAGGAAGCCAAGTGTGCGGCCGAAGTGGGTTTCATGAGCTCAGGTCAACTCCTCAGACAAGACAATCCACAGAAACTGATGCGTGAATACCAGTGCTCGACACTCGAGGAAGTCTATCTCAGATTATGTCAAAAGAATATTCAGCACCAGAAAGACATGAGACAATTGGAAGTGATGGCAACGGATGGACAATCGTCGGACATTTCGGATATTGAAATGCGGACACTTACTAACCCGATAACTGATGAAGACATCTCTGAGTTAGACGAAATATCGCACAGAATTAGCGGTAGTTATCGGAAAAAATTTATTGATATGAAACATATACAGGCAATGGTGTGGAAATCATTTATGCGAACCAAACGAAATCCATTCTTAATGATATTCTTCCACATATTACCATTGATTGTCCTAACAATACTCAGTGTGTCGATAGGCATACCACCGATCAATATACCGGTTGCCGTATATAACGGTGAACCAGTGGCCAAACTGTCTCAACGTTACTTAGATACTATTGATAGCAAACATATTCAATTAGTTTACTATCCGAGCAATGAGTCGGCTTATGAATCAGTGGTGAGGGGTATTAATCGGATGTCAATTGTGTTTTCCAGTAATTTTACCGATAGTTTTGARACACGCCTACTCTATCCGACAGAGTTGGACGACAATGAACTGGAGACCACAAAAATCAAAGTTTATGCCGACTTTTCCGACACAGTTGTCGGCAATTATATATGGAATTATATGTTAGAAACTTTTCATAAGTTTCTCAAGTCGTTTAGTCAAACTCTGGGCTATAATCCCCTAGCATTTGCCCTACCGATGCAATTAGTGGAACCTCCTATCTATGGTCAAAATGATCACTCCTTCAACTCTTATGTATTGCCGGGTATGATGTTGGCCTTCCATCACGGATTGCCTATGATTTTRGCTGCTTTTCTCATCATTTACGAGCGCAAGAACGCACATATGGACAGGGCTTTTGTGGCCGGCATTAAACCCATTGAGGTATTGATTGCACATATAATACATAACTCTGTGGCCGTCTTTACCCAAGTGTTACTATCACTCATCATCTCGTTTGTSGTCTTCAACAACACTATTGTTGGCAATTATGTCGACGCCTATATCATGTTTGTCGCTCAGGGACTACAGGGTATGACAATTGGATTGACCATTGCTCTGATTTTAGCTGATGAAGTATCTGCTATGGTTTGTATTGAGATTATTGTTATATTTATATATTATTTAGTGATATGTGTTTATGATACAGTACTAACATTACATTACAATAATATAATTAATAAATAAAAAACAAATAAACATTTTTTACATTTTGAAAGGTTTATATATTTTAAACATAAATTTAATTGAAATTAAATTCTATAAAAAAATATTTAAAAAATATTATTGAGCATAATTAATTTAATAATTTCAAATATTATGTTTGAAAAAATTAGATAATAATAATAAGATAAAAAAGATAGTAAAATTAATTATTAATCAAAATTAATATTACACAGTATTATTGATTTTTTATTAAGTAAAAGATCACGAATAGTAATCCATAATAATCAATAACAGAAATAATTTAGCTTATATTGATAAATAATTATAGTTATGTTCAAAAATAAGCTAACAAATTATAGACAATAAAAATACTGTTAAACGTTCAAAACAGATAATTAAATATTAATAATATTTAATTTATATTATTTTGTTGTTATGTTGTGTATAAATGTAACTATCAATATTAAATAACACTTTTATCCCATTATTATCAATCTTTTACACAAAATCTAGGTTAGTTTGACCGGACTAATGCTCCCCATTTGGATAATGTCGGGCGTGTTTTGGCCTCTTGAAGCCATACCGGCCTATTTCCGAGTGCTGGCCAACTGGACACCACTGGCGCAGCCAATTGAATCGTTGCGATCTATTATGCTGAGAGGTTGGCCACTCAGCAACCCATATGTTTTACTGGGACTTATAGTTAGCGTTTCATATACTCTAATATTAAACTTAGTAAATATTTTAGTGTTTTACAAATTTTCAGCAATTACACTTGAATCGTTATTTCATAAAAAATAGTAAAACATTTATAATTTTGTTTAGTTTTTTACAAAATAATTATTAAATATTTTAAAAAATAATAATAATTKGGTTCTCTTATGTGATATATTACTAACAAATTTAGTTATGCATTAATTATAAATTATGATTGATTTTAAAATTTAAATTTATTTTTCTATTTTTCCGAAGTTAATTCATTTAAAAAACCATATTATCTTAATTTATTGATTATATTTGCAAATAAGTTTTTTTGTTAMTTATGTTTTTTGAATGTGTGTTTATTAATACAACTGTTATCAACATTATACATGTATTTTATAACTTAAAAAAATATTAGAAAAGTTACAGTACTTATTATTAAATATTAATGATATTGGCCCTTTAGTTTTATTAATTATAAATTAAAATTATATTAATTTTATTCAAAAAAAAATTTAAATGAATTAAAAATAAAATAATACATTAAAGTATGAAAATGTAAGTTGTTGTATGTAAATATATTTAAATTATAAATAAAAATAAATTTTTTATAAATATTGTCTATAAATATTTTAAACAAAAATTTTAGTAATGACAAATACAGTAGTTTCACTGCTAATATATTATAATTTTATATTTTTATTAATAACTTATAACTAACTATACAACAACAAAAAGTAAATATCAATAAAAAAATATAATAAATTATTTTATTTGTCAATTAATTAACATATAAAACAATATCTTGAATTAATTTTACGACTATTTTCACTGTTTTCTATATTATTTTCAATAAAAAATAATTATATATAAAWATAATAATAATACTATGATATATAAATAATGAAATATATTATATAAATATATAAAATATACTATAATATTATACTAATTGTAAATAGTTTTCTATACATTGCTTACATTGCGGTCATCTAAAGGGGTCATCCATTTGATAACTTGTATGTTATTAAATAAGCATTGCTTACTATCATTATATTACTATTATTACTATTATTGTTAATATTTAAATAATATAYATTTTCTCATAATAATAATATAATAGTAATAAATAATGTCTTGACAGTAATGATTGCAAATGTTTGCGCTTGAATTGACTTTAATGCAAAACAAATAATTAGCACTTTAACAATAATTTTTATGGATAATCAAAATAAAGGAAATTATTTTTTTAAATCGTCAATTGAATAATAACTGATAAACAAATAGTAAATTTTTATATATGAATATCATATTTTGATTTATCATAATTTTATATCTACATAGTTATACATAGTTGTAGTATTAATTATAAATTATATTTAATAAATATTTAATGTTAATTATTTTTAATACTTTAAGATTAAATACAATAATAATTATAATAAATTAAAAGTTATTTATTAATTTTAATTTATTATAATGTCAATTCTATAGATTATTAATATTTTATAAAAATTGTAATGATATTTTATTATTATTAAAATTATTATTTTAATTATTTTGTATTTATGYTATACTGTAATTGTTATGTTAATTATTTTAAATAAACTTATTTCTAATACAACTATTAAAATAATCCTYTATTAAATAATATATTAACTATTCGACTATTGTTACTGTGAATAGTAAAATTCAAAAAAAAATAAAATAAATAAAATGTAACTAAAGATAAAATAAAAATTTATAAGTAATAAAATTATTAACATTAAATTTTAAACATATTTTCTAAAAAAATAATAATAACTGCATTTATAAACTTGACATTCATATTGAATAATAATTATAATAAAAAATTATAATTCTATTGCTATTTATTTATGTTTCACATCAGTTCACACAATTATATACATAAAACAGTTAACAGATACACATTATCTAAAAATAATAATAATTAAATATTAAAATTATTTAATAATAACAATAATCAAGGCAATAGGAAAATTTAATTATTTTATTTCTATTTTCTTTAAAAAATTGTTTTCAACGCAATGTAATGAAATTATTTTGTATTATGTTATTCAAAAAATTATTTTTAAASATATTTTAAGATAAAGTTATTAAAAAATAGATTTATCCAACAAAATGGAGAATAAATTTAGTTCATTTCCAGCCATAGACGCCAGTGATGATACACCCAATGCCATCAATGTTGACGGTGTCACCTATGGATATACCGATAGTTCATCTGTGTTAACAAATTTTACGTTACGTATAGTACAGGGTAATTAATGTGTTTATAATCTATATTAAAGTTATTAAAATATCATGTATTGAATGAATGAAAAAAAACATTTAAAATATAGGCAAAATTTTTGCACTGTTGGGAGCTAACGGATGCGGCAAAACAACAGTGATTAAGTTGATATTAGGTCGCATCAAACCTCGCAATGGTTTAATACAAGTGTTTGGTCTGCCGCCAGCTCACCGGGATCTGGGTATACCGGGTCCTGGTGTAGGATATATGCCGCAAGAAATTGCACTGTTCAATGAATTTACTATTGAACAGTGTCTCACCTATTTTGGTAAAATCTACAAAATGGACAGCCATTGCATAAATAATAGATTAGAGTTGTCTATAGAAATGTTGGATTTACCAAATAGGAAACATAAGATCAGTGAGTTAAGTGGTGGCCAACAGAGATTGGTATCGTTGGCAATAACAATGATACACTCACCACCGTTGCTCATACTGGATGAGCCAACAGTGGGCGTTGACTCTATCCTCAGATATCGGATCTGGTCATACCTGGAGAAAATCTGCACTAACTATGGTATCTTTTAATCAAAAAATAAGATATTTTTGTATTGTTTATTATTTAATTCTATATTATTATTTGATTAAAAACAGGTATTACAGTATTGATAACCACACACTATATTGATGAAGCAAAAGGTGCGGCAAACGTAGGATTTATGAGTAATGGATCAATGATTAGACAGTCTTCGCCCTATCAGCTAATCGTTGAACTCAACTGTCATTCACTGGAAGATGTTTATCTAAAATTGTGTCAAAAACATAATAAACGTTTACGCGATCAGAGACATGATAGACAAGGTGTCAATCAAATCATGACTACCGATACGATGCCAACTGAATCGACAAATAGTAAACCTATGTTAATCAATACTACCGGTACTTACAATCAACATATGATTGACATTCGACGTGTCGGTGCACTGATAGACAAAAATTATATACAATTCAAACAATTGACTTTTGGTATGGTATTATTTTTTATTATACCGTTAGTGTCAATTTATGCCACCAGTATTACCGTTGGATCAGTTCCACAGCATATACCAATAGCCATATATACCGGTGCAAATTTGCAGACCCGGCAAATGTCGAAAAAATTTCTCGCATCAATCGATGCCAAACTAATTAAACCAAAATATTATGACAATGAATCTGAAGCCATAGAGTCGATAATTACGGGTCAAAATATGTTTGCCCTGATATATCCGGTCAACTATTCGGCCAACTTTATTGCCCGACTGCCGTCGCCATTTGAGGTCAGCGATGAAACACTCAAGAATAGTACGATCCGCGAGTACGCCGATCACAGCAACCAAATTGTGGCCACTTATGTACGCTATTTATACCTACTCGACGGCTTATTTGAGTTTATGACCAAAATTGGTAAACAACTCAATCTTAATCCGACGGCTTTTCAGCGACCAATAGACACGTCTCGACCCATATTTAACGGCACATTCTACGACTCACATACCTATCCCTCGACGGGCATATTATTTATGGCTGTCTATGCATTTCCGTTGTGTTTGTCGGCATTTTTTATAGTCAACGACTTGCGAAACAAATCGCTGGAGCGGTCATATGTGGCGGGTGTTAAACCAGTGGAGGTGTTTGTCGTACATATACTTGAAATGCTTGTTTTGAATACAGCACTGGTATCGGAGCTGATGGCAATTACTTACTATTTGTTTGATATACCAGTGGACAACAATATATATCACACATTTATTTTACTAATGTTGCAAACAATGCAAGGCGTGGGCTTAGGATTATTGTTTGCACTGTTACTTAAAGATGAAGTCTATCTATTTGTATGTCTTAACATTTTTTTCTAATTATTTTATTAATAATAATATCAATAATTCTAATTTTTTTATTGTTTATTTATTAYCACACAATAGATAATATTAGTAGCCTTGGTATTGCCAATGTTTATATGTTCGGGTGTTGTGTGGCCATCCGAGGCTATACCACCGATGTTCCGATATATTACCGACTGGACACCTGTCACTTGGCCACTGGAGGCACTTCGGTCACTATTATTTCGACACGTGTCGCCACATAACCGGCGCGTATTGTTGGGATACTTTGTATCGATAGTCTATAATTTTATTTTATTTGTAGGCAATATCTTGTTGGTGACAGTATTGAAAAATTTTGATATATTTAATTTTATGCGTACAATGATTACAACTATACTCAAATATGTGCGAAACTATAAGAAATAATTTTTTAAATTTTAATAAATATATATATATTATTTCAAGAAATAATATATWAATAATGTTAGATAATATAATAGATAATAATAAAATATATTTAATATTCTTAGTAATTAAAGTTTATTATAATTAAATATAATGTATTGATAATTATGATCATTAATTTTGGGATTTCTTAAACATTTAGTTAGATTGAAATAGTTGTTGAAATACAGTACATGTAAAACATTTGTTTTATTATATTAACTAATTTTGACATATAGTATTACATTTTAAAAATTTTATTTTATTTTTAATAATTAGTTTATTTAATTTGAATTTTTTAAAACAATTATCAAATCAGTCGTGAATCACAATCATATAAAAACATAAAATGTATAGTCAGTGCTGTCCATTAGTATATATTTTAAGTATGTATTTTAAGGGTTTAAGTYAAATCGGTTGACCCAGAAATAGGTGGGAAWGTATTTAAAGTGTAATAAAGTCATAGAAAAGTTAAATATTTAGTCTATTATTGACAATAATATTRAATTAAAATCTATTTGATAATTAAATTATTACTTATATTAAGTGAAATATTTTTTAATTTAAGTTATTTTCAAGTAATTATACTTTATATATACAATTATAKTCTGAAAATTATTTAAAATRTTGTCAGTGATTGACTRTGTATTTTCATATATATTGAATGTTTTGAAAATGYTTTAACACTAATGATATAGAAATCAATCAATATTTTTTTTTTTTAATGTATTGGACAAATATAATCAAAAAWTTTTATTCACTTTTWGTTTTATTTAAAATGTATTCATAGAAAAATTCACAATCAATTTGTATAGTTTTATTTAATATAACATTGAAATCATTAATTTGTTTGATAATATCACCGGCAATGGACCAGTTATAACGTGTCTGTAATATATAAGAACAGGGAGGTCTCTCAATGAGACATGGATTCATCATTGAGACCAATATAATCATCAGATACTGCACTTTGTCTAACAACTCATGTGATGCATATTTTTTTAATGTATTATCACTGATAATCAAAAAACRGTAGTAYAGTATAACTATTTTAAATATTTGATAAMAATTAATATCATAAATGACTACTTACTCGTAAAAATTTAATTCAAACAATTCTTGTGCTATAATAGATAGACTGTAGACATCGGAACCTGTAGTATACTGTCTGCGAGACAGTACCTCAGGTGCCGTATATTTTAGCTCAATATCAGCATCGCTGGTATCGGAAGGCCGGTCATCCAGTTCGCCGTCAAAGCCAAAGTCACACAATTTTATATATCTTCCGTTTTGAACATTTTGGGCAATCATTATGTTGTCGGGTCTGAGCGCCCGATGCATTACCGATGGACGCCATTCGTGCAGATAGTGGACACACTCGAGTAGCTCTAGAAATATCTCACACGATATGAAATACTCGATGGTATCCATCGGTTTAGTCAACGATCGTTCAAAGATTATAGGTTTCAATTCAATAATATTCTTGAGATTATGTGAACAATACTCCAATTGTATGTAAAAGTGTTTGCCTTCAGGCCATGAGTTAATATATTTCAAGATATACTCTGACCTTAACTTAACTAAACATTTTAATTCATTGAAAACTTTTTCGTAGTATTCATTAGTTATCTCTATAGTTAATATAGTAAGTAAAATAATATATTAATTAAAAAWATATGAAAATAAATTAGACAATATTAATGATAAACTATAATAATGAAAATKATGAATTAATTATAAAATATTATTTATTATTTAATAATTAATTTATAACTTAACAAAAAAWATACTTTTTAATTCAAATCGTTTAATAGCATATATATCTCCATCGCATCGTTGTTTAACTTTGAATATTGTGCCAAAAGTACCGGTGCCAAYAGCACCCAACTCCTCAAAATAGCGCACATACAGGCTTTCTTTCGGCGCGTATGCRAAACGGTAGTCAGACATTAGTTTTGTTTAATATATGATTTATAATACATTTATATTTAATATTTAAAATTAAAAACAACGTAACTTAGATAATACAGTTATTAATATTCAAAGTATATTTWTTTAAAAAAACAATTTAAATAAATTAGTAATGTTTAACAATATTGTATAAAAACTAAAYATAAYWTTAAACACCACAYATATATACTGTATAWAAAATTACTAAAATAATAAATAAAATAAATAATACTCAATAATTTTTATGAAATAACAAAAATAAAACMATTTTTAAATATGTWTCAATAATAGTATACGACATTTAATTATCTATTGAATAAAACAAATAAAACACTTGACATACTGTACTAAAGTATATTTGYTAATATTATAAATAAAAGTTAATATACATGATAATGCTATAACTAATTTTATTAATGATTTTTTATCATAAATATTTTTACAGTCAAATGTTTGATTAGAAGCAATAATCATTGATTGCATATTATATTTAATGTAGTTTAACAATACTTGAACTTCAAATAAAAATACAGTAATTATGTAAATAAATATTTAATAGATAAATCGTGTGTGTAAATAAATATTTAAAGTTTATTTAAATAATGTAATTAAAATCATATCTAAATTATTACGCATTTTCAATAATATAACAAATATTAAATATAAATAAATCACTACAAATAGTCTGTAAATTAATTAATATGTGWTTTTTCACAATCAAAAATAACATTGTTTCTAATATTTTAAATAAATCATTTTTTTGACATTCAGTTTAGATAAATCAATAAAATATATCTAATMCTACAAAATAATAATGTAGTTATTTTGATAATATCTAATGTTAGCAATAATTGATAAAATTCAATTGACAYATATTRACTAAATTACTATAAATTGTATCAAATAATAATATGATAATATAATAATATGAGTATTTTCTATTTTAATTTTTACATTTCTACTATTTATTTAATTTATTAATATTTTCATTTTATATGTATAATAGTAACATTACATTACAYTAAAWTTTATCAATTAATAAATCTTATTGCTATWATTATATCAGTAGCCTAATAAATAAATTGTTATTAGACTTATATAATATCAYATGTCTATAGAAATATATATATATATTAATCAAATAGTAGAGTCATTAAATATATAGTGTAATTAAATTAATTACTTATCCAATTGTTTTTTACTATATTTTGGAAAAACATTAAAATCATAATATATAATATGTTAAGTATTGTATGTTTCGGTTGCATTATCTTATTTCCAGTACATACAGTATTTAATGTATTAAATCATATCCTGTATATATATAGAAATGTATTAAAATAAGAAAATAYATCAATAATCTCAATTGTATACATGATTTCYTGTCAATTGCCTGTCAATTGTATTYATTTACTATTAATATTGTATAATAATGTTATTTTATTATAATTACTATAAAATATTTATTATAAAAAATATATCAAAATTGCTAAAACATTTTATGTTTATTATGAAACTGATAATCACTATCAATGTTATCAGAAAATATTTCTTAAGACTTTTTGTCAACACTATTGTGCAATATTTCTAACATTTTTGCAATTTGTAAATATAAATATCAAATAAAACAAATAAATATAATATAATAAACAAAGTATTTTTTCAAAAAATCATAACTAATATGTATTTAAACAAAACCTGCGATAATATCAAAAGTATAGCAATCGACACAATCAGTTGCGGTACTAAATTAAAGTATCAATTATTATCATTAATTAGACCACAATTGTTACGTTGTGTCAAATTGTTGTTYATATTTGACACAAACGGTTCGGATGTATTGCTCATCACAACCGATGATGAAGTGTACGGATTTGGCCAAAATAAATTCGGGACACTCGGATTGGGTCACTACGAACAGGTAAAAGTAGTCACCCGAGTGGACACATTATGTGGCAAACAGATGTATCAATTCGTTAGCGGTTATGATTTTATGGTAGGTCTTACTGAATCGGGCGAAGTGTATACCTGGGGAATGGGACACAAAGGACGGTTGGGTAATGGTCTCAATGAAAATCATGTGTTTAAGCCCAAGAAAATTATCGTAGAGAAGGCCACCGATCTTAAAGTGGTGGACATTAAGTGTACGTATTGCTCGACAATTTTGTTGACCGATAGGGGACAGATCTATTGGTTCGGATATAAAGGGTTCAACAATAGTGAACAGTTGACACCAATATGTATTACCGGTGCCCAAAATATTGGCGCAATCAGTTCACTTGACTGTGGCGTTGATCACAGCATTGCATTGACCAACACTGGACAGGTGTATACGTGGGGCAGAAATGATATGATGCAATTGGGTTTGGGTCATAGCAGACAYGTCAATGTGCCCGCACTGATTGAATTGGACAGTAGTATTTTAATTAAAAAGATAGCATCTGGCTCCAATCATAATTTACTACTYACATCTACCGGAGCTATCTATACATTTGGTGGCAATATTAGCGGTCAACTGGGAATTGGCACACATGACAATCAAAATCAACCACAACTTATTGTAAGTCATAACAAGTTTGTCGACATCTATGCGAACGATCAGAAATCGATGGCACTGTCCGATAAAGGTTTTGTCTATATATGGGGTCAAACCAAAAAAAATATTATTGTACGACCAGAGCGAACTGAATACCATTGCTTTCAAACGGCAATCAATCACTATTTCAAACCAGTATTCACTTACCGGCCGCTAACCAATGACCAGTTGTTTGAACGCATCAATCGTGTTCAGCAAACAATTGCCGGGGCTTTTAATAACCAAAAATATAGTGATTTAACTTTTAARATACAAAATCGATTGGTTTTCGTACACAAATGGTTTGTTGTCCAGTGTTGCAAACATTTTGATCTAATGTTCACCAATGAATGGCTGGAAAAACGTACCAATATTATTGAGATCAGTGGACATACCTATGAAGGCTATTATGAGTTCCTTCAATATCTCTATACTGATGTGTTTGACACCAATAGTGTGGATRTACTTATAGATGTTTTGCATATCTCCGATGAATATATGGAACCCAATGTTAAGCTCCGGTGTGTGCAACACCTGAAACCTACGATTACTATGGATAACGTATGTACACTCTATACGGCAGCGCTTATGTATAACTCGACACAACTGGAGGTCTACTGTTTCGAGTTTATGGCCGACAAAATGTTTGACATTATTTCAACTGATTGTTATAAACAAATGCCCGATAAATATGCAAAACATTTGCTCACTGATTATGTATGGTATTTGCATGAATTAACCGATAGACAAATGTTTAACATTTAATAGATATTAATTAAGTTAATAAATTTTTTAATAATATTATTTTACATAATAAATTATTAAAAATTTTAGAAATTAATTTATTATGCAATAATATTATAACAGAAAATAAATTTGAATTTAATTGTAATAACTCAATARTATTGAACACATTTATAATATATAGTTATACAAATACTTTAATTATAAAATATTTGGATTTTTTTACAAATATTTTATATAATTATGGGAATAATTGTTTTTTAGAAAATATWTATACTCTAAGAAATGTTGTAAATGTCAATCAATTGTTTGTWAATTGATTTTTTGAGCGCACAGACATTGTAGAAGGACTGGTTCCCATTGAAGACATGTCACCAGTTCGAGTACCACCTCCAACACCAATAACGGCTTTAGGTGTAGAACCGGAAGCACTTCCTGCTTTGGATCCAGTCTTGGAAACTGTATTCGCATTGGCTTTTGAGCCAGTCTTTGAAGAAGTGATTTTTGTGTTGGATCTGTCTGTTAGTGATGYCTCTCCCACCCGAGTGATTGACGATGCTTTCGAATGACTGTTCATTTTATTGTTTTTATCTTTAGATTTGTCTTTATCTGATTTACGACAACAACARCAGATAATGAGTATAATAATAACGATAATAATAATTATTATTATAACGATTATAATCCATAACCAGTTATTGGAACCACTCTTTGCTTTMGWTTCAATTGATGTTATAGTTATTTGAGCACTGGATGTATTTGACTGACCAGTCGATATCGTATCATTATCACCGTTCGGACCACTAGTTACTGTTGTATTTGATTCTTCCGGTTTGTCGGCAACATAGATATGATTGCATTGATCTTCATCTTTGAATTTAAATAAATCTTTCAAAATATCCAATTGTTTGCCTTTATGTCCTTTGAACACACCGTCTTTCTCTGACTGTATGTCTAACGGCCAAAATGAGTCGCCTTGAAACAGGTATATCAATGTATTGTTAATATGTGTGATGGCATCGATAGTTCCCTGAGCCTCGAGAAAAGGTAAGATACTCTGTTGTGGATARTGTTTGCCYTCAATGGTAACATCCGTACAATTTCTAAATAAAGCGCTTAAGTCAACTAAACTGTACTTTTCTTTTTGTATGACAATCACTTTGCTATTGTCGTAGTTGAGCATTGCTTCGATAGGTTTGGTCCAATCGACCTGTGCTTTGCTAATACCCAGATGTTTATTATATGGCATCGGTTCCTCTGACCACTGTTCGCCTTCGACACGCAAATCATAAGACATAAACATATTGCCCTTTCCATCGATGTACTCAAAAAGATAAACTTTCATTTCGCCGGCGCCAACGCACACAGATGTTGTGTCCAAATAAACAGCGGCGTCTCCTCTCTTAAAACCTCCCGGCAATGGTAAACCTTCATCTCTGGGGGGAAATAGACTGTCCTTTGTATACCAATAGCGACCGCCACTCGTGAAGAACCACATCTGACCATTGGGTATATAGACTATAGAGTCGAGACGATTGCTATCTTTGCATAAATTGTTAGCAAAAGACAATATAACAAGTGATAAGAAGTATATCAAACAACAGATCACAGACTTGACAATCATAACTATTGTTTCAATAGTTATATACAGTTTATATTAGTCTATATATATATATATATATATATATATATATATATATATGCGATGATAATCACTAAGATTTGTAGAMAAATCACAGAAAAGTCAGTTAGAAATCTGATATCAATTAAGTGTTAATAGATTTAAATATTAGTTTTARTATTCAATCTCTTTAATAGAATTCAAATTTGTTTTTTTATTTTAGATTATTTACAACACGTGATGTGATGTTTTAGTTTTGTTTTATATAAATAACTAATAAATAATTGTAATAAATTTACTAATTTGTAAATTACATTAGAGTAACATTTAACATGCTGTTTTTTACKATTATATTTGAAAAAAGTTAATTTTTATTTTACTTAGTTATTTTTAATAGTGATAATAATTTTAAACATTTTCAAAAATTTATATTAAATAATATTAGTAAGTGGTATGCGGCACTTATTTAAAAATTATAGTATTAATTTAATATTATGATAAAATAAATGTCAATTAATGATTTATTCAATGAAAAATTGAAAATAATCATTTCTATGTCAATTTTTAAAATATATATTATTTATTCATTTTCATTTTTTCTGTTATTAACAATTAACCATTGCTCTGACATTAATATCTAACGGTCCAAATGTGAACCCATAGCAAAAGGTTTGTGCTCCGCACCAATAAGACTGGCCATCGTGTCCCGGTTCGGACAAACTAATTATATCAATATTGATAAACTTGTGGACCCGACTTTGCCGATCACGACTGACCAATATTTCAGTGGTTATATGATCGTAACAATTGACAAATTTTAGGCAATCCTTGAGATCGTTAGTCGAATTCATAAAACTTTCGATAATAATGGGTATCGTATATAATATGTTGTTATAATTTGCTGGGAAACCGGTCCCTATCAATGTTGACACCCCAACAACAATCACGGGTCAAATTAAAATGACTACGTCGGGCCTGGTTTATGGTTTCGGCCACAGTCTACATATTAGTGTAGTTGTTGTATATTATATAAGATTATCCAATAAKTTTTTTAAACCAATAAAKATAACTTACCATGGTATTTCTGACAATCTTGAGTCTGTTAATATTTTGTAGGACTGCTTTTTGGTCATAGGGTTTGGCGTAAAAGTACATTTGATTTGACACAAATATCTGGCTGAGTATAGTCATAMATGCTAACTGGGTSAATACATACATAAATTTGCAATTAAAATTATTTGGATAGTAATTTGTACTGTTTTATTATATAATAATATAATTAATATAATATTTATTTAATAGAAATTAGTATTTGATAGATCAATGAAAAATAATTTCACAATAATGTACACAAATCGTACACACTAATGTATATAATAAATGTTATATATTGATATATTCAATAATTTTTTAAATATTTATCAAATTGATGTGAGAATTTGTTTACARCATAAAAAATAAAAGTTTGCTTAAATGCTTATTTTATTATTAGCCTTGCATATTAGTAATAATATTAAATATATTTTTAAAATTAAAATAYTATAAAATAAACAAAATCTAGTTTTAAGCAAGTTAATTTAAAAGAAACTTTTTTATATTTTCTAACTAATTGTTTTTACTGTAATTATCTTAATATATTGAATAWAAATTATCTATACTATAGATTCTATGTATATAGATATATTTGTTAATAYAATAATATTCAATGGTTTAATTCATTTAATTCAAGTTAAAAACAAATTATTGATATATYAATGTTGATTAGTTTGAATTATTTGTCAAGGTATGTATAATCAACCCTAATTTATATGACCTCTAATTTAAASTASAGTAATGTATTATAATATTTATATATATATATATATKTTTAAGTTCAATAGCAATAAAAATAGTTTTACCAATTGATAGTATAATATTAATCTGTAATATTGTACTGCAAAATGTGTATAACGAAACTAACTTCTAATAAGATATTTTTATATATAAAACTAATTGCATAATTAAATACAATATAAATTTAAATTAACTTATACTTTACCGTTATTTATATTTGATATAAATTATACAATACTGTATGTTACACTTCAAATTTAATGAACATCAATCATAATTTAAATAATTTTAGTTAAATAWTTTAAAGTATTACCARTAAGTTAGTACTGTATTATAATATATATTATTAAAATTAATTAYAGTAAAATTCTAATTATAAATWTTATCACTTATTAATTTATTAAAATAATATTTAATTATCACAATATTATAGTTTTTATTAATAAATTTTATTCWTAATAAATTTAATACATTTTTTATCAATAAAATTAATAATTCATTACAATTTATTTTTATAAATAATACTCTTAAAAATTAAATAATAAATAATCTCTAAATAATTTATTGAAATAAAATATTAATTAAATTAATTTCTATTTCATTAAAAAATAGTGATTYATGTCATACAAGTCCGGCTTCTTTAGCCATCTTCCAGAACAATGACTGTTGATTCTGAAGCAAAGATTTTGGTGAATCAAACTCTTCAATTGATCCGTTATTCATCACTAATATCATATCATAGTCTAAGATTGTATTCAATCGATGAGCAATTGTCACAATAGTACAGCCGATAAACTTTTGACGTATTGTCTGTTGTATTAAGTCATCGGTTTCAACGTCTACGGCAGCGGTCGCCTCGTCCAACACMAGTATACGGCTTCGTCTGAGCAAAGCTCTGGCCAAACAAATCAGTTGTTTTTGGCCAACACTTAGATTACCACCGCCTTCGGTAATGCCGTGCATGAGTTGATCGGGSAGTGCGGCCACAAATGTTTTGAGATGAGCTAACTCGAGGGCTGACCACAAGTCTTCATCTGAGTACTGTTCGAATGGATCCAAATTAGTTCGCAATTTGCCACTAAACAGTACCGGGTCTTGTGGTATAATTGTTAGTTTCGATCTCAGATCATTAAGACCTATMCGAGATATATCWACTGAATCTATAACTATAGTTCCAGTGACCGGCTCTATGAGCCGAAACAGTGCCAAAGTAAGCGACGACTTTCCAGCGCCAGTCCGGCCAACTACACCGACTCGTTGACCGGCCATTACTTTGACATCAATATGTTTTAGCACTAAATCCAATTCACTTCTATATCTGGTACTGTAATCTTTGAACTCAATTAAGCCGTTTTGAGGCCAATCATCATCGGGTTTRGTATCTTTAACAAACMAATCGGCCTTTAAGTAWGAAAATAGAAAAATGATTATCATATCTAATATTATTCAATAAATATTGATATTTACTTCAGTTGGTGTTTGTGTATATTCWAGACATCTTTCAACAGAAACGATATCAGTTTCAAGTGTWGTGGCGGCGCCCACAATGGCATTCAAATTACTAGTAATTTTCATTGCATAGGTTAGAGTCAAGCCAGCCATACCGGGACTGATCGACTTACGGGTAACGACAATAAATAGTGAATCTAACAAAACAATAACATAGCCGAGAAACTCCAGACGAATGGACAGCCATCGATTGGCAACAGTAGACTCGTATGTCGTGTTGTGGTGAGTGTCGACTAATGTATTAAATTCGTTRATRAATCGTTCGGACATATCGTAGGCTCTGATATTGGTCGCACCCGACAACGTTTCCGAGAAGTGACCAATTACTGGCGACCGGGCGTTGGACTGGATTCGCCTCAACTGTCGAGATGTGCTRATATAGAAGCGCTGTATGAAGTAGTAGATAACACCTACWGGTATGATAGCCAACAATACATAAGGAGTCTCATAGCCAATGATAGCGAACGAGACTCCGGCGCTGAAGAAGCTTCTCATAGCACTCCTAATACTCATTCCCAACACTGTGTCRGAWGTATCGATATCTTTTGAGAACCGATTAAGTATGCGWCCCATCGGTGTAGTGTCAAAGTGAGAGATGGGTGCTCTCATCATACGCACCAACATTTCATTGTGAAGTATTTTGGATCCATTAAGACACGCCAATGTTATCGATATAGTGGCAATCAATGTGAACACTGTTTGGCCGCCTCCCAGTGCTCCGTACACCCAAAGTCGCAAATTTCTCAGCGACTCATCTAATCGTTTGATGGGATCAAGAGAGTCGTCACTCCATTTAGATAACCATAGACTCGATCCAAAGGTGAGTGCACTCAGCGCCACATCCGACAAGAAGACAGCAATAAGACTCCAGATTCCGATCTTTTTCAAGTACTCCACATAAACACTGAGTTTAACGGAACCGGTTTCGGCTTTTTCTTCTCTAATCAATCTTCCCTTTTCAATCCCATCAACTTTTCCCGCTTTTTCTTTAGGCTTATCAATCAAACTGATCCGCGATTGTGTTCTTTCTCGGACTCCTTCATCACTTGTGGCACTCTTTTGTCGCGATATAGTGCGYTGTAATTCTGGTTTAATTTTCGATACAATTTCATCAACGATTTCATTGTCTTCGAGCTCTTCGTCGGCCGAGTTTTCCAAGTATTGAACGAGAAAGTCAGCAAAACTGCCTTTCCTTTCGAGCAGCTCTTTATATGAGCCAAACTCCGATATCGAGCCATCTTTCATAACGACAATCTCATCGACATTCGGCAAAACTGATATCCTGTGTGTCACCAAAATTCTGGTTTTATGTCTCAATAACCCCTTGTGTCCGATAACGTCGTCGAACACTTGTTTGCCTACGTGTGCGTCCAATGCCGATAKCGGGTCATCCAATAGGTATATGTCGGCRTCGGCATAACAGGCTCTGGCCATTGCCACCCGTTGCTTTTGACCGCCTGACAAATTGATACCTTTTTCGCCGATTTCGGTTTCCTCWCCGCCCGGAAGTACTTCCAGATCGGGTCTCAGAGCGCAAGCWTCGAGCACTTTGTCAAAAGTCCGTCTGTCCATWGATCTCATAAATAGTACATTATTTTTAAGTGTCGTATTCATAATCCATGCCTGTTGTGGCACATAAGCAAAACTGCCRTTAACTTTAATCACACCATCTGTTTTAATCATATCGCCTAAMAGTGCCGACAACAGTGAAGACTTGCCGCAACCGACCTGACCCACCACTGCTATCAGTTTATTTGACCGCACTTTTAAYGATATATTGTTTAATACAGGAATTACATTGTCTTTAGACCAGGCAAATGATGCATCGTCTATAACCACTGGATCTTCAATAAGATTGTCGTGTTCTATAGCACTKGAATCCAGTTCCTCGCYATTTAAATATTTGTTGACTCGTTTAAGCGAAACTGTAAACTATCAKAAAGTTATCATAAATTTATATTAATGGTAATAGTATTTTCATTCAAAGAAAATACTATCAAAATAKATATATAAATACCATAACAAAACTGGTGATAATGTTTGGGATCATAGTTAAGGGAATGCCTAATATGCCAAACAACGATAGAGATACAAACGCTACGTTTGARTCCAGTATATTGTTTTTATCGATTAGGACATAGACAGCAAAACTAACAATTGATACCTATTTTTTAATGTAATACAATATCMTTAATTAACAGTAAATAAATAAATTATTGTCCATAACTCACCAATACTTGTGCCGAACTAAATGAGAACATAATGAATGCGTGTAAAAAAGCACGTGTAATAAGTTTTCCGATCTCACTGTTCCTCAATTTCATCACCTGTTCATTAAAWGACTGTTCCCAGGCATACATTTTCCATACTCGTATGCCCGACAATATCTCGTTCATTAACTTTATACGACTGTCCTTCAGTTTCATTAGCGACACTTGAATTTTGCGCAACCGTGTGGCCACAAACCCGTTCATCGGCATCAACACTATCATAATACCTAAACCAGCCAATGTGGCCACACCCAGTTTTTGCCACAATAGGTAGACAGCAATGATCACCTGAAAGGGCGCMGACCACATACTATTGACCATTGGTATGAACTCTACCACACGAAACGTATCCATTGTCATCAGATTCACTATCTCGCCAATTGTATACTGTTTTCGGCCATCATTGGACAGCAMCAAACTCTTTATGKACACAAAAAAAGTTAAATCAAATAGTTTTCTAATTAATGCTTATTTACCTTTTGGTACAATGTATTTGTCATACAGGAGCGCATCTTTAGTCGGATCAGTTGAGAGTAATACATGCTTTGTGAGSTAACAATACTAATAATCATTGACGATATAAATARTAGTARWGAATAAAAATATCCGCGCCATGCGGGTTGGGTCRGGTCGGACACAAATGTAATAAACCAGTCCAATAGTATAGGATTGATAAATGTCATCAATGTTGAGGCCAATTTAAACAGAAACAATACCAGTCCAAAAAACCAGTAGGTTTTCATAAGTGGCAATAATATRCCGGAACTTCGGGTCATTTGTTGGTCCTGTTGTATAACATTATAGTTTGAGCCACTGATGGGAAATATTTTAGTTGTTAAACATTTTCTAAAGTAGTGTTTGTGAAAGTTTAGTAAATTATTTTCGGTRAGAAACGACTTGTTCGGTGACCACATGTCCAACATTGTTAGCGGCTGTCKATAGCCCAGTCGTATTAATGGGTTTACCCACCAAAATGTCAGTATCGACAGTATTGATGCCCTGTTTTTAGGACATTCAAACTAAAAATTTAAATATAATGAGAGTTAAATATTACATATAAAAGTAAGAGTTGTTATTWATAAATATTTATTATACTTTTTCATTTCTTGATTTAATGATAACAGTATCGGCAATACATGAGAGTATCCATTGGACGACTAGTACGGGTGTGGTTACCATACGTATGATAAATATATGATCTGTTAGTGATTGATCTATTGGTTTCTTTAMACAAAAAATAATTATTAAGTTGTTAATAAWTTAATAACATATTATAAATACATTGCCAAAAATAATTGATAATAATGTCCTATAGTTGATGAGTGATGTYAACGATAGTAATATCCAGAGTATGAACAATGAGATCGATGTATGAATACCTTTCAGGCGCTCGTAATATATCATTGAAGATGATATTATCTTAATTATAWTAGAGTAATGTTAATATTATTTTTTGTGAAATTATAAAAAATTTACTTAAAAAACTTACAAAAGTTAATAATTTAATTAATGGTGTATAATAGGCAACAAGTGGTAATGCAGTCATATTTTGTAAYGATAGTATCAATTCAAATAGACTAAACATTGCTAATATTATTGATAATAACTGTAATTATAATTGCAAAATGWTGTTAATTCAGTAAAATTATATATAAATTAATTTTTAAACATTTTCACCAATTTTGATATATTCAAGTAAGTCCATGGAAGTGGTRGCYTATCTGATCGTATCGTATTATATAAYTCAAACACCGATAAGACCCAGAATAAGGCACAGGGAGTCCATGTGAGGGCTGTYTCTTGAAAACATATGGGAAAATCTGGATTATCTGTAAACCACGTTATGTTTAAGTCCTGTAGTTTTTTTAAATAAATATAATTCATTTATTATATCTAATTCAATAAACATACTGTAATTAAAAATTATTATTATTGCATCATTGTAAATGTACAGTATATTGCAATATTTATTTGAATAATGTACCGGTATAATGATACTATAAATTTATAAAAATACATTTACATTAACTAATCAATTAAATRTTATTATTTTTAGATAYACTGCTAGAATATAATAATTGTTATACAGTATTATTAAATATARAAATATAAAATTTATATAAAATAYCAAAAGTTATTGATATTATCTATTAAATGATTATTGTATTTAACAAAATATTTGTACTTAACAAATGTAATGTTATTAATAATAATTTTTATATATATAAAATCCAAYACATATAATTGAATTTATTTATTTTATTAAGTGAATCAAASCTAAAATTTTAGATACATATTAAACTTAATAGTWTTTTTGTTTTAATGTAAGTGTATTTATAAATTACCGGTATATTATTATAGCAATTAAWAAAATTGATGAAATCATTATATATATATGATATATATATATAATATAAACAATATATTATTTAATTTTTACAAACCCAGTATTTAGAGCCGCAAAATGAATCCATTATTAAACAATAGCAATCATATTATTGAAACTACAAACAAACAAAAGTAAACAATAAATTCAAATAATAAAAATTTTAAATAAATAAACAAAACATAATAAAACCTGATATACTGTACAGTAATATGACATACATTAGTCTAAAACATTGAGAAAACTACAACAGGTATGWTAACTGAACGTATAGTACATTAGACGAGAAATTTTTAGCCTTGAATTTAATGATTAATTCAAATAACGCCTTCAAAAAAAACTATTAAATTTCATTTTTATACTAAAGTATAATAATATGATTTACATTATATAAAAATTATTAGATTTGTTCAATAATGTACTCTTTTGAAAGTATTAATAATAACAATAATTTATAGATTAGCTAATTAGCTATTTTATTAAATATTAAATAAATAATAGATGAGTGCAATAATTGCAATTATTATATACACATTTTCAGTATTTATTTAATAAGTGGATTAAATAAATAGATAAATTACAGATAAATAAAAAAATATTATTTATTAATTAAATTAAATTAAAAAAAGTATTCATAAATATTTTTCTATCTTGATTTACAATTTATTTTTTAYTTATTAATTAAGTTTTTTTAATGAGATATAAATTATTTAATTAATTAGAATTAATATGAAAAATAAAATCCATTTCAATAATTATTCTTTGAATAGTTCTGCAAATATGACAAAAATAGTAAACGGTTTGCAAGTCATATGAAATAGCAGTTAAAATTTGTTTATTTCAATTAAAAATGTTATTTGAAAATCAAAGTACAGTATTATATATGAAAATATTGCTATATTTATTAGTAATAGTGTATCATATAAATGATTAAATTTGATACAGTATTCACACGATTCACTATTGATTTGATTGCTAAGAGCTTTAATATCAATGATATTATGATGCGGATGCTGTCGTAGCATCAGATGACTGACCAACTGGTTGCGGCAAAGCAGTGTCCACTACGACAAGTGACGYACCTCCCGGAGCGCTAGTTTTATAACCGCTGTCATTGTTGYTGGTGTTGTTAGCCATGGATTTTTGCATTTCGATATATAGTTTTTTACGGTTTTCRATGCCTGTCTTATATCGCTTATCTGCCGTWAAATATAAGATTATTTGACAGAAACAGATACAACAAATAGGTAACAAAAAACAGATAATGAAGACGACAGCAATACAACAGACAAATATGACACCAAACTTATTGTTGTCGTCATTCCTATCGGTYATTATATGTATAATTWAAAAAAATAAAATTTAATTAATTAAATAGTTTTTTAATAATTATAAAATACATTTTTTCTTATCGATTGACTGTAATCKCAATGTTTGACTTAACACAACAAATAACTGTTMMATTAGTTGATTTTTGCACTTAACCTGACTGTCCAAATATATTCAAAAGTACTGATAATTCAAATAATATTTTTTGWTTGTATAATTTCGTTATACTGTACATTATAWTCGGTATATGTTAATTAAATTATAGTGATTTAGTGAAACAATTAAGTTTATTACAAACAAATCGAGATAATAAAATACAAAAAAAATAATAATCGTTAYTTAAAAAWAWATTTAAAAATTTTCAAATATATCGTTATTAGAYAAACACTTTCAAACTAAATAGACCACTATTTRACAGTAACGGACAGTTAGATAAAATAMAGCATTAAATTTAGTTTTAATTGATATACAATAAACAGTGAAACATCTGATACCAAAAAAAAGAGATAATTRTTGTTTTGACACAMCTTTAGTTTGTGTTCTTCAAATAACAGTCAAAACGGCAGACAAAGRCAACGAAGGAATGGGTTTCTGGAATCTGTTTAAAGGTAAAGGACAGTCTTCAGGCCAAACAGGTGGCACTGGTAGTGGTAATGCCAGAGGCGGTGGCAAACCTGTCAGTAAAGTGCAAAGTAAAATATCTTCTGTGAATAGTAAAACACAAGTAAAGAAGACAACATCGATGTCATCAACATCTTCGACATCTAAAGCACCGGTAAAGAAGACAGCATCGACAATATCGACGTCATCGACATCATCAACATCTAAGTCACCGGCAAAAGTGGTCAGACCGGCACCAGTTAAAACACAGCCGGTTAGAGGTGTATCAAAAATACGCAAAACTAAATCAGTAGACTCSTTAAACAACGCATCGCCAACTAAACTAAAGGAGCACTTTAGCTCTAGACTCACATCATTGAATGGTCCGCTGGTCGGGGARATAGTATACGATGTCTGCGCTTACGTTATACACTGTCCTAYACACCAGAAGATARTCGTGGCCCAAGAGGTCAAATCCAAGTATATWTGGTTGCCGTTTGTCCATTTGCCGCCCACCCGCACCTGGAGCGAGGGTGCTTATGACGGCGCCAATATAGTACTGTCCAACGGCGACGCTCGGCTGTTCAAAAATCTTATGGCAAAACCGGCTTTCGATARGTTCAGTTGTATGGAGATATTTCGGTTACAATTACCGCAGACACAGAAGTTTAACATCAGACTTATCTATTACGTACGGGTGACCAACAAAAATCCCGCTTTCAAATGCTGCAAAAATACTGGCCGACTTCAGTGGTTAAGTGTATCGGARATTAACAATAGTAAGATAAAGACCAATCTGTGGGGTCCCGAAGTGAGCGAATTTTCCGCTCTGATCGGCGCTAAAAARTTGAGTCCGAAGATCAATGAAATCAGTTTAGACAAAGCCTTTATGTATGTGCCGCGCGATCCGCCCAGAAATCTTGAGGAAGAGATGCTTAAGTCGACTAACTATTCAGAGAAAGATATCGAGCGGTTGTATACCGATTATACCGAACACTGTTTCCCGGCCTTTGCAATGACATTGACCTCATTTAGYGATTATATGTCGAAATACGGCTTCGAAAAGATGGACAAAAAGCTTGATCTCTTGTTTCGAGCCTTCAATTACCAAAAAACAGGTTATTTGGATTTCCATGAATTCTTGTTGGGTCTGACCTCCATTGACCCAATGGCCCAAAATGGTCAGTCGCGGATCAAATTCATTTTCAAGTATTTYGATTTGGATGCAGACGGTTATCTCAATAAGAAAGAATTYACTTCAATGGTCAGCGAAATCTATCCGCAAGARAAGGGAGCGGCCATCGAAAAGAAGGTCATTGAGAGTATGAAAGCGATTGGTGTCCGAAAAAAAGGTGTCTTCTTTGAAGACTTCAATAAGGCTGTCGGTGCCCACAAGTTTCGCGGCACTCATGGTTTGTGTCGATCGAATAGAGCTATTGTCCAACAAATTTCTCGGTCAATGGCTAACCGAACKCTGACCAAAGCCACAACCAAACAGACATTTGAGACCGAAATGTTCAAACGTGTCAAATACGATGGCGTGTGCGGGTCGTGTAGAGACAAAAAATACAGTTACGCCATACATACGATGCGACTGGACATAAGAGGTCATTGGATATCGTCCACAAAGTTACCTGAAATCGATTCAATTGACACTTCTTCGTCTGGCAAAGAAAAATCCAATTCAAACAAAATGTGTAGTGTTTTGGGACTAACGAACAACAAGTTTTCAATAGATGTCGTGTGGAACCAGAAATCAATGGCCAATTATTTCATGAAAAARATACGCGAGTTTAACCAAACTAAAGGTACGCATARGGATAAAAAGGGACTGTTGTATRKCAAAGGGGAAAGGGAGSCATTTGTCAAACAGTTGGGCGAGTTTTGTGCACAGATGGAGAAAATAGTSAGTCAAGATGACCGATGCGCTAAAGCMACTTCACCCGCATTCATCATCGGTGACATTCACGGCAATCTCGAGGATCTGATGACATTGGAGAGAGTGTTGTGGAATAATTTTCCACTTGTRTCGGCCAACTTTGTATTTCTCGGTGATTATGTCGACAGAGGACAGTGGGGTTTRGAGTGCGCSCTRTATATMATGTGTATGAAGATGTTGGCGCCGGGAAAAGTCGTTATTTTGAGAGGTAATCACGAGGTAAGGGAACTGCAGCGACATTACACATATTACAARGAATGTGTCCGMAAATACGGCGATACTCTCGGAAAGAATGCYTACGAGATGACCAATCGGGTGTTYGACAAACTTCCGTTTTCGGCGGTCATCGACGATGCCATCTACTGTGCYCACGGAGGTATACCGAGAGACACACGAATGATTGATGACATTAACAAACAGAAGAACGATTTGCGTAATCCGGAAACAGAGTCRTCCATTGCGTGGCAAATACTGTGGTCGGATCCGTGCAATCAGTTACAGTTCAACGAGTCGGCCGAAYTGCAGGGCATTAAACCAGAGACTACAAAGGGATTCATACCGAACCAGAAAAGGGGAACAGCTTTTCTGTTTGCCGAAGACGCCATCAACAACTTTCTGCAGAACAACGGYCTCACTCATGTCGTCCGAGCGCATGAAGTGCCGGCCAAAGGGTTCMGATTTGATTTCGGCARCAAATGTACCACAATCTTCAGCTGTTCTCACTATTGCGGCAACAATAACGAAGCGGCYGTCRTTCACGTGGACAACGAAAAACTTCGTATTATACGTCTCGATACTGTCAACAATGCACCGGCCAGTGATTGATGGATCAGACAGATAGACATCACCGACAATAACATACACAAAGATATATACTATTTTATGTGTCCACTCATCACTCAATTTGCATCAATATTTTAATGTCCATTATTTTATATATATTATCTATCGTTATATTACTGYATAATATTATGATTTWAAAAATATCTGTATATTAAAAAATTATTTTATATAAATATTAAAGTTTTGTTTTGATATATTGATATATTTGAAAATATTTAATAGATTTTTATAAAAAAATAATAATAATTGAATCACAGATTGATTATCGCTTTGAGAATAGTTTGATAGAAAGGTTACTTTWATTMATTTWTTAGTTCAATCCATATGTGACTAAAAAAATGAAAGTACTGTTTAGCAATYAAATTGATTTATYAATTTGTTGTATCAATTTGTGTGTCAATATTTTTACAATATATTTTACATTTARACTTTTAGGTTTAAACTTAAACAGGTTTAATGRACTGTGAATGTAAGATTACATGAAATGCATTGAAAATATGTTTTCCCCAATGATTGCATAAGTATATCACTYATAATTTTTCACTTAACTAGACATACAATTAAGTGTAATAAACAYAWTATWTGTATAATAGTAGTGATACTGTAATGTAGCTATTATTCRATTGYATGATAATTACTAGCTTTAACACTGTATTAGATTAATACTAATATTAATTTAATAGCCATTCAAAATATTTATATTTTATGTAATTWATTGAACACATGTTATGAATGAATGTTTAATAAACAACTTTAAGACACTTTAATGGCTTAATACTGATTTTATTTAATAATTGTCATTAATTTTATTGAATAAAWTTTTTTGTAATATTTAAAGCCATATCCAAAATCGGATCAAATGGATTAATATTTGTCAATACGGTGACCACCATATGCTGGTCGGGCATTACAACCAACATAGTGGTCACACCGCTGAGTCCACCGCTATGCCAATAGTAACGCTTGATAGGCGCCATTTGACACTTGCCATCACAGGTGATGGGATGATCCAAATTGRTTAGTCCCCATCCATGTGCTAGTGATATATAATATGTTATACAGTATATAAAATATGTTAACTRATTATCAATAATGTTTGTGTCCAATGACTTACTATAATAACCAATACCACTGTAATTTCCCATTTCWATCACTGGTTCCCACAGTTTCTGCACTGTTGTTGACTTTAAGAGATCTGATAGAAARATATCATTAAAAAAATAATTAAAGATTAAAATAATTAATTAAAAAATTAGAAATAATTTTCTAAGGAAAGTATACCTGAATTTTGTTTGTTATAATAAGAGTTTATCATATAATTGCCGAAATGCAGCAAATCATTAGCAGTGGACACAACACCGGCAGATGTTAGCCACGAGTTGGCCGACCAGACGTCGTCGGCTATGAAAGCGTTATAGAGTTTTAGTTTGTCTTCGTTGATATGGTGTGACCGCAAATATGGCGAATCGCTTCGTATATAATAGCGACTTCTGTGGGCCAGTATCTGGTCGTGTCGTTCACATACCGTACCATTCATACCGAGCTCGCGAAACATGCGATTGATAGCCGTCTCGTACGGCTCATCAATAATAGACTCGATGATAGCGCCAACCAATTGAAAGCCATAGTTAGAGTAATTAAACTGAGTTCCCGGCGCCGATATAAGCGGCTCATCACGAAATTGTCTCACACTTTCGGTTGCATTTTTATAGTCRAGAAATTCACGAAAATCTTCGGGAAATTTGGTAACTCTAAGACCGGCCGAATGTGACATTACTTGTTCAACAGTAATCACAACATCTTTGCCCATCCATTGCTTGACGGGAAACACTTCGGGTCTCAAATAACTATGAATTGATTTCTTTAAATCGATTAATCCTTTTTCCATTAATCGACCGATCAGTGCTGTGGTCAACGACTTGCTAATACTGGCCATACGCCACACCGAGTCATCCCGAGTCGGTAAATTGTTTTCAATATCAGTYTCACCAAAACCACGGAYCATAACGTTCTGTCCTTTAATACCGACACCGACCACAACACCAGGTATTAGATTAACTTTTTGRACACTTTCGACATATTTCACAGTTTTGTCGATGGCTTTGGCAATATCCGTAACATTAGTTCCAATACAATGACAATTGTCGTCATCAGATAACTCATATAAATAATGTTCCGGCGATCGCACTAACAAACAATGTCCTAAATATAGTAAAATTATAAATAGATTTAATARTTTAGTCATTTTTTATATTTTAATTAATACTGTATATTGATAGTAATAATAATTTTTATTTTAATGTTATAATAATTTTTTTTATATAAATTTATATACTGTATAACTTAACTTATAATATAGAGATATTTCATATAGTGTATTACTAAATTTATATAAATAATAAAAATAATAGATAATACCTGTAATGATATTTATAATCACTATAAATATTATCTGTTTGTGAAATTAAACACATGTTTAATTTGATTCAATATATGATTATCACTAAAACAAATAAATAAAAAAACTAATACTATAGAAATCTAATTTTACACTTAACTACAATATTCAATATTTTAAAATAATATATTTATATAAACAGTAATTTATTATAAAACTATTTAAAAAAAACTATTTAAATCTATTAATTTATAGCATAATAGACATTATTACACAAATTTCATATCTTTTGTATCATTGTCTAACCATATATTTCTAGTTAGTAATTGTGATGATATTTCTATATTAACAACACAAGGCTTGATGGCTGAGGTTTGATAAATTGAATGTATAAAATGTGCAAACGATTCAATAGGCTGACCATTAATTTCTATAATTATCCCGTATTTTATATTATTGMTTTGTAGTTGTTCACTGTCGTCATTTAATTACCCGTAATATAAAATATTATTAATGTTAGTAAATATAATACTTATTCAAATGMTATCGATTGATATTATACTTTCCAATTGAAGGCATAATTATCTGATAGTAAATAAAAATGCGATTATTTTCCGACACAATTTTCATCCGTAATCCCATTCCAATTGAATGATCCCGAGTCGAATATCTGTCCGATTGTTAGCAAATTTGTTGGCCATTTCGCACATACCTTAATGAAAATAATTTCCGATTAATTTCTTGTGAAAGTTTAATTGATTAATATTGATATATATTKTATTAGTAGTAATCATACGGTAAATTTGACAGCCTTGTCCACCTAAAAAATGCTTATATCTTAAATTACCAATGCACGGGTAGCCCACAAATTCGCCCAACATATTGACAATGGCGCCGCCGGACATTCCCGGAACCATTTCGGCACTGCTTTCGATCATTACCCGATTGGCTACATCGTAGTGATGCACATAGTTTTTAACCACATCTCGGGCTAAAAGACTGACCGGACATATGATAATACCGGGACTCCAATTGGGAAACTTTTTGGCTGATATGGGAACTCCAATGGACATGACTTGATCGGCAAACATTGCATCGGCGTATTTGGCCGATTTAAGTGCCGAACCTGCCGATACAGCTACCTTTGCAACAACAATGGCCAAATCAAATTCTGGATCTGTTAACAATACTCTTCCATATCCTATTTTTATATTATTATTATCCATTAATGACAAATTGACCACTTGGTCTACAACGTGTGCACAAGTAATGAGATATATATGACTATTGGATTTAATATCAASTATACAAGCGGTTCCTGATTTTGCATATCGACACGCTTCCCACAAATCTYTATTTGCAATTGATAATTTRACTATTTTGGTCAACGCTTCCTCCACAGTATTACTATCCATCAGATACACCCTTTTAAAACAAATATGTGTCTGTTTTTGCCATAAATAATAACCACACAATGAAACAATTGGTAGATAAAATCTTTGATAAGAAAATGTTGATTAGTATTATTGTTTTGAATCTATTGAATATAATATCTTTTTGAGTGATAATAAGTTTTTAACAACCGATTAGCTATGAATCCAAACATTTTGTTCATTCTCTATGAATAATCAATCACTGAATCTTTAAGATATCATTAAATAATAATTTGTAGACAAAAATAATTAAATAAAAATACTTAATTTGAATTTATTATATTGATTTCTCGTGATAAATAATAAGTTAAAAATTAATAGCTTGYGATATCTTTATATTTATACTAACTGTATATTATATATCAAATTGTATTATATATTATAGTAAAACATAATTTTAATTTTAGACATTTAGCATTAATATATTGATGTTTTAGTGACATTTGTTGTACCGGTTATAAAATAAATTTCCTGTAAATTTTTAATTAAAAAACTAATTGCATTTAAATATAATTTTTTAATTAGTAAAGAAATTTTATAGTTAATAATAATGAAATTTTTAATTACTCTAAAATTTAGTCTAAGTAACAMCAATTAGCTAAAAAAATAAACACATGTTTTATTTGATAAAATAAATGATTACTAAAACAAATACTTTAGTTTACAAACTAGTGATACTCCMGGCCGGTATAATACAGTACAATAGATATATATATATAATTATATACCTAATTCTGTACCAAAATCTATATATATGTATCTAATTTTTACATTTGACTACAATATGCAATATTTTAAAATAATATATTTATACATTATGAATTTATACATTACAATATGTAGTACTTTATTATTAAAYTATAAATAACTAAAAAAACARTAAACTATACAGTTATACCAATGCACTACACATTGATTATACAAATTTTATATTTTCTATATCACTGTCTATCCATATATTTCTAGTTAGACGTTGTAGTGATTGAATTATATTTACAACACAAGGATTRTTGGCTGAGGACTGGTTGATTGAATTGATAAAGTATTGGATTGATTGAATAGGCTGTCCATTAATCCCTACAATTATCCCGAAGTTAATGTTAKTACCCTGTAGTTGTTCACTGTTACCATTTAATACAAAAATATTATTAATATTAGTATATAAATTAATTAATCAATAATATCGATTGACATATACTTTCCAATTGAAGGCATAATTATCTGATATAAAATAGATATACAATTGTTTTCCGACTTAATTTTWAGCCGTAATCCTAATTTTAATGAATGCTCTCGGAGTCGAATAGTTGTCCGATTGTTGACATATTTGTTGGCCTTTTGACACAAACCTTAATATAAAATATAAAATTTATTATTAAAAATAACAGTTTAATTGATTAATGTATTATTCGTAATCATACGTCCAATTTCAATGCCTTTTCCGCCATAAAAGTTTCGTTTTATTGAATTACCGATACACGGGTAGCCCACAAGTTTGCCCATCATATTGACTATAGCGCCGCCGGACATCCCCTGAACCATTTCGGCGCTGCTGTGGATCATTGTCCGATTAGCTACATCATAGTCATGCACATAATAACTGGCCACATCTCTGGCCAGAAGACTGGCCGGACATCTGATAATACCGGGACACCAATTGGGAAACTTATTGGMCGATATGGGAACTCCAAATGCCATCACTTCATCGGCAAACATTGTATCCGTGTAAGTGGCCGCTTTAAGTGCCGAACCTGCCGATACAACTACCTTTGCAACAACAATGGCCAAATCAAATTCWGGATCTGTTAACAATACTTGTCCATATCCTATTTTTCTATTACTAACATCACTTAATGCAAAGTTTACCGCTTGTTGTACAACGTGTGCACAGGTAATGAGATACAGGTGACTATTAGATTTAATATCAAGTATACAAGCGGTTCCTACCGGTGCTAATCCGCACGAATCCCACATTTCTTTTTTAGCAATTGACAATTTGACTATTTTGGTCAACGCCTCCCCCACAGTATTACTATCCATCAGATACACCCTTTTGAGACCAACAATATGTGATTGTTTGTTATGCCATAAATGATAGCTATTTATATGGAAACAATTAATACATAAAATCTGTTATTATTTTAAATMTWCAGTTTATTTGAAGATTGATTATAAGTTTTACAACCTATTAGCTATGAAACCAAAAATTTTGTTCATTGTCTCTGAATAGTTAATCAATAAATAGTATCAGTAAATAGTAATTTATAAATAATTTATTTGAATTATTTGTATTGATATCTTGTGATAAAATAATWACAGTTAAACACAAATAGATCGTGATTTCTATTTCAAATATATATCAATATATCTAATGTTGTAGACATCATGTTGTAATATAATTTTTTTTGTTAAATAAACATTTTTATATATRTATAAAAATATACTAATAAATTAGATAATAAATTAAATTAAATGTGATATTGATAATACTAATTGACATAAAATTTAATAATTAATTTATATTTATATGTTAATAACTTGTTTTTTATATATTTATTATTTTGTATYTCTTTTTTTAGATTAATCAAGTTTTCATCTTATTTCTTAAACCCTGTAGATATTTAAAGAGATAAATAAAAAAAYAAATTTTATAATATATAATATWTTACAAATTATATTTTACATTTAATAAAGTATACTTATGAGTAGTTATTTTATATTAATGATATACATATTACACTTAAAATCAGTTTAAGACAATTATTTGAACAGATATTACTATTATTATAATCATACTTATGCTAGCATTGGTAGTATATTTTGAAGGATCTGTAGTATAATCGGACTGTTTTTTAGTCACTACTGTTTCTGTGTTGAACTCTTTGCAATCAATTAGTGTTTTTAAATTAGATTCAATGCACTAAAATCGATAATCAATATAAATATATAGAAAAATATATCAGTATTATTAGAAATAAYAATATTATATATACCGGTATATCATATAAATAAATATAATCAATTATATAYTATATATATATATGACATACTYTTTGATATCTAATTAAAAACCAGCAATATTTAAGTTGATAACCATTGATATCAAAGATTACTAATAGTCCCGTCTCTTTATAGTAATCGGTTTGGCCATACATTGTTAGTATTGGCAAATTAGTTGGCAAACTTTGGACAGTCTTATTAAATCTGGGCATTTCATGGTTATAATCTAATGTATCAAATGATTTGCCATCAAAGCTAATGCCAAAGATATGGTAGTTATGTAACAAACGGTTGTATTTTTTATCGCTATTTTCATTGTATATTTGTGTAACAAATGGCATTGCATCCATTTGATCATCATCAATGACACGATAGGCAATGTATTKATTATTAGACAATTGTGGTTTAATTGAATACATTGAATGTCTTAGATTTTTGCTAATCTTATTGGACGTACCATTGAATGTTTGACCGAAATGATAAACATCAATAAACTCTAAGTTTGGCTAAAAGTTWTTTWAAAAAATTAATCAAATAAATCAAATAATTTATATTAAACAAAATTATTATTTAATTTTTTCAATACCTGCATAAAAGCATAAAAATAGTCATCAAATCTAAAATAGGAAAATCCAAACATATAATTRTCATTGAATTTGACTTTATTATCGTAATCACTGATTGAGAGACTCTCGGTCTTTGTATCAAATATTAGTCTCCATTGCAAACCATTGACAAACAGATAYAACATTCCCGACTCWGTTGGTGTCGGTATCTGTTGTAAACCAAAAGTATTGCTACGATTTACGGCTAAATAGTTATCACAAAACTCATTTGATGTCATTATTAACCAAATTTTATTTAAAGCTATCAGAAATGCTTTAATTTATTTTAAAAAAATGTTATTTAAACTTAAATTTATAATAAAACTGATGTAATTAACTAATAGATAAATAAAATTACCTGAATGTTTACAAAACATTATGTTATATTGCAATATTCAATTGTATTAKAATTTATAAATTGAGTACTGTATTCACTAATAAAAAAATAATTAAAAAAATATAATTAAAAATAATAGAAATTACTGTATTATTTGAACTATAAAATTATTATAAACACGAATTCAATAATAGTTAAATAATAATTATTTATTAATATATATTACATTATTTTAATATGTTTTTATATGTTTAAAAATCATGTATATTTTTATTTTATTATAATTAAAATAAAATTAAAAACGATTATTTTTTTTACTCTCTCTCTCTCTCTCTCTCTCTCTCTCTCACTCACTCACTCACTCACTCATTCTCTCTCTCTCTCTCTCTCTCTTTTCTCTAAAAATGTTCTCTCTCTCTCTCTCTCTCTCTCTCTCTCTCTCTCTCTCTCTATTATACAGTATCGATTAATGTACATTATCACTAACACTCTCTTCAATTTAATACATAAATAATATATATTTATATTTTAATTAATTAATTATTAAAATTATAATATATTAAATGTTTAAAAAAAATTGAACATTATTGAAATAATACATTTGTTAGTGTGTGTTTAATTTGTTTTATTTTATAGTTCAAAATATATTAAATAAATAATTATTTAAATAAATAATATAATATAAAATGTTTTTCTTTACACGTGCAATACTATTTAAAAATTCACTGTTTAGTCAACAATACATTTTATTTAAAATATTCATCATTAGTAATTATTTTAATTTTAATTATTTTTAATCAAAATATTAATCAATATACATATAAACATTTCTAATAAAAATTATTTAACCGTTATTTTAATTATTTTTAATTTTAATATCGAGAAAAGTTTTTTTTATATATATAAATAAATTAAACACACACTTAAAATTTTATCATTATTGCAAAAAAATTTTTTATTTAAACAAAACACAAAAAATAGTATACTGGTAGCAACCTATAGTATACTGTGAATGATACAATATAGCAAAATTTAGTAACAACATCTATCTACCTGTCCCTAAAACCTACCTGGGCTCAATAAGCATTTAAAATTTCCCATAGAAATAATATTGCTTTTAATAAAAATTTAAAATTTTAATTTAAAATTTTTGCATTTGAAAAAAATTTACAAAAAATAGCACTGGTAGCTAACCTACAGAGCTATAAAATAGAATATATTAAAAACTATAAATTGAAAAATATAGTTACACAACATCAGCCTACCTGTTAGCACTGGTAAAACCTACCAGTCCTCAATAAACATTTAAAAAAAAAATTCCCATAAAATAACATTATAAAATAAAAAGCAAAATATAACAAATATATTATTTAAATTTGAATTAAATATTTAAATGTTTTTGATGAAATGTGCAACAATAAATAAACATTAAAAACAGAATTAACAATACTTTTTATTTAACCGTTATTTTGATATTTTAATAATTTTAATCTATTGTTACGCTGACAAAACACAATATATATATATATATAATATATAAAGATTACAATTATTAGTATCTAGATATCTATCTATACTACTATATAATTTGGAAATGTTTGTCATATTTGTGTCATTATTTAATGTGTCGGCATTATTAATAATTTTAATTAAATAAAAAATTAATAAATAAAAAACGTATATAATAAACTGTAAGCGCGTAAGTATTGTTGCACGTGTTTTGAGCTAACTATTGATACACATTTTATTACGTGGAGATCTAACTAGTTATTGATAAAACAAAATAAATGATTACATTTTTATGTCTATATTAACATWATATTTTTGAGTTAGAAATAAATTGAYAAAACAATATAAACACAAAATATTAATAATAATTTTATTACAAAAATATAAAATAATTAGAAAAATTATAAATTTATGAAAACAGTTTCAAATTTTCAGAGATATTGAATAAAATAAATAAAAGATTTTTACATTATTTATCTAAATGTATAAATGATTGACCGCTAACTTCAAAACCTGTTGATTGTAGTGAACCCTGTCTTTGAATGTCTTGTTTTATTAGTTCATCTTTTTTATAATTATTTGTCAATAGTTTTGAAGTTTTCTTGTTTTTGTTATTATAACAACACATAACAATTGCGATCACAACGATTGCTAAAATTATTAAAATTATTATCACAAACAATACACTAATAATAACTATAAATAAGTTGTTATCAGTTCGTGAATCAGATTCTGAATCAGTTTGTGAATCAATTTGTGAATCAGTTGTTGTATTTAATGGCAGATCTGTTCTTCCAGTTGTCTCAGTTGACAGAAATGTTGTCTGAGTTTGAGTTATATTTTTGTTGCAATCTATCAATGACTTGAAAGTACAGAACTAAGTTTTAAACAAAATATAGAAATATATTTTATTATAAAATAAATTTTGTTTAAATATTTCATAAGTTATTAAAACTATTGAAATGTTTGAACTGAKAAAAACTGGTTTTACATTTGTTTTAATTGGTGTCCAACAGTATTTCAGTTGACGACCATTGATGTCAATTATGATCAAAAAGCCTTCGTCTCTATTTAAACTATTTTGGCCATACATTGCTATTATTGGATAACTTTTATCGATTTTGTCAACTGTTTTATTATAAGCATTCAAAATGATTTCAATCAACTCTGTATTAATAGACAACGATTTGTGGCCTAAGATTCTGTAACTATGGATCAGTCGATAGTATTTTTGGTCACTTTTATTGTATGTTTGAGTGACACAATTAATAACATCTGATTTAATATCGAATTCATTTATTCGAAAAGCTATATATTTATCATCAGATTGTGATCTAATTGTAGGCATTAAATGACCCAAATTTTGGATAACAACTGGAGTCTCATTATATGATTGACTAAACTTATAGACATCAAAGAGTTTCAAATTTTTCTAATAAATTATTAATATATAATAAATTGATTATCTCTTAWAGTTTATAATCGATAGGTAGTGTATTACTGYATTTTTATCTACAATACCTGCATAAATGCATAATAATTATTATCTTCAGTATTTAAACGATATGAAAATCCAAACAAGTATTGTTGTTTGAATTGAATTTTATTATCGTAATCACCGATTGTCAGACTATTGTGGGTTTTATCAAATATGAGTSTCCATCGCAAACCATTAACAAACAGATATAACATTCYCGACTCTTTTGGTGTCGATATCTGTTGTAAACCAAAAGTATTKCTACGATTTGCGACCAAATAGTTAACACAAAACTCATTGGAAGCAAAAAACAATGAAATATAAAACACAAAAATAATGAATACTATAATTGAGATAAATTAAAACAAAATTATCAATTATTTAGTATATGTTTTAAATGTATTGATTTAAATGTATARAAAATATGAATTACCAATTGTAKTGCTAAACATTTTTGTTTAATTAAACAGAAATCAATACTGTATMATATTTTATAAATATTAGTTTTACATTTATTAGATGTCAAAMATTATTTTGARTGTTTRTGTATTTTAAATTATAAWATYTAAATTACGAGACAATAATAATTCTTAATGTATGCTTTACATTATTATTACAATATATAATGCATTTGTATTTTAGCAAAATTAGTAAAATAAGATAAAAATTGCTTTTTATTTAGGATTTCTTAACAACACTAAWATTTTATTATAAAATACTTTATTTTATTGAMATCAATAGTCAATGAATGTTTAATTATTATAATAMTGTATAAATAAATGTTTACTATATTTTGCAAAACTGTAAATCAAAAACATTAAAATTGATATTACAATATTACTAYAGATTTAATTTATAATTGAAAAWTAATTWATTTTTATTAYATTCTAATGATTTTATGATAAAATAGATAAATTTTRMAAAAWATAAATCAATTTAAATCAATACGACATAAATCATGAATTATTTTGAATGGTGTTTAAAATCCAGTCAATATGTTTGGCCACTGGTATCCAATACAATGCTTTAGTATTGTCTGCACAGCCAATAGTATAGTCTTCACGATCTCTATTAATGTATATTCCAACCAAAACGGCCCGTGTCTTGGAATTGTCAGTATATTGTATTATACCGGCACCGGTATCACCCTTTTTTAATTAAAAATTTAATTAATTAACTACAGTTAYTTTATTATACAGAAAAACTGGAAAAATTCAGTTAATTATTAATAATATACAGTATGTCTTACATCACAACCGGTAGTATTCATAGTAATGTCATTTGATTTTAGTGAACACAAAAAATTTTCGGGACATTCGTTGTTTGCATTCAACAGAAAATTAGATTTTTGAAGAATATCTGGTGATATTTGCCAATACGTAATAGCAATCGGTTCCATACCAATTGGTATGTATTTAGATCCACCCCAACCATACATTGTTGTTAACTCTGGCTTAATATTATAAATGGTATGATTGGTTGGCAAACACAACGTGTTGTTGTTGACCGGATAATTRATGYCATCTTCTATATTGATATCTACACTTTGCCACAGTTTATACAATGCTATATCATATGAACTAATCTTTTGAAATTTATTATAAAATTTGTGTCTAAACACATGCTTTGGATGTATGAGTACACTAATGCCACCATCTCTTCCGGGTCTACTGTCCCTTAAAAACACACGTATTCTTGAATACTTATTTGGTTCACTTGAACTCCTTAATAATAATAATACAATAATATATTRATTATTAAAATATATTMAAACAAATATCAAWACATACTTATAGTTACATTGGGCAGCAGTTATAACCCACTGTTTATTTATTAGAGTACCGGTGCAATCATTGGTAGTAATAGAKCCCCATGATGAATCGTATTTAATGTAAACTGTCCATGGTGATTCAATAWATTCRGTATCACTACCACCATATATTCTGTTAGTATTACTCAACGGTTTAGTACCAATACTGTCAACAATTGTTGAGCTATTTGTCTGATGTTTGAAACATTTTGGTTGTGGTTTTACTTTTGTCTGACTTATCACATATTGATAGCCACAGTATTGACTGGTAATACCAGAATAGTAACCAATTTTAACAAACGCTGGCGAAGTGTTTGATATAATTATAAATAATATTGAAAACAATTTCAATAAATGCATTTTAAGGTATAAAATGTATAAATAATGAGTAGTTACACTCAATTAATTAATTATTCGTTAACGCGTGATATCAATACTTTTCAAACTTTGATATCTTATAACTCTGGAAGTGTTTGACCAAAAATTGTTATTAAGATATCTAATTAAAGATAATTTATTACAGATTTATAAATACTATTCAGATTTACAATTAAAACTTTATATCAAAAGATATATCAAAAAATCAACGACAAGTCATGTAATCATAGGTTCAAAAAGTATTCGCTGATACACTTTCAAATCAAATAATTTTAATGATAAATAAAGAAGTGATGTCTTAATATCTAGTATTCCATCCGTTTGCATCAATCACTGCCTGTAGACGTCGAGGCACACTTTGGATCAGCTTCTCGATGGCCTCAATAGGCAAAGTGTTCCACACTTTATGTATTGCACTTTTAAACTCACTAAAAGAGGTTCTGGAAGTCTTCGGGATCTGTCTGTCCATCTCATCCCACACGTGTTCAATGATATTTAGGTCAGGACTCTGTGGAGGCCAATCAATGGTTTCAATGTTATTGTTCTTCAGCCAATCCTTTGCCTTCTTCGATGTGTGTTTCGGGTCATTATCTGCTTGGAAGACAAAATTATCTCCCAATCCAAGCTTAAGTGCGCTTTGTCTCAAATGTGGATCTAATACACTATTGACATAGATGTTGGCATTCATTTTAGTAGTGATTTCTACGAGATGTCCAACTCCTGGACCAGCGACTGACCCCCAAATCATGACTGATTTTGAATGTTTAACAGTCGGAATCACATTTTCCTTGTTTAGCCCTTCAGCTATACGTTTCCAGCGATATTGTCTTCTTTTCGTGTCTTTCATCTCAAACTTGACTTCATCTGACCACAAGACGCGGCGCCAGTAGGTCAATGGCATCGGTAGATATTTACGGGCAAAGTTCAAACGTTTGACACGATTTCGCTCACTTATCATTGGTCTCCTTCTGGCCACTCGGCGATAAAATCCCATTTCACGCATTCTGTTTCTCACAGTGTTTGGACAGCAATTGACATTTCGCTTTTTCATCTGTTCTATTATCTCAGCGGCGGTCAAACTCTTATCTTTCACTACAAGTAGTTTCATACTTCTGTCATCTTGAGATGTCGTACACCTTTTACGGCCACTTCTGTGCAGATTTTTGAATGTACCGTACTTTTCATATTTATCAACAATCGATCTAACAGTGCTTCCAGTGGTTCCGAAGCGGGCACCGACCCTATCAGCAGACAATTGTGTCCGTGTCTTCATTTCATATATTAATTGTCTTATTTTTTCGGGTATTTCTTGAGTTTTGACCATTTTATCGTTAATAACCAATTTGTTTACTTAAGACAACTTATTTGATGAAAATAAATCACAAACCGAACGATATAATCGCAACAATGAGTCTTAAATCACGCTCTAATTGTTATCAGCGAATACTTTTTGAACCTATGATTACATGACTTGTCGTTGATTTTTTGATATACCTTTTGATATAAAGTTTTAATTGTAAATCTGAATAGTATTTATAAATCTGTAATAAATTATCTTTAATTAGATATCTTAATAACAATTTTTGGTCAAACACTTCCAGAGTTATAAGATATCAAAGTTTGAAAAGTATTGATATCACGCGTTAATGAATAATTAATTAATTGAGTGTATATATTGGCAGTTGTATAGCATAACAATGACTTGTTGTCTTGCGATTAATATTTCTATATATTTTAGTTAAGTTTAGATTATGTTAATTCGCGCGACAATAAATGTTAGCATATTTACAATAAATTAAAAATCATTTAATCAAAACTAATAAAAACGGTTATAAAAAACAGTTTTCTATTTTTGAATATCATTTTTGGTCTCAGATTTCTATCAAATAGTCATTTTATATCAGCAGTTGTCGTGTTTAACATCCTATCACTGATTTTGTCACATCATTTCATTCAATAAACTAAGTGCACACTTATGTCTACCATTACAATGATATCGTGTCTTATTTATGTGYTATCAGTGACAGTACTGACCAGTGGTCACAATCTATGTAAAGACGGTTCYCGTATTGATTCCATTGCTTACATCTATTCTTCGCAACAGTGGTTCTTCACGAGTGGMGGTCGCTATTGGTTTTCAAAAGATGGCGATTTTCCGCCCAAAGATGAAGGCACACCACTTCCCGGTGGCTTCAAAAAAGGCGAGGCCGCCATATTTAGGAACTCATTGGAGGCMTGCGCTAACTCACCGGAGCCGAGACGGTCCGAACGRGAGATACAAGTGATTGAGTTCGTGCCCGGAAAGGGAAATATGATTATGACATTTGATACCCGATATAACACTTGGTCGCCTCAACCGATTTCTGTGTCCGAAGAYAAAGGTCTCAGCAAAGCGCAGATCGATTGGTCAAAACCTATTGACRCKGCGCTCGACTAYCAGATGAACAAAGTGGTGRTCATTCAARAKGGSAWMTAYAGTTTGGTTGACTTAAGTGATCCAAAGTTTTGTATTACTAACAACAAAGTTGAGGGCAAAAGTTATCCAAAAGAGCCGATCGTCGAATCTTTCGGTGCTCAGGGAATCATCGATGCCATCACACAATTGGGCAACAAAAACAACACACTCTACCTGTTTCAGGGCGACTCATTTTGGCCGGTGACCATCCAAACCGAAAAGGACGGCAAAATTAAAGGCATTAAAGGCGACCGATTGAATGTCTTRAAGCATTTTTTCCGTTTTGTTGAAGAAGACAAATGTATTTATCCCGACGCAGATAAAGAGGAAGCACAGCCAACAATTGCTGGGCCCGGTKCTMWRGGTCAAAAGGATGCCATTACGAGTAATGAGACAATTACTGAATCMASTGATGTATCATCAGAATCACAAACAGAGTCACAGAGTACGACAACKTCTGAGTCTGAAAAAGATGGCAATAGTTTTCCGTGGTATTGGATTGTCATCATTATAATCATTRTTATTATTATTTTACTTATCATTATCTGTTGCTGTTTGGCCGGCAAAAGCAAATCGTCTAAAGATGACCGAAGCAGTAAAGACAACGAAGCTTCTGCTTCCAAAGCACAGTCTACTACCGGTGCRACTGTTAGATCAAAATCTGGAGTAGAAGMTGGAAAGGTTAGCTCAAAAGCTGAATCAAAAACAGGTGATGCCGCTGTTACTACTAGATCCAAAATGGGAGCAGCTTCCGGTGCCGGTGGAGCAGCTGCATCAAAAACTGATTCTAAAACAGGTGCTGATTCTGCCACTGGTGGTTCAGCTGCCGGTGCAGGAGGTAGTGCAGCGCGTGCTAGAAGTGGAGTAGCTGGYGCTGGAGGTAAAGGAGTCGGAGCCAAATCATCTATGGGTACGAGCCCTTCAACAATGTCTGTGCGTTCTCAGCATTAATAAGTGTATGACATAAACCATCGCTTTCAAGACATTGCAATTCAAATGTYATTTATTTTTAGTAATATTTAGAAATTTTCATTAAATCCATTAATTTGTTATATTCTGTTTTGACACCAAATATTTACAAAAAAAWATTTTTTATTGTATTTTTATATATTTTATTATTTATTTTATTCTATATATTGTATATTMAAATAAATTATAATTTAGAATTTTTTATATATTCTTAAAAACAAAATTCAATTTAATTGATGACTTCTATCAGTGTTTCAGAGTTAGTCCTTTCATACGATAAAATAGTATATAAGCGAAGTGTTTGAATGAGTTGGTGTCTGCCTGTAGGACACATTCATCGTCACAGCACTTCCAGTCTTCATTTGTTCGCACATTTGCCACGTAATGGCCTTTCAGAGCACTGCCCCGATGGCTGACAATCACAAACAACTCGTATGGCAGACCATTGAARCACAAGCAACGAATTGTGTCGTAATGAAAGTCGACTTCTTTAGTTATTTTTGAGCCATCATTTTGGAATCGTTTCAAATTAATCGTCAAAATGGGTGGACATCTGTCAATACATATCTTTTTTACTGACTTTCGTTTTTTACGRCACTTATCACAKGTAGGTCTCGACTCGCCATCCAATATCTCGTCTGACATATAAGCTTTAAGACATTCGTCGAGTGAGATGTTGTTGTCTGGTTTGTCGGGTAACGGTACAGATATATCCCAAAACACTTCCCATCGGTGACTCTCGTGATGACATCTTTTGCATCGTATKGTTGATCTCTGCTGACCAACAAAAAGTTGTACCAAATATGAGTCGTCCATAWAGTGTCGATATTGAAGCCACGCTTCTCTGGCAGACTTGGGTTCAAAYAGTTKTGTCGGTCTTTTTCTCTCCTTTGCTTCATTGACTTCTTCGTGCAGCGCATCGACTAAAATCCGGAGAAACTCTTGTGAGTCCTGTTGATTAAAATTATTGAAATCTGTCTTCAAATCTGCAAACACTTGCCGAAAGTCATGGACGTCCACAGACTTTGATGAGCTGTCMTCTGAAYTGTTTGTCATTTGRTTGCTGTTGTCTTCGTTGCCGACTCTAATCATTTGTCTGAATAGGACAGACAGACTCGTGTGAATCGCACCGTTAGCTGACTTTCCGTAATTCAAAATATAACTACGAAARTCATCGATGGARAAGAGCGCCTGAATTATGGCATTCATATAACAGTGATTTACGTGATTATTGAGACCAACGAGTGCTATCATTATCTTATTTTGTTTGGATTTTTATCTAACGATATGATTATCGATTGGAAAAAAGCTATTGATTTCTATAGTATATAATAGATAAACRATTAGATAATATAGTAATTATTYAATAAATTAATTTTTATTAATTACCAGAATCTAACAAATRTTAAACATTTGATTTATTTTGAATTTWAATTATTTTTGCGCGCTTAACACTTGTAATAAAACTATTTAATAATTTTATTAACTATTAATATATATATGTTATTATATCGTGAAATWAATAAATTTTAAAACCWAAATTCAAGTGATAATTAAGTWGTTTTTATATATTCATAGATTTTTAAAAATATTTARTGACAATATGAATATCCAGTTATTAGTTATCACTATTTTTATAATTAAATTACTAACCATTTTGTCTGTCATTGGGTTATCTGATGTCAACAACAACAGTCAACATAAATGAAAGTTTGTCTATCGGTGCCAACAATTATAGCAAAAATGGTAGTAATTTGGTTGTGGAAGAAGCGGACGAAGATGAAGATCGTAATCTGACGCTATCTGAAGATAGTATTATGTCTAATGTATTCAATAAGTCGGGTATTCAAGACCTGACCGATGCCTTCTCGTTCACGGGAAAGAATGACGACGAAATCCAAAGTGAATGTTCATTACTTAATAGTAACAATAGTTTGGCTCAACTCATACCCGGATGGGAAGGTATTCCCATTAATATTGCCATCAATTTTGTTGTCGGATTTGTATGTATTGTATTTTCTAAAAAATAAATGATTTTTTGTTATCATAAAATTAATATTTCCATTGAATTACTATAAATATAATCATTTACCAAAACAAACAGTTACTTCTTGTGGCTTTCGGTATTATTAGGCGTTGGGTTATTGTCACAGAAAAAGATATGTCTAATCATGGATTTAAAAGAGCCCTAAAAACTAAGTAATTATTGAAAATCGTTTTTTTCATATGAATTTTCATTCAGTAATTAATTTTATAATTGAATAGTTGGCTTCATTTCATATATGGCAACAAAAAATATAACGACAATATCTACTATTCAATGARACATATCAATCGTAATCATCCGAAAGCCTATCTTCCTCTGGTTTTGCACGGATACGACATGAAAGGCAACGACTTCGACGATGACGACGAMACTACTGTCTCCCCTGAAGTACCACTATTTATGACTTCTATTCATTCTCAACAATCGATGAACAATAGTGATATAAAAACSGAAACAAATCATAAGAAACAGGACTGTCCTACMARTCCTGTCTCTAATGAATCAAATCCKGGAAAAACACTTCAAAGAACCAAAAGTGAATTAGAGATCGCAAACGATCAGCTRAAGATTRCAAGACTAAAGTCAGTYCTTAACAGYGACTTAAAGAACGAAGAAGACATGACATCTAATTTGGTTTTCAAACTAAATTTGTTTWTAWCATTAATTATTTGTTATGTTTAACTAATTTAGTTTTATTTTATTTTTTATATATATTCTCAGATAAATTCAGACAAAACTGCAAAGACATTCAAACAATGGATTGTAAAATATTTGCTAATTAAAGACATCGATATATTGAATAAACGCGGTTCAGATGCCATACAATATCTAGTGTTTCAGCGATTTATTATCTATTATCTCACATTTATGACAATAATTTGTTTAACAATTATAATGCCATTCAATTTGGACGGCAGTCGTCTCGATAATAAAGATAACTTATATTACCGAAAGACAACTACACTCAACATTGAACAAAACTCGTCAATGATATGGATTCACGCACTCATGACTATAATGATTGTAATTATGGTATAATTATTRTCAATTGATATCACATAATGATTGGATCTAATCATTGATTYCTAAACATTGTTTCTAATATTTATAGGGATTTTATCTGATGAACAACTTTGAAGAGATGATCGTCAATGAAAAAGATCTGAACGTCGATAATAGGGTTGTATTGATTGAGAATATTCCTGAAGAGAAACGGGACGTGAATTTGTTGAAAAAGTTTTTGTTGCAAAAGTTTCCGACGGTTACCATAATTCGCATTACGTTTATCTACGACACAAGTAAAGTGATGTCAATGATGACACAGATGTTGACCACAATGGAGGCCAAGTCTTACTGTAAGTACTACTTGAAACAGTACGGCCAACGRTGTGAAGTCAGACCATACACTTTAGGCAACTTTTTGGGCATATTTTGTTGTTGTCTGTGTTTTCCCAAAGTTGATGGCATTGAATACTATAGAAAACAAAGAGAAGAACTGGACGAACAAATTACAACTGAACTCGAGGTGACGGCATCTCATCCGACACGTATGGCTTTTGTCATCTTTGCCAACGAAAATAATGCCAAAAAGTTTGTCATAATTTTTKATTTTTTTGACACTTAATTATTAMATATTGTTAACATTTATTTGTTTGTTTTGACATCAAAATCAGAGTTTACGATACATATCACMGCTATTTGCCGTATAGTATATCAAAATTGATTCAATGGATCAGAGGTCCGYCGAAAGATGACTTCAATTCGTGGACATGGATTGTATCTTATGCTCCATCTCCTGATGATATTGATTGGTAATATTGATTGAAATTTTAAACAGAAAAACARTACAAAAAAAATTAATGAAAATTTGTTTMTAAATTAGGAATCAGATAGTAGTCTCACCGATGAAAGTCTGTTTGTCGACAATTATCTTCAATTTGTTAATAGTTTTGGTCTTTCTATTCCTTTCGACTCCCAATTCATTGATTAATATGATTAAACTGTTGCCCAGTATTAACCAAACATTAGTCGAAGAAAYGGATAATCAGGATAATGACCAAAACGAAAATGTAGACAAAGTGGTCAGTCATTATATTTTCAGCAATTTTTAAATATCTAATAATAATAATAATACAAACAATAATATTTAAATACTTTTTTTGTTGGTCAGTCAATATTGTTGAGCTCCTATTTGCCAACAATGGTAATGTTGATATGTTCTTCAGTGTCGCCATTGTTTATAAAGATATTCAATCAGTTTATCCCGTGTCGCACAAAATCGGACTATAATTACCAAATTTTCTATAAGTTCTACATATTTCTTGTGTTTATGGTATTGATATTACCCTCACTGTCTAATCTAACGTATGTTTGCATASATATTATCCATTAACATAACTGTTTACTTAAAACAATAATTATTTCTTATAAAGTCTATATGCAATATTAAAGTCATGGGTAGCAGTGCGCCGCCTAAGCTGGCACTGTATATTTCCAACAGATAACGGCCCATTTTTTCTCAATTATGTGGTYGCCTCAGCACTGGTAGGCAATGCCATGGAGCTGACTCGTATACCCGAACTGGCTATGTATATTGTAAACATGTTGTTTGTATCGCGGACTCCGGCCGAGTATCTGGCGGCCCGACAAGACATCCGTTTTGAGTTTTTTTTCGGCATATTTTATCCMAAGATTTTGTTAATGATAGCTATTGTCAACACTTATTGTATATCAAATCCATTTATAGCACCGTTCGGTTTGTAAAAACACATTAATTYAATATTTRCCAAAYATTTCAATAATTTATATATAACTTTAGGTTTGATTTATATAATAATAAAACATTTGGCGGACAGGTATCTGCTGTATCACGTGTATGCGTCGTCACSAATCAACCAACGGATGCATAGAAGTGCCGTATTTTTTCTGAAGTCATCATTGGGTTACTTACTGTTTCAGGTGTACTTCAATTTGAATGGTAAGACCAATAAAAATCCATCGTTTGTTATATTAATAGCTCTGATATTACACTTATGTTATGTAATATTTAAAGGCCTCAGTCTTATTATATGCTCTTAATTATTCATATTATTATTATTATTAAACTATTGATATATTAAACATTTTATAATACTTTAWAAATATTTTGTAAATTTAATAAATTTTAATAATGATAAAATAAAATCAGCAAATGTGAAACTATTTAATTAAATGTAAAAATAAGTTAAAATTTTAAAATTAAACAATAATTAGTTTAAACYGCCTACCATRGTACCTAATCTAACAAAATTACAAACATAATTTAATARCATCAAAACACATTTACTCGCCTAAAMTCTTAAARCATTTTAGAGATTTTATTTTAAATATGTTAATAAAAATTTATCATTGTTAGCTAGCCTCCCGGTGCTATATGACACATATCTGTTAAAACTGTTAACGTATTAAAAATATATTAACACATGAAGCGTCTAACTGTCTCAAAAACATGATATATGAGTCATAAAGCACGGGGAGGTATCAAACAAATTTTTTTTGAAAATTGTTTAATGAATTCTATGTGTGTGTGTGTGTGTTTTGTGATCAAAATTTCAGATTCATTAGATCAGCGAAAATAAGGTATAGGGGATAAACATTAAAATTTTGATATCTCTTCGGGAACATAGAGAAAATGGCTTAAAATTTTTTTAAATAGATTTGAATAAAGCATTAAAACAAGCTTAAGAAATATGCATTAAAATTTTGATTCTCTTCGGGAAATATGTTAATAAAAAAAAATTGAAAAAATTTTATCATTATAAGAAAGGTATACGAATCAGAATTAAAATCTTAACATCTTTTCCGAAACATAAAATGGCGGCCAAAGTATAAAAATATTTTGTTAAAAATCACCAAAATATTGCATCACCAGAAATATTGCATCACCAGAAATATTGCATCACCAGAAATATTGCATCACCAGAAATATTGCATCACCAGTTTATACATATAATATGATATAATGACATGGTAATGGTTATTAGGAATAAATATATTGTTTATAATATGACAAAAACAAGTAATTTACGTAATAAAAATTTGTTTTTGGAATGGTTCTCATTTTTTTAATTAAATGCATTTTTTGGATGTGATTTCCATTTTTATTAGAATTATGCAAAAAAATATTTTATAAATAAAAATAAATTATACAAAAATTAAAACTTTATCAATGAAAAAATTAATTAATTGAAAAAATACATTAATTAAAAAAATACATTAATTAAATGAGTATTCAAAAATCAGGTATTAAAAATAATAAAATGAATATTGAAATATATATATATAAAACAAAAAATTATATTAAAATATTAATGTCAAACATTCAATTAAATGCAATCACACGGACAGGTATTTATTCATAGTGTCGGCGATTTGATGAAACATCATATTCATGACACTATCGGAGTTGGTTTTGACGGTTTCAAAGTTTAACTTTCCCTCCAATCCCTGATCACAACAAAAAACGATATAATAGTTAGATATTAGTAAAAAATAAATCAATAAATAGTTTTTTCTTAAAAAAACAAATACCTTTTCGGGTAAGAAATATGAGTCTCTAATTCTGTCGGATAAATCAGTTTCGGTAATATCTGTGTTATCCTGACTACAGGTGGGTTTAATGATCAACAATTTGCCGGTCATTTCGAGATACCGTTTGCCGGCCGTGTACTTCATTTGACGGTATTTACTCTTCAACATTAACCGATAATTGCTAAACAATTTTGCCCTTTTGAATGATTGCATGAGTATAGCGTCTAAGTCGCGACCCATAAATCCTTTGCCGACAAACTCGCGAACCTCTGAAGCGATTTTGTTTAGCTTTGAATTGACATCTGGTTTCTGACGAACTTCTCGTATGAGTTTCTCATTGATTGCTTTAGGCATATCTTTGCAGATGAATTTGGTTATCATTTCAATGATTGCCTGATCGTCACTCAAGTCTTCTTCCATATCGAGATCAGTCAGAGTGTCAATAATAACGGCCCGACGTATCGGTGCTTTCTTCAACATTTTAGACACAACTAGTGCACCGTAAAAGTGGCCAACAATGTCAAAGTTTCCGTTCGGGTGGAGTGTCTTCAATAGTTTTGTATAATAATTGGCGATCTCTTTCACATCTGTTATTTTTTCCATATCTTTAGTCCAATTCAATCCAATTACCGGTCGATTGATTTGTTCTGCCAATCCTTCGAGTGAAGCAAATATACCCTCGAGTGGGGGCAAGAAGTATACGGGATTACCGGTGCGCACACTGTTTAACGGTGTGTAGGCATCGGAAGGAATAATAAACTTGACTTTTGCCAACTTTTCTCTGGCATTGTGTAACTCTTCGGCAAATTTCTTGAATTGTTCCACTTTTCCAGTTTCAAAGTCTTTGATGTGTCGGACTGTTATTGATTTGATGTCATTCATAGTCAACTTTATTCCGTAATCCCTATCCAATCCCTGTTGTAACTCAACGGCAAACATAGACTCCATACCGATCTCACCCAAAGTCAAGTGATCGGGTGTAGTGCGCGGATCGATACCCAATGCCTGCCAWACCTGATTGACAATCTTTGACTCTCGACTACCCAAATGTTTCACGCGTTTAGCTCTAACCTATGCATTAAATTTATAAGCAAAAYATTATAAACTTTCTTATATAAATTATAACATAAGTTTTAATGCAGTATTTGTTATGCTGTACATAACAATAATGTAATAAAAATTTTATCAATATATTAATAGTTTTTTATGTTTTAAATTTACAACATTTAACAAAATAAAGTTTTTACTGGAATATAGTGTACTAATGTATAATGTTATGTTTGAAACATTTGTATAAAACATGAAAGTTAAACATTTAAATTAAATTTTAATAATAAACTGTAATATAATTAGAGTTTTGGATAACTTCCAAAAGGGGAGAGAAGTTCTCTAATAAAATCACTTGAATTTAATGGAAATTTTWAAAAAATATTTTATAATTTTATAAATASTACCAAAACTGAACAATTTTGCAAAACTTTCGGAAATAAAGTGAGGGAAGGAATTTGAATATAATAATTATAATTTTTATGCAAATATTTTAATTTATAGCTATTTTTTTATAAATAAATCATTAATATGAATAATAATCATTAATGAACAAATAATAACAAGTTTTATAATTTATTCATAKATATGAATCATAAATAATATAAATTTTATAGTACAGTAATCTATAGTTTTCTTAATTTAATTAATTACTTTATATAGTTTTAGTTTTTAAAGTGATTAAATAATGGACAACACTTACCACACAAGAAACCACGGCTTGTGATGTTTGAAGTAATTTGTCAAAGATTTCAAGACATGAATTGATCCGCTGTTTGACGATTCCCGACAATGAACTCATCTCAGTGTCAGACAGCACACCYACATCACCAATAGGTCCCCATTGAATGGCCAGACCGTGCAGTCCATCATTACGTCGGGACTCACATATGCGTTCACATACAGAGTTGGCGTATCCATAGTTGGATTGTCCGGCATTTCCTTTACCACAAGCGACGGACGAAAAGACAACAAAATAATCTAAATCTATACTCATTTGACGTGTTATGCGATCCAAGTTCTCAAARGTCTTAGCTTTCGAGTCAATAGTTTCACAAAAACCATCAATAGTTTGCTTTTCTAAAAGACAATCATTGAGTACAAGAGCCAAATGAAAGACACCGCCAATGGGTCCCAACTCTTGTGTTTCACTCAACAGTTTTTTCGTTCCGTCAACTGTTTGCGTGTCTTGAGTCGAGACAATAATGTTTGAGTCAAACATTTTGAATTTATTGCCCAAAGACTTGATCCGAGACAAAACATATCGCTGATAATCAGTTCGCACGCCATGTCTTGATGTGAGTACCAGTTTTCTGGCGCCCAAAAACAGCATCCAATGAACTAATTCAATGCCAAAACCACCCAAACCTCCAGTTATTATATAAGATTTGTTGGGATCAAAGTATGTCTTATAGGTTGCCATCAATTCAGTGGCCGGTTTGATATCAAGCATAGGTTTTCTATAAGTTTCTTCATCTCTGGTTTTAATGATAATCTTTCCCATGTGTTTACCGGTTGTCATATAACGGAAAGCCTTTTCAGCGTCTTCTGCCTTAAATACAGTCCTATTAATTGGTTTAATAAYACCGTTATTAGAGTTTTCGTGCATCCATTTGAAGAATTGTTGGCCAAATCCTTGAGTYAAATACAGTTTACGATCAGCGGAAACACCGATGAAAGAGATATCCCTTAAGAAGGCAAACATTCCCATTTGTTTGTTCATTTGTAAGTCATATTTGCCGATCTCAACAAAGCGACCGCAATCGGCAACACATTCATAACTGGCCTCAAGTTTTTCACCGGTCAAAGAGTTAAGTACCAAATCGACTCCCTTTCCATCAGTCAATTCCTTAATTTTATACTTAAACTGAATATCACGTGAACTGAATATTCTGTTTTCTGGTATATTGTATTCACTCATTAAAAATTGTTTCTTATCTTCCGTACCAACAGTTACATAGAGATCGCAGCTATACTTTTGGCACACATTGATGGCCGCCTGTCCCACACCMCCGGCTGCCGAGTGAATCAAAACACTTTCATCTATAAGTAAATGCATAACATTTATGAGCAATTAATTTGTTATTTTAAAAATRTWTTGGTATTACGTTTCTTCAGTTGTGCCCTCTCTATAAGTCCATACCATACCGTACTATAAGTGCTCAATACAGTRATTGCGTCGTCCATCGACCAGTTTTCAGGAATTGTTGAAATAAGATCTTCATTGGCGTCAATAGTTGTACCAAAACAACGACTCATATCGAAACCACAGACACGCTCTCCAGTATCAGTGCGACGACCGGCGAAYTCAAAGCCTAAAACACAATCTGTGAATAGACTTTCCGGACCAGACATAAGTCGACCTAAAAATATATAATTTTAATTTACTATTCATTATATTTATTGTATTATATTTATACGAACCCGTGGCTAACATGACATCCCTGAAGTTAAGTCCACTACTATAGACATGACATCTTATTTTATGTTTGCGAACATTACATAAATCGTAAAATTCATCGGTTGTGACGATATGTCGTGAATCATACCATTGAAGATGAGATAAGTCTCTGTTTAGACCGATATTCAAGAAGTACTCATTTGATGGGATTTTGTCATAATTTTTRGGTAAAGTTATGTGTCTGTAAGTACCGACTAATCTTTCATTTATTACATTTATTGCCAAATCATTGTTCAAAATGTCTGAATATGGTTTTTCTGTGAATTTGATCGAAGATTTGTTTGAATTGCAATCAAAAAGACAACGAAGACTATCGCCTCCCGGTTCCAGACGAAGACAATTGATTAGACCAACGATACCATTATGTTGTGAGTCATTAGCAATGAGCCAAATGTTATCTTTTGTGTCAATATTTTCTGTAACTCTTGTTTTCAATGTCTCAAACCATGACATATCGCTTGCATTGATTTCAATGATATTGTGTTTTTCCGGAACCGTTGGTTTGGTTTCAATCTTTCTAAAGAGTACAGCCATTGAATTAATTGAATCATATTTTCTACCGATTTCTTTGAAACCCATTTGAATGGCAGTTGTGGTGAAGTCATTGATTCTCTTCTCTAACTCAATGTTTTCCATATTTTTGCGTCCATTCATTGAATTTAACAGTAGTTCCGGTTCAGTGTATTTGTACTTAAAAACTGATAACAAGAATCCTTTGGAAACAATTGCATCGTAAGCTTCTTGAAGATAAACATCAAGTTTGACATCTTTTAAGTCTTGTGTGTCTTTCATTATAATGAGTTCGAGTTGTGATATATCTGATGGAAATGCCGAAGATTTATAGTCCCATTCAGTCATTTTAAACGACTTATTCTTGTATTCATCATTTATATTATCAATACATTTGGTAGCAATAGTATAGTTGACATCAATTGGATAAATGGCTGCTGAGGCCAATTGATTRTCAATTTCTTGWGCCATTAAAGCATTGSTCAGATTAATCTCCAAAACTTTAATATCTTTTTTCGGYACATAATTTTCGCTCACAATATCGAGAAGTGTACGAATCAAGTGTTCATTAGTGGACACCTGATTAATGACATCCATATTCATRTCAAACTCGGGTTGCATTTGRAKATCAGTTAACATTTTACTAATTGAATTTGAATCAAAATTTCTATTTTCATCTTTCAATATATCGCTGAGTTTTCCTAATATCTTAAGCATTATCTCATTTTTTTCAATGCTTTGAAGTCTTTTATCCATAATTTCTATTGAAAACTCATTGGAGTCCATCCAAAGTGAGTCTTCAATATCAAGGATTTGTCGGGCTTTTGATGCCAATGTAGAACAGATCTATTTAGAGAAAGTATTTTAATTGAATGCTAATTAATGTATAAAATGTAATAAATATATTATCAAACCTTCAGATAATTCAAGACATTTTGTTTATCGCACCGATCGATACAGTTTTGTTCATTATTGGCAACGAATTGATAGGATTCAAGTTTCAAGTCTTGAACATTGGTTTTGCGTGGAATTGGAAGTGCCATCAAATCTTCGACTTCGATTCCATGGGTGACAATCATACGTGAGTTCATATTGGCATAAAACGGTAGAACCGATTTATAGACATGAAATCGGGAGCCAATAACACCTTCTAAGAAGTCTTTATTGTCGATMTCGAGTATGGTTTCCAAGTCTTGCTCCATATTATCAYTTTTTGGTTCCATATCGACAACATTATTAAACACCTGTTCTTCGTCGAACACTTTTTCCTCGTTGACGGCCACCTTGTTTGCCGCCACGGCCTCAAAAAGTACTTTCGGGTCACAACGTAAACGTTTGATCATAACCGGAACCATTAGTTTACGGAAAGGCATGGCCACWGCCATTGTTTGCAACAATGAGTCCATGAATGTAACCCAATTACCATCCCATTCCACTTGACCCTTAAGTGATGAAAAGTTGTCTGTTTTGATATTTTTCAGACCTCTAAAATAKGGGCCGTAATCATAGCCGACGGCTTTCAAATCTTTATAGATATCATTAGTGGTTAATGTTATCTCTGTTTCCGACGGCTTTTCACTTAACACGTCATGAATTATATTTTGAACGCATAGGAAGTCTTGATCGGGACAATGAATTTTACCCAAACAACACGTGTTGTTGTTTTCTTGTACCACAAAATCGCCTGAAAAGTTAAATACATATTTTTTTTAAAAAAATACAATTTAAAATATTTTTATCATATTGTTTATTACCTGTATTTTCAAATATTTTCACTTTAAGTTTGGTGACCTCAGAGTCCGATAAAAATACGGGTCGTCTGAGCTGTAAGTCCTCAAAAACAACTGGTATCTGATTCCATATCTGACCCTTTTTAGCGGCCAAATGTCGCCATACAAGCATCAGATAACCGGTTGCCGGGAATAGCATATTACCGTCGATAGAGTGATCGGGTAAATAAGCTTTTAATTGTCTCGAAAGATTAATCACTTCTGTCATATCTGAGGCACTGCTTTTGAAATAATAATCGGGATATTTGCGCACAAAATAACTTTTATTGTGATCCCAACACATCAGCGAACTGATTGACTGTGTATTTCTAGCCACTGGCCACTCAACTTTAGGGTATAGATTTTCAATGGACGGATTGATTCCCAGTTCATACAATTTGGCCAAACCTGACATAAAATTGTCTAAATTGGTGTCATTGGAGTCACGCTTAATAAGTGACAAATAGGTGGACGACTCGAGCGATTGGGTTATTGTTTTAGCGAACAGACCGTGCGGTCCGATCTCAATCACAATAGCATTACTTCGGGATTTGGTTTAATTTGTTATAGAAATATACGGGATTTATTAGGTTATGCACGAAATACTCTGCCGACGCATACTTGAGCTGTTCGTCTTTAGGTTCCGACTCAAGAATTGCTGTTGAAATCCATTTTTTTGATCTGAGTTTAGGATTTGGAACCCATTTCTTGATTTCGTCGGTCATCTTCTTTGCCGAAGTTATCAGATATGGACTATGATATGGGATGTCATGACTTTGAAGTTCGCGAACAAATAGTCCTTTCTTTTTCAACGATTCAATCAGTTCTTTCATTTCATTATAGAGACCTAATTTGTTTAATAAATCAATTATTTAAATAAAGTATAAATTGATTTAATTTAAAGATGATTACCTGAAAACACAATCGTTTCATTTGAATTATTGCAAACAACGCTAACACTTTTGGGACATATTTTCTTTGCTTCACTCCATGACATCCCCACCACAGCCATCAAACCTTTTGGTATTTTCTTGTCATTCTCAGTGACTGCTCCTCTAATGTATGTTATAAATAGTGCCTCTTTTGTAGTCAGACAGCCATCAGCGTAGGCACAGGCAATCTCGCCAAATGAGTGACCAATTATACCGTCCGGTACTATATTGAGCTCTAATAATAAGTCAGTCAATGCTATTTCCAGAGCAGTTGTGGCACAGAATTTATTAGTCATTGAGGACATGGAGTTATTGTCGTCAGATAATAGCAGATGTTTTAAGTCAATTCCAAATTGTTTGAGTATTTCATGGCATTCCTCTATTTTATTGGCAAATATCTTGATTGGCATCAATGCCTTAGCCATACCAACCCATTGTCCTCCCAGACCAGGGAATAGAAACCAAATAGGTCTGGCATTCTTCTCCATAAACATTGAATGTTGTCTATGATATTTGTACTCAAATTGGTTGCTCTTAGAGTCTAATTGTTTAATAATCATTGATCCTATAAATATGAAATAACAATTATAATGATTAATATTATGGCAATTATTGATTAAATTGTTAATACCTCTAAAGGGAAGTCCAGTTGAATTAATGACTGACTTAATCTTCATAGTGTCGGTCAAAAGAGCCAGAAAATCGCGGGTAATCTTTGTTGGGTTTTTCTCAATGAAATCAAACATTTGATTTAATGCCGATTCAGTTCTGCAGCAAATATTAATAATTCTGGGAATAGTATCAGCAATMTTGAACTGGTAGTCGTCGACCACTTTATAGTTGGGCTCAAGTAATACGTGTGCGTTAACACCGCCGACACCGAAGTTATTGACACCAGCGATGCCTACAAAAAAATAATTAGCTAACAGTTTTGATTTGAATGCAAATATAATTAAGTCATACCGGGTGAGTATTTAAAATTTTCTTGAATTGGAACCAATGGCGGACACATGTCTGCAATGGCGGCTTTGATYTTATTGAGATGAAGATTCTTGGAAATGCATTCATTTTCATATGACATCAGAACTTTGATCACCGATGATATACCCGATGCACTCTCAGTGTGTCCTATATTACTCTTTAATAGACCAATGGGTAGAGTTCCCGAACGGTTCGGTAGTTTACAGTAAGCATTGTATATGGCTTTCGCCTCTTGAGGATCGCCAGCCTTTTATAATTTGTTTTTTATTTGTTATAAATTATTGTTAGATTAGTTATTGTCTTATAGATTCTATACCTTAGTTCCTGTGGCGTGAGCTTCAAAATAATTGACATCCAATGGATTCACATTAACTTCTTTGCAAACTTTAATCATTAGATCTTCCTGTCCTTCAGAAGAAGGRAAAAACATTCCCATAGTTTTGTTGCCATCAATGTTGACACCACTGTTCAATACTGTGGCATAAATACGCTTTGAATTACTCTTTCTTTGGAGGAAAAGACAAGCGACTGTCTCTCCTCTAACAAATCCATCGGCAGATTCATCCCATACTTTAGGAATGCCATCAAAACTGTTGAGTCTTGTAGTTTGGAAAACATGATTAGTGAAGGGCTGAAGATTTATCTGTGAGCCACCGACTATTGCCTGATCACACTTTCCTATAAATTACAATCATATTATAGTATATAAAGTCATAAAATTTAATTATTATTTTATACCTAATCGAAGATCATTGATGGCCAGATTGAATGCCACTAAACTGGACGAACAGGCCGTATCGGTCACTAATGACGGACCCTTAAAGTCAAACACAAATGATATGCGATTGGCATACAAGCACTTGGAGTTTCCCGGTATCCATAGCAATGTTTCGGTCAATGAATTCTGCGAGTCTGGCTGTACCTCCTCTGGTATGCCCTCAGGCATTGCGAAAGTTGTRTACCCGATATAAACACCTGTGTTTGAACCACGCAGTGTCTGTGGATTTATACCTGTAATGTATATGTAATGTAATGTATACAGTAAAGTGTGATTTAAGGTATAATTTAAATGTGTATTTTTTAATGTTTTTTAAGCTTAAGATATGTATATTTTAATTTTAAATACCGGCGTCAATGATAGCCTCATAGGTGGTCTCCAAAAGGATTCTCGACTGCGGGTCAATGGTGTCACCCATTGTAGGCATAATACCAAAGAAATTGCCGTCAAATTTGTCGATTTCTTTTATTTTTCCCATTCGTGTATTCATTCCGTATAAATCTAATTAATTAAATTGCAATAAATTATTTTCTAACTGCTAATTAAAATGTTAACATTTAATTTTTTATTTACACTTATTTTGCACTTATTTAAACTTAATTGGAGTATCAATTTTTTAGAATAATTAATTGTTAATGTAAGTAATAATTAATTTTTATTTTTATGATAATAACATAATTATTAATTTCCACTTTTGTACTTAAAAATAAAATTACTATTTTTTATACACTATCAACTTATAACAATAATTTTTAAAAGATCATAAAAGTGATTCATCAAAATAAGACATTTATACTAATTGACTTTTTTCTATCAATTTAGCTATTTTTACATAATTAAATTAAATTGATAAAATTTTCAAAGAAAAGTTATTATAGCCAAATAGCATATTAGTTATCTGGATACTTTTTTAATGTATATTTGGGGAAAACCTRTAGATATTATTTTTTTATGATTTCCGATCTGATTGCAAATCAACAATGAAATATTACAWTTAGCTTTTTATTTCCAATATTAATATTTTTTCACYATAATTGTTATAAATCATAACCTATTATTATATCAATATAATATATTTTTAATCAACATAATATAATATAGTATTTATTCAGTACTTAATATTTTAAATTAATATTGTTTTAACAATAAAAAAAATTATATATAAWTTTTTATTAGTCCTAATGATTTACACTAAAAAATACTAAATATTTTATTGCTAATGTATAACTTAAGTACTTAAATTTTAATAGTATTATATAAAAATATTAATTRTTATACCTTAAGCTAAATAAAAWTTTATAAKAAATATTTTTTAAACCATCAAATATTATAGTAACATATTCACATCATATTTATAATTAATTATATTTATTATTTGTAATATATATAAATTATCAAAAATTAAACGTTATTATGAGCTATAAATAWAATATTTATCTTAAATTTCTTTTAAAAATAATAATAWATATATAACTTTATATAACTTTATATAACTTTATATAACTTTATATAACTTTATATAACTTTATATAACTTTATATAACTTTATATAACTTTATATAACTTTATATAACTTTATATAACTTTATATAACTTTATATAACTTTATATAACTTTATATAACTTTATATAACTTTATATAACTTTATATAACTTTATATAACTTTATATAACTATTTATAAAATAATTTGTAATACCTTTTGGCCAACGGCGCTCATCGGCGGTAATCATATCGACTCCATTGTATAAATTATTTGCAAATTCATCGGTAGAATCKGATTCTGGGAATCGGCCACTCATACCACTGATGACAATRTTGTCTTCCATCATCTTCGGTAATGTCATTGTTGTCGACATTTTTTAATAAATTATTTTTTTAATTATAATTACAAGATTGGATAATGTCTTTATAATATTTTTTGCATAAATATATTATTAATACATTTAAACATTAGAAATTTTTGAWCTCTCAATTTTCTAATATTATTATATTATAGTCTTTAAAAAATCACTTTTAGTCATATATAAGCACATATACTACGTATACACGTAGTGTTATAGTTTATAAAAGATTTTTTTTTGAAACTTYGTAAAACTTTTTTTTCGCTACTAAAAAGTTATATAAATAACAAGCGAAAGTAATTAAAATTTTCCAAACATATRAACACAATCAATAYTAATCAAATATCTATATATAATATTTGATTTTATCGCATAAAAATATYTCACAATATTTTTATTTTTGTGAATCCGACACAAAATATTTACTAAAAACTTATAACTTCTTTGAAAACWCCTGTAAAATGATGATTATTATTATTTATATATATATATATATGAGAGATGAGGGACACTATATTAGTGAAAGAGAGAGGGAGAGAGAGAGCACCTGAGATTGATTGGACACCTCTTTATATACACACAAGTATTATTGAGMACTGGCTGTACTGTACAGTGTATATACTGTTGATAATACCGGTGTTTCTCTCTTACTATTTGAGTGCAATCACTTAATTGCTTTGAGTGTAACTTAAGGAGTGAGTAACTGAGTTAGTGAGAGTGAGTGAGTGAGATAAAAGTGATTTTTATTTATAATGTATTTTTATATATAACTAATATAAAACATGTATTTTGTTTGTAATGTCAGCAAAAAATTGCAATATTGACATGGGTTATGCCGCACCAATGATTGATGCCAAATGTTTTTTTCATCATGGTTAATTACTTTAAATAGCTTGTTTATATCACGATTTTAGWTTGTATAGTCAGTCTATACCCCCAACACCCCTTCTCCAGGCTTTCCCATATTATGTATGTTAGTGTGCACTCAATCCTCTAATCTTGAGGCAACCAAATAATAAAAAGTCCAATACTTTATTTAATATATCATTTTTTTATAAGTCATTTATTTTAGGAATTTTTAAAACTATTAAAAWCCTTTTTTTATATATATACTGTATATAAATATCTTTTCAATAATAATAATAATAATTTGTGTATTGGCTTTCTTTATGATAATGGTTGCCTTGAAAATGCATTTTAGRAGACCTGTGTAGTCAAACAAACATTAAAAATACTACTGTATATACAGTAATACTAATATTATAAATAAAAAGTCTCGAGGGTTTGAWTATATACTGAAAGTATGAACCAAAATGTTAAATATATAACAAATACGATAGTATTGAGTACAAGTGCATTAAAACTACCTTTCATACTGATATAAAATAAAAWTTWTGATAKGTACTGGTACTATTTATAGAATAATTGACAATGGTAAATTTTTATGAAACATAATATTCTGAGTATATTATCTTAGATTTCAGATTTTCCTACAATTTGTTGAAAGTTTAAGTTTTTTATAATAGTGATGAAATAAACTCAATACTGTTATTATTTTTACTATTTTTATTTTTTACATACCGCTACTTGTCAAGCAATTAATTAGCAAATGATATATAWATACTATAAATATACATTAATTATAATTTAAAATGTTATATAATTAGAAATTAATTTAATTTAAAAGATATTAGTGTAAGATAAATTTATTGAATACTAATATTTTGTTTAAAATTTCTAATGTAAAGTAAATATAATAAATATAACATACCATATCTGCTATAATGAGATCCCTGAGTTGAATCTTTTATTAGATAAAAAATAAATTAAAATTTTGATTGAATAATTTATTTATCACTTAATTGAAAATAACTTATTTATCAATAACAGTAACATATTTTATATTTGTATACTGTATCTGAAATATAAATTTATAGATTTAAATATAAAGATGCTTTTAATTGATGAAAAAATAAATGACTAAACTATTTTTTTCTTTAACATTGTTTTGGATGCTAAATTATTTAACTTTTAAAGATGATAAATTAACAGTTGTAAATTAAATTATTTTAGAAAAAAATAATTGCTTAATAMAATTTTTAAACAATAAAACTAATTACTATATAATAATTAATAATAATAACTAAACGACAATATTATTATTTTGGCAAATGTTAATTATTATTTTTATTTAATATAWTTTGAAAAAATATTTGCATAATATTTAAAAATAAATATATATATATATAGTATTAATAATATTATAACAATTAATTTATAAAATCTATTCTATGCTTTTTYATTATAATGAAAACATTAGTTCTATTATTTAATTGAATTCAATAATAACACATAATCAAAATTTAAAAATAAACAATTATAAATAATAACAGTAATAAAATTAGTATGCTAACAATTAAATAATATTTTTTTATTTAATAAAAAAATCAATTAATTATAATATTAAAACACAAAGAGTTATTCAAAAAAATAAAATAAATTTTTTATTTATAAATGTTTGAATTATTTAACTAGTTTTCAATTAATTGAAAAGTTCAAGGATATTTAGTCACGAAATTTTTTATTTCAATAGATCATTGAATGAATTGTATATTTATTTATTTGTTTTCACTTTTCATTATATTATTTTTGTCTATTAATACTAATAATTTAATAGTAAATGACTGATTTTGTTGTCAATGTAAAGTATTTAATTTATTAGCATATGATGTAATTTTTAATTAGTTTTTTTTGCAAATTTTTTATTTTTCAAGTTTATATTAATTTAAATCCAATTAWTTTTCTATAAAAATAATGATATACTTAATGTTTAAATAAATGTTTAACACTTAAATAATAACAATAATAAAACTATAYTTTTAATATAACTGTATACTGTATAATTTTTAATTAAATAATTTTGTCTACTATAATAGTTATTAATTATTACATAATTAATTTTAAAATTACATATATTAAAATTAATTTATGAATTTATATTAATAATATAATAGTAAAAATAATTTTAATGTAGTTAAAAATACATTAGTATTGTGTTCAATTCAAGTACAWGAATTAATAACAATTATTTTTTTAATAACAATTGACTAAACAAATTACAATCAACTGTTAAACAAACATTGTTTTATAGTTATAATTTGTAGAAATACTTTAAACAGTTAATAAATAGAGTATTTACTTCAATACAGTATTTATGACAAAAGTTATTTTTTCTAAGATATTAATCTTAAAATATTTTTCAAAATTTATTATACAATTATTGTACAGTATATTTAATGTAAAACAATGTGAAAATCCTATTTATATATATACTGTATATTTATTAGATAAATACAAAGAGTTTTCAAATCTACTCTAATGTTAACTCTTGCACCCAATCTATAGGCAACCCCTAAGCAACCCCTATAACGACATTAAGTATCAAAGTTCTATTGACTGACACAATGATACCTGTCCTCTATCACAGCTATTGATGAGTTCAATGATAAATGAAAAAAACGTGTTTTTTGTTGTTTTATTTATTATAGTATATTTTTATGTAAGTCTCATTGTCCCTTAAAAAACATCAAAAATGCATAAATTTTGTATTATTTTATCGGTGTATTGAACTAAAATATATAAATAATAATATTTTTGAACAAAATTAATTGAAATATTTTGAGTGTCTAAAAAAACTGATGCAAAATATATTTTATTATAAAAAATTATCATGATAATTTTAAACAACCCAAAATGTTATATGACTTACAAAAACATTGGTTTTTAAATTAAAAAATTTATAATTATGAGAATTTAAAAAAACTATTTTTTTCAGTGATAACTGCAAGTCTTTAATAAATACTCTCTCTCTCTCTCTCTCTCTCTCTCTCTCTCTCTCTCTCTCTCTCTCTCTCTCTCACACACACACACACACACACACACAGACACACACACACACACACACACACACACACACACACATACACACACTCTCACACACATAAAATCTTACATACATAACATATTAMAATAATTTTTTATTAAAAATTAGTTATAAATTATCTACTGATATATTGTGTATGTGTTTTGGCTCAAGGCACAATAAACAATTTTATAATGTTTATTACACCTACAATATTTAACTATAATATTATATTTATGTAATTAATATATTATAATTACTACCAAACTATGTGTTTAAAATTTGCATATTTAATTTTACACGAGAATTCATTATATAAATGTAAGTACAATATAATTAAGTAAACATATTATAAAATAACAATATCAATGTTATTAGAAATATAATATTTCATGTATTATACGAAATAATTGTACTGACAGATAAAAATAACAATTAGTGCATTTTAAGTTCAAATTTTTTAGCACTTAAATGAATTTTAATTTTAACTTTAGGCAATTGTACCTAGAACATAATATTAAATATTGCATACTTATTGCATTCTATCAAATATTTGGTTATATTTTATTTTATTTTTTGCATTAAAATAATTTTAAAATACGATAATGTTTTTAAAATAATTTAACTTTATGAAATATGATCAAATTTAGGAAATATTAATATATATAAAATATTAAATTATATTACGGTATATATTAAATATCTTTAATTTATTTAATATAAAAATACATAATATTTAAATATTATTACATTAAATCAATATTATTATTTTGATTTATTGTTTATATATGTAATTATTATACAAAAAATTAAATTATATTCACAATTAAATTTTTTGAAAATTAAATATTTATTATCGACATTTTTCTAATAAACCATTAACATCAAGTGTCAATAAATCACACACAAAAAATGTTCAAGTCAATTTATATAACTGCAATATCCATGATATTTATTATATCTTCTATACAGTATATATGTATACATAATAACTAATAAAACTATTTAATTTATTATAGTATTGGTCAAAGCACTTTTAAATTTGGAGTCAAAAGTTTTTTTATGTATTATAAAATGTATTTATTGTTATGAATGACTTATAAACATATATTATTATTATCAATATAAATACCATTTGATAGATTAGTCGGGAACTGTATACTACAGTATATAAAACAAGCAATTCTATTGAACTTTCGGTTAATAACATTTATTATGCTTTGTTTATAACATTGAATTTATTATATAAATACATATTATAATGTCATTTACATTATTGTGTAATCAATAATAATAAATGATACAATCTAAGTTTTTTTTAAAAAAAAGTTAACTATACTATATGTTAATATACAGTATTATATAAATAATTTTTAAATAACATAGAGCATAATATAAATTTATTTTTAAAATCTTTGAACTATTTTTGTTATTTTGTTTTGTTTCAAACAATAAATAGTTAACCTGAAATTCATTATAATTATCTAAATGAGATTTTTGGTAAAACAAGATAATTTTGAATAAATAAATAAATAAATAATAATAATAATAATAATAATAATAATAATAATAATAATAATAATAATAATAATAATAATAATAATAATAATAATAATAATAATAATAATAATAATAATAATAATAATAATAATAATAATAATAATAATAATAATAATAATAATAATAATAATAATAATAATAATAATAATAATAATAATACTGCATTTTCATAACACATTACATTTGTGGTTAAAAAATATTTTAATTTGTCGATCATTAATATCGCATTTATTTTTTTTTAAATAAAATTTTTAACAAACTTTTATTACTTAAGTTATGATATTATTGTTTTATTAGTATTTTGCTTAACTATTGCTTAATTTTAAATTATCAACAAAAACTAGGCGTCAATAATGAAAAAGATTAATATTGAAAGTATCCGATTAAGTGTAACTCTTAACAAACTTATATGTTTTTAAATACTTTAAATAACAAAATACTTGATATAAGGGATTGTTCACATATTACGTTCGCACTTTTTAAGAAATCTAGACCCCCTTCCTCCCCTATGTTCGCAATTGTTCGCATGTAGTCATTTAAAAAAATACGTTGGCATATCCCTAACCGCTACCCCCACCTAAGAAATAAAATATCTAATTGCGAACGTTCTTAAAGTCTCTACCCCTCCCTCTCTTTCGCAAAAGTTCGCTTTGACTAATCCCCCTCCCATCAAGTGCGAACGTAATATGTGAACCACGCCTAATAGGAATAATATCGCATTAATCTCTCTCTCTTTCTCCCTCTTTCTCTCTCTCTCTCTCTCTCTCTCTCTCTCTCTATCCCCCCATTTTAAYAAAATAGCTAATCATAAAAATCTAACCTTGCTAAATTTAATCTCTTACTRAGCTTTTTTTATTGCTTTTAAACTWTAAAATGCTAATTCAACATTGATAATTAAAACTTGTATAAATAAAAATTTTAACTTATAAATAGACGATTTATAAATATAATGTGTATCAACAAAGTTTGATAATAATGCTAAATCTGTTTGTCTTATTTTATAAATATACCAGATTTAGCAGCAAATCTACTAAAAATCATTTCTATAAGTATTAAGTAATAATCAAAATAAATAAATTTTAGTTGATTTGAATTGTTTGCAATTCATATTTTTTTATCTAAATTGTCTATAAATTATTGAAAAATTTAATAATTTACAAACAACTATTTTAAGCTTACCGGTATAAAAAAATCAATTTACAAATCTACTATTATTATTACTATTATCACATATATATTTTTTATCTCAAAAAATATATTAGAAAAATACATAAGCTAACAATTTTCTTAGTGAAAGTGATTGTAAATATATATATATATATATATCTGTAAAATAAGTTTACTAAAGATAAAATATATGATTAATGTCATTCACAAYAACATTATTGTTAACTGCATTGCTATCTTCGGGTACCTTTAGAGGTGATAGATATTGTAGATATATATRTARAAGAGAGAGAGAGAGAGAGAGAGAGAGAKAGATTCAGGACCTGTTAAGTTGTCTCTGACATCCAGAGTAAAAGTTGTCGGGCACTGCCCTAAAAAGCATGTCAACCTGTCTTACTGATGCCAACCTTTTCTAATGATTAACAATGTTAGTGAACTGCTTTATGTTATGCAATCTCTATTGTGATTATAATTTTGACTTATAAATATACACTAGACTTTTATTATAGATTTATAGGTATATACTTCAAGTATTACATAATATTATATATATATATTTATTTATACCATCCCATCCCTGATTGCTACTTCATAAATATCTGATAATATAATATACTGCATAACTAATCGGTAATTCCCCGTTGAAAGTAATGGCCACAGTTGAAGGTCAGTCGTAGCCTTTTAACTGACACTATCTGATGTGTTTGACCGACACATGTATTGGTTGATATTGTGTTCACTTAACATAATCACAACAATCATTAATAAAAAGATAGTCTATAAAGGATAGGCATATCAATGACTGACTTACAGTACATTTATATCAATTGCTATTTAATACTTTTATTAAATCTCTCTCTCTCTCTCTCTCTCTCTCTCTCTCTCTCTCTCTCTCTCTCTCTCTCTCGGTTACTAACTCACTCACAMATTTAACCATTTTTTWAATATACACAATATTATGCATYAAATGAAAAATCTACTAATATTATTGTATRATATATAAATATTTTGTTTAATACAAATACATGATATAGTTAATAATGTTTATATTCATGTATAGATATTTATAAAAACATACTACAGTATAAATCAATGTAATATACAAAATTATTTTATGATTTGCACTTAAAATGCACAAAAAACCTTATAAAAAATATTTAGTAAATTTTATATAATAATAAATTATAAAATATTAATTGTATTTAAGTAAAAATATACAATATAATGAAATATATTTATTAAAATAATTACAGTAAATATTATTTATCCTTGAATGAATGGTATAAAATTTTCTATAAATATGTTTATAAAAAATTATTATGTATACTTTTATTATTATTTATGAAAAATATTAATTAAAAATTTTTAATAATAAGTAACAAAAATAAGCTATTATAATTATTATGTTAATTTATTAATATGATTATCTTGTCAATATTATGTTAAAATGTAATGACAACTATAGCGATATATTTAAAAATATTTAAAAAATACACTTATATTTTAAAATATGACTAATTATTATTGGCAATAATCTTAATGGATATTAATAATGTAATAATAAAAAAATATTATAAAATCTATAGTTTGTAAAAAACAAAATCTTTTACGATAAATAACATTATTTTAAAAAATATCAAATGACTTTATGCACTAAAAATTTACTTGCTGACTTAAATTATAATAAACAATATAATTGATTGGTTTTTACAATAATATGATATATTTAGTTACATCTTATTATTTTTAAAAAATAACTTATTTTCAAATTTTTCCATAAAAACAAAATATTATTTTTATTATACATAAACTTTATTATCATTAAATAATATCTTATTTAATAAGTTTGTATGAATTTCTTTGTAAAATAAATTTCTTTTACATCATATAATTTATAGTATGTTTACCAATGTATCAAAAAATTCTTATTAGAAATACATTTACATTACTATTAGAGATCTAACATTTGCTATTAAAATATAGAGTACATGTACTACAGGTTTTCTATAATAGTTTAGTAAATACTGATGTATTAATTTAATTTAATTTTTGTTTATTACTATAATTAATAATATGTTTATTTGTTTTTTATTAATATTTTTATTAACCTTAATTAATTTTGTGTGATGTAAATGTTTTATAAATAATAAGAAATAAATTTGATTCATTTGTTTAAAACTTTCCAATAATTTCAATTATTTTAATGTCGTATTAGATAATTACATCGTTAAATAATTTGATATATTGTTTATCAAATATTATTAATAATAAAAAAATAAATTTTTCAAATTAAATTTAATTATGTTTAACACCATTGAAATTCATAACATTTGAATTTTGTTTAATAGATAAAGCGTTAATTATAATCTTAAGTCTAATTTAACAATAAAAAACAAATATTAATAGATAGTTCAAAATAAAAATTGATATAAAATTCACTTTAAATATTTTATGTTATAAAGATGACCTCAACATTATTGTACATATTTATCATAACCAATAATAAATAGTTAGTTAATAGTCATGAGTCCTAATCTATCTCAAAACTCATTTAGTTATAACTGGGGGACTGGTCCTCAACCTCACTGGCCTTCAACTAGTGAACCACTCATGAAAAAAACATTAATAACTTAAAATATTTTGTTTTTTATATAAGCATTCAAATTGAACATAAGTATTTTATAATATATATGATATATAATATCTATGTATGAGTTAGTGAATATAAATTAAGATCATCATTAATATAAGGGTTAAAAAACTATACGGTTGATTATATTTATCAATATTATGTAACAAAGAGATTTTAACTTTTTCATTTTTTTAATGAACTGAACTAGGTAAGAAAACTTGTTTAATTAAATTTATTTATTTATTATTTAATAGTATTGTTGTTACTCTTATAAATTATAAGTTATAATYGATGATAATCATGAATTGATGTWTAAATTGATTATTTAACCTTAACATTTTTTTAAAACAATGTCACAAAATTTGCTTAAATTTAATTTTATCATTTTTCTTAAAAACAATAAAATATAAATGTTTTCTAATAAATAAATGCCTACAAATATATATACTAATAATAATAATAAATAAATACATTAGATAAGTTGAAGTAAACAGGTTCAATAATATAATCAATATTTCATTATTATTTTCTAAAAATATGAATCAATAGATTAGTTAGTTATAAAAATAGTAATTTTTTATATAATAATTGATAATAATTATATGGTTTGGAATGCAATATGTTATCTATAAAATTTTTAATATATATTTTTAAATAATCAAAACATTTTATCCTTCAAAACGGAAAGTCTTTATTGTAAATATAATAATAAAATAATAAAMTAAATARAAATATCAATATTATAGAGTTATAGAAAAATTCAGTCAAAACTGGTTGATATTCAAAAATATACTTTTATACATTAGCATTGATTTTAATGTGAAAATTTAAATTGCCTGATTTTTTTTATTTCTAATTATAATTGAAATATTAATATCAGTATTATTAATAACCTAAAATATWTATATACCTGTGAATGTCAACAATATTTGATTTATTTAAAAAATAGACAATAAAATAACAAATAAATGCCTATTATAAAAAAAATTTATAACTCATTAATAATAATCCCACAAAACTACAACTACTTCTATCACCACATAAATATTTAATAATATTAAATATATGCTCAATCATTACCTGTTCCCCAGAAAATATTATATAATAATAAATATTTTTTAAAAAATTAAAAAAATTAATCCAATAAATATTGATTAATAGAGACAGCAATTTGATTGAACACAATATTCATGTCGTTATCAGAGTCACCTCTAACTGTCTTAAAGTTTAGTTTGTCTTCCAATCCCTAATACAACAAAAAATAATAGCAAATAAAACAAACATTAATTTTATAAGTATAGTCAATAAAAATATTATTTTTTTAATAATGTGATTACCTTTTCGGGCAAGAAGTATGAGTCCCAAATCTTATCAGTTGTATTGATCATATCGTCATCAAAAGTATTGGCCACGGCTTTAATAACCAGTAATTTGCCGCTCATTTCAAGATATTTTTTGCCAATATTTAGTTTGATTTGTTTGAATTTGTTTTTCATTTTTAGTCGATAATTGCCAAAAAGTTTAGCCCTTTTGAACGACTGGTTCAATATGTCATCAAAGTCTCGGCCAACAAACCCTTTGCCGACAAACTCTTTAATATCTGCACTAATTTTACTGAGCTTTGAGTTGATATCAGGTTTAAGTTTAAGTTCGCGAACGAGCTTTTCGTTAATAACTTTAGGCAAGTCTTTGCATATAAATTTGATTAGCATTTCAATGATGGCCTCATCGCTAATCATGTCTTCGTCGACTTCCATATCAGAAATAGTATCAATAATAACGGCCCGACGTATCGGCGATTTCCTTAACATTTTGGCAACAAGTAGTGCACCGTAAAAGTGGCCAACAATGTCAAAGTTGCCTTTCGGGTGGAGTGTCTTCAATAGTTTTGTATAATAATTGGCGATCTCTTTCACATCATCTATTTTTTCCATATCTTTAGTCCAATTCAATCCAATTACCGGTCGATTGATTTGTTCTGCCAATCCTACGAGTGAAGAAAATATACCCTCGAGTGGGGGCAAGAAATATACGGGATTACCGGTGCGCACACTGTTTAACGGTGTGTAGGCATCGGAAGGAATAATAAACTTGATTTTTGCCAACTTTTCTCTGGCATTGTGTAACTCTTCGGCAAATTTCTTGAATTGATCCACTCTTCCGGTTTCAAATTCTTTGATGTGTCGGACTGTTATTGATTTGATGTCATTCATAGTCAACTTTATTTTGTAATCTCTTTCTAATCCCTGTTGTAACTCAACGGCAAACATAGACTCCATACCGATCTCACCCAAAGTCAAGTGATCGGGTGTAGTGCGCGGATCGATACCCAATGCCTGCCATATCTGGTTAACAATCTTTGACTCTCGACTGCCTTGTTGTGTAACACGTTTAGCCCTAACCTAATATATTTATAATTTGAATTATAAACATTAAATCATTTGATATAATATAAAATATTCAATTTATTATAYATATATATGTAATATATCATATAAACTTTTATGTTGCATTCGTATAATACTACTGTATATTAAAATGTAAATTTCGACATAAATATAAATAATTCATTTTTAAACATTTTCTCTATAATATTTTACATACTAATCTAATTTAAAATTATAATAAGCTATTAAATACAAGTTATTTGATAATTAATTACAAATAAATTTTTTGATGTATAATTAATAGAGTAATTAAAGTTAATTAATTTTGGATGCGAAACAAACTTCATTAATGATATAGTGTTTTTTAAATACACTACACTTGCAATAATTATACAGTATTTATGATATCATAGATACTGTACTTAAAATATGCATAACTGTAAACAGTTATGAATACATTTTTATGAATATCAGAAAATAAAAAAATTGTTACAAAAATTAATACTTTTGTGAATAGCGGTAATGATTTAAAATTAATATCATATGATATGTTATATTACGGTATGTCATGTCTAACACTTACGACACACGAGATTACGGCTTGTGGTGTTTGAAGCAATTTATCAAAGATTTCCAGACATGAATTGATCCGCTGTTTGACGATTCCCGACAACGAACTCATCTCAGTGTCAGACAGCACACCGACATCACCAATAGGTCCCCATTGAATGGCCAAACCGTGCAGTCCATCATTACGTCGGGACTCACATATGCGTTCACATACAGAGTTGGCGTATCCATAGTTGGATTGTCCGGCATTTCCTTTACCACAAGCGACGGATGAGAAGACAACAAAATAATCTAAATCTATACTCATTTGACGTGTTATGCGATCCAAGTTTTCAAAGGTCTTTGCTTTCGAGTCAATAGTTTCACAAAAACCATCAATAGTTTGCTTTTCTAAAAGACAATCATTGAGTACAAGAGCCAAATGAAAGACACCACCGATTGGACCCAATTTGTGTGCTTCACTTAGTAATTGTTTAGTGCCTTCAGTGGTATTGGTGTCATGAGTTGACACAATAACCTTTGTATTAAAAAACTTAAATCTATTTCCCAAAGCCTTCACTCTTTCCAAAAGAAATTTCTGATAATCAGATTTAATACCCTTTCTAGAGGTCAATACAAGTCTTCGTGCGCCCATAAATAACATCCAATGCATTAATTCCATACCAAATCCTCCCAAACCTCCTGTTATAATATAAGTCTTGTTGGGATCAAAGTAAGTCTTAGTCATTACTGTCATTTCATTTGCGGGTTTGATATCAAGTAATTGACTTTTAATGGTTTCTTCATCTCTGATTTTAACGATAATCTTTCCAATATGTTTACCGGTTGTCATATAACGGAAAGCCTTATCAGCGTCTTCTGCCTTAAATACAGTCCTATTAATTGGTTTAATTAAACCGTTGGTACAGTTTTCGTTCATCCATTTGAAAAAATTTTGACCAAAATCTTGAGTCAAATACAGTTTACGATCAGCGGAAACAGCGATGAAAGAGAGGTCTTTAAGAAATGAAAACATTCCCATTTGTTTGTTCATTTGTAAGTCATATTTGCCGATCTCAACAAAGCGACCGCAATCGGCAACACATTCATAACTGGCCTCAAGTTTTTCACCGGTCAAAGAGTTAAGTACCAAATCGACTCCCTTTCCATCAGTCAATTCCTTAATTTTATATTTAAACTGAATATCACGTGAACTGAATATTCTGTTTTCTGGTATATTGTATTCATTCATTAAAAATTGTTTCTTATCTTCCGTACCAACAGTTACATAGAGATCGCAGTTATACTTTTGGCACACATTGATGGCCGCCTGTCCCACACCMCCGGCTGCCGAGTGAATCAAAACACTTTCATCTATAAGAAATTAAAAGTAATATTTAAAAAATGATCAGGGTATGTATATTAATTTTAATTTACTTTTTTTTAGTTGTCCTCTTTCTAATAGCCCATACCATACAGTACTATATGTACTCAATATAGTGATAGCGTCATCCATAGACCAGTTATCTGGTATTGGAGATATCAGATTTTCATTGGCGTCAATAGTTGTACCAAAACAGCGACTCATATTGAAACCACAGACACGCTCTCCAGTATCACTGCGACGACCGGCGAACTCAAAGCCCAGCAAACAATCAGTGAATAGAGTTTCCGGACCAGAAATAAGTCGACCTTAAAATTATATAATTTTAATTTATTATTCATTATATTTATTGTATTATATTTATACGAACCCGTGGCTAACATGACATCCCTGAAGTTAAGTCCACTACTATAGACATGACATCTTATTTGATGTTTGTGAACATTACATAAATCGTAAAATTCATCGGTTGTGACGATATGTCGTGAATCATACCATTGAAGATGAGATAAGTCTCTGTTTAGACCGACATTCAAGAAGTACTCATTTGACGGGATTTTGTCATAATTTTTGGGTAAAGTTATGTGTCTGTAAGTACCGACTAATCTTTCATTTATTACATTTATTGCCAAATCATTGTTCAAAATGTCTGAATATGGCTTTTCTGTAAATTTAATCGAAGATTTGTTTGAATTGCAATCAAAAAGACAACGAAGACTATCGCCTCCCGGTTCCAGACGAAGACAATTGATTAGACCAACGATACCATTATGTTGTGAGTCATTAGCAATGAGCCAAATGTTATCTTTTGTGTCAATATTTTCTGTAACTCTTGTTTTCAATGTCTCAAACCACGACATATCGCTTGCATTGATTTCAATGATATTGTGTTTTTCCGGAACCGTTGGTTTGGTTTCAATCTTTCTAAAGAGTACAGCCATTGAATTAATTGAATCATATTTTCTACCGATTTCTTTGAAACCCATTTGAATGGCAGTTGTGGTGAAGTCATTGATTCTCTTCTCTAACTCAATGTTTTTCATATTTTTGCGTCCATTCATTGAATTCAACAGTAGTTCCGGTTCAGTGTATTTGTACTTAAAAACTGATAACAAGAATCCTTTGGAAACAATTGCATCGTAAGCTTCTTGAAGATAAACATCAAGTTTGACATCTTTTAAGTCTTGTGTGTCTTTCATTACAATGAGTTCGAGTTGTGATATATCTGATGGAAATGCCGAAGACTTATAGTCCCATTCAGTCAATTTAAACGACTTATTCTTGTATTCATCATTTATATTATCAATACATTTGGTAGCAATAGTATAGTTGACATCAATTGGATAAATAGCTGCGTGAGCCAAGTGATTGTCAATTTCTTGAGCCATTAAAGCGTTGGTCACATTAATCTCTAAAACTTTAATTTCTTTTTTCGGCACATAATTCTCGCTCACAATATCGAGAAGTGTACGAATCAGGTGTTCATTAGTGGACACCTGATTAATGACATCCATATTCATATCAAACTCGGGTTGCATTTGAAGATCAGTTAACATTTTACTAATTGAATTTGAATCAAAATTTCTATTATCATCTTTCATTGTTGCGGACAATTTGTCTAAAATCTTTAACATTATCTCATTGTTGTTAATATTATTTAATTTTTTATCCAAATTATCATAATAGATGTCATCATCAATCTCTGTCCACAAGGATTCTGGACTCTCTAATATCTTACATGCTTTGGATGCAAGTGTTGAGCATATCTATGATAAGCAAAGATAAGTTACAAAATTATGAATTTATCAAATGATTTACCGATTAATAAATATACAAAACCTTTATATAATTTAATAGGTATTCTCTATCGCATCGATCGATACAATTTAGATCTTCATTTGCAACGAATTGATATGATTCCAGTTTCAAGTCTTGTACGTTTGTCCTCCGAGGTATAGGCAATGCCATAATGTCTTCGACTTCTATACCATTGGTAACAATCATACGAGAGTTCATATTTCCATAAACAGGTAATAATGATTTATAAATGTGAAATCTGGTGCCAATCACTTTCTCCATATATAACTTGTTATCCAATTCAAGAATATCTCCCAAATCTTTCTCAACGTCTTTACTTTGAGTCTCTTTTTCCATAACTCTGTTAATAGTCTCTTCTTCGTCAAACTCTTTGCCATCATTTTCAACCACTTTGTTAGCCATTATCGCTTCGTATAGGGCTTTCGGATCGCAACGTAAACGTTTTATCATAACGGGAACCATTAGCTTACGGAATGGCATGGCTACGGCCATGGTTTGCAAAACAGAGTCCATAAATGTAACCCAATTACCATTCCATTCTACCTGTCCTTTAATTGTAGTAAAGTTATCTGTTTTAACGTTATGAAGACCACGAAAGAATGGTCCGTAATCATAGCCAACAGATCGTAAATCTTTATAGATATCATCGGTTGTTAGAGTGACCTCACTTTCCGATGGTTTCTCACTTTGAATGTCATGTATGATATGTTGAACACACAGAAAGTCTTCATCCGGACAGAAGATTTTTCCCAAACAACAGGTGTTGTTATTTTCTTCAACAACAAAATCGCCTGAAATATAAGTACAGTATTTATCAGTAATTTTATTTTATGACAAAACATTAAAATTTATTTTTAATTACCTGTACTTTCGTGTATTTTGACTTTAAGTTTTGTGATTTCTGTATCCGATAAAAACACTGGACGCCTAAACTGTATGTCTTCAAACACAACTGGAATCTGATTCCATATCCGACCCTTTTTAGCGGCCAAATGTCGCCATACAAGCATCAGATAACCGGTTCCGGGGAATAGTATGTTACCGTCAATCGAGTGATCGGGTAAATAGACTTTGTATTGGCGCTGAAGATTGATTGTCTCATTCATGTCAGATGATGTACCTTTAAAGTAAAAATCAGGATATTTGCGCACAAAATAATTTTTATTGTGATCCCAACACATCAGCGAACTGATTGATTGTGTATTTCTAGCCACTGGCCACTCAACTTTAGGGTATAGATTTTCAATGGACGGATTGATTCCCAGTTCATACAATTTGGCCAAACCTGACATAAAATTGTCTAAATTGGTGTCATTGGAGTCACGCTTAATGAGTGACAAATAAGTGGACGACTCGAGAGTTGAGGTTATTGTTTTAGCGAAAAGACCGTGCGGTCCGATCTCAACCACAATAGCGTTATCGGGAATAGTCTGTAGCTTATTGTAGAAATATACGGGACTAATGAGGTTATGAACGAAATATTCTGCCGACGCATACTTCAAATCTTCATTTCTTAAATCAGACTCAAGAATTGCCGTTGAAATCCATTTTTTAGATCTTGATTTAGGATTTGGAACCCATTTCTTGATTTCGTCGGTCATCTTCTTTGCCGATGACATCAGATATGTACTGTGATATGGGATGTCATGACTCTCTAATATACGAACAAACAGTCCTTTCTTTTTCAACGATTCAATCAGTTCTTTCATTTCATTATATAGACCTTAAAAATAATAGTTATATTTAATTAATAATTCATTACTAATTATAATAATATTATAATACCCGAAAAAACGACCGTATCTTTTGAGTTATTGCAGACAACGTAAATATTTTTCGGACATAATTTCTTGGCTTCACTCCATGAGATGCCTACCACAGCCATCARACCTTTTGGTATTTTCTTATCATTTTCAGTAATGGATCCTCTAATGTATGTTATGAACAGTGCCTCTGAAGTAGATAGACAGCCATCAGCGTARGCACAGGCAATCTCACCAAATGAGTGACCAATTATGCCGTCCGGTATTATATTAAGTGATTTCATCAGATCTGTTAATGCAATCTCCAGAGCAGTAGTCGAACAAAACTTTTTGGTCATCGATGACATGGAGTTCTTGTCATCAGATAATAGCAAATGTTTTAAGTCTATTCCAAATTGTTTGAGTATTTCATGGCATTCCTCTATTTTATCGGCAAATATCTTAATCGGCATCAATGCCTTAGCCATACCAACCCATTGTCCACCCAAACCGGGATATAAAAACCAAACCGGTCTAACATTTTTATCGACTAAAATTGCAGACTGTTTTTGATATTTGTATTCAATATCGTTGTTCTCATTTGTGATTTGCTTTATTATCATTGAACCTAATTTTTTTTATTAATACAAATTAATTTATTAAATATTTATAATTATTAACATAATATAATTAATACCTCGATGTGGAAGACCTGATGAATTAATGAACGGCTGGTTCTTCATAGTGTCGCTCAAAAGCGCCAGAAAATCGCGGGTAATCTTCTTCGGATTGTTCTGAATGTAATCAAACATTTGATTTAATGCCGATTCAGTTCTGCAGCAAATATTGATAATTCTGGGAATAGTATCAGCAATATTGAGCTGGTAGTCATCGACCACTTTATAGTTGGGCTCAAGTAATACGTGTGCGTTAACACCGCCGACACCGAAGTTATTGACACCAGCGATACCTAAATTTAATAAATAATAAACATGTAAACTATTAAAATATTACGGCTAAAAAAATAATCCAAACCTGGATTATATTTTAAATTTTCTTGAATGGGAACCAATGGCGGACACATATCAGCGATGGAAGTCTTGATATTTTTAAGATGAAGATTACGAGGTATGCATTCATTTTCATATGACATCAGAACTTTGATCACCGATGATATACCCGATGCACTCTCTGTGTGTCCTATATTACTCTTTAATAGACCAATGGGTAGAGTTCCCGAACGGTTCGGTAGTTTACAGTAAGCATTGTATATGGCTTTCGCCTCTTGAGGATCGCCAGCCTTTTATAATTTGTTTTTATTTGTTATAAATTATTGTTAGATTAGTCATTGTCTTATAGATTCTATACCTTAGTTCCTGTGGCGTGAGCTTCAAAATAATTGACATCCAGTGGATCCACATTAACTTCTTTGTAAACTTTAATCATTAGATCTTCCTGTCCTTCAGAAGAAGGGAAAAACATTCCCATAGTTTTGTTGCCATCAATGTTGACACCACTGTTCAATACTGTGGCATAAATACGCTTTGAATTACTCTTTCTTTGGAGGAAAAGACAAGCGACTGTCTCTCCCCTAACAAATCCATCGGCAGATTCATCCCATACTTTAGGAATGCCATCCAAACAATTTAATCGTGTAGTTTGGAAAACATGATTAGTGAAGGGCTGAAGATTTAGCTGTGAGCCACCGACTATTGCCTGATCACACTTTCCTATAAATTACAATCAAATTATAGTATAAAAAGTTATAAAATTTAATTGTTATTTTATACCTAATCGAAGATCATTGATGGCCAGATTGAATGCCACTAAACTGGAGGAACAGGCCGTATCGGTCACTAATGACGGACCCTTAAAGTCAAACACAAATGATATGCGATTGGCATACAAGCACTTGGAGTTTCCCGGAATCCATAGCAATGTTTCGGTTAATGAATTTTGTGAGTCTGGCTGTACCTCTTCTGGTATGCCCTCAGGCATTGCAAAAGTTGTGTAACCGATATAAACACCTGTATTTGATCCGCGAAGTGACTGTGGATTTATTCCTGTTTATAAATTTAATATTAATAAAATATTAATAATATATTTTTTAATTTATGATATACCAGAGTCAACGATGGCCTCATAAGTAGTCTCCAAAAGTATTCTCGACTGCGGGTCAACGGTGTCACCCATTGTAGGCATAATACCAAAGAAATTGCCGTCAAATTTGTCGATTTCTTTTATTTTTGCCATTTTAAAATTCATACCATATAAATCTTTTTTAAAAAAAATAATATCAGTCATTATTATTATTATATATATTATATATACAAAATTAAATAAAAAATATTAAAATTAATATACAATAATTAATAAATTAATGTTAATATGGTATATACAATTTTATTATAAAAAATATATAAATATTATTGTTTAGATTGTTATGGTATTAAATAAAGACCTGTAGGCCAACGGTCATCATCGGCGGTAATCATATCGACTCCATTGTATAGGTTATGAGCGAATTCATCGGTGGAGTCGGACTTCGGGAATCGGCCACTCATACCACTGATGACAATGTCTTCGTCCATAATTTTCGGTAATGTCTTTGTTTTCGACATTTTTAAATATCTATTTAATTGTAAATTTAAACAAATATAAAACTATATATTTTTCACTTCAGAATCAAATATAAAATAATTAAAACTTAATATAAAATCTATACAGTTTATTAACTTTTTAAAACTTTAAAATTTTAATCTCAAATAACTACTGTTAAATAAGTAATCTACTTTTTATATATAACACCTATTTATGTTATTTCTTTCAAATTAAAAGTGAAAATTTATTTTGAAAAATTAAATAATATACAACTTTAGTCATTGAAATCAATATATTCAATAGATTATGTATTTACCAAAAAAGATTTGCTTAATATAATTACTTATTGATAGATAACAAATATATATGTAATGTATAACATATAATAACTACAGTATAATATATATATTAAAAATCTTGACAACAATTTCACAAACAATCATTTGTTTGTGACCGTCATGTTTGTCATCTGAAAAATAAATGCCCTCAAGATCTGGTCCTATGATATTCAGTACTCAATATTTGAAAAAGATATACATTGTGTATAAATCTGTAAAATCTATGTGTATATGTGTTTTTGACCAATGGTATCAAAATTGTAATTGCTCAATTATCGTTTAGAAAATTTGGGGGTTTAATTTTTTTTATATAACTAAAGTAAAAATAAATTATCCCTCTTACTTTAAAACATCACATATTTGTGATGATAATAAATAATGAACTAAATATATATTTAAATGGGTCACACGTATCAAATGCTAGATTTTTTTTTGGGAATATATTTATTGGAATTCTGGCTAAAAAATTAAAAAGAAAGACTGTCTGGATGTCTACAGATATACTAATTTTTCATTAAAAAAAATATATTTTTAATATATATTATATATAAACTATAGTTATTGTCCTTGAATTAAGTTCAGGTTATGCACTTTTTTTATTTATTATTAAAAGTTTCACATCATTTTTTTATAATGTAAAAGATAATGTGCTTTATGTGAATATATATACTGTATATATATTTTTTGAGATAACATTTTATTTATTACATGCGTTTATTGAATACTAAGTATCAATAGTAATAGTAATACACTTAAGGAGACCTTCCATTAAAAAAAATAAAATGGTCAGAGACTAGAGTTGACAAAATAGATAAATTTCTAGAAAGTTTCTAAAAGAAATTTCTGTCTATGGGATCCCCATATTAATTTTGTTCTCTCTTAACAATACATTATATTTACAAATAATAACTAAATATTTTTATTAGTATTTTAATTAATATTTAAATTATATAAATTAATTTATTTAATTATATTAAACTCAAAATATAATTGAATTATGAATAAAATGTTATAAAAACTATAATTAGACAAATGCTGTATATTAGTTATATATATATATATATATATATATATATATATATATATATATAGAGAGAGAGAGAGAGAGAGAGAGAGAGAGAGATCACATTTGTATAGTAGTCTAGTATACTGTATTGTAAAGCTTTATTATGAGTTATTAATATAATATTACAATAGCTATAGACATGGAAATCCCATAGTATTATATTAAAGTAAAATTTTTATAGAAATTTACTAGAAATGTTCTCAGGGTTTATTAGAAATCTCTATTTGCCCATCACTTTCAGAGAGTAATGACATGTAATTAGATGAATACATAAATTTTAATTAGAGATTATACACTAAATAAATTTGTATCATTTATTCTTCAACAAACAATTGCTATTTTAAAAAATTAATTATGATTTTTGTTAATATCTTTTTAACTATTAATATTTTTTATTATAATACAATGATTTATTGTAATATATRTTAAATTAACATTTTTGTCAACTGTTGATTATMTATAGTGTTTYAATAGTTGAAACATAATTTCCATAACTTTTACTTTAATAMTAATTTTTATTTTAAATGTTGTAGAGTAATGTTTAATAATTAATTTATGGTTTATTTAATTAATTTTATATTTAATCATTAATTTATAATATYWATGTTAAATTTAGGTTTATTAATTGTTTAATTAACACTGAAATTATGTAAATTAAAAATATAATATATTAGTTTAACTTCAAAATTATAACTTAAAAATATACAATTTCTTAGGTAATAAAAATGATAATTTTTTAGTCACACCTAAAATAAATAATTTAATTTTAGATTTAAACTAACGGTTCCCTTTCCAGTGGTGAATCATCAATGATATGTTGATATCATTGATAAATTTTACCAATTGTTAGCACACTTTTAACAAACTCAATCATTTTCATTACAACACTACATACCTGTGTTTCGTTTGGCAATTCAGTCTTTATTTGCCTACCTTTCCAACAGTCCAACAATATTGAGTACAAGTAAGCGATATCTATATGAAAACTCAGTTCAATATCCCGATCGGTATACTTATTCCATACGTAACGTCCGGCAGTACTCATGTGACTCAAACCAAAATCAGTCCATTTGGCCACCAAATCGTTATTCTCGTAAAATATCAACAGATTTCCCAAATGAATGTCGCCGTGAAATATACGGCTGTCGTGAAGATACTTCAGACCTAATAGTATATCAATAAAAATTAATTACCGGTAATAATGATAATAATACTAATTATTAAACTAAAATCATAACAATTAAGTTAACAGTGAATACAAAACTCTAATACACTCACCCATATTGATGGTCATCTTAATGGGACATATATTTAGATGGTTGGCAAAAGTCATGATAAACTTATCCATTTCGTAGGCCTCGCGCTTCTTCAGGTTAGAGTTCTGAGAAAAAAGATCAGCGGTTCCGACAGCGACTCATTGAAGTCGACAAACKTAACGGCAAATAGTTTCAAGTTTTTTGTGTCCTTCAATTTCTTCGATCTCTTTCGACATTTGACTAATTAATTAACAAATAAAAATTATACCAATAAGTGAATTGTTAATTGTAATGTGATTTGTGGGCTTAAATCTATATTATAGTCAGCGAGTAAAAAAGTATTGTTTTTTATGCATTTATACATACAGTATATAAAATGTTAATTTTATTACTTAATTATTATTTAGTTACGGTTAGTTTGTGGTTAGTTTGTGGTTAGTTTGTATATAAAATGTTAGTTTGTATTAGTTTGTGGTTAATTATTATTTAGTGTGTGGTTAGTGTGTGGTTAGTGTGAGGCTAGAAAGAGGTTGTATGGGTGGGTGGGGGTGGGTTTGTGGCAAATAATTTTCTACTGGATGTCTATATAATAGATTTGTTCCTTCGGATAGTCAATAATAAAGTCGAGTTCATCCAGAGCTTTGAGATCCTGTTCGATGTTCATTGAATGTCCACTTTCGCCCATTTCTACCCGTTTGTACAGCTGTTCTAATGGATCCCATTTAGGCGACTGTGGACGGGATAGGGTGTGACTCGTGGCCAACACATTCATTTCATAGCTCGGGTCGTCGTCCGTAGATCTGTCAGATTATCGACCAAAAGGATTACAACAACTTTTTTTGTCATTCCTCCGCTCAGTAATTGTTTTTTAATTTTTTATAAATTAAAAAAATATGTTAATTATATAAATTGTTAATTTGTAAAATTTATAAAAAAAATTAGTGCATTAATTAAATTTCATAATCTACTGTATCAGGTTAATTAAATTATATTTAGGAAAAGTAGYCAATAATAATGTTATACAATTTGATTGACTGTATAAATGTTATTTAATTATGTTATTTATTAATTGCAGAAAAATAATACATTATTATTATTAGACTATATATCAGAGTTTATAAATTAAGTAAAAATTAGTGACTCTTTTGATAAAATCTTCAATAATTGACAAACACTAGTCGGTCATGAGTGTGGTTATCGGTCATCAATTGATCGATCAGTGGCCACAATATTATTGCCGACATAATAGTTTGACATCGATTTGATTGATTTATTTTCATCCAATGATAWATTAAATTATGACATGAATCATATGACAGAATAAATAATTTACAAAAAAAAATATTGAAAATTGTTTCAAATTTAATAATATTTTCATAAACTTTAGTGATATAAAAGTAATTTTGAAAAAATAATTTATTTATATATATATAAAGTTCATGTCATCACTAAGTGAACTGATAGTTTCGGACAACGGATGTGTTTTATTTATTTTAATTTTCGACAACATCTTTAAACTCGGATCAGTCAATGGTTTAAACCGAATCTTTTCGAATCTATTTAATGCCTTTTTCTCGAATTGTTTGCCGACTTTGCTAACAATTGTTGGCATTTTAGACATCGTATGTCTTTGTTTAGTCATCTTATGTCTTGTGATCAACACTTTTGGTCGATCTTTTTGTGTGTTTTTCATTTCAATTTTTATGTGTTTTTCTTTTAAATTAATTACTGAATCGTTAACWTCATGGTTAACAGTGATGACCGACAATAGTGTTGGCATAGCTTCGGTTGATGTACTGTACTCTATGGTGTCGTCCGATTCATATTCAATATTAACTTTTGGTTTATTTTCTTTAGCACTCTGTATGTACTGTGTGTTAAATAGCATACAATGTATTAATATAGTAATATAGATAAAAAACATTTTATACAAATAATAATACTAATATAAATCATGTAAAAAATAAAATATGTAATAACTTAATATTGTATTAAAAAAATATAATTTTCTATATTGTATTTGACTACAATAAATACGATATACATAACATACATGTTTTATCAATAGTTTGTTATTATTAATTTATATATTTAAAATTTAATAATATTACATAAATCAAGTTTTTACCATATTTGTTTTTTCTGAAAAAATATGGATATTTTCAATAAATTTATTAATAGATTTCAAATATTTAAAAAAATATAATGTAAATTTTACAGTACATATGTATTAATAGATATGTACTGTATATATTAGACTTTACACAGTATGTTTTATATGTTTATTTGGTAAATATTTTATACCATTATATATATTATATATATTATAATTAATAATTATTAAATATTATTATTTTTATTAACTTATAACTAGTATAACTACTATATATATTATTGAAACTATTTTGTTTTTGTTGTATAAATTGCATATAGTTTTTATTATTTGTATTTATTATTTGATTAAATGTATAAAATAAATACATTATGATTTATATTAATACAAAAATATAATTACAAAATTATATATATATTAATTAATTATATCATGCATTGTCTAAAAAATTAAAAAATGCTTAAATATTTAATATGACAATACTTTAAAAATATGTAATTAAAATAGTTTTCTAGATATGAATGGTATGCCAAACGAGAAAGTTTGCCACAAACACAATAGAAACAGTACACCAAACAATTTATTTAGATAGTATAGCTTATTAAGATTATGCCGGGCCTCGGGTAGTGTACTGTTATCCTCTTTTAGTATATATTGACGAGTGCCCAACACATAGTCACCCCAATAGGTCGACCAATTGACTGCACGGACATCAAAATGAAATATCTAATCATAAAATATTGAAATAAAATAYATTTAGACATTTGATAAATAGACAGATCAGTGATATGTTAAAACTAGTCATACCTGACGATCAATACCCTTAAGCTGGTCGATGAGCATCAGTATGTTATTGTTGGTAAAGTTCCACTCATGAGTTGTGAACCATTCGAGAGCTCTAACCGAACGGTGCAGACGCTCATAGATGCGAACCATAATACGTTTGCGACCGAATAGTGCCATCAGTCCATCAAATAGATGAGCGGGTATTATGTGGTCAAACAATTCACACATTTTATTCATAAACTGTGACTCTTTCAGATGTAAACTTGGGTATCGGTAAAGTTGGCCACTCGGGTATTCAAACAAATAACTAATAAAACCGTTGAGTTGACCCCATATAAACTTATTTAGAGAACCGGACGTACAGTTGTACACAAGTACACCGTTTGGTCGTTGAGTGGCCGTAAACCAGACGATGGCAATCATTAAATTGATGACAATGTCCACCGGGACAATATCAGCCGTTGCTTTCGAGTTATAATTCATTGACCTTAAGATACCTTTACCGGCTGCAGTTATTAGACCGGTTGGTCCGTTCAAGTTATCTACCCATCCGGACATTGGTTCCTTCCACGATGCCGTCACTATTGATGGCCGCACAATGGCCACGGGTAGACTACCACACTCATCGAGCAATAAACTTTCGGCCAACGCTTTAGTAAAAGTGTAAGTATTAGGTCGATCGCCAATTAGTTTTGGTGTAATCGTATTGACCACATCTTCATCCATCCAATTGACAATATCGATGACATTTTGCGGCTCTACCGGTGCTTCGTATACCAGTTCTTCAATTTCCGATCGGTTACAGTTAGCGTAAGCGGTCGACACATGAATTAAAGCCTATTATTGAAAGTTTATTATTATTAATCAAACATATTATTATAATTAATGCCTATTTATTAGTTTTTTAATTCCAGTAATTAGTTTTRTGMTTTAGATTAATTAATTATTTGTAATTTTATTATATTATTTTCTTATATATATATATATATATATATATTTATTTATTTATTAACGACAAAACTTAAGAAATATATTCATTTTTAAAATAATCAAATAATGTACTTAAAAAATTAACAAAATAATCTGATTAAAATTTAAAATAACCAATTTCTTAATGTATTATAATTTATTTAATCATTGATTTGCATTTATTTTGCTTTTACTTGTACTGTATAATAATACAACACAAAGGCATGACCTGTAAATCTATTTAATTGATATTGAATTTACTAAATAATATTGAATATTATTTTTTATGATATCAAAAAAAGTTCACTGTTTTTCCTTTAAAATATCTTTTGACAAATTATTTAATCCTTTTTTGTGATAAAAAACATATGACTTTATATTTAAATTATTTGAGATTTAAATTTAAAAAAATAAATTAATTAATAATATATTTTCCTTGATAATTAGTTTGATAAATTTAACAAAAAAAAACTAATTAATAAACATGAAAAGTTCAATAAATAAATATATATATATTTATATTTTACCACTAGATTTGGCATTTTATGGCACAATGCGATTAATCGTCTCGTTCCCAATACATTGAACTCAATTGATGTCCTAATATTCAAGTGAAAGCACAMACACATAGAAATATTATTATTAAAATATTTGAGTGAAAAAAATTTAGTTATAACTAAATATTTACTTTAAAGGTTCGTCAAATTTGACAGTCGCTGCTGAATGAAATACAACTGAGACATCGTTTAGCAATAGTTTGAGATCAGAGTCGCTGATTCCCAGACCATCGAGAGTGATGTCACCCGTAATGGCCACCACTTTATTCAGGGCTTTCGGGTTCTCATTTCGAAGCTTATCAAAGATCTATCAATTTTTAAAATAAAAATTGTATTTTCAATTTAATTAATAAATTTTTAAAACATATATAATATAAATAAGACATACTTTAGTGTTGAGCAGTTCCTCGAGTCTGGTCCGGGGGTTCAGACCTTTTTTGGATCTCAACAATATGTATATATGTTTAACATCACTACACGATCGCAATAACTTTTCCACCAAAACCTGTAATTTAATGGAAACAAACAAAACAAAAATGTGAAAGTTTTATTTAATAAAAGTATTACATTTTATTATTATTTATTTAATATTTTGTTTTGTTTTGTATGTTTATAAGATTATATTAATATTTGCACAGATAATTAAATGCATTATCATGTATATATTATATAACAGTATCTAATAATAAAAATAATTACAGATATATTTTCCTTTATAATAAATAAATAGTTAGCAGTTTAAACATTTTACTTGAAAACCTATGCCCTAAATTTTTTAAAAAGTATTTTGTTGTTTTTAATATGTAAATTAATAAAATCTTATATTATAAAATTAATTTATAAAAATTCAAAAATATTAAATATATTTATATTTATATAATTTAATCAATAATACTAACTTTGCCCATAAAACCCGTGGCACCGGTTATAAAAATACTGCGATCCCTATAGAAACTGGCAATTTGTGAGACATCGTTGTTGTTGATAATGGATGACATGATTTAACTATTTAAAACATTAAATAAAATTCAATTAAATAATWAAAAATATTTATTTCAAAAAAATTAAAACATAATTTTAGATAATATTGTGTGATAAATTTTTCATTGAATAATATAAAAATTACATTAATAGAAAAACTTATGAATATAAAAATTACTTATAAAATTAAAATAAAAATCTTGAAGTTTATAAAAATATTTACATTTAAAATTAAATATATAATGTATTAAAATATTAAAATATTTATATATAAATATTAAAAATATATTAACAATTAATTTTAAAATTATTTTGAACTATAAACACAAACTTTTTTTAAGGTTAGGTTCAGAGTTGATACCAAATGGAGTGAGACATCAAATAATTATTTTATAATATATAATGATTTGAATATTTATTTTCAATTATATAATAACATTTAATTCGCATAATTTTTATTTATTTATTATTGTTATTAAATATTTTTCTCTCACTTTCTCATATGAAATGCATGACTATTTTACCACTAATGTCATCGCAATCACACTCACATCACGCAAAAAAACACTAACTATTCAATAACTGTATTCAAAAAAAAACTAATTGAATGATTTGGTGGTATAGACTATCAATTGATTACATAAGCTAACGGTGCGCACCCGCTAAAACACGTCTCTCTCTCTTTCTCAACTCACCGATCACTAAACTAGATTCAAAAATGTGTAACATTTAATATGAAAATGCATTTACTTTTTTGAAAGTAGAAAATATTTTTTAACAGTATTATGAAAATTAATGGATATATTAAAAAACAAAAAACAACAACAAAAGTCTTTAATATCACAGTATGGATCAGTTTTTTGGTGGTRGTGTGCGTGTGTGTGTGTATGTGTGTGTGTGTGTGTGTGTGTGTGTGTGTGTGTGTGTGTGTGTGTGTGTGTGTGTGTGTGTGAGAGAGAGAGAGAGAGAGAGAGAGAGAGTGGGTTGTCCCAAAATACCACATCAACATCACTACCAGCACAGCAGGAATTATGTATTGTAGGTCACCATTTGAATAGGTTCTGCCTTATCACCAGAAAACACAATCACTTGAGGCTACAAACCCTACTTTCACTTTTGATGAGCAAAACTACATTGACTTTAACGTTGAAATCGTTAATAATTCACTTGAAATACCGGAAGAATTTTGTTTTCATATAATAATAATAATATTAGTTATATAACTATTATTATTATTATTATTATTATTATTATTATTATTACTACTACTACTACTACTACTACTACTACTACTAYTACTACTACTACTACTACTACTACTACTACTACTACTACTACTACTACTATTACTACTACTACAACTAAATCAACAATTATTAAATATTTATTAGTTGCTGTCTTTCAAATTATTAACTTTCTGGGACTTTATTAATGAATATACACTTAAGGACTAAATCTAAATATTCAGTCATTTAATGGATTAAAGATTACATTTTGAAAAAATATTGTTTGCAATAAAATATTATTTATCTTAATTAATATAATTTCTTTTCATAAAAAGTTTAACTTAATTAATTTAAATTGTTAAAATAATATAATGAAGATATTTATGAAAATAATTGCAATTAAATTGATGAATTCGTTTACTTTTATATTAATTTACATCAAAGTACATTAAGTTTTATATTAGATATTTTGTATTATTTAAAATATTTTATTATAATTTTTTAAAAAAACAATATAATTACTGAAAAATAAATTTAAATACATAACTTAAAAAATAATTACCCTGTATAAAAATGTCCATTATCTTTTTGTTTTTGGATATTTTCTAACAAAATAACATTAAAATATTTTTTCAAATTAATTTTGTTAAGTGTTATATTTTTATTTAGATTAATAATGTCTTTAACATTCAATACACACCCATTTATTAGTGAAATACTTCCGTATTATTGTAGATCATTATATTATGTCGTAATTATATATAAACTTATCAAAAATATTAATTTTATTGCAGACATATTATAATTTTTATGACATTCAATATACAAGTATTTATTCAAACATTCATTATGACAATTAATATATAAATACTATATATCAATTTTATATTAATCATAAATTAATTATTGTATAAATAAAAATTTTAATATAATTAATAAAACTTAAACAAAACATAATTACTGTAAATAAATAAGTATAATCAATTTTAATTAATTTTTTGTTAAAAACTTTATTATTAATATTAAGACATTGAAAAATTAAATAATTACATTAAAAAATAGTATTTAATAGTATTAAATTGCACATTATTAAAAAATACTACTTGTATAAACTATCAATAATAATAAAATATAATAATAATAATTATTATTATTATTATATATAAAATTATTATAAAAATATTTTACGAGTAATAGTTGAGATAAAAATTTGTTGTAATCTGTGAAAACTGATAATATATAAACAAATACATTAAAAAATCAGCTGAAAATTATATATATATATAATTTTTTAATAGACAATCACAGCCATTAACAATATAAAAGCAACAATAACTTTGGCACTTGTTATGAGCACCGGTCGGTGGACAGTACCGGACACAGTATAGCTAGAACTGTCAGCTAATTTGATTTCTGGTCCTTTGGGGGGTCGTTGGGCTACAAGGTTATCATTTTTTAGTTGTCTATTATTATCATTATTATTGGTTGTTTTACTCTCATCCTCACACCTGTCCTTCCAATATCGGGCTTTAATCTGAGCTAACCGGCCGTTTTGTTTGAGTTTTTTGATGGCTGAATTAAACCTAGCCGTATACGGACTGTCTTTTTGCATGGCTATAGCGTACTGTCGGGGAGAGTATTGTTTTTTGTCCTGAATGTAGGTCAGGTCACAGTAGAGTCCAGTTAGGAACTCTGCAAAACTGCCCTCAACTATGAAAGCATACTTTGTTGAGTTGACTTTATCGACACCCTCTTTGGCATTACTGGCCATCCAATCGGGATGTTTTTCCATCTGACTGTACACCTTGTGAAGCACCGGATCGGTTGATTGCGAGAATAAGTGGTGAGTACTACCCGATCGATAGGTTCCGTAAGCCAGGTCTGAATCGGATAGATCTTTGAAGGAACGTATGTTTCCGACATTCTTCTTGTTTACCAGTATTGCGATGTCGTTCTCCATAAACGGTTCGGTAAAATCAACAAATCGTTTGCGAGGATCAGTTACAGTGATATCAGCGATGGCAAAGTCGGCTCTCTGTTGTTGTTATATTAAATTGAAAAATATAAGATATTTTTTTAATAAATAATATTTAGATTGTAAATAAATAAATTTAATTTATTCTTACATTATTATAGACTTCACCAATCATACCATTGATGCGGTTGTCTTGAATGACACCGTATTTACCGTCGGGCGAGAAGTAGAGTCTATATTCAAAGCCAATAATATCTGCAATTTCGTTCATCAGGTCAACCACATAGCCTTCGTATTTGCCGCTCAACCGGTCAGCGTATGGCCAGTTCTGGACATATAAGTAATGTTTATATTTAATATTTCTTTAATGAATAATTAAATGTAATTAAATATTATATAAATTAGATTATAATAATTAAATTTGAAAATATAAGTCATTGTAATGTAGTAATCTTTATTAGTTTCAGGTAATTAACCTATAATATAAACCATATCTTAATTGAATTTTTCTCAATTAGCAAAATTTTATTACTTAGTTTTATAAAAAGTATTTTAAATAATTTAATTAAAAATATAGTTACTTTTATAGTTGTTTTATTATTTTTTTAAAAATAAGATCAATGACAGGAAGTATTTCAATTATTTTGTGCAATATTTAAAAATATAAAAATAATTTTTATAAAATCTTATAAAAGATTACAAATATTTTATAAAATATAAAACTTGTTTAATACTTGTAAATTAATTATAATATTTAATATTTTTTACATTTGTATGAGTCACATAATAATTATTAATGAGATTTTAAAGTTACACTTAAATTAGTCATAATCATCAATAATTTTTACAAATTAAATCTATTATTTCATTTTGAATTAATTAAAAAACAAGATTACATCATAATGTAGATAATATAATATGAATACAAAACTAGAAACTACCTAATTATTATTAGTATATATTTAATATAAGATCTATTAATGATTTTAAATAGTATTAGTAATTAAATAATGTTAGTTTTTACATTTATATATATATATTTTTGTTAATGAGTTTATAATAATAACAATATAGCATCTAATTATTAATTAATATAATTTATATTACACATAGTATTTTATTAAAAATCAAGGTCCTTTATTGTTTGCACCCCAACCCACATATTTCATATTAAATAGTAATTCAATGAACACGAAATCATAGCAAACGTTTGTATTAAAATAATAATTATTTTTTAAATCAGTATTTTTTTATTTAAAATCAATTAATTTATTGATACTGTGTTAATATATCAATAGTATATATATAATTTAATTATAATTAAAATTATTGTTGAAAAAAATTAATGATTGTTATATAATAATTAAACAAATAAATGGAAATTTTTGAAAAACTTATAGACAAAAGAATAGTGATTATGAATTGATTTATTTATACTTTACATATATTAATAAATTAATTGCTTATCAATTATAATATAATATTAAATTTTAAAAACTTTTGATCATATGATTATTATGAAAAATATTTTTAAAAATTGACCAACARTTGGAAAAATAAAATGTTTTCTTATAAATTATAAACTATAATAGTTATTTGTTATATAATATATTTATAAATAGTAATTATCATAAAAATTATTAGTTTATATTTAAGAAACTTTTTAATTTAATTTTTAAATTCATACAGTATTAACATTTATACTAACATAATTATACTAACATAAATAATTATATATATTTTATATTTTAAATAATAATATACAAAATAAATAAATAATAATATTGATAATTATAGTAATTTTAATAACAATGTTATAGACATACATAAGATATCTTTAAAATCATATTTAATAAATATTTCTTAATCTTTTTCTGTTCATAAATTTATGTAAATATTTATTTAGTAAATAAACTATCTATTACTAGAATAATTTTATTGTTAAACATAGTTTTAATTATAAATTGATTAGCAATTTAAATATTCATCTGTAGATTCATAGCTTATTAAATATTCAAATTAAGTTTTTACAATATATTTTGTATATAAATAATATTAAATGATATGTTGTTAACCTAAACATACATTTTATATTTGTATTTATTAAAAAATAAGGCCAACAATTATATACTATTATTTATACAGTATTTATGATGAATTATGATGAAAATATAAGAAAAAATAAAATTTATGATAAAAGAGGATTTATAAATATATTAATATTTCATAATATGTTTATACAAATATAATAAATTTAAAATTTAATAAATTAAAAAATATATATTACTTATTAGCCACTAATGATAAATAATGGATAAATGATTAAATTATACTAACTCTTATAGTAACTCCTCTAAGTATCTCCGCTTGACGTTCAACACCATCACTGCACCGATAGTTTAGATTTATTAAAAATATTAAAATCAAACACAATTTGATCACTAAATTCATTGTATTTTCTATTACACAATTAAAAATTAAAATTAAATTTTATCAAAACAAATCTTAATATTGAAATTATTATTAATAATAAAACAAATAATATGCAGAATATTCCAGATATTTAAAAATTTATAAATAAAAACTCATTTAAATTAATTTTAAATTGATTTATATTATTAAATTAAAAAATATTTATATAAATCACGATTGTTTTTATATCAATCAAAATTTTATATAAGAATACTTCAATGTTCAACAAAAAACACTTTACAAACAAATAAAATTCCTGTCAATTAACAAAAACGGTTATATATGTAGAAAATACAAGAAATATGTTGTAGAGTTGTATATTAAATTAAATTACTGTATTAAACATAAAAACATAAATTGAATATATATTTTTCACAAACAAATAATGAAATGTTTTTTTCTAACGAAAGCTTTCTAATGAAAAATCGTGTGATTCATTGTATGGCATCTTTCAAAACAAAGTTTCATATTTKAAAGATTTTCATAAAAACTTGTTTTGCAAAACTTTTACTATGTTTTCAAAAAAAAACTATCATTAGTTATGAATTTATAAGTTATTTTTCATTATAAGTGTTATGTTATTATTACATACAAACATATATTGTATAATATAATACAGTGTGTGTATATATATAACTTTATCTTATGTGTGTATATATATAATATACTGATATATGTTTCATAAGATATACCATAAAAATGTTTGTGTTATATGTGGGCGACATTTACTCTTACCCTTGAATTACAGGTAAAATGATATGAGATATGATGGGTTGGGACACCAAATATAAACTAGCAGTAAGAGTAAGAGTATATTAATAATACAAAAACTTATATATATATTATTTAAACTCTGGGATCAGATATTAATTAAATTTTATGCTTTTTTATTATTATTAATTTATTTATATTAACATAAAATATGTTGAAAATGTCATTAATTTTTGTATACGTTAAATATCGGATTTTTTTTTAAAAAAAAATGTTTTAACTTATTGATGAAGTCCTTGAGTAGATAATAGTATTTAAGCGTAAATAATGAAATTATTAACACACAAAATATAACTTCAGTTTATTGCAAAAAACAAAAAACAAAACTTAAGATTTATTGAAATACATTATATATTTAAACTGACGGCATATGATSTGCTCTCCATTTAATATGAAAACTAAAATATAATAATTATCTAAACTTATCGATCATTGAAGCTATAAATTATTTAATACTCATAGTATATAATTGTACATGATGAGTTAAAAAATAGAAATTATATATATATATATATATATAGAGAGAGAGAGAGAGAGAGAGAGAGAAGAAATGGTATATATATATATAAATATAAAATATTTAATGAGAGAGAGAGAGAGAGAGAGAGAGATAAATTTGATTAATTATAATAAAATTGCAATAAATTATTTTTGTCATAAATATTTACAAATAAAAATATTATTATACTTTAAAAAAGTTGTGACAACTATACTATTGWAAATAGTTTTAATTTATACAAAAAAGTAAATATTAAATATAAATAAAAGTTTATTATTAGTATTAATTTGTTTTGACGATGTTKTTGTAAATTTGATAATTTTTGATAMATACATAAATAAATTAATATTTTTTAAATATAAATAATTTTTATTATAATTAATTTTTAATTAAATTATAATATAGTACTTTACAATATTAACGTAAAGACAAAAACAAGTCCATAAAAACAAGTCTAGTACTCCATTACACACAAAAAATTATATACATACATTGTATATATATTGCATTGAATGAATGCAATAACTATATATTGTAAACAAAAAGCTATTTGTAAGCTTTAAAAACAAAAAATTAAGTAGGCATAAAAATTTAATAGTTTTAGTCAATAATATGTAAGCATTTATTGCATTTTTAAAAATAAATTAATAAAAATAAGTGATTACTACAATTTTCGAAAATTACCATTAAAAATAGCTTGAATATGAATTTCAAAACTTAAATATTTTAGCAATAGCAATATTTTCAAATGAGAAAAATTTAGTAAATTTTAAAACAATTCATAATATATAAAAATATACTAAATAGAAAATAATAATATACAATGCTTATTGCTATGCAATAACTTAATATTAATGTTAAAATAATAATAGACAATAAAATTTTGCAATTTTATTTTTATTGCTTTGAATAGATTAATGCAAAATATAATATTTACTTAAAATAAATAAATTTAAAAGTTAATACAAATATAGATTACAAGTACAAAATAATTGTTTATAACTAACAATTTAAGGCATAATTAATAATCTAAGTTAAATTTATTTAATTAAATTGTATTAAAACTAAATATAAATGTCAAATAAATTATCACGTTAACTAAATATTTTTATTTTAATTATTTTAAGACCATTTACGAAAATAAATAATTTATAAATTTTTATAAGAACATGAATTTTAATATTTTTTATATGAAAATATATTTGTTTTGAGTTTTAATTTTTATTAGGCGCATAATACATTAAAAAACTCATTGTAAAAATTATTATTTTATTTAATAATTAATTTGTTAAATTAATATAAAAGCACTGGCATAAAAAGTATGGTCAGTTATTATTTAAGTCATAGATTGAAATTTGTTTTGAAAAAGTAATAGTTATAAAGTAAAATATTTTATATTATTGGCATAAATATGAAATTTATGATTTGTTAATTTTTTACTTATTTTAAGATATTTCATATAGGTTATCATAAATAAATTAATATTTAAATTAGCATTTTTTACAATAAATATTTTTTGTTTATATTTATATACTATTTTTTAAATATAAAACAATATAAATAAATATGAATTTATATTTATATTTTTAATAAGTGATTTTTAAGACTATTAAGATTATAATTTTTTATTACATTTATTTTAAATTTTAAAAAATATTTTCATTTTTTAAATTTTATCAATTATAATTTTATTTGTATGTTTTTACGCTTAATATTTTAGAAATAATTGTAATAATTGTATAATATAGAATAAGTGATAAAACTTGTAAATTTAAATAAGTTAATATAATATTATTTATTATAAAAAATAATTTTTTGTTTGTAAATTTTTTTGTGTGTAGTTGTGGGTGGAGTTAACTCACTGTATAATAAATAGTGCTTTTAGAGACTTGATTTTAAAGACTTGTTTATGTCTTTACGTTTATGTAGTAAARTATTAAAATAATTTAGAGTTGGAAACTTAGCATTATTTAAAAAACCGAWCCATAACCACAAAAAAAATAATATTATAAAACCAAAAAAACTGTAGAATAAAACAATAAAAACAAAAGCAAACCCAAACCGTCTATTTTTTAGTAAAGTTTATACTGTAAACTCTATAGAAACTGAAATTAAATCGATAAAAATAAGTAAAAAATCAGTAATCTATTTATTTAAACTGAAACCCGAACCGTTAAGTTACTATTACTCTACTCTAAGCACAAATTGGCGGGAATGGCATTGCAAACGATAGATGTGTTTGAATTTCAAACTTTGAAAAGTAGAGGTCTATTGATTTGATATTAAATATTTGAATAAAAAATATCAAATCATTAACTTTTAAACAATTAATTACAAATATTTGTAGACAACTAAACATAGAAATATATGAATAAAAGTCAACACTTTAATGATTAATAAATAAATATCAAACAGTTATTATCGAAAGTCTCACTAAAACTATCGATAGAATCGATAGTCAAACCAATTGATTGATTGAAGAGTTAATTATTAGAGAGTCTATTGATTGACGACTAAAACAGTTATAAATGATTTGTATTATTGAATGAACTAAAAGATGAATCAAATCGATGACAAACTATTTGTCGGCAATTATATTGCGGCCACTGATCGGCAACTGTTGACCGACAATCACATCCGACTAGTGATAACTGTTTGCGATTTCAGATACGTTTCCGATCACCAAATGGATGGCATCGAGTACTTTGTGGTCGATGTCAATGACACCGAATGGGCCGATCTGTTGACATATTTCGAGGACACGCGCCGTAAGATTGCCAATACTATAGCCAGAGGTGACAATGTTTTGGTTCACTGTAGGGCCGGTGTATCGCGCGGTCCGACAGTAGTGACGGCATATTTGATGGCTACTAATGGCTGGACATATGAACGGGCGTATCAATTGGTCAAATCAAGACGATCGTCGGTTAACCCGAATCCGGGATTTGTTAATCAACTGAAACTCTACGAACAGATGAATCTTCGATTGGAYGCCAACTACAAGAAGTTTAGACGACATATATTGACATCTTATATGCCATCGATTGGACACAAATTTATATTGAAATACTTTGAACGCAGAAATTATGTCGAAAATCTGTTCACTATATCGATGGGCAAACAATACCATTGTATCGGATGTGGTAAACACTTATTCAATGAGACTCATGTGATTGAAAACAATGTGACGACCGCCGATGTTGACCAAAATGGTGACCAATATTGCAATAAACTCTATATTGAACCACAAGAATGGATGGCTATGGCGCCCATTAATGATGTGATTCCGACTCCAGTCAAATCACTTGTCTGTCCAAACCATTTGTGTGTCCGATCAATAGGTCAGTTGATCTCATTTAATGTATTTGTTTGTCACTGTCCTCGACATAAAAGTCTCAGTTGTCTTCACATTCAAATATTTTGCGATTCAATCGTTAAAAAATTTATTTAATTATAAAATTGAGATTTGTTTGCTTACAAAAAAATTAATCAATAGGTATTGATTAAACTAAAAAATTAATTGAAATGTTTTTTGACATTTATTATTATTATTTATATTAAATATTTTGCAATATTGTTTATTCTGCTTTATTGTTTTGCAATATAGTATTTAATTAGATTGTAAATGTTGTTATTTAATTAAATACTGTATATGAATTTAATACATAAATTAAAGTAAAAATTTGAATTATTGAAAATGTTTAATAAATATATTGTATATTAAATAACTATTAGCTGTAATTTGTTTCAAAATTGTTTTGTAATTTTTGATCATAATTATCAAATTACACAATGAAATCATTAATTATATTTATGCGATGTCTAGGCTATAGAGTCAAAAGTTGTAATAATAGATCAATATTACTAAATATGCTTGTTTATTTTATGAGATTTTTTATAGTTATTTATACAATTTACTTGAATTTTTGTCAATTATCTAAAATATCGTATAAAAGTGAATATATGAGCAAAAATTTGAAGTATATTTTATGTACAACATTGGAAACTAGTGTATCGTTGATATATTTAATCAAATTTAATTACCAGATAAATAAATTGTCAATAAAATCAATCAATGTTTCTGAGATTACAAAAAAGTTTGACTGGCGGTCTCATTTGTGGCTTATATATTGTTTACTAAATGTACTTGTTGATTTTTTGTTATGTATAATCCAACAATTATATTTTAATGAATACTATATAGTGATTAACTTGAAAAAGACATATTATAACGAAACTAATTTTATAAAAATTTTATTTGAAATGTTAACACTATTGGCATTTCTACTATTCCTTCAATTGCCACTAATACTGATACCTGTCTACTGTGCCCTCAATTGTCAGATAATTAGTCAAATGTTTATTCAACTTAATTGTCATATAATGTCTAATGAGTTCCGATTGACAGTACCAAAGATATTGAGTGTACAGACTATTCATTATAATATTAGTGAACATACGGTCCAATTGACTTCAATTATGTCTAAGCCGTTGCTTATATTGTATGCAAATATCATATACCAATCGTGTGAATATATATTTCATTTGATAACATTTGCCATAAACCCAGTTGACGCCGGTATGTATTTTAGTAGGTTTTTACAAAATTTATTGTTTTTTACTTTAGGTAATTGGTTTGATCTACTGATATCATGTCATAGATTTTCGGCAATGTTTATAAGTTTTTTGTTGATCACAATCTGTGGGTCAAATGTGGCCACAAAATCACGACAAACATACGATTCTCTGACATATGTGGTGACCAAAAGTAGTGAACAAATACCTAAAGATTGCATACCATACCTGTCATTACTTATGAATTATTTGAAATCACATTGCATTGAATTGAACGCGTGTTCATTGTTTAACATTAGATTAACATTGATTTGGACCACAATTAGCATAATTATAACATATTCAGTCATATATATTGAATTAACACATCATTAGATATTTTTCCTATATATACAGTACATTATACAATATAAACTTAGTGTACATTTATCGGTTATGAAATTTGTTTGCATTAATTAAAGTTAATATACAGTAACGCTTTAAATTTGACGATTTAAAAATTTTATTAAGAAATAATTATTTTTAAATAAAATTAAAAAATAATTAGTGAGCTGTCAAATGGCTGAAAAATATCCGCCATCACCTTCAAGATCCCATAGCTTTCGTCGCGATTCCATCCGATCACGATTGGCATCGGTGACCAGTTATGACAGTACTGCTCAATCAATACCGGCTCAGACAGCCGTTGAAAGACTAGGCAGTAGTGATTTGACAGCCGATATCCCTGACAAGGGTTATGAAATGACTATGTTTTCCATGAGTCCCACCCCATCCCGTCCACAGTCACCACAATGGGATCCAATGGAACACCAGTACGAACGGGTAGAACTGGGCGAAAGTGGACATTCAATGAACATCGAACAGGATCTCAAAGTTCTGGACGAACTCGGCTTTATTATTGACTATCCGAATGGTATACTTGGAGCAGGATTTTTTGGATCAGTCTATCGCGGATATTATGGCAATCAGGTAATTACAAAATTCACATTTTTAACTATTAACTAATCGGTATATTTTTGTTTGCATTAATTAGTCAAATGTCGAAAGAGACAAAAGAAACCGCCGGAAGTTGAAAGACACGAAAAATTTGAATCAATTTGCCGTTAAGTTTGTTGACTTCCTTCAGGCGCCGTCTATAACCTCCGTTTTCATTGATGAGGACTATATCCGTGAGAAGCGCGAGGCCTACGAAATGGAAAAGTTTATCATGACTTATGCCAATCATCCCAATATATGCTCCATCCGTATGACCATCAATATGGGTGAGTGTAGGTCTCAATATTATTTACACGACCCTAACGCTCATTATTTACAATACGATAGGATATACCTAATCATGGATTACGCGGACGGAAGTTCACTAATGAATTATATGAATCAAAACGCCGGTAAACTAAAGCCATACCATCGGATTAAACTGACCCGCGATTCATTTAAAGGTAGGTTTTCATTCATCATTGACTTATTATTATTACTTTAGTTTAAGTAAATATTAATTTAYTTATTTTGTTTGTTATTTACTTATAGGTCTGAAGTATCTTCACGACAACGGCATATTTCACGGCGACATTCATTTGGGAAATGTATTGATATTTCACGAGAACAACGATCTGGTGGCCAAATGGATTGACTTTGGTCTGAGTCACGTAAGTAATGCCGGTCGTTACGTGTGGAACAAGTTCTCCGATCGTGATATCGAAAGAGGACTTCGCAAAGATGTTTCAGAGTTGCACTCAATATTGTGGAACTGCTGGAGAGGCAGAAAAATGGAGACCGAATTGCCCGACGAAACAAAATTGTGTAATGAAGTGATGGAAATGATTAAGTTTGTCAAACGGGTCCACACATTGGATGAAGTTTACCAAAAATATCGTCATATCATTGATGATTCACCTCTGGTAAGGGAACAGTTAATTTGAGTCTACATTACCGGTAAATAAAGCATTTTATAGATATATTTCTATGTTAAACAAATTATATTTACTAATTACCGGTAATTAATACTGTATTGTAATTTATGTTATTTTAAAATATATTGAATATTATCGGTAATTTAATTTACAGTACTTTAGAATATTTTTGTAGTTTTGTGTTTAGATTAGTATAAAATCTTTACAATAATATTTAAATAAATTTAATATAAAATTATTAAAGTTTTGTTTGCTTTCAAAAAAAATCAATAATTATTGATTAACTACTAAAATGTAAGTAAATAAAAATGTTTATTTTATGATCAATATTTTATTACATTTAGTTATATTGTAAAATACAATATAGTATTTACTGCTAATGGTATTTAATTAGATTGCAAACCATTATTACAAAATATACATTTATTAAAATTTAAATCAATTTCATATTAAATAAATATTTAGTTTTATATTACTTAAATGTTTATACATTTTTACATTTGATATCTTAAATATCAGAGATCATAAAAGTTATTATTATAGTACATAAACTACAGTTCATATAAGAAATTTTACATTTTATTTAACTTGAAAATGAAATCATTAAATTTATTTATGAGAATTTTAGGCTTTAGAACCGTTAGTTATAATAATAGTTTAATGTTACAAATTATCAGTTATTTTATGAGAATATGTATTATCCTAAATGTAATTGCTTTTGATTGCATACAGTTATCTTTATTATCTCGTAATCCGGGTTATATGAGTACTAATTTGAAAATAATCATATCTACAGTTATTGAGAGTTGCATAATATTATTATATTTAATCAAATTTGATTTTCAATTAAACGATTTGTCGCTAATCAATGTGACAAAAATGAGAAAACTATTTGCCATGAAATCCAAATTATTAATAATCTATTGTTTTCTAACATTTCTCATATATTTAGTATCGGATGCGATAAAGATCTGGTATTTTAAGGAACACTATATATTAGTTTATTTGCGTCGGACTGACTATACTGTGACCAATATTAGACTGTTTGTTGATATAATTATAAGAATTGGATTTTATCTATTCCTTCAGTTGCCATTAACACTCATACCTGTCTACTGTGCTCTCAATTGTCAGATAATTGGCCAAATGTTTGCTGAACTCAGTCGATATATAATGTCTACTGAATTCCGATTGAATGCACAGAATATATTGGAAATTCAGACAATTCACTACAATATTAGTGAACATACCGTCCAATTGACGTCAATCATGTCTAAGCCGTTGCTTATATTGTATGCAAATATCATATACCAGTCGTGTGAATATATATTTCATTTGATATTATATACCATAAACCCAGGCGCCGCCGGTATACGACTTTTTGATGTAATTTATTTATTTACTAAAATTGTTAATTTATTAGGTAATTGGTCTGATCTAGTCATGTCATGCCATAGATTGTCTATAATGGTTATAAGCTTTTTGTTGTTAACAATTTGTGGATCAAATGTGGCCACAAAATCGCAACAGACCTACAATTCACTGGCATATGTGGTAACCAAAAGTAATAGACAAATACCTAAGGACTGCATACCATACCTGTCATTAGTTATGAATTATTTGAAATCACATTGCATTGAATTGAACGCGTGTTCATTGTTTAACATTAGATTAACATTGATTTGGACCACAATTAGCATAATTATAACATATTCAGTGGTGTTTATCGAACTAACACATCATTAATTAATTAGCATTCAAATACATATTTAACACAAAGATATTATATATTATATAAAATTTAAAATATTTTAATTCATTGTGTATACAATATTTTTTAAACATAATTTACCGTAAAATCATGTTTTTTCTCCCACATGGAAATGTCTAAATGTATAATGCGAATTTTGTACCATATGAAAAATATTGTTTTTTATTTTGTATAATAATTTATTGTTTACCGGTAATTATTATCAGTGGTGGTAAAGTTATTTACCGTATGAAAATGTTATTTTTCATTTAAAAAAAATTCCATATGGGGGAAAACACGATTTTACGGTAATTATTTTCTATAGCACTTACCAATATTGTAGTATCAACATTTATCAGTGAATATTAAATAATCACAATGTTTAAATAGCATAATTTTTAACAATATAATTATTTAAACTATTTTTCTTTTAATTTTAGTGAATTAKATATTTAATTTAATTTTTTTTTTAATTAGTTAATATTCAACATTCAATTTTACAAAATTCTTATATTAATACTAAAGTTAAAGTTTATTTATTTTTGATTTTGATTATACATATTATAAATATTTAAAAATTTTATTTTATTTATTTTGGACTAGAATTTTGACACTCAATTCCGTAATTATGTAATAAATAATACGATTTAATTAGTATATAATAAATTATCATATTATTTGAGTCTCATATATTTATAATAGATATGAAAAACTTTAAGCAAATACTGATATTTAATACTTAAACAAATATTAGCATTTGAAGTCATATTATAAATTATAAATTATTATAATTTATAATATTATATAAATATCTAAAATCTAAAGAATTAAGATGTAATAAAAATTATACAAATGTCTTAAACATTAGTTATTACAAAGAGTATGATTTAAATAATATATTTTATACAATTGAATTTGTCATTGTATTTGGCATTAAGTTAATTATATAAAAAATTATGTACAAAAAATGATGATAATAATAATAGGTAAAACACTATAACTTAATAACTAATAAATTTAAAATAAAATCACTTTAAATAATAAATAATGTCATCACTAATGTCATCAAAAGTATCAACACTTGGCCAACACGTGTCAACCGATTGGATGTTCCGTTTATTTCATACTCTTCTGTTTGTTCCACACATTCATTAACCCAATAACTATCTCTAATTTGATCCAATTCTCCGCTATTCTTGAGCTCATCGATGGCAAAGTTAAATGCATTCAAATACTGTGATCCCCGGCGAAGACCTATGGCGTAGTGGCGCTGAAAGTCACGAAAGTCACTGTTAGTATCGTTGACGATCACCAAATCGCACTGTATGTTAGACAAGTACTCCAGAGTAACCGATTCCGTAATGAGCGCATAGTTACTCTCGTTAACCATTTTTAGTCCCTCCTCTTTTGTGGCCACAAAGCCGAACGGGTGTTGTGTCATTTGGACATACATTTTRCGAAGTATATCGTCCCGTGAATTATGAAAAAACAGAGCAGTGGCCGAATTATCTATTACACCGTACTTGACCTCAGACTGATGATACAGATCGACGAATGAGAGGATGTGATCGGCGTGTTTGCGGTGGACAATAGCGGCCAAACTTGTCGTCATAAATGGTTCGGTAAAGTTGACGAAAGCGCGCCTCTCATCGTTAATGGTCAGGTCGGCCACTGCAAAGTCGGCTCTCTATAAATCAAAAATAATTATTTAATTGAAAAACTTTTTTAATTAAAATAAACTTTTAAAAAAAAAATAATTAGTTAATTTTTCATTAGATGTCATTCAATTAGTTTAATTTTTATATAAATATATCCAATACATTAATTATGGCTTTTATGTTAGCTATGGATGGAAATGTACAATAATTGTACCATAGTTTTTTTAAATGCAAAAATATTTAATTTGAAAGTTAAAAACTTTAATAATATTATATAATTTATATATACTATTTGAATTGCAAATGAAAAAAAAAATTATGAGAATTAATAGATACAGTAAAATATAATTTATACTATTGTTATTTAAAAATTATAATACAAAAATGTAATATTTTGTTTTAGGAAAAATATTACTAAAAATATTTATGATAATATTTGCCATATAATAAATTATATAAAATACTAGTTAGTTTCCCGGTAATAATCATGTGACTTAATTTTCTGGTTTTAAATTATAAAAACAAAAAGCAATCTAAAAACAAATTTATTATTTAAATTTCGCGTTTAATAATATAATTTAAATGTTTTTTTTTCTTTACACGTGCAACAATAAATAAAATTAAAAAACTAACTGTTTAATTAACAATACTTTTTATTTAACCGTTATTTTAATTTAAATCATTTTTAATTGTTGTAACGCGCAAAAGTGTGACCAAGATATATATAAATATATAAACATTTCCAAATTATATAGTAGTATAGATTAGTTGACATTTTATACTGAGCACTACTAAAGTTATAAATTGAAAGATAATTGCATTTTAAAGACTAACATTTTATTTTTAATATAATTTTTTTGTTTTAATAATTTTAGTTCAATAATAAGCAGTCGTTAAGAACAAACATATCTATACTTGAAATGAATGGTCAAATCATTTATATAGAGATACAACAAATGGTTAAAATGATTGACCTATAAATAGGTCAACAGGTATTTGAAGGGTAATAAATACAGTAAAAGTGAAATATCTGACAAAATTGACAAAAAGTATTATATTTATGGATATTTATAAATATTTGTTAATTAAAGTACATGTATTACTTATTTTGTATGAAATATTTATAAACTAATAGTAATTTTAAAATTAAGATATTTAACTTTTCATACATGTTTTTATTTATTGTGTTATAAATATATTAATTTTTTTATTTATATTGATAAGCATAACGAAATTTGTATAATTTTTTTATCATAATATAATTGTACATTCAAATATTTTTAATACATAAAAAATTAACTATAAAAATAATAAATTAAGCTTGTATAAATTTTATTATTATGACAATAATTCTTATTATTGTGTAAAAAAATAAAATATCAAGATAATTTTTTTTTAATATTTACAGTAAACATTGAGAAACACAATTATACATTTTTATAGTATTAACTATTATAAAAATTACTATACTGATACTTATACAAAATGAAATAAATACTGTATAATTGACAATCAATAACTTTGACAACTTATCATTGATTAAATAAATGCATTATCTATAGTTCATCTTTGAATGTAATCTATTTTTCTTAATTTTATAATAAATAATTTGAATATTAAACTAACTAACGTAAATGTTGCCAATTTAATAATTCAAAAAATTATTATTTAATTAAATGTACATGTAGTTTATTTTAATTTATATCTATTATGTCATATTTTTGTAAGAAAATTATATTTATTTTATCAAATTATTTAATTACTTAAGTTAGTATAAGATATCATTTTTTTATGTATAAGTAAAAGTTGTGTGACAGTGAGTTTGACTTTTAATCTGCAATTTTTTTATGGAAATTATAATTTTTATGACACATGCATTACACATGTAAATCATTTATCATTTACTAATATTAGGGAATACCTGACTGTCTACCAGTCATATCAGCTCATAGAGAGTGAGTTCAAGAATCGGATTATTATCTGACGAGTTATCGCATGATTTCAGTCAAACATAGATTACTAACACATTTAAATTATTTAAATTTTAAAAATATATTAATTATATAATTTAGTTATTTTATTTAACTAAAGACTGTTATTAATTTTTTAATGCATTCAAAAAATTATATTTTTAATAAAATAAATTTCTAATATAAAGTAAATTTTAATTGAAATATTTTTATACTATAAATAAAAAAGATAAATTATTCAATGAAAATAAAACTTAAATAAAATGAATATAAATAATATACTTGACACCGATTTTTTTGTCAATTAATTAATTTTGTTAATTGTGTCACCAAAATATGACCAAAATTCTTAATGCTGTATAAACTAACTGTCCCTTTAGGTATTAATGAAGGGTTTTTGATAAAAACATAAATTAATTAACTTAAAATTAATTTTTAAAAGCACACTTATAGATAAAAAACATAGATTTATACCAATGTAAATGTTTGAATAGTTATGCATAACTAAAATAGATTGAATTAATTATGACATTAATAAAAGAATGTTACATTTTATTTTATAACTATCATTAAAATTATTTTTTTAAATAATTTAAAATATAAATTTTGATAATAAATGATTTAAATGTAACATTAAGTACATTTATTTTATTTTACTGATATTATATGATACCGTATTTTTTAAAAAATATAACAAGTTATATGGGATCGGGATATCCAGTTTAAGCCGGTCATTGAATTTACAGGAATTTCTAATACCTGTGCTTTTAAATACTGTAAAATATTCATTACAATAAACAGTAGTATATTTTTTTGGTAAAAATCTTAATCATTTTATAGTTAACTCTACGACAAACAGTCAACCATCAGTTATAATCGATAACTTATAATATTATATTAATATCACAATATTAAGTGAAAACAATTTTAAAAAAAATTGTTTGTTTGCAATATTTTTATAATAAGAATAATAATATTCTTTACATATAATTTAATGTAAGTAATATTTTTGTTAATTATTTTTCTAAGATCAATAAATTTATATCTAATTTGTCTTTTATAATATTGTACACATTAATATTATACTGTATATAGTTATAAAAATATATCAATTTACTTAAACTTAAAAAATAATTGTACTTTAACTGTATGTTATAAACTTTTTATATACCGGTACTTTTAAAATATAATAATATTATAAAATATTTAATTCTAAAATTACAAAATATACCCAAATGAATGTAGTTATATAAAAAATATATAATAGAGTTTAGTTTTTTCTATTATTATTAATAATAATATAATAGATATTATTAAATATTATTAGTGAAATAATTAATACTAAAGTAAATTTAACTAGCTAGCATGCTATAACATAGACAAGGTTAACAGGTAACAAAATTAAAAAATTGTTAATTTTTTTATCTAAATAATTAACATATTATTACAATTAGACATTTATTAAATGAAAAAATAATAAAATAATGAATTAGTAGTAAATTTGCAAAGTGCATGTATTAAATATAATTAAATTATTTGAAATGTTACAAAAAATATAGACTTATCGGAGTCATATAAATATACACTATGTTTTGCAATAATCATAATTACATAATTTTTTACGATATAATTAATTATTAAACAATGCAAAAAATTAATAAAATATTTGATATGATGGAAAAAATATCCAAATTAATATATTTATTAATTATTATCATTTCTATTAATATTAAATTTTACTAAAATATTCTATAAACACAATATATTAAATGTTAAAACATTAGTAAAGATTTGTTTAAAAAAATAAGGCATACATTAGCGACCAGTTCACCAATAAGGCCATCGAAACGACCGGTTTCATTGTCGTAGACGCCATACTTGCCATCGGGTACTTCGTAGAGGTCGTAGTCAAAGCCGGCACTCTTTGAGATGCGGTCTATGACCTCAATGGCAAACCCATCGTAAGCTATCTGTCCGTCTTTGTCTCGATACCGGTCCACATACGGCCAGTTCTGTACACATATCATACATTTGTATTAGTGATGATACTGTCATTAATATTCAACATTTATATTAAAAATGTCGCAATTTTTTAACATACGCTTAGCGTTACACCCCTGAGCTGAACACAAGTGTTCAATTGAATTAATATTGAATATATTATTACAAATAAATATATCACTGTTATTGTCATTATTGTTTAAATTTAGTTTATATTTTTACACCTAATTTTTATTATATTTAAAAATATTTACGTTTCACTTATGATTTGCACTTTTCTCAGTCTTAGTTTTATTATAACAATTGTTTTGAAACAACATTTTTCCTATGAATGTGTTTTTTCGTGAATTTCTATCGTAAAACAAACTAATGATATTTCAAAAAACATTTTTATTTGCCTCAAAAAGTATGAGTAATTTTTCCGTTTAAAAAATCTATTTTTAAGTCTTTTTAAAAATGTCTAAATGACTGAATGATGATCTCTATGGATGCCTCAGCTCTCTGYTCTCTCTCAGATGTCTACAYACATACACATAAAAAAGAGAGAGAGAGAGAGAGAGAGAGAGAGTATAAKTTAAATGAATGGTAACTCTATTTTGATATTAACTTTAGATTTCAAAAATGCTTTACTTCTGGATKTTAGCCAAACATTATTACCAAAATATATTTATAGTATAGTATATTATTTTGTGGTTGTATTAAATAAATAGTAAAAAACATTTATAAGATTCATTGATACTGAAAGAAAAAAAATTAGTCACCAAATAGTTAATAACTATAATTGTTATGAAACAGTTGGGATAATAATAATAATAACAAACAATTTATAACAATTCGGAAAATTGTTTTTAAAAGTAAAAGCAATCAATAAATTAAACAAAATAATCTAAAATTTATGTTCTGAGAAAAATCTTATTATTAAAATATAGATAAAGTAACATTAAATTACACAAAATTTTAAAATTTAGTATAAATTAAATTCAGTAAATTGTATGTTAGTTAAGAGTTGGTATTGCCATTAGTGCTTTCACTGGTAGATATTTGATAAATGCCTAACATATATATTATATAACATAGCAAATATTTTATAATAACTTATTAATTTATATCAACTTATCTTACACATTTAATTTGTACTATTATATTTATGCAATTTAAATTTATAAAATTTTATGGTTATAGCAGGTTTAGAGCATAAATAGAGATATATTTGATTATATTGTGTAATTAGTATTAAATTACTAAAACATAATAATTTATTATATTTATATGTAATATGCTATTGTCTAACAACATTGAAATTGAACACTTTTTTCACTGATTTACTATAATGTTTTAGGTAAACATTAGTGAACATTATTTTTATTACTTGATAAATACAAATTAATAATTACTATAAATATACAAATATTTTAATTTTGAAACAATTATCTACTTTTTTGCTAATTTTTTTAATTAATTAAATAAATATAGMATATTTGTAAAAAAATTAATTTGATTTTTAAAAATTCAGTTATCGATTCTGTTATTTAATGACAAAAAAATTATTTAAATAATTTAAAAAATATTAATACATTTCTTAATCCAGTTAGTGACTGGGATTTATAATTTCAATGCCAAACTGCTAAATAAAAAGATATATTGTATATAAAATATTTGTTATTAAATTAATTGCCAATGATATGTTTATAAATACAGAATTAATATTTTTTTGTAAACATTTTTGATGATTGTTATCATAACTTATAACTTTATTAATGTATATTTTTGTAATATATCAAATATATTTCACAACAAATGTTCAAATCCGTGTATTATTTTAAATATATTTTTATTTAAAAGTAAACATTATTTGCAATAATTTATTTCACAATAATATTGCATTATTTTTTTGATCAATTCTACGATTTAAATACTAATTTTAGTTGAAATCGATAATAACTAAAAATAGATTTATTTAATATAAATCAAATTATTTTTAAGATACAAAATATTGTTTAGAAGATATTAGATCTATTTAACTTAATATATTCAGTAAATATTTGATAAATTTAATGCAATTTAAATGTAAATTATTATAATATAAATTTAAAATACTATAACATTTTGTGTTGTATTGATAATTATTAATAAAAAACCGCTACTGACGTTGATTGTAATAATGATAATTATCATATTATTATTATTATTATTATTAATGTTTATTAATGAAATTATTATTATTTCCAAAGAGAATGAAATATAAATTTAAATATTAAAAATTAATGATTGTAATCAATAATTATTAAAAGTGCAAAATAACAATAATATAAAAAATAGTTTATTTATTGTTCAAACAATTACAATAAATCTTTCAAACATTTTATAAAAATTATAAAACAGTCTACTCTTTATTTACATTGAGAATTACGACATACTGTTAGATAAATTATGAAATATTTTTGCTAATAATTATATTCAATATAAACAAGTGATTAATAATATTTTTTTAAAAATTATTTATTTTTTTTAAATAAAATTAATAAACTAAATACAATTTAATTGTTTATAAATTACTTAATAATTTTTCAATTTATTAGTACAAACATTTTATTACAAAAAAGACCTGTACACTAGTTTTACGTAATAAAAATGTTGTCACGTAGATCATGTTTTTAAAAAATTAATAAAACTTAATTTGTTTATGTTGATTTTTTCTATGTAATTGTAATGTACAACGATTGACATACCAGTGCAGGTTTAGTGAAGGATAACTATGCCCTCGAAGGAGGCTTTCCGAAGGCTTTCCACAATATCAATACATTTACAAACACACTGTTTATAATCAGTTTTATAAACTCCGACACATTATTAGAGTTTATTGGGAATTATACTGAGTCTCGTGTGTCTGTCCCCACAATCTCTGTCCCCTCACTTAAAACAACTGATGATATCATATGATAAAAGTGTATTTTGATTATAATTTTTAAAATGATATATAATTATCGATATTAAGCGACAATCACATGAATAATGATAATCACAACAAAATTATTTAATTAATTAATTTTGTTTATTATCTCAATATTTAAAAAATAAATATTTTCACACAAAATGATTTATATTTGATAGAAAAACACTGACATTCAACAAAAAATCAGAGTATATAAGTACCGGTAATTTTAATAATATATTGAATCAAAGTTTTCATTTATCAAAATAATTTTATAACTAAACTTTTAATACTATAGTATTGGTTATAATACTTGTACTATATTAGTATATATATACAGAAAATACTAGTATTGTAATTAGATATTTGATTAGATTTTAAAATATTTTGTTTTTATTATTATTTTTTAACTTAAATCTATCGCTGAATTAGTTTAAAGTTGACAAAATAATGTCCACAAAATCAGCGCAAAACTTATCGGCAGTCCTCCATAAAGTGGACGACATGAGACTTGAGGACTGGCCAATGCCGAGACAACCGGCAAACAATGGTAAGTAAATATTTGAAATGTATTAAATAATTGCTACTTATATATACAGTATTTGTTAATAATTTAGTGTAAATAATATCAAATTAATTCTTTAATTTATAGATAAATATTATTTTTTTTTTAAAATTTTTATTTAATTTAAATTCAATTTTGTTGTTGTAATTAATTATTTAATAAAATGATATCCGGTAACATGACCTAATAATTGTTGTGTTAAAAATAATTAAATATCCTCGTTTCATTTTATAATAATATTATATTTAACTATTTCACTAATTTTACAAAAAAATTAACATTAAATAAAAATTAACATTTACTGTATAATTCATATATTGAATACATACAATTTATTTTTGTTGTGCAAGTTTTTACTAGTTTTGTAAATTATTATTAATATTAAAAATATTATTTTTAGTAATTAGGAAATAATTGATTATCTATAATTAGTACACTAAATATATGAACAAATTATTTTGTCATAAACAACTAATAGTAGTAGTAGTCAACCACAAATTATTAGTTTTATTACAAATGCAATATTACTGTATATTTGTAGGAAAAATATTGTTTAAAATGTTTTGTACAAAGTATTTACTAAAAAGCAATACAAACTATTATATACTAATATAAAATGCATAAAAGCATAAAACATTAATTAATATAAATTATCAATAGATTAATATATTATTATTTCTAGTTTATAAAATTATTAGTAAAATATAAATTAAAGTTTATAATATATAATTTATACAATACTATGAAAATTTTATTAAACATTTCTAACACTATGTTAATTATTTATAAATAACGCTATTTAGCTATAATAATAATAATAAAATCAAAATATAATAATATAATAAATCTTGAGAGTAATAATAAAAAAAAAATATTAATTTCATTGGTTTTAATACTATTTTGTGAAATATATCAATTGCAGAGGTATTACTTCGGACCAAATGTGTGGGCATTTGCGGCTCAGACGTCCACTATTGGAAACACGGGTCGATCGGCAATTTTATATTGGATAAACCAATTATCTTAGGACACGAAACGTGCGCCGAAGTGGTGGCCGTAGGTCCCGATGTCCATGATTTCAAAGTTGGTGACCGCGTATGTACAGAACCAGCTGTTCCCTGTCGATTGTGCTCGACCTGCAAAGAGGGTAACTATAATCTCTGTACAAACATCTCGTGTCACGCGACACCCCCGCACTCGGGCACTCTGACCAAGTATTTCATACATCCGGCTGATTATACATTCAAGTGAGTACTTATCGTAACCTATATTATGGATGATATGTATTATTAATATAACTAACATCGTGTTGCTTATCCATAAAAATAGACTACCTGATCACATTAGTGATGAAGAGGGGGCAATGATAGAGCCTCTCACAGTGGCCATGTATGCCTGCAAACGAGCCCAGGTAACTGTTGGCAAATTGGTACTTGTAACAGGTGCTGGCCCTATAGGACTGTTTAATATTATGGTGGCTAAAGCACTTGGAGCCGACAAAATACTTGTCACTGGTATGTAAATATTAAAACAATATTACATAAAAATATAAAACTAAATTGTTGTAAATTATCTCTTATATATAGACATTAATGAGAAACGATTAAAATTGGCTCAAAGTGTCGGCGCTGATCATACAGTATTGATCACAAAAGATAGTGAAGAAACAAAACTTGTCAAAGAAATAAAGGAAACGTTAGGTCAGATGCCCGACATTACCATTGAGTGCAGCGGTGCGCCGTCCAGTTCACGTCTGTCACTGTTGGCCACCAAACACGGCGGCATTGTTATCCTGGTTGGTCACGGACCCAGTAATGTTAGTTTGCCGATTGCCGATGCGGCTATTAGGGAGGTCAACATTCTCGGCTCATTTAGATATAAAAACTGGTATGTAATAGCAGTAGTAGTAGTAGTGTATGAAATAAGCATATTTTTGATATCAATTGCATATAAATATTTTAAACAAGTATACACATGTACAGTATATGTAATATTTACTACCAAAAAATTGCAATATATTACGATACTATTGATAAAATTAGTATAAATGATAATTTTTTGTTTATATAATTATTTTGATGTAGTTTTCCACTTTCAATATCATTGGTGAGCTCTGGTAAAGTGGATCTCAAACCATTAATATCCCATCGGTTTTCATTTGAACAAACTTTGGACGCTTTCAATACGGCCTATAAGGGAGAGGGCGTCAAAATTATCATCAATGTTGAAAACAATAAGCCTAAGAGTGGTGTTTAATAATTATTTATCTTAATTTTTATATATWTTATCTGCATTTTGTTTTTTTAAATAATTTTTTATTTAATCAATTTTATATAATGTATTTATAAATATTATAAAAGTACAAATTAATTGTTTATAACATATTTGTATTCTTTTTATTAAAAAAAATCTAAATATTTAATAATTTACTTTATATTATAACTATTGGATTAATGTTCCTCTACTTTGGGTATTATTATTATTAAGTAATGTTTTAATATATTTTGTATTTTATTATTATTATTATTATAATATACATTATATTACAACTTGTAAGTTAAATATAATTGTAAAATAATTGTACATTGTAATAAAAAAATAAATAAATTGAACTTTATCAATCACAATGTGTCAAATATTTAACATTTTAAATGTTTTCAAAAAAATATAACTAATCATAACTGATATCATTTGTAAACTATTTTGTCACGTAATTTAATTAAATTAGTACTAATGAAATGCTATATAATTAAACTAAATATTTCTAAACATTTATATACTGACACTAAAATCGTTAAAATGATAAATATTTTAAAATTATATTAATTATCAACTATTGTTTCAACATATCAACAATTATCAACATATGTTTGTTTTGTTAGATTTTTATTTAGTTATAATATTTTATGTTTGGTTGACTAGTATTATAAAAAATAATTTAATTAAACACAAAAATATAATATAATCTAATAGTTTTTGTTGATTACCTTCAATTGTTATCAATGATCAAACTTAACACTTACTGTTAATTATTAATCTATTTGTAGATATCAAACTAAATGTTTAAAAATAATTTTACAAAATTTGTTAAAATTTGTATAATTTTATATAATAAGTAATTTTTTATTGTTCAGATTACATTACTCACATTTATTAATATTATATGTAAATATAAATCGTATTAATATTATAATATTACAATATTAAAAAACAATAAATATATCTTACTTTTATTGATATAATCATGTAATTATTAAAGATTAAAAATGTAATTTTATTATAAAATTTAAACTTCAAGTTAAAGTTTACCAGTTTATATAGATTACTTATTAATCAGATAATTTTGTAGTATTTTAATAACATATTATAATAATTAAATATTAATAAAAGTATTTATGAATCAAACAAGAATTCAAAATTGTAAAATCAATWTATAATAATATTATTAATTTTTATTTTTAGTATGCCTTTATTTTAATTACTATAATGTAATATAAGTTTTAAATAATTTATATTATTAGTGTACGTTTTAATACTTTATAATAAAAATAAATTTGCATAAAAAATAATAAATAAAATAATAAAGTCTTAAAACAAATTAAACAATAATATAGATAACGACTTAAATATATTAGTTTAATTTTTCTGGTAAAATAAATTATGTCAGAAATTAGTTAATTAGTGACTATTTTAGATTTTCAGTATAAATATATTGTATATGTTTTGTGTCTAAATATTTAAACATATTTTTTATAGCTAATGATAAAACACAACATGTGTTACATAATTAGTATTTTAAATTATAATAGTAATCTATGCTTGATTTAGTTTTAAAAAATATTATGCATGTATTTTAGTAAACAATTCATTTAAACAAATATCTGTTTATAACAATAATGAAAATTATTTGATTGTTTTTTTCTAAATATCATAATTTCCTTAAAAGTTCACAATATTTAGTGATAAAATTAGTGATCAATTTATACAACAAAAAGCAAAATAAAGCATAAAGTAGTTTTCAATTTTAAAGACATTATCGATACTTAACTGTTAATTGACTACAGTTGACAAACAAGTCTAACAAATATATAAAAATTTTGTACAAATATTGAAATTATTAATAAATTTAATCAATAGCTATAATTACTTAATTACCGATTGTTTTATTTTTTTCAGAAATGTAAACTGCTTTCATAATCACTATATAAATAAGTGTTTGTTAGCTATTTTGTTCACAAATAAAAAATCATTTGTTATATAATAATACTAACAAATCGTACCAAAAAAATCAAACAAAGTTTTTACTTTCAGTGTGTTTGTGAAAATAAATTTATTATTATTAAAATAATCTGAATTATTTCCAATATGTTTTGTGATAATATTGTTACTGTTTTATTTGTTACCGTATTTGTCGGTTACTGTATGTGCAGCTATGGTGGCGGTGGCGGCGGTTCTTCAACGAGCAAACGCCAACAGGACGATCACGGAAACTATATGTTCAACTATGAAATCAAAGACGCCAAGGGTGGCCAAAACTACCGGAGCGAAAAAGGAGACGCTCACAATAATGTCCAGGGATCGTATGGTCTGCACGATGTCGACGGCCGTATGCGTGTTGTCGACTACTGGGCCAGCAAACAGGGGGGCTTCTCGGCTAAAATCCGATCCAATGAACCGGGAGTTGGCAACGCTGATGCCGCACACGCAACATATAACGGTGTAGATCAGGGACATGGACAACAATCACATATGGATATTAATCACTCAGATATGGGCAGCAAATACGGTGGTGGAGGCAGTGGTGGATATGGAGGCGGCAAATGGTAAACATAAATGATAATATGTTTTTGTTTAACCAATTTTATTGTAAAAATAATGTTTTTTTTGTTGTTGTGTAATATGTAATAAGTATTGTTAAATTTGTTATTTAATAAAATTCAAGTTAAAATTAATGTTACTTGAATATAATTATTTTTTAAATTAAATACTTAATGAAGATATTATATATTTAATATAAACAATTATTTAGACTAAAATTATTATAAGTTAAAAATATCATTTTTATAATTGTGTAAAAAAAATAATATACCAAATATTTTAAAAATATTATCCTAACATTTTAGTTAGAAATAATAAATCGATTACAATTAAATTATGATTAATATGTATTTATTAAAAAATCTAATATTTATAAAAATTTATTAATCGACTATTACTTGTATTATTTTACTATGGATTTTGATAAATTATTATTTCTTTAATTGTTGTTTTATAGTAGTTTTAAACGCAAAAAGTTACAAATTTTTAAGTAAAAAAGTTCAAAATTTATACAAATTAGATTAAATTCATATAATAATAGATGGCGATAATTTTTAATTAAGGTTCAGTAAACACATAAATTTTTAAATACATTTTAAAACTAATAATAGACTGATTGATTTTTTGAAAATAAAAAATGTTTTATTCATAATAATAATTTACAATATAAAATAAATCTTTATTAAATCAAAATTCATACAAATAAATTTAATTATAATTTTAAAAATATATTTTTAAAATCCATTTACAGTTTCATAAATTTCTTAAAATATTATTATACTGTAGTTACAGTATTTTATACAGGTATACAATATGTGAAACTATTTTATTTGATAATTTTGTTAGATTTTTAATTAAAAATTTTTTCACGATAACACTTATTGTTAATAACTGGATAAAATTTTGACTAAGATTATTTAACTAAAATGATTTATACTTAAATTATAGTTCAATTTTTAAATTTAATTTCTAACGATGTCAAGTTGTAATTATTTATACATTAGTTAAAATAGACGTAATATATAAAAAAATCAATAATTTTAAGAAAATTTTATATTTAAAAATAAATCATTTGTAATTCAAAAAAAACTTATAGTGATTCTCAACAAACCTACACACTTTGTTAATAATAACATTAAGTTATTTTTATAAAAACTAAGCAAAAATTACAAAATACTATATATATAAAGTTTAATAATTTAATAATTTTAGCTTTTAAATATATTTTATTAACATTCAAATAATATAATATAAAATTTTATCAGTTATTTTTAACTATAAAATTTCAAAAAATATATTTTTAAAATTAATTAAATAGCTGTATGATACTTGTATCTTACTTTTGCTTTACGTAAATTTAAAAAACAACATTTAAACAAAAATTATTTAAAAATAATAAATAATATTATGAATAATATTATGAATAATACTTGAATATTAATACTTATTAAATATTTTTATTATTTAAAGATTTGCTGATAATTATATCAACTAACTCAACAAATGTATAAATTTAGAATATAAATAATATTTCAAATTAAAATTCATTAGTAATTAGTTAATAAATAGCTAATAAGTTATAATTATAAAAACAATGTGCATCTTATATCATAATAACTTAATCGTATAATTATTATTGTATCATATTTTAATAGTATTTTTTGTAAACTTCTAAATATTATATTTTAAGTTAATATAATTAATTTTTTAAAAATATTAGTAATATTATAAAATGTATATATTCTATAATTTAAAAAATAAATCTAAAAACATTTCTATTATTCTTATATTAATAATCTTTTAATAATTTTAATATTGATTCAATGTTTAATAACTTAATTATTAACAGTATTTATCAAAATCTATAGGTATTTGAGTGAAAATAATAATTTTGATGACATGCTCACACATTATTGATTATTTACAGTACAATCACATATAATTTGTATTATATACTCTATACTACCGGTATATAATCACTTTATATAACATAAATAAATGTACTTTAAAAATTACCTAAATGTTGAAATGTTTTTTATGATAAAATATTATACTAACAATATTGTCTACTAGGTTAAAATAATAGGATAACGTCATTGTGAAATTTTTATTGGTTATATAAAATAATATAAATTAATTTTTTGCTATCTTAATAACTAAAGTGAACATGCTCATTTAGCAAAATGAGCAATCATAATATTGCAACATTTGCCAATTTATATCATAGTGATTTGTTATCACAGTTAATGTGTTTTTAAAAATTATATATGAATTATTTCTTTAAATAAATATGACCAAGTAAAATTTTTATATTATCAATAATTTGTGAACAATATCATTATATTTTAAYATATATTGAAAATTTTATACACTATTCTACAGTATTTTGTATTATAAATAACTAAATAGTATTACATTTTTAAACATAATATTTAAAAATTATAAAGTGTTTTCTCTACAATAGCTTATACATATGAATAGTTTAAGAAAGTAAAAAATTTAATTTACAATATTGAACTGAAAAAATAGTTTTATCGTTTTTTAAGCAAAATAATAATAATAATAATAATGTGGACACATATAGACAATGTTTGATTATATATTAATATTGTTTGGTATTAGTAAACAATGTAATTCATTGACAAATATATTAATATGTCTATCGTTTATATCATTTTTATTATATTCGAGTCACGCGTTTCTCACAGTAGACGGTCCGGTGATCACTGTCTACAAGATATTTACAGTAATGCTCACCATATCATCGATCACATCATACATACTGGTGCTCGTGAGGGCTAATAAAATATATGATCTCAACTCACAGATAAACCTTCAATTAGGTTATCATAAATGTCTTGATAAAAAACGGTTGACTACCAACATATCGTTCATCAGTGCATTATTGGTCAGTATTGTGGTAACTGTCCTCATAGTACTTGCTCTACATATAGATCCTCTAATCATCCAATCAATGAGTTTTACGTCAATTTCTCTAAAATCCCGTCAATTATTATCAATTCTAAGTCATCTCTATGTCAGCTATTGGTTAATAGCCGTCTCACTAATCTATGGTCAAACAAATCTACTTATCTATCAACTCATCAATGAATTCAATTTACAATTACTTAATCTAACTGCTGATAGTAGACCTGAAAAAAGTCATATAATAATGGCACAGGTATTTGTACTACAGTTACTCAAGTTTGACACAAAGTTTAACTTATGTATTGACCATTTAAAGTATTTTACGCTAATTCAGATAATATCCATTGATGTGACAAACGGTGCGATTTTTATTTACGAAAATATTAATAATTTAAGCTATTTATTATGTATTGCTGTGTATTTGGCAATCATCAACACATTTATTATAATCACCTATTTATCCGTCTTTTTAAAACATCGGACAAAACATCAACTGATAAACACAATACAAAAGTGGGACTTCTTTCTAAACGATGAAAATCTTGTCATTGAGCTAACTGTCCTCCAAAGCACTATTACTATATTAAATCATTGATTTGTTATATATTAAATACTATATATATTTCTATTAGTTTATATTAGTTAACAAATATCTGCATATTAAATAATAAATGAAAATTTATTTATCATTATATACTGTATCTGTTTTTGGTAAATATAGAAAGTTTTATTATTTGATATTTTTAATAATGAATTTAAATAAAATTTAATATTTATAAGTTTGACTTTTTAAATACTGTAGATTCTTCAATGTAAAAAATATTATTAACATTTTCAATAATTATTTGTCGATTACAGCAACTATTTGAATATTTTAAACAATTTCTTGATATTTTCAATAAATTTTGCTAAAATTTAAATAGTTGTTGTAATCTACAATTAATTGTTTTTTAAAATTACGTATATATTTTATAAAATGTCAAAATAAATATATACTCATAAAAATTAATCGGTTTTTAATTAAATAATATTGAATTAATACTTTTTAAATAATATTGAATATTATTATTATTATATTATTATAATAAAAAGTATGTTATACAAATTTGATATCCTACTATATTAATTTATTAGACAATTTTATCATTGTAAATATTATTTGTATTTATGTTATTTCAATTTTATTGTTAATAAATATATTTTATACATGAAATAAGATTTTTAGCTGATCTAAATATACTATATATTATACTACTGTATATTACATTATATATACATATATCTAAATTTATTTAAAAATCAATAAATTCTGTTGCAGTTAAGGAATTTTTGGTATTATTTAAATTAAATTTTAATTTTTAAATTACGTAATAAAATACAAATTAAACTGAATATATTGTTTTGTTTGTAATGTTAATAAAGATAATAAATTATTTTATAATATTATTGTTTTTTATTTATAAACTATACAAATATAAATAAAAAAAAATTACAAAAATAGCTATTAAATTGTTGAATGATTTTTTAATTTAATTTCAATTTGTATTTAAGGTATAAATAAAAAATTACCGATTAATTTATAATCACTGCAATAATCAATAATACAAATAATTAATATTAATAATTAATTAATAATCAATTGATTATGCAACAAAAAATAATAAAATATAAACTCAAAATTATTGTGTAATAATAAAATCAATAAAAATATTGCATTAAATTATAACCAAACTTAATTATAACATCTATTTCAATAATAATAAATTATTATTAATAATAATAAAGAAAATAAAGTAATTGAAAATTGTTTGTGACTTTATATTTACATTTTATATTTGATCGAAATTTTATTGTATTTTTGTCATTTTATAACATATATTCAAATTATAATGTATTTGTACTAAACTTATCTAAAAAATGTTTGTTAATTTTGTTTTATCAAATGTTTACTTTATAATTCAATATAGAATATTGTATGTTGACTACTGTATTGTTGAAATTTAATAATTATTTTTTTATTTGTATAATGATTTGTATGAATATTTACAATATATTATTTTAAATAACTTATTTATCTATTATAATTCAGTCTAGTTTTTGAACGATTTCTTATGAAAACAAAATTTACTCAATAGTTTAAATGATTTAATTTATAAATATCTGTCTCCACTTTATAGACTAATTAAAATAATTAATATAATTAATATATTCATTTTTAATTGAATTCACACGTCAGTAGTAATAGTATTAATAAAATAATTAATATAAAATAAAATGATTATAATCAGCTAATTAGCATAATATTATTAGCAGCAACATATGTTTTATAAATAATTAATTTTATTATCCACAACATTGTAAATATTATATTAAAGAACTAAAATTTATTTTAAAAATCATGCTAAAAATCTTACAATTAATATTATTTAATATAATTATAATAAATTTAATAAATTTAAAATGTGTTTTTATTTTATACTTACTATTTGTTTATATTGTCTATAACTACAATAGTTTTTAAATTTATACAGTAAGCCTCATTGGAAACATTTAAATTATTTTAATCTTACGTTAAGTTTTAATTTTAAATTATTGAATTAAAAGATACTAAAAGTTTTATTTTACTTTGAATGTCAGCAATATTGACATTAAGTTATATATATAATGGTGTTTATTTAATAACAATTTTTGTTATTGTTATATACAGATATTTTTATATTTAATTTTATTGTAATATAAATATTTTTGTAAAAAAATCAATAAATTTGATTTTTTTCTATTATTGAAATAAAAATAAAGCAAAAGGTTAAATATTTTTTTAAATGTTAAAAAATAGAAATAATATAATGATTAGCATTAATACAGTATAATAAAAAACTTTAAATAAATAAATAATATAAAAGATAAATATTTAATTTAAAATATAAATTAAAAAAGCATACAATATACAGGGTCATATAAAAATAAACACTATATAAAAATTATTTATTAAATTAATATTACTAATTTTATTGAGTTATCATTAATTGATATTTTATTGCATAAATTATCAATATCTTAAAATTTATTAATGAATATCTTATTTTGAAAAATAAAATTATTACATTTAATATCACATGGTTTTGAGTTAATTGCTGGTAATTATTACATGAAAACTAAATAAAAAGACACACACACTCACTCATACACACACACACACACACTCACTCATACACACACACACTCACTCATACACACACACACACTCATACACACATACACACACTCATACACACACACACATACATACATACACACACACACACACACACACACACACACACACACACACACACACACACACACACACACACACACACACACACACACTCACTCACTCACATACACACACAAACACACACACTCACTCACATACACAGACTTATAAATGCCTATAAACATAAAGAGGATAGCCTTGATTTTTCCAGCCCTTTCCTCATATAGAAATAGCATTTATATAATAAATGTTGAAATTATAATTTTTATAAATACCATAATAATAGCTACTTATCTACAATATTAAAACTATCTGTTAAAAGCATTTATCATTTTTGTTATATTATTATATATCAGACAAAAAGCGAGAGAAAGAAAGAAAGAAARARAGAGAGAGAGAGAGAGAGAGAGAGAGAGAGAGATTGAGTGAGAGATTTCAAGTAATTTTCAAAAAGTAATTTAACGATTGTTTTAAAAAAAATTATTTAAAGTCTTACTTATCTTTTAAAGTCAACTGTCAAAAAACTCATACATTTGTAAAGTATTGAAAGTCATTGAAGCAATTCAAACCGTATGAATCATAACTACCTGTGCTTAATCATATGTATAGGTAATAGACTACTATCGGGTGATTTCATGGCATTGTTGCCGATACTATAATAAAGTTGTGATTATTGTTATGTATTATTATTACAAATATTATTGTTGATTGATTTGGTAAAAGTATTTTATTCAATGAAAATGTTTTTGTGATTTACTATTATTAATATATATTTTTTTAATGTGTAAAATAAACAAAAATAAAAATTCATTTACAAACAATTATGTTGAAGAAACTATGCGCACAAATAAATAATAAAAAGGAAAATATTAGATATTAAAACTGTTTCTTACGGTTTGAAATTATTTATGTGAAAAAGTTGAACAATGATTACCAGTAATAGTATTACCGATAATCGTGTGCTGTACGCGACACGCGACTCGTGCAGTGATATATGTTTAGTGATTGGCACCAATAAGATACCGGTACACAAAAATATACTTATATCAACCAGTGACTACTTTCGGGCCATGTTTACCATTGAAATGCTGGAATCGCAGCTCCAGGAGGTGACAATCGACGAGTACCTGATCCGCGAGTTTCTGCTAGTCTTACGTGTGGCCTATGGATTCAAACTAACTGTTCCCGAACTGGACAAAGACTGGTCGTTTAGCGAACTGTTTGACGCCATAGTTATCTCAAATAAATATAATTTTCTTGCTGTCGAAGAGATAATAAGCGAAATGTTTGTCCAAAAACTGATGACAACTCCTATAAGCTATTTATGTATCAAATATAACAACTATACAACTGGTGTGGTCGACAACAATAACAGTGCTGTCAGTGATACCACTGTTTTGACTAAAGTAACGGAAAACGAGTCGTTACAGACAATGACAATCTATGAGCTCATGGATGTGGCCCGGGATTTCAATTTGCTATATTTACCACAATTTTGTCAACAGTATATTCAAACGAGAGCCCTGCAAAACATCAATAGTTTTAAATACTATTATAATTTATGGTCTTAGATATGCATCAAATAATAAATAACAATTATTTTATTAAAAAAATAGATTTTTATTCTTTAGATTTCTATATTGATTAATTACAGTATATAAATTACTAATGATAATTTATAACATAATTTTAAAAAAAAAAYATATTTATGTAATCATTAATGTAAAGATTTTGTAAAATTAAAAATTAAAAAAATTGTATAATTTATAAAAATATATACCGTACAGTATATGTTGTATATATAAATAAATAATTTTATAAATAAGTTAGAAAATTAATCAACAAAATACTGTATTTGTATAAATAAAATGACATAAAAATTTGTTATCAATAATAAATGAACGAATTTAATGGAATGTTTTTTTAAATAAATAAATTGTATAAATTATCTACAATTTTAATTAATTAACAATATAATAAGTAAAACTTATATGACATTATTTTAATTTTTTATTAACATTAGAAACTTTTTTTATTATATACAGTACAATGTTGATATTAGTTAGTTAGCATCAGTCAGTAAAGTACAGGTATATAAAATATACTAAATTTTTAATCATACGTTTAAAACAGTAAATTAATTTTCAACGATGAACACACATAAAAATTCTTTAACAATATCTCAAAGAATATTAATTATATTCAGAATTATGAGTTTTTTATGAGTTTTCATTTATGAATTTAAAAAATTAAGTAATAGTATAGTAAAATATTTCATAGATATATTCTCAAGACTAATTAAAATTATTTTTATTATTAATTAACAATTACATAAAGCTATAYATATAAACATTGCAACTATTTATGTTAAAAAATACTAACAATTTTAAAAATATATATAAACAAATATTTTATATGTACATAAAAGTAATAAAATATTTTTTATTTTTTTAGAAATGTCATTTTTATTGTGTCATTAAAGCTATACACATAGTGATCGTGATTGAGTTTTAACTCAAATTGACAACACTAAGTTAATATCCTATTATTATATATTTATAAAAAAAAAATATTTATATTATTAAACAATATATATATATATAAATAAATAATAGTATTTAAGATTAAAAATTGAATATTTTTTAAATAATGACTAATATAAAGACATGTTTAATGATTAAATTAAAAAATTCCTGAAATTAATTTTTGACAATTTAATCTCATTTTGATTTTTAAAAAATTCATTTTCTTTTATTAGTTAAAAATTTAGTTATAATATATATAAATTTATAGCAGTATATTTAATATATAAAGAAATATTTACACAAAATTATATTATTTATAAAATGAAATAAAAGAAAATAGCAATAAAATAATTTTTAAAAATTGTATTACAAAGAACTACATAAAAATTTTATTCTAGAAACAAATAAATTAAACTATAATAAAATGTAAAATATTTATTTAAAAAAATAAAAATATGATAAATATTCATGATGATTCTTTTTTATATATAAATATTTAATAAACTAATAATTTATTTTTAGGTATATATATATTTGTAAGATTTTTTTTAAAAAATGTAAATCAACTGCCTTTTTATAAAAATTCTAAATAATTATATCAACTGATGTCTGTAAACATTAATAATTTAACATTTGATAAATTATTAATAGTAATAAAATAATTATATGAAACTTAACCGTGAAAAAGTATATCGATCTTGATTTTGTTATTTGGGAGTATCAAGGACATTTGAAATGTATATATTATTGATTACTAATATATAAAGTTGTGAAACTAATTTTTGTTGAGTTTGATCAGAAATTTGTTTTATTAAATATATTATTAGTTAATGAATTACACATTTTAACTGCCAATATATAGTATTGCATTGTATTGTAATTAGTACTAATGTTTTATTTTTATTTTAGTGACTTTAATAAAAGATCTTGAATTTATAGAAAAAATTATAACTAGAAGTGCCAACTCAAATTATTTATAAAAAAGTAAAGTTTATTTCAATTATTTAGTAATTTTAATTATTAATCAAAAATATATTAAATAATTACAAATAAACATTTAAAAAAGCTTACAAAAATTATATTTATAACTTAAACAATTTTTACAATTTTTTTAAAAAAGAATTTACAGTATTATTTAAAAGCAATTTATTGTTTATAATAAAGATATCAATATTAATAAAATATTTTATAAAAACAATTAAAGTATTTTCACATTGAGATGAAAAACATGTCAAATTACAATTATATTGTACAGTATTTACACACTTGATGTTACAACTATTGTGTGACAAATATTATCAAATTATTATTTAACGTATTATTATTAATAATAATGTTTATTTATTCATATTAAAATTTAAAAAAAACTATCATAATATATACAGTATACATAAATTATAATGTAATTTATTAATTTAAAATAATCAAGCAAGATATTATCTATTTTTAGAAATATTTTATCAATTGATCATACAAAATTTGTTTTTTCTGAATCTAAATGTACTATTTTGAATATCAGATATTTATAAATTTAAATTTTTTTATATAAACTTACAAAAGTGCAATGAATTGTTTGACACCATAAATATTTATATTGCAAAATAGCTTATCATTTGCAAAAATGTCAAATTTTTTAATTTAAACGATGCATTTTTTTAAAAAAATACCGACAATAAAGCCATAACTCTGAAGGACAGCCACTTATAATAATAATAATAATATTACAGTACTAACTAGTTTATCCCGGTTTATATCAAATAAAACAATTTATTGGTTAAAAATCAAATAGCTAAACAGTTTAACAAAATAAAGAGACTGTAAGATTTGATTATATGCATTACTAGCTAAACCTGTATATACTCGGTTAAACAAAATTAATTATTTTTAGTTATTTATATAATATAATTAAACACAAACGTTAAATGTTTTATAGTTTTATTTGTTATAGTAATAATAATAACTTAAACTTGAAGACACCGGTAATTGAGTCTATTGTATAACATTTTATCTTGGAAAAAAATAATTTTTTTAAATGTATAACAATTTTTAAAACAAAAATGGTAACATAATTTTTAAATTCAATGAAAAAGATATTCATTTTAACAATATGATGACAATATTGTTTGGTAAGGTTATATAAATATTTAATCTACTAATAATATATTTGATAATAAAACACAAATATTATTTAATATTAATATTTACTTAATATTCTTTATTAAAATGTTTATATAATTATTGATATATAATGCAATTAACATAATTTATTGTAATAAAATAATTAAAAAAATTTTTATAATAGAAAACATGAATAAATAGTTTCTTTTTTATTTAAATAGTATAATATTTATAAAAAAATCATTTTATAAATTCAAGGTCACAACAAAAACAAAAAAATATTAAATATTTGCTCATTATATATTCTAATTATAAATTTCTATTATTATTTTATTAATATTGTTATTTATATATTTTGTGTTTAATTATTTTAAAACCACCATGTTGAAATTTTTAAAATAACACTATAATATCTATTGTTTAATATTAATTTTTGTTATTCGTTAATATTATTATAATTAGGTTTATATACCGGTATATATTAAAATACAGTATTATCTATAATATATTTTAAAATCGTTTTTCTAAATTACATTTACTACTCTAATAATAATAATAATAATAACAATAATAACATTAAATTATTATTTTATGAAATTTAATAATCTTTTTATTCTTTAGAATAATTAGTTTATAATTATACAGCTAATTATATTTATAATATATATATAATTAAATTATATATATATATATATCAATATATATATTGTAGATTTGTTAAATTAAAATTTTACAACTATATTTTGTTTCTACAACCTTGGAAAATTATAGATAAATACAAATTTGTTAAATATTAATAATATCTTAGAAACTACATATTTAGTAATATAAAAGTATTAAATATATTGAAATTTGTTTAAATATAATAAGTAATGTAATTACCGTACATTACTTATTAAATTTAGTTTATAAACTGATATTCAATATGAAAAAAATATATTACAAAAATTAATTGTTAAAAAAATATTTATAGCGTTTAATTATCTATTTTATATTTTCAAAATACATTATATATTGAATTATAAATAAATATTATAATTTGTTTAACACCAGAGATTATAACAATATTTGTAAGCATTAACTCCTCGATGAGCTTTACTATCGATATATGTTTTGCATAAATCGGACAAATAATTCAAATAATATTGTTTGGATATCTCAAGCACTTCATGTAAATTATAAACAGACGGCTCTGTGCTATTGACATCACATATGGACAGGTAGTCGGTGTAACTGTGCTGTAGTTTATCCATAAACAGGTCAGTGATATAAACTTCGCATCGTTTGAAATGATATTTGTTGGCTACTATTATGGCATCGAACAGTTGACTGAAAGACAGTGTTTTTAGATCCCGGTGCGATATTTTCAGACCATAAGCCGTCTTCAATGTAAACAGGAAGGGCTGATGAAGTTTCTCACAGAGTGTCACCTCTTGTAGCGAACACTCCAACATCTGATTGGTAAACATTGCCTGAAAATAGTCGCTCTCAGCGGTCAGTATCCTCTTGTGCGCCGGTATGCGGACCGATCCGAGCACTAGTATCACATCGCATGACTGGTCAGACAAATACAGATCACAATTGTTGGTAATCATTGTCAATGGATCCAAATATTTTGTCATTTATTTTCGTATAATATGTCATAAACAATACGACAGTTCAATAACGGAGTTTGTTATTTAACTTTGTTAGCTAACTGTCCACTTATATGATATATTTTTGTCAAACGATCAATGATCTGATGAGCAGTAGTTTATATAACCTATTGAAACACAAAATATTATAAAAACTTGTGTGATATTGAAAACTTTGAGAGAGAGAGAGAGAGAAACACTATTTTGAGAGATAATTATTATTTTCAATAATATTTCAAACTCTGGTTCATATTCTTGAGTAACAACTTTAAAAAAGATTGCTATTATAGGATAGGATGTATAGTACAGTACTTTTTAATATAATATATATATATATATATATATATATATATATATATATATATATATATATAATAGTTATATTGAGAAACCAGAAATGCAAACAATCAGAAAATATTTAATATAAAATGCAAACATTCAAGTTTAGGGATAACATGTTTAATGTATTGAATATAATTTACTTTTCAGATAATATACAGGTATATACCTGTATATAAAAATAATGTTTGAATGCAATGTTAAAAAATCAAGTTTCAGCACATAATTTGCATTAATATAGTACATTATGTTGACTACATTTTTAGATATATATTAGTTTTTTATTTATTTAAATTTATWAAAAAAAATTAAGTATACAGGTATATAAAAATAATAATTAATTAATACAGAAAAAGAAACAAAAAATGAAAAAGTCTGTTAAGGTTTTGTAAACAAAAACCAGTGAATAATATTAAATTAGAAAAATAATTAATTTAAAATATCAACAACAAAAATTACCTTGGTTATTGTTGATTGTCAATAAATTTGGAGATTTATTTTTTTGTTGAATTAATTGAACAAACATATAAATTGTTTTATTTTTAAAAAAAAAAAATTTCACTATATTAGAAAAAAGGATATTTATTTAATAATTGCATATTTGAAAAATTAAAATAATAATAAATAATATACTGTACTTCATATAACATTAGAATAATTAAAAAATATTTAGCAAAACTGTCAAACATATACAAGATTTATATATTTATTTTAATATAAATATATGTCTATTTTTTATAATATTAATGTTTTAAATGTTTTTTTTTAATTTTTAAAAAATAATAATTGAAAATTCAATAACAGTCAGTGTTTATGCGTTTTACTGCATTTTTTGACTGAATATCTTTAATACTATTTATAAACAAAACTTTGGTTTAATTATATTCAAACCTTAACCAAACGTTTTCCTATTGGGTTCGCGTATATAATATAAAACACACACAACATGTGACTCACGGGATATGCCTTTATTTGATTGATTGTTGCAATAAAAAAAATAAACGTTTGTATTACTGTACTATACATCATAAATATAAAGATACTAAAAATACTGTATTTAATACTACAGTATATTTTTAGGTATATAAGTTAAACGAAATAAGATTGGTTATATAAAAAATCTCTTATTTCAACTAATAGCTAATTTATTTGAAGGTCAGGTAATTTTTTTGTAACTATTACTATGCCTTATAAATTATGTTATAAGTTATAATGAGATTTTGTTAGTAAATGGCACTGTTGTCTCACTAAGCTCTCTCTCTCTCTCTCTCTCTCTCTCTCTCTTTCACACACACACACACACTAACACTACAATTACTAACCACTATCTATAAACTTATTTTTAATAACTACCTATTGTTTAGAAGAGAACTTATTATTAAAAATTTATTATAGTAGTATAAAATAATAATAATTGTTTTTATTGATAATTAAGTATTGCCACATAAAATCAACAAAAACAGTATGATTTATAAATTGAAATGTTTCAGTAGTTATTGCAATTTGCAAATCAACTTTTAAAGTGTGAAATGTTTACATTTTGTATCAATAATTTTTCAAATAATAATAATAATACAAAATTAAAGTTAAGTAGATGTTTGAAAAATCTGGGCGGCGTGTTATCAACTAAGATTCGTAACTTGCGTGCACTTAACTCCTCACTTAAGTGAAATCCTGTGTTATTAAACATTTTAGCAAGTTAGGTTTACGGGTAAGTTAGGAGAGGACTTAAGTATACAAAACTGGTTTTTAGGTGAAAAGTGTGTTAAGAAAACAAGTTAGTGCTAGAGTTAGGTGTAAAGTTAGGATAGCTTTAACCCAACTTTAGCTATACTTTAACATTGATAGTAATGTTTATTTTATAGTTTAAAATATTTATACTTATAAATTTAATAAAACACTGTATTATTATCACTACAAAAAAGAGTTACGTTTGCGTAAAGCAAAACATTTTGTAGTAACGCTACTCTATACTTAACTTAAGGAAATCGCAAACGTAAACCTAAGTGTATTCCTTATGATAACACTCACCCCTGAACAATTATTGAACATTATTTCCATTTAGTTGATAAATAAGTTGTCAATCAGGAAATCATTAACATTTAATGACTGTTTTAATAAACTGTATTTAAATATTAATATAAATACTATTTATTTATTAATGATTATCATTGCTATTATTAATGTAACAGTTTAACTAATAATATAATATTTTTATGCATTAGTTACCAGTGTTGGCAGAGACAAAATGTTTGTATAATACAAAGCGTATAATACAGTATAATACAATGTATTTATAATACATGGTCAATTTGACTTACAAACAAAATTTAGCGACACCTATTGTTAAAAGCATTAATATAGTAATAAAGTAAACCATGTTTTATAATAAATATAAATTAAATGTTATTTTTTATTAAATTTTTATTTTAAATTATTAGATTATTATTATTTAGAAACAACTATTATTATAATAATAATGCATTTAATAGTAATTATATTTTTAATTAATTTTTTAACATAATATATATTAGTCTTAAAATTTTTTATAATATAAGCAGTACATTATACAAAGTCAAAATTCAAAACCATGTATCTTTCCAACCCTGTTAGTAACACAATTGACTTTTGTCAAGATAAAGAAAATCATAAAATAATATTATTAAAAATATTATTAATTGATTTTTTTATTTAAATTGTCATCTAAATGCAAATTTTAAAATAATTTATTATATAGTCATAATCATATAATATAATTTTTGACATATAACAAAATTATTTAAAAATTTAATAATATATTAAATTATGTACAAACATAGCCAAAATGTATGTAATAAAAAAAATTTATATTAAATATTAAATTATATAAAACATATTCATTTAAATTGATAATACATATTTAGTATTATAATAATTACAAATTAAATAACTATAAATACTTTTAAAATATAAATTTATCATATATAATAACAAATGTAATTATAAATTATTACATATAAAATATTTAATTACTGTATAGTAACTGTAAATTTAATACTGTTTTTGTTTTAATAATAATAAACAAATAAAAATTATCGGAAACCCAATATTTTCTTAATAAGTATATGTAATTTAAAATTTTCTAAATAAGTAAACAATAATATATTGAATATAAATATAGCTATATTGTAGGCAACTGTCACAAGATAGCCATAGATGACCCGTTGATTGTACATTCGTAGGCCACGTAACATAACTGAGCGCATAGAGTCAATTGGTAGTGTCAATGGTGACCAATAGGCAAAAAACCGTAGATAGGATGGGATAGCCTCCAGTGGCCATAAAACACCGGAACATATCCATAGAGGTAGCATTAAAGCTGATATACCCACCTATAAAATAATAATTATAAATAAAAAAATATTAACATTAAGTATTAATTAAGTTAATGATGTGAAACAATTAGCTGTATTTTTAATAAATCATTTAACAATTATGTATTATAGTTAGGGTTTGAGCAAGTTCCATCCATCGTTTTATTTTCCAATAAATTTCCCTATTTTCCCTGAAAATTCCTAAGGAGGCTATTTCCGTTAGCTACCACCTATTGAACTTTAAACTACAAATTTTATTATAAGATTTGAATAAAAATTGTTGTATTTAAAGTTTATTTTGAGTATTATTGTTAAATAGTATTGAATTCAAATTGATTTTTAAATATTTCATTGAAATTTTATGAAAAATATTTAATTGTTTGTATTATTTAATGTAAAAATATATAATATATTTTCCTTTCTAACGATAGGGAACTATCTTTTCACTATTTTCTGGGAAAATTGGATAGATTTTATCAGGGTACTTCCTTCCCTTTGAAAGTTGCCCGAACCCTAATTATAGTGTTATAAAAAATTTATAAATAAAGTATTTAATTATATGTTAATGTTAGCTTAAATATTAAATTAATGATTGAAATGCATAACTAAATAATAATTATTTTGTTGTATAGTTTATTTTAACACTTGGATTGAAAAGTTATCAAAAAAAACCTTACGGTAAGTATCAATCATTTGTTAACTTAGAAATAAGGCTAAACGGTTGTCAAAAATAAATTAATGTAATTTTTCAACATCAAATCAATATTAAATTATGCATTTTTATTTAATAGTAAATACTGTATAATATTTAATTAGCCTAAATAATGTAGATATATATATATATATATATAATATGACTATACAGTATATGACTGAATTATATAGAGTAAATAAACTACTGTACGTAAAAATTAAAAATCAATTACTATATACTATATATATACTATATCATACCATAGCAAATACTTCATCGGGCAATATCAATGATATGGCTAACCCAATGCTGGCACCCTCTATACCCTGAAGAAACAGTAGTATATAGACATCTATAGCGTATCCCCTGAGAGTGGTCTGAAAAACGACAAATGACAGCAACATAATGACCATCACTTGAAACACAATACCGAACACAATGGGTATCATATGAGCGAACAGCACCTCAATAGGCCTAACACCGCCCACATAAGCCCTGTCAAGACAACCGCTTTTTTGATCCTGAATTATCATAAAAGCCGACATAATTATCGGTAATGTGTTAGTTATGGCCAACAGTATGCCGGGTGCCACATAATCTTTGAATGAATGATCATTAACACCGAAAATAGGGTTTTCAAACTTTACGGGCATTGAAAACGTGATGGGATTATAGCCTTTGCTGACACTGTAGTCCATAAGGAACGCCTGAAACGTTTCGAGTAGATAGTCGTACACATAGGTACCGACCACTGTATCGGACATATCGGCGTAGAGCCGAATCTTTGAGTTTTCAATATCATCGTCGGTCATATCCAGTGGGTATAGTATGCGAGTGTCGAAACTTTCGGAAAAATTGGATCGAAAAGTCATAGCAAAAGCATTGTGACCGCTGATCACCGATTCAATAGCCGATTCGTTACTCGGATAATAGATCTCTTCGATGAAGAATCTGTCGACACGTTTGAGAAATGTTTGTGAAAGTCGAGGCTCTTCTTCGCCATTATAAACGGCAACCTTCACGTGTTTAGGCTTCGGACCAATGGTTAGCGTACAGAAAGACAGGGAAATAATAGGAATCAAATAGAAGACAAAAAAGACGAGTGGATTACGACGAGATCGTATGACATTCTTGAGTAACAGTGCTCTCATACGGTCTCTATCGATCAGTTTGTTACTCTTTGTGGCACTAGTCTGGTAGTTCATCTCCCGGTGCTTTGTTATCTGTTTATCAATAATTCGTTCTTCATATTCAGTTTGTTTGTATACCTCAACCGGATTGTCTCGTTTGACACCTCGTCCTCCGCCTCGACTGCGGACAACTTCGTCTTCGGCCATCTTTTTCTTACACAACATCAGAAACACATCTTCTAGTGATCGACACGAGTATTCTGTCATTAATTTATTTGGATTGGACTGTCTTAATAGGGAACCGTTATTCATGAATCCAACATTATGGGCAGTACGCGCTTCCTCTATATAATGAGTAGTGATAATGACCGTCACGCCATAATTTTTGCACATCCGCTCCAAGTACTGCCAAATACGACACCGGAGTAGTGAGTCGACACCAACGGTAGGTTCGTCCAGTATCAATAGCTTAGGTCGATGAATCATTGTAACCGCAATCGATGTTAGCCGCTGTTGACCACCACTAAGCTGACTGACCGGTTGATTCTTATCCGGTAAGTTCAACAATTCAATTAAGTCTTGTATGCGCTCCTGTATGTCACACTTGTCCATGTGATATATTGTGCCGTAATAGGTTAGACTCTCGCGTATGGAAAACTCGTTAAACAGTGCAATCTCTTGTGGCATATACCCGACGCCTGGGCCCGGTATGTCGGACCGGTGACTACCCGGTTCCTCACCGAACACCCGAATAAAACCGCTTTTGTACTTCAAACGGCCCAACACTAGTCGTAACAAAGTTGTCTTTCCACACCCATTGGGACCCAAAAGTGCAAAGATTTTTCCTATAAATTTGTTTGATTTAAATATACTATAAATTAAATGTTTTTATTTGTTTTATAAATGAAAATGTATTAAAACAATACTACATTAATCATGGATTTTGTTAATAGATTTTTTGTTTATTTAAAATTATTACAGTATTATTTCAATAGACTGTATTTATAATGTAATTCTTTTATTATTTATATAATATTTTAAGTAAATTTATAATTTGTTGTTATAAAAGTAATTGAATTTCTAATGTACCATGAGCTAAATTAATAATTTATGTTCACTTAACATCGTATAAGTATAAAACATTTAAATAAAGTTAAGTAATTAATAAGTGTCATAGATTATGTAAAAATTAGATTTAAAATTACATATTTTAAAATAAAATTAATTAAAAATGTATGCATATTTTACTTAGAGATTTCAATTAAATTAATAAAAATTATTATTATGAAAATGATTTATAAATAATTTCTTTTAGTATAATTCAATATAAACAAATAATTTAACAATAATATTATTTGAAATAAGATTATCACAAAATATAATCATAAAAAGTTTTTATAAAACCTATTAAAATGTGTAGTAATCGGTTTGAATTAGAAAAAGAAATAGTAATTAACAGATAGTTATCTAAAAAACATTATGATGTAACAGATAAGCCATATAAATGTATGCCAATCCTTAAGTCCAATACAATATACAGTAAATATTCAATGATTATTACATAACTGACCTTCAGGTATGTGCAAATAAATGTCATCCAATATGACATTATCTTTGCTGTAACCAAATGTCAGATTTCGGACATCAACCGCCAAAGCAATGTTTTCATAATTTAAATCACAATAATAATTATTATTATTATTATTAACACTATTATTAAAGTTTTTATTTAAATAAATAGACTTTTTATTATTCATTTTTACAATTCAAGTCTAAACTGATAAACGTTTGATTAACCAAATGATTATTAAATATATATATATATATATAATTTTATAGTAAAAATAATATTTGTATATTATATCACATTTTATGGAAAAATATTTAAAATATAAAGTATTGAAAATTACAATTTAGTATTTTTATTTAAAAAAATAAAAGATTCAAACTTTTGTTGCAAAATAATATACTGTATAACTGTTGTATAACTGATAATAATTAAAAATTCACATTTATTCTCACAATTAATATATTAAAATGGATTATATAATTGAAATTACAAAAAATATAAAATATTTATAATCTAAAATTTGAATAAATAGCATATTATAAATAGTATATAAAAATTATTATTATTATTAAAAATTTTATTACAGTGAATATGTAGATATTTGAAAAATAATATTTAATTTTTTTTAAATAATCAGATTATTAATAATTATTATTAATGATTAATATGCAAACAACCAAAAATTCACAAATTTAAAAAATAATGATTTTAAGTTTTCACAATATAGAAAAAACATACCTGTGCTACACAACCATCATTACTATTTCTACAAATTGCTATCGACTTTTAAGATTTAATAAATCTTAATTTATTTTCAAAAAATATATATTAACTTTCACTTTTTTTCACTATTTTTGCATATTAAGTACATGTCGTAGACTGATATCAACAACAAAAATTTAAACACTATATCATGAAATTACTTCATGATATATGGTTCATGTATTAGAAAGTGAATTAAAAAAATTTATATACAAAACCAAGGACAATTTGTTGGAAAATTTTAATTTGTTATATAATTTCAAATCATATCAAACCTGAAGCATAAATGAATATTCAATTAATAAATGTAAAATAAAAAATWACAATAATCAACATTATTTATCACATATATTTGATATAATGTTAGTTTTTCAATTATTTGTTATTAATACTTTGTTATTATTATTTTATTATTACTTAATTTTAATGATTAAATTTTTTTTGTTGTCACATAAGCAAACACTTGATAGATAATAAATCAGGTTTTTTTAATATATCAATCTGTATGACAAATATTAACATAAATATGAGACAAATCTATTTGCATTGATATATCTGTCAAATACTGTAGTACTATACTATAAAGTTGTCAAATATGTACTAAATTTATTATATTAGTAAATAATGTACAGTATTATCATTATTATTAATATTTATACAATTATAATAGACTTTCTATAAATTAAAATCTCTGTATACAGTATATGTATTTTCAAATATTCAACGCATAACAGGTATTATCTAATAAGACAATCAATAAATCAGATAAAAGTGGCCAAAAAAAACCTGATTTCACTCTTCATTAAACGTTTTTGTATTAATTATATTACTAAACGCACGGTATGTCCTACTTTTATATAATATAAATTATATGACTAACCGACCACTACTTTCTACAATTAGGGTCTTACATAACACACTCCCCCCTCWCACACACACACTCCCGGTTTAATTGAATGCAAGTATTGAGGAAAAAAATTTTGCTTTAATACACAATGTATTTAAATATAAAATTAGATGAACTTTCACTCCATTTTATAGTATAGTATATCAAAATGCAATAACATTTTGTATATTGATTAATGATTTAATGTACAATATATTACAACTAAAATATATATATTTTTAATTAAAAAGATATGTTTTTTTTAGTATTTTAAACCCATATTCAGAAATATATTGTTATTACTATTTCTATACTTATATTACTTTACTGTATGTTTAATTAATGATTATACTGTAAATATTATTAATAACCAATTTAGTATATATATTATAATATTTATTTGATTAGTTAATAGATAAAATAAAGTAAATAATATAAATTGGATTAACTAATTATTAGATCAATAGTCAATAAATTAGATTATATAAAAATTATATAATTAATATATGAAAATTATAACTTTTCACTAGTTTATTAATGATATAATTTATTAAAGTTTTCATATTAATTATTTAAAGATTTTCCTAATTTTGTAGTCAAAATAAAAAATCTGCCCAACATTAACATAATCTATAAAATAATATTTATAAATATTCATAAATATTGATAGTTAATATTTTTTTAAATATAAAACTATTACTTACTCTAAATGCTATCATTGGTGTCATAGCAAACAACTTTCCGCACGTGAAGCCAACCAACCGCTGTTTATTACTGACCCTTTCCATCGCATTAATTAACTACCAGTTTGTGTGTTGTTGTTGTTGTTTATAAAAAAAATTATTATTTAGAAAACAATTTTATTTTTGTTTACAGAAAATACCTTAATATCGTATTTTAATCCCAAACGTCTAATCCTTGACAGTCTATAAAGATTATGGTAAGACCTATTGGCTTCTTTATGAACACTGGCTGTCATCATATTAATACCGGTCACCATAGAAATGACCATCAAACACCCGGTGCCCAATACAGCCAATAAAAGTGGATTACGGTTTTTGCCCATTAACATTTCGTGCCATAAAATAAGATTACCAGGTATTATGATAAACAATAATGCAAAATAAAACCGACACCAAAACTGGTCATACCGTTTGACAAGCAAACAGTTATTGTTGTGCTCTGACAGCGCTTGCTTTATATGACGGGCCGTTAGATTTARCCGTAATTGTAGATTCATTTCACGGAACCGAAGTCGGCAAAAGTCACAGACAATAAAATAACAGATAAAACTGTAGGTCTCGACCGACATTATGGCCATACCTAACACTGATAACACTGCGGCGCTTAATATGCCGTATATGAAAAAGTTTAGTAAATCATAAGCAATATAGCATACAATAAGTCCTAATAAGCCCATCAATGTCGGTATAAAAATAAGTGAAATAAAACTAAATTTAACAAAAAAATTTACTCTATAAACGAATTTAGTAATCTCCCGGCGCTCATTGATACCCATACTGTTCATTAATTTATAACTGTCCATTGATTTTATTATTTTTAACCAATCATAATTGCTTGAAAAGTTAAACAAATAGACAATAATTGTCACCAATGATGTAAATATAATTTCTGTCATATAGAGAAACACTACGTTTCCGCCCACGTGTTGAGTGGCGTCAAACATATAATCAGCTACCAGTCCATCGGATCGTACACTTGACAAACAATAACAATAATACATTAGATGAGTCAATCGCCAAATTAAATGTATATATTTTAGGTGTGAATTACGATATTTTTCAATAACCAGTTGTTSGGTTATCCTGTAATCGCATACCAGTCCCCAACGGTTCATACGATTAATGATTAAATCTGAAATGTTGTGCTGATGTTTGCCATAAGAATATTCAGTTATTTTATTATTTTTAGAATAAAATAATTTTATAAATTTGAAAATCATTTTTTAGGYTAAAAATTTTAAGTTTACAAAACTATGGGTTAACAAAAATTGTATGAATATTGTACATCAAAATTTAATCGATTAAATATTGTAGTATTTTTTTATAACCACTTATTTTTAGTATAAACATTAAGATATTTATAGTTTTTGTTTTTATCTTACAAATAACATATTATAAAAATAAAATAGACTGTGTATATAAATTTAGTTATTTATACTTTAGTTTATTTTATGTGTTTTGTGCTATATGTATGACTGCAAATAAATATAAAACTTACTTTTCAAACAATATTTATAATTAATATTAAAATTATTGACTTAGATCACGCTGTTTTGTGTACATATATTTTATTGTATAATACATATTACTTTAAATTGTAGAAAATACAAGAAACTACTGTAATATTGGAAAACCTATTTAGTGCTAAAAATGATTAATGATAAACAAAAAATATATATAAATATATATTTCTAACTATTAATTATAAAAATGCTAAGAATATGGAGAATTCAAATAAGTTTTAAAAAATATATTTATCAAAAATAATATAATTAATTTTATAAATATAACTTTATATTTATAATATAATGTATATAAACTTTCCTAATATAAAACCGGTATATGTTATAWCTAGTAAAATAATTTTAGTAATTATTACTAAAAATATAATGTAAAAATTGTAGATATTTATTATTATTCTATAGCATTATATTAATTTTATTAGAAATTAAATGATCTAGGTAAAAGTATTATTCTTAACTAAATTTAATTACTATGTATTATAAATATATGCAAATGGAAATTTTATCAAATTGTATTCATATAAAATGTTAAAATTTAATTTATCAAACATAAGAAATATAYGACAAATTTTTAATATTTATTAAATTTTCAATAAATAAAATTTTAATTTAGTAAATATTATTATTATTATTAATATAGTGTACAATAAACAAAATTTAATTGGTATGAATAAATGTTGAGATAAATATTATTTGTGTCATATATATGCCATTTTCAAATTGCTACAATAATTTCTACAAGATATTTTTTATTAAAAATTGTTATGATTATGTGCAATAAATTAAATACTAAAATCAGTATAATATATATGGTTTTTTAATATAATTATTTTACTTAAAATAAAATTCATTTTGTGTACCGGTATATACCTTATATATTAATAATAGAAATATCTATATTGAAATATTTTATAAATATTGGTTTCATAACAATTATAAAACAAATAATAAAATTTTAAATCATAAACATTAAAATACTTATGTATAATATTTATTTAAAAATGTTGTGTCTAAATATAATAATTCATATTTGAAATAAAAAAAATAATTCAAATACTTGTAAGGTTAGGTATTATTGTATATTGTAAGTTATAATTTGTAACCTTACTAAACAGTATTATAAGTTAATAAAAATTGTGTGGATTATAGAGAAATCTAAATATTATCATAAAATTATTATTATTGAATTATCATTAAATTTTAGATTATTGTTAATCTGCAATTTTAAAAGGATATTATTATGTGAAAAACTACACATGTTTTTTAATAAAAAAAATAAATCTGCAAATCTGTAAAAACTAATATTTTATCACTAATTTATCTAATTATTTATAATATACCGGTAATAATAAATTATATTAATATATATATATATATATAAATATAATTCCATTTATATTTATAATTATATTTAAAAATAAATTTAAGTTATAATAATTTAAACTATATAATAGTAATAATGAAAATTATAGAAATTTGTGTAATTTTATTGCTTTATATATTTCCTGATATACTTTGTTCGTTACTATCGGCGGACATCTGTGTATATGGCGGCACATCGGCCGGTGTTATGGCCGCATATAAGGCTAAACAGTTRGGCAAAAATGTTGTTCTGATAGAGCCGGGCAAACATTTGGGTGGTATCACATCAGGCGGTCTCGGATTTACCGATTACGGCGACAARTCTGCCATTATTGGTTTGGCTAAAGATTTCTATCGTAGAGTTGGCCAAAAATATGAAAAATCTACTGAAATATATACTTTTGAGCCACACGTGGCCGAAGTGGTCTATAATTCTTATATAAAAGAAGCAAATGTTAACGTTTTATTTGATCACCGAATAGTATCGGCAAAAGTGGTCAACAAACGGATCGAGTCGATAGTTGTGGAAAAATCRAGTCAATCACAAAACAGTACTAATATTGAGATTACGGCCAAAATGTTTATCGATTGCAGTTATGAGGGCGATCTTATGGCCAGTGCTAACATCACTTACACAATTGGCAGAGAATCAAACGGTAATTACAATGAAACACATAATGGCGTTCAAATGTTATCTGGCCATCAATTTCCCGACGGTATTGATCCCTATGTATTAGCGGGTAATAAATCAAGTGGTCTATTGTGGGGTATAAGTGATATGAATATAGCTAAGACAGGATCAGGCGATAAAAAAATACAGTCTTATAATTATCGGATATGTCTAACAAATAATGCTAGTAATCGACTGGATATCACAAAACCGGATAACTATAATCCAAATCATTATAAACTATTCGTACGATTGATAAACAAATCGAAACCACAAACAATCAGAAAGTTTTTGAAACAAGATCTGATGCCAAACCATAAAACCGATTTCAATAATGAGGGTCCGTTYAGTACAGACATGATTGGCATGAATTATGACTATCCAGATGGCAGTTATGAGACAAGAAATAGGATTATCAAACAACACGAAGAATACACCAAAGGTTTTCTRTATTTCATAGGACATGACCCACAAGTGCCTCAACAGCTAAGAAATGAGATGCTTATGTGGGGCTATCCAAAGGATGAGTATYTGGATAACAATCATTGGTCTCATCAGCTCTATATTCGAGAGGCTCGACGTWTGAAAGGCCAGTATGTTATGACCGAACGAAACGCTTTGGGTACCGAAGTGGTCAGTGATGGTATAGCTGTGGCGTCCTATCGGATGGACTCGCATAACGCCGAACGTGTTGTAGTTAACGGTCAGGTCAAAAATGAAGGTGACGTTCAATGGCCACGAAATTTGCCGCATCCTTATCAGGTGTCGTACCGATCGATAACTCCCAAAGCAGACGAATGTCATAATCTTTTGGTGCCCGTCTGTCTGTCCACAACTCATATTGCCTACGGATCAATACGTATGGAGTATACGTTCATGGAATTAGGTGAAGCAGCTGCAGTGGCCGCACAACTGGCCATCGATGGACACACTTCGGYACAAGAAATCAATGTAAAACAATTAAAATTTAAACTAAATATTRATAATAATTAAAGTTTACTACTATTGAAGCAAAATAGTAGTTCGGGTAATGAAAAAATAATAGTAATTTAATAAAAAGAAGTTAAAAAATATTTATTAATAATTTCATAATAACAGTAAAAATTTAATTAAATAAATAAATGTTTGAAATATTTTAAACAAATTATTGAATAAATGTTGGCCACACCTCCCGGCACTCAATCACACAACTGATTATGACTGATATAAATGTACGTTCACTTCGGGTACAATAAAATACTCGACAAAGCAATGCTCGACGGGTTGGTCTCTGTCGTCCTTAAGTCGTATCATAAATTGAAGACTCAGAAGACCATCGGCATCGGTACGTATGGACAGTTTGCTTGAGTTGATTAATGCTTTTAATGTAAACTTCATGAGTGACATCTTGTAGCGATTGGTCACATCTTCTGAATGCATGAACTGTTCGACATCAGGACTGTCTTTGTTTATATTATAGTGAACTCTGGCCCGTTCGCTGTCCGTCGACCACCGCAAGTAAGGTTCRTCAGCTGTTATGCCGACCTCTATGTGATCGCTGCTCAGATCACACGACTTCCAGAAATCGACAATAGGTTCGGCGTTKAGTATGACTTTGTTAATACAATTCATATGAAATATCATCAACTCTTCCACTTCATAGGTCCTAATGTATGCCTTCTTGTGTGCCGTTTCTTCGCGAAACTCCAGACGAATGCGCTCAACATCTGAACTGTATTTCAATCGAAGTACATCATCGCCGCCGCCAACCATATGGACATCGGACGCAATGGCCACGGGTACCGAACCACACATAAGTGTCAATACGTGTAAAAGATCGGTTAATCTGAAACACACCGACACTGGAATAGTCTCGTTGGACATCGAGTAGCGGTCAAATAGTGTGCGGTCGATAAAACTGTTGGCCTGCAAACAGCGACCCGAATCCTGACACGTCAGCTTCAGGCCTTTCGATGTGATGGCCATTACTGTTGTCCGCATAATGTTGATCGACCTTAACATCGGTATCAGTCGTTTCGGGTCACGAATCTCGGCCTCGAATCGGAACAACTCGTCGTCGACTTGACTGTTGGCCTGTGTGGTCAGTGTTGTCTCTCGCGATGACAACATTGTGTGGTCAACAATGTCTTAATGTTTGTCCGTATAATTTATCGGTCAATAAGTGGTCACAAAATGATAATTACATTTAGAGACACAAAAAACGCAACAAATGTTTCATTCAATGAAATCCCATTCAAAACAAAACAAACAATTTTTTGCCGCACTTTATGTGTTGTACGCAATGCTAACACTATACGCATGCGTATTATAATACATATGTTGTACAGTAAATACAAATACAGTCGACTATTGATAAAAGTAACTCTAATTTATTTAATTTGATATATTTTTAATTATAATTTATTTTAATAAATAAAATTATAGMAATTTCWATAATATTTCAATATTTTATATGAAATAATTAAATTAGATTTTCATATATATTTTTTATTGATTWAAAAATGTTTATAAAAATAATACATTTTCATAGAGTTTGTACATATTTAATACAGTAGTTTGTCATAAATAGCTAAATAGCGGTACATTTAAGTTTATGTTATAATTAAGAAAAATATGTATWAATTTTAATTAATATATTGATACTAATAATTAATTACAAAATATAAATTTCATATTTATATTGATTTTTTTCATATAAATACTGTCTGTATATATGTATATATTTTGACAAATCTATATAATATTTAAATGTCTTTTATAAGTATTTTTCGTATTTACTGTTTTTATATAAAAATAAAGTTTTAGTAAAATTTATAAATTATTAAATGTTAGAAATAAAACATTAACAGCAATACTAAAAAATAAATAAATAAATATTTTCAATGAAAATCAAATGTTTAGCGTATCTATTGATCTACTATTATATAGTCTATAGCCTCKCRACYGTTTCGGTCGCGCGGTTACCGACCAGTGATCGACACCACTCAACGCCGCATAAAAAGAAACCAATAGTTTTGATTCCCGACAACAGTGACGATGAATCACAAGTGACTGTCCCGGAGTCGGAAGCTTATGGCCATAGACTGCACAGTCAACCCGATAACAATCAATCTATGTTAACGACCACTTCAACCAATCCTCTGGTAATTTATTATCATTTATAGACAATATTTTTTGTTAGTTTTTAAAATGAATTTTATTATACGACACAACTTTTTTTTTGTATTTATTATCTGTTTTTGTCTCTTATGATCAAAAGTTTTTCAATTTCCAAGTATTAGTCAATTGGCAAAAGTTTAGATGTAATGATATAAAGAAGAAAAAAAGACAACACATTGATACCAATGTCGAGGAAAGTAGTACTGAAAGAAATAATTACAACAATATTGATGACGACATTAGTGATCAGCGAGTGATTGTCCAAAACAAGAGTACTGACCAACAATCGCCGTCGAGTGTAAGCAAATCTATTGAAATAGTGACTACAATGTCATCACTGAAATTTCGAGATGTTGTGACTGAACCACAACTTAAAGTCAATAGTGAATTGTTGAAAACTAAGACAACTATACMTATTAGGGATCAACCATTTAATGTGACCGCATTACAGACACCAGTTCCCAATCAGATCGACCCAATCGATCGTTTTCAGAATGTATTAGCAATGGTCACTGAATCGGACATTGGAATCGATAGTTTAGCSGACAATAAGGCTGAAAGATATGTTATATTAGATCAAACAAATGTTATAGAAATCAATAATCAAAGCAATTTTGATATTATCATAAAAAAATATATAACMGAAAAACCCGAAACAAATCATATTTTAAAAGATATTATCGATGTATACATCGGTCAGAATAAGACTATTAGTGGACAAACAATTGTGAAACATATTGACAAACATATTGTTAAACCGATAGATATTAACATTACGAGTGATTATGATTATGCAATCGTTGAACCCGATTATCAAAATATTATTAATACAACTATAGAGTCCGTTACGATGGAAGGACAGACAGATTATTGGTTTAAAAATAAATAACAATTTAAATGAATATAATCTAATAATTGTCAATCAATAAAAATAATAACTTTGATAATATAGAAACATTAAAAACAATTATAATAAATATGAATAAATTTTTACATTTCATTAAATATTTTAAACTGTTTTTAAATAATTTATGCTCTATTTTAATGGCATTAATTTTATAAATTTATCAAGATATTCATGATAATACTTTAAAATAATAGTTGTGTTTGTATGTGTGACATTTTCCTCAACAACCATATTTTAATTCAAATCTAAAAATATATCGTTAAATATAACTATAATTCAATATTTATAGAAAGCATGTTATTTCTATGGAAAATTTTAAATGTTTTTTTTGAGCTCATGCAGGTTTAAGGGACAGGTAGGTATAAGCAGTGTAATTACATTATGCTATTACTGTGGCAAATATATTTCGAGACAAATTGTAATATGAAAACTTAATAGATTTTTCTGCATTCGGTTTAATAATTAAAAATTATTTTTTTATGGTATTAAATAGTAGAGATATTCATTATTATTGTTAATTTTTTAAAATATTTTATAGTATAATAATTAAAGTTTTATAATGCTACAAAATTAGTAACCTCAATTTTTAGAATTGTATAATTTATAAAATCTAAGAAAAACTATTAATCCTGATAAAATAATAAAAGTATTTTTATTTTATTATATATATATGAAAAATTACAAAAAAAATACAATTTATACTTATTTCTAAAAAACGAAAATAAATTTTAAAATGTTTTTGTTATTTATTAAAATTATATTTTTCTAATAAATTTTTTAAAATGATTAAATATTATATTATGTTGCCTGCTTTTAAGAAAATAATTTTTTATTATTGACGAAAATACCAAACATTATTAAAAATTAAAATTGTGCTATTTTGGAAGACAAATTTAGACCTAATTTTAGATAAAATTATTTATTAAAAATTGTAAGCATTTGATAAACTTACTGATTTTTACTAAAAAATAAACATCAAATATTACTCTTTAAAATTAATATTTTTTTTGTTTTAATTTATTTTTATTTTATTTTAAACATAAAAATATCAAAAAAGATTACTGTTTTAAAATGTCATTTATCAAATATTTTTGTAAATAATTCCAAAAACTTTTTAGACAAAGATATTAAACTACTATTATTTTGATAAGTGATAATCATAGAAAATATGTACATTAAAACAAAAATATAAAACATTCTAATATTCGAATTATTTTAGAAAAACTTAGTACAAAGATTCTGTCTCGAAATTTACTAGCCACAGTAATATATTGTATGAGTCACAGGGCACCGGAAGGTTAGCTACCGGTGCTAAATTTTTGTAAAATTTTTTCAAATGCAAATKCAAAAATGATTAAATTTTCAATTTTTATTAAAATTATTTTAATATATATATAAATCTAAAACTTCTTAAGAGTTCAGTAGAATTGSTTCTGTATTTTTGTTAAATTAGGTTAAGTAGTTTGTTGTTTAAAATTAATTAGGCAGTMATTCAAATTACTTGAATATTTTAAAAAATTAAAAAAAATGCACGGCTATACATGTTGCGCGGAAAAAAACTAGTATTTTATAATTTAATATACTTTTTATTAATGTTTAAATTAATAATATATTTTATTGATTATAATTTAAAATATTTTTATATTTGAACAAAAATAATTTCACATTTGTTTAATTTTAAAGCGAGTTATTTGAAATACTTTTTATTAATAATATTATTTTATTATACATATGAAGTATATCTGTATCATAAAGTTTTTGGCAATTTTGTTGTTTAGTAGTGGACAACAAATACTATATATCTATTCATTAAATATATGGTATTATTATTATTTAATTTAATAGATAGTATTATGTATTATCAATATAATATTTTAAATTAATTTTTATTTATCATATATAGATAGTGGTGTTTTTTACAATTATGTACTCAATTTATTTGTTAGTTATTTGGCATATGGTTGAAATACCAGTTATTTAAATTGAGAAAATTAAAATTATTAGTAAACGATATAATTTTAATAAATGTATTTTTTGATATTTAATGCTAACCCTAGCTTAATAACAATTGCCAAATATCATTACTTATTTATAGTACGATAATTAAAATGTATTCAAAATCTATATATATATATATATATATTTATACAGTATTTTTAAATAATTGTATAATTTTTATTAAAAGATTTTTAAGAGATTTATACATTTAAATTGATTTGACAAACAAAATAATTTTGAGGACATTTATAATTAAGTAGAGATTAAATATAAGTATAAGAAATATTGTGGACAACAATTTTGTAAGCACTGGTAGGCCATGACTTTGAATATAGTTTTTTTGTTTTACTAATTGAAATGATAGTTAATGAGAACTAACACTGAGTTGAATCTTGGACTCAATATCTGATACGGTCTGTCCGGATAATTGTTGAAAGCGGCAAATCTTTGTCCCCAATGTCCTCCCTGTGCCGGAATGATTGGATCAATTGAACCGATCATAAACTTCTTAGAGCGAAACGAAAACAATGCTACGGATGGGAAGTGCTGTCTGAGAGCAGTGATCACTCCGTGGATGTGCTGATTGTTGGCCATCTGTTTGCTGGCAAACAATATTCCCTGAGTTATTGACTTCGGGCTGTTTTTTGTGAACTGTGGGTTCAGTCGAGTCTTGAACTGAGAGATGGTATTATTGAGATAATAATGACTCGAGGGAAGGACCAAACTGGCCGCCAATATGTTTGGTCCTCTAAAAGTTATAATACATGGATCCGTTAAAGCTGTTTCATCCAGTCCTCGACGCTTATTGTTAGGTTTTTTTAGGTCTGGGACAACACGAGGTGGTTCGCCTTTCAACCAACACTTTGCGGCACTAATAAGTCCGCCACCGATGACCACTTGTCCGTTGAATCTTTGCTTAAGAGCGCGTATTTCGTTGTCAACATCCCTAACAATAGTGGACAACTGCGCCGATCGGTTGATCACTTTGGATGACTTCAGATAGAGTATGCATTTTATATCACTCGTGTCCACGATGTCGTCCAATGCTCGATATGTGTTGATTTGAATACCCTTTATGTCAGAAACTAACAAACACGACATACCTTTGTATTTGTTTGAATAGACAATCAAATAAAGAAATGATTAGTTTATGAAAAGTATTTGAAATATTTGTTGAGAAAACACTCACTCGATCTTATCATCGGATTGACAACTAATTGGTTGTTTGCAGAGGTCGTTGCAATGGTCATTGAATTGTGTAACTGACCGCACAATCGGACAGTCGGGCCGACATCCAAATACATAATTTGACACCCATTTGGAAGGCCAGCCGTCAGTTTGGTCAGAGTGTTGATCCATTTGCGATAATCCGGTGACTGCTTATAACCACCGAATTGAATGAATGCAAAACACGGTTTGAATTCTATGGACGAGTTGATCCAATTGGTCATCGCATTGGCAAACGGACGCATATCTTCATGAATATCCTGATTGTGTCTCAAAAACAGGTGCTTCAAACCGGGCCGTCTGTCCATCTCTTTTTGGGCGGCGTCGTGAAACTCACGGTTCACCGCAATACAGTTGGCCAACGATTTTATGTCCATTTGCCGACAAATAGCGTCCAATGCGTACGGGTTTTCAAACAAAGACTTTACAATACTGTCATATCTGGTGTTGTCTGAGATGTTGTTGCGGACACTACTGTTGTTTTGTTTGGCCGACATATTATCAACCGATTGTATCTTAATCTTAATTATCTTATTTTAATCTCTAACTTATTGTCCAAAAACTAAATTAAATCTAAAGATCGGAAGTCTTTTATAATTATCTGTTGATTGGTTTGATTAACAATTTGTATAAAAATGATTTGAATTTAAATCGGTTGGAAATTTTAAATATTTAAATAACAGTTAAATCATATTTAATACTAATATATGATTTACAATTAAAAAATTGTTTGTTTCACGCGTTAATCAATACAACAATATTTTATTAATATAGATATTTAATAATTTTTTAATTAATAAACCGATTATATTAATAATGCAATTTTATTATTCAATAATTGTATTCACGTTTTGTAACAATATTACAGTACAGWTATTAAAGTTTCACAGGAAATTGAAACGATATTATTTTTGACAATTGATAGCACTATTGCACAAAAATTGCCAAAATTGATAGCAAAAAATATGGAGCCGATCTATGTTGTAAGCACCGTTTTTTATATTATTTACACGCGCTATTGTTTCAATCATTTTAATTGTATTTCACGCGATATTTACACGTATTTTTATAATTAATAAATTAAAAGTAAATAAGTTTAAGCAAAAATAAGATCATTTTCTATTTAACTAATCTAACCTATTTACACAATTGTTAACATAACCTAATCTATTGTATTAGTGTTCGCTCCGTTACCTAACCTGGTGTTCGGACCGCAACCTTAACCTAATTATAATGGTATTATACAAATGTATTATATGATTACTGTATAATAGTAATAGCTGTCAATAGCGCGTGAAATATAATTAAAATGATTGAAACAATAGCGCGTGTAAATAATTTAAAAAACGGTGCTTACAACATAGATTTTAGCCAAAAATATTATTTTAAGTGTCAGTTGAAAATCAATTGGAAATTGAAAAAAAATTAATCCAAAATTCAAACATCTGGTAAAATAATAGGATATAATGATTCAACAATTAGTTGACTATTTATCTCAATTAAAAAAAATTTAAGAAAGTTATGTTTATTGGGTTTATTGGTGATAACCCAATGTTTATCAATTGGTTTAAAAATCTGTATAAATATGCAATCAGTTAATTGGAGGGAATTTATTAGAAAACTTTTTACCCTTTTAGACAACCTCTTCATATTAATATTTATTTAATAAATTTATATTTATTATTATTWTGCGGTAATTAGTAAATAAACTTATTTTCTATTGTTTTGTTACATATGTATATTTTKTTACATATTACATATATATTATTTACTCTAAATAATATTATATTGATGTAATTAATTATTTTTTCAGTATTTAACTAATTTTATTTATTTTCTATAAATAAGCTATTTATTAATACATAATGTATTAACAATAACATAGCATTTATTTTTTTTAATATTAAATTTTATATAAATGAAAAAAATATTTTATTAAACAATTTTTTTATTTACTTAAAAACTGTTTTCTGTGTTTTGTTAAGAATTATCTGATTAAAAACAACAAAATTTAAAGCATTAACTCAAATATAAACTTTTTTATAATCTTTTTTGAATATTATTTTTAAAGTTTAAAATAAATATTTACTAAATCAACAAATAAAAATCTTTATGTTGGTTTAATATGCAGTATATTTACATATACTATATTTTTATAAAAATATTTTAGTATATATATAAATTTATATATATACTAATAATTTATTATTTTTATTTAATTTTTTTTATTGAATTGCTTAACTTAATTATTACAAAATAATTATATTATAGATTTTATTATATTAACTAAAATTTCGTAWTAAATAGCTAATTAGTGAAAATTAATATTAATTGAACCAAAATGATATTGTATAATATTTATATATTTCACAATATAATATCATATATTTGTTATAAATATAGAAATAGTCATATAATTTAATAAATATAACATTTCTCATAAGTAATAAAATATAATGTATTATATGTCATACAATAATTATATCATAATTCTTTTACTTAGAATAAGATATAACTAAAAACAAACATAAAATTATTACAATATTTCTAATATTTATGAAAAAGTTTTGTACTCGAAATTGGTTTAAATAGATTAAGAAAAGTTATTTTATTTATAATATATATTATATACTGTATATAAATATTAAAAAYAGTTTATATTTTGAATATAATTCTTTATAATTATTAATAGAGAAAATTATATAATTAATGTGGTGTTTTGTGTATCAATAAATTTAATGGCACACAATATTTATATTTAGTTTTTTGTAGATAATTAGACAAAAATAGATTTTATTACTTTATATACAGTAAATACTACAGTATATTCTGTACATTACATACAAAATATTTATTATKTTTTCAGTCACTGTAATTAAAAACCAAATAAATTTTTACGAATTATTATATCTTTGCTGTCATTTTGTAATATTTTTTAAAACAATTTGTCTCTCAATTTTGTTTGTCTTATTATAACTAAATAGCATATTCGTGGCAATTAATGTCTAAAAATTGATGTGTTATTTATTATATTACTGTAATTCTAATATTTTTATGCATTTATTCATTTATACATTTACTGTCTGTCTCTAAAATGTCTTATAGTTATAAATAACATTAAATATTTGCTAATAATATTATTGTTATTATATTTATATATATAATAAAATATTTAAAAAACAGAGACATTAAACAAAACAAATATAAATTTTATTTTTATATTTTATTTCTACGATTACTTTATTTAATGCATTTTATATCTTAAGGGTTGGACTGTATTTTCGGAGTTGTCTGAGAATAGAAATTCATTTATGAAATATATAAATATATTATATGTTAAGTATATCTACAAAAATATATGCATTTATTAAGCTAATAGTCATTATTTACATTAAAAGCAAAAAAAACTTTATGAGTCTTTTTAAAAATATATATATAACATATAAATAATGATAAAATTGTTGTCGTGTTTTTTTAGTATTACTGTATTTAGTAGTGCAATCAGACATCGATTTTTTTATACATTTAATTTTGTCCTAATAGGTTGTTTGGTGCTGTTGTCTGGCTAACTGTGCAACTTTGCCAAACATTGTCTCTAATAGCGTGTGTCGAGTGTGTCGACCTAAATATTATATATATGTTTATAAAACATTAATACTGTATATACTTAACAATAGATTTTAATATACTGTACAAGACAATACTATATATATATAAATCTATAGAGTATATATTGTATAAACAAATGAGAATTTTACAGTATATTCTGAGGCTAATATTATTGCCTACCAGTGCTCGCATACACACACACACACACACACACACTCCACTACCACCATCATCAGCACCATCAGTGTGTTATTAAGTGTCGCTGCTATATAACTATGGGTGTGATTCTGGTATCGCTTGACTAGTTTGAGGAAAAGTATATAATGTATATATTTTAAATAGGAGTTGTGAAAGTAAAATAATATATATAAACATAAAAATCTAAAAACAGTGTGAATAGAGTTATATCAATGGATTTTGTGGTTTATAGTAAAGTGTCAACACTCGTGTATGCCATCCCATTCCTATAAGATAACATCCCAGTGATGCCTAAAATGTACAGTCAATAAATATATTATATACACACCAGTGAATAAAACTATTCTCAACAGTATATACAGTATTGTATGAGTTAATTATGTGACAGTATGTATGATACTGTGTGTATCATTCAAAAACATACAACTGATCTCAACGTATTATATAAAAAATACAATTATTTTATAAAGAAGTCAACTGGAAATAGATCTCAAGGACATAACAATAATAATTTCTATAATAACTAGCTATCGGTGTCGAAAACACTGGTATTTATACATACATATATATACATACATTTTTTAATAACATATACAGCATAATTGTATGTATAATTTAAATAATTAGTATTTTAATATTATTTGATATCTTCTACTTGTAATAATTATATACGACTCTCCCATTTAAAAACTACTGGTGTTGTTATTTATTTATGTTAGTGTTGTTGTTGTAAAAGTTGGGTTTAAATGATGAGAAAACGATATACAGTTTTATGTATTACATAAAAGCTATGAGAAGGAAGTGAAAGTTCATTATATTTATACAGTATATATATATATATATCATATAATAGACATTAAAAAGAAAAGTGAAATGATTTTTATATATGAATCTAAATATTATTACAAAATATATTATATATAAAGTTTGTGTGTTGTGTTTGGCAATTAAGTTGCGTCGACTTTCTTCTCAAAAAAAAAACATTTTTCACTAAACTGGTGACTGACTCCCTGTTCTCTGTCCTCATGAATACAGTATACACACACACATCCAGTATAGTATAATAAAGCCGTTTGTCGTTTCGGTTGAGTTCAGATAAAGTTATACAATATATTGTGTTATTTGAGGGACTAATTGTTTTTTTTTTTTGTAACGAAGTGCAGCAATCATTGTCACCCGTTTTATTTAGTAGTAGTAATGTATTATATAGTTTGAAATACTAGCCATTGAATGAGCTATTGTGCGTCTCTTATATATATATATTAGACTGACCACCCATACAGGTGACGCCTGTATTATACAGGAATCAAGGGTCTGATACAGGTGACAGGAAAGGGGTTAACCTGTATAATAAAATATAGAGTTTCAAAATATGTAAAACTAATTGATTATAAAGTATAAAATAACTATGAATTAAGTTTTGTTTGTAAAAAATTGCTTATATTTTTAATATACAGTTTATATATATAAATATTATAAAAAATTTATAAATATTTATAAAATTGTTCATATCTAATATAAAAGATAAATTTCAACTTTTTATATAAATATAGTATCTAAATTAAATTTTTTAAAATTTATATTATAAAAATATACGAATATATAGAGTTATTTAAGTACAGGTTTACATACAGGAATATAATATTTAATATACAGGAAAATACAGGTGAAAATCATATATTTTATACTATTATACAGGTTTACTAATAAATTGGGTGGTCAGTCTAATATATATATATATATATATATATACACACTATAATGTCTATTAGTGTAAAGACAAAAATAATACCACATTTCATGGATTTTTATCAATTTTATTATTAACAATAGTAATATGTTTCGCTGTTTTTTTTAATCAAGATCAAACAATTTTGATTGTATAGACTTTATGTTTGTATATATACTGTATAATATACACACAAACAKTATATGTCATCATCGGTTATCATTGTAGACTAAATATTTTACACTAATTTACAATTTTACATAATTATTTATCATGATGATTTTGTCAAATAAAGCAAATAATTATATTAGTCAACATTTTTTTATCATTTTGTCTATTATTACATTATTATTATTATTATTATCGACATCCATTAATGGCATTAAATTGCGTGGAATTGCATTACAGGTATAATTTATTAACAATATTATTATTATTAGTATTAGTATTRCATGTTTAATGTATTTTTTAAATATTCTTAAAAATATTTTATGTTAGAAAGTTTCATATTATCATAGTTTATAATATTATTTTATAAAGTATTAATTAAATATAAATATTAAATTTAACATAAAATTTACTATTAAATRTTATTAATGTCTAATAATAAGAAYAAGATATTGATTAACAATAAAAAAATTRATATATATATAATATATTATTATTCATATATTTTCTACATTACAGTCACATCCATTTGTCATTAAAGATGGCATCTATTTTAATGGTTATATCATTGATATATTGAATGCTATGAAAAACTTTTCCGACTTTGACTACTATCTAAATGACGCCAACGAGTTGGCCGCACAACAGTCAAAGTCTGGATCCATTTCCTTCCTATTGGACCAACTCTGGAGAAATGTATGACTTATTTATAATGTAAATAAATCTCAAGTAATGTTTGCATTTTAAGTTCAAAACACTCTTAATATTAGTCTTTTTAAAATAAGTAAATAGACTGACAAACATTCATATTTAAAATCATAAATCATATWAAAAAGTTGAAATATATTTTATTTAAGAATTTCATAAATTTATAAATAATTTACATTTATTTTACTCACAAGAATTTACATAATATTTTTTGATAGATTATTTGTTTATAAGTACTAATTATTAGTTATTAGTTACCAAATATTATTAATTACTTTTTAAAAAAATATAATTATAGACAAATACACTAACTTAAAATTTTTGAAATTAAATATAAGCTGTAGATTTGATTTGTTTATAGTTTATAGTGAAATATATTRTACAACAATGCATAACAAACCCATAATTTGAGTATTTAAAAAATAACTTTTTAKTTATCATCCTTAATAAAAATACATAACAATAAAAGATATTAAATTAAATATATTGTATAAAAATGAACTTGTTTAATATTTATAAAATATATATATATTAAAAAATCAATTTTTAATGTTTTTAAACATTATGTTTTCTAATTAGTTATCAAACAAGTAGTATTTTTTCTGTGAATTATAATAGTCTATTATTAATATATTTATAAATTATAATGTACTGTACTTAATTTGCTAAAATTGTTATTTGTAGAAAGTTTAAAATAACATTTTTTCTAATATACTTAACTTTATTAATATATCCATGAATATAATAATTTATTATTATTATTATTAGATAATAAACAAATTAAATTTAGTGTCAGGGATTTTATTTTTATAACAATAGTTGTTTACATGGTTATTTTAAAAAGCTAAACTATAATACTAAACAACAATTAGACTAAATTGTCAAAAATAGTTTAAATCTATAACATGATTATATATTTATGAGATTCAATATATCTTATTAATTGAATAATCTTATGTTTGCTAACTTAAGTATAAGTACATTATCTCAAAAGTACAGTATTATATAAAATTTAAGAATCTATACACAGTATATATATATATATATATATTTATAAATATTTATGTATACTTTATATTTATATTTCTAATTTATTTATCAGATCAAAAAAAATTAAAAATAGATTTTAACTAAAAAATATTAATTTCCAGTTCTAATTTATGTATATTAAAAAATTTAGATTCCTTTTGTAATTATATATATATATATATTTTAATTAAAATATAATATTAACATATAAAACTGAATGTCTTAATAAAGTTAAAAATTTCTAAATTTTATTTGCTTATAATATCTATAATATATATACTGTATCATCTTACCTAATTTAATGCTAATTTTATTAATGTCAATATATTTGTATACCATTAGACGATTTTAAAATAATTTGTACTTATTTTATTGAATATCATATTAAATGTTTTATATACTATATTATWCAGTAATATTAGAATCTTAAACAGAGCGGCGATGTTATTAATTTCAATTATCTGGTCATCAATACATTGGATTTAAAAATGACCAAGGGCAAAGTTATAGATAATTTTACACTAAATTATTTTGTAATTTGACATTTTAAAATTAATCTTATGATTGACCAGATAATTGCAGTCAACTATTTATTTTTAAAATTTATTAAAAGTGAAATGTAAATTATATGACTAACCATCCAATTAATTAGAAAATCACCAATTACAATGTAAAATTATCTACAACATTGCCCTTGGTCTCTTTTAAATTCAACGTATTGTTGACCAGATTATTGTAATTAATAGCATCGCCGCTATTTAAGATTCTCTCTCTCTCTTTCTTTCTTTCTTTCTTTCTTTCTTTCTCCTGTATGTTCTGTATATTAGATTTATATTAAATTAAATGCATTTTAATCTGTTATCATACAGTATATGTATTAAATAATTCATAAAATTATGTTTAAAATATTACACAATAAATGAGTATTACTGAGAGTTAGTATAATACTGTAATATATTTAGACTTATTATTGGCAGTTGTGTTTAAAATAACATTTTTGTATATGTCATTCAAATTGTATTAAAACATGTATTAAAATTATTATTATTACTATTATTAATGTAAAATTTTTTTATTTAAAAAAAATATATTTCCCAATACTACTGATGCCATTGAATACAAAGAATGCTGAATTTGGTGTTTCATACATAACGGTGACCGACGAGAGAAGACAGTTGATTGACTTTACAGATCCGTTGTTGAACTACAGTATCAGTGCTTTAATACATAAGTCAAATGTGGGAAACATGCGATCATTTAACGAATTGGCAGACCAGACAAGGATTACATACGGAGCGCTGAGAAATGGAGATACTATGAAAATGTTTGACGGATCCGGCGATATGGTTGTGCGGCGTATGCTTGCCTTAATGAACAGCACTGGTGTCCCTGTGGACAGTCTACCCGAGGCTGTCTTCCGAGTACGTAGTGAGAGATATGCCTTCATTGCCGACTCAATAACCATTCAACAGTTAGCCAGAGATAACTGCGATATGACTGTCATTGTCAACAATTGGCCACAATTTCGTCGTTCAGTGGCCATTGCACTGCCAAAAGGGTCGCCCTATTTGAGGACATTCAACAGTCTCATCAAACGTCTCATCGAGACTAACATATTGTATGTTATAAGGGAAAGGTATTGGAAAATAATCTGCAACTATAATATCGGTAACACAGTTACCACAACTAAACTTATATCGTTAGGGATGACATTTACATCAATACTGTTGACTACTTATTTGTTGAATTAATAGTTATATAATATATTATAATTTTATATACATTTATATTAATGTATAAACTATGTTATATCAATTATCTTATTATTTGTTAAAATCTAGTTAATTTAAAAATATACATTACGTTACACATTGTTTTCTATGTTTACAATTTTGTAAAAAAATCAAATTAACTAACATGGTCATTTTTCTAATATATTTTATTTGTTTTGATCTCAAAGTGCTTCAATGTGTTGCGCTTATAATGCAACACAATGTGTTTATATAAATTATATAATATAATTATTATATAGTAATTTATAATTTACTTTTTATGTTAATTATATATTAAATTATACACATTATAAATATTGTGTTTGTTTAGTGTTATATAAATRTATTRTGGTAATTAATAACATTAAGATATAAATTATTAACTAAATATTTATTTTATTTCAAATAGATGTGTGACTAAACACAATGAGTAATAACGAACTGTTAATGCAATTTACGATWATATTTAAATATTTATTATTAACAATTAAAAATAAATAAATAAATTGTAATTTTGATATTTTAATATACACTTTAAATACACATTAAKTTACACTTTTACAAATATTAAACCCATACATCTATTTATAATCTTTATTAAATTCACATTTGACATATTAATACAGTACTGTTTAATAATAACAAACACACATAAAAGTGACATGTATTAAATAAAATAAAAATGATTTATAAATAAATAAATATTTAACACAATAGATAACAATCTGTTTTCATCTCGAATTTAAAACTTTAATTCATAAAATGATTAATTGTATAATTTTAACAAAACATTTTTTTAATTAACTTTCTAAGAAAAATTATTTATTCTAATATTAGATCCTTTATTGGATTAACGTTAATATTTTAATTAAATTTTATTTTGATTTATTAAAAGGGGTGCTTCACATATTACGTTCGCACTTGGGGAGGAGTGTTTTGCGAATTTTTGCAAATGGGGGGGGAATAAGATAGAGCTTTTAAGAATCTTTGCATTTAAAATTAAGGAATTTAAGGAATTAATTTTTAGTTTAAGTTAATCTATGTGTAATAGGTGGGGGTTAGGGATGTGCGAACGTAATTTTTTAAAATGACTGTATGTGAACAATTGTGAATTAGAGGGAGGGAGGGGTCTATATTTCTTAAAAAGTGCGAACCTAATATGTGAATCACCTCAAATATTTTTGGTCTCAAAGATTAATAATAATTATTAATGTCAACTATAAAACAAACATAATCTCTCTCTCTCTCTCTCTCTCTCTCTCTCTCTCTCTCTCTCTCTCTCTCTCTGTGTGTGTATTTATTTATTTTCAACTCCAAACTATAAAATAGATAATTAATTATTAAATAAAATTGCATATTATATGATACACGTGAATCTGAAACAACAAAACTAAATAAAATTGAATTRAATCGTGAAAACTCAAGCAATGGATAATCACAGTATTGAATATATGGTTAATTTCAAGGTAAAGGTTCGCCCACTAACTAACTGTTTTTGTAACTAAAAGCTATTGTATTTTAGCCATTCAATTATATCTATATGTTTATGTCTATTATACTTATTGTTAATAACAAGCAATACTTTTATATGCATTATTCAACGTAATGTATATTCAAAGTTATATTTGATTTTTTGTATTCAAAGATGCAAATAAATCATTTGAATGTAAATACTTTTTTGTRTATCAACTAATGGGATATATATATATAGGATATAATTGTATTTATCATTTGTTGAGTAAAGAGCACTTCAATTTTAATATATATTTGTAATAAATACAAAACATAACATCTATATATTTATTTGATAATATGTTGAATGATATTTATATATAAAGTGTCTATCACTATGTAAACATTTTTATAATGAAAATGTAAACTTTTTTAATATATTGTTGTTTACTTGTATATTATTATTATTATATATATTATTTATATGTCAATGTCACAAATATTTCGGTGCTTTTAAACTGCGACAAAATGTTTTCACTGAAATTTGTTATATCAATATTGGTATGTCATATGGCAATCATAAACCTGGCATCAGGTGTTGTGCTCAGGGGTATCACTATAAGGGTATGTACTCTACTGTAATAACTAATAAAATAATAATAATAAAATAAATTGATTTTATATACTAAAAATAAATATTAATATTTGTTGAATACATACTGTATATAATATATACATTGTATATTTCATTTAATAAATGACATAAAATATAGTTAAACTTTCAAGTCTATATAAACTTTTTAATACAAGTTTACAACTTTAAATATAAAGGTTGTATATATTATATTTATGTTTAATTTAAAGTAAATTTACATAAAAATAATCCAAAATATATTTTATTAAAAGTTTTAAATATTTAAACTCTGTAAAATTAAAAAGCAAATATGATTTCAAGTTAAAATATTTAAATAATATTTATTTTTATATATAGATATAATAATATACTTAAAATCACTAGAAATCAGAGAAATTTTTTATAATTAATTAAATCATGCAAWATAATATGATAAAATCTAATTATATTATTAATTAAGTTTTCAAAAGTCCATTAAATACAAATAACACATTGTAGCAATTTTTTCAAGACTATAAAACAATACATTAAAGTTATATAATWTATATATATATATATGACCTTGAACATTTTTTCATACAATTAGTTTCGCTCCTAATTTTGACATAAGGCTATCAACACAAACAAATGTTATGCTTATGGTGTTTGATGATAACAATATTTTGWATTGCATGCTTTAATGATGCATATTAAATAATATTATTAAAAACAATAGATATTAAAAAAGCTTACTGTAATAATTAATTTATTTTACTAATGTAATTTTATATACCTAGTGTGTCATAATAATAATAATTGTTTTATTAAAACGTTTACATTTATTATATTTATCGTATGGTAGATTTAAATTAATTATAAAAATTATGTAAAATTTATTTAATACAATATAGAAACTATCATAAAGATTATGCTATTTAAAAATAAAACTAATTTAGAAATTTTTATCAATACACAAAGTAATTTATATTTTAAATAACATATACATAAAGTTTTAAAATARTTTAAATAATTATTGATCCAATGAAATAATAATATTTATAGAAGTGGCCATACGCCAACCAACTGGCCAATGGACAGTTTGAGGGCTTCTGTATCGAATTGCTCAATGAGATTGCGGCCATCACCCGACTGGCCTATACATTAGAGTTGGCCACTGGAAATAAGGTGGGTGCCTTGCATTCAAATGGCACCATTGATGGCATGATTGGTCAGATCTATAGAAATGTATGTGTTTTCCAATAATTGTCATAATCAACAAAAAATAATAATATATTTATTGATATAATGTATATATTATTTAGCGGTCGCACTCATAAGATCTAAACTCATTTGACCCAAACTTATTTTACCCAAATCACTTGACCCAAACTTATATGAACCAAATCATTTGACCCAAACTTATATGACCCAAATCATTTGACCCAAACTTATTTGACCCAAATCACTTGACCCAAATCATTTGACACAAATCATTTGACCCAACTCATTTGACCCAAATCACTTGATCTAAATCATTTAACCCAAACTTATTTGACCCAAATATTTATTATTTTATTTTTTCAAACTATGATTATATATAAATAATATACAACTTAATAATTTTATTTAATTAATTATATAAATAAAATAATAATCTATTTAATCTATAAAATAATTTAGAACTTAATAATATTTATTTTTTTAAATAAAAAAGCCAGAAATATTCCCAATTATTAAGTTTGTATTATTTATATATAATTATATATTATGAAAAATAATATAATAAATATTTGGGTTAAATAAGTTTGGGTCAAATGATTTGGGTAAAGTAAGTTGGGTCAAATGAGTTGGGTCAAATGAGTTGGGTCAAATGAGTTGGGTCAATTTGTGTCAAATAAGTTTGGGTCAAATGAAAATGAAGTTGGGTCAAGTAATTTGGGTCATATAAGTTTGGGTCAAATGAGTTTAGATCTTATGAACTAGACCCATTATTTAGACATGAAATAACTTTTAATCAATTATTTCTAATAATAGCGAAATAGATAAATATCAGTCACAAGTGTGATATTACTTTATATTTTAGTAAACTGATCTAGTAATATTATAATTGATAATAATATAATTTATAAAATTAGATTTAATGTATTTGTAAACATCACGATTTGTTTATTAAACAAATCAAATGCGATTTTGTATTATAAAAAATCAATATTCATGTAAAGTATCAATAAAAATGATTTWAATAATATATTGATACTATATATTTATAACTATAATATATATAAAATAATATAAATCATAAGTTGTACTATTGGTCAATGCTAAGTACTATATATTAAAGATGTCAGATTGTGGAAAGTTAACACATACTGTATATTAATCACATATTGCTAATACAATGAAACAACTAATATCAAACATTTTTAAAAAGTTAGCAATGACAATTTATAATAAAGTTATGTGATTTTTGCATTAATTTATAATATTATATCTGTTTTTATCTTTTAAATCCTATTTATGTATTTTTAATTAATTGTATTACATATTATTTTTCATGTATCATGTATTTGCTTTCTTATCTGTGGTTATTTATTTTCATATATATATATATATATATATCAGGGTTAAGTAAAGGGGGTAGGGGTAAGGCCAAAATACCTCCCCCTAAGATCGAGATTTTTGGATTTTACCCCCCAGACTTTTTGACCAAATGGGAAAAGTTGTCGCTTAAAAACGAGGAGAAATGACCCCCCTAATATTTCGGCGCTGAAGGCGCCGAAAATTTTTTGTAGTTTTTAAAAATTTTATTTTAGTTTTTTTAGTTTTGTGTTTTTAAAATTTATATAAATCTAATTATTGATTAAAAATAAGTAAAATAGTTAAAATAACGTTAAAACTCATGAAAAAATAACATTATTTTAATTAAAATATTAAACTAAAAAATTAAAAATTACCTATTTGTTCAAAAAGGTAATCATATTAAAATTTAAATATAAGTTTAAGATAGTTTAAGAAGTTAATAAAACAATAAATACTTATATTACAAGATTTTTATTAATAATTTTAAAAATTTAAACTAAAAAATCTAAAAAATATTAGGGAATTTTCTCTTGACGCCCCCCCCCCCAAGATTTTTCGAGAATTTTGTAAATTTTACCCCGGTCTACCCCCCTAAAATCCAAAACCTTGCTTAACCCTGATATATATATATATATATATATATATATAATATTAACTTTCCACAATCCTTTACTATATATATATATAGACCATATACTGTATATTATAAATAAAAAAATTAAGAGWTAAAGTAAAAAATATACTATGAAATTTATAGCATGAATTATCCAATAAAAAAATWAATTTAATTATGCTATTTAGATATTGACTTTATAAAAATAAATAAAATAATTTTTATTGATTGCATAAAGTATATTAGACTTTAGATAAATACTAAAGACAAATAAAATATAAATAGTTTTTATATCTATAAATAATTATGATATAAAAAGTAAATGCATCAGATTAATGGAAAATGCATCAAATTTGATATCGATTTTTATATTTAGTATAAAAGGATAATACAGTATAATATTATATATACTGTAAATTAATTACTTATACTATAATGTATAACGTTATAGAAAATATCATATTTAAGGACATCTTTTCTTATAATATATTATTGTTATTCTTGTCGATGAAATAGTATACGAACTCATTGTTATATTTTTGTTGAATTAAAATTACTAATAAAATAAAAATGTTATCATAAGTTACTTTATGCGCAATAAAATAACAATTTATATATATTTTGAGTGTATTAATAAAATAATTATCTGAATCTATAATCTTTCACTAAATATTATATAGAAAAAAAAGTTTAWWTTCTAYAGTATATGAATAACTTATTAATTTATTTGTAGGAAACCGACTTTGCAATTGCCGACATACCAGTGCTTACACAACATGAACGGCTCATTGACTATAGCTATCCGTTCATAAAGTTCGGGTTGAGTGCACTGATCCGTAAAGACATTGTCGGCCGTATGAAAACATTTGACGATTTGGCCCATCAGTCGCGCGTCGACTATGGAGTGAAAAAATACGGCTCACATTTGCCGCTCATTCATCCGAGTTATGTGGTCAGCAAAATGTACGACTATTGGGATTATAATCCTAATAGTTATACGTTTGGCAGCGATGATGACGGTGTCAAACGAGTCAAGACATCCAACTATGCCTTCATTACAGATCATCCGTTTAATGAGTATGTCGTCCAACGCGACTGTGAATTGACTATCATCGAGGACAGGGTTAAGTATTTTGAGTTTGGTTATGCCATTGCAATGAGGAAAGGGTTTCCATTCAAGAATGTCGTTACCAATGCTATCAAACACTTGGAAAGCATCGGAAAGTTAGCCAAATTGAAGGACAAGTACTGGAAAACTGATAAATGTAAAAATGATTGGACTCAAAGTAAAGGGTTTGGTACTAAACGAGATGAGTATTATTTGTCCGACATTAGGAATCACATGAGAGGTAGGTCGACACRCTTGAGGACAGGTAACAAAAGTAACAGTTTGTTGACTAATAATAGTAATTATATTTCTTTGAATTGTAATGTTTTCTACATTTTTATTATTTTGTTTAAAATTATGTTAAATATTTGTGCTAATACTAGCTAACTAATCAACGTAATTGAATTTATTAATATTTAACACTTCAATCAAAAAAATAAATAATATAAATTGAATTGCAAATTTWAAAAAAAATACATTAATTCAAATTAATACYAAAAATAACACTTATTTTACAAAATAATATGAAATATTGTATTTTTATTATTTGTATTAACATTTTTTCACAATAACAAATAAAATTAATTTTAAATGTTTATACATTATATATTTACATATTTTTATGAGTTAATATTTTAAAATCTATATATAAATTTGTATTTATTTTTAAAATTAAACAAATTAATAAATGTTATAAACTTGGAAAAATATATAAATTAACATTTTTTTATTATATAGCAAAAAATAAATAAAATAAAATTTAGTACTAGAATAATAAGATATTACATATATTTAAATTAATTTTTATATAATTAAAATTTTCAAAAATTTTCTTTTTATATTATTTTTAAAAATCTAAACAAATAAAAACTTATAATATAATTGTTATTTGATATTTATATATCACATAAACTATTAGWAAAAATATTTTTTTAAATATATTAATAATATATTATTTAAAGTAATATAATATTATATACATATGTAGTTAATTTGACTTATTTTTTGGCATACAATCATTATATTTATTCATTGAAGTTCATGTATATTCATACGACTTGTTTAACCACTAAAATTATATATGCATTGAATGCTAATATATGTAACTTTAAGTCTGTTTAGAAAATAGACAATATATGTAATTACTAAATAAATTTTGTAATTAATAATTTAATTTTTTTGTATGATGTTTTCAATACAAATTATATATAAATTTTCAAAAAAATCAAAGCTTTTCATTAAACATTGAAATTACGAAATGCAGATACGATACGAAAAAAACAATATAYAGATTTATAATTAAAAAAAATTTTTTTTAATAAATTTAAGTTTATAAGTGTTCACAAAAAATATCCTAATATACCATAACATTATTATTTTTTRTGTCTTATAATGACATTACTTTAAAATATTTAACATTTTATGTAACATTAATTTTATATTTATTATTTTAAATAATATTTTTTAATAATAAAAAATAAATTATTACTATAATAAAAATGATAATTTTAATTTTTATCTATTGTGAACATTTCCATTCATACAGACCTTGTCTTAGTTTATATTGTATACCTGACCTACAGTACAGCCACATCTGTGTAGTTATAAAGTAGAAATTCATACAAATATAATACAAACCAATAATGYAGTTAATTCTGGTATCTTTGACAAACTCAGGACACAAAACAAATATTGATATCATATTTGTGTTATAGAAAAACATTATGAAATAAATGAAAATTTGTAYATAGAATAGGGTAGTTTTGAAACAGTGGTCATCTCGGGGAAAGTTGTTTAACACTTTTGTTAGTTGAAGTTTGACATCATATGTCGGGCGCCGGCTATAGTGATCACTCACTGCATTRTTATAGTAATAAAGTAGATTTAGATATTTGTTTCTGATCTCAAAGTTTATATACTGTAGGATCAGTACCCAAGCGTTTAGATAGTACACGGAAACTGTGGCGTGATGTCGGAATAGGATATCCACTACAAACAATTGAAACACTTTGTCGAGCATCTGATCCCAAATACAGGTAATTGTTCGCAATGTRTAAACCGTGATGACTGTCCACAGAAAAAATATGTATGAATACGAATTATGAGTATCAGAGACCAGTGAACGCCGTACCAGAAGCACATGGATCTCAGCGTAAATATCTAATAGTATATGTATTTTGCGTTTGAGGAACAGGTAGGAGACAATGGTAGACACCATAAATCCTGTGAACGTTAACTTCATTATAACCATCGGAACAGTATGTAGTAAATGAAGTGACAGTCCAATAGTTAATAACATAAATATGAATATTGATAGTGTTATACCAGTGAAGAAACTATTTAAAGCATTATTAGTTGGTCTCAAACCAAATGAGTGAAGTATTATATTAAATAATTTTTTATTCATATTTATTATGAAATTTTATTTTATTAATATAATTTAAGTTTTTTCATTGTTATTATAATATTTTAGTTGTAATTAGTTGTATTTTAGTATATCTTACTGTAGATAAATATTAAAATATTAGTATTATTACTAAAATAATAAAAAATTAAATTATTTTAAAATGTAAAATATATKTTTTATTACATTTYTAATTTTAATTAACTTTATATAAAATACTATATAATTTGAATTTAAATATAAAATATTAATGAAAACTTTTGAGTATAATTTTATAGACATAATACGGTAGTCTAAATAAAATTAAGATGAACTCTCAGAAACAGTCAATCAATTCTACTAATATATAATACCTGTTCTGTGATTTACGGCTCATACTCGAGATGCTCCACATATGTGTTATATATTGAAGATTCTGTATTCTGTTATAATTACTATAAGGAATATTTCAATGATAGTATGTTTGAGTGTATGTGTGTGTGTGTTGTGTGTGTGTATGTGTGTGTGTGTTGTGTKTTGTKTGTTGTGTGTTGTGGGTTGTGTGTTGTGTGTTGTGTGTTGTGTGTTGTGTGTTGTGTGTTGTGTGTTGTGTGTTGTGTGTTGTGTGTTGTGTGTTGTGTGTTGTGTGTTGTGTGTTGTGTGTTGTGTGTTGTGTGTTGTGTGTTGTGTGTTGTGTGTTGTGTGTTGTGTGTTGTGTGTTGTGTGTTGTGTGTTGTGTGTTGTGTGTTGTGTGTTGTGTGTTGTGTGTTGTGTGTTGTGTGTTGTGTGTTGTGTGTTGTGTGTGTTGTGTGTTGTGTGTTGTGTGTTGTGTGTTGTGTGTTGTGTGTTGTGTGTTGTGTGTTGTGTGTTGTGTGTTGTGTGTTGTGTTTTGTTTGTTGTGTGTGTGTGTATGTGTTTTGTTTGTTGTGTGTGTGTGTGTATGTGTGTTGTGTGTGTGTGTGTGTATGCGTGTGTTGTGTATGTATGTRTGTGTGTGTCGTTTAATATATTTAAATAAATAAGTAATAAATTTGTATAATTATTTTTACCAAAATTTTATCACTTGTTATTAAATTATTTTTGTATAAAATTCTAGTTATATGTGATAATATTTTATTCATTGTTTATTTATGTAATGCTATAAAACTTAATAGTTATAATAAATTATAGTATTTGTACTAATATTGTGTATATTTAAATACTGTAGTAAAATKACATTATTCTAATACCATATATCTTATTAAATCTAATTAATATCGTATATATCAATATATTATAAGTGTAAGTGAACTAAGTTTTAAGTTTTTATATACTATTATACTGTATAGTGTTTTGTTATGCAGATTTATTTCATAATAAAATAGTTAAATTAATCTAATTTTAAAATCAATAAAAATAATGTTGTTATTTAACTGTTTTACAAAWAAGAATATACAATAGTATAAATTTTTATTAATACATTAGTATTAAGTAATCATAATTTAGGATTTCGCATAAAAATCAATATTTCATTTGTTATAATATTTATGAAAAATATTTATATATTTTTATATAAAGTAATTTTCCAAATAATAGTTTGTGTTATAAATTAAGTCTATTCTTAAATAATGATTAATTAATTAGAGCACTCAAAATACAATTAGTCAGATATTTTTTGTATAATTTTTTTGTAGACAAGTTTTATGTGAATTTTTAAAAGAAGAATGAAATCAGAATTTATGTAAAAATTCAAATTKATTATATATTTTGACAGATTTTTATCATTATATATAATTAGTTTTTTTTAAATCTAGTAAATAGTCTTTAAAAAATAATTTTTAAAAATTCATCTAAAATTTGCTAAAACCACTCTGTTAAAAATATAACAAAAATAAAATAGTTATTTTTTACTTTAAACATTAAATTACATAATTTAGTTTTAGTGCATACTATAATATTTAGCAAGATTAATAGTAAATAAATAATAAAGATATTTTTTTACTTTATCGTAAATATAATAGTTATTGTTGTGAATTTTTAAAATAAATATATTATACACATATCATATCAATTTATATACAGTATATATATATATATATATATATATATATATATATATATATATAGTATAAATTCAAGGTTTCAAAGTTCAAAAATTAAATCAATTGCTATATTTATAATTATAATTTAAATAATTTATTAATATTTAGCCTGTACATTTTGTTTAAATGTCAATAATATAATAAATAAAATTTTTGCATTGATGTCATACAATTAATGTACACTTACTAATTGGGAATTTTTTATAACAAAATATATAAATATTAAAAAAATGCAACTTTTATTATATTTATTGTTAAAATATAAATTTTAAAAATAGCAAAAATATGACACTTATATTCATTGTAACTTATAAATAAAATAATATTTACAATATATTATAATATAATAATTATCGTGTTTATATAACTTTAGATTAAAATTTGTTATTTTAATATTATAATTGTTATTGTAATTTATATAAATAAAATATTTTATCATGAATATATTATTTTGTTTAAAGTGATAATTGTGATTAAAATAACATAATATATTAATCCATAATATTTTTAATGTTGTTATATTATTTATCAAAATGATAAATTGATATATCTTTACTGTAAATAAACGCATTATATTTAATGTTCATAAATTATATACTGTATTATATTAACTACAAATAATAGTTTAATAATACAATCTTAAAACATTCAGTATTATCAATATAGCGGTTTAGTATATTATACCCAGGGTTTTAAAAATGGCAGGCATAAACAGGCAATAATTTATACCTTATAATTGCAGAATGTTTTTTTAAATTAATTAATAAAGTAGTTTATATTATACAGAATATTATATAATATTTGTTAAACATATTTTTATTTAATAAGAATTTTTAAATAATTGATTGCATGTTTAGTTATTTGTTAAAATTATATAAACAAATTATTTATTCAATTGTATTTAATGTAAATCAACATTACTATTATAATATAATACAATATTATAGAAATTTAACATATAACTATAATATCATTAAATACTAAATCTTTATCAATATAAACCAGTTGAGAATGCTTCAAAAGCATTTCCATACGAACTCCTTAACTTAAAAAATCAAAAAAAAAATCAAAAAAAAATCAAAAAAAAATTTGTAGCAGAGCCTGGATTCGAACCACTGACCTATGTGGGACAGACAGACAGACAGACTTATAGAATGCATATACGGACTCCTTTCAGGAGTTCGTGAAAATTATATTTGTATTTCTTAATAATGTAAATTGATAATTGATATTTTTTAGTTTACAATTATTTATTAAATATTTATGTGCCATCATTTATAAACATTAAACAATTATAGATAAATTTTAAATACAATGACGTTAATTAGTCAATAGTAACCTTGGTTATGCTCTATAGGGATATACTGTATTTATGTTTATATTATAAAATTTTTAGTAGATATTTATGGTGAAATTATTCACTTTACATACTATTTATATTACTAATATAATATTTAGTCGTTTAGAAAAATTATTATTATTTTTATTATATTTGTTCAATGAGATATATCGTACAATATTTTTTTGATAATTTACATTGTTTTATAAAAGTATAAGCARGGTGCTTAGTAGATTAGGGGACAGGGATTTACTAACAAAAAGTTTTAATAATAATTATGTATATGTCTAAATTATACAAAACTAACAAAAACAATAAAAATTTAATTATAAATACAATTTTAACATTTTATACAGTAGACGATTTAATTAAAAATATTTAATTTATTTTAACATGAAATGTTGTATAAATCATATTATTTCAAGTATATCAACAAAATAAAAAATAAAAATTTTGAATAATTGTATTGTATTTTGAACTTTTGAAAAATAACAAAATTCATTTATTAATCACAATATAGAATCTATATATTATAGATAATTATAAATACARTCGATTAGTGCATTAATAGACTTTAAACATTGTTTTGTAAATTAATTACAATATTATTTTTATTATTATTTAAACTATTTATATTTAAAAAAATAAATATTTTAAACATAACTAATTTACATTTACGACACTGAATCTAAAATTTCAATTACAATGTCCTCTCCTCTCATCTCTCTCTCTCTCTCTCTCTCTCTCTCTTTCACACAAACATAAAACATATAAACTTCTGTCTCAATCAATAGTATATAAACCTTGAGCATCAATAAAGAAAACAAAATTACTATTTTTTAATAAGAAAAAGTGAATTTCGTTCAAAAAAAAGATTTTTAATAAAAATTTTTAAAAAGATTAAACTAAAAGCAATCAAAATAAACTTTCGAAAAGATTTAAAAAATCTTATACATTATATAAATAATTATTGTTATTATAATTAGAAAAAAGTGACAAAAWTTTTGAAAAACAATGTTTTCAACTTATAATAGATTGGATAATGATATTGTGGTCAGTGGTATGAGTGGCCGATATCCCGATTCCGATTCGACCGATGAGTTTGCTAATAATCTATACAATAGTGTTGATATGATTACCGCCGATGACAGACGTTGGCCGACAGACTTGTGGAATATGAATCCCCGAATGGGTAAACTTAAACACATCGATAAGTTTGACCACCAGTTCTTTGGTCTGACCAAAACTATGAGCGGAAGTACTGATCCACAGTCGAGGATTGCTGTGGAGACAGCATATGAAGCCATCATTGATGCTGGTATTGTCATAATTATTATAATCAATATTATTATTATTATAAAAATTATATTATAAATAAGTTATAATAACTTTTTCTAACTATTATTAATATTAATTAATAATAAAAAGTCTTTATTAAAAATTTCCTTATAATAGAAAATTATTATCAGTTTCTACATTAGAGTATGTTTTCAATACAATTTAAATAAAAATTTATATACTGTAATAAAATATTTTAAAAATMAAATATTTATTATTTAGGTATAAATCCACAATCACTTCGTGGCTCAAAYACTGGTGTTTATATCGGCTACTCGTCGTTCGGTATGCCCGACGGTCTRCCGGAAAACGTTCAGCCGGACTGCGAGGCAATTATGGCCAACACYTTACTATGGCTTCCCGGCGCTCAAAAGTGTTTGTACGCCAACCGTATATCATATGTGTTCGACTTTAAGGGTCCGTCGATGATCATCGACACGGCCTGTTCATCGAGTTTAGTGGCATTCAATACGGCTGTCAATGATTTGAGATTAGGTATGTCTAACAAAAATGCATTATATTATTAAMAATAATACTATTTATATTATTATTTATTTATTGATGACATAAGGAAAGTGCGATCAGGCTATTGTTGGCGGCACTCAGGTATGTTTGCAGCCATTTTCAAATCACATATTTCAATCATTGAGAATGAACGCACCGGACGGCATACCTAAGGTATGGGACGAAAAAGCTGACGGATTTGTTAGGGGAGAGACTGTCTGTTGCTTTTTCTTACAACGAAAGTCTGACTCAAAGCGCATTTATGCCACTATTTTGAACAGTGGTGTCAACATTGATGGCTATAAGAAGAGCGGTATGTTTTTTCCGTCATCCGAGAGTCAGGAAGAGCTCATGACTCGTGTCTACAAAGAGGCTAATATTAATCCATTGGATGTCAACTATTTTGAGGCGCACGCGACCGGCACTAAGGTTTGGATAAATGATRTTATTTATATAAGAAATAGTTGATATTAAAAAAATAGATTCAAAATTAAATATAATATATTATATAATAGGTCGGTGACCCTCAAGAAGCTCAGGCCATTTACAATGCCTACTGCGGTAAACCTAAACGAGAGGGAGTACTACCAGTTGGCTTATTAAAGAGCAATATCGGTCACGCGGAGGGCGCCTCMGGGGTTTCATCTGTTACCAAATTATTGCTCGCCTATGAAAATGAATGCATTGCTCCGAGTCTTCATTTGAATACAATTAAAGCTTCAATAAAGGAGTTGTGTCCACCATTACTACCGGTCACTGAAAATATGAAATACACACCGGGTTTGTATAGAATCTATATATTATTTTATATAAATTCATATGTGTTATGCAAAAAACAAATAAAAAATTTAAAAATATATAATATAGGCATTGCTGGTGTCAATAACTTTGGTGTGGGCGGTGTTAACGCAACAGTATTATTTGAGCCCAACTATAAAGTGGCCGATGAGGACAGTCTTAAGATTGCTGACACTATACCCAGAATTATCAACATATGCTGCAGAACTGAGACGACATTAAATGAATATTTCAAATGGATTGAAGACAACCCCCAGAAAGTCACCCGTGATTTGTTGGCACTGTTGACCGATATTATGCGAGTTGAACCAGATATTAATTCAACGGGATTTCCATATAGAGGTTTCATATTAATTAATATTACTGATAAAAAATTACTGTATTAGTGTTATGATAATTAATCCATGTCATTTATTAATTTCTCAATTATAGGCTCAATAATTATTAAGAAAACTTGTGATAATAAGTATGAMTATAAGAAACAGTGGTCACTGTTTACATTAAAATCAAAACGACCCATATATTTCCTATTTCCTGGACTGGGAGGTCAATGGGTAGGTATGGCTAAGGCATTGATGCCAATCAAGATATTTGCCGATAAAATAGAGGAATGCCATGAAATACTCAAACCCTATGACATTGACTTAAAACATCTGTTATTATCTGATGACAACAACTCTATGAACTCAATGACCAATAAATTCTGTGCCACAACTGCTATAGAGATTGCATTGTTTGATGTGATTAATGCTTTGGATATAACACCCGACGGTATTATTGGACACTCATTCGGTGAAATAGCCGCTGCCTATGCTGACGGAGCACTGACTGCTAAAGAGGCACTTTTGGTAACATATTATAGAGGAGTTGTGACAGAAAGTGATAAAAAGATACCAAAGGGACTGATGGCTGTGGTAGGGATGTCATGGAGTGAGGCAAAGAAAATCTGTCCGAAAGGCGTGTCTGTTGTGTGTAACAATGGTAAAGACACTGTTGTCATATCAGGTATAACTGTATTTTTAATAATTGAAAAAACCATAAATTTTGTAGAATATAAAAAACTAAATAATAAATTTATTTGTATAATATTTTAAGGTTTATACAAAGAGACGAAACAAGTTGTCGACAATTTGGCTAAAAARGCAGTATTTGTACGTGAATTGCAAAGTCATGACATCCCATATCATAGCGAATATCTTAAGTCATCAGCCGATAGACTAACTCAACAACTAAGGAAAGTGGTTCCCAATCCTAAACCGCGATCAAAAAAGTGGATCTCAACAGCACTTCTTGACTCTGATCTCGATGACGCACTTAAGAGTGCTTCGGCCGAGTATTTCGTTCATAACCTCATTAGTCCCGTATATTTCTATAATAAATTCAAGAATATTCCCTCCGATGCTATTGTTCTGGAGATCGGACCGCACGGACTCTTCTCCAAAGCAGTTAAAGAAACTCTTGAATCGGGAACTTATGTATCACTTATGAGAAAAGACTCCAACGATACAAATCTCGATATGTTATTGACATCTTTAGCAAAACTTTATGAATTGGGTTTTAATACAAAGATTGAATCTCTTTACCCGAAAGTTGAGTGGCCAGTGGCCCGAAACACACAATCTATCAGTTCATTGATGAAATGGGATCATACGTACAGTCATGAAGTGAGATTATGTCCCGACTATTTCTTTAAGTCGACCGCTGCGGACATGAATTTTATATATAATCCGCAACAAAATTTACAAAACTTTTATCCGGATCATTGCATTGATGGCAATGTATTATTTCCGGCAACTGGTTATCTAATGCTAGCGTGGCGTCGTATGGCCGCACAGTTTGGCAAATTATGGAACCAATTGCCGGTCATCTTCGAGGACGTCCAGTTTCGGCGACCAATTTTCTTGGCTGACACTGAAACCACAAAAATTATTATTCAATATTTTGAAAAAACTGGTAAATATTATATAAAATATTGCTTAAACACTTAAATACTATGATTATTGTAATTAATAGTAGATATATAAATCTTTATCTATTAATAAAGTCTATTTCAATGTTTCTCTCAGTTATATATAAAAAACAAATAATAAATTAATTCTTTATTTTTATAGATGAGTTCGTTATCTTAGAGAGTGGTAACACGTGTTGTGTGGGAAAAATTCGCACTTCAGATGAATACTCGTTGAGTCTGCAAAATGTGTTGATTGAGGCCGAAGAGGTCAGGGATAAGGAGTTTGCGGTTACACTCACTGCTAATGACATCTATAAAGATATGAAAGTCTTGGCCTACGATTACAAACCAAAGTTTAGAAGAATTCAAAAAATGAAAACCAATAACTTTGAACACATCTATGGAGAGATCAGTTGGGATGGAAATTGGATTACATTTATGGACTCATTGTTTCAAACTATGGCTGCCGCCAACTCTTTCCGCAAAATGATGGTTCCGGTGATGATTAAGTCATTGCGTTGCGATCCTAAAGCACTTTTTGATGGTGTGGCTAAACATAGACAACAATTAGTCAAAGAAAATGCCAATATTGAAGAACAGATGACTGAAACAAATCTCGATAATGTCTTAGAAAATGAGATAAATGCAGACAAAGTGGAGGTCGAGGGTCTACTCAATACTGATCACACCGACTATATGGAAGAGTATTTAGGAAAAGACTATCATATCTATCCATCAATTGTTCCATATTATGTCGATTTAACCACAAGAATGGTTGTCACATATGGCGTAGAAATTGAAGAACTGATGGCTCTTCCTATTCCTCATAGATCTCAAACACAAGACATTAAATTAGAGTCCTATCAATTCGTGCCAAATGATAATAACATTGCCATCGATGAGAGTGATAAACAATCTGTTAGAGAGTATATTAAAGTTTGTTCATCACTTGCCAACCAAATTAAGCAAACAATCGGATCTAATAATGAAAAACAAGAAACAAATATAAATAAGGATTTGTTAGATAAGTATTTATCAAATATGAAAGACAATCATATTATGCTTAAAACACTCAACGAGTTATATAAGGGATGTTTGGATGAAAATTGTAATATCGATACAAATGAAGTGTTAACTGAATTGCAAAACAATAAAGAATACGACATGTCTTTGGATGTCATCAATGATATCTCGAAGAATGAACATTTGATTCGTGCTTTTGTTGATATTGTCAGTGAAAGTATTGTACCGAARAAAGAGATAAATGTCGTGGAAATAAATTTATCACGAAATTTATTGGTTGAAAAAATCGACAACCAATTGGCCACTTCTCATATTTATCCCATTGATGTCAACTATACAGTCGCTGTTCAATCAGCAGACAATATAAGTGAAGAACTTAAGAAAGAGTGTGCAATGAAAGTGATTGATTGGAATTACAAGAAATCAGTGTTTCCTCGAGAGATCAGTTCAACCAATTTGATTGTCTTCAATGATTCACTAGAGTTATGGGAAATAGACTGCGAAAATCAGATTCAAGATATGTATGATGTTATCACTGATAAAGGTTTCCTATTGTGTGTCTTTAAGTATCAATTCACTGAACCGGAACTGATCTTAAAGCAAATTAATGGTAAGAAAATGTTACAAAATATCGATTTAGAAAAACGTATCAATGATTTCATTAAAATCGCTCAATCGGTTGGTTTCAATATAATTGGTCGCAAATGCGATACAATTGGATCAATGGCTGTGTTGTTTAGAAAATTATTTAATGAACCAAAAGTTCCCAAAAATGATTTTATTATTGAAATCAATTCAAATACAGAGAAGTGGTTTGAAAATCTAAAAACAAAATTAGTTGAAATCAAAGAAAGTGAATCAAATGACGATAACCTTTGGCTAATAGCCAGCAAATCGCCAAACAATGGTATCGTTGGTCTCGTTAATTGTCTTCGTCTGGAACCGGGAGGTGATAGGCTTCGATGTCTTTTTGATTACAACCATTTGGCCAATTCTGTCAACTTTCAAGAGAAMCCGTTTTCTGATATTTTATCAAATGATTTGCCAATAAATGTGCTAAAACACGGAAAGGTTGGCACTTATAGACACTTGAATTTCAATAAAGACAACGGAAAAGTAGTATCCAATGAGTATTACTTAAATGTGGCACAAAATCGTGATTTGGGATCAATTCAATTGTATGACATGAAACAGTTGGTCGCACCCAAAGTCAGCTACAATATAATGAACAACTCACTGACAAATGTTTGCTGTAATATTTATARCACTGGTATGAACTTCAGGGATGTTATGGTCGCTACAGGTATRATACAAATACATATTAATACTATATTGTGTATAAAACTCCTTATAAATKATTTTWAAAAATAATTTTAATAACTACTGAAACTTATAATTCATAGGACGGGTATCTTCTGGACCGCAGATGTTGTTCACTGATTGTTGCATTGGATTGGAGTTTGCCGGCCGTCGTGTGGACACTGGAGAAAGGGTTTGTGGTGTTTCCACTCGTTGTTTTGCCACATCTATCGATATCGCCGAAGATTATATAACTCGTATCCCTGACCACTGGTCAATGGATGACGCGGCAACCATTTTGTCCACATACAGCACATTATGGTACGGACTCATTGAAAGAGCTAATTTGAAGAAAGGAGAGTCCGTTTTGATACATTCAGGTGCTGGAGGTGTGGGACAGTCGGCAATTAGTATCTGTCAATACTATGGCTGCGATATATTTGTTACGGTTGGAACTGACGACAAACGAAAGTTTTTGATTGAAACGTTTAATATACCGGAAAACAGAATATTCAGTTCAAGAAATACTCAATTTAAGTACAAAATCAAAGAATTGACAAAAGGAAAGGGAGTAAACATTGTCATCAACTCATTGACTGGCGATAAATTGGAGGCCAGCTATGACTGTGTCGCCGATAGCGGAAGATTCATAGAGATAGGCAAATATGATCTTCAAATGAATAAACAATTGGGAATGTTTTCATTTCTAAGAGATATATCATTTATTGGTGTATCCATTGATAGACCAATGTTTACACAACACGGCTTTTTGAAGATGTTTTTTGATTGGTTGCACCAAAACGCCAACAATGGTATGATAAGACCCGTCACTAAAAACATTTTTTCGATAGAAGAGGCAGAAAAGGCATTCCGTTTTATGACTACAGGTAAACATATGGGAAAAATAATTATTAAGATTAGAGACGAAGAAAACAACTTAATTGTGAAAGAAGGATACAATCTTCCGAAGAGTCTATTGGTTACGAAAAAGACTTATTTTAATCCAAACAAAACTTATATCATTACCGGAGGTTTGGGTGGCTTTGGTCTTGAGTTAGTTCATTGGATGTTGTTTTTAGGCGCTCACAAGTTTGTATTGACATCAAGATATGGCGTCAAAACTGATTACCAAAAGTTTGTTTTGGAAAGACTGAAAGCATTAGGAAATCAGTTTAAATTATTTGATACACAGATTGTTGTGTCAACTCATGACACTAATACTATTGAAGGCACTAAACAATTGATAGATGAATCACAAAAATTGGGACCAATTGGCGGTGTCTTTCACTTATCTCTCGTACTCAACGACTGTCTTCTCGAAAACCATACTTTTGATAAATTTCAGGAAACTATTGATTCCAAGACTAAGGCTTTTGAGAACTTGGATCGCATTTCACGTGAATTGAGTATAGATTTAGACTATTTTGTTGTCTTCTCATCCGTCGCTTGTGGTAAAGGAAATGCCGGACAATCCAACTATGGATACGCAAACTCTGTCTGTGAGCGTATCTGCGAGTCTCGACGTAGAGATGGACTGCACGGTCTGGCCATTCAATGGGGACCTATCGGTGATGTCGGTGTGTTGGCTGACTCTGATATCAACACTACTTTGGCTGCTGTCGTCAAACAGAGATTGTATTCCTGTATGGAAACTATGGATAAGTTGCTTCAATCAGATAGAGCTGTAGTCTCATGTCTAGTATGTTATCATTATTTTTAATTACTATAATTTTTWWAATTACATTATATTTATTAAATAATTGAATACATTTAAGGTGAGAGCCAAGAGAACCATAACATCGGGAAGTAAAGAATCAAAACTTGTTCAACAAGTTTGGATAGCTTTAGGTATCGATCCCAAGACTACTCCCAATCACTTGACATTAGGTGAGATCGGTATGGAGTCTATGTTTGCAGTGGAACTACAACAGGGAATGGAAAGAGAGTATAATATAAAAGTCACTTTGAATGACATCAAGAATATCACAATAGGAATGATGAAAGAGTTTGAAAACGGAAAGGTAGACGAAATGAAAAGTTTTGCCGAAGACCTGAAAAAATGTAGAGAAAGATTAACTAAAACCAAGTTTATTATACCTACCGATTCCTATACTCGACTTAATAATGTCATGACTGGCAAACCCATCTACTTCTTGCCCACACTCGAAGGTATATTTTCTTCACTTCAACCATTGGCTGATAAACTCAATCGACCGGTCATTGGACTCAATTGGACTAAAGAAATGAATAGTTTGAATGATATGAAAGAGATAAACAATTATTACATGAATATTATGAACACACTCGAGCCTAAAGGCAATTATGATATATTTGGTTACTTATACGGAGCACTTATAGCCGTAAAAATGATACGAAAAGCATCGATACGTAAGGCTGTTATACTCGACACGATGTCCAACCTTAACATCACTGATGAGATGCTAAACGAAGACTTCTTGTTGGATATGATCGTAACAATGATGACTAAAGACATGCCGGCTGTTGTTAAGTTGAAAATCATGAGAGATATGTCTACTAAACCAGACTTGCCATCAAAGTTGGAACAAATATCGTCGTCTATTAAAGAGTTTTGTGGTAAAAGTCTTGTTAGTCGAGACTTGGATGAGATTTTGTTGACGTCATACAAACGCGCAAAACTATATCAAACACACCGATTGAATATGAAAAACAAAATCAAAAAATTAAAGTTTAATATCGGATCAAAGTTTATGAAAATAACGGGAAAAGTTTTGCTCATTAAAATGTTTGATAACTCGTTGGACAACACAAATGATGAAACAATGGATCAAATAGAAAACACACACTTTTTACCAGAAAATGTATTTAAAAAATTATTTTAATAATTCTTGTACTAATTTTTGTTGTTATCAATGTTTAACAAATTTTTTTGTTTTATTATAGGATACCAATGATAATATCAATATCAAGACAATAGACTACAAAGAAACCATTGATAATGACTGGGCAACTGATAAAATATGGCCGAAACTATCAACACATACCTGTCCAAAAAGTAGTTATCACACCTACTGTATACATACATTATAGCCGTTTAATACATTATTATAGTTTTATTTGACTACAAATATATTCAGTTATTATATGTACTGTATTTGTATTAACATTAAACGTGAGCTTAAATTTTTAAAAATTATTTTGTTTACATACAAAATTTAAATAAATTTATTTTTGTTATAAAATTGATCTGTTTCAATTATATTTTTATATCATATTAATTTTTAATTAAAAATAATTATATATTAAAAGTTTGTATAATGACTCAACTAATTATTAATAATATAAAAAGTCTTTCTATATCTATGATTAAAATATAGTATTTATTACTTTGTAATTTCAGCTCAAATATTAAATAATTCATAATTATTAATGTTTTTTGATAATTACTATTAGTATTAATATTTGAATACTGTATAAAAAACTTATGAATCATATTGTTTGTACTTTTTTTTATTTGTTATTATATTAAATTGTTATAATTATAAAACAAATTAAATATACAATTATATGAATATATATATTTAAAACAAATCGTGTTTAATTACAATAAACATCATATATATAAATTTATATAAAAAAAGTTAGTTTTAAAATTACCAATAATTACAAACGATAATGATTTTCAATTTTAGTTGTGTATTATTTCTAAATTTATTATACGGCATTAAAAAAATTGCATTAAAACAGTGCCAAATGATATCAGCAATATTTCTAACAACTATAATAATTGACTCGTTGTTATTGCTTTTATTAGTCTTTAATGCAGAATATTAAATAATAATAATAATAATAATTAATTAGTAAAATAGTAAAAAGTGAAACAAAAAATATGTCAAAATTAATTTTGGTGACGGGAGGGGCCGGTTATGTGGGCTCACACTGTGTACTGGAGTTTCTAAATAAGGAATACAATGTCATAGTAATTGACAATTTAGTTAACTCTACAATTATTAATGGCAATGGACTACCAGAAAGTTTAATTCGTGTCCAACATTTGACGGGAAAAAAGTTAAAACAATTTATTGATGGAGACCTTCGGGACAGTGAGYTATTGGACTCTATATTTTCAAACAACAACATCGATGTTGTCATACATTTTGCTGGACTCAAGGCTGTCGGCGAATCTATAGCCAAACCATTACTCTATTACGACAACAATATTACCGGAACTATCAATTTGTTAAAAGTTATTTATTTATGATAATAATAAATACATATTATAAATATAATTTTTTAAAAACAGTTACATAATTTATATAATTTATTATAAAAATGATATTATCCTTTAATACAGTCAATGGAAAAGTTTAAAGTTAACAAATTGGTGTTTTCTTCGTCCAGCACTGTCTACGGCGAACCGGAAGAGTTGCCGATCACTGAACACTTCCCGACCGGCCAGAACTGTACCAATCCGTACGGCCGAACCAAATATATGTTGGAAGAGATAATGAAAGATCTGTGTGTGGCSTCGCCTGACTGGTCAATCATGTCGTTACGTTATTTCAATCCGGTCGGCGCCCATTTTTCCGCCGATATCGGCGAACAACCTAATGGTGAGCCAAAAAATTTGATGCCTTATATTACTCAAGTGGCAGTCGGTGTAAGAAAAGAGCTGAAAGTGTTTGGCAATGACTATAAAACAAGTGACGGCACCTGTATTCGCGACTATTTGCATATCGAGGATCTGGCGGTCGGACATCTTAAGGCAATTGATAAGATTTATAATAATAATTTTCCCGGTTTTCATGCAATCAATTTGGGCACTGGAAGGGGTTATACAGTTTTGGAGGTATATTATTAATTATATATTTTTAAACATAACGTATTATTAAATAAAAAAATATGCCGTGTTATAAAATACTTTAATTATTATATTTGAATAATTTATATAAATTGTAAAATAGTAATTATTACATAAATCATTAAATCTACTGTTTATTTTACAATAAGGTTATCCAAGCCTTTAAAATGGCCACTGGAGTAAAGATTGCCTACAAAATAGTCGATCGTCGTCCAGGAGATGCCTGTGCCGTCTACGCGGACGCCCGGTTAGCACATGAGGTAATCGGCTGGAAAGCCACGCGCGGACTACAAGACATGTGTTCATCGGCCTGGAAATGGCAACAGAAAAATCCCAATGGATATCGATCTAAAGTTAAATGATCATCAATTTATTTATTTATTTATTTAATTAATTACAACTTAATATTATTATATTATCATTTAATTAATTAATTTTTTTTAGATAKAATCATATTTTTCCAATTTTGTTTTCTAAATTATGAATTGATTWWTWATAATAATAATATGCTAATTTTATATATTAGTTAATTGTTATTTAGTATTTTTTATGTTAACTTTTTTTACATGTTTTTTTTTATTCAATTGCAGTTAATATAAGAGATTTTAAGTTTCAATAATAATGTTGAATAATAATAAATAATGTATAATATGATACAATTTAATTAAGAAAATGTAATCGAAACTTAAAAAATGTTTTTGTAATAAACTAAACTATGKATTTCCAATTTGAATATAAATTTTATTGATCTATTTATCACTTTTTTAATGTTTATCAAAACAATATTAGCAATTATAATTTTGTAAATTAATTGCAATTAGTAATAAAAAATATTTAATCAAAAAATATATATCTGTGGTATATGAATAAAAAAAATATATTAAGATATYTAAGCACTTAGATTAATTACATTAAATATTATTTAAAAAAATTATAGTAACTTTTTTTGAGTTAACTAATTTATATGATTACTATTAACAATAGTCTATTATTATATTTACAATATATTCTATTAATAATATCTAATTTACATTTAATTAATATTTAATAGATGTTACACTACTTGAGTGCAAATGTAAATTACTAAATATTATTTAATAATTTATTTTGATATTTATTATAGACTCACTACTGTACCCGATTGTTTTGCAATTGATAATAACAATATAAAAAATAGGACATGGATGGTTTTGTACCAAAAACGGCCAATTTTGAATGTCGATTTGATATGTTAAATGATGATAAAGTGGGCAGGGTACAAAAGTTTCATTATGACTTTCCATTAGTAGGCAATTTTACATTTACCTGGCAATTGGCGGTAAGTCTATGTATTTTTTTTGATAGCTAGTAATCTATTAATATTAATGTGAATTAAAATTAACAAAACAATTGATTACTATTCATCTATTGTCTAGTTGTCTAATATGAATATGCATGTACTGTGTTGTCATCATTTATTTTTGATAAGAGAGTTAGTTAGACGAACTAAATATGGGTAGATATACATTGAATTGAATWAAATAATATATTAGAAAACTTAAATAATTAATATACAATTGTACCCAATATCAGTGCCATACCGGTGCCAATCAATGATACTAATTATTTGAGACTGCCCGATTCAAATGCAATATTTGCACCTCAACTATCATATATTAAAGATAATGTATGTTGAGTTAAAATTATTATTTTTTATTTTCCTAATTTATAATTATAATCTAAATTTGATTAAATTAGCAAGTTGATATTTGTGTGGACACATTTCAAATAGACGATCAATTTCTATTGTTTTTGGATCCATTTGGTTCACAAATTAGTGCCGCATTGGCTATTATGGGCGGATATTATCTAAACATTAAGTCAAATCCATTACACGGTGTTAGCAATATATTTCATTATGAGGTTAATTAATTAATTAAGTATAATTATTTTGCAATTATTGTATTTATATTAAATTAATTTGTTTGTAAAAACAAATCAGATATGGATTTCAATGTTATTGACAGCACTTTTAGCTGTAATAGTGCTAACTTTTATTTGCTATATAAATGCAGATTTACTTTATAATATGTAAGTAAAGCATAAAATATTAAAATTAATAATTTACTAATATTTACTAATAATAGTTTATTATATTTATTATTATAGTAGACATTCATTATTAGATATATTAGGGCAACAACTTTGGTGTGTATTACACGCAATGTTTATGCATTGTATGTAAAAAAAAATTATTTATTTAAAATTATTTTTTAAAGACATTATATAATTAATTATGTATTTCTTATTAACTATCATTTCTTAAAGCATATCATTTCAAACATTTATGGCGACTCGACTATACAATAATTATAAGCACTTTATTATTAGTTAAAGTTTTTATTTTGATATTTTTTTCATCAGAAATCTTGTCGATCACTATTGATAACTCTTATTCGGTGATCGATACCATTGATGATCTGACTGTGCGATCAAACTTACAATCAGAGATATTTATGAACAGAGATCAGATGGCAGACCTACAGGTTCTCACAAATAGATATTTAATATAATATTTAATATAAATTATTTTTGTTTTTTTAAATACAGAAAGACAAACAATTAAAAGATACCATCAATAAAGTCGATGAAAGCTATTATTTGGGAAATGATTTCAAAGAGCTATTTGAAAGCATCAATGAATTAATTCTTAATATAACTACATATAAAACTCATGTATTATTGGCGGCGCCGACGGCTCTTAAAAATATTGTTGATTTGAATCGACAACTGTATGGAAAAGTCACACATATATCACAAAATACATATAACTATAAAGTTACCGGTTTTGTTGTCAACAAAAATGTCGACCAATTTGTGGGAAATCAGTTTCGAAAGCTGTAAAAATAATTTTAAAATATTAAATATATTTACACTTTTAGATTTTCAATTATAATTAATAGACAGGTATTCTGTTTTTTTTAATAATTTTTGTTTACAATTACAGTATAATGGACTGTCGTGAAACCGGTCTATTGGGTAAATGGATAGACTCTGGACTACAGCAGGCATACAATGCTTTTGCCGATAAATATTTGCAAATATCTGCATTCAAAGTAGTCGACGATTTAGTGATGATTTTGGATGATATCAAAGTAGCTATGGGTCCATATATTGCCGGTCTTGTCATAGCTATCGGTGTATTACTCGTTGAAAATATCAATATTAACACTAATAATAGTAGTATTAATACTAGTAATAGTAGTCATATAAATAATGTAAAGTTTAACAATAATAATATTAATAATAATGAGAAAATTTTTAATAAATATTCCAATAATTTAAACATACAGTTAATGTCTAGTAGATCACAATTAAATAGCATATATGATAAGTATCCATATATTTATCAACATATAAAATAGTAAATGAAATTTACTAATAAATAAATACTAATATATAGTATTATTATTGAAAATTATATTATATAATAGTTTTATTCATCTGTAAAAATATATTAAAACAATATTAAAATACATGTAAAAAGATTATACCAATATTTAGTCTAAAATTCTAAAAACTGTCTAAATTTATTTTTAAATTTTAATCTAATGTAAAACATTAGAATTTTGTTACAATTTATATGTAAACTAATTTTTTAAGATTTAATAAATTAAACACTTTATTCTGATTTTAGTGATTTCACTTAATCAAAGGGTTGACCAAAAAATATGTATTTGAAAGACAATAAATGTAAAGAAAGAGAAATATTTACTAAATTATTGCTTTTAGTGAATGAAATATTCTTAAATTTAAAGTTAATTCAAAAAATAATTTATATTATAGTATTTACATATAAATAATGTACATATAAAACATGTATCATATCTTAATAAATTATAAAATAATTAATTTTTCAATATTATTTTAATAATAATTTTATTTTATTATTAGTTTATTCTATTGGTTAAATAAAATACATTATATTTTTTATACAATTTTAATGATTTATAAATTTAATAAATTTTATTTGTTTATCAGTTTTCTTTAATGTATTAAAGTTTAATGATTAAACATACAGTAATGCTAAACATATTGAAAATCACTAATAGTTTATTGAAAAAATGAAATAAACAATAGACATAATAATAAAAAAATAAACAAGTAATTAATTAAATTGTATTATTTGAAATATTTAACTTGTTTAATCTAAAAAAACAATAAAAATTCACTTAAATATATTAAATTATATATTATGAATAAACTTTTCCATTGTTTTTATTATAATCAAATGTAAATTATTTGACATTGAAATATGTTAAATCTATACTAATTAGTATAATTTATTGATWTATTGACTATTTATTGTTTTCAATTTACTATARATTATATTGAAAATAAATGTAATGATGGATGGGTTTATGCCAAAAAAAGCAAATTTTGACTGTAAATTAACATTATTTAATGAAGATTGGAGTGGTATTATGCAAACGTTTGGTTATGATAAGCAACTAATCGGTAACTTTACATTTACATGGGAGTTGTCGGTAAAAACTATCAAATATTTATATAAATAATAAAAATTATTAAAAAAWATTTTCTTATTATGTCATATAATAACAGTTAGATGATGTTGAAACTAAGGCATTGTGTGCACACTTTTATTTTTTAGCCAAAGAAATGGTCAAAAGGACAAAATTGGGGTAAATTTTAAAAAATCAATATTAAATAAATTATAATTAATTAATTTATTTTTAATATTAATCTTTAGTGCAATTCCTGTATTAGTTAACAGTTCAAGATATTTAGAAATTAATAATGAAACATTTGATCAACAATTATATTATATAAAAAATAATGTTTGTTTTAATACTACAATACTGTATTAATATTAATTTATAATCTAAAATATTATATATATATACAAATGAACAGTTGGCTGATTTAAGTTTAAGTAACTTTGTGATGGAGGACTCATTGGTACCTTATTTTGATTTATTAAAAGCTGATATTGAATCAATGTTTAGCATTTTGGGCGGTTATTACCCAAATGTTAAGGAATCGCCATTGTTTGGCATAATTAGTATTTTTTATGTTGAGGTACTTTGAAAACAATAAAAYAAGAATATTAATAATGAGATTTTATAATAATTTTATGTTTAATATGATTAATAAAAATATTTATTTAAAAAAATATTATAGATATGGATATTAATTTTTRTCTCAYTACTGGTCTCGACTACRAYAYTAACAATAATTGTGATCACAATTTTGAAAAGAGATARTAAAATGAGAAATCAATTAAATGAAACAAATAATTATAACACAACTGTTTTATTTGGATATGAATTGTGGAGCGCTTGGAATGCATTGATTATGCAATGTTTGTATTTATATAAATAAAATTTAATTACTAACTACTCATAAATATATTAATGTTTTTTTATTTAGCATTTAAATACAAACACTTAAACCGAATCGATTATTCCCTAATAATTTGTGTATTATTAATGGCAAAAGTATTTATATTAATGTTGTTTTCATCAGAAATCTTGAGTAGTATTATTGAAAATACTTATTCAACAATCGATTCAATTGACGATTTAATACAACGACCAAACCTAGAGCTCATGAGATTCATGACTGGTCCGACTATTGAAGACGCACTGGTAGATTGAAATGATTTAATAATAAATTTATAATAAATTTTTGCTTAAATCTAGTTTTTAGACAACCAGTAAAAATATATTTTTAATCCAGTTATACATATAGTATGTTAGTTTTATTGTTCAATTATTATTTAGTTAGGTTAGTTTTGGRTGAGGTGGAGGGGTTTGGGTCAAATAATATTTCTATTGGCTCTCTATAATTTAGATTTGTTTCTTAATTTATAATAAAATAAATTAAATTGTTTAATTAAGGGAGAACCACAACTACGGGAGTTTATGTTTAAAATAAAAAATGGTAGCGATTTGGGTCACGATTTTGAGATTCTGCTTCAATTTAGTGAACAACATATTTATAAAATAGGTATCCAACGAACCCATGTATTATTAGCACCCGAATCGTCTATTTCGATAATGTTGGAAATGAATGGGAAATATAAAAAACATGTTTACCATTCAGAGAACAGCTATCTAAACAAAATACAAAGTTTTATTGCTGGCAAACATACCGACAAAAAATTGGTTGAAGCCCTCAAAAATGTGTACGTTTTAATTAAATTGATTAATAAATAAACAGTTTTTTTTAAAGAAAAAATCCTGTAAAAAACAAAACAAAAATTAAATTATTATTTTATTTGAATAGTTTAAGCGATGCCAAAGAGACTGGTTTGCAGGGGAAATGGATAAAGACTGCACTGGAAATTGCTAACAAAATGTATAAAGAAATCAATGAGGATGACTTGATTGACATGTTTGCTAACTATACTGATAAAAGTATTAGTGATGTTAAAACATCAATGTATGTGGATGAATTGAAACTAGCTATAGGTCCCTATAGTGTTGCTATAATATTGGCTATTATTGTATTGCTAGTGGAAAATTATTTTAAAAATAATAATAATAATAATAATGACAATTATAGTTATGTTAATCATAATAATACTAATAGAAAACAATTATCTAAAAAATTCAATGATAGTTATGAAAACAATGAGAAATTATATTTAAAACATATGTTTGCAAATAATATCAAACATATTGAACTAACCAAACGATATCCCTATTTAAATCATAGTATTGTTGTCGATAGATTTAATAGTAAATTTTATGATTATACTACTAATGATTACAATAACTATAATGATTATTAAAATTGTTTAATAATAATAAATATGAAATTAAATTTAATAGTTATTTATTTAATTCAAGAATAATATTTTTAATGGTCTTTTTGTTTTGTTTTGAGTGCACATTAATTAAATGACATTGAAATCTGAAAAAAATTTAAATTACAAAAATGTAAAAAAATTACCAATATATTTTTATTAATACTATTAATTTACTCTATAGAGTCTATAATATAGATCAAAATTAAACTTTATAAAACAAAATTGTACAAATAACCTAGTACATATTAAATGAGTAAGTGTTTGTTTAACTTACTCATTGTTTGTTATAAATTATGAAAATTACTATTAAATATCTGTTAAATTAGTTATGTTATATATGTATCACAAAGTTATCATGATAACACTTAATTTTGATCACTAAATATAATAAAATAAATCAAATGTGTTCTTTGCAATTTTAATAATAATAAAATACTAAAAATTTCTAAAATATTATATATTTTTATAAAAATAAAAATAATAGATTATATAATATAATTCAATGATTGAATAATACATTATATAGARTATATTATATATTTTTAAACACTTAAACAATTATTTTTATTTATGTTTACTTAAACATATGTTGCATATTGAATAAAATTATTTATTTAAACCTATAATAAAATATTGTATAAATAAAATAATGTAGATTGTTAATTTTAAACGTTTATTTTAATTATTTAATGTTGACAACAATAGTGGTATTATGCAAACATTTGGTTATAATGATAGATTAGTTGGCAATTTTACATTTACATATTTATCTGTTGTATTGTTAATGTCTATTTTAAAAAATAAATAATATTGTTTTTAATTATTTTCTAATTTAATAAAAGATCGATAATTTAAATATTATTTGGTTAACGAATTGGTCTAATTATCAATTAAAATGTAATAGTATTTGTTATTTTTTTGTATTATTAAATTTATAATATATTTATTTTATTATTATTTATATTACTCTAGTTTATTTTTAATGCTATTAAATTGTAAATATTAATTTAAGTATAACTATTTATGAAATATTTATAAGAAAATAATAAAATTTAATAAATTGATCTAGTGCAATTGCCTTACAACTTGATAACAATAAATATTTAAAATTGGCAATAAGTTTTGCACAATTATTAGAGATGGGCAAATAGAAAGTTTCTAATAAATTTCCCTGAGAAAGTTTCTAGAAAGTTTCTCAGGAATAAATTTCTATAGAAATTTAACTTTTTTGTTATACTATGGGATCCCCATCTCTATAGATATATTAAAACTATAAATATATTAATGAGACACTACTATACATATAATATTATACTATATAATGTAGATTACTGTATAATACTATATTATACAAATGGGATACCTATATAAATAATTATAATTATTTAATAATAATCAGTTTTATAAAATTTTATTCACCATTTTATTATATCATAGTTTAATATAATTAAATAAATAAATTTTTTACTTTAATTAATAATTAAAATACTAATACTAATATTTAAATATTACTTATAAAAACAATGTTAAAGATAACAAATATTGAGAAAACAAAATTAACCATGGGGATCCCATAAATAGAAATTTCTTTTAGAAACTTTCTAGAAATTTCTCTATTATTTTATAAATTTCTCTTTTTTGCCAACACTAACAATTATACTATCTTAAAAATAATGTTAGTATTAAAATTATAGATTATTATATAAATTATAAATATAAATTTTAATATACACATTAAAAATCTAAAGCTAATTTTTGTTTAATATATATAAAATAAATATTTTTATTTTTTAAATAGTTAGTAGACATCATTGAGTCTTTAATTACAGTACAGTACAATACAGTACCTGTTGTACTAACTATAAAATTACTACTAAATTCATTTGCGTTTATATCTTATTATTATTTAACAGTTTCTTGATACCACTTAAATGGAAATGTATAGAAAATTACTAGTACTTATAGTATATGATTAAATTTAATAAAAATTATTAAYCTTGCACTTAAGTATAACCTTGGTTACGTTTTGCTACCATTTACATATACATTTTTTTTATTTTAATCTAAATTATGACATAATTTTATTTTTTGCAATTATTATCAATATATTTTTATTTGTTTTCTTGAATATTAATAACATTAATTTTATTTTATTATGAATAACAAAATATAATTTTTAGAATAATTTAATTAAAAAAACTTAATATAAATTAGATTAGTTACTAAATATTTATAAATAATCAATTCAATTTCACTAAAAATATGTGTTCATATTTTGATATTTTATATACATTAWAATTATGTAATCTTATATTTTATCAAATACTTAAATTAATYAATCAAACAAAGACATCCATTTAGTAATTAAATTTTGTAATGAATTGAATTAAATAACTTTTATGTGATAATATAACTTATATTAGTATTTCCTACATTTGGTGTAATATTTTCAATATAGTAAATATCAATACAAAAGATATACAGTATATATATATATATAATATTAARAAAGCATAAAATCTATAAACYATATCATTAATATTTATTTTTAGTATTTATACATTATATAATACAATATAATAACTATTTAAAAATTTATCTATATAAACTATATAAATATAATTAGATCTCATGTGCCTAATTTGATAACAAAAATGTTATAAAGTAAATAAAYAATTTTAAACAAAGTTAATCAACTTTTGCTTTGTTTTAAATTTTTATATAAATATCCGATTAATTATTGAAAAACAATTATATAATTATTTTAAATTTAATTGAAACTAAATATTATTGAATATTTTTTGTTGTTGAAAATATTGTTATAAATTGGTTACAAAATATGAAATATTTGTTAATATTCATTGTATTTGTGTGTTTGGTAAACAATTATTKTAATTGTGATGAAGAATGGGAACAATTTAAAGTAAATATCATTAAAAAAATTATAAATAAATTATTTATTTCAATAATTATTAAAATATTTTCAAACAAATCTATATTTTAATTATTATTTATACACTAGAAATTGTATGACAAAATATACAAATCGACATYAGATGAACAGTTACATTACAAACAATACCTGTCCACTAAACATGAGATATTGGCACACAATCAGCGATACAATGAAGGCAAAGAGTCATACTATAAGGGTGTCAATAAGTTTTCCGATATGGTATGTCTTTACTCTAGTATTTTAAATAATTAATATTTTYTATGTTTTAGACATTAAAAGAAGTACAAACRTTATCAATGGGTTACCGATCCGTACCACAAGTCCAGTTGACCGGTGCTCGGCTACATGAGCCCAATGGTAACTTAAGTTCATTGCCTAAATCGGTTGACTGGCGCACCAAAAATTTGGTGACACCCGTTAAAAATCAAGGCGGTTGTGGTTCGTGATGGCCTTCTCAGTGGTCGGTGCTCTGGAAGGACAGCACTCTAAAGCAACTAAAGATTTGGTTTCGTTGTCCGAACAAAATCTGGTTGACTGTACCCGTGATATAGGCAACTATGGCTGTGGTGGTGGTTGGCCTTACATTGCCTATGAATATGTTATACGAGTGGCACAAGTAAGTCATAACAGTAGATTCATATTATTGCTTTTAAAAAATAATTAATATGATTTCATTATATACTATATATACTTTTAGGGAATCGACACCGAAAATGCTTATCCATATAAAGGTGATGACCAAAAATGCAATTACAGTACAACATCCATAGGCGCTAAGGCAACAGCGTTTGCTATACTGACGCCGGGCAACGAATCCATACTACAAGAAGCCGTGGCCACTATCGGTCCCATATCGGTGTGCATCGAGGCGTCGGGCAATTTTATGTCCTATTCGGGCGGTCTTTTCAATGACAAGACCTGTTCGCCAAACTTTAATCGCATCAATCACTGTGTGTTGGCTGTCGGTTACGGAACTGACAGTAAAACAGGCAAAGACTATTGGCTGGTGAAGAACTCGTGGGGAACTGAGTTTGGAGAACAGGGATATATTAGGATGAGCCGAAACAATCACAATCAATGCGCTATATCGACACTGGCCTCATATCCTGATGTTTTTCCTACAATTTAATTAACTTAATATAACTAAAAATTATGATTATGTAATACTGTTGTGCTATATTGTTAAAYAGTGTTATGTTTTAAATATWATTTTATTTTTTTTTTGTTTTTGTTATTTAATTTTAAAATACAATGTTAAATTGATAATATAAACTATTCATAATAGCTTTTTTACATATATTTCCTAACACTGATTATTATTAATTACTTTATTAATTTAATTATTTCTAATTAAAAATATTTATTGAAATTATATGAAAATATATATATTTAATTACTAAGTTATAAATTTTCCAGTTTAATATTGTTTGTGAGGTTCAAGGTTTCTAAAAAAATCATTATAAATTTGATGATTTATAGTTTTTAATGTTTWAAAAAAATTACTGTATCTCAATAAACACTAAACTAATTATATTATTAAATGTTAAAAAATAATAATAAATTAACACGTGTGCCTGACGTGACAAACATAAATAACACAATTAACAAAATATTRTTGTGTTAATTAATTTTTATTTTCTTGGATTTTTAGTTATTAACTGGAAATAAACTTTTTTTTAAAAAAAAATTATATGTCTGTGAAATATTGACCAATCATTATCACACATTTATATACATTAGTGTTTATCATTAATATTTATAAGAAATTAGCTAGCTGAATTGAAGTAAATTGCATGATTACTATGTTTATTGAGTTTATTAGTCTAAATATAGTTAATATATTAACAATAGTCTATTCAATAGAATATTGAATAGACTATTGTTTGTAGTTAAGCTATATTTAGTTTTATGAATAGTAGACTATTTTTAATTTTTAGAAATAAATATATATTWAAGAAAAAATTACTATTAAAATAAGWAAATAACACATTGATAATAGTTTTCAAAAAAACTAATGATTATCATAAAATACATTATTTAACTAAACTTATATGAAAGAAATAAACAAATAAAATTGTTACATAATTTAAAAACAAACATACAATATATAAGAAAATACATAAAGATTTTATATTAATAATAATTGTAATCATTGATGAGGAAAGCCCTATTGATGTTTGATAATAATTATCAAAACAATTTATGTGCTTAATTAGCCCCATTAATTTTGCACTTTTTTTAATATACTGGCATTTTATTTGGTAACAAAAAATGAAATACAATTAATGGAAAATAAATTTATTCAATACATGCATAATATTATAATTAATTAATGATTGTCTGATTAATTACAATCAATGTTGTTTTCTTTATTGTTATTATTGCTTTTTTTTGTTTTTATAATATTAGCGTTACTATAAATTAAATACTTATGTTTTTAAATAATTATGGACCTGTCCACCACCTATAAATATGACATCCCGTTTACACAATTGAATTTTTTGTTGTTAGATCACAAAGACAAAAAATAATATAAATTGATTTTAAATATTTTGAATAAACTTTAGATTATTAAAAAAATTAATACTCTTTTCAATTTACTAAATAATAATTGAATTATATTTTTAAAAATACGTAAAATTTACAAACATGTCTTCAAATATGCCGCGTGTTGTGTGGCAAGTGGTGAACGAGGATATAGTGATCAGTGGTATGAGTGGCCGATTCCCGGAGTCCGACTCCACCGATGAGTTTGCCGACAATTTATATAATAAAGTCGATATGATTACTGTTGACGACAGGCGATGGCCAACAGGTTTACTAATTTTTTTTATTTCATTTGAAAACTTTCTAATATATGACTTTCTAATACAATAATATTATATTTTATGTAAATTAGAGAATATTTATGAATATTATGTTAATTAAATTAATATGACATATATTTATTTAATTAAAAATTAGTTTATAAAACACAATAGTGATAAATGATGAAAAAATTTAAGATTGATTTTGACATTCAAAAAGTATTAGTATTTTAAGAATATTTAATAATTTTTTATTTCATTTCATTATTAATTTTTATCTCATATATTAAAATATTTGTCATCAAAGCTATCATAATTTTCATATATTAATTAAAAATTATTTTTAATTTATAAGTTAATTAATTTTAGTAAATAATGAGATTTTTAAATGTGATTAATATTTACAATAATTAATTTATTTAAAAAATAAACTATTAATAAATAATATCTAATGGATTGKTATAGATTTGTATGGTATGAACCCACGTATGGGTAAACTGAAAAATATTGACAAATTTGATGGTCTATTCTTTGGYATCACCAGCACTATGACCGACGTGATTGATCCGCAGTCACGTATTGTGTTGGAGACCACCTACGAGGCCATAGTTGACGCCGGTATGTTATTCAATTTTATAGATATATTATAGATAACCATTATATGCTTTTATTACATAATAGGTATAAATCCTCAATCACTCCGAGGCTCAGACACTGGCGTTTATATCGGCTTCTCGTCGTTCGGAATGCCCGAAGGTCTGCCYGAAGACGTACAGCCGGACTCTCARTCTACTATGACTGAAACCCTGTTATGGTTACCGGGCGCTCAAAAGTGTTTGTACGCCAATCGCATATCATTTGTATATGACTTCAGAGGTCCATCAATGATCATCGACACGGCCTGTTCATCGAGTTTAGTGGCATTCAATACGGCATTCAATGACATTAGATTAGGTAATAAAAAACATCCTCTAAATGTTCATAAAATATTGTTTAATTATATTTGTTTTTAGGGAAGTGCCGACAGGCCATAGTCGGCGGCACTCAGATATGTTTGCAGGCTCTGTCTAACCATATATTTCAATCGACTCGATTGAACGCCGCGGATGGTATTCCCAAAGTATGGGACGAGTCAGCCGACGGATTTGTTAGGGGAGAAACTGTTAGTTGTTTTTTATTGCAACGAAAATCAGATGCCAAACGCATTTACGCCACTGTATTGAACAGTGGTGTTAATATTGACGGCAATAAACGGATGGGTATGTTCTTCCCTTCTGCTGAAAGTCAAGAAGAGCTTATGGTTCAGGTCTACAAAGAGGCTAATGTCGACCCCAGAGATGTCAACTATTTYGAGGCGCACGCGACTGGAACTAAGGTATATATCGCTTGAAATTATTTACAATACTTAGTATACGATATAATGATATGATAGGTAGGGGATCCGCAAGAAGCCCGAGCCATATATAATGCTTACTGTGGAAAACCTAAACGCGAGGGAGTACTACCAGTTGGCTTATTAAAGAGCAATATCGGTCACGCGGAGGGCGCCTCCGGGGCATCGTCTGTGACTAAAGTACTACTCGCTTATGAAAATGAATGCATTGCTCCGAGTCTTCATTTAAATAAAATTAAAGAAAATATCAAAGAATTGTGTCCACCACTACAACCTGTTACTGAAAATATGAAATATACACCGGGTTTGCAAAAAAATTAATAATAAAATGTTTAAAATAATTATTATTGAAATTTATTGAATAATATAGGTATTGCCGGAATCAACAATTTCGGTGTTGGCGGTGTTAACGCACACGTATTACTTGAGCCAAACTATAAAGTGGCCGATGAGGACAGTCTCAACATTGCGGACACTATTCCCAGAATTGTTAATATTTGCTGCAGAACTGAGTCGGCATTAAATAGTTTCTTCAAATGGATTGAAGACAATCCACAGAAAGTCAGCCGTGATTTGCTGGCACTGGTAACAAATATTATGAAAGTCGAGCCTTATATTACTTCATCAGGATTTCCATATAGAGGTATAAATATAAATAATTAAATAATTGATTGATTTTCTTATGTATATTAAATAGGCTCAATAATTATTAAGAAAACTTGTGATAATAAGTATGACTATAAGAAACAGTGGTCACTGTTTACATTAAAATCAAAACGACCCATATATTTCTTATTTCCTGGACTGGGAGGTCAATGGGTAGGTATGGCTAAGGCATTGATGCCAATCAAGATATTTGCCGATAAAATAGAGGAATGCCATGAAATACTCAAACCCTATGACATTGACTTAAAACATCTGCTATTATCTGATGACAACAACTCTATGAACTCAATGACCAATAAATTCTGTGCCACAACTGCTATAGAGATTGCATTGTTTGATGTTATTAATGCTTTGGGTATAACACCCGACGGTATTATTGGACACTCATTCGGTGAAATAGCCGCTGCCTATGCTGACGGAGCACTGACTGCCAAAGAGGCACTTTTAGTGACATATTATAGAGGAGTTGTGACAGAAAGTGATAAAAAGATACCAAAGGGACTGATGGCTGTGGTAGGGATGTCATGGAGTGAGGCAAAGAAAATCTGTCCGAAAGGCGTGTCTGTTGTGTGTAACAATGGTAAAGACACTGTTGTCATATCAGGTATTTTACAAAATAGTCTATTTTAAAAAATATGTTACACTTATGTTAACTTTGAGTTAATAGAAACTATTACTGTTTTGTACTGTATTTTTAAGGTTTATATAAAGAGACGAAACAAATGGTAGAAGAGGTGAATAAAAAGGGAGTTTTTGTTCGTGAACTGCAAAGTCATGACATCCCATATCATAGCGAATATCTCATGTCTTCAGCTAATAAATTGATTAATGAATTGAAGAAAGTGGTTCCCAATCCAAAGCCGCGATCAAAGTCTTGGATCTCAACAGCACTGCTAGACTCAGATGTGGATGACGTGCTAAAGACCGCGTCAGCCGAGTATTTTGTGCATAACCTCATTAGTCCCGTATATTTCTATAATAAATTCAAGAATATTCCTTCAGATGCTATTGTTCTGGAGATCGGACCGCACGGACTCTTCTCCAAAGCAGTTAAAGAAACTCTTGAATCGGGAACTTATGTATCACTTATCAGAAAAGACTCCAACGATACAAATCTCGATATGTTATTGACATCCATTGCAAAGCTCTATGAGTTGGGTTTAAATCCTAATATTGAAAACCTATACCCGAGAGTTGAGTGGCCAGTGGCCCGAAGCACACAATCGATTAGTTCGCTTATCAAATGGGATCACTCGTACTCATGCAATGTCCGTAAGTTTCCGGACTATTTCTTTCGGTCGACAGCTTCCGATTTGAATGAGATCTACAATCCATCGCAAACAATGAAAGCCTTTCTACCGGAACACTGTATCGACGGAAATATGTTATATCCGGCCACCGGTTATCTTATGCTCGCCTGGCGTCGTATGGCCGCACAGTACGGCAAATTGTGGAACCAGTTGCCGGTCGTCTTTGAGGACGTTCAGTTTCGGCGACCGATATTCTTGTCGGACACAGACATCACACGTATTAAAGTCAAGTATCACGACGTGTCCGGAGAGTTTGCTATCTTAGAGGCCGGTAATGTCACGTGCGTTGGAAAGGTTCGCACGACAGACGAGTACGCACTGTCTCTACAAAATATCTTAATAGAAGAGACGGAAGGATTAGCTTCAAAAGACTTTGAAACTACACTTACGGCAGACGATATTTACAAAGATCTTAAGATATTGGGCTACGATTACGGCCCAAAATTTAGGCGAATTCAGAACATTAAGACCGACAACTTTGATCGCCTGTACGGTGAGATCCAATGGGATGGAAATTGGGTCACATTTATGGACTCTGTGCTTCAGACAATGGCCATTGCAATGGCTTTCCGAAAGATGATGGTTCCGGTGATGATTAAGTCGCTGAGATGCGACCCGAAGACATTGTACGAAGGAGTGGCTAAGTATAAGCAACAGTTTGTTGATCCAAAATACGAAGAAAAAGTTTCCGATGACGCCATCAATGATCTGATTGAGAAGAGAGTGGAGAACGATGAGGTCAAAGAAGTAGAGGGAATACTTAACACCAATAGTGTCGAGTATATTGAAGAGCTGTTCGGTAAAGAGTTTTACATTTATCCATCAGTTATACCATTTATGGTTGACATGAATTCCCGTATGATTATCACACACGGCGTCGAAGTAGAAAATCTGTTGGCACTTCCCATACAAAGGAAACAACAGACACAAGATTTGCGACTCGAATCCTATCAGTTTTTGCCAAACGAGGACAGTATGGCTATTGACGAGTATAATAAACAAACCGTCAAAGATTATATAAAGATTTGCTCATCGATGGCAAACCTAATAAAACAATCAATTGATACAAACAATAATAATAACAATAAATGTAATAAATCTGTCGATGAATACGTAAAAAAGTCTTTGTCTGATATTAAAGATAATCATATTATGCTTAAGACACTCAACGAGTTATATAAAGGATGTTTGGATGAAAATCGTAATATCGATACAAATCAGGTGTTAAGTGATTTGCAAAAGAATATGGAATATGATATGTCTTTTGATATCATCAATGATATCACAAAAAATGAGCATTTGATCCGTGCGTTTGTCGATATTGTCAGTGAGAGTATTGTACCGAAAAAAGAGATCAATGTTTTGGAAGTTAACTTAACAAACGGTTTATTAGTCAAAGAAATAGATAATCAATTGGCCACTTCTCACATCTATCCGATTGATGTCAACTATACGGTGGCCGTCAAGTCATTGGATTCGATAAGCGATGATCTTAAGAAAGAGTCGTTTAAGTGGATTGAATGGGACTACAAGAAGTCGGTGTTTCCCAATGATATCCCATCGGCTAATTTTGTGATAATACGCGACTCGTCCGACATGTGGGAAGTGGACACAGAAAAACAATTGCAAGACGTTTTCGATCTCATCGCTGATAAAGGATTCTTATTGTGTGTCTTCAGGTATCAGTTCACTGAACCAGAGTTGGCATTGAATCAGATGAACGGTAAACAACATATCGATAATTTTTGTTTAAGCAAACGTATCACAGATTTTGTCAAAACGGCACAATCTGTTGGTTTCAACATAATTGGCCGCAAAACTGACACAATCGGATCAGTGGCCATAATGTTCCGCAAATTGTTCACAGAACCAAAAGTACCAAAAAAAGATAATATCATTGAAATAAATACCACAAATACGGAGAAATGGTTTGAAAAACTAAAAGAAAAAATTATCGAAATGCAGGAAAACGACGAAACAGATGAAAACTTATGGCTCATTGCAAACGACTCACAAAAGAACGGAATCGTTGGTCTCGTTAATTGCTTACGTCTGGAACCGGGAGGTGAGACAATCCGATGTATCTTCGATTACGACAATTTGACCAAAACAGTCAACTTTAAAGAGAAGCCGTTCTCTGATATATTGTCTAACGATCTGCCAATAAATGTGTTGAAAAACGGAAAGATCGGTACTTACAGACACTACACTCTGACTAAAGATTATGACAAAAAAGAGTCGACTGAATACTTCCTCAATGTTGGCCACAATCGCGATTTGGCTTCATTGCAATGGTATGACCTCAAGAATCTGGTGTCGGCTGAAGAAAGTTACGATTTTATCAATTTGCCGGCAAATAAGATACCGTGTAATATATACTGTGCCGGTATGAACTTCAGAGACGTCATGTTTGCCACAGGTATGATATTTAAGGTTATTGTTAATTATATTAAAATTTAAAACATATTTTCCATCTCATCTCAGGCCGTATCGCTTCGGGTCCTCAGATGCTGTTCACCGATTGTCTCATCGGTTTCGAGTTTGCCGGACGTCGTATTGATACCGGAGAGCGGGTCTGTGGTTTCGATATGAGCAGATGCTATGCCACGTCTATTGATGTGAACTCAGATTTAGTGTCACCCGTACCGGATAACTGGTCGATGGAAGATGCCGTCACCATACTGTCCACTTATAGTACTGTATGGTATGGACTGATTGAAAGGGCACATATGGTTAAAGGTATTGCAAATCATTACTTATTTTTATAACTTTTTAATAACTTAGATATTGTGTTATTAAATAATAGGTGAATCAATTTTGATACATTCGGGCGCCGGTGGTGTGGGTCAGGCAGCCATCAGTATCTGCCAGTACTACGGCTGCGATATCTTTGTGACCGTCGGTACCGAAGATAAGCGCAAATTCTTGATTGAAAATTATAAGATACCTGAAGACAGGATATTTAGCTCAAGAAATACTCAATTCAAGTATAGAATTAAAGAGATAACTAAAGGAAAGGGCGTCGATATGGTTCTCAACTCACTGTCCGGCGATAAACTGGACGCCAGTTATGAATGTGTTGCCGATTGCGGTCGCTTTGTTGAGATCGGTAAATATGACCTACAAATGAACAAACAGTTGGGAATGTTTGCCTTCTTGAGAGACATTTCGTTCATTGGTGTGTCGGTCGACCAAAAACTTTATCTTAAAAGAGGATTCACTAAGAAGTTCTTTGATTGGATGCACGAAAACGCTACTAACGGTATGATACGTCCGATCAATAAGAATGTCTTTGAGGCCGAAGAGATTGAGAAGGCTTTTCGATACATGACTACCGGTAAACATATCGGAAAGATTGTAATTCGTATGAGAGATGAGGAAGAGGCCAAAGTGGCCAAAACGGGTTTCAATCCGTCCAAGAAGTTAATGGTCACCAGAAAAACTTATTTCAACCCTAACAAGACATATATCATTACAGGAGGTTTGGGTGGGTTTGGTATGGAGTTTATACATTGGATGTTGTTTTTGGGCGCCCGTAGGTTTGTACTCACCTCAAGAAAGGGCGTTAGAACTGATTATCAGAAGTTTATTTTGGAGCGATTGAAGGCATTGGGCGGCAAATTGAAACAATTTGATACAAATGTTTTAGTCTCAACTCATGACACCAATACTAGCGAAGGAACTAAACAGTTGTTAAGCGAAGCACAGAAATTGGGACCAATTGGTGGTGTTTTCCATTTGGCTCTCGTACTCAACGACTGTCTTCTCGAAAACCATACTTTTGATAAATTTCAGGAAACTATTGATTCTAAGACTAAGAACTTCGAGAACTTGGATCGCATAACACGTGAATTGAGTATAGATTTAGACTATTTTGTTGTCTTTTCGTCCGTCGCTTGTGGTAAAGGAAATGCCGGACAATCTAACTATGGATTTGCTAATTCTGTTTGTGAGCGCATATGTGAATCTCGACGTAGAGATGGACTGCACGGTCTGGCCATTCAATGGGGACCTATCGGTGATGTCGGTGTGTTGGCTGACTCTGATATCAACAATTCTTTGGCTGCTGTGGTTAAACAAAGAGTTAATTCTTGTTTAGAAATTATGGATAAATTATTGCAATCAGATAACGCTGTGGTTTCATGTTTGGTATGTTTACTCACATATATTAACATTAAAACATTAAGACATTAAAATCAATTATTAATTAAACTTATAATTATTTCATTTGTGGTTTAATTTTAGATGAGAGCTAAGCGTGAAATTACGAGCGGCACTAAAGAGTCCAAACTTGTGAATCAGGTTTGGGTGGCACTGGGTATCGATCCCAAGACAACACCCAATCACTTAACATTAGGTGAGATCGGTATGGAGTCTATGTTTGCAGTGGAACTACAACAGGGATTGGAAAGAGAATATAACATTAAAGTAACGCTGAATGACATAAAAAACATCACCATTGGTATGATGAAGGACTTTGAAAAGGGAAAGGTAGACGAAATGAAACAGTTTGCCGATGAAATCAAGAGTTGTAGAGCCAAACTGTCTAAAGTTAAGTTTATTATACCCAACGAACAATATACCCGACTAAACAACGTAACCACTGGTAAACCCATTTACTTTTTGCCACCACTGGAGGGCATATTTGCTTCGCTGGAAGGATTAGCTCAAAAACTTGATCGTCCAGTCATTTGTCTTAATTGGATCCGAGAGATGGAAAATCTCAAAACGATTAAAGAGATTAACCGCTACTACTGTAATCTGATGAAAGTATTGGAACCGAAAGGCGATTTCGATATTTTGGGACATTTTTACGGTGCACTGTTGGCTATGAAAATGTTGAAGAAAGCACCGGTAGGCAAAGCAGTCATCATAGACATGCTTTCAGAGGTGACAATTGATGAAGAGATGATAACCGACGACTATTTGATGGACACTATTATAGCGATTATTACAAAAGACATGCCGTATGTAATGAAAGTTAAACTTAAAAGAGATATATCTACTAAACCGGATGTGCCGTCGAAACTGGAGATGATATCGGCAGAAGTCAGAGGGTTCTGTGGCAAGTCGTTGACCGGCAAAGATTTGGATGAAATTTTAACCAATAGTTTCAAACGGGCAAAACTTTTTACAACTCATCGGTTGAATATGAAAAACAAATATAAAAAGATGAAAATGGATGTGTTATCCAAGTATATGAAAATTAATGGTAAAGTACTGGTCATCAAACCGTACGACTTTTCAAATGATGTCAAACCCGAAGAGATTAGCGAAAAGATTAAAAATGCATACTTTTTGCCCGAAAAGGTATGTCCAGTGATTTTAGATGACAACAAATTATTGAATAATTAGCAAATAATCTTCTATTTTATGTTTGACTTAGGGTTTGGAAGGAAAACTCAACTTCGAGACCGTCGAAGCCGGAGATAAAGACTATGAAACAGATAAAACATTTGATAAGATCGCCGAATCCATCAATAGATATATGTCTAAGAAATAGATGATATCAGTGATCACTCATTAAATCATTTATAATTTTTATTTTTAGATATACAGTTTATATATCTATTTTAATTTTAAACATTAATATTTAATGTATAATAATAATAATAGTTAATTATGTTTATTATATTTTTAATAAATGATTCAAAAAATACTACCAAATTCCCTGATAGTTATTTTATTACATTATTAACCTAAAAATTAATTGTCGAAAAAAATTAATAAATACATACTTAAGTAAAACTGATAACTCATTATTGATATTATTCTATAGAAATAAATATTAATTTTGTAAACTAATTAAATTTATAATACTTTCTTAAATTGCATTTTCATAGGTTTGCATATATTTGTCGTTAAGTTTGGAAAATAAGTTTTAAAACAATATCTTATTTCTTATCTTATTTAGTTTATTTTATATCTTATTATCTAAATTAATTATAATATATTAATTTCTACTACATTAATTTAACTGTATTAATATTAATTGTACTAATAAATTTTAGTTATTATATATTAAATATACCTGTTTTCTAAGTTTTCTAAAAAAATCAGTTAATTTTGTAAAATTTTTATCCAATTTTTTTTATAAATAGAAAGATTATTCAAAGATATACAAAACCATTGATGAGAAGCAAATCAGATATAAAATGTATAATAAAAAATGTAGAAATAGTTAGCAAACATAACATAGAGTTTAAAGCGGGAAAAATTTCGTATGAAAATGATATCAATATATGGAGTGATTATGATTGAGATCATTTAAACTGTTAAACTCAATGTATTAAAACTTATTATATGAATACTAAATATATTAAAATATAAATTATTTTTTCAATATTATATATTCAGTATTGAAAATCAGAAATTAACATTTTTTTGGAATTTTAATAATTACTTTTTATGTTTTAGAAATAAACTCATTATTTATTTGTTTAATAAAACTTATTTATATAATTAGTATTTAAATAGTTAAAACTTTTTACAATATTATGTTACAAAATATTTTAATACTATTGAAAATATTATATTAAATGAAAAATTATTTTAATTCACAATATATTATTAATGTAAATTTTTGTACATTTTATATTGTGTAATTTAAATAATTGATTACATATATAGTCAAAATATCAAATAATTTAATTAATAAATATTGATAAAATAACTCTTTGTATAATAACAATACAGAATTATTTTTAGATGCATCTGAAAAAAATCAATTATTTTTATACAATTCATGCAATCTATTTCATTGTCAAATACAAATGTCATATACAAATAGACTCTAACCGACTGTTATACAACATATAACTTTTATATCATATAACCTACAATTGAAGTATTGACAATTGAATGCGCACCTGAATATAACTGTCCCTTACCTACCTTAGTCATTATCAAATAGCAACGATAAAGTACGTATACATACCAAACAAACAAAACAAATATATATGAAATTATTAGATTAATGTTCATTGATAAGTAGTCTTTTAAATATAATAATTGTTATATACCGGTACTATGTATGCTCCAAAAATTTACAATTTTAATATTAATAGTAGTTTTAGTTAATATTTTTTTAAAGCAAATTTAGTTAGTCTATTAACTAAATATATCTATATATATATACAAAAATGTTTCAAAAATTTAGTGATATTTCATTTGACAAAAATATCAAACAACTGCTACATAATATTAGCGATAATTTTCAAACGATTATCACGGATACTAATAAACTGAAAACATTTGTTGATGAAAATAAACTTAAATTTCAAAAATACACCGATACATTAATTGACTACATTGGTGAGTATTGTTTTTTATATAAATTTTTTATATTTTTTATATACAATTTACTATTGAATTATACTAATTATAATATACTAACAAAAGAAAACTAATTTTTTATGTTATTTTTATAAAGAAAAAAACATTATACTCTATAATCATATTTAAAAATTAATTATCAAAATAATATATTTATAAAATACTTATTCATAAAGTAAATACCGCTATTACTTTAGTACTTGTATTTTAAATACAGTATTTATTGTATTTGTGTTGTTATTATTATTATAAACAACTATCATCCGGGTATAAAATATAGTCAACATGATAATTTTAACTAAATACTGTTTATATGTACATAAATATTAAAAATACACAATTTTAAAGCTTTGTATAAAATAATTGTAATTTAAAGTACAGTAAAGTATGTTTAGTACGATAGTCCTAATTTTGATAATAGCCTCAAGTCATGGTATTACTAGTATTTTTTGTGCTTTCGGGGCGTTTCTATCTATCATATTATTAGTATTATTATTACTTTATTATTCACTGTATTGAACTTATTGGTGATAAACAAAACAATTTTTGTTAGTATGTTTTGCCACCAAAATAAATGAGTTTTTTTTATCTAACTATTCCTCGGTTACACAGTCTAGTAGTGTATATAAGGTGTCGATATCACCACTTGAACCGGTAATAAAGTCTTCAAAAAAAAAATATTATTGAAAATTATATTTTTTGGTTTTTTTTACTTTTTTATATGACAAAAAGTAAAAAAGTACTAATAATTTTTTAGTGACAAACTATAAAAGTGTATTTAAGATTTTTATATACTAAAGTTTTTACTTAATAATTTTGTGATTAATTTCTACTAATGACACCACAATATTAAAAAACAATATTAATTAACTTTAATTTTTTGCATAAATCTTATAATAATTTTAAAAATATAAATTTGTTTTAAAATATTCAATATAATGTCATTGACTTGTGTCCAAAAAATTGACTGTAAGTATTTATTTTTCTTTTAATAAATATTAATTTAATGTTTTTTAATATCTGTAAGTTAATTTTTAATTACAGTAAATTGCAAATATAAAATAATATGATTTTTAAACCTAATGCAATATAAATTTACTAAATATTTGTTTTGAAAAATTAATTTACTTTTAAGTAAATTATTTTATTATTAATGTTTTATCTATTGATTATTGAATTCAAAATCTTATATTAATGAGAATTTAATTATTGTTTTTCATGTTTTGTCATTTAATTTTAAAAATCTAAAAATATATAAGCAAGTATATATATTAACTTCATATATGTTATTGATGTTGTTTATTGATGCATAATATAATATATTTTATTTAAATGATTTTTTATAAGATTAATAAGATTAAAATTAATAAAAATATGATTATCATTTCAAAAGGTTATAATAATAATAATAATTTTGTTCAATATCTTAGATAACATAAAAAATGTTGTCTTTTAATAATAATTTTTTTAGCAAAATATTAATGTGATTTTCAACAAAATGTTATAAATTTAAATTTTTATAAAATTGTCAAATAAATTGATTTATTATTGATATATATTACATGCAATTTAATTGAAAAAAATATAAAGTTTTTTTAATTTTGACTTTAAAAATCAAATTTATTGATTATTGATGAATTATTTTCGAAAATTTTTGTTTAAAAATATTTTTATAACATTATGAATATAAATGACATTTTGACATTTTAAATATTATATAATTTATATGTTTACGTAAAACAAGTTGATTATAAATTTATAAAATATAATTTATTAAATAATTTATATAAAAAATGAATTTCATATTATTTATATTTATAAAAATTTTATTTATTTGATGTTGTTTATTAATTGCAATTTATAGATTTATTTATTTTAATATACATATATTTTAAATATTTTATGAGAAATTATAAATTTGAATAACATAATAAATATTTATTTATTATTGAAAAAATATTATGTCAATATTTAAATTATTTAAAAGCATTTTACATACAGTATTTACTTATATATATACACACATAATAAATATATGTAAAATATTTCATATAATATAAATTTTTTTATCAAAAAAACTACTAACTCTATTTATATGAATATATTTAAGTTAAAAAAAAAATTATGACATCTACTATAATGGATATACAGTACAATATTGCTATAGTATTATTATTATAGCATCAAATAATTTGAATAAAATTTTTTTAAAAAATAACAATTCAAATGATCACTAAAAATAATAACAATAATACCACCACATCGTCATCACATGCGTACTCAATAATCCTTCGGTGAGTCTCTCTGTTAGGGAAAGGGATGGGAAGTATGAGAGGGATGAGAGAGAGAGAGAGAGAGAGAGAGAGAGAGAGAGAGAGAGAGAGAGAGAGAGAGAGCGAGCTATTTATAAAGTATAAGACGCGAGAGTATTACTGAGAAAACATTTTCACGCAATACTCGACTCACTCGACAAACCTCTCGACTGACGCTTTAGTTTAATACAAATATATATAACATTTAAACATTATTTTTAATTTTTCTCAATCTTTCTCTCTTTACTCTCACTCTTAATGTTTTCCCCAATTGTTTCAAATTATGTTTACTCCCCAATCATTACAGTCCACACACACACTACACACGAAAACAACATATATATATAAACAAATAATGCTTATCTACTGTATATTTTATGCCTATCCTCATGTCTCATACCCATCACATTTATTTCACATCAATTTTACAAATAATTCACTGACTCTTGTGTTACATAATTGATAGCTAAAAAAGAAACATTTATTTTAGTTTTTGATGTTTAGTACAATACAAAAAAAATATAATAATTTAATTTTAATTTAATTTTCCTCTACCAGTACTACCACTACCTTTCAAACACCTAACAGTGCTCTCTCTGGCAGTGAACCAATACATCAGTCACACACTCCTTCCTCTATTAAATTCTCTCTCTCTCTCTCTCTCTCTCTCTCTCTCTCTCTCTCTCTCTCTCTCTCTCTCTCTCTGTATATAAAAATTGTAAAATTCAATAATTTTACACTGTTACATTGTCAGTCACTTTATTATTCACTTAAACATAAACATTAGACACTAACCTACCAGTTCTTATATAAATATATATTTTCCACCCCAACATTCCCAATAATTATACACTCCATTGATTATCCAAACTTATTGTCCAAAGTCTATATAAATGAGTTGAATGTATTTTTTATATCAAATAGTTATAACTTTTTATTGAACACCAATTGTGTTATACATAGTTAACAAAAAAATACAAAATATATATTAAAAATATTTTCCAATCAAGATTTGTCATCCCTTTTTTCAAATACTGTGTTGTATAACTGTTTTATTATTATTATTATTATTATTTGTTATGTGTACTGTATATTTATAATATGGTATTTGTGCTAAATCATTGTATGCTATTTGGCAATGTATGCGACAAACATATTGCATAACAATATGTATGCATTTAATGTTATAAAAATAAAAGTATAAAAATAATTGTCATCTAATTGCTCTGTATAGAAAAAAAACATAATTTCAAATATGCGTTCATCACTTGTTGTTAATTGACTGCATTATTATTATTATTATATTTGAAGAGTTTATAACTAATATACTGTATATATTAAAGAGTGCTATCAGTGCATCAAATATATTGAAAGTTATCATTTGATGATATGATGAACAGTCATGTAATAATTAATTCATTCAATAACGATATATAAATTCTTTCAATATATATATATAAAAAAAATATTTTAGTCGCTGTATTTCGCTAACAACAACAACGATTGATGTGTTTCAATATAAATATCACATCATCTCTCAATATTAAGTGTGTATTTATAATATTATACTAATAATAGTAGTAATAATAATAATAATAATAATAACTATATCTCAAATAATTATGGTACCGTTATCTCATTGAACAGGCACTTTGTAAATGCATACCGTTGCATAGTTGCTAATAGTCTTCCATATAGTATTTATTCAATTGTTATATTATTATTAAATTTTATAATAATAATAATAATAAATTTAAAAAAATTGCCAATTTATTTCAATTTGTTTCAATTTTGTTTGTTGAGTAATTTTTTTAGATTATTAATAATAGCAATTATTATTAATAATTATATTCATCGACAAACATACGGTTGTATTTTTTATATATGTTATATAAAAATAGTCAATTTTAGTAATTGTTTTATAAATATAAATTTATTTTAAAAAGAGTGAAATTTATCTATATTTTATTATTGTTAAGGTTGTTATAAATAACAAATTATTTTATTTTTATTATTGTACATACAAATAATTTTTAAAGCTATAAATTGTGTTCAAAGTTAACGTTATAAAAAAAAGGAAAATATATTTATATAATTTATTCATTTAAAGAGAAAAACAGTTTAAAATTATATTAAAAATATATAATTAAATTATAACTATTAAGTTGTTGTGCTTAACAAGTAATTTGTTTGTAATTAAAATAAAAATATAGATATATACATATATAATATAAAATATTATTTTTAAAAAATGGTCTTTAATTTATATAATAATAATAATTAAATAAATACTACTTGTGTGCTACAAATGGGTAACGACACGTGTGACTGGGGATATTGTGATCATAATGGTAATTATAAACATGGTTATTTTTATAATACTTTCTAAACAATATATAGATTCACAAACTTATAAATTGTAATATTCAATATAAATATATATATATATATATATATATAGTTATTATAATTTTTAAATATAGGTTTCATATTACAACAAGTTATGCAATGAAAAATACTAAAGCAATTACTTATAATTTTTGAGTTTAAACAAATAAGAAAAATAATATTTATTAAAATATAAACAGAAAAAATGATTGAAATTTCTATTTTGCTAAATATAAATATATAATAATTTTGAAACTCTTATGTCATTTTATTTATTATAAAAAAAGAAAAATAATTGAAAATCTTTCATTAATACCAAACTATTTAAATGCAATATAAAATCTGCATATAAATAGTATTTTATAATACATTCTTTATATAGTATTTTATAGCAATATTTAAGTGCAATGTATATGTTGTGAATGTTAAGTCATTAATCTTATTTTTATATGATTTTTTATACGATGTAATCTGTTGTATGTTTATATATTAAATATTATATTTAAATTACAATTATAAAATAATAATAAAAAATCAAGTAAATGTAAATAATTTATGACATTTTTTTTTATTTAATTGAGAAATATTATAGTTTTAATTACACTAATAAAAATTAGTTATTTTTATTTTTTAAAAATTTATTATTCATTTCAATTATCTGGTTTTCATCACTACAGTCTACAGTCTATAAAATTATAAAACATTTTTATTTTGATAAGCATTAGGTGGAAAATTTATGACATAGAAAGCATAATTAATAAAAAAGTATAAAGATAAAAATATCTTATTAACTATACTCTATACACATTGATTATTAAATATCAAAAAATTAAAAATATCAATATTTAAAAATGTTTTCCATTAGCTAAAATTTTTGTAAAAAAATAAACTTTTAAATAAACAAATATAAAGATTCATTTGCTGTACATTATATTTTTATTATATTTTTATTCAAATATTATTTATAAATATCTACAGCATTTATTGGTGTAATCACTAGATAAAAGATGACATTTAGTAAAATAAATATTAGTTTTTATGTATTATTATTATTATGTATATAAATAGCTTATAAATTTATTTAATACCCTAGTCAAATGAAATATAATATATTCTCCAATGAATAAAAAATGTATTTAAATTTATCTTAAAATAGATTTTTTACTAATATTTAAAAAAAAATATTATATACTAATAATTTTTTAATATTATAATTTAGTATAATTAATATATTGAAAATAAGTAGATTTGAAATTATCAATTTTTATAATTATAAATTGATAAGAAAAAAAGATAAACAAATATCAAACATTATTAAATATGAAATGTTATCTATTAAAGGGTAAAATACTGTATAATATAAAGTATTAGATTTGATTAATTTGTCAATTATTTTTATTAAATGACAAATAATTAGTTATATTTTAACTACAATTGTATAGTAAAGATAAGAAATATTGATAAAGTGTTAAATCTATCTTTTTTAAATGTTTGTTTTTAACTTTAAAATAAAATTATCAAATTTGATTTGGTTGAACAACTTTTTAGTAATTAATAATTAATCTTTAAATTTATATTTGATAAGAATGTGAATTAATATCTAATACTATTTTTAAAAATTATATCATTTATTATAATTTATTGTATTATAAATATTAATATTAAAATTTATTTCTAGAATAAATGATTTATATTTTTTTAATTAATAGTTTGTTTGATAATTATTATTATTATTGATATTTCATTATCAGCATTGCTAATTATAATTAAGTAATATATGTAACAATAATAATTTCAATGTAAATAATATATCATTAAATTTTTTATATACATTTATTAGGGCTTTATATTTATTGAATATTTCTAAATCTAATTTTTATAAATAATAAAATAAAAATTAATTTATAAGTAATAAGTTAATAAATAAATACTGTATTAATAATAAATTAGTTTACAAATATTATTATTTATACACGTATCGTATTTAGCTTAGTTGCTGGTCTACCCATACAAACGTGTTTTATATAAGTCTATAAAATTAATGCAAATGTAATAATAATAGCAAATATTGGTATTTTTGAATCACAATTAATAAATTATAATTGAATTTTATTTATAAAAACGATTATATTATATGATGCTATACAATACCGTAGTATGAAATTAATAATAAAAATAGCACTTTATAATTAACTAATAATAAAATATTTTAATTGTGCATAAAAATTAAATATTTATTATATTTCATATAAAATTTAGACATTTATAATGTAGAAATCGGATTTATGATTAAAGTTATAAGACACACACATACACACACACATACACACACACACACACACACACACACACAAACATACACACACACGATGCTATCTAATCTATATTTAGATTAATATCTCACAATGAATATATATATACAGTATTTGTAATATATTATATAAAGAGAAAAATAATATATTAGACAACACACACACACACACAAATACACACACAAATACACACACACATACATACTGTACATACAATAGTAATGTCATGTTTGGTGTGCCAACGGAAATGTCATTTGAAAGTCAACCCTAAAACTATATATAAGAGCTATTTCTGATTTTGCTGTTGTATATAATAATATTAATAATATTATTGAAGATCTATAATATAGATTATATTGTATAATATATTAGTGTTTTGATAATATTAAACATAACATGTTCTGAACTTTAATACTTTATACTTTAATAGTATAATATATTCAGTAATTTGTATTATACCCTTACAATTATATCAAACAATAATACCATTTACTAACGGCAATCATATAAATATTACTGTACAGTATATACATTTTTATACTGAATATATATATATATATATATATATATATATATATATATATATATATATATATATATATATATATATATATATATATATCGATCGATGATAGGCTTTGCAAGTTTGCTAAACAATCAATATATTCACATCCAGTGTTTGCACTGTCATCCCAATGCCAGCAATCTCTCAAATACACAGTATGTTTGTGTGCCGTTATTTTTAAGCAATTCATACAATCGATATCAATGAAGAAAAATCTGGCTTTAAATTGCTATCTCTCTCTCTCTCTTTCTCTCTCTCTCTCTCTCTCTCTCTCTCTCTCTCTCCATCTCCCTCTAACCTAACTGTGCTCTACTGATCCACTAAACGAGTAAAATACCAAAGAGTATATATATTAATATATATTGTGTATATATGACTTGTATATACAGTATAATACATTAGTGTTAACCTTGAATTTTGATACATACTATAACTAAACTTATAAAATATAAAACAAAGATATTTATAGTAATCATATACTTACTTATGTAATATTGTATATACTGTATATATATATATATATACTTTCAAATGTAACATTATATTTGTACTCAAGTTAGCAATATTTTCATTTTAACACTAATTTATTTTTATAAAATTTAATAATATATTTATTAAAATTTAAAAAACGTGCTGTTTTATTCTATTAATAAAAATAATACGGTATCAAGGACATGTAAAAATAACAACAATTTTAATATTGTAAATAATTATTTAATTGAGTGGCTATAATTAAAACTTAATTCATCAATAGTCGAAAATAACTATTAATGTATATTTTGCCTAAAATTACAATTTCAATCAACTGTGTAAACAAAATTAACAATTGAAAAATAAAAAGCTTTTTTATGTAATTAGTTTTCAAGTGAAGTATTTCTTTTTATTTTTAGTAATCTTTTTGTTTTAAGTATTATAAATTATAAAATATATTTTGGTATTAAAGATTATAATAATAATTATTATTATATAAATGTTATTTTACCATGTAAAACTATAATAACGGATATTACATTATTTTACTAAATATTGTTAAAATCTACGTTAATATTTTTTTCAATGAATTTAATTTTTGTTAAAAGCTTTTTCAAATAAATTATAATAATTTATATATATATAATATAGCCATCAGAATGTTATAAATATAAAATTTTCAAACATTAAGTACTTTTATATAATGTGACATTTAGCATGTATAGTACTTTATACATGCAAATTTATATTAATATTTTTAAAAATAATATTAGATAAAATTTAATTTTTTTATATAAAATAAAATTTTCCTTATCTATTATAATATTACTTATTTAAGGAAAAACTATTTGTAAGAAAAATTTTAAAAATAAAATGAATGACTAATACTATAAGTCAGTATTATTATACTTATTTTATTTTTATATACATTAATATATTGTATAATATAACTATTTTTTATTAGTTTATATTATGTAATTTATTGTTATTTTTTCTAAATTATTTTAAATCATTCAAATTACTAAACTATAATTTGAAAACAAAATTATATGTAATTAATCTGTATTATTGTGTATTACTTTTGTAGTGTATTTTATAATAGACTTATTGTAAGGGAAAGTCCTGTTAGAGCTTATTCTATGCTATTTAAAGTGAAAATTTATAATCAAATTGATTTGTCACTTAAATAGATATAATTATGGATACAGGAAACTATTAAACAATGTGTTAGCACATCACAATTATTATCATACAATAAGTTTCAATTAGTACAAAATTCCCCTTTATAATTTTTACTACCAAAATAACATTTAAAAAAAAATAAAACTGTTTCAATTATTTGAATAATAATAATATAATAAAAACATTTTTGGTTTTTTAATTTTAGTTTTTATTCTGCAATTTATTGATGTATAAAATATTTATCGTAAAAACCAGTGACACATTAAAAAGCAATAACATATTGTTTGGACACACAAATAGCTTTTGACAAACAATTGTCATAAAAAAATTGATTTTTATTTATGTTTTAAGTTTAGTACATTAATATAATCATAAACCGCACACTTTTTGATAACAAATTTAATATAATGAATGAGATAAGATAAATATAGTTATAGACTTATAGTTAACAATAAAAATTTTATTATTCATTTTATCTGATAAAAATCTTTATGAATTTTTTTTAATCAATTCATAATAAATAAGACTATATATACCGGTAGAATATATAAAGAAAAATTAAATTTTTTGTTTAGTTAGTCAATACTTTTATCAACTAAATAAACAATTTGAATTTAATTTAGATATTATTAATACATATTTACATCAAACATAGACATCATTTTATATTATATTAATCTATTAACGTATAGTATATTAATTATTTTTTTTTGTAGAAAACATGTAAATAAAATTTTTAATTAAATTGTATAAATAGACTATATTAATTATTTTAACATAGAATTTGATTATATTTGTTTTAATATTAAATATTAACATATTTCTAATTAGTTCTAAATACATATTATTGCTAAAAATTTTCATTAGTAATCAATTTTAATAATACATACATTAATTTGTAATTTAATTAATTTTTTCATTTATATTATGAATACTAATGAACTATAAGACTATGAAATAACAATTTATTATTATTATTGTTAATAATAATAATATATAATAAAGTTGACATAATAATAATATATGTACCTTAAATAATAATCATTAAATGTCATCATAATTTATTTTGGATTATTATAAATATCAGGTAAAATATTGTTAGACATATACACATAGAAAAAAAGATATTTAGTACATAAATATCCACTAATTTTCATATAACCATTAAATAAGTGATACTGTTGTTAACATTTATCAAAATATAGCTCTTTAGCTATAATATATCCATTAATTATTTCTAACAAATTTGCTTTCTTTCTTTTTTTTGTATAAATAATATTTATACAAATCATAGTTACTGTAGTACTGTATTCGTATAAATATATTGTCTTTCTATTATAGAGAAAAAAAACATTTATGAAAATAAAAATTATTGATAATTTCGTGTATAAACTGAACATAAAACTTGCGTGTATTTTGTTGTTGTTGTTGAAAAAAGACAAATAATTTGTGTTTTGTTGATAAATATAAATAAAGTCACAAAAAATATTTGAGACACATATAACAAAATGTCGCAATTAATACAGTATTTATATAAATATTTAATGTAATCTGTTTTTCGTGTATAGACTAATGGACATTATTTTTAATTAGTATAATCAATTAAATTGTAGTTTCAATTTGTATTGAACATTGATTGAATTTAATAATAAAATAAAACTTTTAATATCTACCTTGATTATATCGAGTAAACGTTTAGATGTACTTTTAATATAATAGTATAAAACAAATTATATTTATATATCAAATAGTATTGTAGTGCTTAAATATTTGTTGAACAATTGTTTTAATGATAAATAATGCTATAGCCTATAGTCTCACTGGGAGTCATATAAACAAATAAAATATTTTTATTTATTTATTATAAGATAATTTTTTTTTTGGATTTCGGCTAATAATAATATATTGCAAACCTGACATTAGATACAAATAACAATATTATTAATTTGTTGTTTATTAGACAAATACAATTGCAGATATTAAGATCAGGGTTTAGATCTGGTGGGTAGGGGTAGGTCGGCTAACCCCCCCCCCCAGAGGCCAAGATTTTGGAGATTTTACTCACATACTTATTTGGAAATTTGAAAAATTATGGCTTAAAAACAAGGAAAAATAGACCCCACTTAAAATTATAAAAAAATTAATATTAATATTTGTTAATTTACTATTTTTATTTTTTTCTAACTTATTTGCATCAAATTTTTAAGTGAAATAGTTTCTAACTTCTTAGAAATTAATCTAAATATGATAAATTATTATTTTTTTAAATATGTAATTTAAATCTTAAAAATAAACTATATGTTTAATAAACTAATTATGTTATTGGTAGAATATTATTTTAAGACAATTAATATAATAATTATAAATTATACTTTAAATATTACTTTTTTTATATAAAAAATAAAAAATTATATAAATTTAATGTTAATTATTTTTCATTCTAATATTATAACTTAATCGAGTTGAGTAATTGATAAAAATAAGTATATATTTAAATTTCGTTAATATAAATTTTAATATTTATATTTTATTAAAAATATTTAACTTGAAAATACTAAATTAATTAATGTACTTTTTAATTATTTCTAAATTTGTCATTATTAATCCAAAAACTATTTTCTATTTTAAAATTTAAGTTAAATTTGCCGAAAATAATGGGATTTATTGGGAATATTATTTTATTATCCTGTGAAATGCAATCCAGTACTCTAACACTAGATTTTTCAAGATTTTTTTAGTTGACACCCACCCCCCCACCAGTACCTCCTATACCAAAAAATCTTGTTCAACCCTGATTTAAATAATATATTATTTGATAAAAATAAATCTAAGGCAATCAGGAATAATAATGAAATAATCAATATTTCATTAGATATATTAAGTAAAATTGCAACTTTTAAAAAGATATAAATAACAATTTATTGCTTATCAATAGTATATGATTATATAGTAATAAATATTATTGTTTATTGTCGACTTTGTGATGATGTTTATTACATAATAGTTGTAATATCTAACTATTAAAATATACAAGATTATTTTTTAAAATAAATTGTTAATATAGTATTACTTACATATTTAAGTCATAAATAAGACAAACATATTTTTATAATAATTTTTTTTACCGAAAACCTATTATACCGCAAAATAACTGTTTTTATTTCTTTGTCTATTTATTATTGTATTAAATATCTAATGGATTTTTGTTTAGTAATAAAAATTATTCAATATAATAAAGTATAGAAATAATATTGTCTACATTTACACAATTATTAGTCATAAAATTTTTCAATTGTAATTATTAGAATCTTTTTTATTTATAAAATGAACACAAAAAACAAATACCATGTAAAAGGAAAACCATTAAAAACCTATTAAAACTAAATATAATTTGTAAACTAAATACAAGATTATGAATATATAATATATTATTAAAGCAAATATTTATTATTTTTAAGTAGAGATAAGTGTATATAAAAAAACATACACTCAATAAATAAATTGATTTTATTAAGCATTAGTACTTCAATGACTACAACAATCAAGTTATTGTGGAATATAATTTTTAAACAGAATATTCTAGTTTTATAAATGTATAAAACTTTTWTGCTAAAAAAATTTGTAGTTTATTTGCTAATCATAGATAATGMAATTTTCAATTTTGTAAATGTAATATTGTTAATTTAATTATGGGTGTGTGTTTTAGTGTATGCTATAATACAAGTAAGTACTGTATATGATGTAATAAATAAAAATTATATTACTATAATTAGATATTTTTTTAAATAAATAAATAAAAACAATACCAAATTTTTAAAAAAAATAAATAAATATTTTTTTAGGTCCACAAGTATGGCCACAAAAGTTTCCTATTGCCGACAGTGGTCGTCGCCAGTCACCGATCGATATAGAAACCGATAAATGTTTGGTGGTCAGGGAGCAACCTGGCCAAAATGAACTTACTATACTGTATCCAACAGTGTTTCCTGAACTAACTGTCCAAAATTCAGGGTATGGCTGGAAAGTGGATATTCCCGAACAGTTGGCCAAACAATCAGGTATTTACTAAAATATTTATTATCATTTGCTTATTATAGTAATTGTTATTATTAAAATTATACTAATAACTAACTCATGTCTAATATAGCTATAAATAAATAAATTCTATATTACTCTAGATATTTGATACTTTATATGTATTCAGGAAATTAATTTTTTTATTTATTAATAATAGTAGTTATGATAATGTTTTTTATGATAGATTGCAATGTATTATGTCATAAATATAATCAATCTTATAATTCTTATCATAAGTAAAACAAACCTATTCATCAGTTTATATTCAATGTTATCATAACTTTAGTTAATAATATATCAAATTACAAAAAAATAACTAATGGCTATTTGCTATATTGAATTTATAATTTGTTTTTTTCAATGAAAAATACTTAATTTATAATTGATATATGATATGCCGTATTAGTGCTATCGGGTGGCCCATTGGCACACACCTACCAAATGGCCCAATTTCATTGTCATTGGGGCAAACATTGCGGTGTGGGCTCCGAGCATACTGTCAATGGCAAAAGCTATGCAGCTGAGGTATCTGTTTATTGAATGACTTATCATAATTATCATTAGTATATCTAATATTATTATCTAATTATTTTGGGGCCAATAATTAGTTACATTTTGTCCACTGGAATACCGGCCAGTTTGACAATCCATTGGATGCTATGATGAGTACAAACGGTTTGGCCGTTTTGGGCGTATTTCTCGATATCGGCGAACAGAGCAACGATGAATTGGACAAACTATTAGAGCACATCACACTTGTTAGATATAAGGGCGAAAAATGTGATATCGCACACAATGTCGATATTACTAAACTACTGCCAGGTTAGGGGGGAAAAACATTTATTATTAAATAACACAATCAGTTATATCATGTGTTAAATAATTATTTTATATATATACAGAAAACAAGTCGTATTGGACTTACACGGGCTCATTGACGACACCGCCACTATCGGAATCCGTCACTTGGATTGTCTTTTCCAATCCCATACTATGCACAGAGGATCAGGTATGTAGTGATTGTAACGACAAAAAAAAGTAAACATAATATTACTTACAAATCTGTTTTTCTTTATCTGTAATTATCCGCAGATCTCCCGCTTTAGAGACATGTGTTTTGTTACACGTGATAACAGTTTGACGGCAGCATTGGGCGGACAGTTGGTAGAGAACCACCGGCACACACAACCTCTCTATGATAGGACCGTCACATTTGTCCAAAAATAATATGTGATTTAAGAGAAAAGATTTATTTTAAATGAGAGAGAAACAAAAATGTTGACATTACGGTCTATATTTTATGAGTGACATTAGATTTATAAAAAAATAGCTTATTTTAATGACAAATCAATTTAAATAATTATTGAATTGACATTTTTATTTTTTGTTTTATCTTTACTTTAAACAAATTAAAAATACATTTTAAAAAATTACTAAAAACTGACAAATAAAAACAGTCTAGAATTACTAATTTAAAAAAATTAGTTATAGTAAAGAGATAATCTATTTTACAATAATAAGTAATTTCTCATATATTTTTTATTAGATTTTAATTGAAATTATAAGTTATGATGACTTAAACGATACAACGAAATTAAAATATTTATTTTTTGAAAAAATAGATAAATCTATTTTAAATTAGAAAAAATATATAATATTACTTTTTAGCTAACTATAGATATATTGTAGATTAATATTTTTATTGATTTTATTTTAATCATTTTATTATAATAGTGGTAATAGGTTATCAGGGATTATAACTTGATTAATGTTGATTTTATTATAGTTTTATTGATTACAGTTTATTTTACAAAATAAATTAAAGTTATAAATATTTTATTATATTATGTATTAATACAAGTATAATAACAGCAATAAGGCTTCCATTAATTTTCATAACATTTAATCTATTTTATTATTTAATAATAAGGTGCGRTATGCATATTATTACTATACTATAAATATAAGACAATATAGCTAAATAAGTAAATATACAATATATAGTTTAATCAAATTTTTAATTAGCTAATCATTTACTGCAGAAAATTGTTATTTCCAAACAAAAATTATAGCATCTGTGATAATACAAAGAAATATAACAATAGAAATATTTATTTAGAAAAAAATGATAGTATTGTATAAAAATTAAATGAATTTGTGATTTAATAACGAATTTGTCTGTTTGAACACAATTGACAAAAATCATATTGAAAAAAATATTTTGGGAAAACTATTTCATATATTTAATAGTAGTAAAACTGTTTAAAATATATATATATATATACTGTATATATATATATATAGCTTATTATTTTTAAGAAAATTAGCAATAAATTAATAATAATAAAAAATTTGTTAGATAATTTAGTAAAAAAATATTTTAAAAATTAATAGACACTATTTGTAATGCTTTAAACAATGACACAATTAATTAGTATATATATAAAGTTTATTTATATAAGGTAAATAATAAAAAAATATATATTTAATGTAGTATTTAATAACAAAAATAAAAAACACTAATAAACTAAATGAATATTTTCAATTATCAATTTATTATCAATTTGTTTTATTTTTTATGTTTAAATAATTTCAAAGCCAACAATGATTGAAATGATTGAATAAGCGATACCATACCTAACAATGGGATGACTTAGCGACCATTCCCTTAGAAATATGTCTCTAAAAGTCTGTATAGATATAGACAATGTAATGCCATAATAAAAGGCATACATAATGTATTTCGGTAACGATTCTAATGGCCAAAAAAAGGTCACAACAAAACAATTGCGGTATTTCTATAAACCAAACTATAATTATGCAAACAATATCCCTGTCCACTAGTGAACTGATTAGTAAGCCTAGAAATATGTCATAAAATAATAAATAGATAACTACTGATCATTAGGAATGAGCTGTTATTAACAACATTACTGAACAATTAAAAGCCAATAATTTGGAGAAATAAAATCTCAATTGTTTATATCTGTTTTATATATTAATTAAACAATTATATCACTTTTCAACATTTATTATCATTCAAATAACTAATTAATTAAATAATTAATTCATTTATAATACTACATAAACATATTACAATAAATTAAAAAAAAATTAATTATAAAAAATTAATTATTTGTAATATTTGTTTGTAATTAATATCATTGTACAGAATATCAATTTTATTTGATTATAATATTGAATAATGTATTTTTTAATGAAGAAAGTAATATCCTTACATATCATATATAAACTAATAATAATAATAAATAAGTTAAATACAGCTAACATTCAATACTAATCACTCCACCTATTAAACTATAAATGCTATTGAATCTTCTTTTTCAATAATTCAATAATTAATAATTATTATTGATAAAAAGTTTTAAAGTTTAATTATTAATATATTTTATAACAAAAGTATTAATAATTTAAACACACACACATACAATTTTAACATGAGTTAGTATACACTAAATACACCAGGATCAGGACCTAACGGTGCTATAAATTTTGTCATTTTTAATTAATTGTATTATGTGTCAGATAATTGCAGTCGACTATTAAAACACTTAAGTTTTTCTTATTGTAAAAAAACCTCAGAATAGATCTTCTTTGTCTGTCTGCTGCAGACTTGTCCACTTAGAAGCCGTAGTCGCTAAGTATTTGCCTGACCTCCGCTGGGATGGCATTTTGGGCGCCGATTGACGAAACCATTGTCTGGTTATATTATATAAGCTTTAAATTATTTTTACATTTAAAAAAATTAAATTTATTATTTTTGAAAATTAATTAAAAATTAAATTTTATGTTCTTATTATTATTGGAGACCTGATAACATCAACTGACCCTAAGGAAAGGGATAGCCGACACAAATAATGTCTCAATTGCCTAATCAGATACCAGAGTCCGATAGGCGAGTGCTGAATGTACGCGGCTATGATGTTGGCCAATATCTTGGTGGTGGTGCGTACGGTTCAGTATTTGTTGGCCAATGCAATGAACTGGCCTACAAACACAGTGAGGTAACACCCGAACTAGTACAGAGATGTATGACTGAGAAAAAGTCGACTGTTTTTAAAGAGGGAACCGACGGTAAGCTATACTATAATGAATCGTTGTCAGGTAAGCCGTGTGCCATCAAAATGTTATTAATTAGTCAATCTCAGGCACATTTCATGTATAATGAGGGACAGCTACTAAAGGATCTGAAACATCAAAATATTATTGAAATTTATGGTATAGTAGATACGCTAAACACTATGTATATCATCACTGAGCTGATCACCGGCGGAACTATGGAAAACTATATCAAACAGTGTCGCCGTACAAACCAACGTATCAGCCAATGGCAGGTAAGAGATCTGTTTCGGCAAATGATGTCTGGCTTACAGTATATGCACTGTAAGCGTGTTGTGCACAGAGATATCAGTTTATGGAACATTATGTTACAGATACGAGACCTTAACCTACCGGGACAAGTGGTGGTCAAATATATTGATTTTGGTTCGGCACTCAATATGGATGTCTATACAGCACAGGTAGGCACACCACGCGGTCATACTATTCAAGGCGTTACAGAGTATAACGATATCCGTTCGTTGAGTGCTGTCTTTAAAGCTGTACTGTCGGTGTCGGACTTTGCGGACTCCCAATTGAAGAATCGTATTCAACATATTGTAACACTCATGGACTACAGCTTTGATCCGCACTACCGTTTAGTTGAGGCCCTGTCCGCTGATCTCGAGCCACTGTTTGAACAGTTACCACCAGAACAGCCACAATTAATTGGTACAACAGGTCAGAGATCCGGATCGGGAACGGGTAGGTCAAAAATACGAGATTATTTTAAAATCAGAAAACGATAATAATTTTATAGAAATAATAAAATAGTATGTTTATGGATAAATGATTATTTTAAATTACGGTATTAAATTTATTTTTTAATTTTAGTAAAGTTACAGTAAATAATAACAAATAGAAATATAGATTTTTTTTAAATTTAATATAAAGTTCAGTTTATAAAGTTATATAAAGTGTATAATTACAATATTTTTTATTGCTGACTTTAAGCTACTAATTAATGTTTAATCACATTTTAAATACTGTACAATTTTTCAGAAAGTTATAAAATATTTAAGATATAAACAAAAAAATATATCAAATTATTAGACAACTATTTCGTTTGTTTTCTTAAAGTAGATATTCATTGCTATCATTAGACTAAGTGCAGATAGTGTGGTCTGAAAGTTAATCAATTGTGAGCCAACTATAATGATAATCAATGGTAAGACTTGTAGATTAGACAATAATAGATAGCCATAGATTATGGATGCTATACAACCGGTGACGACACTCCACAATAAGAGCCAATACTTTTTATGGGTCGTACCAAAAACACCGCATAGATGACCGGATATAGCAGTCGACAGTAACGCAAATTTTGTGATCAATTTCAATACAAATAGCCTATCGATTGTCGAGTTATTTTCACTGATCAACTGTTGGCTAATGGGACCAAACAGTCGAAAAAATTCGGTGAACAGTGAGACACCTAAAATCATAGTATAGACAACATTGCCAATGATGACTGTCCTGAAAATACGTTGTCTCCGTTTACCACTTAATACCAGTGCAACCAAATGATTGAGTTGTTGACAAACACCTAATCTTTTTGGTGTCATTTGTTTTGGTTAAACAACAATAATAAACTAAGAGTTAATTTGTTAAAAAAAATATTAAATAATTGAGACAAAATATGATATGTTATGTAGATTTTAGTCAATTCAAACAAACTATATCTAATTTATAGTTTATTAAGCAAAAATGAAATGTATTAAAAATATAATATTTTAAATTCATTGATGTTTGAATTATCATCACGTTTTTTTGTATCTATAATATATTTTTAAACGATAAATTATAAATTTATTTAGTCTGATAAAATCATTTAGTATCATAATTAAAAATATATATATTATTTTTATCAATAAATCAATCTATTGAATATTAGATATTTATATAATTTATAATTATAGTATTATAATTTTGTAATTAACTGTAAATTATATAATATAATTATGGTGCATAACTCAAATTAGATCCCAGTGTCTGACTTTTGACATCAAACCCCAATGACTCCATAGGTTGGATCTGTGATTTGAATGTTGATTTCGGCGATTGTTGTGATTTTGCCGCCAGAAGATTGCTTTTAGCCGATGGTGGAGAAGATGGCTGAGACGATGGCTGAGACGATGGCTGAGACGATGGCTGAGACGATGGCTGAGACGATGGCTGAGACGATGGCTGAGACGATGGCTGAGACGATGGCTGAGACAATGGCTGAGACAATGGCTGAGACGATGTCGAAGACGATGGCGGAGACGACGGCGGAGATGATGGCGATCCTGTCTGTGATTTCTTTGGACTAACATTAGTATCGATTGTCTTAGTCTTAAGGTCTTTAACAGCAGTGTTGTTGCTATTGTTAGCGATGACAATATTTTTCGTTTCATTCAATTTGTTGTTTGACTTAACATCAGTTAATCGCATCGATTGTTTCCTCATATCTGATGACTTTATTTCTGATGGTTTAAGTTGTGGTTGTCTATCAGTAATGCTTTTTACATCCAAATCATAGTCTGCCGACGACTTCGGTGGACTATCGGAAACTGTAAATCCTCCCGAAACCATTGGTGATAGTTTACTATCCGAACCGTTTCTTTTGGCCTCACGGGAGTCCACAGATGATTCACTACTGTCAATGTCGATGTCTCGTTGAGTCTTAATATGTTTGCCTAAGACAACCGTTTTGGGAGTTTTTTTAATTACAAAATTATGTCCGCCTTTTAAACGTTTTCTCAGTTTATATCTGTAAATCCAAATAACTATCAATAAGACAATCAACACTAAGACAATGGTCAACACTACGAGACCAAAGATTAGTAAAGTATTATCAGTCATATTAGTTGTTATACAAATTTGAGACAAATTTATTATTTCTGAAATAAATTATGCTCTTTTATCGACAAATATTAATTTGAATTTAAATCTGAAATTTAAAAAAAATATATAATTGAAATTTGTAATAATTTTGTCGCGAGAATTGGTTGAAAAACTAATAAATTATTTATGTTATTAATTAATTACAAAATTCATATTCAGTATTATATTCAATAATTATTATGCCTATCAAATGTATTATATAAATATTGTATTATATTGATTGTAAAAATTGTATACCAATATATATTTATTATTATAATAAATTATAGTATTATTAAAGTATAATAAATTAAAGTATTAATATTTATTACAATATATATTATTAAATCATAGCATTGCATACAATAAGTTAGTAAAGTATTGCTTTGCATGGCTTAAAAATGTATACATTTAAAAATATTTAATTTAAATCAAACAAACAAAAATCTAATTATTATTATTCAATTTTGGACGTCTAATAGTCCGGTATCAGTTAGTTTCATTTATTATACTGTACTCTATTTAATATAAGATAGTATATTTTATTTATTTATCACAATATCATTTATCAATATTGTAGATATAATTTAATCACTCATTATATGATGCGTTTATTGATGTTTTCAACCTTTAATGTAAATATGTTGTAAATTTTAAAAAAAAACTTTCTTACAAATTAGGACAGTAATTAACATTAAGATATAATAGTAATTTCCAAAGTATGTATAACTTAGATATTGAAATTTACTATAATTAATAAAAGTATTACTCAAATGTATAATTAATTATTTAAATAATTTTAGATTATTTTATTTTAGTTAATATACAGTACTAATTAACTACCGAAAATTATTTTTAATGAATAAATATCAATAAAATACAATATAATATAAAAGATAATTTAAGAATTTATTTTCTCAATATTTCAAAAAATTTATTTACGTTTTTTTTGGTGTCAACAGAAAATAAAACTATATTCATATAATAATAACTCTTTAATGATAATAATAATCAAAAATTTATATATAATTTAATTTCTCATTTAATATCAATTTTCTATCAAATAAAATATCTGCCATTTCTGATCCCTTTCCCTCACATACACACACACAATGGCTGGCGGGCGGGCGGACAATGGTTTACTTGTTGGCCAATCGATAGAAATAGAAGAGTATCATCGATCCGGTGGCAAAACCCATGAGGAAGGCTGTTGTGGAGCTTCGGGTTCTTTTGTTGTCGAATACGCGATCCGAATACGGTATCTTTGATTCGTCTTCACTCATCGTTAACGTGACTCAAGTTGTCGGAAGTAGTGGTAATGACGGCGGCAATGACGATGACAATGACCACTATCTCTATGATATTGGTATACAAAAAACCAAAGTTATGTGTCTCTCAATAGCTAAACACCTGTTGTTTGCTGTGATAGCAATTGAATGACCGTTTGTTTTAGTAAAATATGAATAATTTTTCAATCGCGAGACCTGTATATACTGTATAGTATAATAATTTTGTATTTAGTAGAAAACAGATAGATATACACGTTTAATAAAGTTTATACATATAATGTAAATACCTATTGACAAACCATATTATTTGATTGTAATTATTGTTTTCTCAAACACATTAGAAATCAGCCACAGATTGTAATTGTAATATATTGTGTTTAAAGATATATACATTAAAATTAAATCAAAATCTTATTAATTGAATAAAATTACTTAAAGTAAAAATAAATAAATTTATTAGAGAAACCCATTAGATTTGAAAACAACTTTTATTCAAACATTGAAATGAGAAACAATATATTTAACAATAAAATAAAACAAAAGTTAGCAAATATTATATTTGTGATCTCATGTTTTCTATGGATCGATACGATAGCTGATTAATAGCAGCACTGAATTGTATTTTGGATACAATGAATGATAGGGAAGGTTTGGGTTATTATTGTAAACTGTTATATTCGGTTCATGAATAGATGGACAGGTAGTACCAAACATAAACTTTTTTGACCGAAACCCAAACAATTCAACGGATGGAAAGTGTTGTTTGAAAGCATTGATGAGTACAGTGTTGTAAAATCCTTTGCATATCATTTTATTGCCAAATAGTATGCCCTGAGTAATGATATTCGGGTCATCGAGAGTGAACTGTGGATCCAATTCAGCCTTAAATCCACCAATTAGTTGATTGATGTAATACCAGCCGTAAGACAATACCAAACTGGCGGCTAACAGGTTCGGTCCACCAAACGTTATAATCACTGGATCGGCCAAAAATGTTTCGTCAAGTCCTCGAGCCTTATTGTTTGGTTTGTTTGGGTTAGGCAGTGAACGCGGCGGCTCACCCTTTAACCAACATTTGGCCGCATCTATAAGTCCACCAGCAATGGCCACTTGTCCTCCGAATCGTTGTTTGAGAACACGAATTTCGGTGTTGATCTTTCTGATTATATTAAACGACTGATGCGATCGATTGATAATTTTCATTGATTTCAAATATATTACACATTTGATGTTTGCGGTGTCGACGATGGCGTCCAACGATCGATAGGTGTTTACCTGAATGCCCGATATGTTAGATAACAATATACACGACATTTCTGTGTTTTTAAATATAATCAAAGATATAGTTATTTTATTAAGCATTCAAAATACATGTGAATATCACTCACTCGACTGAATTAATGGATTGATGGCTAACTTATTATTCTGTGCGATAGTGTTAATGGTTATCGTATTGTGTGACTGTCCACTCTTTATGACTCGCGGGCCGACATCCAAATAAACAATTTGACAGCCATTGGGAAACCCGGAGGTCAGTTTTGTTAGTGTATTAATACTTTTGCGATAGTCCGGTGTCCGCTTATAGCCGCCAAATAGTATAAATGCTGTGCGAGGCTTGAAATCAATCGATGAATTGATCCAATCTGTTAGTGCAGTTGCAAACGGACGCATGTCGTCATAAATGTCACGGTTGTGTTTGAGCATCAGGTGCTGCAAACCGTGACGTTTTTCCATTACTTCTTGGGCTATATCGTGAAACTCACGGCTCACTGCAATACAGTTGGCCAACGTTTTGACGTCCATTTGTTGGCAAATGACTTTCAGTAAGTATGGATTGTTGACCAATGAATAGACAATACTATTATATCTTGTAATGTCTGAGTTGTTAATCATATCAATAACTGGTTGTCCACTCATAATATGTCTATAAAAATTATTTTAATTTTTTTTATCCGAAATAGATATTAATATGATTTAATTATTAATTACTAACTGATTATTTTATTTGTTTATTAATGATCAATAATTTACAGAATTATTTAAATTTTTAAAGCTATTATATAATATAATAAGCAAAAAGACATAATCACGCGATAAAATCACGCTTTAATTGACAAATAAAAATTTAAAACAGTTTTTTTTTATTTAATAATATCTGATAATTATAGTAACGGTTTCAACGATTAAAAGCAGACCAGAAACCAAACAGTTTTCCGATAGCAATGAAAAAGGACTCAAAAGACTCGAAAAAAGGCGACAACAAAAAGCTGGAGACAAAAGATGCCAAAAAAGATGACTCAAAGGGCAAAAAAGAGACACCAAAATCGTTGACTAAACCCGAAAACAAAGATCTTAAGACGGGATCTAAAACGTCGAGTTCGGAGAACAAAACAAAGAAACCGGATGTCAAAGATGTCAAGAAAGACAATCCAAAATCTGTGTCTAAAACTGGCAGTAAGGAAGTGAGTCCTTATTTGGCTCAAAAGATCGGATCCAAAGATGGGAAAAAAGAGCCCGTATTTGGAAGTATGAAATCCGATATCAAGAAAGACAGTTCAAAATCTGGTGCCAAACCTGAGATTAAAGATGTGAAAAAAGACAATATATTTGGTGCCAAAAAACCAGAGAATAAAGACATCAAAAAAGACGATAAGAAAGACATCAAAAAAGACGACAAGAAAGACATCAAAAAAGACGACAAGAAAGACATCAAAAAAGACGACAAGAAAGACATCAAAAAAGACGACAAGAAAGACATCAAAAAAGACGACAAGAAAGCCATAACAAAACCGGTGACTAAAACAGAAAGTAAAGATTCAAAGAAGGAATCAAAAGACAGTCCGTTATTGGCGACTAAATCTAAGACAAAGGATATGACACCAAAAATTGGATCAAAAGAAGTGAAAAAAGATGAGAAAAAAGAGCCTATATTTGGAAGTAAGAAATTGGAGGTCAAAGATGTAAAGAAAGTGGACTCAAAGATTTTGAAAGACAAACCAAAAATCGATCACAAATCAGATACAAAAGTAAAGGATTTGCTTAAAGATCTGTCCAAAGATAAGAACAGTAAATCGGATTCCAAGGACACCAAAAAAGATGAGAAAAAATCATCGAAATCTGAGATTAAATCGGATTCAAAAGCAAAAGAATTGATTAAAGACAACAAATCCGACATCAAAAAAGATGATAAAAAATCACCAAAACCTGAGATTAAGAAAGAGTCAAAAACAGAGAAGAAATCAATTATTGGATCAGATGGTGTTAAGTCATCGACAGAAACGTTTCCACTTTTGAAGAAACCTGAGCCTAAAAAAGAATCACAAGAAGAGAAAAAAGAATCACAAGAAGCGAAAAAAGAATCACAAGAAGCGAAAAAAGTGGACTTTGGATCAGCTGGTGGTAAGTCGGAGACAGAATCGTCTGCAGACTTCAATGAACCTGAGAAAGAATCAGTCATCAAATCGGACATTGAATCAGCTGGTAGTAAGTCATTGACAAATTTGCCGCCGCTTTCTAAGAAAAGTGATCCCATATTAGAGTCAAAAAGTGATTTATCGACAGAACCGAAGACCACAATCACTGAGCCGGTTATCGCATCGGCAGACGTTGGCAGTGGTGGTGGCGGTGGTGGCGGTGGTGAACAGTCTCCCGACAATGCGAACCGTAGATCTAAATATCATTGGTTTATCATAGCAGCGATGGTCGGTGGGGCTGCCATTGCAATCATTTATTTGGCCAATAGTTACCGACAACCCAGTGAGTCGACTAATCAGTAATTATTGAAAATCGATGACTAGTATTGTTAAATTACTTAAGTGTATATATAAAAAGATATTTGAAAAAACTTGTTGAGTAATAAAATATGTTTTAAGAGACAAATATAAAAATATTATTTATTAATTTATGTGTCAATCAGTATTAACAAAAGTTTTCGATTCTAAATGTGAGACCTGTAATTCATATTTATATAATTAATTAATTGTCGATTTTATAAAATTTTATTAACAAAAATATATTAACAATTGCTTGTCCGCACTCTTCAATGTCTAATCATTTTAATTTTAATATACTGTATGTATAGTTAACAAACTATTTGGGTGACCTTTACTTTAGGTCACACATTGTTGTCCCGCGTGACCTAACCTAACTTAAACTAATTTAAAATAAAGAAATAATTTGCATATTGTTATACATAACTGTATATCAAATAAGAACAACAATGTGGGACCTAAAGTAAATAACACCCAATTATTTAATTCAAACATAATTTCAAATATATTTGAATGTTTTTAATGAACGGTTAAGTGTCAAATATGTCAAAAGTGTAAAATACAAACACAAAGATAATGGCAACAAATGCAAAACCATTGTACCTAAAGTCAGGAAGTATAAGATCTGTTTACGGAAGAGAAGTCATGGGTTTTGATGAAAACAAACTAATGACTGTTCAGGAAACAGATCCACAAAACAACAGTTCAGTTATTATTGCACCGGTGTTTGGCACACAGGGAGCCAATGCCCCGCCAAACAGTATTGTTGAACAATTAGATAGAATTATCGGACACTTTGAGACAAACGATACTGTAATTCAATCGGCGCTCATATGTTGGTCGGAGACGATTGATATGAAGTTTGGTGTAAAAGTTATACTCATTGATACATCAGAAGTCAGACCAGAGATTCCCCAAAGCGTTAAATATTTATTTAATGATTCGGTATTTCCAGTGTTAATGACTGCCAATCATAAGCCTATACCGCTTCAGAATATTTATGACGATCTGCCCAATGGATACACTTGTGGTTTATATCTTGCATTGGTTCAAAAAGACAATGTCGAGTCAAACATGCGATCAGTTATATTTATGGACAATCCTACAAATACAACAGTGTCCAGATGTCCAACATATTCAGCAATACTTATATCTTACAAAAAGTCAGCCGTAAAATCTACAAATCAAGTTCGTCTAATCAGTCGAGTCCTGGAAAGACATTGTCGGTCGTGTCCAGTCTGGGGGGTGTTTGCACCAATCAATTCCGAGATATTTCGTGTGACAACCGATTGCAACACATTTCCAGTACTTAATCAAACAAAGTATTTATCCGATCGATCGGTGTTTTTAGTCTCAAACGATGGTCTACTGAGTATCACCGAAACGTTTCTCGATAAGACCCGAACAAAAAATTCATTCTTCACTTCATTGCTTAAAGAGGATACCTTYTGTTGTTGTGAAGGTGTGTTAAGAACAGAAACTGTTTACAACAATACAATGTCTTATATCGGCAATTGGACATTTGGGTTGCCATACAAACAACTCATTGTCATTGTCGGTGAAGGGTTGCACACATTGCAGATTAGTATTTATGATTGTCGGTCACTATTGATGGGAAAAAATCAATTAATCAATTATGTCTATGGACTCTACACTATAAGAGACTTTAACTTACATAACATTGAATTTGATTGGATTAAAGTGTCTAAAGATTTGACAAATACTACTCAACAGTATTCAATTGAACCGGTAATGCGTTTGGATTGCATTTCAGACGCCTTTATATATGAATACCGACACAACAACAAAACGGTCGGTCACTTAGTGTTCTCGTTGTCTAAAAATTATTTCGATAGAGATTATTTCAAAGACACATTCAATGTATTCATTGCTTTGGATGACACCAATTGGTCGGCCGACGACTCATTATACCATTGGGTTTGTCTCTGTAATGTTAATTACAATAAAAGTTCGGACATTCAGACAATGCTTCCGCCGGAAATCATAATTTATCAACGATATCACCATTATATGGAACTCCCGAATTTGTTGGACAACCATCATTTCAAGTGGACACTCAATGGCAGTCTATCAAATCCGGTCTACGAAAACAGAAACAATTGGCGCAAATTGTTTTTGCCGACAATCAATACGGCAGAGTTGGCTCAGTTTCGTAATGTTGGCACCAATTTAATCGAAAGACTAAAAGCTTTTCAAAAATTTGGTTTCAGATTTCCTAACAATTACTGAATGTTTTGACAGAATGTCCAACACTTCAATAAAAATTTTATAAAATTCAATTAAATAGTATATATTCATTATTACATAATTATTAGACTGTTCATTCAAAGGTGCTAAAAATATAGTTTAAGTTCATATAAAAGTTAGTAAAAAAATAGTCAAATATTAAGTTAATTTTTTTTAATTTTTTTTATTATTTCTTTAAACTACAAATTTCTAATATTTGACATACAATTTAATATTTTGCTAAAACATTTTTTTATTGATATTTGTTTTCATTTTAAAATCAATTTCTATTTTTAAAAAACTGCGCTTAATATAAAAAAATCTTTGTCCACCAAATCGGTAAAATAAGCGCCCATTTAAACCAACAATCCTTTGGAAAACTCGTAAAACATTGCATTACTAAAACAGATAACCAGTACCACTAATATGTTGATTATAGTCAATGTGTCAAATGATAGATAAAAAAATAAATGTGATTTTTTGAAATGTTGAAATAAAAGTAAACATATATATATATATATATATATATATATTGATAGATAAAAGTGCGTCAAAGATATATCCGATACTAGATTGCCGATCAATAAAATAAAAAGTAATAATTTGCGGAAAAGGCATTTAATTTGCAAATCAATATTTGACACATTATTCAATCCAATTATCAATTATGTTTAATGAAGTTTTCAAAAGTGAATTATATATATTTTTTATATTTTTAGCTACAGATAACAAATTATTAGTTTTCTAATTAGTTTATAAAAAGCATTTAATCTGAGAAACAATTTTTTATTTAAATGACAAAAAAAAATATTTCTATTTTATAAATGTTGAAATAAAATGTATTGCAGTTATTTACTAAAAATTAATTGCTCGTTGTTAACAATATTTAATGAAATTAGTTTTGAATTTTAATTTATAAATCAAATTAATTATTTGACAACATTGTAGTTAACAAACGATAGCCAAGCCTTTGAATTGCAAACACATCATCTAATTGTCACAATTTAAGACATGGCTGTTATACAAGAAGTGAAAGAGTTGCCAAAAAAAGAGACCGTATTGAGGAAATGGGTTTATTATGATCTGATAGTATGTATGGCCACTGCCATAGCTGTAATCATATGGTATAGCATACGATATAACAAAGCTCACGATGACGACAGCTATTCCACTCCGATGTCTATCCTTCATATTATCGGATATGTGGCCTACGCTGTGGTCACCGGTATCGCTATGTACGGCACTCACAGTCAAAACAAGAAGTTCTTGTGGTGGTTTGTCATCGGCTGTCTGGCCGTTATAGTCGGCGAAATCGTCTGCTTCTTCATCAATATTGTCATCAGCAGTGAGTGAAAGTGCACTAAAAAAAACAATTACCCAACAATTTTGGATATAATATTACATATAATTTATAACTTTATATAATTACTGTTTTATAGGAGAATCACATAAATATGGTATTATAGTGTACGTCCTGAAGGTATTGGTTCTGCTGGTTGTCATTGTGTCGGCTATTTTGGTCTATTTGTTGATACGATTTATCCAAAAGTCGGTTCCGTCTGACATCGAAAAAGCCGATAACATCAAACCGCCGGCAACCGCTACTGCGGCCAACCAACCACCGGCATCTGCTACGGCTAAACAACTACCACCACCCGCACAAACCGCCGCCACCAACAAACATAAGGCTTGAAAGACATGGATGTTATTTTAGCATAACTTTCTAATGTCTTACTAATGACTAATATTATTTCTAGTATTTATTTTTTTAATGACTATCTATTATCTAATTTATTGCTACAAAATTGTCTTTTTTGTTGTTATTTTGTTTTATCTCTATTTCTTACAATAATTTGTAAATTATGTGATTTTTTGTTAAAGACGTTTAACTTATTAAAATGTTAAGTAATATACTGTAGTTTATTCACATATCATTGTATCGCTTAAAATAATTTAATATCAATATTATTTATATATATATATATATATACAGTACAGTATATCTCTTTTTAAACTAAATTTTGTACTTTATATATATACTAAACAATGTTTATATATGAAAGTTTCATAATGCAACCATATATTATAGTGTATACTATACACTGTATAGTAAGATAAGATTTATTAGATTATTTTTAACTACAAAACATAATAATAACCGTTAAATAATATTTAATAATATATTTCCAAAAACGAGACACTTAACGGACAAATAAAAAAAATTGAATATTAATTGAAGATTATCTGCTATCTGTGTATTATAATGCCTGTAAAACTGCGATCAATAGCTGATCCGGTAAAGATTGAGACCAAAACCATTGATCAGTACGACAATGACATTGAGATCAATTGAGACCAAAGAGATAGTTCAGACAAACAATGACAAAGCTGTCGTCAAAGATGTAAAACCGAAAGATGAGTCCATCAGATTAGCAAAACACCAGAAGTTTAATCGGATGTCTATAAAGTTTAATATACAAAGTGTGACCAACAAAGTGCTCGACACAATTGAAATGACTAAAGCAAAGACACTGTATTACATTGGACGGGGAGATGACAAACAATTTTGCGGAACAGTACTACAATTGATTCCAACTAAAACCTATGTGACCATTGATGGAGGTGTTGCCACTTACTATTCAAAGCCATTCATGTCATTAAAAGTAGATCGTTATTTAGTGGCCAAAGTTGGCAATCAGTCTAAGGATTATATGGTTATTGTGGCGGCCAATGGTTGTCTGATTGCCGAATCGGGTGCAACAGTATTGCTTAAAATGCCAGTGTTTGTGGTCGAGCAAACTGGTGACTATTATTTCCTAAATCATGGACAACGTAACATTAATTTAGGTCCCGGAGCCCATCTGGTGCTCCACAATAAAGAAGAATCAGTTATATTTGTGACAATCCAGAAGAAGGACAGAAAACCCGAAGTCCAGAAAACTAAGTCAAACGACCAGAAAAAGGATTCAAAACAAGTGATAATAAAAGAATCGAAAAATGAATCCAAAGACAGAAATGTCAATAAAATTTCTAAATCTGATTTAAAAAATATTTTAAAAACTGATAATAAATCGGACACTGAATCAACTGATGATAATAAATCTAAGTCATCGGTAACATTGACGGCACCGGTGGACACAAATTTAATACCAAAGACAGAAGAGTCGGCGCATAAAAGTAAAGAAAATAAAATAGTTTTGATTGAACCGAAAGACGAACCACCGATTATTGGACAAAGACTGCCAACTCATGATAGCGGACAGTCATCCGATAAGACTAAGCAAAAATGTAAGTGTTGTTGGGTATGGATAGCTGTGGCTGTCGGTGCCGTAGCTCTGGTACTAATAGTTGTGAGCAAAAGAAATAATAAACAATAGTTAAAATTAAGTAATTTTTAAAAAATAAATTATCTCTCATAAAATATTTTTATTTTTATATAGTTTTTATATTATTTATAATGTTTGTGTTTTTATGATATTTTTTAATCGCACTTTGATTATATTAATTTTAATAAATGGATTTATTAATAAAATAATAATATATAAATTTAATTTAATAAATTTATAAAGATTTTATCAATTAATAACAATTATATTACACTTATGAACCACTTATTATTGTATTAACATATTATTTGTACCTAAAAAATCATTAATATTTTTATGAACTAATTGAAAACAATGAACTAAACCATGAGATGACTGCACCAATAACTGGTCGGTCATACCTTTCTGACTGTACACTAAATCCATGTATATATCGGCATTCAGTAGCAAAGTGTTCGCAATTATTTTTAATAATATCAAACTCCCTGTCTTTGCCAACCAACCCGACAGCATAATCTACAATATCCTGTTGATCCCTGTGTTTTAAGCCCCGTTTGCTGGCCTCCCGTTCCTGATTGTTAATCCGACACTCACTATCTCTGGCCATTTTGCTTATTGGTTGGTTTCGTACAGAGTAATGTCCATCATCACCCGGTGTAAAGTGAACCACCTGTCCATTGTCAACATAAACAGCCCAATGACTGTATGTAATCAAACTATTTCTTTCACATTCAATAAGATCGCCGACGTTTGGCTCAATATTACCAATAGTTGTATAACTATTTTCATTATTATTATTATTAGCACACAAAACATAGCCTTTTGTAATGATTGTTAGACTAATAAAACTAATTACTAGAGTTATTGTTATCATAGCTATTGAAAATAATTTTTTGGTCATCAAATAAATACTAATGTATAATATAATTTTAATTAAGCTCATTATGTTTTTTCCTTATATAAATATTAACATTAATTGTTTATTTTGCATTATTGCCAAATTTCTAATATTTTTATAGTACATAATATGATTTATTAAATAATTTAGTATTTATTATAGAAATAATATATAGTTAATGATTTAAATTAAATAAAAATTGATAACTAAATTATATTTAAAATTTATCAAAATTGTATTAGTATATGTCAAAAATCAATAATCAATATTATATTAATTTTTATTATATTAAAATCTTGAAATTGTAACTGATTAACATTGCAAAATTATATTGGCTAATGTTTAATATTTAATTTATAATATTTTGAACATTAATGTTTTAACATGTCTTTGTTTAATTAATTAAAAAATTCATTAAAAATTTTATGATAATTAGTTTTTCAAATTTATATATTTTTTTAATTATAAAATAGAAATATTCCATTATTTGAAAATAAAACAAAATGAAAATTATAAATTTATTTTAAACATATAGAGTATGTTATATTAACAAAATTAGTTTAAAATATTTGTCATTTTAGTTTTTAAAAATTTCATATTCAAATGATATATTATTAGTTAATTGTAAACACAAATAATATGCTATTATTTTAATGAGAATCGTGACTATTATAATGTAAATATTTCAAATAAATTTGTTGTATTTTAGTTTATTATTACCAATATATTTTATATAACAACATTTTATGTTTAAAATTTATAAGTTAATTATTACAAAAATAAATAAAATAAAAATATTTTTTAATGTTATACTTATACTTTAAAATTAATATTTACATAAAATTATTATATATTTATAATATTTAAAATGTTTTTATTTTTATAATAAAGTTCTAAACATTTATTGATATTTTAAAATTTAAATTAAATAAAATTTATTTTTTTGCTCAACAAGTTTAATAAATATTTAATAAGGATTTACAGAATTTACTGAATTTAAATTACAAATATAACTTATAAGGTTTTATATAAGGTGTATATATATATTAATACCGAAATCTGATAAATTAAAATTATTTGCATAAAAATAATTCTTGTTAAATAAATCAAATAAAATATTTTATGGAAAAAAATGTACAGTTAATAGACATAATAAACTAATTTCTGGAATAAATAATTAATTTTCAACGAATAAAATTTAATTAATTTTGACAATTTTTATTTTCAGTCATATTTTTTGCTTAAATACAAAAAAAGAAAAGAAATCATAATTAAATTAATAAATGTTTGAATGATTAAAACACTTTTTTTTGTAGGTAATCATCATTCAGTAGTGTCGTATAGTTTGTCATATCGATCGACAGCCAACAACAATTGAAAGACATAAACCGTATATCTGGCGAACTCGGAGCTCATGGTTTGGCAGCCGTGAAGACAGTAACTGTCGGCAAACTTAACTACTCGGCACTGATCGTAGAGTCGATCCATACTATCCAGCGATCGGCGAAACTTTTCAATTGTTGTCTTCATATAACCCTTTTCCGACTCAAACGACTGGTTCAAACTCAACGATCTCTGCTCCAGAACTTGGGTCACATATTCTACATCTTTTCGGTAAACTTTGAAACACTCTTTGGCCGACTTTTTTGACATCACTTTATTGACACTATTGGCGGACACTTGAAATAAAACAAAGAAAAAATATTAATAAAAATAAATTTAATATTTTTAAATAGATTTTTTAAAGCTATTTGATATATATATATATAAATTCTTTTTTATTATTAACTAAACTATTTTCTAAATAAAGGACAAAAAAATTTAACATCAAATCTCATACCACCAAAAATTACAGTAAAAATAATATAAAATATAAAAATATGGTTTATATTAGATTTCATATTTTTTCTGTTCGTTAAATATTTTTTTTGATATAAATTTATGAAAAAAGTTAAAACTGAAAAATCGATAATTTTATATAGTTTTCAAAAAGTGTATAAAACACTAATTACATAACTAATGAACATATAATTATATATAAATATTATATTTATATTTTATATCAAATATATTTTGATAATATTTATAGAAATAATCATATTTAACGAGCAATTTATTATTTATATTATGTAAACATTTTTATAAATTATTTTAGTAAAAATATATATATTAAATATTTGAATTATTAGTAATAAGAAATATATTTTTCAAAATGTTTGACTTATTTTATTTTTAATAAATAAATTTGAATTTTTATAATTTTATTAATAGATTTTAGATATTGTTTTTTTTAAATAATCAAATAATTATCAATTATATGAATTGATTTAAAAATTATTTTTATCTACTTATAAGTTAGATAATTTTTTAAATAGCAATTCATATTTACGTATATATATTTTTATATACATTTATTGTATATTTTGCTGAATTAATATTGTAAATAACATATTATATTATCTATATTTTCTTTAGAGTTGGCAAAAATAAAGATATTTCTAAAATAATAGAGAAATTTATAAAAAAAATTGTGTCTGAGATTCCTTCATTAATTTTGTTTTATTAATATTTGTCATTTTGTAACATTACATATAATTATTTATAATAAGTTAATTTATAATTATTATCTTAATGATATATAAAGTAACATAGTAATCAATTTTATTACTAATTTTGTTTTTAAATTTTTAAGTTTTAATTATTATTATAAATCACTTTAAAATTATTGAATTGTATTTATTTTATATCAAGACATTCAATTTATATAGTAGTTTAGTGTAAATTATGTATCAAAATAGATATCTATACTGTATTTGAGGTAAATTAGTAAAATTTTTATAGATATTAATTTTTGAGAAATTTTCTTATGAAATTTACTATTTTCCCATTTATATTTGTTTTACTTATAAACTAATATATTGATTATGATATTTATTTATAGATTATATTTTTTATATACAAGTAAAATGCATTTCAATAACAATAACTGATTTATAATTAATGAAATATTAGTAGATTTAATTTTTATGATATATGTATTCAATATCATAATTAATAAAGAAGATTTTCAGAATAAAATTGAATAAATTTGCTAAAATTAATTTATTTGGTACTAATTGTACTATCATTTTCAAGTTAAATGTATTTTTAATATAAATATAATAGTTATTTATGTTAAATCTAATTAATATAAAGTTCAAGTAATTATAACAATATAAAAAATCTACAATTTAGATCATCATTATATTTTTTGATTACCTAAAAATAAATTAATAATAAATATACCGACTGAACAAAAGTTTATTATTGAAAAACAATTGCTTAAACAACTCAATGACTAATACAAAAAAACATAATTAAGTATATGAAAGAAATCTTTGTCATTTACACACACACTCACTCACTCACTCATACAATGCTATAAAAACAAAATGTAATATCAATTTGTTTTGTATTGCTTTGAGATACAGTATAGTGTATATGTATTGGGAGAAAAAGATTTATTGAAAAGCTTAACACAACAAACATAATTGAAAAGTCTATATCATATTACTGTTAGTGTCTATTATATCATATAAGATATATAATACAAATATGTATGACAGAGTATATCAAATTCTGTATTATAGAATATATTGATAAATAAATATAGTATACTATCTATACTGAAAAATATGTTATTTATAAATAAAAAAAATTGTTATACTTTTTTGTCGATAACAAGCACTGACTTGTGAAAGAAAAAAATCATGTCTTTAATCTTATTTTAATTTTTATACAATAATGTTATTATAAATCACATATATTTAAAAGTTTTTACACTAAATTATAAATATATAATAAAATATTTAAAAATATATATATTTTTAATGTTTATGAATGATTAACTATTATTAGTTATATACATAAATTTATGTTATAGTTACAAATTATTTATATTAAACATAAACATAATAATAATATATAGATATAATTTACCAAATAATTATAAATTATTAAAAATATATATTAAATACAATATAACTTATAAAATTTGACATAATATTTTCGCCTACATAAATTATGTATTAACAGTACTGTATATACAGTACACGGTATATCAATAGAATTTCTAAAATGTGTTTTATATATTATATATAAAAATAAAACTAAAGTATTTTTCAAAAACAACTTTTATTTAAAAGATTTAGATAAAAAACTTACTGAAAAATAAGATCAATATTACTGCAGTAAATACATAAATAAAAAATATATCAAATATTGAATTTTGAAAATTGTGTTTAATTTATATATTTTATTTTTTAAAAAAATAAAAAGATTGTAAATTTATGCAAATATTTTTTTAGAATAATATAAATACAATAACAAAATAACAGCAAATAATATTTTATATATTCATAATAATGAAATGTAATACAATAATATATAGTTTTTAAAATTATTGCATAAATTCAATTTCTAAAAATAATTTATTAATAGTATAAACTTGAAAACTGTAGATAATGTGTTTTATAATTTTAGCTAATTATTAAATAATTTCTATTGTGTGTATGTGTGTGTGTGTGTGTGTGTGTGTGTGCCTGTTTGTTTGTTTAACTTAAAAATATAATTTAACTAATTTATAAAACAAATTTTTACATTTTCAGATTTAGGGTTTGTTTTAAATATATATATTAAATTATGTATAAAATAAAATCTAAGTACATAATAAAATAATAATGATTATAATAGAAATAATAATTCAAACAAAAATCTTATAATAAAATTTTTCTCATTTTAAATGCCAATTAGTAAACATAAAAGTATATAAAATATTATTATTAATATTATTCTTATTATTATTATTATCATCGTCATCATAAAAGTATATTTTATTTTAAAATTTCAACAATTTATCAATTTAAACGCAATTTGCATTTGCATTATAAAATGTAAATAAATTATAAATATAAACATAATAATTTTTATGTAAACTGAGATTTTTTTAAAAAAAACTATATTTACTCAATGGTTTAATTTGAAAAATATTCTTTGCTATAGAATTATGTAAATGATATTGGATAACATATTATTTAAACTTGTATTTAAATTTGCTTTTTATATAGATATACTTTTTTATTAAATGAAAAAATCTGTATTTATTTTTAAATTATTTAAATATATCTTTTATATTATATAAACTTTTTAGTATTGTTATAATACCACCCAAAGAAAAAACACATACATGCATACATATACACATATTGTACAAATAAATTGATATATATACAGTACTCTTCATAGATAAAGCACATATACAATAATATATATATTGAAAAATCATAAATAGAAATTGACATATTATTGAACACTACTATTAGGTTCACTGATAATATATATATATATATATATATATATATATATAAATTAGAGTTTGCTTTTAATCAATTAAATATTGACTTCTAATTTGTTAATGTTTTCAATGATATGAAACTAATATAATATAAATACTGTATATCAATAAAATTCATACAGTATATTATAATTAAATTATCAATCATTAGTTGTGATTTATTACTTAAGCAAAATGGACAAAACATAATTAACTTTTAATTAATTTTAATTAAATTTAATTAATTAACTTTTAAATTACAATGTTTTAGCATTAGATAAACTAACTAAACTAATGAATAAAATATCAAACTATGTGTTTATTAAATTGTTGTTTAATAATATAACTTTAAATATAAATTAATTATATTGAATACATTTAATTAGTATCATTAATACTTATATATATATTTATATAAGTTAATTTTTAAAATATATATCAATAGTATTTAGTCTATATTCACTTTTATAGTTTAACTAAAGTTTAATCAATAATATTATAAATCTATAATCATAATATAAAAATTTCAATATATTAATATAAAAAATTATTTGTTAAATTTATTAAAAATTTTAATTTTTACATCAAATAAAGATATATTAAATAAAACAAAAAGTATAAGAATAAAAATGTTTAGACAATATATTAGACAATAATAAATTATAACATAAAAAACAATTTCTTAATTTTTACTTTTTTTATACAGTTTTGTACAGTACTTACCATAAATGTCATTATAAAATAAATGCATTATTATATTATTAGATAACAAAAAAAATAGTATAACATTATTGTCAACATTAATCCTTAAGAATATAATTAAATGTCAAAAATTATAATTAATAACAACAATAATTTATTAATTACATAATATAGGACATTAAAGAAAGTAAAGATTAGTAAATTTATTAATATTTAAAAAAAATTGTATTGTTTTTAACCAGGTTCAGGACAGTAATTTATAACGGAAAAACACATATAATATTATATAATGTTTTTAGTTAAACTGCAGTAGAGTATGTGTAATACACATTTTGTATTATCCGATTAAATAGTTAATTAAGTAAACTTTAATTAACTTTAAATAGCATTAAATAATTTTATTTGAACACAATAAATAAAAGTCGATTATTAAGTAACTAACAAATAAAAAACCAAAATAACTTAAACCTACGTTTAACTTATAATCTTAGGATACAAATTTCATAATATGTTATACTGTATTATTGCTGAATTAATAAATAATTATTTTTGTCTTTTATATAATATAAATAGTTAACATATATAAATAGTTTATTTTAAATTTATAGAAAAATAAAAGCAAATACAGATTTGTATTTATAAGAGATTTTAATATAAATTATTTATATATACACACGCAAAATCTTATTTATATTGATATAATATTAATATTTTATGGATAATACATAGTAAATAAATTTAATAAATAATTTAAATTGACTTTTTAAATATAAAAAATAACAATAAATAAATTAAATGAAAGATTAATATACTCTATGATTGTATGATTAAATACATTACAAATGATTTGTTAATTATAGTATATTAATAAATATGTAGTTTTTAACATAACTTTTTGTTATAAAAAAACTTACTAAATAAAATTAAATATATTTTGCTGTTAATATATAATAAATATATTATATATTTATACAATAAATATCTACTATAAATAATTAAATGATATTATCAGATACATGGACACACACACAGACATATATTAATACAGTACACGGCTGTCCCCATACACACCATCACTACATTGTTGAACTGTTTTCACAAACTGTATCACAGCTACGCTCGGCGTCCTGAGAGCCGCTTCGGGGCAACATTTCGCTACCCTTTCGCCGAAAACTACTATTGCTGTCCATGTCGTCACTGCTGCCGCACACCACACACATGGCGGTCAGTCCGAGGACCGCAAATGCAATCAATGTTACCGTAAACACTGCCAGCGCTATCTCCTCAAGAAATATATACTGTGTTTCGGGCACCACTTTTGAGGTGATCCATATACCACCGCTCAACAGTAACATCGATAGTATACAAACGGCCGAATTGAAGAACCGGTCGATAAAAGGACTCGTAGCCAAATTGTCGGCCACTTCGATACGGATTTCGGGCGGCGGTAATGGTAACTGCATTTGTTGACAGTTAACTGTCGTCACCATTGTCTGTGTAGTCATATTGTCTGTTGAATTATTATTATTATTAGACAGACTTCTGTTGTTATGTTTACAAAAACATATATAAAAGACTAAATAACAAATATATATATATATACTATATATTCCGGATTTACAGTATTGTCAATAAAATAAAATAGGATTATATATCGTATATATATATCAATTGTAATTTCTTTTATTTTTTAATTTATAGTCGAAAAATCTATTAGATTTTATTGAATAATTTTAGTTAAATTATTCATGAATTTTGTTGTTATTTTTGTTGTTGTTGTTGTCGTTGTCATTGTTAAAAATAAAAAACACTATTTTTTGTTATATAATATAATCTACAAATCGAAAAACAGAGTAAATTTAATTTAATTTTTGTTGTAATTTACTTTTAGATATTGTTTGATTTAAAATTGACATTTTATTTTGTATGTTATATTGTATGAAATATTAGGTTTTTTAAATAAATGAAAAAATAAAACAATCAGAGAAAAAGTCAGTAAAATGAAGTTAATTTAAATTTATATTAAAATAATGTATAAATATTATAGTTTCAATAAATTAAGTTTTATTATGAAGAATGTATTATATATTAATTAGATTTATTATTTATTTAGATTTTTAATTAAAATTTTATTTATTTATTATTATAATAAATGAAATACATTTTGAAATGGCAAAATATTCATTAATTAAATGATTCAAATGAAATTAATAATATATTTTATTTTTATTTCAATGATATTATTTAGTTTTGTTTAAATAATATTATAAATGAGGCGTTAAATTATTAATCATAATTAGTTGAGAGGATAAGATTTTATTTATAATACAAAAATTTTAATACTTTTACACAAAAATTATATTTATTTATAATATAGCAAATGCAAAAAAATATTAAGTTTAATAACTATTAACTTAATTAACACTAAGTTATTTATTGTATTAGTTATACTTAAATGTATTATTAATACAGTAAGTTCGGTATATAAAGTAGAATATATAATAAAATACAAAGATTTTATTAATTGAAATTAATTTTATAATTAATAATTTATAAATATATTACTATTTTAAGAAATATTATTTTAATGGTTTATCACTTGAACAAAATAATAATTTTTTATTATTAAATGTTATATATTATATATTGTCTATTTATTATATATTATATATTATATATTATATAAACCACATCCTAAATATAATAATAACAATAATAATAATTTTTATTTATTTTATTGTTATTAACAAATGAAATGCAACTTTTATTTAAACAATATATCATATAGATTAGGCTTTTAAATGTTATCATCATTTTTGGTTATCCATTACAACCAAACAAACAATAAATTGGTTTACTTTTTTTTATCTAATGATTTTAGCTGTACTTAAAAAACATTTATTATTATTTTTTATTTATACTCGTATTTTATTTACTATAAATAATAAAAAACGATGAAAAGTGTTTTATAAAGATAAAAACAATTTAATACCACATGTGGTGCATCAAATACATTGATACTATTTACGGGTATAAAACTATTTGTCAATAAAAACACTTTTTTTCTTACATCAAAAAATGTTGATTAACGATAGCAAATGATCCAAAACACTAAAAAAGTCATATATTTATTGTCTATAAATGCTTTGTAATTGAAGAAAAAAAATCAAATATAAATATATAACAAAAAAAATATTTTTACTAGATTTGCTTTTTTTAATTAAAAAAATCGCGATACACTGTAGCATAAAATTGCCACAAACACACACATACACACACATCAATGATTACAACAAATTTTTATTAATCATATATATATATAAATATTATATAACATTATTTAAGTACACTCACAGAATATTCTATATTTTTAATAGCAATACATTGTTTGATTATATTCTGCACTCAAAAATAATTATATTATTACTTATTACTGTATAGACAAAAATATCTTATAAAAAATACTAGAGTAGAACTAGTAGTAGTATTATAGTTGTTGTTGTTTTTATAAATTGCAATTTCAGTTACAAAAACTTGATAACTGGTGTTAATATATTATTTTGTATTTGAATGATTGTTAGCTGTTTGTATTCACACATAATCTTTCAATACATATAGACAGTATGTACAGTATTTAACTGTTTTGCAAACAAAAATACATAACCACTACTCACTTACTCTATCATCAACTGGTGGTGAATGTCATTCAAAACGGAGAGTCAGATTGTATACTAACACTACATCAATGTATCTCTCTTATCATAAATTGGTTGTCATAGAGATACATCCTCTCTCTATCTCTCTATATATATATCTTTCTTTTACTTACTCAGTCAGTCATCATAAGCTAATATCACAAAAGTTATAGTTATCATAAAAATATTTCTATTGGATTATATTATTTTTGCTTTATTATCTGCAAATCAATGATATATTTTCAATAATATACTATAATGTTCAATAAAAAAATATCTAAAGTATATCAGAGATAATTTTAATTTTTATTATTTTCTTTATTGTTATAAATTGAAACTTGCATTCATTTTGAGATTGACATAATAGTCTATTTTTGAAAATCTTTATAAAATCTTTAATATAAGTTTGTACAGTATTAAGATATTATTAAAAATACAGTATATGAATTTAAAACATAAATTTAGATTTCATTTATTGTCAATTTATGAAATTATTTATATACCGTAATAAATAAAATAAAATTTTATTTACAAATGATATATTAATAATCATTTAATTATAAGTACGGTATAAATTTTATATAATATTACAAACACCCACATATATAAACTTAAATATTAGAAATGACCAAATAGAAATTTCTAATAAATTTCCCTGAGAAAACTCCTAGTAAATTTCTTAGAAATAAATTTTTCTAGAAATTTTACTTTAATATTATACTATGAGATCCCCATATCTGTAGCTATTGTAATACTGTATAATAAAGTTTACATTACTATATAAATGGGATTCCTATATATAAAATTTACAGTAAGTTTTGCTTATTTTTTTGGTTATCAATTACTAAACTAGTGATAATGTGAAGGATATGCCATCGTTTTAATCGGCAGGGATTGAGTGGATGTGTTAAAGTTTGTCAATTTTTTATTACTCAATTCACATATCAGTAATATATATATATATATATATATATATTAAATTGCTATAAATAGTAAAATCAGATTAGAAAAAATTGAAAAATCTAAATTAACATGGTAATCTCAAAGACAGAAATTTATATAGAAACTTTCTAGAAAATATTATTTCATTTCATTCCATTTTATTTTAGATATTTATTCTTTTTGGTTACTCTATTACATATTCACTAAAATACAAGTAAATTTACATTTATCCTAAATTTTTCTAATTATCTAGTATTTTGTCTAATCATAAAATATTTTTCTAAAAATATACATTAATTAAAAATAATTGTTTTTAAAATTTGTCTAATATTTTATCAAAATGACCTAGATTCACAAAATTCTGTGATATAACTTTTATAGAAAACTAATCTATAAGTTTAATGTATTATAAAAAGATACATAAAATAGTAAATATCATTTCAGTCATTAACATTTTAAAATATTATAAAATGTATTACAAACTATAAAAATTAATTAAAGTTATATTTAATACATAATTTCTATAAAATAATAGTAATTTAAAATTTTAAAAATATTTACTTATTTAAATATTTAATTTATTTTTTTATTGATTTTGATTTTAATTATTTTTTTAATACACATTTTAATCTAAACATTTTTAATGATAATATTGAATAATATATCAGTTTACTTATTTTTGTTATTAAATTTCAATTTGTTTTGAAAATTGATAGTTTTCAGAATAATTATTCTTTATAAATATTTTTAAAAATATATAATATATTCATAAAAATGTTAGATTATTAAAATATAAAATGTATAAATTATTATTAAATTATTATTATTAGTGGCATTGAAATAAAATCCTATTTTCAATGTGAAATAATATTAATAATATTAAAGTACAGTATATTATTGATATCAGGTTATACTATATTTACAGTATATATATATATTATTTTTAAATATAAAGCTAAAGCACTACCTGTATATTGTATAAATCAAATAAAACTATAAAATAAAAAAATCAAATATTTTATATTTTTTATAAATATATATTAGATAATTATTTTTTAGTCCATTTATATGTAACATGGATAAACTGTTTATTATTATGTAGATAGCAGATAGTGAAAATTTTATTTTGCAAAATATTATTGAAGATAACTTTATTATTATTATTATTTTCTATTATAAAATATAATTTATTTTCATCCATTTTTTTTAAGTTAAAAACATCAAAAGAATAAACTAATTTTTGGTATACTGTATATCATTATAGTTATAAATGTATATAAATATTATTTTTAAACAAAAAAAAATATAGATTAAAGTCTGATTATGAATTTCTTATGTTTATAGGCTATATATTTATATTTTATTATTCATATTTATAGTGTATGTACCGTATAATCATGGTAAGAGTCAATATATTAATCAATATAAAATTTAAGTCTATTTTATTATGTATTATAAAGTAAATGATAACTATTTAAATGTAAGTTTAAGAGACTATAAAATATTCTACGATATAAATAAATAAAAAGATTATTGATCTGATAAATCATATAAAACATAAAATGACATTTGGATAGTAAAATATGAAAGTGTGTGTGTGTTTGTGTGTGTGTGTGTGTGTGTGTGTGTGTGAGAGAGAGAGAGAGAGAGAAAGAGATAGAGAGAGAGAGAGAGAGAGAGAAAGAAAGAGAGTTGACATGTGAAAACTACTGTATAAAAAGGATATATTCAAAATATTAAGAAAATATAAGATATCCAGAGGGATACAGATTTTGATAACAGAGACTATGATTTATATACTAAACTACTTACAGTATATACTATAAAACTAATGAATTTATTTTTTTAAATATTTATAAGGGTTAAGCGTTTGTGGTATGGCCGGCTTACCCCTCCCCCAAATAGACCAAATTTTTAAAGTTTTTGCCTGCCCTCAACATATTGAAAAAATAATTAATTGTTGAGTAGCAGACTTTTTGTCGACGTCGATTTTTTCAAAATTATAAAAATTTTAATTTTAATTAATTAGCTATTATAATTAGTTAGTTAATTAACTAATATTATGTTTTATAACTTATTTCGATTAAATTATTAAGTAAAATAGTTAATTTTAGCTAAATTTAAAGTTAAAATAAATTTAAATAAAACATTATTTTAATAAATAAATGTAACTAAAATCATAAAAGAGAACTATATGTGTAAAATAATTTATTTTTCTTGAATATTATTATAAGATAAATAATATAATGATAATAAATTATACTGTAAATATTTATGTTATCAGATATTTAAAAATCAAAAAAATTATTAATTTAATCTTAATTTACTCAAAAAAGCAATAAAAATCGACAATGTCCATTACCCCATTAGACAAAAAAAACTTGCTTAACCCTAATATACAGTACATATATAATCTCTAAAAATAACTATATTATTAAAGATCATTTTTTATTTATTTTGTTAGATAAGATTTAATTATATAAATTTTATAATAATATTTAATATTTTTTTATAATATTATATTAAAATTATATGTTTTATTTTCAAAATATTTATATAATTATATATATATATATATATATATATATATATATATATACGTATATATTATAAACACTATTGTAATATAATTTTATTTTTAGATTTCCAGAGAAAATAATTGATAATTTAAATGAAAAGATGATAGATAATGATTGCATATATATATATAATATGGAATATATATATATATAATATTATTTATTATACATAAAAATGTTATATTATTTTCTTATATTCAAATACAGTAAAATTTATTTATTAACTATCAAATGATGAATAATTTATAATATAAATTATAAATTAAAGCAAATATAAAATATATTAGACAACACATAAAAAATGATTTAACAAATATATACAATATTATTAAACAAATATAAAATATTGAATAATATTGATAATATTTTGTGAATAAATTTTTATATTTAAACAAATAGATTCTAAAATTAATAATATAATAGTAAAAATGATAATAATCTAGATTTTTTTGTGAAAAATTTTAACAGTAATAAAAATGTTGAATAAAAAATATAAATAATACGTTTATTAAACTGACTAAATTTTTACATAAATAACTTATTGTAATTTAAATTGAAAATTTATTGTAAGCTTATTAAAACTTTATTTGTTAAAATATTTCAATTGTTTAGTTTATTTATCAAATATTTTAAGCTATTTGTAATTTAAATACTGTTTATTTTTGAGTATCATTAAAAAGTATGCTTATTAATTATTATGATTAAATGCTATATATATACTGAATATATTCTTATTTATTATTTTTTATTTTTTATAAATAGATTAAAAATTATTATTATTACTTGTTTATCAACAATAAGAAAAAATAATAATAAACATAATTTTGAAATAGATTTTTCATAATAAATAATTAAATAAAATTATAAATATAAATGCTTAAATAAATAATGCTAATATAAATATAAAAATAAATATTAACTAAATTATTGTATTTAAAAATTCATAGATACATTTTTAAAAATATATACAATATTAGTAGCTATATGATTGATAATTGTTTATATTACTAAATTAGATTTAAATATTTGGTAAACAATTTTTTTAATAAGATTTTGATTAGTATTATTCTATAAATATGTATTTTGTTATTAATTTATTATTATTATTATAAATTGTACATTAGCTAAATATGTTTTTAACCATAAATATTAACTTTTGACATTTTTAAAAATAGGTTTTATTAATTTTTACTAAATGAATAAATATATATATAGTAGTTGTATATATATATATAGTAATTTGTTAGTGATATAAATATATATTATTTTGTATATAATATTATATTATTCATATTATAGCATAATATTAATATAAATTATGATATATAAATAGTATACTACATAATATGTACAATATATACACCATATATTAAATATATAAATACAGTTGTAATATACTAAATATATAAAAAATGCTTTACTAATCAATTATTCAAATTAATAATTAATTAAGACTAATAGTTGTTTTACTTATTTACTTATACTGTATAACGTATATACAGTACAATATACAGTATTTTATAGTCTATATTTAAACTGTAAATGTCATTCATATTATTGAATATATCTAAATATAAATATATAATTAAGTGCAATGCTTTGTCACCTTGATTATTAAGATTATATCAATATATATATATATTATTAATATAAGCTACACATGAAAACTTAATTTAACGCTAAAAATAAGAAAAAAACCGCATGCGTTACTATTATAACTATTACTTGTATTGATATTAGTATTAAATGTTTATTTTATTTTTTCTACTATTTATTTGATTTGTTAGTTAAAATATTTGCTTTTAGTTAGATACTGTATTTTTATGATATTTTACTTTGTAACTAAATAACGTAAATGTTAATTTTTTAAATAAAATAATGTGTTTATTTAGAAACTAATTATCAGACATAGTTTTACTATTCATTCAATCTCTCTCTCTCTCTCTCTCTCTCTCTCTCTCTCTYTCTCTCTYTCTCTCTCTCTCTCTCTCTCTCTCTCTCTCTCTCTCTCTCTCTCTATTTCGCTCACTCACTCTCATCCCACACATACACAACTAATTGAACTAAAATAGACTATAATATGAATTCATGACTGTCTGCTATATTTAGACTATTTTTTTCATGCGATGCTCTCAGAAAACATAGTGAGTCAGTCTATCCATTGAAATAATAGAAATATAATTAGTATTTGTATTAAAAGAAAATTGTATTTCTAATATGACATCATTGCGAGATATAGTTAACAAAATCGATGACCACTTATATTTCGGTAACTACCGATCGGCAACCGATGAACAAACACTTAACAAACACAGTATAAACCGTGTGTTGACACTGATGTCCGGTGGGATACCGGAGTACAAGAGATATCCAAATATTGAGTACTTTACTGTGGAAGTGAACGATGACATCAATGAAGATCTATTGACACATTTGGAGATCACTCGACAAGTTATAGCCGAAGGTCACCGTAAAGGACAGAACGTGTTAGTCCACTGTGCGGCCGGTATTTCACGAAGCGGTGCCGCCGTTACGGCATTTATTATGCATAAATACAGGAAAACTTTTGACGAGGCCATTGAAATGATTGTATTGCGACGACCACTGGCCGGTCCTAATCGAGGATTCAAAGTTCAACTTCGACTCTACGAACAGTTAGACTATACATTGGATGCCAACAATCCAAAGCTAAGACAATATTTGTTGGACAGATTTGTTGTCAGCAATCGGTTTGATAGCTATTATGATCGCTTGAAATACATTGAAAGCCTGTCTACTCCACAGTACGGTCAACAATACCTGTGCCGACAATGCAATCAACTTGTGTTTCATGACATACATGTCATTCAAAATTCAAGTATTGTTGATAATAATGACACCAACAATAACACCACAAAATGCAGTGATCTCTATATTGAACCACAAATCTGGATGAAAAAGTTGATATGTCATCAATATTATATGCTGGACAGTGACTCTCAATCGTCACCTACTTGTCCTCTAAAATGTTTACACTGTCAACAAACTATTGGTTCATATAAACAACATTTTTCAACATTTGAATGCAATTGTGATTTGCATCGAGGCTTAAGTTGTCTGCAGTTTAAAATCGATTTGCAATCGTTAAGCAAATAATGTTATAATGAATCAATTATTTAATAAAATTTAATTTCATATTTTTATCATTATTTTTCTCCAATATAAATCAGCTAGCTAGTTTTCACAATATTATTATATTTATCAAAAAAGTAATTAATTTATAAAAAAAAGTAAAATAAACATATTTACTGTAATTTTTATTAAATTTTTAAATTTTTAAAAATTTAAACAAACACACACAATTATCTTATTTAGCAAAATTGCTTACTGTTAGTGAACATCGGTATATATAAATTATAAATATAATAATTATATGATTAATAAATATTTTTAGTTTTATATATTGACTTTCAATAATTTAATTATGATAATTATTAATTATAATAATATGTAAAATTTAATGCATAAAAACATTGTTTTAGTGCAATCTTAAACATCGTGCTAACGATTCAAAAAAATTGTTATTTTCAAATTAGTATTTTTTTAAAAATGAAACTTTTTAAAACAGTTAGTATTTTATATATATTTTTATATAACTAATTTCAATTGACAGTTAGATTAGGAACTAATGATTAGTACTGTTTGATAATAGTGTTAACGATGAGCCAAAATCAACGAAAAAAGCTTATGTTTCAGTCGACTATCCTATCGGAGGCCGAAAATAAATTATTGGAAAATCTTATTGAAAGTACCTCTCAGTCACAGTACGACACGGTATCTGAGTTGTATGTAACGGATCCGCCAAATAATAAAAAATGGAAAAAATTAATCACAGGTGTGGTCAGTATTGAGAAGGATTACAGCTCACGATCTTTTTGGATACGAGTCTACGATTTCGGCAAAAAGTGCAAACACTTTGAACAGGAATTACATCACACTGTAGAGTATAAGGTGAAGAACTCACAGTTTCACACATTCAACGCACCCGACCGTATGGTTGGTCTAAATTTTGCCTACAAAGACGAGGCAAAAGGGTTCGGCAATATAGTTACCGCTACAAAGTCTAAACAGTATTCACGTTTTGAACAAATGGGTTGGACATTGAAGTTTGGCTTTCAAATAACCAAAGCACCGGCAGATTTAATAACGTTTCTCGAGAGAGCCGGTGCTGAACATCTGGTTAATGAACCACAAACTATGAACTATATATTGAATTTTATCGACAAGAATGGAGGACTGGGAAGTATACAAAAGGACAACCAACTTATTAAAATAAATCCTCCGATAAACAAGAAAAGACCAGCACCGCCTCCACCATCTTCGCCTACGGCTCCACCACCTCCTCCGCCACCTCCTCCGCCACCTCCTCCGCCACCTCCAGGAACGCCTCCTCCACCATACAGATCTCCCACATCATCAATACATAGTCCATCATCTCCTCCTACACCGCCTCCATTACCTCCAGGAACACCACTTCCACCGTACAGATCTCGCGAATCATCAGAATCTCCTCCCAGTTCGCCACTAAATCCTCATATATCACCATCTCATACAGTTTTGCCGCCACCGGCACCGGGAAGTTTCACAGATGATGACAGAGAAAAAATTCATAAAAACATGGACTGGCTTCGACCGGTGCCCGGAATATCGCCCAAACGGGATACCAATGTACAGCCATTAAAAAGTCCGGGCGGACGTGTCATACCTCCACCCGAACCGACACTTCACGATAAACATATGGATGCGATACAACAGTTTGATAAAAGTCAACTCCGAAAAGTGAGGCCACCAATCGGTGAGCCGACAATGACTACACCTTATGGACAGACAAGACCAAAGTGGATGGTTATTGACAGCGCAGATCTGGCTGCGGAGGAACATAAAAAACAAAATGAAAGACCAAAGTCACCGCTTTGGGAGGAAACTGATCGACAAATACCCAGTAATGTAACAACAATTAAACAACAGTCAACTGACAGCTATGGAAGTCAAGTAAAATTGATTCCACCGGAAGATGGAGAAGAATCAAATGAAAATGAAGAAGACACGAGACATATGGCTAAGTTTAGTTCTGTTGAAGACCCGCCCAATTGGTATAATGTCGACAATCAACCTAAAATCAATGACAAGATATCACCGCCAGCACCGTATAAGTATCCATATGCTGTCCCGCGGGCAACACAACTGGCACCTAGAGATCAGATACTATCAGATATAAGTTCATTTGATAAAAGTAAACTTCGACCGATTGGAGGCGTACAGAGAGAAACCAAAACTGAATCTCGAGAGTCAACTGATAGTCAATCGTCAACCAGTAGTAGTCAAACACCACCGAAACCGAGTCCCGATGAACAGCTTAACATTCATGTCAAACAATATCATAATCAAATTCAAATGGCACCGCAGCCTCATTGGCAACAACCATCTTATCCAACGCCTCCGCCTCCAGAGAAATATCAGAGGTTTCAAGTGCCTCCATTTCCACCTCGTTCACCACTTAACCCTTCTCTACCAGGACACCGGAGGAAGCCTCCTGCTCCTCCTCCTCCTTCTCCTCCTCCTCCTCCACCACCACCACCACCACCACCACCACCACCACCTCCTCCTCCTCCTTCGTCATCATCGCCTTCAAAAGCAAACCCACCATTTCCGCCACCTCCACCTCCTCCACCACCACCTCCTCCACCGTCAAACCAAACAAAGAAATGGCATCAATAGTAATCAGAATATAAAGTGACAGAAGTGGTAACTACTGATGACACACAACAGCAGAAATAGTATATCTGAAAAATTCATTTTTTAATACAAACTATACGTTTAGATTGAAATAAATTGTCATTTTATTGTCCATAAAAATTGTTATAAATATTAATTATTTTTATATTTATAAAATATTATTATATCTAAAGTATATTTGTTATTATCATTTATACCAATTAATCTTGTAATGAGTTGTGAAGTACTGTATAATAATTTAGATTGATTGATTTAATAATAAATATTTAATAGAAAATAAATGAAAAAATAATAACTGATTTAGTTGTGACAATTTTCCACAATAAGTAATATTTTAAAAATTAAAACACATATATATTATCAATTTAATATGTACTATAACATCTGTTTTCATAAATGTAATAACTATTGTATTAAATATTATTTGTTTTAAATTTTTTAAAATTTATTTGTTATCAAAAATACATGAAATTTATATACTTTTTAAAAATCATAATCATGGTTTATATTTTATATAAGATAAAATAATACAATTTTATTCATATAAAGAAATCAAATGATAAAATATTAAAGTATCAATATTTATCAAATTTAAATTATAAAAAAATATTAAGCAATTTATTTGCAATAGTGATTAATAAACCAAAATACAAAAACCAAAGTACAGTAAATTATGTTTTAATTATAACAAAATATAGATTTTATCATTTATAAAATACTTGTATTATCATAGATTAGTAAAAAAAGTTAGCAAATAAATTGTAAATCATTTTTAAATATTATTTATTTATAAAAATCTGAATTAAACTATTAAAATTAGAGTATTTAAAAAATAAATGTTTAATCGTAATTTTTATTTCATATAATTATTACAATAAACGTGATATTTTAGTTACAAAAAGATTTACTTATTAAGTGTTAGCAATTTTTAAGAAATCTAGACCCTCTCCACCCTTATGTTTGCAATTTTTTGCATGTAATTATTCGATAAAGTACGCTTTGTTGAACCCACTCCCCCCAAAATTCTAACTTAATATGTGAATCACACCTCCTAATTATTATTTCCTATAAATTCAATGAACTATTGCCAAAATATAAATAGATACAGTCGATTATCATTAATACAAAAATATTATTTTAATTATTGTTATAAATGTAAAGCTATATTAAATTATCAATAACTAAAATGACCCTTGGTTACTAAATACTAAATTATCACTAAAATGCAATCAATAATATACAAATGTACTTAACTTTATAATGCAATACTGTTTTAGTACAATTTGAGATCAGCTAAACAATCAAACTAAGGTACAATATTTATCAGTATAAACCAAAATTTAAAAAATTATATATCATAATTACAATAATAATTATCTCATAAGTTAAATTATAACCTTGGTGCACTAGTGTTTATCTATCCATATAAATAGATAAACACAAAACATTAAAGTCTATTAAACAAAAAAAGTTTTACATTAACTACTTTTAATTGAAATATTATTTATTAAAACTAATATTAAATTAAATTTATTTATTACTACAAAGAAAAATCATAAATAATACAATGTCTTCGTCAAAGTTAACAGTACTGATCACACCGTTGGACGGCTGGGGACACATCAACTGTTGTCACGGTATTGCCGAAGAACTGGTACGTCGCGGCCATAGAGTAGTGTTCGCACTGGACGTTGCATTCAAAGGAAAACTATCAAAGTATGGCTTCGAGGAAGAGCTGTTTGCAATGCACGGAGATGTCGAAGATAAAGAGTTTTGGCCAAAATGGATGGCCGAAAATGGACAGATACTTGAGTCGCGCGATCCGTGCGATTTGTTGCAGAAAATGTTTCCACTCGGTTTCAAATTGTTTTTTGAAAACATCAAATCGCAAGATCCTCACTACCGGGAAATGATAGCCCGGCTAAACCCCGACATAATTATAAGTGATAATTATCTAGATATGCCGGCAGTTACCGATAGCGGTAAACCATGGATTTGGTTGTACTCGGCCGGACCGTTAAACTTTTACAAAGACAAACGTTTGCCGCCGTCCGGATCAGGTCTACCACTTGATGGTGATCGACAAGAATGGAAACGTTTCGCAGACATAGTGGAGCCAATGTATCGGGAAGTGTTTGATATGATCAACGAATTTTCGGTATCCAAGGGAGCGCCACCACTAGAGTGGCCGCACCCGCACCGGCATTCACCGTATCTTAACATCTATATGTATGTCAATGAGTTGGACTACAATGAAGTGCATCCGTTGTCTGACAATTATTTGCGCGTCGAGAATGTTATTCGACATACAAACGATAAGTTTGAAGTACCAGAGCAATTGCGGGACAAACCGGGAAAACTTATATTCCTGTCAATGGGATCGTTTGGATGCGGTTATCTCAAACTAATGCAACGCTTGACAAGTATTTTAGGCAAATCTCAGCACCGGTTTATTGTGTCAAAAGGGCCGCTCAATGACATGTACTCACTACCCGATAATATGTGGGGCGAAGCGTTTTTGCCGCAGACAGCTGTACTACCGTTAGTCGATCTGGTCATCACTCACGGCGGCAACAATACGGTTACCGAAACTTTTTATTACGGCAAACCTATGTTAGTGTTGCCGCTGTTTTCCGACCAATTCGATAACGCACAGAGACTTCAGGAGACTGGACTCGGAGCCCGACTCAGCCCTTTCTACTGTGAGGAAGAGGAACTGATAGATATAGTCGACAGAATGGTCAACGACGAAGAGCTCAGACTTAAGATGGAAACCATCGGAAAGAGAATTAGAAATACAGACGACAAGAGTCGGGTCGCAGATTTGGTCGAAAAGTTGGCACAAAAATAATGAATTTATCGATACTATTATATTATTTTATTTAAAAAATTATGAATTTTAGTCTTAGAATTATTTTAATTTTTTTTATCTTATTTTACTAATTGACAACATTTGGATATAACACTGATGTTTGTCTCATTATAAATATTATATTTTTATCAATTAAATAAAAATTATTTAATAATTTTTTTTAATCAACTGTATATATATTATTAATTATTGACTGCTGATAATTTATTTTAGAATTTAATTCAACTATAATAGTAAAATAAAGATATAACACAAATATTTTATTTATCATATATGCTGTACTACTTTACGCTATATTTTATATCTAAATATGATTTTAATGAATTCAACATTTACAGTATATTTAAACTACAATATACTGTATATCATATGTAGATATTTGTTAATCAAAATGATATATTTTAAACACTATTAATAATTAATAAATTGGTAACTTAGATTTAATAATTTTATTTGTGTTTTATGTTTAATAAAAATTAATTAATTAACATTTAATTAACTAATAGCTTAAATTTATTGATTTAAAATATTCAATGTTTTCTATTAAATTGAAATAAATACAGATTATTTAATTAGTTGCAAATTGTTTTCAAATTATTTCAAACGACAATATTATGTAAATACACTACAATTTATATACATTTTTATTAATTGTGATTTTAATGATAATACAAACAAATATAAATATAAATTTATACTCTATCTAAAGATTTCAAAATTTGTAATATAAATTTTACAATTTACAAAATTAATAATATCTCTTAGATTTTCTATTATAAAAAAAATTATTAAAAACAATATGTATAACAAAAATAATTATTTAAAAAAAACAAATGAAATACTAACTGCACTTACAATACACTAATTTGATGTCTTCGGTGAATCAGTTTTGACTGTCTTTGCTTATGATATCTCCAGAGTATTACAGTGTGAATGGCGGACACAATCACAATGAATAGGTGAATGGCCACAAACCATAGCATATAGTAATCATTATTGAATAGTTGCCAATTCAACGACTCGGTTACCGGTATCGACACCGACAATAGGGCACCAATAATATGCAACACTAAAAATATCGTCAATATAGCTGTAAATATTAATGACATCMATATGTTCTTGTTTCGGGCGCCAACTATGCCAACAACTAGTGCACAGTTGACGGCCATCACCGCAAAGACCAACAAAATTTTGGTCACCCGATAAACAGTCTTATTGTCTGCTGTCCTGTCAAACATGCTATGAGTGGCAATTGAATTGATGCCGACGTTCAACAACAACACATTGATAACAATAGCCAACACAGCGAACACTATTATAATCCATTTCAAAGCAATTCGTGGCAATTGTTTTGATTGAATCAATTGTGATAATGATTGTGACATTGTTTATGATATAATCAATTAAAACATTAAGAAATTAAGAAATGTCACTAAAATTATTAATAAATTTTTATTTTAGACAAAATCTATTGATATTTTAGTTTTGAGAAAACCTGTTGAAACTAATGTTTAATTAATACAAATTAATAATATATAAATAATTTATTTTATTTTTTTCATTTTGCATCATAATATTATACTAAAATAAATCAAATGACAAATACCTTTGCCTTAAATTATTTTACTTTTTTTAAAAAAACAAAATAATTTATGAAATTTTACTGACATTATAAATATAAATTAACTAGGCATAATTTAAATAAATAATTAATTAAACATATGATTAAAAATAATTTTGCGATATTGACGTGAATATTTGCACATATTTATAAGTTCGGAGAAATACATGATATATTAGAAAAAATATTATTATTTTTTTGGTTAATGTTTATACTATTTGATTACTTTTTAATTTTAAAACATTATAACTTAAAAACCACTTATTAATAAACTTTATGGTATATACAGTATTATATACATTAGAAAAATTTAATACTAGTTGTTTGCCTTGAAAGTTAAGAAATTATATACAGTTAATAATAATAGGCTAATAATCAATACTCAATGTATTGATATTAATAGCCAGTTTTTTCTTAATACTTGTTTTATAAAAAATTAACATAAATTTTTTTGTAATTATTTTTATTTTATTTTATTTTCTTTGTTCAATTAAATGCTCATTATATTTAATTGGTTAAATCATTTGCTGATTTTAGTTATGATTTTGATAGCAACAAAAAACTTAGATGTTAGTGATAACATTGTATCTAATWATAATTTGTAGGGATGTCAATTTTTTTTAATAAAAATAATAAATTACTAGTTTAGTTATCAACACTTTTTTTATATAAAAATTATATTGTATAGTATTTATCAAAATATATTATAAATTATTAAGCAAATAAGTAAAATTTCAGTTAAACATATAATATAAATTATAAGATAAATAATGTATATTTGCTTTTTTGTTTGATATGAAAATGATTTTTGAAATATAACAAAAAAATAATTATTTATAATAATATAGATATTTAAAAAATATTGTCATTTTTATAGACATCCAAACTGAAAGACTTTGTTGACCTTAGCTTTCAATTACAATAACATTCCTCCAAATAATCGATATTAAAATGTATGAATATATCTCCTTCGATACCATCTCTGCGGATATTCAACTCAATGATGCCGTCGGCACTGTTATGGACGGCATCTTTCAATTGATAGATTGAATTAATGTTATTTTGATTGATTGACACAATTATGTCATTTTCTCTTATTGTATTTTTACTAATAAAAACAATAACAACAACAAAATAATTGCTTAATAATTGTAAATATCAGTATAAATTACAAACAAACAAAAATTTAAATGTCATAAAAAATATTTCATACACAATATCTGGTGCATTGTGTAGTATCTCTTTGATTAGGTATGAGTTGTTGTTGACGTATTGGACAATCAGACCCAGAGATCTGGCAGAACGTTGTCTTCTTTCTGTCTGTCGTTCCTTAAAATGGTTATTGTGTTGAAAATTATGCAAAAATTCTTTAGTTTTTTTAAAGAAATATTTGTTTGTTTGTTAAAAAAAAAAAAAAAAATAAGAAAAACACATAACTATTAGTTAACGKCACAACAACAACAAAAATTATTTTAAAATTGCAATATTTTTTTACGGCGAATATCGTCGAGTTTGATGGCCGCACAATATGTCAGATTCAAATGTGTCGAACAAACGCCAACCAATGACCCGTTCTGGTCAACCACTGGTCCGCCGATAAACGATATGTCCATTAGTGTCGTACACATCGTATAGCTGTAATCGTTGGGCAGTGCAGACGTCGATAGGTATTCAAGTGTTCCGCCGGACAGTTTGTTYATCTTTTCGGTCAATACGATGCCATCTGATAAAGTCGATGGTTTCATAGCCCTACCGATAAGCATTACGTCGTCACCCGTTTTAAGATCAGTTGCAATCGGTATTTCATTGAATATATCGGGTTTTGTTGCGGGCAACTCGATCAGTGCCAGATTGTATTGTTGATCGGCATACACTACCCTTCCCTGTAACAAATCAGTCATAATTGTTTCGTTTTGATAGCGAGGATCGGCCAACATATCGCAAATTCTGTATTCGTATGGCAACACAATAATTACWGAGGAAATGTCGCCTATCAAGTGATAACTGGTCAATACTAGACACCGGTCGGGAGTGACGCTAACGATACAACCGAAACCCAAGTTATGTCTTCCAGATCTGTCGAGTGCTATGAGACTTATGCTGACAACCTTATCGTCCAATTTATCGTATATTTGATCGTAAAGGGCATTATTCTCAACCATTAGGGCACTCCTCATCAATCCATCCCATTGTAATACATTGGGATTACTGTTAGTCAATAGTTGCCGATACAACTGATTTCTTGAATAGTATTGTTGTCTATGAGTCCAAAAACCCAATGATGTCAMAGCAGATGCCACTAAATAGACATTTCTATAAATACTTGTATTTTATAAAAAGATTGCATTTTATCAATAATTAGTCTGAAAATAAACTATTAATTGCTATCAACAACAAAAAATAATACCTTTTTGACAAATATCTATTAYAAAAATACATTATAAAAAAGTATAAGAGTTTGTTAGATATATGTTTGAATGGACAGCAAAYTGCAAATAATATTTTTATCAAATAGTTTAGTATTTAAATTAAAATACACGTGAAGTTCAAAAATAAATTGTTAATATACAATAGTGTATGTATTAGTTTTTCATTGTTAAAAAAACTTTATTTATTAACTAGTATTTAATATATTAGTTGACAAATTTCGATAATATAATTTGGACAACACAGTTAGTAAATGCCTCAAAAATTTTATTTATTTTTAAAATGATTAAATTCAATTTATTAAAATTTTTATAATTTATTATTATTATACAAATTAATACAATTAACAAACAATATATCTAATATTGATAAAATTGTCTGTTTTAATAAAAAAATATACAAAAACAACTATTTTAAAATCTTTAAATAACATTAATAAAAAAATAATAGTGTAATGAATTTAACTAAATATGTCTAAAATTGGAAAAAATGATAAATAAATGAGACTATAATTAGAATATTAAGTAAAATGTTTATACAAAAATGAAAATTTAAAATAAATGTTAAAATTGATACAAATTATCTCATTTGAATGCCTACGACAACACGTTTAGGTGAATTGAGTGCCTGACTATTCTGTAAGATCAATGGTATATCGGTTTGAGGACTACGAACAAACCGATAGCGTTTGACTACCTGTGCTAAACACAGTTTGGCCTCCATTAGAGCAAATCGCATGCCTATACAGTTTCTCGGACCGGCGCCAAACGGTATATACGTATAGGGTTTAACTTTGTGTCGGTTTTCGGGTAAAAACCGGTCGGGAATAAAGCTAAACGGCTGGTCATAGTACTCTTCGCTATGATGTACGGCATATATGGGAATCTCTACTCTCTGACCCTTTTTAATAGTGATACCAGTGTTGCCCAGTTTGTAGTCTTGTGAGGCCAGTCGACTTAGTACGACAGCTGGCGGATGCAGTCGTAGTGTCTCTGATATGACTGCATCCAAGTATGGCAATCGYGATAATAGGTCGTAATCGATGTCTCCTTTGGCATCGATAGCAGTGATCACCTCATCGTACAGTTTTTCTTGTATGTCTGGATTCAGTGCCAACTCGTAAGTGGCAAATGTCAATGTTGTGGCCGTTGTCTCATAGCCGGCAACAAAGAAAACCCACGCCTGAGCCATCATTTCCTCTTCGGTAATGTATTTATCCACAGAACTCAACACTTTTCTTTCGACTGCCTTTTCTTCTTCACCTATATTTACGAATAAAARTAAAATTTACATAAAATGTATGTTTAAGTAAAAAAATTATAATTAGTTTTTTAAAGTTTCAGATAAAACAACTGTACCTTCATTTACATGATGTGCTTCATTGGCGTCACTTTCATCGTATTGAATGTCATCCTTATTATTGTTATGATTTGTAACTGATTTCTGTGCGTTGATTAATAGCTCCATAAAGTCGTTATACTTTTTATTGCTATTACTTCTCTCTTTGATTATCCTTTTGGTGATCCCAAAGAAGAACTGATTGGCCGATTCGTCGGCCAAATGTTTTATGTTAAGCATTTGTAGTATAGGTTTGGGCAACACTTGCAAAGCCACAAATCGCCAAATATTTGGTTTGAAAATTTTTTGCGCATTTATCATAAACGGATTGTTTGGCTCATTGTAACTGTTGGTTTTGGTAGCAAATGCACAGGTAGCTATTACATCCATTGTATAGTTGCCATACAGGATCTTGACGTTAACATCTCGGCTCTCTCGGGCATAGACTTCGAGTGCATCGACAAAGTTATTCAAACATTGTTTGATTGTTGGATACATTTTCTTCATTTTTCCCGACGAAAAAGTGGGCGAAACTATCGATCGGATTCGTTTCCAGTCGTCGCCCGTTTCGCGAACCAAATGTCGACTAAGAATCGGATGGTTTCTCTGGTTTTTTGCTCTGTCGATGAATATATTGAAATCTTTGACTAAAACATCTTTGATTAGTTCCGATTGGGTGACCACTAATAGAGGAGTGTTTCCGTCGAAACCACTATTTATTTTAATTTAATTGAAAAATAATTTAATTACTTATTACAGTATATAATTGCTTATCAAAAATTTATTTATATTATTAATATATAATATTATATACCCATAGATTTTCCCGTATTGTTTTTGCCATTTCATAGCTAATAGCTGTCTGGGTGTACGTGTCATGTATGCCGTTGTGCCCAATATGGGAAATGGTCTGGGTCCTTTAATGCCTAACTTTTTCCAGTAACCATGATTACGTATAGTATACCTATTATAGAAAAATTGTTGGAAAATAATTATTTTTAATGAATATTTATTTATTATTTATAATACTTACCAATATATGAGGGGTACAACAGCTAATAGACCATAAATGAATGACCAATTATCAAATAGTTGATTCATATTAATTATATAAATAAATTATTTATTTATTTAAGACAAACAATTATATACTGTATATATGACAAATGTTAAATAATTTAAAGTTTGTTATTGAAATTTTCAAATTTTCTCGTTTATATAGTTTATTTCATGTAATCCGTTATCTTATTTTTATAATCATTACACAAATGATATTTATTCAAACTTATGATAAAAATTACTTTAGTTTTCCAGCATTGTATAAAGCTTCAGTGCAATTTTTATTTTTATTTATCAACTATAATAATTATTACACAAATGACCTTGATCATTTGATGCAAATGATTTGTTAGTATCACTATATTTTTGACTTATAAAATGTTATTATAATAGACCGGTATTATATTAATTATAGCAACTACTGTGTTTATAAGTTATACTGTATTTATATTAGTGTAAATAGTACATAATGTACTAAACAGAGTAAAAAAATATTTATTTTGTTGTCAACTTTTTTTCTCATCAAAAATAGTAAATAAAATTTGTAAAATTAAATTATTTATGTGCTTTAGTGTAATTAATTGTTTTTAATATAATATGATCTAAAATGACCAGCAAAATTTATTAATTATGTATTTAGTAGTGCAAAAAATATTTATAATATTGAATACAAATTGTATATATTAATATGTTTTTTTGCAAATTTGTTAAAATTATTTATTTTATTAAATAGTTATTTTTTGATAAATTCTATTTTAATATTTATAGCTATTATAGTATATAAAAGTTTTGCATATATTACTTAATATTATATATTAATTAAATTAATGTTTTGATATAAACTAAGTAAACTGCATTTATTGATAATTTTAAAAAATAAGTTTTAATATCAACTTTTAAAAATAAAAAATTTAATTATTTATTATAGACAACATATAAAGTAATATAATATTTATTACATAACCAAAACAATTATTCTAATTAAGTAATTTAGTTAAATAAATAGTTATATAACATTATTATTATTATTGATTTTTTTGCTTAACGCAATTCAATGCCAACCACTACACGTTTGGCTGAACTGAGGAACGGGTGTTTATTGTACAGTAGAGGTACATCAGTTTGTTTGGTACGTACAAATCGGTAGTTTTTGATTATCTGAGCCAATGCCAGCTTAGCCTCCATTAGGGCAAACCTCATACCAATGCAATTGCGAGGTCCGGCACCAAACGGTATATAACTATATGGTTTAATCTTATGCCTGTTCTCCGGCAAAAACCTTTCCGGATTGAATACCAATGGTTTTTCATAAAACTCTTCGCTGAGATGTACGGCATTTATAGGTACTTCCAATTGTTGGCCCTTATATAATGTGATACCAGTGTCACCTAATTTATAGTCTTCGGCTGCCTGTCTGATCAGTAGGACTGACGGCGGGTGCAATCGTAGCGACTCGGATATGACGGCATCCAAATACGGAAGTCTTGACATTAACTCGTAGTCTAACTCTCCTTTGGCGTCGACAGCGGACATGATTTCTTTGTAAAGTTTTTCTTGAGTCTCGGGATTAATGGCTAACTCGTACGACGTAAATGTCAATGCAGTGGCCGTTGTTTCATAACCGGCAACAAAGAAAACCCACGACTGCGCCAGTATTTCATCTTCGGTTAAGTACTTGTCGGCAGAACTCAGGACTTTCTTTGCGATTGATTTTTCCTCTTCTCCTAAACAATAAAAAAAACAAAATATAATATATATTTTAATTTAATAATTTAACAAAAAAAAATCAAACAAACTATACCTTCATTGACGTGATGTGCTTCAGTGTTATCATTATCTTCATTAATGATAACATCTTTATTATTATTATTATTATTATTAGACTTCTGGACATTCATTAACAGTTCAATAAAGTCATTGTATTTCTTATTGCTATTACTTCGCTCTTTCATTATATGTCGGGTCATATTGAAGAAGAATTCGTTGGCCTTCTCTTCGATAGGAGTTCTGATGCCAATCAACTTGAGTAGAGATGTCGGCATCAAACCAATGGCCAGTGCTTTAGCCATATTGGGTCGAAACACTTTCTGTGCGTTCACCACAAATGGACTGTTCTGGTCAACGTTGGTATTGGTTTTGGTGGCAAAAGCGCACGAAGCGATTACATCCATAGTATAGTTACCGTAAGCTATCTTTGCATCCATTTCCTGACCACTACGGGCTCTGACATCCAGTGTGTCGAGAAAGTCTTGCAAACATTTCCTGATCAATGGATACATTTTCTTCATCTTTCCCGATGAAAATGTTGGCGTAACTATAGATCGGATACGTTTCCAGTCGTCACCAGTTTCTGTAACCAAATGTCGACTCAGTATTGGATGTCTGCGCGAATTTGTCGCGCGATCGGTAAATACGTGAAAGTCTTTCACACAGATCTGTTTGATGAGATCGGGATCCGCCACTTGAAGTATAGGTTTATTGCCGGTGTATGTGCTGTTTGTTAACATAAATAAAAGCAATCATTTTAGTTAGCATTTATACAAATAGTATTTTCAAACTACTGAAATAATTAATTAATATACTCATATATACCCATATAGTTTGCCATATTTGTGTAACCAATCCATGTTAATCATATGTTTTGGCTTAAATAGTTGATACAACATTGTACCAAAAATGGGTACTGGTCTGGGACCATTGACTCCATGTTTCGACCAATAACTATGATTTCGTGTAAAGTACCTGGGAGGTTTTTTTAATTTATAAAATCATTAAGATATTAATGATATAAAATAATATTTTATATTTTTAATGTTTGATTTTTTTTTTAAAAAAGATTCAACTGTACAGTACATACCAATAAAACAATGGAATAACCGATAAAATTGTATAGAAAAACCAATAGTCTGCTACATATATATTCATAATTAATGTTTTGTTTCAAATTACTGTAAATTAAACAATAATTTTTATGAAAACTAATTAATGAAATAAATATAGAAAATAAAATTTAATATATTTATATAATTTTAATAAACAACTGATAAAAATCACTAAAACATATAAACAATTAAAAATGTTGAAACTATGATACTTTTACTGCTTTAAACATGTTATCAAATTAATAATGTACTAAATAAGATAGACGCTATATTATCTAAGTAAATGTACTAACTATACAATAAATAAAATAGCTATTAAGTTATATGTAATATAATAAAATAAGTAAATATAGTAATAAAAAATGTACTAAACTATATTCAATAGATTATCTAATTTACTAAATTAATAACAAGTTCACAATGTCCTAAAATAAATATAAATAAATTTATGTTTAGTACAAAAATTATATTCCAATTAATAATTAGTTTTAATTAAACGACAAATAATTTTTTTGTATTACCGGTAATCTAATTTATATAATAAATATGTTTATTTATATTAAAATGTTAATTATATAAATTATTACTATTTAATTGTAACATATTTAACATCTAACATTTATATACAACATAAATAATTTTTTATTTTACAATAATATGTATTAATAAAATTATAAATAAACGTTAAATATAAGATATTTTATTATAATTTAAGCGATAAATATCTAAAAATAATTTTAAAGTTTATTATTTGCAGTTAACATATGATACTTACAAGTAGTATACTAACATTTGTAAGATTAATTTTTATATGTTTGTACTAAATAAATCTAATAAAACAATTTTCATTTTGACATTTAGTTAATAGTATTTTTATTAATAAAATTTAAGTTATAAATATATATATACAAAGATACAAATTTATACTATATATTTGTATAAGTTCAACAATTTTTAAAAATTATACATTATATGGATAATGATTTACATATAATTTATGACTAAGTTTATGGAAATTAGTAATTTTTGTCTAATTTTTGTTTAATTTAATTCCGTCTCTCAATAGTAACGACCACTCGTTTAGGTGACAACAGAATCGGACTCTTTTTCAGATTAAACGGGACGTCCGTTTGTCGGTTTCGGGTAAACCGAAAGCGTTTAACTATCTGAGCCAAACCAAGTTTAGCCTCCATTAGTGCAAACCTCATACCAATACAATTGCGAGGACCGACACCAAAGGGTAGATATGTGTAGGGAATAATTTTGTGTCTATTTTCCGGCAGAAAGCGGTCCGGTATGAACTCCGAAGGTCTTTCGTAATATTCTTCTGAATGATGAATAGCATAGACAGGAATCTCGACGGCCTGTCCTTTCTTGATAGTAATTCCAGTGTCGGCCAACTTGTAGTCCTTCAAACAGGCTCTGCCGAGTCGTAGTACCGGTGAGTGTATACGCAATGTCTCAGAGATGACGGCATCCAAAAATGGCAGTTTGGCCAACAAATCGTAGTCAATATTACCGGAACTGTTGTTGACAGATGTCATCACTTCATCGTATAGTCTCTCCTGAATGTCCGGATTCAGTGCCAATTCGTATGTACAGAATGTCAGTGTCGATGCCGTCGTTTCATATCCGGCCTGAAAGAAGATCCACGCGTTGGCCAATATTTCCTCTTCGGTAATGTATTTATCTGTTTCGGTCAACAATCGCTTCTCGACAGCCAACTCTTCCTCTCCTATAATATAAATAATATTTTGTATTCAAATAAAAGCTTAAGTTTTGTAGTTTTTAATGTCAATTATTTGTTACCTTCATTGACATAATGAGCTTCGTTGTTGTCGTTATCTTCTTTGAGCTTATTATGATTATTATGACTATTGTTGTTATTATTTTGAATATTAAGCAACAGTTGTATGAAATCGTTGTGTTTACTACCGGTGCCCGACTGTTGTCTCTGTTTAATGATATGTCGAGTGATATTAAAAAAGAAATCATTGGCCGATTCGTCGAAACCGAAAAAGCCTAACGCTTTCTGGACAAAGTTTGGCAAAACAATAGCCGGCAAAATGCGGTACAGTTTTGGATTAAATATCTTCAACGTGTTGACCATAAACGGATTGTTCGGGTCCTTATGTGTATTGGTTTTGGTTGCAAACGCACAGGTAGCTATTACATCCATTGTAAAGTTACCGTACATGTCCTTAATGTTGACCTCTTGTTTGTCCCGCGCATAAACGTCCAGTGCGTTAACAAAATCGTTGAGACAGTCGGCGATCATTGGATACATTTTCTTCATCTTTCCCGACGTAAAGGTAGGCGTTATGATAGATCGCAATCGTTTCCAATCATCACCGCTAGACTCAATCAGATGATGCTTTAGTATGGGATGTATGCGCCGTTTGCGCGTCCGATCGGCAAACGAGTTGAAATCTTTGACCAACACGTGTTTGATGAGTTCCGGTTCGGCAATGGTTAGGGCAGGGTTTGAGCCATTTAGTATACTATCAAATAATTATATTTAAAATATAATAATTTAGCAATTGTTAAAGTAAAAAAATTAGTTGTATTTTACATACCCATAGAGTTTGCCATATTTTTTATACCATTCCAACTCAAGATATGGCTTAGGTGTCAAAAATTGATAAAGTAATGTACCGAAGCCTACGATCGGTTTCGGACCATTAATGCCTAACGATTTCCAATAATTAAAGTTTCGGGTAAAATACCTGTTAATAATTTAATAATAATTAATATTGGAGAAAAATGTAATATTGTAATAATGTTTTTTTTATTAACAAAATTAATTTTTTCTTAATAAAATAATAATAAAACTATACCAATATAATAAGGGTATAGATGACAGTAATCCGTAAAATAGCCAGGAACTTTCAACAAATAATTCCATTTTTTAAATATTAAAATTATTAAGTAATTAAAACTTTTTTTTTATTAATTAACTTATTAATAATTAATTAAGTAATTTAAGTAATAATAATAATAATTTATGTTAGTTTAAAAATAATATTCACTAAATATAATTTATCATAAAAAATTAAGTAAATAAAATTTCAATTCAATTGAAATTTTGTTTAGTTATGATTTACTATTTTATATTTTAATAATAATTTGACGACACTTTTATATAACGTTTTTCTATTGATAAAAACCTTGACAAACAAGTCTACATATTATATGATTAGTTCTTAAAAACCAATGATAATTACCAATAGTTTTAAGTACAAAATTTTTTTAAAATAGTATTTTTAGTATTATAAACTTTTGCTTTAATAATTATTATCATAATATTATTTCAAAATAATAAAAATATATTATATTAAATATTTCAAAATCATTAACATATTAGTACATTAGTGGCGTTAAACCAGATATAAAAACATTAAATTAATTATTATTATTTAATTGTATTAAAGATTTAAATTTTATGTATTATAATAAATATATTAGTTTTTATAAATTATAATTAATATAAATAAATAAAATTAAGTTAAGCATATAGCGTGCATACAGTCAAACATACAGTAATACTACTGTATTCACATAATTGTGTTTATATAAGTACAAAATGCACTCAAATTTGTAATACAGTAAACAAATAATATTGTAATATGTTGTTAATGTCAATGCAATAAATGTACTAAATCTCTATAATATTATATGAAATTAACATAAAGACCAATTAGTAAGTTGAATAGTATTTTTTTAAAAATAGTTATATAATCATTTAAATATTGTGTCACATTTAGTGTCAATCAATTATTTTAATAACTAAATATTTTTACAAATATAAAAAAAATTTCTTTTATTTTAGTAATTAAATTAAATATATACTGTATATTAATAATAAGCAATAAACCATAATTAGTATAATTAATATAATAAACAATTAATTTTCAATGTCTGTGTTGAATACCAAGAATAATGCTTTTAGGGCTATTAATAGACGGAAAATACTTAATCTTAAACGGAATATCTGTTTTATKAGTCGGCAAAAAACGATATTTTTGTATGATTTGCGCCAAACCTAAYTTAGCCTCAAATATTGCAAATCGCATACCAATACAATTACGAGGACCGGCACCAAAAGGTAAGTATGTATAGGGAATGATATTATGTCTGTTTTCGGGCATAAATCTCTCCGGTTTGAACTCATTAGGATTGGCATAAAATTTTTCCGAGTGATGAATAGCATAAATAGGAATATCAATGAGTTGTCCCTTATTTAGTGTAATACCAATGTTTCCYAGTTTGTAGTCATCGGTAGTTACTCGTGAAGTTCGTTGTGGCGGTGAATGTATGCGTAATGTTTCCATAAGACACACATCCAGATATGGCAGTCGTAATAACTCGTCGTAACTGATCTGTCCTTTCGAGTCAATGGCAGACATAATCTCTTCGTATAATTTTTGTTGACAGTCCTGATTGAGTGCCAATTCATACGTACAGAATGTTAATGTTGTGGCTGTGGTCTCATAACCGCCTAATATTGTCATAACTGACTGTCCAATTATTTCATTTTCGGTTAACTTTTTATTATCATATTTTATATTAAGCTCACGTTTTTGATATTCCAGATCCTCGACGTCTAAGTTAATAATAATAATAATTTTTAAAGAAAACTAAGTATTTTTTTAATACTTTATATATTAAAATATATGAAATTTTTATACAGACTTTGATTTAGATAATATGCTTCGTTGTCATCGATTTCATGTCTCATAAATTGTTGATCCTCTTCGGCATCGATAAGCAATTGGAAATAATCGTTATATTTTTGGCCACTTTTGCGACGATCTTCAAGTATTTGTCGAACAGATTGTATGAAAAAATCTGTCGACAAGTTCATCAATAAACCCATTGTATTAAGCAATTTGATTAATATTTTAGGAAACGCCAGGTGCGCTAACTCACTCATCTTATTATTACTGAATGCTTCGGTAGCATATTTAACGTACACATTATTTTCTGTGTCTTTATGTATATTAAGTTTTGTAGAAAAAAAACAGGTATATATCAAATCTAATGTAACGTTACTGAACTGTATCTTCATATCGATGTTTGCTTTCTGGTCAGCCAATGGACTCAAATGTTTGACAAAGTCATCAAAACATTGTTTCATTAGTGGATATATTCGTTTCATTTTACCGGAACTAAATGTCGGTGATGTTATCGATCGGACCCGTTTCCAGTCATCGCCATCGAGATTGACTAACATTTTGCTTACCACTGGATGCGGAATCTTGTAGTCCTGTCTATTGCCTAATACATGGAAATCTTTAACCAATATTTGTTTGATGAGTTCGGGTTCGGCAACGGCTAGTGTGGGACCACTTACGCCAATATATCTAATTGTTTGGTTATAAACAATATATGATTGATTGTTAATATATATTCTATATTTATTTTATTTACCCATATATTTTGCCATATTTTTTTAACCATTGAATTTCTGTAAATATCTTAGATGGAGGAATATATATTTGCCACAAATTGCCAATTATAGGCCACGGTTTGGGTCCATTAACACCGCGTTTTGCCCAATAGTCAACATTTTGTGTCAAATACCTGTTTCATAATAATAATAATAATAAATTAAAAATAAATAAATTTAATATTGTGTATATATTTATATGCACCAATAAATCCATAGTATTACTGATACAAATACTACTGAAATAACTAAAACTAATAGTAATAATAGATTCATTTTATAATCTAAAATAACTTTATTAATAATATAATTATTATTTACACAATTATTAAATTAGTCAAATAACTATTAGTCAAATATTTCTAAATGTTAACTTTGTTTTTATATTGTATACTAATATTTAAAAGTCATGTTAAGTGTTATAAGTTTATTATAATTTATTGATATATTATTAAAATTTATTAATAACAAGTCAATGAAAATAATTTTATAGAAATATAGTTATGAAAAACACTAATTCAAAGAAAATATATTAAATAAATGCTTTCTAATAATATAATTGAAATAATTGTGAGATCAGTGTTGATATTGTTGATGATGAAGACGGAGATGAATGAGGAAAGACAATGGTTATCGATAATCAAATCATTTATTTAATAATAATTTTATGTGTTTTCACTCAAGTGATTGAATAGAAAAGAGAGGTTAAAATGAAGAGAGAGAGAGAGAGAGAGAGAGAGAGAGAGAATGCACAGAAAACCCAGTTGAAAATGCTAGAAAGCATTTCCAGACGAATCATCAAAATCGGATTATTATTTATTTTTTATTTTTATGGCTTATTAAAAATGTGAAAATCACATTACATAAAAATATGATATAATATATCAAATATCACACGTATATAGTAATCTAATTTACTTTTTTACAGAATTTAATTAGCTCTTATACTTTTCTAGTTATTAAAAATATAAGATTAAACAGATTAACTGAAAACCCATTTATAACTTTTATTTATAAACGGCAAAAATTAATTAAAAAAACATTATAATAATAAGTAAAAAATAAAATAAAAATAAATTGTATTATCATATAATAAAATACTGTAAGTAATTATTTATTACAAAGCATTTATTTTAAAAGTTTTTACTAAATAATTGTTTTTCATAATTTTCATACAATAAAATTATTAATTCTTTTTAAACTTTTTAAATTATAATATTATTTAAAACTAAACGTCTTTTTAATTTTACAATATATTTAGCCTAGTAAAAATATTTTAATTATTATAATGTTTCACATGATATATATTTATTTATTAATTAAACGATTCTAATAATTTTATATATGATACCAATGTTAACATTAAAATCATAAATTAAATAAAAATTTGTACTAGACCCAATCAAAACAACATTATACTGTATTATATATATATATATATATATATATATAGAAATGGTTTCATAAGTTTCAGGTCAGTTCCTCAGACAAGACAACCCACAGAAACTGATGCGATAATACCAGTGCTATACCAGTGCGAGGAAGTCTATCTCARAATTATACCAACAGAGTATTCAGTAACAGAAAGACATGACATACTTGTAGGTCATAGAAATGGCTGAACAACCGTCGGATATATCAGATATTAAAATGTGGACATTCACTGACCCGATGACCGGTGAACAGCTCACGCAGTTAAACAAAATAGTGCCATAAAAACTAACGATAGTTAGCGACAAAAAATTGTTCATTTAATAATATATATATATATATAGGTATTGAAAATAAAACTATTTTTAATTATTAGAAATATTAATTTCTACAGTTTTATTCAACTAATAAAATTATAATTATTACTTTTTTAAAATGTTTTATGTGAAAATTAATACAAAATATTTTTAGAATAATTAATTATAATAAATAATAATGTTTTATTAAAAATTTTGTTTTGAAAAATAGAGTTAAACAGCTGTAAAATCAAACATTAATTTAAATCATTTAAAAATAGTTTTGTTTTTCAATTTCTGTGTTCAATACCGACGATAACATTTTCAGCGGCCGTTACAATAGATTTCTTGTATTTAATCGGAATATCTGTTTTGTCGGTCGGATAGAACCGGTATTTTTGTATGATTTTCGCTAAACATAATTTAATAGCAATTAATGCAAATTGCATACCAATACAATTGCGAGGACCGGCACCAAAGGGCAGGTATGTATAGGGAATAATTTTATTCTTGTTTTCGGGTAAAAACCTTTCCGGATTGAACTGATGGGGATCGGCATAAAATTCTTCTGACAGATGAATAGCATAGATAGGAATGTCAACTATTTGGCCCTTATATACTGTAATACCAGTGTCTCCCAGTTTATAGTCTTTGATGGCTTGTCTATCATATCTTATGATTGGTGAGTGCAGTCTAAGTGTTTCGGTAATACACGCATCCAGATATGGCAGTCGTAACAAATCATTGTAACAAATCTCATCATTCGAGTCAATGGTAGACATGATTTCTTTGTATAGTTTTTGCTGACAGTCTTCATTGACTGCCAATTCATACGAACAGAATGACAAAGTGGTGGCACTGGTCTCAAAACCGGCTACTAATACGGTTAAACACAGGGCTATTATCTCGTTTTCAGTCAGCTTTCTATTATCTAAACTGAGATTTTCAACCTGTGGTTGTAGTAGTTCCTGATCAACACCTAAACATAATTATTTAAATTTTAAATAAATTAATTTTATAATTACAACAAAACAATTATATTATTTGACTATTACTTATCCAATTCATACATTTATTTATATCATTTGTTTCGACATTTTCGTCCACTTTTTCCGCTTCAATAAACAATTGAATCAAATCGTAGTATTTTTTGTTAAGTTTACGGCGATTATTAAATATATGGCGTAAGTAATTGATAATATAATCGGTAGATTCGCTGTTGAAGACACCAAAAATACTTAACATTTTGATTAGCAATTTAGGGGAAAATAGATGAATCAAATAAGTTGTTTCAATGAAATGACTTAATTTTAAGACTCGATCATTGAATAAATTGTTTTCTGTTTCTTTATAATCCTTAAATTTGGTAGCAAAAGCACAGTTAGTTATTAGATCCATTGTAAATCTATAGTACTGTTCCTTCAAATCGACGTTTAGTTTCTGGTCAGCCAATGAACCTAATTGTTTGTCTAAATTTTGACAACATTTGTTAATCAATGGATACATGCGTTTTGTTTTGGCTGAAGTGAACACAGGAGTCGTTATCGATCGGATCCGTTTCCAAACGGAACCGTTAATGAAAAAGAGATTTTTACCGATCACTGGGTGCGGGTATTCGATGGACATCCTATCTGGAAATATATGAAAATCTTTTACTAATATCTGTTTGATGAGTTCCGGTTCAGCAACAGTTAGTTTTGGACCATTTTGATCAAATATTCTTTAATAAACATTCATATAATATGTTATTTTTTTTAAAATGATTATTTAGTTTTTAAAATTATAATTTTTTAATTTACCCATAAATTTTGCCATATTTTTTCAACCAATTTATTTCTGTATCTAAACGCGATCCTATAACACACAGTTGAACAATATTGCCCACTATAGGCCACGGTTTGGGTCCATTGATACCTTGTTTTGACCAATAGTCAAAATTACGGGTCAGATAACTATTTAATAATTAAATTAATATTTTTTAAATATTTATAATATATATATATATATTGAAAACAATATAATTATTATTAATATAATTTCAAATAAAATATATCTCTGTAATTAATAATTGTTACTTAATTAATTGTAACAAATTACCTATATAAAAGTGCTAAAATAACTATTAAAATAATGGACAAATATATTAAATACATAATAATAATAAAAAAGAAATAATTGAAAATATGATTAAATATTCTGAAAATAAGTTAATTATAATTAATTTTATAAATTTAATAATAAAAAAAAATTTGATTTAAAATAAAATATAATTATTATAATTTTAAAATAGTGTACAATTAATTTTATAAATATTGTTCAGTTAAAGCTTTTAACTTAAAAGTAATATTTGAAAAACAATTTTCTTGCAAATAATATTAAGATTAAATAAACAAAAAATATTTTTTTAATTTACTAAATTGAATATCATTAAATTACACTATTTAACATAAACAAAATTTATTTTTTGTGCATTGTAATGTAATGTAATGTAATATAAGGGAAACTCTATTTACGGTGCCGGCGGGTTGGGTATGTCATACACTTTAGTTTTTAAATAAATAATTGATACAMAAACGTAATATATAAATATGTGTTATTGAATATATAGTAGTAATAATATTAATATATAGTACAGTACAGTAGTATACACTAGAAGACCCCGAGTAGTTACATTGCTGGGGTTTATATATGGGGAAGGGTAGACGTACCCTAAATACCCAATAGGGTATAGTTAGATCCAATAGGGAAATATATTACAGTAATAATATTTGTTATTTTTTTATTAATAATAATTTTAATATTTATTTACAAAATATATATTTATTAATAGAAATTTAAAATGATTACAAAATAACTATATTCACGAACTCCTATGCATAAGGARTCCGTATATGCATTCTATAAGTCTGTCTGTCTGTCTGTCCCACATAGGTCAGTGGTTCGAATCCAGGCTCTGCTACAAAATTTTTTTGAATTTTTTGATTTTTTAAGTTAAGGAGTTCGTATGGAAATGCTTTTGAAGCATTCTCAACTTGTTTTATTAATTATTATTATAAACATATTTAAAACTAAATATAAACTAAACTTATTTAATTATACGTATATACAGTATTTAGTACTGATATGTTTGTTACTGTTTATTATACACTGTATTATATTTATATACTATACACTATAATATTTTAGAATACTTAGAATAATATATGTATATATAATAAATGTAAACAAAATTTTAAAATAGTAAACAATATGATTATTATTAAGATATAAAATATTGAATAAAAATTTCAATAACTATTTGTAAAAAGTATTTTCACTTTCTATGATCAATACCGACGACAACTCTTTCAGCGGCAGTTAAAATAGATTTCTTATATTTTAACGGAACATCTGTTTTGTCAGTCGGGAAAAACCGGTATTTTTGTATGATATGCGCCAAACCTAACTTAGCCTCAAGTAATGCAAATCTCATACCAATACAATTGCGAGGACCGGCACCAAAGGGCAGGTATGTATAGGGAATGATATTATGTCTGTTTTCGGGCATAAATCTCTCCGGATTGAACTCAAAGGGTTTAGCATAATATTCTTCTGAGTGATGAATAGCATAGATGGGAACATCAATCTGTTGTCCCTTATATAGTGTAATACCAGTGTTTCCCAGTTTGTAGTCATCGATGGTTGTTCTGGCAATTCGTTGAGCCGGTGAGTGAAGTCTTAATGTTTCCATAAGACACGCATCCAGATATGGCAGTCGTGACAACTCATCGTAACTGATCTGTCCTTTCGAGTCGATGATAGTCTTGACTTCTTCGTACAGTTTTTGTTGAATATCCTGATTGAGTGCCAATTCATACGTACAGAAGGACAATGTGGTGGCTGTGGTCTCATAACCGGCCAATAAAACGACAACCGATTGGGCGAGCATTTCATTTTCAGTCAACTGTTTGTTATCTAATTTTATATTAAGCGCACGTTTTTCAGCCTCCAGTTCGTCGGCGCCTAAATTAATAATAATAATAATTAATAGTTAACTCTATAACTAAATATTCATAAAATCCATGAATACCTTCATTCACATGATGTGATTCGTTGATATCGTTTTCGTGTCTCATATTTTGGTCATCTTTTTCGGCTTCAATGAGCAATTGAAACAAATCGTTGTATTTTTTATCACTTTTTCGCCGATCATTCAGTATTTGTCGCAAAGAATTTATAAAAAAATCTGCGCTAACAGTCTTGAATAGACCCGTTATATACAGTAATTTGACTATAGTTTTGGGAAACACCAACTGAGCCAACTGTTTAGTCATATTAAAATTGAAGGACGAAATGGCATTTTTTACAAACATATTATTTTCGGTATCTTTATGTACATTGAATTTGGTAGCGAAAGCACAGGTAGATATAACATCGAGTGTAAAATTACTGAACTGTGCCTTTAAATCGATATTTGTTTTCTGGTCGGCCAACGGACGCAAATGTTCGGCAAAATCTTCAAAACATTGTTTCATCAGTGGATACATGCGCTTCATTTTACCCGAAGTAAATGTGGGCGTCGTTATCGATCGGACCCGTTTCCAGTCATCGCCATTCACGTCGACTAAACTTTTGCTCATAACTGGGTGAGGATTTTTGCGTTGCTGTCTATTCGGTAATATATGGAAGTCCTTAACCAATATCTGTTTGATTAGTTCGGGATCGGCAATGGTTAGTGTGGGACCAACGTGATTGAAGTATCTAATCATACAATAAAATTATATTATTTTGCTAGTTTACTTTGTATCTTTTTTATTTTATTTACCCATATATTTTGCCATATTTTTTATACCATTCCAGTTCAGTAAATATCCTAGGTCGGGTAATCATTAATTCCCATAAATTTCCAAAAATAGGTATCGGTTTGGGTCCATTGATACCGCGTTTTGACCAATAATCAAAATTTCGTGTAAAATACCTTTAAATATTTTTTAAAATAAATTAGTTATAAAAATTAGTATAATTAATTAAAATATTTTACCAATAAAGTAAAATTGGTAATGATGATATAACAATTAGTGTAGACCACATAAATAACAAATCCATATTTTTAGTAATATTAATATTCAATTCAATTATTTAGTTATAGAAATTAAAAATTTTATATTATATAATTATTTAATTAATCAATATTTTAATAATGATATTATATTTAATATAGAAAACATGTATTTATATACTGTTGATTTCATCAAATAGTTTATCTCATTTTAGGTACAATTTTTATTATTATTATAAATATTAGATTATAATAAAATTAATATCATAGACACAGTTTAAAGTTTAGTTGCTATTGAAATTTGAAATCAAGTTTTTATATATCAATCATACAATTATTGTTTGTTTCCAATTTATTTAAGCTTAAAGCYATAAATTATTTTATTTTATTTTTTAAATAAATAAACGATATTATAAATAAACCATCATAATTATATTACATGATAATAATTATATTCAAGTGCATAAGTTATAGAAATGTAGATGTAGTAAACTAATATTTAAAGTTAAATTATACTATAAAAAAATTAGTTAACTATCTATTCAAAAATAACTTAATGTTATAAATGATTTTTGTAAATATTTTTTTGTACTCAGTTAACACTAATTTTGGTGCATTAGTTACAAATCAGTAATATTTACATTATATTGTATAGAGAACTATAATATAAGTATAGTAACTACAATATACTATAGCTCTCATAAAAAAATATTACTCTAATTATACATTAGTATTAAATAATCATTTATTAATTAATAATTGTTTTTTTTATAAAATTTTAAATACAATTTTATAAACTTTAAAATATTGATAATATTTTTGTTATAGTATTTAACCATATTTAACTACACTATTTTTTAGGTTTGATATTAGTTTGATAATAATGATAAACGTTTTTAAATAATTAAATATTATACTTTAATATTAATAATATATCATTTTTCAAATTTAGAAATAAATATTTAAAGCTTAATTGACACAAATTTTACTAAATTAATTACTTGTTAGAATAAAATGATTTTTATGAAAATATGAAAATATTTAATATTCAAAATGTTTTAGTTTTTCTATCAATTATTATTGTAGCCATATGTTTGTCTATATTAACATATGTATAATAATACTGTATATTAATTAATCTTTAAATAAAGCATTTTAATGCTAACAAGTTTAAGTAAAGTTAGTAATAATTTTTGATGCTATTTATATTTTTTAATCAGTTTTAATTAGTTACTAAGTAAAAATACTAGGTCTATAAAAATATAAGTCATTAAATTATTAGTAATTATATATATATAAACATAAAAACATATTTTTTTTAAAATAAATTCAATACATTTTTTCTAAACAATATTTTAGATGACATTAATTATAGGATATTTATAGATCTTCAATGAGTTTCACTTCTTCGTCGGTCAGATTAAAGTCAAATATATTAATATTTTCAATCAAACGGTATCTTTTGGTACTCTTGGGTATGACAACTACTCCTCTCTGTATTTGCCACCTAAGCATCACCTGAGCAGCGCTTTTGGCATATCTATTGCCAATCTCTGTCAACAATGGTAGGTCAACCAGTGAGCCGGCGCCCAACGGTGAATAGGCAGTCATACGTATGCCATACTGATTACAAAAGTCAATCATCGGTCGTTGACTGAGCTTCGGGTGACTCTCGATTTGGTTGACGGCCGGAACCACTTTAGCCGTTTCGAGCAATTGTTCCAATTTTGAGAGATCAAAGTTAGACACACCTATCGTGCGAACCAAACCCAGTTGTAATGCATCTTCCAGTCCGCGCCATATTTCCTGATTAACTGGCGCCGAGTCGGACGGCCAATGAAAGAGCATCATATCCAAGTAGGTCTGATTCAGTTTACTCAACGCTAGCCGCACGTTGTGTACGGTTTCAGTTCGGGTGACCGCTTGGCTGTTGTCGCCGAACAACAGAAAAGCTTTGGTCGACACAAATAGCTCTTCGCGTCGGACTTTACCGCTGCCGACGAGTTCGTCGATTGTCTCACCAATAGCTGGTTCGTTGCCATAATAGGCGGCCGTATCGATGAGCCGATAGCCGACATCAATAGCATCTCTGACCATTTGTTTGACCAATTCTCCCTGTGGTGCGCCATCGAAACCGCCGGTTCCCAAACCGATGACAGGTATGTCCACACCATTGTTTAATCGAAATGTTTTTGTTACTGTTGTTTTAAATTTACAAAATAATCTTTTATTATAAATTGTTTATTTAAAATTAAGAAAATAATTTAAATATGATATATAATATTTAAAAAAAAAATTTTTATACCGTTAAGACTGTTTACACTGTTAAATGTAATAGTAATCAATGATAAGATAAACGATAGTGAATACATAGTTTTCATTGTTAATACTATAATACTAATGGTAATATAAATGATAAAAGTTATATATATATTTATCGAAATAAAATATATTTTATTATTAATAATAATATTTTTGTTTGTTTGACTGCTAAAATGTGTGGTTTCAAAAAATGTTTTAATTTAATGATTATAGTTTTTGTTTATGCTATTAATATTTAACAGCTATTATTGAATTAAATACAGTATTTTTCAATGTACTGTACTGTTGTTTAATAAATATAAATTAAAAAAATATATTTACTTTTATTACTAATAGATTATTTTTAAAAGTGATATAATGTGTTTGCGATAATGATGTTAAACTGATTTTTTATAGCAATTATTTTTTAATGGTTTAACAGATTTTTGAAAGTGATTCATATTTGTTGGTATTATACTGTATATTATGTATAAAAACACAGCTAAAAACAGTTTTAAAAATAAAATTTTATTTATTAAATTTATTTCATATCATTCAATGTTTTCATGTCATCGGTGGTCAATTCAAAGTCAAAGACATCGATATTTTCCTTAATGTAATTCTTTTTCAAGCTTTTTGGTATTGCGATTATACCTCTCTGGACTTCATATCGGATCAATACCTGAGCCGCCGTTTTGTTATATCGTTTACCGATAGCCGTTATCGTCGGATCTTTAATAAGAGTTCCGGCACCTAATGGTGAATAAGCGGTGAGATGTATGCCCTGTTTGGTACAGTAGTCTATCAACGGCTGCTGATTGAGTTGAGGATGACTTTCCACTTGATTGATAGCCGGTACGATTCGGGGACTGGTTTTTAATAAAGTTTCCAATTGTTTGATATTGAAATTTGATACACCTATAGATCGAACCAATTTTTGTTGGACTGCTTCCTCCAGACCCGACCACACCTGACGATTGATTTCATCACTGGCCGGAGAGTGAAGAAGCATGAGATCCAAGTAAGTTAGGTTTAGCTTCTGGAGCGCCACTCGCACGCCATGCAAGGCTTCAGCACTGGTATTGCTTGAACTGTAGGTAATCTTTGTGGTGACAAACAGTTCATGTCGTTGAATAACATTTCTGTCCAACAAATCATTGATGGCCTGACCTATCGCCGCCTCATTCAGGTAAGAGCTGGCAGTGTCTATGTGTTTGTAGCCGACATCTACTGCATCGTTGATCATTTGTATGACTACTTTGCCCTGCGGTGGACCACCTGTTCGGTAGCCACCGCATCCTATGCCTACTAGTGGACAGTTATAGCCACTGCTTAGGCGCAAAGTTCGGGAAACTATGTTATAAGAAAAATTTTGTTTAATATTTTAACAATTGTTTTATGAATTTTATTTACCATTTTCGGAGTTAACTAAACAAATTACAACAAATAATATTATATTAGAAAATGAATTCATTATTATTATTATTTATGAATTATTAAGTTTCTTAATAATTATATTTTTTTATTAACTGTTAACTTAATGATTTTATTCAATATTTTTTATGTAAAAAACAATAAATGATTACTTAATCTAAATTATATTTAAACATGTGATGATTTTCACATAATTATTTCAAATATAAAGAGATTTTTCCATGAAATCTATTTTATCATTATAAGTTTTAAATGATTATTAATTAAGTCGATATTAATTAGTGCTATTGTTATAACTTATAATCATAACTATTGATATATTTTTAGTTTCTGTACTGTATACTAACAAATATTGATAAATAATTATTGTTTATAACATCAGTATATTCAGGTACTATAAAACTTTAACATATTTAYCTATGATATTAAACATTTAAGCGAATGTTATATTAATAAGTTAACTATTGTATTATTGATTTTAGGTGTAAAATAATTTATATTACTTAAGAAATTATATTACTTGTATTTTTTCTAACATTAAATGAATTATTTATAAATTATGTATAATTTTAAAAATATTTTTTGGATATTTTAATAATAACATTGTTTATTTGAACTTTTTATTATACCCTATTTAAATTTATGAATTTTTGTTGCTGTAATATCTTATAGTTACTTTTTACTAATAATTTATTCATTTAACTCATTTATTCTCTGTTAGTATAGTAATGATAATTATTTAATCAATTATTATAAACAGTTAAATTTTAATTAATTAATTATTTAGCTATAATTACTGTATATCTTGTGTTTTTATTATAAATTTTATAACAAAACATTGTTATTCAATTGAACTAATCAACAATTTTTTTAAAAAAATATTGGTGTCATTTGATAAAATAAAAAACTATACAATAAGTTAGGATTTTTAGGATTTTTTAAATATAAGATGAAATCATTAATATTTCCAACACACCAGGTTAAATTATATAATGTTATTAAAATTGCACAATTATCTTCGGATGGCATTTATTATTGCGATCAACAAATGATGGCATCAAACCAAACAATGATAATTTATTTTAATCACGGGGTAATTTTGTTGAAATTATTTTTTTAGAGAAATATTTAATAATAGATTTAATTAAAATTTGTTTTTATAGTTAAATTTATTGTTTAGCGTATTTTTATCGATTATCAATCATTTTATATGTACAAAACGTATTGCATTAAAATTGGTATATATTACCAATTTACGACAAACGGAAGTATCAAATTTATTTTATATTTTTTTTAAATACATTATATTGTTATAAACAATATTTATCCAGTTAAGCATATATTTAATAAATTATTTTTTTCATTATTATTAATATGTATTCATCAGTCAACATCATTAACAGTATTACAATTATTTTTTGCAAATACAATACCGTCTAATAATAGTTACACATTGATATCATCAAATCAGATTCATGGTATCGAAATATTATCCGGAATAGTTTGGAGAGAAAATAATAAATATTTCGATATTATAAAGCTATTCGATCACTATGTATGATCTATTTGTATTTGTATCTTGGTCAAATTTAGTATTATTATTATTATTTTAACTTGAATAATTATCTTCTAAACAAACAGATATGGGTCTATTTGCTAATAAATATCGTAATTATTACATTGATATTAAATTTATCATTATTTGTGCATGATGGATGGCAATTAATTAATTTAATTATCACACTAAGCGGAACATTGATGAATAATTCGACAAAATTTTACCATGATCAATTTAAACATAGAAATTATAACAATTTTAAACAAATTACATACATATTAGTTGTATGTATTTGGCTATTGTGTTCACTGATAATTACACAATCATTTATCGGTATTTTGTTGAAAAGTTATTTCAAACTCAAACCCTACCAATTAGTCGAAACACTGGCCGATGTGGCCAACTGTGGTCAGTGTCGGGTGCAAACAAATCGGGCAATATTTAAAAATATAATGGATTCAAATGCTGAGTACAGAGATGTATTGCGTGCCATTGAAAATAAAACTAATATYATCAATGTTTTTACTGACAAACTTAATGAGACAATTATTAATGTTATTAATGGGAAATTAGTATTATTATATAACACCTATGATTTGACAGAATTTCAATTAGCTTTCAAACAATATTGGGATAAAGTTATGATAAGTAAATATAAATATTTCTATGATTTTACATATCATTTGGTCAATAATAAACATCGTTTTGCTAAATATATGACAAGATTGTAAGTGCATATAAATTATATATTTTTAAATAAAAATATAGTATATATTATTTAATATTATACATCAATATACATAATATATACATAATATATACACACAATATATAATCAATTATTATTATTTAAAATTTAGTTACAAGATAATTTTTGAAAATGGTCTCAATTTGCATTTTCTACATATTAAAAATTTATTTCACGGATATATTATTAGCTTAAAATTAAAATATTTTACAATTAACATACAGTTAGTCAATAATAAACAACAATTGCATAGTATTGGTCTCAAAGAGTCGACTAAAAATATATTTATTTTCCTAATAATTGGATTAATTTTATCATTAATATTATTGCCAATTGAAATCATTATTTTTAAATTACCTATTATTAAAAAATAATAATCTAATARAATCTAWYAATGATTATAACAATTTTATGTGCATTATTATAAATTTAAGTAATTAACTAAMTTTACACATTTTAATTATTTATTTTTATTGAATTATAGCTCATAATCTACTGTACAATATATATGTTTATAAATAATTTATAAATTATATTTAAATATCAATTAGGAAAAAAATAAATTAATTTAATAATATTATTTCAATATTTTTATTTTGTTAGTTTCGCTAACTTATTGTTTTGCCATTTAAGGTTAAAATTGAAATTTGACAAAAATWTAATTWAATAATTAAAATAAAATATTGTATATATWWTAAARATTTGTTAAATATTAAGTTTAATAAATTATATAAAAATAAAATACCTATTAATCAATCAAACAATCAAAAACTTTTTAGTAATACTAATATAATGATGAAATGCCATGTTATTTGTCATCAATTACGTCCAAAATAATAAAAACCCTATTTATAGATACTATTGACATCAAACACACCGACAAATCAATACAATTGTCCCCATTATTACCGCCCATTAAACGTTTTTTATGACAATAGGTGTAACTCAACGACAAGTGTTTGTACAGTATATGTATTGAAAGCGATTGTAGTTATAGTTGACTGCAGTCTGTATTGTATTGATTGTAAAATATTTTACAAAACACATCACCATTTGGTTTGTTTGTTGAAGACATTGATCTCCGACATCGACAGCAATAATGGCCAGCCGTTCATCGATGAGCGACATCGCCGGTGTCCACAATTGTTATCTGTGGTCAATGTCTTGTATTTATTTGTTTGCTTTTTCATCGATTTACATACAAATTCCCGGTATTTTTTTAATGACAACTAATTGTTTATCCGAATTGTGGATCAATTGATGAGATACTAATGTGTCTTCAAATAATAGGTCTCTACGGTGACAACGGTGTACTACCGGTGCGTGCCTTTGCCCAGTTAGATAAGCGCGGTATGTCGGGATTGGCCGAAGCCAGCAAACAGATGCCATCACTCGTATGGTTGGGACCATCACTGGGACTGTCTTTAAACACTACCGTAGAGTTAGTGGCACTATTGGGAACCGTTATCTCATTTCTACAGTTGATATACAAACCGTTGCGCAACTTCTGGACCTATTGTCTGGTGGTTGGACTSTACTTTTCATTATATCAGGTCTACTATCATTGTCTTGAGATTTTGATGTTATTTGTATAAAACTAATTGATTTGTTTCGGTCCACAGATCGGCCAAACATTTATGTGGTTTCAATGGGATTCACTACTTATCGAAACTGGAATACTGACAGCATTGACGGCACCATTGAAACTGCCATTTCTATCGGCAAAAGGACCGCAAACTGCACTCACCTTTTGGTTGGTTCGGTGGCTACTGTTTCGTCTGATGTTTGCCTCGGGTATTGTCAAATTGACCAGTGAATGCCCGACGTGGTGGTCATTGACAGCACTGGACATACACTTTGARTCTCAGTGCATACCGACACCTTTGGCCTGGTTTGCTCATCACTTACCGACACCATTACTTCGGCTATCAGTAGTGATGACTTATATYATCGAAATTATTGTTCCCTTCATGTTCTTCATACCAATCAATAGTCTAAGAGTTTTCTCATTTCTAATGCAAGTGAGTTATCAATTGATTTCGTGTTTTGTTAATTTCCACTATAAATGTATGTTTTTATTGATACATATTTAGGTGATCTTTCAATTGGCTATTATTTTGACCGGAAATTACAATTTTTTTAATTTGTTAACTATTGTTCTTTGTTTGTCAATACTGAATGACTCTCACGCWTCGAGACTGATCTCAACTATCGCTACCACCACTACTACTACTACTACRACTAGTTATCCGAGACCACGTTTTCTGATGCCGACACTATTGACCAAACTGGTCACTTATTTCATATATTTTTCGCTTATCTATTGGACGATTCAATTGTTTAACATTCAGTTTATTGCCGGTTCACTAACAATGAGCATTGGCTTCACGAAAGACCAATTGAATCAATTTATTATTTTTGCACTACCAGTGTCTATAGGGTTGGCCACCATTTCGTTAGCAGCGAACATATTTAAAGCAATATCAAGGTATGATAGATAGTCAATGAATGTTTTGGATTTTAAAAAAAATATAATACAATTAAAACATATGTATTTTTTATAATTTGCTTTCATTATATATCTACAGGTGCCTTATCTATCCATCAAACAGTTTGGCTCGCATTGCAAACTTATTGTACACAACAATATATACAGGTGCTGTCATTTATTTTTTCTGTATATCACTGGTACCACATGTGAGCGTAGATACGACACGCTCAACACGATTGTGGCCAGTTATCAACCGATGGCACCGAACAGTGGAACGCTATCCAGTTGTCAATAGTTATGGACTATTTCGGCGAATGACTGGTGTCGGTGGTCGGCCAGAGATTGTCATCGAAGGCAGTAATGACATGTCGTCGCCCAGCGGATGGAAAGCCTATCATTTTCTATACAAACCGGGAGATATTACAAAAGCACCACAATTTAATAGTATATAATTTATATTTATATATAGTATTATCTGTATCTTAATTTTTGTTTTCATTGCTAACCCACAAAAACTTCAGTACCCCATCAGCCCCGTCTCGATTGGCAGATGTGGTTCGCCGCTCTCGATACCTATCAGAACAATCCATGGCTATTGAATCTCTGTTACCGTTTACTCACAGCACAGCCCGAAGTACTTGATCTACTGGACAAAAGTCGACTACCTTTTAAAACTGCACCAAAATTTATAAGAGTTCGCTCATATATATTTAGATTTACAGGTATTTTAGACATTTATTTTTTTATAACTTTTAATGTTTAATAGAATTACCATAATTTTTATTTTCATTAATTATTTTTAGGTAAAGGTGCTAAAAACTGGTGGCGCCGTGAAAACGAAAAAGAATATATGGCTCCTGTTAGTCGTGAATCACTGGAACCGTTTGCCAAAGCGCACGGCATTTTACCCGAAAGCGGTACAGGAGTTAAACTTATTGATAAATACCCGTTCATTGCCAGATGGTTGGTATCTGTGCGACAATTGACGGCACAAATGTCGCCAAAAAATTTTATYTATTCATTACTATTTGCTGCACTATTGATCGCAAAATTTTGAATCAATTACTGTATTTACGGTAATTTTTTTATATATCTTATTGAATAGCAAACATTATGACAATTATTTATATACTACTATTTATTTAAGTTTTATTATTTTTTTTAATTTCATTCATTTATACTTTGTACTGTAATTTAAATTATTTAGTTGTCAATCATTTAAACTATAAAAAATAAATGTCATTAAATTTTATTTTATTTAATACAAGTTTTTATATACTTGTATTATTATTGGCTATAATTTCAAAATTAATTCACTAATTAAGCAAAATATTTGAGGTAAAAATCAATTTAACTATAATTTTACAGTAGTTTTACATTACGAAACAAATATTTGTTTAAATATTTCCGGTAGTTATTAAATTAATATATTTAAGAAAATTGGTAAATAAAATTTAATAAAAAATAAAATATTAGTTAATTTGGTTAATAATAATAAATACAATAATAAAACACAATATCAGATAATAATATTCTAAGTTAATTAAATAGACAGATGAAAGACATGGATAATAATTATTAAAGTTATTTACAAAACATAGTATGAACTGATGAAAACTTTTCCTAATATATTAAATAATAATAAAAAAATATATCAAAAATTAGATGTTAAAAAATATACAAAACTTTGAAAAATTAATTGTTAATCTAATTAAAAAAACAATAATAAATTTACGTACCTTTTTGAGAGTCAAATCATCATTTAATTGGTAAACCTTGTGATCCCCGTACATGACATGGTAGGCGTCGTTATATTTGAATGCACTGATAATGGGATTACTGTTATCGACTGAACCTAAGTCTGTTTTGGTAATCTTTTCATCCCATTCGGTGTCCAAAAGCTTTTTGTAGGCCACGTATTGGTTGGCATTGTTGATACCAATCATAATGACTGCCCGGTTCCTACTGTCATACACTGTGCCCACAAATTTGTTGACTCTATTTTGACAGACAAACAGTAAGCGCAGGTATCTTAAGGTAACATATTTTAAATGGACATTTGGTACCTATCATTTGATATATATTCGGGACTAACCCCGGGAAACGAGCTCCGGTCGGTCGACCGATTTGCCCGGAGCTCATAGCCGTAACCGCCGATCGTACTGTTGAACAAAAAAAACGTCGACGACTTTGATTTAGGTCTGATCATTGAGTAGACCTGTCGGTCTTTGTTATCATTGCGCTGATAGAAAATGAATGTCGTGTTCAGCATATAGGCATTGAATATACACCACTCCCGGTGCGTCTGCAACTTGGACTCATCGCAAGCYTCTGGAACGGAGTCGACTGTAAATGCCGTTGCAATTGTSCCCATATTCAGCTCATTTACTTTGAAATAATAACAAAAKAGTTATCACTATCACTATAGTGTTTAGATATATATATATATACTGTATATACCGGGAAACGTAATGGACAGCAGAAGTGGTGGTGTGTTGAGCTGTTGAGGACCGGCCTGATTGTCCTCTTTGTACAACCAAAACTCAGAGTTGTCGCGGATCAGGTAAATAGTTTTGTGATGACTGAATATAGAGGTGACGGCAGGTTTATCGCTGTCACAGAATCGCGACGACTTACAGAGCGTCGAACCAATCGTAACAATTGTCACCAATAAAGCTAATTGATAGCACAGGTATGTCATAGTTAGAGTAAGTCACAGTTGTATTCAATGGTTTTTGTTTTATTTTCAATTATAATATATTTTGATAGTTTATGTGTAGAAAAAATATATCAATTAATATAAATGTAAAAAATTCAAAAAATATTAGAATTGTTTTATATATTCAATTAGCGCGCGTGCATTACACGTACCAATTATTTGAAAAATTATTACTTTTTAACACAATTTATTTATTTTGTTAAAAAATTACACAAAATAACTATTAAAATATTTATTGCAATTAAATTTGACTGCAATATACAGATTACTTATGATATTTAATTGTTTAAAAATATGTATTTCGAGACATGAGATGCGAGATATTTCATCAATTGTTAGTTTTGTATAAAAATTTAAGTTTCAGTTAAATTCAAATCATTTCACAGATTTTTTTTATTAGTATTCAATTTCTATCCAAAATTACCGAAAATCCAAATCAATTGAAAATGAAAACCATTGCTATCGACGTTGAGTCTGAAGAGAAGACACTTCCTTCTGGCGGTTCTGGAGGAAAGGTTGTGGAGTCGAGACGTCGCAGAAAGCATTCGGGAGGAGGAAGAAGCAGAAGGCGTTCCCGATCGAGAAGAGGCAGATCGCGATCGGGTGGACGAAAGGGTGGACACCGTCGCAGACGAAGAAGAAGCCGAAAGAGTTGCGATGACGAGTAGTGTAAAAAAAGTGAAGAAGAAAGTGATCTCAGATTTCAAACCAAAGAGTCAATGAATTGAAATTTTTTAGTCAAAATTTTTGAATTTGTTTTCTTGTTATTTGCAATAAAATTTGAATTTTATTAATTTCTGTACATTAAGTAAAAATGTCTAATTTATTGTTTAAATCTTAAATTGTCTTTTAGTGGTAAATAAATTGATTTTATTTGTCTTCAAATTATCATAAAATTAACGAACATTTTTTTTAAACCGTTTCTTAAATCAAAAAATTTAAATTAAAATAAATCTCAAGATATAAATCCAATAAATAATTTGTCTTCACTTTGGAAAAACTATTTTACTAAATAAAAAAYGAGTAACAGCTTCGGTATATATAATATATTAATATTGTATATATTATATATAACCCATTTGTCTTTGAAGTTTTAAACGCTTTTAAAATGACAATTTAACAAGTTTTAGATACCAGCCCTCATCTCCCGTTCCTTCCCTCCCCACACACCCACCCCAACCCACCCCAACCTAACCTAACATAAAGTAATAAAATAGTACTGCATTTGTCATAAATTTAATGGTTATAATAGCGCGCATGAAATTTCAACAACAAATGTGTTACATATACCGAACTTTTGCCAAAAAACAAAAATATTATTTTATAAAACAAATYCAATGAGTTCTTCATCGACGACGACGACGACRAAAAAGTCTGATACAAAAGACACCAAAAAATATGATAATATGTTTCGTATTTTTGCTAAAGAAGGCAACGAAGGGTTTGGTATCAAAGAGTTGTCTGATGTCGTGCAATACTACGGTATTGAGACCAACGATCGTGAGCTCCGGGAGATGATGTTTGAGTTGGATTCATTTGGTACCGACACTGTGACATTCAATCAATTTGTCAAATTGGCGACAAAGAAGATGAAAGACTCGGAAGCAGAGGAAGACTTGAGAAATGCGTTCCGTGTTTTGGATAAAGAGGGCAACGGATTCATATCAATCGATGAATTCAAACAAACAATGAGTGAGAGGTTGAGTACTGAAGAAATTAATGAACTGATACTTGAAGTGGATTTGGGAGACAATCGTGAAATCAATTACGAAGAACTCATCACTGTTTGGGTATCGGTTTCCAAATAGATTTGTTTCGCCGTTTCGACTATTTTTGTTATTTGTTTTTAAGTAATTTAATTAATTTATATGTTTTATTTAACTAATTTAGATATTAATTATTGATTATATTGATTATCATATTTTTAAATTTATTTTTTTATTAACAGTAATTATTTTTAATTGTTTATTTGTTTATATGTTTTTATAAATTGTAGATTTTGTTGTTGTTATTAATAATAAACTTAATTTCATTCATTAATATTCCAATGAAAAGTTTAATCAAATATTTTGTATTAATTGTCAAGTAATTAATCAATTAATATTCATATATYATTATCAGAWCTTATTATATTATAATTATCATCATAAATAATTATCATTTACTTGTATTTTTTAAAAATATTTAATAAAATATTACAAAATTAAATTATCGTTAATACTGTAGTTAAAAAGTTTTAATTTAAAATTCAATTACAGTATAAAGTAAATACTGAACTTGTGTTTTGTTTTTTAATGACAATAAGCATACAATTGAAACATTAATATTTGAAAATAATCTATAAGTTTAGTTTCATTTATTTTAGATATTGTATCAAATAATTCATAGATTATAGTTTTTTTATAAACAGTATTAAATGTATCAAAATTGTATAAATGACTTATTACTGGACACTTTAAAATAAGTTGATTGTAATAAAAACTTTTAAATATTTGAATTCAATAAAATACTTGTAATTAATAGTTTGTTTTATTTGTTCCTCTTTTTTATAATTATTATTAGTATTATTGTTTGTATTCAAGCAAATCTTGTCTAACAATAGTGGACAACAAATTTAATCACGAAATTATTTTTTTTATAAATTTTACTTTTTCTTTGAATCTAAAAACCAGTAATTGATTTTTTAAAGTATTTGATTGCAATGACAGACACTAATAGCTTATCGTCTCAAGACTTGACACTAAAAGACAGTCACTCATCGTCATCGTCACCAGAATCTGCTTCATATAAATTGAGTCCAATCAGTGATAGTTGCGACCAAATCGGCGATTTATATAAACAGAAAAAAGAGCGAATCATTGTTTATGAACCAAAACGACAGTACGAGCCCATCCTTAGTCACAACCGTCTCATTCAATCACATTTGGCTATAAAAAACTTCGGCGACAAACTGTCAAAAGCCAGATCAGAGGTAGCGATACTTGATTTGAGTGACAACAGTGATGTCACTGAAACTGAATCGTCTGGAAAGACAAAATCAAGTAAAGAACAATTGGAAACAAGCGATGGGATGGACCACGAAGTGGATCACTGTTCGGAAATGATTCCCGAATGGATGACACCATCGAAAACAAAGTCGAAGAAAGAGATGCGCAATGGTTTGGATTGTGTGGAACGGCTGCGAAAGTTTTACATCTTTGATGGCATACCTATAATCAACAAACTCTATAACAATGATAACTATACAACCAATTGTGTGACCATTAGAAATGCCGATTATCAGCAACTGTTTTTTGTGGCACCCGATGGCAATCGTGGTATAAGCAAACAATTGCCGTACAGTTTGCGGTTTGTTGACCAATACAACCGACATATTGTGACAATTAGGAAACAATGCAAATGTTTTTGCGCTGAAATTAACGCAAAGATTGAGTGTCCGCCCGGTGTGACAATTGGTGTCTTCAAGGAGAAGCGCCACTGGTTTAGCAGTGCCATAGAGTTTGTCATAATTGATCCGAAATTAAATAAAACCAGATTTACAATCAAAAAGTCGACCGATACTACAGTTAGCTATGAATTTGAAATATTAAATTCAATTAACGACTCAATCGGTACTATAGCTAAACGTTTTGATAAAATCCTATTGAATAATGTCTTAAAAGAAGATCATTGTATACGAGTGGCAGTTCCGCACACATTCACCGTCAATGAAAAATTGCTAATCATATCGGCCGCTATTGTTATCAATTATTACTATTTAAAAAACTATACAATTAAATAGACTTATCTATATAATAATAATAATACTATAATAATAACACTTTACTATTTAATATTCAATTTTACTTTTGTTTAAACAAAAAATATTTGATAATAACTAAAAAATAATAATAAATCAATAAATAATTATTAATATCATAAAACTGGTGATTAAATGAAAAAAGAAAAAAATTATTTCTATTTTTGCTTATTTTGTTTGTCAACAACTTTCGACTGTAATCTTTGATCACTGTTTTTAACCACAGATTTTGCTGGAGATTTGGCGACATTGACCGCTGCCTTAGTGGGAGTCGACTGTTGAGGCTTTTTTGGAGATACTAGTGGTTTGACCGGTAGTTGAGCTTTAGGAGCGGAGGCAGGAGCTACTGTAGTGGCAGTGGGGGTACTAATAGTTTTGTTGAATATTGGTTCGGGTTTGTCCGACTTCATTGACATACTGGATCCGGTGGCCGACTTCATTGATATACTAGACGGTTCCAGTTCAAGATCTTCGCCACTGTGACCGCGTACGGTATCGAGCGTTTCGCGTACAACACCGGCGACTACGTGCCACGTGCCGAAAACTATGGCACCGGCGCACAGACACGAGCCCAGCCAGAAAAGCGATTGAATAAACGACAACTTGAGTCCGAAGAAAGCCATAACCAATGTCAACACAATAATAACAGTCAACATGACGGCCAACATTATGTATCGGCTCAGTGTAAACACATTGTAAGCTTCTTCGCTCTTTTCAATACCTGTACCGATATCTTGACATTTGATTTCTGCCTCAAACTTCTTCAGATTATATTTATAGATATAGAAGAGCAGTGATCCCATGATAAGTGTGGCGCCAGCGCTCAATAAGCCGGACAGCAGTGACTGGAACAGTGCTTCTTTCGATTGCAGTACAAACATACAAAATATGGCCAACAATGAGATACAAAAAGAGGTAAAAACCTGAAGATCAAACCAACTGAGCGCCGGTGTGGCAATCTCTGGCGTTTTGGTCTCCGCCAGCGTTTCGTTACCGATTTGGGCAGCAAATACTTTCGGGTGATTTTTGATGTATTGATTGATCGAACTCTTCTGCAATAGTTTGCGTTGTTTACCATTTTTTGGTATTTCGGTGATCGTGAAGGAGAAGAGATACAGTTCCGATTCGCTGGGCTGCGAGTGATTGGCCCGGATATAGGCAATGAGCGGAATCGGYGTCAGTCGACCCATAACTATRCGCATTATCGACGACTGAGGATCKGGCAGTTTGTTGGACGAAAAACGAACAGGATTGGCCACCGATTGCCGGCTGGCGTCCAACAGTTCAAAGTCAACAGTGGTTTTGTCCAAATCATAGTCACTGGACGGACAGCCAACCTTCAGTTCGATGATGTATTGGTAAAGAAACGATTTGGCYGAACACATAACCAAAGCCACTTGTAGTTCGGGTTCACCGGGAGGTCGTTCCGTGAATTTTGACCAGAAAACCCATAGAGTCATTGCCAACCATAAGATCAAAATGACAATAATGGCTGTAAAACTCTGAATAAATCCACGATTTTTGCACCGACAGTACAAGTCTTTGCCAGTGATCTCAGTTTCGCACCGGTATTTCATGTACGACGCGCTGTTCTTTTCAAAACAAAACACAATATAACTGTCCCGAAAACGATTTAGACTACCAGTGCCATCAGAGGATATTTTGATGATATCGTTTTTGGCGTACAAGTCAGTGGTGTGCATCTCTTCATTATCATTAAGTTTATATACATTACCGTTGATTTTAACAGTGGCGCCGTTGTCTTGATTTCGATTTAATCTCTTTACCGATTTTCGTGCCTTTGATGACTCACTGTTTTCATMATCCAATTCATGACCAGCCGGTGTACTGTCTGYCTGAAGATCCGATAATGTAGTTGTAATTGATTCTTCAAWTGTRACCGTTGTTTCAATGGTCACACTAATTGTTGTATCAGTGCTTTCCTCAGATGTAAACATGTCGTTCTTCACGGGAGTTGACTCTWTGTCTGTTTCATTAGATTCCTGATYTACTGTTGTTGTCGTTGTCATTGCTGTTGTCACCGAAATCGGTATATAAGGACTGATCTTCAGTACCAATAGTAATAATGAGTCGGGAAAATGTTTTTCCCGAAACTGTCCGGTGATTGATCCCAACGAGACGTCCACTTTGTYAGCAGTTTTCATTGCTTCACTCGTCTCTCGGCTCAGGGATGTAAAGACAAACACTTGCGATCGGGTTTTGCTGATCGCCATAAACGACAGTTTACTATCGGGACAGAGATTCACAACGAAACTGTCATTTTGGTTGTCAATGATATGGGACTTGACATCAATATTATTGGTCAAACATGACAGACACCAAACAACATGGGAACGGTATGTCAWTAYTATTAACCATATAATTGCCACAATAAAACACTTTGAATACATGTTTGGTTTGTCATAAAATAAAGTCACAATTAAATTACAAAAATGCAATTAACAGTATAAACGGTAAAATACAAACAAAATATCGTTTTTATATACAGTTATATTAATTGTTTRAATAATAAAAATTAAAAAAATTTAACGAGTTTATTAGTCAAAAAAATTATATATAATAATTAATTTAGATCAACAGTTATTTTTAACATAATTATATAAATATTTAATTATAATTATTACTGTATAATGAATAAGTGAAACTTGTGTCTCGTAAAAAATTAAATTGTATTATATTATATTAATTAATTATATATTATATGAATCAAATATTTGGTTTGAAAGCTCTATTACAGTATACCGGTATATAAAATCTGAATACAATTGTTTGTCACTAAACAAACAAATAAATAACTATAAAAAATGAAACCACAATACTATTTGAATGTTGTGTTCAACAAAATTGAACATCAATTCAGAGTAAACTGTCCGCTGATTTATAATATATGTTTTACATACAAGTATCCAGTTATTAGACAACTACTATGTTTGCCGATTGGATTTTTAATTGGTTACTTGTTTTACGTTTATGTTGTTTACCGGTTTGATATTGACATCAAAATGGAAAAAGTAATCCGCTATTTGATTGTCTCGTTGGTCACCATTATGTTTACCGTTTCGGTCGAAATGCGGGCCATTTGTTGTCTACTATTGCCATCATTTTCAGGTTAAACATACTATACATTAATATTAATTAATTAATTGAATGTCCGCTCAATCCAATAGGCAGAAGTGGTCGAAATTATTTGATATTTGTAATATTGATTACATTGTTTGATGTCCCGGTGCGCAATGCTATTGAAAATACAGCAGAGTTAGCCCAATGGAGCTATTGTTCGCTGAAGACAGGTCTGGAACAGGCAATGGTTGGCCAACAGTTGATTAGCGAACCGGCAAAAACTATTATTCAAAATTATATCGATCAACAAATTAGTGATCAAATACAACAACACACCGATAAAAAAATTAAAAACAAACAGTTAGACAAATTGGACAACAATTTTGGACGACTTTACGCCAATCATAGACAAAGAATAGAGAAACGATTAAATGACACCAAAGATAACATAAACGATAAGGACAGTCATCCTAAAAGTAAAGATAATGACAGTAAAAATGGCACTCATTTGGATGAATTCAAAGACAAAATGAATGAAATGTGTGAAAATAATTTGAGAGATAAATTCAATGATTGTTATAATACTTTTAAATTTGGTTTCTGGATGCGTATTGTTGCTTATGGGGCTCAAACGTTTACCAGGTTTTTCAATTTTTACAATTTTTTTTGTGGTTAAATATCATTTTATATTTATTACCTGAATATTAAGACTGAATTTTTTTTTAAAAATTGAATTTTGGTATTGTGTATACTACTGTATTGATTAATAATTTTAGCCTGGATGAAAAGGCCAACAAATTTTGTCAGGAAAAAATTTTGAAACCAATGTATAATAAAACATGTACCAAACATCAAAATCTAACGGTGCCCGACAAAGATATGAATGAAATGAACAATATGTCAGACATGATATCTATGCTGAGAAACACTATAACTATTGACCATAAGTTTGAAACGATAAACATTACGGAATTATTGAAAATGAAAGGTGTCGTCCAACAGATCAACTATTATCGCAAAACAAGTGTCTATTACAGCAAACTGGCCGGTCGTATAGCCAGACATCTGGTCTTATTTGTATTTCTATGGATATTCATCAGTGCCAAGTCATACCATTATAGCTATCTGAAGAAAATCCAATTTGACAATTGCTATATTACCGGCTATTTTAGGCGAATCGATGCCAGACGTAAAAAAGCGGTAATAATTTTTTTATTGAAAAAAATTAATTATATATTATTTTCAACAACAAAAAAAATAATTTATTTTTATTAATAATTTTTTATTGTTTTSTTTTAATTTTCAGAACAAACTATCATTACTTCCATTAAAACTCTTTGAGCGCAAAGAACTATTAGATCCATACAGTCCTCAGTTATCGCCGTTCGAGAAGAAACACTTCAAATGCAGTACAATATGTTTAATCATATTTTTCATTTGCATTGTAATTATCTTAACAATGGACTCAATTATCTATGATATAAGCCAATTGATTAGTAAAGAATTGGGACAGATATGGGTGACACAGTCGGGGCATCACTCGATGGACCCGAACGTAACCGGCTGGAGGGGCATCAACTCGGGTTATATGCCGACAATTATGAAACACAATCTAAATATTTATAAATTTAGATTTGAATTCAACAGTTATGTAACAACAAACAGCTATTGTTCAATGAAGATCCAGAAAATCAATGACAAAGTCATTGCCGATATCTACCGTTTCTTTGTATTGGTTTGTCTGTTAAACTATTTGGATATGTATTTATTGCGATTGCGGCGACTCATATGCGGCTACTTTTATCCTATTAGAGCCAAAAAGCGGACATTATTTCTCTATAATGAGACACTTAAACATCGAAAAGGATTATTAAAATATTCTGTACAACGGGTCCGCCAAATGGTTGCCGACAAACTGTTTGACTATTCAAAAGGTCAGCTTCCAAGTGGTGCCTACTTTTACGGCTATTTAAATGACAGAAACTGTCCGTTTTTGGTCAAATGCCTGCAGAAGTTGATATCATTTTTATCCACTAAAAAATGTATTGTTTGCGATGAAAAACTCAAGACAAGCGCCGATTATGTCAAATGTCCCGAAACTAAGTGTGGTCTTTATTATTGTCTTCAATGTTGGACAGTTGAGTGTAACAAACAGTGTCTTGTTTGTCATCCAAGTCCTTATTTAGACTAAAATGTCAATTATAAATAGTATACAAGTTTTGTATTATCATTTTTATATATATTTATACTAAACTTTATTTTTAATTTATCAATATACATTAGTAATAAAAATTTGATTTTGATTTATGTGGTAAACAATAATAAACTTTCCAATACTTGATATTAATATCAATTATTAATAATTGTTTTTATTGCTAACTCAAGTGATAAGTGAAATATAATTATTACTTWATTTTCGAAGAAATTGTCGTAATTTTAAAATTAATGAAATATGAATACAATATAATAGATATGCTTTTATCAGTTGTCATTATTATCACATTATTAACAAAAAAAAATAATTAGGAAAAAATATTTACAATTAAATTACTAAATTTTTAAATATAATGGACAGTCATCTTTATCACGCCCGCCTATCTTTGACCACTTTGTTCATCTCTAACTGTAGTGTYTTGTATTTAGCAATGAGTACATCAAACAGTTTGTCATCGCTGAACAATCGGATCGTACGAACACTCTGGATGTCATCAACTGAACAGGTATCAAAATTAACGAGTCGTTCAAATTGGCTCATATCGGCACCGGGATGCTGGTCACGTATCTTTTGTAGCGCCTGTACAATAACGGCCGGATTGGTTTGCATCAGACCGAGTATAGACTCCATGGTATCGAAACTTTCGGTCAAATAGGACTTCTTTTTGACAATCAGTTTACTATTTTTGGCGATAAACCGTTGGCACGCATTCACCAGTTCTGTYAGCTCATAGAGTACAGCAAACTCATAGATAGTGGCGATGTTATCGATCACTGATAGTAAACTATTATCAAATCGACGACTCCGGAGAAAGTCATCATAGGAGGCACTGGTAATGGTGTCGCTCAGTCGTATATAGTTATGCTTTTTTAGCATAGTAATTAGATACTGTTCGATGTACTGTACCAGTCGGTGCAATTGATACCTGTGCCCAAGTTTGAACACTTGTATTGCCTGTTGAAAGTCTTTATCGTTGTCCATCTCGAAACGTTCGCTATAGATATAACGGAGCATAACTCTGAACGCATCGACCGGCGCCTCCCGAATGTCCACTTCTCGGGCCGTACTTTCCATTAGGTCGCCGTAAAACATGGCATTAAACACTGGACTCTTGGCGGCCAAAACAAACCGATGAGCCGGCAATCGATGGCCTTCAACCACAAGTGTTAGATCGCTATTCATTTCGCTTAAGTAATAGTTTCTTAACTCTGGAAACGAATCCATTTAGTGACTGATGTTTRTGTCTCAAGAGTCGACTTTTAAATMAAAAAAAACTTATTTTTTAATATAATAAAAATTATTATTATTATTATTTATGTTGAAAACAATTCAAGATAGTAATCAAGGAATCAAGTAATACTTAGTTATCAAAAAAATGTCACAATTTAAGTGTTGATTTTATTGTCATAATATTATTATTAATAATAATACAGTAATATTAATTATGATAATTAATTACATAATTTTATTACTAATATAATGGCAATAAACGAGTACTGTATAATAAAATTAATGTTTAAAAAATTGTCATTGAAATATTATTTAAGTTTTACGAAAAATTAATTAATTAATTATTTTGTAGACTTTTGTAGACTTTTGTCAAACAAATACTTGAAAGTCATGTGGTTTTTATAATATTATATAATTAAATCAAATACTAAAAAACAAATACTACCTAGACATAATTTGATGATAAAATAAATATCATATATAATATAATGTATATCAAAAAACACAAACATAAACTAAGATTTTCATTTTTTATAACTWATAAAAAATATTATATTATAATATCAGTTATATACGAATCATACAATTTATATATTTTTATCACATTTATAATACTCGATATATAAACTTCAAGTAGTATTGCATACATACTGTACATACAGTACTGTTTATACACATTGACGATAGTTGCTATAAGTAGTTCAAATTAATTGAGAAAAAATATGATAAACATTTTTTTTAATGTTTTTTAATAAATAAACATTTCTATATATTTTATTTGTTTATTTAGTTCAAATCCAATCTACAGTAAGTTGCATACATTAGTAGTACATTCATACGAGAATATATTAATAATAAAATATTTATTAGTAATTACAATACATAAGTATTATTATTACATTAGACTTGATTTAATCATATGACTTTATTATAATAATATTAATAAAACATATAATAAATAAAAAATTATTTAGTTGTTGGCTATTAATAATAATAATAATATGTATGTAAAATAATATCGTAACAAAAATTTTTATATGTTTTATATCAAATCATGTTTAATGGTTTTATGTTTTTTATATTAGTTGTTATGCCATAATATAAAATGCAATTTCACTTTCAATGTTATTTTAATTTACACTATTACATCACTAAAACACATACGTACAGTATTTTAAAATAATATAAAATATAAATAATTTTTACATAAAACTCGTTTGATAATTAAATTTAAATTTTTAATTTATAAAATCAATATTAAAAATCCTGCATTTAATAGACATCAAATAAATTTTATTATCAATTATAAACTAATTTCATCTAAATATTAATTTTGAATAATAGCTTAAATAAGGGTTTATTTCTAAATATCAGAATTTAAATATTAATTTTGAATAATTTATATTAACAACAAAAATATTAGTAAATAATTAGTAAATATTTTTTTTTGTTGAAATCCAATTATCGATGCAATCAAAAAGGGTCACTAAAGGGATAGTTCTTATGCTTACCTATACCCCAGTGTGTCCAGGGATGGCACCGGTAGTTCCTGTCAAGTCCATCGATAGCTGTCATCTCGTCGTCGGTCAGCTTGAAGTCAAAGAGCCGAATGTTGGCCGCAATACGTTCGGGTGTCGAGCTTTTCGGTATAACTGTGACTCCTCGTTGGACTTGCCATCGAAGTATGACAATAGCATCACCGATGCCGTACTTTTTGGCCAACTCGCGGATCAACGGCAATTGTATGGGCGGTACAAGCGATTTGTTTGGTCCTGTAGTGGCCAGAGGCGAATAACCGATAAAAGCGATGCCCTTTTGCTGACAGAACCGCAATAGTTGTGTGTTAGCGAAGTACGGGTGCGACTCGACCTGCAAGACGGCCGGTACGGTTGAGGATTTATCAATCAGATCCTGTATTTGACGGGCATTAAAGTTGGACACACCGATAGAACGGGTGAGACCTTTCAAAAGAAAATATCCGTTTCAAGGTTTGGGAGGGAAAGGAATATATTAGTCATTATAAAAAATGTTTATTTAAATGCAAACCTTTTTGTTTGATTAGTTCAAACTCACGCCAAACGTCCGCTAATTCAATACTTTCGTCGAACAATACCTGACCATCACTGGCTCCGGGATGATAGTCGTCGTCAACCTGTTTGAACGGTGTCGGCCAATGAATCAAAAGTAGATCCACGTAATCGAGACCTAAGTTTTGCAGTGTCCGTTCAGCGCTCAATGTCGGTCGGCCGGCAGCCAACCAATTTGGCCAAACTTTGCTCACCACAAACAATTGGTCGCGAATCACTTCGCCGGCAGCAATGGCCGCGCGTAGGGCTGCACCAACTTCGGCTTCGTTGCCATAGAAATCGGCTCCGTCGAAAAGTCGATAACCAGCCCGAATGGCAACACGAATGTCGGCACCGGTAGCTTCATAGGTACCGAAGCCGACCATTGGCATTGAGTGGCCGTCATTTAGATTGATTTGTTGAACTGACGACATGGCTCTCAAATAGCTGTCACTACAATCTATAACAAAATTTTCAATAAGTTTTCTGATAGTTTTTCACCAAAATTTTTTATCRTCTCATATATCATATCATATCATATCATTGGGCGCTTCAATGCCATCGACTCTAAGATTATCCATAAAATTTATTTTCTTATCATTTTATTTTTGATTTAACTATAAATWTATATATTAATATATTTCGTACACAAATCATATCTAATTTTTTTTTAGATAAAATGTTTCAAATAATTTTAAGACAAATATTGTTTTATACTTACCGTAAACCTACACTCATTAAACCATTTAAAAAAACTGATTTACAAACTCTATATTTTTAATCTCTAAAATAATTCTAACAATTTCTATTATTGGTATAAATTTATTTTATAAGGACTCACATTGTTGATATTCACTTATATTACAGTTTAGTTTAGGTTAGTTTAGTAAGGTTAGGTTAGGTGAGTCCTTATAAAATACATTTATTCCCTATTATTAATTAATTGTAAATATATAATTATTTCTTTACTAATTATAAAAATCTATTAAAGTTATACTTGAAAAATGCCGTAATTTAACTCCTAAATTAGCAAACAATTTATTATAAATTTTATATTATATGCACTTACTGTACTATTTATACAAATCGCACAACAATTAGATTTAGGGGTTAAATCATTAAATAATAAAAATTAATAGTAAAAATAAATATATTAATATAATTTAAATATATAAATAAATAAATTGACACATGATGTTTGTTTGGTTGTAATCAGATTTAACGTTTTTATTTTATTTCATTATTTTTTCAAACTTTTTTTTAATCATTATTTTTTTCATTAATTATCTAAATATGTTAACATTAGGATTGATTTCAAATAAATTATTAGATATTGATTTAGATTTAGTTACAGAAAAATTATTCTTATTATAAACTGTTGTTTTTTTTAAACATTAATTCAATTATYGTTTTATCATTTTTTAAAGAATGTTTGTTAACATTTATATTTTTAATTCAATTATTAATTATTAGATCAATTATTATATTTTAACAATTATTATTTAATTATGAAAAAGCAAACAAATATTTCAAACAATTAGAAAGTTTATAATATCATTTTAATTAGCGTAATTGTTATTTAATATTTATAATTATTGATCAAATTTTTTTAAAAAATAATAATTATTTTTAAATGTTATTAATATATTTTAATTAAAATACTCGTCGATTTGTTTGCTTTTTCATTTGAGAAAAACATTATTATTATTATTACTATTTTTAACTAAAATTTACAACAATTTTGTTATAATTCACTTGTTTTGTGTGTTTTTTCTATTCAAAAATTTTATATTATTTGTTGACAATATTTTTTAAAAACTAATATTATTTTGTTTTCATTTGATTTGCATAATCATATATACTATTATTTGTATATTCCTCATAGTATGTATTAGTTTAACAAAAAATTATATATTTTAAATAATTTTCTTCAATAAATCATACCTCATATCAATTTCACAGAATATTCTTTATATATTTTTTTATAAACCAGTTTTTAACGTTAACATTATTATAATTAGAAATTGTTACCCACGATATCTTACTCACTCACTAACTCAATATATTGATATTAATTAATTTTTTCATTATGTTAACGATACAAATTATAACAATGTTATCGCTAATAAAACTGGTAATTACAGTGTCAGTTACAATAATATTTGTTTTATTTTCATAATTTGCATTTAAGGCTGAAATATAGGTTATATATATAATACTATTTCATATTATATGGAATAATGTGTTTTTTGTGAGAAAGTGAGTGAGTGTTAGGACAGAGAGATTACAAATATTAATAATTTATTGATTAATAATAAATTGTAATTATATTTGAAAACAACATCTAATTCAATACCAGAATATTTCTAAATCATGGATTTCCAACTAAACTCTTAAATATATATATATATATACTCTTTTATAGCGATTGGCAATCATGTTATTTAAATCATAGCACAGATACCAAACGGATGGTCCGCTAATTATATGTGTTTTCCAAATATATATATATTTTAATTATATATTTTTTTTGATAAACACTTCACATTATATTTACGCTTAATATATATATATATTTTAATCACAGCATATGTTTTGTATGTTTTCAAAAAATAAACAAAAAAAACAAACAATATTTTTAATATATATATATATAGTTTTTATAAATAATTAATTATTTTAAAAAACATTAATAATAAACAAAATTAAAATTGACATATAAATAATATCAAAGCAAAATTGTTTATTAAACAAAAAATTTTACTAATTTAATTGAATTAGTTATTGAAACTAATAATTATATTTTTTAAATATATTGATACAAAAAAAATTATGTAATATTTATGTTAATATTTATCCTAACATACATGTGCTATAAACTAGTCAAAATTAAAAATAGACTATTTTCATGTTTATAACACATGTTTATCTATCAATTATTCATGAAAAAAATCAATTTATTATTTTTTATTATAAATTAAATAATAATTTTTATAGTAAGTAAATATATTAGTGCATTCAATTAGTTAAAACAATGAAAGAAACAATATTTTAAAAACTTATTATTTCATTCAGTTTTTTAGAGCATCATTAGAGATACAATTTGCACTAAATATATACTCAAATTAAAAATAATAATAATTAACTAATGAGTTAATGAATAATATAATTATAAATGATTTTTCTTTTGATTAATTTTTAATCAATTGAGATGAGAATTCTTCATAAAATAATAATAATAATATAATTACTGTATAATAAAATAATAGTGAAATTTTAAATGTGATTTTACTGTATTTTTCACAAAAAAATATTTTTTTTCAAAAAGTGTACTTAATATATATATATGTCACTAAACACAAAAATAAAATACAATTTCTTTAAAAAATATTTTAGTGAAAAATTTTGAAATTGTTTTTCAAATGTGTGTATATTTTGATCGATAAGTAGATAGAAATAATAATTAATATTATTATTATTATTAATGTTGTATACTGTATATTATAACAGCATATTACGAGTGTTAAATATATTGAATAAATATATAAGCGATAACTAACTCATAATAAATATTCAAATATATTTATAATTAGCTTATGTTTCAATAAAAAATGCTAATTATTATTTTAGTTAACATATGAAATATGATTTTTTTTGTATTTTTTTGTATTTATATAGATATCGAATTTATTATTATTATTAATATAAGTTAATGTCGTTAACAATAAAAGTATGAATTGATGATCAAAATAACCATGATAAATTCAATACGATTTTATGATTGCAAACAAATTTGCCAAATCATGACAGTTAACTATTTTTAAAATATATTTGAAATATATATTTAATATATAATTGATGAATTACATAATTATATGATATATATAGAATAATATCCAATATTCAGTATGTATTTCAATATTATATATTTAATATGTTTTTTTTGTATGTTTGTGTAAGAGATATGACTAGAAATGGATTAAAATACTATTTTTTATTGAAATTTTTGAAACTATTTTTAATTTTTTTTATTATAATAGTATTTATTATTATTTTTTATTAAAAATATATGAGATATTTGTAGATACATTTTTAAAAAAACTTATAGTGCGCTCACTATTATTATTATTTATTTATTTATCATTCAATGTTCACTCAAATAACTGAAAATTTTTTTAATTATGTGGTAATAATAATAATAAAAAAGAGAAATACAGGAAAAAAAATGAATTAAAAAATTTAAACAAATTATTTCAGAGAATATGGATAAAGAAAAATAAAGCTTTTAAAACAATAAAAAACAAATATAATAATGAAAATCATATGAAAAATATCTGTCACTTAAAAACAAACACAAATCAAAACATTTCATTAAATTTTTAACCAATTTTCTGCTATTTTTATTATTCTTTTATAAATAAATATAAATAATATTTATATATAAATAATATCAAACAATTCACGTAACTGTACTCAACATATAACTTAAGATAACTAATAAATCTCTTAATTATAAACTACTAATCATATGATAATCATTGACATCAATAACACTCTTATAGACATTTGCATCTCATAAGGCCATAGATGACAGAAATAGTCATTCAAATGGACAGTTGTATTCATACATAAAACAATTACTTAATTAGAAAAAAACAACTTAAACATACATTTCATTCTATACCTATTCAATTAATCAATCAATCAATTGATAACACTTTCAAAAATCCTATCCAACATTTTTTAAATGAATAAAATATATTAATAATAATAATAATGATAATAAAAACAAATAAAACAAATATTTTTCTTCATCTATAAATAGCTATTAATTAATTAAAGTTATAATAATAACTATTAACCATTAGGTGCTATGAATTTCAAAAACTTTAAAAATATATCATATTTTTAAACACATTATTTTTGATCTCATTTTTAAAACATATATTTTATGGCATATATAAAAAGTCAAATATATATACGATAAATATTATTGATTATTAAAAATGAGACAAAAATAGTATATTGCCTTTAAAAACAAAAATTGCGGGCAATATTAGTGTGTGTATGAAAAAATGTGTATATATTTGTATTTTCAAGTATTTTAGATGTTTTAAAAATAATTGCAAACTATATGCAAATTATGAAATTCAATGAATGAATTAAATGAACAAATGACAGATCAAATCAATATATTTTTTTGTATATATATATAACTCTCACAAACTTATTGCAGATTACGATCCTTTCGTTTCTTAACCTTCTTCTTCATGACAACAGTGATCGGCAGTTTGGCTTTGGACAGACTGTTAGTGGCTGTACTGTCTGACACCGATTTGGTCCGAAAATTGAAAAAGTGTTGTTCGAGTAGAGCTGTAGAAGTGGCGTTAGTCGCGGCTAATGTCGACTCCGAGTCAGACGACGAAACAACTGATGAATTGTTGTCACCGTAATCGTCGTTATTGTTGACATTGATGGCCAGTGAAGGAAAGTCCGACTCTGATTCAATTGTATACATTTCTTTCGACGTCGATAAGGGAAACAACTGTCTGTCACTATTGTCGTCATCACTATTGTTAGCAAATAAGACAATCAGTTAATATCAATCAATAAATATAATATAAGCTAACACTTACCCGGCGTATCCGTGAAGAAATGGACATAATTCAGCTTTAAAACAGAACCCTTCCTCCCAATACTTGCAGGTAATGGAGCCGATATCGTGCGAGTACTTGCAGTCACTTCTCATACAATTACCATCGATAAAGAAAGAACACGGTTTTTGTCGGTGCTTTGCAACTGTTGTGTAATAATAATAAAAAGCTATTAATTATACAAATCATAATATCACAGGTAATATAAAAAATGTTATAAACTAATCAATAATACTCACAATCAGCGAGTCGTGGCTTTAATTGAAAAGTTGATCCTAAAGGTGATGATGAGTCTCGTGGATCGTAACCATTATAACGATGCAGTTCCGAGTCTGTGTCTAACTTATTAAATATCATATCCACGTAATTGCGAATACTTTTGGTGTTACATTTATCTTCGGGATGCTTTGCCACTTGAAATGGCAAATCATCGTAATAATCATTATTGTCAAACACGTCATCGTTGGCCTCATTTACCACATCCTGGACTGCAAATGCCGAATACTGCGGACCAGTGAACACAGTGTTCGGTTTATTACCGTTTTTTGTCGACAATGGTGTATCGCCGCTATCCATATCATAGGTATCCCAATAGTAGTTCCATGATTGCCGCTTTTCGCCACTCTTGCAGTTTAATACCACATCACCGCCAATATTACCATTGTTATCATAGTCCGAATCGTACCAATCATCCAAAGTTGATAATGAATTAGTACAGTCAGCGAGTAATTCAGAATCTGAAATACCGTTACGCAAGACTTCGTTAATCATATTATACAAATCCTGATATTCGGGTTCGGTTTCAATCTGAGTGTTGGCCTCAACTATCGGCTCTAACTTTAGTTCCTCCTCCAACTGCACTTCTCTCTCAGTGTTAGTCGATTTATCGCTATAATAGATAATATTCATTTTATTAGTTAAAAAAAACATTACAAATATTTATGTAATTATTAGTTCTTATACCTCATTTTGTTTTCCTTTAATACGGGACTAAATTCATCGCTAATGGACAGCGCGGAGACAATTTCATTGGGACCGTAATCGTAATCAAATGGACCAATATATGAGGCCAACTCGTCCAACGATGTGGACAGTGGACGCAATTTGAGTGAAACCACAACATTGTTATCATCATAGATAGAGTTATTATTGTTAACATTGTTGGGACATTTATCGGAACAAATGACCAAATTTTTAATCTCGTGATCCGTGCCATCAATTATCGAGCCATCGTCTGATTCGTCCCTATCGAATGAATCCTGTTTTATGGGCTGAAAGTGAGTTCGTGGAGATGTCAACAAATTCTCATCGGGTGGTGGACTCAAATTATAGGGCTTATTGTTCAGCAGTGATACCATTGATAGTAACTTTGAAAGTTGTGAAGATTGGTTGTCTTTTTCGTTGGACTTCGGCGTCGATGTTGAACTTAATGAACTAAACTGTCTGAACGGACTGTTTTTCTGGTGATTCTGTAAAGAAATGACAGCACAAGAAGTTGCTGTTTCGAGATATGATTTATTTTCTGTATTGCAAGACATCCAATTGGACTCTTCATCAATCAAATCGTGAGTACCATCGATAAAGCCATCGTCGTCAGGAAATACTTCAAACGACTTCAATATCTTTTCTTCCCAATTCATGCCATGAAAAGTGTATAAATYGTTTTTCGAAACAGGTTTCTCATTAATACCGATCGACATCGATGACCAAATATCAGGAGCTGTGCACGACTTAGGGCTAGGAGTGGCCGACGATTGATTTGACGAGAATGACGAGTCAAAGCTCCAAATGTTTTCCGCTTTGGTCGGCAAACAGTTGACTGCTGTGTTGTCGCTGGTTTTCGGCCAAATCGACGCTATATTGCTGTTAAACTTGTCGACCAATCGCTGGAAAATTTCAATCTCTTCGCCACCCATTCCCGAAACCAATTGATTTGCTTTTGTATTGCCAATTGTCTTCTCAGTGCTGTTGACTAGACTAGTGTTGTCTGATTTGTTGTCACATTTACCTAAAACAGTGCTCTCGATTTCTTCACAATATAAAACTTTGTCCACTTTTATCGGATCTTTAATAATATCCGAACCGTCGACGACACTCATTATTGACTGATTATCATTGCTTAGTTTGTCTGCYGCTGTGTCCAGTAGTGGACAACTAACTAATGATAAATGACTTTTAGAGTTGACCGCAGCTACAGATGTAGTCAATTGTGGAGCGCTTATAGTCGATAATCCATTGGCTGTCGAACTGGTCATAAATTCAATAATCTTTTGTCCGTTCCATTTGTTCCTATCTCTAGACCTAATCATTTGTTTTATCTTCTCTTTACTTCCTTCGTTAGCAATAGTGTCTACTTTTATCGCTGAATTCTTGCCATTGACAGTGCTGTTGGTGTCCAATGAGGGAAAGGCTGCGTAGTATTTCTTGGCCATCTCTTTTGGTGACACTTTAATGCMATTATTATTATTATTACTATTGTTTGTAGCATCAGCTGACTGTAAGTCTGTTTTTATTTCATTCGTGTTATCGGACAATGACTTGAGTTTCTTGAGTTTAGCGCACAATTCGTCCACAAATGACTCGATACCAAACTCCTGCGATTCAACAGAAAAAAGATATAAAAAATTAGTTATTAATCAATTATAACAACAATAAGCCATCAAATCCTTGTTCACAAAACCAAATACCTGTTCAGATGCCGATTTCAAGCACTGGACGACAGCCATCTTTCGCTCTTCATCTCCATTCATGGCATTGCAATACTCAGAGTGTGTCCAACAGTTGCCCTCATCGTTATCGCCGTAATTATTATTATTGATAATACTATTGTTGTTGTTATTATTAGCCTTCAATTGTTTGATATATCGTCGATGTTTCCATTTATTGGTTGTGACCGGTTTCAGTCCATCCAATTTACACGAACACCGACTATCGCTTAATGATATACCCGTAGTGGCAACAGATCCATTGCTGTCATCTTCGTCATCAGTAATGTCGTCCTGCAGTAGACTAAGTATATATCGAGTATAAACCACGGCGTCGATGCCGCGGCTGTCCAATTGTTCTTCGAGCCAATCGGTAAGCGCGTCGGTGGCCTCGGGAGTACCGCCGGCATAGTAACGTCTGGTCATTCGCTGTTTTGTCAGTTTCATTGTCATCGACTTAATCAATGGTGATGTTCTGTTGTAGTTCAACAATGTCTTTACTCGGCGTTTGCTTTTCATTCACAGATGAAGACAACAAAACGATTACCGACAACGATATCACTACCAACACAGCAATGATTAACCAGTATTGCGTCGGCAATCGATAGGACGGTCCGATTAGCGATTAATGAGAGTGTATTAGGAGTGTGTGTGTGTGTGTGTGTGTTGTGATGGGGTGTTAGGTTATAAAGCCCGACCCGACACACGACTGGCCTATCGGTGGCTGACTCGAGGTCTCACAAACCTATTGGCGACTGATTTGCGATTATTTACAAACAAACAATACATTAGTAAATCAATTGTTAATTGTTTTATAATATCAATAATACTATTAATAATAATAAACGAAACAATAGTCATAATAATGAAAAAAGTATTAAACAATTAATACTAATATCCTTTATATTATCAATAGATAGAGTAAATGACTAATAGTTTATTAGCCATTCATATGATAACCTATGACTAGAACTAATAATACGACTCATATATCGTATGCAAAGCACTCAACAAAAACAATAACATTGACTGACTATCGGCTGATTTGTTGATTGAATTTGACATTTGTGTTGACATTTCTATTGATTCAATCAATAAGTGGTTTAACAAAAATCGGACAAAACTTATTACAACTAATTATTTAATAATATTTAGTAAATAATAATAATCTAAACAATCTGTCTGTGAGTGTGTTTGTGTTATAAACCTAAACAAATAAATTCAAAAAACATTATTATTATTGTGTTTTATATTTATTAAATAATTTATATATATTTTTTGTGTTTTGTTGTTATTTATATTAAGTGTTTGTGAGATAACCGACACAAAAATGTGTGACACAAACACATACAACAACAACAAAAATATTGGGTCACAAACTAACTGCAAACACACACTAAATAATAATTGACTAATTTGTTTGATTGATATTATAGATTAAATAATAATAAATATATATTGGATTGTTTAATAAATTATCGGATTTAATTAAATTAGTATTGAAATTAATTAAATTAATATAATCGAAATTTTAAAACAATTTTAGACATGTATTATTATTATTAGGGCGCGCAATATATACATGTATCATATATATACACACATGTATGTACTATACATACATAGACAGCAATAGACAATATAGAGATAACATAGTATTGTATATTAATATATATATATATTATTACATTCATTATAACAGATTCGTAACCATTTGCGGCCACCATTATTGTCGACAACGGACACCATATTTCAATTGCCGGTGGGTTCTTGTGAGTGGGTGGTGGGTGTATACGGGTGGGGGCGTCCACTACAACAATATGATGTTGCACTGTATATATATATATAAATATATATATAATTATATTACATTAGATGTGATGATTGCTTCATTTTTTCGGTCATTGTGTGTTACAATACTGTATACTAMACACTGTATTGTATATATATATCACTAAAATATATTACTATTACTATTAAATTTTGTTGAATTAACTAAAAATTTTGATCTTTAATACTCGGAGTTTAAAATTATATATAAAAAAATGGAAACAAAATTAACCAAAAAATTAGTGAAATCACACTATTATTATATATGAGTGTATTTTATTTAACACTACACTCCACTCACTCACTCACTCACTGTGTGTGTGCAGTGTGTGTGACACTAGTAATGGTGTAGTTGTAGTAATACAGTAGTTATGGACTCAATGTATGACTCACTCACTCACTCACTGATTGTATAGCGAGAGTCAAATCGATTGACAGTAGAGTATGTATTAGTAGTACTGTTGTATTAGCGGTCATACACTGCACACACATATAGACTATTACACACATATACAGTGTGTTTGTACTGCCAGTACTCCCTCTTCTCAAATGTAAAGTGTAATACATATACACTGTGTGTGTATTGTATTGACTCTACAGTCTTAACGTTACAATTGCGCTCATATTATGTGTGTTAGCCTACAGTACAGTGCATTGCAATGCATTGCGTCGACGAGTCGTATTGTAAAGCCATGCTTCCAGTAGATAGACACACATTAAACGTTGCTATACGTCATACATAGATAGTTATACTAATGTTAAACTTATACATTAGGTATGAAATATTATATTTGTATAGACATACATGTGCTCAATGTATTCGTTATAAAGTGAATCCATTATTATTATAATAATATTATTATTACTAGCGTTACGTCATATTTTCCATTAAACTTTTATACCATGTTTTTATACATTACATAAATTATGTGTTTCTAACTAAAAAAAATGTATTAATTGTCAAATTGTGCCAGGACATTCATATAATACGTTAGAATAATTTAGCATGATGACAAAATAATAATATATTTCTAAAAATAGAATATTCTATATTTTTGTTTAACTAATTTTTAATTAACAACAATAAAAATAATAATTTTTATAATTAATAATAAAATTATTTTAATTTAAGTTTTGAATTTTTTTTAATGAGAATAAATTTACATAAATTTGATAAATATTTGCGCCAAATATTACACATGCATACGCAAGTAGAACATTGAACAAACAAAATGTGCATGTTCATATTAATAATTAGACAATTTTTTGATATGGAAATTTTTGTCAAAAAAACATTTTATGACATTCAATGATAAATTTGTTATTATGATTGATAAACATATTTTAAATATATTGATGTATTCAATTTTAGATATTTTAATATTATAATTTTTTATATATATATACTGTTAAACTCTATAAATAATATTTATAATATTAATTTTATTCCAATGATTTACAACTAAAAGATATTTAAATTGAATTTATAAATAGATGCAAATGTTTATTATAAGACATTTWTTTTTTTAAACTTAAACTTATTTATAATAAATGTTATCATAAAAAATAATAATACATATAATTTTATCAATACTATTTTATATATATATATATATTTAATGAATAATTWTTATTTTTTTRAAAGAATAACTTAGCAATAATTTACTGTATGTATAATTTTTGAAATTATGAAACTAGTTAAGTTTGACAAACTTTAATATAATAATCGTAGAATTTTAATATTTTTATGAAATAAAAATAAATTATACTTTAAATATATATACAGTATATATTTATATATATATATATATATATATATATATTGCTTATTATATTGTAATTTTTAATTGAATAATAAATTTCAAATATTTATAGTAAGTTATTCCTAAAAAAAGAGTTAATAATTTTTTTCAAAAAATTGATGAAATATTAATTTTAAAGTATTGACAACATGTAGGACTAAATAGTATATCTGGTCACTGACCGCACGATTACCGTTTTGACTCAATAGTGACTTGTCTTCATTGAGCGGTCTATGACTGTCCTCTCAGGAAAAACAATTTTTCAACATTCATGGAAAGGGTGTGTCATAATGTAATAATTTGAATTCATAAAGTCATAAATTAAGGGAATCTGGTATCTGGTCATACATGTTGTCAATTATATATTATATTTTTACCGATATATGCGTTTACAGCTATAAAATATCGTGTATAAATTTATTATATAAATTATAGTTTGTATAAATAATATTAAAATCAAATCAAAACTTACAGTATATTTAAATTACAATCACTAGATGGATTCATTATTTACATTTAATTAGTATTATTATTAGCAAAAAATTGTGTGTTATTTTTATATAATAATAATTGTTGAGAAATAAATTTATATTTCAATACCTGAGATAATGACCACTAATTTGTCGTACTCTACAATRTAGTGTTGAATCTGGTAGTAGTCTTACAATTATCACTGATTGATAATTTCTTATAATTATTTAACTAATTTTTGTTATATTTTTATTGTATTTAAAAAGTTTTGCTTTTAATATATTATTATTTTATTTTACATATATTTTTCTATAGTTTACTCTAAATATCAAAATAAATTTAGAAGCGTCTTATTTACTGTAATTATATAATTTTATTTTAAATTGTTGTGGGCGGTTTGGTTTAACCTATGGATCAGTTGTCTAGCGTGGGTCGGTATGAGACCAACAACTGATAGTATCACTCAATTCCCACAACGGTATCAATTGATCGGTCAAAGACTTCCCAATTGATTTAGTGATCACTTGAAAGGCACTATTCGTGTCAAACAAAATGATGTACAGATCTGCAGTAGTGGTGACCGGAGTGTAGGCCAGGGATCGATCCGTTAGTACTATTGATAACTTCGATAACTTGTATGGATGGCCAGCGAAATGGTAGACTTTAAGTGGTAATCGATCAGACAATGCTTGAGGTGGATGATGGTGTGGATGTGATGATCGATCCAATGTTTCAGTGAAGACAATAACTTAGACACAGTTTAGTTACAATACTTTATTATAGTTAAGACAATTAAAATAGTAGTTAAAACAATGGTATAAAAATGGTATATATTTAAGAGCACATGTATGTGAATGCAATGGTGTATACAGTATAATGACTGATAGTCATGGTGGGTAAGATTGCACTGTAATGGTGGGTGAGATTGCACTGACTGTCTGGTGTGTCAGTACTGGTATTTATATGAGAGGAAGGTATAGGTATTTGGCGTACAGCTATTGGTTTGTTTGAATATAAGGACAGTTGTATAGATCGATCACTTGGCGCCAGTAATTGGTGTCATTGATCGATCAATCATAGGAAACGGTAGGTATTGAGCGATCAAAATAATTAATGAATTCAAAATAAGGGATTAAATGCACAAAAATAGGTATCAATAAAATAATACAAAAATTAAACATTAAAATTAAGGCTAAATAATATATGAAATATGAGTTTCTCAACACTCCCCGGCGCTTTAAGACTGGTCGCGGAGGTAATACGATTCAAGTTGTCCGACGTGAACCAGGATCGGGTCGGTTGAGTTGTCCAATGGTTTGATGTAAGCGTTGACAGGTCCGGGTATTGATGCGATGACATACGGTCCTGTATATTTCGGTGATAGTTTTTTCTTGTCCGGATGATTTGATGGTAGGCGCCGTTTGACCAATTGATCGATCCTTAGATCGATCGGCTTATGGTGTTTGTCGTAAGCGATCTTAGCTCTTGATTTACTACTATCCGTGCGTTGTTTGGCCAGTTGTCGGGCATCGGGTAAGTTGTCGGTTGTATTGAGAGAATCGGAGCCAAACATAAGGAACGACGGCGAGTATTCTGTAACGATATGTATAGTATTATTATAATTAGCTGTCACATCCTTTAATAGGGTAGTCCATTTGCGGCGAGGGTTTGCCAGTGATGCCAGAATCAATCCCTGTTTGATTGATCCATTCACCCTTTCGTTGGTGCCGTTAGTTTGTGGATGATATGTTGATGAGAATCGATGTCTGATTTGATGTTTGGATAAAAAGCGTTTAAAATCTCTTGATTTGAATGTCTTGTAATTGTCGGTAAGTATGGCTTCAGGTGTTTGTCCAGTTCCTTTTATGAGATCGATCAATAGGGATATACATGCAGGTGCTGAGTTGGTAGGCGTAGCTTTCGTCCATACATGTCGGGAGTGATGATCGATCACAACCTGTATATATTTATGTCTAGTGTTGGCGGCTTCGTTGCCCATAACTATAGTATCCATAGCTATAAGTTTTAGTGGTGCATCAGGTGTCGGAAGTGGTTGGAGCTGTCCATATGATGGATGATTAGTTGGTTTAGCCAATTGGCATATATGGCATGACTTGACATATTGCTTGATGTCGTGAATCATATCGGGCCAGTGATACTTTACTTTTATTTGTTTTGTAGTGATTCGGATGCCAGGGTGACCACTGTTGTCGTGTGCTACTTGAAGTAATGGGTAGACAAGACTGGGAGGAATCACTGATAAGTTACGTCCATATTTGATGATCGATTGAAGTGTGGACGTGTCCACTGAGCTGAATGTTGATCGATCTGCTTCTGGTGTTTTATCGTTTGGATCGATCGATGTGATCGCTCGAGCAGGTGCTTCATATCGCACTTTGGTTTCGGTGTCCTGTTTCTGATGCTGTAGTATCACTGCTTCTCTGATGAATAGGTTTACCGGAGCGCGGGATAGGGCGTCGACGTGAGCCATTTGTGATCCCGGTTTATGTATTACTTCAAATGTGTAGAGACTTAACTCTTCAGACCAGCGGAAGAGTCGTTTTTTAGTCGACTGGAAGTTGATTAGCCATTTGAGAGCCTTGTGGTCGGTATAGAGGGTGAACTTGACTCCTTCCAGATAGATACGGAAGTATCTGATTGAATTATAGACGGCCAGACATTCCAGTTCGGTGACCGTGTATCGGGTTTCGGCGTCGGCAAGCTTTCTTGAATAGTAACCAATGGGTCGATCGGCTTGTAAAAGGATACCTGCTATTCCAATAATTGACGCGTCTGTGTGTAGATCGATCGGTATGTCCGGATTGTAGATAGCGCGGACGGGTTCCGATGCCATTAGTTGTTTTAATGTATTGAATGATCGATCACATTGATCGGTCCATTCAAACTCTTTGACTTTAGATTTCTTCATGAGTGATGTAAGTGGTGCTGTGATTGCTGCGAAGTCGGGAATGTATTCGCGTAAATAGTTGGCCAGTCCGTGAAAACGTTGAACTCCCTTTTGATCGATCGGTGTCGGAAAGTCCACTATTGCTTTAATCTTCGAGTCTGGAGGTCGGACTGATTTGCCATCAATGGAATGTCCTAAGAATTCTATGCGGTGTTTGGAAAACTCGCATTTCTCGCGTTTGAGTCGGGCATTGTTTTCGGCCAGACGTTTGAGTACTTCGGCCAGTAGATCGTCGTGTCGTTCTTGAGTTGAGGCATAGATGATGATGTCATCTAAATATGAAATGACACCGTTGTTGTGAAGATCGCCGAGGATCTTACGGACAACGCGGTGGAAGGTGGCCGGACTGTTCTTCAGTCCGAACGGTAGGACAGTCCATTCGAAGTGACCGTCGCGGGTGACGAATGCTGTTTTGGTGATGTCATCGGGTGCTACGGCGACTTGCCAGTAACCAGAGGCGAAGTCAAGTTTTGAAAATACGATCGATCCTTGGAGTCGATCGATCACGTCCGCGATGACTGGAAGTGGTGTCTTGTCAGCGATCGTTATTGAATTGAGTCGACGATAATCGATGCACAAACGATATGTGCCGTCTTTTTTGGGCGCCAAAGTAATCGGTGCGGCGTACGGACTGACGCTTTCCCGGATAAGACCTTTTGATAGGAGGTCCTTCACTTGGCGGGCAGTCTCAGCTGCCATTTGATGAGATTGACGGTATGGGCGCTGTGCGGTCGGTTGTTGATCGGTCAATACAATGCGATGCTCTTCGATGTTGATTCGGCCTAAATCTGTTGAATCGGCGGCAAAAATGTGTTGATAACTGTTTACGATTTGGTCAACTATATTGTCAGTTGTTTTATTTGATCGATCAGTCGGTACAGTTGATCGATCAGTCGGAACAGTTGATCGATCAGTCGGAACAGTTAATCGGTCAATCGCTGGACTTGTTATGTAATGGCAGTGATGTCCAGGTGTGGGCTTTGGTGAAAATGAATGTCTTTTGTTAGACCATTTGTAGGACACTGTTTTTGAATGAGTGTCTATTACGACTCCATATTTGCCCAGAGAGTCGAGGGATAGGAGGAGAGTATACTCGAAGCCTTCCAGTACTTGAGCTCTCATGTTGTATGTCATCCGATTGATAGTTAACTTGAAGTAGACTTCTCCAAGTGTTCGGATCGATCCTCTCGCAAGTGTTATACTGGTTGATCGATCCCGAGATATGCGAAGTCGTAGATGATTGGCTACTTGAAGTGGCATTAGGTTTACAGTAGATCCAGGGTCGGCGAAAGCTGATAATTCAAACCTTCCAATACGTCCAGGTATTAGAATTATACTGTCGATGGTGTCGCCAGAGGCCATAACTCGAGGACGGATGAAGTGATTTGATGCTTGAATACCAGTAGATGTATTGCCATTGTTAGGATTAGATGGATCTCTAGGTTGGGGACCAGTTAGTCTATGAGGACAGTCTTTGTGGAAATGCCAGGCAGTAGTTCCACGGTCGCGGCATATGCGGCACGAATATGGCGGCCTATTCTTTGAGCGATCAGATCGATCTGATCGATCATTTGGATTCCTCGGAGGTTTCTTGTCTTTGTCTTGAGAGAAGTGAGATCTGGGTTTATAGTGATGTTTTGTTTTGTCAGCTTCGATGTCCTGTGCCATCTCTAGCCAAGCGGTAGTAGTTGTGAATCTGCGGCCATAGAAATATTCTCGATATTCAGATTGTAGTCCTTCGGTGAGGAGGTTAGCTCTGTCGCTGTCGGAGTAGCCTTTGACGCGACGAAGAAGTTTCAGCTTCTCGTCGTAGTATGTCTTCATTGGTTCGGACCGTTGTTGTCGTCGTCTGTTAGCGGCTATGACTGGAGGTACGTCTGTATGTGCGTAACGGTCAAGTAGGAGTTGTCTTGCTTTAGGCCAACTGATGTCTTGATCGATCAAAACATCTGAGCCATAGTAGTTGGCGGCGTCATCGGACAGGAACTCCATAATGTCGTCCACTTTGTCTTCATCGGAGTGGAGTCGGAAGGATCGTTCAAACATCTGTATGAACGCCTCTATCGTCAGATTTGAATCTTGTGTTCCGCTAAACTTCGGGATCTTCCGTTGTTTAGTATGCGTGGGAACTCTTCGATCGATCCGATCGGTCAGATCGATCTGATCGGTCGTGTTTGAGGTGCTCTGTTGTGCCGGTTGGAGGCCTGTGTTGACAGTGGTATTGTTTTCGTTGTCAGACATGTTGTCGATGATGTCTTGATTGTCTTCAGTGACGGGAGTAGAGTTGAGGAGATAGCGTGTTCCACGTCGTGTAAGGCCTATAGTTAGGGATGTCATCAATCGCAGGTAAGGATCTAATAAGTGTGATCTGTGCCGACTGCGCCAATTTTGTTGTGGGCGGTTTGGTTTAACCTATGGATCAGTTGTCTAGCGTGGGTCGGTATGAGACCAACAACTGATAGTATCACTCAATTCCCACAACGGTATCAATTGATCGGTCAAAGACTTCCCAATTGATTTAGTGATCACTTGAAAGGCACTATTCGTGTCAAACAAAATGATGTACAGATCTGCAGTAGTGGTGACCGGAGTGTAGGCCAGGGATCGATCCGTTAGTACTATTGATAACTTCGATAACTTGTATGGATGGCCAGCGAAATGGTAGACTTTAAGTGGTAATCGATCAGACAATGCTTGAGGTGGATGATGGTGTGGATGTGATGATCGATCCAATGTTTCAGTGAAGACAATAACTTAGACACAGTTTAGTTACAATACTTTATTATAGTTAAGACAATTAAAATAGTAGTTAAAACAATGGTATAAAAATGGTATATATTTAAGAGCACATGTATGTGAATGCAATGGTGTATACAGTATAATGACTGATAGTCATGGTGGGTAAGATTGCACTGTAATGGTGGGTGAGATTGCACTGACTGTCTGGTGTGTCAGTACTGGTATTTATATGAGAGGAAGGTATAGGTATTTGGCGTACAGCTATTGGTTTGTTTGAATATAAGGACAGTTGTATAGATCGATCACTTGGCGCCAGTAATTGGTGTCATTGATCGATCAATCATAGGAAACGGTAGGTATTGAGCGATCAAAATAATTAATGAATTCAAAATAAGGGATTAAATGCACAAAAATAGGTATCAATAAAATAATACAAAAATTAAACATTAAAATTAAGGCTAAATAATATATGAAATATGAGTTTCTCAACACTCCCCGGCGCTTTAAGACTGGTCGCGGAGGTAATACGATTCAAGTTGTCCGACGTGAACCAGGATCGGGTCGGTTGAGTTGTCCAATGGTTTGATGTAAGCGTTGACAGGTCCGGGTATTGATGCGATGACATACGGTCCTGTATATTTCGGTGATAGTTTTTTCTTGTCCGGATGATTTGATGGTAGGCGCCGTTTGACCAATTGATCGATCCTTAGATCGATCGGCTTATGGTGTTTGTCGTAAGCGATCTTAGCTCTTGATTTACTACTATCCGTGCGTTGTTTGGCCAGTTGTCGGGCATCGGGTAAGTTGTCGGTTGTATTGAGAGAATCGGAGCCAAACATGAGGAACGACGGCGAGTATTCTGTAACGATATGTATAGTATTATTATAATTAGCTGTCACATCCTTTAATAGGGTAGTCCATTTGCGGCGAGGGTTTGCCAGTGATGCCAGAATCAATCCCTGTTTGATTGATCCATTCACCCTTTCGTTGGTGCCGTTAGTTTGTGGATGATATGTTGATGAGAATCGATGTCTGATTTGATGTTTGGATAAAAAGCGTTTAAAATCTCTTGATTTGAATGTCTTGTAATTGTCGGTAAGTATGGCTTCAGGTGTTTGTCCAGTTCCTTTTATGAGATCGATCAATAGGGATATACATGCAGGTGCTGAGTTGGTAGGCGTAGCTTTCGTCCATACATGTCGGGAGTGATGATCGATCACAACCTGTATATATTTATGTCTAGTGTTGGCGGCTTCGTTGCCCATAACTATAGTATCCATAGCTATAAGTTTTAGTGGTGCATCAGGTGTCGGAAGTGGTTGGAGCTGTCCATATGATGGATGATTAGTTGGTTTAGCCAATTGGCATATATGGCATGACTTGACATATTGCTTGATGTCGTGAATCATATCGGGCCAGTGATACTTTACTTTTATTTGTTTTGTAGTGATTCGGATGCCAGGGTGACCACTGTTGTCGTGTGCTACTTGAAGTAATGGGTAGACAAGACTGGGAGGAATCACTGATAAGTTACGTCCATATTTGATGATCGATTGAAGTGTGGACGTGTCCACTGAGCTGAATGTTGATCGATCTGCTTCTGGTGTTTTATCGTTTGGATCGATCGATGTGATCGCTCGAGCAGGTGCTTCATATCGCACTTTGGTTTCGGTGTCCTGTTTCTGATGCTGTAGTATCACTGCTTCTCTGATGAATAGGTTTACCGGAGCGCGGGATAGGGCGTCGACGTGAGCCATTTGTGATCCCGGTTTATGTATTACTTCAAATGTGTAGAGACTTAACTCTTCAGACCAGCGGAAGAGTCGTTTTTTAGTCGACTGGAAGTTGATTAGCCATTTGAGAGCCTTGTGGTCGGTATAGAGGGTGAACTTGACTCCTTCCAGATAGATACGGAAGTATCTGATTGAATTATAGACGGCCAGACATTCCAGTTCGGTGACCGTGTATCGGGTTTCGGCGTCGGCAAGCTTTCTTGAATAGTAACCAATGGGTCGATCGGCTTGTAAAAGGATACCTGCTATTCCAATAATTGACGCGTCTGTGTGTAGATCGATCGGTATGTCCGGATTGTAGATAGCGCGGACGGGTTCCGATGCCATTAGTTGTTTTAATGTATTGAATGATCGATCACATTGATCGGTCCATTCAAACTCTTTGACTTTAGATTTCTTCATGAGTGATGTAAGTGGTGCTGTGATTGCTGCGAAGTCGGGAATGTATTCGCGTAAATAGTTGGCCAGTCCGTGAAAACGTTGAACTCCCTTTTGATCGATCGGTGTCGGAAAGTCCACTATTGCTTTAATCTTCGAGTCTGGAGGTCGGACTGATTTGCCATCAATGGAATGTCCTAAGAATTCTATGCGGTGTTTGGAAAACTCGCATTTCTCGCGTTTGAGTCGGGCATTGTTTTCGGCCAGACGTTTGAGTACTTCGGCCAGTAGATCGTCGTGTCGTTCTTGAGTTGAGGCATAGATGATGATGTCATCTAAATATGAAATGACACCGTTGTTGTGAAGATCGCCGAGGATCTTACGGACAACGCGGTGGAAGGTGGCCGGACTGTTCTTCAGTCCGAACGGTAGGACAGTCCATTCGAAGTGACCGTCGCGGGTGACGAATGCTGTTTTGGTGATGTCATCGGGTGCTACGGCGACTTGCCAGTAACCAGAGGCGAAGTCAAGTTTTGAAAATACGATCGATCCTTGGAGTCGATCGATCACGTCCGCGATGACTGGAAGTGGTGTCTTGTCAGCGATCGTTATTGAATTGAGTCGACGATAATCGATGCACAAACGATATGTGCCGTCTTTTTTGGGCGCCAAAGTAATCGGTGCGGCGTACGGACTGGCGCTTTCCCGGATAAGACCTTTTGATAGGAGGTCCTTCACTTGGCGGGCAGTCTCAGCTGCCATTTGATGAGATTGACGGTATGGGCGCTGTGCGGTCGGTTGTTGATCGGTCAATACAATGCGATGCTCTTCGATGTTGATTCGGCCTAAATCTGTTGAATCGGCGGCAAAAATGTGTTGATAACTGTTTACGATTTGGTCAACTATATTGTCAGTTGTTTTATTTGATCGATCAGTCGGTACAGTTGATCGATCAGTCGGAACAGTTGATCGATCAGTCGGAACAGTTAATCGGTCAATCGCTGGACTTGTTATGTAATGGCAGTGATGTCCAGGTGTGGGCTTTGGTGAAAATGAATGTCTTTTGTTAGACCATTTGTAGGACACTGTTTTTGAATGAGTGTCTATTACGACTCCATATTTGCCCAGAGAGTCGAGGGATAGGAGGAGAGTATACTCGAAGCCTTCCAGTACTTGAGCTCTCATGTTGTATGTCATCCGATTGATAGTTAACTTGAAGTAGACTTCTCCAAGTGTTCGGATCGATCCTCTCGCAAGTGTTATACTGGTTGATCGATCCCGAGATATGCGAAGTCGTAGATGATTGGCTACTTGAAGTGGCATTAGGTTTACAGTAGATCCAGGGTCGGCGAAAGCTGATAATTCAAACCTTCCAATACGTCCAGGTATTAGAATTATACTGTCGATGGTGTCGCCAGAGGCCATAACTCGAGGACGGATGAAGTGATTTGATGCTTGAATACCAGTAGATGTATTGCCATTGTTAGGATTAGATGGATCTCTAGGTTGGGGACCAGTTAGTCTATGAGGACAGTCTTTGTGGAAATGCCAGGCAGTAGTTCCACGGTCGCGGCATATGCGGCACGAATATGGCGGCCTATTCTTTGAGCGATCAGATCGATCTGATCGATCATTTGGATTCCTCGGAGGTTTCTTGTCTTTGTCTTGAGAGAAGTGAGATCTGGGTTTATAGTGATGTTTTGTTTTGTCAGCTTCGATGTCCTGTGCCATCTCTAGCCAAGCGGTAGTAGTTGTGAATCTGCGGCCATAGAAATATTCTCGATATTCAGATTGTAGTCCTTCGGTGAGGAGGTTAGCTCTGTCGCTGTCGGAGTAGCCTTTGACGCGACGAAGAAGTTTCAGCTTCTCGTCGTAGTATGTCTTCATTGGTTCGGACCGTTGTTGTCGTCGTCTGTTAGCGGCTATGACTGGAGGTACGTCTGTATGTGCGTAACGGTCAAGTAGGAGTTGTCTTGCTTTAGGCCAACTGATGTCTTGATCGATCAAAACATCTGAGCCATAGTAGTTGGCGGCGTCATCGGACAGGAACTCCATAATGTCGTCCACTTTGTCTTCATCGGAGTGGAGTCGGAAGGATCGTTCAAACATCTGTATGAACGCCTCTATCGTCAGATTTGAATCTTGTGTTCCGCTAAACTTCGGGATCTTCCGTTGTTTAGTATGCGTGGGAACTCTTCGATCGATCCGATCGGTCAGATCGATCTGATCGGTCGTGTTTGAGGTGCTCTGTTGTGCCGGTTGGAGGCCTGTGTTGACAGTGGTATTGTTTTCGTTGTCAGACATGTTGTCGATGATGTCTTGATTGTCTTCAGTGACGGGAGTAGAGTTGAGGAGATAGCGTGTTCCACGTCGTGTAAGGCCTATAGTTAGGGATGTCATCAATCGCAGGTAAGGATCTAATAAGTGTGATCTGTGCCGACTGCGCCAATTTTGTTGTGGGCGGTTTGGTTTAACCTATGGATCAGTTGTCTAGCGTGGGTCGGTATGAGACCAACAACTGATAGTATCACTCAATTCCCACAACGGTATCAATTGATCGGTCAAAGACTTCCCAATTGATTTAGTGATCACTTGAAAGGCACTATTCGTGTCAAACAAAATGATGTACAGATCTGCAGTAGTGGTGACCGGAGTGTAGGCCAGGGATCGATCCGTTAGTACTATTGATAACTTCGATAACTTGTATGGATGGCCAGCGAAATGGTAGACTTTAAGTGGTAATCGATCAGACAATGCTTGAGGTGGATGATGGTGTGGATGTGATGATCGATCCAATGTTTCAGTGAAGACAATAACTTAGACACAGTTTAGTTACAATACTTTATTATAGTTAAGACAATTAAAATAGTAGTTAAAACAATGGTATAAAAATGGTATATATTTAAGAGCACATGTATGTGAATGCAATGGTGTATACAGTATAATGACTGATAGTCATGGTGGGTAAGATTGCACTGTAATGGTGGGTGAGATTGCACTGACTGTCTGGTGTGTCAGTACTGGTATTTATATGAGAGGAAGGTATAGGTATTTGGCGTACAGCTATTGGTTTGTTTGAATATAAGGACAGTTGTATAGATCGATCACTTGGCGCCAGTAATTGGTGTCATTGATCGATCAATCATAGGAAACGGTAGGTATTGAGCGATCAAAATAATTAATGAATTCAAAATAAGGGATTAAATGCACAAAAATAGGTATCAATAAAATAATACAAAAATTAAACATTAAAATTAAGGCTAAATAATATATGAAATATGAGTTTCTCAACAAAATATATATTTTAAAGTTTATTTAGGTTTATGTTTGCAATATTGCAATAATTTGTCCGCAATTAAAGCCGAAGACAATAATCGACTAAAATTATCACAAATTTTTTAATAATTGTTTTTTACTATATATTTACAAGTATTTTTTAATATAGTGTTGTTATAATTATTTCATGTTGTTTTGAAATTATAAAACAGTAATTCAATAAAACTGATTTAATTTTTAATTATTTATCAAATCTTACTTTTTTAGATGTCATCATAAATAATGAAACATTTTCATTATTATATTGTATAATCAAAATTAGAAAATATTATATCAATGACTTTGTAAAATTTTATAAAAACAGTGAAACTTTTTTAAAAAATGATAGATTTATGTAAAATTTAATTTTTATTTTTTGTTTTCTTTACATTAAATATAATAATAATTTAATATATAAATTAATAAATATAATAATAATAAAAAAATTTGCATACATATTACAATTGATAGATTACAAACAAGTTACAAGTTAAGATAATTATTAAAATCATATTATTTTAAAATTACAATCAATTGAATCATAAATTAGAGTATTTAAAAGTTACAAAAAATACTCATTTAAATAGTATTTATATTTTTAAAATCACAAAAATATCCATAAATTAATTATTTAACTTGTTTAAATTGTATTAAATATTATATAAAAAGAGCGGATAAAAACTTGATGAGACTTAATAAATAATAATAAAAGTGGAAGAGGGGTTAAGGAGGTCAGGTGGACAACCATTTGGGTATACCTGTAAATTACATGTAAAAACCCCATACACATGCTCACACACACACACACACACACACACATACTTTATATAATGGGGGGACTTGACTGTGTGGTGACAGTTGAATAATTGTATGGGACTGAACTAAWAAAAACCACTTTTGTGTCAACCCATTGACTTGTGTGTCATATCTTACTGAACAATATAGTTCTTCAATTTAGTCGGCAGACAAACGTCGTCAGATCTGAACCGTTGGAACCCTTGTTTGCCAATTGACGAACGGATCACTTGACGACAGCACTCYCGAAGCAATAGTGGACTTTTATCGAGACATGACTCGTATCGGATGCCGATCTCTCCATTACCCCATACGGTACTGATCACAGGATATAGTTTTTGGCCCTTCAGTCCATTGAAGGCTACKCCCAAATAGACATTGTCGACAATAAAGCCCAGTGTGCCGGCATCCATGTCCAGCACCACTTTGAACTCGTCGGGAATGTCGAATATCTCATGACTGGTCAACCATTGAGGATAAGTCTGCTCTTCGTTATTGTGATAGCATTTGTTGCGGACCAGATCCCAGCCCCACGACTCTCCATTTGAACCAACCAGAGAGCAATAGCCTATTGACAACAACAACAACAAAAATGTTAGATAAGATAATAACGATTTTTAAATATTGAAATATCATTTAACAGGAAATTTAAAAAAAACAAATTCCATAATTTATACTAAAAAATAGATAAAATATAAAAAATTTTAGGGGAATAAAAAAGAGGGAAGAAATTATTTACTTAAAAATAAGTTTAGTATTGAAATTAAATTAAAGAAAAACTTTTTTTAAAAAAAGTAATTATATTAAAAAAATTTTTTTTAGTATAAATGTTAATGATATTCACTTATTATTTATTGATAATAATAATAATAGTAACAAAAATAATAAAAATTCTTGAATTATTATTCACTGACAAACAAATAAAAAAACTTGTTTTGAAACATAAGTAGAGATGACTAATATAAAGGTTGAGCTAAAGGTTTGCCCTCAACCGAGACATACATATAGTATAGAGAAGCGCTTTTGTATAATTAAAGTGGTGGTCACTGACCTGTCATATGCATTGGTGATGCTTCAGTGGCTACTCCTACCATAGCGTGTGTGCCCCGACAATCGGTCGGCCATTTAATTGTCCACACATGCAGACCAGTACTGTAGGCAATGCGGCCACGAATACAATCGGTAGACTTGGCTACTGGTCGTCGTTTGCCAACCAGTCCTTCATCTCTGATGATAATATGTGGACTCTTGTGTTCGGATGACCAGGAATTAAGCACTTGTATCTCATGACCAACTGATTCCTGTTCAAGTAGTCGATCCAAATGTGGCGGTCGTTCGGCGTGTCCTTCGGCAATACTGTCCTTGTGTGTATTACCCGAACCGGTACCGGCACTCTGTTGGCCTCCCTTTCCTCCATTATTATTGTTATTATTGTTAGCTCTGATGGATCGCACCAATGAATGTAAATCCATATTAATGTTGACTATAGTAGCTCTAAATTGTGGCCAATTCTCTATTAAGCGAAACATATTGTGTGATTGTTTTGGAAAACTTTTTTTTAATATATTATTTATATTATTATTATATTTCAATTATCAAGTTTTTATCAGTCAAACACATAAACAAATACTATATATCCTAAAAAACACAGACACTTGAATAATATTTGTAGTAATAGTAATTTTTATTAACAGTAGTATTATTTAGTAATAATTATTATTTAATATATATATAAATAATATGTTATTAGTTGGCTTTATAATTATTATACTATTAATAAAAAATATAATCACAAATAAAAATTATGAGATATGAAAGTTACATATGAAAATAACAACCCTGGTGCTTTATCACTGGCAAATCAAAAAAAAGTTTTATATATTAAATACGATATTATGATATTTTTATAGCAAAATAAAAATTCGCATAATATACAACATATATATATAGTAAACTGTAGTAGTTTTATAACATTAGTTGCAATAATTTTTTGTTGTTTTTTATAAATATCTAATTTTGTTATTTCATTTAATATCACTATTAGATGTTTAATATTTATTTAATGAATTAATAAAAAATATTAAATTAATTTTTATCGTTATAGAACATAAGACATAAAATTTATATATATAACTAATATAACATTTATGAAAAAAATATTATGTAAAATCATTTTAGTTAATCAATTTTATATCAGAATCTGATATATTGCTAGCAAACTCCCTGATCACGATAGTAGTAGGTATTATGAACCACTGGTATTATATATACAGTACACACATATGTATTAAATTAACATAAAAATATTTTATAAACGTTAACATTAGAAATACACGACTACTACTACTTTTCAATAATAATAATAATAACAACTTTAACAGTGATCAGAGACAAGTCATAAGGTCTGACTCATTGAAAATCTCAACAAACAATTGTTGAAAAATATAATAAAATTTATATATAGATATATAAATAAATATATAATAGAAAAAATTATTTAATAAAAAGTTGTTTTCAATCACACATACAGTACACACTTAAGTACAAAAATTAATGGTTAATAATTTAAATTAATTTATTATTATTATTACTTATATTAATAACAATCACCAGGGCTTCCACACCAAACAATAACCTGACACTTATGATGTATAATATCTAATATATATATATATTGAATATTCTGGGTATGAATATACCGTAGAAAGACACAAAATAAGCATAAATAGTGAGTTAGGGGTTAACTAACATTTTTTTGACTCTGACTTTCCTATTATAATATGGTCTCTCCTCCCGGTGTTAACAACACTCAGACAACTTCACTAACAAACCATTTGAAACTCTGGGGAATGTAAGGAAAAAACTTGTTTTTCAATGTATTTTTTGTGAGTGTGTGTGTGTGAGTATGTATTTTAAAATACAGTATACAACAACAACTAGTATTTTATGGTAGTCAATGTGCGGTTCAAAAAACTTTAAAAAACAATTTGTTTTATTTTACTACTATTATWATTATTATAATTATTACTTTAAATATTTTATCTATAATAATATATTATTGCTCTTTTAACAATAAAAATCGCCATTAATTTTACTGTATTATATGCACCAAAATTGAATTGTTTTTAATAAAAATTTATTTATTTAATCTTATATAATCTGGCAATTGATTTTATTTATTTAAATATCTGTAAATTAATTATTGAAAAACTATAAATAATTATTGATATGTCAATATTAGACATGTTATGTATAATTTATTTGTTATATTTATGTTTGACAACAAAAATATTTTGCTCAATAAAAATTCTTTAATATCATTGACACTATATGTACAATTAGCCTTGATACATAATTTTTAATATACTGTACATATAAGCATACAAACATTTATATAGTGTCTACAAAAAAATAATAATAATATTTTAATAATATTTTTGCCAATAAGTAAAATCATTATTATAGATAATTTATTATTATTCTAAAAATATTCCTAAGTTTTTTAACATGGAAAATTGTTAAACATGTGATAGAAATTTAATAGTAATAAATACATAATCTACCAATAACTTTTTAATTATTTTATGATAATATAAATGATTATTCAAATAACATAAATATAATCAATAAGAATAAACAATATACAGTATGTATATAATAATAATAATAATAATATCACATTTGWTCGAGGTCAATTAGCTTTTAATTTTTTAGATAAATAAATAAACGGCAACATATTTATTCGTAATTTAAAATAAATTATGTGAGAATCAGTCAAAATTGAAAATTATTTAATAAATCAATACAATATAAGTTTATTTATTATATATTGTAGAAGAGTATTAATATTAAATCAAAATTAAATTTATAGTTAAACGGTAGATGTCATTGAAATAAGATAATTATGTTATTTTTAGTAATTGTAAATAATTTTTAAATTGATCATTTAAGGTATAACAAAAATAATAAATCAATTTAATAAATATAAATACATATCGATAGCTATTAGTGAGAGAACCTTGCTTTAAAAATAATGTTTGAGAAAATTTCACTATTATCATCAAATAAATTAAAAACCAGTTGAGAATGCTAAAAAGCATTTCCAACGAACTATCCAACTGTTGGGTATCAAATGATTTAGTATGACAAAATAAACTCAACTATAGTCATGTGTGGTATCAAATGATTCAGTATGACAAAATAAACTCAACTATAGTCATGTGTGGTATCAAATGATTCAGTATGACAAAATAAACTCATTTTTAATTCTCTACAAAATTCTTAACGTTAAAATTTTTAACTAATTTTTCTTTGACCATTTTTTCTATCTTCCCGAAGAGATATCAAAATTTTAAAGCATATTTTTTATGCTTGTTTTTGATGCTTTATTCAAATCTATACTCAAAAATTTTTACCTAAAATTTTTTTGACTGGCCGCCATTTTCTCTATGTTCCCGAAGAGATATCAAAATTTTAATGCTGATCCCCTATACCTATTTTTGATTAATCCAAATCTGAAGTCAAAATTTAAAAATTCAATAAAAAGCGGACGGACGGAAGGACGGAAGGACATATACATAGAAAAAAATAAACTTAACTCACCGATGAACATTTTAATTTGTAAAAAAATGTTTACATAAAAATTACCTATTTGCTAATATATTAACTAGATTATAGTTAAATTATTAACATGAATTAAAATCATTATCATATTTGAAAGACTATTAAAATAATTTTAAATAACATATTTTTAGTAGTTATTTATAGTAATAAAATTTTATTTACTAATTTATATTTCATATAAATAGAGATATTAYATTTCAAGCAGTTATTAAATAATTTAAATTAATTTACTTTTAATAAAAATCATATTTTAATAATAAGTTACATTAAAAACAATATGAGTTCTTGTAATAGTTGTTTATTTTTAAAACTAAAAACTACAATAAATATAAATTATTATTTAGATTTATTTATTATTATTCAATTGCTATTTTATGGTTTTTAATTTTTATTATGTATTATTAATTACATTAAAAAATTACCTAGTCAATGTTAGAGAGTTAAGAATATTAGATAATAAATGCTAATTATTTTATTAGAAAAAAAACATTACAAATATTTTTATTGTTAGTATTTTTTTCACATATCAAGGGCTTTAAAAATAATGTCAATACTAAACTTTTATATTATTATTACAATTGTATTTATATAACATAATTGATTTAGTTAATAGTCAATAGTTAATAATTATTGACATTTTTTTTACTTTGATTACTTCTACTACAGTAAAATATTGAATACTGTAMAGTAATTTTATAAAGTTTAATATAATCTTAAAAATAAATGCAGGTGTTATATCGTAAATTACTTTAAATAAATATTTAACTAAATAATTAAATTTTCTTAATTTTGTTTAATAAATTACACTATCATTTATAATATAATATATTGACAATAAAAGTATTGGTAATGCTATGACTATCAAATACTTAGTGACACTAAAATTAGTGTTATTAGTAATAACTTATTACATTTAAGTAYTCAAATACTAATGTAATAATTGCAAAACTAATACTCAATTTAAGATTAATTATTTAAATAAAAAAATTCATTATTAATTGAATGATTGGAAAAATATTTATTGAAAATTTCAAACATTTTGTAATAAACAGTATAGTATATAATTGATATATCTGAGATATTTGCTAATTCATGCATAAAATTTATACTGTGTAAAATCAATAGTGTAATACCTGCWTAATAGTTACCATTATAATATAGATTATGTAATTATTTAAAAATATTTCTAAAATAAAAATAATATTTATCTGTAAAAAAACTTAATTATATCTTCAAATAAGCAAAGTATTATTTATTAGGGGTTTATWTATTAATTAATTCAAATAATTTTATTAAAAAAGAAGACTATTAGGCAAAGTTTAATTATTTATTTGCACTCAATGTTTGATCAACTGGGTTGACCACAAACTACTTGTGTGCACACATAGTATTATTATTAAAGATAATTAACAACACTAATAGACAAACTAATGAGATTTGTTGTCAAAATATTTCCTGATTTTTTTTTTGTCAAATCTTATCAGACATTTCATTCATTAACCCTGAAATTTTTTTTGAACTAAATTATTTTTTTAAATATTTATAATTTTTAATAATTGTATCATAAGTTATGGTTAGTGCTGTTCAACAACTTTTATAGAGTAGAGTACAACATTCCCAGTGTGTTCATCACCGATGGCTATAGATTTATATATATATATAATTAAATCAAATACAGTATAATGGCTTATATTGTAAACTTTTAAAAGTTTAGAGACATACAGTAGTATATATATAATACAGTACACTGTAGTTATTTAATTTATATACTTTTACATTGATCTTTCTCACTGTTTAATCATTTAATTAATAATAACTTTTGAAATAATATAAAACTGGTTTTCAAGGCTTTGTCTTTTAGATGTATTTAACCCTTAAAAACAATTTAGTAAATGATTGACTATTTTATTTCACTTGACAACAACTATAGAGAGAAAGAGAGAGAGAGAGAGAGAGAAAGTTTCAAATATAATTTATTTAATAATCAATAATTTACATTCATTTTAAAGATATATATATATAWAAATTATATATCAAATAATTATTTCAACATATATTAATAAACGAAAAAAAAATTTATTGAATAGATCATATCATATGATTCATATGTTAAATAAACATTGAAGTAATAAAAAAATATTTATAATAATAAAAATAATATATATTAATAGTAAATGTGAGATATTTTTCTTTATTTGCTAAGCGCGCGAAAAAAATATATAAACTGTATAAAATATAATTGAAATTTATCACCAAGGTTATCTCTATCCCATCAAGACAATAATATATTAAATTATTAATGATTTATTTAAAAACCTTGCCTCTAAAGTTATATCATATAACTTATGTCTCCCCAAATTGCGGGTTTAAATTACTTATTTAAAAAACACATACAATAATTTTTACTGGCAGTTATGCTAATAGTTAGCCAGGTCATTAAAATTAAACAATAAATGATTTATTTATTGAAATTCAAGTCATGTATTGTATTATTATTGTAATATCAAAAATCTTAATTTCGATAATAATGTCTCAAATATAGTATGGCAGACAATAATAATATCATAAATATATTAAATTATGTAATTAAATGCATTACAAATATTTTCTATAGAAAAAACTTTTTTTTATAAAACATTTTTTTTGTATTATTAAAATAATTAATTACAATTACAATCAACTTTAAATATTTACATTAAAATGTGATACAACATTTGAAACGTTTTAAATATTTTAGCTAGATCAGAAAAAACACAAAATGATTTTTATAAAACAATTTTATTTTGTGAGAGAAACTTTAGATTGATTAAATTATATATATATATATATATATACTGTATATATATATTTAAAACTCATAATATACTTATAAAACTATACTATCTATTATATAGTATTTCCTTTATGTAATTAAATAATATTATTATTATTAAAATATTTATATACTGTAATTATAGTGTATTATTATTAATACTGCATTGTCTGCAACTATTGTTAGGTCTATAAACTCTCAAACATTAAAAGTATTATTATTATTATTATATGAAATAAAAAAAATCCAATAAAAATTTAATCACATTTTTTTCTTATAATAACTCGCAAAAATAAATAGTGATATTGACCTCTAATTGCAACCATAGGCTGGGCTGTTATGTATCAATAAATATACATTGCATGTGTGTATGTGTTTTCTGTATATTAATATATATTCAAAAATGATAGCACATGTATGTGCAGCGCACATATAAGTAGCCCGAGATATATACAGAGAGTTGTTGTGTTTGATGACTGAGTTCAAGGCTCTCACACCAGTGCTGGAGTAGTAGTAACTCTGGTAGTAGAAAGAGAGTAGAGTGCAAACACTTCTCACCCGACGGTACCCTAACATTATGGTGAGTGTCTGATAGGGATAGCACGGGTAGGCAAATGACTCTCTACGGCAACAAATAGAGCGCTGATAAGCATTAGACAGCCCTCTATATCTCATATCTATCGACACATATTTTTTCAAAAAAAAATATATATATATAATATCTTAATAATAATCTGAATATAAACAAACAATTATTGTCTGATAAAATACATAATTTGATAATTAATTTTAAAAATAATATATATATATAATTAATTAGCACTTGAAGTTTRATTAATTAAATTAAATAATTTCTTTTTTAGCTATTTTTGAGACAAAAAAACACATTAAGTAATATTATTTTATTTTTTTCATTTGCTTTACAAATATTTGTATTTAATTAAGACTTAAAAAGTTATTTAGTAGAGAAATATAAATAAATATTTTTAGATAATTTTTTTCACGACAACAACAACACAGACAAAAAAAACTAACTCATAAATCATTAAACAAACAACAAATTAAATATAAAATTTTGTAATAATAAATATTAAACAATAAATCAATATTGACTATTGAATTAATGAATTACACTTATATTATATAAGTTATATATCATCATAAAAAATACATACTGTCTGTATATTATTGTATAAATAGATAATTTTTTAAACAAAGAAATTATTTTTACAACAACAGAAAAATATTAATAATAATAACATTTATATTTCAAAATAAATTATTATATTTGAAAACTTACTTTAATTTAAAATTTCAATTTGAAGTCCCGGTGCGGATGATAGCGTGTATGTGTGTGTATGAAAATGTGGAAAATCACTGCAATAACTTAAGTCTATATATGGTATGGTATGGCTAATGTATGGGTCAATCATCCACAAAACACATATACAGACAGCTATTGATTTTTTCAGTGTATATATATTTTGGAGAATATGCTAAACACCAGAATATAATGAAACAGATATATATATATAWTAAATGAAAACAATAAAAATCAGGTTCACTGCCAGCACAGGGAGTTTCGTTCACTTCGTCTCTCTCTTTCAGTTAAAGTACAATCAACGCGATGTCAAAACGCAAAGAGTCAATGCCTACTAAATATTTCCCAAATGGTTTGTATTTACTGTATATATATTATACTGTATTTTAATAAGTTTGTTGTTGTTGTTATGAAAAACTCATAGAAATACTGTATAAATTGTATTATAAATATGACTATAACTTTGTGTTTAGTTTTATGGAAAACACTACTCTTACTGTACGTACACCCAAACACACACTCACTCATACAACAGTATATTATATTAATAGCACATGGAGTTTGAGAGGTATATTTTAATAGAGTATTATACTGTATAATATATTATATATATATATATATATATATAGAGAGAGAGAGAGAGCACATACTACTACTATACTATAAACCAGCTAATGATTCATAGATGGATTCATAGACCAACTTAAATGATATTTAATAAGTATTACTTAAATTAGTTTTTGATAAACCCAGTGCTGATGTCTATATTATATTAGTATATATTTTACAGGTATATATATATATAATACAGCATTATCAATATATTAACATTTATACAGTATTTAAATAAATATATATATTTATATAATTTAATATATAATGTTTAAAACAATTTTTTCCACAAAAAAAATTCTACTGTAAATGATAAATACAGTATTTATAACATTATACTAAATATTATATGAAATAAAAAACACATTAGGTTTCAAGTTATATCATAAATAGTATAAACAAACATGTTTTCTACAAAATATTATTAAAACAGATTTTTTTGTTTGGTCTGTTAATAGCAGAGTATAAAAAAAGTTATTTAATGTTTACTACATTTTAAATAAAAAATTTTCTATTTTAAAAATAAAATTGTTTACAAAAAAATTGATTATAAATTTTTTTTATATACTTACGGTTTATCAATAATGAGTAGTGGATATATTTAATTGATGGACAACCAACAACAAAAATTATATATATATTTAGTTTTAAATCAAATAATATTTGACAACTTTTTTTTCACACAAAAAAAACGTAATCCGATGTCAACCTTGAATTAAATATCAAATATATATTTATATATTGCAATTTCAAAAAAAATTAAATAAATCTAACGTAAAACATACAATATATGACTAAAAATAATATCGCAAATAAAACGGTTGACTTAATACTYATTAGAGCTTTATTTTGTTGTGTTATTAAAAATAATAAAATTATTGTATTAAATACTACACAACAACAGTATTAATGATATATCATATAAAATATGTAGACATTTACATATATTATATATAGTATATGATATATAGACACAACTATGAAATATCTAGTGGAAAAAATTATGTTTGTCACTCAATATTGCAAATGTTAAATAAAAAACTTTTTGTTTCAACAAATATATTTAATATAATAATCAGTATAACTGTGTTGTTGCTAATTAACCAAAATAACAGACAAACAATTATAAGAGAGAAAGAGAGGGCAAAAAAATAAATGAGATAAATTCAATACTAAATAAACAATTAATTTTTTGTTACTTTCTATCCGTTTTCAATGCTGATACCAATGATTTTTTAAAAATATATAACAAACAAACTGTTGCCATTATATTATAGATAAATTTATATATATATATATATATACATTATTAGTATTAGATATTTATGCTCTGTTCCTGTAATTAAATTACTGGCAATATATATTATACTATAGATATATATATATATATATATATATACATATACAGTATGTGTGTTATTGTGTATATACTGTATATATATAAAATATATTACTGTATATATATATATACAGGTATTTACTCTATAATATACAGTGTATATGTTTGTATGCTTAATAATAATAATAATAAAATGATTACTCCCAATTTCAATGTTTTTTATGTGCTGTTATCTGATTTAGATTTTTATTTATTCCATTTAATTAATTTTAAATTGTTTTGTATTTATATATACTTTAAAACACTTTTTAAAAAATCGATTTTGTTTATACTTTTTTTTTTGAAAACCCATATTTTATTATTTAAACTATTTTGTTGTAAATAAAAATTAATTTTCATGAGATTAATGCCATTATAGTATCTGTTTTTTTATCAGTTATAAAGTCGTTGATATTTGTTATTTTTAATAATATTATTTTTTATAAAACATATTTCCCTTCACCCCCTTATCATTTGATTAAACAATGTATTATATAAACACATTGATAATATTAAAGTTTATTTATTTAATAAATTTCATTTGCTTGTGTCTATRTAAAATATCAAATGATAAATAATTGTTTATATTAATATATTGTATTACAGTAACAATAACAAAGTAATAATAAATTTATATGATATTATTTATATACGCTAWTATATCATATGATATTATTTTAGAATATTGTATTATATTGTAATATTTATTAACTTAAAATAATTTGTATAATAAAAATAATGTATTATATAATTAACATTCAATATTATTATTATCTAAAAATTAATTCATATACTAATTGTAAATTCATAAAAGTTTGCTCATACTATTAAGTATTAATTATAAATTCAATATTTATTATAYAATAGRATATTAAAATTTTTGATTGACAATATATGCAAATTGTGATAATATCTTTAAAAAAAATATTTTCATTAATGATTTATGTAAGATTATTAAAAATTGTTTTTAATAAATAATCTACAATCTATGGAAACATAGGAAAAAATAGTAAATCGTAATTTAGCATAAATTTTATCACAATTTAATCAAACCTTGAAATATAATTTAACCTGGGCGCCAAAATATTTAATAAAAATGTGTATATATTTATGTGTGTTTGTGTGGCAACATTAGCATATAAAAATAAATAGAAAAATCTATATATACTGTATATACAGTAAAACTAAAAAATGACTTATTAGGGGATTTCCTCTAAAAAAAATTATACTGGCAATTTATTTATATTATTGCACCTAAATTTTATGATATTATCTATCTTATATGACATTATATAATATATATATATATTTAAAGGGATAGTAGGGCAATGGTCATATTAKAAACTAATTTTATCAACGAAAATATTTTTGATTGAGTTCAATAAAATAATTTAACTGGATAATTTTTTTATGTTTGATGGTTTCTATTTTTAGATCCTATTTATAAATTCAATAATAGTTACTATTAATACATTTAGCTATCGGACAAAATAAAATCAACAATTTTAATATATTTAATTAAATATAATTATGTTTATATATTCAAACAACCAAGGTTATGCTCTATAGAACTAATTTTTACCTCAATATTAGCATTATTATGATAATTATTCAACGTTTCTATTACCAGTATTAAGCATTTATTTTTTTAATTGTTTTTATTTAACATTATTATATCACTATTGCTTTAGCAATGATTTTTCKATTAATAAAAATATTTTTTTATTTATTTAAAATTTATTATAAGTATAATTAATTTTTTGAAATTATCAAATTAATGTAATTAAACTTATGTTGATATTGCCATATAAACAATTAAATTAACATGATTGTAAATTGAATTTTTAAAAATAATACAAATAACCAATTAGTAATAAATACATCTACTAACAAAATATCACTTAATATTTATTATGTTATCTAAAAGAGAAAAAAAACTATTAYTTAATACTTGATTATGTTATCTAAATAAAAACAAAATAAATATAACTTTTTAAAATTAATTGATAGAATTCGTGGTATTTTATTAGAAATATAAATATTTTTTTAATATGAGTCATATGTTGTCTCTGATCATAAAGTTTTTAAAAAATAGACAGTCATATGAATATAAAATATATGAATGATTTTATCAAATATTTATGTAAATATTATGCTAATTATCTAACATAATAATGTTTTTTGAATTAAAATATAAGTTTAATTAAAATTTATGAAATGCTAAAAATTTAATTATTATACAAATTAGTAAATATGTTAGTTTTTTAATAAAWTTTTTTTGTTTTAAATATTATTTTTTAACTGGCTAAAATTAAATTGTTTTTATGTAAATAGATTGCTAATGCTAAATGATTCACAATAAATTTTAGTAATATTTGTATTAATAATTTAAAGTACAAAAAATAATATACAAAGTCATTTTCTAATAAAAGTAGTATAATTTTTATAAATTTAAAATAATTTATAATATAAAAACGCAATAATATATAAAATTTTATAAATACCAAATATATTTAAATATTAATTCATTTATTTTATAATAAAGATATTAATTGTTTTCAATAAATAGAAAATTACTAATAATTTCTAAATTAATTGTTATAAAAATTATAATTTAATCATAATTTGTTTATTATACTAAATAAATACTAAATACTAAAATAAATTAAAATTTAAGAGTAATAATAAAAGTTTTAAATAATTAACATACTTATTTTTATCTTATTCATCTATTTGTTGCAAGGTTATTTTTAAACTATAAACTATAATAAATATGATTAAATATCACTACAATAATAAAATGCTACCAAATTTTAAAACAAAATATTAATTGATTTTATTTATTATTCTATTAATATGTGATAAATTAATTACTTATATAAAATTAATAATATGTAAATTATATGCATTATTAATTATAAAGTTATAAATGAATCATACCAAGCTTAACTAACCTTGATAATTTTTGTTTAAATTAATTTAAAATTTTTGCAAACTTGAAACATTAACAAATGTTTTTATTATACCACATGTTAAATAACTTGAATTTATGCAAAATATTGCAAATTAATTATACAGTAATATTAACAGCTGACTGAAAAATTTCATAATAAAACAAAAAACTATTTTAATGTTTACTTTAGTAACTAATAATGTATTTCATACGACATTAACTATATTTATACTAATCTGTTAAAACTTTTAAAGTTTTATATAATTAATTTTATTGTATATTAAAAATATTTTGAATAATTATTTTATTTATTTATAATGATATATTTGATTTTTCAACTTATATTATTTATTGAAATTATTAATGATAATAATATGGTTGATAACAATTAGTTATATGTAACAATTTTTATTTAAAAAAATTATTTTCATTATATATATTATGATATTGTTTATATGATAATAGATGGCGATATAATTGTTAATATTATATTTTAGTCAATAAAACAAAATTTTATTTTTTAAAGTTATAACTCATATAACATTAAAAAAATACAATTCATTTTAATATTATTTTAAGTTAATTTATAAATAATTAATATTTTATTTTATTTAAACTTTGTACCAATTAAATGATCCAATATTCTATATTTAAAATAAATTAGTAATATATAAACAAACACACAAGGTCAATTAACAAAAATAATAATAACTATCAGTATTATACAATTGTTATTTTGTCAAAACATGTATTGTATTAATATTATCATAGTTTTTAAAAATTAAATATTAAAAAAAATGTTTAACTATTACAATGAAAACATGTACACTGAATATTATTTACTAGTAAATATCGTGATATGTAGAAATTAAATTCTAAAATAATTTAATATATGTTAAATTACTTAAATTAATTTATTTTTGTAATAATATTTTTTATATAATAAATATTTTCAAATCAAATAATTGTAAATATGCTTTTTATAGAAATATTTACATAAACAAACTTGATAAAATATAATTTGTTTTTCAATATAATTTAAAAATATATTTAAATTCTTTAATGTATTATAATTTTAAATATACTATAAAATAAGTATTTATTGTATTTTTCCAATACTATTAATACTACATGTATAAAAATTAATATCAATAAATTTATACATTATTATAAGGTAATATAATTTGTATTTCAAATTTATCAATTTATTAAATACAATTTATATAATCTTTACTAAAATAGCTGTAATCTGTAGCCATTATAACCATGAACCTAATTAGCAATTTGTTATAACACAGAGATAGGAAAATAGAAAGTTTCTAGTAAATTTCTCAGAGATAAGTTTTTATATAGAAATTTAACTTAACTTACTTTACAGTATTGTAATACTATGGGACCCTCTTATCTATACCTATTGTAATACTTTATTAATTAGACATATAATATTAAATGATTTATATGATAATATACGGTACTGTATAATGCAGTACACTATTATATAAAATGGGATACCTATATATGTATAAAATACTTATAATTATTTAATAATAATCAGTTTTGAAGAATTTTTTCATCATTTTATTGTATATACTGTATCATAGTTTAATACATTAATAGTAAAATAAATTAACTTTTTATTTTAATTAATAATACAAATACTAATAATTATATTTAAGTATTACTTGTAAAAACAATGTATTGTTACAAAGATAATAAATATGGAGAGTATAAAATTAACCATGGTCATCACATAAATAGAAATTTCTCTATTATTTTTATAAATTTTACTTTTCTGTCAACACTAGTCATTCAAGTGTTATAATAAAAGATAAACCCTTGTATTATATATTACTAACTGAACTAACCGTTATGTTTATAAAATATATATTTCAATATCAAATCACAAGATTTTTATTATCAATTGTCAATTAAATCAAATCAAATTATTAATAAACACTTGAAAAATAATTGTATTGTTTTTTATAATTAGCAAAATTTTCTGTAAAATTTAGTTAATCATATTATATATTATATAATTTAATGTAGATTACAATTATTAAGATTATTATATGTTAAAAATAATATGTATGCTTATACTGTATATATATAGAAGTTTAATTGTTATTACTTTATTTCTCCAATATATATTTTAATTTAAAATACCATATTAATTTTTAATTTATTTAAATTTAACTAAATTTTATATAATAATTAGTGATATATGTTTTATTTAATTAGTAAAATTGTAATCATTAAATAAAAATTAAATATTCATGTAAGTACTGTAATGTATTTAACAAATAAAATTAAATAAAATTCTATGAAATAAAATATAAAAATATATCAAGATCAAATAGTATTTGAATTATTTCATTGGTTTATATCACTCAAAATACGGTATTATTGTTATTACTAAGCGATTTACTTCAAACAATATAAATGTTTTAATTATTAAACTTAAAAAAGTCTGAATATTATTTGCATCCGTTTTTTGATTTAATTTGCTAAATGTTATTATTATTATAATAATTATTATGTATTTCTCCGATAAACTATTTTAAGTGTTTTGTCATAATTTTAAAATTTTCCGGATGTTATCAATTAAGTACTAAATATCTACCCATTGATTGTTTAAAAAAAATCTAATTATTAACATATAAAAAATTAAGAGCAAAATAATTGTATTTCACTAAATTATAGTAATAAAGTAAATCAATAAAAATAAATTTATACAACATATAAATATTGAATTATTTGCTAAAATTCATTAAAAAATAAAAATACTTATTTTAAATAAACAGATATTATAATTATAAAATTTTATTAATTATTAATCATAAATAATCTATTATATTAATTGTAAAAAATAGTTTTATTTTTATTTTATTATTGTTGTCGTTATCAACGATATGACGCTCAAAATATTAAAATGAAATAAATATATCTAATCATAATTGTTAAATATTAAATTGTTATCATATGGGTTTGCATATAATTTTTATTTTTAAAAATAACAGTAATTATTTAATCTATTTTTTCAAAATTAATGATTTTTTTAAAAAGCATATGTTAGTCTAGGAAAATCTGTATTACATAACAGCCCCGCATGTAGACTGTCCCAAAATAATACAAGTCTATCCTTATATAGATAATATTATATATTTCCACAATTGTAAAAACATATGTATAGATAATATTAAATTTAGTCATAATTATTAATCAACAATATTTAATTCCTATTAAGGTATTATTATTGTTGTTATTGTTATCAATATTGTACATTCAATATATGTATGATTTTTGATGTATAATTCAAAAAACAAATACTCATATTTCTGATAAATTTTTTCGATTGAATAAAGTGTATTATTTTCATAATTTTTTCGATACACACATATATATACCGGTATACATATTGCTTGGTTACCTATAAATTTCATTATCGGAAACAAATAAGATTTGTTTTTTTTTTACTTTTTAGTTGATTACAACAAATATAAGTTATCGTATCAATTGAGTAACCACTTGACAGCACTGGTACCTGTTATATAGATACAAACATATACTGTACAGTATATATATAAAGCAATACCCCATCCAGAATCCCAGTGTCAAGAGTTTTGTGGTGCAAGTGGTTTGTGGTGTTTTTTGATAGTAAAATTCATTGCCAGTTAAACTCAGTGAAACACCCATACAATGAGATTTGCTTTGTGTAGTTTAGCACTGGTAGTGCTGGTGGCTGTAGTGGGCATTGACTCGGGACGGGTCAGAGGACCTTCAAGAGGTATATGCACTATATATAACTTTTTTCTAATTTATTTCTAATTTAATTTTCAATATTAGTTAAGATTCAAATAGTTTAGATAAAATTGTTAATTAAAAGAAAATATATTGTAATATTTTATTGTTTATATGTGTTTTAAAAAGATAATAATAATAATAAGACGCTTCCTATTAACCATTACAATGCAATTATGATTTAATGTAATGATAAAACTTAATTTTAATTATTAGACTATTTTTAAAATCACTAAATAATAAATTTATAATTTGTGTTTAAAAAATATATATTTATTTTTAAATTTGACAGATCGTAATAACCAAAAATATAAGGTTGTGTGCTATTGGGGCTCATGGTCTTTCTACAGGCCCGGTGAAGGAAAGGTATGATGAGATCACATTGAAAAACTATTACAGTATGAGTCATAATATTAGAAATGATATCATTATATAAAAAATTATTTAAACATTTAATAAACAAATTACTAATGAAAATAATAATTAATTATAATTAAAATAAAATATTATGTTTGCACATTATTAAAATAAATAAATAAATAAAACTTTTATTTATTATATATGATTATGTAGTTTGAAGCTGAAAATGCCAATCCTATGATCTGTACTCATATGGTCTATGGCTTTGTCAAACTTAATCCCGATAACACTATTGGCATCTTTGATCCGGGTCTGGACGTCGGTGATGAAGACTGGCAATCGGGTTTGCCGTGG